>NW_023416295.1:68718738-73518738 GCF_014176215.1 Rousettus aegyptiacus
AGAAACAAATGGAAAGAGATAGCAGTTCTCTTCTGATTACTTCTGTTTCTCAGTGAAATAAGGGAGATAATTGGCCAAGAGTGAGGAGAGAATGAAGGTTTGTGGAGAAAGAAGAAGGGGTGAAATAGTCTTGATGAGACTATCTTCTTCCCATTCTTACAAGAGACAATTAGGATTAACCTGATTGACCTTACATGCCCAATTCAACCACAGCCTGTGCGCCTCAGTCTTCCATTGATTCCAGATTTCCATTTGTATTCAAATCTGTTCACGCCCTTACACTGTGTATCTGGCGTTCCAAATAGGTCATAGCAGAGTCCCCTGTTGTGGCAGTCTTTCCTCTGAGTGGGAAGTATTCCTTCAGGATACTTCCTCTATTATTCTCTAAAGTAGAGACTTTTTTTACTCTCCAAATTCACCCAACTCAGGACCAAGGTATGTTCTTGCTCTACATGACCACTTTCAAGGTCATTGTTTTCTCTCTTTTTTGAAGGTCGTGTTTTGAAAGTTAAGCAGTTCTCTTGTGCCACCTGATACCCCTCCTGATTCTCTGCCGCTCCTGCCCCCTTGTCGTCCTTCTTCCCTCCCATTCTGATAACAATTTGCAGAGACTTTTAATAACCATACAGATAACCCATTCTCCACCCTGGCCTCATAGTTCCTGGAACTTCTTGCTCCCAATAATCATTTTCTCACCTGATTTCATCCATGAATTCATCTGTGACCTTTCTTTCCATCACCAGCACCTGCATCACCTCCAAAGTCTTAATTTAGTCATCCTCCTTCTCACTATCTCCTATGTTTTAGTTCATTTTGTATAGTACATTTACAAGGGCATTTTTTTTTCTTTAAGAACACCAATTCAATGACAATTTTCCTTTTATCTTTACTCAGGTTAGATAACCGTTAGATATAAAGATCCATTGTTGTACTCACCCCTCTCAACCACATTGCTCCTATCTTTTCCCCACCATGTTAGTGTGGCAAAATCAACCCTGATGTAACTCAAATGTTCATCTTCTCTTCTCCTTGTTTATTCATCCATTCACTTACATATTCATTTGTTCATCCACCAATATTTTTATGGAGCACCCACTCTGCTCAGGGCCAGCGATAGAGCAGAGAACAAACTAAACAAAACTCCTTGTCTTCATGAACCTTACACTCAAGACTGTTAGATTTCCCCAAAGACTTCTTTTTCCACTCTCTTAAAATCATTTCTCTCTATTTCTTCTCACCTAAAATATCCTACATTCTTTCCCCAACCCCTTATTCTTGGCTGATGACACTGCCTAACATCCATAGGAAAAAAAAAAAAATGGAAGCAATCAGAGCTATACTTCCTTACGTTTCCACCACCTAATATACAAACCCAACTGCATGTATACCCATCTGTTTTCCATCTTTTTAAGCAGGCAAAACAAAAATATATTATATGTAACGTATATTATATATATATATATATATATATATATAATGCTAGATATACACAGACACAAATATCTATGCATATACATGTATGTATCTACCCTTCTGCTTCCTCTTCAAAGACTAAATTTCTGTAGTTGTTCTCCCCATGCATCATCAATTTCCTCTTTCCACATTAAGGAAAATCTCTAATAATCACACATACTTTCTTCCAGTGCACCATGTCTCTGCTACCCTCTAAAGCAAAATTTCTTTAAAAACTGATCTATTCTGCACCCTATCTGTTTATGTCTCCATCTCCTATTCACTCTTCCTGCTCTTCAATCTGAATCTCATCTTCTTTACTTTGTTAAAAAATATCCTTGTCATAACACACATCCTTCTTTAGTTTTCTTGATACTACATTTGTCTGGGATTCTCCTTACTGTTTGGTTGTCCTTTCTCAGCCGTTTTTTGAATAATTCCTCCCTCAAATAAAGGAAGACTTCTCTGAATATTAGAGTCCTCTCAGATCAGTTCTAGACCATTTTATCTTGTTTATCTACCTTCTCTCCTTAAGTGACATTGTCCAATCCCAGGGCTCTAAATCATGCCTACGCACTTATATCTCTAATAATGACTTCTCCCAGGAGGATCGAATGCTTACTGTCTACTTAAGTTGCTCCGTTGGATATGTATGGACATCTAGTCATTTCAAACTAAATGTGTTTAAAACAGAAATTTTGTTTTTCTTTATCTAAACTATTTTTATTTTCCAATCTTCCTCATTTCAACAAATGGCACCAACACCCAGCATCTTAGACGTAAGAGTCTTCCTTGATTCCTCCGTCTTTCATCCTCTGAAGTCAATCCATCAATGTGACTTTTTAAATTATATCTCCAAAAGAAATTTCAAATCTCTTCATTTTTCTCCACCTCTACTGCCACCATCTTTGTCCACAACATCATTATCTCTTGTTTGGTTTACTGGGATTGGTCACCCTGCTCCCATTCTTACACATTGGTAACTCATCCTTTACCCAGAAATTAAAATGATCAGTTAAGCCTCTACATTAAATTATGTAGCTCTCTCAATTACAATAATCCCAGGCTTCCAGTATCACTTAGACCAGGACTCGAGCTCCTTTTAATTCCCCATTGGACTCCATCTTACTTCTTTGGTACCATCACATAACACTTGCTCTCTATTTCATTCTTTTCTTACTGAATTGCTCTCTTTTCTGTGTCATAAATACAGTGAGTGAGATTGTCTATGCGCTTTTTGCCTCCCTTGCCCGGAATGCTCATCCCTGGTCTTGTACATGTTGCCTCCTGCTCATTTGTTCCTAAAATTTCCATTCAACTGTAACTGCTCCTCAGAAAAGCCTTCTTTGATCACCCTATCTAAAGTAGATATCTCTCCATTAATTCTCTTACCTTCATAACGTAATCATCTTCATTTTCTGAGAGAAGTTATCACAAGCTGAGATTATCTTGTTTATTTGATTGTGTGCTGTCCATCTCTTCCAGTAGACTGTAAGCTACTTGAGGGTAAAATTTTGTCATGTTTAATCTCTTATGTATCCCTACCACTTAAAATAGTTCCTTTCCCATGTGAGGTTTGTAATAAATATAGATCTACTGATCGAATGAATGATGTTTAGTAATGCCCCTGAGGAACTCACAGGTAAAAGGAGAAATGCCTATAACAGGGCAGAGAGCTGAAACAATTCTAGAATGGTAAAAGTATGTTCTGAGGAGTCTGGTGAAAGGTCTTGGGTTTATCATTTCCCTCTTTAAGCAGAATTTCATTGGTTAGATAAATTAAATACTATAAAGCATTTAATATGAGTGAACTAGATTCACATCCAGGATGCTCAGATTTGAAAAACAAAATGAAAGTGAAAAAGCAAGTTTCAGAATGACATATAGATTATCCATATATAAAAATGCTAAATTTCATAATGCATATATTGTTTATGTTTGCAACTTATATAATAAAAGTAGAAAACATTGGCTTCCTGGAAGAAGCCATGCTGTAGTCATTATAGCGATTACTACTGAGATGGGAAGGGAATGGGATTCAGGCAGGGAACAAAGACTTGAATTTTATCTGCAAAGTTTCATTTCTTTTATTTAAAAAGTCTGAAGCAAATTTGACAAAGTGCTAACATTCTGCAGTTGGGTGGGTTGATGCATGTTTATTATATTTTTCTTTATAATTACTGTACTTTAAACATTAAAAATAACTTAGTTAAGAACTTTATATACCTGTGGTCTAAGGGGAACTTAAGGAATTGATTCACAAAATAGAATGTCCTTATATTTAAAGCAAAGGTTAACTAATTCAATTTGGCATCTATCTTTATGATTCTTGGGTGGGCTCCCTTCTGGCTGGCGTCTGTGTTTTTGGGTCAGACTGAAGTGGTGTGGAATGTGGAAATAGGAGGGAAAACATCTGTGCACTAACTCAACTGTCTCCCCTCTGTTCCTCCAGGGTTGGCTTAAGAATGACATAAGAATGACAAAAACAACGAATGCCCTTTACTACATGTTAGGGATGCTCTGTACACTATTTCATCAATGCTCATGGCAACGCTCTGAGGTAGATGTTATCACCCCTGTATTATAGGTGAGAACACTAAAACTTGGAGATGACTTTTGCCATGCCACACAGCCAGTAGACAATGGAGCTAAGAAATTGAAGATAAATTTATTTAATCCAGAGCTGGTAGACTTTCTGTTCTACAAATTTACTTATTGCTCTTCGGCCACAGTCCTCTTTAATTTCCAGGTTTTTCATTTCAGATTGTTTAGGATTTAGAAATTACCTTCATTTTACTCACATATTTGGTCAAAGATTTATACATTTCTTGAAAGACATATTTAAATTGAGTTGCATTTCAACTCTAAGAGACCAATAGTCAGTTCGTAGCAGCATCCTTGTTACAAACTGGAATTTCATGGATGAAGAACAGGGAGAAAACAGTTGAAATGTTATCTTATTCACACACATATACATGTGTGTGTCTTAAGTAAGTTGGCAAAGTTATCAAGTGAAAGTGGGGAAAATATGAAGCAACAAATGAATAATATTAACAACTGCACTCACAAAATTTTGGATTTGAGCTAACCAAAGCTGAACTTGGTGAAGTAGTCAAGATTTATTTTTCTCAGGATCCATTTCATTTTTTTTTTTTTTTGTCTACCAAAGTAGCTAGAGAAGTATTTCTGCTATAAATTTGTTGAGTGAGTGATATATGAGTTGACAACATTCCCCTATGTGGGGCTCTACCTCTCACCCCACTCGTCTATCCCAGCAATGAGTTTTTCATGTTGGTCTGGGCTGCCAGAGCCCAACCTCCAACACATCCTGGGTACCACTCCTAATAGTTTGCACTGTACCAGCGTTAATTTAAAGATGAATCAGCCTTATTGTTTCCATGTCAGAAAGGCAAATCCAGCCTACTGCATTAATTAATGTAAAATGGTCAATATACTACATTAATTAATGCAAGTACCTATACATTTTAAAATTTTCCACTTACCCCCAAATGGTGTCTCTAGTCACTGCGGTGAAATTCATGGTGAATTTCAGGCATTATGCCATAAAAATAGAGAAACTATTTTTAGAGAAATAATCTTTCTGTATGTCTCAAAGCAGATATGTTGCTGCCTTTTCTCTCTGTGTTATAATTCTGGTATTCAGACCATCAGGTTGGATACCATCAGGACACTGAGAAATGTGTGAAATTGCTTTTTCTGGATGTATGTAGATAGTATTTTGTCTTTCAGTGCTGATTGGGAATAGAGGTTTCCATAATGAAGGCAGATAAAGAACATAATTTAGAGATAAATAAGAGTAGGCCAAGAAAGGCTTTTTAAAAGTTGTAGCTATGCTATTGAAAATATAAGAAAGAGAAAATAAAAAAAAAGGCATGAAAATTATAAATTCTAATCAATAGAAAAATAAAATTTTACATTAACATTTGCAAATACCTGTTTTTTTCTCATTTATTGCTGAGACATCATTTTGTTCAGTTCATCGGAATGTTAACCTCTGGGCTTTTAAACACACATCTGCTGGCCAGAATAACAGCATTAACAACAACTATAATGCCACAGTCTTTTTCAAGACCTTCCTCAGGATTTTGAAGAATTTAAAAGCTAACAAAAAATCAATTTCATGGATATAGAGGGCAGTTCTTTGTGCTCACCTGGGAGAATGGATTTACTTGTAGAAGTTTTAAATAACTAATCTAAGGGGAAAGGCAAGATTAGATTATATGAATAAAAATTTCTGAGATCAAACATGTCTCCTTTGTGACTTTTTTTTTTTTAATTTCTTCACAGATACGCTATATACTATATACTTATCGTGGGGACAGAAGGAATAGTCTCAGGCCCCAGATTTACCCAGAAAGGTAAATAAAGCTCTTCTCTACTGTCTAGTAAGTTAAAATGCAATAGTGCCTGTTTACTCCGGTCCATTAGAATAATTTCCGGTGATCTCTATTGCTTCTTTAGGTACCAAGTCCATTTTGACAGCAATGGTCAGTTACGGTACCTTGCTCATAAAAACTGATTATTTTTTATGCTTAGTGAAAAACCACTTTTATTTAATATAGCTTTATTTTACCTTCAATGTACTTTCTGGATGCTATAAATGTATAATGATAGCTTTTCAGTTTTTTAAAAATTACAGTTGACAATCAAGATGAGATGATGTCTGAGATTTGCTTTATAATACTGAAGCACAAAAAAGTGATAGATAGATGAAATAATATTAGAAAATGTTGTTAAAACTAGACGATGAATACTTGAACCTTTATTATACTATTTTATCAACTTTCAAGTACATGTAAAATTTTCCTTCTGCATTTCTTAGTTAGAATTCTATAAAAATGTTTTTTCCCATCAACTATTTGGTAATCTTGGAATATTATTCATATAAGAGTGTCATAATAAATACTTGATTTGTTTCCTTTATACATTAATTTTCAGAGTATTGTCTGGTTTTCTGAGTACACTTTTTGGGAGGGTAAGTGGATTTTTGTTTCTTTTGTTAGTGTTATTACTTGGAATTAAAAATATATATTTGATATCTTTAAATCCATTGCAATTATTATACATTTGGTGCTTAAGTCGCACTTTAGGTCAGAGGAGTCTCTTAGAATTGACTCTTGTGTCCTTTTGACATGATTACATTACTCTTTGATGGCTTCTTCCTTTTTTTTTTTTTCTACAATGAGCTGCTCTAGAGTAATTTGTGAATTTCTTGTCCAAGACGTAGAATCTGTTGTCTCTTCAAGAGCTCAGGGCATTTCAGTCTGAGCCATGGAGCTAGCCACCTGCTCTAACAACATGTAGGGAATACTGTGAAGTAAAGGTACATTGGGATAATATTGGTTAGCAAAAATTCAATAGAAAGTTTTCTTTGGATGAGCTCCTAACAGACATTATCATTCTTTCTCATGGATGGAGATATGACCTGCTCCTCTCACAGAAACCACTTCTTATTACAGCAAGGCTTGCCCTACAAGCAATCTTTTTTTAACTTGCTGAAGACTTATTTTGGCTTACAGGTAGATACCTACGCTGCTGGTTTTGTATGTTTTAGGTTCAGTTAGTTCAATCTTTGTCTTTCAAATCTTTCCAGTGCCCAATCTAGCCCAGAATAATGGCTTCTAAGTTATATTTGGCTCACACTCAGTGTCTAAGTTAGAGAGTTAAAATGAAACATCAACATTATCATCTTCACCAACCAACTCGTCTTGGTAACTATTTTGGGCATGATAGTGATTGCTAGAACAATAGCTGCCAATGAGCGCACACTTCCACTCTAAAGGCTTTGCACACACAATCTCATAGTCTCACTTAATCCTCCTCACAGTCCTATGAAGTGGGTGTTACCATCCCTACTTTACAGGTGTGCACACTGAGGCTTAGAAGGTCAGGTTGCTCCTTTAAGGAGCTGGGAGTCCCACAGAGGACTCCGAATCCAAAGCTGACACCTTTAACAATTATTTAATGCTTCTTCTCTTGCTTAGAAATGCTAGAGATACAAAAAAATATGACATATTTTTTCTTCTCAAGGAACTTAAAATCTTAACTGAGGAAAATAAGATCTTCACAGAGAAAAAAACATAAAACATAAAGAGATAGAGACATGTACTTGTTTCCCATCCAACCCATTTACCCATTGCTATCAGATTAATTTTGCTAAAATATTTTTTGTTCTCATTACACTCCTGCTTAAAATTTCAGAGAGTCCCCACTTCCTACAGGATATAGTCCAATTTGCTTGCTTGGCATTTCAGTTTCCCACATTTGGCCCTTACCTATCTTCTGATGTGTGAAATTCCATTGTGAAGTTGACTGTCAACTGGGTTCCCAAACCCAAGGACATGCCTGTGCTCTACACTTTTGTTTCCTAGAAACATTGTCATATAAGGACATTCAAGTATTAAGTACTTCCATCTTTTAAGAGGTGTTTCATTAAAGATGTAAAGTCAGTTATCTCTGACCCCTCCTCTGTTGGAACTCTCCACAATAGTCATTAAGTCTTATTGTTCCCCAAATGCATCTTTCCACTTTCTGCCTCTAAGCTTTTACTCATGCTACATACTTTCCTTGGTGCCTTCTTTTCTTCTTGACCTGCCTTTCCTTCAAGAGCCATTGCCATCTTGGATCTTCTCCTGTTTCCTTCATGCCTTTGTTTACTATGATGTCATCTGAAATTCTGCAGATCTTATTGTATGTATAAACTACCATATGTAGATTTAGATTTCCACTTACATATACTTAACATTGTATTTGGGCTCTTTCTGAGTATAAAAGTAACAAATGCTCACAGAAAAAACTTGGTGATGTGCCAGACACAAAGGAGAAAATTAATTACTGATAATCTCATAATCAAAGTATAACCACTGCTAATATTCTGTTGTATGTGTACATATATATCACAGTATTTATAACAACAATGGCATCATATTGTACCTGTACATAAGCTATTTTTGTCTTAACAAAATTTCTCTTGTTAATAGTCTACACCATATATTATAAATGTCTTCATAATTTCTCATCATATATTTGTTCCCTTGTTTAGTTACCCAATTTTATATTATTAGATACTTATATTTTCCTATTATATGTTGCAAGAAACATATTTAGATTTCTTATCTTCTTAATATGAAGTAACTAAGAATATTTGTCTAAAGGTAAACATACCTGGTTTAAAATCTACTTCCTAACTGTATTCCCTTGGGCAATGATATAATCTTTCTAAACTTACATTTCCTCATCTTTGAAATATTCATTTCTTCACTGCTATATCACAGTCTTGTTGCAAGATAACTGGCACATGGTAAGTCAATAATAAATGTGGGTTATTATGATTTTTATTATTTTGCCTCATGTCATTTTACCTATAACTAGATCATAAATCCCTTAAGGGAAAGATTTTGTCTCATAGGGTTTATACTTGTCCTCATGTCTGTCCCAATGGACAGCACACAACTGGTGTTTAACAGCTGTTTGTTAATAATGATGACAATGATGCCTCAAGATTTACTGAATACCGTGTAAGAAGTTACCCTTAGCAATAGCCCTGTGCAAATCCAGGAATTTTCTTGAGACCCAAAGACTATAAACTTCTCTCTCTTCCTTGAAATGCTCATTTTGGAGCTTAATTTTCTAATGTTCCAATTTTACCCTGTATTCCTTATATTCTAGACATCAACATTTTTGTTGCTTGGCCCTTCTATTATAAATTGTGTTTAAACAGAAGGGTTTGGGAAGATCTATGCTACCCTCATGTGATGGTATTTCCAGGGCCCTAATGCATGGCCCTGTGAAACACATCTTTGGCTGAGCTGGCCAGTTCAAAAGCCAGCTTCACAGCAGAATTTCACACATGCAAATGAACCATTGTGATCTTGGTCATGAAAATTCATGGGATAGTGGCTAGTTCAGTGTGGATGACCTGTCAATTTGGCAGCCAATCATTTAGTTAAACATTCAAATTACTGGCCAGTTACTCAGGCTAAAGCTAGTCTTCCTGCTTGTTACTGGGTTCTATGTAATCCTATTAAAAGCAATGACATTCTCTTTGATTTGTGGCAGCTAATGGTGTAGAAGTACCATGCAGGCACAGGACATGTGTCTGGCACAGTTTAAATGTGGGCATTGAGAGAAAGGACTATTTGTGTTACTCTTGGATTTATTCTTAAAATACTAAATACCCTCCATTGAATAATAAGCAACATTTCATGGGCACCCCTATTTACTATTTTCATCAATTTTAAACAGTTCTTCTTCTAAGGACTGAATCATCATTCTTTGATGTATAATAATTGATCTTAGATCTATATCTAATTCCTTGGAACAACGTTCCCCACCAGGCAGTCAGACAGAAAGCCATGGAGACACTTCAGAGCCTGGTAGACCTTAGGATTTGGTTGAAAGTGACTCATCTGAGATTTAATTCAGACATTAGATAGTAGTATTAATGAGCTGGGGAATGAATCTAGAGCAATAATTCCAAACCATAGACTTCTTTGAGAATATGATGAAAACTCTAGACTATAATTCCAGAAAAATGCACAATCTAGCATGAAAGTTCCAAGAGTTCATGTATCTGCCAAAGCCCAGGGGTCCAGGAAACTATGAATCCTAGGTTAAGATTCTTGCTCGGGTGTGAGGGTAGGGACCGGAATAAAGAGAGACAGAGAGACTAGAAAGACAGAGACAGAGAAGTACAGAGTTGGAAAAAGGCAAAGACAGAGAGGCACATAGAGAGATAATACAGGCAGAGAGATATTGAGAGACAAGAAGTAGATATCAGTTCAATTTTCCTAGTGTGATGCATTTTCTCTATACTATGCACAATTAGAGTCTAATAAACACTTTCTGACTATCATGATTCTGGATTCTTCTGGTGAATAAAATCTCTTATATGAGAGACATAGCACATCCCACTTCTAAAGATTTTTGACATGGTGTTGATAAAGTCTACACGGACAAAGATTTCATTTTAAAGGCAAGTATGTAGGCCTATAAAACACAGTATTATAAGTTAAAGGACCATTTGGCTTGTAAATGAAAAAGCCTTTTGTGTATACTGAAGATCATTGATAGAATAATTGTACTAAAATAGTACTGATAAGGAAGCCATATCTCTTATACTTTTCATAAAGTTTTTATATTTTCTTTTCACAATTGCCCTACTCGTTAGGTAGGTGAGAAATTGCTATATGTATTTTATGTTTAAAGAAATTAAGACAGAGGTATATAGAGATTCCTGGAATCACACCTACAATAAAAAAGTGAACTTTAGAAACCAGATTTCCCAGCTTTGATTCTAGGTTGAATCAATATACCCCTGTTGATAGGCCCTCTAGCTGGTCCATGGAGACATGCAGAGGAAACACTTAGAGTATCATACAGTGGGGACTTGTGTCCCAATTCCTTGCTTTTGTTTAATGAGGGACAATTTTGAAAAATTAGGTGTGAGTAAAATCCAATACTTTTATGACTATACTTGGAAAGTTGGAAATTCCAAGAACTGTTTCTAAGAAACAGTTTTCATAGGATAATGTATAGTTCTGTATATTCTGTTCGCTTGGAAAACTTTACATGGCTATAAGGAAATATGAAAGATGAATTGTGCTGCTTCTCAGGCTATAATAGAGATTCCTGGGTTAGAATACATAATATATGTATCAAAGATGGGTAAATAATATATGCATATACATCCACTTATACCTATATCCGTATGATTATATATATGAAAGTATTTATAATAATATCAGGTCTTAGGGTTATTTAAACACTCGTTTATAACTTGCTTTTTTGGAATTATTTAGTTATGCAAGATATCACCATATTCAGAATTTTTTTTTTAGTAATAAACATGTCTAGTCAAAGAAGGCATTAATGAAGCAATTCCCCAAATAAAACAGTCCATGATATCTGAGTTGCAGCAGAGAGAGAGTGTGGTCTTTGTAGTCTAATCAAGATCACAAGACTTGTTTTGAGCGTCTGTCATCTTTAATTTTACGGCACTTCATTTCAGAGTAGGACTGCCAGGGTCACATGCAATTAAAACACAGGCAAGATTTGTCTTGTGAAATCTTAACATAAAAAGTAATGTGTTACTCCATTTTAACTTTTCTACTGAACTCTGTGAACTCACTAATTACTTTTCCCCCCTCTTGTCACCTTTTTGATATGACATGTATTTTATAGAGGAGATAGAAGTTTGGATTTTTTTTTATATCATGCATACGATTGAGGATAACAAAATTAAACCAGAGAAAAAAAGAAATGTGTTTTACAGAAATACATTTTTTTTTTTTTTTAGAAATATCTGAGGACTCCAGCTTCAATTACAAAGAACCTCATAGATCAAATTCTAGGGAATAACTGTTAATCTGCTTAACTAGGGCAGGTAGAAGTGTAATAATAGACCAGAGATTTTATAGAGGCCGGGATAGTGAACTGGAGTTTATTCTCTGGGGTGTGGGGCAAAGGGGCTTTTATGTGATTGGCTGTGAAAAGCATTAAAAGTCAGTGCCAATGTGGAGATTTGGAGTGTGAAGAGAGTTGTTCCATCTTAGTGATCAGTAAATTGCATAGACCCTTATTAACCTTATTGATAAGGAGCTTAGGAAAGTCCCATTCAGGCTGCAATATATTCTTCTTTTTGTTCTCCTGTCTGTCTCCCTTTGCAATCCCAGACGCTTTGTATGGAGAGCCTTTATGCTACACCTCAAAATTCAGCGTGAGTAGCTGCGCCTTTAAGGTAGAGCAGGAGAAGGGAGCGGGGAGTCAGCTTATGCACAGGGGACTCAGGGCCTATTTGACTGGTGCTGTGGACACCTGGAGAATGTGTCCGAAAATTTTGTGCTTAAAGAACCTTTTATATTGCCCCTCTTTCAATGCAGCTGGGGTCTGTAGGGATCAGGGGATTATTTTTGATACCTGTCGAAAAGAGTTATGTCTACACTGATTTTCCATCCTTCACTACTAATTAACCTTATTGTATACAGGAAACAGTGTATTTAATACCTGCATTCTTTCTGTAATGCCGAGTAAAATGAAATCCAGTGTGAAATCTAGTTAGCGTTTGCCTTTTTGAAGTCACTTTTGTTTCTAGTTTTAGTGACTGTGACCTTAGAACTGATAGGTAGAAAAATAGTGAGCTCAAACCAATTTTGATTTCAATTGCGTTCTTCACCCTTTTCAGTTTAAAAGCTGCTTTTCACCTGGACTTGTGAGGAGAGATGATAGGCACGGGACATCCTGAGCTGGACCTTGTTTCCTTCCGCGTCGACCTCTCTTTGGAGTTCTAAGCTCAGAGTTCGCTTCATACAATCACAGGCTGCCTCCTCCTCCACTGGCTCTATTTCTCTGTTCAGCAGCTGAACACTTCTGTCCTCGTCCTTTTGGTCAGCGAGGCTGGAATTTGACAGATAGTCACATCATGGCAAAGTTGTGCAGCAGCAATGCAAATAGATGCTGAGAGAAAAGAATCTAAATCCAAGGTTAAATGCCAAAGGAAATCCTATTGGTGGAATGTTTGCGAGGGGGGAAAAAAAAGGTAGGGTCTAGCAATAAAGAGCAGAAATTAAACTGTGTAAAATGTCACCAAATGATGTGGAAAAATCCACACGTCTTCAAGTATGCTGCACAATATGGACTTAGAACACATTTTGCTAGTGATGTGAGAATGGTTAGCACAAGTCCTGCTCTTAAAATGTGAGTGTGTGTGTATCTCAAGTAGACTTGTCAATGTGAATGGTGCCAGAGGAAAGTGAGGATATTTCAGGCCAAGGCTTTGTATTTGCCAGATTTCTTGGCTATTGAGATTTTTGTACGTTGGTCAGAAAGCCTGTGCTCTGCAGCATTTATCTAATGTATAAACCATATATTTGTTCGAGTAGGGAAGAGGAGTAGAAGGTGTTGCTGGGTGTCAAGGATGCCTGGCTGTTCCAGATCTGAAGCAGGTGGTCAGAATTTGCTGTAAGACTTGCAGGAGTTAGGTCAGCGTGTTTCACCCTCTCTCTGCAGCTGAGCTTAGGAAAGAAGGATTTCTTAGGGACTTAGGCTTCGAAAGAGGTAGTTGAAGGGGTATCTGTTTGATGATCCTTTTAATGGTGAGAGTACAAGTTACTACAAATACTAGTGATTTGAGACTACATTTAATTTGCTATGACTAGTTGATAGAAAACATGATGGTGTATCATTTTCATATTTAATGTTGCTTATGTTCTGGGTGTTTGTCTTGGTTCATTCATTCAACAAATGTATACTGAGCACCGATTATGGGCGCAGCACTACCGCTCTTCCTCACTGCTTTCTTACCACTCTCCTAATTGAATGAAGAGTGTGTCATAGAATCCAGATGACTGCTTAAGAATTTTGTAGACATCGCATGTGTAAAATAGCAAAAATCAGCTGGATAAGTCTGTAAGGGATGCATGGGTGTGTGTGTGTGTGTGCATGTGCGTGTGCGTGTGCGTGCGTGCGTGCGTGCGTGCGTGTGTGTGTGTGTGTGTGTGTATCCTTCTGCCAGGTCTCTCACTGAGATGGCTAGACATTTTCATTTTGACAACACTACTACAGAAAATTGTCATCTTTTTGTACAAGATGTTCACTGTAGTCTCATCATTTGGATGATCGAGGATCATTCTCTGGCAGCATGAGACACAGCGTGTCTTGATGCCTGCCTCTTTTTCAATTGTTTTAAAGAGGAAGACTGCTGGGGACCCAATTTTTCATCCTGCACAGAACCCTTAAAGGGCCAGATTTAATTTCAATACAATATTAGGCAGTATAATATGACGGATGAAAGCAGAGCATTGGCAAAGATGATCCAATGCTGGATAATATGATGTAACACAGGGCAGGACAGGTACTTTTAAAGATGTGGGCAAATAGGTTTCTCTTCTGACCACACTATAATGTAGTAAAGTAGTAAATACATTCCAGTACAATATCTGTAAAACATGTAGTAAAATGAAATGGCACATGAATATTAAAATTATAATAGCAATAATATGACGGTGATTTAGCCATCTACTCACAACAACAAAGGTACTGTACGTTTCTTTGGGGTAATACCTAATATCTTTCTTGTTCTTTCATGAAAATTAATGTGAAAGTAAAATTCTTCTCAGGTGTTTTAACAGGATAGTGACAAGGTACCCACATAACCTGGATAAATATTTAAGGTGTTTATGTGTTTACATTTCTTTTCCTGACCCAGTGAGCATATGGTATAGTGGTTAAGGCAGGGGCCTCTGGAGCCTCTATTTTTTAGATTCAGCTACTAACCTGACACTAACTGCATGAACTTGGGCAACTTCATTATTTTCCCCCTTCAGGTTCCTCAAGCATAAAGCAGGGATAATAATAACACTTCCTGAAATAGAGTTTTAAAGATAAAATAAAATAATATATGAAAGCATAGTTCTTGGCAAATAACAAGCACTCAATAAATGTTAATCAGAATTAGTCTTTCCAGGTGATTTTATGGGTGGCCAGAGGAACAGTATCGCCCAAAGAGAAAGGAAGGAGAAATCAGAGCCAGGTAAATGGAAATGACGTTATGATCATCTGGAAGCAGAAGGTGATGGCATGCATACTCATCTGACTTGGGAAAAACTTGGTCCAAATATTTGAGATGGTTACTGACAAATGCTAAATCATTGACAGAGTACCATAATCAACCCTTCCCCCAACCCAGCATGCTATAAGAGTTCCATGTGACAACAAATTCTGCTTTCACTTAACAGTCATAATTAAGAGGTGAAAAGTGAAACTCAGAGGTTCAGTAGGATAATGCTCTATAATATTGGTTTCCATATCTGTTGCCACCATCTGAATTCAGATCTGCATTAATAATATTATGGTAATAATCTGTCTGGCAATGATGCCTATAATTTCTCTCTGCCTAAAACTCTATTCCATAAAGTTGCCAGAGGAATCTTTACAGCCTTTAGGATCTCAAGATTGACTTTAGACTTAGTATAAAACGTCTTGGTCCGGCATTCTAGGCTTTTTAGAGTCTGGTCCCAACTTTTCTTCTCATCATCTTTAGAAGATTGTAAAGTTAATTGTTAGTCAATAAGCTGGAGGGCTATCATCTATGTCCAGTAAGAACAATTTATAGTTTTGTGCTGTAGTATGTGCTTTGATTTCCTTCATGTGATTCCATTAGATAGTTCTAAGAGGCAAGATAAGGTAAGTATAATTCTATTTTATAGGTAGAAAAACTGAGAGCCAGATGGAGTAAATAATTTGTTCAGAACCTAAACAGCAATTTGCCTAGGTGGTTAATCTATCTATTTTCTCATTGGACACATCATGCTAGTTCATTCACATATCTCCACCATTTGCTTCATGTGCTACCATTTTATGGGGAGGAGGTTTTGCAGCATGGAAAGTCTAACACTGAGTTCACAAAAATGGAGGTGCTTGAGCAGAGTCTGCTCAGATGTGTTTTATTAGGTGGCCTTAAAAATCAGGTTTCACATGAGTTACTGAATTTCTGGCTTTTCACGAAAGATCTGAAGGTCTGGCAAATCACACACATTCCCACATAAGCATTGAACTGAGTAGAAGCCCACCATTTAATTCAGGGGTCGGCTTAAATTTTTCCCAGCTACTACCACTCCATTGTGCTATACGCCCACTCCTCTTTACTCATCTGTTATTACCTGCATGGCACAAGTAAGCATTTGAGTTTGCAACCCTCATTTTAAAGAAAGAGGAAGAAGATCCATCTATTTTCTAAAGATAAGACAAAATATTTTAATTGAGGAAATAATATGTGACTATCAGGTTTGTTGTTTTGTGTTAAGATTTGGTTTTCCCAGGAGAGAGTTGATATTGTTTGGGTTTTACTTATTTTTGACAACATAACAATTTGACCCAGAACTCTTAGCAACAGTCCTTTTGGATGAAAATCTTTGCAAGACCTTTTAATTAGGAATTGACAGGGTGATTAACTTATAATTCGCAAAAATAAATGTGAAAAAGAGAAGTACAGGTCAATTTCTGGCTGTGTTAAACTGTAAGGACAGCACCATTGGCAAGTGATTGTTCCCTTTTAACAGCTTTTCTAATTTTTCTTAATTGGATCCTTTGTTTTCTAATTGGATAGGGAGAACCATCATATGGCTTTCAATTACTAGCTGTGATCCTGTCATATGGCACATGCTAAGTAGTCAGACTCTCAACATATAGAACAGAATAAATACCATCTTCAAGATGCTTTTTGTGTGAATAAGAAAGAGGGGCAACCTCTCATGTCCTGGGTAGGTAAGTCTATGTAAGTCTATGCTGAAACGGGACATAGTAACTAGCTTGATTTTCTGGGGAGACTGTTTTGGACTTGTGCTCTATTAATTTAAGGTTATACTTTCTTAAAATATTTGTTCGTCATGATATAGATATGCTCCTGAGAATATAAGATTATAGTTTCATTCCTAGAAAGTGTTAACAAGTGTACATACACACACACAAAGAAAATGCCCGATTCCTTAAAGTAATTCATTTCTTCTGGTGAAGAATTAAAGTAATTCATGCCCTCTGGTGAATTTAGAGATCCTCTTTCTAATAAACAAAGGTTCTCTATGGCTTTCTTATTTTATAGCCTCCACTGGATCTCTTTTGCCTATGGGATGAAATCTAAATATTTATGTCCCATATCTGACCCCAATATTTGTCTCCAGCTCATTCTCAAAAATGACCAGGCATGCACTTCATCCTCTGTTTACTGAGCTTCTTACTTTTGCTTGGAGATACTGGGTCTTTTACAATTCTGTCCACGTCATTCCTGTTTCTTAGTATATCTTCTACATTTTTCGTTGTCTGTTTAATCTAATTCATTGGTCAAGATTAGATTGGAAAGGTTACCTTTCCAGGGGAAACTTCATCTGACACCTCCAGGCACTATTTGTTATTTGGTTCTTTGTCGGCCACTGAGCTTTGTCAATATCTCTGTACTAGCTTCTGCTCATTAATTTATTCAAAAATACCTTTTGTTCAATAAAACTGGACAAAAAAATACTTTTGAGCATCTTTATGTATAAAGACTGAACCCTGGGGCCACATAGGCCAAATGTAGCAGCTATTATCTCTGTCTTCCATGTGTCTCTTGTCACAAATGTATTTGGGGACATTGGATGCATTCATTTTCTGTAATAAAGTTTCTTAATTAGTCATCCCCAAAAGTAAAAAAAAAAAAAAAAACTGCAAAAACAGATATTTGTATGCACAAATGAGGATTAGGATACTCGATAAGGAAAGCAGTCTTCCTCAAATGGAGAAGATAAAGATTCTTAAGTAGCTGACTTCGGGACCTGCTACAATGGGAAGACTTGCTATGTTGCCTTCAGGTGTTAAGTCTCTTTATCTGACCTGGCAGCAGGCTTTTTAAATACATCTTCTTCCTGGGCCTGCTGTCCCCAGGATGGCTGCTGTCCCTGATCTTGTATTAAAGTGTAACTAATCCTTAGGCGATTGTCTCCCTTGCTGGACTGTGAAACTACAGAGGACAGGATTATTTGCCTTATTTTATATTTGATCAGTAGTGCCTAGACTTGCACCTGGCTCAAACAAGGTGACTGAAAAATGCTCACTGTCTTTTTATGTCTTTTTGATTTTGTAACACTTATTGATCAGTTTTATTAGATCTAATATCTTAGTGAGATAACCTATTAGACCTACAATCTTGGCTTTTAAAGTTGGAACTGTTAGTTGATAGGACTGTCATTGCTGTTTTTGAGATGTCATGGAATCTAATGACTTTTTGATGTAACCCTTTCTATGCCTTTAGTGTGTATAAGTCTGATCCTGTGATGGGCACTTTGGCTCAGGACCTCAGAATGGTCTTTCCCTAGAGAAAGGAAACACAGCCTCTGATTAAATGCCCTTAGCAGGCAGGGACAGGACACAGCTGGGGTTTGAATCAGGCTAAATCCCATCAGATTGGAAATCAAGAAGCTGGTGCTTTTGAAGATTATAAATCTGGAAAGCAGCAGAGATGAGGGGCTGTGAGTCCCTGCTCAAAGTAAGTAGTGCCACATCTCTTTGGCTGTTAGTGCTGTTTCTCTCTGGCTGATGCTCCCAGAATTACTTTAAAGAAGGACATGTGAAGGAATAAGATTTTAGTGCTGGGACTGCTAACTCAACTCCTCCCTCCTTTAAAAAGAGAAGTAATTAAAGTCTTGAGAAAGACATAATTGAGAATATGGAATGTCACAGAAACAAGGACTTGAAACTCTTGTTTTACAGCTCCATGTTTTCCTGAAAGGCATAATAAGTACAATGAGCTTAAAACTGGCAAGTCTATTAGCTCACTGTTATCAGTGACTTTAGATCATGGGGTTCTCCCTCATGTGACTTTCTATGGCTTTGTGGTATGTGTATATGTCTCACTTGATGAAACCACACTTCAGCGTTTATTGTGGTCGCTTTACTGTTCTTGGCCTTGAGCCGATTTACTGGCGCCATTGCCAAAATGAAGACATTCAAGAGGGGCAAGGGCAGTCTCTCCTTCCTCAGGCAGTTCTGTGGATGCTGGAGCTGCGCGCACATCTGGCTGTCTCTTGAGCAGACTCTCTCCCTCTATGCAGACAGCCTATGCCTCTGAGCTCATTATAGCTCTAAGTGTTCGCTCTCGGATCTGTGCTTCACACATTTTCTTTATATGCTTTGTTTTTCATTTTATGAACAAATCGATAACTAGACTTATTCTTTATTGCACTGGATTAGTTTTATTTATTCCGTTTGAATTTGATTAAAAAGCTGTCAAACGTAAGTCTACATTTTTATCAGCAAAATAGTTTTACAAAACTGGATATGAGACGTATTCAGCTAGAACATACTTTTCAAAATAAAACAATGTTTGATATATTCTAGACAGTTACCCTTTTGTTTATCTATGACAACTGAAACTAACCATCAAATGGATAAAGCAATCCAAGTTTAGTCAAGTAATCCTTAGGGCATATGAAAAAAATGCCTTTTAAAAAGTTTTTTTTTTTTTTCTGGATTGATTTAATGTAATTCACCAATAAAACATCCTCAGAAGCATAATAAAAATTCTACACAAAATGACATAGCCAGGGAAAAGAAGGATATACAGTTTGATGAAGATTCAAAGTGGACGTCAACATTAAAAATGAACACTCATGTAATTTCTGTATAATATAAAAATCAAAATTGCAGGGCACTAATTTTTCTTCTAATTTATAAGACAGCATGTTTATGATACTGCAAATAGTGTGTATTTTAAAAAAAGCCATATCCAATGGCAAATGTTTTGAATTGTCATTTTTCTTTAGAAAAATTGCCATTCAACATGTATTTGTAAATTCCTCTATAGAGAACCAAGGATAGCTGGAATATATTTACACATACAAAAATGTTCTTGAAAGATGAAATATGTCTATTTTGGTTGAGGACTTGACCTCCTTTGTTCTATTTAAAAATTGTTAATTTCTGCTTTCCTTCCTTTTTTGGTTCTACTCAACTGTAAGTGGGAGTATGGGAATATACATGAAGCAGCCAGGGTAGTGAGAAGACTCACCTGTGAGACACATAGTCTCAACCACACTCACACAACTGCACACACACAACCACATACTTACTGCCCAGGAACAACCATATTTTGGATATGTGCTGTACTCTGAATATTGTGGAGCATGCATAATGTGAGCCTAGAAGTGCTAGAAGGAAGAGCACTGAAGAGGTTAATGTAGAACACATATAGGCAAATATTGTCAACTATTTTATTCAAATGTTTGGAGCTTAAACACAAAATCATCATTAAGTTTTCACAAAATGAGGCATCTGTCGCTTGAAAAGAAAAAAATATTTCAGAAATATGTTTACAGAAATGTAAAAATATTAGGCATCGAGACAGATGTGAACATATTCGGTAACTTGTCTTGTCTGTCAGTCTTCCTCCGAGCCGAAGATCTTACTGTACTCACTCAGCATGAGCTCAGCTATCTGGTTCTGGTATACCATGTGTATCGCCATGTTCCCTGTTTCATGTTCTGCTCGCAGGAGGGTGGGTCCAAATACGATCCCTAAGCTTTGTGTGGACATGAGGTTCTTGGAGGCTTTGGCCACTATCCTATGGAGAAAGGGAGAGAAAAAAGAGAGAGAAAAGAAAGATTTCATTGGTGTTTAAAGTAAAATTGTAGCTACTTTTGAATTATACAATCCTGTGTTCTTGAATTCTTTTTTTTTTTTTTTTTTAATTTCAATTTATAGAAAGAAAGCAAGGGCAGTGATTGGCTTGGAAAAAACATAGAATGCGACACAAGCAAAAAAGTTTTCTAGTTTCAGATAAACAACAACTACCACAACATTATTGAATCTTCTACTCTATGCTTTGCTGTGTGGACGTAGAACTTGTGACTTTTGGGGGAAAGGTTCAATGCCTTGTACAATGTTTTAACCCCATTGTGTCTAGCCATTGTAGGTGCTCTATAAATGTTTTTGGAATGAATGAATAGATAAATTGACAGCAGAAACTACTATGGAGCATCAATGAGATTCAGTCTTTGAAGTGTTTATAGTCAATGGAGGAAACAGGCAAACCATGCAAAAAATATATAAAAATGCAAACACAAAACATAAAAAATATAGGAATAATTAATAATGGAAGGTAGACATAAAGACTGAGAAAAAATAAGTTTTTAGTGATTAGTGTGAGTAAAGTATTCCTGACAAATGCTGACTGGAATATGTATTGTAGAGAAGGTAGGTTCTGAGACATTAAGGTGGATGGCAAAATTCTAAGTGTCTTCATTCGTTTTGGTCAGCCATTTTAGCACACATCTCAATAAAATGCTAGATATGGTTTTATTAGTGGTAATGCCTTGCCTGCTTCAACACTGGACTCTTATAAAGCCTCACTTTATAAACTGAAACTTTAAATATGTTTATTCTTAAAACTGAAGCTTGCTTGGCTTTATATTAAAATTAGGAAGAGTGAGGGTTTAGCGATATGAAGGAAATAGTGATATCACAGGGAAAGAGGACAGGGCACTAAGAAATACCAAACCCTGCATTCTACCAGACACCCTGGCTACTCATGAGTGTAGAGAATAAAGCGAAACAAAGGATGATTTTATTGGAAAGCATCAGAGCCCATTGTGGAACACTGGCTTGCTGGATGGACTTTGGAGGATACCTTGTTTGGCTTATGTGGACCTACATAGTCCCTGTCAGAGGAGGCAGGAAAACTTGCTTTATTTCTATCCCTTTGTAAACCCAATCTTTGAAATATTACTTCTGTGACCAAGAGGCTGTGCTTTCTCTCTCCCAAAAGAGATTGAGAAGGACAAGAGTCATCCGTTTGTGACTCCCAACAGTACAAGTTCATGGTCAGCAAAATGTCCTAGACCTGATCAATATCAATAATAACCACATATTATTCTAAGCAATTTTATTGTCTCACTTAATCCTCATAACAATCCCCTGAAGTAGCTTCTATTATTAAGCCCATTTTACAAATGAGGCCAAGAACACAGAGCTGAGGTTCAAACCCAGGCAGCCTGGTTCCAGGGCCTGTAAATGCATTATTGCCATGGTATGTGTTATGACTCTTATGCTTAATAACTGGCTGATTTTTCACTCTTCCAGTTCCTTTCATAAGAAGGTCTGGATTTTTATTTCTTACTGTAGAATTGTGATCGACAGCCTGGATCCAATAGATTCATTGTGGGCAAAAACGACTCTCAAAACTGAACTGAATATTCAAGATATTCTGTCTCCCGTTTTCACTTCTTTTGCTTTAAATGAAGAGCATTTGTACCTGTGAGGACTGTTGGCATGGCTACATTTCTGGAAGGGAATTTCATATTTTTAGAGCATCAGTGAGTTATCTGAGACTCCAAGTTTAAAGATTCCTCTGGAATATAAAAAACTACGCCATATTGCTACTACATTTACCAAAAGTCAATAGAATGACTTAAACATCCTCCTAACCTAGAATATGGGCAAATGGAGTGGGCTTTTGCTTCCTTTTAACATACCTGTTTACCTTGGTTTAAGATTTGTCATGAGCCTCTCCCAGACCTCTTTATTATTAAAGTTATTAGGAAGATTCACTGTGAAGTGAAGCAGATTTTCTCTCTTGGTTTTAAAGTAATACCTTTTTGTGATACCAACTCCTTCAATGACTCCACCACACACACACACACACACACACACACACACACACACACACACACACCACAGATTGTTAAAGGCAAATATGGAGAGAGATAATATAACTAATCAATTAAGAGTGCCTACTAGGTAAAAGTTATTTTAATAACTTCACTCAGTTGTAGCAAAGTTGATAAGATTTATCTAATGGAGCACAGGGCTCAGAGGTCACTGAGTATGGAGAAGGTAGAACCAAAAGCAAGAAAGTGCTAAACATAGACTGAGAAATGGAGATATATTTTCTGTCTTAAAAATGTTTATAATTTTGTTTGGTAGGAGGAACAGTGAGGTCTGGGATGGCTGGGAGCCAGAATTGCTTCAAACTTTCAAAGGTGAGGCTAGAAATCAAGGGAGGCCCAAGAGCTAATTATTGGAGGGGGCAGTTGCGACTGTCAGAAAGTGATGAGGTAGAAGCTGGAAGAGATCTGTAGTATCTGGAGGAACTTGGGTCACTGGAAAAGTAATTTAGCTCTTCAAGGCACACCAGAAAAATACAGCATGTGAGACTCGGGCCATTGGGGGAGAGACAGAGGCTGAAACAGGACGAAACTATTTATCATTTTCCCCAGAGTTCTTTTTATTTTTCTTTCTCAGCAAAGGTCCTGGTCTTTGAATCCAGAGCAGGGCCAAATCTAGAGGAGAAAACCAAGACTGAGTTTAAATAAGATGGAATATAGGCAGCTGGAGCTGCGTGTTGGCGCCCGCCTTGGGTAAAAGATTCCCTATCTTAGCCAGTGGGTCATGGAAGAGAACTCTTGTAATGAATTTCTGCCAGTGCATCAGTTTCCTGCATTTCCTGTGAAAAATGTTCACTTTGTGTTAATATGGAACAATCATGTATAAACATAGAGCAATCATTCCCATGCAAACCTGTATCTTCTGTGTCCATTTATCTGCATGCTTTTCATTTGATTTTAATAAAACAAGTTTTAACTTATGAGTGCTTTAAAATAATCTTATCATAAGTAGATTTTACTAAACGACATATAGTTTTGTATTTTTGTTATACTTGCATTACTGTAGGTTAAATTTTCCTATTGCAAGTTACTTGCAACAATCCTTAGAAAAATTAAATGTAGTTAAGAAAGAAATGTGAATATGCATTATATAGAATACATGCCATCTTGCTTATTCACTGGTACAAAATGTGTGCTTCTCTGTGTGTGTGTGCATATAATACACATTTCATTGGCAATTTATGCTCTAAATATCAACTAACTAGTAGTTGGTGCAATGAGAACTCAATCAATATTTAGTCAGAAAAGATGCTGAGAATAAAGACTAATTTGGGGTAGAAGTCACCAACTACTAAACCATATGATTCATGTAGATAGGCAAATTTATTTTGGTGTCAATATGTAAATTAGATTAGACCTCTTTCTAATAGACATTAGAAATATTAGGATAGATATTTCTAGCAAAAAAGGCCCTCAAGCAAGATGTCTGGGAAAATGTATTAATACTGTTATAAACTTCATTATTCAAATGTGAACTTACCTACTCTCTATCTCAATAGACTCTAAAATAGTTAAGTGATTGACTGATTTAGGATCACATAGGAAGTCAACTATAATTTCAAAATATAGCTAGAATACTCTCTTACAAAATTATTTAAATCTTTTTTTTTTTTTTTTTTTTTACCTCAAATAAACAGATATCGTAATTTCCACTCTTGCGAGCTGGGCACTGTAAGTCCCATTATTTCTGAAGCTTTCACTAGTGAAATATATGTAGAGGAGAAATACAAGCTATTGAAAGAAATAAAAGCCCTTCATGGAAAAAAATTCAATCTAATATCTAAGACGGAAAACTCTCAAAAAAGGTTAAGTCGTACTTCCAGTAGTTTAAAATGAAGTTGAGTTGTATTATTAGGAAGGGGGGAGGGGCTGGAATCTGATTCAGAAATCAAATACAAATTTGTTATGGGTTTGGCAATACCTCCAGGGTAGCTTTCATGAACATGAGTTCTGCAAAACACCATTTCTGTGATATACTTCACAAAAATAGCATTCCAGAGTAAAATAAGTGTTGAAGAAAACTGTACGCCATTTTTTTTCTTTTTGAATATTCACAATGTACAATAGCATAATAAAGGCTCTGACAAGTCCTACAGAAAGTATCTTTGCTTATCTTGTGTGACTCATATGTTCTTTAACTTACTTGAATGTTGTAGATTTTTCTGAATAACAATAAGGAACATATATTAGGAAATGTTGCTCTAGTTGCTTTGCTAAGGACAACTAAGTAAGTCTGAAAACATCATGAATTTTATACTTCTATGCCACCCTGGCTTCAGAACTCTGTAGCAGCTAACTCAAAGAGGTCAGATTGTGGTCATTCCTGGTAGGTTCCACCCCTCTGGTGGGGCTTAGATTTCATTAGGCCTTAGACTCCATGACATTGCTATAAATTTTTAGCTACAATTTAACCTATTTTCAGCAAAGAAATGACAGAAATTCTTCATCTATGACAACAAAAACCAAAGGCAAAAGAACACATCTGAAGGAAAACGGTGAGAGCGAAGACATGGCTGAGAGATTAACGTACAGTGAATTGATGGATGGCTAAGAAGGTGCAAAAAACATTCAGAGCTTGGGTCAATATTTTAAAAATCTTCTACATGTTTGTTTACTCACCATTAATTTACTCCTTGGAAATCCTTAGAGCAAAGATACCTGATTCTAAGCAACATGAAGAGCTCAAAGTTTAGTGCCTGTGAATGTTTGACTAATAGGAAAAAGACCCCAAAGCACAACTCTTGAAAAAGGCTATTTATTAATACTGCTTAGTTTAAAATAGCTTGACAAAATAATTATAATTTTATGAATTTGTTCATGAAATAGCACTTGATATATGTTCATCGTAAAAGGAATTCTTATACCAGTAAATAAAATTTAAGTTTATAAAATCTTGAAGTGGGTAAGAATTCATTTTTCTGGCAAGAGCTTAAAAGGGTGATATATAGTTTACAGCATAAAAAGGAGAGGAAATGCCAGAGCTACTTTTTGTCGGGCCCAAATGGAAGGAGCAATGATCCATCAATTTAAGATTATTTTAGAAACAATCTATAATCCAATGCTACAGATGTTGGACCTCAGACAAAAAAATCCTCGCAGCCTTATGCTGGGTAAGTTTTTCCAAGAGTGAGCTGAATTGCTAACTCAAAGAAATTTCTTAGTTGTTTCAAATCACAGCCAAATGACTCAAACTGAAAGAAAGCTTTAGTATAAAACTCAAAATTATTGCTGAATTAAGAAGACCAAAGCATTTAATAACAGTCCAGCTCTAAACAAATATATGGATGCAAGCTTCCTTTTAAGTTTGTGCTTCGCTGTTACCATAGTGACTTGCAAAGGAAGTTGAAAGCCACATAATTGCCTGCAGGACAACTCTCAAGTTATTGGAAGTGTATTAAAAGTGTTCCCTCCCCTATCTCTGAAATGCTGTGAGTTTCCAACACATATACCTTTAAGGTGGTTTAACTTGAATGGACAAAGTGTGGTGGTAAATGTACCCTTGCCATCAGGTCACACCTGGCTTGCAAAATACAGCCCAGCCACTGTATGTGAAATGTTAATTGTGACTTTGACCGCTTAAGTGAAAGAGGCTGTTAAAAATAGAATAAATTTTCAATGAGCTCAACTTCTGTTTCCTATGAGCTATAGCTACTTTGGGGGAAATTCATGCTAACCATATGCTTGCCTACCTTCAATTTGCACAAACTATACTGCTGCCTACTCTGAACTTTTTTTTTTTTAAATAAGATTGAGGATTTAGCAGAAATTCCACTTTCTCCCTTAAAGTCATGGCTGTATGTCAGAGAAGATGTTCAAATATTGCAAAAGCAGAAGAACATTCACCAATGTGTTTGTATTTAATACTAATGTGTTTCAAGGTGGTCATTCACTGATAATTGAGCCATTTGTATATGTTAATTTATAAATAAACTGGTTTAAATAATTGTAAAGTCTTTCATTTTATATCTAAATATCATATAATTATTATTTTCTAAAGCAAGTTAACAATTATCCTCCTAAATGGAAATTATTGCTATATTGACATTTTTGCTTTTAAATAATCTTTAAAGCCTTGCGTATTTGATTCTCTCAAAGCATATTATAGAAAAGGAGTTTTCTATGGCATTTGTATATTCATAGCTGCCATGGCCTTATTCTTTGCACTTATTAAATAATCTCCTTGCCCTGATTTCAATGCTGAAGATTGAAACATTTTCAATTATTCACTTTATTCATATTTTCATTGATTGGGCATTATAGTGCAATTCTAACTATCTTTTAAAGTAATATTCATAATATCTAATGTTAGGAGGACTGATAGAGTGAAAAGAGTGAATAGTCATAGGCTTCATTCAACATGACTTCTTTCTGGTTGAAATATGTACTCTACAATGTGACAACAACCATAGGTAAAGTGAACTATCATAACCAAATTCTTTACATAAGCATTATCAAAAAGGAACACTAAGTTGTTGCTACTTGTTGAATATTATCTGCTATCACTGTACTTCAAATATATCAGTTTTCAAAGACAGATTTTAAAATCAGCTTTGATTTCTTTATGATTATCAAGTAAAACATTGAATTAAAGTTTAGAAAAGTATAATAAAGAAAAAAATCGACCAGTAACCATAAATCGTAACTCAATGTAACCATTATTTACTTACAAAAACCTATGGAGTACCTACTTGGTGCTCTATAATGTTCTGGGTGTTGGAGACAGTGTAATGAGCAAAATAGACAAAGTCCATGCACTTATAAAGCATATAATCTAGCAGGAGAACCAGACAACGGACAGTACACTAATGATGTATAATGTGATTTTAGGCACTGAAATACATCAAGAAAAACTAAGAAAAAGAGAAGTAGTCATTTTTCCATTGACCTGGGGACCTTTCAAAAAAAATTCTAATGTCCTCAAATCCCCAGACATTTTTGTTTACTTAGGATGAGTGATGCCTGGCTGGCTGCAGGTAATATAGCCTGCTAGATAATTCTCATGAGCAGAGAGTGGTGAGAAGTGCTACACATAGCAGACAAGGTACTCAGGAAGCCCTTCTAAGGTAATGACACTTGGGCAGAGACCTGCTTAGGCACACACACCTAGGGGAGAACTCCAGGTGGGGAAGAGTAGGTAGAAAGCCCAAGGGTGAGGTTGTATGTACTTGGTGGATTTAGGAATAGAGAGGAAGATATTGTGGCTGGAGCCTGGGGACTGAGGTGAAGGAGGTAGGAAATACTGTGGAGAGACTTATGGAACTTGGTATGGATTTGTGATTTAATTCTAAGGATGATGAAAATCCATTCTCTCGTTTTGAGCAGGAGAACGACACTGCCCAGCATTTAGGTGATATAAATGTATAAATAAATAATTTACTTACATATTGATTTGAGAGAATCCTTTCTATATAATTATATATCCAGCATTTTCCCCTTCTATCATATATATACTCATATATTTACTCATTACCTTATATGGGAAATAATGGGTTGTGTGCTATAATTTCTTAGTTTGAGTGAAATTGATATAAAAAATAGTCGTCCCATGTATTCTTCCCCCACATTTTGGAGTATTTCTTTAGGCAGTGGTTCATAACCAGGAGCAAATTTTGCCCTTCTCTCTCCCCTCAACCCTACTCTGTGAGGTATTTGGCAATTGCTGTAGACAGTTTTAATTGTCATGACTGGGTGGGCTTGAGAGTTGCTACTGGCATCTAGTGGGTAGAAGCAAAGGATGCCGCTAAATGTTCAGTGATACACAGGACAGCATCTCCACAATGAAGAATTATCCAGCCCAATATGCCAGTAGTGCTGCTGTTGAGAAACCCTGAGTAAAATAGTAAAAATGTGACAACTAGATAAAAGGTTCTCGAACTTTACTGTTCATGAGAAAAATTTGGAAGCTGTGTTGAAACAAATTGCTGAGTTCCAACTCCAGATTTCTGATTCAGCAAATCTGGGGAGGGTATCTGAGAATGTGCGTTCCTTGCAAGTTCCCAGATGGTGATAATGCTGGTCCAGAGATCACAGTTTGAGAACTCGCACTAGATCATTAAGTTATGTTTCTCCTTTTCTTAAAATATGATATGAGATGTTAGCATATTCTACAGTATGTAACGTGTATTCCTTTTATCATTATTATCATTTGGCATTATTTTTTTTAAAAAAATTGCCAATGAGATAGGTAAAAAATGACCCGTCCTTTGAATTTAGGATTCTTTGAGTTTAGGCAATGGGGAAAAAGTAAAAAAAAGAAAAAAATCCTAAAAACTAGTTATGAGGATTTTCTCTTCTGTGAATAATACTGTTCATATCTTCTGCCCCTTTCCTATTGAGAGCTTATCATTGTTTGTTTGATCTATCTTATTTATTTTATATAATAAAACTAATACATAGTCTTTGAAAAAAATGTACTAATCAGGAGTATAGAGCAAAACAGTAAAATCCTTCCTTGTTTCCTATTCAAACTCTTTCATGATAACTATAATTAACAGATGGGTGTTCCTTCTGGATATTTTTCTATCTATCCATCTACCTATCTTCTTATATATATATATTTTCTTTTAAAAAATGAGATAAAAACTATATAAAATGCTACAATTTGCTTTTTAACCCCCTTAAGTATATATTATGGGCATCTTTCCAAGTTAGTATATATAAAAATACCTCATCCTTTTTAAAAAAGTTGTTACATCTCATATATGGAAATACCTTAGTTTACTTAACCATTCCCCTACCAGTAGGTTTTAGGTTGCTTCTAACTATTTGCTATTACAGACAATGCTACAATCAATATCCTTCTATATGCAGATTTTGGAGTTTTTTTTATGTATGAAGAAGTATGCATTTCATTATTTTTGTTCTACTTATATTCTCCCAATTCTTTTATTCCTTCATTTTATTTATTTAAACTTTTATGTAGTATATCTAGCATTATTCCTTTTAGAATTTCTACTTTGTTTTTGTTATTATAAAATTCATCCATTTAAATACATCAGGTAAATATCATTTATATTTATAAATATTCATTTATATTTTATCCTAGTTTTTAAAAAATGATTTCATTTTCATATCCTCTAATCTATCTTAAAAATACTTTACTGTGTGAAATGTGATGGTAATCCAAATTAATTTTCCCCCCAAAGCTAGCTAATTTCCCCAATAACATTTGTTGGATAAATCGCTCATTCTCTATTAATTTATGATACTACATTTTTGTTCAGTTTCCTATACTAACAGATACACACACCTGGTACATCCTACTCTATAATTCCATGTGTATTCTAAATTAATACTTTGTTTTTTAAATAATTGTAACTTTATTATATATTAGTAATATTTCTCCTCCCATTTTTTTTCTTTTTCAGGCATGAAAGAAAATTTTCTGATGAATTTTTTCAGGTGAACACAGTGAACCTAAAGAAATTGAATAATATAATAAAAGCCATGTAGTAAGTAGCAGCACCTAGATTAAGAAGCAGATCTTTATTATTCTGGGATATAGATATTTTTTCACTGAATAACTATGATTCAAGAATTTTAAATTTGAAATTGAGGGCTTCCTAATTGTGAGGTCTGAGGTCTGAGGCCTGTGTACTTGGAAAAGAAGTGAGTTAGAGAGTCAGAAAAAAGTCTTGGGTGACATCTTTTAATCTTTTAACCACCTAATTCACATCCAAGGATATATTTATAAAGATGAGAAGGGTTTTCAGGTGGAAGAAAACCCAAATTAATAACCATTACTTTTTTCTCCAGATTCACACAGTATTTCAAACCTCTGAAAACATTTATTTCTCATTGTGAATGGAACTGCACTCTTGGTGAGATAAACTGAGAACTTCAGCTATATTTTCTCTTAGGCATTGTCTCTCAAGCTTTAGAATGATTTTAGCTGTTCATATTTGACCATGTCAGCAGTAAAAGAAGTCTTAATTTTTATTCCTTGAGCTCTGCTGTTTTACTAGTACCACTTATAATATCGCCATCCTTGGAAGGCTTGTCCTGAATTTAAGGAAGAAAGGTTAGAAACTATATTACATGCTGAGAGTATTCTTAGAAAGGAAAAAAAAATTGTCAATAAATAAAATACCAGAATTTGTTCAATCAGGCATTTAAAGAAACTAGTAACATTTTATACAGAATATTGGGGGTTGTGCATGGATTAGCATTAATTAGGCCAAGTAGAATACGGATTATTATAATTGTGAGATATTAGTGAAAATGTAAGACTTAAATATTTGCCTTATAATGTTAGATAAAACTAAAAGGAACACTTGTAATATACAAGGTCGGAATTCATCAATTTCTCTTTTATTTTTCCTTTTCACATAGGTGAAGAGAATAGCTATTTCACTTCTCACTAAGGGCACCTAGTTATAGTAGTTACTTGAAAACTATCTCTGTTTCAAAGGTCCCAGAACATACAAAAGAGAATCAGTTGCAATTTGGGTATCTTAATTCAATTGTCCCCATTTAATCTTACTTTCTGAGGAAAATTAAGTTTTAGATGCTTTTTACAGTGACTTGACTTTAAGAGAGACACGGCATAACTGGAGAGCACCAAGGCGAACGTGCCTGGCAGAGTGACATGTTCTCACTGGTAAAGGACTGAAGGAGTTTGATTTGAAAAAAAGAATAGTTAGGGAAGCCATGATGACTGCATGCAAAAAGCTGTGACATGGAGCAAAAAAATCAACTGTCCTTTTGTAAATCTAGTTCCTGGAATTGGCTCAGAGACCAATTTCAGCTCCATGTGAAGAATTAGATTTGTGAAAATAAACTAGGATGCTTCAAAAGATTCATATTTTTTTTTATAGAAAGTTTAGAAAATTCAGACAAGTTGAAATAGAAAATAAAAATCCCTCATAATCCCATCAATTAGATATTACTATTTGGTTGGTATAGATTTTTCCATATTCATTCTGAAAAGGTAGTAGGAGCATCTATCAAGGTTATTAAATATTCTGTATATTAAAAGGCCATAAGTTCCCCATCAGGAGGTATTCAGAGATGCCCAAGATACCTGTATTGGATGGCAAGTTGAGTAACATTTAAAATGTGATTTGGGCTACCAGATTAATGATGAAAGAATGGACAAACTATCATTCGAGATGAAGTATAATAACTAATGTTTCTTCTCTATACTTCTTTGTACCTCTTGCCTTTTCCCAAGATTCAGTCAACAGCATTTTTTGACCTCAGTGGAGGGATGATATGGCAGAAAAGAAGAGAAAATTCTTGGATTTTTGCAAGCTAGAGCATTTGAATTGCAAAGAACTGTATTTTTGAGTTTCAAAAGTATAAGTCCAAGGACTCAGAGTTGCGGCTGTGGCCTAACCAATAGATCTAACCAATTGGAAAGTAGATGAAGAGCCTGCTGCCAGAAAAGAAAGATTTTCTGGACTGGGAGAAGGAAAGTTAGGGAGAAGAGAGCTGAGACTTTGGTGAGGTCCCATGGAAGTGATGAATTCCAAGCCCTTCCTACCCCAGTTTCCTAGGGATATAGGCTGATAGAAGGTTTGAAGACCTGAGATCAGACAGATTCTTATTTGTCTTTTTGGAGAAAACTTGGGGATATAGCAAGATTCCAGAGTTCCTTATGTTCAACATATCAGAGATAGTTAAATAGAAATTACTGCATGGTATACTGAGGCAAAGGTAGCATTAGGATAGCTTCACGAAGTTCTGCGTGAACAATGACTGAAAGCTATACCTGGGATTGGAAGTTGAGGATGATGACAGAAAGCGGGAAGGGATTGAAGACCAGCCTGGCTAGGTGATGTAAGCCAGACATATTCTATTGTGTTTATCTGCTTTATTATCTTTCTTCTTTAGAATGTAAACATATTAAGCACAGGGCGTTATTTGTTTTTGTTTAATGTAGTATCCCTAGATTAAGATTAGTGTCTGGCTCATAGTAATAAGTGCTCAATAAATATTTATTAAATACTATATAAATAAATGCTCTCTCTGCCCACCCTAGCCCAAATGCTTGGGTCATATGTAACCTTCCAGAACTAGAAATGGGACAGAAAAATGTCTAGAAGACACTCTGAATTGACTAGATTGAAATCATTTAGAATGGGGCCTTGACAGAGAAATTAGATTCGATTATGGCACGATAATAACATTTCTCACACTCCTGAATTTCATACCTACTTCAAGATAATAAGAACACAAAGAAAGAGATGAAGAGAGCTAATATTTTTCAAGAGCTTGCCAAGGGTCTGTAATCATGAAGGGTGTCTTTTTTCCCCATGTACTATATGATGAGTTTCCAACATTTATGCAGTTTGAACAAAACGGGTGAGAAGAGTTTAGAATAGAATGCAATTTTTACCTGATTTATATTATGGATGGTTGAAGTTAAAGAAAATGACACCATTTTTCTTGGTCATCTAAAATCTGACCATCACATTCTATTTTAGGTAAAATGCTTAATTTATCTGCAGAAAACAGCAAAATGTAGATTTGGAGCTGGGTCACTTGCTTGCTGGCAATGAGGAGTCTGTCAGTGGTGAGAGGCAAGTACGGTTGAGTCTTGGCACAAGGTAGCAGTCCAATTGTTAAAACTCTCACTGATGTTAAATTCGGATGTTATATCCATGAAGGAGAGAATAGTATTAGCTATTTAAAAATAATGGTAACAGGTTGTGGATAGTAACTACAAGATCAATGAGATTGAAGGACTATTACTAAGCACCACCGATACTCCACAAAAAAGGTGTTTGCAATTATAGGGGCCTTTACTCTGTAAATCAGAGTTGGCCATAGAAGAGCCCATTACAGAACTAGGCTCCCTGATAGCAATGGAGATGAAAAGACAGTAAAATAATAAAGATCAGATGGTGGACTTAATTGCTAGAAGCCAAATAGATACAATTATAATAATAAGCAGCAGGGACAGAGTGACAGCCAAGAGGACTTAACTCACAGGGAGTTTTGAAGATGGTTAATGGAACATGGCATTCCCCAGGAGCACAATAAATAGAGAGCCAACAAGGATGCTATTTAGGTTATATCACTATATTAGAATAATACATCTAGTGGTTGTTTTATAAGCTACTGATGCTTCCTGGGCACTTGGGGCTTCTTGGGTCTAGGGACCAGAAGGCAAGGAGAAGAGTGACCTAGTCAGGAGTCTAGTCAGAGGTCATTAACCTAGATCTAGTGAAGGAGTTAGGGTTATTATTACACAAATAGGGATAAGGAATACTATGTGTGGCATCCAGACAATTCACATGGGGCCTCCAAGTTCTCTGTCACTCAGTTTTTGTGGTTAATGGATAGGGCAGAAATCCTTATCTATGAAGATATGGTGATCAGGAACTTGGACCACCCAGGGTGAGCATCACTGCATTGGCTCAACTGCCATGATCAGCAGAGGTGATAACTGAGGGTGAGGTGAATCTAGAATGTATAGTGGAAGAAGGAAAAGATGAGTGTGAGTTATGGGCTCAGGCCAAGCTTTAGCTGTAGGGCTTGAGTTTGTCCTACTAAAGCTTCTTTTTCAAAGGCTTCCTTGGGAGGCCTCCTGAAGTCTTGGGGGAGCGGTTCCCCAAACATACATACAACAGGTGGGCTGTGGTGGATACAAGGTGTTCTGCCCACATTTTCTTGTTGCTCCAGCTCCAAGTGTTAGTCATCAGTCAGCCCTTGCCAGGTTTCCCTCAGTTGAAGACAGTCTCACCCCAACAGACTCTTGGAGACAACCCTTGCTAATAACTGCTCACAGTGAGAGTAGAAAGGCTGAGTCATTTTGATCCATCTAGAGACAACTATGATGGGCCATAGATGCTCCAGAGCTCATGAGGGTCAACCAAGCTTTGTTGGGCCCACAGCATAGTGTGATTTCTCTTTCTTTCCCATCCTGCTCTACCTCTCTTTCTGTTGATGTTTGTAGGTAACTGGTGCCATGTTAAATTCAACCTGCCATGTGCTCTAGAGAATCAGAGAAGCTCTAATAGAAGGAGAACTGGTTTGTGAAAGAGGAGACTTGAATTCTAGTCCTGAGTCCAGCCCTGACTAGCTCAGTGTTTGTTAATCTTTCCCTCCCACTCCAAATTAATTTTTTATCATCAAGAAAACTGGGCTAAAAAATCATCAGATTTGTATGGATGCACAAAAGACCCAGAATTGCCAAAGCCATCCTGAGAAAAAAGAATGAGGCTGGAGGCATCATTCTGCCTGACTTCAAATTATACTACAAAGTAACAGTAATCAAAACAGCATGGTATTGGCAGCAAAACAGACACATGAACCAGTGGAACAGAATCGAGAGTCCAGAAGTAAACCCATATTTATATGGGCAAATAATTTTCAACAAAAAAGCCAAAAATATACAGTGGAGAAAGGAAAGCCACTTCAATAAATGATGCTGGGAAAACTGGGAGGTCACCTGCAAAACACTGAAACTAGACTGTTGCCTATCATCGCACACAAAAATTAACTCCAAGTGGATTAAGTACGTGAATATAGGACCTGAAACAATAAAATGCATAGAAGAAAACACAAGAACTATACTCAAGGACCTTAGACTCAAAGAGGATTTTACGAATTTGACCTTAAAAGCAAGGGAAGTAAAAGCAAAAATAAATGAATGGGACTACATCAAACTAAAAAGCTTCTGCTCAGCAAAAGAAACCATCAGCAAGGTAAAGAGACAACCATCTGAATGGGAAAATACATTTGCAAGCAATGCCTCCGATAAGGTCCTAATAGCCAAAATATACAAAGAATTCATACAACTCAATTACAAAAAAAAAAACCCAAACAAACAAATGATCCAATCAAAAAATGGACAGAGAACTTGAACAGACACTTCTCCATAGATGACATATAAATGGCCAACAAATATATCAAAAGATGCTCAACATTGCTAACAATTAGGGAAATGCAAATCATAACCACAATGAGATACCATCTCACACCTGTTAGGATAGCTTTAATCAACAGGATAAGTAATAACGAATGTTGGAGAGGATACAGAGAAAAAGGAACCCTCATACACTGATGGTGGGACTGTAAATTGGTACAGTCACTATGGAAAACAGTATGGAGGTTCCTCAAAAAACTAAGAATTGATCTACCATATGACCCAGCAATCCCTCTTCTGGGTATTTACCCCAAAGACTTGAAAACCCATATCCAAAAAGATATTTGTACCCTGATGTTCCATAGCAGCATTATTCACAGTGGCCAGGAAATAGAAGCAACTGAAGTGTCCTATGATAGATGATTGGAGAAAGAAGCTGTGGTACATATATACAATGAAATATTACTTGGCCATAAGAAGAAATGAAATACTGCCATTTGTGACAACATGGATGGACCTTGAGATAATCATGCTGAGTGAAATAAGCTACACAGAAAAAGCTGAAAATCACATGATATCACATATGTGGGATATATACCTAAAAGCAACAAATGAACAGGACTAACAAACAGAGACTCATGAACATAGACAATGGACTAGTGGTTACCAGAGGGTAAGGAGTAAGGGGGAGTGGGGAAGTAGACGAGTAAAGCAGGTCAAATATAGGGAGGTTCGGGGAGGGTGAAGTGGGCAAAGGGGATCAAATATATGGTGGCTGAAGGAAATTGGACTTCGGGTGGTAAACAAACAATAGAATATATAGATGTCAAATGATAATGTACACCTGAAAATTATATAATTGTATTAAGCAATATTACCCCAATAAACTTAATTAAAAAAAACTGGGATAAAACTATCATGCTTTATGTATAGTACTTTACATTTTCTAAATTTGTTCTGGTCATTCTAGAGCAGAGATTCTCAGTTCTTGCTGCATGTTAATATCATCTGTGAAGCATTCAAAACCATATCAAAATTTGGGGCTAATACCCATGAAGATTCTGTTGCAACTGTCTTGCAATGAGGTCTGGATTTGATAGAAACTCTGAGTATTATTCTATTGTGCCAGGGGAGAGAACCACTGTTCTAGGGAGAACTTGTAACCTGGAATCTCAGAATCTTAAATTCTTCTTCCTCATGTATTGACCATGTGGTCTTAGATAACCTTATTGGTTCTCTGACCCTTAGATTACTTGTCCGAAAAGTGAATTTAATGGCAAAACTGACCTCATGTGTTGTTTTGAAGGTAAAGTAAAAAATGTGTGTAAAATTTTTTCCAAATTATAGAACCATGCATTTCTATGATGTGTGATTACATTTGCTTCTGCAAATTGTTATTTTATAAATGAAGAAAGGGAGAGTAGGACTCATTAGTTTTCTGCTCTGGCTAGAGCTTTTAAAAAAGCAAAGGCATTACACAGAGATTCTTATTTAGCAGTTCAGGGTTGAGGCCCAGGTCTCTAAGTTTCTAAAAAACTTCACTGGCAAATCTGGTGTGCAACTGTGTTAAAAAACTTCTTTGTTAAATGACTCGTCTGAAAGTCACACAGCCAATTAAGTCAAATAGCCAAGACTCAAATCTGGACTTTTTTCATGCCTATCTCATTTTTATCTGCTATTATCCGTGCTGAATTTTCATTCTTGCACGTCTTATCATAATATTATATGTTAGTCATAAAATATAATAATAGAGATAAGAGGGATTTTGAATTTAAAACATTATATAAATATAATGTGCTATGATTATTAAATATTAAAATAATGACTCTTATCCCATTAGAACTAAACCATATGATTTGTGTGCTTTTAGTAAGTGAAGGGTAAAACTCTGTAGGTAACATAAGATATTTTTAAGATTATATATGAACTAAGCATAAATTAAACAAAATGACACCAAGGCTGAAATAATGGAAGCAAGCACAAAATGAAACATTTCAGTGAATTCAAAATAGAGTAATGTACTGCTACTGTACTGCTTTCTTATCTTGAACATGCTGACTTAATCTGGCACCATGAAGGAAGAGAAAAGGCTAAAGACAAAGAGAAGGATAAGTAGAGAAATGAAGATTATTTTAGTGTGTTCATGACCAGGTCATTCATATTTCTCATATAGCCTGGAAACGATCTCATACTTATTGGAAGATGTGACCTTTAAATATTCCTTACTTGCAAAGAGACAAATATTATAGAAGCGAGGTGTTAGCTGGTGGAGTCATCTGTCTTGCCTGCTCTTAGAATGGGGGCTGCCACAGGGGGAGTGCAAGATGAACAAACGTATTACATATCCTTTCTACTTGCAGACTTTAGTAAGCTTTCTTTAACAGCTCTGTGATTTCTTTAACATAGCAAATCTTTAATCAGTCTAGATATGTTAAAATGTGATCTTTTACAGTGAATTGACCTGAGTTGAGTACTTGAGTTGAAATGTGTATATTTTCGCCTCAAAAGCTGACTTATAGGGAAAAAAATCAGATATTCTATGAAATACTTTGCCTTAGTGACAAGATGTTTTGGGGGAAATCATCCAAGCTTGAAATAAAATCTTTATTGAAAGTAATTCTACATTCATGCCAGTCAGATACATTGTAGGATTAGACCAGATATCCCAGGGGAAAACTACAGTATATGCACCAGGCAGAGTTGATTATTTGGACCTCCTGTCAGTTCTTAACTTCCTGACAATGGCTGAAGCATTCACAGCCACTACAAGTCTGTTTTTATCTTTATTTTGAGAGAAAGTTAATATACTTTACCTTAACTATGCCAAATGTACTGGAAAATAACCCAGTAATAAGATACACCCTGCCTACCAAGTAATATCTGTATGTAGAGACCATTTAGTTATGCATTTTAAGGAAACAAATACAAGCAGCAAATGACTGAAAGATATTGTGATTATTTTCTTCTGCTTGAACTTTTAAATTTTCCTGGCAAAGCCTCCTGTGTGCTGTTTTAAAATCAATATGTATACATAACCATGGAACCAAGTAAATGACTTTCATTGTAAATTCTCTTCGAATGGCAGGTCAACCTATATTATTGTTATTGTTATAATTATGATTATTATTATTATTATAGCAATTCATCTATCAATGTTATTTGATGTCAGAAAGAAAGACACAGGTGTTCCAGGTGACATTTGGTACCACTTAGAGAATCAACAATAGCTTAAGATATCATTTTTGAAAAAGTCATAGATAGGCCTTATCAGTTCTGTTTTTTTTTATCTTGTTTTTTGACATAATCAACACTGCAACTAAAGAAGTGAGACTAAACTTACTACACCAAATTATTTATAACATCAAATTTACGATATTTTACCATGGGACATCCATACAATGGAATATTATTCAGCAATTAAAGGAATGCACTACCAAACCATAACAAAATGGGGAGAAACTTAAATGCATATTGCTAAGTGAAAAAGGCCAATATGAAAAGTCTACAAACTAGGATTCCAAGTGCCTGACATTCTGGAAAAGGCAAAACTCTGAAGACAATAAAAAGTCAGAGGTTGTCAGGAGTTAGGGGAGAGGGAGGGATGACTAGGCAGAGCACAAAGGATTTTCAGAGCAGTGAGACTATTCTATATGATACTATAATGGAGAATATGTGTCATTATACATTAGTCAAAATCTATACAATATACAACATTAAGAGTGAACCTTAATGTAAACTATGAACTTCAGTTAATAATAATGTATTGATATTGACTCATCAATTGCCAACAAATGTACCGCACTAATGCATGATATTAATAATAGGGGACACTGTGTGTGTGTGTGTGTGTACACGCGTGCATGCATGCGTGCATGTGTGTGTGTGTGTGTGCGTGTGTGTGTGTTAGGAGAGAGAATATATGGAATTCTGTGCTTTCTGCCCAGTTTTCTATAAACCTAAATATGTTTTGAAAAATTAAATCTAGTAATTAAAGAAGATAATGAAAGCAGATTGCATACATTCATGGTGCAGAGGTCAGTATCCCTGTTCATCTATCCTTATGGCCACACACATTTGAATTGCTTTGCAGTCTATGTCAGTCACCATATCCAAAACCATATTTAAACCTGTCTCTACTAGAAAGCCTTTAAAAATTGTATTCTGATCATTTTGTTATTTGCTTTCTTGGCATTTAAACACTCAGATTGTATTACATTGTAGTTGACATGTTTTATTTTTATCTCTAAGTTATTTCATGCACATATGCTTTATCTCTCAATTAGATTGCACAATCTTTGAGTTTAGGTGGTGCGTTACCTTCAGTTTTATTTCTATTTTCGTTTGCAGTAGAGTTTGGGCATTCTATGCCTTTTTTCTTAGTACAAAATAGTTTTTGCTTTATAGGTGGCTGGCAGGTTAAAATTTTCCTCATCCAGATGCCTTTTTGCTCCAGTGAAAAGGGAGGTGAACTGAACATGATGAGGCACTCCCCAATATTTTCTATCTACAGTCAAGACAAAGCTGTCCATAGATAGTCTTCTTAGGTATTTTTCTTAAGTCCAGGAGGGAGAGCCAAGTTCTTCAGCAAAGATGTCGAGTCCTTTTGCATGTTATCCCTCCTTCCCTTTCTCCTTTATCCTCCCTTCTCTTTTTATTTTCTTTGAAAAAGAATTACAGAGCTTGACTGGAGAAAATAATTCAGAAGTACAACAATCTAATGTAAAATTTAGGTGTATTTTTCTTTGAAAAAGGAATTCAGTAAGTGCAAGATAGCATCCTCAGATGCTCCATTTTCAAAGGTTTTATGAGGCAGTGTGAAATTATTTTAGATTCGGGTGTCAAAAACAAAATGCAGCAGTTATGAGGTTTGTTTTTGAACAGTTTTGCTTCCTTACAGGTGATGTCTACATCGTATAAATGAGAAAGAATCCTTTTCACTGACCTATGGAATTGTGTAGAGATCCATGAGGCCTACTGACCAAGAATATCTTAGGAACCTGGAGAAAATGGTGATTCAGTCAGGAAACTTTGATTTCATCAATGTACCCTAGTTTTAGTGATTAGATGAAAGATCAACTTGTACAAGGAAAAAGAAAGCCAGGTTTTCTCTCTTGACTCCACTTTTTATTGTATGTAGGACTTTCAAGATTCATATACCCTTACTCAGTCTCTGCTTCCTCATTTGGAAAATCTGACAGGTGAGCCAGAAGAATTCTCATTTCCTTGTGCTCTAAATCCTATTGTTGAACAATTTAACACTTAAAAGAAAAGTTTTAACCCTTTTTTCCTTCCTCAAAGTTGAAATAATTTGTAGAAAAATCGACAAGCTTGGAAACACATGGCAAGCATGATTATCAATTGAAAAATAAGGAAAGCCTGAAATGTAAAGAGATTGTAGTAATATCTTACATATATATGTGTGTACTTTAAATATATACTTATGCATACTTTATATATTATATAAAAGGTATGCATGTATATCTTCATGGTAAGATATAAATTTATTTATTAAAATCAAGAATGAAACAAAAAGGCAGACACTGGGAATTTTTATGGAAACAGACATGAGCCTCCTGTTCTCTTGGAAGCATAAGGGTGTGTCTGTAGTCTGCATTTTTGTTTTCATAACACGTATAAAAGAATGGTGGCGATGGATCAAGAGACCCACTCTTGGCAGAGGGATGACACACAGGTTTGCTCTACCTGGCTGATGTAGCTGTCTGGTCTGTAGGGGAAGGTCCCTAAAGTTGAAGCCTGAGTGTGAAAAGGTGATATGATCAACCAATAATGTCTACATGGGATTTGCATGGAGAATGGTGGCATATGGGCCAGGAATGTGCCATTCAGTGGAAAAGTAATTTCAAAAGGAAGCAAGATACATCTATAGAAGTAATACAAGGTATTCCAGGATGAGAAAGAATCTGGAAACTTAAGAGGCAAGCTGCTGGGGGGATTTAAATCATGTAGCCTTTAAATGAGTACAGAGGGAAAAAAAGGAAAATTATAGGGGAAAAATATAAATAGTAAATTTAGAAATATAATTTTCAAATATAATATGAAGCAGATTTTAAAAATACATGCAGAAGAGATATATATTGGTGATCCTTTCAGATTAACACATATATACGTGTTTTATTTTTAAAAAGCAATTACGCGATATTCATAATATTTATTTTTAAAACCCAGCTCCCAATGGATGTACATTACTAACGCTTCTCCCATGTCGTTGACCTTATAATCATCAAAAAGGTCGTGGTTGTATATGCCAATTAAAGAGAGAGTCATAGAAAAAATTTAGCCTCTCAATTGTTCAAAAGATCTAATGTCAATTGTTAAGTGATAATTTTATTAAATAGTGATAATAGAGAGAGAAGATAAAAAGTCTGCTGAATAAAAGGGAGTCAATAGAGTATACTTATTTTATGTTTATACATTTGCACTCTTGCATGGCGCCTCATGGCAATGCCTTATCTAGGAGGATTACTAATATGACAACACTCGAGATTTATAGAAGCTCAATTAGGTTAAACAATTTGATTAATTTCAATTGGTTAAAAAAAAACCTCTTGTTGAATCTGAATTCTTACTTTGCAATGAATACAAACTCACACTCATTATTACTTATGGTGCTTTTCTTTATGGATGAAGTGCTTCGCAGCCAAGTAGCGGTAGTCACCAGCTGATGACCATAAGGAAAGGCAAACACTGTCAGTAGAATAACATCCTTAGCCAAGTGTTTATGTTGGATACATATACAATACATAACTGTTCTTAACTAATGATACAAAGTTGGCCTCCCCAAGTTTCTCCTTTTGTATTATTTCTTGCCACCCATGTGTTTCAGCTAGATTTTCTCAGGACCTAAGCCCCACCCTAAAAAGTAAGATCTGCTTCTTTGCAAGCTGGATTTATTCTTTCTAGCTTCCAAGTGAATATCGTACATCAAATAACTGTGAGTTAGTTATAAATACAATTGCAATGATGCGACTGTTAATGCAGTCTTCAGAGGTGGTTAATTTATGTACTGAGAATATCTTAAACAATGAAATCATCTGAATAATTTGGTATTTTTTTAAATGTTGTTCTTTATAATCTTTTATTTATATTTTCTTTCTAAAACTATTGGTTCTTTACATTCTCGATGAAGCTTTTTCTCTTTTTTCTCTTTTTTTTCCTTCAGTCAGGGAAAACATCTAAATCTTCCTATTAAGAACTTTATTTTTTCTTCTCCTTGCTCCAACTTTCCTTGTTTTAAATTTTCTCTAACCTATAATCTGGAATTTCCTCTTCAGTTGGCAGAAATAATGTTTTCCTGGCATTCTTCTGACCAGATATTTCCTTGATACATTGAACACCAGGCTAAAAGATCTGGCAAACTGCTGTGAGGCACTGATACAGAAGGGTGAGGTGAAGTCACCTAGATCAGATAGAAGCTGGTATGGCCCAGAACATGGCTCCAAGGGCAGAAAAAGGCTACATGAGATCACAAGCAGCTGAGCAACACAGGTTGGTAAAGTAGCTTTTAAAAGGCCACAGACAAGCATGAATAATATTTGCAGGAACAACATGGTGACCGCCTAAGTTAACATGACACCACCATCAGTGTGAACATCTCTACTCATGGTCAAAGTATCTGGCCCTCCAGTAGAGGTCTCTGCCTCTACTTTTCTGAACCTTCAGTGTTATCTTCTATCTGATAAAAGAGCTAATATTTCTTCAGTTCTTGCCTTGTACAATTCAAGTGCAATACTTTATTTTTCCTGACAATGGCTTTATGAGCTAAGTACTATTATTATTCCTGTTTTAAAGATGGGAAGCTCGAGGCATAGGATGGTTGTCCAGTTTCACAAAGAAATGGTTGTGACAAGATTTAAAGCCAAGTCATCTGGGTGCATAGTCTGAACTCTTATATTGTTATCCTTCTGTCCTTTTCATACCTCACTGGTTTCTCTGTTTGTTATTCTTTCCCTTCAGTCCTGGGTCTCTTTAGCTCCCAATGAGATAGCCCGTGTTCCTATACCCAGAGTTCTGAGCCAGCCTGTCCCCCCTTCTTCCCCCAGCTCACTTAACCCCAGCCCTGGTGGGAACCCCAGGCCCCTTGCTTTCCTGGCAGGAGAATAAAGACAGCTGGCAGGGAGAAAAGTCTGTGAAGGAGAATATGAGCACAGTCGTGGTTTGCTGTCTGAGAACTCCCTCTGTCAGGGAGCTGCCTTGGCTTCCCACACTTGCTACATGGACAGATGTTTTCAATTATTATCACTGACAAGCCTCCAGGCCAGGTTTCTTTCTGATTGGCTGTTACTGGAATCAGAGGGGAATAAAGGAAACTGAGGCTAGGACACAAAACACCTCAGTCATCACTTTAATCATGTTTCTCTAAAGCAACTGGTTGAGTTGGACAGTTCACCCAGAATTGGAATCCTTTTGTAAACACAGACTCAATTTTCTTTTAAACCTTTCCTTCATTCTGGTTTTAATTTTTCTGCCCATAGTTCTGACATTATAAGAGAGTGAGACATTTGTCATTTCTTTACCAATTCTTTCCTTTTGCTGTTCTTCCAGGGTTTAGGCTACATAACCAGAATATAGTGGGAGTTGCGATTTAATGAAATTCAACTTGATACTCGTAGACTTGGCATCACATGGTCATCTGCAAAAATGACCTAAGTCTGATCTAAAAGCATCGATATCACCCAATGTTTACATCTATAGTAACCTGGGGAATATCTGCCCTTGGTCAGAAACCACTTTCTGTGTAAGTTTTATATCAACCACAGGGGTCGCAGGGAGCAATCTGATATACCTCTCCTGCATTCTTCGGATTGCTGTCTACCTTTCCAGCTAATAATTGTATTAGCCATCATTAACTTGATTTCCTTTCCTTGCCATCTCTGCTGTATCCTAAGGAGATCCAACAATTAGTTGATCCCAAGGGAAACCTGAGGGAAGCCTTGACATGGTCAACAATAGAAAAGAATGTAGTCATAGCAATCAGAAGCCAGGCTGACAGTCCTCTCCTTTAAGTATGTTCTTCTTCAATGGGATCAGTTATACTTGGTACCACTCAGCCTCTAACCTCTCACTGTTTATTCCTTATTCCTCCTTTCCTGTTTCTATAAATTAAAAAGTAAAATTAGACTGTCAGGTAGATTAAAGCTTTCTGAATTCATTTTTATTTCCCAGTCTTCCTGTCATTTATCTGGTTAGAAAAGAATGTACTCAAGATGCTCCAGTGTTTTTACATATTATTCTATTGTCCTTTGACGTTCTGAAATTAGGTTTGTGTGTGGTCCATCTTGCTCAAGTCTCCAAACTGCCTTGTCTCTGCTGCCATTTTAAAAACAATAGCAGCAGACGTGCAAGTCACAAAATGTACTTGGTAACACAGACAAAATCCATGAACTTAATCCTTAAGGCCAGAGTTTCCATTTTAATTTCTGAAAATGTCTCCTTGACTTTTAAACTGAACTCTTTATTTTAAGCCCAAAGGTAAAATATTATAGGATTTTAATTCATCCTTTTCAAAAAAGGCACATGAGCGTTTAAAACATATGCTTCCTTCTTCACTCAGAAAAAAAATTCGTTCCAACCTTTTGGGGGGGATCACATATAGCTCTAAAACAGCTGAAGCTAAAAACATCAAAGTTGGCATAACTTCAGTTATCACTGAATCAAGCAGATCAAGCCAAGTTTTTGAAGAAAATGGTTGAGCACTTTAAAAATAAAAGAAGTTAAAATGTTCTCTCTGAGCATGCTCAGTGGGAGATTTTTAAATATTTTCTCTAGGATGGCTTTAGTTCACTTGTCACTTTGGAAATATTTCAACCAAAGCTATCTAATTAATCTTTATTAATATTGTTCACCGAGCCTCTAGCCAAGGCCAAAGTGTGTGTCACCTGCCAAGGTGATGTTTTCACCATGTTTGCCAAGAGGCCACTAACACTTAATGCTGGTGAGTTACCTTGGTCTTTTAAATTTCAGTCAGTGTTCAGTTCAGTGATTTGGAGTGGGACAAATATGGAGGAGGGGAGTGAGTGACAGTGTTGAAGTAGTTTTACAACAATATAGTACATTGAGTATAGCTGCTAGATCCTTGCCTGTTTTTTACCCCCTCTCAATTATCCACAAAGTCAATATCCTCCCCCCCCCAAAAAAAAATAGGTAGAATAATTGTAGCATTTGAATAACAGGAGGCACTTTAAATCAACTCTCAAGCACATAAATACGGTCCTCAAACTGGAAACAGAAAGGACCTTGAGCTCATCATTTCCCAAGAGGATTTCATTATTTTTTTAGACATTAAATAGCTCATGCTGAGCTACTGACAGTTTGGGGGCCTGCATTTATTTTGCAATAAGATAGTAAACTGTCCCTCCTTTACCTGGAACAAGATCAATCCACAGACCTGGAAGATCATTGACACTGCAGTTGTTATCACCACTATCAGACATAGTATCAAGATGTAAATTTCTCAGTTGGTATCAGCAGCCTGGTGAGAATATTGCTCCTTATAGCAGAGCCCTTTTACTAGTTACAATACTGCAATTTCAGGAATTCCTTTACTGAGTTCCCAGTGAAATCCTCCCAGAATATTTTCCAATTGAGGAAATAAATATCTTGCATGTAAATGGCCCAACGGAATTGCCTCACTAGTGAAATTACCTCTCTACCTATCTAAATAGCATTGGATCTATAAATTGTTGAGAGGAAAGTCAAGAGGAAGATTCTGACATGACTGTTGTTCCTAATATGCTGTCAGTCAGTGATAGCCAGAAGGGTCAGCACGATACAGGCTAGAGCAGCATACTATCTACAGATAAGTTTACATATATGAATACATACCTAACTTACAAAGATATATAATTACACTCAACTTATAAAGTCATGCACACTAGAGGAAAAAAATCTTATTTTAATAGCTAGCAGCAGAATTCCTCTTACAGGAGAAAAACCATCTTTTTTACTTTCTTAGCAAAATGTTTTGGTGGACCATTTTGGTTGTGAAAAGATAATCCTAAGAATACAGCCAGAAAAAGAGATGACCAAATTCTCTGTACAAAACATGAAATGGACTTACGAAGGTTGTGTGTAAAAAGAAAGGCTATGAAAGAAAAGTATTGGGGAAGAGTAACATGTTGAGAAGTTAATAGAGATGCCTATTATTTAAGTTGAAATTTTAAATTATCTGCTGGGTTGGGTGTGATGTAGTCTTTCTATCCTCCATGAATCTTCTGTAACTGTCTACCAAGTACTATCTCCCGGAGGAAGCGTCTAGAAAGCAAGGCAAAGGAGTTGTCCAGATAAGGGAACACTGACAAGCAATGAGGCATGCATGAGTGGTGGGTTTAGTTGAAGCATGAAATCAGGCCAGAAACAACTAGATGAAACATAAATCCTTTCCAATAACCTGAGAGGCACTAGGTTTCTAATTGTATAAGGATTGAAAGTTTGAACTCATTTAATTTCAATTTTAATAGTAATGATGATGCAAACTGACGAAAGATATTTTCTAAGGATTCCTGATGTCATTTCTTGTCTGCCTCAGCTGTACCCCTAAGTTTCTTCTTAAGAGCCTGTGGATCCTGCCAGCTCATTGATTCCAGGATGCAGCAGGCCTGAGGTGTATGTGTCCGGTTTTCCCGAGTGACCTTTCTGCTTGTGGTTTTGATTTTTGGTTCTGCCGTTCATTTCCCCTTAAGGACCAGAACCCATCTCTGATTGCTGGGGAGTGTGACTCATTTTTTGCCAGCTCCTTCTGCTAAGGCTGTTGTCTTTTTCTGCTTTCCAAAGTATACTTGAACTACTATCATTGCCTGTCCCCCAAAACAGGTCATAGAGTTTTCCAAGATAGAGTCTGCAGGCAGCTGAGCAATTTCAGTCTCATTATGTGGGTCAATCTTCTTGGCTTATAGACCATCAGCGGCTTTATGTTGTCCTCACTAGGGTTTACTAGTCCTTTCATAACCTGGTTCCAGCCTCTCTTTTCAGTGTGCCCTCATTCAATGGTTTCCATGAGTATGTACCAATTCCTTCTTCTCCTAATAAGTAGACTGGGTTATATTTTATTATGCAAATGTTTGGACCAGGGGTGAAGAGTTGTACCTAGGAATGGGACCATCCAGCATTCCTTTCCTGGCACTTAAACTCATGTAAGAAGGATTTTCCAGTCTGTGAAATGGTTGTAAATATAACTTCTTTACAGAGCAGAACATGCAATTTGGATTGTGTAACTATTTCAATTCATGAATTAAGAAAAACAAACTAAAAGAAATGTCATGGCTCATAAATCTTTTTCTCACCAAAAGTAATTATTAAACTTTAAATTGTTATCTATATGAAAATGTTTGAAATTTTAATGACTGCAGAAGACATATTTCACATAAATAGTGAAATTAGTCAATCTCTGTGACATTCAAGCAGAGGCCTGTAGGTTGCACGTATTAAAGTAATTGATCTGGTTCAAGTCATCTTTAACCAGTGGGTCATTGTGTAGAATACTGGTGTCTGCTGGGTGGCCAGTGATTACTTGAGAAAAATCGAAATCTCGTAACATACACTTGAAGACTGGAGTATGCCTTTATTGTTTAGGACTCTTTAAATTACCTCAGAGACCACCAATGAAAAGTATGTATCTTCTAAATTTGACCAATTCTACATGACTGGTTATTTTCTACTCTGATCACAAAATTTTAACTTCCTGAGACACAGATTAAGCTACTTCTAATACTCTTCTCAGCCGAGTATAGAATTTCATTAGATTTCAATCTTTAAGGACTATTACCTAAAATTTAACACAGAGTCATTAACCTCCCCAACCCCCCAACTGTAAAAATACATATGGTGCCAATGCTTCCTATTTTTGTGGCACTCTGATTTTGAGGTTTGTAAGGCAATAAACAAATAAGATTCAAAAAGTTTCATGAGCTCACCATGAAGAATGGAAAGAATAGTCCTTTAATTTCATGCATTTGGACAGGCGTATGTGGAAAGCATATTCTAATCTTCTTTTGGGTTCTACCCAATTGATAGTGTTATTTCAATGTGTGAGACAAGTTTCTATCTTTTCCTTCCTAGAAATGAATATATAACCTATTATTTAAGATGAGAGTTAGAAATGGATTTAGGGCAGCATCAACTATTTATCCTTCATATTCTACCATATTCTATTCACGTTGCTTTTTTTTTTTCTCCAATACATAGTTGTCACTATAGAATAATGAAAGTGATTCCAGAAGATGTGTTTAAAATTCTGGTTATAAAATTTTGAGCATATCGGCTATAGACAGATGCTTAAAAAATACAAGTAAATATGTCAAATATGAGACAAATTTTCAAGAGCTAGGGGTCGTTTAAGAGATGGAAAATGCAGATGACTGCTGCAATACCAGAGAAGCTCTCTTGGCTGACTCTGCTGATCCAGTTCTCTGTCTCCTCTGCGAAATATACTGACCAGTGCCCACAACACACTGAATGTTCGCGGCTAGTTAATGACTCTCAACTGTGCACATCTGTTCCCGCTAGAGGGAAGTCCCAGGAGAGGGTCTCAAACAAGTTTATGCCAGTTGTTCTTATTATTGTAATTATGTAATTTAATTAAATATTATGTAAACTGATGAAATATGAGAGCAAAAGGGAAGAGAGTTGCTTTGGGGAACACTTTCTTTGAAGAGAAGTTAAATTCTACTATATCTGAAATTTCTAAAGGGTTTTCTCTGAAGATGAGGGGAGGTCTGGGTGAACTATCAAAGCCTTTTCAAAATCTACTGTAATAGGTATTTCTTGGGTTTTTAAATTTTGTGTTCCTTTAGAATTAGTCTTTCATTCTTTTTCATTTGATAATAACTGCCAACTACCACTTCCTGAGCATTTACTATGTGCCAGGCATTGTATAAAGCGATCTGTTTACATTATATCATTTGAGCTACACAAGTAATAACTACTAATTATTGAACAATTACCTTACGTGCTTGGCCTGAGTAGATCATACATATTACTCGCTTAATTCTTATAATACACCTGTTTTTAAATATGGAAACTGAAGCACAGAAGAAATGAGAACGTTGTCTGCACTCCCACAACTAAGAAGTAAAAGAACTGGGACTGGAATTCGGTTTTATTTAAATCTAAAACTGGATCTCTTATTAGTACACTATACTACTTCCACATACAGGTTCTTTACGGAGTTGCATTATTTATTTTCATAGCCCCAGTGTCTAGTTCAGTGCCCATCTCACCACAGGGTTTATTAGTGTTACTTGGATAAAGGAGTACATGCACAGATGGATATTACTTCAATTTTGCTTGACAGGTCTTGATGTCAATTTTCTAGAACATGAGAATGAGAGACAGGCAAGCTTCTCTATTTATAGATACCAGGGCTCCTATGTGACCTAGCCTTCATTTACTTCTCTTATTGATCGAAATATTATTACGATCAGAGATAGGATAGTTATGTTGAGAATGTAAGAGATTGTAGTTGGAATTTACTGTTGTAGATAAGTAGGGGTTTTGTTTTGTTTTGTTTTTGCCTTCTACTCATCCTTTTCTCTTCTTTTGGTACCATTTTTGAGAGAAACCACCTCTCCTCTATGCCCAATCTCTGTGGTTTGAGTGGAGTTGACCTAGTCCCTGACTCCAGGGATGGGCTTCTGTCCCAGGTCAAACTAATGAGAGCCATGCAGTCCTCTGCCAGTCAATGGACCAGGAACAAACATGAAATAAACAAGGGATCCAAGCCAGGCCAAAAAGAAATATTCCTAAGAATTTTCTATTCTCATGGCAAAAGAGAAGCTTACCTGCCTTGGAGGAAGCTGATTCGATATGATCATGCTGCCGCCATCTTGCAGTCATGAAAAAGAAGCTAATCCAGAGACAAGCAGAGTTTAGAGATGGAAGGAGCAAATTCCTGGCAAATCTTTTAGCACTTGGGTCTAGTCATGCCCAAAGTAACATTAATTATTGGACTTTCACTTAAGTAATCCAATAAATTCTTTTTTTCTCCCCTAACAGTTTGATTTTGGCCTTTGTCACTTGCACCAAACTTAGTGTTTCTTAAGCACCTATAGAATCTAAGAAATGTTTTCATAAAGTACATAACTGGGATCAAATGGGTTGATCTGGAAACCATGCCTTGTAAACATTTAGGAGAGAAAAAGAAATTATATCTAAAAGAAGTCAAAGCAAAACAAAATTATGCTATACGAAGCTGAATCTAATATTTGGCTCTAATATCTCAGCCCTACCTGGTGTTTTACCTTCATCGCTTAGTAATGTTATTTTGTTCTTTGATTTACAGGCAGCCTCACTAATCTGCTAAGTAAAATGGCTTGATTAAGAGAGAGAATACATAACATTTCAGAATCTGTCTTCTTTAGGAGTCTTCAGATAAAGTAAGAATATTCAGGAGGAATACCCCCCGCCATGTTTTAAAATGAATTCTTTAATTCAAGACTTTTTCAAGCAGCATTTTCTTCCACCTCACTTGCAAAACACACATTCACGTATACATATCCATGCAGAAGCAGAAATTCATTCAGGTACAATCTAACTTGCAATCAAAAACTGCTAAAATAGGACCTTTATCATCAGCACAGCACATCCCAAAACGTCTTTGTAAAATAAATCAAATTATATGAGTTAATTGATTCCAGGCAACATCAGCAAGTGCAGGTGGAGACTGAATAACAGGATGTTTATTAATGAAGTACTATTAATCAAAATTGACAATACCAATTCCTGTTTGTTGTGTTTGAAAGCTACCTGCAGTGGTTCTAGATATATTTGTTGAATTTTAAAATATAGTTTTGAAAAGGGGAAAAAAAGAATACAGTAACACATGGGATTTTTATCTGTGGATTTTGAACTACTGATATTTAAACACTGAAAAGATACTCCTAAATGCAATTTGACAAGCACTGGCAAAGATGCCAGTGGTAATTAATTAGCACTTAATTGAGACCACAGAACAACAGGACATAGGAATTGGTACTCAGTGCCATTTCCCCCTTAGGCTCCATCTCATGAGGGTCAGGAGTAGGGCTGCATGCTGAAGGTCAGTAAGCACATTGGGAGAACACATTGATACTGGACATTTCATGATGGATCTCCTTCACCCTTTGCTGCTGCTCCCAGCTATCTCTGAGGAGAAAAGGACTGTGATTGTTTTAAGGGGAATTTAGTGTTCATGCACATCTAAACCAAGGTAAGCACTGCCCTTGCATCCGAGACTAGTTAGGCTGGACCCTTTACAAAATGATAAAGCTCATGAATCAAATGTTAACATGAATGAGAATAGGCCAACTTAAAAGCAAATTCAATTTAGAATGAATACTTATTTGAATTTGCTAGCTTTGTTAGGTTATATTTAATTTTTTTGTAAAAATAAATTTAGAACAGGGAATTTTTTAAGAAAACTATATCATATTATAATTATGTTATAATTATAGTTTGGACTTCTATGATGCCTGTTAAAGACTTTAAAGACTTCTGGGAATTCAGTCTTAGAAATCCTGCATTCTCCCCCAAGCCTGTCTTAAGACTTAGACCCTCTTCATTTTAATAGATAGGAGTCAATACCCTTTAACAGAGAGTAAATAAAATTCCTGCTTCATAATTCCATAGACTGAGCAAATGAAAAAATGGAAATGAATTCTTCTAGCCTCTGAATAAATCTACAGACAGTTTCTGACTGAAAATTTATGATAGCTTGTATTATAACATATGAGTTGGGAAATAGTTTTGCTAAACTTGCCATGATATTTTCTGAAAAATAAAATTTGAGCAGTTTTATTTTTCTTCCTTAGAGTTGAAATCAGTAGCTGAAGGTACAGTTCATTGATGTAACTGGGAATTGAAATCTGGGATCTTGAGAATCAAACTCTCAATCTACACAGATTATATTACCTTTGAAGGGCCTTCACTCTCATGAATGGGCTCAAATAAAGTACAAATGTCATATATACATCTGGAAAAAGACTCTTTGGGGATCTGCTTTATTTGGTCACACACATGCCTGCAGTTAAAACAAATTAGATACCCATCCTTTCAACACTCCTAAAAAGGGCTTGACTCTGATTCTTAAGAGGTCTTTGAGAATTTGTCGTAGACAAAGACACCCACTGACTGAGCAGAGGGCAATGACAATTTAGTAAGAAATACTCTCTCGCTTTCCCTGATTTCCTTTTTACGATTCATTCACAGAACTACATTGGTCCCTACGAACTGTGAGTCGCCTCACCATCACAGCTCTTTACAAGTGGAAAATCCTGGACCAGGGCTTTCTTTATTAAAACTGAGATATTCATGTGATACGACTGCAGAACATCAGTAGTTCTCAGCTTCTCGTACCATTGGGAAACACAACTGAAGGCTGGTGATGGCAATAGAGAGAAATGCCATCTGGTGGCCTCAGAATATGCAATAAGATGAGCTTCTCTTTTTTGTCTGGATGTTAATTTACCTAGAAACTTCAAGAAAACTTTTCTTTCAGTCTTAGTCAACCCTCACTTCTGTGTTTTAAAATATTAGTTTGTAAACCTTATGATATTTGAGGATAAAATCATTTTCAAGCTCAGAGACATTTGTAGTGCTTAGTGGAAAAAGTTTTTTTTTGTTCTATGAAAGTCCCACTTCTCTTCCGTTGGCCTTTAAACTCTACTGATTTTAATACTGACAAGCTGTATCTTTAAATACCTTTCTAGAACTCCACACGTTTCAGATCTTCCCTGAAACACAACTTCATAATTATAGTCTTATGCTTTGCTGAAATGATATGTGAGGCTATGAGTCATCTATTTGTATCTTTTCAGTAAACATTATTGAACTTGTTCTGTATATTGGAGCACTGGTTTTATTTTGTTAATTAATTTTATTATATATTAAGCTGATTTACACTTCCATCTTTGAAATAAAATCATTTTCTGTATATAAAATGCATTTAATATTAAAGGTTATAATGCATTAAAAATGAGCAAGAAAATAAGGGCAAAGGGAAATCAGGGGATGAAGTTAGTAGAATATTCAAGATGCATGCTCTAAAGTTCCAAACGCTTGCCAAGATCGACTCGAGGCTTGCTTCATTCCCTATGAGTCATATCACTTCCAGATAGGCTGCCAGTGATCGACTTTATTGTTAACTTTTGAGAAACTTTCTGCTTCTCCTGTGCTATGTGACCACATCTGTTCAAAGGCAGCAAGATCCCAAATTTCTTAGTATTTTCCCTTTTGGAAGTCAGATTGTTGCAGGAAACACATTCCATATTAACTTATTCATTTATCCATTCATCAAATTCACAAAATATTTAGTGACATTTATGTGCAGATTACCCTGAGAAAGGAGGCAGTTTTGTACAGAAGTTAGGCATCAGGCCTTTAGAATCATACAGACCTGCATTTAAATACTAGCCTCACCATTATCTAGATGAGTGATCTGGGAAAATAATGTGGTCTCTCTCAATGTTAGATTTTGGCTACATAAATTGAGGATAATATCTATTTTACATGGTTGCTGAATTTAAAATGCTAATTATTTTAAATATTCAGCAAAGTGTAAGATACTTGGTTAATGCTCAATATATCATGTCTATTCATGGTAGGTGTTTTGTAAGAATCAAAATAAAATTAAGTGTAGCCTTTGCCCTACATTCGCTATTTTGTATGTGAAGGTCTCTGCATATAGGGTCAGATCTTGGATCAAGCACCTATTGAAAGAGCTGGACATCAAACCAGATCCTTTGAAGGAATGGTAGAATCTGGGATGAGCAGAGAGCAGAGAGAGGAGCCTGAATAAGAAAAGGAGAGTGTGGGCCAAGCCTTCCAGATGGAGATGCATGAGACATGAATGGAGTTGATTAAGAAAATTCATTCATCTGGTGTAGTGACATATTTATACAGGGAAGTAATGGTTAAAGTACCAGGTAGAGCTAAGACAGTGAGGAAGTACTGACAATTTTATAGAATAGGGAACTTTGTGATGAAATTACCCCCACTGGAAACTGAAAATCCAAGAACTTTAACAGTACCTAACCACCTAGAATAATTAGTCACTTGGACCTCAAATACCTTCCAGGTAGCTTATTTCTGTTTTCTTCCCACCACTAAAGTAAACTTGGTCGATAGAACCTGTAAACTGGCTAGATGACCTGGGAAAGTCCCAGGTTTGCTCATTTTTGAATTGAAAGGATTGGACAGCTTCCCTTCTGCCACTGACACCTCATTTCTCTCTTGAAAATGAGAACAAAGGTCAGATGCTCACTATTACAGCTGTACCTCTACTTGAATTTTGGATGTCTCTGGTTAAATTCTCAGATGTCTGCAAGAAACTCTCTGCACAATGAATCATTAAAAAAAAGAAAGAAAAAGAAAGAAAAAGGAAAAAGTATTCCTCCTCCTCCTCCTCCTCCTCCTCCTCCCTCCTCCTCCTCCTCCTCCTCCTCCTCGCTCTCTCTCTCCTCCTCCTCTGCCTTCCTCTCTCTCTCTTCTCCTCCTCCTCTCCTTCTTCTTCTTCTTCTTCTTCTTCTTCTTCTTCTTCTTCTTCTTCTTCTTCTTCAAGGAGTGGCCTAGATGTTGATTGGACTGAAATTCCACAGACCTTCCATATGTGTCTCTCTGTGAAGCCACTTTTCTACTTCCAGATTTTAAACTCAACATTATATTTTTAAAGAGATATCTCACTTTGAGATATAAGTGTGTGAAATCTAAATACAAAATATAATAAAGCAGCTCGAACTAAGCTGTGTAATTTGAAAATTTTTTTGTAGTTGTTTCAATTTAGGGTAATTGAACACCTTTGACTTTTGAGCTACTATTATTTGTCAGGTTTCAAGATGAAGCCAGCAACTTCTCAGTGGCTTAGTTCACTCATTTTCGGAATACCCCTCATATTCTCCTCTGCTTTGCAGCATCTTTCCTCTGAAGGGCACAGGATATTTAGGCCTCAAAACAGCCCAATACAGAAGGGCATATGGTCTTTCCACATTACCAGTTTGAGATGGTGAAAAAGAAAGAAATATTACATTCTTTTCTCTAAGCACTCAAAATGCCATTTTGTGATTTGCTCTCCATGTAGACTGAGAAAGACATATGATTATAGTGTGTGTTTAGGCCCTTTCTAAGCTCTCAGCTCTGAGGATAATTCAGAACTGTCAAGAGTGGTGGCTGACACCAAACACAGGGGACAGAAGAAACATCTTCCTGCCTTTGGGTGCATTGTGGCAGCTCGTATTTCCTGAATTCCTTCTTCAGTATACCCCCAGTCATTTTAATAATGATGTTCCTGTGTCACTAAAAATATCCTTAAAGTACTCTCAGTACCTGGTGGTCTTTATTTGCTTTGAAAGCCTTTCATTAAAACACTCCATATAATCTTTCTTCTACCTCTCTGACTCCCTTGATTCCTCTGATCTTTTAAGTCCAATTATTAATCTCTATTTCTATCTTCACATTTCTACCTTCACTGTTCCTCCATGGTTTCACTCCATGTTCTAGAACACTTATAATGTCTCCCTCCCACAATAACAAAAAGTTTTGAACTCATACTTCTTCCAGAAAACCTTCCCTGGCTAAATCCAAGAGTAGTCAAAATAACTTTCAACATATACTTTCTACAAATGCTTTTGGTCACTTTGATTTAAAGCAATCTAAATCATTTCATTAGATTTTTAATCTGCATCTGGACTATTTCTGCTCTTTTGTGATCTGTCTTAACTTATAACTTCTTTGAAGGAGCAGGATGTGCCAAATGCACTTTTCGACTGTCTTGCAGAGTACTATGAAAATTTGTTATCCATTCATGTCACAAACATTTATTGAGCACCTACTATGTGCCAGGCAGTGACTGAACCAGGTTCTAGCATTACAGGAATGAACAACATATATTTACCACCTTGGAAGTCCTATAAAGCAGTAGAGTTGTTTCAGTAGAAGAAAACAAAGTATGCAATGATGATAAAAGTCAGAAAACAAAAGTGAGGTGGACCAGGCAAGGGACCTGTTAGAAAATGTGAGTGGCCAGTCAGAGTTTCTCCAGGGCCTTTCATCTTGATGAAAGGCTGTATTAAATTGAATGTCAAGCAGATTTGACCCAGGAAATAATGACCATTGAACAATATGCAGAGCATGATTGATTTCTATTTCCTGCATTGCTTAATAACCCTTTTAAAAGTGTATTGTAGTTGCCCTTGATTAGGGCGATTCATTTTCATTTTCTGAATTTTAAGTCCCAAATTGTGTATTTGCTTTCTTGCTTTTTTCTTGGTTTGGTTCTAAGTTTATTGGAACAATACTATCCAATGGATCATTTCCAAATTTCTTCAGCTACGTAAGTAGCAGGGTAATTCAGATGAGTTCCCCCTCCCCCCAACTTTTTTTCTACATATGTATGCACATATAAACAGCCACTTTCAGTCAGATTTTTTACTGGCACATCAAGAGGGAAACTTGAGCATTGGTTTAAGTTTGCAAAACTGAGACCATAGCTCTGTGGCTTTGACTGCACTTCCCAGTGCTGAGTAGACTGCTGGGATTCCACAAATAAATAATAAAAATAATAATGATTTTTAAAGCATTTGGAAATGCTGAGTTGAAAGGTGTGGTGTAAGTGCAATGTTTTATTGTGAAAGTGATATCTCTTGCATTATCTGTTCCTAATGGAGGGCGGCAGTAATGGAGAGGGAGGCACTTAGGCCTGTAGACCGGGGTCCCTGAAGGCAGGGTGGAGCTCGGGCGGGTACTGTGGTAACACTTACTGTACTTGGTAACTGCTTCCTTCCAGTCTAGCAAGAAGTATGAGAAGAGTCACGCTTCTGCGTGTTCCCTTGAACCTTAGAAGGTCATCATTGTTTCTTAATAACAGAGGAGGAAGTGACTGAAAATCATACTGGAAAAGTACAACAGATTTTTAGATATTAACTTTAGTAATAGTTTTGGTCTCAGATATATGCACTTTGGGCACAGGGGTTATGTCGGCAGCATGGGTATGTCTTTCCCCTTGGTCTGTGTTATGGGCTGAATTATATCCTCCCTCATCAATTCCTGTGTTTAGGCCCTAAGCCCCAGCACCTCAGAAAGTGACTATATTTGGAGTTAAGGCCTTTGGTAATTAAGTGAAAATGAGACTGTTAGGATGAACCCTTATCTAATATGATTGATATCTTTATAAGAAGAAGAAATTGGGACAGAGAGGCACCAGGGATGCACGTGCGCAGAGGAAAATACCATGTGAGGACATAGTGAGAAGGGGAACTGAGGAGAGAGGCCTCAGAAGAAGCCAAACCTGCTGACACCTTGATCTTAGACTTTTAGCCTCCTGAAGTAGGAAAAAAAAAAAACTTCGTTTGTTCAAGTCACCCAGTCTGTGGTATTTTGATATGGCAGCTGCAGCAAACTAATATAATCTGGGATTATCCAGATTTAGGATCCGCACTGAACCATACAGTACAATATAGAAAAAAAATTTTTTTTATAGAGTATAGTTTAAGGGCTTTCCCAACTAATTTCATAACTTTAATTATAAAATGAACTCAACCTGTATTAAATTATGAATATGTTAACATATTGAATGGGGACAAGAAAAATATGCACCAGATTCAGGCTACATAGGCTCTTGAAGGTAGAGTAAAAAAATCTGGTTTCCTTGACCACATTGTCATAATATGCATATATAACAGCTTATTGAATCCAGGCTGTGTAGACAACCAGAAGAACTCTGGCTCCGTACTGTCACAATGCGTGCCCACAACAAAGACGCGGGGAGAACAGCCCTTTCATTCGATCTCTCTAAGTATTACCAATATGAGAGCTGAAAACCTTACCTCTGTCTGAAGTCTGTCTATGTATCCATGCATAAGTTATTAACTGGGCTTCCTGGGCTCTGCTGCTGCAAATATTAATACATTCAAATCTCATTCTAGCTACTGCAAAAAACAGTGCATCAGTTCAATGCATTAATATCTTTCTTAGACAAAAGAATCTGACATTATTTTTGAAAGTTTCTTTCTTGTTCCTTGGACTCCCACTGAAACATAGGTGATATATGACCAGAAAAGGTAAAGTAGCCATCAGGTGCCAAAGTGCAGGGTTAACTGTATTTATAAAACACTATTTCTTACCCTTAGAATACAACACTTTTACATGAAAATTATGTGCTGAGTACTACTGTTCACACATACATCAGAAATGTTTTTTTTTTTTTACTTTTACTTTCTTAGACATTTTACCTGATAGAAATGAGATGAAGTATATCTAAATGCCCTCAAATTGCAGATAATGTGATTTTTAATTATTCAATATTCTCACTTTTATAAGCTGTGTCTTCTGGACACAAATAACAGCTTCAGAGGAACTGGGAGGCAAAGCTTTGCAGAGAACCAGCAAGCCAAGTAGAAAACTGGAGAAGTTAAGATAGTAATGAGAAAGAGTCATCCTTGTGTGTGTACACACACACACACACACACACACACACACACACATGCACACATACATGAGAGAATAGTTTTATATAGAGAGTATGATATATATATGATATATTTATATATATGTATATATGTGTGTGTGTGTGTGTATGTGTGTGTACGTAAAATGACCAGACACTACACCAGCCAATACACTATTCACCTTTTCCTTTTTGCTATTGGCTGCACCCATCACCCATGGGCTTTTATCAATGACAACAAACAAAGTAGGTGGTCTTCTACCTCTTTCTAGCTGTAGAAAAAAAAAGTGACATAATTTTTCACAGCCTGAAATAATTGTGGAAGTACAGATACTGGTTAGGATCACTATGAATTATTAGTGGAAAAGTGGGTCTCAGAAGTACGTTACATGTGAAATATTTTTCGTCACTTGAACATGTGCCGTCCAGAGCTGGCCCTGTTCTAGCCGTCACAGGGAACAAACATTTCACATTCACAGATGCTCCCAATTTGGTGCGGTTTGGAGTGTAATTTAGATCAAACGTCTCCATGTAAATGAGTCAGGGTTTCTTAATTAGGTGCCTCTAAAGCAAAACCTTGGACCACATCAGTAGGTGTGGGTGTGGTGCCCACAATACTGGAATCTTTCCTATAGACCAGGCTCTTAGCATCATTCAAATAAAGCTTTTTTTTTTTTTTTTTTGGTTGTTTTTTTCAGGCAGTAATAAATCTGCAGATGGCATAGACAGAAAGACGCTACTTCAGAAGAGCTGTCTAAAAACACTGCCTCTTTGGCAAATGCCTTAAAGTAGGTCATTCTGCTGTGATTTAGCTTTTTCTTTAGATTTGATTGCCAGCTTTTTGTTCCCATTACAAGTAGGGTGCATTCCAGTCCACAGCCTTGTTCTTAATTTTTCCAACTGGTATTTGTTTACTAGGATTTGCAGATCTTCATACGAAAATGGCCAATATCCTGTCACAGTGCTAATCATGCACTTGACCACAAAGAGAAATAGATCCCAGTGATAATCTGGTGATGCTGAAATATTAAATGCCTTAAACACACAGTCTTCCCACAGCAAAACTGCATTGATTTATATGGGTAGGTTTGTTGAAATAATTGCCCATCTTTTATACATGTTAGAAGAAGAGGTGACAGGATGTAAATGGAAAACTTTTACAAGCCATATAGCCATTTGTATAGATATTCAGGTTATCTGCTTTTATACTTGTCATTGTTTGTGTTTTTTATAGGGGAAAAATCATTGGGTCCCATTTCCCTATCGAGGCTTTGGGATTTACATGCAGAACCCTCAGTGGCATTAATGAGTTACCTGCATAAATCCCCTAGCAATCGATGAGCACATAGACCTTGTTTTGTTATATTAATTATTCCTCACAGAACCTTGACACTGACATTAAATGAGGCCTTAAAAAATCTTGATGAAGGTCTTAAGGTATCTTTTACTGTTCAAATATTAGCATTGCAAAAATTATGTCTAAGGCATTATTCATTTTGTGGTACCACAGGGAAGAAGGAATTGAAATAAGGGCACAGGGAGTAAACTTTCTGGTCTTAACTCTTTATTGCCTAGAGGCCAGTTTTCCTAGGACTAAGTTACAATCCTCAAATTGTGATAATAATTAAAATAAATGTTAAGATCATAATGAGAAAAAAAATGAGTACATTGTTTTCTCCAGATTGGAGCTGAATATGGTATCTTCTCCACAGGCCAAGTTTTGTCTTGGCAAATTGTTGGTGTTTTCAGGTGAATTCCAAAATGTCAGTTAAAAAGACACAAAAAAAAAACCTCAGGCTCTGGAGAAGAGTGAAGATTATTGGCTAGGTATGCTGCAAGATGGCCTTGTTATGGATTTAAGAAACAGACTGGGAAAATGGTTTTTTATGTGCAATTTTCCTTCATTCCCAGTTAACCGCTTTTATTCACAAAGCCTGGGGAATATAAGGTTCTGATTAAGAAAGACAATGCTCTGGTGAAGAACACTTACATTATATTACCATGTGTGGATTAGCAGTAATCAAACAAAACAATTAATATTAAAATTACAATGGACACAACGTTATCGACCTTTGATAATTCACAAGGAACTTCTGAATCTTGAAGTTCTCATTAGAAACTTGTGTTATCTCTGTGCTAGAGAGTGGTTATTAGATAAATGGTCGGTTATTAGAGATTTCTAAATTGAAATTTGTTTGGATCCTTTTGGAGTGGAAGTTATTTATTGAGTCATACTATTTGATGATATTCTTTAGGGTTTTATAATGCTGATGATTCTGAATTATCTGTTGACTTTCTACATTTCTTTTCTTTGTTGGTTAATGATTCTTATTGTGTTTGCCCCTGAAGTGGTGTTTAACTCCATCCTCTCTCCTTAGGCTCTGAACTCTCTTGGTGAATGGATCTACTTTCATGATTTGAAATAGTTCTTCTAAGAAGCAGATTCTCAAGTCTATATTTCCTCCTTTAACATCATACTTTCACTTGACCACTTGCTAAAACGATTTGTTAAATACCTCTGACTGCACTAGCCTGTGCTAATAACATGGGGCACTACGAAATCCAGGAAGAAATGATTCCTGCCTCCAAGGAATTACAGTAAACCTATGTATGAGGAAAGGATTAATTACAATTTTAAAATGGCCTAAATAGAGCTATGATTGCAGTAGGAGCTTGGGGGAAGGAGCCTTCATCTCTTCTGTGCTTTACAGTTTACAATGGAATTTTATTTATATATGTCCTTTGAGGTGAAGGTATTGTAATTTCCTTTAACATAGAAGAAGAAACTGATGCTCTGAGAAGCTGTGTTATCCCAAGGTGATACAACTTAGGAGTCATCAACTTAGGTCACGAACATGTTTTCTGGTTCTGAATCAAGTGCTTTCTTCACTTTCTCTCTTGGATTCAGTAAAAGATCAAGTGTCTGGGCTGGACTCTCCAATTGAGTTTTCAATTGTTTCAAATTCTAATAACTGTGTATGTTCTCTCTCTCTCTCTCTCTCTCTCTCTCTCTCTCTCTCTCTCACACACACACACACACACACACACACACACATACTACAAGGTAGGTAAAATTAAGTATTATTTGCATACTAAATATGATAAATCAGTGTCTGAGAAGTGAAGTGACAGGCCTAAAGGTATTTGGGCAGTTTATACTCAAGCTGGCGCTGAAATCCAGTTCTTAATACTCTCTCAACTTATGAGACAAATACAGGAGGCACTTTCTACTTAGAAATAACTCTAATTAGATAATTTAAATAGTTTTCCAGCTGGTTTTCCTATTCTCCTGAAGTCACTTCACGTCATTCCTGCTCCAAACTCTACAACTGGCTCCTTTCTTTTTTATGTGAGAGCAACGGATGAATTCCTTACCATGTCCCCCATCCTCACAAGGCCGTATGTGATCTGGGCTTGTGAACGATGTGACTCTCCTTCTTCTCTCCCCACCCTCATTTGACTTCAACCACACTAGCCTCCTTGTTTAGCTGTAGCTCCAAGACCCCAAGACTGTAGATGTTATCCTTGCAAGGTGTGCTCTGATTTCAGGTACCTACTTCGTGAATTCCCTTCCTTTATGTCTTTTCTCAGATCTCATCTGTTTCTCCAACGACCTGATTTATTGCTGCAAACTATAGCACTCTTGATTCCTGTACTCTGCCAGATTTTTTTTCTAGTTTCTTAGCCACCATCACTTTCTACTATGCTGTAGAATTTCCTTGTTTATTATGTGTATTGGATGGACTTGTTTATATTATGTGTATTATGTTAATTATGTAAACTCTATGGGGGCAAAGAAGATTTCTGTTCGGCTTACCAATGTATCATAAGTTTCTAGAACAATGCCTGGAACAACATTGGTGCTCAAAGTCCATAGTTGACTTAGCTTATACCAGTGACATCTCTACTCTATTTACTCTACAAATTGGACACCTTGGCATTGTCTCTAATCTTTCCAGTGATGCATTCATAATATCAAACCTATAAGCACATCCTCTTGGATTCCTTGAAAGTCTCTCTAGAAATTCTTCCCTTCTCACCGAGCTCCACAGCCAACACAGAAATAATTGCTCTCTAATCATGTTGCAACAACTGCTGTTTCCAGTTTTGTTCCCAGCCTCCTTCTTTAGTTCCTCCATCCCCAAATCCATTTTACATATGACCGTGCAATAAACTGAAATACTTAGAACAAAAACAAAAGCAAAACTTATATGTGTCTTATATGTTCTCTGTGGTCTGAGATGTGAGATTCCAACTTTTCTGCAAAACCCCACCTGTAACCAGGCTCCTCCTTGTACTTGGGTCTCTAATCCTTTGCTGTGACAGCACAGGCTGCTCACAGCCACATCCTGGCTTCCTTTAGTGTTTCTCAAGCCAACCCAGAGAACATCACTGTGCTTCCCAAACCCTGCCCATGCTTCAAAACCTAACTTCATCTACACCTTTCATTGGCGAGGTCTCGGTTATCTTAGTCTATTTCTCCTTGCATCTACTACTTAAGAGTTAATTATTCTCTACTCTTTTTTCTTAAGTGCTTTGTCCCTGTTAGATTAGTAGCTCTGCAAAGGCAGAACTTTATACTTCTTTTATCTTCCCAGCTCTCCTCAGTGTAGTATGGAGCATAATATAGACACTCCATCGATAGATATTGTTGATTCATTGATCGATGCTTATATTCTTCTCCTTCTTGTGTATTTACTTTGCTCTGCTGGCTTTAGATAGCTGAACATTTCAAGTGATATATTTTGAATGATATCCTAAATTTATATATCTTTGGCAAGTAATAGCATTTTTGCAGCTATACTGATAAGCTATATATTAGGAAAAATGTATATTTAAACTGCAGTCTTATCTAGTTTATAGCATGTCTGAATGTCGAAAGTGATACTACTTTCACCAGGGATTAATTGGATCATACTTTTTTAGTGTGTGTGTGTACATTTGTATACGTGTGTTTCTATATACCTAAAGTGAATTCTATCATTACGAAGTCACAAAATATGTAGATATGAGTATCTACATATGAAAAGCCTCCATAGCACACGGCAATAAATTGCATAATATAAACTTTAAAATGGCCCATTCTTTCATGTTTTTCAGCAACTCAGATTTTATTTTACAAAACTTGAAGAATTCTGCACCCCCAATAGAAAAAGCCCCTTTAAGAGTGGATTTTAGGAGTAGTTTGTATCATTTATTATTTTGGACTCTATGTTTTTGTTTCCTTTGGTTTTTAGGACAAATAAAAGTGAATCTGATTATTCTGGGTGTTAAATCTCACTTTAAAGTCCTCTTTCTCTTTGCCCAGCCTCTGCTCTCTTGATTTACAGAGGACTTCTTCCTTCTTCCCTGTAAGAACTGCCTTCTGAAAGTGTGGTTTCCTGATCACCAGCACCTGAGAGTTTGTTCTTTATGGGGATCTCAGGCCCCATCCAAGACCTCCTGAATCAGAATCTAATTTTTAACAAGATCCCTAGATAATTTGATTAGTAAGTACACTAAAGTTTGAGAAATCCTGAGGCTAAACCTTCTGAAATGCTTAGGAGGCAGTAGTGTCAACTGTAGGATTGTCAGGCAGACAAGCTCTTAGTTCCCGTTGTCCACCATTGGACCCCCTGGATGTCCTCTATCATTTGAATTTCCCCTTCACTCTAGAGCATTAAAGCCCGTTTCCACAGAATGGCGATTAGTTACACGGCAACGATAGAGGGCGCTGTTTTTTTTTTTTTTTTTTTCCAGCCAATTAGTCGACACCATTAAGCTCTTCTGGTTTGTAAGAGGTGAAGCCTTTTGGATGGACTGCAGGATGATGGCCCTTGCCACTTGTGGTCATTAAAGTTCCCGTGGTGCTTTTTGTGAGAGAAGGAGTTGTTAACCTCAGTGTCCTGGCTGACTTCCCATCTGTGTAATTGCATGCAGTCTACCTAAGCCTGCTCTGTAGTTTCAATTAGGTAAAGTATTGTTCACTTCTTGTACTAAACTGCTGTGTTGTGTGGCTACAGACTGCTAATTAGCCGGTGTTTTTCAGGTGGCTGCGTTCATGATGAAGAAAATGTCTCTCTCTGGCCATCTCCCTCCCGCCTCTACGATCTCTACCTCGCACAACCCCCCAAACAACTACATATTTGTTTCCTTTTCTATTACCATTTCTTGGATAAAAGTGCTTTGGGATCAGAAATTCTTAGAGTGGGACAATGAACATTTTCTTAGTTTCTTTATGTGGCCACCTGCTTCCAGGCCTACCTAGCCTATTATAGGGCTTTAGAGGGGAAACTCGTGGAGAGAATAGCAAAAATGTGGCAAGGGCTGGATAAAATAGGCCTTCCTCTGCGAAGATGAAGGATAAAATTCTGGGATTGCCAGGGAAGCATGAATTATTTTAAGAGCTTGGCATTCTAGGAATTAGTTCTTTTCATTGCAATGTGAATTGAGAGTGAGGTCAGAGAGAACAGAGCATGTATCTTATTTCTCCTTTTCTACTAGTTAAAAAAATATAGTGGGACATGTAAACCACCCCCCCCCCCCCAATCCCTCACTATCTCTGTGGAGAATGTCTGACCCTAAACAGAAAATGTGGCACTGGGAGAGTGAATGGAATCCCTTTCTGATGACCCAAGGGTCAGTACCAGGGAAGCGCTAATGGTTTGGAGTGGTAGTTGGCAATGAAAGACAAATGGGAAAAGATGGGTAAGCAAGGAGCCAAGAGGACAGAGGTGTGCTCTATTCAGAGAAGAGATACATTTGAGGGTAGAATTTTTCTGAGATGTAAAATGGCTACTAAAAAAGTGTTCAGAAAGAAAAAAAAATCAGATTTCATAAATTATCACTTTGCATGTCTTTTCACCATGTGAGTAAATTTATTGTTTTAATGTTTAAGCACAGAGACTCGAATGGATTACATAAAAATCCCTTTAGAGCAAGGGTAATTTCTTTTATCTTTTCATATTCTAAACACTATGAACAATGAATGAATGAATGAATAAAATTGATAAAGGGAAGACTATTATTAAGTGGTGATGTTGACTTTCAGTTCATGGAGAGCAGGAAAAAAGTATTTTTCGTGCCTAGGTAGCAGCACCTATGTCTCGCCTACTTCTTGCTATGGACTTGTCCCAAAGTGTTCTACTTGTTTCTTTGAAAATGGGAAAGAAAAGAAGAGCAGGGATTTCCTCAGTTGGATGAATGGACTAACCAAATGTTTATAACAGACAGGCTGGGTTGCAAATCCCCCTGAGAAGAGAAAGTGTTAGAGACAGAAAGTTACGACTTTCTGTTCCAGTGAGTGGGAGTGAAGGGAACATCCCCAGGGAAGTAGATAATATAATTGAATACAGTCCTCAGATCCTAGGGGTGATTGTTACCTGGTAAAATTGTCTTCATTTCCAGCTCAATGTCTATCACAACAGGTTCTTGATATGTATTTGTATCATGAATAAATTGGTCAATGGGTGGTATACATGACAGTACGTTGAAGGTGAAGAGAGTTCTCAGAGTGAGGAATGAGGGGAGAAATTTGAGGATGATGATGATATTGGGAGGAAAGGCAGAAAAAAGAAAGGGGACAACGTAAGAGAAAATAGCCCGATTGAGGCAGAGATAAAATACTTAAGAATTCTAATCTTCGATTTGAGCTCTACTTTTATATAAATGGTTTCAAGGGAGATTTCTCCAATGTCCTGATCCAAACAGCCCCTAAACTCATTTCCTTACCTCCCTGAGGCTCTCATTCTATTTAACGTCATGGTTTTAGTTGTGTATCTCTTCAAAGTCAAGTGTGGGTTGTCTGCCACTGGCCACAGACCAATTATTATTTACGGCTGAGATTTCTTCCTGTCCACTGCTAAAGTTCAGTCTTTTCTTAGCTTACACAATATATTCTTGAGATCTGAAGTCTCATACATAATCTGTATTTTTTCTTGCATGAGGGAAAAAAAAGACCAACACGGAAATGCACAGCTACCCTGTGTTAACTATTCCTGGATGTCACCCTGCAGCTCTAATTTCTGCTTTCTCCTCTGCATGCTGGGTACTGCTGCCGGACTTGTCAGCACCTTGTCACAGCTTCCTGGTGCGTGGGCTACCATTGGACTTCGTGTTCTTCACAATTATCCATAAACCCCCCCCACAGAATCCTTCAGAAGTAAATAGACACACACACACACACACAAATGTGCATGCGTGTGTGTGTGTGTGTGTATTTGTATATATAAACAGGTAAAAGAATGAAGCTACTTTTTAAAATTAGTATCCTGAAGAGGGTTCTATTTGTAAATGCTGCTGTGTTGCCTCCTCTTTTCCAGTCCTACGATGCTCTTTTGTTCATGATGTGACAAGGATGCAGGGAGCCAATATGATTTAACTAAATAATACACAAATGTCAAGAATACTTTCATGTCTTGTGTACAGACCAGAATAAATTACTCCGATGGAATGTTTTGTTTTTCTTTTCAGGGAACAGCCACACAGTTTACAAGGAGCTAGGCTGACAAGAAGTGGAGAAGAAATATTATTAAAAGTAACCTATTACAATGTAGGACTAAATGGCTTAGGATTTCACTTGGGTTCAAAAGACAGAGAACTGGAGAGAAAGATGTCAGGCAGACAGCAGGGAGACATTAGTCTTATCCTGGAATTCTTACGTGCAGTGGGGAGGAAAAAAAGTCCAGTAAGAAATTAAAATGAGAGAACTAGTTCTCAGAATTAAAGGTGAATCAAAAGGAGTTGGCAGCTGCCTGGACATGCCAGCCAGAGAGGCCACGGTATCTGATACACGTGACAGACCGAGAGACAACTGCAAAGCTCCCCAAACAACTTGCCTGAAGGGCTTGCCAGGAAGCCAGATGCTGCTTCTGGAAGAATATCTTCCGTGGTTGGGCATCTGGGTTCAGTGCTTTCCATTTAAAGAGGAGAAAGAAGGTAGTAAAAGGCAGAACCATCACTGCCTTTTAAAAAACGTACTCTTTCTAGGTATGCATGTATGCTCTCACACACATGTGCGCACACGTACACACACACACAGCATTAATAAATGTGGACATGTTTTTAAATGTGGACTTGTTTTTAAAAAGAACCTCTAAAAATAAAACTTTCCCTGGTGCTTTTTAGGTGGAAAGCAATGTGTTAGAAGGAGGAAGGGAGGGAAGGAAAGAAATAGGACAGAGACCAAGAAAAACCCTTATATCAATATGTCAGTTTACTAATTAATTAGGTAATTTTACTTAAAGACCTGGAATTATCACTAGTGTTCAATTTTTTTAAAAAGGAGAATTTGAGTGATAAGCCTGTGCCTTCATCACAGTTGGCTTGTCTTTCTCACTTTTTGTTTTACCATTCCTTCTTCCCTGGAAACACAATTGAGTATTGGTATTGGCAAGAAAGCAGAGTGTGGTCTAGTGGACTGGAAATCAGGTGACTTGAAGTCTGGTTTATTTTTTTCCCATTCCACTTTGAAGTTCTTTGTGTCTCTGCTCCATAAAACAGGGGAACCAAATTTCTTTATACGCTTAATAATGAAGGGCGAGCTTTTGTAATCAAGGTGATGTGTTTTCTTCACCTAATACTAATACTGTGGAAGTCAATACTGGATCTGGAAAAAATGATGGACAGAGAGGTGCGTCGATAGGATTGGAGACAGGAGTGATAGAGAGTCTTTAACTTAGTAGTGGGAGTCATGACAGAAGATATAAAATTAAGTTTTTATATTCCAAGATCTGTTATAAGTCCCAGATAATCAAGGAATCAGAACTTGTAACCCCATCCCAGATGGTGGTGAGTGATCCAACAGCTCCAGCACTGATGGGCAGTCACAGATCCCCTGATCAAGGTTTCCTTGGCAAGATCAGTCTCTTTCAACATTCACTCATCATTGTACTTAGGGACTCTTAACAGTCAATCTTAATATGAATAATGAATATTGCTTCTTTTACAATCAGCGCTGTTCTCCTAATCATGATGAAAACATAAATATCAGGTGAGGAGAGAGAGATTTGAGAGGAGCAATTACTAACCAATATCCTCAAAATGGCATATGCCCTAGTCCTAGTCTGAAATAGATCAAGTTTCCAAGATTCCAGTTGATGTTAACTGGAACCATTGCTGGCTATTACATTATCATATTTTTGTTCAATGAAGTCATGTGATTCCCTTTGTTTAACAAAAATTACTAAGTATCTATAATGTGTGGGACTCTGTGCTAGGCTCTGGGGATATAGCAGGAATCAAAGTGACACATATTCCTGCCCTCCTGGAGCCTATGGTCTAAAGGCAGAAAGGATCAGGTCAGTTCTTTGAAATTTCCATCTTCGTCAATATTTTCAGGACCTAACTACATAACACTTTTTTCTTCAAGATTATTATATTTATTCCTGTGATCTTTTTTAAGAGTCAAAAGATGATGGTTAGAATAATAGCTAGTCATCACTAGAAATTCTGCCCAATGTCCTGTAATCATGAGAATGTTCTAGGTCTCCTTTGCAGAAGTAATAGTTTCAAATATGAAATCTAATAACCCTGCTCTTGCCAAGTTTTCTTTCTATAACTACGCAGCCATTCTCAGATTCCTTTCCCAGCCTTTTCCTCTGATGACCCCTTCAGTGTTAGACATCCCCAGGAATCTGTCCTCAGTTCCATCTGTCTTCGCATCATCTCTTGAGGTTATTCATGACCCTACCCCATTGCCATCTTCAAACTGATGACTCTCAAATTCATATCTATAACCTTGTCACCTTTTCTGCATTCACAATATATATTTCTTATCTTCTAATCAACCTCACTAATGAAATATAAGCAATGATCTAATCATATCATGTCCAAAAATTTTCAACTTCTTTCACGCTTTCAATTGTGTCTCTTTTCTCTATGTGAGTTAGAGATGCCATCACTTGGCTAGTTCAAAACGTGGGTGCCATCTTGGGATCTTCTTTCTTCTTAACTTCTCTTATGCACTTTGTGAGCATATCCTGTTGAATCAATCTGCTTCGTGTCTCTTTTATCTATTCATCCCTTATCCTCCCTGCAACTTCATTTGTTTTGGGATCTCTAGCTTGGACTATCATACCAGCTTCTTAACTGGTTTCACTGCCTCTAGTATTGCCCTCCTATAGGCTATCCTTCACACTTATAAAAATTGTGATCTTTAGAAATACAAATCATATCACCTTGTCTTTGCTTCAAACCTTTCAGTGATTTACCTAATGTCTACAGAATGAATTTTAAATTCCTTAGCAAAGCATATAATATTCTTCATGATTTAGCTCTAGTTTACCACATTCTTAGCTTATGTTCTATCGCATAATTCTCCATCACTCCAGAGAGCTGCTCACCATTTCTTTACCACACCGTAGTTCTCTTCCTCCATGCCTCTTTGTACACAGTATCATCTCTGCTTACAGCCGGCCTGTTGTTTGCCAAATGAACATCATTAAAGATAGCCTGGTTCATCTCTTCTGGGTGGCATTTTTTTGGTTTCTCTAGACTAAATTTCAGCCCCTACTTGGTGCTCTCATAGTGTCTTGTGATATGACACCATATTTATTATAACTGTTTACTAATTTACCCCAGGAAACTGTAGGATACGTGAGAGGAGGGGTCTTCTTTTTGTCTCTAGTACTGAGTTGAGGGTTCAGCATAGTAAAGGGTCAGATAGTAAATATTTTTGGCCTTGTGCAACTTGTTACAATTATATAACTTGTCACTGTAACATGAAAGCAGCCGCTGGCAATAAATAAACATGTAGGGGTGTGTGTGTGTGTGTGTGTGTGTGTGTGTGTGTTCCAGCAAAAATTTATTGACAAAAACAGGCAGTAGGCTGAATGTGGTCTGTGGTCCTTAGTTTCCAACCTCTGATGTAGTTCAGTGGCTGGAACCCAGTGGTCACTTATTTAAGACTTCCTGAAGGAATGGGTGAGTAAGAATTTACAGTTAATAAACACTTTCACAAGTGTAAATTTATTCAACCTATTTCACACATGGGCAAAAAGGAGAGTTAGAAACATTAAAGGTTTTCTTAATGTTGTACAGTTTCTAAGGGCTGAGTTTAGGACTTGAGCCTATGTCTTCTGATTCCAAATCCTTGGTTCTTTTCATTTGGTAAAAGGCCAAGATTTGTAGTAGAGAAAGGTGGGGCAACCTAAAAACTTACTTCTTATGAGAAAAATACTCCTATAGGTTGGGACACCACTAATAATAGAGAAGATGGTGATAGATGGGCAGTCACCATTTTAAATTTTCTTTTGTTTCCTATTATTCAATGGTTAATGTTACCATTCAACTTTCAAATCAAAAGATGTAAAATAATAATTTTGCTCCTGTCTTAGAAACCTTATCTCTGAAAGCCTTCCTCTAGAACAAGGATCCACCACTGGAAGGATCATTGAACCTTAGTCCCTAGCTCACAAACCTTATAAATCCTGTGCCAAGATGTCTCCTAAGTAGATGTCATTTTAATGATTACTACAGGGAGTTGGGAACTATTGCTTCATCCTCACGATCAGAGTAATTAATTTTCTTAACTACCAGGCCAAATTCTGCCACGGGAGTCCGGTTGAGAAATTTCAGGCCCATAGGAAGTACATTAGCTCTTCAAAGTGATTAGGGTGCCATTTCAAATATACAAGCAAAGGAGCTATTAAGCTTCTGGCTTATTTCAGGCAACTTGCAGCCGCTGTCTCTCAGGAAAAAAAAAAGAGAGAGAGAGAGAGAAAAAAGAAAATAACAATTTGCACAGGTTCCTCATTTTCCAGTAAAAATACTCATGGCCTGCAAGTCATTGAATATCAGGTATTGTGGTTGAGTGAGAGACCAAAGTGTACAGAAAAAAGGCGGAGTGCCAAGAAGACAGGACAGAAAAACACGCCCTGTTCCAAAGCACACCAGAGCTGAGAATTCAGAGGCCTGATGGAAGGCAGAGCGCTTCACCAGCCATTGCTCTTAAACAACCAGAGAGAAAGGAGAGGATTCTCAGGTTTCCAAGTCTATTCTTTAGCCATGCCTTGCCCCTCCCATCCCCCATGCTCCCCTCTCCCCCCTCCAATATATATCAGAAATGCCCATTGTGCTATTTTAAATAGGGCGGGAGAATTATTTCCTCACTATTGTTTCCTCATACAACTCTTATACTTCTAGGTCATCATCATCTGAGTTGCCTTTGACATGCTTTTGTAGAATATTGTATCTAACATCCATGAAGACCACAGAGAAGCTTTAAATATCAGTTTACTCTCACAAAATAGCCACAGCTCAACAGTTTCGCCTTTCAATGAGGCATTCAACTGGCATGCTTCCATGAGATTTGTCTATTCAGCCATATCATTTTTTCACCTTGGAATTCTACGAACAGCTGGAAGATTTTCTTACAGTCAATGCAAAAAGGAGGATTTTTAGCTCTCCTTTCAAACTACTTAACAAAGTGTAAGTCTCCTAGAAGAATGTTTATTAGCATCTAAAATCTGCAGCAAATATATTCTTTCAAAGCTATTTTTGAAAGTCAACGAATGACTTTATTTTGTAAGCCATCTCCAAAACCCACCCATTTCTAAGGCATGTTGACTTTTTTTGAACAATGTAAACCTACATGGGAACTGAATGTTCTTTTATGTTTCCCCACCTCAAAAATATGAAATCGTATTGATTTTCAAAGTGCATGCCGTATAGTAAATCTGGCTAACAAGCTCAATTTAGCTCTGTATTTTTGTATTTATTTTCTAAATTTCTGTAATAATCTTGTATTATTTTTATCCGGAAATAAAAATATAGGGAAAAGACTTTCAGCAATAACTAGGACACCTTACTAATAGTAATGGCAACAGGAATTCCAGAACTTCAAAAGGTTGGTGCTGGTTTTAGATGGATAGGTACTTGCTAAGATCTAGGAGGGTTTACCTTGGGGATTTAAGGCATAGGATAAGGACCTAACGGCTTCAAAATATCTCACATACCAGGCTTCCACAAAGCCAGAGCACTGTGCTGCCTGGCAGGAAACTCTCACTGTGAGAAACACTCTGATAAGTTAGACAACAGCAAGAGAACTGTCCTTAGGAAACTGCTGTAATGGGGGAGACCCTGGATGAAAAGCACAGGAAGACCCGTGCCTACCTCCAACTTCCTCATGCCTGCCCAAAAGTAAGGTAGAGTAACTTATCTTCTCAGCGAGCTCGCATTTCAAAGGTGAAAATAGTTAGATCTGAGAACATGGGACAAGATTTGGATCAGGTGGATGGAAAGTCAGTGACAGAACAGAATTGTGCTGGAGACTGCATACAGGGATTGGACACAGCATGGGGGTGTCACGCGGTTTGTCACAAATGTGAAAATAGCCTCATTGGGACTGACTAGGGAAACTGGCTGAGTCAGGCCACCACAGAAACTATGGTTTTGGAAAAAGATTCTGTGGTGAGATAAAGAATTTTCCGGAAGCCGGGAAATTTGACAACCCAACCTCTGCAATTCTTCTTATATTTATTTCATTAAAAGTTATTTTATATTTCTCTCACTATAAAAATAGTACATGTCAATGTATAATGTTTATTTAAGACTTAATATGGACTACTAAAAAGATTATTTATTTACTCGTCACTACAGAAATAGGTTGTATTATGATCTCTACTTTACAAAGAAGAAAATGAAAGCTCAGAGTTTAGTGGCTTGTTCAAAGTTATACCTCCAGTAAGTTGGCAGAGCCAAGACTCACATTCAGGTCTGCCTAACTCCAAAACCTATTCTCTTCACTTGTCCTTTTGAGCTCAGTGTCTCCTTCTACACTATCAGTAGAAGAGAAAAAGAAACACATGAGGGGAAAATCACTTGTAATTCAACCACTTTAAGAAAAAAACGTTAACATCTCAGCAAAAATCTTTACATTCTTTTCCAGGTGCACTACTTTTCCACATATTTATAGTTATACTCTCTTTGAGTATATAAAGTACTGTATCCCTGAATTTATTTAACTCAACATAGCCATTTAAAAATTTTTAAAAATTAGCTATGAATTCACTAAGCTGCTATGATGCACCATGTTTTATATAGCCTTCCCCATTCACTGAACACTTAGGTTTGTCTTCAAGTTCCCACCAGTGGAAACAGTACTGTCATAAACAATTTTATCTGCATAAACTGTCTGTCCCTCATTACTTAGGATAGAGTCTCAGCAATTAAGATTACCACTCAAAAGTTAAGGATGTTTGAAAGGTTTTTGTTCTTGAGATATATTACACATATGACTTTCCCAACACGTTGGCTGGTGCATCCCAATCAGCAGCATGTAGAGGGCTTGGCTCAATGCACACCTGACAAAATTGAATTAATCTTATTTCATTAGTTTTCTATAACCTCATCTTCCTCTTTCCCTTCTCTGTATTTGCAAAGCGGAGAAAAGGATTTATCCTTCTAAACAGTGTATCTTTTTGCTTTTTTATTTTTTTTGTTATTACTGTCAGAGGTACCATTTCCATAGTTACCCAGCATTGAAACCTCAGACTTATCTCCATGGCTGACTGGATATAGAATATAAAGAAATAAGAAAAATAAACACTGTGTGGTATTTTTCTTTGAAAAGTCTTAAGATTTGGATCATTTCTTTCCATTTGATGTTCATCACTCCAATTCAATCATAACTCCTTTGTGGCCCCTGGGTCCCTTTCTCCTTCTATCTTGTTCACCCTACACTTTGTTGTCTGACTACTCTTTCATAAACACTAAACACATCATGAAATTGTCTGATAGGTAGTTCAGTGGTTCTCTATTTCATATACAAATCCTCTGCCTGGCTCTCAACCTCCAACTACACCCATCAGCAAGTAAACCTTATCTTTCCAAGTCCTCCTTCCCATTAACTTCATCTTTGCTTTGCCTCCCTGACTTTCCACAGACGCAAGCTAAAGGAAAATGTGTTTGACACTTATATTTTAAAGAGATAGACCTTGCTATTTATATGATGATTCAGAAGGTACTGAGGACCTCCCAGTGATTATCACTGTAATGTCAACTTGTGAAAGTGGCTATTAATAAAGTTTTCTAGTTGATGGCATTTTGAAATGATAACTTATTCTAAATTCCTGGTCTCAAGCTATCATAGCAGAAGGATAGAATTTGACCTTGAGTTAGATCAAGAATGAGGACTCTGGAGTCAGAGACTATTCAGCCTTTGCAGCCTTTGTGAAATCTTATGCTTAATAAAATCACAACTCTTTTAATATTCTGGCCTCGTGGCCAGAACGTGCATTTACCTTCTAGTCCAACTGTGCTGTATTAAACCTTCTCTGTTGGTAGTTGCTCTGCTTTCAAGAGAATGTTTAACTCAGAGCTCTACAGAAATAGAGTTCTATTCTGTTGGCTGTAGAGTACGTAGGTCAAGTGGAATTTCTGGCACATCATTACATTCCCTGACCCTTACTAAACAAACTTCAAAATATATATATTTGCAACAATTTGGAATAAACACTACATACAAGTGTTAATGGTAGATTTTCTGAAGAACTACCAAATGCATCAAGACTAAGGAAAACATTCTAATGATTCTTTCAAACATGAATATATTTAAATTCTCGTTAAACAATCTTCTTATTTAGTCTTCTCAAGCTTTGATGACGTGCCACGATTGGCTGTTTATCAAAAACTTAGCGAGAAATGCTTAACAAGATATAATCATGTGCACACTCTTGTACATAATTAAACCCAGTTTATAAATCAGTGTGGGGTGGAATATGGTCACACCACTCAAGAAAGGTTGGTGGCTAGCAAATAACACTTTTCACTTCATCTATAATAAAATATCTTAAAATGTGAATACTGTGAAGGTGATATAATAATTCAATCTTAAATCTTAATTAAATACAGCTATTTACATCTCTACTGAAGTGAATGAAAGTTCTAAAAAAATTCAGAAATAAATTTAGATATAAAAAACACAATCAGGCATCACTTGTTAACACTGAAAAGAATCTTCCACCTTCATCCTTTATCCTTCATTCTTCAAAGGTATTTAATTGGATAGATTCTCATCTGTGTGTTTTACTTTTATTAAAGGAAGATTTAGCTGACTATCAGTTTCTTCATGTTATAGCTGTTCTTTCGGTTGGAAAAAAGGGAATAATTGAGACTGAGTAATCACTATTTCTCAAGATCTCCAAGACTAAGTATTGCATGGAATTACAGAGTATAATTTTCCATTTATTTTATGACTTTGTCCAGTTAAAGTTACTGAGATAACCACTCCAGTATTTACTTATAACTTGAAACCCCTTTCATGGTGTGATCGGATCCTAAGGGAAAAGAATTAAACACTCGAGGAATGCTTACCTCGTGCCAGGCATTTTATATGCATTATCTCATTTAATTCTCATAACCACAAGATATGGTTGATACTATTAATCCAATTTTATGTGACTCAGATCATAAAGAGAATAAAGTATAGAACAAAGATATGACTCCAGATTTCTCTTTCTATTTCGTTAAAGCCAAGATCCTATCACTAAATTACACTGGTTTCCCACTGTAGCCAGTATGTGGAGGTGACAAAAATGGACATTCTAATAATAAGGGATGTTTTGAATTTTGACACATGTTTCCTTCTGGGAGTAAAATGATAAAAAAAAAAATTCATATGATGAATTATATTAAAACATGCTACCTAATCCAGTGATTGGCTAAGAAAATTATGGACCATCCATGCCATAGAATACTATGTCATCATTAGAAAGAATCAGATAAGTCCATTAAATGAAATTGAAGGCCATTGATGAGTTGCAAAGTATTTCAGAATAATATGTACTGTATGACATACTTTAACACAGTAAACGACTATGCACACACATGTGCATATATGCTTAGAAAAAAGGTCTAAAAAGATATATAAAAAAAATGTTAGTTCTGCTCAGCAGGCTAAGAGTGACCAGTAGGCAAATTTTACTTTTTAATAAAATATTCATCACTGTTGCTTAAATTTTTTTTGTGTGTGCGATTGCATATATTACATTTACAATTAAAATTTATGTAATGAACTAGTTGAATAATCTGTAGGAATGTCTTGACCCAAAGGAATGGGTGATTAAGGCAATTAAAGAGATTTAATCTCACAAAAGCTAAGCTGACCAATATATTTGAAACTCTATCAGGTTTCAACATTACTATATGCATATGGTGAAAGCTAAAACCTCATCACTCTGCCTTATCTGAAGAAGGTGTTAACAGGGGGCAAATGAATAATAGTCATTTCAAACTTAACATGACCTAAATGGAACTCCCAGTCTGCTCTTCCTTTTCAACCTGCTTCTTTTCCACTCTACCCATCCATGTGGCACTATCATTTCTCCATTTACTCAAGCCCAAATCCTAAGAAGCATACTTGATTTTTCCATTCTTTTCCTCACTGCATCCCAACCAGCAACACAGCCAACCTGACCCACCTCCAGAATATATCTTTAAGGGCTCCATTCAAGGCACCAGTATCTCTTGCTTGGACTACTAGGATTGTCTTCTAACTGGTCTCACTGCTTTCACTCTTTACAATCCATTCTCCACATGGCAGCCAGAGAAATCTTTCATACTCCCTAAATTTAGCACTTTTTGTGGTTCTTTATTGTATCTACAATGGAACACAAAACTCTCAGTGTGGCCCATGAGAACCTATGTGATCTGACACCCATCTAACATATGCGACCCCCTACACCTACCACCATCCTCTTATTAGATCATTAGGCTCTAGCCATCCTGGCCTGCTTCCTGCTTTTCAGATACATCAAACTCTTTGTGTTCTCTGGGTTTTTACTCTTTTTGCTGCTGTTGCTGCTGCTGTTGTTGTTGTTGTTGTTGTTGTTTTCCTGCTTGGAATACCCTTGGCTGTTTACATGGATGGCACCTTATTATCTGAATCAACATTTTCTAGATGAGGAAATCAAATTCCAGAGAGTTCAAGTAACTTATTTGTGGTCACAGCATTTGGTATACGAAAGGGCTAGGTTTTGAATCATATCTGAATCATCTCATGCTCTTCCCATTACACTACATAACAAAGTAAAGATGGCCCATCCCGGGGCTCTGGTTACAATTCCGACAATCAATCAGCAAATATCTACTTTTTGAAAAGGCCAGAAAAATAAATTCATTTAGAAGTTCCTTTTGTAGCTTCTCCTTACTACCTCTAGTATATTCTCTAGCTTCTGTAGGATTTAGGTCAATGAAAGGGAAAAATCTCAAATAAATGCATTTAGAAACTCTTGTCTTAGTGATCTGAAATTAAATATTGCTCATTTAGGAAATGAGTATGTAATGACACAACCAGAAACCTTTACAACTTACTTAGTTAGATGCCCAAAGAGTACCTTCATGGTGTCACGATTTGGTGGAGGGAGTTTTTGTACAAGAGACTTCATAGTTTCAATTCTTGTGTTGTTATCTTGCTTTTCTGGAAAAAATAAAAATAAAAACAAAGGTTAGAAAAGAATGAGTTTTCAAAGGTACACGAGGGAATTTTCTTAGGAGAATTTTAGATTGAGAGCAGCTTAAAATTCTACTCAGCAGCCAAAAGGAATAGGTATACTCAATATCGCTATCATGGAGTTTCTTCATTTTGACTCTTAAGCTAGATCACGGTAATATGAAACAGCAACAGTGTGCCTTTGACATGAGCTTCCTGTTAAGATCAGATATTGAATCAGTTTTCACAAGTGTTTTACTATTTTATAAGGTGTGGTAGGATGAATAATGGATTCGGAAAGATGTCCAAGTCCTAATTGCTATGACGATGTTACCTTCCACAGCAAAAGAAATTTGGCACACGAGATTAAATTAAGGATTCTGGGATGGGGAGATGCTGGATTATCTGGGTGGGCCCAGTGTAACCACAAAGGTGGTTAAGAGGGACTCAACAGAGTCAGAGTCAGAGAGAGAAGGTGATGTGACAAAGGAAGTAGAAAGAGAAACGGCTATGTGATCAAGGGCCGTGGGGCCAAAGAATGAAGACAGCCTCTAAAAACTGGAAAAGTAGAGGAAATGGAACCTTCGGAAGAAACTCAGGCCTGCCAACACCTTGATTTTTTCTAAGTGAAACTGATTTCCATCTTCTGACCTCCAGGAATGTAAGATAATAGATGTTTGTTTAAAGCCACTGAGTTTGTAGCAATTTGTTACAGCAGCAATGGGAAATGCACACGACAAGGACACACATTATGATTCAATTACCAATATTCTATTGTTCACTTGATTTTGTGGAAGAGTAAAGAATATTTTTACTACTTCTATGCTATCATTTCTCCCTAACACATTTTGCTTTTGCTATAAATTAGGAAAGTACAAAAATAAAAATTGAAAATATAAAACCTAGTCACATACATTTTAAAAATAAGAAGTTCTTCAAAACTACATGCCATATAGGTTGCTTTCTTTCATTTTATTTCTTTATTTTTTTTTTCCTTTATGGGCATGGATGGTATAATAAAAATTGAGTTACTTGGACTAGAGAATTCATCTTACCACAGTTTTAACCATGGCCTAGAATCATAATTATTTGTTGAACTTAAACACTGTATGTATATTGATTTATGTAATTTTCCTTTTTTATATTTTATCTTAAAAGAGGTCCTGATGATACTAAAGAGGTCACTGCTGCAAAAGATGATTTATTTATAAGAGAATAATACATAAGGCACCCACCCACCCAACATCTATTCTCTTCTTTTTTAATCAAGACAATCCAATTGTTGAGGGAATGGCATCATACACAGCTAAAGCAGTTCATGTCCAAGCTTCCCTGGCAGCTGGAGCGGCCACGTGACCATGATTGGCCAATGAGATGTAACTCAAAGTGTTATGTGAGACTTCCTGAGAGGTCAGGTACAGAGTGGCAATTTAGCTCTTTAGTCTTTTTATCTTTCTGCTCCTCAGAATGTAGAGAGAACAGTTGTACCATAAGATGACCTTGAGAACTGAGTCCAAGCAGAATGGAACACACAGCTAGAAGAATCGCTCTTGAATCTATAGAGCAGTCAGATCAGTCCTGTACTGTCTGTCTGAGTTTCTCTAACAGCAGAAAATAAGCTCTTTTGTATAGGTGATTCTCTGATACTAAAGCCAAATGCAGTTCCAAATACAACGTGCTTCCTAAACCCCAATTCATAATCACTTGTTATTAGGTATATAAACTTAATACAGTGGAATAAGAAATAGTTATTTTAGAAACTGTCAGTTTTTTAATTCACTGTCGAAAAAAATATTTTATAAGAAATTACAGAAAAAAATCCTGCAGAAGATGGTATGTGGCTAAAGTGGGATGGGGGCAGTCTTCCTAGCAGAACTATGCTTGGAAGTTTCTCTTCTTCCTCCTAAAACCACAAAGGCCTATAAATAATACCTCCCACAGTCAGAGCTTTCAAAATTGCAGTTATTCTTAGAAGAGTTCCAGTATAATATGGATTGGACAACAGCAAATGAATGAGACAAAGGGGAGGTAGAAAGTAAAAAAGAAGAGCCAGGTACAACATCAGAGCAGAAAGTAGATCTAATCTTTCTGCCAAAAGGGTAAAAAGCTCCCTCGTAACTTAATAATGGTAAGACAACTTGATGCTTCATAAGACCAGGTGGAGCCCAGGGGATACCAGAAACACAGAAAAGAAGTAAAATAAGTCAGTAAAGATGAGAGTGAAAGTGGTACAGTAATGCCCAGGACAGAGTTCTTAGAAACACCTGGATACCTTATATTTAACCATCTGAAGATAATGCCACACACCAATGATTATATACAAAAATATAGCCAATGTTAGTAATAGAATTCACTTGAGGATTTGGTGAACCACTTGGTTCAAGCGATACACGTGATATTAGAGGGAGAGAAGGGAAGAGGAGAGGAGAGGATACCTTTCTAATTTTATCAAAATCTCTGGTCATGTCGACATCAGAGTCTCCAAAAATACTATGATGAGTTGACATTGAGGACTATAGAAGTAACACCAATAAATTAAGCTGGACAAATGATTCGTAGGGAGTGGGCCAAATGGTTAAATCTAGCAAACCTTAGTTTTAGGGAACGTATGAGGTGGGTTTCAGAAAAGTTGGGGGTTGTTTAACTGGAAATATTTGAATTTGCAAGGTCACTAACATGGTGCTTGGGCAGGAATTAAAACTTTAGTAAACCTCTTTAACTACCAGGTAAAAGAATTATAAACCTCCTTAGACAGAGTCAGTTTTCCTTTTTCTGTGTTCCATGGTACTTAGGACATTATATTTATTCATGTTTTGAATGCCTGATGATTCTCCTGCAAAGCTAGGCAGCTCCTATGCTGGCATATAATGGGGTTAAACAGATGAGGAAAGAATAAGTGAATAAATAAAACACATGAACATGAATTGGAATAGACAGACATTGGTTTGAATTCTGTAACAATTTTTTACTAGCTGAGTGGTCATGGATAAGTTTCTTACTTTTGAATATCTAAAAGGCCAGTTTTATGGATTAAACAAGTTAGTATGAAATATACCTGGCACAATGACTAGTAAAAAATAAGTACTCCATAAAAGTTCACCCCTTTTCCTCTCCAACATTTATGAGGCCCTTGCTAGGTTTGGTTCACCTTTCATTTTCAGTGATAATCATACTATCTGGTTACAATGAGCATTCAAAACATAGGTGCTAATGCTTGAACTGAGTTGGTGCCAATTGTTGACAATGCACTTGCTATGGTAGTCTGTCATGTCACAACACTAAATACTTTGTAATAGCCTGAGAGACTGATGATCTGATTGGTGAGCAGTAAATAGTTACAGTATCCTTATAAAAGTATATGTTGGTTCTCATATGTGCTCATAAAAACATTCTACAAGAAGAATCTTTTGTTAAAAGTATTTTTTCTTTTTCTCTACTTTCATCCATACTTGAGGAATTGGACACCTGAATAGTGGTACATACATGTTTGTGGTTAAGTTATACATACATGGAGGGGGAAGTGGACAATGGCTTAAAGAGGGCCGAGATATCAAGAAGGAGCAATTTATTTTTCTTACAATATCATCAGAATAAAATATTTGAAAAGGTTATAGGAAAGTAGTGGTTTCCCATTCAAATCAATACCACACCCACTCTTCCATAGCTTGTAAAATCAGGAAATAACACAAACACTTCTAAGTGGAGGAACATCTAAAAATACAATTGGAAACATTAAAATTGAAATGACACCTTTTCAGATCTGGTTTATTGATGTGTCATATTAGGAATTGGAATCCGCATACATAATACAGGAGTGGTTAATGAGCTAAGATTCATACACAGCTTACTAAAGATGTGTCAACTGTCTTCAATTGATTCAGTGAGCATCTGAAAGACAGCATTTTCTATTAATATTTCTCCTTCAGCATATGGTTTCTCATTATTGTGAAGTACTGAGAGTTTTGAGAAGACTTTGAGATATCTCTGACTCTTTTACATTATGACTAAAGGGGGAAAAAAAGGAACTTTTTCTACATCGAGAATTAGACAACCTCTTAGGTAAATTGTATAATAAGAGACTCATGTAAAAATCTTTCCAGTAACAAAAAATTTTATAATTTTCTCCTTTCACTCACATTTACTCCTACTTTCATTCCCTAATAAAATTTTGTATCTACTCTATGTTCTTTAATACCTCCACTTCGGTACCCCACCCATATCCTAATAGGCTCTCCAAAGTCTAAGCTAGGACCCACAACTGCATACAAAAACTTTCTGTTGGATTTCCTTTTGGCCATCAGTATTAAAAGAAAAAGTTATGCAGAATATACATAATGCATATATATGTATTAAAATAGTAAACTTTTCTTACTGATTTCCACTCCTCATCCTCTTGGCCCTATTTTCTCAGACTACCCTAAACTCTGCTGTAAGTGAGCTTCTTCGAAAGCAACTCTAGGCTACTTAGAGAAGTAACATTTCCTACACGATGTGAAATAGCCTTTAATGTTTTGATAAGGATGTGGCTTTATAGTTTTTCCCTGATTCATGGTTTTGAGGACACATTTTTTAAAATTATGGCTTATGATAGTTACATTTGCATTTATCTGCATGAAATGTTGCTACTAAAACAAGGACATTTACAACTGTGAATGCCTTTTTGCTAAGAGATAAGATAAAATTACACAATGATGCAAAGAATTCTGTGCAGTACGAAACCCCGACCTGATGACCCCTGGACACTTTTCTGGCCTTATCATCCATGAGTTTATTATTCTTAACTTATGTATAACCACATGTTGCATCATATTTCAAAATTAATTCTGCTTTCTTATGTAGATCCACCCAGAGGAAGAAAAGACCAAGTTCTCCCAGTAACCAATGTATCAGGAGCATTCTGCATTCTATTTGTCTGTAATTCTTAATGGACGACTGTACCCCTTTGTCTTAAGGAAGTCAGCAGTATCACAGCTGTTCTGCTTCTGAAAGTTATTCTGGAATGTATAATGCATCCTGTGTGAAAAAAAAATGGTAGTCACTTATATGTCAGGACTATATTTGGAAGAAAGCAGTTTAGTTCCTATCCGGTTTATACTTTTTATATCATGACCATTTCAGAATCTAGTTAGAGATTGTCCTGGCTTATAGGAGGAATGAAGATCTTCAGAGACCATTCTATATGTTTAGTGTACCCTGAAACTGCTTACAAATCTTTGAAGATATGCCTTTTAATTATGAAACTTGAGTTGGGTGTTGAGGAGTCATCCAAGGCATGACAACACTTGCTTGATAAATTCCTTTAAAAAATCACATTTACTTTAAGGAGAGATAGTCCCAGGGCAAATTCAAGACTCACACTTGGATACAGATAGACACATATTTCAAACTCATGTTATAAATAAGAGAAGTGGTGTGTTGCAGAGGTCTAAAAGAACTAGGTTAGAATTCTGGCTCTGCTGTATGATTAGGGACAAGTTGCTTGAATTCTTGATGCTTCCAGTTTCTTACTTGAAAGTAGCAAAAAACTCATATACATATTTCACAGGATGGTTAGCAGAGTTGTTTCATAAATGCACATATAGCAAGTGCTTATTAAATGTAAGTCCCCCTTGCCATTAAAATTTTTTCGAATCATCATCCTATCAGTCCTGACACATGATTACTCATGGTTCAAAGTTGTTTCCAAAATCTTATGAAGCCATAAATTTTACTCTTTAGCTCTTTCCTAAAAACAGAAACAGCCCACAGTATGTGACAGTTTCATAGATATGTAGACTGTTGTCCATTATCAGAATGTTTGGTTATAATTCATAAATAGATATAGTGCGTCATAAATGAGTGTTGTTGTGTCATAAACAATGGCCTTCGAGCTTACCTGTGGCTGGCAATTTTCACTTTTTCAAGTTTATGTCCGCCTCCAAACAGAAAAGCCATTTTTTATGTTTAATTAAAAGGAAGGCAAATTCTCAGTGCCTGTGATAACTGGTACATTTGACTTTAGGTGTTGAGAATCTGTCAAAACAGTTCAGCTTGAGAACACAAGTATGTAACTTACAGCTGAAGCTGAATCTACTTGACTCAGGTAAGACCTCTTTCTTTCTCTGGCATGGATCACCTGAGAATTAAACCTAATCACCTTACTGGCACACCAGACTTCTCCAGTATTTACAGTTTCTCCTTCCAGGAGATGTTAATATTTTGTCTAATTTTTGAATAAAGAAACTCTTTCAGGAAGAATATTTAAAATGGAAATAACTCTCTATAACTAACAAATGTCAGTAACAAAAATACTTTGGCCAATTGATTGCCATAAGTCCATGGATTCCTTAACCTGTAGGAAAGCTTTAGCCCGCCGGCCCCTTTGGCATCGTTTCCAGAGGCCATTTTTGGTCTGTGTCCTGGAGAAGTCAGGCCATCCACAGCATGCTGTTAGGAGTGAACCTAATCTTATGTGCAACTTCTATTTCTTTCTGCCTTTATTTCTACTCTCTGGCAATAAAAAATTCGTAAATTATTAAAAAGAAAATAAATTTATCTATTTCTTAAAACATTTTAAAACTATTAAATATATATATATATGTATACATATAGTTGAAGAAAACAAATATATTAAGGCCTTTGTGCAACCTGTGGCAGATAACAAAGTTGGTCCCTATCTTCTGTCATTTTATAATCCAGAGGAGAAGATAAAATATAAAATATGACATAGAGATGGTTAAATTTAAACTCTATCATAATATAAGTATCAATGAAGTTTATATCTTTCTTCTGATTGAAGGAATACTCTAAGATGATCCTTAAATTCAAAAGCTTCTGAAGTGTCAGCTCATTATACCAAAAATAAATATAAAATTATTGAGAAATGCAATAAATACCAAATGAATGAATGTAAAATTTTATTTAATCAATTTCTGAAGGATTTAAAATTATTATTAGCCTCTTTATATATCCCCAAATGCATTCAGGAAAGTAATAACCACCTGTTCTTTTTCATATAACTATTAACTATATCTGTTATTCTAGAGACTTCTGATTCACTGACCTCACGATGAGGGCAGATATTCAAGTTTTAGGTTCTCAGTCACTTTTAATAAATGGTATTGCTTTTTAGTTCAATCAGTTTGAGGAATATAACATTTCTTAAAAGTCACCAACTTGACACTGCCTCTTAAACCTGGCTTCCTCAGTTTTGCAGCAATGCCCCTTTGTCTGAATTGAAGAATAAGGCAATGGCTGACATGCACACACACACACACACACACACACACACACACACACACACACACACACACACAGCAGTCTTCACAGGAAAACCATGATCATATTGTCCTCCATAGAGTTTCTTGTTTTCAGAGTAGTTTTGGGGGGTCATAGTGGCTCAATAGATTTCTGTAACTTATAAATGATAACTAATTCATCCTCAGGCCATAGTCTGTGCTGAGAAAATAAAACTCATTAGTTTATTTCTTTGAATTTTCACTAAATTATACTTTCACTAAACTATATTTATTCGTATATATCTAGTTTTACAAACTTTTCTTTTAAAGTGAGGCTTACCATTGTGAGTCATTTGACATCTTTCTAATTATAAACTTGTAATTATTTTCAAATACTCAAGTAGCTATTTATGTTAAACATTATCTTTGTACATTTTCATAAGGGTGGACACCGTACAAATACTTTTCTAGATATAAAGTTTTTAATACAAATGTCTATCTCTTTCCATTGATAGACAAGTTAAATTTATAGGGGATTTGGAAAATCTCACTTGAAAATGACTTAGATCTGTCATACAGTTAAGATAAATGCTAACTAAGAAATATTTTCCCCTGTCCTTTGGTTTAAAAATATACTTTTTAAAGGGAGCACAATTAAACTTTATCCATAATCATTCATTTTCAACAAAAGGCTTCTGAAGAGGATAATGGTTAATATGAACTGTTTTTCTGGCTGGTTCGTTTGACATGCCCATACAGTGACATTGAGAGGAGGGGGAAGTTAATAGCATGAATATCAAAACCCATTAAGATATGAGAAATAAAGTAATTTTATGATTCAGCTTTTATTATTATTATTATTATTATTAATTGTGAGACTTGTAAAAGAAGAAAAACAGGCAACACGTGGCAACTTTAGTCAGCATTTCTGAACTGGGAATGATAAACACCTCTGCCTGGCTCTGGCATTTATCAGGACTGAGATATTATTACCACATAGAGTCACAGCATGGTTACTGTTATCATCAGAAAAAAGAGCCAGCTAATCTTAATGGTTTGTAAAGCCGTTACCTGCACTGGTCTGACATTTATCATGATCATTTTACCACATGGGTCCTACATAGCAAAGGTCTTTTATCTGGAAGGGACATCACTATGAATTATTATTTGCAGCTAGGTAGAAAATTGTATGTTGTAGATACCTTTTCTCATTATAAATCACATAGTCACATTTCACCATTTCCCCCAGAAAGCTGCTGAGCCCAGGTTTTTTTTTTTTTTTTGCCACAGCTTGCTTTCCTCTCCCTCTCTCTCTCTTTCTTTATAGTTTCTTGAAAATATTAGCTATTTTTTTTATTAACATCCTTACTATAACTTTTGAAGAACCAAATATATGGTAGGCAAACATACAGATACACTTTCATTATAGTTAGGAGGCATTCCTCCACATTCTGTAAAGACGGCATAGTACTTTAGAAATTGAAGTTGATGAACTGTCTACTTTTTTTAAAATGCTTATTTTCTCTTCTGTCTTGGTGGCCAGACTTTTCTCTGTTCTTGACCTTGTCAATAGGATATTTAACAGTAGATCAGACAAAATTTCTGATGTTTGATTTGAAATACTCAAAACATTTATGCTATTTCTTGCCTGAAATCCTTAGCTTGGAAATATGCTCTTGTGAGGAGTAAAACATGGTTTTATTTTGTTAGATTTTGAGTTTTTTCACATTCTGTTTTCATGAGTTACAGTGGAGTAGAAGTTTCCTTCATCAAATTTGTTTAAAAAATTACTTAGATTATATTCCTAACTATCTATGTCCTGATGACAAACATCAATATATAGCATAGAAGAAATAGGGATATTAAAAGGTATGGTGTTTTAGAAGAATGGGGCCAAGTCATTAAAGTGAAATGCATTAATTTGACAATGGAAAATTACAATGAAAAGCCCAAGTTGTTTACCATGGGGAAGCAATGAACAAATACTCTCTTTTAAAAAGATTGAGACAACTAATCTTCTGAAAGAGATATTTATATATTTTCTTCTTTCTCAAGTGTTCCATTAGGAATAAACAAACCAGAAATTCTGCACTTTTGTAATGAAGAGGGAGGAGAATTCTTTGCTACTTTTACATTTAGGAAGAAATGTGCAAGAAGAATGTGACAATTTAAGCAAATCAAGATTGTTTCAAATGGATCACAAACGGGACTTTGTGGGCTATTTTATACTAGCATGTGAAGCAAACAGTAAATTTGAAAGGCGGATTTTCTCAATGGTCTAGTTCTGATGTGTTTTCCCATTTCTTTGTGTGTTTAAAAGAGGTTTGGATGTGGTGTTTAATATTGCTTCGACTCTTTTGCAAATGAGTTCTGGAGAAATATTCTCACATGAAGGAAAGCTGATGTGCTGTAATGCTGACAGCAGCTGGGGGGATATGAATGAAGAAACTAGATTCCCAAGACTGGATTTAGCAAAAATAAACACCTATCATTCCATTAAAAAAACTTTACCATTTAAAATGTTTCTGGGCATCAATAGCAAACCACTCTTCCTTTGAAGAAGCCAATATTTTTCTCAAATAACTCCATTATATGGAGGGTGGGGATAAATACCCTACCCTGACTTGCAGTATTTTGCAGTGATGTGCATTAGTTTGCCTACTGTGTTACATTTGGTTCCATATCAATTGTTATTTACTACAAGTTTCCTTCAGAGGAAACAGTTTCTGTTTCAGAGACTTGTGAGACATGCTTGAATAAATTTGGGGGTGGGGTGGTGATGAAGGAAGTCATTTGTGAAATTAACTTGTACTTTTACTGCTCAAAAGGACTTGTACACTCTTTGGTTGGGTCGTCTAAAATTTCACTGTAAAGAGGTGGTCTAATATTCCAACACGCTGCCTTATCAATCGAATGAAAGGCTATACTTACTTAAAACAAACAACAAACAAACCTTTTTTCTGCTTTTTAAAATCCAGAATGACTCTTTTATTCTAGTTTAACATCACCCTGCCATATTGTCCCCCATATACTGTAACCTGGGAGCATTTACAATAATTAGAGAAGGGCTTTGCTGCTTGGATTTTCCTCCTTTTCTGGGGGAACTGGGTGAATCATTGAGTGCTAATGAAAGTCGGAGACTTCTAGCAGTGGTTGTAGCCAGGCACAGCGAGGCAGACGCTTTAAGCTTCCCACTGTGCTGCAGTGCAGGCTTCCCCGCTGTTATGTTTACCATAGTTTTAATGTCTGCGAAAAATTCCTGATGCAACCAAATTATGTTATGCCCTCTTGTTTATCTAACCCCATGTCAATCCGCCCCCCCTCCCCAATTTAGCAGATTCCTGTTGCCCCCGCATATTACAGAAAGCTCCTTCTTAACTTTGTAGCCATCTTACCACTTAATTCTTGCCAGGAGAGCCCAGCTGCTTTGTAGCCAAATCTGGAGAATCATACATAGTCTATCTAGAAGTTTCGGAAGGATTACACACACACACACACACACACACACACACACTCACACACACACCTTGCTCTACTTCTGCCACATTATAACAGGTATCTTCCTCTCTAAGGCATTTGAATTTCATTGGAGGTAATCTTAAAGCCCCACATTTAATCATCCAGCACCGAAAACACTAGCTTAAAATGCAAATGTATTTGGTGACATGCACTGTGTCTTTAAGGAAATCTTTTGAAAAACCTCAAACTCTCACTGAAGACTAAATTATGTATTCTAAGATAAAAACAACTAATTTGTGATTTGAGTTGGTTTATTCTTTGTCCTCTTCTTAAAAATGAATATCTCAAAGAAAATGACCATTCCATTATTGTAAATTGATGAATTCACTAAGTGTGATGTACAGTGAAGTTTTTTTTAATGAATATTCATACAACTCTTTCAATCCATTAACAGGGCTTAAGACAATGAGGATGCAACCCATTCTCATTTAGGTAGTGGGGGGAAAGTTGAATTAATAGCATAAACAGCACTCAGAAAAGTTTAACTTTAATGTATCGAACTCCAGGTGCCAGAGTTTGAGGAAAATAACCAATAATAGCCATTTTTTTTACATATTTGATGGGACTGATTATGCAATGTGCAACTCTAAATGGCTTATAGCACATTGTAGCATGGTTCCATCCCATTGGCTACAGTAGGGTGCAGGCAGATGGATGACAGTGACAGGGAGAGAAGTGCTTTTGCTTAGCCGTGCGTTAAGATGCCATCCAGAAGCTCTGTGCACTGCAGACACTTCATTAGGATGCCAGGATAATGGTAAACTACCACTCAGAGTGACACCCCATTTCCTGCTTACTGAGCGCTCCAACCTCGGCAGATGTCAACAATCTCACAGTGCTACAGAGCAGACCTAACTTTCCAGCCACTTTGACTCCAATTTTTTCCTCTTAACAGTGCCATACATTATGTGCAATATGTAATGGCAAAACACCTCACCGAAAACAAAATCTGCCCAGTTCGTTATGACTAGAGTGCTTAATTTTTTTTTTTTCTTTTAAACGATAAGGGACAGTGAGTTGGGTAAGAGAAGATGTCCATTCCCTATTGTAACCTCAAAATTTCTTGCTATGATTTCCATTTGCTAATCAGTTCAAAGTGTTAATTGTGTGGTGAACTCTGATTAATAGTAGTTAAACTCTGATCACGGGGGATATGACTGTTTCTTTTAATTAATGTCCGTTCCAAAGGTAAGAGATTGTGGAATTCTTTTGTTAAAGATTTTAGACTCAGTTTCAGTATAGTTCTTAGCTGTCTGCCAAAAAAAGGCTGACTTGAGCATCTGGATGATATTTTCTCTGCAAATGTATAACTTGGGGCCATTCGCACACCTCCTTCCCAGTAATTCAAGCCAATAGAAACTTTTTTTTTCTAGGGTGTAAAGTATAAGATTCTTTTTATAAAGAACTAAGGTGTAGTTTGGGTAATGAAAAAATAAAACCCCCAAATGGAAAAATATTTTGAAATGTATCATTACGATAAATGATTGATTTGCATTTTGTGATTCCAAGCATCTTCTTAGAAGCTCAAAGGGCCTTGCAATTGGCTGGACTAAAAATAAATATACTTCTCTCAGATCTGTTACCATTTCCAGGTAAAGATGCAAATGTAAAGAAGAAGTCATAGGCAGAGGACACACTCCAAGGGAGAATTTGAATGAAAACTTTCAATGTGATGTCCTCTAAAAAGAAGTGATGCAAATCTTGACTTTTGTTTAAAATAGCATCTGGCTCACAACACCTAACCACCTTTTGAACTTGTCAATAAATATGCTTGAATACAAAGAAACTAGACTAGAATCCTTAAAATAAACAGGGACTGTCAGCCAATGTGATGACAAAAAGTTGAGTAATTTCCTTCAAGAAATATTGAACTTAATTGAAAAATGCCAGTGGTGGGTCCAGTTGTGCTAGTGAACTAATAGTGAACCAGAAAGCCTGACTTTCTAAAAACAGATAGAAATATCCTTACTTTTCTTCAAATGTCTGATTTCAGAATAGAAGACTCAAAGTCTACACCAACCTGTAAGATTGGGCAACTCTCTTTTCTACACAGCTAATGCTGTTGGTTAGTGTGAATGCTGTCCTCCTTTCTCACCAGTCCTCTTCCCTTATAACTGTAGATGAAGACTTCTCTTTTAGCTGCAATAATTTAGAGATAGCAATATCCATAACATAACGTAGGAGATTGTGAGTGAAAGGCAGAAAGGATGCCTTGATAATGGCACATATTACCACAGGAATTGTAGTCCCATATGTAAAACATAAGAGGGATAGAGACTGGCAAAATTCTATTAGGAATTAATTCTTGGAATTCTAATGTTTTATGTATTTCATCTTTTAGCTTGCCAGTGAGTTAAAGAATATGGTAGGAGAAAATTCAATAACAGTATACTAAGGCTATAGGATAATAAATATGCTGGATAAGTATTAATATAAGAGCTGTGATTGTCAATTTGTCATCTGAGTATAGCTCCAAAACAAGAATTAGACTAGAACTGAGGTACAGAGGAAAAGGAGATATGCATGGAATGTTGGATACATTTCTACCTTTTGAGATGAGTAAATATAACAAAATTTCAATAACACATGACCTAAGAGAACAATGCTCAGAAATACAAAACTCTCACAATAACCATGAGCTAATTAGAAAACAATTTAGAGTCTTCGATAGAATTTGAAACATCAATGGGTCTAATGAAAAGGATTAGCAAGACATAAGAAGAGAACAAGGTAAGATGAAAAGATACTAGGATAAAATGATAAAGAGATAGATGATGAGGAAGACTGTGAAAACTAAAAATGCAAAACAAAATTAAAATTTTCATTAAAGGCCAAATTGTCATTGCAGAAGAATTAGGTCAGTGATATGATTGACAAACTAGGGAAGCTTCCCCAGAATGTAGAAACAAACAAATGAACAAACAAATGATAGGAAGTAGACATGCTGGAAACCAGAACATTTAAAAAATATATACTAATAAAGGACAAAATAAAAGAAAACTTCTGTGAGTGAAAAACAACTCAGTATTAAAAATAATAGCTAGGTTCTAAGAAAACATCATTTAGTAGATAAAGTATTTTGAAATATTCTGACCAAACTTTGGAATGATAAAGATCAAGTACTATCCTACAAAAGTAAGACTAAATAAGCAAAGATAAGACTTTTCTAAGACTTATTTCACTAAATTCTAAAGTAAAACAAAGCAGTATCTACTGTTTGGGGAGAAGGCATTTTGTCCCACAAACTGTGTGCACTTAAATTATCTTTAGCATGTTAAGACAATAGAAAGATAGAAAGATCATTACCAAGTGATGAATCAAAATTTATACCTAAAGAATAGAGACACTAAAAACAAAACCAAGTATCTTCTTTACTTCTTTGAACCCTGAACCCAGAAAGCCCCATTGAGTTATCTCTGTTTGGCTTTCATTTAATTTTCAGTACCAGGAAATGATTTCTTGTAGTCCATTCTTCACAGTTTAGGTGAAAGCTCTGGGGACATATGATGACCATTTAAAATGAGGACTGGTGTTATTCAGTTCTGGCATTTGCTAGTAAACACTATTACTGGAACATTGCATTGGACAACTACAAACAAATTCTTTCCCTCTTAAAAATCCAAAGCTTCAGAGAACCATAGAATGTTTTTATTCCCATTGATTGCTAAAAATATTTGGTAAAAGTGCTTTATTATTTCTATAATAATTGTCTCAAAAAAAAACCTCAGTTGGGGCAATTAAAGTGATAAAGATTGAAAAATCAAGCAATGATAAGTTGTATGTATAAATTTCCTATGTTACGTAAGTTTTAAAATTAAGTAAGCTAGGAAAAAAATGCAGTGCAAACAGGTTGGAAGGAAATAGTCCCAAAATATGATGATGAAATTCAGAGTGATTTTAATTTTATTCCTTTTATTTTTCTGTTCAAGTTATCTTTAATAAATATTTATTATTTTTTTATAATCTGTTAAAAGAGACAATTTAAAGTAAGTTTGTACAATTGCTTAGATACCATATAATTATAGCTTTGCTAAGAAGTTAATTAAAAAGACTGCCAGAAAATATACCAAAATATTAACCATGACAAGTTATCTTTTAATAATAGAATTATGGATGATTTTCTTCCATTTTCAAAATGGATTTTCCAAATTTTCTATGAGTATGTGTTATCTCGATAATAAAAATAATGCTCTGTGTTTGGTACAGATGAGAACCTTTAGTTGTTTCATGCCACAGAAAAATAAACCATTTTCACAGATCAAAACTTTTCTAGGAAAACAGTATACTAGACTTTCCTCTAGGTATTTTTGTTGCATTTAATCTTTTATTTAGTGAATATATTCCAGAATCAAGAAAGCAAAGTCATAGTCTGACACTTTTTTTCTCCTGGGTGAAAATATTGGGTGTACAGCACTGGCAGAGAATACAGAAGTTGTAAAACTCTATAGGACAATGTATTTGTAAACGGAAGAAAGACCAAGTACCCGCACTGACGCATATATAAATATATTCTAGCTCCATATTCTAATTTCTGATTCTTCCTTAATCAAAACTTTTCTCAGGGATTTCTATTGCCTATCAAACTAAATCTCTGAAATGTGCAAAATAAAACCGATAAACACAACACTAGTTCATGGATGACATTGTATGGTAATATTTCTAAGTTGCAAAATAGGTGGCTATTCATCTTATATTGGAACACCCTTTATTCCCGTGACTAACCCTTTAAGTCATATCAATTTTTCTTCTTTTTTGGAAACAACATTTGTTAACATTTTCTATTCTGGTGGAGAGGACTTGCAAAATGAGGGAGCATCCAGATAATTTATATCCTTAAACTTTACTTTTGCCTCAATTTCTGTACATATTAGCTGCCCAATTAATAGCTTTTGATCAAATTATTCAGCTAATTGACTCAGTTGTTCAGTTTACCTATACATAAAGCGAGCTAAAAAATTATTCTTTAGAGTTACCATCAGTAGCCAGCTGCCAATTCTATTACTAAGCAGAAACACAAGAAACCAAAAATTAAATATTCCAAATGAAGAAATTACTGGAAAAACAAAAATTAAATTTTTTGGTTTAAATTTTATTCAGAATTGGTGTTTTATTTGTATGGACTACAAATGTGGAATGGTAGAAAGCGAATGTATCTGGAATATTTAAGAGAATCCCCTATTCGTTAATCTTAGGAATGTCTTCTGATTCCTTTCTGTCTTCCAGAATACCAGATAGATATATTTAAGTATATTTAATTGACCATAAGATTCAAAGTGAATTGGGATGGGGGCAAAGTCAGCTTCCATATTGATTAATATATTTTCAAAATAAAATATTTTCAAAAAGCATCATTTAGTTTTCTCTTTTTAGAAATACAAAAAAAAAAAAAAACAATATCAACTTCCAACAAATGGCTAGAAATGTAAGCAATATGGAAAATGTTTTAAATTGAATTAGACTAAAAAGTAAATTTGCACATATTACAATGGGATTCCTTAAGAGGATGGAAATGATTGTGATAGTAAGAGACTGATGTTTTGCAAAAGCTCTTCTGTTCTTTCTAAAACCAATTTCTGGTTGAATTTAAAAAAGAGAATAAAGTTATTTTCTCATATAATCAAGCAATGGCCCTTTTCACTGGTAGACATAGTCCAGGACTTTAGGAAAAAAAAAAAACAATAAAGGATGCAAATGTTATTCTTTTTCAGCTAACATAATTTTTTTTAAAGTAAACATCAGCTCCTCAAGGGAGATTTCGATTTGAAGACTGTTTATTATATCATTTGAATAGGACTAGACCTGGCCTTTTGACTTTGAACCACTACCAAATTTCAGGCTGTGAGGAAATTGTTCTACATTTCCTGACAAATTGAGTTAAGCAGACATTAAGTGGGCTTTAAGAAAACAAATGGCCATCTTTATCACAGGTGGACACTGATGGCTTAATGGGGCCTGGGCTGATTGTATCACTTCTAATGGCTTGACGGGAAGCATTAGGGTTTTTGCATAAAGAACTGGCATTGCGAACCCTGCTAACACAGACCTGTCAAGCGCTCTGTATCCCTTTGTGCACGGAAGCAGATGTTTGTATGTATACTATGAACTGGCATTAGAGCAAGCGACAGATGCCTGTATGAATGCCAGGTTTGTGAATTTTTACAGCAGGAGCATGTTCTGAGGAAGTGCAGCCCTGCCCTCTATCATAGGTAATTCCCAGTGGAACTTGCTAAATCCTAGCTATGTTTTCGTTATTTGGCTTTCCTAGCAACTGGATGAATGCGTCTATCCTGAAAATGCAAGATGAGAGCCCTACCAAATTCTTACAGATTTGCAAATAGCTTGTCTGTGTTTTGAACTTGGACTTTCCAGGCAGCCCTTTTGCACTGTAGTTGCAACCAACTTACTCAGAGGAACGGGTGGTATTATAGCTCTCTAATTAAAACTTACTTCGATGTTTATCTGTCAGTCCTTCCCTATGGTCTCCCTACATTCCCACCCTCATCCGGGAGGAAATTCGAATTCCATTTGGAGGTTTTTCTTTCCTGCAACATTCAGAACTTAGTTGTCTGTCAACAATAGAAACAGGTAGCTCGCAGTCCATTAAACAAACACAGTGCCCCCCTCACTTTTATTTGACATTTTATTTGGCTGTGACAAATGAGCAGCAGTTGGATTATAACATAATTTGTCTTGTCTTTATTACCAGCACAAAGGACACCATTCATTAATTATTCTGCCGTTGCAGCTTAACACTGACTGGAAAGGTCCCTCTTCGGACAGATGGCGGGGACGATGTTATTTATATCAATCAGCCAAAATCCTCAACAAGGATTACTGTTCCTGAGACTACAATGATTTATTTCTTTTTTCCTCACCCTCCCTCAACCCCTTCTGCTTTCAGAGATTTCTCTATAAAAACGAAATTTGATGGGAATCTTAAAGCAAAGCCATATTTAACCTGTTAGCTTGCAAAACAACATGCATGCTACATCAGTTTAACTGCATGACATTAGCTGCATATTTTTGAAACTGCCCCGGGTTTTTTGATCTCTTACATTCTAGAGCAAACGATTAACCGAAAGTCTCAGGTCAGCAAGTTCAGCAGAAGTTTGCCTCTCCTGTGACATCGTATTGCTGTGGCCCATGGGACAGCCCTTCCCTCCCCACCACAAGAATACCATGCTGTCAAGATTTTTTTTTGCCTCTGCTGAGATGAGATGATCCATCCTATTTCAGAGTCCAGAAGATCAACTAGGATGTTTGGGCAAAATAAAAATAACAACTAAAATTTAAAAAGCAGAAACATCCTTATCTCCTATCTAAACTTGCGTTAAATTAAGGGAGTAAAAAGGTTCTTTGATTTCTTCTGGATCCACATCTCTATGCAGTATCACAGCATGGTTATCGGGGTGTTAGTGGGAGGTTTACCTTGCTTATTTTGTGTTGTTAACAATTCTGTCCAATATGTGTTGATTAAGCACTAATAAAAGTCTAGACTGAATCCAGATGTGACATTCTTCTACAAATTTTTCAATAGTGCTTTTGAGATGCGGCCATTTCTCCAAATAAAATCTTTAAGAGTATGTATAAAAATGTAGATTATTGGATTTAAGGCACTGAAACTTTTTAAAAAAAGTTTTCTTCTTGAATATAATAAAGAAAATAATGCAGAAAGTTTTTTTGTCTTCAGAAATTATTGGTATAACCTTGCTATCCTGATTAGTTTGCAAATATTAAAAGTCCCATCAAGACAAATATCAGCAACATGCAAATACCCTTGCAGGTTGTGATTAAGATTTTAAATGTATCCTTTTGCTTTTAGTTAATGAAAAACAAAGTCTTGGAGGATCTAAGTTGTAATTTATTAAACATGAAAGGCTCCTTGATGAAATATAGAAATGAGATATATTTTGCATTTCAAAGATTTAAGCTGACAACTTACTTGCATGCAAATAAGAGCAAGATTTGTAAAAATATTTGAAAAGAAATTATTCCTGAATGTACTTATTACAATAATGTGGCATGTAGATAAGAGAAACACACAGCATTAAAAGACATTCATTTCTCCAAAGTCTTAAAATTAGCTTCTTTCTGCCATTGTGTATTAATGTTCTTCTTCAGGAATGCAGCATATTAAAGAACTGAACAGAATTAGTAATAAATTTGTTAATTACAAATTTAAGCAACACAACTGTGTTGTTTTCCCAATATGTTTTTTTTCAAAAGCAGAATTGCTAATGCATTTTAATCATTTATGTATAAACATTTGAGGATAAAATATTCTGAAGTTTATCAATTTCAAGAGCTGTTTATTTGCTAGCAAAATAGGCCATGTTATACAACATATATCTTATCATTTTTGCTCATCAAATCCCCATTTGCTGAATGCAAATTTCCCTGGTCTAAGTGCTCTTGCACCTCAATTTAAATGAATAATAGGATCGACTCTATTAAAATTAGTTTAAGGTTGCCATGGGTGACATATCAGTAGGGTTAAAATGAGGAAAAAAAGGTCACAGAATCAGTCCTTACAACCTGTTTTTTATCATAATGAAGCATATGTAAAACTCAACAAAGACTTAAATAACAATATGTCACTTAGCCAATACTTTAGTTTGTGGGTATTCTTTTAAAAAAGTTTTTTTAAAAACTGCTATGTATTCCAAACAAAATAAACGTAAAATTATAGGGCCATCAATAACTCTGGGACTGTATTCAGTTGCATTGAAAATTAGAGAGTAAGCTCTTGTGCTATTACACAAGACTGACAGATTGTGGATTTGTAAAAATAACAGAGAACTCCTCAAAAAGAGAAGGAGTAGGTACTTTTGCTGCAGTAAATCTCTTATTACAAGGATATAGCTAGGTGCTATAACCAAATTAACAACGCATACAGAAACTACACTCAAACACCTCATCTGAGAAAAATTCTGTGGCCTCTGCCAACCCAATTTAAAGGATTATGCATGTAGTTATTATTAAGTACTGAAACATAAGCACCAGAAATGGAAGATATCCTGGAGCAAAAAAAACCTTTGGGTCATAGTTTTAGGCTATCAAAAGCTGAACAAGCAGGACTTTGGGGTTCTGGAGATACACACACACACACACACACACACACACACACACACACACACATATACACAAGACCATATATATATATACTATATATATATATATATACTATATATATATACACACATGCATACATACACACACGATTCTAAATTTTTAAAGTTGATTCTATTTATTAAGTCACAGTCCTAATGCTGATTTTATATTATTTATGATTCTCATTCTGATTTCACAGAATCCTATTTTTTTTACAAGTGTTATATTTCCTATCTTTTTTTAACCTGCAATAAAAGGAAAAAAAATCTTATTTGCTAAGGTTACAGTGTTAGTTTAATTTTCATAGAAGCAGTAGAATATTTTGAAGTGAGTAACATTTACCAAGTCATTAGTTTTATGCAAACTAGGAAGGAAGATGAAAGAAAAAAAATTATCAATTATTTATAGATTGTTAAAATGTATCTTAGTGCACTGCTACTGTATAGAAATGACAATTAGCCAAACTTACCTTCTTTAATTAATAATGCATACATTATGCTCTTTGGGCAACTAATCACCAGCTCTACAAATTTGTTTGACACTGTTGAAGATACCTATCACATGGGTTAAAAAAAGAACAATGTTCTGCCAGCTGCAGCCAACTTTCAGCCTTCTAGCAATGTTTGAAATGCAGTAGCCGTTCCAGAGAGCAAAATGGTGGTCCTTCAGCTGCTTGACACTATGAATATGGCACTGAGCTGCAGAATGCAGCCTGCCATGCAGTCACCACCAAAGGATGCACACTTTATCTCAAATTGATTGCTTAGGGATGAAAACCTTCTATCTCTCTCTCTATCTCTTATATTAATTTCCACAATTTTATAGTGAAAAATTTTTGCAGGTAAATTAGTCCTATTGCCTGAAAGCTCGATTTATCATATTTTCTGAACTAAAATAGAAACATATGGTTGGTTAAGAGAATAGACTATTCGAAACTGAACTATTATAGAGAATCAGGGATGAATGGTCACCATGCTTACTGCAGAAAATTCCGAGCAAACCTGTATTTCTTGCTACGAATCTCCAAAAATTTATTTTTAAGACATAAGCATCTATCCGTAATATCCTTAGACCAGAAGGAAAAGTCAAGTAAATTTAAGAATTATCTGCCTCTACATCTCTCCATGCTTTAAGGATGGCAAAACCAGTCTCCTCTTTTTACCCGTAAATCTAAGGACAACAGTAGTTACTGGAAAGTTTGCAAAAGTTACATCACATATGCTACTAAATTAACATAAAGGCTTAGGTCACTAAAGTATAGTATCATATTGAGCAGTAGCTCAAGTGGCCTACAGGCCAATTGACATGGGGACCAGGTAGACACTTGGCTGTCACCGATTTCATCCCAGAGTCACACATACCACAACGAAGTAGCAGCTTGTAGCATTTGGAAAGAGAAATGAGACTGGTGCAGCTCCCTCACATATGGTGTTTAACAGACTACACTTCCCATTTGCTCCTCAGAAAGGTGTGCATTTTCAAGGGATAATGCCAAGTGTTCTTTGTGCTATAGTGTCTTTGCATTGAAAGGTGATGTGTCTGACACATTTTGGCAGGCTACTGCGAAGAGCTTTAGAATTTTCTACTGACTTTCACTAAGACTTAAGAGAATAAGATTGTACTTTATCAAAGTAATAATCTGACGTTGGGAACCACAGGGTCATAGTTTGGGAGTGAACTGAGAATATGAATCATTATTGATGGTATTTCTTACTATTCTTTAAAATTCCTATTTTGTTGCTTTTAAATTTAAATACATACTGATTAGTGAATCTGCCACCTAGGCAAGTTTATCATTTTAAGTAGATTCTGAATTAGAGCTTTGAAATGTGGGTATGGTAAAACTAAAATGTGTCTTTCTCATGAAATCCTCTCCTTTTTTTCAGCTGCTTTAAATGAAATGCAGAATATGAGTCAGAATAAATGTGATGGACTGAGAGAATAGCCAACTCTATATGTAAACAGGAGGAAATCTTCATTTCTATCATGAACATTGGGTATTTCCCCACCCACCATTTAGAAGGATTTCTGGTAGTCTTTTGTGAAAGATTGCTCTCATTTATTTAACTTATGCCACATGGCTTAGCTTCATAACCAGTATAGGGTTTCTAGAGATTAAAAAAAAATCCATTTCTATCTATGGAAATACAAAGCTGGAATTTAAGCTATAATTGCTGCAAGTTTTCCACATTATAGTATAAAATTGCTGGATTTATTAATGCTGCGCATACTTCAACTACTCCACGTTCTGCCCTGGTCAATGGTTACCTGTCAAAATGTAGGTGGATTTTCAAAGAATATTTTGTGCCACAGAGAAAAATAATGTGTGAATTTTTTTCCATGTTTTTGTTTGTTATGTGCAGAGTATTTGCAATAATTTATGGAAAGTCTTGGAATTATAAATAATAAGGCATTGCCAAATGATTTAACTATCCCTCCATGGCAAATTGTCTTTAAACACTACCATTTTTTTTCTTCTTTTTTTTTTATCATTTACTTGTGGACCAGAAACACTTGCAGGCTCTTGCCCCTGGCCTTCTGTGAGAATGTTAGTTAGCAATGCTCATAAAAACTCAATTCATCAATGTGAACATAATTTGCTATGAACAGAAAGCTCACAAAAGGGTGAATTTGTCAGATAGACAGGTGGCCTGAGATCTCTCCCTGATACTGAATGATATGAATAATAGATTCTGGTAAATGTATGCCAAGACTTGAGCTGTAAACACAGCTGCCTCCATTCCCTTCCAGAAAAACAGCTTCGAGGACGAAAGCACAGGAACCATGGTTCCACCTGAGGACCTAAGCTTGTACACACACACACACACACACACACATACACACACACACACACACACTCATTCAAGAAATAAACAACCTCTGTAAAAAAAGACAGAGTTAGAGGAATGTTCACGTTTTCCCCTTTAAATGAGAAAGATATTTTAAAGCTATCTTGGGCAGAGGAGACTAGCTAGAGAAGAGAAAGGAAATAGATTTTCCTAACGGTTCTGTTTCCATATTATTCAAATGTCTTATTTTATAAAACACACAAATCAACAGAGCTAATAAACTTTGCAATATGATAACTCTTGTTTTATAATGAGCAAAAATAAGAGCAGGTTGGCTCTGTGCAGAGGCACTGTACTTGAAATCATTCTAGTAATTCATGGCTATTTGTCTTATGGGTTATTAAGTATTTATTAAGGTTCAAATGTAATGTAGCCTTTCTCCAATTTACTCTGAACTTTAAAAATCTATTTTGCAAATTGTTTTCCAGGTAATGCATATACCCACTTAAGAGCTGAATCTCAGGATTTAGAAGATTCTGATTGAGAGCAACATATTTTTTTTTAGTCTTTATAGATACTGACGCATATAGATTGGCCTATGCTAATAACATTTAGACTGTCAACTGGCAGACATTGGGTAGGTCTTTCTTAATACAGTAAGGTGGTATTTCTTAAAGTATAAATCCATTTTATTGGTGGCACAAGAGATAAATTTAATGGTTACGTATTTATTTTAATGAATATTAGGAAAGCATAAGTAACAAAATGTATGCTTAGATAATAGATATTAATGTAGATACTATTGCTTGAGATAAAACTAGGTATATTTAAGTGTAAAAGTCATTTGATTTTAGGAAAAATGTTTAACATTGATGTTAACGAAAATACCATAATAAAATTAGCATGTGGATTAATGACATTTGGAAAATCTAGCCATCTCTTTCCATTCACCAGAATCACACGAAATATCTCATTGAAGATAATTAGAATTGTAGAGCCACAAAATATAAAATCATGGCAATTTTAGAGTCGGAGTAGACTTTGGAAACCATTTTGTTCTATTCTCTAATTTTATGGAGGTAAAGGCTATATGATACAGGAGGCTTATGTGAATGACAAAACAGCCTACTTAGTTATGGGCAAAGATGCAATTAGAAATGAGGGCTTCTCACAGGTTAGTGTTCTCTGTTGTTAGGAAGAAAAGTACAAACTCAGTTGGAAATTTTGGCATTTCTTCTCACTCACTCACTCTTGAATATTCTTCCCGATAAGAGAACCCCTAAAACTCCTTACTAGTATTTATTTTGGCTTTCCCAACATGCATACACTGAATATGAGTTAAATTAAGTCTAATGGACAAAGTGGGGAAAGTGAAAATAGAATCAAACATCTTCTTTCTCTTTTGGATTTTCATAAGAATGCATCTCTTCTTTCTCTTTGCGTATGACTTTAAACTTTTTATTGTGCATCAGTTATAGACATTGAGTGTTTCCCCGCCCCCGCCCCCCCAACAACCTGATAGAACTTTGCATGCAGGAACTGTGTCTTATTTAACTTTTTCTTAAATTTTGAATCTCAGTGTTTTACAAGTGGTAAGTATTCAATAACTTTTCTATATCCAGGCACAAATGCATTCAGTTCCTCAAATTCCTGTTACTATTGCCTTACCTGTAACTCCATTATATACAAGCTTATTCTATATACTACAATCGAACCCAATTCACCAAATATTTAAAACCTTTACCAAACAATTGATCTAAATTAATGTTCTAGGTGCTATGAGTGACAGAGATAATAAACAGTTTTTAACCTTAAGAGCATATCAACTAGGAGGTGTGAAAAGACATGAACATAATTAAAATGCAAAGCACGGTAAAGAGGTACAAATTTCTATGGAAATTTGAAGAAGAGAAATGTCATATCCATCCGAGAAAATCCAGAAAGGTTGAATGAAAGTGAGGCTGAGGTTTTCAATAAAAAAAGGGCTTTGCTTCATTCTATATTCCAGTGTCTAAAGATAAATAGAGCAATATACATTCCTTGTTTTATCTACTGATTTTTGCACCCAAATTTATGATTTAGTTACCAAGTGCACGAACCATGCACTCCAAAACTTGGTGTTCAGAGCACAGAATTCCCCAAGCAGGCCCATCAGATCTAAATTCCTCTTTGTTTTCAGCTGAACTAACTAGTGCTCTGGGTCTCCACCATTTTGAGTGGCTCTGAGAGAATGTTAGAATTATTGGAATTATGAAGATTAACGAAAGGATGAACGAGATGACTACTGGAACCATGTAGAATCAAAATAGGATAGCACATAGTGAAACAAACCATAAATGATCTTTCAATTACTTTCCATTTTTAGCTGAAGTAAAATTAAGGCAAAAGTCATACGATGAAATGCACAAATCATAAGTGAGCAATTTGAGTAGTTCTGACAAATGTATGCACTCATGTAACCAATGCCCCGAATGAGTTAGAATAATGTACAGAACATTTTATCACCCTCCAACCTTCCCTCAGACATCTTTCCAGTCAATCTCCATCTCCTTCACGTGTGAACATTGTTCTGATTTCAGTCTTAATAGATTAATTGTGCTTGTTCTTGAACTTCATATAAATAGTATCATATAGGTATATACTTTTTTTGTGTCTGAATTCTTTACCTCAAGAAAAAAATTTAGATATATTATGTTATTTTGTGTATCCATAGTCCATTCTTTTAAAATCCTGAATAGTATTCCATTATGTGATTTTTCGATGAACATATGAGTAATTCTAAAGTTTTGGCTGTGATGAATAGCCTGTGGATTCTTGTACAAATCTTGTAGGCAAATGTTTTTATTGCTCTTGAGTATATAACTAGGAGTACAATTTTTGGGTCATAGTTAAGGGTACGTTTATGCCTAAATTTATGCCTAAATTTTTTCCATAATGATTGTACCATTTTATACTCTCACAGGCAATATAGTAGTTCTAGTAGCTCACTATTTTCACCAATATTTGGTGCTATTAGTCTTTTTAATTTTTAGCCATTCTTATTGAAATGAAGTTACATTTCATTGTGATTTTAATTTGCATTATCCTGATGACAACATCAAAAAACTTTATATTTTTCTGTGTTCATTGATCATCTGTATATCTTCTTTTGTGAAGGTCTGTTCAAGTCTTCGGTCCTTTTTTTAATAAGCATGAAAGAAAATAGGGCTGAGGGTTCTAATGACCCATGGACTTTTTGATGTCTCTCTCTCTCTCTCCTTCTCTCTCTGTCTCTGTCTCTCTGTCTCTGTCTCTGTCTCTGTCTGTCTGTCTGTCTGTCTCTCTTTCTCTCTCTCTCTCTCTCTCTCTCACACACACACACACAGGCCTTTTTCAGATATATTTCTTATAAACAGTTTTTTTCCAACTGATGACTTGCTTTTTTGTTTTCTTAATGGTGACTTTTGTAAAACCTAATAACAATTTTTCTTTTAAAGTTAATACTTTCTCTGCCCTAAGAAATTTTTGCCTACTTCTCAAATCTTAAATATATTCTACAATATTTTCTTTTAGAAGTTATGCAGACTTAGATGTTACCTTTAAATCTATGGTCTATCTCAGATTAACTTTTGTGTACGTTGTGAGATAAGAACCAAAAATTTTTCTTCATTTTCTTATTCAATCACTCTACTGCTATTTGTTGAAAAGACTTTTCTTTCCTCACTGATTTTTTTCCCCTTTCAAGATTGTTTGAATTATTCTATTCTGTTTTCATTTTCATATTAATTTTAAAATCAACCTGTCAATGTCTACAGGAATACCTGTTGGGAATTTGATTGTGTTAAATCTGTAGATCAATTTGAGTAGAGCTGACATCTGCAAATATCGAATCTTCTAATCCACAAATATAGTATATTCTCTTATTTATTTAGATTTTAAAAAATTTCTGTCAGCAATGTTTTACAGTCCTTGATGTATTAGTATTATATGACTATTCCTATATTTATTGCTGAATATTCAGAGCCATTTTGATACAATTTTAAATTTAAATTTTTAAAATTTCAATGTTTTATTGTTTGCTCCTTGTATACAGATACACAATTACTTTCTCTTTATTGTGCTTAATTCTATGACTTTTATAAATTTGCTTATTATTTCCAGTAATATTTCTATATATTCCTTAGGATTTTTTATATAAATAATAATGTCATTTGTGAATTATTTTTCCAAACATTTTTTGCTATTGCATTGGCTAGGATATCCAGTACAATTTTAAATAGAAGTGGCATTACACTGAGTAGATTTATTCATTAGCACTTTAAGAATGCTTTTGCTTCTTTTTTTTTTGGTGAAAGTCAGCCATAATTCCTGCAATTTCCATATATGCATGAATTATATCTTTATTTCTCTGTAAAATTTTAAGATTTTTGTTTCCATCTTTGATTTTAAGTCTAAATACATTCTTAGGATTTTTGTTTTTGTTTTGTATATTTTCTTTTTAAGGTTTGCTGAGCTTATTGGACTTTTAAGGTGAAACTTTTCATCAAATTAAAAAAAAACAGTTATTTTTTTTCCCTCCAAATATATTCTTTTGTGTTCATTTCTTTCTCTACCCTCCCACTGTATATCCAATTTATGTATGTTATACTGATTTTGTTCCACAGGCCACCAAAGTTCTGTTCTTTTATTTCAAACCTTTTTTTCTCTGTTCTTCTTGCTGGATATATATTGAGCTGTTTTCAAGTTGACTTACCCTTTATATTAGAAGTGCCTATGTATTTCTAAACCTATTAAGTATTTTTTTCTACTTCAGATATTGTCCTTTTCAGTTCCAGAACTATATTAGGTTCTTTCTTCTTTCCACCTTCCCTCTCTTCCCTCCTTTTTCTTATTGTTCCTTCCTTCCTTCCTTCCTTCCTTCCTTCCTTCCTTCCTTCCTTCCTTCCTTCCTTCCTTCTTTTCCTTTCCTTTCCTTTCCTTTTCCTTCCTTCCTTCCTTCCTTCCTTCCTTCCTTCCTTCCTTCCTTCCTTCCTTCCTTCTTTCCTTCTCTCTTTCCTTCCTCCCTTTCTTCTTTCCCATTTCTATGCTGAGGTTTCCCATCTGATCACTCAATATGGTCACCATTTCCTTTAAGTCTTTGAACATATTTTTAATGGCTCTTTTATAATCCTTGTCTGCTAACTTCATTATCCTGGTTGTATTAAGGTCTTTTTCTGTTGTCTGCTTTTTTCTTGATCATGAGTCATATCTTCTACTTCTTTACATCTATAAAAATGTTCATTGTATTGTTATGGATAATAAGTTGTATGGAATTGAATTATGTTGCCTTTCTTTAAAGAACAGATGTTTTTAATGGAAGGTATTTAAATTACTGTTAGATTCTATTGGTCTTGGAGGTTTGGTTATTTCCCTATTAGGGTAGGTCTATTTCATTTTTGAACTCAATTCTAGGTCTTGTTACATAGCAATCTTTCACAGGTCTTATCTAAATGTTGAAATTGCTCACAGAGATTACTCTGACTAAACTAAAACTCTAATGTCCTTCAGTACTGCAAAACTCCTGGTTACCTTGCTTTAGCTCTCAGTCCTGAACTGGTGTATCTTTGCTAGGCATCATGGAGGCCTTTGGCATATGTAGCTCAGCTCGCAGGCACACATATACAGCAAATTATCATGCAGATGATTCTGAAAGTTCTCTTTACAAAGCTCCTTCTCTCATACTATCCTCCACAAATTCCAGCCAATTTAGCAGTCCTGAACTTTGGCCCCTACCTCTTCACCTCAACAACACTACCACTCCTTTTGGTCTCTTGTTCCCTATGCTACAACATCAAAATGCATCTAGATGGAAAGCTCATTTCATATGATTCCCTTGTTTTGATGTTTCAGTATCTTAATGCCTCTTATATTTTGTCAAATTATATAGTTATTTAGAGTAGGAGGGGAAGTTCATTAGTGGTTACTGTACTACAAAAAGATGCAAACACTGCCTTTTCAATATCTATATATTTTAACTCAACTTTTCAGTAATTATAGAAAGAACTAGGAATGCAAAATTGTCTCAATAACTCCTTGATCTACTAATATATTCAAATTAGCTTAAACCGACTCTAAATTGTGTGTTGTATTGTTGGCCTTGGATATTTCCACTTTAGACAAAGCAAAGAGTATAGATATTCATGTAATCTAACTTACTCTCAAATTGAACTATTAAAGGATACCATAGCAAGTGGAAAACGGCCCAATTTCATAGAAATATTATTCTGCTTTCTTGGCTCAGCATTTCCTCTTAGCATATGAATCAGTAGGGCTGAGTTTAGGTTCTGTACCCCTTTTATTAAATTGAACCAATTTAATTCAAGCGTACCTTCTTGCTAAAATTTGAAATCAATGGATACTTTATCTGTAGTGAGGTCCATTAATTAACTTAAAAATCATTCCAGTCTTCTAATATATGTATATAAGAAATCTTTTTCATAGTTGGCCTCTTTGTATCCATTAATTATGATAGTTCCTCATATTTAAACAATGAGCTACTTTCTGAATTTTATCTGCCATATGTATATGTTTTTCTGTATATTTTGATTTTTGATTTGAGAATATCAGTTTACACTGATGTTAATGTCAGGTAAGTATGCCAAATGCTGCATCTCAACTTTTTAGTTCTACCAGATCCAAATTATTCTATGAATTACTTACACCTCTCCTGAAATGAGAATCTACTAATCTGTTCCAAATAATGCTATTCATTTCCCTTGATTTAGGTAAAATATTATTTTTATTAGTCATGGCATGGTCCACATTAAAATTGCTTCTATATTAATAAAAATTATTCATAATGGGCTTTTAATAGCACCCAGTATATGCTATTTGTCTATGGTACATATAAAACCTTAAAGTTTCTATCATGGAAACTTAAGTAAATTAATAATGATAATTCCCTTATCTTCAGCTGATGGTAAAGGGAGAATTTAGGCCTGAACTCACATTAAACGACTGCTATGAACTTACCTACATGAATATTCTAATTATATTTAAGTAAATACATAAAAAAAATTCCAAATAAAGTGTTCAAAGGCAGTTAAATATACTGCATAATTCTTTAAAGATTGCATAGGGATATGGATAATAGACAACGTGATTTCATGAAACTATCTCCAGCATAACAAACTGAAGACATGGCTATATGTCATTTTTTTATGTTCAAGAATGACTGACTATAGATCATTACTGAAGTAAACTGCATGATTTTCTCCCACCACTGTTTTAATTGAACTGCTAAAAATGTGCCATTTATTTAATCGCCTAAAATTTTTGCTGGGATCCCCTGTCACATGATCTTATTTAAGATATCCATAAATATGGAGTTCTTTAGTTAAATCAATAATCTTTCACTTTTGTCATAAAAGACAAAATTATTTCCTAAATCAAGAATGATGCATTGTAGCCAACTGTTCTAATATGTCAAAAAGAGCCATTGTTAATGACAGACTCCAAAGAGCTACTCTTCCACGTGGCTACTCAAGTACAAATACTCAGAGCACCACACATGTACACCTGGAAGCAAATATCCCATTGATATAAAGGAACTGGTTTATAAAGCCTAACTTTTGAACCACTGGACCAAAATAATTGTTTCACAAAAGGACTGCTTCAAACAACACCCATACTTGATCTTAGCCAAAAGGCTGATAAATAATCAAAACAAAACCTAAAGCCGCTTCTTCATTGCATTATATTGCATGAACATCATTCATAGTAATGTTTAATTATTGTTTAACCAATAACATAGAGTATGTTATTTAGCTTTCTGACACATCATTTTCCCAATAGACTTGCCATTAGCACATTGTTCCCAAAGAAAATACAGTTGTAGAAAGAAGGTGGTGTAGTGAAAGCAAGAAGAACTATTGAGTATTCCTGAGATTTCTTTTCCAGTAATTTCTGCCAATGGTTTCCTTTGGCCCGGGTCTGATATTTTACCTTAGTTAACACATTTTGTTTAGTGAATCAAGGCAGTGTACTTGCTGATTAAATAGAGATAAGGTGTTTGGAAAAATTGTTTTATATGTAAAATTCAGTTTCTATGAAGATTTCTTTAAGAGGTCAGGACCAGTCCTGCTGCCTGATGGGGACCTGGTATTGGATTAAAAGACAATGGGGAGTGTGGTAGATGTAATTCTGGCACACACACAAAAATATGATTGTAGGGTAGACTCAAATGGTGAAAAGTACAAAGAGTAGGATGCTCGCAGAGGGTTGTAGTCTCCAGTGACCTGTTGGATCCCTCACTCTGTGCAGGCTGTTGAAACCATGATATTTGGGGCATACCACTGTGCAGAACTGGCAGAGACAGGCAGAAGTACTGTCATGGGATTCTTGCTTTTGTGTGTCCTTTTTGCTGGTCCAGTAAACAGTATAACAAAGGAAAGCAAACTCAAACAGACCCTGAGTCATCAGTCTCACCAGTCTTTAAACCTAGATTTTGTCATCTGTCCTAGTTCAACTTCCAATAGGTATGATATATGTTACATAAAAAATATGTCAGCACCAAGAAGAAAAAACAATAGTCCTAGAAATATAGAAAAAACAATAGTCCTAGAAATATAGAAAAAGAGGTAAGGTCTTCACTTAATGAGAGAAAAAAAGAAGAGATGATATAAATAAAGTTGGAATAAGAGTCAGGTCAGAGGCAGAGTTTACTCTAAGAACTTTAAGAAGCAGCAAGGGCCTTATAGGTGGAGCTCAATTTCAGGAGTTTTCAAGTCCGTCCATTGGAATACTTGCTGCTTGTGGCCTCAGCTCCTCCCTAGTAGTGCACAAGATCTGCCCTGTCTTGAAGCAGCGGCGGACACTCAAGGAACTCTAGTCTACATACCCTACATGTGCAGTGGAAAAGACATGTCACCTCTGCTGCTTATCTCGGCTTAAGTTCAGTGTAATACACTGGGCTTCCATTTGGTCCTCTTTTGCCTGAATCTTTGTGTTCAAGAAGAGATCAGATATATCCTGGGTTCCTCTAGTAACTGGAGCCCTGTGGTCCCTCTCCCTGTCTTTCTCAGAAAGACTTCTACTCAAGTAGAAACAGAACACATTACATGCATGCCTAGAAGCAAATCTCGACTTTCAAATCTCTGCTTCTCAGCTTTTGGATTGGGAAACTGTCCTATATTCTCAAATCTGCAGTGTTTGCTAATACAGTTGTTTATATGATTTATACAATATAACCGAATCTTAGATTCACCTTTATAGCATCATATGATATATGTCTCCTGATAGTGACCAAAGTCCTGCTGGACTAAGGGCTTTTAGCAAGCAAGAGGTTAAGTCTATAGACAATAGAAGCAGAGAGAACGAGATTCAAATTTTGGTCTCTAAACTACTAGTGGTCCGACCTTGGACAAAACTTCGGGCAAGTCACATAAAATCTCTGTCTTAGTTTCCTTATTTGAAAAATGGGGAGAGTGATAGATGCCTCACCATCCTGTATAAGTTACATTGACTTTATACAAAGTCTTTAGTACAGTTTGTGCTCAACAAATCGTGGTTGTTACTATCATTATCCTTTTGGATTTCCATAGAGTACCTACACTTTGTCTGTCCTTCAGACACCTGACCCATAACATGGTAGGTTTAGTTTGTTCATCATTCATTCATTCATTTATTCATTCAACCTACTGTGTTGCAGGCATTGTTCTAGGCATTCCACAATTCTAAGTCTGTACTTCTCTCACTGAGCTCAATCATGGGGCAGGTAACAGATTTATATCCAACTACATTCTAAGACAGGAGACATTGAAGAAGTGATATACTTAGTGGTTAAGGAAGTTGGCTTTGGCACAACAGCGCTTAGGGTTGAATGCCAGTCCCTCTACTGCAAAGCTGAATAGATTAGTATAACTCTTCCATACCTCTATTTTCCTTTTCCGTAAAATAGAGATAATAATAGTAACTATCTCCCACAGTTGCTATAAAACTTAAGTTGACACTTTTAATGTGCTTAGATTAGTGCTTGGCACATAATAAATGCTCAATACATGTTAGTTATAATTAAAATTTTAAGGTCTAAACCAGGGATCTGAGTCCTGATAGAAATTTAAACTTTTAACTCAGATCCAAAAACAATTCAAATTCTGATTATTTCATAAGAGAGGAGAAGACTACATTTAAAATTAGATTTTGTTGCCATATGTATTTAATGTCTCATTCCTCCTCTTCAGGAAGTGCTATTGGGACATGAATTTTGTGTTGTGAACTTGAATGATCCCGTAGCCCTCTGTGGCCTGTATCCTTGACTTTAAGTGATAATTTATGTATTCAGCTTCAAATAGAAAGTTGGAATTACTCATCAAAGAATTGGAATCAGGATGACTTGAACCACAAGTACATCTGAACCCCAGGCTTCTCTAGGACAAAAATTACTGATAGATCAACAACTGTAGAAAAAGGAACAGGGTGACTTATTCAGAGTGAGATGGCCCTGCAGGCTTCACAAAAAGGAAGAGTCAGAGTACAGACTTGCCAAACAGCAAATTGCGCCTGCAAACAAAGGACATAGTTTAAGGGCATGCGGTTTTAGAAAGGAATGCTGGTCTCTCATTTGTCTTTTCAGCTGGGTCTGCATACATGGGTAATATCACCACAATCAACGATGTCACCTTTGAATAGGGAGGAATAGAGAGTCACACAGAGCTTGCACCAGGGAGATCCTACACACAGATGAACAATTCATTAGTCATTCAGAAGTCAAAGCTGTCGCCAAATTTTGCTCTGTATGCTAAAAACAATACAATGATTGAAAATAAAAAGAAAATAGAATAAAGACAGCGAGGGAAACTTTTAGAAGGCTATGGGAGTGTTACATCAAAAAATTGTCAAGATTCAGATTATTATCTCTACAGTATTTTTTGTCCTATGTAATTTGAAACTTAGACTGCATATAGGTTTAACCACAGTGTTAACTATTCTCTATTTTAATATTACTAAATCTACAAAACATGCTTCAAACCCCTTTCCTTGCATGTCTTCAATGCTTTTTTCTTTTCTGAACTTTTATCATGATTTATACCAAGTTATAAATTGTATTTTCAAGATAGTTACCAATGGTAATCTTATTTTCATACTCCTTAAGTGAGGAGGGTCTTTTTTATTTACCCTTATATCCCTCCTCTTCTCTTTCTACCTCTCTATTCGAAGTTGACATTCATTAAATATTTATTGTTTCATTAATTTGTGCAAGGCCGATGCAGGATTTCAAGTATTTATCACTTAGCAATGTTAAATCCTACTTAACATGTATGGTAGGCAGAATAATAGACCCCATAGATGCCAGTGTGCTAATCCCTGGCTCCTATGAATTTGTTATCATCATAGTAAAAGGGACTTTGCAGACGCGATTAAATTAAGGACTTTGAGATGAGGAGGTTATCCTGGGTTACCTAGGTGGGTAACCTTAAAAGCAGAGACTTCCTGGTAGTGATCAGAGTGAGATGTGCGTATGGAGGAATGTTTTAAAAGACACAAAGTTGATCTTTGTTGGTTCTGAAGATGTAAGGAAGGGGCGGTGGGCTGGAGAGTGTGGGAGGCCTTTAGAAGCCAGAAAAGGCCAGTAAATGAATTCTTCCTTAGAGTTCAGAAAGGATCACAGCCCTGCCAACACCTTGATTTTAAACCAGTGAGACCTGTGTTAAAACTCTAAGCTATAGAACTGTAAAATAATGTCATTAGGTTATGGTAATTTTTTTATGGCAGAAACAGAAAACTAATACAATGTGGAATAAGATAATACTAGGGCATATACCTGTATCGTTTGCTGTCTATCAGAAACTCTCTTTATTGCTATTACTCTTAGAAAAAAGGTCAGTCTTTTCATGACAATTTAGTACTTACTTTTGAAATTTAGCATACTTATACACAAATAAAGATGACCCCATTAAAGATATATCACATGTACAGTTCTTTGAGATTATGCAGGTCTATCTCTAAATAGTTAATTCCCTGAGATTTTCCCCTATTAATTTATAAGCTGTGTGTCTTAGGATTGATTCTTTTTCTTGTGCTTTTTTTTACCCTTCGGTCCTTGGCTATGTTAAATCACTAACCCTGCTTTAACCTCTCAGGGCACAGATCTCTTTTCTGGTCCCTCTGCAGAAATATCGAACTTTATAATCTGGTTTAAAGTAATATCAGCAAAAATGGCTTTTTCATAAATGCAGCTGGTGTCCCCATTGGCTCTCCCAGAATTCTTGGAATCACAGAATGGAAAGACTTTTAAGAGTTGAAGAATTATACTGAATATGGAGGAGGAGGGAGAAATATACTCATATATAACTTTTAAAAACAGAAGTGAATATGCATTAAGTAACAGGTTTTACAAGAGAGGAAAGTTTGAATGTGGGAGTTAGAGGAGAAGGCATTGAGGACCCCATCATTCCAGGCTGTGAAATTTGTAATTATTCTTGTCACAAAGCAGCAAAACAGTTGATTAGACACATCTGTTGTGTTTTGGAGTTCAGACCATGTGCCTATCCACACTATCACATTAGGAAAATTTGTCAGAAAAATTCAAAATTCAGGATGTTGGTCCATGTTGGCTATTTCTAGTGTCCTTCCTTCCATATGGAAAATATCCACCTAATGCTTCAATTTCTCTGAGGAAAGTTGTAAGGTGAAGATAGCATCAATTAAACAGAATGCCAGCAAAATGGGCAGAATACAGAAACTTGTTGGTAAGAGACTGAAGTTTCTAGAACATGACCATGAAAGATCTCTAGAAACATTGAAAGCTGATATAATTGACTAGAAACAAATAAACTAGAAGTCTTCTCAACTTTTCAAAAGGATTGTATTATCAAATAAATCCATGTTTGGCTAGGACAGACAATTCCTTAACATGTCCCTGGGCTCCTGGGGGAGTGGATGCTGCTAAAGGATATCTTTCACCATAGCTTTCTCAACTATGACCATGAAGACAGTAAATGAGAATTTTCCAGAGAGTTTAATCAGGAGCTACTATACTGGTCAATTCAGAAAAATCACTCCATAGCCAGAACATGGAGCTCACACTCTTCCTGCTCAGCAGAATATCATATATTCTATGGACCATTGTTTACTTTTACAAACAGAAATTTTAGTTGAAGTTATCCTTTCTACCCTACTCGTGAATAGTAAGTGCTTTGGTGGCAGATCTTTTAGTTAAAGTCATGTCATACCTGATAAAGAAAACTGAGCACAGACTTTGATTCTTGGAACTAGCTGCAGTAGCTGTATGAGGCTTTGAGGAGGAACAAGTGGTATGAAGTAGATACAAAGGCTTGGAAGGTAAATGTGGGAGCGGAAGAGAGCATGTGAGCATTGAGTTAATGAGTCGGAGTGGAGATATCATTAACTACCTATCCTACATTATCCCTCTCCTTCTTCTAAACAGAATGTTAGTGTTGGTCAGGGATCTATTAGATTACTAACTTGTGATTACTAGAACACAGTCCCTGACCCAGGAGCATCCTTGCTTAATCCAAGCCAATGTACTTTTCCTGGCTATATTAAGAAATAGGCATGCGATATAATTTAAGTCAAATAGGTAAAAGGAGATGCTTGCTTGGTATTTCTTAGAAATATGCCCACCTACCTCTCAATAGATATAACAGAGGAAGGACGTGGTTTGTGTTGCTACTGGTGGTGACCCTATTCCATGATGGCAATTAGCATTAGGAAGAAGCCAGCACCGTGTATAGCAGAGCTGTGATAGAATGAGCCTGATTTCATGATGTTCAAATTTGAATCCCTACATCAATAAACCCTGTAATTCACCCATCTCACATAACCCTTTCTAGTTACATGATCCAACAAATTTCCACATTGCTTAAACCCTTTTGAGTTGATTTTCTGTCAACCACAGCTGAATGAAATCCAATTGACAGTGTTTTTCACAGAGAAATAGGAATAGTTAATTTACTTAGTAATTTATAGAACATCAATTAGGAAAGTTTAATTCTGGTACCTCAGTTGAGTATCCTAGATGCGAACAAATGGTTAAGAGTATAGGCTTTTGAGCCAAATGCACCTGAAATTTACCTTGCTTTGTCCTTTACTGCCTATGCTTGTCTTTTCTGAACTCTAGTCTTTATACGATGAAGATAATGAACCTATCTTATAAGATAGTGGTAGAGAATAAATGAGATAATGCACACAAAATTTCTGTCATTAAGTAGATGTTCAATAATTGCAACCATCATTTTAATGGCCAGAAAAGAAAATTGTTTAAGATCCCTTGGTGATAAATTCTGTGTAGGAAGATGGCTCAAGAGGAATAGAACATTCTGAAAAATGAAATTCTGAGAACACAATTGCAAATGATTCTGATGAGAAATAAAAGGAGTAGTCAAAGGAACTCATATGGTTTCACAGGGATGTTTTTCTTGAACTCAGATATTTTTAAAAAATATATATTAAAAGAGAAAAGAAAAGCCTTACAATCAAGAATGTACATAAAAAAGAAGGGTCAGCTGAAGGAACAGGATCAGGAGGGTTGAGGCACTGAAAGTATATCTACTTAAAAAAATAAAAAAAGACTCATAATTATGTCCAAAGCTACAATAATAAGAACAAATCAATAAGACACATAAATAGATTCTATGATGTTAAGAGATGAGAAAGAGAAAATGATTATTTAAAAACTGGCTGAGCAACAAACAATATGTATAATATAGATGAGATGACTAAAGAGCAAATAACAGTCTGTCCATTTTCAAGGAAAATGTTAGTTCTTTGTAATTCTAAATTATACTTTGAAACATTACAGACCATGTTGACTTGATTGTTACTTAGTTTTGAAAATTATAATAAAATAAAATATCAGATAAATTAGATTCAGATCAACCTGAATTAGTGATAAATTTCAGAGAGAAGTCTTGGCAGTACAAAAGTATAACTGCTGTTGTTCCCGAAGGTATGTATTAGCAATTTATAAGCTTATATGTTTTCTGTATAAGCACGGTATTCACAATTTACCTCAGTGCACAAAAATAGCTTCCTAAAATCTCTGAGTATCTTCAAATTCTAAAACCGTTTATTAGTGATTATACTAATGGATAATATACCCTACCCATACACACACAGTAGACATTGAGAACTGGGCTCTGAAGTCAATTGATGCCACCTTGTATATGTGACTTGTTAAAAACAAACTAATACACACACATAGGGACCAAAAAATATGTCCTAAGTTCCCCCTTGTCTTTCAGAAATAAAGTCCAAAGGGAAGTCTTCATTATCAAGGCTAAATTCAGGTCTGACCTAGTTAAATCTCCCGGAGAGAATGAGGAGGACGCTGACTCTCTAGGTCAGGAGAGAACACAGCTTTCTCATCAAGGAGATCCTTGGAAATAATTCACCTTCAGGTGAACTCCTTTTACAAAGCTCTGTTCAGTTACCTGCCCCCAGAGTGAAGTTCAAAAGAAAAGGGAGTAGAATGTTCTCAATCAAGTTCTCTGGGCTGTGGTGTTTTCTACCACTGGAGAGTTGCTTGATTCTGAACATTATCACCTTCAGGAATAAGAAACAGTCATTTCTTTACCCAGACAGTCTTTTAATCTTGGAACAAGAGGCCTAGAAAGCTATTCTCACTGAAGGCTTTTCTTGCTTTTAAAAACACAATCAAATTGGTTCCAGTGGAGTGGGATATAAGGAACTGCACCTTTTCTACTTCTACACGAGTAATTGGACTAGCTTAATTAGATTGCCCAAGTGTTTAGATACCATTGTGATGGGTACTTCATAAATACTGTATGTAGCTAAACTGGGAGCATCCCTTGTGACAATAATAGCCATAGAGTTAGCTTTGACAGGTTAGCAAGATACAAGCCAAATGCTTTGGTACATTTCATAATATTTATTGATAGATATTTATGTTGACACTTTCAGCCATTTGTGGTGTCTTTTTACTCTAGACCTGCGGGTAGTGTGGTCAAAGATGACTTCTGCAGACACACAAAAAAAATCATCTTGTGTGCGAGGTAAGCATCACTGTGGATTATGTACAATAACTAAGAAAACTGTTATAACATAAACAACTGCCATGCAGAAATCAAGCTGCACTTAATCAGCTCAGAATTAGAACGTGCTTAAGCGAGACCTGCAGGGAGTGAAAAAACCACATATTGCAGGGCAGCTAATGGTCTTTGGTCTTAGCAGAAAACCAATGATATCCTGTAGTTGTTGAAATAAATCCAGAAAATAGCCACACAGAATGCTGACTTGCCCGGCTTTCTTTCTCAAACTTTGTCTCTGCTTCACTCGTCAAGCTGGGGCAACCTCAGTGAGAACAACTGCAGGGAACGGAATGAAACTACATCACTGTGTAATATCACAGTACACATGGAGGTCATAGAGTAAGGTGGGAAGAAGCCGGATTTAGAATAATAACACCTGGGTTTCAATCTTGTAGTAGACAGTTTTAACTTGTGACATTAGCAAAGTCACTTAACCTGAGTCTCACTTTATTTATCAGAAAAATGAAGGTGCTTATAGTACCTATTCCCAGAGTGAGTGGCAAAAAAATGAAAAATCTGAAAATATGTTAGGGAAGAATGTCATGCATTTCAGGCTTAAAATCAAAAGATTTCATACTTAAAGATGTGTTTCACTTATTGGGAAATTCACTAATATGAATCCGTTGTACCTACCAGGCTGAATAAGTGATAATGCAACATTATTAAGAACCTGTAAATATATTATGCTTTTCTCATTTCCTTTTAAAGTAAGCTATAGCAACCTCATTGAGAATGATTGCAGGGGAAAGAGTCAAAGCGCTGATTTATATAGGTAATAAAGTGGGCACCTGTCTTTTTGAAACGTAAAGTTTTGTCCTATTCCATTATTTTTAAATTTACTTAAAGGCACCATAATCCAACAAATTGCTCAAGATATAATTCTGAGGATATGTTCTGCTTCCTTTTTTTCTCTCATTCTCTCTCTATAATTTTCCTTTATTCTCAACTGTAAGTAGTTAAACAAATTTTGTAAGTTCTACTCCCCAAACATTTCTTAAATAACAAATGGCTTCTTAACTGGCTCTTATCCCTAGTCTTCCTTTGTTCACTGTCTTCCATTCTCTAAATACATATTACATTGCAAATCTCAATATGTCATTCATTTGTTTAAAATTTTCAGCATATTTTCACTTCCCTGGGGGTAAAAGCCAAACTCCATAGAAAATCATAGAAAAACTTTCAGAACTTTGTAAATGATTAAGTTAACTCATTTAAGAAACTAACAAAGAAAACCATATGATCATCTTAATAGAGTCAGAAAAACTTATGACAAAATCTAACATTTATTCTAATAAAAACTGCCAGGAAACTAGGAAGAGATGAGATTTAAAAACCGAGCATCATATCTAATGGTGAAGGAGTAAATGCTTTCCCTCTAAAGAAAGCAACAAGACCAAGATGTCCACTCTCATCATTTCTATTTAACAGTGTCTTATGGAGGTTTTAGTCAGTGCAGCGAAGCAAGAAAAAGAAATAAAATGTATACGGATAGGAGATAAAAAATATTTTAATCCAACATAGAAAATTTGTACTAAAATACTACCAGAACCAATACTTTAGTATCACAATGTTGCAGCATAGAAGAACAAAACATAGTATCAATTGTATTTCTATAAAGAAACAATGGAGAGCCAACAATTGAAATAAGAAACAATTCATAACAATGATGTGAAATATTAAAAACTCAAGGATCAATCTGACAAAAAATGTGTAAGATAAGCATAATGAAAATGATAAAACATTGCTGAGGAAAATTAAAGAATATCTAAATAAATAATGAAATATAATTTGTTTATTGGTTGGAAGATTATATGTTGTTAAAGTGTCATTTCTTCCCAAATTTACTTATAGATTAAATTCACAGCCAATCAAAATCTCAGCAGGCTATATATATATATATATATATATATATATATATATATATAAATTGACAAGATGATTCTAAAATTAATCTAGAAATGCAAAGGATCTACCAACAGGGGTAAACAAACTATAACTTGCAGTACATTTTCGACCTACCGTTTGCTTTTGTAAATAAAGTTTTATTGGAACATAATCGTGTCCATTTGTTTAAATATTGTCTATGGCTGTATTTGCACCACAATGACAGAGTTGAGTACTTACAAAAGAGACTGTATGACCTGCAAACCTTAAACTATTTACTGTTAGGGAATGACTATTAGCTTCAGAGAAATTGTGTTGCCAAACCCAGACCTCGAATAGCAAAAATAAGTTTGAAAAAAAGTTGCAAGACTAATACTACCTGACCTTAAGACTTATAAATTTACAATAATAAAGAAAGTGTGGTGCTGGCACCGAGTGAGATAAATAAATCAATGCATCAAAATAGATAGTTCCCAAATAGACTTACAGTTACATGGACAGCAGACTTTCAATGAAGAAGTAAATGCAACCGAGTGGAAAAAGAATAGTATTTTCAACAAGGTGCTGGAAGAACTGAATGTCCACAGAGCTTCTGTTTTTTAATATATGCTGCTAGAAGAATAAAAAGGGAAAATACAAACTAGGAGAAAATGTTTGTAAAGCATATGTCTGAGAAAGGGCTTATACCCAGAATGTATAAACCAGTCTCAAAACTCTTATCATGAAACAAATAACCTAATGAAAAATGAACAAAAAGATTCGAACAGACATTCCACCAAAGGAGATCTAAAAATGGCAAATAAACACATGAGAAAATGTCCAACATTATTGGTCATTAAGAAAGGGCAAATAAAGACCACAATGAGATATCTCTACAAACTTATTAAAACGGCTAAAACTTAAAATATCTCAAGTGTTGCTGAGGATGTGGAGAAATTGCAACTCTCGTATATTGCTATTAAGAATGACAAATGATATAAGTACTCTGAAATACAGTTTGGCAGTTAATTAAAGCAAAATATACATCTACCGTGTGAACTAGTCATTCTACTCTGAAGTATTTCCACAAGAGAAATGAAAATGAAAGCATATGTCCATACAAAGGCTTATACACAAATGTTCATAGCAGCTTTATTTGTAATAACTCAAATCTGGAGAATCCAAATGTCCATCTAATCCATTGATAAGCAAATTGCAATACATCCATACAATAGAATATTACTTAGCAATAAAAAGGAATAAACCCTTAATACATACAATGATGAATTTTAAAATAATTGTTTTGCATGCAATGAACCATACAAAAAAGAATACATATTATATAATTCTATCTATATAGTACTCTAGAAACTAATCTATAGTGATGGAAAGTAAATCATTTGTTGTAAGGAAAGGACACCAGAGAAAAAAGCAAGGGGAAAAGGTGGAGGTAAAGAATGACCTTATTATTTTGATTGTAGTGATGATTTCATGGTGTATACATATGTCAAATAGTGTCAAACTTTTCAAGGTGAGTGCTACATTTGTGCACCAAATTATACCTCAATACAGTTGAAAAAGATCCATATAAATTGCTGCAATCCTGAGCACTTTTACTTTTTACTGCTGTAGCTTTCATTAAAAAAAAGCACACACACAACAACAGCAACCAAGTTTAATTGTACCCTGTTCTTTATTTTGGGTAAGATATAGAAACCTAAATGTAATAAATACACCATGTTTGACTTTTTCTGTTGATGAAAAGGCGTAAGTAATTGAAGGTTTTATGTATTAAAAATTTACTTAGTACCTCAAGATAGAGGATTTTCCTCTGAACACTACGAGAATGTATCTTTAGCATAGCTATAATGGACAACATATGGGAATGTGCTGATATTGGTAAAAATAAGCCATGTGATGAACACTATATAATCATAATCTGGAATTGATTTTAAAGATAATATTCTATTTTAAAGGTTTTGGTTGTAAAATGATAACTAATTATATTTGAAAGCCTACCTAATAGAGAGGTACATTAAGTGCCACCAGATAGATATTACAAATTAAAGCAATAATCTAATATTGTCCCCAGCACTATAGAAATCCTTGCCAATGCTATATTTAAAGATCTTTAATTTTACCTTCCTAAAAACAAGGCAAAGGCGCTTTCCCGTTTTCTTCATTCAGTTGTGTGAGTATATTGGGTGAATTTATAGGACTACGGGAAAATCAACCAAAAGACTTGACTTGATTCACTTAGAATATAAACATCTGAGGAAGATACTACAAAATACAGCATTATAAAACCATAGGACTTTAGAGCAGAAGGAGATGATCAGAGATTACTTAGATCAATAACCTCAACTATGAAATCTGAAAGGACAAATTACGAGTTTGATGTGGTTGAGCTAAAATAAACCTAAAGTAGGAGAACTTAAATCACTTATGAATCTACTCTCTTCTTGGTAAATTATACTTGCCCTTTGCTAGTCATGGTGCCATTGAATGTAGGTGACAAAAAGGAGCAGTGAAATTTTATCACATTATTTTGAAAAAAAAAAACAAAGAAATCTGTGTCTACTCAGCCTTGGTCCTTTAACCCATGTGAGCCCACAGCTGTGATACATTTTGAGTTGTTCTAGATATTAATTAGTTTCTGATCATTTTTTTTTTTTTTTTGCGAGGTGCTAATTGAACACGTAGGTTACTGGATGAATTTCAGGAAGAGAAAAAAAACATGAAATTGGAAATTAAGCAATAATTTATAATCTTTTGGAAAATATTAATGATTCTTGCTGAAAAATAGTTTTGGCCAAACTGATTATATTAATTTACTCTAGCAATCCCTGAATATGATGTATTTTATGAGAGGGCATTTCATTGCTGTGATTCATGATAGTATCTCAATTCCCTCCATCTATCAAATGGGTATAGGTATAACTCTGAATTCCAGTGACCTAAAGTTACCAGTTCTTACACTGCCCATTAATATATTTCAACAGTATTGATATGCATGCAAAATTTTGTCATTTTTATTTCCTTGTATTAAAAAGCACACTTATTTGATACCTTCTTTATTCAATGATTGTGGAAAACAGGCTACATCTGCTGGAGAGCAAACATTCTTTCTTCTCTCCAGATGTCTGCTTTTTCTCCCAGAAGTTGGAGAGCATTGGACAAGCAATAACAGATGATGAACACATGCATAACTACAAATGGGCAAGCTGATTGTTTTCAAAATTGGTATAAACATTTGCTCTTGGGTTGAGATTTAGCCCATAGCAAATCTTTACATTTGCGTTATAAACTCTAAACTAAAAAAAAAAAAAAAAAATGTTTATAATGGAAGTGCTGACAATGTGAAAATTTAGTTATGGTCAGAAAAGAAGTTTTGTTTAAAAATGCCATTTTACACTTCCATACTTACTTCCTAACCAGTGACTGAGATGTCAATTTCTGCACAGTTTTCCTTTGCAGTCCAAAGGAGAATTTGACAACTGTTTTGAAAGGAACAAGAGATCTGAATTTCAACCTCTTGCTTCTTCAACAAATACCAATTAGAGGAGAGAACCACATGCTGGGTACTTAACTGGTTACATAGATGCTGATGGTATTGATGATGATGATGATGATGATGATGATGACGATGATGAATGAGACAGAAGAGAATTAAGCTTGTTGTTCAAGAGTTTTTGCTCTTATACAGTATTTTAAAAAGAAATGGGAGCGATTATTAAAAATAATAATTGCTATTGACCTTGACTATGCCTAAACACAGTGAGAATAATGACTAGAGGTTATAAAGTAAGGTGAGAGAAATCCATTGACTTGCTTATAAGTCACTTTGTGTGGGAGATTAAATGCATGGTTTTCATTACAGGATTGGTATTATAGTGACCTCAGTGAGCTGGTCAAGTGTCCCTCACATGTTTCATTATGTTCATATAGATACGACCCTCTTTCACACTGTTGAATTGCAAAGACTTCCTTACTATTCACTCCCATAATGCCAAAAAAATAAAAATTAAAATTAAAATAACAAATAATGTGCTAAAATATGCTAACAATGCATCTTTATGAGCATGAAGTCTTCTTTAGAAAACCAGGATTGGGTGGAAATCATATGAAATTTTACACTTGCCTACAATCCATGGTGGGAAACTCTGCTATAATTTTGGACACAAAGCAACTATTTTCACTTGAAAATTTAAAGCCATTATTTTTGATAGTCTAGATTTTTACCTACATTCCCACTTATTTGCAGGTGAATTGAAGTATATTTTAAATAGAAGCAGGCAAAGAAAATATCCCCAAGATTCAGTTTATGTGAATAAGCAAGGACTCCCTATGCCCAATTTCAGCATGTGGATCTGAGTGGAATACTGTCCAGCCCTCTTAGGTTCAGATAGAACAAGGACAAATGGCTCTTATTTCTGCCATAAAAATGCCCAGCAAATTTTTCTTGAAATCATTAAGAGTTTCTTGAAGGTAGGAAAATATGTTAATGTCTGAGTTGTCCTGTAGACTACTGATACTTAGAACTTCCCCAATACTGTACTCAAACAATTAGGACATGAATGTAAAATTTTAACATTTGTATTTTCCTGCATTCAAACATACAGTACGATACTCTCTTCACAAAAACTCAAATTAATGCACGAAAGAGAGTTAAAACTCAAATATAAAACCTGAGTAATAAGAAGCCATCCAAGCATTAGGAGAGAATATGGATTTTGTCTTTGAACTTTTGTCTGCAAGCCTCAAACCATGCAAATCTTTGAACTCACCCAAGGTTAGGAACATTCCCAGGGAGCATATTAGTACAGGCCAGGACCAATCTGAATGGTGGAATACTAATCCTCTGAGTGGATTGATAGTCTGAAGATTTATACTCAGCCATCTTGGGCCAATAGATTTCTGAAACCATTTTGAAAAGAGTGTCATACACCATCGGAATATAATGAAGAGGGTATGTATATAAAAATATGGAATCCATTCTCATATTCCATATTAATGAGAAAATTTAGTTTATTTGGGATGTTGAGACACTTTCAAGTCAAAGGCACACATTGAATAAAATGGAGCGATATAAATCTTAGATAGCAGGTTAATACCACTAGTTGTTTTAAATTTTTATTGTAATTAAATACTACGTTAAAATGATGTATATTTACAAATTGAGCTAAAAGAGTTCTGAGGGACAGAATTAGAGATATGTGTATATACTTTCCCAAATGGGATCTTTTTGGCTTATCTCCTTTTAATTATTGCTTGGAAGATGGGAATGTGTTTTTCATTTATATCTCAATGATTCCCATAAAGGTAGCACTGTAGCACCACATAAAGTAACTATAGCAATTTCTTGTAATTGAACAAAAATGTGTTTGTATAGAAAGCACCTAAAAACCAGCTTTGGTAAATTTTTTCCACAATCCTCGATCAACCCTGTAATGTGAGCAGATCTAAAATATACTTTCTAATAAATGTCTTGCCTCTCTACCCCCACCTGTTTTTCTTTCTTAACTACTTGGCGATATCCTAATTAACCATGCTCAATTGATTGCTTTCAAAATAAGAACCAAGAGCTCTCATCTAGTCAAGTGGAAGCTAATTCAACTCTTTTACACTATGGCAATGATACATTTCACATACAGACATACCCACATCCACACACTCAGCACATGCAGTTTATTAGCAATATCAAATTCTGGGTCTTCTGGTTTCAGTCAGTGTAGCTTGATAGTCACATTTCTGTGGATTTTTGTGCATTATTTCTCTTTTAATACTTACGAGTATGAATGTTCATTTTGTATTTGGAATTTTTCTTGTGATCATTTGAGAAACTTTCACAGATAGGAACTATGCTATTTAACTCGGAAAAAAGCAAAAAAGTAAGTGGGAGAAAACAAACTCAAATCAGGAAGAAGCAAATTCTGACCATTTTATGTCTTAAGTCAATTGCCTCTCTCTTTCTTCTTTTCAAGTCAAAATTAAACACATCTAATTTGTGTTGACAAAACACTTTATCATTTGATTATAAGATTATAGTAAGTAGCCAGAGCATCTATGGCATAATGTTATTCTGCAGTAGGATATAGGATTTCCAGATCTTCATTACAGTGTACAACATGAACATCTTCTCTTCTCTAGTTGCATGGATAATTGAGGGTAGATGATACCATACATAACAAATTGTCATACACAGACCTGAAAAACTGTTTTCAGCATATATAAATCTGTCTAGGCATTACACAACAGGAGTTCAAAATGTTACATGTAAATCATCCAGACTTAAGCTTCTTAGGAAACACAAACCATTCTCTAAGGACATATGAGACCAGAACTTCAGAAGATGCTGTCTCACTGTGGGATGGCAGACAACAGTGGCTTGTGGACCACCCTGGTGTGCAGTAATCAACAATGCAGTGGCCCACTTTATAAAGGCGTCAGACAGTCTGTAAGCAAAAAGGCAGAACTTCCAACTGAGACAGGCCCTATTAATAAGTGGCTTCCAGTTAAAAGGGGGAAAAAAAAGCCAGTTTTACCACATACAACAGGTCTCATATCACAATATATTTATTTCTTTTGTGTTCCACCTTCTTTCATATGCATCAACTCCAACAAAAGTGTCATTTTGAAACACTGTGAGCAATGGAGGAGAATACCTTCATACTTTCTTGGCCTTTCATATCTTTATTATAACGTTGCACTAAAAATATCTCGTCACCTGCCTGTTTTGTCTGCTAGACTGTGAATTTCATGAAAGTGGCTCCAGGTCCTGTTCACATTACGTCTCTAACTTTCAACATATGATTTATCTAAGGAGTCATTCAAAACATAATTTGGTGAAAACATTCTATTCCAATAATGCTCTTAGTTATCTGGCAGACTCCAGATAAACCACCTCATGTGTTTTAGCTTCAGTTTCCTCATTATCAAATGGGAATAATGTAGCTTTAAACAATGCACAAAAAATTAGTGAAAGAGGTTATATATTTGAAAATATTTTTTAGAATATTTTTTAATAAGCATGTATTTGCAAAGTGCAGATTTGGGCATTTCTTGCAATATAAGCTAAATTTTCTGAATAATATAATATGATATACAATAGCGTCGAATTTGATTTTAAATCTTATGTTCGGAAATCATTTAAAAGAATCTTATTAAATTTTGTAATTTATATAAGACATTTAATGATAAAAAATAACAAAGCAATTACTTTAGGAAGTATTGAAAATATTTCAGTTTCCTTATAATTCTGACTTTATATTAGTAAAAAGTGAGTGCTCATACCTGCTGTGATAAGTAGAGAGACTAAAACATATTTTGTCAATAGGGGCGACTTGCACAAACTGGGTACACAAATAGAAAATAATAATGTTGAAGAGAGTATAATTAATTAATTCAAGGTTCAAGATAAGATCACTGGATCCTGCTGACCCTACATGTTAATCAGCTGATTGATTAATTGCTACAATCATAATAATTATATGGTGCAAATCTAAGTACACTTAATGACAGTGTAGACTTAGAATTAAAAGTTCTCATCAATCTGCATATCTTTTCTCTTTCTTGAATCAAAGGAGTTGGTTTCATTTACTTTAAAGATATCTTTGGCTTGTAAAGCTGTAAAGCTTATATCAAAATTAGCAAAGGCTCAATTTTGCTTATCCAATTAGCCAAATTTTTGGTCATTTCTCGATGCTTTGTTAAAAATTTTAAACAATCTTATCTATGAAATAAGAATTTTACATTAAACATATTCATCAAATCACATAACTCTTTTCACACATGAGAATCCCAATTTTATGCTTTAATTTTTTTTTTCTTAAACACACATAAATATATATCATGAAATCTTCAATTGTGCCTAAATTTTAGTTCTGATCACTATCAACTTCTGATTGGCTATTCAGGTGATCCTGAAATTTACCTAGCTGTATATAGTTGGGTGATCCTGAGATAAATTTCTTACATTGAACTGTCTCAATCCTATGTCTACAAGAACAATGCCAGGAAAAAATGAGTTCACCGATGAGTTGTGTTTGGCCCATCCTTTCTTGCAAAACAATTCATCACCACAGCTTCTCTATTGCTATAGAATAATTTCTATCCTCTTACTTACTTAGGTTTAAAACCTGACCTTGATTATTTATCCAAGTTGTCATTAAATCCTTGCAACTTTTTTGGGGGGTAATCTTTTTTATATATACCTACTTCTTTTCTTCCACAAAACAATCAAAGACTTTAAAGTTGATGAGGAGCGTAGAAATCATCTAGCTACTAGATGCTTCTTAGACTTTCGCGCACATACGAATAACCTGGAGAGCTTGTAAAAATAGGTTCCTGGGCTCCATTTCCAGTGATTGTCATTTAGAAAGTTTGGAATAAGGCTCTGGAATGTTTATGTCTAAAAAGATCCCAGGTGATTCTGATGCTACCAGTGTGCAGATCGCATTATGAGTAGCGTTTATTCTATAAACTTTTTTATTTTTGGAGGGTGTGTCACACATCCTCTGAAAATCTTGTTCCAGAAAAGACATAGGTAGACACATAAAATTAGGGAAACCCTTTTGGCAGTAGATCATGAACCTCTTGCTTATCCATGGATCTCGATTTCAAATTTTGATGTAGTACAACATCATCATTTTACAGAGAGAAAAAAACTAGTTCACTTGCCCAAGCTCTTACTTGATTGGTAACCAAGTATAGTGTCAAAAAACAAAACAGGGTTTTCTGCCTTCTATCCCTTCCCTAAAACATGTTCTGCCAATTACCACCAGAATAATTTGTCTAAAATATAGTTTTCAGTTTTTCACTAAAGTAATGAAAATGTTTAATGGGATTTTCAATGCTATAGATTAAAATTGAAACCCTTCTGTGATATTAAATTATCTGCAATTTGTTAGTTAATTTATTGACCAAATATTTACTAAGTAGATTTTCTGTTTAAGGTACTGTGTTAGGCAGGAGGATATGAGATCAAATACTACATTTGTAGGCTGCAAACTACATGGGATTTATAATACTGGCTTAATTGTATTTCCTCTCCATTATCTTCTGCTGCTACCTCCAAAATATTTGCTGTATTCTACTTAGATTCTTCACTCTCCCTAAAACAACATACTCATCTCAGAGCTGGATCACGTGCTCCTATTCCTTTCCTTGCTGGCTCTTCAAACTCCATACACACTATATGACTCCTTTGTGGAGTCATCCTCACCACTGTACTTTTATCTTTCCCTTCTGTAGAGTTATTTATTGTCTTCACACTTATTGTGCCACTAGATCACATGTAGTTGCATATTCTTCTCTAGTTCAGGGAATTCACCTCTTCTTTCTTCAGTATCCTTTTCAAGGAATGCACATCTTGGCTTGGGGTAAGGTGTTGTGATATCAATGTACTACAAGAAGGAGAGCTGCTCTCCTCATTTCTGATGCCATCAAGAAGAAAGAAGAGACATCATACCATACCTCAGAATCACTTGAGGATTTGCTCATTGCTTTTCTGTAAAAATTTCTCAACTTTGCCCCAAGCACATTTAATCAAAATCTATCAGATTTTGTCTAGAAATCAATAAGTCTAGAAATCTGTTTCTGTGAAGGTGATTTGGGTCAAAACCACATTTGGGAGCCCTTTAGGGCAACTGATTCTGAGATCTCTTACAGCTTTGTCGAGTCTTCCTCTTTTTATACTTTTTAAAAAATTTTTAGTTCTTTAAAAAATCATTGCAAGTATACTTATTCTTACTGCATAAACTTGCAGACCATAGAAAACCAAAATAAATAAATAAATAAATAAATAAATAAATAAATAAATAAATAAATAAATAAATAACAGGAGTTGTATAGTCATTCAGAGACCACCCTTGTTATTATTTAGAAGTAAATAGTTTGTCTTTACTTATAAATGTTTATATATATTTAAAAATAAGTTCATACTGTAAATGCTTATGCTCTCTTTTAATATTTATTGTCATTTTCCCTTGTGATGTAATATTTTCTCCAGCACAATTTAACAACCATGTATTTCATTATATAAATGTGTCATAATTTATGCTTGGGCTAAGTTTGGACCAATATGTTACTTTTACATTTTTACTATTATAAATAACATTTTGAGAAGCACATTTGTACATATTCTTGTGCATATCTCTGAAAATTCCCTATGGTATGTAATAGCCAATACAAAAGTATGCACATTTTTAAGCCTTTTGATATATACAGTTGAAATGTCTTTCAAGAATGCATGAGTTCCAATTCTAAGTAGCTAATACTATTTGCCTCATCATGAACTTTAAATGGCATTTCATCTATAGCCAAGTGTTTATAACATCAGGTCTTCTTAACAGGTATTCTCAACTTATACCCATATAGCATATCTTACTATATGGAAAATACATCTTTTGTTAAGATAATTAAATTTTTGGCTCTCTTCCTTGTAGGTTGCCACCAGTGTTAGAGAAAAGAAAATAATTAATCTCCTGAAATAAATGTTGATGAGTCGTAACTTAAAAACTAAAAACCTGAAGCAGGAGAATGCTGCTTTCTTGTGCGATACCTTATTCTAGCCATCTGTTTAACAAATATCTGGTTGGAAATAGTGTCAATTAAAACTGATGTCTAACCTTAATAACTTCTACCTGTGAATATCAGAAAGACCAACATTGTGCTACTTGTACAGTTAACTTATGGCAGTTATGGTGCTACCAGATTTTACGTAAATCTCCCTCTTCGTCCCTCCATCCTTCCTTCTCTCCCTCTGTCTCTCTGTCTGTCTGTCTGTCTGTCTCACTTCTCAGAACTAGTGATCCAGAACACCCACTGCTAAACAAGTATGCAAAATGCAGTGCTGCTAAGGATGGGGAAATCCCAAATCTGGTGCCTTAGAGGTTCATAAATATAGTAATGAACCCTCTCATGTCAAAAGTGAACACTATTTAACAATAAGTAAGAGTAACCTTCGAGATGCTCTGAAGCTGGAGTTGTTCCACTGTAAGGAAATTCATGATGGTTGTAGTTAAAACACCAGATTCTAGAAAAAGTCAATTTACTTCAGTCTACAAAGTAAACTAAAGGGAATAGATGCTCACACATGGTCCTGATGCCACCGACATAAGAAACACAGCAACAGGAGCAGTGAAATAGGAATTTGGTGGCAGATGGAAAGGTCTGCAGGAAGTGTCCACCCAGCTTTGTTTGGCCTATATTCTGAAACAACTAGAATAAACACTTAGTGTCATAATTTATACGCATATCAGTATGAATAAATCAGAATCATGCAAACAGTCATGTTTATTATATTCTTGTTGCTTAATATTCATGACAGTAATTTATTTTTATAGTACAGTTTCACTGTTCTCTCCACCATTGCTTTGAATTTAAGTCTGGCAAGTTGTGTTAGTAGTTCAGGTAACCCTTTGAAGACTGCAAAAGTTCACTAACCCAATCAAAATTCTTTACTTGCTCATTTAATTTTCCCCTTCGTCTCTCATAAACTTTTAACCACCAAGATAAAATCTCTGTAAATTATATAGTAATACTATTTTTACATATAGAAAATACGAAGATAGAGCAGGCATATTTCTCTGAATGAAGCCATGCAACGGAGCTTAAAAGACAGAGAAGGGCATTTGGAGAGAAATAAGTAGTTCATTCTTAAATATATTGTCAGCCAAATGGGTTAAATTAAACTCAGTTTCTACCTCTTTTATGCACTTATTCACCAGTCCTTCCCACTCCCCACTTCAACATTCCTGTTGCTGCTAATTACTGTTCATTGTTAAAGAAGGAATTATATGAAGCAATCACCATAAAGCACGTTATGTTTTGATATACACCTAGTGCTGAAGCTACAAAGATGAGTAAGACATGACTCCTACCCCAGAGATGCTTAGGAGATGGAAAACAATACTGTGAAGTTCTAAACTTAGATATAAGACAACTAATACTCAGTTTCACACTTAAAAATTCAACAAAGGTAATTTACAATTAATTGTCAAAGAGTCACAAACATACAAGCCTGGAATTTTATATAAAAATAATTCCCCGTAAATAATACTCTCACAATCTGTGTACTTTTCTGTATGTTTTAAAAAGAGGGCTACCATAGAATGTGAGTGGACATAGTACCGATATTTTAACTATATTTGGGCTTTTTTTTATTATAAATATGATGGGTTGAAATAATGAATTTATGTTATGGATTCCATGAAAATACATTTCTAGTCCATGATATGAGAGGCAAAGCAATGCTTTGCTGTGGTCCTACCTTTAAAATAAATTAAATAATATGTATGATGAAAGTTGTAAGAAACTTTATGGCTTATTTCTTAATCCACTCGTTGGAAAATATGATAAGGACACAGTGCCTTATTTCTATACATACTTTAAAGCATTTTCATCTTCATCTGCTAGGTGTGTTTGAAGTTCACTTAATTTTATTTTTAAGTTTTTCCAGTGATGCAGGCACAAGAATGAGCACTTATAATGTTGCCTTGGATACAGAAAGCAATAATATTTTTTCGTGATTTCATTTTAAATTGAACAGTCAAAAGAGAAGCCTTTCTTAAATAATGAGATTTTGAGACCATGTGTATGAGTAGAGAAATTTATTCATGTTCTATTTAGTTTCCTCTAACTGTAGTTCTTGAAAACATAGAGTCTTTATCTGAACCACATCTACATCTACTAATTATCTTATTTCTAAGTAGACATTTGTTATCACTTTTCCCAAATTAGGGAAGACTGACGGATTTTATGGTTAAGAGTAACAGCTTTGGAATCTTCCTGTTCTGGGTTCAAATCTCAGCTTAGCAACTTCTCAGCTGGTCACCTTAGGCATGCTATTTACTGTCTATAAGCCTGAGTTTCCTAAATGGAAATAATGGGAATAATAATATCTTCCACAAAAAAGTGTCACAAATAGTAACTTAAATGGCAAAATGTACTCATAGCACTTCTCCTTATGCAAGAAAAATATGGTAAGTATACCATAAATTTGAACTGTAATTATATAAACAGTTCCATATTATCATTAAGGAAACTTATTCTATCATTGCTCTACTAGTTAACAATATTTATATTCAAATTAATTCTAAAACTTGTTCAAAAGTCTAAAGAATTCTGCTTTGTAAATTTGGACTGTCCTTTTCTACAATTCTTCTTACTGGCACAATAGTTAACATTTTCCCTAAAATATTGTAAGTTGTTATCTCTAATTGCTCTATTGTTCCAAATGGCCTTCCAGTCTTAAAATGCATCCGAGGACCTGTACGTGGGCGTATAAGACACATTGTTCACATTGCAAATGTCATAATGCTGAGAGGGATGTTGAATTATAAGACTGAAGGATTTAGAGTTAAAAATTTGGGTTTTGGTCCTGGTTCCAGCTGTTACATGACTCAAGTAAAATGAGTCTTGGGAATATGCAAAATTTAAAACTTAGAGCCAAACTCCCTTGCTGGTGTTATTGTCGTGACAGCCTGGGATCACGAGGAAAAGAGCACAGTTGTACAGGGTTGCATGCACATTTCTACATGTAGGTTTAAAAATGCACAAATTTAATCTGAGAGAGAAATGGGCAAAAATGACACCTGGGACTTTAAATTCAATTTCAGACACCAATAATATAATTAAATAATATTAATAAAGACCTAATTAAATCTCATGCTGAAATAGAGATATGGCCAGAATAAGGGAGGAAACTTTATCCTGCATCGATAAAGTTGTATACCCAAACACTCTGCTGAAGTACGATTTCTTTTACAGACTGAATGTGTTTGTAACCCTCCCCCGCCCAAATCCACATGTTGAAGACCTCATCCCCAGTGCGATGGTGTTTGGAGGTGGGGAAGGTAATAACTAGGTTTCAATGAGGTCAAGAGGGTGGGGTTCCATGTTGGAATTCGTGTGCCCTTGAAAGAACAAGAAGAAAAGGAGAACATCGAACAGGGATTGGAACTTATGTTGGGATTTTTAAATATTTTCAAATATTAAGGGACTGTTAGAGAATGACATTGTTTGGATTCTGACATGGGCCAATGTGATTTTTCTAATTATGTTCTAGCTGTTCTGTCTTTCCTCTTTGCGGAGAGCTCTGGGTCTTTTGCTTGGCTAACATTGCTTCATATTTATCCAGGGGTCCAGCTTTCAGAAGCCCTGACCATTACAGATTTGAGCATCTGTAATAGTCAGGGGTTACTGAGGTTTTTCTGTGTCTAATATTTGCTCAGGATCATTCATTTTGTTTTCCTAAAACATTTTCATAACAGCACAAAGGAATAGAAATTTCTGAAAAATATTTCAATGAGATAATAAATACTTCTTCCTTAGGTGTTAATTAGATACTCAGAGAATAATCCACAAATGTGTCAAAGAACAATATAACTCTTGTGCTTAAAGTTAGGGGCCTGGAGAAGGCGCTGAAAAGATCACCGATTTCATTTGTTAGTAAGACAGTATCAATCTGCATGTAGCACGACAGATGGCACTAACTAGTTCTGCCCATCCATTACTTGGCAGAGGGACAGACTTGAGATGATCTGCTCAAAGTGAGAAGAAAAAGAGAAAAGGGACAAGAACTGATTGGTTAGACAGTAATCATGGATTCAGGGCCTTAGGCATTTGACCTTTTAAAATTTTAGTTTTCTGAAAAACAAAGGTGTTGCATGAAATAAAATGGGGGGTGCTGCACATTTAAATGAAAAACTATAAATAAATCAATGAAAAGAGGAAACTCTCATAATTATCCAATATAACTTTTTTATTGTTCATGGATTTAAAAATATATATTTCTTTTCGTTCTTCCAAGCATATCACTTCTACTCTTAAAACCTGTACTGCTACTTGTTTTCTAAAAAGTGTATCCATTTTCCATGTTTTTGTTTCCCAAAATGTAGGTAGAAAATGTATGAGTCAATCCTTAGGAAAGAATTCCAATGTCCAAACCACATAGCAATATTCAGTAAGGCTATTCTGCTGTTCCAACCTAAGCAGTATTCTCCCAGGAAATTTATAGTACTCCAGCACTCGTCACATCTAAAGTTTAATTCTCCAGAACAAAAATGGGTGTGCCAGAAGAAGAAATGCCACATTTCAAGGAGCCCATGATAGTCCTAGCAGCTATTCAAAGAAAATTCCTTTATTGACAGAGAGGTGGGAACTAAAGATGGGTGCTTGAGCAAAGGAGAGCTGTGACTGAGTGCGAGTAAGTCAGAGAAAGCAGGGAAAAGGGCTCAGTTCTCATGTTTTGAAAATAGCTTCATGGAGGCTATCGTGAAAGTTCTCTTGAGATAATAGTAATAATAAGTAAGTAAGTAAGTCTACTTTTTTAAAGCTAGACTATCATAAATTGTGAGAACTGGAACATTTAGGGTTTGGAAAATGACTGGGTATGCATGTGCATGTGTCCATGTGTCTATGTGTGCATATGAGGAAGAATAACTTTTTGTTCAGTAAGGCTTAGTTGATAACTTTTTAAATATTTTTTATCTATGATAAAGATCTACAGAGTTACAAATATTTGCACAGGCTGGTATATAGCCTACTCTGCCGCACCCTTAATTCCTCACCTACTAATAAGTCTATGACCTTCACAAGCCAAAACACAGAGTTCACTATCAGTGAAGTGCCTCATTTCCCAACTGGGAGAAAGCATTACTTTTAAGTTGTCTCTTCTGCTGTCACTGTGAATGTCACAGATTTACTAATATTTAATAGCAGCAAAGCAGAGTCGGGTTGGAAAAGATAGTAAATCTCTGGGTTATGATTAAGATGTATGTTCTAGAATAAAGTGACAGGCTTTGGATTAATCAAGTGTAGTTGCACCTGGGAATGGCTGGCAGAGCAAAGGAGAAATATCATGAGATAAAGAAAGAAATCGGGAGTCCCTAGATCATGAAGCTAGAGAATATCCTGTATATCATCATCAACATATTTGGTGCTGTTTGGAATTCTAGAAACAAATACTAAAGCAGAATAAAGATAGCTGGATGTGTCACCGAGGACAGCTTTATTGGAGAATGGAAAGGCTTGTGAAAATGGACAAAAAAAGTCATGCGGGAGTACGGTCTGATGGTATTCTGATTTAATAACACTAGCTAACATTTACTAAATACGATGTGCCAGGTCATCTGTAAGTACTTTGTCATGATTAACGTTTCTTTAAATTCTTTATAATCCTTGTGGGGAAGATGTTATTTTTATGTCCATTTTATAGATGTGGAAATTGAGGTGTAGTGAGAAGTTAAGAACTTGCTCCAGGTCTTGTAAGTTCTTATTGTGGAGCCAAAATTTGAATGAGAGTAGGCCTCATTCACTCAGAAGTTAACATGTGACTGGCAATCTGGAGGAGTAGCATTGGTAGAGGGATCGGGCAGTGCACCTGGGGTATTCAAAGAAGAGTCAAGAGACTAATGGACTTGAAATGAGATTGGCGAGGCAAGAGAAGTGTGTGCGCCATCAGAACATGCAGGGCTTGGAAGACCCTGCAAAGAGCTGCCCTTTCTGCCAAAGGGAATGGCATCATTTGCCTACCTCTGTAACTAGGTAAGCAAATAAAATAAGCATAATATATATATATCAAACCCACACTGAATTGGGTGAGAGAAAAAACTTACCAAGGAAGTAGAAGTGATCCTTTTGGAAATGTGCCCAGAGTCATATTTGAAAGCAGGTGGGCAGAAAATTTTTGGAAGACCCCTCAGTGGTGATCACAATGTGGTGTCAGTGTCAGACAGAAGAATGTGAAATGAGGCGGGCCTCTCAATGTAAAATGAAAGGCGACGAACTCTCAGTTTCATTAGAATCTATCGATGCAGTGAACCTGATAACAGGCAATAAAAACCAGCCGCTTAAATCTACCATTAGGGGAATGGGTCAAGATAACTGTTTTCCACTGAGGTATTGAGGAGAAATTCTGCATTTTGTTTTATATTTTTTGAAAGTATGTAGTTTCCATAGGAGCGGGGCTGCTCAGGAAGCTGACTCATGAAGGCTGATTGGCTGACTGTTCAGCTTGAAAGTTTATTGCTTCGAAAAGTGACTTAAGGATATGGAAGAAAGGAGTGCAAGTAAAAGAAAAGTTTTAAGAAAAGACAAAATGACAAGCACCACATTTTCACTGGAGCTGAGGTCTTACCACTCAATTAATTTCAGAGTCAAGGCCCTATTTTAGTTCCGAATCACTTTCTACTTTTACTTACAAAGGACTTTTCGTTAAGCCAAATTAAGTAGAAGGAGGTCCTGTTGTTTATTATCTATCACTAAAGCATTCCTACAAAAAGACACCTGTGCAGGCCATTTGGCTCTAGTCAACTATTTTTTTTTACAATTTGATTATGAATATAATTAGAATGAGTTAAGAGACAAGCTAGGCATCAGCCATAAAATTTCTAGTTTGCTAACACATACACACACACACACACACACACAACAAGCAACCACAAGAAAAAACCTGCCAAGTCTGTGAGAATGTTAGCTTGCAGTGTAAACTTTAGTAGAAAGGGAGAATTTGTAAAAATCTACCTTTCTTTTAATTTCAAATTTTCTAGAAATGGTGCAATAGAAGATATTTTTATATTATATTATTTTTATATCTCTGGTTTCTTTGTCATGACCCTTCAAATGTTGCTTTTTACTTCCCTAGTTTTAAGGCAGTTTGTCACTATCATGCTTTTGTGTTTAACTATTGTTTGTAATCAAGTGCCTTGCAAGCTCTGTTTCTTTTCTCCCAAAGTGTGTCATCATGGAGTTGATGATGCATAAGAAATAGTTTGACCAGAGGGCAAGATAAAGTCAAAAGTAAAGAAAATATTTGCAAATGTAGTTGACTGGCTTTTCCCCTCATCTACTTATTGAAAGTATACATTAAAGGTAAAATGGCATAATAGTCATTGAAAAAACCATTAGGACATGCAACAGATACCGTCTGCCTGCCATAGAGCGATGCCTTAAAGTTAAATCATTTTTATATGAGGATGGCATGACTGACATATAAGAGTATGAGCTATATTTGAGAACTAGGCATGAGGTATGTTCTTATACCTTTGGTGACTAAGAGCCTGCATTTTAATGGTGTTCAGTCAGTCTTATGGATACTATTTTTCATAATTTGTTCTACTGTTTAATTAATCAGTGCTTACAAACACTGGGCATTAAAAATATTTTTTTTTCAGATGTATGTGTGACTACAGCCTTTAAATTGATGATTTGTATGCAACATCATTACTGTCTCAGTTTATCACTGGCTTGCCTAATATCAAAGTGTTATATACATACATACGTATATGCATATGCACATGTATAAAATAAACATGATATATATAAGAAAAATTATATATAATATTTACTCAAGAGAAGCTGGAAAAGATGATGGGGAAATTAATATTGGAATCAGAAGGTTGTTTTGATCGAGGTGTTAGCATTGACTACATTCCCATAATGGGAAATATATAGAACATCATTCAGGCTGGGAAGAAAAGTAATCATTTTTGTATATCAAAGGCAGCTAAGACTACAACAAATCAACAAATATAAGTTCACATGATCAATTACTTACAACAAAGAGGTGAGGTGAAGAAGCTAACCCAAATGAAATTATCAGACAGTCTTTGAATAAATCAGCTTTGGTCCTGTCTTGGATCAAATCTCTAAGCATATCCATCACAAATAATAGATAACATATCTTGTAAGTAAATGCACAGTGTCATTTTTCTTTACTTCCATATCATCTACTAATCAATCTATAGTTAACTCTCATGTCAACTCTGATGACAGTTTGGATTTGAGAGAAGGCACATGAAAATTGATGGATTAAGAACATTTTGACGTGGAGGTAGAGCAAGTGCTACCTGTAAAAACTAACAGAGGAAAAAACATGTAGTAGGCAAAAAAATGGCTTCACAAAGATGTCCTAACTTCTCATTGTAAGGTGAATATATTTTCCTTTCTACCTTTCCCTCTCTTTCCTTCTTTCACAATCATTTCATTAACTCCTTTAAATTTTAATGGTTGTTCTAAGTCTTCAGTGGTTTGACTAGTTAGAAAACTAATAAACATTTATATTTGCATTTTTTATGAGTTTATAATTCTGCTTGTCCAGAGCTTGAGAATATGTTAATTCCCAGAGCCTGAGAATATGTTACTTTACATGGCTGCCTATGAAGGTGGAGGAAGGAAACCACTAGCCAAGGCATACGAGTAGCCTCTAGAAGCTGGAAAAGGCAAGGAAGTATATTCTCCCCCAGAGCATCCAGAAAAGAATACAGTCCTTCTGACACTTTGACTTTAACTCAGTGAAATGAGTGTCAGACATCTTTCCTATAGAAGTATAAGATAATAAATCACTATATTCTAAGCCACTAGTTTGAGGTGATTTGTTATGGCGGCAATAGAAAACTAATACATATGTCTTCTAGGAAACAGGGGCTCTGACTCAGAAAGCAGAAAGAAATCCTTGGCTAAGCACCCTAAAGCAATCCTGAAAGTGATCGTTCAGTATGAATTAAAGAGATAGAAGGCTCCAGAAACTAAGCATCCTAAGAAAACAGGACTCTGTATAATAGTGTCAGAAAAGAGTAAGTACATTATAAAAGGAAAAAAAGTAAGGAAAAAGAAAAACAATAGCAAAGTCTAGAAAAAAATAAATATAAAATCTAAACAGGAAAATCCTGGTCCAATTACAAAAGGAACTAAATGTGGACAAGAGTTTTAAGTAAGTTTTGGAGTATAATAAGAGAGATGCTAACTGACCTGGTGAAGAATAGTCTTTGAGAAGGGTGGAAACTGTGACAGTGAACTCTAAAGAAGAAATCTTTGTAAGACTACTTGAATAGTAGAAAACTCAAAAATCAGTGTTTTAAAATATAGTGATTTATGATGTTATACTTCTATATGACATGTCTGACACATTTAACTGAGTTAGAATAAAAAAACTGTAGAAAAGACTACTAATAACACTTAAGCTTGAAATAATTAATCATATGAAATAGTAAAATAACATGTATATCTAAATGAATTTCAAAAGGGTATAGGTGAGCAGTGGATTACAAAAATAATATAGTAAAGGGTTAAAATGTACTCAGAGAGGACAAATTTAAAGCATTGATGTTTTTAGTATCTAGCAGTACATATTGAAACAGTGCTCATCTTGGAAAGCTCTGCCTTATTTCTATTCTAAAACCCCCAAACTAAATTTTCTAATCATTTAATTAATTCTAACCTTGGTTTAAAAAAAGATAGAAATAGTTGCGGTCTTATATAGAATATATATGTGGTCTTATATATGATATGGGATGTATAAGACTTATACAGGGTAATGCAACAGCCAAATATTTGTCAACAGCTAGTTAGTTATTCTTTGAGCAAGAATTCTTTTAGATAAACATTCCCAGAAAGGCAATGTAGGATGATGGAAAGTATTTATGTTTTAGAGTCTGAAAGTGAATGCTAAGTTTAACCTTTTGAGCAATGTGAACTTGGGAAATATTTTGTGACTTGTTTTACTCTTCTGAAAACTGAATTTCTATCAAATCATTTATTGAGCATCTAAAATAAAGAAAATATTAACCTTATTTAATTCTTATAGTAACTTTATGAGCTAGAAATTATTTTTCACATAATTTGTTCAATTTTCCAATATCTCCTTCTGTTATTCTCAGAATGAAAAGAAATAGTTATAAAAAATGTAATGAGTTTTTCTACTCTCTCCATTTCTCAGTAATTTTGAAAAAATATAGATATTAAAATAGGAAAGACACTGCTTTTTGTCTCTCTTCTTTCTATCTATAGAGTTACCAGAATAAAAACAAACAAACAAACAAAACAAAACAAAAATGTATGGAATAGAGGTAAACTTGATACATTTCCTAGGATTTAGATGTACTGGAAATGTCCAGACCCCTGCAGGCCTTTAGCCACAGATTGCGTCACCTATCATAAAACTCTATAGCTATGTTTTTGTACCAAGTTCACATTTACAGGATTAATAATGCCTTCAGCACAAGTCATTTCCAGAGAATTAGTCATTGCAGTCAGTGGGTTAAATCCCCATGAAAAAACCTGTAGGTGACCCAGTTGCATTGACCTGAAGTATAGAATTTCAGATCAATAACAACAGTACTTGGATTCTGTAATATAAAACAATCTCTAGTATTTTTGTTACCCCAATGGATGTTATCAGACAGGGGATCACTATGGCAATTGCAGGTTCTTATCATATTAATGTTTGATTTTGGTCCAAAAAGAAACTATTTTAAAAAGTAAATGCCTTCTGTTTTCTTTTCTTGGAATATGTAATGATGACTTTCGAACATGTAATGAAAATTAACAGTAATTCAAATAGCACAAGTAGTCATTAATTGCTTGTCCGTGAAATAAAATTTCTTTCTCAGAAGTAAAGCATTCCAGTTGGATGTAAAATTCTTTCGGTCTAATCACTTTTAACTCTGTCATAAAAGGATAACAGCTCAATTTGGGACCAAATAAAAATGTTAAACCTTCACAAACCAGCCTTAGGTATATTGACAAAAGAAAAGGAAATAATGTTATAGCTATATGAACTGTGGCATTGACTGGCATGGTGTTCTGATAGTATTTAAACCAAAGAACAGAAACCACTTTATACCAAAGGAGTAAATCATTTTGATGCAAGGAGCTGGTTACCCGTGTGATGAAGGAGCTAGGAGTCAAATAAGAAAGAGCGAAGTAACCAAGAAGCTAGCCATTGCAGGAATCCACTCCCAGGATAGAGGAGCAGAAAAGAGGAGGATCCACATTATAAGATGGAAGCTGGAACAAGAGTGGGCCTCTCCAGCCCAAGCTGAAGCCGTGGAGGAGATAGATCCTCAGGTAGAGAAGCTATCTGAGGCAGAGAGGTGGGCAAGGATAAATGAATAATCTGGCTGGCTTTTTCTTTTCCCTTGCCCCTGATATCTACTACTGGTGGCTTCCATTGGCTACAGCAGCAGGAAGACAGCCCGCAAGAGCACCTGTGAAATTTAACTGATTAGGGTCAAGCTTCTGAAGGTACAGAACATGGAAGTGAGGGATGAAAATGGCCAAAGAAGCCCAGAGACAACATATATGATCATCTCTCTTGGAATTTACTTTACGTGGTTGATTCCCGGTTTATTCCTTTTATAAAAAGCCAGGAACTTGTGGACAGATCTGTTGAGCATCTCACTGCACAGATTTTGCAAGAGACGGTGAGAACTACAGTAATGCTCAGCACCACTCTCGGGCTGGATATTAATATCTTCATATTTATGTTTTGAAAGTTTTTTTTTTTTTACTCAGCTGGTGCGCGATGAGGTAAAAGTAGCTCCCCTGGTGTAGTTTTACTGTTCCCAAGGAACTAGGTGGCCATTCTCCCATTTCTTAAGGATTTTTAAATATAAACTACAACCCAGAACTAAGTTTAGAACACAGGAACTAACTTCAAGGTTAAGCCAGAAATACATGGGTTAGCAAGCATTCGCCTCTGTTCAGCATCATGACATGTTTCTCACGCATATTATCATGTTGATTAGTCCCTCCACTTTACATATTAATAAGTGATAAGTACTATCCCAAGTTAGGTAAGGCAAAGTTGCTGAGATTGATTCTCCTTGCTTGGACAATGAAGAGAGATTCTCCTATCTCTTCACTTCTAGATTGCTTTCTCAAATAAAGCTTGTCTAGAGAAACACTGTTAGCATTTATGCAGTATTTTACATTTTTAAAGACTTTTTTTAAGCATGATCTCATTCATTCTCACCATTACCCATTTTATAGGTGTTGGCAATAGCTTCTCACCTCAACTTTGTTTTGATCTGATAGTGTCAGTGTTTCTGAAATTCTGTCCAGTTTGGACATGAGTCTTAGGATAGTATAGGGATAGTGCTATTCTTTATGGAAATTCAATGAACAGACGCTCACTGGGTTCCGAAGTCCTGCTTCCCATATTTCTTAAGCTAAGAGAATGGCTTGCCTAATACCTTTAGAATCAGGAGAACTAAGGGAAGCTTAAATAATGGGTATATTATATTACAGTCCTCAAATCAGCACATGTACTCGTATGTTTCAAATTAGATGATATTCACTTAAAAGTATAAAGACCATGATGTGAAATCTGTATGACTTCTTTAAATATACATAATCAGAGATAAGTAGCCAAATGCAAGTTTCCCAATTTCCTACCAGAACACTCTTTTATAATTGTGAGTGATCTTTCATGCTTGTGTGTTCCAAAACAGAGTATCAGAATAAGCTGTGATGGAAATGCACGCTTGTTAATTTTATTCTTTATTCTTCCTTCAAAAAAGAAGTTAAGAGAGCCTGGGAACTATAAAATATTATTTTTTCCTGAGAAACAGAGGGGTCATGAAATGAAATGTTATGCCAGGGGATAAGAGCTCCAGCCTTACCTCAAAACCCACTGCTACTATATTTAACAACAACAACAACAACAACAACAACAACAACAACGACAACAACGACACAATCTGAAATTGTGAGAAGGCAATAAGAAAAAGATCTTGGGAGAAAAAAATCTGCTTTATTCTTCTTGATATCAATTAAACAAATATGAAGACTTTTGTGAAGTAAAAACAGAATAAAGGGCATATTGAGGGGCTGTTCTCCAACATGGGCTCCCCAAATCCCCGCTTCCACTAATGGGAACACAGCACACACAGCCAGCCAAGATCAGACCTCCTAAGTAGAGAATTTTTTTTTCTTGGAGATTTTTCTTGTTTGGACTTTAATTAAGCTCCTGCAGGTTTGCAAGCATTTTAATTTACCTGTCTTCTTTCTAATTCTTCCTTGAATCAGTTTACTTGCCAAGGTAACTTTTTCCAAGCTGTCACAATTATCATAAGTACACCCTAAGCTATTACATTTAGGAATGAATTAGTAGCTGCTTCTCCAAGAATCAAAAGCAGAAGCTTTCTTGCTTCTTGGAAAATTTTTCATTCATTCATTTTTACTTAAGAGAGAGAGAGAGAGAGTGTGTGTGTGTGTGTGTGTGTGTGTGATGGTTGAGAAAATAATAGAAATGGAAGCTTCATGGAGTGTACAATGACTATTGGCTAGTAAGTGATAACTCAACTTTCCATACGTCACCGGTTTAACAAAAGACATTTGCCACTACCTAATTTAATACTCACACTGCTCATAAGCAAATTGTAGTGAAATATTGACTATTTTTGGTGAGTGAAGAGTGAGTGAGCCAAGAGAAGGTGATGATTCAGTTGATGGTTCAACATCCTTATATTGAAACGTAGTGTTTAATCCACTGAAGTTATTAATAAAGATCCCTCTGTTCTCAGTGAACTCATTGCAGCTCTGAAGCATAGAGGTAGGAACTGGGGGTGCCAAAGGTGACTCCTTTCAAACAGATTCCATGAGAAGCTATTGCCATTCAAGGATGCTTGGTTGAACACTGGCCAGCCTAAATAGAATGCCTTTTTATTTTTTTTTCTTAATTAAGAAAAAAGAAAAATCCCCTTCATAATATTACAGGGCTAGAAATAAAAATAAGCCTTCAAAAACACAAACGCTAAAATGAAAGGAGTATTGGGTCATTATTATTAGCTCCATGATTGCTATTATCATCATTCATATTATTTACTTAATAGTTCCACGCTGCTAGCTTATTCCACCAACCGCTCTTGTGTGTGAGGTACTTACTGATCGCTTCCACAAACCGCTCAAAGAAGCTGTAAGGGAAGAGCGGCTCAGGCAGCTCCCGGAAAAACATCTTCAGTGCTCCGGTGACAACGTGGATGTCCTCCCACTGGCTGTCGTCCAAATTCAGCTTCTCTTCTGGGAAAACACGAGGAGAAATGGAACAACTGGTTTTAATGAAACAATTACAAGACACTAATTATTATGTTAATGTTTGCCTACTATCATCAGCAACCGTTAACAGCCTTCTGCACCTAGAGGTTTGGTGCTGTGCATTTTTTTCCCCCTTTTTTTTCCGTAGGAAGGGAACATTTTCAATGGAATACCATCTGTAGGAATGCAGCTAACAAAAAAACAAGAGACACAAAGAGACAGTGCCATTGACACAGTATGTCAGATACATTTATTCCCATAATGCATCAGTATGAAAATTAGCATCACAGCTCAACGTGATTCAAAGCTATTTGGTTTTGAGGCCGAGGGGCTAAGAGTTGCCAATGATGGCCGGCTCAAGGGACCGGCCTAAAGTTCTTGCTGAGCCAACAGGAGACATATGCTAAACATGGCAATAGAAAATGAGTTATTGCTTTACATGTGTTAGCCTTGCTATGTACAAGGGAATAATGGGTAACACTTTTTTCCTTTTTTTTTTTTTCCTGAATATAAAGTCAGTAAGGAATAGAATACTGAGTGAGAAAAGATATTAATTCCTTCTTACTGCTTCAAAAATATCATGTTTTTAGTTTTCATCTCAGTGAGGAAAATGTGCCCAGCAACAATATTAGACAGACCCCTGTTGGCCTATGCAGGCTATGCAAAGCTGTCAAAAATGATAACACAGTAAAGACAAACCACAAGTGCTTATCAACTCCTCTTAGAAACAATGGAAATGCTTGCTTAGGAAGCTTGAGTGAGTTGAGATATTTAACTATTAAAGAAAATAAATGCCAAAATAAAGTTTTTAGAAGAAAGAGATGCTGGGAAATTATTATTTTTTTCCTTTCACCCTCAATCTGAAAGCCTGGAATCATTTTCATCTAAGAAGTGGATATAATAGAGGTGAAAGTGACATCTTTATATACAACTGGAAGGACATAAGACACAAAAAGCATTGATACTGATGCATATTGTATTTGTTTTTTGTTTGTTTGTTTGTTTGTTTGTTTGTTTTTAACACGCAACCTGCAAAAGCTTTTGGAGTCTGGGCTTAATGAAAACTAAATCTAATCATTTTAGACAACCTGAGGGTTAACCGAACAGCCAAATATACTGGCAAAAATTTAATTGGTATTTGGTCAACCAGAATTTTATTTCTTTATCAATCAATGTATTGGTCTCACATTCACATGCTCCCTTGGTGTCAGTTTTACTAATGCAGAAGAGAATTTGCACAAAAAAATGTAAGAAAAGCTGAGAGTTGTCACTGTAGGGAATCTCTGCATGGGCTGTTTTGCTAACAGTGTTCCTGTCCTTTTAAAAATATTAGCTGAAATCTTTACCAGATCTTTTTTTTTTTTTTTTCTAAATGGACGATTATTTCCAGGGCTATTAAGTGACGTTCCTGCTCAATAAGATGTCTGCGATGAGAAGGAATGAAGGTGGATCTGTGTATTTCAAATAGGCTATTTTTTTCTTCCTTTTCAGTCTTCATTCCTACCTCAATCATAACACAATAATATGATCTACAACAAAATCAGCAGAGCAGACCTTCTTTCTGCCCTGCAATCATTTTTGATTGATTGTATTTCAACAATTAGTCTTTTATTTGGTTACACACTATTGAAATAGCAAGACAGCATCTTAGCAGGCCAGCTTTAAACAGTCAACTGTTAACAATAGCATCAAAAAGGGAAACCTGATGGGGTTTACTGTCACTTTAAAGAACGGGGTTTTCACATTGTTGAAATCTGTCAGATATTTTGAAATGTCCCTCTCACTATGGTGCCACACCCCCTGCGTGCCCTTATAATAAAATTGGTTTTACTCCTGATTAAATCATTTTCTCCCTACCCACTACCATACTTCTCATAATGGACCTGTGCGCTCTACAGCTGGTGTTCTTCCCATGGTACCAATTCTTACTTTATCTTTTAAGCACTTTGCTGCTAAGATCTCATGCAGAGTGCTTATGTTTTGTTAAGAGCTTCATTCTTAGAGAAATAGCTTAACACATGTTCTAAAAATGTTGTACAACTTATTGCTTAAAACACATTTAGAAAATGCATAAGTACTGTAGCTTTGGCACTGAACTTTAAGTGGAAACCTAAACACACACACACACACACAGACACACACACACACATACATGCTCATGCACACAAATGTCTCTACCAAAATTTTATTAGAAAATTCCAATATAAAATGCCATTCTGATACATAGGTTTAAAATTGTTAAAGGGAATTGGTCAGGTAAAACTGATTTTATCTCGAGCAAGAAAACAGGAACAAATAATTGCATAACCAAAGGCAAATGCCAAATTAGCTACCCCCGCATAAGCATGTTAATTCAAATGATTTTGAAAATGAAATATTTTAATATACATAAAAATTTACCAATCAATAAATACCATTTGATTATGCTCTCTTGAAATGCCATGTAATATCAATATCAACTGTGTTACTTAAACCTGCATTCCTACTATAGATATCTACAATCTCCATTTATGAAAACAAATTGCAGCACTCCAAAAAGTAGCTTAAAGAAATAATATGGAAAGTAGTTGGAAATAGTCTTTTGAAATACAATATCTAATTTTTATACTAATTTTTTTCATAAGCAACCAAAGTTAAGATTCCTTGTAAACCGGAGGGCTTTAAGGTATATTTTTGAATCAAGACAACTGTGATTTATCTAAATATACAGTTATGTCCATATTTATATGCCTTCTCATGAATCTAGCAGTTCTCAAGATGAAATGATCATAACTTTATCTCGGTGTTAACAGGTATCATTAGAAACACATGTATATTATTTTTTAACTAAAGTGTAAATAGTGATGAAGGTCTCATGCTTCTTCCTTTTCCAGTAGAGTAAATTTTCTCAACAGTGATGCACTATTGACACTTGGGGCTGAATAATTTTTTTTGTGGGAGTCGTCCTATACATTCTTGGACATTTAGTAGCATTTCTGGCCTCAACCCACTCAATGTTAGTAACACTTTCCAGGGGTAATGATGAAAAATATCTCTCCAGATATTGCCAATATCTCTTGGTGGTACAAAGTTATCTCCAGTTAAGAACCACTACAATGAAGCTCAAAGATTCTCTAGGAGTTACTCAATAAATATTAATTTATGGAGTTTACCTTAAGTAGGTAGAGAACTAGAAAACTAGGTACATACCTACTGAAATTTCTTTAATATGACCTCGAGTTTGTTATTTGTTTTTGACAAAATCAAAACCTTATACGGAACAAAATTCACACAACCACATTTCAGGGTGCTTTGTAACAAAAACAATAATCAATAATTGCTTAGTGCTTATACTGTACTAGGGACTATGCTATGAACTTTACATTCATTGTCTAATGTAATTTTTTCAATAAGAAAATGAAGTCCATGATATTGTGATCATTATTTCCATTTCATAGACAGGGAACATGCACAGATAGGTTAAGTAGCTTTTCCACGTCCGACAAGTGATGAATCCAGGATAAGGAGCCAGTAAGCCCACCCAAAAACTACTATGTTCAGACTTAATCTTGGCTGGCAGAAGCTGAAAGTGAAAAGGCAAATAAATAATAGTTAAAAGTGATAGTAGATTCACTTATTTTTTCAAAGATAGTGACTTTTACATTTCATCCCTAAATGTCGTAATTGAGGTTATATCTTTACCTGCAAACTGACTCTGATCTTTTATAATTACCCATGTATAGAAGGCAGAGATTCTTATATAAACAGATATAAAAGAAATTGGCAATAAAAAGAAATTGCATCAGGAAAAGGGCAGAAGATGGTGAAAATTGTAATGTGTGATAGGGTAGAGAAGAAATATGATAGAGTGGGAGAGATCATACAAAATACCAGGCCTGAATTTACCACTAATTCATTGTATATCTGTTTATTTGTGAAATGAAGATAGAAGGATAGTTGTTGAGATCAAATGAGAAAACATATCTAAAAAAAAAAAAAATTGGAAAGCACTGGGAAACAAACATATCCAAAATGCCACTATGATGGGGAAGGTGAATAAAGGCAAAAAAGGCAAACTACATAAGGGATTAAGGAAATGGAAATATCGAGCAAACATCATAAATCGTCCTTGTTGTTTTAGAGGATTTACCTCAGTGTGATGCAGTTTGTCATATGAGATCAACGAGAACTTCACATGCTTGAGGCCAACACTGAGAAGTCTGATGGAATCAAGATATCTCACAAGATACTCCGATAATCTGTGCTGGTTTCTCCTGGATTTCTAATTAGGCTATCTCAAATTCATTTCAATCATGGCTTTTGGTTTAAAGCATTTAAGAAAAATTAAAGATAGGTTAAGCTCCAGAATCCAAATACTGTGTGATTTTTATGGAATTACTCATGAGATTACTAAAAATATATCTAAATGCTATATCTTAACATTAGACCATCCTGAAATGCCTTTATTTTTCCTGGAGGGTCTTTTTGTTTGTTTGTTTGTTTGTTTGTTTATAAGTAAGAACTTGTCTACATCAAGCTGAAACAATTATACATAAAAGAATAAATTTGACAATAGCTATTAGGGACAATCTTTCTTAAAAAGGAGAACTAAGAGATGGACCTGTGATAGCCACAGTAGGTCGTGGTAATTTCCAAGGAAAAAGGCACATTTAAATATCACTAACACAGTCTTAGTTGCGGGGGTGCTCCCCTTTTCATTGCAGGAGGTTTAACATTGGCCTCTACTCAATAGATTCTGGTAGCACTTTCTTCCCTGCTTAACAGCCAAAAAATAAAAAATATAAAAAAATTTAAAAATTAAAAAAATAAAGGTCACTAATAGTTTAATCATCACTGTCTTCTTATATTATGTATTACTCTATAGGTTCGTGTACCAGAAGTTGCAACATCAGGTCTGATTTTAACTAAGATAACTGTATGAACCCAGTGTTGGGCGAAATGTGGCTGCTGATAACTTGAACTATCCAGAACAGAATAGTGTCATAAGAGTAAAGAGGTACTTCTTCGTGTATTGAAAAACAAGTGCATTTTAAACATGTAATTTTTTCCATGGCACTTTTAATGCTTCTTTCCAACTTTTATTTCACAATTGTAATAAAAAAAAGAAGAAAAGACACCCCAAATTTCCCAGTATATGGAGAGAATAGCTCTGGTTTTATTAATATAGTGACAAGAACCTATTAAATTGTGAAATTCTCATAAAGAATGTGGAATCTGCTTCCAGTGCAGATGACCATTTGGAAATCTTATCTGAAAAGCCTGCTGGGTACATGAAAGTCACATCATGAATGAAAGAGATGCCAGAGGGACTATAGATCTGAAAAATAATACTATGTTGGCCATAAAATCAAACTGGAAGATTAGATATTAAAGTAGATAAAACATACTGTTTATCTATAAGGTTATAGCTGATCTTCGGTTTAGTGTTTAAAAGAGTGGATCAAAAGGAAGTTCATTGAATCATTCGACTAGCTCAACCTATCTTCTTGTGTTGGCTCCTTAAAGTGACAGTTGATTTCTGCTGGATTAGAGAGGTTCCACATTCTCAAACTCAATGATGTAAAACCCTGTGTCAAAAGCAGCATTTTTTCATGCTGCACTCGCTAAAGCTGTTCCCTACAACATCTTGGGTATAACATGAGACTCCGCTGAGGACATTCTTAGGCAACTAGACCAACCATTCAAGCAGTTAATTTGTTTGCTCACTTAATTTTTATTAAACAAACATACATTGGAGACTATATATGAGGGACTGTAGTATATGCTTTTCAAAGCTACAGCTTTCGAGGCTGCTTTATATTCCTCAAAGGAGAGGGCTTCAACAGGTGCTCAGAAATATGACACAAGTGAATATAGATTAAATTCTAGACATTTTACAACTTATTTTGTCCCATAGAGTAACACTCTATTGACCTTGAGGACAAGCAAGAACAAACTCAATAAACTCAAAGAACATCATCCTCAAAATGTGCATTAAGTCTGTAATTGTCCCCCATATTCCCATTCATATGTTGAACTTCTGACCCCCAGTATCTTAGTCTGTGACTGTATTTGAAGATAGGACCCTTAAAAAGGGAATTTAGGTAAAATGAGGTCATATGAATGGGACTTAATCCAATGTAACTGGTGTCCTTATAAGAAGAGGAGATTAGGACACAGAAAGAAGATGGCCATTTACAAGCCAAGGAGCGAGGCCTTAGAATAAAGTACTTTGCCAACATTTTGATCCTGGACTTCTAGCCTCCAGAACTGTGAGGAAATAAATTTTTGTTGCTTAACACCCGTAATCTGTGGTACTTTGTTATGGTATCTCTAGAAAATGAATACAATGTCCAAAGGTTTTGCAAAGAGGAAGATGTCATGTTCCCGGATCATATCAAAACATTTCTTCAATACATGGGCTATGCTACATTTATGAAATATGGTAGACAGCAGAGATAGCTAGGTAACTCCAGTAGAATAAAAATAATTTCTAGATTCAGAGAAAGGGTTTGAAGCTGAAATTAGTTTAAAAAATTGCCTGCTTATTCAGACTCAATCTAAATATTTAAAATCATTTGCTTTATAAATATGCAGGATACTTTCTAGCATGACCTCTAGACAAAGAATAAAATTATAATTGTAAGTTTTTTACTCATTCTTTTTTTCTAGCCACTACTTCTAGAGTACAAATAATTTCATTGCTGCTACAGCTTGAACACAAAATACTAAGGAACATTTAAAATGTTCTCAGGACAAACTTAGTGCCAGCCAAATCAGCTCTCTATGGTCATGGTATCTATCAAACAATAAACAAAAAGTGGTTTTAGATACAAAACTTTGCATTCCAAAAAGATTTATTCCTGACAACTCATCACAGTAACCTCCAGGAAGTTATTAGGAGGCTTACATTGAAAAACGGTTATTTACTATAAGAGGAGATGGTTGGACCTGTGTACACAATGGGTGGTTTTGCCACCTGTTCTGCGACATCGTTTTGTGCGAACTTCTTGAGGTAGGAAAGAAGGAGGAACCAAGCAAATTACCAGAAACTCTCTAAGAAGCTAAAATTTTCTTTAAGAAAAGCTTTTATTTTTTAGTACTCAATGGGATATTTTGGCGTGCCATGTTGGCATGTTTTCTGAATACTTCATGTTGTGTACATTTTGTTGGAAATTACTTACGAAGGCAAGACATGAAAATAATGTCACGGGTTGACATGAAATATCTCTAGTTATTCTCTTTGAAGGAGGTGGAACAGCCTTCAACTATATTCAGTACAGAACCTAATTGGGAATGAGAATGTCTTATTTTTATTTTTTTCAGCTTTCATTTGAATATAAATAATGACATAATAAATAGGTACAACTGAAATTTGTGAAGCAAGCACCACAGATGGAAAGTATAACAAATGTGTCATTGCTTTGCACATTTTTAATTTATAATGGCATAACATAAAACATCTTCCCATGATCATAACTCCATGTATAATGCCACCTTATAAAATGATGTTATTGACAGTATGCTTCTCTCTAGGCTTCTAGATTTTTTGCTTTTTGTCTGTGCATCTGAGTAAGGTAGCCCTGTTCGGATTCTAACAACTGCCACTGCAACACCACAACAACAAAAACGAAGTGACATAATTTGTTGGAATCGTAAATTTTTTTAAAAGTCATGGTACCATATATATATTTCTTTAATTCCTTTCATATTCAAGGCTTCCAACACTGCTCTTATTTTCATTTAGTGAAAGGCTTTTTGTACTCTGCAGACACTATACACAATGGTTCATTTTATCTGACCGTCTTCCCCGAACAGATTCTGAGTTTGCTTGAATTCCATGGATGATTTCATACATTACATACTCCAAAGGATAGAGAATCCGTAGGATTAAATTTCAACAAAGTCATTTTTGAAAGTTTCCTTCCTATCGGCTCTAAATTTCAACACCATTGCTATTTGTTCTCTTTAAGTTATATGACATTTATAAATATCAAGCAGAAGTTCAGATCAAAACATATCTCATAATGATATCTAAGCAATAACTATAACTAAGCCCATAAATGCCCATACACAAATAAAATGTCTACTGTAGGCACAGGCACATATATAGACGTTACTTCATGTGCTAGTTTTCTCACTTGTCTAATGAGAACTGTCATCTCTCCTAATTTTGTGTAAGAATAAAGTGAAGTAATATATGTAAAAGATATAATACAGGCTTGTTATAATATTATTAAAATTTTTATTTGGACATTGTCTTCTTTGTCAGCCAGACTTTGGCAAAATGTTTCCAGACTCTAATGTAATTTCTGGCTTCCATTATTCCCTTTACTACAATGTTGGTGCATGTTGGGTTAGAAATAGTATCATTTAGTAGGAGAAGGACTGGGCTTTTTGCTAGTTTAGAAGTCTTCTGTCTGGAAATATTCCGGTAGGAAATAGAAAATAAAAGCTAAACAAAATTGGTAGATTAAGACAGTGCTACTTTCATTTGTTGAAACTATTTTCTTCCAAAATATGACATCCATTAGTTGTCAATATTTAAGGATAACCAAAACGAAGAGATTTCTAGCAATTATTGAGGATAATTTTATTGTACCTGTGTTATCTTGATTAATTGGTTTATGTGAGTAATTAAGTAAATTTTCTACTTTACATTACAAGAATAATCAGAGCTCTATAAGGGTACCTGTAGTAAGAGTTGGGATATTTACAAATTTTGCAACTGCTTGCATAAAGTTAGATAGGATAGCTAGAGCTCTATATATTAGTTTCTTTGAGAAACAACAGAATAACACTATCTTCTTAATTCTGCATCTTTTTATACAATATTCCAAGTTTAGGATAGTGATATAGATTCTTTAATGAAACTGTTATCAATAACTGCTTGTGTGTGTGTGTGTGTGTGTGTGTGTGTGTGTGAATAAAAAGTTCTATAGTTTTTTTTAAACTAAAAAAAGAGCCTGCCTGTCTGACTCCAAGGGCTTCCAACTTTCAAAGATCTGAAGAATAAAACCACTCTGTGTCACTTTCTACAGTAACTTTGGAGAACCATAATTCATACAAATAATTCACAATGTGGGTTGTTTTTATTACAAAGGAGCTATAAAAACTAGTTGATCAAAACTGTCAAAACACTTGATAACATGATGCTTGAAAACTTATGTTTGATATGAAAAGTATGTTGCTTATAGCTATTTTAAAACTTTTATTTATTTTATTTTGAAATAGATAATGTATTCACACAATTTAAAGTTAAAACTATGAGAGTATACTGCAAAAGTCTCTAGTCTATCCCTACTAGCCAGTTCACATCCTCAGAGAAAACACATATTATCAGTTTTCTGTGGATCCTCTCAGACGTTTTTTATACTCAAACAATATTACCCTCCACCACTTCTTTAAATCCATAAACTGATATAATATATGCACTGTTTTGCATCTTGATTCTTTTCACTTGACAATATATGATAGAGAATACTCAAAATCAGGGCACAGAGCTTTATCATTCTTTTCTTTTTTACAGCTACATATTTGATTTTTTGTCCGTATAATAATTTACTTAACATTGGTTATTCGATTGTTAAACATTTTGCATAATGCTAGTGTGACTAACCTTGTACCTAAATCATTTATATCTAAGTATAAGCATGTACCTGCATGAATATAAAAAATTCCTAAGACTTGGGATTTCTAGGTCAAAGTTTGTGTGTATATTTAAAATACTAATATATCTTGCCAAATTTCCCACACAGTGCACCAATTTATGCTACCACCACAATATTGGAGAGACTGTGATTCATTTGGAATATATATTCATTACTGACTATAGCTCTTCTCAGATGGCCATAATATATTGTGCCTTTGATTATACAGTTGAAAAAATACATAACAAAGAGTAAAATGAGGAGAGATATAGAGACTTGGACTAAAAATAGATAGACATAAAGTCTTTGTTAAACATAAGAGACTTATGGAAGATTTAACTTCTGATGAAGTGAAATGTTTGAATATTTAAATTATAACCAGTAAATGATTGGTGTTTAATAAATGTATAATAATATAAAGACCGATAACAATATAAAGACCAATAAGAAAATAAGTTCCAACAACAATAGCTGTTTTCTGATAAAATAAGAAACCACATAGAAACAAAGTCAAATAAAAAATAAAGAATAAGCATGCTGATAATAAAATAAATGAATGAAATTCCATAATTACGTGTTAATTTGAGTACTATAATTAATCACATAAAATCAAATGAATAAAATATCAATCAAATTAATTAATATATTCATTCATTAAAACAATTTAGGTGTCTTGTTCCAAATACAAGAGGTATTGGTGAGAATACAGTTAAAAGGACAGAATGGGGATTAAAAAGATGTCTAAGAAATAACATACAAATTACTCTTGAAGTCCTGACAGTTCTCAAGTTCTCTTTAGCATTACTACTAGTATTGTGCTGTTTCTAGGGAAGAAGTTACCCCTTATAATTTTATATTTGCTTCATTAATACAGAGACATGCTTAATTAGTTGCTTAATAAGTACCTTTTTAAACATGATGATGATGATGATAACTATGTAAACTCCCACGCCTGAGAGTTCTCTACAGTTCCTCTCATAAAAAGATAGGAATACATCATTTTCTACATTCTCAGGTGACCTGTTAGTATTAAGACACATTTCCAAGCAGCCCAGTCACTTTGGGTCCATATGAACCTTTCTTGGGCTGGCTTCATCATACATGTTCTTGTGATGTATATGGGGAGATATGGTCTTCTGCAACCAGGTACTCTTCTACTTGCTTTTATTCTCTCCAGTCTAACATTAAACACATCTGTGGCACTAACTCCTGGGTCTCTCCCTATGGTTTCTGATATCATTCAGATATCTGTGCTGCTAACCTTGACTCTAGCCTACATTGGGCTTCATTTCAGATCCCACTTACTATGTTTCTAATCCTAGCCTGATAATCCCCATCTCTCCTGAGGCATATCTTAAGTAACTACATTGATTTAACTAGTTTATCCTATATTCTTCTCCAAAGAAGTTTGTTCTTATTAATCTTTGCATCTCAAGTGATTAGCTTAGTGTCTGGTGCCTGAAGTACTTTGTTTTACTATTTTTGGACATACTTTCATTGCTTCTCAAATTTTAACTTCCTTTGATTGCAAAGACTATTGCACAGTATAATAATAACAATAGCTAGATGTACACATATAGTACACACATGTGCTATTTCATACTATAATAATAATGATAATAATAGCTATATGTAGCAAAATTTTTGTGTTATCTTTGTACATTTTTCTTTTTCAAAACATTTTTGAATTAGTTTAAAATTAGTTCAAATCAAACCAATACTGATGACATAAGCAGGTTGTTCCATCACTCATTCACTCATTTACCAAATATTTATTAAAATCAAATTTTGTACTAGGCATGTTGCAGCTGCTGGGGTGAAAAAATAGATTTCAAAAACTATTAGTGGTCTAGCACTAATCTAAGTTTTAAGCTCAAAGATATTTCAGTATGTAACAAATTCAGACAAACAGAAAAAAAATTACAATAGATCATGGTATACATTACTATATAAATTTGTGGACATAGTTATGGCAACATAGAAGATTGATATGTAGCTTTGGATAATCATCAAAGGAGCCTTCCCACATGAAGTGTCACATAACAATTATATTAATTTATGAGCAGCCATGGGGATGATGGCGGGAGATGGGGAAGAAGAAGGGAAGAGATCTATAAAGAACATTAGAAGTAACAGCCATGTCAAAGACTGAAGAACATGATGCATTTGTGGAACCAAGAGTTTCTCAAGAGCACAGAACTGTAGGTACCATACCTCAGAGTATTGAGGATGGAAAGGAAGGTATAGGCCAGAGCATGAAGGACCCTACAACTGAAATAGGCTGAATAACTATAATAAAACAGTAACCTTCTAGAAAGATGTTCTAGTAGGAGTGAGTAGGTTGGATCAGAGTGTGTATATGCATGAGAGGTGGTGTGTCCAAGAGACACCATGAGCAAATTGCTCAGCTGAGAGAGTGTTGTGTTAAAATATCTATTCACGATGCAAGAAATATTTTTACAGGAGGTCAGGAAATAAGAGAGAGACACTCAGGTGTAAGTCTAAAAAACTGATGGTTAGGCATGTACAAAGGATTAAAGTTCAGAGACCAATTATTGTGTATCATATTTATCATAAGTTCAGGGAAGTCAAAATATTCTATTTTCCAGAAGTTTATAAAGACCTGCTGGTAGTTGGAAAATGAGAATCCATTTGGATTATCTGACCAGAGATAAAACTTCAATGGTATTTCAGTATCACACACTACTTTAAGGACTCCACAAAAGGGAATTATAGTTAATTGGATTATGCTGGCTTTCACACGCTGATCATAAGAAAAGAAAGTATAAAAGTGTTAACTATTGCTAACAGGTCATATCTACCATCAACCATGGGATTTGCTTTTTACTTACCAATAAGATTAATTTCTTCTTTACAATCTTTCAATTTGAAATCTTTTTAATTATAGACTTTAGAAAATGCAAAGAAAAAGGCAAACATATTATTAATACTCAACCTTTTTTTTCCTCCATATGATGTAGGAAAAAGAAATGGTTGGTTTGTTGTTTAGATTTTTACTTACTTAAGATTCCTTTATTTTTTTTCCCTCAATTTTAATTTAATTACATTTTTTTAAATACTGGATTTCCATAAAGTGCTAATCCCAGGGCTACTATGCTGGGGATACATAAAGATGTGGTCTCTGCTTTGAGGGAACATAACATTCAGAAAAAGACATAGGTCTAGAAACCCAAATGTCATTACATGACTAAGTGGAGTATTAGATTAAAGGTAGTATAAGCTACTAGTTAATATCACAGAGTTAAGCACTTCTCAGGCACTATCCTAAGTGCTTCAACAAGTATTAATTCATTTTATCTCTATACCAACACATACTATAGGTACTATTATTAGTTGAATTTTACTGATGAGTAAAGGTTCAGAAATGAAGTAATCTGTCCAAGTTTACTCAAACATTTAGTTAGAGTTCAGTCAATCTGACTCCAAATCTGAAACCTTAGTTACTCTGCTAGCACAGAGTATGAACTGGTTCATTCTGAGTAAGCTGGCAGAGAAAATTTCTTTTAGGCAATGATGGTAAGGGATTCATAGGTGAAGAAGTATGTTCTAGGCCAGGGTTTTACAAATGTGGCCCCAGTACTAGCCATATCAGCATCACAGAGGATATTGTTAGGCATACAAATTACCAAGTAATATCTCAGACCTACTGAATCAGAATCCCCTGGCCACCTCTGATTTAACATGTCTTCCAGGTGATTATTATGCAAGCTAAAGTTTGAGAGCCACAGTTCTAGCAGCAGATATTAAATAGATAAAAGTTTTTTTTTTTTTTTTTTTTTTTTTTTATTAGCAAGCAGCCTCTTTATGGCTAGTGAAAAGGAGAGGGTGGTTATAAAATGTAGTGAGAATTTAACATGGACATTGGTGGAATGCCTTAACTGGCATGAGAAGAGATTAAATGTTCTCCTTCAGACAAGAGAGATCCATCAAAAGTTCAAGTGGGGAAATAATGTTATTCAGACTGTGTTTTATGGAGTTAAATCAATTGGGAATATAATAAAGCATTTGAGAGGTGAGAAGCTAGAAATATGCAAATTAATAGGAAGCTAGTATGACAGTCCAAGGCATCGTGAAGGCCAGCATTAAGTAGTGTTTGTGGAAATGCAAAGAAGAGGTTGAGTATGTGGGACCTTAAAATTTAATGAAAGTAGCAGTGGTAAAGGGAAAAGAGAATCGAGTAAAACTCCATTGTTTCTAGCTAGAAGGATGATGTGCTGATACTCTTGCCTTATATTGGACACCTGAGAAAGAAGAGCTAGGACTCTTTATTCGATTTGTTCTTGACAAGAAGATGCCAGGGATAATGAGTTTGATTTGGGTATGCTATTGATATTTCACATGGTAAGATCCAGTAGACATTTGTATATTTGAATATGGAGCTTAGTAATGGGGATAAAGATTGGATAGTTTGATTTGAAATTATCAGCATAGAAGTAAAAGTTGAATATAATAATAACTATAGCAATGATGGCAAAGCCATTAAACTTGCACATATTATGTGCCAGTCACTGTGATAGGCACTTTACACATATGATCTTAGTTAAGCTATTTAGCAACAAAGCAAGGTACTATTATCCACATTTAACATATGAAGATCTAAGGATCAGAGAAATTAACTAATTTGCTCAAATTCATACAGGAAGTTTCTAACGTAGTTGTCTCACTCGCATACTATTTTGCATGACTACCTAAAATAATAAGAGAGGAAATAGTCATACAGAAACAGAGTAAGAAGAGAAAAGTGCCATTCAAATTTATGTCCTGGAAGCGAGACTCTACATATTTTTACATGAGGTGTTTCAGCAACAGCTCTAGACTATGATATGAAAGCAACATCAACCAAGAATACAAATTCTTGTATTAATAGTTTATCTCCAATGATCAGCATCTGTACCAATTAGTCTGTTTGACAAGATAAATCCCACTGCAGTTTTTTCTCTAGAGGAGTAACAGTAGTCTTCAGTACACCAGACAAGTTCACACTTTGTGATTCTGGTCATCTGTGCTGAAGAACACAGATCACTACAAACCCAATGCTCTTCACTGTGCTACTGATTGATACTGATTGCATAATTACTATGCCACAAATTTTATAAGGCAAATGCATCTAAAGTTGCATTTGAATAGAACACATGGAGTGATAGGTTTTTCCCAGGTGCAATGATTGTGAGTATTCAAATAACAAGTTCATAGTTTTCAATCAAATTGGACACTTAGTTGGTCAAGTACAGACAACCTGTCAGATTTTTACTCTCTGCCTGAGTCCAAAATCTTGAGAAAGACAGTACTAAATGATGAATCTTGGTTAAAGGCATAAAATGATTTTTAGGAACATTATATTTTAATTTTCAGAAACTCTAGGTTACATTTTCTTAAATGAACAGAGCTATTTGTAAGTGGTAGAACAGTCATAAGTTAATTCTAACGTGGTAAAGCACTTGAATGAACCTCCACGCTACGTATCATTTACAAATTGTATATATACTAAACACACCTTTGTCATGTATTTTAAAGTCTAATATTTTTTTATTCCCTCCATTCTAGGCCTCCACTATATGGCACAATCTGCCATTTAATCTAAACTTTCCAGTTCCCTCAGACTCTGATCATATGCTTCTGTTAAACTGGTATACTTGCTATTCACAAACAAGAACTGTACTTTATAACCTCCATACTTTGGTTCTTGCTTATTCTTGATCTAAACTTATCTTATTCACTCCCTCCTACTACCCCTTCCTACCAATTCTTTAAAACCCAAAGGAAGCCTTCACATCTCCAGGAATTCTGCCTAGAGCGATCTACTTTTCCTTGATCTCACATTGCTTTGAAAGCTGAATGTTTATTGTCTATGACACTAATTTAGGGGTTATGCATTAACAATCACAGCATTCTTGCATTGTCTCTGTTCTTCTGCAGATAGCTTTTATTGGCACAGTCTAGTTGGTGTTCTAGAACATACAGGTGATCCTGGGTACCAAACGGGGTGGTGAAGAGTGGAGAGTGGTATAATGAGGCAAACAGAAAACTATAAACCTGTCAATCCAATAATCTGTCAACTGAAACCTAAAAGTCCCACTGCCCAGAGAAATATTTGACAATCTCTAAACAACATAACTTGGTTTTGAATTTTGTAGAAACTTTCTGGATGGGGATGGGAGGGACAAAGAACTTTTGTGTATGGCCATTCCTAACATCCTTAATCCCATAAAGAAACACATGTACATGCATTTATTTCAATGTGTAATTATTGACATAAACACAGCTGCTCTCTATGTTAAAGGAACATTAAGCTCACAAAAGCATGGAAATTCCTACTTAGAGTGCTTACTCCATCCTTAACATGCCTTGTTGTGCCCAGATGCTGCACGTATTTTCGCACCATTTAAAAGGTTGATGTACAAAAGCAAAAAGGTGGTAGAAAAATTAACTGGAGAGAGGATTTAGTCATGTAGAGTTGTCCTATTCTTAAATTTTATTATGCTCTAATCTCCATAATGGCTAGACACAACAAAACAAATTAAGAATTAAAGAAGAGATAATTTGACTGCAGATTTTTTGATTTTGGGGCAGGAAAGCTATACATGTAAAGCTACACAAGACACATACAGCCAAAACAGAAGAATACTGACATTGTGTAGTTTATGTTAAACTTAAAATAAATAGAGATTTACACTTCCCTTTGGATCCAGAAATACAAGAAAAGTTGCAAGGCAGCTCACAACAAAGCAATTGACAAGAAAGATAGCATCTGCTTTTCTGTCTATTCAAGCTGAAGTTTTTCATTCTAAATGCAAGCAACGCTTCCCAAGTTAACATAATTAACTCGTGACAATCCTGAAACATCGTAATATAAGATACAGATGGAAATCCAAAGCTTTAAAAATGTCAGCTAACTGCATCAGGATTATCACTTTTTTTTTTAAGTGAACAAACCATAATGCTAATTAAAACAGGTGTTTTTATTTCTAACCCTTTTGCATGTTATGAAATTACATCCAGGGTTATTTATTTATTAGTCTGCTGTGAAACATACATCTTAGAAAAAGGATATCTGTGAAAACAACAAAGTAAAAAGATAAGAAGAATGACACTCAGCATTGCTTTGTGACACAATAGAGGACCCATCGTTCAATTAGTTAGTAATTTCCGTGAGACTACTTGACAGAATCTACTAATTGTTAATCTTCCACTAACTATTGCTTTACATAATTAATTATATTCAAATAAAAACAACAAAGACATGTGGGCCCAGTTGCCCTTTCGAGAATGTTTTTTTTTCACAAACTGGTTCTGCTTACTGACAATATTTCCAGTATGAAAAGATATTAATCTCACAGGAGAAAACACATTAACGAGTTAGCACGCTCTGTCTTTTACCTTGCTTATAGAGCACAAACCCCCACACACCCACCCCTCTACCACCACCAAGGACACAACAAAAAACCTTAAAGCTACTGACTGCTTTACATAAATCCATCCTTGAAGCATTCATAAGAGCCAAAGTCCTTTGAGTTGGGATCTTTCATATTAATTTAGCATTGCATAAAATTCAGAGTAACCCATCCAGGGGTCAAGCATCATTCATCATTAGTTGAAGTGACATTTTCAACCCTTCATATTGCAGCTGCTAAGAAGTGCGGGGGAAAGGTATTCTTTGGGAGGAAAAAAACAAGACACAGAACACAATCCTTGCTCTATCTACAGAAGAGAAAACAAGGTGCCTCTATGTCAGCAAGATAATATGCTTAAATTTGGTGATGTCATTCTTCCCTAACCCCAGAGTCACTAAGCACATGGCAGCTGCATTCCTCCACTTAGGAGTTCTAGTGGTGCAGTATTAACCATTTTAGATGTAAATGAAGTCCTTTAGTAGGGTGGAGAACATAGCTTTGTCAACTGAAATGATGATTTATATCCAAATCCTGTCTTGTTTTTGAGGGATTGCAACTTGTTAACAAGGCTGCCCTTGTTCTAGTGGCATCCTCCAGGCATAAGAAAATCTGGGAAGCTGAGTATGATCACTTTTGAAACTGCAAAACAGCATTCCAAGGCTTTGCGGCAAACACACTGGCCAAATTAGGACCTAAGAAACTTTGCAGTTTACAAATGAAAGATGACTCGCCTTCTTTTCTGTGGGATGCCTTCCTTTCTCTGAAATATTAGGTCAGGACAGGAAATGTAAGCAATTAAAGTTAAAAAGCAATCAGGAAAAAATAGATAACGGCTATTTTAATGACTAGTAATTCACAGGGATTTTGATAATGCATAGATATTTGCAAAATTATGAGACATTTTTGGGTTCTAAAATATCAGGACATTTGCTCTAGGAAGAGATTTCTCAGGCAAATTTTCACAGTCCAAAGACAATTTTATAAAAAAATGCTAATGAAAGAAGAGAGATCTGTAGGTTTTTGCTAAGACTCTAGCCTCTCTTTGAGTTGTCGTCTCAGACTCTGCCCCATATGGTAGAATTTTGAAAACATAGTAGAATTTTGTAACATGGTAGAATTTTGGTACTATTTCTCCTCCCAAGTTAGAGTGCTGTGATGGAAAGGTATCTGTAGGAATTGTTTATGATGTATAAGAAAACCATTTTCCAAATTTTGCATAAATTAAAACTATGAAAGACTGATATTTCACTGGAGAGAGGAATGTAGTTTCAAGGACTCCTCCACATTGACGGTTTATGTGGATTTGAATTATGTATACAGTTATAATTCGATTGTATTACATCAAACTCATATAATTTAGTTTTTTCACTTGTAATGACTTTCCAAATTTATTTGACCCTCTCATCCACTATGTTTGGCCAGGATAATATCTATTCAAAAGAAGCAAGTAGAGCATATGATTGAAGCAGGTGAGATCACAGGTTCCCTGGATCCTTACACATGTGGTCAGAGCCTGTAATGGTCTAATTTTTAGACTTGACCCTGAGGAAAATGTACACCCTTCACTTACATCAAAACCATATGGGATTTCTGGCATTGAAAACTTCTTTACAAAGTAGGCTTTAAGTTTGGAAATGGATATCTCATATACAAACTGACAAAAAATAGAGACTGTCCATATACAGTGGTTCAAGGACTATTGTAAATTCTAAACGTCTTTTCCATTTCACTTTTAATTACTCTGATATGGACCGAGTGCACACAGAGATCAAACTGGGGTGTTAAAGAGGTAATTATCTGGATAATTTAAGAAATTATTTTTACTAAGCTACTGAACTAATTGAGGCAAAGTGTAATCATAGATTATGTTGATATCATGCATCACAGACAAACACTCTCACAGTCAGCATCTCATTTAATAATCATAACAATCTGGGGAAAACTTATTAGTAGATATTCTCCAGCACTTTAGAGGGAAGTAGATGGAAGTTCAGTGAAATAACTATACAAATATTGTAAATAGGAGAGCCAGGATTTGAACCAAGTTTTTGAATGCAAGTGCTCTTTTTATTGCACCATTATAACATCCTTGTTACTATTTAAATCAGCTTTTCATTTTAATTCTTAAACCATATCTAGGTTAAACGATAAAGAAAGCATAAAATTAGTAAAACCGTTTCAAATTCAAAACACAGGTAGTTCGAAAGATATAGATGAATGGTTTTAAGGTAAGTCTTAATTAGCTCCCTGTGGTCCATCAGTTTCGTCTCCTTATCCTGGAAAACAAAAGTGTCTTTACATTAAGTGCCCTGAATCTGCTTCATAGCAGTATACATTGGCATAATTGTTAGTTCAGGATCATTTATTTTGCCCCCGTCCCCCTTTGGGACCTGTCCTGTTTTCGACCCTGGGTTCCAAGTACCTGACGTGAAGTGCTGCATCTTACACTCCGTAGAGTGCCTTACTTCTGTGAAGTTAGGTAAGTTTTACCTTCTTCTTCAAGGACCGTGTTTTTTCCCTGGATGAGTAGTTTAAAGTGCTAATTATGTGCCAGTCCCAGTCCCATTCTCTCATAAAAGAATGCCAAGTGAAAAATGTTTTTCATGTGAGAGTTCAGCTACAAAGCAAAGGTGGATGGAGCAGGAAGGAGCTGAGTCAGAGCTCCTACTTCAGGTCTTGCTTGGCTCTGGCCCTAACCCCTTAGCTTCATTTGCTGAGTTGTTGTGAGAATTTATTTTTAAAAATATGTAAAAAATCTATAAAACTGAAAAATATCATGCGAAATCAAGCATTATCTTTACTTCAATCTTTTCTTCACTGGAAGAGAGATTTTCAAGAAATAGGACATTTAGGAAAAAATCCCTGGGCAGAGTTTTCATGAGTTTACATGCCACATATCTGAGAATTAAAGTTGTCAGAATGTCACTATTTCATTGCAGCAAATCTATTCTATATCATTAATTTATAGGTACAGAATAAATCAAATCATGGTCATCACTATGTACTAAAGCCTCATATAGAAGAATTTCTTAAAGAATATCTCAGTAGGTACTGGATATAATACTTTCTCTGAAAGGGCATTTTGTATAAATAAATTCATATAGACAAAATGCTAATGACCAAAAGTGTGAATTTTGTAACTGTATGATGTTTAAATACGATAGTGTAGGAGCTTGATAAACCCCGGGAAGCTGAATGGAGAGAATCCTCTAAGGGATAACAGTGATGACCCTTCTGCTTCAGATGCTTGAAGAACAATGTAGGTGCACAGACATAACCAGGTCTGTAGAGATAATTTCATTACAATTTTCTTGTAAGGATCCTTGATTGAGAATCTTGGCAAATTCCAACCCTATGGTTGGATATGAATTTTCAATTAAAGAAACAAAAAAACAAGAAACAACAAGGCTCAAAATAGTTGGTTTTTCCAACTTCCAGAATAAATCTCTCCACTTGAGCCTGATGTCTGTGGCTGTCTTCAGTCTAACCTTAAATGTTAAATCATAGGAGAAGTGAAACCACGACTATGAGAAATTCTTTTGTAGTCTAATGGATCTCATTGTCAGGAAATGGTTTTTGATATTCAGCCAAAATCAAGCTTTCCAAAAACAAGTTTTATTTGCACATTTCCCTCCTTTAATATTTATGGCTAATGTAGATATTTCATTTATGGGTTTCTTTTTCAAAGCTTCAAATTGGTAGATGAGGAAAAGGAGTTTATTCTTTTTTTTTTTTTCAGAATTTCTCTCCTTTTTCTTCTTCTTCTTATCTGCAGTAAACTTAACTGCTAATATGGATGACTACTTTTTCTCTGAGAACATGATAAATCTTTATAAGGAGGAGCGGCGCAGATAGATGGGAATATTTGAACAGTATCTTGCAAGAGCTGCCACTGGAAGTTCACCAAACAAACTAAATCTGTAAGAAGACTACTTCAACTTCAACGGCTTTAAGATTCTTTGTATTGCCATCATTCATTGGTAACTGGGGAGTTTTTACAGCCTTTCAAATCTTAGAGTCCTTTCAATCACTAGATGCCTTAAAGGGACAGAAGGCCTTAAAATGTGCTCCCGATCTCCAGAGTTGAAAAAGATACATAGACAGAGGGGGGAAAAGTCAAACAACAATACAAAAAGCATTAATGCAAAGAACAGTGGGGTCTCTCCCTAATTTGACTTTCTCTACAGGTGGCCTGCAGCTGCATCCAAACAGGTTACTCCGTCGCCTTCCCATGAGCATGACAACAAAGTGCTATCTGTATTCGCAAGAATGCATTTAGTGGCATAGACTGATTCAGGTCTAAAAATAAGAAAAAAGCATTTTTCCTGCATAGCCCGAGGTAACTCTGTGCACTAGCAGAAGACAGTAGCACTCTTGTCTTCCTGGCTGTGCCTGAACATAAAGGAATCAGAAATCTACTTCACATGACTCAAAGAGCCCCAGGCCAGTAAAGAGTTGATTCATTCTATTTACATCCCTGTGAGTCCCACTGATTACATACAGCATCTGGGCAGGCAAAATCAATAAGGAATATTCTATTTTCAATCGACTTCAAGGTAAACTATACATATAGATCTCTGAGACTGATATATCTGTTTAAATAAATATTCTCTTATGCTGGCCAACAGAATTCTGAAACAGGCAACATTAGGGCATGCCTATTTGTTTTGGCTTAGGAATAATTGGTAAGAACCACCTCTACTAATCTAATTTAATAAGAGACAGACACTCCGCCTTGTGTAGTTACTTGGTGGTAAAATGACAAGAAGTCAGGTCAGAAAAACACTTACATTAGATGAATAACCCTCCTAAAATTGGTTTATAATTTATGTATTCAATACCTAAATAATATCTGTTGAAATCAGTTTCCAATAACATTGCTTTTTGTATGTAACATTTACATGTAAGGGAGTCCAGTTTATTTCCGAAATTTTCCTTCCCCCACCTCTCTTTCTGTTATTTCCATTTCCCGTCTTATCTCTAAAGCATGTATTCATGTTTTTTCTTTCATGGAATCTCTACTCTTCCCCAATTCGTCAGGCTGATTTAGGAGCAAATCAGCAAAGGGTGATCTCTCCACTTACCTCTGCCAAGAAGAAAGTCTGCCCCCAACCCCATCTGGAACATAGCTGTATTTCCATTCCCAGGGCCAAGCAGATCACCTTTGAGATACGTTTAATTCCTACTGACCTCAGAAGTGTGAATCTCCACTCTCCTTTTAAGTACAGGTCTTAAGAATAATTTTAGTTTTTCAATTGCTACACTCCAGAACTGTCTTCTTTTTAAACTTTTGATAGCTTCACATTTTCCTGTCCAGTTAGCAAGCCATACCATGTTATTTTTGTAATGTGTACATGACAACCATTAGCAAAAACTTTTCTCTACTTCGGATATCCAGATGGTTCCAATTTCTTTCCTTATTTCTTTTTAAACCTCCACCTATATTGTTTTATGAAGATATATTACTTTAGAATACCTCATAATAACATACTTTTGCTGATGCATGCCAAAAAAAAAAAAAACTAGCTGATTTGTCTTTTGAATTCAATAAAGAGGAAAAAAAGAATGGATTTAATAACGATTAATGAATGCCTTACTATTTTATGTTATATGGGGAAAAAAAAAGAAAACCTGAAAAATATATTTTGTAAAGGTGTAAGATATGTGTCCAATAGTCAATGTCTATTGTTAAGTGAAGGCACATAAATGGGACTGGGGTAAGATTAACAAGTCATTCCCAAAGTAAGTGACAAATAATTGAGTGGATATAGAAAAGAAAAAACAAAAACCAAAAACAAGCTAAACTATATAATAGTTTTCCTATTTTCAGGGAGACATACTTAATAGAAAGTAGTTTGAAATGAGGCTTTTAAGAATTAGAATGGAAAACTTTAAATCCTGCATCATACAAAATTTTCGGTACCAGATGAAATAAAAATGTTCAATTATATTCTCATGATTAGGATATGAAAGACAAATAGTTATTACAAAAAAATTGAAAGTCTCCAACTTACTTTACCAAACTAATAATCACAGAGCTCAGGTTTGAAATGGTCAAGCCCTGTGGTTAGGCAGCCTCCTCCCTCTTGTGTTTAAAACTAGTGCCATTTGCTTGATCGCTGGCCAATGCTAATTTTTAAGGTTTACAAAAACTAGCTGTCTCAGAAAATGGCATTATGTTCTTAATTTATGCTCTTGCCTTGTACTTCTTATCACATCTACTCCTAACTTCTCCTGGTGAGAAAACTTCCAGATTAAAAAAAGTAAAGAGTTTGGAGACACTAGTACAGGGTGTCAGCAAAACTTTATAAACTCGTTAAATTGAAACAAATATAAAGACCATCATATTGTAAAAAATATTAAAGGTTTAAAGAGAAAAACTGAATCGCGTTTGAAGAGTAAGTCAGATAAGTTATTGAGATTCCTTCAAACTCAGCAATTCTATTATTTTAAGCCATGGAGATCAATCTAGGGACTTCGACAATCGTACACATGCTCCAGCCAAACACTCAGAAACACTGCTTTAGTACAGAGATGGGCAAACTATGGCCCATGGGCCAAATTTAGCTCATGACATGATGTGCTTCAAGATATGTCATTCAAATAGGCATCGTTTTTTAAATGATATTTTATGTACATTTCCTTAATTCTCAATAAGTAAGTAATTATTTTGGAATGAGTATGACATAATGAAAAATAAATGTATATTTGTGCAGGTGAATCTTTTACCTAAGATCACTTGTCAATTCACTAAAACCATCTAAAATACTGGATTAACTGATACCATTTCACTTTCTAAAGACAAGGACTTTAAAGGTGAGTTTTTCTGGAAATTGATTTAATTTACTTTATGGGACTCTAAGCTCTTTGAAGATGGTGTCCAATTTCACAACAGTAGTTAAATGAAATGAAGTTAGTAAAAGAATTTAAAGCATGAAGAACCACATAAAGCAATACAACTAGTTGATGAGATGTTTAATAAATATTTGGTGTATAAATTAAATGTTGGCTCCATTCTGAACTATGATTTTAAGAGTTTTAACTACTAAAAAGAATATCGTGCAGATAAAATATCTATCATGGGCACGAAAATCTAGTGCACCACATATAATATGAATACTCTACTGGTTATGCAATGCTTGGAATTCCAAGTAGGAGTTTTACTCATGGAAGAAATACAGTATGTGGCCCTGTGACTAAAAGATAATAGGAGCTATTGAAGATGGAGATTTTTCCACTTGGTCCTGGGCACAGAATCAAAATCTAAGTTTAACTTGGTGATATTTAAAAATGCATAACATGCAAAAGTCTGCAATCATTCTGTTTCTCAGCTAGTGAAAATAGAAGTCTACAGCATAGTATGTGTCAATTTTGAAAATATAGCCAAATCAGGCCGACAAGAAAAATCTTAAGTAAATAACTTCATCCATGTGTTTAGTACCATCCATGACTCTATGCCAGATTCACTTCAAGTTCCCTTCTTCAGCAACTTCTTTTATAACATGTGCCTGCAGCTATTAACTATCTCAAGTGTTGATGAGGATAGGAAAGAAATTACTCTCATGACTATGTTTTAGGGGAGCATTTGAAATTCAACAGTGTTGAAAGGACCAGCTTCAGCTTGAAATAATCTGCTATGAAAAACACCTGAATTTTAAGCAAACAGTTTAGGCATTTAAAATTCATTGAGGCAGATCTATATAAGAAATAGTAAAACTGAAAAAATAAAGAGAGAGAGAGAGAGAGAGAGAGAGAGAGAGAGAGAGAGAGAGAGAGAGAGAGAAAAGTGATCCTTGTCCACTAGTAAATAAAAAGGAGCTAAAACAGTTTAGACTGAAAATTTATGATAAATTTATGGATAATTGATTTTGGATGCAAAGTATTTTCTGTTCTCTGAGACACATTTATGGGGGTTTGGTAGTAATTTTTTCATTTTTTTTTTTTTATCATTCATCACTTGTTTTTGATCGACAATTTTTTCATTGTAGTTTTATTACCACAAAAGTTGTTTTTTTCCCCTTCTAAGTATGAAACATGCAAATGGCTCATGATCAAATTTATTTTTGAAAGAAATATGCATTAATAGGAACTTACAGGTGGACAAATGTTTCTCAAAGTACATTATTCTCTGTTGGTAGGAAAATTAGGCTATCATCTATGGACAGCAACAACAACACTATATAAATAAATTTCCATGTTTATTAAAATGATTTGTTGTTGTTTTTCCAAGTGGAATCATTCTGTGAATAAACAATTTTCTCCATGGTGAACTTCTTTTTCTAGAATACATTGCTTGTATTCCTGTTAGCTGTTGATGCTTTGTTTTTAAGGAAGTACACAGCCCTCCTTCTCTTTCAGACTCAAGTTCACTTTTTAACCCTGAGAAATGTAGTTACTCTACTCTCCTTTTTTTCTATCCAACACACTTCTTAGAATTTCTCTCTTCCACAGGCAGGTTGTACACTTTACATCCTCAACAGAAAATAAAAATAAAGCTTATTTTCAAAGAATGAAGTGCTCATTGCTGTGGAAACCAAGCAGGGTGTGATAAAAGAGATGTATAATGTGTGGCCAACCCTACTGGGTGGCTGATCCAGCCTAGCTCCTAATCTCTGTTGATAGCCGCCTGCCAGTTATTGGTGGCCATATAACATAACACGGCCTAGAAATGTGTATTTAACATGTGTATTTCGTTTAATACAATCTACGGCACTCCAGAATTATTGAAATCTTTTAAGCTTTTACTTTGTTCACTGCCTTACCAATTTTAAAACTATTTTTGATCAAGATTTTATCTGTATCTAGACTTTTATTATACACTTCACAAATTATTCATTATCTTACAGTTTCTTTTGATTTACCCACAAGTTTAGATGTTCTTTTCTAATCTTTTCTTCTTGCATTTCAGACATTCCTTCTGGGATAATTTAACTTTTAACTGAAATATGTCCTTATAATATCTTTTCAAGAGTCTGATATTAAACTTGGGTTTCTTTGCTTCAAAATGTGTTTATTTTGCTGGAGATCTCAAAAAAATATAGTCACACATTATTAGTTTGAATGTTATTTTCTCATGCAACTAAATGCTATTTTCTTATCAAATCTATCTTTTCTCACCTTTCTGTGTCATCTTTTAAGTTACATACTTACCTTTTGAGAGTAAGTCTCTCTCTCTCTGACAAGATTTGGGAAGGGAACAATAGGAGGAAACTATTAGGCTAATTAAATGCTCCCTCTTATCAAGCCTGTGACTAACACTTTGAGGAATAGCTAGACTGGGTCTTTCTCATAATTGGCCTCCTGGTTTCATCTGGAAAGGCCACAGAGGGGCATCTCCTCATAAACTGGTTTAAAGGTAGACCTTCTATCTGCATCTGTGTTTGTATTAACATCTGTAGTTTATACATGTTAAGTATAATATAAACCATAAATTATAATTTTTCCATAGCTCTTACAATAAATACCAATTTTATATTTTTATCTCTTTGTTATCATATTTTATATTTAAGTAAATCAACAGAATAAGTCCATGTTTCTTGAATTGTAAATTAATTCTCAATAATTCTTAATATCATTTATGTTTTCAGTATATTTAGTAAGAATGTATTACTATGGGGAAAAAGTGGTGATTGAAGGGTGGGGAAGAAAGAGAACAAGAAAAGGAGAGATCTGTTTAAATTAGTGAGAAATAAAATTATAGTTAACTTTGAGATCATTTAGAATAGCATTCTTATGAATTATTGAGGATAATAAATGGTTCTTTATGGAATTCCTTATTGGATCTGAGTAAGTAGTAATGAAGATTTTACAGTTAGAATACCACATTTGTGAAGGCAAACAGATATTTCTAAAAATAATTAAGAATGCTTAAAAATGTTCCTGGAATTTCGAAAGTATTTTCTTTGATGACTTTTAAAAAGATAAACATTGACCCAGTCTGTCTCAAGTATACATGAATCGTTTGTTCATTAGAGCAACCTAAATTATTTGGAAGGATGATATATTCTAAAGAACTGGCTTAATAATTCTAAATGAAAATAAAGATAATTTTAGTAAGGATTAATACAAATGCTAGTTTATATATAAGGGATCTATTATCAGAAATAATCACTTCATTTTAGGCAAATTAGGTAGATTCAGAAATGGTGGGCATTATTCAAAGAATTATTGTGACTCTGTTCTAAATGATCAGATTCTATCAACCCCATTTTTTTCTGGGGTTGTTATGACATAAATTGAAAGGTTTAGCATTCTTCGAGCATTAAAATATAAAAACTCTTGCTTGTTTCTAATTTCAGTAGAAAGTTCTGTTTCACAAAGGAAGTGACTGTATGGGTTGAAAAGCCTTTACTCAGATGGTTCTCTTCATATTGACTCAATCTAAAAATTTCATTTTAATGTGAATTAGACCATAGCATTCTTCCTGAGCAAAGCCACATTCCCATTCTAGGGACTGTGCTTTAATTCCTGGTATAATCTGGATGCCACATAACCCTGGAATGTAGAGTCAATATTGTCTTCTCCCTTGGTACAAAGCAGGGGTGGTTTGAGAATGTCTCTTAAAGAAAACCAAAATGTTATGCTCACCTTAAAAATCCTTCTTTACATGAAAAGAATGCCTAAAATCCTCAAATTAAGATTTAAATTTAATTTGAGGGCTGAATCTCAATAGAATATAAATTCCCCTGGAAAAGATAATAATTTCTAGCTTAATATTTGTAAGTTTCAGATACTTTCCTGAAAGTATGTTTTAGAAAAAGAGAAAAGAAGAGAACAGTATATAAGAAACATGCTTCTTAGAAGATTTAGGAGAGGGAACCCTAAAGAAAGAACTAGTGGACAAAACATTGAAACAAATTTCTTCTTCCTTCATCATAATCTTATCAAGGGCTTCCCCAATATTTACACAGGCATGTGTTCATTCATTCATCTGACTAGCTTTAATCTGGCCCTCTGTGTTCCAGGCAGTGCTAGGCCTTGGGGGTACAAAAATAAACAATATATTTTCTGTTTTTAGGACTCCTATGCTAGTGGAGGAGGTAGAAACCAACAATCAAGGTACATAGTGACAAATATTTAAGAGAAGACTGTAAGGGATTCCACTGGAGGATTATGTAAAATGAAGGGACTCTATTTATCTAGAAACTATTTTTAGAATTAGAATTTTTATTTATAGGAATATGAGAAGATACTTATTTAGTATAATGCACATTGAATCCAGTCAACCATTGCTGGCCTGACATTACCAGCTCTAGGAATGCCTCACTACATTTCTTCTTTGAATATCCAGTGCCAGCAAAGCTTAAAATATTTTAATATCTGGTCAAGTCAGCTGCTCTGACAGCAATTGATTTGCTGAATGTCAAATCCGTTCACTTCAGAATTTAATAGGTTTTAATAAGGTTGGGGATGGGATAAATCTAAATAATGTTTGAATAAGTATTTACCAATTTAACTTTTTATATTTTGGTTAAATAGGAAGCATTTATATCTCTAAATACAGATTTACATCATGAGCATGAAGGCAGCACCACTATTCATTTTATGGATTATAATATATCTTGACGCAATCCGGGGAATTTGAAGGTAGAGTTGACACTTCATCATTTGCTTGCACAGTTGTGTCTTTTCCTAAAACTGAACAACTTAAGCAGAGGGTGATTATAGATGTTAACTTTGACGGTGCTGACATTTGTCACCTTATGTCATAACCTTAACATTATTTAAGCATATTTATGGAAGGCCTTCCTGATTGTTCAAAGCACAACCCAGAATCTGAAATGTACAGGCTCTTGTAACATTTGCTCCATCAGCAATCAACACATCAGCTTTTCTTTGAGAGGTAAATATTATGTGTCATGTTCCATAGGGTAAAACATTAAGAACTGCAATGACATGGTCTTTGATATTTTTTTTTTCTATTTTCCCTTTGTTTTAGAGGTTACTTACTTCAGAAATGAAATAGGCTGTGAATTTTTCTTTGTCCTTCATCAATCAAAGCTGATCAATTATAAGACCAGCAAAACTGGATCACAACTCCAAGCTACATGGTCATATTACACTCATATTATTACTAAAAGCCACATATATATTCCAAACTGGGATACTATAACCCCTTTGTCATTTTCCAATAAAAAGACCATACCAAATAGGCCGAGCACACCGTAATTAGCAGCTGGCAGAGAAAGCTGTAAATCTGTATGAGTTCTGAACGATTTGCTTACATTGTTGCTTTGTTGACAAATGATGCTGTACATGTTAATGTTCCTGAAATGTCCCCATTGCACCTGACGTGCCAATAAATGCCAGCCAGCTGTATGAATTATGGAAATAAGATTTTTGTTTATGAAGGTATCCCAGACATTTATTTTACAGCATTCCTCTCGACAGATTTAATGTCTGGAGTTACATTGAGAAGATATTTGCTACCTGACATAATGGATAATGGAAACTTTAAAGGCTCTTTTTTCCTCCTTTTAATGATGAGATTAATACATCTATACACGCACACACATGCACACACATATATGTGTATTTTAACATTTACCTTCTGACTTTATAATTTCCTCTTAATCTTTTAAACATCATACATTCCTGCTCAAGACTTAAATAAGGTACCAATTTCCAATTCAGACTATTAAGGGTAAATATTTAGAATTATATACTGGTATTTTCATTTCCATTCCCATCATCCTTTTATGGTATATGTGAACAGTGCAAATATATTTTTTATGAATTGCATTATTATGCATTTGTTATCTATTACTTTGTTGTTCCTCTAAAAGACCTTTACTTGTGGGTATTTCTTTCATTTGTTCCAGGAGTTAGTACTCAATACATAGTTTTACTTCAATACATTTTAAAATAATATATTGTGTGGCTAGGGATCCCCAAAACTTTGCCTCATTGCCTATTTATTGCTTCATTTAAACCCTTTATTCAGATGAGAGATTTAATTAATACAGTATTATTAAAGAGTAGTCACTTGAGATAAAAATTACCTGATCTTATAATTATCACAAAATGACCATTGGTCTGAATCCTAGAAACATAGCAATAAAATAAATTAAACCATATTAATGTAAAAACCTTTCCTTCAGACATGAGAATGAAATTTATAATTCTCGGATATAAATGTCAATCTCCTCGAGTTTTAATCTTTTGTGATAGTTTTCACTATTGTCTTTGAAATATTTTACTTTGCCACAGTTCAAAGTGGGGCTAGAGATTATGACTTCTGAGCTTTTGTCATATTTTTGTTTTCTGCTTCAATGCTTAGGCATGGATTGAATCAGTATCTAAAACGGCTGATAGTATGTGGCCAATAAAGTTTTTGAATTTGATCACTGATCTCCAAATGATTTTCCATACCATATGGCATGTGATATAGGAAAGAGCCAATGAGTAGAGGCTAACTGACACTCTCTGAGTGACTCGTTGCATGATTTTTCACTTGGGTTAAATTGTTTAGCTGATTTTTCAACATATAGGCCAATGTGCTTTGTTCACAGAAATGTTTGTTAAACCTCTGCATACCCTCTTCAAGATAGATCTCCAAGCTACCTTAGGTTTCAAGCAGCAGTAGAAAAAAAATGTGCCTCTTTATAGAACTTTGAACAATGGCACCTTAGGGATAATTAACATATAAATAGGGAGGAAAGTCAAATCACCTTTGTGACTAAAGGCAATTCTTCTCAAATGTTTCCTTACCCACAAAAGAATCCAGATGGCAAAAATGATGCTTAAAGAAAAACTGGCTATAACTCAATTCTTCTGGTTCACATTGGTTACAATAGACACATTTGTGTATTAACCATTTCACAGATTTCGTGCAAAGAATAAGTAAGCTACATGTCCATAGGCCTATTGTGTTCAAAGAGTTAAGTTTCCAATTGTTGGCATAGCTGCTCTAGTCTGTATTTGCTCAAAAGAGGATTAACGGTAATGTGCTGCAGAGGAGCAACGTAAGGAGACCTGGACTATATCTCTCTACTCAATATACCTGAACAACTGCAAATGTGGGGCTCCAGACTCCACTTTCCATGTTCTCTTTCAAATGCATGGAATTCATTGAAACTAATGGGAAGGAAATTATAGTCGTCTCACAGGTCTCTTAACTACAGGTTTCTGTGTGGATAAATTTAACTTGTCAAGGTTTCTTACAGAATGACACAACGAAAGTCAAGTAGTCAACTAAGAATAGTAGAAAAATCTAAAAGTATTCAATTCCCCAATTTCACTTAAATAAAACCAGATACATCATAGACAAAAATCTGTGTTTGACTGGAGATTTTCCAAAATGATACTGTAATTTCTTACTGAATCGTAAAGTTAAACACACCCAAAGTAATAAATATCTGGAAAAATATAGTTCACCTAATTATATCAGAGTGTAATTAAAAAAAATAAATTGTTCATAAATAAATCTTTTGATATGCTGTACTAGGATATACTAGGATTGACACTAGCAAAAAATAAAAAAGAGAATTATGAAGTAGTATTTGACTATCGTTCAGAAAGAGCATGTCATCCAGAAAATACTGAATGTAATAATCTTTGAAACAGAGAAATGAATCATGCTGCTTTATTTGGGCAAAACAAAGAAGAACAAGAAAGTGCCTTTAAAAACAAATCTTTCTCAAAATAGTTATGAGAAATTTTATCTCAGCAACACTTATAGAATGATAATAAAAAATGATAATTATTTATCTTATTTGCCTTTTATATCAAAACTTCATGAAGTAGGAAGTGTTATTAAATTTGTGTTTAGCGGAGGGATCAGAACTCTGAGACGTTTTAACCTATTCAAGGCTGTGCCACTTTTACACTTTTATCCCAAGGCACTGTGATTCCAGAACTTGCATTTTAAAGCAAATATTATATTGTGCCTAGAAATAAAATGGGGATGATTGTCACAATCTAGTTTTGTGAATTGATGAATGTGTTTTGGAAACTTTACTGAAAAATGAAAAGTGAAGCCAACTGAACCAGGGGAAAGGATCCTCTGGATAGAACTGAAATTGATAGACAAGGAATAGTAACAAAATAATATAATTGTGCACAGTGAAGTGGATGTGGTGCACCAATCAGTATTTTTATTTGGAATTCACAAGAATTTTTTTTCAGCTCCTGAATACACGATGTCTCAAACTCACATAGATCATCACTAGGAGAACAAAGCCCCGAGTGGAATATAAATTACAAAGAAAATTTGGGAAACTTGTGTTCACCAAATGTGATTATCATCTTCAGTACATACTGAATCAAGGAAGAGAAAAGATATATGTGTTAACTACTGAGAATTAACCATTTGATATAGCAACAATAGTACCCACCAATTCATAAAAAGATGCCTATCCCTGCCCCCTCCAACCCCCCGCCCGCCCCACTGAGCTTTAGTACCTCTGTTTCTCACTAGCCTCCCAAGTCCTCTAATCCTGGATCGTATCATATTTATATTCTGATGCCTTGTGCCTGAGACCTAATAGCCATTCAACTCCTGTTTGTTGAAAGGAGAATGACTACGGACTCAAGACTACCATAGATCTAAAGAGAGAGAGAATTTAAGATAATACACACAGTGACTAAGAACACACTAAATTTCTATTTAATCAATTCCACATTTGAACCTGGGCTCTGTCACATCCTAGCTGTGTTTCCTTGGGCAAATGAACCTCACTAAGCCATAAATACAACCGGGATAATAATGTCTACCTCTTTGTGTTCTGTGATTATTAAATGAGATAATATTTATAAAGCATTCCATGCCATAGCTGATACATCATAAAGGTGCAAGAAATGTTGTTAAGACTATAGTGGTTGGAATAGTCAAAAAGCAAATATTGGAAATGACTCAAACTTGTCATCTTAGGATAGCAAGAGCAGTCAGTTTTTGTAGGCAGTAGAGTATACACAGATGAAGTGGATTTTTTAGAGTAGAAATTAAGCTTTTCTATCATTCTAATGACTAGTAACCACTTAAGTGAAACTGACCTTTTCAGACAATGAAATCACATCTCTAATAATGTGTCGAAAAAGGGGGATTAAGGGATAGAAAGGTAGGTTTCAGAAAAATTTGATTGCAAGTGTCAGTTGAATTCTTCAAGTGCTCTGAGGAAAGAGTGAGTAGAGAAGAGAGCTCAAAGTTAAACTTTTTCAAGCATCATTCAATAAGTTTAAATAAAGTTGAGGAACCAGCAAAAAGACCTTTTAAAAAAGCCTTTTTAAAGTCCTGACTCAGTGTCTTGAATCAGGAAGTAGATAAAAATGTCCATAGAAGATGACAGATGGTTGGGGAGCACAAATATGAATGTATATTTACTAAAGAGCATTGGGAACTTACCCAAGCCAGAAAGCAGACCAATTAAACTGGGCAGAAAAGAACAGATTCCAGAACCATCTTTTGCTCATCATAGTACAGGCAGTGTTTCTTTGTGAGAGAATTTCTGATGGACATTCTCTGATGTGTAAAATCTAATATAACTAATTGGAAATCCACATTTTTCTTTTCTGTTCATAAAAACAAACGGATGTAATGGAGTGTCACACCTTTTTTTTAAATGGAAACATCAATTTTTCTCCAACTTATTTATAATAAGGTAAATAACTTGTGAACATATGTTACAAATTTAAAGCAATTATGCTACTCTAGAATGTGATAAAGGGTAGAGAGCCAGATAGGCTGTCCAGAGGGTACCACTGATGCCCCTGAGCACCTGTCCGATGCAACTCTAAAACGTCATTTACAATATAATAAGGAGGAGGACTTTATGTCACTAGAACTTCTTTTAGGAGGAGAATTACATATGGTTCTTTGCTAAGCTGTTCAGGAAGAATAAGATGGGCTAAAATCCTAAGTGGTCATGCTGAGTAAAACGAAAATATCAAGTTGTCTTCTAAAAAGCTTAAGTTCAGTTAAGAGAAAGGCTTTGGTTTGTTGAATGGGGTCTGCAAGGTGTGGTGCTGGCAATAGTGGACTTTTCCCCCGGCTCTTTGATTACCCAGTATTTGAGTTTGTTTCTAAAAAAAAAAAAATTAATAAATATTTATATGAGATTAATGAAGTGATAATTTATTGGTTTTCACTGGCAGTTAAATGATAACCGTGACCATGGTGCAAAATTATTAGCTTACCAGGACTGTCTACATGCCTCCATTCAGTTCTGATGGAGGGACTGGCATTCCAGAAATCACTGTGATGGAAGAAATGAAGGAAAGGAAGGTCTTTATCCTTCACTTGAGGAAGGAAAAGTCAACTAAAGCAAGGAAGATTTGGGAAAGAGTAGCATATTTGATTTGTTTAAATTAATTCGTTAGAAAGAAAGAGATTGTTTTCCAGGAACATTTGAAGTAATATCTAAACACAGTGACACAAACTTCAGAAGTCGAGAGGAACTCTAGATTATTTCATTTAAAAAACATTTGAATACTTTGAAAGCACATCAAAAGCAATAAAGACTAAAAAACAGGGAACCAAAACAACACTAACAACAGTCATGCATACTGTAAATTACCATGGAGTCTATACCAAAATGAGGAGAGAATTTGAGAACAAACACGACCTTCAGAAATGTCAGAGATAAGAGGTTTCCTTAAAAGGGTCATAGTATTTAAAGTGATATCTGATGATCTTATTAGAGTATCAGGCAATAAGTGTATCCTGTAAGTAGGGACATACACTAGAAGTTTAATGCCACAAAAATTTGAGGAAGATGGCCTAGAAAGAAAAAAACATTTTACTGTTTATTCTCAAGTCTGCTAGCTTTGGAAGAGTTCAAAGGGAGAAAGCGGAATGAAAGAGGAACAGGAGACAAAAAACTGCTAGAGAGAGAGATTGATTGATTGAATGGCCCCATTCAAGGATTAGTAGTAATCAGAAAAAGATAGGTAGGATTTATAGAAGCACCATGGGATCACTGAATAGACAAGTGTAAAAAGACAGAGGAATATAAATCATAAGATGAATTATTCAAGAAACCAGGAGAGTTTGGGCAAATAATTATCTATAGTTTCAAAGCAATTATTTACATATAATGTATCAGAAAATAGTTTTTAAAAAGAGCTATAAGTATTCAAAGAGAAGAAAAACAAATTAAGGGTACACAGAAAATAAGTGAAATAAAAAAAATGTATAAATGTCAAAGTAGAGGCAAAATAGAATATATATAATTGAAAACACAGAATGGTACACAATCTAGAAGAAATTATGTAAAATAAAAAGGAAAAGGTTAAAGATATGAAATATGTCTATGAATAATTTTATATATAGATAAAGGTGATAGCAGAAGACAAATAAAACCAGTTCTCTTGAAGAAGATTAAAGAGCGAATGAAACAAAAAACCCTCAAAGATGTTATAGAAGATGTAATAGAAGAAAAATTTTTGGAAATAGAGGACTCGAATTTGCTTACTGAAAGGATACATTTAGTCTTAGAAAAACTGATATAGGATGATTAATCTAAAATATACTAGTGGAGTTGCTAAAATATAAAGATGAAGAAAAGCATATGGTTTTCTAGACAGCACAGGTAAATCATATTAAAAGGGGAAAAATGATTGGTCTCAGAAGACTCACAACAATACCTAATGCCAGATAAAAAGGTATACAAAATTCAGAGAAATTCATTCAGAAACTTAAAAGTGACTTATTCATAATCTTTTCTTGGAAATGGAACTGGATGATAAAATAAAATAAACAGCAAATTAAACCGAAGCACTTGATAATGAAAAAAGCTTGGTAAAATGATCAGGTGTGATTTTTCTTTTCTTTGCAGCAAAGAAGTAAGTCTAAGCAACATTAGAGTTAATTATTACAAATATGAATGTTAAACTCATCAGTAATAAGATCCTTATAAGAAAACCATCTGGAAGAAGGAATACCTGCCCTAATTTCCTTATAAACAAATAACAAAATATTTGGTATAAATGGAAATATTATTTTTGTACTTCAAATTCCTAATATGTTTCTTAAGGTTATCTTCTAAGAATTAATATTTTAAAGGGTTAAATAAACACTTATTTGAAGTTTAGCAGATTTTTCAAGCTCATTTAATTTTTTTCTTAAAATTCAAGTAACACTAAACATAAAACATTTTACTAAGGAATAATCATTGTGGCAGAATCATATTTTTATATTTCTCTCTCTCTGTCTGTCCATAGCAATATATAAAGCTTTCTTTAGAATGTTTTTTTCTTCATCTACTTTTTTATTGTTTTAATTTTTTATAATAAATAATATTTTAACATAAAGAAGGTTTTAAAATATTCTTTTAACAAACAGCAATGTAGCTGCATAAAATCAAGGCTTATGTGTTTATATCGTTCCCCATTCAGTCAGTATACAATTATAAAGAAAAGGCCTGGGGCTAAGCAAAATCTCTGCTCTCTTTTATTTTCAGTCAACTACAGAACTGTGAACCTCCTGCAGAATTTTTCTTGCATTTGTCTAAATTTAGAAAGAACACTAAATTTCATGATGATTTCTTAACAGTATGTTTCTGATCCATCTCTCTGTGCCTTTATCAAAATTGTTTTCATAGCAAAAAGTAAAACAAAAAGACAAGATATTTTCAAGATATTACAAACTCCAAAATAAACTATTTTGGACTGTTTAGAATTACAAATTTTATCTGTGTGTGGTTCTGATGCAGTCAAATTTAATTTTCAGAATTATTCAGGTATTTAGATTTACAATCTTGCAATGAGAATAAAAGATGTATGATTTAAGTTATTTACATTCGTAAATTTTACTTAGTTAGATTATAGTTCATTTTCAATTGACTTTGGTAGGTTATGTGCTATGTATCTATATTGTCAGATTTCTAATCCTCTGATTATCTAGATTATGTTGCAATAATGTTGCAATCCAATCCTAGAGTATTGTTTTCCAAGATGCTGTAAATGAGTAGATTGCCAATAATCACATTGCTATCAGAAGACTTGGGAGGTAGTTAATTCTTCTGCCTGCCTTGTGACTACCCTCTTAGGACAGCTTTATTCAAGTTCTTTTGGGTATTTACTCCCATTATGTTCCTTCCCAAATATCTGACTTGAATAGAAGAATGAAAAAATGAAGGCAAATAATTATTGGGTGGCATTTTCTAATACTAATAATTTATTTATCTTTCAGTTAATAGGAAATACAAATTATAATGTTTCAAATTTTAAAACTTCAAATTAACCTAGAAAAGTTTCATCTAATATAGGTAGAAAAAATGAGGTTTGGTTGAAATTTTAAGAAATGACAGGAAAACGTAGTTTTCTTAACCACTATAATATCTAAAAGCTAGTAGTAGACATTTAATTATAAGCTAAATAAAATTAGCATTTTGTAGTAACCAGTTCAGAAAAGTAAACAAGAAAAACTTTAGAAAACTCTTTTATTCAGAATTATTTCAAACATAAGATTTGCTAGTTTATCTTTGCTCACAAGAGGTCTTCTAGTCTGAACATAACTTGATCTCCATGTTTAGATAAATTCAGACAAAATCTTAGAAATATCCCTAACAGACCTAACTTCATACATTAATTTTTGATTTATGTAAGAATCCAGAAACATTGGTTTAAACAGTTAAATCCATGCCATCTACCTTCCTGACCCGTTTTTTTCTTAATGAATGCAAGCAACATCTATCATGATTAAGTTGACTTTCTATAAAAGTAGCAGTTCATAAAAATCTGTAAAACTACTACTGGGAACAAACAAATTAAACTAATGACAATGTAATATAATAAAATTGCTGTTGTCCTCCTCTGGTGGAAGAATTGCTTCTTCTGTGGGAAGAATATATCTTACAGAAACAATTTTAAATAATAGGTAACATATGGATTCAGCTTTTATTATTCTTCTAAAAGAAGACAATTATATTTATGTGATAAACTGTTCAGCGTTAGTAGCATGATGTTTATATTACTGGCCACTTAAATAATCTTTGACACGTTCCTTTGTGAATCAGCAACCCACTTCTCTTGAAATCCTTCTTAAAATTTAAGTCCTGTTTCTTTACAATGGCACTTATGTGCCCTTTATATCATGAGTGTAGCAGAGATCTACAGGACACCAGCAAAGAAAAGATTTCTTTCAGTAGCTATGGCCAGTGCACATTCATCTCCTTTCCCTTTCCACACACTTTCCATCTGAGTTCTCTCCTTTCCCTGAAGAGAAAGTTGGGACCGAACCCCAGTGTTTGGTGAAATGAAAGAAAAGCAGCTGAAGGAGTTGCCTGTGAAAAAATTTTAAAAGTATTGTTTCTTTCTCACCTATCTACAAGCGGATATGAGATATATTTTATATTACTTTTAAAAAAAAGTTTTGGGGAGAAGAGATAAGCTTGGAGATATCTGCTGAGTTGCCTTCCACAATTCATCTAAAAAGTCTTAATAAAAGCTGAGAATAGTTAGTCTTCACATCTTTCAGTTTGACTGCCCTTTCACCACATACACATTTCTGAAGGAGAGAAATGAATTTCCAAATTGTCACTTTGGCTCACTCATCGATTGCTGCTGTGCCTTCAGATAACATTTGTTAAAAAGTGATGGAGTTTGCTCTGCTGCCTTGTGCTTCTGTACCAAAATCTCTTGCAGAATATCGGTTGGGGTGGTATTTACCAACGCCCCTCCTCATTGTCCTACTGAGTGAGTTGAACAATTCTAATAATCAAAGGCACGGAGTCTGCATCTAGTTTGGAAATGAAATCATGGGTAATTTTTAAACGTGGTGCCCTCAATTTTTGATGAACTGTCACAGAAACAGGAATTACCACAACTCAAAAATCCCATCCACTAACAGACAGAGATCGGCATCTGTGGATTATTTCTTCTAACCCTCTACCCTCAAATTTCCTTCCCTGCCCCCTAATAAAAACACACCCCTTTGCCTCATGCTTCCAATTTAGTGCAATCATGCCTCTTACTGGCCATTGCCTTGCAGGACACCAGCTCTCAAACACAAAAATGCAAGATAGGGGAGTTTGAAATATAAAGCTTTATAATGTAAAAGACATGCATGTCTTATACCACATCCAATGATGGACTCAAATTGGATTGCTCAGCCTGCTGAAGCAAGAGCTCTACTATATCATAAACACTTGAAATGAAGGTATGCTAAATGGCAGTTATCACTTTCCAGAGTCTTTATAAATGTAATCTATTCTAATCTAATGTCTTTCAAAGAAAGAAGTAGCTTTGTTTCTAATCCCTTAAAATCCCTTCTCCACCAATGAAGCAACTGTGAGAGAAGCTCCAATCCTTGGGAAGTTTCAAGGAATTATCTTTGAAGAAGAGATTTTTGCTCTTTCAAAGATTCTGAGAATGTGAAGTTAGGGAAGTTGACAAGGGACCCGGAATGTGCCATTTCTGGAATTGGAGCAGCTAATTTCATTTACAATTAAACTGCATTTTTTTTTCTTTTTGGAATAACTCATTTAAGACCCCAAATGTTGTTAAATTGTATTCTAAGGAGTTTGAGTCCAGTTAAGAGGAAAGCTTTTGATTTGTTGAATGGAGTCTGAAAATTGAGGTGTTGGCAATAGTAGACATCTTTTCTTCTCCTCCATCACTCAATACTTGAGTTTGTCTCTAAAAAATGTTTTATATGAGGTTAATGAAATGAAAAATTATTACATCACTTCTGCACAAGTCCTTATGCCAGGTAGTAGAAGCAAAGATGAGATGCAGTACTTGCCATTACAGAATTCAAGGTCTTCAGGTAAGAAGGTAGAGAAAGGCAAATAAATAAGTAAATGACTACACAATACTAAATGGTATGACAAAAGCATGGATAAAATGAAGGAAGGGTACAGGAGGAAGGAAGTGGTAACCTCTGCCTGAGAGATTTAAAGACAATTTCAGAGAGGTGATGGTTTTGATGATTTTAGTTTGATTTTGAAGGACGAAGAAGAGACTTGAATATATTTTGGGGGCTGTAGGGTAAGTATATCCTGGGAATGGACTGGAGTGTGTACAGTAATACATAGTTATGCACCGGCAGGCATAGTAAGTTGCTGGTTTGACACCATAATAAGCACGGCTCTTTGCAAAGTCACAGAAAACTGCAATTTGTCAAACAGAGGTTATGGTATACTGAAATAGATGTTGCTTGGCTCTTGCTATCTTTTGGCTTTTTCTGGAGCTAACTAATTGATCAACTATGCTTGAAAACATGGACTCTGTTTAAGCATACTGTGTTTAAATCTGGTTACCAGCTCTATGCCCTTAGTCATTTTCCTCATCTTACTATTTCTAAGTCTCTTCATCTGAGGATGGTAATGTTACTGGCACCTGTTACACAGGAATATTGTGATGATTAGAAAGATAATGCTAGTCAAAACAGCACACACAGTACCTAACACATAGTAATAAATATTAGTTATCACTACCACCATCATTATTAAGCATTCATTGTGTCACAAGCACTCTTCTGGGAATTTTGAAGATAAAAATGTAGAATAAGATATGATCCTATCCATGAGGATCTAGATGTCTTTGGTCGAAGAGAGAAGGAATAAGTGTATGAGTTAATGTAAAAAAAAATTTACATATATTAATTAGTGTTAAGAGCTTATATATGTTAAGATATAGGAAACTAATAAGTAGAACAATTTATTTTAAGGTATTAGTTATAAAAATGCATATTAAATTTTTAAAAATGTGAAAAGAGAAAGTGTAAGAAAATAAGATGACTTTATCAAAGGAATTTAGAACTTGGGTCGACTTCTAAAAAATGGGCTAAGCAAAGGAATCTTAGGAAGACAAAACACCCAACACATGAAATATGTTGGCACCAGCAAGTTATAGAGGTGGAAATGCACATACCATTTTCTGCCTGTAATAATTATATTCAACTTCAGGAGCATAAGATTCTGTTGGGCATGGGTTGAAAGTAATTGGATGTGGTCAGCTTCTGGAGAATGTGAAGAACTTGAGAAATTTATCTGGCTTTGGTAATTACAGATACAGGAGACTTTGAGTTTAATTTTGTCTTTTCATTTCCTATTTAATTGTGATAGCTCAAATCTCTGAAAGAATTGAAATACCCAATACTGTGAATTGGGACAATTATTTTTAACTATTCATTTTGGCCCTCTATAAGTCGTATCTAAATAAATATGAAAGAGAAAAAAATTGCATGAGTTTCTCCTCTAATTTTAGAATATACCATAAACCTAGTTCTGTTGGCCCTGTATTGATTATTGAAAATATAGACAAGGTTGGAAATAAAAGGCTTTTCCTCAACTCTCAGAACAACCAAACCAAAACAAGATACTTAAAACCAGCAAATAAACAAAAGCCAAATGTTGTTATAGTGCTGGTAACAGAGGCAGAATCACACGAAGTGGAGGTAGGAAGGAGACTGGGAAAAGCTCAGGGACTTAATTTTTGTTCACATCAAAATACACTCCTCCAAAATATTTATTAACAAGAAAGCATGATTCATCTTCAATTTAAAAAGTTGCCTCTAACACTGGCCTCTCTTGGCAAAGTATGTAACTGATTTCCTCCATGTGGGGCATATCCTTTGAGCAGTCTTTCCAGAAATGGAGATGCTCCCTTATGATCATGAGCACACATTTCTGAGAATACTAATTTGAATATGGGTACAATCTATATCCATGGAACACAAAGCATTCAACTGACCTACACAGAAACTAGAAGTACTGTGTTTCAACTCAACTAACTAAATACTGATGGTGTTTTCTCAAAGAGAAAAAATTGTGGTAGCTCAAGTTCAAACAGATTCAGATTTGCCAAGACAGTGCCTATGATGTGAGTCAGCTACGTCCTCTTTTAGCAAACTTTTGTTTGAATTAGTTTCCCCTTCAATAACAAATATTAATCGCAACTTTAACCCTCTGATTTAACCATCCCCGAGAAGTCAATGCCCTTAGATGCCTATCATATCTTAAATGCTCTCTTAAATATTAAAATTATATAATTATGTCTAATTATGCAATATATTGTATTTGAATACAAAATCATAATTCAGTTTTGGCATCATTCTCATCTTATAGCATTTGCCTTATTATGCTGCAGCATTTTGCGTATTTTTGATCCAACAGTATAAATGGAATAGCTTTTGCATACTGAGTGTCTTAAAACTCACTTTAAAGAAATTTACTATCAAAGCAGATTTTCTGTTTGAATGGAAAAAATAACTTTGTAATGTGTATTATGAAATCTTAAATATTAATACTATTTAAAGTTAATGCTATGCCAAAGAAAATGGCTAATAATACATTATACAATTAAATGCCTATAAGATTAGCTCATTTATTAACAAAAGAAAATAGATTCAAACAGAAAGGTTCTGATTTGTAGGTTTTGTGTTTTTTGTTTTTTTTTTTTTTAGCGAGGATTGCCCATCTGTAAAAACTAAATTATTCATTCGTTTTTTAAACTACAAGATATATCAGTTTGCAATTATTTGTATTATGTTTGAATGCTTTGTCTTGTGTTCCTGATAAAACAAAAACAGTTTTTCTCTTCTTATATGAAAGTATCTTCTTCTGCACAGATGTCACTAATAATTACCAAAAACATCAAGCAAAAGAAGCATCTTCTTCCTATGTATAGTTATTGGGGATTTCTGGATACCCTGGAATCACCTAAGGTCTCAATGCTTTTCTGACAGACCCTGTGCTGGACTGTATTTGTTATCACGCCTTAACCCGGTTCTCAGGTACTCAGCTCTTCATCATTAGTCTGACCCTCCCAATATTCACCCTCACCTGTCCAAGATGAAGTTTCTCCTATTTCACACTCTATGTTGTAACTTACGTATCTTGGTGCATAGTTGCTTGCATATCATCCTGGGCTTGACTTCAAGGATAGTTTTTCTTTTCTTTTCAATATGACTAGCCTGAAACACCTTGAAATCATGTAGGTTTTGTTCCTAAGGCATTTTGAAGATTATGTATTAACAGAATGCTAAGGAAATGCAAGGGCCCCTGCTGTGCTCCAGCAAGCTAACCAACTTAACTAGGACACAATTACCCCTTTCTCAAACCTATCAATTACAGCAAAGTTTGTGTACATCATCTCTCAATGGAATTAATGCATATTAGAAAAAAAAAAAAACTTCCACATCCTGTAAAATTAATCTACCTAGACAGTTTTAAGCACATTTGAGGACTTCTTGAGAGTAAGAACATCGCTTGAGTGATGCCCCAAAGCTCTTTTACATACCATTCCCCATGGCATGACATTTATTGTCTTAACTGTAAAAACTCATTTACTCATTACAGAGAGCATCTTACTTCTGGACATGTGTACCAAGTTTTCTCGAAGGTGCATCCTCCTCCTTGACCCAGTTCACGTGCTCTGCATGGGACTCTACCTCTACCTTCAGGTACAGAACACGTGACTTTCTAAGCCAACCAGCCTGTCCTATTTCCTTAGTCACAGTGGTTGATTCAGGGATATTGGTTAATGACCCAGTTTTGGTCATTAGTGATCAAGTCTGTTGGGAAAAGAGATTCCTGATGAATTAGAAGCAGGGATCACTTTGACTCAGAGATACCGTATCCATTTTACCACCGTGGGAACCTGAGAATGAAGCTCGGAGGAGAGCAGCGCTGAGAGATCAAGAGAAACTAGGTCCCGGATGAAGCTGTTTAGCCTCAGAAATCTTGATTGTTTTCTAAATTTTCCAGTTACGTGGAAGAAAACTTTTTGTTGGTTTATCATAGTTTGGATTGGTTTTAATGTCTCTTGAAACCAGGAGTCCTAACTAACTCATTTGAAATCTTTAAAAAATATTTTGTTTCCTTAACAGTACCGTTTTTCAGCTGCTGCATTCTCATGTATTGACAGACCAAATATGTCAATAAATGAAAAGTCAGAATTTCAGTATAGTCCTCAGTGAAGGGGGCTACATTTTAGCTGATATAAGGAATGGGCTGATAACATATTAAAAGTCCAGAGAGAAATTAAATATTAAGATCTAGTATAGATAGTAGATTTCATTTATCTTTTCAGGGTCTGACCAAAAACTTCTTTTCATGAAAATGTACCTTATCAACTTAAGCCCAAACTAAGTGAAAATAAAGTAGGAAGGCTGTGGTTAGACATATCACTTTAGTTTTTCTCTATTTCAGGTGACTTGCTTTTATCTCCAAATTAGGGGAATTGTTTCTATCCACAGTTAGGTGACAGTTTTATAAACAGAAAGCCAATCAATGTATATTGTTGTCAGCTGATATCATTAATTGAGATGGGACATTTCTTATAAGAAAGTTTATTTTGAACTTCCTGTCATTCCAGCAGAAATCAACTCAATATATGGTTGCCATAATGAATAAGAACGTAGGAAGCTTAAGAGCAAAAACAAAGCAAGAACACTAATAATGAGTCAACCAAAAATGTCTCGTCTTACCTAACAATGAGGGAAGAATTTAATTAATGGATAAAAATGGGCTAGTCTTGGCAAAATTGTTAGGTTAAACGAGACATTTTTGGTTGACTCATTATTAGTGTTCTTGCTTTGTTTTTGCTCTTAAGCTTCCTACGTTCTTTCCTGAGTTCTTCATTTCTTGTCATATATTCCTTTCCTCTTCTGACTCTTTCAAAGTTTCTTGTTCTTTGCTGTATTCCCTTGGAGGTATGCTAAGTTATATGCTATCATGCTTGATAAGAGTTATGTTTATGATATTTCCTTAATGCGTAAACCTCATATGATATTTGCATGACAGTAGTCAAATTTTAATCCAATACCATAATCTAAAAAAAAAAAATATGCGACATGCATATTGAGGATCTTTTAAAAATTAATGCCTATGCCATACATCCCTAATGGATTGCAGAGCTTGCTGTCTCATTTAGGACGGTGCTTCAGTATCTCTCTTAACACAACTCATATAATCAGCCACTAACAATCAATTGTACTTATTAAAGAGGTGAAATTATTTGCCTCCTTGCCTTAGCTAAATTAATTAATTTTCTAACTGTAGCATTTCAGGCACAGTGAAATGATGGGTGGGAAATTATTTTGTATAAAGAATTTCCTTCATTGGCATGTAAGCATCCACCTACACTGCTGTCATATCAAGTTAGTCCATGAGTATTTTAAAGATAGTTAAAAAAGATATAGATTTGGGTGTTACTGAACAGTGCTTTTTATATTGTCATTTGAATATAAATGTATTCAGTGACCTAAGTGAGTTTATATTCTCCCTCCTCCAACTTAGATTATTTATAAAATAATTTTTTTTTGTCAAAATAACACATTCCATCTAGAGAAGACTAAATTAAATACTTCAGTCCCTGCTTCGTTTTCCTTCCCCCTTGCCCCCAGAATAAGGCTATTCATATGGAAAACAAAATACAGGCACTATTAGAATGGTATCATCTCTTATTTACTTCACAAAACAGAATACAATATGGGTTGCTGTGAAATACAAATGAACTGTAATCCTCATCAGGTTTGGAAATAATGGATTCAGGCTAACGTTTCCAGAAGAAATATGAAGGCAGTATTCTAAATTTCCTATTCTTTCCCAAATGAGTTTGCACAAAATGTGTCGCTAAGAAGAGTAATGTGCCCATCACATAGTGAAATTTCCCACTTGCAAAATGAAAATGAAAAGTCTGCATTTTAGGATGGCATATTTAAACACATGCACCATGCTGTTTGTACAGGAGGGAAAAGAAAGCTCCCCCTACTGGAGCATAAAAAAGCCTCATCGCTTTCCTGCACCCCATGGCTCCATCATATGCAGGAAGGCACGAAAACATATAGTCTTCCCATTATCTCACACAGAATCCTAGTTCTCTCATCAAAACATTACATTTTCCTCATTTTGGTTAATTAAAGGACAGCTGGACATTTTGTTATTGCACCAGTCTCAGCTCTGCCTAGTTGAAATGGGGCACGTAAAGATCTTGATCCCAAAGACACTTTCACCCGAGACAGTTTTAAAACCCATGCCTCTGATAAAGGAATTTAAAAAAATTCTTTAAACATGTACATACATCTGCCTGTGTATGATTTTCACAATGCACACACACACACACACACACACACAAACACACATGTATACATATACATATAGAGTGAAACAGCATGAAAAATTTATATACATGTATATATGTATATATACACATATATTAGACATATGAAAGAGAGAGGACATTTAGGCACGCATATGTACCGCTTTAAAGGTTATTTTTATTTCTTTTGTGTGTGTGTGTGTGTGTGTGTGTGTGTGCGCGCGCTTAGGAAGGAATAAAAAAAGAGTCATTTGATTGGTGAGTTGTTATTAATATTTGGATATTAGAATGCATTTATATCTATTTATATCTATATCTGTAGGTATCTACATATAACTATAAACACACATATTACTCTGTAAGCATAAAAAGCCACTATAAATTTGAGAGGTTTAAAGATTCAGAGGCATAGACAAACTAGAGAAAAAATAATGTTTCCTATAAGAGTATATGAAATAACATCTTTTATCAAGTGGGCAAAGGGTCTATAGTGAAAAGGATTCTAACAAAAATTTGTCTCGAAAGATTTTCTCAGCTACTGTCATCCTATAGCTAAATCTCTTGCTGTCTATAGAAACACATCTATGGTTAACCAAAGTTAAAGGTATTTCTATCAATTCCAGTAGGATGGGGGCATGGCAGAGGGGGACATTAAACATGTTCTCCATATCTTTTCATGGTTTTAGAGTTACTGACATGAGACACTCTGAGGACACTCCCCTCTCATCACATTAGGTGGGAGCCTTTATCTATAGAGAAACGACAGACAATTGGAACAATCTTGCTTTTGAAATAGGTTCAATTATAGTTCACTACTTACAAGACTAGGTCCATAGTTTTCATTTTGTCTTTTTCTTTTTGATATAAAAAACAACTTTACATCAAAATTTGGGGATTGTGGCTCCTTTAGAATTGGTAAATAAATAACATACTCCAAGATTCTCTCCCCACTGGACTAAGCAAATGACCTGCTTCTAAAGCAGCTTTAGACTCTCAAGAATTAAGGAGGTCTCTGGGCCTTAGGCGATTGAAACTTGTCAGCAAGGTTCCCACTTCTTAGAAATCCGAGGCATTACACTCTCATTGCTTTGAAAGCCACACTGATTGACTTTTTGTCCAGATGATTCCAAATTCTAAGGGGTGTGTGTTGGTGTTCTTGACTATAGAACTAGAGATCATTTAGGGGATATTCTTTGCCCCTTTTCTTGTCTCCCTTAATAGGTTTAGGGACAACTAGTCTCAGAAAAAGGTGTTTTGGTACAGCCTAGAAATCATCTTTCATTAGAACTTCCGCTGTTTACGCATATTTTAAAGAAAACAACATAGTCACAGATTGAAAATAATGCAGACTTTTTTTCTCTCAATCTTCATTTTATTAGAAATAAAATATAAAAGATAAAACTTTTTAGAAGTGGACAAAATATGATTATGATCTATCATAATTGGGGAGAAATGTGTAAATCAGATTTGTTACTCCTTTCCAGCAACTAGAAGTGGGTTACCTCTTATAAAGGAAGAGTGTACCTCTAAACCCAACTACACTAGGTATGTTGAAACACATAAAATTTCCAATTACTGCTTCAGAATTTATTGTGCACATATGGAAAATAATACTTGTAAAACAGAAAGGGGTTTGTGCCTTTGCTGTCAATACTGTGAAGGATGGGGTGATTATAAAGCAAATTAACAATACTTTTAAATGTGCATTCACTTATCTTTCCAATTAAATCCTTGTTAAACAACTGCACAGACAGTAATGGCGCTTCTGCAAAGCACTGATTGAGACAGTTTTATTGTAATTTTTACTCTGTAACAATTAATCAAGTAGGCATTTTCTTTATTATTAAATTATTTAGTTAATAAATATTCTTGAATGGCTAACATATTTGTAGTTTTTGTGTTATTTTTGATTTTCCTACAGTAGAACATATTTGGGGTATTTCCATTTTCAAGCAGTGGGACTATTAAAAGATGAGATTTTATAATTTTTTTTCTCTAAAAGAATAACTGTGAACAGAGAAGTCCTTGAAACTTTAAACTATACAAAAACTCTATTTCAACCCCATTTTATTTTGTAAGGAATGCAAACACATTGCTTTTAGCAGATAAGAAATAAGAGGTTTTGCTTTAAGGCATCTTTCTGTTAGGGTAAGCATTAAAATTAGCATTTTAAAAGTTCATTAATATCAGTTACTGACTTTGAGTCATAAAGCTGCATTGTAGTTAACATTTCCTTATCCCAGCAAAATGAAAAAATACCTGAACATTATTTCTTTTATAAACATACAAGGTGGTATAAATTAGGAAGCAGATAAAAATATCTAAAGGTGTTCTTTTTATTTTTGAATTCTCCTTTTTATAATTTGGAGATTTGAATTTATTTACCTAGTATATTTCACTTTTTAAAAGTACTTTTAAAGCCTCTTGTGTTTTAGTTGTATTTTGTGTCTTTATAACATTTTTAATTAGGAGGAATTCCTAGAAAACAAGATTAGTAGTGAGTGAGGGTGGTGATCTCAGAAACTACACCTGACTTTTGGATTCAGGAGGGCTATATTAATTCAGAAGTAAGAGTAATACTTGAGAGATATGATGTTTTCTTTAGTCATAAAAAAGAAAATTTCAGGCAAGGCTAGCTTACCATTGCCTAAGTGATGTGATTTGAGGTCAGTCAACATTACTTATTGAAAATGCCCTATGTGAAAACTTGATATCCTCACTCTTGACCTGATTATCAGAGAAGCCCATTACGTTATGCTTCCCAGGAACAGTAGAGAGCTTGAACTGGTAAACTCAGATTAACAGACTGTCACCTTGGAAAGTCTGATCAGACTTTTGAGAGACAGGAATGATACAGTTCAGCATTTGGTAAGGAAACAGGGAGAAGTAAAGAGGGAATGAAGAAGATGGGTGCTTTAGGTATGAATATGGAGAAAGTGGGTTTATTAAGACTCAACAACTTGGAGATGTCAAGAGTGAGGGCAGGGTGACCTGAAGCCTCTAAATACACTTGACTCCTCTATGTTTTAATTGATGTTCGAGCCCAGTTTCAAGTCAGGTAGATCTCTGGGGTAGAAATGTTGATGTCAAGGCATGTATTTCTCCTAGCTGAATATTTGACAAGCAGAAGTAAGAGGTTCGGCAGGCCCAATGATATTGAGGGCCCATAAGGTGATTGGTATATGATGGGCATAATGGGGAATCCAGAGGTGACTATAAAGTACATCTAACAGTCAGGAAAGGAAAAGAGATACGACCAAAATCAGTGTGCTACTGCTGATACAAAATGCAATGGGAACACAGTGGAAAAAAAGTTAATTCTTGTTGTGATTTATTTTAAGAATCATGAGCTTTGTCTTCATGAGTAGAATTAATCAGTCAGCAAAACCAGTGATAATGCATTTCTTGCTTGGAAAGAGAGAAATGCTGTTCTTTATATTGAGACCAATCAAATGATAATATGCATATATACTCTTTCTCCTGTGGCTAATAGGACGTCGAATTCCAATATCCTGAGTAGGGAAAGGTGAGTGAACCCTTATGGTTCTCAGGACATGAAAGGGGTAGATTAACAATAAGGGAAACTAGGGCACTCACTAAAAAAAATGTAGCAGGGGGTGAGGACGCCACAAAAAGATAATCCGAAGAAATGTAAAAGATAAGGAGATGGTGAAACAGCAAGAAAGACCGATATTTAAGCAAAATCATTCCAATGGGCCTTTTAGATTCTCACAGATATTATGTTAAGTAGACTATTGGACATTCTGCTTGCCCTGAGAGACTCCAAGAAGGAGACTTAGGCATTAGGAGACCATAGCTGGGCTTTAAATCCAGTATGTCCCTGGATTATCACAAGACATATAGTGCCTTTTGGAAACATCAGCTAAATGAACAAACACAACTTTTAGCAATTCATTTAACCTCATAGGGACTTCTGTTCATCTATGAAGTAGATAGCTTTCTTATAAAGATCTAGTGAGACAGCATTTAATAGTGCTTTGGAAAACTCAAGTACTGATGTTCTCTTGACATGTTCTAAGGAGTAAACTCCATTCTCTTAAAGAGGATTTACATAATTCTTTAAAACAAGACATAGCTTTTTTCTTGTTTCAAAAGAAATATGTGTTCATTGTAGGAAATTAGGAAATAGTTTGGGGAAAAAAAGAAGACAATAAAAATCACCAGTACCTAGTCTTAACATTTTATGCATTCTTGCCATTGTTTCTGGAACAGAGTTCAGTAATATACAGTGACATCATTTGAGACTGATTTCTAGCATGCATAGAATGTCCCACCTTCTTTTTAAAGGAAATGGCCCAACCTTGGATCTAATCAGCAAATTAATTAAAATTTGTAGAGATTTTACCAAGTGTAAGATATTGTTTGAAGTGTAGACAAACTTAGAAGATATGAGCTTTGCTCTTAAGTATTCAGTGTGTTAAAGAGATCAGATGCATATGCACATAATTTTTGCTAATGATATCTGACAATATATACAACATGAGATTATTGTGTACTACGTAGTTGAAACTGCCAAGCACAGGATTTTAAAGGAGCAGTAATTCCTGTGGTTTGGCGTGGTCCAGAGAAAATTCGATATGTTTAAATAATCCAAGGAGGACATGAGATAAGCCCTTTATCAAATATTCTTTACTGTAAAAAGCCATATACCTCATTATATTACGATAGATATCTTCATTAGGATGGTTGTGAGAAACACATTTGGATATAACTTCCATTTCTATATGTTGTACCATTTTCGCATGCCATCAACCCATCTCAAGAGAACAGATAGTCTTGCCTTACAGATAAGAAAATCATCCTCGGAAGGTTAAATAACTTGGGCAAGACAACACAGCTAGTAAGAGGTGATATGGAAATAGATCCAGATTTTCTAACTCTTGGGTCACTGTTCTGATTACACTTTGTTGCCTAGAAGGAATGGCTCAAAGGGCATATGAAAAATGAGACAAATTAGAATATGGAGATTACCTCATACAAATCAATCATTATTATTATATCTCAATTGAACTACTATAACAACCTCCTAACTATTCTCCTGTTTCCAGTCTTATTCTCTATAATTTATTCTTTTCATAATAGCCAGAAGATTAAAAATAATAATATCATATTATATTCTGATTTCTATCCCCCTCTAGCATAGTGACTTAGAATGAAAGACAAAACTTCTTACCTTGATTTTCAAGAGCCCTGCTGAGCTGGCTTTGCTCACCTCTGACCTCTGTGTGTCTTAATCTCATACAAGCCCTTGTTCTTTGTAGTCAGTTTCCTTCTGCCTGCTCTGCTCTCCTCCCACATCTTTGCATGGCTCTCTCTTTCCTATCAGGTCTGGTCTCTACTCAAATGGCTCCTCCTCAAAGAGCTCCTCCAATCTAAGGGCCATCCATCCCTCTCATCTCCATCAGTTATTCTCTATCATGCCGCTATGTCTTGATTCTTGACATAATCCATACACATCTTGCATATTTGCTTATTATCTATCTCCTGACACAAAATTAACACATCACCAAGGTCTGATTCCCCCAGGCTCTCCCAGTACCTAGAATGACTAAATCCTCACTTGACATTTTCCTTAGGAAAACTGAAGCTTTATTTTCATCTTCAAACTAATTTTCCTCTTTCCTCGATTCTTCTCATATGCTCTGCAGTTTGTATTACTTTATTTGAGCCATGGCAAGACCAAGAAAGTCACTTGCAATTTGATCAGAGGTGTCCTTTGGCAGAGTAATCCTGGGCTGGCAGGGCCTTGGCAACAAGCAATGCCTCTGAGAGGGATCACTCTTTGGAAATTCATACATGCAGGTGACAGTCCTAACTGTGGTCTTAGTACCACCTTGGTTGGAAGTCATCCATTGCTTAGATCATCTTTCTTGGCTTAATGAGCTGGATTGGTAGGGCTGACTTTGCTCTCCCAGTTTGGCAGTCACTTCCTCTTTTCATCAAGTCTTTCCTATGGGGTTCTTGTAAGACAATCAGACTGTGACATTGGGTGGAGGTGGGGATGGGGTAGGGAGAAGTGTATATGGTTCACTGAATTGGTTCAAAATGGACTCTCAAATTCTAAAGATCTTCTTTCTTGGGGCTATACATTTCTTCCTGGTCCTAAGGTTACCTTTGGATCAGGACTTAATCATCACCAGTGGTCCAACATTACTCATTAATTCACTTATTGAATTCGTTTTTATTCAACAAATCCTTGTTTGAAGGCTATTATGTACCTGGTGCAATAAACAGAGGATACTTAGGTAACCAAAGCAGACAAGGTTTTGATCATATAGAGACCATAGTATAGGGAAGAGGGAAGGTGCCAAAACAACAAATAAAGAAGCAAGGCTGTTTCAGATAGTATGTGTTCTGAAGAAATAAAAACAAGGTATTGGGATGAAGAGTGATGGGATAGGTAGGGTGGGGGCATGTTTTAGATGCTTAGTCAAGGACATCCTTGAATGTGATTTGTATGTTGAGAAGAGTGAATCTAGTGAGGATCTGAAGGAAGCACATTTCAGGTAGACAGGAGCAAAAGCCAAAGCTCTGGGAAGAAAATGAACTTGATGTGTCTGAGGAATACAAGAAGACAGAGTTTGGAAAATAATGAGACAAGAGAGAGGAACATGGTGAGATCGGAAAGGTGGGAAAGAAGAACAGGTAGGGCCTACACGACCTAGAATTTTCTCACTAATTTAAATTTAATAAGTCACCAGTCTTCTTGGTTATTGGATTGGAATATCCATGGGAATACATCATTGAGGTCATTCGCTGTATTTGCTGCTGTATTTCCAGTATCCTGCATGTTGCTTGACACATAGTAAGAACTTTTTATTGTATTGATGAATAAATGATGTAAATGTTGCATTATTCTTTAATCTAAAATCAAGGATTAAATTGTGGGAAAATATAATGCAAAATATAGATTGAGTTTTCATTACTGAGAGACTCAGAAATGGCACCTAATACAATGTACCAATGTCACCATTTGATATAGAGTTGATTGTAATAGAAGTTTATCATTCTTTTATTTTATTTTGTAGAAACACATCCTTAGTTCATACAGATTATTGGACACTTTTCTATATAGGGGATACTAAGATAAACTAAGCTTCCTACTATTGATGAAGTTACAGTTAGAGGTTAATTATTTTAAAAAGATATTTTTAAATAAGTTTTTTTTTCTTATGAAAGGGTCACACAAACTGGTAGTATAGTATTATACTATAATATTATAAGGAGAATAAGTGGTTTCGATTCTTTGATGTTTAAAGGAAGAAAATGTCTCTCTGCCCCCTCCCCCTTGGTAAATTGAATCCAGCAACCAGCAATATATTCTTTAGAGTAAATTTAAAATGAGTTCCCTGTCTAGCTTCAGAGCATATTAATTTTGTGGCCTTAGAACAGTTACTTAATCTTTCTGAGCCATAGTTTTCTTGTGTGAATAATGTGGATAAAAAGTTTATCTACCTTGAAAATTTTCATGAGGGTTAGAGATAACTTTAATTTTGCATACCTGCCATGAAGTAGGTTCTCAATTAAATGCTAACTATCAGTAGCATAAACATTATTCCACTGCATTTTAAAATATTATTTATTCCTTAGTTTTGTTAGCACATCCATAGGTAAAATATCTTTCTTTTTCATTTATTTCAGAATCTACAGCACTGGAAAAGTGCTGTTGTGAAAAATGTCAGTAATTTTAATCTTACTAATAATATACATGTTGTGTCCATGGCATTTTTTAAAGTTATACTCCAAATAATGAGTTGAGAGTTCACAAAAGTTAGTGAACAATATTACATCGATCAATAGTCAAAAATAAAACCTTGCATCACTAGCAAACTTGTTAACAAAAAAGAGATTCATGGTCTATTTCTGTTTTCCTCAAACATAAATACCACATGTGTTATGGCTTGTAGGTCTTGACTCCACTAGATATCCAGAATAAAACTTACTGGATATTTTGAAGAGTTTCCTCGACTTGGCTATGTGCTTGACTCAACTAAGGTGTTTTTCTTTTAAAATACATACCTCTAGTTCCAACTCCAGACTTTTTACATCAGTGTTTCTATGACTGGGCTCCAGAATCCTAGTTTTTAAAAAGTTCCACCACTTGATTCTTGCTGCAGACAGACTTTTAAAATGACCTCTGATCAGCTCCCTCTCCTTGGGTTTGTTTTGCGTAATCTCCTCTCCTAGGGTATGAATAGGAACTGTGACTTCTAACCATCAGAATGTATCAAAGGTGATGGGATATAGCCTTCATGATTATCTTACATAAGATTATAACTTCAGCTTTAGCTACCAGTCTTTCCCTCTTGCTGCTTTGATGAAGGCAGCTGCTATGTTATGGGATGGCCTATGGAGAGGTCCACAAGGCTTATGGCCAACAGCTAGTAATGTTAAGACCTTAGGTCTAACAACCCACAAGGACCTAAATCCTGCTAACAATCATGTGAGCTTGAAAGCAGACCTGTTCCCAATTGAGCCACCAGATGAGAACTCACCACTAGCCCACACCTTAATTGTAGCCTTACAGAGGATTCAGTTAATCCATGCCCAGACCTCTGACTCACCAAAACTGAGAGATAAAAAATGTGTATGTTGCTATAAGTAGCTAAGTTGGTGGTAATACTGTTATGCAGCAGTAGATAACCTGTACAACTCTGAAATGTAATCAGGGCTTGGGACCAATGCTATAGAGCATAGAGCAGAAATAAACTTGATATGTTTTCCCACAATTTTTAGTGATTGCTCATTAATTCTAATGGTGATGATGATGATTTATGATGATAATGGAATTTTGCAAGTATCCTTGAGGGTTTCCTTGGGGACTGGCAGTTGCATAACTCTGAGTGATTTGATTTCTGGACTCAATGGCCAAATCTACATGGAAAAGTCACAACCAAATTAGGATCTAAAAAATCAGTAGACCTGACTCACCCTCACCAATGATCATGGGATTATTCTTTTGGAATGTGGACTCTTCCAAAAGCTTATTGATAACATAAAATTAAATTTATTTTTTTGTGTGTCTAGGAACCCAGAAGTCCCATGAATTTGACTAGTAATGAGATGAATCATTAGATAGGAGGAAGTCTCCAAAGCTTTCCTATATTTGGTTTATTTCCTAGAAAAACAATCTTAATATCATCAAAGAATGTTCAGTCATGTGGATGCAAAAACTAAACTAAATTATTAATATTTAGTATCATGATGATATTAAGTAAACTAAGTAATATTGATCTAATTTCATCTGACTACTTGTCATCTAAATTGAAGTTAATATTAAACTTTACTGAACTGATTCAGAGTTTTTAAAGGTTTCACATTTTCATTATTATTACCATTTTGGATATGAAGAGTCTGTGATTCAAAGGGGTTAAAATAGTTTCTATTAGACTGACAAATCACTCAGAATCGAGATAAGGAGGCAGTTCCATCGATCTTTATCCAGTGCTCTTTTCCCACTAGATGGTCTCTGCCTTTAATTGTTTCACCACGGCCTTAGGTCAGGCCTTATTGCTTGGTAGGTAATGAATTATAAAATATAAGTTATGATAAATATGTGATATAAAATAAGTCACCAGAATTCTTGTACTTTAGAGACTAGAGGTAGTCACTAAGTTGTTATTAGAATATTATATAAAACGCTAAATGTTATATAAATGTGTATGAATGTGAAGAGTTGGTTATTTTGACCTCTGTGTTCAGATTATTTAATAATGACAATACATTTCCTTTAGCAGCTAGAAAGCAATACAAGTTTTGCCCTCAGTAGTCTTTGAACTCCCTGACTCAATGTAGCTGAAAAATGAGGTCTAAGAAAGTTTCCAAAGCCCTGAATGATGTTAAAGTCTGGCCCTTTTATGATCAAGTGATCTTTTCAGCTTTAATGGGAAAAATAAATCATTTTTAAAAGATAATCTTGTCACACGAAAGCCAGAAAGGTGCAATAACCATGATTCGACTTAACCAAAAAACCACCCTGCGGAATGGGATAAAAAGCAAATAACACAGTTTGTTCTATTGCTGCTGTGCTTGATGGTGAGAGTGAAGTAGACTTAAGGAAATATCACGTTTTAAAAATAATAAGAGGGCATTATAAACACACTTAATAGAAAAATGACTGGATTTGATATGAGGGCTATTTTATACGAACAGAACTAAAAGTTTTCCAGATCTTTTTCTGTTTCATCCAATTGCTTATTTCATGATGAAACTGCCAATTGTTTACATTCTTTCTCTTTCCTCCTTTATTCAATTTCTGATACTGCAAGTAATATGAAAAGCATAGGATAGCTACTAAAGTTAATGCTTTGCTTTGCTTTGTGGCATGAATCTATATAAAAGTAGTTCAGATATACTTGGTAACAAAAAATTGTTTCCCTAATAGTTTATTTTTGAGGGAGCTTATTCTTAGCATGTTCAAAATAAGTAAATTACTCTCTTTAAGCCAATATTTAATGTTGATTATTATGCCAATAAGATCTGGGTGAATAAAAATATGCAAAGTGCAAGACTGCAAATTAATGGAAAAAAAAAAAAACCTCTTCCATTTCAAACTACACGCACAATAGTATGCATGTGTGCATGCGCACATGCACACACACAAACACCCACACACTCACATACCCACACACCCAATTAAGATTCTTGGCCATGTAGATTTATGACATTTATATATTTCTTTCCTCCTGGTGTGAAAAAGTGAAGGAGGGTGTTTCCAGAATCTTCTCTTATTTTTTTCTACATATGGAATACATGTCTAAAACCTTGCTAAGAAGCAATTTCTTCTGGTTTAGATAAATGGTTAGTGGGAATATTTGTACTAAGAACCACCAGTCTGGAAAATTCCAAGTCAGTTATTCCTGTGATGGGTTATAGTTCATCCTCCCGTTGGCTCATGGGCTTGAGAAACTTAATAGTTGATTTTTTCCAAAAAGGATGCTGGTCTTTCTCATCTGTTTTTTAAAGGATGAAAGAGAATGTCTAAGTAATACTACAGAGAGTCTGAACTGAATTTTGAGTTGGGGCAATAAGCCTCAATGCGCCGCTCAAACCAGAATGTTGATGTCAGGAGGAGGAGGAATTCAGCCTGGTGGGATTTCTAACACTCATTGACAAATGTTCTCAAGACAGTTATACAGCATCCTCCACGTTGAGGTCTGTCCTTTGCAAAAGTACCCTTACGCAAGAAAACTATCAGGTCACAGATCATTTTGAAGAATCAACTCGGTGTCACAGGCTGATGACAGGTTGACATCTAAGGTCATGGGCTAGCTTTCTTTGGGGGATGCCCTCATAGAGAGCAAGAGTTGCATCAGCAAAATGTCACTGACAGCTGTCACCAAATACAACAGATAGGGCAGAGCACTGCTCGCTAATGCACCAAGAGCCCTGTAAATTGAGAATCTGTGATGCCTTTCCTGAAGGCTGCAATGGAATGTTGTGTTAAAGCACTTTCTTGGTCAAACATAGATATATAAAACCCTACAGAGGATGGCAGTGCCAAGCTTATTTGTAACTGCAATGTTTGGTGTTTTCCCAGGTATCTCTCTTTCTGGAACAGTTTTAGCCAAACTCCTAAGAAAGTACCTTTCACTTACCTATACCAGAAAGCAGGTATAAATGGAAAGTCACTAACAAGTGCATGTAACATGAAAAGACTAATCTCCACTTTTATAAATAGATAATCAACAATTATGCTGAATCATGGCAGTGGTTTTCAGCATAGGCTCAAATCAGAGAGAGCTGAGATATAGGTCCTTCACATGGCGTATGACCTTAGGGCATGTTTTAATATCTCTGAGTTTCAGTTTCCTAGTCTTTAAAATGGAAACAATAATAGTACCTGTTCTATAGGATGGTAGAAAGGATTAAATTATGTAAGTAAAGCACTTAGTTTAGTGCCTGCCTCATAATAAACTATAAAAATGTTAGCTATTTTTATAATAAATATTATTATTGTCACCACTATTACTAGTTATAATTAAGAAAAGCTTTTCAAAAGTGATCACTTTGAATTTAACTTGTATGCCATCTGATCTGGGAGTATAATAAGGGTATCCAATTCCTACTGATTTAGTGAGTCAAATAGAAAACCAAAACAAATTGAATCATTCAACTGGTGTATTTAGAATTGCTGATGATTATAGCATTCAAGAAAGTTAGTGAAATACATAAATTGCAACTGAACTGTTCTTGAAAATCCCCCAAATCAGTTTTCATTTGTCTAGCTTAATCATGGGTAGGGCTTGTTCATTTTAAACATGTATATTTAGAGTCTTCTCCTTGTGGAATGTGAACTTGGAAGAGATAAAAGGTGTTAAGACAAAAAGGGTATGCTCAAATCATTTATGTCCCACCTTTGAAAACAAAAGAGAATTCACTGCATTCACATATCGCTTTACACTTCTCATGGAATTATCACCACATTGCCATTTTATTAAATTGTGTGTGCATGCACGCACACGTACATATATACACCCAGAGGGAAGACCACGAAATACACACTCAGCCTCTTTGTATCCAGCACTGATTCCCTTGTAAGTCTGCTCTGCTGTCAGAGACCAGGTTATAGATGGAGGGGAAGGTCTGGTGTTCACACCAAGGTTATGGGTTCACTCCAGAAATTTCATTCAAAAGATGATCTGATTAACAAAATTTGAGAGAGGCTGGTATATGTATTTCTTTTATCATCTAATTAAAAAAAAAAAACTCCACAACACAACTTGGATAAAACCACTGCTATCAAAGGTCCTAATGTAGCATAATTTGTGTTGAGTGTGTTGCATTCTGACAGTGCTATAAACCAGGAAGACAGTTTACTGACAATTCTGCGTTACCAGATACCAACTCAGGCCTCTGTCCAGCTCTGTGTTGTCAACTCTCACGGATACATGAGCAATTTCACAGCCTCCAAGGATGCTGAAGTTTGGATTGTGAAAGAGGAGATGAATAGATTTTATATTTTCATTGTAGAGATATATATATATTTTTTGCCTTTTCAAACTGCTGAGCATAATTTTTTTTTTTAAAGCAGGAAATGCAACTAGTGTTTGTTTCTACCATGGCTTCTGTTTTGAGATTTTTCTTTGTAGAAGAAATGTGTTGCCCAGCTGTCTAGAATTCCAATCAGGATATGGTTTCAGTATGAAATATATTACAAGAGTGATTTTAGCTGGTTATAAACAGGAATGAAAATGAGGCCGGGACTATTTTATCTAATTTTTACCCACAGAAGGGGCTCTCTGAGTCAGTCTAATGGAGCCAATATGAGTAAATGAGGTAAAGTTTAGTTCTGTTTTTTGCCCAGGAAGGAGAGTAATTGTGAAAGGCAAAGGTTCACATTAGTGAGAGCAAGCAAAGCTGTGGAGATTTTCAGTTACAGAGATTCTCAGAAATAAGACTCATGTGGCCACTGATCAAAAGTACTGCAGTAAACACTTAAAAGGGTGGTTCAACCTGAGTTGAACTGCTGGAAAGTTTAATGCTTCTTAGTAATAATACTTCTATCTGCAAAACACACACTCACACATGTACACACACACATGTATGTATATACATACACATTATTCAACAAACAAGAACTATGAATTTCCTTCTATGGAGACCCAGAGCTACTACTGGTTAACGGAGGAAGATACAAGAATGATTCAGGTTCTTCCTTTTTAAGTGAATAGAGATTTATGGAAGAGGCAGATATTTCAACCAGTATCTTGTTATTTTATTCTAAGACTTTCAAATTTTAATGTTTCTGAAATGTAATCTCTGAATATATGTGATAATATTCTCTCCAAAAGATGGCATTATATCTCTGGGTCTTGTAATAAGTGGAATTTTCTAAGTTAGATATGTATGTATTACTGTAAATTCAATTATCCAATGAAATGGGAAGCTAGGAGGAAATTATTCATAACCTGAGGCTTGAAGACTATGGAGAAATCTACGAGTCAGGAAGTGGGGCGGGAAGGAAAAGATAGGAGGATATTGAAAGTAGAGAGAAGAGAGTATGCAAAAACATTAAGTAATATAATAGTATGTAAATATGGGAGTATAGTTAGAAATGTATTGTGAAGGAAATTCAGACAACTTCCTAGCTAGAAGTCAGGTGGGAAGCCAGAGTATGAAGTCTTTGTGTAAATTCTCTCAAAGCCAGAGACATAATTGACTGTTTTTAAGTGAAAAGAAAACTTCCATGTATTGAACACCTCTACCATGAGTCTGTTATGTTACTAAGGTAATTCTTACAACTGTTTCCAAGGTATCCCCAAAACTTTTCCTGTATTTGCTGATGAGAACCAGAACACAGAGAAGTTAAGTAAAATACCAAGGACACAAGTAGAGAGAGTGGCTTCTACCACATGTCTGATTTTAAACCTATTAACTATCCGTAACACCACGTTGTGATGTATCAGTCTCCTTGTTTTTAACATTTTCTACTTTTTCATTTTTTTTAAATTCATAGTTTTTTAAAGAGAACTTTATGTTTATATTAAAATTGAATGGAACAATATAGAGTTTCCATATTCCCCTTTTATTCTTCCACTCACCGAATGTCATTGCCCAGCCCAGTGTCCCTTATTATTCACATCTTGCATTAGTATGGTACATTTGTTGTAATTGATGAGCCGATATTGATATTTTATTATTAATTGAAGTCTATAGTTTACATTAAGTTTCATTCTTTATGTTGTGCATTATATAGATCTTGAGAAACATAATGTCATGTATCCACCATTACAATATCAAAACTCAATAGTTTCATGACTCTAAAAATCACATGAGCACCTATTCATGCCCCCTTCTCCTCGATTCCTCTGCTGCCACTGAACTTTAACTGTCTGCAATCTTTACCTTTTCCAGATTGTCATACAGTTGGAATAACATAGTATGTAGCATTTTCAGACCGGCTTCTTTCACATAGCAATACATATTTAATAATTGCCCAAGTCTTTTTGTAGTTTGATAGCTCATTTTTTTTAATCACTGAATAATATTCCATTATATGAAAGTACATACCATGGTTTATCTATTCACCTATTGAAGGATATCTTGATTACTTTTAAGTTTTACCAATTATAAATAAAAATGCTACAAAAATTTGTGTGCATGTTTTTGTATGGACATAAATTTTGAACTCATTTGGGTAAATATTGAGGAGCGTAATTTCTGTGTAGTATGGTAAGAATATCCATACTACATACAGCTATAAGAAAATATTTATTTTCATGAGAAACTGCCAAACTATCTTCTAAAGTGGCTGTACCATTTTGTATTTCCACCAGTGAATGTGAGTTTCTGTTGGTTCACATCCTTGTCAGCATTTGATGTTGTCAATATTTCAGACTTTAGACATTCTAATAGCTGTGCAGTGGTATCACATTATTGTTTTTAATTTGTAATTCTTTAATGATACATGCATTTCCTAATTTTTAACTCTCACTTATCAAGTATATATTTTTCTAATGTCTATAATTTTGACTCTAATTTTCCATGATTCATTCATTCATTCATTCATTCATTTATCAACATATATTAAGTGTCTATTGTATGCCAGTAACACTTTTAAAAGTTAGGCTATTTTTATTTCTTTTGATTTTTTTATTATTCTCATCTCCATTTTTAGTTTATCATATGCCACTCACTCTTTATTTTACATGAACTATTAGTTGGTTCCCCTCTCTATTTTTTTCATGTTCATATAAACTTAATTTTTTTTTACTTCTCTGGTGATAATTGTTTACTTTCTTCAGTTTTCTCTTTTCCCCTTCAAAGATTTTATCATTATATATTCACTATGCATACAGCATAAAATCTGAAATAGTGGTAGAGATAAAACTACTAAAAAAAAATCTGAGGTGAGGAAATCACTTACCTTGGTTGACAATAAATCGTAGTTTCTGTATTGTTGCCAGGTTGCCACTAACTCGATATATTCCATCAACATCTAGACCTGAAAATAAAAGTGCATATTTTATATTTGTTGATATGAAAACTGAGATGGAGAAAATTAATAATTAATAAATATGGGAAGAAAGACAGTAGTAAATCACCATCAAATATCTTTCTCACAGGAAAAAAACACATTTCTATGTCCTAAAATCAAGTGGTCTTCAATATTTTAATTCTAGGAGACTAATCATAAATTTTGGTAACAGTTAAGTGATCAACAAATCTGAGTCTAGTTGAGCCATAAAAGAGCAGTAGCATGGGATTTCACAGTAAATGAAAAAAAAAAAGAGAGGAATTAAACTGAGGGGGCATGTTACAGGCAAGAAGAACCTTCATATATACATGTATCATTGCCCTTTTTTTGGCAAGATCGAATAACCCAAGATGTTTGTGAAGTCTTGCTTTCTTCTCTTCCTTCCTTTTCTTCCTTCCTTTCTCCCTCCCTCTCTCCCTCCCTCCCTTCTTTCCTTTCTTCCTTCATTCCTTCTTGTCTCTCTTCTTGCCTCTCTTTCTCTCCCTTCTCCTGTCACTCTCTGTCTCTTCTCTGCCTTCCATTATTACTTCTTGTTCTGGTCTGGTCGGGTCTATTCTATTCTATTCTATTCTATTCTATTCTATTCTATTCTATTCTATTCTATTCTATTCTATTCTATTCTATTCCACTTCTTTCCATTCTTTTTCCAGTATCATCACAGCATAACATCTTATTGGTATAATTATTTCAATTCTATTCTGGATATGTAACTAGTTTGATAATCTCTAGTGTATTAGAGGTAATTGGGTGCTCCATTATGGAAGGAAAAAATATAAAGAAATTCTTGACAAAATGGTGAAATTAGTTTCAGATTATTTTAAAACTGGTCATCTATAATTTTAAATAATTTACACTAGCATTGGTTTTGGATAACCAACCATTTGTGTTCCACACATCTATTTGTAGCATTTAGTTATTTCTGTGACCAAGTTATTAAAAAGACAAAGAACCAGGAAAAGAAAAAGAAAAACACTTATTAAAACATTATCGTTGTCTCTAAAAAACGTTGATAACACAATTTTAATGTCAGGAGTGTATGTGTCTATGCCCTCAGAGAGGCCTGGGTAGGATTACCAACCAATGTAGAGATCACTATCTTAGCAGTTTCCAAGGTGGTATAGCAGCATGGTTAAACATTAAATTCATGAACATTAAATAAATTGAATAGAAATTAATTTTATAGTGTAACATAATAAAAGCTTTGAAAAGCTCTTTACCAACATGAAACGGGCTTCTTTATTGCTATATCATCTCTGTTTTCACATACTTTAATAGGAACATTTCTGTCATTGTGAAAAAACATATCATCAGTAGGTTAGGGTAGAATAACATAACCTATAACACTGGTATAAATGGCATAATTCGAAACAATCTTTAATTGGTTAAGTCTTTATTTTTTTAGGGCAGTTTTAGATTTATTGCCAAATTGTTGGGAAGGTACAGCGATTTCCCACATACCTCCTGCCCCCACATATGCATAACTTCTACCATTATCAACATCCTCCACCAGAGTAGTACATTTATTACAACTGCTGAAACTACACTGATACATCATAATCACTCAGAGTCCAATATTTACATTATGACTCAGTCTGGATGTACATTCTATGGCTTTGAACAAATACATAAGGATATAGCCATCATTATGGTATCATCCTGAGTATTTTTGCCCTAAAAGTTCCTGTGCCCCACATATTCATTCTCACTATGGTTTTACTCTTCCATGTAATAAACTACAGAGTAACCTGAGATAACATCAATAAAATGAAGTAGCTATTAGCAAATGTATTAATTGGTGAGTTTTATAGTTCAAAAATAATCTAATAATAAATTACCAGCTCTCTGTTCTTCCCTGACAACTTAAATATATGAGGAATTGAAATGAGGTTGGAAATCTATTAGTGTGTAGTGAAAGTGTCTAAGACACATGCTAATAAAAATCAAATACATTCTTTCTTCTTGATGTACTAAATAGCTCTATTAATCAAAAGATGCTCCAATTTTCTTGCTTTTAAGTACAATGTACATTTGACAACTTAAATGTGTCAATCATCCTAATCAAATTTGTTCTAATATTTGACTCCTAGTTTTGGAATTTGACCATATTGGTCTTTAATTTATGCTAGCATACCCAGAACTTTATAACCTATTAACCATTTCTTTCTTGCTTTGGCATTAGATAATATTTGGTACTTAGTTTTAAATATAAAAACAACATGACAGATTTAAATAATATTAAAACTTATGCATTCAAGTAAGTATATCCTTTTCAAAGTTTTCTCTCTTAGTAGTGTGCTTAAATTTTCTGAATACATAGCCATTAAGGAATGTATTTTGGAATTCTCTAAAATCACTTCAGTAGCTACATATTGTCTACAGAAAAATGCTCACAATGGCAAGTTTGGGGCCTTTGGTGACAGTTTTGGATTTGGAAGTAGTCAAAGGCCAGTTAGAATCATGAATGGTGAATAATCTCTCTTTGCCAATACAAAGTTTATCCAAACAAAAACAGTCCTGATTTTTTCCATGAATTATCTCTTGCTCTGAAGGAATTTGAGAAACAAAATATTATAGAAAATAAAAACATCGATGAAATATGTAGGTCTGTGTCCCTCAAATGAAAAATATTAATGTTTTTTAAAGAATCAGTCAGAGTAACCTTATTTAAAATAAAGATTGAAGATGATATGTCAATTAACACCTATAATAATAATAATGAGAAAAATTATTATATAAATATTTTTACATTAATTTTTATCTTCTTAATTAGTTGGACCGTTATTAGAGGTCAGTAGTAAATGAAATTATTTCAATTCCAACATATCTTAATTGTAAAAAACACCTTGCTTAAACCTCACTTTAATATGCATATCTCTATATATGAAGTATGAAACTGGGTACTTTTCTATTTTGAAGTTAGACTCTTCCTTTTCTTATATTTTTTATATGTTATCGAAATGCAAATATTGTCTAGAGTTAAATTCCTCCATATCCAATAACTTTCTTTTTCTCTTACAGAAATTTAAAGTTACAACATAAGAAGTGCCTCCTTGGCCTTTCATAAATTTCAGTAGTTTTTTTTTTTTTTTTAAGTTCAGTAATCAAAAACATTTGAAAGAGCAGTATGGGTTAGATATATTAAGTATGAGCAATTGAGAAGCAGTATACTGTTTAAACAAAGCAGCCTCATCCTAAATTAATAACCCAATTTTCTTTTGGGATGAAAGGAGGGAGGGTTGGAGATGGCGACAGGGAGGGTAACTCAGACCAGCGCCACCACTGTGGTTGTAGAACTAAGTCACAGCAGAGAAACTGCTTTGCGGCTTAAGATAAAAACCAGAAAAGTAAGCGGGAGTAAAGCAAAACACATTGGATGCAATTTGACTCTAACGTGACACAACTTCCAAACTCTTTAGCTTCAGAGATATCAATACCATTTATCTTGTGAAGGATAACAATCTCTGACATTAGTGGCTTTTGCTTTGAATGGCTCCTGCTCCCCTGCTATCATACTTTTTAAATTACATAAATAGAGTGAAAATGACAAAGTACATATTAAAAAGGAGGGTATTACATTTTGCAAAATAATCTGGAACATATCAGTGAATTTTAGCAGTTATAAATTATATAGGAACAGTCTTGAAGTTGATTAGCTTTCCCTTGAATGGTTCACAGAATGGCAAACCCAAAGTCCTGGAGATATTACCCAACTTACAATGATTCACGTGCCATCCTCCTTTTGCTCCAAGAACTTTAAAAGTTGTGCCAAACCAAACCAATGTAAATTGGTAGATTTGGACATCCTTTCATGACCACATTATCCTTGTTGGATTGGAAACTACTTATTTTGGAAATATAATTAGACCTCTTATGATTTTTAAATGAGCAATGTCTTCAAGGTATCCATATTGTACTCTGGTGATGTTGGGAGAAAAAGCACTTTAAGAGGTAATTCTTTCAAGAAAATACTGTGGCCATGAACGCTGACAGGAATTTTGCCGGTTATGCTAAAAATACTTTGGGAACAGGATGAAACTGAGTCATCAGCTGACCTTCTGAAGTTTCCAAATAGTGTTTACAATTGACAGGCATCACCAGGTATTGCTGTAGGAGGTTTTCAAAATTACTCCTACCCCTCATGTGCCCCTTTTCTTCTGAAGAAGCTTAGACTATGATAGACACACAATTAGAAGTTGTTAGACTAAACGGTGGTCTAAACCCAGTGGAAAGAATGCAGCTGTCATGAATAATTCCCACCATAAATCTCAGACACTTTCCAAAAAGAAATCTAAGAGACAAGCACTGTTTCCAGAGTTGAATGGTTTATCTGCCAAAATATGGACATTTTTTAACAATGCAGATGAGCCTGTTAAAAATGTTGCAAACTGTGGATTAGGTAGCATTCTTGGTAGCTCGAATGCTGGATAAATCATGGAGATGTCGAATTTGAGCCTGCTTGAGAGATGTGCCCCTAATTTGCTGCTTGTTTTTCTGGAACATAACAATAAAAAAAAATGCATCTGAGCCTCTGGAGTCTGAAATGTGGGCTGGGAATAGTCCCTCTCTTGAGATTTATGGCACTTCCTAATTCCTAGGAGGCCAGAGCTACCACAAGAACAGTCATTCTCCCAATACTCTGGGTCTTGTGCTTCTCCCTCTGGCAAGAGCCTTGAGCACAGGAACACCCAGACTGCCCCCAAACACTGTTTCACATTTCCTTCTCAGTTTTTCTGAAGATCCTGGTTGGGTTCAGAGCTGAATATGAGAAGATGTTCTATGCCATTCTGAATGGCATAAATTTTCTCCTCTAAATTAAAGCATTTCCTCCAATCTTCTATTGCTAATTTACCTGTTCATACACTTTAAATTCAATGACTGAGAATGCAGGCTATAATTCGAAACTCTAAGTTTCATTTCTCCTCTGTCTCGATGGCTGGTATTTATGCTGTATCTATTGCCAACTTTCTTTATTACTAATGTCTTGTGAGATGCCCATCCTTGAAGAATGGTTACCTTAGAAAATGGCTAACATAATTCCAATTATCAAGCAAGTATGATTTTATTCTATTAAAAATTTATAACTTAATAATAACCATTTTAAATAGAGTTTTTAAAATCATAGAGGCAATGTAATTCACTGGTAAAAATGAAAATTAAACCATACAGAAGTGTATACAATGAAACTAAGTTTCTACTCTGTCCTGTTGTTCAAAAACAATCACTATTAAAAGTTCTGTTTTAGTTCTTATTTTTACTCATTTTATGTTAAGGTGTCATATTTCTGTTTATTAATTTATTAACTTTGAATGTTTTTTTTCAAATTTTCTTATCAGAAAAGTTAGTTTAGTGATAATTCCTACCACTTATTTATATACCCTTTATTTGTTATTATTAGTTACATTTGTCTATTTTTATTTCTTAATATATCAAATTACCTTTTGCTCTTAAAAAATAAGGAAATTGTACATTTATTCTTCCTTCCCCTTTTCTTTTTCATCACTTCTAATTTTTATTTCTTGTTATTATTGCTTATATTCTCAAAGTTTAGAACATTTTACTTTATTCTTTATATTTTGTGACTTATCTATGGGCTAATATTAGTCACTATTTTTTTTAAGTAGTGTAATTGGAATCAACTTTACAATTTTTTTTTTTTTTCACAAAAGAGATCTCTCAAAAGTTAAGGTCTAGTATGACTTTTTTCATCTTCCTTTTTTCTAGGTTCTTTTGTTTTTTCGAAATTAAACACTGCCCAGCAGAACTTTCTGTGATGATGGAAATGCTCTATATATTAACTGTTGAAACCAGTAGTCACTGGCCACATATGGCTGGCTGCTGAGCACTTGAAATGTGGTTAATGTAACTGAGCAACTAAATTTTTATTTTATTTAATTTTAAATAACAACCATGTGTGGCTTATGACTACCATATTGGACAGTGAAGCTCTAGGTCAGAGTCAACTACTGATATAAGTATTTTACTTATTCTTTCTTGGATTTATTTTTAAGTGTCCTTTTATCGTAAAAGTATGTAATTGGTAAGTTTTCCTTCTTCAATCTCAATAACTGTTTTCTTTTGCTTCATAATTAATTGTTGTTTTGAATAAATACTTGTGTTTCATGATCTTTTACATTTGAAAAATAATGCTTCATTATCTTCTAGCATTGCTGCTGTTAAGTCTGATATCAAATTAATTCTTGATGCTTTGTAGGTAAATTGCTTTTACTTTCTAGATTAAAAAAAATATTTTCTCTTTAAGTTTGTGGAAGTAAAATTTCACTCAGATATACCTAAATCTAGGCTCTTTCAACTAGAAAACATTTTCTCATATTATTTGCTTAATATGTCCCTCCCTCTGCTGTCTCTTTTTTCTTCATCTAGAATTTCTTTAAGATGGATATTGTTCAAATATCATATTATTCTTATAATTAAAAGACCAAACTTATTAGAATAAATGGTAGTCATTGATATTTCTGGATTCAAACACATCTCGCATTAGCCTCCCTGCCCCGCCCCCCGCCACAAATCGGCTTCAATTTTAAATGGACAGGCTGAATGAAGGGTTCCTGTAGAGTGAGTGGGTGGTAAGTAGATAGTAGTCTAGAGGTTCTTCAGTTACCAAAGTAAAGAGAACTTAATTTTGGATATGGAATACTTTAACTACTTTGCTCCTAGGCAAAGCTCTCGTACCCAGTAATGGTTGTAGAGGATCTGAGATACCTTGTTCTCTACCATCTCCCTTCTCAGGTACCAACATCCTCTCATCTGTCCTTGTAGAACTTGACTCAGGTTCAAGCAGTTGCTACAGGTCCTTCTTCTGTGCAGAATAAATGGAGAAGGACCCAGCTCTCCTGTATGTCAGATTCCAGCTCCAGTATTTAGTAAGTTACATTCTTTACCGTCCTCTTATCAATTTTTGCTCTTTTTATTTGTCAACTTCAAGTTATGATATTCTCTCTAGGACATCCCTGGAAAGTACTGTGCCTAAATATGGTGTTTCTTCTGCTCTAATTTCACTTGTTTTATCCCATCTGCTTTCTGTCTTCCTGGAATTTCTATTTCTGATCTGCTGATGGCACCTTTTCTGTTTTCAGCACCATTATGTATATTTTTCCAACATATCTTTTCTATTATTTCATTGGGATTTTTTTTTTTTTGAGGAAAGAGAATCAGGCATGTTTTCTCAGTCTGCCTACTTAAAGGGTGGTTTTCATTGTTTTTCATAAAGATAGGCTTTTTAATATTGAAAAGTTTCATTACATTATGAAGATAATGCCATATAATAATTTCCTTTATTTGCACCTGGAATATAAATTACTTAGATTTAAATTGTAAAGATTTGAAATTCTAATGTTGGGAGAATATGTTAACACAGAGTTTCACTTCATGCTTTTTCCAATGTTTCCTTTATTACTGAGATTGTTATATTTTTCTCTTTTATTTGTTTAACTAGCCCTTCTTTACAGTTTTGATCTCGATTTGGTAGTTTGTCCTACCATCCTTGGATCTCTGCTATAAATTCTTGTTGCATAGAGACAATTGTGGCAACAAGTTTTTCTGTTTCTTTTAAAAACAATATCAAGATATTTATCTTCAATTTCTCTTCATTAGTTTTATTTGTTTCATTTGGGTAACAGTCTATTTTTGATTAGTCAATTGTGGATTACATGGTTTAATTTTTCATCTACCAAATATTTTATAGTACATTCATATAGAAGAGAAAAATGTTATCTTTATAAGATGTGAAAGTGACACATATTTGCTGCTAAAATTTTTTCTAAAAAATTAAGACTGAAAAGAGGTTACTAAGAGAAGGGTGCTTTTTAAATTTTATTTCTGAGAAAATGGCTTAGTATGCTAATAAATGAACCATTTTATATTGCTTATATAGCCAGTGTTCCAGGTCAGGGCAAATTCCAGACTTAAATTATCCTAAAATGAAAAGAGCACCAAATAAATAAAATGATATATGGGACTAAAGACAAAATGATGTCGAATACAAAGAATCTTGGATCAGAAAGATTCCTTGAAGTTTCTCTTCAAGGGCTTTTTATTAAACATTTGAATGGTTAAGGGAATTATCACCCTCATTCTCAATTACTTTAATCTGTTATAAAGAAAATAAAATAGTTAAGATTCCTAGTCAAAAATACTATCTATCTGTGTCTATCTATCTATCTATCTATCTATCTATCTATCTATCATCATCATCAATCATTTACCATCTCATATTTGCTGTTTGGCTCAGTCTCTACCTCTTTACAAGCTTTGTCTTATTGAGCACCTGGGAAGACAAACTTAAAACTGGGGGAGGGAAAGGACAAAATATCTTGAACTGTTAAGTGCACTACTGGTTATATTTCTTAGTGATTACTGTAGCATTTAGACCTTAAAAAGATCTACAGCAGTAATAATTAGGGACTGTGTATGGGGAGAAAGGGCTGGCTATCTTGCTTCTAACTATTATTAAATATTCTTGTATCGATTTTACATTGTTAGAATTTTTTTAAAACACTTATTGCATTAGTTTCCTATTTCTACAATTCTTTTTAAGAAGGGTATTGGACACTTCAATAAGTAGAAGCAAATCACACTGAATTCTTTAAATGTTACTAGGAAGACAAAAGCCATCTATCTTCAAGGTACACTATCATTCCTCATTGTTGAATCCTCTCCCAACCCCTTATATTTTTATTTAGTTCTTGCCATAATATTTCACTGTCTCATAATTGGAGATACTTATCTACAACACTAGAATCCAGAAATGTAAATAGTAGAATAAATGAAAAGTCCTATGAAAACCGATGCTAGTACCACGGGCTAGATCTTAGTTTCCATTTGCTATGATTCTTTTATGTATCAGGCTTATTTTTGCATATAACTTCTATATATTTAATTCAACTTATGTTCCATTCAGACTTACTACTGGGCCAACTGCCTTTAAAATTATGCCTTTTAGTCTACGGCCATGCCACCCAGAACAAGCCCAGTCCCATCTAATCTCGGAAGCTAAGCAGGGTCAGGCCTCATTAGTACTTCAATGGGAGACCACCTAGGAAGACCAGGTGCTGTAAGCATAAAAAATAAAAAATAAAGGATTGTAAGCTGACAAGGTCCTTGCAATCTTTGAGGTCAACCAAGGGTTGCCTTGCCTAAAAAAAAAAAAAAAATATGCCTTTTAATTTATGGATTACTAATAATAGGAGACTAAGGGATAAAATGAGAGGAAAACAAGTTACAATGTGACTAGTGTGATATAGATGGAAGCCATTTGTATATTCTGCTTAATACCTGGGTAAAATGAGAGTCTAAGGATATTATCACATGTGTGGTTCCTTATTTCTTATACATTGATTTTTACATATCTGTCTAAACTCAGATAAGACTTTGAGGCCTAACAGTATGAAGCCTGCAGAATGATAGCAAATATAATTCATAGAATTATACCAGTCTTAGGATCATTAGGAAATATCTCAAAGTAAAAAGCATCTCAGAAAGACCTTGAGTTTGCCTGTGAAATTTCACTTGGAAACCTAATACCCTTGATTTCATAAGACTAAAGATAAGCACCTGAAATAATTTTTAGAAAGTGGGAACCAAAGAAATAAGAAACAGTCTTTGATAAATTCTCTAATATGTTTCTTCTTTTTTCAAAATCTTAGTCTTGAAGACAAATATTGGTCAATGATTCTAATTATCATCAAGTGAGAGTTCTTGCCTTCAAGGAAAACTTCAAGTGCATGGAAAACATTGCAGTTAGAAGTGTATTTGGTTTGTCTCATATCATTTTCTGAGAATCTCTTATACGTGAATTTTATTGTTATGTTATCCTACGATCATGCTGGTGTGAATAAATCATTTTCTTGGTATTGTGACTTGCTCAGAGTGTTTTTTAAAAACTAAGTAAAAGTATTGAGAATCAACAGTTGAATTTGGTCAGCTACTATCATCTGGTAATTTGGAAGCAAGCAGGCTAACATAACCTGAAGATTCTCTTCTGAAGGAAAGGCTGCAGCCTAGGGAACAGTAATCTGTAAAGTATGCCCACATACACACATTTCTTTTTAAAATTTTAGCAACAACTCTTTCATAAGTTAAAGACATGGAATAAAAGGGTTACCAACACAAACAAAAAGAAAATACTGAAGAATGGCTCCTTTTATGATGAAGTCATAATAGTTTCACAAAGTCAAGCCTTCGATCTCATCCTACATGAAGTAGATATTGATTTAAAATTCATACATTTGCTCTTATTCTTTTCAATCCTTCCACCTCTATTTTAAAAAATATCTAAACAAAGTGACCTCATTGTTTTCCATTGGACTTTTTTTAAAACATTGGCTGGGATGATTGAGATTCAGGAATGTGGGAAAATGGATTCCCAAACCACGTACCTCCCCTTTCATTCTGAACTGTAATTTTTGGCTTGGCTTGAATCATAGTCATTGCATTTCAGCCCGAATCTCTCTGTAAAGTGATCTTTCTTAAACATTTCTCTCACTCATCAAGGGATCAGAAACAAAGCTATTCTAGCCTTTCAGCAAAACACTTACAAGCAGCTTTTACAGAGAAGTTGCAAGAGCTAAATATCCTCTAAAACTGTTTGAAAAGTGAACATTTTCAGTACCTTGTTGTCCTTTTTGTGAATCTTGTCATCTGTATGCCATGAGCTCTAGCAGCTATTTTAATCTGTTTTTGTTTGCAATCCATTTGGTGTCCACCCAAGGAAATGCAGGTGATTCTAATTAACTTACTGCTGAAGATGTAGGAAAAAATATCTCAATTGTATTGTAGAAAATTATACACTTAAAACCTTTCTTCCATTATTTATGACATATTATTAATGAAATGATTGTATGAATATATTTACCACCTAACTCATTGCTGTTCACTTTTTTAAATGAGTGAGGTTTATGGCACAGGAAAAAGCCACACACATACACAAATACACAGACACAATACAGACCCCAAGAATGCTTGCCAACTTTTATTTAACAAGAGTAGCAACTTAAAAATAACATTATTTTTACTTTGTACAACATAGTTTAATATCTGAAATAACCCTGTTTCAATAAAAACCTATTGAAATACTCTCCGGCCTAACTCTGCCCTGAAGGTAAAAGTGATTAATTGAAAGATTTTGGCAGATCTCTGCTCACCACCAGGGCAGTTTAATTTAGAACACATTCAACCATTTCTCAGTGTCTCTGTGTTGGTAGAGCATAACTTTTGATCTTCTTTGGGGAAGTGCCTCTAATTCAGGTCCTTGGGCTAGCCACTTCCTGGAGGGTTTTGAAGGCTTGCTCTGCTGAGCATTCAGGTGAGAGCGAGACTTTTCTGGCTGCCGCTTCTAAAGTGAGTAGGTAAGCAGAATTCCAGACACAAAAGTAAAGAGGCAAAATAGCCTACAAACCTATTTGAACATATTAAGCATCAGCAAAGTCCTATATAGATCTTTTCAGCTTTTTGATGCTCTCCCAAACTAACGACATATTCTGGTGTCATTGGACTCTTTCCTAGTCAAAGAAGATGCTCCTGACCATGACAGTGAATGAGACTGAAAAGACAGCTTCCTTTAACTAGGAAACACAAAGAAGATTATTGTTTTCTTTTAGAGAATACAGGAGAGAATATCACGTGGATATTGTTAATACTTCTGCTAAACAGAAAGATGAGACTAGTGCATAATCCTCCCTCTTTGACAGATGAACCTAGGCTAAATTGTGGTTAAAGGGAAAGACAGAACAATTCCAATAAATTCTGGATGGAAAGACCTTGAGTTGGTGAACTCCAACTCTCTATGCAATTGAACCCATATTGATTAAGTACTTACTATGTAGCAAAAGCATGCTAGGCTTTGGGGATACATTAAAGAAAAGAGTACAGTCTTGATATTATGGAGCCATAGCACCAGCATTGTTTTGAGGCACTGAAAGTGACTCCTGCATACAAATTCATTGTGTTAGTGGCAATGACACTTGCATTTTAAAAAATATTTTCACATATACAACACATCTGAGCAAGACACTCCGATTGATAACTTCAGAAGGAAACAACCATTATGATATATATTAAATTTTACATTATATCCCGAAATAAATAATACATGTTATTGGTATATACACATATAGATAATACAATGATATTGTATTATATGTTGTATGGTATTATAATATGATATTATAATATTATAATAGATATAATTATATATAACATGTCTACAATATACTGCTGCATTAACAGTGATTATCTATGTATAGTGGGATTATAAAAATAATTCTGGTTTTATTTATTATTTTATTAATTTCTCAACTATTTTACAATATGTGTATGTACTCATGAACATAAATAATGAGATTTATTTTATTATCAAAAATTATGCCATAGATTACATTTTTAAAAAATTTTTGACATTTTATGTTTTCATAGGTCCATTTGAAAAAATTTGAGTGATTATCACCTATCTACTGTGTCCTTGGATGTTCTATTTTATAGCTCTAATTTAGTTGAAAGATGTTTTAAGACCCATGATATCAGATTCCAAATCTTTATGAGACACAGTAGAAATCTCAAAATTTAAGTATTATACAAATGATCCCATTATTAGAAAAAGTATACCCAGGTTTTGCAATACAAATAAAAGGTTCCGGAATAGAGCTAAAAAGACATGATCATTTTTCCTAATTAGAAGCTCAAACTATTCCCGGAAAATTTATACAATTGTCATTCATGATTTTCAGATTCATACAAAAAGAAATGTATGGATAAAAGCCAAGAGCTAGCATTGAGGTTGACTTTCTTAATTTCTATTATCAGGTTATAACTAGAAAGATTAGGCAAAGGTTTTGTTTAAATGGTGTAGGAGAGACCTATTTTCTCAGCTTCATTTTTGACTACTTGAGGACTGTTAACCATCTAGAAAAAAATTGCTTACTCTCTAATTACTCAAACATTATTTGAGTAAAAAAGGCATTCCAATACCAATTGTTCCCTTACTTAAACTCATCTAGCACTGGTGTAATACAAACCAGATTTCTTGCTCTTGGATAATTTTCACATAGATCTACATCAAAAGTGTTATTGAAATATTTGTGTGGCCATACATACACATAATTAGCATCTATCGTTAGATATTTAGCATCTATTACTACTTCCTGATCTGTTGTTATGGAAAGGAGGTGTATTAAACTAAGGTGTGTTACATATGTTGATGTCCATTAATACAATATTTACTGAGTATTTACCTCACATATTTGATTTTCTAAGTGGTAAGAAATTAAGTTAAAAATCTGTTTAATGTTTTTCATTACATTACATTTAAATAAAAAGTTATCTCTATTTTCCCACTTCCCCAAGGGCTGTCAGATTTTGAATTTTGAGAAAAATATTTAAAAATCCATGATCACTACAGTTGACCTTTGAAGTGCTAGGGAAGATAGAAATGAAAGACTATCAATTTGAAGACATGGACTTTATGGCATCAGTCTCCAAGGGTAGTCTTAACATTAACTTAAAGGCTACATTTGTAGTATTTTTTTACAAGTTTTGGTAAGATAATTCTGTCTTAAAATATGCCTTTTATACAGTTTTGCTTATGTCTACAATTCTGCAATTAGAATATTATTGTCTTTAAATGCCATGGGGGTCTTTCACATCAAACCTTACTAATTGTATACACTTTCATGTGAATTAATCTATTAGATCCTATTCTGAAAGCAGTTTAGCTAAAAAGAAGGCAAATACAGCAAGACTTCATTTGTGTAGGATGTGAGAGAAGAAGAGATGAAGGATGAGAGGTCAAGTATAATACCTAATGGGATAGGGAAAAAAAAAAGAGGGAGCGGGTGTATTATATCAGTTTCAAGCTAATTCAAAAGGGTAGTTGCTATTCTCCAAATGTTCACCCTACCTGGATTTCCTGCCATTTTCACTTATACCAGGATACAGGGAAATGAAATGTTTTTATTGTATTTAAAGATTTAGTGAAGAGGTACATTTTTGAATTTGACTAAACACACAGTTTATTCTTAAACATGATTTATTCTTATCATCATAATAATTTCCATCATATGGAAAGTGTAATAAATAATCTATCTTTCTTCAGGGACAGCTTATACAAGGATTTTTCTTTTAGGCAAGTGTAATGCTCTAAACTGAGGTTCAAGAGCCTAACTTACAAAAATCTATATAGAGCTTCGCTCTACAGAATAAAATGCTGAAGAGATACACCATTCTTCCTTAGAATATTGAGATCTCTGAAAACTAGGCCTGTCCTCTTTCTGGTTATGGTCTACAGAAAATACAGTCTGGGGGAAGGACTTCTCCCACTGCATCATTTTTCTACTTCTGCACTGCATGTAGAGTTGCCTGTGTATAGACCACTGGCTCCATCGGACACTTCTCATCTTCAATATCCCCGGTGGCTGTAAATCTCCCCAGTAACTCAGCATAAAGCTTATCAGCCTATGGTCCTGGCACATGGACCCGACTGATGGTTGACTCACGAGGTCTTAGATTCCCAACCTAATTTCAAGTTTTAAAATATATCTTAACCAAGACTATTAACTTATCAAAGACCATCCCTAGACACAAATACATTTCTATGAGTTCATAGGTTGGAATATCAAAAGAAAATAATGACCTTATTTGGTCCAGGTTTAGAGCAAAGTGTGCTACAAGCGAAATTCCTAGAGAGGAGGAAGGTACTAAGCTTGAGAACACATCATGCTTTTAGAGGTGTCGGTATGACTCCCTTTTCCTTTCTTTGCTTTATCAAACAAAACAAAATAAAATAAAACAAAACAAAATCCTTTCTTCCATAGTGCTTGAAAATGCTCTAACAGGAGACAAAGCCATTTAATGCTAAATTATTGATATGTTTTAAAACAACTATACTCAAGGTAGTACTCAGAAGAATTATAAGGATATCTGAACTTCAAGCTAAGGTATAAATAATATTCTTTAGGCAGGTTTTCCAGAAGAGTATTGGAAGTCAGACATAGTGCTCAAGGGGACAGTGTGTATTAATTAACACAACCACCTAATAAAGAAAAAAAAGGAAGGGGGCAAATGGGTATGCAAAATATGTCATTATCTGTCTGGAGTTGTACTTGTTCAGACCTCATGTTTTTCCTCTGTGAGAAATTTCACTAAAAGGTTTGTAATTGTCTTCTCATGGTTTCAGGGTTTCCAGCTACTTCCATTTATAACCTTGTTACCTACCAACATTAGTTATAAATTCCTGTGATAAATATGGAACTAAAAATTTGCTATTTGATAAATAAAAAACTTGCCATCCTGTCAAATAGAACAATGACAATAAGTAATTTAGGACTGTGAGTAGGAGGGTTTTGTTTTCATTCTTACATGCTATGCATGTTAGAAATAGTAGAAAAGAGACTTCAAACACCTTTAAAAGGAAGGTGGTTTTTCATAAAATAGTATTTCTGTGCAATCTCCAACAATCTTGGTTAAATAGGCACTGAAATTTTTTTTGTTTTTGTTCTGGTAATGAGAATTTGTGGGAGTTAATTAAAAAATATGGAATTTTAAAAATTCTTTTAACTCTTTCTCCTCTATACAAAACATTACCCAGCTGATTTATCCATGGGATTAAATGCAATATCTTTTTAAATATTATAATTCCTTATATTTAGTCTGTAAAGATATGGGAAAATATGGCCAAACTATTTTGACCTCTGATCTCTGTTTTAGAGTTACTGGCTATAGCTTTTTGCACATGGTACTTTGTTTCTGCTGGCTCCTCAGGAATCTATACTCTATCACTAGAACTATTTTCAGTTAAGAAGAGTTGATTTCTAGCATTAATTCGGGTTCTAGCCTAATAACTTTCCCCCTTATGTATCTTTTCCACTAGTTTATCTAGTAAGAAAACTTGTTTTATCTGATCTGATCCATAAAAAGCTTGTGGAAAGAACCCTTTCCAATGGGAAAAGAATTTGAATAGAAAAAACGGACATACACATATCAGACATAGGATTAAAAGATGAACATTACTCGTGAGGAAACATTATAAGAAGGTTTCATCATATTAGTTTTTTCAAGTCCGAGTTTCAAGCCAGGCTTGGATTATGTATAAACTCTATACTGTAACAGGTGCTGGCAAGAAACTCCCATTAAAGCTTAGAGAAGTTCTGCCTGTATTCTTGGCATCTGAGAAAATTCTCTCATAAGAATGCATTATGCAACAGATTTTTCTCACTAAAAAAACAATGCGAGGTTGTGACTACTTAACAATATGCCCAGTCACTATTTTGTTAATACCATCTACTGGTGATGACATCTTTGGTGACCTTGCACTACATTTAAAATATATATCAACTTTCATTTCAACACGGAACACACATTGTCTTCTGTATCTAACAATAGAGATATTGTTCTACCATCTGTTCTAATCGAAGCAAAAACTTCAACATTTTTTTTCCTGTGGAATCAATGGATTTATACTAATACATCCACGTTATGAACAATGAATCTTCATATGTAACATGGTAAATATTTGCAAGATTTTACTGAAGTTAGGGATACAATCTATGGAGTATTTGGTAACAATTAATGAAGGCTTTAAATCGATACTATTGGTTCATGTTAGAAATCATTAGCAATAGCATGATCTGTGGCACACAATGGGTGCTTAATAAATGCTTTCTTTACATAAATCACTCTATGACCATATCTTCAAAGACTAATGGTGTAATTTTTAAAAATAAACGTGCCTACCTTTAAGTTAACAAGAAAAATCTCTTTCTCTAATCAAGCTCAATTTTCTGGCCTATTAATTCTAGAGGTTAAAATATATACACTTTTTACTGACATGTTCGTTGTGTACCTCTACATTTTTTCTTACTATATTCTATAAATTTACTATTTATATGGACTTTTATTTAAAAGCAAAGTGTAATTTGGATTTAAAGTATTTATCAAGTTAAGGACTGAGATAAAAATTTAGACAGTAGGGAATGTTAGAAAAAACTCCCTAATTGTGACCCTGTGTATATCCGGATGTATTTCTGTTGTAGTTAATTTGCAGTTATACTATTAATTGAATGATACTAGCTTACTTTGGTATTCGTATTTATAGATATAAATATGCTTTTCATATATTAATAAGTGTATCATAAGTAAAAAGTCTTCAGGATAACATAGCTATCTTATACATATATGCGTGGGCGTGCGCGCGCGCGCACACACACACACACACTCCAGCACCAACCCAGGCAATTTGTCAATGTGTGGTTGCTGTGAAAAAGGTTTTGCCTTAGGGCAATAGCAAACTAGCTCACCTCGGTGCCCAGTCCACTCCTCACCACATGGTTCTTTGCTGTATCCTTAACTTCCCCTCCTAGAGTGAGGGAACATTTCTTCGGACTGTTTTATTGCCGATACATTTTTACTTTGTATGATGAAATGAAACATGGGACTGGTTTCATTAGAAGGAGAGGTAAACAGAGCATTAATTAAATTTGCTGATGACACTACATTGGGAGGAACTGTGGACATCTGTGAAGACAAAGGAATCATACAAATGGACTTAAGGAGTTTAGAAATATGAGCAGGAAATTATAAAATGAGATTCAGCCTTAAATAATGCAAGCTAATACATTTGGGAGAAAATAATCAGTAACACGGCTATTCAGTAGATGGTAGATGCCTGGAAAGCAATGATGGCGAAAGAGACCTAGCAGGGGATAATGGGAAAAATTATACCCAAACTTACAAGGAAGTAGGCATAATGCCTGGGGGTTTATATATAAAAGGGTATAATTTTTTGAGCCAGAAAGATGACAGTCCTAGTCTTATGATACTGGCAGTTCTCAAAAGCATCAAATTTGGCCTTAGTTAGTTGAGTCCCACAGGTTTATGAAACAATTTAATGCTATTTGTTGAGAGAACTGTTTTCTCCCTATGAAGGATGAGGAAGTTTGTTTTGTTTAAAACTTGCACTGAACATCAGACTCATTGCTCTTTTTTGTCCTGTCTTATACCATTCTACTATTATAGACTATTGCTAATGTGGTATTCATACAGATATCATACCATACTGCAAAAAGAAAAAAAAAACACATTACTTTCATTTTTAAGGTAGTTACTCTACCTTCTGGATAATGTGACTTTAAATTATGTTTAAAGAGCCATTTAATCACTACTAGCAGTTCAATGAGTTTTCAGTATATAGGATTTGATTCTTAAGGATGGATTCATGGATGAACAGATGAAAAGAAATCTTGGGTAATTGTGATCTATTCATCTTTTTAATCATCCATCACGAGTTGGGCCCTTATCATATGCCAGCTAAAATGTGTTAAGCACTGAGGAGATAGAGTTAACTGGGCACAATTCTTAGACTTAAGGACTCACATTCTAGATGGAGGAGCAGATAATGAAGCCAGCCTTTACAGTTCCATACAATGAGGGCTATATTAGAAAAAGTAAAGCTGTTACTGGAACACTGTGGAAGGAAACCCTAATAATGTTTAAGGCACCATGCAGAGGTGGTTGAGGATAACGGTTAGAGAATATTCCTTGCAGAAGGTGACTCTTGTGTCATGCACAAGAAAATGAGCATGAATTTGATAAGTAGATAAATGGGGAGAGGGTCTTTGAGAGGGAATAGCACACATAAGGAGAATCAGACTTTGGAAAACTTAATGTAGTTGGTATTCCTGGAGCATAGGAAGCAACTTATTGAACACATGAAGCTGGATACTAGAAAGATGTCATATTTTTAATGAGAATAATTAGTGTGAAATTTTATTTATCCTCATGAGAAAAAAAGAACCATTAGAGGGTTCTAAGAGGGTATAACATGATCCTGTTTCTATTTAAAAGAAATAATTTGGTAGCATTGAGCAGAGTGGCCTGGGAAGAAATGAGAACAAAGGCAATGTTATCGATTAGGAGGTTTATCTTAAAAGAAATTATGGGGGCCCAATCAAAACCATAAGAGGTGAAAGGAAGAATGCAATTCAAGAGATAGTAAAAAAGCAGAGATAATCAGACTTGGTGAATGATAATAGTATGTAATGAGAGAGAAGAATCTAACATGCCCAATATATTTCTTTTTAGATTGGTGGGGAAAATAGGTCATGATGACGGAATTAAGAAATAAAGGAGAATGAATACGTGTGTTGGGGAAAGTGATACGTTTGGTTTGTAAAAGCTGAGTTTGCAATGTCAGAAGAAAATCCAAGAAAGGCTGTTCCTAGACCTCAGGTCTGAATGTAAGAAATAGCTTGAAGAGTCATTCTCATATAGGAACTTTGATGTCACTGATGAAATTATTGAACCCTTAGGTATGATTGAGCTTACACTGAGAAAACGAGTTGTATGAATTATCAGAGTCAAGAATTAAATCTAGAGGAAATTCGTGTTTCTCGTGCTGTCAGACTCTAGGCCAAATACGTGGACTTTGATGTTATGCTATGCAATTTCAAATACAAGCCAACTGCTTGCCTTTAAGACAAAATTAAAGAAAGCTTACTACAATGATTACAATGCCATCTATTTCTAGAGAGACTAAAGAGTTAAGTTAGCCTAAACTGTCAAAAATGAAAAACATAATAATAAGAGCATCATTTTTTAAAATGAGATAGATAACAGTCTTATTTTAATGACTGGTGTATTCAAAGTTGTAATAGAGCTTTTGATAGCATCAGAGAGCTTAACTTTTTTTCTGCTATGAAGTAAATTTTGAGAAAATGAAATCAATATCCAATAGCAAAATCATGTCAGAAGTTAGAATATTGATATCTTGTCTTCATTAGCTTCAAATTGATAGGTCTATGCAGTTGACTATGTATTTCTTATTTCAAATTCTTTGGCAGACTCGGCTAAAAAGTTATGATTAAAATAAAAATTTATTGAGATTACATAGAAATAAACACTGACTCAATCAAGAAGGTGAGATGTTCGCAGGGACATAAACTAATACAGAACAGCACCCACGTGGTATTCAAAGTCTGAATTAAAGAGATGTGGTGCCCAACTTTCTGTGTGGTTATGGAATCTGAGCTTATGTCTGACCATTCTCAAGCATGTCACTTACAAGTCATAGTTATATTCAGTTCCTTGATTAAAAACAGCAGGCTACTGGTGTCGAAACAATACCTAATAGGATCTGGCTTCCTCTGATGAAAATGAGTAGAGAATGGATATTCTTTTAGCTGCTGGATGATGCACTAAATATAGTATCCAAAAATTGATGAGCATACAATCTGTAAGAAAACATAACTTCAAATGTTTAGCATAGCTGGGTATAGATGGAAAAGAATGATATCATTTACAACAATATAATATACTGTCATCAGAAATGGTTTAAACGCTTAAAAAGCAGATTTACAAACTACGTTATTCTCTCTACATCATGCAGCTGCCTTTAACCAATAACCATTGGTCATTGATCTTTTTAGTTTCAACTATATGCAGATGTAGCAATGATGTGTAACTTTCCAATGAAGATTTAAGCAATGTTGAATATAATTTATCCATTTACTTTTCATTTATTGAGAATCCATTAGGTGCCAGACACCATGTTAAGAGATAAAAATAAATCCATGCTCCTTGTATGAAAGAGTACATAATGTACTAAAGGTAATATTTTAAATATTTTTCTTTTTTAAGTTATGCTTTCATCTTAAATCTCAGGAAATTCATATTTCCTTAAAAAGAGTGTGATTTTACATTTTGGGTCTACAGTCTACTATAACTTCAAGAATTCTTCCAGCAGTATCGTTTCAGAGCTATTTTGGTTTTGCATGGTTAAATTTTCTTCTCAAAGTGTCTTGCTCTTGATTTTTTTTGTTTGTTTTTTTTCTTCTGTACTGAAAATAGGAAGTGGTTTGCAAAGTATAAAATTTGGCAAAAAGGGACAAAACTAGCAAGAAAAGATTACTTTGACCCCAAGAAAAATATTTCTAACTCCACAGCCTGTTAGACTAAAAGAAAAGCTCTCGCAGAGTTTAGAAGAATCTCAGAGACAGAAATCTTCTAAAGAGAAGAGTAAATTATTGTAAAACATCCTATAGAGGAAAATATGCTGTGTTCAATTATATAAACCAATGCAACTACTTCTGGAATCTGTATGTCTCTTTTACTGTATACATAGATTAAGGATTAATGCTTAAGTTGGACACACTTCATTTAGAAGTATGAAAATTCCTTGGAAAAGGCAAGTTATTTTTAGGCATTTTAAAAGGGAATGTTATTCATTAGGAAGCCCACAAAAGAGTATAATCGTTTGGGGTTATCCATAGCTTCCTGAATTTAAAACCTCTTAATTTTCATAAATATTTAAACTCTAGAGAAATGTCTATGAAAATAGAATGCATAGATTCTTGTTCAATCAATAAAGAATGGATTATTTCACAAAATGTAGTGACACTTCTGAAAAAGTTTTGATAATTTATTTTTTTTAATCAATTTGTTCACATGCAATAAGAATTTTAAAAATTCTATTTAAGAACTGCAAATCCATTTTGGAATCTCAGGGCAACAAATGTCTGAAACTCTCTGACTGCTTTATTATTATTATTATTATTATTATTATTATTATTATTATTTTGCTCACATATTTGAAAGCCTGAACACTTTCCAAAAGCATGTGATTAAAAAAAACTGTAAATATTTGCTTCCAGGAGAAAATATCCTGCTAACTTTCAGCCAAGATTATTTTTATGATTGAACTATTAACTTCTGAATATAGGGATTTATAACAAAAAAATCTCCTGGACCCAGAACTCCTATCATGTAAATGAGACCATGATAGGATATTTTAGAGTATTGCATCTCCACATGTTGAGGTGTTGCATTATTTAAATCCTTCATGCACATTAAGAGGCTAATTGTCTAGGGTATTCATTTTGGCTCTGTTTCCTTCCAACTGACTCCCAGAGGAAAGTATGTTAAAAACCTAAACTTTAGAAAGGGGGTGGGAGTTGGAAATTAGACTCAGGTTTTATCTGGGAAGAGACATTATTTATTCTTATGTATTCTGGACTTGAAAGTGTGGGAATATCCGCCGACCGATTTGACCAGAGCCACATTGCTGGATACATTAGATAGCCTTTCCGGTTCTTGAACTGCACATTTATTCCTATGTTAACTTCTTTAATGTTTAAGCTCTCTTTTTGAGAATAAGACTATTGTGTATTGCTAGATGTAGATAAACTCCATTAAATGCCACTAATAAGTACAGTGAATTAATCACTTCTATATACAGAATTTGTGAACGTTCATTGTAAATTTGACATTCATGGCAAGATTTAACTTACAAGCATTTTTTTGAACAAGAGCAAAATTTTTTAGAAAAGAGAAGCAAGTATCAGGTAACTGTGGAAGAGATGATTACTGGTTCAATAGTCTGTCTTCATTACAGACCTCGCAAGCCTGCTCTTTTATCTGCATTTGTTTTCTCAATTGCAAAACACAGTTTTTTTCTCTTTCTCCACTTTGTCATCTCTGATTTCTTTTGTTTGTCTTTTTCTAGTTTCTCTTCCATACTATTGCTGGCTGTTTCCTGTTTACTCTCTTTTTTTTTTTTTTTTTTTTTTGGTCTTCCCTTCTAGCCCTGAATGTGGCTTTCTTACAGACACAGGCCCCGGCGTGACAATCCCAAAGGGCCATCTCCTTCTTGGATCCAGCACAAGATATTCTGATTACTGTCAGGAAGGTGACTATCGTTGGGGTTGCATTAAAACAACCCAACAAAACAAAACACAAAACACCAAAACATTAAATTGAACGTAGTTTTAACTCAGAAGTAAAAACTAAGGAAAATTCGCTATAAACTTTCATGGAGTTTCTTTGAGGACTATCTCTCTTGAAAATGCCTGTGGATCCCTAGCTTTAAGCATGAAAAGCAAGCACTTAAAAAAAAATAGCAACATACAGGTCAGCGCCCTCAGAAACATTTTTGTTCAGTCCACAAATACTCTCTGGAGAAAAAGAAAAAGTGCTTATCTTGAACTCTTGATTTTTTTTCGAGCATGTAATTTTTATCAGTTTGTTTTGTTTTTGTTACTTTTCTTTCCCACTCACTGCTTATTAAACAAGCAAGCAGAAGTCTCTCTGGAACAAGATAGAATCATAAAAGTTTTCAAGAATCTCGTCACAAACTAAACAGTACAAATTGCACATTCTTCATGGAAGTATCAGCCTTTAGTGCGTGCCTGGATCCAACTATAATAGATTATCCCAAAGTGGGAAAGAATGACCGGTACAAAATTAGCAGAACTGAGAGCAGAGCTTGTCTGGTGAAGGCAATACGATCTGCACTTTAGGGGCCTGGATTCTCAGGCAGTGGGAAAAGATTGTGTAAAGTTTAACTTTTGCAAGTGAACACTTGGTAAGATCTCAGGAGGCAGACTGGTGCACTGAATTGAGTATGAGGAAAATTATATTAACAAGTATAATGCATGGTATCTCTTGGCATAATAGCTCAACCACAATCATGACTGTTATTGATGTAATAATGTATACATATGCATGCCTTACCTATTATATAACTGCAACATATATATATATATATGTATAGTAAATATCTATGTATTTATGTAGATTCTGTATTTTGAATTTTATGAGTCAGATAAGCATATTCCTAAGTAGTGCATAACTATGCCTTCTTATAGTATGAACAAATATTTCCAAATAATTATTCACACAGTTAGAGAAATAGATTTAATTTACAATGTCAGGGGACAGGTTAATATGACATTCTCTCAAACTTCATGTAACAGCAGAGGGATTACCAAAAACAAACAGTTAAGGTATAATAATAATTTTAGCCATTCTTTTTCTATGTTGCTATAATCTACCCAAAGATAACTAATTGTTCAAAGTAAACATTCCACTCCGACCACAAAAGGAATCCATTACACAAACATATAATTCACAGTCATTTTTAGTGGGTTGTAAACAGTTTGGAATGAGCATAAAATGGGACAAAAATCAAAGTGAGCATTTTGAAATGAAAAAGTGTTTGCTACAAAAGGTCAGTCCCTTTGCTTGGCAAACTATGTAGAAAAGCCTGGGAAAATGCTGATCATACAAGCAATGAGGGAATTTTAAAGCCAACGGCCTCCTTGTTTCTTTAAACAGACATCGGAACCTATAACTGGATCCTGTCAAACAAACGACAGCAAAAAAATATAACAGCTGCTAAGAAGTCAAGTTGAGAGATAAAGTTTTTGAGGCTAAGGACCTTCTCAGAAGTAGACTAAAGGTCTTTCTTAAATCTTTAAGCAAGGTTATGGATCCCAGGGTGGCTTTTAGGCACCAAGTCAAATATGTAAGTTTGTATATCGTTCTTGTCATAGTATTTTGTGTTCCAGGAAAAAGAAAGAGAGGACAAACTTGTTGATTAGCATCTGCTGAGGCATTCTGGAAAGTAGCTTATATAGCTGGAATCATCAAATTTGGAAAACTTGGTATCATTTATTTTTAATTGTAATTGAAAATAATGCAAAAATATACTGCCTTAACCATTTTTAAGTGTATAGTTCGGAAGTGTTAAGTACATTCACACTGTTGTGCAATAGATCTCTAGGTATCATTTTAATGTTGTTAAATAATTTAGGGGGCATATTAACCTGAACTGAGAATCATGAAGGAAGAATAAATTGTTAAACCATATTTAAAAGGATGAGGAATTAAGAAATGATTTTTTAAAAACCAGTCTTATTCCCTTACAAACAAAAATATATTAGATGCATAAAAAATACATTTAAGGTAGTAATATGTGCATTCATTAAGTTAACTCTATTATTATGTAAAAGAAGTCCATTGCAATGGCCTTGCTGGGTAGAAAAAGGATTGGTTTGCCATTTAAGGGATGTCTTTTTGGGTATCTCACACCAAGTGACTCCTTATATTGAATTGCCACAATGTGCTGAGAAAATAACCTGGGAAGTAGGCCAAAGTAAACTTCTCCTGGTCTTAAAAAAAGGCAAAAACAAGACAAACATGCAATTATTGTCCACTGTTTCTTATGTCATTTAAAATATTTTAAAGTAAAAATTGTATGTAGTTAAGGTGTACGACATGATGATTTGATGATTATTATAGTCAAGGTCATTAACATGTCATCTCTTCACATAGCTACCAATTATTTTTTTGTGATAAGGGCACCTGAAGTCTACTTTCTTAGCATATTTCCCGTATTTCATACAGTATTAACTCATGTCACCTGTACATTAGACATCTAGACTTATTTATCCTACATATCTGTAACTTTACACCCTTTGGCCAATATCTCCCCATTTCCCCCACTCTTGGTTATGTCATTTTTAAGTGAACTGCCTTACTTTTAAAAAAAAAAATTGTAGTAGTTATTCTCCTTTTTAGTATCTCTTCTTTTCTTTCAAAGCACTTATCATGGTTTGTGCTGTGTGTGTGTGTGTGTGTGTGTGTGTGTGTGTGTGTGTGTGTTTGTTTAATGTATATCTTCTCTATAGTTTCAACTGGTAGTATAGAGAATGACACATAAAGGTACTAAATAGTTGCTTTGTGCACAAATGCAACAAAAACTTAGTGGCCGTTACTTCATTCAACCAGTATTTATTGAGTTCTTATACTGGATATGGCTCTTTCTAAAAAACAGACTTTCACAAAGAGTAGTCACTCTTACATGCTTAAATAAAAAGAACTAAAGATTAAAGTCTTAATACTAATAACACCAGTTTAGACAATATAGTTTAGTTCACATCTCCTAGACCTTTGTTTCTAAGAGACACAGGGACCCTATACTTGAGTAAGCAATTTTCAAGGTCATCATAAACTACACAAGTGAAAAATGGAGTTCTCATTGTTTGTAGCTACCTACTACCTGTATGTCACAATATCTTCCTCTACATGCTTGTTTCCCCAGACCTCAAAACAACAAACAACAAACAAACAAACAAATAAACGTCCAATGATCTCATGCTTTTGGTCAGTTTCCCATATGTATGGAGCGTTAACTGAATAATAATTCGATATTTTTGCAGAAATTGCTTTGGAAGAAGAAACATAAATCAGCAACTTACATATCTCGTATACACAGTCTGCAAGTGTAAAGGCAAGGCAAGAGAAAATTAACTACTTGGAAGAGCTTTGAAGACCAACTTGCTCCTTTACAGTTTGTCTTCCTAGGTTTGTGTCTATTTTTTAGGCTAAGCAGATAGTGTCAGAAACCACAAAAGTGATTTTAATCCAGTTATAACAGTTGGTGAGAAAGGGAATGCTCTGGTGATTTAGAGGAACGAAGAAAACCAAATAAAGATAAGGAATACTAAACGAGTTATTCGCTAAATCAGTTTACATTCGGCTCATTAATAGATTTACTCTAGGCATGTCCAAGAGTTGAAAAATTTCAAATGTAACCAATACCACCTTACATTAGTCGCATCTTGTGCCGAGCAGTGGGTAGAAATTTCACCGAGGAGACTACAGGAGCATGAGCAATTTGGTTCTGCCAAGTGCAAGAAACTAACTGAATGAATGAATGAATGGATGAGTGGATGAATGAATGAATAAATGGTGAGATCTGCCTTGCTGATATTGTTTTGTTTGAAATCAAGCATGTGAAAAGCATTTTTAAAAATACAGCTACAGTTTATAGATGATTTCTTTTAAGGCAGGGAATCTTAAGGATAAAAAAAAGAGAGAGAGAGAAAGGAAACAAGTCTTTTTTTTTAATAACAGCCAATGTACTGCTGTAGTGAGTATTGAGGCTAGTTCCCTAAGACTGTGAGAGCAAACACACAGATTTCATTAAATGTGCCTTTCCCATAACTGGTCTATAAGCATTTCCCATGACTCTGCAGTTGAGTATCTTGGCTGGAAGAGGATCTGGCCATTAGAAAGAGAGCTCTAGATATGCTTGGTCCCAGCCGTGCTGAGAGACTTGGCACCTTTCTCTGCTACTTCCTAATACCAATCCCAGCATAAAATGTCATCAGAAGCCTGCATAAACATTGGACTTAGATTCACATAAATTATTTCTGTCCTAAGGTGCTATATGCCAGAATTTAGTAAAAACAGCACTTTGAGTAAATAGAATTGGCATATAAATGTAAGAATATTAATCTAAAAAAAGATCATAGAAAAATATAATCAAAAGTACACACTTGTAAATCTTGTAATGACATGAGAGATTCATCTTGTGCCTCTGAATTTTTATTGAAGATTTCTGTAGAGTTCCTTTAAACTGACACTGCCAAAGTGCTTTGAATTATCAATTTCTTTATGGTCTTTAAGTTTCATTAAAATGCTTAGAACTTATTTTAATAATTATATGTGTTATTAGTTTCTGTTTAGTACTGGACCTACAAATTTGTTCAAGATTAAACATTAGGACAATAAAATATAATGCCACATATGATTGCTCCTGTCAGCAAAAACATTATCTTATTTTTTTAAAAAATCTCCAACAAAATGCCATGAACAAAAGATACAGTTTCTATTTATAGACAATTTTCACTTTACAATATTATGATATCTGCATCCCACAAGGCTGTATCAAGCAGGGTTTTCATCTTGCCTGGCGTATGTGCATGGATTAAGAGGTACAGAGCCCTTTTCCATATGTGCATACATCTTATCATGTACAGCTTCCCCAAAAGTCCTATTTGGATTTTTGCTCTAATATAACAGTGCTCACATTGTCAGTACTGAGTATTTATAAGTGACTGAAGATTTCCTGAAAATGATAATTTAGCTATTGGCAATAATAACATTATAACATTTTCAGTGATCCACTTTGGCGTTAAGTACTTATTAAATAGTATTTATTTCTCAAATATGTACTTACAAAATTAAATGAAATTGCAACATGCAATAAAAACACATTTCTCTCTAAACTCCAATTGACTCCATTCCTCACAGATACCTCTCCTCACGTTCATTCCGCTTTTACTGTTTTCTGCTTTCTCTCTCTCTGAACTCTCTCATCTTTTCTCTCTGATGTGTTGATATGCTTTTTCCTAAAGCCAGTCTCTTTATCCACTTTCCCTACCCACTCATTCCATTCTTGTTATTCTCATTCCCTACTGATATGGGAATAATAGGATCCCAAGGCTGTCCTTACAATATAATTAAAGTATGAATTTCCAGGAGTTGGAAATTGCAGACCATTTTTATTATGCTACTATAATAAAGCCAGGTAACACTGAGAGAATTAAAATAGCCTTTCTCTAGCAGATAACTTGGTAAAGATTTTTTTCCCCTTGGTTCTATTGTTTCAAGAGATTGGGAGCTGAAAATGGGAACAGATTCACCAATTCTTTTTCTGAAAACTCCTCTGTCTTTTACATGATATATATCCCCCTAGATCCTGGGAATATGTTGTAAACTTGTAACAGATGGTGATGAAGCTTCATATTTTTATACAATACATTTTTTGAGATTGTATGTCTACTGTATGCATCTTCCAGGAAAATGACCTTGAATGAATGAAGTCATAGTGTGAAGGAAAAATATCCCACAGATAGACTAGCATACAAATGATGATTCAATTAGGTTTTGTTTTGTTCTTTTCAGTAAGATGAAATGATTTCAGAGGAAAAACAAAATGTTGAAATGTAAGGATCAGAGGTCATCTTAACACTGGAGGTGTATCTGTTAATTGTTCCAGGAAAGCCAGTTAGCTGTATTCTCACTGAAGAGAAACACATGGAAGATGGAATATCGCTGTTTGCAAGTAGAGATGCTATTTGCTTCACTTGGGTAACATTGGTGGCTTACCAAAAATTGTTCTGGCACAACATCTACCAGCATGAATGTTAGGAGGGTTCTAACACTGTGAGTGCTGATATTTTATGAATGTTTTATCACTGGCTTGAAAACAAGAAGTTTGCAATTGAATCAACAACACGTCAGACAGGCAAAATATTAAAAAAATAAAAAGAACATTAGTGGGAATTACTGATGTCCCTATTGTAAAAACAAACTAAAGTTAATAAGAAACTTGATCCTCTTAACTGATTAACAAAAGTCAAATTTTAACTGCATGGCTTCTCAGACAAATGGAGTGGCGCTGTTAACTTCAGCATTGGTTGTGTAGAGGGTGCAGTAATAGGGAGAAATTGCTGCATATTCAGTTACTCACCTCTTTTTTCGACAGCTTCAATGCATTGGTTTACGAACCGCGGAACTGTGGAATTTTCACGTTCACACACTGTGTGCAGATGAGAGCCAAAAATTTGATCTGCAAAAGAAACAAAGATGAGCTCCATTAAAATCCAAGCTTGCGTTGTTCTTTAATTTAATTCTGTTTCCATATCCACTGCATGATGAAATCTGCATCTTGCATAGGAATTGATTTTTTTTTTTTTTTTTTTTTTGCTTTAATTCGAAAGTGTCTATTACAGACATATAAAGATCATAACTTCTTCCCTTTTGGACCAGGACACCAGCCCCAGAGAAAAAAACTAACACAATGCCATCGATTAGACAGGGGTGACTGAGTAAATTATAGTCTCTTTAAGCTTAACTTTGTTATCTGTAAAAATAATAATAAAGAATTAAGAAAACTTCTGCAAAATATCAATGAATTAATGTCAAGTATTTTAGAAGAAATTTATTAATGATCGTAAAAATTATTATTTTTGTCAGTATATGTAAAAGATTTATTCTGTGGCTCAGTGATATTTGACGAGGTAAGTTCTAGGAGACTTAATGTCGAAGTGAATTTCTTAATATTTCTCCTGCCTTAAATGACCTTCCTCTTCTCTAACCTAAGTGTCCCCTTTCCTTTAGGACTCAGCTCAGATTGAACTTACCTACAACTCTATCCTTCCCATCTCACCTTTGTGTCTCCTGTAACATAGGATCTTTGGAATACTAGCTCTTTATGATGTTAGTAGGTTATAAAGGAAAAAGTGCTGGTGATCAAAATGGTTTAGCAACATTTGGGTTAAAAAAAGTTAAATAGGTTTCTTTCTTGTGTATTTATTTTTGAGCTTGTGATATGCCAATGTGCCCTGGGAATCTCCACAAAGGGCTGGAGGATGCAATACTTCCCGCACTTATTTGAGTAAGATCCTTTTATTTCAAAGGGCATTTCTCTAGACCAATGTTTCCGAGAAAACACACTGTGAAATCCTAGCTTAACCCTCTTTTTTAGAACATGATTTATGCCACCTTGCATTGTGTATTTTTATTTTTTATCTGTATTTCTTCATTCCTTTACTTTTTCCACCCAGCCCCCCACTCCCTTTCTCCTCTGGCAATCACCAGTTTGTTCTCTGTATCTGTGAGTCTGTTTTCATTTAGTTTGTTTCTTTTGTTCCTTAGATTCCACATATAAGTGAAATCATATGGTATTTATCTTTCTCTGTCTGACTTATTTCACTCAGCATAATACCCTCTAGGTCCATCCATGTCATTGCAAATGGCAATATTTAATTTTTTACGGCTGAGAAATATTCCATTGTATATATGTACCATAACTTCTTTATCTACTTATCTATTGAAAGACACTTAGGTTACCCTATTTCTTTTACTACCCATTAACTAGACAATGTTTGACATATACTAAAAGTTCAATTAACATTTATAGAATCACTGACTGCAAGACATCATCTGAATCATCAGTGGAGGTTTTCGATGAATTTAAAAAATATTTGTAGCATAAGTGGAAAGAAAAATATAAAATGTAGCACAACAGAACAATAAATATTATATTTTACAAAGGGGTCATCAAAGTGGAGTGTGGTGAGACTTCAAGGAAGTCATGATTTTCATCCATTTCTTAGGAAAAAAAATGATGGCTTGAATTGGAAACAATCCAGCAGGAAGAGAAGCAATTAAGGTTAAAACACTAATAATAATGTAATCCAGTATGGATATATATATTTTTGTCCAAGGGAGAGAAAAAAGATAAGCTCAAAAACATCAACATAGTGTAGAAAAGTGGTAAATAATCATGGATATTTGCTCTAATACTTAGTCCAGTATCAAAGATATGTTCAAAAACAGTGAGCCACCACTATAAAGAAAAATGACATAAATATTAAGAAAAATAACCCAGAACTTTAAATCAAATAATTTAGGTTGGCTAGATTTATAGTCATGAAGAATTGCTATAAAGTATAAAATCCTTTAATGAAAATCATAATTCATATCAATTTCACAAATATTTATTGAATATCGTCTATCTTTATAGCAATGAGGTAGGCATATTAAATGGTAAAAAAGAAATCAACATGTTTATAATCTTGTAAAGGCTAACAGAAGAGGTCAAATAATATACAAAATGGAATATATCATGTCATAAAAGGTACTAAATGCTAAGAAAAGTGTCCTATAGCATAGGTCTTTCTGACATTTAGTGCAGATGTAGTTTGTGTGTGATGGAAAATGGGAGAAGTTTCTGAGACGAGGGTCATTAAAAAAACAGATTCCTGAATGAAGTGAATGTTAAAGTCTGGAGAAAGTTTTTTTTTTTTTTTTTAATGAGTAGATACATAAAAAATGAGATGGAATAATTCTAGAGCATTTACTCTCATTCATTCGGTTATTTGCAAAAGAAAATCCTAAGTGACTGCTTTGTGTCAGGAGCTAAAAGGCGCTGCTAATATAATAACTAAGACCCATCCCCTATGCTCTAAGAGTTTGTTTTCTAGTAGAGCAGCATGTAAATAAGCACATAGAAAGACTCCATCATAAAAAAAAAAAAATCCTGTAATTGGGGAAGCACAAGTACAATGGGAGCATATGCTGGGGCGTCAGAAAAACTTAAGTGCCCATGTCTTCTCCTGGAAGACTTCCCGTAGAAAAACTGAATTTTCAAGAATAAGTAAGACTTAAAGTGGAGAGTTAAGAGAAGGTGCAAAAGGGCATGTGGGGAAAATAAAGGAGAGGTAAACAAACACATCAGTAATGTGAGGAATGATAGGAAGAATGTTGTGAGCTGAGAAAAACATTTACTCTTTCTTATTTAGAGAAATCTTAATGTATTAAGCTTTAAAAGGAGATAAAGATTGTGTGATGAAAGGTCTTAAATATTAAGTCAGGTAAGTTAAATTATTTGAAAGTGTGCAGATATATTCCCCTCTCGACTTCTTGTTTTTAGAGTCCATTCATAAGACAGAACCTGAAATGTTTTCTATTACTTCTGTTTCTCTTACAGCTTTGAGTGATCAGATAATTCTGGTCAGGAGAAGGGACTTTGGAAGCTATCAGAGAAGAGATGTTTTTTCCATGATAAAGGAAAAGGGGTATATGAAGAAGCACTTTTCTTTTTCTTCCTTCTTTGAACATCATTATGCAATGATGTGATCCTTGGAGCTACTGCAACAATCTTGTCACCATTAGGCAACAAGTACACAAACGAAAGATAACATGATTTAAAAAATGAGACCTCGATGGCATTGTTCAACTTTCAATCTAATTATAAAACACTTTCTCTTGACTTCTTGTCATATAAGGTAATATAAGCCATGTTTAACTGTGTATTCTATCACTTGTAACCAGAAGGTTAATAACCAAATGAGGACACAAATTATGTGCAAGATTGGACACAAGGAGGCTAATGTCATTGCCTGGGAAAGACACTCTGAAGACCAGAATCAGGATAGAAGTGTGGTATATTTATTTGTTTACAATTCTTCTCATTTTCTCTTAATTAGATTTACACATTTATCTCCTTTGGCAGGTGACTGCATGGTATAACTCACTAGAGTGGGCAACATTTATTTCTCCCACTTCATTGATGTTGGGCTTGGCCATATGACTTGCTTTAGACAACGTAGTATGAGTAGAAATGACAATGTGTCTGTTTCAGACAGGCTTTAAGACACATTACAGATTTCTACTAGCTTGCTTCCTTCTCTGTTATGGTCAAGACAAGAGCTTACTCGGGTAGCAGCTTCTCCTTCAATTTGGGCTTCAGAATATCTATGGCACAGAACTGAAGCCAACTTCTCAATGAGGAGACAAGGCCAGTCAGACCTAAGCTTAAAGCAGAGCTGTTCAGTTAAGTCTGCTCTAAACTACCTGACCCACAGACATATGAGAAATGCTTTTTGTTGTATGCCACTGAGATTTTGTGTTTGTTATGTAGCAATAGCTTACTGACAAAAATGATAACAGGTGTCTAGGTTTTTGGTGATTTAAGTTACATTTTGAGAATAGAAACAAAGAGAGTTGACGGAATGTGAAAACTGAAACTGGGGAGCAAATAGTGAAAAAAATAATTCTAGATTTGCTAGGAATGTGAATTATGCATTAGTTTAGATTCATCCATGGAAAGAATCTCAAAGGAAACTGCTCTCACCTTAAAATTTAAACTCACCATGCCTTATCTAGTATAATGGCACTACTTATTCTGCATTCTCTCCATACCAATTTGATTCTATCGAATTCAAGTCTGTGAATATTTTGTGAGCACCTACTATCTGCTGGGTGTTGTAAAGAATGCAAAGATTAATTCATGCAGTAACTACCTATTACATACCTACTATAAGCCAGACATTGTGTTCCAGCCTCAAAATACAATGATGTGTGAAGCATGATCTCCTAAAGTCTAGGGGGAAAGATGTTCTCTCACAAACATAATATAATGTGATTAGTACCATTATAAGGGCACGTTATAATAATAGTGAAGATTTATTACGCACTTACATTAAGCTAGGCAAGGTTCAAAGTACTTAATACATTCTAACTTATTTACATTTTAAACTAATTTTCAATCCTTTTGTGGTAGATACTATCAATATCCTGATTTAACAGGAAAGAAAAGTAAGGCATAAAGACATTTAATCATTTGTCTATAGCTACAAAGCATTAGTATCTAGGGGGAAAAAGATAAGTATGTAAACGAAGAGAAAAGAGGTGATTCATGGGATTTTGTTTACTGAATGCAGGTGAGCCTACCCATTGGGCAAAAGGTCTTTCAAGTTTCTTGCTTGGCTGAAGGAGAGCCAGATGCAGAAACCAAAGAATCTGGAGATTAGTGAGAGTGATATTTAGAAGTTAAGATAAGCATTTCAGATGCAGCAGAATGGTGATGGGAGATAAAGGTGAAAAGTTTTCTGTTGAATTTTGGCAATTCGGAGGATACTGGTTATCATAAAGAAAATGGCTTTAGTAGAAGAATGAAACTGAAAAGCAGATGTTTGTGGTCAAGATCTGAAGAGAAGGTGAGGAAGAGATAGTAAAGAAACTCCTTTTAAGAAATTTCATGGTGGGGATTAATGATAAAGAAAGGATGGACTTAGAGAAGGATTTTGAGTTGGGGTGAATGGGAGAGAATTTCAATTGCAGGATATTTTTGAGTGCCATAGTGCTCTGAGGGGTGAAGTGCAATACTACTGGCTATTTTCGGTTGTTATAATGCAGGAGGTGGGGGAGGTGCATTACTGCCACTTACTGGGGGGTCCAGGCAAGTGCAGGCAATTCCTCACAGGGAAAAACTGTCCACCCTGTTTACCAATAAAACCCTGGTGTGAAAAGAGTCTGGATATATTGAACTTCATTAGATAGAAGAAAGATGTTTACTTTTGCCAGCTACCAGAAAAGCCAGAAGCATTTCTTCTCAGTTTCTATGCTCTCTTTAAACTGGCTACACTCACCCAAGAAGAACTGGCTCTGGAGTCTGAGGACATGTTAACCCTCCAGGTAACCCTGATTAAAGCAGAAGCTGTCATGTGGTCCAAGCTGGGCCAACACACATCTTCCTACAAAAAAATTTAGCATTGGGATACTTCAGGCTGAAGTAATTGGCTCCTGAGGTTTGAATTGTAAGGCTGGGTGGTCTTAGACTTTGGGGGCCAGGAGCAGCCATGTGGGGAGACGGCCAGGTGCAATGGGTAGTGAGCACAGAAGCTAATTTTCAGAGAGAGGTGAATCAAGTATACACTCAATTCCACGTTTTTTGATGCCTAACTCCAGGTACCATATATCCTCGCCATGAGATATATTAGAAATAACAGTGAATTTCTGTTTAATCCAACCGAATATACTTGGCTAGAACACAGGCATAGCAATGTCCAGAGGTTTGAAGATAGGGCTTATAATGACAATAGAAAGGGCCAGACTTGGCAAAATAGTTCAGTGAGACCCACTGTTACAGAGAAGGCACTGGTTAAGAAGAATATGGTGGACATCTTTTGGTATTGCTGGTCCGGTAACTATTCTTCTATCCTCTGGTAAGAGTGCCTTGATTTTCCTTTGGGGGTGACACCTTTTTCAATTTGCAACATTTGTTTTGAGTGCTGACCCTGCCACCTCTAGCTCCAAATATGAACATGTATTTATTTCATCTCCCTGGCCAGAATAATTGGTTCAAACATGAATACATGGTCCAAGTGGATCTGGTCCAATAAATCTCAAGGCTTTGTCTAATGCTACTGGGAAAAGGACCTTCTCTCTTAAGCAGGCAGTAAACTATGAGGATGTGAGTATGAGCTTCCACAAGTTATATTGCCACTTTCTGGGAAGATATGCTGGAAAATTAACCCAACAGAGTGGAATACAGAACTAATAAATAGAGGAGATAAATATTTGATAGCTTTATGTGCCCCTAGATCCAGTCATGCCTGAAGCTGTCCTTGTCCCTTGGACTTTTCAATTAAGTAGTCCAATAAATTCCATTCTGACTTTTGAAGTTTGGACAAATCTCTGTCAATTACAATGGAAGGAATCTTGACTACAACTTTGCCTTCAACATAAAATGGTGAATTATATAACTCAGAGGAGATGATACACATGAAATGACTGCAGAGAAAAGTGCAATTCAAAGAAAGTAAATAGTAGAGATTTAGCTAAAATGTCACCGTCAAATTTAAGGGCTGTTGTAGGTTTGCCATCCATCCACAAATCTGACACAGTCAGCGTTTAATAAACCAAGGAGGACCATTAAATTATAAGAATGCGTTTGAACCATAGAATAGTCTATCTTCAAATAGTGTAAGGAAAGGGGAAGGGAGAGAGAAGGTATTCTGTCTTGTTTTTTTTGTTATTTGGGATTTTTTTGGCAAGCATCAATGAACTAACTTTTGCCCCCTAAACTTCCATGCCTATTGTCCTGGCACCATGTTAAGGAATATTTCTGTATTCCCCTTCCTTATGGTATTTTTAAAAAGGGAGCAGTCCCAGAACCCTGAGCTCCCGACTCCCCACCTATATTTCCATCTGTGGGCTCACTGGTAATCTTTTTTTCCTCTCTTAACAACTTTTTGTATTTAGAAAACACCTCTTGCTAGGGGTGCCAATATTTTTGGAATGCTCTGCAAATGCCTATGGCCTTGGCTAGTGTGATCATTATATCTTCATTCTACTGCTTTAGCGCTTATACCAGGGGTGGCAGACAACACATTGGTTGGAGAAAATCCATTTTCTGCAATTTTTCGTTGAAAGCATCTTTTGGTGAGAAAAACAAATAGACCTTCCACATGACTGCACTTATAAATCATGTTGTTTACATAATGAATTAGAGTTTAACTAGGAAATGGTGGTTTTTAATCTTTAAGCTCTCAAACTTTTGACCGATTTAGTTAGTTCATCAGCATAACCAGGTTAAGTCTCCCAGATTACAAATTAGCTTCTTTCTACCTCATCTCTGCTATATATTTTTTGACAAATTATGGAAAGAACACCCAGTAATGGGATCTTTGTCAGTTAGATTCCAAATGAATCAAAACTACGAGGAAAAGTACTCAATAAAGGCAGTTAAATGTTCAAATAATGTGACGGTGTTATCATCATTTACCCAGGGAGACAGTCTCCACATGCTTTTCGAAATGATGTTATTCTGCTTTCAGGACAGAGGGCCTTTGCAGCCACTCTAGTAAATTTTAAAAAGGAAAAAACAAAGCATCTAAAACTACACATACATAAAGAATAAGGAGGGGAACAGAAAACAATATCAGCAAACTAAACTACTCAGAAACACACACACACACACACACACACACACACACACACACACACTAGACTATTATTGGGGTCATGAGATATATTCATGTTGGTTTTTGCTGCAACAGAAAATGAAAATACTCTGACTATTTTAAGCAAAGAAAAATTTATTTGAATGATATTATGAGATTGGGAGGAATTGAAAGAATTTACTGGGAACTCAAAGTAATTTATTAATTACTCAAAGAAATTACTGAGGGCTGGGGTACCAGTCTTGGGATGTTTAAAATCCAAGGTGCTTAGGAGATCCATGAAATAAGAAGCAGGAAATACATCAACTGTCTTGTAACTTGAGAGCAGGGTCAAGATACAATTTTCATGTCACCTCCACTACTAGCACTGTCATAATGACTTCTATTCCTCCATTACTTCAGATCTGAAGTTCCAATAGAGGATGATCGGTTGGTTGAGATTATGTTAAAAAATGGGTAGGAATAAAAAAAAAAAAAAAAAAAAACATAACCCTATAGCCTCCATAGCAAGTAGCATTCGGTGGGAAATTTTCACGCTCCAGAATGTCACACACAGGGGGAGATTACTTCCCATTAGGTTACTTTAAAGAAGGGACAGTGGATACTGGAAGGCAAAAAATATTCTTAACATGGGTAATTTCAGCAATTGAAAAGACTTCATCCTTTGATTTTAAACTATAAGTGATATTTATTTTTCCTTTAGAGACTAAGTTCTCAGACCAAAACTTTCAGACTGCTTATCAAGGAATCCTGTTTCTTCTCTTATCTTTTATATCTCCTCAACACTTACACGCATGCACGTGCATGTGCATGCACAGACACACTTCCATCCTCACCACCTTTTCTTATCCTTTAAAATACCATATGAGCACCCATCATATAACTTTATCACAACTTTCCAGAGAATTTTTGGAGAAATGGGCGATTTAAGTAAGTACTATAGTTTATGTCCTTGAATTAAGATGCAGAAAAATATAACTAATGCTAAAACACTATTGAATTTAATCTATCTAAAATGCTGCAGAAGGTACCACATTATCTTACAATGCTTTGGGGCTTTGATTAAACATATCAGCTACTGCTTTTTGATACACAGATATCAAAAATTGAAGTGATTCTGATGAATATCTTATATACATAGTAAGTAGATCTCTCTCATTACCTTGTTTACTCATGATTTTTTTTTTCTAATAAGAGGGAAGTACAGGAAAAAAGCTTAACTATTTTAACTTTTAAGTAGTTTTGGATATAAATAAATAGAAGTTCTACGTATATACACTTCTGTGTATAGTTCCCCCCACATGTTTATTCATATTTTTGTATCTCATTTAATCTAATAGCTTTTAAAGTCCCTGGTGGATAATGATACTGTCTCCTCTAGAAAGATTGGCCTGGAGGAGATTTGCTTAGACTCTATGGAGAATATCTCCCCAAACAAGGATAGTCTGTGGTCTGCAGCTTTCAATGGAAGTTGAATAGCTGGCTGCAGGGTTAGCATCGTTTGACAAGAGAAGACCGAAAATGAGTTCCAGAGACAGAGCAGTGGCAGCCCAGATTGAATGGCAGTTTTTCCCCAGGATTCTCCATTTTTTCTCCTTTCTTTTTCAAGATTACAGCAATCTCTACTGTTCAAAATTTCATCCTCAATTTCAAACAATACTTCTGTTGGCTCCTTCTTCTAAGCTCCTAAATTGTCATGAAAATAGAACTCAACTCAATTTTGGTCCAATTAATGCAATGGATAATGGTGAGTCCACCAGCCAGGAAGAAGTTTGTAGCTTAAATGTAGGGGTTATTAACCTAAGTGGAACAATGAGTACAAAATTTTTCTGTATCTTTATATTCTAGGCAGCAACTTCATCCTATATATTTCCCTTTCTTTTCTTACCAGAAGTAACACAACACACGAATACACACACACACACACACACACACACACACACACACACACACACACACACAATTCCCCATACATGTATATGCTCTGAGTCACAACAGTATAAAGAATTATTTGACCAAGAGAGTATTTCGTGCATTTTTGTACCCATTCATTCAATTTATCCAACCCTGAGTATTTTTCAGTGCCTGCTTGGGATGGAATAATAAATAGGATATTCTGTCTTTACACAGCCTTTATGTAAGTGGAGAAAAAAAGACATATTAGCATATAATTCAGATGGTGATAGGTGCTATGAGAAAATAAAGCAAGGCAGAGAGATAGAGAGTTAGTGGGAAGTTTTGTCAGGGAAGACATACTTGAGGCAATGACACTGAACAGAGACCAAACGAAGTGAAGGTATAAGGCTGTAGGGGTAAGTGGAGTAAACTAGAAGAACAGCAAGGCCTGTATGGCTAGAGTGAAGTGACAAACCAGAAGCGTGGTTGAGGATAATATTGTAAAGATAGCATGAGGGCAAAGGCAGGTCAAACCCTTATAGGCCACAGCAAGGACATTAGATATTATTTTAAGTATGACTTTATCATAAGTAATTGAAGATTATTGAGAAGGGAGTGACATAATATGATTTATGTTCTTAAATGATCCTTCTAGCTACTGTGTGGAGACTGTATTTTGGGGGTCATAAAAAGAAGTAGAAAAGCCAGGCCAGTTTGGGGGCCGGCGAAGTATTCCAGGGAGAGAAGATGGTGCTTAGATAAGAGCGGCAACAATGAAAGTGACTTAGAGTGGTTGAATTTAGAATATATTTTTAAGGTGGGATTTGCTGATGAGAGTAGGAGAGAGAATAGAAGGGAAGGTGACTCCAGCTGGCAGATGGCAATAGTATTTTCTGAGGTAGAGAACATTTAGGAGCTGGAGAATCAAGGGTTGCTCTAGATAAATGTGAGACGTCTACAAAACATCCAAGGAAATGTTAAATAGACATTTGAATGTGTAAATCTGGAGTTTTGAGAGTCTGAAGTTTGGAGCTGAAGTTTTAAGCTTAGAAAACCTATAAATGGAATTCAAAGCCATAGGACTGAAATATTTCATCCTTGAAATATCTGAATAGCGCTCAGCAATCTGAGAAGGGGAATGAAAAGAAAAGTCTAAGGACTTCACACAGGAGAGACCCAACATTGCGAGGCTAGTGAGAGGAGCAGGCTCCACCGAGCAGAGTCCACTGAGTTTCTATAAGAAGGAACAAGAAACTATCAATAAGTAGTAATTCTAAAACCACTAGAAGACTTCACGTCCTGCTTCCTTTCCCATCTACCCCTTTCTAGGCAACAACCTTCTGTGAAAGAGGAGTTGAGTAAGATGTTCTCTAGTCCACAATGCAGCTCACTGTCCAGTTAGAAGACATTAAAATAATTAAATAATAAAATTATAGTTTGGGCATAAAGAGAAGAGAGGACTAATTCAGAATGAGAAAGACAGGGACAACTTCTTGGAGTTGTAACAGCTGGAAGAGTAAACATGAATAGAAATTTACTAGGTAAGGGGGAGTTGGCAAAGAATATTCAAGGTGAAAGACACTTTATACAGTAGAACACGATAAATGTAATTCCTTCTACTTGTATTTATATAACATTCTATTACATTCCCTTCTGGTTGCCAAATACATAAATGAATGAGTGAATAAATAAGAAAGCAATGTATAAAAGGAAGTGTTTTCTATCTAAAGATTTTGACATGAGCACTCAAGTATGAGAGAAATATGCTTCAGTTTAGTTTGCTTAAGTGCATTCTGGATGATTAATACGGCCAAATTTTGTTTAGCAAAGATTGTGGGTTGACAATATTTTCTGATTTTCATCTGCTTGTCTTCATTTCCTTAGAATTACAGGGGGGATTAGAAAAGGGAGGGGGGATAAAATTTAAAGATGTCAAATATTGCTACCTATTTCATGCTTGTGTACATTTTACATTCTTAAAATAGAACTCTGTCCAGAATTTAATTGCTCAATCACATAACTTACTGTAATTACTATGAAGTTAAAACTTTTATCAATTAGGTTGTCTACTTACTTGACTTAGTAGGAACTTCACTGGGGAGTTACAACTACAGTAAAGTCAGTACTTTTATTTCTGTTTGAGTGACAAGTCTAAAGAGAAAACTTGATACATACAATTTATTCAGATAATTGATCGAATTAATTCTAAATGATTTAAATTACCTTTTTAGCCCAACGAATATGAACTAAAGCTAGAAATGTCATTCAGTGATTGATAAAAGTTGAAAGATTCTTTTAGAGTAGAGAGGATATAAAAATTTGAATTCACTTCAGATTTAAGTAAAATCTAGGAAAGAACACTGTACTTTTCCTAATAGTAGCATAGATTTGTTAGAATCCCAGGTGGTAAGACTTCAATTTATTTGCATGAATGCATAGTTCAATAAGAAAAGATTCAAATTTAGTTGGAGTAAAACTGCTTAATGATTTCAAATATTACTTGTAATATATTAATATAACAGGTTTGAATATCTATAATGGAGTCTCTTTCATTTGGGTCTTAAGGGTGTTCTCATAGCCACTAATGCTGAGTGCTAGGTACTTGTTGAAGTACCTAAGAGGAAAGCACTTTAGGTTAAAAGCATTTTCTCTTCTCAGCCTCGGGTTAAAAGCTATTTCAGGATTCTGTTAAAGGCGTTCTTTGGTTCTCAGCTTCAGCTTAAAAGCAGCTTTGATGAAAAGTGCTTTGAGGCAGGTAAAGGATTTTATAATAAACCATATTAAGAGCTGGGAACCACGTGGTTCTGTGGAAGTGTTGGCTAGCTGTGTGGAGGTGTGGTGGAAGCTCTGCGCAGCTATGCCCATTCCTGTGGGCTGCTCTGAACAATGTGGTCTGCTGGTTATTCCATGCAAAGAAATTGAAAAACATTTCCAGGAATCTAATTGGAGAAAAGGGGTTATGAGCCCAAATTAGTGGGTCACGCTACACACATTTCTGAAAACATTGTATCTTTTTTGAGCTTCCAGTCAAATATAGTGGACATTTCTCTTTTTTCAGCTCCTACTTTAGAAAGTGACTAGGCAATGACATTTCTAAACACCTTATCCTGTCCCAAAGCTGCCCACAAAATTGAGTAAATGGTATCTCACTGTGGGATGCACTTAGCACATTGGATATTTTCTGACTTTACTGTATACTCTTCACTTATACAACTTTTCTAGTTAACAGGATTTCTCATCAGTGAGGGTTGGGTGCTTATAAAGATGGAATGAAATATCTCAGGTTGGGCCTACTGAACTGGGAGAATGACAGTCACCATCCAGATGTGTAATTGCAAGCATTAATATTAGCTGGTGAAAAGACAGTAACTTAAGAGGAATTTTAAGTTTATGGAAGTCAATGGGAATTTTGCGAGATGGCAAATGGTATGTGTATCCCAGTTAAGTCCCAGTGGGTAGATAAGATTTCTGTGGAGGAAAGGGCCTTGGACAGAGTGAAAAGAAGGTGTTTTCTCACCTTGTGAGATTCAAAGTCTAAGAGCATTATTTGGCTCCTGGAAGGTTTTGTAGGTTCAGAAGCTCCTAGGCAATACCTAGCCAGTGAAGCAGCCATCTCTGAAAAAGTGCTGGCTGTTTTGCAATCGTGAAGTACCTTCCTTGGGCAGTTTATAAGCATTAGGTACCAAAGAAGAATATGAGGCAGGCAGTCCTCATTATATGTAATACATTCCAGGTGCTCCCAAAAGCAGCAAGGAGACCTTGGAGACAAGATAAGGCTGAGTAGCTACAATTATACAGGTGGGAGCCCAGATTTGTGGTCTCTGCTCCTTTTGTCAGCATTTCTTCATTCATATCCACAGACTGCTGGAGTAGCCCATTGAGGTTATATAGAAATTACGTCATATTAGACAATAAGCATTAATTCTATATATTTTTTAAAATACATCTTTCCAGTAGTCTTCTAGTGGAGCCAAGTTTGTAATGTTTAAAAGTGATTTTTTTTTTGATGCAGAATACTTCTTTCTAAGCAGTTCTTCAGTGTCTAATTTTGAAGGAAGGAATCATATCTTATACACCTTTGCGGGCCAGTGTCTAGCCCATCACCCATCACACGGTAGGTCCTCTATAAATGTTCACCAAATTAAAAAAAAATGGATACAAAGTGAGTAATAAAATTGCCTATAAAATAAAGTACAAACTTCTTAGCCTCGCACTGCACAAAACCCCTGCTGCAGACTCTTCTCATCAAACCCTCTACACTTTGTTCTAGCCATTGCTTCTCAAGCTTTCCCACAGCTCTCCACCTTAGATGTCTTACCCATTTTTCCACACATCCAAAAGTCAAAGTCAAGACTCAGTTTAAAGATCATAAAAGAAACGTTAATTTTCCCCATAGTTTTCCCATTTATAATTTCCTCAAATCTGTGACCTGAATGTTCCTTAGAATATCAAATATTTTACATTTGATATATTATGCCATATTTTTTGTATGCTTATTTCCCTTACTCATTTCTTGGAGGACTCTGCTTTACGTAACTTAGTATCCTCTGAGAACACAGTGATTTAAAGAATGTAGATGAGTAGGCAATATGAAAACCAATCAAAGCATAAAGGATTGCAAGTATAATTCTTCAACATTGTTATTGAATAGTGAGTGCATGCAGTATTACAAGCACAGTGCTAGGTACATAGAATGCTTAAAATGTTGGCTTTATTAAAGTAATGTCATAAATTCTCACCATAATTTATCTGTTTTGCAATCTTCAGAATACCTACTCTGCAGTCAGGAGAAGGAGCACTTGCAATATGCCATGCCATAGTAAGAGTGGAATTAGGAGTAGAATATAAGAATTAATTAATAGGTATTACTTGTTGTACTAATTGATATTACCTTGCTTTTCATCTGCCCAAATTCAAAGCAAGTAAATAGCAGAGCCAAGACTAGACTTCAAATCTACTTCAACATTTGGTGATCTTATGGCTTAATGACTGCAATACCTTGTTTTTCTGAGTAAAATAGAATACATATAGCTCTTTCAAGTAGCATAGGGAGAGTTCGTCACTGCCTCCTTTTCATTTCACACCATATGTACTCAGACCCAATGAGGAAAGTAGTATTTCATATATTTAATTATTTCAAACATTCTTTATATACTTATCATAGAAAAGTAAGTATAGTTTTGTGTTCAACTATCTCTTTTTCCTAAGAATGAGCTGAATTTCTTGTTAGATATTCTTGGAGTCCAGGATTCTAGGATGGTGATAATGCAGACAACAGGCTGGGTCCTTTCTCCAACAGAGGCTTTCCTAGACCATTCCCAGGCTCCAGATGGTGTGCCAAATTGATGAGGACAGACAGGCTCCTTCCAGCAGATCTCAGATGAACATTTATGATCCAGCTCAGAATGTGAAACTGAAGCTCAACACACAAATCCAAGGCAGCTTCTCAGACTCTTGACTTAGAAAATTGCATCTGGGAGACAGAAACTTTCTCTGGGCTTTGATGGTATTCATACTATAATAAATGTAGGAACAGATGGCTTTGGGTTGTCACAGAGAAGTACTTTCCACTAAAACTTTACCCAAAAGTACATACTACCAACTCCAGAATTCCTCAGATATGACATCTCACCTCCCTAACTTTCTCCAATAAGCTATTTATTCTCTATCTTCTGATCCTGGAACAATACTGCAGTCCTTGTTTTTCTCACTATCTACTTCCTGACCATCAGTTTCATCTGAGACCACGGCTCCCTGACCAGAGCTTCTGCTTCCCATTTTGTCCTTCATGCTACAGTATGAGACAGTCATATCTACTAATGTAGTGCTCTAGTATGTGGCACTGTCCAGTCAAATTTGTATTCCTGTATTGCATAGCCACCCTTGGAGTACTTTCTCCATGGTGCTGTGGCACTAGAATTGAACACAACCTCACACACAGATGTGATTATCCCTCCTCGGTTGTGATTAACAGTGTATTTCTGACCAATACTACTTTTCCTCAAGATCATTCATTCATACTATAAATATGTGATTTTTCTGGTTTAAGAGACATGAATGCATGTATGTATGTATGTACATGAATAAAAGAAACTCATGCTATAGAATTTGAGATATCTAACATCATCAGAAATTCTCTTTTTGATTAAGAAATGACCTAGACTTGCTTTTGTCCCCTGCTCTAAAATGTTTGACTTCTTCAACTGGTGGTTTTGTAAACAGATTTATAACCAAAATAGGCTCTGACTTCCTCCTTTGACATGTTAATTGTTTTTAAAAAAAACATTAAGTGAGGTCCTGTCAAATTCTTTGCATAATGTTGAATGCTCTCCTATGCTGATTAATTTTTTAAGATGGAAAACTGTCACATACTCAAGGCCTCAGTGCATTTGAAATGCAGACTCACTAAAGATGTAAACAGTATTTTACTGTTCATAGAACGAATGCATGAGGTGGTACAAATGATGAGGCAGTCTGGAGGAGTAAAAGTTTTTCTGAAATTTAGATTATTTGGAATCTAAAGATATTAAGATATCCTCAAGATAATTTTTCAGACCATCTGTTTTCTTATTTCTCAGTCTCTAGATAGATTGCATGATAGATTCTTTCATTGTGAGGTTAACTGAGGCCAGCTCTCTTTTCCCTCCATCTTTTCTTTTCCTTCTATGAGTTTGAGTTTCAGGTTCAAAGGGACAAGTTAGAAGTCATATATTCAAGTTAATGACCCTCACATGTGTTTAACTTGGATGACACCTCCTCTAACATTTCCCTCCTGTCTGATATGGGTAGATAAGAAAATCATTAAAAAATTGGAGTTCAACAACTGCTGAAAGGGAATGAAAATTTTTCTCTTGTGCTCTAACATTTCTAAGAAAATTAGACCTTACAAAAATGTCAATTCTTATAGTAGCCTCTTAGATGGCTATCTGTACAAGTTATCCAATGCAAAACATAATCCAATGACTACATACATCCCAGGAAGGCAATTTTAAGATGTAGTCCAGGTACACAGGTTATAATTTGAAGCAAAATTTGAACAATATGTAACACATTTTCTTATAAATATTGATCACATACATGATTTATTTTGTTTTAGAATTAGAGCATTCTTAATAATTTGACTCTTACATATCCGAACATATGTATTAGCATTCACTGATGTTATTGTCAAATATATCTAAATTTCTTATTCCACTAATTATAATTAACACTTGATATTTGCTGTATATTTAGAATATGCTAGCTGGGCACAATGTTTCAGTTTTTCTTTTAATAATATGTGAAATGGGTACATAGTATTTGACTTTATATTTCTTCAATAAACCCAAACTTAATATTATTATTCTAGATTGATGTTCTCTATTAGTGAACTATATAAAGTACTTCTAATAATTTTAATGAAATATCAAAAAAGTAAAATCCTAGAGATAATTAAAAATAGAATGGTGTTAGATCACAGTATTGGACAGTAAGGACATTGAACTCTTGGAAAAATATAAGTTGAAGAAGGCATGTATAAACAGATTTTTCTTTCTTATAAATCTCTTTAAATTTCTCTGAATTTTGTACTAGACTTTTTCCCTAAGCTACTATTCAATTGTGAAAGTACATTTTCATAAAACCTTTTTAATATAAGTGTTACTGATTTGAGGGAGGGGGGAGTTTTCTTATTTCTCTTTTATGTGTGTGTGTGTGTTTTTTTTCCCTGCATGAGAATAAAGTGTTCAGATCATCTCATCTTTTTTAATAATGAAAACAAATAAATGTTCCCAGGAGAAAAAGAAAGCAAAGGAGAGGTTTTGTTTGACTTATCTGTGATAAGGCACTTTAGAGCTTCAGTTTTTGTGAGTTGAAGAAAGAGATGTACTCAACACTCCAACTCTCTATTATGACAGTTTATGCTTCCTATACAGCTTATTTAACTCAAATGCCTGGGAAATAGACACAATTACCACCTTATGGAATGCTACTTAACTTTAAACGTTCCCTATAGAATAGAAACTCACTTCATCAAAATTTATCTCAATTTCTCAGGAATTATTTCATCTGTAGACTCCTGAATATTCCTGTGCAATTTTAAAGATTGCTTAGAAATAACTATGATATAAAAAGAAAGAAAACATTCCCACACTAAAGGAGTTTGTTCACAAAAATTTCTGTGAAAGAACTGTGTCCTATGCCATGTACACTTTAATCATTCACTCTTTCAGCTGTTATCAATTTAAAACCAATGAAACCCCCACACTGAGTCCATTTGAGCAGTCAATTTTAATATCTCGAGGCATCTGTAGTTATTCTGAATTGGCTGCAAAAGCAGAACTAACAAGTTAAGCTCTAACCATAAGTCGACATCAGGCTGGTAAACCATACATCAAACACAGACAGTTAGTCAATACTCCAGTATGAAAAACCAACTAGCATTTTTAAGAAGAGCAATATATTCATAATATGTTTGGCAGTCTGGTTTGCATTGCTTCCTTGATGGCTGTGCATTTAACTTTCTAGTCAACAGGGTTCTGCTTCTCGCCCTGGCAAAGCAACATGTTTGACGGAAAACTGGTCAGTTTTCTGATTTGTGCGTAATATATATATATATATATTTATAATGAGAATAAAAGTGATGAAGGAATGTGTCCGTTGTGAATAGGAATCTAGAAACCACCTTAATAGTTGCTTTTTATAAGAAAACTCTTTCAACCATATGTTCTGGATCTTTGAGCACAGTCCTTACTTCAAATATGTCACTGTCAGGCCATGTGTCTCAATTTTGTGTTGGAAAATATGGTGCTGGAAATACCTCTTTCCCTCCCAGGAACGACTCTATGACAGGGTTGCTACCTCCCATAGAGAGAAGAAGACAATGAAGAAGGAGGAGTATTCAAGCAAGATCAAGGCAGTCATCACTTCAATCAAATCATTTCCAAATTTCAGGGGCTGGGAGCACTGGGCCAGGGGGAGAGAAGGGTGTTTATGACATATAGCTGCCTATTCCCAGAACTCTTTTATGTACTTTTATTTTATCTTCAAAAAGAAAGAACATATTAAAGGGAAATATCTAAGGAGGAATAATGCTACATAAAGTTTATGTTTTCAGATCTGTTGCCCCAGAAAATGCTTTGATAAAACACACTTAGAGCAATATAGTCAATTTCAAAGAAAAGTTGGGAGATTTACCTCCCCACACTGCAATATGACTAACACTGACAGACCACCAATTATGATTATCCAAATTCTGATATAGTTTCTTGCCTCCTCCCCACAGAGAAAAATAAAAAATGCCAGAATAGCACTTTTGCAACATGGAGTTATTTTTCTGATGACTAAATTTTACAGAGGCTGGTTAAATTTCATTGTCACTAATCATGAAAGGTAACAAGTCAAAAAGGAAGAGATTTATCCATATAAACAAAATCCCCCTGTCTCCTCCCCAAAATAAAATGATAGAGTTATTTTTTTCTGTATGTTGGGAATTTGTAGAATATTATTGATTTATAATAGACATGGATTGGGGGTGGTGAAAATGTCACCGATGCTAAAGGAGATGAAAGAGCACTATATTAATCTTAGGATATATCAAAATGAATTGTTGATAGTAATATTTCCTGTGCTTGTAGCAGTACACACATTTGCTGAATGTGGACCCTGATGAGGAGATAGTATTTGTGAGAACTCTGATATGTACTGTTTTTAGAGACATAGTCAATGTACACAGAATGTGGACTCTCAAATCTCAATTATAACATGAGCAAGTAAGGAGTAGGACCTCTTTTCTCAAATGCTATGGAAAATTAAACTCATCTCACTGCATATGAAGCATTTATTCATACACTTATTCAAATTATCAATCTTCAGATTATGATGAAATTCTATTTTCTTCCCCTTCCATTATTCACTTTACCACAAAATGAAATCACCAGCTAGCACTTTAGGTAAGCAGAATTATAAAAACTGCAAAAGAGTAAGTGTGTAGCTAGCATTGGCTTTGGATATGGTTCATAGGGTCTACGGAGGCCTTGAAGAGCTAACAAGAACTAAGCTGAAGACTCTTCCATTGCCTGTGAAGCTGGGTTTAGGAGTCATGAGGGAACTATGAGGTAGAACACTTGCTGGAGAACAGCAGGGCATCAATAATAAATGCTAACCTTTAAAAAAAAAAAAGATTCTTGTGAACATTGATGAGGATCCTACATCTTTTTCTTCTCTTCAGGTGGTTTCGTGAAGGAAAGATTAGTATGTGCTTAGAGAATTGAAATGGTCTTAGACCACCTCTCCAGAGGGCAGCAGCCTCCTGGCACAAGAAGGAAATGTTTGCCTGACTTTTGGCTGTCAGAAACTAGTTTGAGCATATGCTTCAGACAGCATATAAACTTTGGTTTGTACAATGTCAGGGATGGAAGAGGAGCTTTTCTATCTTTTCTACAATCTAGACCCACATAAAATTTGAGTTTAAGCACAGGGTATGCTTAAAACTTGGTATAGATTTATAGTATGAGGCAAACTTGTTACCATTACTGTTTCCTCATTGATGTTCATGCTTTATTTCTTCTTATTTTATAGAAACTTATCAGCCCTCAAGCTGGAAGGCCTAGAGACAATATTTCCAACTGGCACCAGGATTAGACTAACCATATAGAGTATACCAAAACTGTGGGAAATCTTTTAAGGATAGATAGCCCACGAAATGAATAAAACCATCATCTATTGCCAGGGCAAGATTTAATATGGATTTTAGAGGTCCTTGACTTAAAAAAAAAAAAAAAAGCCAATAGACTGGTTTTGAATCAATTAGGTCTTATTCATCTTTATTCCTTCCCAGCATTTAGCATAACTATTACCAGGCATTCAGTCAGTTTATCTGGAATTTTCTTTTAGTAAAAAAGAGAAAGATCTTGAGGATTTAAAGGGAAAATGATAATTTAAAGAAAGGGAAAAGGAGAAGCATTATTATTATTAATTATTATTATCATTATTATTTATAAATACACAAAATGAAATGGGTTATACTAGAAAATTATTAATAGAACCATTTTTAGATACTAAAATCTAAGAATTTATAAATCACCACCTCAAATATTATATTCTAACTAATGCTCATGTAAAAAGTTTTCTCTCCATGAGAAAGTAAATTATTGAACCACAAGGAAACCAATTTATTATTCTGGCTTATTCTTTTTTCCCCTTACCTAATTCCCTCTGATTTCTGGACCTCATTTCTCTCTTGTTGCTCTAAAGTTATTCTGCTTTTAATATCTCATAAGACCTGGATCATTTCCTCCATGGATAACAGGCTTTTAAAAGACATGAGCTTAACCTGCTACCCAGGTGCACTTTTTTTCTCAATATTTGCTATCTTTCATGGTGACCTGTATTTTATTATTGAACAAAAGCTAGCTATCTGGTACTCTATTACCAACACATTTGCTCCTAAGAGCTTTTAAATAACAGAAACTGCCTGAGAATTATAAATGCAAAGGAAACAGGAAGCTCATAGGCCAAGATAAAGAAGCTTAAGGTTGGCTATTAATTTTGGCTAATATTAAATCATGACATAGCTCACTTGTAAGGATCACAGTTCAATTATGAACCATAAAAAACTTTAAAGAAAAGAAGATTTACAAGATATTTTAAGTACATTAGTGCATATTGTGGAAGTTGTGAAAATATTTCATACCCAAGCAATGATAAAACCATGCCCCAGTATATAAATTCAAATACAATTATTCTCAGACTAACACTCATCAACTGGCAAAGTTGAAGCATATCTCTATTCAAATGTATACTTAGTGGTGCTCATATATATTTTGCTTAAATTGATAATGTGACAGGTAGGTTGCTCATCATACATTGGTTCTAACAAATTATTTTAAAAATACATTTCTTTTTGACTCAATGATTTTATTATTCATAAACATGGATATTAAAAGCTTAGAGTTGATAACTTGTATCTGCAATTTGAATGAACAATCTTTTTTTACTTTTCAATATAATTGGCATATTTTACAAAAGTACTACAAACTCAAAGACATTATTTTCTCATATGATGGATACCTTAAACAGTTAGTTGTGTTTGTGCAGGTAATTATTTAAATGTTCCAGTAATTAGATGACATTATGTAAGTGGGTAGAGTTAGGAAATAAAATGAGCTCATGCCCATTTATATATAAAGAGTACCATGATAAAAATGACCAAATAGATAAATATGAGTCAACTGCAAACTATCTATGCATTTTCCTCAAAGTAAAGCAAGTTGCTGCTGCCTTTTCTGACACTTGCCTGGATTAATTTCTGAAACTTTGAAGAAATACTGGGGAGAATGGTTTCCTTGGGCCATTGTGGTCATGATTTGCCCCATAAACCCAAATAAAAAAAAGAAGAGGAAAAGAAAGAAAGGGGAAAAGAGATAAAATGGAGGAAGGAAAAATAAAAAGAGAGAAGGAAGAGAAGAAAGAAGGAAGAAAGGAAGGAAGAAAGGGAGAAAAAAAAAGTTGTTGAATGGTTAAGATGAGCTGTGAACCGTGCAAGGTTCTTTCCATACAATGTTTCATTTAAATGTTATGATATAAATTTCATAAATGAACAAGTCAGTAACCAAATATTAAGTTATATAGCTGGTAAATAGCAAAACCCAGCCTTAACCCTTGCTTAGTCAAATTCTAAAGTTGCTATGCCTTCAAATAAACTCAGTTTTCTTAACTGTAAAATGAAGTTGAAAATTTTATGTCATCAGAAAAATTTATAAAGATTGATTCAGTTTAACAAGCATATATAAGTATTCCGAATCTTTTAGAAATATTTGATGTTTCAAGGAGATGTGAGTCTCTAGAGATCATCCCACAGTAAAACCATATCACTGACAAGCTCTACCAGTGTATACAGAGCTCCAGCTAGTCTTTGTGGAGCTTCATTCTGTATTAAAAACAGACAACCATTGTCCACCAGACATTTGAGCCAAGTCACTAATATGATAGAAATAGAATAAGAAAAATACATAAAAGAAAGGAACTTAGATAAAAAGATGATTTAAAGAACCGAAGAGAATGTTTTAAAATAAGAAAAAAGAAAAAGTCTAAAATGACATCAAATTATAATTTACACCCTTAAATAAGTTAGTAAAGATATAACTTATTTTCTGTTTTCTTACTTATTTGGTTAATTAATATTTAATTAATTAAATAGTGCTAACACACTATTCAATATTGGAGAAGAGTGGTTAATAAAGTTTTTATCCTTGTGCATGTGAAAGGGTGAAATATGCAAAGAAGAACTGAGAAAATGAAAGACATCTACAAAACTGGAAATATAATTGCTACAGTTAAAAAAATTAATATAAAGACAGAAGGATAAAACAGAATTTTTTCAGAATATGAGAAAAATCAATTCTGATGATCTAATACTCACATCATAAATATCTCAAGAAAGGAAACAGGGAAAACTGATGGGGGAACTTATTAACATAATAATAAAGAGAACACATTGCACAGCTAGAGAGACTCACAATTCTTCAAATTGAGTGCAAAGCAGAATATACATTTAAAAAATTCTGCCAACTATATACATTATATTAATCACAGGATCTCAAAATAAAGACAAAAAAATACCAATGACTCTGAAAGAAAAAAAAATCAAAGTAACAAGAATAAGAATGGAACCTATGACTCTGCATTCTAGAGGCAATGAAATTTTATGCCCCACTAAAGTATTGATTAAATGTGTAGGCATACTTATGATATTTTTAGATATTCAAGGTCTTGTGTTTTCTAAATGAGTTACTGGAGCTGTTACATAATAATAAAAGGAGTCAAAGCAATAAGGACAAAGCATGGGATTTAGAAGACTGAAGATAACTGAAAAAAAAATCAGTGAAAGGTAATCACAGGGTGAAAAGGTGAATGAAGCCTGGAAAGCAACCTATTCAAATTGGTATAAGATGGTGGGAGAACTTGAGAAGATACTCTAGAAAAAAAAAAAAAAGCAGGGAATTGCAGCCTAGAATACTTAGACTATTTAATTGAGACAAACCCTTAATGATGTAAAGGCCTAGAAAGCAAGAAAAAAATGAAACTCTGCGAAAAAAATCTGCATGAGAAATTCGCAATCAAACAATATATCAAGCTAAAAGATAGCATGATTATAAGTAAATGATGAAGCATAAGCTTTAAAAATCAGAATATAATTTATGTGGCCCATAAAGCATAGCATTGAGCCCATGGATACATTAAACCAATCTGACATATTACTTGGCCAAAGACTGCATAATATTTACATGATCAATATAAAGTATATGCTGATAAGTAAGATTTTTTCCATTTAGATGTAAAATATGAGGAGGATAGAGGACTTAATTGTGATTGTGAAACAGCACAAGAGAGATAATATAACCTTCAACTGTAAAAGATAAGCTCTTTTTACCATGATCAAAGGACGTTGCTCTTTGAAGGTCATGATAGTGCAAGAACAGAGAAGGAAATCTAATACTTGGCATAGTAGTAACCAACTTTACATAATTGTAATCCAAGGAATGCTGTTTTTGGTTTTTAACTTTTAGAATCAAACTATACATAAGTCATAATTATATAAACCAGTGAAAAATATAACTTTTCATGATGTAGAAGTAAAGATTACAATAGAAAAGGCAGAGGAGATGAAAGGGGACAGTAAATTTCTCATCATGTCAATAGACGCAGTAAGTCTCAATTTTCTGTGGTTAATAAAACAATAAGTAGAGATTTAAGTATGTTGGATGTTTCTGAGAAAGCCAATGAAAACAGCAGGCCAACTGTATTTGACCATGAGTTTTTAGGGAGGAAAAGGGCCAGGTAGAAGAGGTCTGGTTTAATTGAGTTGAATTCATGCTGATTGTAAAAGAAATCTGAGGTAATGTCTAAACTTGATAAATCAAGATACTATAAGGTTAAAGATAAGCAAAATATTGATCTAATCCTCAAATAACAATAATATAAGGAAGCACCCACAAGAAGAACTACAAATAGAAACACTTCCAATTGGTAATGTGCGAGGAGGAAAACTGGGATGAGGCAGAAGAGCACTGTTTTTCCTCATAAATTTTGTGAGCTTACTATTTAATCTTTAAGCAGATGGTTTTCTTATAATATACTGATTAAAAAAAAAGAAGTAGTCCAGCAGTGCTAGCAATTTCTACTAATACTGCCTGGTATGGTTTCATCCATATTAAGATGAAAGAAACTACTTTTTAAACATACAAACCCTCTCTAACTCTGTCATTTGATTTTAGGAAATAATAGTTGCCCTTAAAAAACCAAACAGTTGTTATCTTTTCTAAAAATTACGTTGCCAAGTGTTTTCTGTTCTTGGAGGTCAATGCTGTTATTTGAAAGATTACATAAAGTAGTTTGACTGATGTGAAAGAGGTATTACTTCAGTTCCAAAAGCAAGTAGAGGACATTTACAAACACACCTACCACCCTAAACTGCACCCTCCCGCCTATAATTTACATATTAAACTGATTAGAGTTTTATTTCCAACAAGATGCTCAGTGCAATAAACTCATGTATTTAAAAAACACTAGCTGTTCCCTCCTTGGCAAATGGGAACGTAGCTGGAGAAGTTGAAGGCTTTTCAGAAGCTACCATGGCAAATGGCACAATGATTGCTACACCCAGCTGAGTTATTAAAATTTCCATAGGGTTATCATTCAGAATTATCTGCTGGCCTTTTTCTGGTATCACAATGTACCCTTCCCATTACCCAGATTTAAGAAATTAGAAAATGAAGCTCTACTAGTATTACATGAAAACTAAAGATCCCTAAAAGTTGCTGTGGCCCTGCAAAGCCCCTCCCAGCTATCAGGAACCACACTTGTAAGACCCAAACCACTATGCACACCTCTCCTGAACCATGGCAACGGGGCCTTTATTCCAGAGCTGCACAATTAGAAAATTTAATGAATTTGATACATAGTCCTTGGGAAAATGCACCACAGAACGATTTAAAAAACCATTATACCTCTCTCTAAATAATTCTCCTTGAAAGAGTTAAGTCATTGTACTTGGAGAAATTGATGATCTAACCATTAATTATTAATTTATATTATATGATTTTTTTTCAACCTATCAAAAACCCTGGTTTCATTGCTTTTTCTAAGTCTTTACCTTAGATATGTTAAGAAAATGGACTTAGGGTATTAAATTTTACTAGGCCTATATTTTTAAAAATTGGTTTAATGCTTTTCACTCATTTATAAAACAACTCAGTAAAAGCCTTAAAAAATTCACAGTTAAAACTGAAATGAGCCCAAGAAGTGACTATATTTGCATAACTTGATCTGTATTTGGAAGAAAATTCCACTGAAGACAACAATGGCAGCTTATCAAATCAGAATTTCACATAGATTTTCCACAGCCCTACTAATGAATACTGACTCATTGGTCAGCTATGGTGAAAATTTAATGGAGCTCTAAGACAGGGAGTGTACACAGCAAAGGGTGTTCAATGGTTCCATTACATCAGTATGAAGACTGCATTAGGCACCCAGTTACTCTGAGATCAATTCTAGAGCTTTATAGTTATTAATTCCTTAGCATTTTGATTGGGCACAGACCCTGCCACTGAATTAAAATTCTTTTCATTTTGCCAGCATCATGAAAAATTTGAACTTTATGTCAGATTGAGACTGTTTAGGCTACTAATTTGGTTTTATATTTTTTCAAAATGGCAGGTAACCTGCAACTGAATCCTGTCTAAATGATAATCTGTGGGATGAATGTTAAGGTATAATTGAATGTACTAGTATATTATTATATGTAATTGCATCTGTAGAGGATCAAATACATCTGTGGCACTGAAAAAGATATTTTCAGAGAGAAAAAGTCTGAGATACACCAGATTTAAAGTAAGTGTTAGTTTTACCCTCAAATACTTATATTCTAAGACTTTTCCATTCAATTAGTGATATTTATGTTCATGCTTCATAAATTTCACCTTCCACGATTGGTTCAAAATGCCAGATGATTTTTGAGATGTGCTCACCTTTTTCAAAATACACCAAAGTCAATAAATCAAACAGTTATTATAAAATATTTAAATAATTCTTATATTAACTATTGTTGAAAATATTAAAATCAGCTTTGCCCTGTTCCTGAGAAATGAGTGTATATTATTAAATCACCTCTTTTGATTCCTATAAGAATCAGTATTTCAACTTTGTTCTCAGAGTTTATTTAAGGAATTTATTTCAGCCTATTTTCAAATTTTTTTAATATTTAATTTTCAAAATATATCCATCCATTAGAAAATTTGAAAAACAAGGAGGAAAACGAGCTAGATGCATATGTCTTCTTGGTTAGGCAAATGATACATTTTGCCTGTGTGTTCTATACGGTGATTTTCAGTTATAGAAATCTGTTATATCTCTGGTTCTATCTATTTATTTATCCTTTCATATATCTGGAAGACTAATAGTAATAACAAAAGTAATAAATAATAATATTAACAGCAGTGAACATTTATTGAATACATATGTTCCAGAAACTCTCTTAAATGCTTTACCTAAATTATCTCATTCATTTCACTCAACAGCCTCTCAATAGTGTGTGTAAGTACCTCTATTTAACAGATGAAATATCTGAGGCTCAGAGATATCGGAACTTGTTCAATGTCATTACAAGTGAGTAGTAGAACCAAGGTCCTAATTCTAATTAGTCTAACGCCATAGTCAGTGTTTTTCTGTTCTGGTGGCTAGGTTGCTCTAGGATATTTTATTCTTTACTTTTGATATACTTGTAAAAATACATGCTTATTTCAGATTAGATTGAATTCTCAGTCCTCAAGATCTCAAATTTCTGTTTTCATAACACTACTTTGTCTAGGACTTTCTTCTGAGCACTTATTTCAGACTATGACTAGGGAAATCAGAAACTTAGACAAATCAGGACATTTCTGATAGTGAAAAGGGCTGTTGTTATTGAATATGCTGGGACATTGAATATACTTAGGACATATTTAAATCCTAAGTATAAATTAGGATTTCCCAGACACATGGAGACATGGGGTCATTCTGATGGGCCACTAGGATACCTTTTCTCTGCTCTGGGTTCAGAGCCCACATCCTCTGAGGGCAAAACCAGTTTTTTTCTTTGTTGCTGTTATCATTGTTTTGTTTTGTTTTTGTGCAATGATCCTATTATAATGCAACATTTATTTTATTAGTATCAGTTTTCTAGACAACTATTTTTTTCTCTTTTACAGAACCAATAAGCAACCTAAAAAGAATAAAATATCCTAATATTCCTCTAGAGCTGAAGAGCTATGGATATAGAGGCACATTCATTTATCACTTTTAGAGTAAAAGTATAAAGTGTCCTGTACCTTTAATAAGTCCTTTTTCTTGCAGAGTTTTCAAGGAAGGTCTTCGGGTAATAAACTTCTTTAATCTGCTTTTAACTCGGTTTTTGTCGCTTGTATCGGAAGCACTATGATGCAGTCTGAACACTGGAGATTAAAAAAAAAAAGTCAGAGGCTTTCAGTAAATTTCTCCTTTATGATTATTACTTTATGCAAATATGAATAGAAAACAGTAGTTATGGAACAACTACCTGGATTAATAGCTTAGGCTTTTCTGCTTAGACAGGGCATGTGAGTAAAAATTTGCCCATATGAAAACATTAGCTCTGCTGCAACATGAATGTGCAATGAGAATGCAGCTAGCTCCATATAGTCACAATTTATTTTCATTTTTATTCCCTCATTTTTAACATGATAACCTTTGTCTAGACAATTCCACTTATCTGTTTCCATGCACGAAATTGTGGTAAAAAAAAACTCATCTAAACTAAGAGGAAAAATGTTTTAGAATTACTAATTTCAATTAATTATGATTATATACTGACTGTAGGTATTTCATGCATTTTCAAAGGTCCTGCTTGCTCAAATAATTTTGTAAATCTTCTTTTTTATATTAACGAAAAGTGATTTTTTTCTGAAGCAGATATTTCTTGTTCTTCTTACTGATGTGAAATTACCCCAACCAATTCTAGGGGAAGTTCTGAAACACAAATTTGCCTCAAACTCTTTCCATGTGTTCATCAGTCCCTAATCCTCAGCTTTGTATTCTCACCTTTATCTTCAAAGTTAGATGTGTATCAAATTAATTCCTGAACAAATATTTGTTGAATGTCTGCTCATCATCAGGCTCCATGTAAAGGCTATAAATTCAATGATGAACATAACACTTCAGGTCTGTAACTTCATTTAGCAGAGTCTAAATACATTCAAGGTCTTATTATAAATGACTAATAGTAATGTATTATCCCTGTAAAGATAAGATATAGATCTTAACTGGGCCCTCCATTGTCTTAACTCAATTATTGGTGTAATATTAGAATTTGGGATACTTTATTAGGTACATAAACTTCTTTTCCTTTCAAATCATATCTTAAAATAAGCCAATCATTCAGTTGGGTTAATAATAATATATCTAAAATGCATTAGGAAACTTACTGGGTGCTTGCTACTCCCTTAAGCATCTAACATAATTTAACATCAATTTACTGCAATATAAGCTCCATGTAGGTAGGGATTTTCATCTACCTTTGTAAATGTCGTTCACTAATGTGGCCCAGATACTTCAAATATTGTTTAGCATATAGTAACATTCAGTCAATATATGTTGAACCAAGTCTCATAATGATTTTGAAGTATATAAAATAATTCTACCTTTTTTAGAGATGAAAAGCTGAGGCAAAGAGGATAAAAAACTTGTCCAAGTTCAAGACTGGATATGGAGCCAAGTCTGGTATTCTAATTTATTGGAGTATAGATGAAATCGGGAGCTCAGTTACTCATTTAAAGTGGTAAGATTTCAATCAACTAAATTTTTTAGGTAGCTACCGAGTGCAAAAAATTTTGCTAAGTTCTAGTTGTAAGAAAACTAGACTTGAGTCATTTTATCCCCTTCTGAGGAACTCAGAAGAAAAAGAGAAAGACAGACTTAGAAAGGAGCTGCATCTGAAAAAAAAATTGCCTAAAATGAGAAGATCGAAGTCAAATGTTCCTAGTGGGTCTCCAAGGAACCCACAAAAGAGCCTAAGGGAAATTGCTTTAAAAAGTCTACCTGGCCCAGAATGTGAGAAATCTCCTTGCAACTAGTCAAATAAGGACATTTTTTGATCCTTCTTCCCCCAACTTGGACCACAAAGTTGTTGCAAACTTTTGATAGCAACCTGAGAAGTTAGGGTGAAGTGTAAGGCTAAGGAAAGAAAGAGGAAAACATTCTACCTTCCTCCTAGGTGAAAAGTAGAGTTTTAATTTGAAATTAAGTTAATCACATGGAAATAGGAGTAATTGAATAATGAATTAAGACAATACTTGGCACTTAAAAGGACCATATTTTATGTTATTTTAAAAAGAATTCTCAGCCGTAGCACTACTGATATTTTAGGTTGGACTGTTTGTTTGTTTGTTTGTTTGCTTGTTGGAACAGGTTTGTTCTGTGCAGGGGGAGCAGGATGTTGAGAAGCTTCCCTGGCCTCTACCCATAATGTGCCCGTAGCAACCCCTCTTTAGTTGTGACAATCAAAACAGTCTCCAGACACTGCCAAATGTCTCCTGGGAGAAGAAAAGGGAAACAATAAACACACTTTGACCATCTACTAAATACTGAAGGGAAAAGTTATAGGATCTGTCTAAGTTCTCACTTATTGGTGGTGAAAGATTGATTTATACACTTAGAAAATGTAAAGGAACTGTGAAAAGTAAAAAATTAAAAAAAAAGAAATAAAAGTATTTTATTAAAATACATATCTGATCTATCATGTATTTGCTATTTTTAAATTAAATTGGTTATGAAAGAACAACCACTATTACATACGAAGGGTCAATATGTCCGTCATTTGAAACGGCTGGGAATCTCTGCTGCAGACTAGAGGTTCCCAACTATTGTGTCTGACAGAAGACTATATAGAGTGTGAGCTATGGCTGCTGTAGAGGTTCAGAACAAGCCATCCCAAGACATGCCTTAGTGATATGTGGATTATTTTGAGCTAAAGGCAATTTAGACACTGTGAGTTCAAGAGAAACTTTTGGTCCACTCTCAATATCCAGAAGAATTTAAATTAGGAGCCTGGCCCATGATAAAGAATTACTACCAGAAATGATTTCTTACCTACCTACATGGCAGGGCGAACTAATAATTACTGAACATGCACCCTCCTTGCAATTACTTTCTAAAATCCCAAGGTGCGCTACCTCATCCCTAGCTCAGAAATGTCTTGTATACCAAATCCTCCTCTGAACCTCTCACGTATGTGGGGTTTCTGACTCTTTCCTGTATGTGAGGTTCCCTTATGTATGTATTTAAATTCAGTCATTTTTTCTTGCTAATCTGTCTCGTGTCTATTTGATTATTAGGCCAGCCCAAAGAAAACCAAGGGTAGAGGAAATATCCTTCCTCCCCACAATGTCCTCAGCACTCAGGGTAATTGAGAAGGAAGACCAAGGCAGCCTGAGACCCTGGGGCAGTTACTATTGGCTATGTATAGTCTTATCCACTTACTCCAGTAAGCCATACAAACATCATCATTTTCTACATGTACCTAAACTTAAAAAGATTTGAGAAGCACTGCTTTAGGTCTGTGCTATCCAATATGGTAGCCTAGTCATTTGAGGCCATTGAGCACTTGAAATGTAGCTTGTGCCATAGGTTGAAATAATAATGTTTTAGATGTTTTTGGTTGAATAAAATATATTACTAAATATAACATGTTACTAAAATGTATTTCTTGTTCCTTGTTAAAATGAAGCTAATAGATTTTATATTATACATGTGGCACAATTATATTTCTGGTAATGCTGCTGGATGATTAAAATACACACACACACACACACACACACACACACACACATTGACCACCTACTACATACATGGCTGGATTGAACTGTTGTGTATAAAGCTGCGTACATCTTGTGTAATTATAAGACAACATGTTGAAGAGTATAAAGTGCAAGAGACTAAGGGATCTTAGAGGAGTAATTGATCTCCAGTCATATTGGAGAAATAGCAAGTGCTATTAGCAACAATTGTTTTTACAGGACCGTGAATATCAGGCACTAACTGATTCAAAGTTGTATGATTGCAAGAGTCATTCTTAGCATCTGAATATACTGTACTTACATGATATCCTATCAATTATCATCTGGGTCCTTTCATTGCCATGATCACCAGCATATGTGATCTGCTTCAACTTATAACTTTTAAATTATAGTCCCATAGGTCTAGGTTCTAGTATTTGAGGCTGACGAAATACTTACATCTTTCAGGAAATATCTGCCTCAGGGTAATTTTGGGTCTCAAGTCTGCCTTTTAAATGATATGGAATAATCAATCTACATTTTCGCAGGTTACCAAAGGTAATATTTTCTATTTCTAGTCTCATCTCAAAACCTTTTCATTTTCTATGATGGGATGTCAACAAATAGAGGGTCAAAAGAAGTATTTTTTTCTGCCAATTTGGAAGTAATAAAAATGATGTGATTAGGAAGTACTTTGCAAATTAAAACAAGCATGGTATAAGTGTGAGATTATGAAAATAATTATATAGTAATTATGTCTTTGGTGATAGTACTCATGTATATATTATATTGTTTTGAATACTACTATCTTGCTTTGCATATGAGAAATATGTGTAAGATGTATTGGTTTTTCAAAGAAAATGAAGATATAATTTTAAATATTTTATCGTGTTTCCTTCTTATACACATTAAGAAACTAGCAGACTGGTATCATTACATAGTTTTAACAGAGCCAAACTCTCCAAAGTTGCCTCTAGCACTGACTTTCCTGAAGACAGACTAGGGGGTCAATTTCCATTTCCTGATGCCATAAAATAATCGTCCTCAGATGAAGAGTTAAATTACAAGGCTTTTGCCGTCATTCATTTCGCTCATTTTGTTCTAAGACCAGCAATGCAGAAGTTAAAGTCAATAGATGACTGTAATACATGGCTTACATTTTATTAATCAAATAACTTGAAAGCACTGTAAATATAAACTTAAAATGTAAAAAGCATATGGGTATAAAGCAAAGTCCATCACTGGGTCCCTGTGAACAGTGCTAAAAGTATTTGAATATTGTGGGTTTACAAACTGATTTTAACAGCCAAACTTATAAAACAGTTTACACTTTTCTGTTGTCGAGAGAAAAACTTGCCACATTGTTCATTTTAAGTAAATACAACATAACCAATTAAGGAAAGCAAAATTTAAACACATGCCTATGATAATCAGGACATAGTTTGCTTCTGATTTCACTACTGATTTTAACAGAACAGTGTTCCTTCCATTTTCCCACAGCACCCAAGTGACCCCACACATACTTTTAGAAACTTGTAATCACACAGTGCAAATAAAAGGACACTTTACTGGAAAATACACAGTGTGGTACAATAATCCATCATTTATGAAAAGTAGAATTCAGCCTTTTCTTTTTCCTCAGAGATTCAACTACTTTTTGAGGGTGAAGCTTACTGCAATTTAAAGATTTATGTTAAACCCATGAGCAGTTTTTTTCCATTCCCATTTAAACTTTTTATTTAAAAATGGAGACTAAAGAGATATGGGCTTAAATTCCAAAGCATTTAATCTGATTTACAGCAGAATCACTCTTAATTCTACATATTTTCACCTCCATGAAAAATTAACCCGAATTGGATTAACTTTCCAGGTATTCCAGATTTTACTTTTATTTCTTTTATGCTTTCATCTCCCCCCCCCCCACCTCCCGTGCCCCAACTGATATGTGATCTTTTCTTGCAAGAGCAAACAAATAGAATATTTTTCAAAGCCTAAGAATTTTGAATAATAATGTACAATTTAAGTCTCAATACACACAGGCCAAAGACATTAGCTTTAAGCGCCATTCTTAACCAGTTGAGAGATTTAATTTGTGTTAAACCTGCTCACACCCCAGAATGGTTAGGATCTTGGCCTTTTTAAGATGATCTTCAATAAATATCATTACGTAGGAGGATAAGTATTAGCCCAACACAAATTTTATACTCGACACAGTCACCTTGATGTTAAAACCACCTCTAGAGGTAGAAAAGCTTATTGTAATGAGGGCCCTTTGCATATATATTTTTCCAACTTTAGTAATGGGAGGGGGAAAAAACGCATTTGAATAATGAACGTCCACTACCATTCTATTAAAGGATGGGAACCACAAAAGAAAACCCTCAAATCTTCCAGAATCCAATGGTTTGGATAATATGATCCAGAATTGTGCATCTGCCAGAACTTTTCTTGCCGTGGACCTAATTTTGAAATATCCTCATTTCCTGCCAAACTGCTGTTCTCGCGGTATTCCCATGTTACAATTACATGTTGTTGTTATTTTATTTTTTTAATTTGGAAATGCTGGGAGAGCTAATGTTTCAGAAATGTTGCTAAAGGAAAGGAGAGAAATGCGAATCCAAATGACTTTCTAGGCTTCTTGTCACTTTTTTGGTGAGGTTTTACAGAGGGGTCAGCATCAGGTGTATAAATAGATAGTTTTTTTAGAGGCTAAGAGCTCCCCACATTGCAAGTCTAGAAGGATGTTTAGAGCAGAGCTGGCGGCAGTTGCTTAGTGCAATCATCTTACCATGCTGCAGTGTCTGGAGAGGGAGATCCAGAAAGAAATGACAAAATAAGGTTATATCAGGCTCTTACTCTCCAGAGATTCCCAAACACTTTTCAAACCATCGCACAGATTACATAACAAAGTACTAAATTGTCTCTACTCATATTTTCCAATACAACCTTCTTGTATTCTGAATTACCCTGTTGTACCACTTTCTAAATTACTGAAATAAGAGCACTGTACCTAAAATCGATTGAAAAGAGAAATAAAGTTTATTAAATTTCTTTTCAGTCTCCTGCCTGATTCCTTTCCAGGGCCCACACACTTGTGCTAATCCATGAGGCTGTAATAAATACCACTTTGCCCTCTCCAGCTTGTGGTTTTAGAGTTTGCAAAACTTTACACATAACTCCCCATGTCAGAGTGAGCAGAAAGGGTAGGTTTGGGCTTAATGTACTGTTGGCCATTTAATACCTCTATTTTTCACATGCTCAATGTAAATAGAAGTTATAATTTCAACCTCCAACTTGCAGCCTGAGAAACTAAGTTATTGAAACTTTAAGTGACTTGAAACACAAATCACGATTAAATCTGGAAATAATTGGAAGAGGGAATGCGGGGCATTTTAACAGCAGTACTTTGTTTTAACCACTTAATTCCCACTTATATATTGCAGAAATAAAACAAACAAACAAACAAACAAATAAATAAAAAAGATCAGTTTGAAACAAATGGTATGAGGGCATGATCTACCCAATGATTCATATTTATGCCATCTACTCATTTAAAGAGAAGTGAGAATTTATACGATGAAAAATGTTTACTTTTAGATTAAATTATCTAGTTTAAATAGTCAAATCTAACCACAGTTTTACATTTTCAGTGTCAATACAGAGCTGGCAGTTTATTGTCAAGTCTCTGTCATTCAGCCGTATGGAAAGTCCATGATTGCTTTTCTAAGTAATATTTGTATTCATGTGTTCTACCTCTAATGTAGTCATTTGTCTAGTATATAAACTCTTCACTGTCATTTTATGAATAGGCTTAATCATTTTATTTTATTGATAATATATTTTAGGGTGTGTCTATGTTGATAATGTATTGCTGTAGTGTGAGTTGGTGTTTTGTTTACTCTTTTTAGGGCATTAGAATAGCTTCAAGTTACTTAAAAGCTAACTTTCATGATAGTTACAATGATGATAAAACTTCAATGCTGTAGTGCAAATATTACAAATGCAATTTTTTTTTCAATTGTCTGTGTTCTTGTGAGCCTGAGTTTATAAGCCTGTGTTCTTGTGAGACTGAGTTGGAAAGGATTTTTGCCTCAAAGGTTATGGAAATACTACATATTCAGAAAAAAAGAAAAGAAAAAGAGAAAATAAACCTATTAAATAGAAAAAAACTATGGTGTGTATTGAAACATATGACAACTTTTTTTTTTTTTTTCCCTGAAACAGAATCAGATACAGTATAAGATGTGGAGTAAAAATTCAGATCATCAAGACATCTTCTGTTGACTGGATGTTTTGTCTTGGCTTCTTATGACTTGATATAGTAGTGTCAGTAAAACTTTGTCACTTGAGAGCCAATCTAAACTTTGATAAATTTGCTAATAAAATAAGTGGTTACTAGTAGCTTATTTTCAAAACAAAATTATTAAAAAAAATAAAAAGAAAAACCAACATAGGGTATTGGTCCAGACAAAGAGTACCATGTAGTAGAAATGTGCTTTCTATAGGAAAGATTGTATATTAAATACAGGAACAGGTTCTCCCCTGGTGATAGAAAATAGGCTGCAGCCAAATCGAATGAGAAGCACCTTATAGATGACCGTGCACTTCAGTCCACAGAGAACAAAATAGAGTTGTAGGCATGGCAATTCCACCATAGATGTAAGAAAATGGCAACATTCTCAGAACTTAACACTTAGATTTCTGTGACTAAAAAAGTCAAGTTGAAGAATGAAATAATATTCATATTTAATAGCATCAGACAATTTCAATGCTGATTATACTACACATACTGACTCAGATACTAAACCATGCTTAGCAGTGTTCGAATTGTGTGGGTGGTATTTAAATATTCTTTCCATGTATACGTAAATACCACTACATATTTTTGTGTGTATTTGTTTGTACCTTTGTGAAAGTGTGTGTATAGACACTATATTCTAAGTGGGTATAGATGGGAGTAATATATGACAACTTTGAAGCTTTTTCTTTAATCTCTAAATTCCTGGCCCTATGCATTATCAAAAATATGCTATAATGTATCCTTAATTTTTGATCATGAAATTTAAACCAGTTGAGAAAAATATATATTACAGGCATAGGTGGTTTGAGAAATGTCTTAAGCCAAACAGTATTTTAGAGGATGTGATAAAATGTTCATTTAGGTTCTAAGAATTTTTCTATAATTTATAGAAAATTCACATATAATTTATATATTTATATATAATTTATATATAATAACATATAATAATATGTACATAATAGTGCTGCTTTAAAGCCATCTCAATTTCAACTTTGATTAGCCAGTCTGATCATCCTGACATTACATGTATTATTAATAACAGCTAATGTTTTTAGAGTACTTACAATGTGACAAGGAACTGTACTAAGAATGTTATATCTCATTTAGTCCTTATAATCATTCAATATGGTAGAATCTCTTATTGTTGTCCATTTTACAGATTAGGAATCTGAGGTTCACAGAGGTTAAGCCAGGTAGCAAATAAATGGCAGAGACAGAAATCAAATGTAGAGCTGTCTAAATTTGAGCCTGTGGGGACTCCTAGCTTGCCTCACTGCCCTCCTCTCCATCTGTTTTACAATGCTGTCAAAGTTCTAAAGACATAGAAAGATGGCGCTAACCTCCCATTATAGTCAAATACTTCCAACCTCAGCTCTTCACCTGAACTGCTGACTGAAATAACTAGGGTGGTGTCTATCACTCTAGACTTAAAAGGGGATATGAGTTACCTTAGGTGAGATTCGTGAATCACAGGACAACAACAGGATCGATGGCTGAATACTCTCTGGATTACCAGTCAGAAAAGCTGAAGATGGCATCTGGGTTTCATAAAGTTATAACAGCCATGAATACAAATTGAGCTCTTCTTGGCAGAATGCGAATATGAGAATCAACACATTCTAGGTAGCTGGATGTAGCAGGACAGGTATGGATATAGAAGTAGAGATGTAGGGTGAGGAGTAAGGCTCCCTTTTAAGCAAAGATAGCTAGTGACCTAACCAGGTCTTTCAGTTCCTTAGTCTTTTTTCTTGACTCTTTTTCAAAGATAGACAGATAGATATAGCCCACAATAGTATGAGCACATCCATTTATGCCTACATAACCCTTAGCTCTTCTCTCAGTTAAACTAGGAAGTCTCATTCTTCTCTATGTCCAATCATAGAGTTTGCTTATTTTATTCCTGGTTGCTTCGCAGGAGTAAGAGTTCAGGATTAGCATTTAGGGGGAAAGTTGATAATCATTAATATACTGCCTCCTTCCAACAAATAATGCTCTTCCTTCAAACAATGTGCGTTCTTTTCTCTCTCATGCGTTCCCTCTCCCTTTTGAATACTACAGGTACTGAATTTTGAATTTCAATTCTGTTACTTATCAGTGGTGGGATCTTCTTCAAACAACATAAATTCTTTGTGCTTCTATTTTCTAATCTGTTAAAAAGGGCCGACAGTACCCACGCCAAAGATTGTTGTGTAAATTAAATGCCCCGACATTTGCAAAATTCCCAGCTTATTATTCACAAAATCTAGTGAATAATAAGCATTTGATAAAAGCTAACAGTTATTATGAATTGTGAGGGTATAATAAATGTCCCGTATTATAGTCATAGTTGTAGTAATCAGTAAGTAAACAGAACAGTTGATATGGGAAGTGCCTCCTCACCCTCCATCTCAGTGCTTCTAATTTCTTCAATATTTATTGGACATTTACTATTTTTCTGGTATTACTAGATTACACCCTTAGCTGTTGCATAAATTAACTATATATTAATTTATATAAATGAAATACATATTAATATATATTAAAATTTTAATTGACTGTTTTTTAGCTCTCAGCTAAAAAAATACTTGTATACAACCTCAAGAGTTTATCTGTGATTAATTTCTGACAGGTAGAGTGTATTTCAAGACTTTGAACATGTGTTGAAATCATTGGGTTTTGAAGAACTATCCATTAAAGACTTTCTGAACTGTGACAATGGATATTGACAGTGCTTGTCAGACTAAACCACTATTGATTGGCTCACATCATGTGTATAGCAAAACCAATTTCTTTCAAGTGTTTCTTCCTAACTGAAATACATTATTGCAGCCTTTCTCTTTGTTTATTATAACACCCAAGCTCATTGCATGTAATACGTCCAGCGAAAATGTTTCACAATGAAGGAAGCAGCAAACTGCAACAGAGCAGTGAAGGCACTTAGCAATCCAAATACTCTTGTTCTGTAAGTTGCTATTCCTTTGGAAAATATTGATCCCTTGCAGAGCCTTGTTTTCATTTTACCATCCTCTTGAATATGGAAAGATCATGGACTAACAGAGCTTTGCTATTGTTTAATGATCCTGAGACACTCACGGTTTACACCCCCGAATGAAACTGTTTTGAGTACTATGTTTATGTTAAGGTTGTGGGAAAGAGAGTGTTTATGTTGGGTCACTGCTCCCCTGCCCACAAACATACACAGCCAGACACATTCATGCACGCGTGCACGCTAACACACACACACACACACACACACACACACACACACAAACACCAGGATTGTGACTTTTTCCAAACTTTAGAATGTTTTCTTCAATGAGTGAATCAGGCCAGGTTTGACCATATGCTACATATTGTACAGTTTTATTATTAATTTGAAATTGCATTGTGCCTTTCTTCCCAAGAGGGCACATTTCTTACTGAGAAAATACTCTTGCACAATAAAAAACAGTTCTCATAATACTTCCATGAGTAGGAAGAATTCCAGATTTATTTTTTATTTGAAAATATTATTATTAAACAAAACCTTAAAACATACCTTCCATGTCTCGTGCTTTCTGCAGTGTACTAGGAGCATTCCAGGACCCAAAGAAACATCAGTCCTGGTTTTTACCCTAAATTTAAGAAGTTCATAGTTTACTCTGTGAAAATGCCTGGGGAAAGCAGGGCATTCTTAAATTCTTAGGATAATTTTCAGGGTATTCCTAAAATTGCCACCCCTTTAAAAACGATCTTTATAGCTTACATGAGTCACTTTGATGATAAAACAGAAGAGACTGGTTAACTCTACAAACGTTTTAATTAAATCTAGTATGGTGATGCCAGCTTCTTTCCCATTCTAAGCATGCCTGGAAAGTTAAAGGGAAACAAAAATTGCTTTGAAGGCTGGCAAAAGCTATATGAGCAAAATGTATCATTCTTCAAATCCCCTTCTTAAGTGACAGAGTTCCAAGTTTACTTAAACGTTCTAGACTAGAATTTCTCCCAAGATAAAAATTCCTTTGAATCTTCCCTTGCGCCACACGATGGCCCAGGAGAATGGCTGCACTCAGCACCCTGGGCTGTGCCTTTCCTCTGGCTTTGCCCCTTGGCCATGGCCTTCTCACCCCCACATTCCCAAGCTCTGAGACAGGTTCCTTGGCCTTGGGCCCATTCTCTTGGCTCTCTCCGTAGGGGTCACTCTGTCCTGAAGAACAGTGGTTGTCATAGCCGCAGCCTCCCATGCCTTTTTCAGGACATTGGAGATCAGGAAATATCATGCCAGAGTCAGTTAGTCTCTCACAAAACAGTTTTATTGAGACAGAACCCTCTATTATGGACCTAATTTTGACATAAGCTTCAAGCTATTTGCTCCAAAATGTGCATGCAAAACACTGAGATCCTCCTCTTACAGGAAGTGTATTGAAAATGCAAAGGATGTGCTGAGCAGATCTGAGGACACAGTATGTAGTCTACGGCTAAGCGATCAGGGATAGTGGAGCAGTTTGTCCTCACAAATGCTGACAGACAGCTGCAGTTTGCAGCTGGCAGCGAGCTTATGCTCCCTAAACAAAGATCTAGCTGGAGCCCAGTGAATACTTGGCTCCACTGCAATGATCATAATTCATAACATACATTTCTAAAGAAAGGGGAAAAACTAGGAAAAGACCCCTAAAGACCTATATTTTTCTGATATTCGATGTGGTCAGATTATAGTCTGTTCGTTTTGTTTGTTGTCCATTTTGATTCTGTCTGGGGGTTCTTTACTAAGACGGTAGTCACCATGTCAGTGACAAATAAAACTGCTTTCTGCTTTCCAGACACACCTTCATATTACCTTTCCTCTCCATTAAAAAAATAGTAATGGGAGATTTACTTTCTACCAAAAACCCAATTATTATTCCTAATATCTTATTTCTTTTCCTAAATGAGTTAATTGTAATTAAATTGTCAAGCTTTTTCTCATTTTTGACCATCAGATAACCCCATTCTTGGGTGCGGTTCATGTTGGACTCAAAGAAACATGAAATATTAAATCTAGCATGAACTCGAGGGAACACAGAGTAAATGCTCCTAACTTCTGAGACAAGGAAAAAGAGACCCAAATTATTTAAGTCACTTGCTGAAGGCCACATATTATGAAGAAGTTTAAAGACTGAACCCAAATTTCTCAACCACAATTTCTAGGTATTTCTCAGGACATCTTGTGTCTCTGTAATCTCAATTTATTTTCATTAGAAAAACTGTTCCTAAATCCAGAAGAAGGTTCCAGAGGAGCAATTCTATTCCTCTAGACATTTAATACTGACCTAATTCTTCCAGTGACTAGGATTTGAATCTAAATACAGTCATTGTCATCAATTAATTCTATTTTATTCTACATATTTAGAATTATAGACTTTGGAATTGAATATGAAAATATATTTAAATTTATATGCATAATTATGCATACTATTATGAAAAATATATGCCCCAAAGGGGGGAATTACAGTAGCCTTCCTTCTGACATGTAGTAATGCTGTGTTCTGCTATTATCCTTTTCTTTAACTTTTGGTAACCTGAAATCTGTACTAGATTATTATTATTTGGGGTTTCGAGCCTTCTCTTTCCCTGGGGGGAAAGGATCCTGCTGCCAATTGTCAGGACACTCCTCCAGACACAGATGTCACTGAGGAGAGCGCTCTGCTGGATATCCTCTCCATGTGTTTTGGCCTAAACTAGAAAAGAATAGAGAGGATTGAGCTACAAAAGGGAAAATGCATTTCACCAAGTTCCAACTTTTATGAAATTCTAACTTTTGGATTATTAAACAGGCTGAGATCTCGGTTTTATTCAAGCTTGTTTACTCTTGACAAAATAGAACTTCTGGTCTTGAGAAAAAAAAAAATGTCTTTGGGTTTTAAAGGTCTCCGAAAGCTTCTTGAGACATTAAGTACCTCTTACATAAAATAACACAGCGATGATTTAAGACCAGAGGAACTGGAAATGAGCAGATTAAATGACCTTTAAAATACACATAGGTTTAAAATTGAAAGGAAAATGCACTTAGCAAAAAAGCATTTGGGATTTATTTCTAAAATATGGTTGGAAACGTTAAGCAAGCTCAAAATGAAGCGATGCACACACATCCTCATTTTGACTTAAAGATCTACTTTAAATAACACAACAAATGTAGTCATCAGCATCTATTCCAACAGAGACATTGTGAATGGTGAGAAAGACACGGTAAAACTTGGGTAATAATAAGAACTACTCTCATTGTTATCCCTTAATCCTTCAAACTGTCAAAGCAGAAACTGTCAAAGAATAAAAGAGAAATATTCTAGCAGGATCTCACTTTCTCCCGTTTTTGTAAAGCAGTCCAATTAGGAAATTTCCACCAGGAAATGTTCCCTTAAGTTAGTCACCAGAAAGCAAGTTTAGCTGTTTTCATGCTATGAAATAAGAGAAAAAAACGAAGGGGTGGGGGAACCTGTGGACCTTAGTCTGAAAATACCCCTGACGACACACACAAACAGGTGCTAGTTTATGTAATGGCTAAGGAAAGCGGAGGGGGACAGGGCAGGGAATCATGGGTGGGTCTTTGCAAAGGAAAATTAAACGGCCCAACTGAGAATTAAGTGCTCTGGGTCACTTAACTGACAAAAATATTTCTTTTGCCAGTTTTGTGTCCACATGAAATAAACTGCTATTGGAATACATGCTGAAACAAAGGCATATCTACATGACACAGATATTCACCTTGTAGTCTGGAATTTGACAGTGCTCCCTATGCTCTCATCAAGGCTGACACGTAGTTGGTGATCAGTAAAAAAATGACTTGTAATTGAATAGTGTCTGAGCAAGATGCATGGCAGAAAGCACGTAGGCTTTTTGTTAAGAAATCTGAGTTCAAGTCCCAAATTTAATGCTTAGAAAATGTGTGACTTAGCTTCCCCGAATCCCAATTCTAATACAAATAGCTCGATTGCAATGTTTTAAGGTTTAAATGCTGCAGTGTAAAAGATCACAATGTTTTGTATGTACACAAGCAAATTACTATCTTAATCCATTTCATCTCTTTCTTCCTCATCTCCATCATGCTCACCATCATTTATATAAGTTACAGCTTACACTAGACTCTAGAAAGTGATTTAAATAGAAGTGGTTCTTGGGCTTTGGGAACTAAAAATTAAAAATCACAATACTGATATGTCTAAATAGAAAGAGAATATGGATAATTTAAGAAATTTGGAGTAAGTATATAAAAGTTAAGTTAAACTTATATTAAAATAGCTGTCAATAAAAAGCCCTCGGAATTGCTTTTTGAGACAGAACACCCTTTCTCATATTTTTAACATTGCATACCCAATTCTCCAATTGCAAGAATGTTTATTAATTGCAGCTTTGATGGCAATGAATTTGCCAGCAGTATAAATTTCCCCAGATGAATGCATAGTATGCTTCACTACTACCATTTCTGCTAATAATAATAATAATAATAATAATAGTTCAAAAACAACAAGTATAAAAATATTTTATGACTTAAGACTTAAATCTTGTGTCTACTCAAATAGAAATGGCAGGAGGTCTGCTTTGATAAATATAGCAGCAACATACTTTATATAATGATAATTTCCATCAGAATTATTTCAGAATTGCGTCCAATGCCATGCAGCCTTAGGGCACAAAAATGTGTACTTCAATAATCATAACTAAAATATAATTTATTTATTAATTTTTTAAAAATATCCTTAATGCTTACTTGATTAATCATAGATGGAACATTAGTTCTGAGGAGAATCTAAAGATCTGAGGAACTAACTTGTGAGTGCGGTGAGGGGCGAGGGAATAGGTTAGTAGGCAGAAGATTTTTTGCTTTGTTGCTGGAGGTCAAAGGGTTATATTCACCACTTTCAAGCAAGATTAGCTCTGATCAGTAGAGTAAAAGAAAACTTCTCAGAATGAATATGTCACTGATAAGGTTCCATTCCTGGACATGTAAATGATTGGTTATACTTATTGTCAGTTGCTAATTCTACTGAGATACATTGGTCTTCTTGCTGCCTCAGGGCCTCAGGATCTTTGCATGAGCCAACCTAAACATTCTTTCTTTAGATATCTACATAGCTACTTTCCTCATTTCCTCAGGTCTTCTCCCAAATATAATTTCTCAAAGTTTCTCCTGCTCTACTTAAAAGTGCAAGTCTTCCCCATTTAGATGTTCTTTATCTCCCTTCTTTGTTTTTGTTTGTTTTTTAAAGTTTTTAAATTTCACTACCTTGCTAATATATATTTTATATCCTTCTTTTAACATCTCTTCTTCCTCACCCACTAGAACATTAACTTCATGAAAGCAGGATTTTTGTCTGTATTTTATTCTATTTCATTTATGTTTTAGAGACTCTAGTCCTGGTATCTAGAACACTGTTGGACAAATGACAAGTGCTCAGTATATATTTGCTGAATAAATAAAAGAATACTCTGAATTCCTTTCTTAGAAAATAAAAACTTTAATTCCTTTTTCAACATCTTTAACATTTGTGGACAAAACTTCATGTCCTAAGAAAGTAAATATTCATCTAATATTTTATGAAGAAAGAAAATTATAATTGCTTATTATCATTGAATGGAAGTCTGAGTTTATACTCAGACTTATACACAAAAGATCTGAGAAGAGAAACAGATGCCGGGCCTCGGGTCCTTTTCTTCAGACCTTGACCATATAGAAATATTCGTAGTATTCTTTCCTTATTTACCATATATGAAATCATATTATTATCCATATCTTATTTAAATAAGAAAAACAGAATTTACATAATTTAAAACTGACATTAAATATCTTTTAAGAATACTTATACAACCAAAGATATATTAGATTTACACTAGGTGTTGTTTATTGGGAGGAAAGTGAATGAGAGATAAAGGAAAAAAATTGTAAAGCTTGGAGACTTGCATGGCTAATGATAATCAGGATGACAAGGATGACGAACCCCATTCTCTGTACCAATTAAGGAGAGAGAGAAAGAAAGGGAGAGAGACGGACAGACAGACAGGCACACTGACATTGCTGTACAGGTGGACTGATTTTGGTCTAGCACATGGCTGAGATCACAAACCTCCTAGACCAGCACTGTCCACATATATAATTACAAATATTAAAGTGGTCACATTAATATAGAAATAATAGACATTGATTTTAGTATGTTTTCTTTAACTCACTCTAACCAATATGAAAATTATAGATGAGATATTGCATATTATTTTTTTGTGTTAGGTCTTTGAAATCTGGTATGTATGTCACCCCTACAGACAGCAAGACTAAACACATTTCAAATGCTCAATTGTCACATGTAGCTAGTGGTATCCGTGCTGGATGGTGCAGTTCTGAATCAAGCCTCTGGGTGTCCTGTCTGAACACAAGCATGTATCAGTACAAAGACAACCTCCTGGAGCCCACGTGTGGGGCATCGCTGCAGTTGGTATGGTGACCTAGCTCAAGATAGCCTTACTGCAACAGTGGGCAGAGATGTGTCAGATGATATAGCTTTCAACTGCAAAGCCACGTGCTTGTGACAGGAATCACAGCCACCCAAACCAGAGACTATTTCTGAATTGATTTGTATTTCCAGTTCTTTCTCCACCTGGCTGTATGTTAGTGTCTGAGTAGGACGATATATATGAGGAACCAGAGTGATTCATTAAAAAAGATAACAATTAGAAAAAAAGCAAGATGACGTTAACTGTATCTCAAGTTGGTAGAGCAGGTTAAATGAGTTACATTCTCTTCTTTTATCTGCAATAATTAGGCTTCTGAATTTTAGTATGCCTATTTTCAAGTGCTGCTCTGTTGTAACGTGCTACCTGTGAATTTTCACACATGCTAGTCATCTCTCCATAACTGAATTTATACCAAATCCCCAAAATATATCTGGAAGAAGTGAATGGGTGCTGGGTATTTCAAGTTCTGTGCTCTCTGTGTTTAGGACAGTTATAATAGTTTCAAAGTGGCAGTGCTTACTAACCCTCTCCCTTATTAAACAGTAATTTATTTTTGAAAATTCATGGTAAATTAAATACTTAAAATTTGCACAAAGAATCAGTTTCAGATTATCTCTTTCAACATAGGAAAGACTAGGTAGGCACTGTCTGATTTACAGTGCGATCCCCAAATCATGATTTTGGTCTGGGGAAATAAGTTGGAGACCCATATTCAGGCATAGTGTATGTAGACTTGACTACAGAATAAATTGGTTTTGTTCAGGGTTTGGTTTTGCTCTTAATTGCCATATATTTAGCTGATGTGACTGTATAATGATTTGAATAGAGTACTGATTTTACTTATTGCCATTTCCCAGTATGGGAATCAACTCACACAGTCTCAGCCAAAAAGTATTCAAACTTAGAGGTGTAAATAACTCCTCTCTTCTCCTCTCCTCTCCTTCTTGCTCCCTCTCCCTCTCCCTCTCCCTCCCCCCCCCACACCCCACACAAAGGAATTCATAGTATTCTGTGTGCTAGGTGAGTTATATTGGATTTAACAATAAAATGAACAATCCATCATGGCATTGAATAGAAGTAAAGCAAATTCTGAGAAAGTAGTTCAATCAGTTGAATAATAATAATCGGTATCCATTTTTAAAAGGTTTTAAAACCTGGAGCCAGTTCTCAAAACCAAAGCCATGTTCACCTTATGTTAACAAATGATTTTTAACTGAACTTTTCAGATTCAGCTTTATTTTCCCCCCAAATGGTTTTGTTTTTATTGCAAACAATCATCAGAGAACATTTAAATGTGTTCATCCTTAAGGTCCCTACAGGAAAAATGTTGAATACAAACAGAATTCCACTTTAGTTTTACGAACAAGAGCATGTTTTAAACACGACGAGTATGATGAAAATGTTTCTAGGGAAAAAGAAAAAAAAAAAAGAAAAAAAAAGAAACTGGCTTCCATTCGCCTTGAAATTTTTAGTGTGTATAAAAGTACTTAAAATAAAACTATATAGCAATTGACACTGTGAAGCAATACATAATCAAACAAGACACCATGAGGCAGATTGCAAACTTCCCTCAATCATGTTTCCCAGCATTAAAGAAGCAAAGGTCTAATAAACATGAACTTGAACTACAATGAACATACTTAAATCATCCAAAAAAATAGGTATTTACAACAACAAAGTCGTACTGTAATGGCAAAGATAGATGAACTGAGCTTAGATCTGTGTAATATATAAAAAAAGAAACAATGATTATATAGTACAAATAATTTTGCTGTAATATGACAGCCTAATGACTTAAGTGTCCAATATCGTCATTATGGTTCTGAACCCCATGTGCATTAGCAATAAAGACTCAATAAAATGACTGTATAATTCATGTTTTCTCCATGAAAATCTTGCTCCTCTTTTAAAAATAGTTGTGTCTATAAGATCTGTGAGCCTAAATGGAAAAAGCCAATAACTTGTATTGTGTATTATGCCTATGCTGTGACCTGAAAGTGGTCTCAGGGGAGTTTCTAACCAACCCTTTTGATAGAGGAAAACAATAGTTTTGGACACCTGGGTTTATTTTAAGGGTTTTTTAATCTAGGAAGAAATGCCTATTTTGTTATATCAACAAATTAATGTATTATCTATATAATTACCTGAAGATTATATAATCTAAAGCCAGCTGCTGTTATTTGTCTGATCAATGTATTATAATTTTATGAGAAATATCTGAAAGTCCAGCAAGTACTTAAAATATTCATCTTTACTTAATATTTGCCATGGATATAGCTATTAGTTTAATTTTTTTTTTCAGACTAGGTCAATGAATGGCATAGGGTAGTGATTAAACAAAAGGCTGCAAAAAAATCTTGAAATAACTGAACAACGTGAGTAGGCATTATATTAAGTTTTCAGATTCTCTTCCTTAAATCCCCAAGTCTTTATTTTCGCTCAAAATATTCCTGCTCTCATATTATAGTGTGAAGGAAAACGGTGCTTAAAAGTATAGAAAGACTAGGTATTCTCAGGCCACTGAGCCATGTATGATGAAGCTATTTTTCTAAGAGATGCTGAGAAACATGAGAAATTAAAGATGTTATTATCTTTTATTTTTTTCTTTTAACGTTTGCAAGAGAGCAGCTGTGCCCAATTCTTGGTGTAAAAGGAAAACTATGTCAATTTTACTCATTTTTGTGTTTGGAATGAACATGTGATGAGAAGTACATTTTGCCATTACTGAATTGGGAGTTGTGACAATAATTGTAATGGGTGTTGTTTCATCTACCTGCTAAACTGGTCCTCCTTGCTCAAAATATGGTGTTGTAGGGTGGCATCAACCATCTGGCAACACAGAATGAGAGTTTCACAAAAAAACTTCTTGGATGTCTAAAAATGATGTGAGGATAGACAAGCCCCTCAAGGGTGTCTGCACAGATGCAAATCACTTACATTTGCAAATGTGCACACAAAAGAGAGGATGGAATTACCCAGGGAATGTCTTCCCTCAATTACCTGCTTTGTGCCTGAATATGCTTGATTTAGGAGTATAGGACTAGGAGACAAGTACTTGAAGAATGAAACCAGAAGACAAAGCTCATCATGTAAAATACTCTTTTCTGTTAATACTCAAAACACAATGTATGAATGTTTGGACGGATATACATGCTGGATTTATACAACCCATTCTTTTTTCTCATAAGCTTAAATTGAAAAAAAAAAAAAAAAAAATTCAACCCAAGCTGTCTTTTCCATGAGTCTTGAGAAATTGCATTGTTTTGAAAAAAAAAAATTGGCTTGATTTTTCACAATTTTTAAAACATGGATATGGAAAGAATAAGATTGTGCCCATAAAAACCAATTGTTTCCAAACCGCACTGCATTGTTTGGCCCAAATAATTTGTCCTTCTATATGGAAGTGGGGAACCATGACAGACTGAAAATATAATAGCCAATCAAAACAAAAGCTCTATACTGGAATAACTTTATCATCCCCCCGCCACTCCTTGACCCCTATCCTCTACCCTGACAGTGTGACAAAACGAACTACAGAGAAAGCAGCAACAATAAGAAAAACCATTTTGTAATGAAGAGAAATGGAGAATTCAATTTTTATATTAAGTCACTGCTGATCAAGGAACCAGTTTATTGACTGGCAAACATGAAGCATCTGTTAAATAGAACCCTAAAGAAAGACATAGAGTTATCAAAGGCATCTGAGAGATTTTTCTGTCCTCTTTGTGGAAGGAACTAGAGAGATGATGCAAAGTATCATACTTAGGCACAAACGGAGATAATAAAACTAATTAAAAATCATTCTTGCTAATAAAACAAAAAGTGGCTTTTACTTAATTTTTATGTGCTGAGATGTCAAAAAGTAGTGATGAAAAGAAAAACATTTATACTGTTTCTCACTTGATTAGAGTCTAAAATATAATTATATTTTCAAACATTTTATGCTTTGTATGTAATATATCAGCATTCAGATTTTTCGAACGGGAAAAAAAACATGAAGCATACGCTAAAAAAAAGCACAAACAAGGATTTTGAAGTACTATATCAGCCACACCCTAAAAGTACAGGTAGCAACACAATAAAGACCCTCAGTGATTAGGTTTCCTATACTTGTAATAGCCCTTATTCATAATATGTAAAAGTAAAAATTATAGTGATAATCTATGATTCATGGACTATAGTCATTACCGAGTCTTGCTTTCCTCTAACTTCTCAGGTCACCTTACTAAATGCTGTAGAATTTGGTTCAGTTCGGAAATGGGAGCCAGCTGCAGAAATTAGTATAAGACTGACAGCAATGCCCACTGTTCCCCTTCTCCTCCTCTCTCTACCGCTGTTGTCCCTCACCTTTGTTCGTCTTGGATCTTTTCATTGGTGCTCATCAAAATGTATTAAACAATGTTAATGGAAAGCCACAGAACAAAAACAGGAGGAAGTTAGGGAGGGGAGAGAAAAGGAAGAGGGAAAGAAAATAGCAATGGGTCAAAGGGGGATGGACAGTGGAACTATTTTGAAAGAATGATGGAAGAACATTTTAAAAGTAAAATTCCTTCATTAACCTATAAAACTATCTTAAAATAAAAGTTTTAAAAAAGTTTTAAAAAGTAAAACTTGTTATAATAAATACCCGACTGTGAAAATGGCATCATTACTTTCTAGGAGATGAAAAGAATTATCTTATAAGGGAAAGAAAATTATCCAATAAAAGGCTTTAAGTTGATGTAAAAATCCAAAGAAAAACAATAGGATTTTGCTATCATGATTCCCTATGATAAAGAAAAAAAAAAAAAAAAAAAAAAAAAAGAACTAAGAAGCACTATGAGGGTAGAGTCTTTGATAAAATCCTCCAGAAAAGCCAGATTTCCAACATAAACTTCTTGAGATGTTTTGACCATTAGCAAGAAGCAAAACTAGCCTTGATTATATAATTTCCACTATATCACAAGTTTTCTTGACTAGAAACTGTCCTAGAAATTTGTGTTATTTATATTTAGATATAAATAACTCGTCTGGCAAGAGCACGTGCAAAGCTTCCAAATTCACGTGAATATACAGAGGGTTATTTATTTACTTTTGCTTGCCATATTAACAAAAATTCATTTTTGGTTACATTATTGTATCTCTTCAATCACTAATGCAATTTGTTGTTTACTCAAATTTAGACCTCCATTTTTTATAAAATTATATAATTTCAGTCTATTCTTAATTTCTATTAAATTATTGTCTAATTCACAAAATCACCATTAAAATAAATATAATTAAATAAATGATCATTGACTTTTATTCTCCTCACATCAATTTAATAAATTAAAAAAGGCTATTTAACTTATTTCTTAGAGGAAATAGACTATGTTTTTAAAACTCTAGAAGTTCTAGCGAGGCTGTCATCAACCTCACTAAATCAAAGTTAAATGAACGATCTTGATTAAAATATAATTAAATTTATAGATATTCCAACAATTATGTCACTTTATAATCTTATTTTTGGAAAGAGGATGAGCTACGTAGTTGAAAGGTAAATTTTATCTTTGAATGGTGATGTCTTATCGAAGAGGACAGTGAAGTGTGTATCTGCCTGGTCTTCCCATCACAGAATGAACTGGGGAATAGGAAAGCTAATTCTAGTTTTGCCCAGTTACTTGGCCAATGTGTGACCCTGAGCAAATGCATGTACCTGTGGTGGCTTTTTAATGTGTTAACCTTGTAAGGCTGAACTACAGAACCTAGTTACTCAATCACACACCAATCTAGGTGCTGCTGTGGAGGGATTTTGCAGAAGACATTAACGTCTTTAATCAGTTGATTTTAAGTTATTCAGAAGAGATTAGATCAGGTGAGGCCTTGTCTAATCAGGTAAGCTCTTTAAAAGAGGGTTTATGCGTTCTCTGAGGTCAGACTCAAATTAGCCCCTTACTGGAGAGTTCCAACCTACACCCGGTCTTCACTGACTGCCTGCCCTATGGATCTCAGGCTTGCTTAGCCAGCCCGTGCCATTATGTAAGTCCTTTCCTTGCTATCTGTGTATGTATCTATGTATCTATGTATCTACTTATCTATCTAATCTATCTATCTATAAATGAATGAATGAATGGGACTCTGTTCCCTGTAAATATCTACTGGGATGCAAAGTGCGTCTAACCTTCAGTGAGGCTTTGTGTTTTCTTGTCATGACTTTAAACATTTCTTTTCAGGCTTTTAGTTTTTCTTCCAGAGTTAAAAACTTTAAGCTGTCATTTTTGTAAGAGCAAACTTATACTACAGAACTAAAGAATAAAAAAAAAAACAAACAAACATCCCCGGCAGAATGGAGACTAGTCAATTCCCATTTATGTTACACACTTTACCACACCACCTTTACATTTCATGTCATGTGAACACAGTCCTTTTTTAATGGTAAACTTCCAGTTCTGTTGGAGCCAGTGTTAACGCCTATTTGTTTAATGTACTATACTGAAGAAGACACCCCAAAGGGGAATTATATTTACAGACAATTCAGAAGCAGAATTAACTTGTATCTTCAGTGTTACAAGTATTGAATTTTTCTTTCCAGACAAAGTTATTATAGGTTATGCTGAAGAAAATGGACCCTGTTCATTTTTTGGTCAGTTAAAAAAATTTTGATGGATTTACTAATGTTCTTATATTTATAGATAGATTCCATTACTTTCATTTCCTTCCTGTTAATGATGGGAGAAAAAAATAGTTTTCTGTAATGGTAGCAAAACTAAAGTCATTTAGCTCCTATATTGTTCTTATAACATTTAGCTCAAATGAAGAAATGATACATATCCATGCTCCTTGGGGTTACCTCTAGTTCAGGGAAATAAAGTCCCCACGTCATAACTTGACTGCCTCATATGTGTAAAGTAAAAGAGTCGTCTTGCAGTACAAGTTAAATCTGAAGAAAATATTCAGGGATTTTTCGTGTAGGTGGGCTTGTGTCTTCTAGACTCACTATGTATTTTGAAGCTGGGAAAAAGACTAGGGTCTAACTTCAAATACAAGGAAAATTGTTCTGGCAGAAGCAGCCTCTATCCCAGGGATGATATCAAGTGTTTCCTCTATGTACTGTGTGTCTACTTCCCCTGACACAGTGGCAGAAGTACTCCCGGGAGCTGCCAGCTGTTCTGCCTCAGCAGTGTGGGGCCTTTCTCTGAATCACAACACGAAATGAGTCAGCTGAGGTCATCTGTGCTCTTGGTTCCTTTCCTAAGTTTCCTCTAACATGGCAATATTTCAGCTTTCTCCTCATTCTTTCATTTTATTCTTGTCAAAGAGCAGAGAATTACACATGTGTTAGTTAAAAAGGATCAAAATTTAGGTAAAATCTTCCTAGAAAACAATCACTTCCTGGGTCAAATCTAACTCAAACAAAAACAATTTAAAAAAAGCAAAGAGACTAATAGCCTTAATGCAATTACCATATCGAAGAATAAACCACAATTTGTGCTTCATACCCGAGGTCTGGTTAGCGTAAAATAAAGATTCTAATTTAACATTATTCAAGTACTTTGTTTTCTAAAACTTTACATTCCAGCTCTTTGAAGATAAATTATATTTTCAGTTTCTAGATTTATATTTCTTCTTACATGTGTCATTCATGCATTCATATATGCAGAGGATAAACTGAAATTAATAAAACTAGTAGTATGCATTGTACTCACTATATCTATCTAACTATCTATATCTAGCTATCTATCTATCGATCGATCGATCGATCGGTCTATCTATCTATTGAGACAGGTGAAGCATGTGGGAGAAAATTAGTGTGAACAGACCCAAGGGTTTCAAATTTGAGCAAAGAAGAGTCAAATACTCACAAGCACAGAATAGTAGGCACTTTGTGAGGTATATTTCATATAAAAATGTTTATCTTTTGAAATAATGCCTTATTTTAATGCCTTTTTTAATTTTGGAAAAAAGCATTATTACAAAAAAAATTAGAAGATACACAAAAAACAGAGAACAAAACAATAAAAAAAATGTAATGACAACATTATTACTTAGAGTTGACCACTGTTGCTGTTGCTAATTTAGTATATTTTTCTTTCATATCATATATTCCTTCACGTATTTAACAGATATTTAACGAGCCCTTACTTTGCACAGGGATACAGCTCTGCACAAGCAGACTAGGTACCTGCTTTCGCACTCCTCATCAAATAAGTTTTGAAGCCTGTTTTTTCTTCCTCCCACTTCGTATTATGCTATTATGCACATTAATTCCCCAGTTGTACTTTGACGACATAAATTTTCATAGCTACATGATACACCATCATACAGATACACCATGACTTGTTTAACAAATGCCCACTGTGGGCAATTAGGTTATTTTCAATTTTCACTATGATCAAAAGCACATTAATTCAAACTTTTAGATTATTGTTATCATTTATAAACATATGTAGAACTGAAATTAAGTTTGGAGAGTACAAATATTTTTAAGGCTATCAGTACTCATTTCCAGATTTCTTCTCATATATATAATTGATGTGGAAAGTTTATATATACCTGTATAGACATATGCTTTTATATCTAAATGTTTGTGATGCAAGGGAATGTAGTTGTTGATAAGATTTATGAGAAATGTAATGTTTCTTTTAATTTTATTTTTGGTTTTAAATGATAGCTCTGAAATATTATGACTTGTTCCATCTTTATGATTTAAGACGTTATAGGGCAGGATGGTGAAACAAGGCAAGTAAAGCATTCTTTTATTTCCCATTTAAACCAGATGCATCATTCTGGCATTTTGATCATATGCAGGTACCCTGACCCTTTGATTTGGATTGCAAACTGGCAAAAAGAAATCTTTGCAACCTGAATCTTTTTCTGTGGCTACTCAAATCATCCTATTTCTCATATGCCATTGGAACTCTAAGACAGCTTTCACTATGACCTTCTTGAAGTCTTCAAGTTTTAAGCTGACATCCTTGGAAAGGCAGGAAACAGGCTATTAAAAGCTGACTCCCTCTTGGTTGATCCAAGCCTCTAGGAGTCTTAAAGATTGTTGTTAGTAAATAAAAAAAATAAAACTATGTCTCTAAACATTGAAATCATGTCGCTAGGACAATTTTCAGAGCATTAATTCCCTGAGGCTAATGAAGATCAAGCCAATTGCTTCCATTAAAAAATAAATATATAAAAAAATGAATATGGTGTACCTAACAGCCAAACTTAAGAGGTCAGGTGACCTTGATCATCCTGGCTAGTTTACCAATATTTACATACATTATCTCAAGCTGATCACAGACTAAGCAAGAGTAGTTTACCATTATTAACATAATCTCAAACTGATCAGAGACCAAGCACTGTAACTATCATTACAAAAAAAAAAGTAGTATGTAACTGCGAGATGTGAAAGCAATTGAGTCATGACTTCAAAACAATGACTGATGGTTTATCCACATAGGAGAGAAAAGACATTAGGAAAGGGGAAACTTAAAGGTTAGAATTTTAAAAAATGCAATTGGAAAACAACAAAGTTCTGAACAAGTTTATAAAATAATCTCACTAATTTTAAAAATCAAATTACATTTTAAGATTTTGTTTTTACTTTTTAACTCACCATCTGTTAAATCAATAAATGCTAGAGTTTAATTTTTGTTATTATATATTAATTTCTAAATCAACTTTCCTTGACATTAGTGCTTTTTCCATCTGTCAATATTGCCCCTAAAATTTATTTTTATATTACGCACACACACACACACAAACACACACACATACACACACATGCACTTATATCTGGATACGGATTTCTTCATCTTTCCAAGCACATACAAAACTCATTTAACAATGTAATTACTTATACTTATTAACAAGTTAAACTTAAAGATGAGAGACAATAAAAACAAAGTTGTACAAAGCCTAAGAGATGCAACGGGTGTTCTGAGTTAGACTGCTTAAATTATTAACTGGGCTGCAAAATTAAAATACTCGTGTTTCCTCCTCTGTAAATGAATATAAAATTATTCTTATTATATAGAGTGTTTTAAAGGTGAGAAATGAGAGAATACATTCAATGTGCTTAGAACTGCACGTAGCACATATGATGTGTGTATATATACATATATGTGTATATATATACATATATATCTATTTATTAATATATAAAGAATGATCAAAATTCTTATCCCTGTGGGAAGAAAGTACTTTAATTTTTTGGAAATAATTTAGCCGTATCACTTTATATCTTTTTTTTTTTTTTACTTCATGTCATTACCTGACCTTAATGTATAAGACAGAGGAAAATTCTAAATTGTTCTTTCATTTGTAATTATTCTAAATTTTTCTATACCCTCTAATTAATTTGCTACTCTATGGTTTATTTTTTTACCATTTTGTTTTTAAACTTATGCAGATTATATAGACTGTTAAGTCTATTTGGTTTAAGAGAAGTCTCTTAATAACATTCCAAGAGCACTTCTCTATTCCAGGCCATGTTCTAAGCACTTTTGGGGGCTAAGTGATTTAGTGCTTACTGCAAATCTATGAGCAAACGTTACCCAGGCCACACAGATGGTATTGGCAGGGCCAAGACTTATGCCCAGGCCATCTGGCTCTAGAATCAATGCTTTTCATCACTGCACTGCATGCAGCAGGACAGCCAGGTGAGCTGCCCTAATCTGGAATTAAATGTAGTATTTGCTTCCTAACAGCTGGGCTCTAGGTCATTTAACACTGTTTCTATTGAAAAGTGATAGATCTTCATTCCCAAGGCAATGGAGGCAACAATTCCAGCTTCTAGAACATTGGAAAAAAGAGACAAGATTTCAAGTTTGCAGATTTTGATTTTTTAAAATTCCCTTATAAGTTCTTGGTGGACCATGGTCCTACTTAACACTCCGTAGAAGAAAGTTTGTTTTTAATGTGAATGCGAAATTTCTAATAAATTAAATGTGCAATATAGATATGAATTTGAGGAAAGTACTTGTCCAAAGCACATTTGTATTTGTTTGTTGATAAAATCAAGTGGGCATATTTTAACAATACTTCATGTGTAAGTTTATCTTCAAATTAAACTATCTTGAGAGAAAATAAGAAATAACTATTAAAATATGACCATAAGCACTCTTTGTCTCTGTAGAATTGAGAATTCTGGGGACTTATCCAATTTCAATGTTTCAAATAGTGCATGCACAAAATGATTTCTCAAATAATTGTAATGGGAAGGTGTGAACTAAGTTCTTGCTCCCACTACTCTAGGTTTTTAGAGTTTATGTCATCTTTACTTAGACCCCACATGTATAGTCTAGCTTTTCAGGGCTTATTTTGTCTTCCCTCAGATTAGAATATAGTTCATTCTAATCTGATTTAATACATTTATATCATCAACATATTATAAATTATTAATCTCTCTATATTATGAAAGTAACACAAACATTGGGAGAAGTATCACTCTATGCAAGTTGTTTTTTCATTGGTTTTCAGAGTTCATTGGCTAATCTATCTGATTTGGCCTGGGTTCCATTTTTTAATTATCATTCCATTTAAGTCCTTTCCTTTCTATGTGTTCAGTGGAAGGAAGCAGAGTTTAGGGTTAGGTGAGGAGATTTGCTCTACTGTTAGTATCTCCAAATAAACAAGAAAACTAACATCTATGAAGTGACTGTCAATCAGGCTGTGTTCCAGCCAAATAAAGGACAATTTATGGTTGTTTTAAATACAGTGGTCCCCTGCTTTCCTGTGGGGATGCATTGAAAGAAAACCTGCAATGGATGCTTGAAACCACAGACGGTACCAAACTCTATACATATGTAGTTTTTTCCTATACTTATATCTATGATAAAGTTCAATTTATTAATTAAGCACAATAAGAGATTAACAATAATAACTATTAACAAAACAATTATAATAATATACTGTAATACAAGTTATGTGAATGGCTTTGGGGCCATTATTAAGTAAAATAAGAGTTACTTGAACACAAGTCCTATTATACCAAGCCAGTCAATCTGATAACCAAGATGGTGACTAATTGACTAATGAATAGGTAGTGCATCCAGAGTAGATATTCTGGATGAAGAGATGATCCACATCCTGGGAGAGATGGAAAGGCACAGCATGAGATTACATCACACTACTCAAAATAGCATGCAATTTAAATGTATGAATTATTTGTTTCTGAAATTTTTCATTTAATATTTTTGGGCCACAGTTGATAGCAGGTATCTGAAACTGTGCATGGGAGTTGGGGTACTATGTCAGATTCTTATTTTATCCCAAAGTCTTCCTGACATATTGAAAGGGTAAAAGTTTCTGCATATGATTCACCCCTGTTGGCCCAAGAGTGAAAGACTAGTAAAAGACTGGGTAGAAAAAAAGAACTCCAACTGATTTCCAACTTTCCTGACAAGCCTTTAAAATACCAGTTGTCTTTAGCATCTGAGCCTGAAGTCTAGGTATCAATTACTAACAAATAAGAGGTCTCAGGGCCTCTCAATGACAGTGATTACAAAAGAAGGCTTCTGGAACATTCTTTCCACCCAACTTTGAAAGGATCAATTTGTTCCTTTTTGTTTATTCTCCCTCAAAATGTTAAGAATTTTTTTCCAGTTAAATTCCTGCAACTTTGTTAACCTTGTAATTCTATATTCTATTGCCAATGTTTAACCCCCTCAATATGACGATCTGATTTATATAATTATATCAGCTGAATTTTCTGCTGTCTTCTAAAGCAAGGCAAATGCAATGAAGCATGTGTTCTATCAGATTTGGCATGAGGAATCTGCTTCTAGAAACAAAGAAATTAACCCCTATCTTCATCATCTCTTTTATGATTAGATAACTTTTTCTCTAAATAAGCTAATATAATTATTTACGATAACTATGAATCAAGACTTTTATAAATGGAAATGAATGAGAATTGATGTTTGACTCAGTTCAGGAAGTTTATAGTCTTCTGTAGTTCATTCAATGTATTACTTTCCTCCCATAAATCCAAAAGAATTTTCGAAAATATGTAGAGATTTCAATTATTTATCTCTAAGGTAACCTTTTCTTAACCATATTAGGAAGACTCTTCAAAGTACTTTGGGAAAAGATAGAATACTTTTACTAATGTTATTATATACATTTATTGAGTGCTTATGTTGTGCCAAACACTACTATCAATATCACATATGTAATCTAATTGATGTTTCCAAAGAACTCCTTGCAGTTGGTATTATTATTGACATTCTCAAGATTATGAAACAGAAGCTAAGTGAGGTTAAGTGATTGGCTCAGTTTATAGAGCTGGTAAGTAACAGGAACCTCACTCCAGAACTCAAAAATCTATCAGAGCAAAGGTGATGGCTCCGGGGTGTGGAGTATGAATGCTTGGTTTTGAATTCTAACTTTGCCATTTCTTGGCTGTGTAACCTTGGGCAGACTGATTAACCTTTCAGAGCCTCAGTTACCCATTTCGTAAAAGGGGAATGATCACAATACCACTGTATCTCATAGTGTTATTAACGGGATTAAATGAGAGAGAACATGTACACTGCTTAGAACAAGGTGTACCGGTGGCTGGTAAGCACTCCAACACATTTGCTATTCCATACCATACTTCTGTAGCATGAGGGACATGACAGCTTTTTAAAAAATTATTATTATTATTATTATTATTATTATTATTATTATTATTATACTGTTCATAAATTTAGCATAGTAATAGTCCTTGAGTGGGAATGAAATGATTACCTTTCATACCAAATATTTTTTGAATGGGAAAGCTTATGTTCTTTTAAATTCTGCCATATTGTCCTAATATTTTCTTGTGATAATAATTAGTTATTTGTTAAGATAACTTTTAGGAAGAAATGATACAAGGTTAGAAATACACAGAATCTTTGCGAGAGGACTATTTGCATCTCTTTTGTGGCTTTCCCTCCCACACTACCATGCTGGAATTTGCCCTCTCATTTTAGATTGCTAGGGCACTGAGAAAGAACATCCAAAGGGGCTGCACTTGGAGATTCTTCCTACAAGGGTGCACCTCAGCACACAGAATGTTACACATGCATCTTTTACATACTTATCTTTAAACTGTTTATCTGGCACATCGACAGGCAGCTGGTGGAACAAATAGGAAATCCTGGGAAGCACATTCATTTTTAAAGTGTTAATGTGCCCAATCCAAGAGACAGTAATGTGCTTCCATCCGTTAAGATCCCCTTTAATGTTTCAGATTGGAGGATCATAATTTAAATGAAATGCATTATCCAACCTGGAAGGTATTCCACATCCTAAATATTTAATTGATTTCTCCATCAGGGGAAGACGAACCTACATAATGAGCAGATCCTATCTATATCTAAATGTCCGATTAATAGTGTCTCTAATTTAGGGTAATTTAGGAATTTACAACTTATAAAATGGCTATTTCTTCCACATTCCTCCCAAACTACCAAGAGGATTGTATCTGTATTAATTGCAAACAGCAGACAATCCTCTGTGTATCATGAAAACTCAGAATCAGCATCATCCAGCCATGCACCTATAATTTGAGATCTCATCTGAATATTTTTCACAAGGGGCTTCACATCCAATGTAAATTGAAGTGGCAAAGGAGGAAAGTTGTAATTGTTGCATCTCCCTATTAAAAAAGTTTAACAAGTCAAATTCATTCCTGCTGATTTTTACTTAGTTGAGTCTTAGCTAACTGAATGAAGAAGATAAATCAAGCCACTTGCAGATTTTCCTAATGGTGCAAAGTTTGGCACCCTGAGGATTGTGGAAATGTCTATTACTATACTTGTAAAGAAGAGAGGTGGAACAAGACTGTGGGTGGCTATATCCATATCAGTGATTTGTTACCCCTGAATCCACTTAGTCATTTCCGGATAAGCACTTCCGTGCCAAAGTTTACGGTCATTTCAGTTTAAGAACAGAACAAGGTACCTCTTAACATACAAAATAGATTATTATTTGAAGAAATAGGCATTTTTCCCTGAGTTTTCCAGAAAACTATAAAATTTGAGTTTATGCATTTAAAAGTATCATTGAAATTTACCTACATATGTTAATTTCTGACTTTCTGAGATCCATTTGCTTTTAGGGAAAAAAAGATGTTCTACTGTTAAAGTTTATTTGAGCATTTGAGGTTTAAAATGAAATAAACATGTAGTAGTATATCAGATATATAATTTTTTTAACATTAAATTTTCTCTGTATAATTGAAGAGCTACTTTGTAGATAGCTTAATTTTTGTTCAAACACAAATTAGAATCAATTTTCTGGGGAAAAATAATCAGTATAGCTCCTGTCCTCTACAACAAAGAAAATACATTTGTAGACATATTCTGGAAATTTAAATCCCTCAATGCTCTTTTGAGCAAGTCCAAGGAGATTTGAAGACTGACATTTTGTACTTTACTATTCCCAAGAGGCGTTTGTATGATCATCTTTACTGAAGTCGCTCCCATCCCTGCTGAATTAATATGCATTTTCGTTAACTAATCTTGAAACAACAGGAATAAAGTTTATCCAGGTCTTTTATACCTCAGAGAACAAAACAAATACTACAAATCTTTAGAGAGAAAGGATATACAAAAGGGCTTGAGGTGAATATTTCAAAGCAAATACTCTTTAAATGATGTGCAAATTATTTCAGCTCTTGAGCATGATTTATGAAAGGGATTAGCCCACTGAAATAAGAACCAAGTTTAAACTGTTGGGTTTCAAAGTCAGAGATGAGAAGTGCTTGCAAGAAAAGGAAGGAGAAAGGCGATAATAATTTAGAGGTGGGATTTGTTTTAATTTTTCCCCTTACTGACTCACCTTAAATTGTCACCAATTGTTCTTAACTGCAGTATAAAATATGCATTTCTAATTTTCTATAAAGCTAAGAGTATAATAATTAAGAAATGATACTGGAATTGTATTTCAGCAATAAGATCTCTACTCACCATGTAAAAATGTAATTACAACTGTTAATATTTAAACAACACTATTCACACTGGAAAGAATAACTTCTGAGTTTTGTGTCAGAAAACATTTTTTTCAATTCACAAGTCACATCTATAATAACACAATATAATACATTCAAATATTTCAATATGCTCTTCAAGTAATAGTTAAAAGCTTCTCCTAAGGCTTATGAAAATGATTGGTTTTAGGTAATTGTAAAGATTATTAAGTGAGCTCACTTCTTATGATTCCATAATGACCTGCTGTTCTGAAAGGTAAAGGAAATTTTAATGATCCCACTCACATGTGATTAATATCTAACACTTCTTGACTAAAAATCTAGATTTTATTCAATAAAAATGAGTTAAGCAAAGATTCTATGGGTATTCAGCCAAACTTTTCTGTGGAATCAGTAATGCATAATTTAAAAATAAGGTTGGAAACTCAATAACAAACTCAAGTAACAACTAGGGAAAAAAAATAGAAGATTAATTACTCTTATGTAAGCATCCCAGAGTAATAAAGCTAAATAAGTGAAGTGAATCCAGGCACTACTAAAGTTTAGAGGAAACTCTTTCAATCTCATTACTATCCAACAAATTTTAAGAAGACTGCATATTTAGAGGCAAATTTATGAGGAAGATTTTTACTTAGAAAAGAATTATCATTTTCCCATTTCAATTTCCCTTTACAAGACTAGATGGTGAGCTTGAGGAAAGTATGCTTTATTTCAGAAAATTTCAGAAATAGTCATTATCAGCTCTTCCCAGTGAATGAAACCTAATACTACTAGAAGGATTAACAAGTCTTTTGAATCTATGCTTTATTTTTTGATAACTAAATTGTGAGCCTACTTCTGTGTTTTTTGCAATTTTCAAAACAACTTGACTGAAGTGCAGGATGGTGGGCCTTCATTGCTTTGGCAGGCACAGCAGATAAACTTACTTTATGAGTAAAACAGCTAAGCTATGGCTTATTCATAATTATGACAACTAACCTAAAAAGCTATGGGAAGTGAATTTAAGTACTCAAGAACAATATAAAAATAAAAGGCATTTAAGCAATAAAATACTATTACTTTTGCATTTGAAATAACAAAAAGACTACATATGAGACTATATTTCCAAAAGAAGAGTAAAATGGAAAATAAAGGGTAAATAGAATTTTCGATGGACTTTGCACATTAGAATATCCAGGGAATTCATGGATTACTTCCAAGAAATTGTTTGAGCTTTGGCTTCTTGACTGTTTTAGTGAGGGTAGTTTATTTTTGGCTTAATTTTCATTGTTGTTTGGCTAGAGTTGTTGACATTTTGACATGGATAGTTCAGAGTTCATGATGTGGGTGTGGCACAGGCAAAAGTTACAAGAAAACTCTAAGTCCCAGTTTTGTCTCAGTCTGAAATCATGGGTTGAAAGGGGTTATAAGATTAAATAAATATTAGCCGTCAAAATCATTGTCATGGTATGCCCAATAGAATAATAACCACATGCAGGGTTATTTTATTCAAAGGCCGACTAAATAACTTCTACCTAAGTAGGTCTTGTCAAAGTCTGAAAAGCCACTCTGGCTTTGGACTTTCAAAAATATCTACTTAGAGTATTTTTTTTTTTCATATAGTAGTATGCTTCTCAAAATTTAATGTGCATATAAATCACCTAACAAAATGCAGATATTGTTTAGTAGGTTTGAGGTGGGCCATAGAATTCTGTATTTCCTAATAAACTCTCAGGAAATATTGTTGCTGTCGGTTCATGAACCACACTTCGAGTAGCAAGAATCTGGTAGGATTTTGAAAGAATGAGATATAGGATTCAAATTCTGCTGTACTCCTAGGCATCCTGATGTTTTTTTCCAAATTACAGAAGCAAAAGATATTTGGGAACTGCCAAGAATCCCTCCAATACAGGATAAGAAAACCTATCAATATCTCCTCAGAAATCTGGAATCTTTTCCCTTCTCCATTTTCATCGCTTAGTTTCAGCCTGCGTTGCTACTCGGTCCACTATAATAGTTTCCTAATTTATCTCCCTACCTCCAATCTTTCATTCACTTTTGTGCTGTCTCTTTGCCATTCTCCAAATTCCCACCAAATTATTACTCTGAGTATCAGATCTGTTAATCTTATGCCTGCAAAAAAGTCTATTACTAGGCTCCCATTACTTAGAGTATAGAGTCTAAATTTCCTAACATTCCATGCAAGGCCCTGTGCCAATGTTCTGTGTTCATTCCAACCTGATTTCCAGTTGTTCCTCTAATATTTTATGTACTCTAGGCTCACTAATCTTTTGCTATTCTCCAAACACTTTATACTCTATAGTTCTTTCTTTCTTATCCTAATATGTATCTATTTTTTCCTCCGCCATTCCTTTCTCTTCAATTGAATGAAAAGATCAACATTAAACTCCAGGAAATAAGCACCTTTATTTCCCTTTATTAGCTGCTTTCCCTGCCTCTCTCTCCCCATCTCCTACCTGTGTTTAGAGAAATCACTTTCCAGAATTATAACCTATACTCAGGTCCTTGTCTCAGGAACTGCTTCAGGAGGAACCCAAACTAAAACACTGATAAAGAGGTCAGTGCCTCACATTTCAACCTTTCCCTTAATTTCTTACACATAAAATTTATAATTGATTTCTTCTCTTCATCACTCGCTCAGACATTTAATTGAACATGGATATATTTGAGACTCTGTCCTAGGCAATGGAGATGAGGAGGAGTAATCATCAGAAGCTCGTGGTTTATACCCTTCAGGCACTTACAGTCTAATGGAATAGAGAGATCTTGGCTTCAGCAAATGATTGAAGAAGTAAGGCTTGGTCAGCTAGGATTGCTTCTCCCAGATATCAAAATCCCTTCATTCAGGCAGAGCCAACATGATGAGCATCCAGGTATGCCAGCCTGTCAATGAGGTGTGCTTTGGTGACACCAGACTTTCATCATGTTTTAGTTCCTGCCTTATAAATGGCTCTATATTTATGTGGTTTTGATATTTTTACTTCAGTCAAAAAAAGCCATATCTTTATCAACAGATGTGTTATAATACTTTAGTTGATTCTAATATATTTAAGAATATATATGTATACATACATATATAAATACATGTATACAGATATAAAAGAATAAAATTAAAAATTTTCCTTGTTTTTAAGTGATTACATAACAGTTAAAATTCTACAACTATATTATTTTACTACTTTATACAAAATGGAAAAAAGGCAACTAACACAGTAAAGTTTAATCTCTAGAGTTTGTTACACAATGTTTATAACCAGGAATGGTAAAACTGAGCATTTATTCCTTATTACACTCAGAGACCCTTAAGGAAACTAAAGGTAAAAGTATGTATGATCCTCTTAGTCAATAGAATAATGAATATATTTTTTAAAAGTAAGTCTTCAGTAAATTACACATTCATTTAATCATTTTTTTGCCAACTGTTTAAACCATTGGCAAAGTGCAGTCTTGTTAAATTTCTAAAGAGAGAAACTGATGTATTTATAGTAGACAAATAAAAGTCATGGTTATTTCACTCACACTACACCTACTTAGAAATTGTTATATCTAATATTTGTATTAAAATATAAATCTACAAAGTTCTTGGGTATATTTTGATCCAGTGTATTCATTATCTTTAGATATAACATATATATTATCTACTTAGATCATTTATATATTTATATATCTCTATCACTTTATATTCATAGAAAAAGTACCCGTTATATTTATCTGGAAAGTCAGTTTCAAGAAACCTAAAGAACTTGTCTAAATCTTATATCTAGAATATCCTGGAGGTAAATTTTCTGATTTTTAGACCTAAATTTCTGATATAATCACATACAACCTTCTGAAGAGGGTACATACGACGCTTTGATAACTTTTGTGTTAAACTGGAATTTAAAAGATGACCTTGAAGAAAATTATTTTCAGAGTTTTCTAAAAATTATCAAAACTACTACTTTTTTTTTGCACATTACATAGTTTGTCTTTTTTTCTTTCTACAATAGAGTCTTGAAAATGCTAAGAGCCCATAGAAGAGTCCCAAGATTAAGTTTTCTCTCAAATAAAATAGGAGGCTAGAAGTCGTGATAGAAATATTTCTCTAGGTTAAAAGATGCTAAGAAGAGATTAACTTTGAGTGAAGAAACTAGGATTTTCTTTTTCCCTTTCCCAGGATCTTAGTCATTTTTATTTTTATTGTGTAATAAAGCACCTATTTGTACACGATTTTTCTAGGCACAGTACATAAGACCTGCACAAAATATACCATTGTTTGTGATTTACAGTTCTAAGAGAAAATTGAGAGAGACACATAATAATCTTAAAATAGTTTAAGTAGTCAAGGATAAGAAATAATTTATTGTTATTCTACAAAACAAGTTTCAGGAATTCCACCTTCATTGTTTAGCACAGAATGAGAAGCACATTATGATGATCAGTTGAATATTCTCATAATTCATTTACTTATTTAACTCTGCACAGTTCTGAGTACAGTGGAAAATATACATGAAACTTTTGACCTCCCTAAAACTTAACTATCAATAGCCAACTGTTGACCAAAAGTGAAAGGGAAGCTTTTCTGATAACATAAACAGCCATCGACACATACTTTGTAAGTCATATGTATTAGATACTATATTCTTACAGTATAAGTAAGCTAAAGAAAAAAAAATACTAACAAAATCATACGAAAGAAAAATAAATTTTCAGTTTTTATTTTAAAAAGTCTGCATGTAAGTGGGCCTGCGTAGTTCAAAGCCTTGTTGTTCAAGGGTCAACCATATCCTCAGCTAGCATCAAGCCACTCTGCTACTTGCAGATATACAGATAAACCAGACAGAATCCTTTTCAGATTCTGGTAGTCTAGGATAGACAAAGAACCAGCTGTAATTAGCTTGCTATAACACATTTTAGCAATTGACATGATAAAGGTATACACTGAACATGACAGGAAAACTAAGGAGGATCACCTAACTTACCACAGAGTTCTGGGAAGGTTTTCTGGAGAAGGTGTGGCCTGAGCTGAGTCTTACAGAATGTTAATTTAGCTAAGAGAAGGTCTTGACTTTAAGGTAAAAGTTAGCATAGAGTAATGTGCATCAGAAATTATAGAAACTATTTCTTTGGAACATAAATCATGAGTCAGGGAGTGGTGGGGAAAAATTGAAGAAGGAGATACAGGTCATAAGAGCATTCTACTGAGGAACTTGAACTTGAGCCATTCCAATACAGTAATTTGATTAGAAATTGTTATTCAAAGGACAGTTTGAATAGGACACCATCTTGGATGGCATTATCCCAGTCCTACATTTTCTATTTGGCCATTGCATCTCCTAATTTGCTTCTATTTTTCTAGACCAATTAATTGTGTATATAAAAGGTTATATTTATTTACATTAGGGAAATTGGGTAGCAGAAGTATTTTGCTTCAGGTCTATTTAAATAATCAAAGAAAGATGAATTGACAGACTGAGTTAATATCTCTCATACTCTGGGGTAGAAGAAATACCTCATTCTCCTTAAATTGATGTGAGCTTTACTATGAGTATTAAGAAATAATACTCCAAGAAAATCTCATAGATTATATATCTTCATAATATATTTTTTCCTAAGTATACCATTAGGCTTATGTGAGATACTCAAATAAATGCAGCAGAAGCAAATTACTTTCTTTTATGATTTTCAAGAACAGCAGCATTATTCCTACGCTCCAGAAACAAAAAGGAGTACACCAAATAAATCTCATATACAGAAAGAGGTGATCACTTGTACTCAAAAGGATGTTTTTCTCTGCAAAGAGATTCACCGTAAGAATGCCTGAAATCTAATGTTTAGCTAAAATACTTTAAACTTGATATGACAAGAGTGAACAAATATTATATGCTTAACTTTACAAAGAAAGGTTAGTATATGCCTGTTCTAGGGTCATGGAATAACCAGAAGGAAACTTTCAGAGGAGACCAAAGAGCATTTTTTTCCCTATTGTTTATCATTGCAGTAGTGTATTAATGTTAAGGAATTATTGCTTGAGAAATAGAGCAAAAAGCCCTCTGTAGTTGGCCTGTTATTGGAAGAAAGATGCCATTTGACCTAATGAAATCAGAAATTGATTAAATGCAGTTCATCTAAGGGGAAATATAGTCACGGAGTTACTGCTAGGGTCAGGAGGAGATGGGGTGATCTAGTGTTTGAGTGCTGATAGGGTTAGATAGACTTTCAGAGTAGCTGATGCTACAAGATACATGACAATGGACACCCACAGGTCAGAAGGCAAGATCATCCCCTTAGATGGGAAAGAAGAGATTAATCAGAACATTATTTGCTCAGCTTATAACTAACTTCTCTTATTATATGATTCATGAAAAACTGAATGTTTTGAAGAAACTACAATCTATGGGTCCCAGAAAAGTTGGGGTTGCTGCTAACTATCTTGGGAACACATTTCAGAGCAATCACTGCAGTCACACAGTGCCTCAGCAAAGCCCTGGAACCTTTGTGAATAATACTATTTTGACAAAGTAATTCGAATCCCTGATTATCAAGTATGTATCTAATTTTTACTGTTTTTTTTCTTATAATGTTTAAATCATTCAGCTTTAGCAACATTAATTTTTATTTAAAACTTTTCATTCTTTTTCCACCAACTAGAATACTTTGAAGTAGTAATAATAATAATAATAATAATAATAATAATAATAATAAAAACTCCCTTAACCATTGGAAAACAATCAAGAAGAGGATTGACATTCATTGTTCCTTAGATATTGTCTATAACTATAGTAAGACAAACTTACTTTTATTTTCACACTTTAGTGCAATAGTTTATTTTTCTCAGGTGGCTATTTTATGAAACTGGTGTCAGGATAGAAATATTGATTTTAGGACAAAAAGTCAAATGACTGACCATCTTACCCAAATCAGAAAACTTTGTCCTCTTGACAACACAATAACCCATAATATTCTATACAAATATTATGACTTTTTGTTTCCACATTAGAGCTTTTCAGTTTCTTCAGAGCTAGATATAATTTATTTCTACAACTTTAATATTGTCTTTATTTTCTTGGCAGATGGTTTATTCATCTTATTATTTTCATGGATTGGCAAGATTAGTCTGTTTTATACAAAATACTTAAGAAGAAACTTTAAAATATGTATCTATGAGTCTCCAGAAGAGGCTTCACAATATGTGTTTAAACCAATGGTTAATTACATATTTATCCAAGAAACTAGTATGACTTATCCATTTTGAATAATAATAAACATCTTAGAAATTTTCTTAATTAGTTACCAGAGAAGTCACGAGTAAAAAATATATTGGCTTTTGCGGGGGGAAAAAACAGAAAAAACAATGAGTTATCAATGCTTTGTATTTAAAGAGGTCAATGTATTTCATATTCACAAAATTTGATCTTTCTTTAAAGGTTTTAAAATCACAAATAGAAAAAATATATATTCTTTTATTGAATTATGAACATGAGTAATGCCTAACGTGTGTGTGTGTGTGTGTGTGTGTGTGTGTGTGTGTAGTTTGTGTTTAGTTTGTGAAACTTTCCAAATATACAGAAAACAATAGCATCATGACCATTCAAATAGACACCACCTAGATTCATCAAATGTTGACAATGCCAGACTTAATCTGTCATTACAGATATTTCTTACAAAAAACATCTGCCTTTGCTGAGGATTTATTTTCTACCCATGTTGCAAAAACTTCCTCTCCAGTCCTCCATTCTCTCTTTTCCCCATTATTTCTCTGGTTTAGAGGCTCTGCAATTTCTGATTGCCACCACAGATTTTCAGAGTTTAAGATCCTCCTAGTCAGAGCCATTCTGAGAATTCTAATTGCTTTGTAGGGTTCGTGCAAGGGCAGGGGAGAAGGAAAAGAGAAATCAGATGGAAAGCAATGTTATAAGGAAGTCTTAGCTTCTAAGATCTGGGGTGCAACAAAAACAGAATGAACTATTCCCTAGAAATAACATTCTAGGGAATGATTGTATAAGGTTCAGGTGTGCTTTTGTGGTTTGTACATGATTTCCTTATGAAAATATGTTGAGATCTGAGCAACCAGTTTACAATTGGATTTCGAGTCTGCTTATGGTCATGGATGGCCAGTATTATCATTATTTAGATGGGTACAAAAACTAACTGCCTTCTCTATTACATTTTTTTTTTGAAGGCAAACTTTTAAACAAAAATTACCATTAAAGGTTCATAACACTTTCACTTTGTACGTTATATAACTATTTTAATCCAATTTTTCCATTTCTATCTTTATTCCTATAACCTTCTTCATACACTCTTATTATATACATTACTAAGCAGCTATGGAATTGGAAAATCCATATCTAAATACTTTTAGGATTTAACCCGGAACACATTTTTTTATGATAATTTAATCAAATGACAGATAAAAGGAAACACATTTCCTTTTATTTCTCTTGACTTCTGCTTTTATTCTTATAACTCATGCTTATTTTCAGATGCTTATTTATAATACTAAAAATATTGCCTTTATATAAAAGTAATCCAAGGTCTCCACTCATGGATTTTATAGTTTAGCAATTGATTAACATGAGATATATTACTCCTAAAGCATAACCTAAATACAAAAATAATTTTAAAAAACTGAAAGCACAGATGAGTGGAGTCAAGAATTTTTGTGGTGCACTTTCAGGTGTATCTGTTAAAGAAAAACAATGAATACATGAATGAATAAATAAACTAAAGCTATGTCTAAAGGAATAGTGAACTGGCTAGAAGCTGGGTCTTTTCCATCAACTGGAACTTCTTAATGACATGTTCTCCTGGGTATAAAAGAATCAAGAGTATCTCTTGGCTCCCTTCTACTATTTTCTGGTGTGCTGCTCCAAAGAATGCCCTGGCTGCCATTTTCACCTGGGTAGTCGCCAGGGGAAAGACCAGCTGCTCATATTTGCAGCTATGGCTCCCTTATCCGATCTTGGCTCCTTTCCCCTATCTTCTCTACACTCAGGGAGAGGATGTCAAGTATATACGTCCTGCTCCCGTCTTCCATCAGACACCACCCTTGGCTCATGCCCTATTTTGATGCCATCTGCTTAGGGACATAGAGGATAATAATAAGAGCTTTTACTTATTGAGTGCCTGCTGTGAGCTAAGTATTTACATATCTAATTTCAAATTCTCACGTGATCTTGCAAGGACAGTATTAAGCCCATTTTTATAGATCTAGAAAATGAAGCTCAGAAAAGTTATGAAACCCCTCCAAGGTTATCTGATGCAGGCTCATACTTCAGACTTCCTCTTTGCCATCGGTTGAAGATACTTCTTTTTCCCTGGAAAAATATGTTAGCATTTTCTTCGATTGACTCTCTACTTTCCATAACAGCCGTCCCTGGAGAGCTGCTCTCCACTCTCATCCCATGCTGGTGTCCTGAACTTCCCACAGTGATTTGGCCCTTACACTGAATTTTCTGGCTTCTTGTCTGTTAGATTCAACTGATATCTTAAAATATCTGATTAGTACTTAATAGTGTTGGCAGGTTAGAATCATATTTTAAAAAGAAAAGTATATTTAAGCATTAACTTCCTGAATTTACTCACTGAAAGCACATTTTTCCCCCATGTTGTACAAAAAACTGGACAATGAAATGACCACCTGTTAGCTGCTAATGATGTTCACATGCTTTTAAAAAAGTAATTCTGGCTTTATCTGTCTACAATCTTGGCGACAAAACTCGTGGGAACATCAAGGGCACAGGAAGCCAAAGGCAGCAAACTGACAATAAAGTTTGTGCTTAGACTACTAATAAGGAAGGAGAAACTGTGAATCTCTAATTCTACATAATTATTTAATCTCAAGAGGGTAACATAAAACTGAATGCATGTTTTAAAAACCTAAGTTTGGGTGTTCAAATCTAGGACTGAGATCAGAGGAGTTTCACACAGCATATTTCCTACTTGAAAAAAAATATTTTAAAAAACATCAATGTAAAATGTGCCAATCACTATTTCAAATGCATAGTCTAATTTGATACTGTGTGGGTGGGTAAATCATTATGCTTCTCAAATGAAAATGAATATATCTATTACTTTGAATTAAGTTTATTCAGAATTTATATTCCAACTCAGAATTTATACTGAGTAAACTTAATTTAAAGTAATAGGTGGATATTAACTTACCCTACGTAGCAAAAAATATGCTAGCCCTAACAAAGACTTGTAACTATAAATATCCATTAAAACACAGAAAAGAAGCATTTTCTAAAATTAGGACTAGCATTAAAGATTAAATGACCCCTTTGTTTTAATAGTGAAATCAAAGTCCAAAGAAAATATCTGGTTTTAATTATTTTGCTAATATGTTTTTGGGTCCCTATTTAAGTTTACTGATTTCTATGGATCCCATTTTAATACAGTGTTTCCTTCCAAGTCCAAGGCTGATAAACTAAGTTTACCTTTTATTTGTTCTCTTCATAGTGTAATAGTTAAAAACACAGCCTCTAACATCAGATTGCTTGACTTTGAAACTTGTCTCCATAACTCGTGTTTATATAAGTTGCCTTAATTCTCTGTGCTTCATCTACAAAACAGGGTTAAAATAGTACCTACCTCTTTGGGTTAGCGGGATTATTAAGTAAGTTGTTATAAGACAGTCTCTTAGAACAATGCCTAGTAAACATTAAATGCCCAATATTTACTAGCTATCATTATTTTTTAACTGCAAAGGAAATGGTGAATATGAGATTATTATACATTTAAGTACATTTTGAAATGAAGAGTCAGTCATAAATGTCTTTTCCCTTGTCTTTAGACAGGATTGACTTTAAGCCCCAAATAAATAAATAATTGTCTTTCTCAACTAAAAATAAATTCTAAAGAGGAGTAGTTGATATTCTCTCTGTAGCAAATTTTTCCCCGGTATCATCCTAAAATATTTCACATGACTATTGAACAAACAATCCATTTGCCTCAATGTTTCTTAAACACACTTCTATGAACTTCTATTTTTTCCAGAGTTCCAGGCTTTAGAGGTATATCATGGTCTCCTCCAAAGCAGCAAGTATATCTGAGATTCTAGATCTACTGATCATTGCTCATACATCCTTTATATCTACTACAAAATAGTTACATAATTAACATTAATGATATACTCATAATTAAATTCTAATTCTAAAATCTTACCTTATGTTTGATCCTATACGAAGTAAAAGTGGAAAATGACCAGAGATTAAAGGGAAATGTTCCAATGAGACAATTCCAAACAGTACCAGCATGTGGTAAAATCTTTTTAAATGACGTTACTACCTCTCTACAATATCTTTGCAAAGCACCACGCAGTTCAATACATTAATACTAATCATTTTAAACTCCAATTTAACACAACTAAATATGTAGATATTCTGTTAGTAGGCCTTCTCTACTCACTGAATTCTCCCTAAATTAAAAAAGCTAATATGTAACTACATTGAACTTTTGGCAAAAGAAAATGGCAGAAAAATGGTGATTCCAAAAATTGTGTTAGTTAGATAGATAATCCAGTAAAGGTACTATAACTCTTGAGACTGGGAAATTAGATTTTCTCTGATTCCAAAGATATCTATTTCTTCTTTCAGGAAATTGAAATTCAAACCAACTCTATGAGGTAAGTGTGACACCTTTTAATATCACTCTTTTGTTGAGGAAGAAGCAGGTTGGGAAAGGTCAAGAGATATACTCAAGATGATGATAGCAGTGGCAAGGCTGGTCCTTTTTATTCCAAATTCATTTCCTATTAGAATTAGATGTGACTTTAGAGAACATTTAATTCATACTCCATATTTCTAAATCTTTTTGGTGGTCTGAAATTGTGGAAAGTTGCATAGCCTGATAGTTTAAGTTGGGCCAACTGTGATGGTCACTCATACAGCATTTAATGTGTGGAAATCAAATAGTCAGCACACCAAGGTCAGGAGGCGCTTGACATTCCCTGCTATTAAAATCAGTCACCAATCTGAACATCATGGTTATTACTCAGAGATTCAGAAGTTTGGTGTAAGAGGAGACCATAACCTTGGGACAATTATGCATTACCGACAATGAAGCAAGCAAAACATCCAGATTACTGTCCAGTGCATAAATTCCTGGCTAAAAAATGGCTACAGATCTTCCATGAGTACTATGAGTTTGGCTCAAATCTCATTTCAATGCATTTATATGTCATAAGCACTGCCTTTGGACAGAGTTAAAATGAGCAAGTAAAAAAAAAAATACTTACTTAAAGATTTTCTATGCTCTGGTTTCTGTTCTTTTATATCACTGTCATAGTGACTTAGCAACTCAGTACTGGAGGATCTCTTGATTTTGAACAATTCCAGGTTTCTGGGAAGACTACTTGGAGTCTTTGGCTGGAAATAACAAACAATTAGCTTGATAATTTTACAAAGAAGAAAGAATTTAAAAAATAGTTTGGAGATCTGTTTTGATGTTAGATTTAAAGGGAAGTTTAAAATAATTATTTTTGGGATGGGGCTTCTATGCTAAGCTTAATATTCAAATTTAATTATAGTTTTATATCTCTATCTATCTATCTATCTATCTATCTATCTATCTATCATCTGTGGTTCTTACCATATGTTTTATATTAATCTGAGAACTCCATATTCATTAACTCAATCATCACAGTATTCCTACGAAGTAGGTATTATTGTTACTATTCCTACTTTCCAGACAAGAAAACCAAAGCCAAAAGAGATAAGTAATTTGCCTAAGGCCACACAGCTAGTAAATGATAGAACCAATATTCAAACTCAGGCAGTTTGACTCCAGAATGCACTCTTAATAACAATAAACTCAATGTGTGTGTGGAGGGGAGCTGGGAAAGGAGGACTGGGGGTACACAAGCATTCGCACATGCCTGGAAAAGAGTATATATTGAAGATGGGGAAAAGTAAATTTGTTATTTTATTTTTAAAGTTGTAGTCCCAAAATGATATAATGAAAGACTGAAATTAAATAGCAATAAAATCACACAGAAGATGTATTTTCCTATTGTACACTTTATTAAAAGTTCTCAAAAATATTTTTTCCTCAATATTTTGCAAATATTAATGTCCTAAAATTAGATATTTAGTCTAGAATTAGAATCAGTATGAAATGAGTACTTTTAAATCATTTGGCTCTTTTATTAACATACTCTCAATGTGCGATTTAGGGTAATTTCATGAAGTTCTAGATATGTAATTTTCATGAGAAGAACAATCTAGCTTAGCTGGAAAAACAATGAAAATCAATACAAAAAAATATTATTTACTGGTATTATAACAGTGAGTATAGGCTTAAATATACATCAATATTTATTTTCAAGAATATGTATTACAGACTACATAAACTGAAAATGTGGAAATTCGGTAGTTATTAAGTGCTTGTGTGATTTTTACAGCCTCCAGTAAATGAATGTCCACGTTATTTCATAAAAAAATAAAATGAATGCACTCTGTTTTTAAAAGAGAGAAATCAAATAACATTTTGTTCCACAATTCCTGTCTGGTGAAATGTTTTTAGTGGACTCTGGTTAAGCTTAAAATGACTTACTATTTCTCAGTCCATAAGATCCATTTAAATGTGTGTTATATGCCTAAACAATAAGATTTAAGTGACTACATTTTAATTAATAAAGGTAACAGCCAAAACAAATACATACCAATCTGTCAATTGCATTTTTGATAGCGTGGAACCAATCCAATATGATGAAGTCAATATCTGACTGTAGAAGGAACTCATTTCCTGATACTGTTGTGATCTAAAAAAAGAAAAATTAACAGGTAAGCAACCCAAATCAAATAGATCCTTACATTTAAAAAATATATATCCTTTGAAAAAACACACTTTAATACACTGAAATATTTTCTCGTATTCCAGTAATTGTCTTTCTGGGAACTGAGAGACTAGGATCATTTTGAACTGCTCGCTATAAACTGTTTTTTCATTTCATAACTAATACATTATTGTTTTAATAATAGAATGATTAACTCAAAGTAGTACTAAAGCTGAATTACTCCAGCTCAAGGAGAAGCAAGCCAGGAAGTTCAGAATAATGCAGACAGTATCCACTTAAGTCAGAACCTCAGAAAAATGCACTCGGGTGTGTCAGAATTCATTCTGCACTTTTGGCTCTTTCCTGTTTGTCTTTTTCAAATCTAATAGTATCTCTATATTTGATTTCCTTTTATGGAGGGCTCTAAAACAGATTATTTACCAAAGAGACTAATGCAGACTTTTCTAAAAGGTCAATGAAATGAATAACATTTGGCTATTTCTACTTCCCTATCATAAGGATCTATAGGAAAGTAATAAAGGAGCAGTTTCCCCACAAAGGGAATATATTAGTATGGAAGTTTATTTACATATTTGAACATCTCATGGATAGTATTTATCAAACGAACATTCCAGACTTTCAGAGCTATTAAGTAGTTGGCAATATTTAGCATGTAACTATACATTTTTTCATTGCAGTGAATCTATTTTTCCCCAGAATTACAACAGGGGTGCAAGCCTATAGAAACAGAGCAATGCTCTTAATTTCACACATAAAGGGCCACTTAGAGAAGAATTTGATTAGAATGGGTGCGGACACGCTTTTTGCATTAGGCCATCACTCTGAACTGTGAAGATTTTTCCTTTGTATTATTGACTTTTTGTTTCAACAGGAAGATGAACATTTCCTGACTGCTGTCACAGATCAACCAAGGCTTCAGAGGTTTAGAGGACTGACATTTCAATGTACTCAATCAGAAGCTAGTCACCTCTTCTCAGCCTTACTTGCTCTAAATAGGAGGTGAACACTGAAATGTGGCACAGGTTCAGGGAATCACAAATCATGCTTCAGATGTCTCCATAATTCTACCATTAAAGTGACAATTATTACCCAGAATAGCTCACTCTGAAGGTTTCAATAATTCTATGGCAACATTTAATAACAATGATTTTGGAGTTTTAAAGAAATCTTTGTTAGACATACATAAATATTCATTTGTCATTTATTTTCAGAAAAACTATATAGAAATACAACATCACTCAGTACTATAATGCAACCATTCTTGAGTGAGATGAATTCCAACTTTTCACAGATGTAAGGAGAGGAACTATCCAAAGTATATGCAATTATGAGAAATAAAAGATTAGAAAATAAGAGCAAATTAATTACCCACACTAGAATTTGACAGATTACCAGGGTCAATCACTCTATTCTTTTTTTTTTTCACTCTGTTCTTAAGTAAAATTGTATCTAAAATTTGAGATGACTCAAAATAGCCTCCAGTCTTTTGTTTTATGTTTCCAGTAAAAGACAGTTAAGCTGATGTTTGCCTAATTATCTGAAAATGCTTGCAATGTTCTTTACTTACATAAAGTTCCAAATATTTACTTTATAAAGTGTTGCCACAGAAATAGTAATATCTAAAAATATAAGGTCACTTCTAACTAACCCAAGAAAACTAGTAACGTCCTTGACCTCTACCTTCATCCTAATCTAAATGTAAATATTTTGATTATGAATGTATTGTATAACTTCACAATTTGTTAACATACACAAAGAAAAATGAATTAGCCCAAACACAATCTACAGTCTATTTCCTTGCCATTATAAATAAACCATTATTAAAATTATGAAAAAGGAACATTTTCAAAGTACAAGAAAAACACATAATTAGATTTACTGTATTCTGAGGGTTTAAGAAAGAGCCAACATAGTTCTTTTCTCAGTCTAGTAAGTTCAAACAGTGATAAAATATAAGTACTTCAGCAGTGCATTTGCATTTTTGGTGCATGCTATGCAAAGATGATCTTTTACTGCGCACACAATCAAAAGCGGTGTATTTTAAAAGTTTATTTGTCCAAATAAATACTTTACTGCATTAATCGTATGTAATCAGTGATTTATAAATTCATTTTGAGAAATTGGATCAGAGAACTATATGAATGCAATTCATTCAAAAACATACTATCAGAGAGATACAGTTCACATCCTTCCCTCTGTCTTCCCACTAATCTTTTGAGTTACTAGGCAGTCTGGAGAAGTCTGCTACTGCTCTCTACAGTTTAAATGCATCTACTTCTTAATTACAGTCGGTAATTGACTTTGTTCTGCTCCATTCCAGTCACTCACAGGAAAGCAGTTTCGAAGCCTTTGACTGGTAAAGCCCATTTAATTCAGGTTCTCTATCCACTTTTTTGCATTGCCTCTTTAGGTTTTCTGATAAATGGTTTTCTCAATCATATTTACACTTTGAACAATCGAATTTTCAACACCCTTGGGGGAAAGAAAAGACATCAGTAAAGAACGTTTACTCTAAATCTTTTGATTGAACAACTCCTGATGACAATCTAAAGTGATGTAGAACTAATAATAGACATGAAAGATTTGATATTAAGCTATACTAACGTATTCTTTCTATATTATGTTCTATTTAAGTGACAGATGCTAGGGCAAAGTGGACAGAGAAAAAACTGATAGAAAGTATGATGAGTTTAGGTAAGATCTGCTGGCCTCCATTTTGCTTTCGAGCCTCCTTTTAGACAAATGTCTCTTGAAATCCCTTTTCTCCACCACGTCTTGCTTGGAAGGGGGTCTATCCTGGCACCAAAGTAGTCTTAATAAAATGTGCTAGTGTTCTCAATAGTAGATATCTTTATTTATCTGTCTAGGAAAATTTGCCCCAAACATTTTCACAGTAAAATAAGGATCAGTTTAAATTCTTGCTGGTAACAAATGTATGCCTAGAAAATTGTATACACATATCCACTGGGAAAATACAGAACAAACACATTCCTTAAATCTTTTTGCTGTTAATTCAACAATAGCCTTCTCTTGGGCTAAGAACCTAAGTCTTATCCTTGTTATAGTTCCTCTGAAGATGGAGACAGGTATATCAAATTCCAAACTTTGCTGATAAGAGGTGAGAAGAAATTTGTTTTTTAGATGTTATTTAACAAATGCAGTATTATTTTAAACTATTTTAAGCTATTTTAATAAAGTATTTTAAATGAGTTTTAATAAGTAGCATTTATGTTTATTTAAGTATTGCCCTTTTCAATATTTTCAATTAAATATCACCCTTGTCAATGTGAATTCTGGCAGTTAGTCTTTTCCATGTTAGATTTTAAATTAAATGAGAAATTAATATGTAGAATGGCATCTATACTATTAAAATTTTCCATAATTTGGTTTTCTAGAATAGAAGCAAAAAGTTTTAAAACTACAATATTTTTTCTGATTGCAATTTATTGTGGAGAATTTGGAAAACATAAAGAATGAGAAAGCAAATTAAACCTAGTCATAGCTTCACAAACACTGTAGACATTTTAGTTAATCTTTCAAAAATAATAGTAAATCTTTCATAAATAATACTAAAATAAATCTGATAATGATCATTGGACAACTTTATGCTATAGATAAAGATCTCACCAATAAAATATATTTGGTGTTTAAATATTATTGGCTACTTCTATTTCAGTTGACCTCAAATGTATATTGAGAGACTATCAAAGACACAAGAGATAATGAGTGACATGTGTTCCTTCTTTTATAGCAGCACTCTTACTATTATAGAATCAATCCCACAAATAATTCTTTGTTCAGGAAAATGAGAGGATTTGTTTCTGACCAAACATCACCCAGATCATCAACAATAACTAATTAAACATCCATTAAGTGCAAGGCGCATAGAATTTAGGGGTACACAACCCCCACCCTCAGGAGCTCACGATCTGTTTGGATAAATAGGACATATGCATATAAAATAAATAACAATAGAAAATTGCTTATACTAAGTCCCAATGTGAATGGCACAGACAATACTCATGTCAAGATTTCAGAGGAGGGAGTAATTACAGCAGACACATTTACATCATGGAATTATGCGTAAACTGTTGGTCATGATAGGTTATTTGTTAAAGGTTGATTGTATCAGAACTTTAGTATATTAAGGATATGAATACAACCACTTGGTATGCAAAGTGATATCAGCTTTAATGATCTCAAAGCACATAATAAACATTCTTCAAGTGCAGCTTCCCTCCACTATCATAAAGTAATTTTACAAATGAAGAAAATGAAGCAAATGAAGAAAATGAGAATGCCATTCTATCAAACTGACATCATTTTAAATGATAGAATTAAGAGATTACAAAGATCTTGATTTCTAGTTCACTAGTCCTTAGCAAACAGTTGTGTACAGTCAAGGACTCTGTGCATATGGGGAAAGAACAATGATGATTCTGGTTTTGGTTGTAAAATTTGGAATATAAACCTTAGACAAAAGTTGCATTTCTTCACTGTTATGCTAAAAATACCACACTTTTAAAAGATCGCCAACATCCTTATTCAGATTTTTTTTTCTCAAAAATAATCAGTATGCTGCTATGAAAAAATATATCTAAAATAGAATTGAGGCATTCAAAAAACTCCTTCAGAGCCTAAATGACAGCAAACAATCCCAAGTTTGAACTAAATATTTTTCACATTTCACTTAGGATCAATCTCTGACTATGAACCTAAGGAAAGTTTATTCCATATTAATGAAGCTGAAATAATATATAGAAAATGTGTAAAAAAAAATGCCGAACATCCAAAGAGACATAAAAAATGTTAAATAATGTAGCTACAGTCATCATGCAGGTAAGTAGATTACCCATTTAAAAGGAATGGAATGTAATTACTATTATTTTTGGAGATACTTTGGACTTCATAACGAAGTCATTATTTTGAATTAAGTATATATAAAAAGTTATGTCAAAACATACTAAATTCATTTAAAGTGAATATAAATTATTGCTGATATTAATTTTGGCCTTATCTTAATTGAATTCTAAAAGCAAAAATTATAGATACATATTTTGGCTACACCAGTGTGAGATATAAAGACCTAACATTGAAACAATAATGATTTAAAAATAAAAACTCTGAGATTCACATTTTTCTCACCATACATCACACTCTCATTTGATATTGCTGATCAAATGAAGGTTGTCATAGTTATACTAATAGTTAAAATATTTGGTCTCAAAGGTGTTTATGACCACCAAAGAAATTACATTATCAAACTGCATGTCTGTCTCAAATTACAGTCGGGTCTGAGTAACTCTTAACATTTTTCTTAACATGTCAAGTAAAGTTAACATAAAACTAAGGGTAAAATATCAGTTAGAAGTAAAAGGTCTTCAATTTGTCTTTCTAAAAATATTACTTGTTAAAACATTTTGTGAGAAAGTATCTGCCTTGTGTTCCCAATGTTGCTAGATGTTAAGTAAATATATGCTGATTATAAAAAAAAAAAAAAGTTGCTTTGGCAACTCTCTTATTAAAATGCATTTGTAACCCCCATCTGTCATGAAAGTTTTGAAAAGTTTGTTTACTTTGGCTAGCAGCCTTATCCAGGGTTACCCTAGCAAACAATGATAGCAGTCTTCAGAAGTTGTGTGAGGAACAAGCCACTAGGGATCCATTTTTGTTTTAATTGGCACACACAAACACTTTTCTGGTCTGTCAAGAAGATCAAGCTAATATGCATGGAGGGTGTTATATTCTCAGCTTTGGGGAGCAGTAAAGCTCCCTTTATTTAAGTAATTTAAATGATAGACTGCAAAAACTTTGTGAGTCAGAAAAATGTTTTATACTTTCTTAGGGAATATTTGTTTTAAGCAATGGAAAATGTTCTACATATTTAAAGATGCTGAACCTTATGTTATAATTACCCTGTTTCTTCTGACTCTGTGAAATGTTCTTAAATCCACATGCTACTAAATAAGCCTAAACAAAAATGGATCCTGCATTTCCACAACTCCCCCTGTGTTAACAAATGTGCGTTCATTAGTTTCCAGATGTTTATTGGATATGTTTTCAATGTGTTTGGGGTTGATTGATTTTCCTGTACATTTATTGAAACCCTCAGTGGTGTCATCATATCAAAATAACCTGCCCATGTAAGCAATTTCTTATTTAATGGAAAGTAAACAAGTGTTGAACTACATGTATGACAGATTTCAAGTGCATTCCAAAATCTAAGGTTTAAGGCCAACCTTTGAAGAAACAGTGCTTTTTAATTGAAATTGAGCTGTACCTTTGACACCCAGATGATTTGGTCCATGCATTCTTACAACACAGATTTGTTCTGCATAACAAAAATGGCCCTGTAGTGAACATTCACACTCCATATCATTTGCCTACTCTATTTTTCTATTTATTAACAAAATACCCAACCCAAAATTCATTTCAAATAAACAAAAACTTGTGTTCATTCTTTTATCTGCAGTAAAATATTTTAAGCACTGAGAAACAGTCTTCTCAATATTCATGAAAGAATACTATCCAAGTAATTAGTAGATAGTTTAGCAGTTTCCACAGTTTTGTAGTCAGCTACACCAAAACTTTTGCCTGTGGTGCTCATATGAAAAACGACTGAAAAAGTGACTAATCAAAGCAGTTGGCATATAAAGATATCAGCTTAGAGTTTTATTGCTGTTAACGTTAATGTTAAACTTGGGGGGAGTAGTTGCATCTAGATAAACTAATTACACTAAGACTTGTGTTCACTGGTAACCACCACTCAATCAGTCCCTGCCAAACACAGATCAGCTTCTAGCCTGAGCTATGTTCACTGTGCAATATTACTCATCTAGTCAGATGGTATTTGAGAATCTGCTTCTCATGCTATTTTCAAAGTAGAATGAGTTTAATTATTTATATCATTAATTAATGTGCAATTTAAAATTTTTAACAAATACAAAAGTATAACATAAACATAAAATTTCCCTTTCCCCAAGATATACTGAACTGTTGTCTGTCTTTCTATATTTTTTCCACCAATGGAAAAACATTACATATGTGTTTAAATTCTAATGATAATGTGTACTGTTATAAACATTTTAAAATTCATTTAACTATCTGTACTACCATCATCTCCCACATGGATTTAATAACAATATCTTTTAGTTCCCTCACTATCTTATTTATGTTTTCTCTTCTCTAAAATTTAGATCTGAACATCCCATTTCTCTGTTTGATATAATTCTGAGATTCCCCATAGCTGTTACACTGTAATGCAAATTCTTTAAATTTGGGCTTCCAGATCCTGAGACCCTGTGTTCTCTGCCACCTACCTGCTCTGCAGACCCTGCCCCAAATTTCCCTCTGCATCTCTCTGATTCAGTCATGTTGAATTCTTTTTGTTGCCCAGCTATTCCATACTAATTTTTACATCTTCCCATAGAGCAAGTTGTTTCCATTGTCCAGAACTCTCTGACTTTCTCTATCAAATTATTCAAATCAATTTAGATGTCACCTTTACAGAAAAGAATTCTTAAAAACAGATGTCCCTACTAAGTGCTCCTATTATATCCTGCTCTACTTCATCTTAGGACATAGTGGTCTATATGGCAATGCCCTGTTGATTTCTCTGTTCCTCCCACTACACTATAATCACTCTGAAGCCAAGGGCAATTGTCTACCCACTGAGTGGTTGTTCAACCCACATCTAAGGGATACTAGTAAATAGTAAATAAACCTTATTTTCTTTATACATTTCAGTAAATGCATTATAGCCTATTGTTTGATATACCATAATTTATTTAACACATCCTCCATTGAAATATAATTTTGAAAGTTATAGTACCATTGTGTGTTTTTTTTTTTTCAGGCAATGTAAGCAGTTTATGTTGACAACTACTGATAATACTTTTATCAGAGCTGAGTAGGCAATCCATTTTAAAGATTGAGAGCAGCAATCTGCGACTATATTTTCCCATCAGTCAGTAAGTACCAGACTTCTGACAATTGAGTGGGTCTGTGTTTTAATGTACAGAGCTAACAAAGAATGTTCTTGATTATATTCCAAAGCCACCACGTATTTTGCAGGGATCAACCAAGAGTCTTACCTTATGTATGGACCCTTCTAATTTAGAGTTGATAATATGGGAAATTGGACACAAATTTAATATTTTCAAGAGTTAATCCTTAGGTTAATGCATCAAGTCTTTGAAGAAGCTTCATAATGCAGAGGTGCTCATTGCTGGTCCATCAACATTGTAACCCTCTTTTTCACTAAAGCACTGTTAACATTAATAAACAAGCAAACTGAAGAAGGATGGGTGTCAGTAGCTATATGTTACCAATAATTTTATTTAGAAGTATTAGCTAATTTAAGATGCAGTAACTTAAGCAGAAACAGGTATTGTTGCCATGAGTTTAGTACTCACACATGTCTTCTATTAATGAGTTCTGAGACTGCACAACAAGAATAAAAGATGTTGAAGTATGTATCTCTATGCTATTGTAACATATTTGGCCATGATTATGAGTGTTTATAAAACATTCAAGAATTGTTCCATGTCTACTTACATTAATGAGAACACCTGTTAACTTTAGTGCTGTACAGGCTTATTTGCATTAGATTCAGGTTTTTGCATACTGTACATCACTTTTTGAAACAATTAGATGCTTATAGAGAAATATAGCTGAGTGAAAAACAGCAGCTTGAATGCCTTCCGGCTCAAGAAAATTCAACTCCAGGTTTCAGTGAAAAACAGAAATCTGCTAAATTACAATACTGCCAGTTAGGAGTGAATGTAGGTGTATTTTATATTTTTTACATTTGGAGAATAGAAGATACATATAAAAACCTGTGCTTTAATCTTCAAGGAAAATCACAGCCAACCGAAAGTTTCCAACAAAGACGCCCAAAGGTAAGAGATGGTAACACCACTACAATGTAGATTCTCCATAATCTCAGCGACCCCTTATCCAGAGATAGTCTCTTTAGCAGTCTCAGAAAGCTGATGATTCCCACAGGTTTTTGGACTAAATGAAGAAACCTGCAGACTATTGTCTACCTTGTGTTGTTTACAACCCTTTGCTAAATAGCTGTTTCTATGGGATGACAAAACTGGGATGAATGAAGAGCTGAGGACTGCCTCCGATTAGTCACTTCTGGGCTGCTGGTTACAGCATAACCAAAACCTATCAACTTAGAAAAAGTACCATAATTCCCTTGCAGAAGCTAGTGAGTCTGTCTTATTCATTACCCAGACAAAACAGTTGCAACTTTTGTAGGTCTCACTCTATTGACACGTCTGTCTGCCACTCCCCATAGGATGTTAAAACTTCTGTGATTTAAATATTTTCAGTTATTGAAAGGGAGCACTTGAACAAATCTGTGGATTCACAGCCTCTATTATCATCATTATATTTAAGAGGTGCAATATTTACATCAAAATGACTCAGTTAGTGATATATGCTAAAGATAAATGTGTAGTTATGATCTGAAGAAGTGTGATTTATAACTACTTTGTCAGACATAAACAGAGTGCCTCTGTGCTGTTCTAGTAAACACAGATTAGCTAGGACACAGATAAACTATTCTCACAGGATTAATACACTTTGACCTGGAAAATGAGGGAACTGAGAATTACCCTTGGAGAATGTGTAGATTGCAAGAAAGAGTGGTAACTATTTCCTTCTCTGATGTCTCAATATGTGGTCTGAGAAGAATAACAAACATTAGCTGAGGATTTGGGGATCAGTTAGTGAATTTTTATTGTCTGGAATCCAAACTTCATAATTCAATAAGTACAATTAATACTACAATAAAATCTTACTTTTGGTTTCTGAAAATTTTAAAATCATATTTCACCAATGGTATGATGAGCTAGATTCTGCCCTCTATAAAACAGTGTCCCATTCATTAAGGATGACAGACTAAGCATATGTGTATTTAGAAGTTCATGAATAAGTAGAAATTTCTCTTTTCCCATGAATTATAGGCATAAATAAATTGAAAAAAAAAGAGGCAATTCTGCTCATTTGAGAAAATCCCTGTTTATTCAAAAGGGTTGTATTTAAACAAACATGAAAAGTATTTGGCATTTCTAAAATTATAATTTAGTGATGTAATATATACAAAAATAGTATGTATATGATTTAATGGTACTTGAAAAATATAAATCACTTGTGATTATATAATAAACAATGACATCTATCAATTGAGAAGCAGGCCACATCTATCTAATAATGGAGACGTATGACATCTGGCATGACACAAACATTACTCCATGCTAAATGTGTGAAAAAACCTTAACACTCCTTACTCACTCACACCCATGATATTTGTGTTAGACATAGTACTATTTAAAAATGCTAGACTTTAGTATATATTATTTATGGATATATATAAATATATATGTAATATATATCTATACATATAATATGTATATGTATATTCCATTATCAGTAAGGTGATTATATAATTTATTGCCTATACTATGAGAATTTTGAAGGTTAAAGGACACTCTTCATAATTTTAGCAGGACAATAGGTCTACTTTGTGTATATTGGGACATATAGATCACTATTCATCACACACAACACTACGGAGCCATTCAACAAGCATTGATCTTTAGATGTTAGTGAACACCTCCTAGATTCTAATTCTAGGAGCTGTGAAGTCTTCCCCAAAATAGTATCAGTGACCCTTGATCATAAGAAGATTTTAATCTGCTGTGACATATAAGACCAACATGGGAAAACAATAATTAATCATGATCCAAGATGGGACATACATACTAATTTTTAGGAAACAAACCAAAGTTTCTCTGAGGGTAGATTGGAGCCCTCAAGGAATAATGTTAAAGAAGTTTCTTACAAGGACAGATGGGGTTTAGTGAAAGAAACGGAGAGGGAAAAGAGTAACACAGGTGACAAGAACAACTTGTACAATAACTCAGAGGCAAGAAAGAATATGGCATCTCTAGAAGAAACTGCTCCTAATGCTCCTAAGTTCTCTGTGGGCTCTTCTCCCTTCACTCATCTTGTAAATGAGGTGTTCATCAGCATTCTCTCATAAGTCACAATTCTTCTCCCTTAGGAATGTACTCCTGAATGACATTATCCACACCATTGCTTTTTTTTTTTTTTTTTTTTGGTTTGTTTTGAATTGGAGTTATGAACTGACAAAACCTTAATTTATATCTCTAGTTCAGACATCTTCCTTGGTACTTATTCTAATTCAAGATACCATTATTCCCTGTCAGACCTTCCTAGTGTCAGTTTGTGTTGCTACAATCCACTCTTTACATTCATCTATTAGTAAATTCCTAATTTAAATGATATCAGAATCACCCTTGGAGATCTTTGTTAAGGATAGATGTTCATGCTCACAGGGACTTAAAAGATCAGACACTTGGAGTAGGACTTAGGAATCTGTTTACAGAGTTCCACATGTAATTTGAAAGTAACTGGTGATGGGGCTGGCCCCCTGTAAACTATAGACACATGATCTATCCAAACCCATATCTGTCACCTATGGTTTAAAAGTCACTGACCGAATCATTATTTTCCTCATGATAAAACCTAAATTATTTAATATGGATTACCAAGTATTTCATGATCTCTCTTTCTGTCTCTAACCTTTTCTTCTCAAGTCCTCTGCTTATTAACTGCTTAACTTTGAGCAAGTTATTTAGGATATTTGTGTTTCACTATCCTCACCTATAATCTGAAGAAAATAACTTACCTCATAGGATCACTGTTATATGAAATACAATGCAGCAAAATAATTTAGCATAGTACCTGTAATTACTTTAAAGTATTATTATTTGATTAATTGAGTCATTGATTATCTCCTGGATTTTTGCAAATGCCTGCTTTTTATCCAGGAAACTGTTCAGACATCAACTATTTAGGAAAGGCTTTTCTAACCTCTGAAAGCCAAAAATGAAATGTCTCTCCAGTAGCCTGTACTTACTTCATTATGGTATTCCTCTCCCTATTGTACTTATTTAATTTTCTTTTCTAACCCTTGCTACACTTCGAGCTCCCTGATGACAAAGACCATGCATCTCCATCACTTAGCTGAACACCTGGAATACCACAAGTCCTCAATAAAAGGAGACAAGATGAATGATAGCTCAGTTGACTTAGGTTAATACTATAGAGTTGTGGCATTCAGATTTTAAAAAAGGCCTCAGTGTTTAGGAACCATGTTTGATTTGGTATGTTAGGCAAGAGGAAAATAGTGCTGGTTTTCTGCAGATATTATCAGCAGAGTCACACCACAGTGTCAGAGAAGTGGAAATATTCTCTTAAAGCTGAATCTGTATTGCAACTTCCCTAACTGTGAACATGAAACTGTCTTCTTCTAAGGTTATGCCATTGCAACTTTTCTGAAAGATGATACACAAGTTCTATCTGATGTAGAATGTCTCTTCCATGATCTCCTGTACTTTCTAAGGCTCTTTCTGATTCTCGACCTTTTTGCTCTCCTTTCAAAACAGCTCAAGCAGCTTGCTTCTCCGCCTTTGATTTTTGATGCTTGACTTTTGGGATGCTTGACATTTGTATTCAGACCTTTAACTCACTCTAAGGTGACTTGATGTAATCTTGGGCCCTGATAGTTGAGAATGCACTGATTCTCAACATCCTGTCTTGGCTGAAGCTCAGTTCTGTAACTCTGGCCCTCATCTTGTTTGTTGGCTTCTGATTTCCTATTCTGGTGGTTTACACAGTGCACCAAACTCTTAGCTGACAGGAGACCTTTTTGCCTGTATCCCTCAGTGAACTCGGGCTCCGCTGAGCATTTCCCTGAGTCTCACTGCCCCATCCTTTTCTTTAACTCCACCTTCCTTCTGTCCCATCTATTTAAATCACTAGACGTTTAATCAAACAATAATCCACCCTTGCATTCAAGGCAGAGAGTCATATAAGTATCTGAAAATGAGCCATTTCCACGTTCTCGTCAACTATCCCACTGCCTTATTAAATATTCTTATTTCAGGTTGGAACTCATACTCTAACTTTAAAAATGTGGGTTGTTTTCCATCATCTTAGTTTTTGGTTCTTTATTCTTTTTAATGTTATCAGTTTAAACTTTTCCCTAGTACCTGTCCCAACTGTACTTTTTTGCCTACTTCATCAAGATGGTTCTGTTGCCATAAACTGGGTTAGTTCTACTCCTAAGAAATAATCCTGGACAGATAACCCCTGGATAAATGATATCTAAAGGTCTTCAATACCAAGAACTGCTCCCCCAGTTTCTGAGGCTCACTACAAATTGTTGTACGACTTGTCATTCTCTGGGGTCCCGAGGCACAGGACATTAAGGAGAACATTCTCCCATCATTAGAACCAGTATCTGGCTTGTAACCAGCTACTTTTAATGAATGGCTCACGGCATTGGATCCTCGTCTTACTGAGTTTCATTCATGAAGTTTTCTAAAAATATTTTAGATTTAATTAGATTATGTTTATATGTAGCTTGTGAATTTACCTGAAAGCAGATGAAGGAAGCATTAAGGGAAGAATTTATTCAAAAGTTAAAGAAACCACTGCCTGGGAGGTCTAGTCTGGTGAAGGCTTTCAAATTTTTTGGCCATCCATGGTAAATTCTTCCATAGTGATGCATTTTACATCACTAATTAGTACCTCTTCCCCCACTCCCTCTTTCTTTCTCTTTGTGAGAAACACACATGCAGTTCTGTCTATCAATCTGTCCATCTATCCATTATTCTATATAAAATAGTATATATACTGTGTGTATGTGTACATGTGTATACCTATGTACATATTATATAATTATATAATACTTCTCCCTTACTATATGTAATGTAGTCTGACATTTTTTTCTAGTCTATTCTTTTTAAAATTATTTTCATTAAAAAATACTGGTCCCAACTCACTAAATTGATTTTATGGCTCACTAAAGGGTTAATTAGAATATACACCAGCCTTAGGAGTAATGAAAGATGCAATCTTCAAGACCTGCTCCTTGGCTATCTCTGTCTTTCTCTCTTTGGGTTTATAAGATGCTTCGAAATGTTCCCAGATACAATTTGACTGTTGGATATTTAACCCTACAGATAGTCTCCAGAATTTTTGTCATGTTTTTGACAATTAGGCCTGGGTAATCAATAACCCTATGTGGGGGATTCTGTTCTGATAAGTAATTTCCTGCCGCTTGAAAGCAGAATTAGGATGTGGTTCTTTGGAATTTGGCTTAGACCCTGGGGTTTCTAAATATACCGTAAAGCAAGAGTTTCTTTATAAAAGAAGAAACAAAGACTTGGAGGTAATAGCTGTTTGGAACACATCTGAGATACCTCACCATGATCTAAAGAGGGAATAACCAAAGAAGTTAAAAGCCTGGCAAACTATCAGAGGCGGAGATGGCAACTATTTGTTTTTAAGTCTCTTGTATCGAAACAATGAATGCACTTGAGTTGCATCCTGCAGTACCATGATACAAGGTCTGGGAGTAGTTATCAGCATGTGTCTGTGCGATGAGAGAGAGAAAGCTAAACATTTTAATAGTATTATGGCCTCTCCTTCTCAAGTTCCCATTAATGCAAATACACCACATGTGGTTTAAGTCCCAAGAGCCTTGTAGGACACAAATCACAGATGTGAAATAAACATTATCAGAGAATATAACTCAATGGTCCTCTCTTTGTCATCAACAGATGCCCTTATGCTCCCATGATGTCAATCAGATACCTGATACGCTATCTTGAGGAAATCACAGAGAGTCAGGATTCTCAAAGGGTTCAGGATGGCATTATTTGAAAGTAGACTCCAAAGACTTCTTGGTAAATTATAGCAGAGCTTGGACTATAACAAAGCTTTCAGAGAACACTCACCACTATGGTAACTAAATATAGTAAAATTTACTCATCCTTTTGCACCAAAATTATCAGAGATTTATCCTCCTTGTGGAGTAGAGTGTTCTTGTAATATAACCTGGACAATATAGGGAAGAAGGTCAACAAAAGGGACCTGGTATATTTCAAATAGTTAATAAAATTAACTTCAGCTATTCTGATTTTTGTATGCCATCTTTGAGAAGACTGCAATTCAGGGTGATTGCTTCTCTGAGGTCACACTCTTTCTCTCTTTTCCATTCTCTTCCTATGACATTCTTTGACCATTTTCTTGGCTTCAAAAAAATGAGTAAATTGAGTCTCATTACCATGAATGTCTTCTAAAACTGCCACTACATTTGAGACACTTGGATAAGCTCCTTATATGTGGACGAACTACATTTTCCATGAGTGAGACTTCAGTATCCATATGCTGACCTGACCTTAAAACTTATATTGGCAGTATTGTCAATTGGCATGCAGTGTGAATCTAGGAGCATAAAAAAGCCCCTTTGGACGACAAATGAATTCCTTAAACTTGCTGTCTCAAGACTGGGATTATAATGATCAGTTTATTCCTTTAGATGAAACCTTTTAAAAAGTTAAATGGAGGAATAATATTTTTGTACAATTATTTGTTCAGATACTGATATATTATCTTTCTTGAGAAATCAAAAACATGTAAAATGCAAATCAAAACCCCTCTAATCATACTACTCAAAGATAGTCCTCAATATTTAATGCATTTCCTTTCAGATTTTTTCATGCATATAACATATGCATTGCATATATAATATATATGGGCCATAATGAGTCAAATTAAATATACAACTTGTATCTTGTTTTTGTTTTTTAATACTATATTATGACAGTTTCTATGATATTATTCTTTGAGATCCTTAATTTAATGGCTTCATAGTATTCTGTAATGGAGATTTATCATAATATTTTTGTTTTTCTATTTTTTCATAATTTAACTGTTTTCAATTTTTGTCATAACAAATAAGCCCACATTACATAAATATAATTTTCTTGTTTAAATTTTTGATTTGTTTTTCTTAGAAGAGATTCTTAGATAACAAATTATTGTATTAAATACTAAAGTTTTGGAAATTTGCTGAAATACATTCCTAATTATTTTCTAGAAAGATTGTTCTAAGTCGCATTATCTCACTAAAATTTAGATGTGGGACCATTTAAGTTCATATTTTTTTCCTAAGTGATGTAATATTGTATGCTTAGCAAATTTTGTAGAAAATATTTTTTGTTAAAATATTGCATTTCTTTTACAATGTCATTTATTTTCTTAAAATTTGTTGCTAGTATGTTTTTACATTTTTCAATGATAGAATTTTTAAGATTTATTCAAAAGAAGACTTTGATAAGTTTACTAAACCTTAGTTATAATTGTTATAAATATTCTCCCCTGTATATTTTGAAAGGCACTTCTAATAAAATTGTTTACATACAAAAATGCTAGTTTTAATTTTTACATTGTATAACTGTTCCCTTGTAATTTTTTCCAATTAATATTTAATTCCTAAAAACTCTTTACCCATGAGGATATCATATTATGACATATTTTTTTCACTATTTTTTAAATGATTTTTAAAACATTTGTGTACTAAATTCTTAGATTTGTTTTGTTCTATGGGTATATGAGAATCTAATGTTTTTATTTATTTCCAAAGAATGTGTTATCTAGCATTATTTATTGGTTAATCTTTCCTCTCTCTATTGATTTATGATTTTCCTGTTATTATAGAGAGGCAATGTTTTTTGGGGGGGGAGGGCTTTCTTTGCAGTTGTGTGATTCTTTCTTGATTTATGCTATTTCAAACCTTTAAAATAGTCTTCTTTTAGATTTTTCCCTGTATATCATAAGGCATGTTTCCCCTTTGTTATTTTTTATATGATTCTTTGGGAGCTATTCTTGACTAAACCTTTCAAATAAACTTTAAATATTTTTTTCTCTTTCCCCAGAATATCCTATTGGGATTTTTATAGGATTGTATATTACTTTAGGAAAAATGAAAACATTTGCTAGTAGTAAGAAATCTTCGGGAATAAAGTATGTCTCTCTATTTTAAGGTTTCGTTTATATCTCTTAGTAGATTTTTAGTTTTACTTTTAGTCCTAGGTATTTGAAACAGAATTTTGATAGAGGAATGGAGAGAAACTTGAGGGTAATAAGTTCTTTAGAACAAAAGAGAAACTATGACTCCAAAGAAAGAAGAAGGATCAGAGGAGTAGATGGGGAACACTTTTTCTACTGCAGCATTTAGCACAAAACTGGCCATCTCTATCCTGCTGACCCTGATAAGTTCACTACCACTAAGTCCCCTGTGCTTATCATGAAGCCCATGGCAAACATTTCCCACAAGACATGGTCCCTGTAAATGACTCTAAACTAACAGGTGCTACTAGAATAAACTAATCCAAAGCTATGCTCACTGGCTGACAATAAAAAATAGGATTATTAATACCCCAAATGTGCCATTTCTCTTGGTTTGAGTTTCTTGTTCTTAAGACCACGGCAGGTAAACCCCTCCCCATTGGCAGCTATAAAAATCTTCAACCTATTTTGGGTCCAGGCCTTTACCTTTCTCTCAAACTTTATTTCCCAAGTTATTGTAAACTCTCCATACACAACCTTTATGATAGTTAAGTAATATTTTATTGTTTGGATATATCACATCTATTTTCAATTTTTTTTTTTTGGAGTGTGGCTTTAATTTCTTTTGTATCTTGATAATGTCTAACAAAATGAAGTCTATCACTTTTAGCATGAATGGAGAACATAAAAGAAACAGTATAACTCGATGTAATATAACTCAAGTTTAAATATATGGGCTCTACAGATAACACTTTATAGCCAGATATAGGTCTGCCTTTCATAAGCTTGAGTTCTGTGTGTCACTGCATGACACGGTGCTTTAGTCTCACTTATAAAATAGAAATAAAAAGCGTATCTCCCTCATAGAATTGTGGTGAAAATTAAATGCAACCCGTGAAAGTCCTGTGAAAAAGTATCTGATAAAAGTATTAACTATTATTATAATTACATATGATAAATACAAACAAGTAAAGAACACAGTATTTCTGTAATCACCATTCCCCAGATCTCCTTCTTAAATGATCCTAGCTCGTTTTGTGAAAGAAAAGTGGGAGAGTATAAAGGGCAACGTTTGTGTACCCATTTACATATATGCACAAACACGTGCAGAGTACTTCCACAATCCACGTGTACGATCATTAAAGACTGATAAATTATAAAATAGGGTTAAAGAATACAACAAAATTAACAATCATAACTCTGTGGGCTGCAGGAATTAATTCCTGTGTAGCACAATGTAAAGAGACCTGAATAAAGTCTGTGGGGTTCCAGGTTCTAGTCTTTTTTCCTTTCCCAGGCACTACCCTCTTAAGCTACCACTTACCCTAAATTTTCCAAAAAAAAAGATGTCATCACAACAGTGACTTCAAACAAGGAAAAACAATACAAGAAAAACCTCAACCATTGAGATTTTGCAGAATCGCAATCAGAATGAAGAGGCCTTCCCAGGTTCCTGAGAAGGGAATGAGGAGTTTGGACCCCTGTACAAAGAGGGGTCAGAGATGAGAAAGCCCCCACCTGGTGCTGGGTTTCCAGTGTGTGGCAGTTGCTGGTGGGAGGGGTGGTAGGCAGGGCAGCAGGGGCAGGGGAAGGAGGCAGTGTTTGTAACTAAGCCCAAGAGCATCTCCTCATCCCCATAACCTGTATGTAGCTCAAAGGGGTCCCCCTGAACTGCTGAAAGCTCCAACCTGAGAACAGGTCAAGGAGGCGGAAGAAAGAAGGAACCTCAGAATTTAAGCAAATGACAAGAATTGTGAACTTTGATGAGAATGTTGCTTAATGCCCACCAGAAAACAAAACAAAGCAAATAAACAACAACCCAGGCAGATTTAACAAAATATCAGAGGATAGAGAAGAGCAGGGCACAGGTGTCCCTAAAAATGTAAACTCCATGAGGGCAGGTGTTATTGCCTCTTTATTTACTGCAGTGTCCTCAGAACCTTGAATAAAGTTTGGCACATAGTAAATACTCAATAAATATTTATTGAGTAAATATATAAAGAGAAGGAAACTAACGACCATTCTCTTATCTGTCGTAAGGCTAGATGGTATCCTCATTTCACCTGGATACCATCTTGGAAAGAAAACCCAGGAGGGCAGAGGGTGCATCTAAGAAGACTGAGTTAACTGAAATAGCAAAGTGTATTTTTGTTATTGTTGTTTTCTTTCAATGCCTCCTCCCACCCCCGCCCCCACTCTGCCCCACAGATATGGGATTTGATCCCATTACAATTATCAACCTCATATCTGATATCTCAGTAGCTGTAGGCACGTTAACCCTCCATCATGAATAACCCATCTTCCTGACTTTCTCCTAATTCTTTAACTCCTCCTCAGTCTGCTTTGCTATTCTGCTAAACAACACTGAAATGCTTCCTCCTGGGTCAAATTCTTTCACTCTAACCACTTCATAGGTGCCCTCAGCCACTAATATTTCTTCATGTGGTATCAATGTGAATATAGTGTATATAATGATTCCCACAAAAGCACACCATTCTCTCTAACCACTGTCCAATATACGTTTGCCAATGTACTTTATTTACTGCCTTCGAGTAGATAATTAATAAAATTATTCTTTATTACAATAAGCTACTGTTACACTTGACATGTTGTACTATATATATTTACACAAATTCAAGTGTGTGATAGATTCTTAGAAGTGAAAAAACAAGATCAAAGGTAATAGACATGTAATTTTAATGAATTCTACCTGATTCTACTCAAAAATTGCAATTACACTAACAATGAATGAGAATGTTTTTCCAATGTTCTTTCTAAACTTGACATAACTGATTTTTAAAATATTTATCAATCTGAGGAGTAATAATGGTATCCTATTTAAGGATACAATTATGCAACTGTTAGTAAAGTTAAACTTTTTCTTAAATGTATTAAAATTTTTAATTAATTGCTTTTTCCCATTTTTTTTCTCAGCTATCTATTGGTATGCTTCTCCCTTTCTTAATCATTTGGAGGTAATCTCACTATAACTGTCCTTTTTAGAAATATACATTGTCTTATGTGTTGTTTTTCTTTCACTTTATTCATAGCGTCTTTAGTCACATAGAGTTTTTAATTTCATATTTTCATACATGCCAGTCTTTTTTGGCTGACTAAATTCATTTCTATTGCTGGCACACAATTTTTTTTTTAAAGCAGGTATCGAATTTTATAAAAAATTAACACTGAATGAGATGATAGTATGCTTTTTCTCCTTTAGTGAGTTATAGTAAGAACATACAAAAGCAGATTTTCTCATGTTGGAGATATTTGCAGTCTTGGGATATTTCACTTGGTTAATAACATTTGATTTTTAATATTATATTTAGACATCTTACCATCTTATTCACCATTATGATTGGCCTAAAGTTAGTGTCCTTTTTAGACCTATGCCTGTATATATATATATATATATATATATATATATATATATTAGATAATGCCACTCTAATAAAATAAATTGTGAAGCTTTCCATATTTCTATTGGAGAAAAGACATGGGGACTGCTTGGTCCTTGAAGGTTTGGCGAAATACATCTATACAATATCTGTTCTTGAGGCTTTTCTAGGTATATATGTATTTTATTACTTTTAAAAGTCCTTCTATGGTAATTTTTCTATTCAGATTTTTGCATTTCTTGAATTAATTTTGTAGATTTAAATTTTCCTAAAAATAATCTATGTCATCTAGATTTTCTGTTATTAACAAAGTTTTATGAAAATTTTCTTGCAAGTCATTTGTAGTAATTTTCTTATTTCTAAAATAATGTCTTTTCTTTATTTCACGTTTATCATTGTTTCTTTTTAAGGGTCTAGCTTTTTGTTTTATTGATAAAATCTGCTTCATTTGTGGCTTGCTTTATCACTTTTTGCTTTTACTTTTATAAGGTTCTTAATTACATTTTCTTTGGGGTTATTTTGATTTTTTTTAACTTTTGTCTTAAATCTTTTTTTAAATTATATATTTATAGTTTTATTTCTAAATATATACATTAAATGATAAATATTCCTCTAAAAACTATTTTGTATTCTACCATTATTTTTTATTTTCATTAAACAAAATGTTTCAGGCAATAGTTGGCTGGCTTCAGATCAATCTCTGCCAGAGAAATACACACACACACACACACACACACACACACACGCACGCGCACGCACACACATGCGTAAGCCATACATACACCTACCACTTCTCTTTGAAGACGTTAAAGAGCCAACAAGGCACAAAAATGTATGAACCAAGATTAGAAAAAGAATGGAAGCCCAAAGAAGTGAGCTCAGAATTTGGTCTTGTGTTTTTCCCTCAGTCATTCTGTATTTAAAAACTGTGGGGATCAACAAAGAGGTTCATCAGAATCGATGGTAATCTCCCTGGGTTTGAGGAACATGGAGTTTAGATTCTACCAAAGTGAAGAGGCCCTAAGGCTATCTCGTTTGGGATCCTGGAGAATTGTGCCCTAAGCATAAAAATGAACTGAAAATATACCAGCCTTCATAAATGCAGAAATCCAATATTAAATTAGCTTAATATCTACTCAAATTAAAGTGATCTGCTCCTCGCCTAAAGCATCAGCCATAAATAAAACTGAAATTCTCCCTGAAAGAAAATATCTAGATTCTTAAATCATGTCTACAATTTTTCATATACAATATTCTGTACTTGATTTAAAAAGTAAGTTTGCAATGGATGATTGACAACAAATAGAAAAAGTGATGAAAATAGGTCTACAATATATCTAGATAATCTGGTTGTAAAACATCATTTAACAGATTCAAATATAAATGATGAAATTGAAAGTTTTGGCAGAGAATTGGAAATGTTCAATAGAATAAAATGAAATTTAGGACTGAAAATATAATAAGTGGAATTATGACAGATTTCCAGCAGATTAAATATATAGAGAACGATGAAATGAAATTAGGTCAGAATAAATTGTGTAGATCAACTTGGAAGCGAAGTAGGGTTGTGCCTGGTTAGTACTTGAATGAGAGACCACCTAGAACTACCAGGTGCTGTAGGCATTGAAAAAGAAAAAGGAAAAAAAAAAAAAAGTGTAGACCGAAGCACAGAAAACAACAGAATGGGAAATATTAAAAAGACTGTTAGATATGAGAGAAGAGCTGAGAGATATGAATTTCATTTCCAGAAAGAGGCGAGAGAATGGGAAAAAGTTGTATTTAAAGTTAATGATTGAGAATTTCCCAAAGCTGCTTAATGAAGCCACAGACTTGAGAAGCACTACAAACCCTAAGCAGGATAAATACAGAAAAACCATCCTTACGATATCACTATTAAACAGCTGAAGTCTAAAGAGAAAGAAGAATATGTTAGAAGCACCTAGGAAAAAAAAATGATGTCAAAGGAGCAATAATAAATTTCCAGGTAGCATTACTAGGTAAAATCAACTCCTATAAGAACCTCATAAAAAGATAGTACGCATCCTAATTAACCATTCTTGAGGTTAATTACAATTAATATTTCATTTCAATATCTGGAAATTTTACTGAAAATTAAAAAGATCACAGTGATAAAATTCTAATATCACCATTTCTTATATCAATACAGTTATTTGAACCCATGTGCTTGAAAAGTTCAACAAGATGTTTTCAAAGAATTTCTCTTTGTACTATGATGTTTAATCCATCTCTATTTCATCTCAAATCACCTCTGCTACTACTACATTAGACCAAGACAGGAATTAACTCTTACCTACATGACAAGAGCCTCCTAAGTGGCCTCCTTGCTTCCATTCTTCACTCTACACTCAATTTCATTACACATGTTAATAGGACCATGTTACTTCTCTACTCAAAACATCGTAATGGTAGAAATTAAAATTAGCACAATCTCCAAGGTTTATATAATCTAAACATTGCTTGTTCTGTTGACCCACTCCCCTCATACACATCACCTCCTTATTCCCATTCAGATGCATAACTTTCTAGCTATTGCCTTTAAGCTTTTAAACTTTTGATTCCCTCTTCTGGGACTGCTCTTTACTCAAATGTGTTCCTTTATTCACAATTCTGTCTCAGAAAGGTCTTTTTTGATCACTCTTTCCAAAAGAGTATACTCTCTTTTATTCCTTATCTCTTTTCCCTACATTTTTCCCTCTTAATATAAGTGACATATTATATACCTTTTAGTTATTTAATTATTGACTATTTCCTACCAATCTGCAAATTCTATGAGTTTAGGAATTTTTTCTGTCTTCACCGCCAGTGTATCTCCAATTCTTAAAGCAGTATAGCAATAAATAGTTGAATGAATTAATTATTTTTTCAAAAATTATAATAAATGCTTCCAGGCATTACTCTGCTTAATTTGTTTATTTTATTTTATTTTTGTGTTTCGGTAGAAAAAGATTTATTAAATTATCATCTCCACCCAGCTAGTTAATGATTTATTTTAGATACTTACATTTAGATGAGCTTTCTCTGTTAAGTTTAATAAATACAGAATTGAAGCCTGTGGTTCTTAAAATATGAATTATGCCATGGTCTTTAAAATATATTGTTTTAAAAGTTTTCTATTAATGGAAACTGTCCTACTGTATTCTCATTTTCATTTTCATTGTGATTCAAGCTATCATGATCATATTAATCATTGTCATCAACAAAACCTAACCCGAACCTTAATTAAACCTTACCTTGTTCAGATTTTACTCAAACATAAGGCCTTCTCTGACCATCCTCTTTGTCTAATTTGTGTTGTCTACTTTACTTTTCTAGTTGCCATAGCAACATCAATAGATTATATATCTTACTTTATCTTATTATTTTGCCTATTTCCAGCTTCGCCAAATTGGAGTATAAATGACATAGAGTGGAATTCTTTTCTCTTTCTTAACTATTGTATCCCAGTACATATCTTGATAGGAACATATAGATATCACGGGTTTGCACAAAGATGTCCCATTAAATATTTGTTGAATGATCACACATTTCACCTATTTTCTCCTCCAGAATGGAAGATTAGTATTCTATACTAAAAAATGCTGACGCAGAAGAGGATATAATAAACAACCACATGGATTACTGTTGACAAATATATTTTTATATTATTCCCCAAGTTAAATGTTTGACTATGTGCATGTTGCCAGTAGTTTATGAAATACCATATGTATCTTAAGACTTATCATAACATATAATAAAGTGGATGATTTTCATGTTACAAAGAATATTGCATTTTATAAGAGAATCACCATCACTCTTAATTTAAATTGCAAGTTTCTATAATGCATTTAAATTAAAATCTTATTAATTTCAGGTTTTATACACTACTTTCTAAAATGATGCATGCCAATACTAGTTTCAAAATGATTTTCAGTTAGATTTAAAAATCAATATCTCAATTTTATTTATTTTTAAATGCAAAAGCTATTTCTTTAAAAAAAGTAAAGTGAATTTATTGATCTAAAATAGAAGGAGAAAGGGTACTCCTTTGATACATATGACAGAGGATATATAGGTGAATAATGATATTCTTGTCTTTAAGGAGCACACACTATGGTATAGAAATGATCTTAAATCATGTAGCATTAACATGAAACTCAGTAAGTTTGATTAAATAAGTGGTTAAGCCCAGTTAAAGGACCATTGGAGATATTCCCTTGTGGAATTAACACTTCTAATATGACTGTGTCTCCACTTCTGTTTCTGACATAAATTAATAAGATTCTATTTGGTTGAAAAAAAAGATTCTCTCATTAGTGTCCCATCAAAAATAGCACCATTTGCCTCATTAAATTTAATGAGGTGGTTGTTGTTGTTGTTGTTTTTCCATTGGTAGGTGTGGATGTGTGATATATGTGTCAATGTGTTAGACTTGTATCCTCAAAGAACATGCTTTACATACGCTGGCTATCTCTGAAGTCAAGCAAGCTATTTCTAGAAGGTGGTGGCACCTTAATGGATTTGGTAACCAGGTAAAATATCTTTTACTTTATTCTGAAAAAATGAAAGTGTCAGAGATCAGTGCCTTTTATACCAAACCCTCATCATTAAACAATGTCATTATCGGAACTTTGTATTACGTGTAATACATGTAAGATACACATGTAAGATACATACTTACAGTCAAAATTTGAAGAAATAGAACGTATCTTCCTCTTTTATCTATAGTTCCAACTAAACAAAAATCTTAAAATACTGAAGGGAATTGATTCAAGCCACCACTATTCCTCCCCAAATAGCATATCATTTTTTTCTGAAGGGCTAAAATATTATTTCTTCATTATATTGATCAAGTCTTCTGTTTCAAACTTATAAAAATTATCATGTGATAATATTATAATTCCATACAAATTTTAATCAAATGCCAATATACCATCTGTATTTAAAGAGGCCACATTTTTCTTTTTAGTAATCTACATAATAGACATTTAAACACATACATAATATTGATGTATTTAAAAAGCACATGCAATGTCTTTGGAGTTTTTAATTCACTTGAAATTAAACTTGGCAAAAATTATTTAAGGACTATTTGCATAATACAGGGAAAATGAATCCTAGAAATCAGGTGCTGGATAATCCTTAATCCAATCTCAATTTTTAGAAGGGATTAAAGAATTCCTATGAATAAAAAATAGAATGCAGACTTTAGATATGTGTAATCTAAAGCTGGAAGAGACTTTAACAGTCTTTCTAAGGTTCTCAATAAGGAAAAAATGAAAGCAAAAGTCAAGAAATAGGGAAGTGCACAAATTTAGTGGAGAAATAAGGAGAAAAAATGAGGGGGGAGAGATAGAGCAAGAGCGGGGGGTGGGACGGAGAGGGAGAAAGATTAAGATTTTGTCAAAGAAAAATTTGCAGCTATTTTCAGATTAAATACTTTGAGTTTGAATGCAGTCATTGCTATATTAAGAAGAGTAATAAGCAGAGAGCAAGCCAAAAAGACTAGTGCACAGGCACTGTAACTCTTTTCACTTAATCAGAAAAAAAGTGGGGGGGAAAAAGATAAAAAATAAATGGAAGTCATACAAAAAGCCCACACCAGAAGAAAAATTATTCTGGGGCACAGGTGAAAATATCACACATAATATTTTATGCCTTCAGGGGAAATATAGGAACTTGGACCTACTGAAACAGAGCCATAGGGATGAGCATAGATGATCAAAGAAAAAAAGTTTAGCAAAAAGGTAAAGTGAAAATTTTCAGGGTTTAAAAGAATAATTGAGTTTCACAACAAAAATTATTAGAAAAATTAAACCATACTAAAGTAGCAAATAGTACACTGAAGAAAAACACATAAACTGAAAAAGAACAATGAGATCAAAGTTATTGTGAAGAACATTGGAAGGATTTAATAAAGATGCTAACCTAATATTAATTAATTTTACTATTGTCATATTCCCATCAAAGCAAGAAAAAACAATAAACTACACTAAAGAAGAGCCCAGCAGGTTCTTTTTTTTGTTCGTTTTGTTTTGTTTTTCCAGCAGGGGGAGGAAAAGCGTGCTAGCATCTTGATTCATTCAATGGATAATATAAATTTCCGATAACTAAGTGAAATATATAATTTAAATAACAGAGTTAAAGTGTATAGTTAATAGCAGTTACAAATAGAACTTTAATTTCCAAACTACAAAATGGATAAAAATAGACCAAAAGAGTAACTTAATTTCCTAAAGATAAAAGCAAGGAAAAAAATATAACAAACTATGGGGTAAAAAAAAAAGTATAATATAATATTACAGAAATATTAAACATTATTAATCTTTAAAAATGGGTTATATTTCCTCAGTAATAAATAGAGGTTATGAAGTTGAGGTTTTTAAAAAAGAAATACAACAATATACTATTTGTGAGAGAAAAACTAAGGAAACAATGAATCTGAAAATAAAAATACAAATTTACATCAATGAAATATTACCAAAAATTTTGTGGCACTTTTTCTTTTTCCTTTTCTTTTTCCTTTCTCTCCATCCCTCTCTACCTTTTTCTCCCTCCCTCCTTCCCTTCCTTCCTCCTTTCCTTCCTTCCTTCCTTCCTTCCTTCCTTCCTTCCTTCCTTCCTTCCTTCCTTCCTTCTTTCCTTCCTTATGTATACTCCCAGTCTTTTCCCCAGATTTTTATTTTCCCCAGACTTATTGACATATAATTGACAAATAATATGTAAGTTTAAGGTATACAACATGATAATTTGATATACATATATTGCGAAATGATTGCCACAATCCAAACATACATTACTTTGCATAGTTACCATTTTTGTGAGTGTGTCTGGTGAAAACATTTAAGATTTACTCTCTTAGTGTCTTCCAAGTATGCAATAAAATATTGTTAACTGTAGTCATCAAACTGTACAGTAGATTCCCAAAACTTACTCATTTTATAACTGAAAATTTATACCCTTCGATTAACATCTCTTTATTTGCCCCTCCCCTGAGCCCCTGACAATCACCAGTTTACCCTCTGTGTCTATGAGTTTGACTTTTTAAAATTCCACATATAAGTAAGATTATACATCTTTCTGTCTTAAATTATTTCACTTAATTTAATGTCCTCTAGCTTCATACATGTGTCACAAATGACTTCCTTCTTTTTTTATGGCTAAATAATAATCCATTATACACACACACGTATATGTATGTGTGTGTGTGTGTGTTTGTGTGTATGTATATATTACATTTTCTTTGTCCATTCATCCATAGGTGGACACACAGTTTATTTCCATGTCTTGCACACTGTGAATAATGCTGCAATGAACATAGAAGTACAGATCTTTCCTTTTCTTCACAAATATACCCAGAAGTGGGATTGCTGGACCATATGGTAGTTCTATTTTTAAAAATTAAAAGCCATACCTCCATATCGCAATTTCCTATAATTAGAAATTAAAAGCAAACAGAATAGCTGAACAGAATCTATTATCTTGAAAGTAATAATGTATAAACAAACATAAAACACTTCTGAAAATAGTTGGGTTAAAAGGGACATTAAAACTAGAATTATAAACTTTAAAAATAAGCATCAGTTTATAAAATATATAAAGTGATCAAAATACTAAATAATAAGAAAATTTATTAATTAAGGCACATCTATTTGTTGAAGACAATAGATACAGAAAACAACATAGGAGATGTAATGTCCAAAGGTGTGACATTAAAATTTCACTAAAATAGAAATCTGAATTTACGAGTAGATAAGAGGAAAGTGTTCTAGGAACTTTTACTGTTGAATTTAAATATCAAGAGGTATATTTGCCGAATTACCAGACTTTATAAAAAAAAATAGTCTTATGGACCTTCAGAAACATAAAGACACTTATTATAGAGAAAAGAGGTTGGTTTAGGACTTTTACATATCAATATTCATATTCAGAAAATAGTGCAAGTAGCCTAAGAGTCTTGGTAAAAAATGAAAGTGTTATGCAAGTACTTTGTAACCACTCAAGTTTGTTTGCTTACAAAGACACCAAAATAATTCCTTGAACCATATGAGTCACATGATATATTTGGTTCCAAACAACCAATCAAAACAGTTCAAAGAAAATATTTATTTTCAAGTGAAAACATTGTATAAAATAAGGGGCAATTTTTAATTTAGCTAAAAGTCTCTGAAAATTAGAATGACAGAACAAAATACAAATATTGTAAACCTGACAATATAAAAAATGTAACTAACAAATCTGTAGGTAGTTTATGACAAAGTAGAAGTATGAGTGCACACATTTCTCATATTTCATAAAAGGAGTCAATTCTGCTTAAGTTAATGGAACAAGTATTAAATTTATAAGAATAATTGCTAGAATAACTAATCCTCATAGGGCAAAAATAAAAAACACAGAATGGAAAACAAAATTTTATGAGACCACAATGCAAAACAAAAAACAAAGAGGACTTTCTCATGGTGCTTATTTATTTGTTTTGTTATAAGAATATCTACCTTGTATGATCAAACTTACTAAATCCATTTCCTAAACGCATTCCCCCATTACTTATTAATTTGGTTTAAAATTCATTGAAAGGATCTGTTTGCATTTCAAGTCACTTGACTAGAGATATTTTTGTTTATCTAAAATTTACCTTTACTTCTTACAAATTACCTTTATACTTTGGAGTCATTACAAAGAAAAAAAAATCTAACCTACAATTGTTTTCAAGTAGAAGCTATACATTACGATAATATGATAATATGAGTTTCATCTCAGGTATCCTTTGAGAAACTTCATATTATATATCCCAACAGAACCTGCCTCTTAAGAATTTGAGAACTAAAAACTTAAGCTGTAAAAACATAAGGCATACTTTCTTACCATCACCTAAATAATAATAATTTTTACTTATTTTAAAAGTATAACCAGGAGTCCCCTTATCTTGTTTATCTTATTTTATAAGCTCAATTCAATTCACCAATTGTTATTAACACTGTTACTCAATGAGGCACTCATCTTATTTTGGTTGTTTTGTGCCAGAACCTCTCTAAAAACTATACCTAACTGTGCCTACATGGTAGGAAGTCATATGTGTTTGCTGACTAATGAATAAATCAATCATGACTTCATAGTTTACATTTTACTTAAGCTGAACAAAGAGAGCATAAATAAAATAGTAATAAACAAATACAAGTCTAATGGAAGCCAAATATTCAGTTTCAGAAATTTTTTTAGACTTTTCAGGAGTAAAACATGGTTCTGAAAATAATATAATTTTTTTCTATTACATTAATTTAAGTGATACCCATCAAAATTTTTAGTCTATGGTGATTTTCACATTTTTCTGTCAACAGATTTATTCATATTCTATACATATTTACTTCATCAATAAAAATTTTTTCTTTAAAATGTTTTCCCTTCCAGATTTTCATAATTCTAATGCCAGCATCATCTGTTTGAATTCTTATCCTATAACTCTATCATTTTTGTTTTCTCCATCACCTTTGTCCTCAATATATCATCTTTTTATAATGTTTCCTTCTTCTTTGATTTTTCAGAACCGTCAGCGTATTCCACATGCTATTTATTCATGCCAACTTTTGCCACCATAGTGACTCTGGACCCCCTTCCTTAAAATCCCTCATTAATATCATGGCTACATCATGTCTCCTACCAACTCCAAAACCTTAAAAAAATAATACCACATGGATTTCCTATTTAAATTGGAAATATTTCGATATATTCTCACCTGAATAAACTTTAAGGTTTTTTTTTTTTTTTTAAACTTCATATCCTAATATCACTGTCTCCATCTTCACTGTGCTGTTCCCAAGTGAGATAGTGTATGGATAGTTCTTTAATTTTTGAGCCTCGTTTGTATCAGCTTTACATACTCACAGTATAAATGCAACATTAAAAGGGAATGAGTGATTTTATAGAACAATTTATTTTATAAAATGATGAAAATTTTATTTGAAGTTTCTCTTCCTTTCTCATCCCCTTCCCTTCAAGTTTTCTGTCTCTGATCTTTTTTGGTATCTCACTCATACATTTCTTTCATTTCTGAGCATAACTTCACTATTATTATGTATGACCAATTAAAAAAATAAACAATTTGTTATACTTTGTCTTAGGTGGTTTCTTTTTGTTTTTTGTTTGCTCCCTAGTAACAACATGCATTTTTTTATTTTTAAAAAAAAGCAGTAACTAATATGTGCTTTTTTGTAACTCTTACAATAATCTACCTCTGGGGTAATACTTAATAAGTTAAAATTGAGTTGACAAGAGTTTGAAAATTAGAATATATTAAGTCTCATGACAGCGAGGCATGTGAACTGGAAGTTGTCAACAGTAGATAATCCTCAGGGCTTTAAGAAAGACTGACATTAGCAAGTGGAAATGTTGAGAGAAATGGTGTGCCCAGGTCTCCACATTGATACAAGACTAGAAATCAAATATATTGGTTTCAAGGCTAAAAAGTAAAAAAAAAAAAAAAGTCATAATTTTGGTAAAAAACATAGGTTGAAAAAGATGGAAACCTATTTATTTACTTTATAATATATCATATTTACTGTAGTTAACAAACTTTCTTCATTTCAGCCAACTCAATTTCAAATTAATTTATGAATTGACATTCTTTTGTGTCTACTTAGCTGTATTTGAATAGCTTATCATCTTGCTAATTAATTTTTTTTAGATTTTTCTTAAAACTCCTTTTATACCTCTCAGAAACCAGCTTTAATATTTTTAATTATGTTAACAAAACTGTGTAACTTTCGGATACATTCTTTTATATGAAAACGATAGCCATTGAGGCTGTTCTCTAGAAATGTTTCCTAGCCAGGTAGACAGCTAAAAGATAGGTGGAAACATTCTTTTCAATGAGGTCCCAAAATGGCTTTCAATTAAGAAAAACAATCTACTGATGTTTCTTTATTTGATGCCAGCAAGCTCTGAGCAGTGTTTCTAGAGTTTTTCTTGAATCAGCCCAACATGAGGTTGTGCTGCAAGCTGTGATTCTGTAAATCTTTTTTTAGTACCTATTGGGGCATCCTGTGAATTGTGGTCTCTTCTGCATCATGGGGAAATGTACACAGATCAAAAAAGATCGGACAATTTCACATCTTGAAATATCTCCACCCACACCTCTTTCAATTTGTAAAATAAAATTAGCTCTGAGTTTTTATCCTGGGAAATCACATATTTTGGAAACATCAGAGTTCCTAAATTCTTAAGAGGGGTAATTCCTTTGTTTTCCAGTCATTAATAAGCCATTTCGTTTTGTGAACTCAAAAAAGCTAAAATCCTCACGTGTATCTTAACTGTTTTCTATTTTTCCAACTTTAGTTTAATCTGCCATGAAACAACAGAGTATCTGCCTCTCTCTTTTCTCTTTCCCTCTCCTTAATCCTACATGACCCGGCTCATAAGCCAGTCCTTTTGTCAGGGACTATTAAACTTATACTGTATTTTTTTTTATCATTGTAATAATATTATATGGCAGGCAAAAATATAATGATAAATGATAATTTGCCAAAAAGATTAAAAAAACACTGAGGTGTTACCTATCAAAAGTTCTCCTTCTGTCTGTGATGCAGCACAGATTGTGATCGTGACAGTAAATCTGGTGCTATTGTTAATGCCATGGCACTTGGGTTTTTGGCTTGCTTTAGTCCAATCTGTGACATGCTTGTGAATATCTTTCTTCTGTTCTGTCTGTATGGCATATGGATTTCTGGGATACAACGTCAGACCTATCCACATAACAAGTGTTCAGAGCACCTTATCATTTTAAAAAGCCAATTACTCAAAAAGACAAATGTGAAATGTTTCACATTTAATGATGAGCAAATCTGCAAAACAAATGCAATTTTGCTCCTTCTAAAAAGTTTAGTTTAACTGTAAATATTGCAATGGAGTCTTGCATGACACACACCACTGATAGAGAAAAGCTCATTTCATACATATTGTATATCATCACTGTCAATTACATCTGCCCAGTCTCTAAAATGAGGGTGGTATAAGTAATTAGAAATAAAGCAAATAGAATATTCTAAACTACAAGGCTCTGAAATCACTGTAAAAATGTCACTGCTAACGTTGAACACTCTAAAAAAAATATTTTGAAAGTCTCACCCAAAAAACTGAAAACTGCATATGTCTACAGAGGTAAAGGTCATTCATGAAACACTCAACAACAAAAAATACCAATTCATTTTTTAGAAATATTTGTCAATATGTAAAGAATGTTTTGTACATAAGTTCTCAGTTACTGTTGAATCAGTGGCTGTATGTAATATTCCCACATGGAATGATGTCCTTTCAAATACTTTAACACAAAGGTTTAGTGAAGGATTATATGGGGACATATTGAGTGCTGAGATTTTATGCAGGGGAAGTACAACTAAAAAAATACAATACCATTGGTTTTGCAACTGCTTTATATATTTAAACCTTTGTATCTATCTATGATGGAGACAATAGATAATTTAGAACTACACATTCCCTACGCCCAACCACCTGACCCTCTTAAGGGAAACAAAGACTTAAAAAAATTAATTCTACTCTTCAGCATCTCACATGTAGATTGTGTAGATACAGTTGTCACATTTAAATGTCTTTACTCTTTCTTTTTTTTTTTTTGTCTACACATTCTTTAAACCTTCTTTTACACTGTGAACACTGGTAGCAGAATATTATATGACATGAGAAATGTAATGCACCTGGCACTGGTAATTTTAGAAGAAACTAATCTCGATATTTATAACATCATTTAGCAAGCGGAACGGTTTTACCAGGCTTGGAATGTTGAGATATGAAAAAGTTCACTCAGTTCTTGGACTTTCATTCTACATTGGAACTGAAATTTAGTAAAAAATCAGGAAGTCTCCAATCAGCTGTTGCAGAGCACACATAAAAAAGTCTACTAGACTCTTCCATTAGTAATGAAAACTAGAAAACATTTTATAATTCTACTATATTTCAAGCTATGTACTTGTTATCCAGGACAGAAAATAAGGAAGAAGAGTTGAACAACCAGTCTAAAAATAGAGACATGGAAAGTACTCTTTATAATATTTTAAAGGTATTTACTAAAAATAAGTGCTTCACTTAGTATTTTATTATTCTTGTATCTTTTGTGGGCCATTTCAATTGCCTGAATGTGTATCTTAGTTTGAAGTGAACTGAAAATATTTTTATGTGATAGGTAATATTAACCAGGTGATCTCAGGGCATTTAAATAAAAATTTAAAAGTAATGCTAAACGATGTCTCAAAACTTTGATGGAAGGGTACAGGGTCTAGATAAACAAACAAGTAATTATCCTTTCTGCCTCTCTAAGGTAAATACATTTTATCTTATTTCAAATAGAATAATGAGAAGCACAAATTCCTCCTGGAAAGCCACCACCTTAATCTCCCATCTTTCACTTTCAACAAATTAACAATTTTCATTCCTTTTTTGTGCCTTAAATGACTTGAAATGTGATGAAATATGTAACCTATCCAAATTTCTATGCTAACATTTATTTTCTGACAGTTAGGACTTTAAGCAGGTTACTCTGAAATCCTTACACTCATCTCAACATTTATGCGAATGATTTGCACAAAAGTACTTACACACAGGCAAATGACGATATTAATGGAGCTTTATCAAGAAGAAACCAAATAATAGAACCCCCAAGTGGTGTGAACTAGACCTGAGGGTGTGCCACAGGTGACCCTGGGGGTTTGAAAAGGCCACACTTGCTTAGAATCAAGTTGCTTTAGATATCTGTTGATTAATCTGTTGCTTATTTCTACCAGTCTACTGATTTTATAATTTAATTGCAAAATCACATTTTGAAACTGGAAAGAGACTTAAAGATTATCTTTCCACCAAGCTCCTTATCTTACGGAGGAAAAGATTTAGACCCAGAAGGATTCAGGGTCTTTCCAGAGGGTGCATTCCTAGAAAAGCGCTAGACAGACCTGAAGTCAAATGGTCTGGGATGGAGTCCTGGATGTCCTCTGTACTTTGCGAGTTACTTTAGGAAGTCTCTTAACTTTTTTAAGAGGCAATTTTTCCCAGCTATAAAATCTAGTGACACCAATTTCACAGAGATATTATGAATCAGATAATACATGGGAAAGTCCTATAAACCATAATATATTTCACAAATACATTACAGGGCCTTTCTCCAACTTACCAGCAACTTAGTTCCCAGTTCTTATTCATTCATTCACTCATTCATTCATTCATTGTTTTGCTTCTCTTACAGAATAAAAATCATTAAACAGCAAAGGAAACATCAGGGGATAAAATTCCAGCTTTTATAGATAGAAGAAAAGTTGCCAAGAAGGGCATTTTCTTTTGTTTCAATGTTCTTTGAGACTATCTGAAATGGTTTCCTCACAGTTGTACCCAAGTTCTTCCCAAAAAAATTTGTGAAAGGAATAAAAAAGTAATAATTGTATTAGAAGTAATTTCAACAGCTGCAAGCCTCTATAGTCAGTTTCCACATAATATTGTTATGTGAAACGAAATCTGGGCAGTACCTGAGTCCATAAAGTGTCAGGTGGCCATTTGGCATGAGAAAAAGAAAGGAATAAGATCAACATTTTATAAGTGGTTTGAATTTTTTTTGCACCTGTTATTCTACAATTTCTTTCAGTTATATTTCAAAACACTACAGTTGGGATCTCCTTGCCAACCTGAGATGGCATAAGCCTGGATAACAGAACAAAATGTGAGAAGGTCCTTCTGTCTTTAACGCCTGTTCACCAGTGAATCAGCCTCCAATTAATCTGTTTCTTCAGTAGGAGTTTAATAAAAGTCAAGCACACACATGTTCAGACTTGTTTAGTATTGAAGCTATGTTAGCATTATCTGTCTAGCCAGGTCAAAAATCCTGTGTAATTAGACACCAGAAATCATTTCAAAAATTTTACGGATTTTTCCATTTATTATAAGCAATTGATTATCTGAGATAGGGAAATTTGTACCTTAAATGGAAGTGCAATGAGATGGATGCTTCTCATTAAACATTGCAAGGGGAAAAAAGTTTGTCTCATGGCCAAACTGCATATAAAACTCAATATATTAGGTTTGTTATTTTCTATTTGTTTATGAACCAGAAAATTCAGGATCATTCGGCAACTCTTATTTCCATTCCACTGTGTAGGCAGTGATCAGAGTTGGTCGTTTACATTCAATCACATTCAGCATTACGCTTGGAGGAAACTCTTAACCCAGTCATCTGTGCCTATGAACTGAGTGTGCCTCAGTGTTTTCTAGAGGAAATCAACAACGCTGCAGATGGAAATCCAGGATGGATGCATTTATGACAAGCTGAGTTAGCAACTACATAGGCTCAGCACTGAGAGCTTCCCACGCCCCAGCTCAGCTGCTTGGTTTAAGCAATGATAGAGACAATAAAATCCTAGGAAAGTCTAATTCTCTTAGAGGTTTTTGGCAAATGACAGTTAACCCATAACTGAGGGGTACATTAACTTTGCATAAATCACAAAGCGGTATCACCCTCATCAGCATCTCTTGAGTCCACAGTGGAATCTAACTGTTCATGCTCAAGGGTATGAAACCTGATTCTTCCTCTCACATCTGCAATGTGGAAAGATAAAATAGAGATGACTCATAGATATGGGACTTTCCATACAATTTGAAAGTTTTTAAAGGCAGATTATTTAAGACATCACTTCAAGGCACAAAGCAGATATTACAAGGCAGAAAGGAGTAAATGGTAATGGTATAGACTCAGTTTTCAGTTTTTATCTACTCAGGAAAATAATTTATTGCTTTTTAAAAGAATTTTAGAAATCAGTTCATTGAAGGTATGACTCTATCTGTTCACATTCCAAATGATTTCAAAAAAATACTCTAAATATTCCAAGTGAAGATAAGCAATGTGAAATGGAACTACATGTTAGGTAAATTTCAAATTAGTGCAAATTTATGAACATGGTGAGATCCTGCACCATACCAGCTATAATGCATTGCAGAGCATTACATTTGACTAAATTTTTAGAATTTGTAGCATTTTAAATTTTCTCTTAATTTACTAAATTGAAGAAAATATTAAGCAAATATGAAAAGGCTATGAGTAAAAAGTTCTAGGGTTCAATTGTATTTTTCTGTTTTGTAGCCAGTAGTCAATAGTTATAAGATCCCCGTATCTTTAAGATACTAGTTAATTTCATGGAAGCGTCTCTAGTTCAACAATTTTATCTTATGTTGAGAATGTATAAAATTTAGCAATTTTTAATAAATAATAGAAAAAATGTATTAAAAATGTTCTATTCAGGAAAAGTACCAGAAACCTATGTACTGTTCACAATTCATCATAAAAAAACTAAAGTTGAAAACATACATACATACATATATATGTATATATATATATATTCCTTATTTGTTACTATTGCTCATATTGATTTTTATCATCATTCTTATTTATCATTATTGTCCACATAAATCAGTAATGTTCACAACTACTTCATTCACTTAGAATAATTGTCCATAATATGTTTAGGGTTTTATATCATCTGACCTATATTCTCATGCCAAAAGTCTGTGTCTACTTTCTTTCATCTACCAGTTGTAGCTGAGCTAGAAAAAAGTAGTTTGTAGGCCTTTTACTATTTGAAGCTCTGGAAAGTTAGAAAATAAGATAAAGGACAAGAAGTCTGTCTTCAAGGAAATGTCAAAAATATTTCAGTAATTCTCCCATCGCCTCCATCTCTAACTTTAGATGTGTCATGAAGTCTTACTACTTGTCTCTATTGTTAAATGTGAGGAGCTGTATGATAATTCATATAAAATTATTTTCAAACTTCAAAGAGCTATATTCATGAGAGAAACTACTATAACCATAATTGTTAAGGCAGTTCAGGGTGCTCCTGGGATGCTGGGCATCGGGTTACTTCATCTTCTTGACTGAATGTGCCATAACCATTTGGGCTTTTTGATGTACATCTAGCAGAGCAACAAATATCCCAATTGAGGAGTATACTCTAGGATCTTTTTATTTTCTTAGCAAAAAGCTCATGAAATCATTCAGGAAGCTGGAGATGTCAGCTTTGATCAAGAAGAAAATGACTTAAATCAGTTTTTCTTTAGAATCTACATGGAACTTACTCTAAAAAATAGGCTTTTTGATTGGATCAAGCTCTTCACATGGTCTGCCATAGCATGCCACTAAATTATATGTTACTCTAGTCATTAGGGAGCCCTTAAATGGGGGACTCACTGCTTCTGTAAATCCTTAATATGATGCTGTGTTCTTGATTCAAGCTGGTCATCAGTTAACATTCTTTGGTGTGTTATTGAAAAATGCAGTCATAGTCCTGAGAAGATCCTGTGATATGGTTCATGAACTTTGGTGTATTTCTGATAATGATTTGTCTTAAAATGGAAGAATTTGTTGGACGTACTATGGCAATGATAATATAAATCTTTGGGTTCTTATTGTTGCTCTCAAAAATAGCTGAGTAAAATAGACTTAGCAAATCAGAAGGTAAATATGCAGTACTATTTCACCTCCTTTAAAAAAAACTATTTATTTTAATTAGTTTCAGGTATACAGTACATTTGTTAGACATCTATATAATTCAAAAAACGATTCCCCCAATTGCTCCCTCCCTCCCTTCCCCTACCCCTCCACCTAGCCAACATATTAATGCTAACTGCATTCCCTATACCATGCTTTTGATGAGACCTTTAGTGAAGCATCTTTGATTTATGATGAAATTTTAGGAGAGTAACATTTACTCAGAAGCTGACAGCTTCTCTGGTCAAGTGACGAAGACTAACAATTTTAGTATCAATTAATATAATATGAATGAAGTGCTTATGTTCCCTGGGATTTTTATTTTGTTCTGATTCAGCTTTTGATTAGAACTCATCCTTATCCTCACTCTACTCTGTGCCTTGTACTCCAGTTCAAATTCACCTTTTCTCTGCTTGCTAAAATCATCAATGCTATCTCATTGCTCTTAGATAAAAGTGAAACATGCTTAGAATAGCTGGCAGAGACCTGCATTATCTGATTACTGTCTACCTCATGGCCTTATGCCTTATCACACTCTGTCTTCCTCATTCCACTCTTTCCAGACCTTTTTGCTTTCTCAAATATGTCATATTCTTCCCTGCCACAGAATCTTTGAAAAAGATGCTCTTTGTGTATATAATTCTCTTACCCTTTCTCTTTACTCGTGTATGCCCACTTATTATCTCGTTCTCAATTTAAAGTTCTCTTCCCTAGGAGAAACTTCTTTGACCCTCCAGACTAGATACTACTAAAGACAGTCTTTAACACTAAGTGATGTACTACCCTTTTTATAAGGGAAGAAAATCTTCCAGAGATATATTTTGTTAATATATGTCTTTCGATTTACACCGTAACATCATGAGGGCAGGGACTGTGTTTGTTCACCAATTAATTCTTAATTCTAGATCAGTGTTGGAACACTAGAGGGGCTCAAAAACTATTGAATGAGTGATTCTCCAATTCTCACTGAAATATTTTTCACCTCCTTGCCTAATGAATACTTACTCAATTCTTCAAGGTCAAGTAGAAATCCCATCTCTTTTTTTGGCTTTCCTCCCCTGCAGTCTGATTTAAATCTTTGGTATTCTTATATAATAATAACTTCTGCTTAATAAACTTTAAGCTCTTTTAATGTCAACAACTATGCATTTTAAAAATGACTATATTCTTCATACTATATACTCTAAGTGCTTTGAGTTTATATTACTCATATTTGTCTTCGTCGCTAAACTATGGTGGTAGGTAATCCAGATATATAGTATCTTTCAGGTAAGTTATAGTAATGTTTCTCTCTTGCTTTCAATCCCTTCCTACTTTCTATCTTCTATCCTCCAAGAATGATAATTTTTGACCACTTTCACCTTTTTCTTAAAGATATGCGATGGAATCTTTGATACTTTTATCCTCTCCTTGTCATAATGTGTAGCAAGGAAAAACTTCTAAGTTGCCTTATTTCTCTTTGAAATGTATTTTTATCACATGATCTAGGGATTTGCCAGTCTCTTTAGCTCTAAATATAATAAGAACTATTTCAAAATGTGTAACAAAAATCATATTGAAGTATATTAGATGATTCTTTGTACTTCGGAAGCCCTTAAGTAGGATAAAAAAAATATATAAAAAAAGATGTTTACTCCTGAAATATGGCTATTGTTATCTGAAAATCTTTTATACTTTCATTTCTACTTTTTCAGTAGGTAGAAGACAGAACTTGTCGTTAAAGATTACCATTGGGAATATGAGAGATTAAAAAACTTTCTCTTTATTATTATCACTATTAAAAGTCTATCTGAAGTTGGTAACTCACAGAGCGTATAAGGCAATTATAATATTTAGTCAAGGTCCCTAGAGAATCACACTTGCACTGTGAACAGGTATCCTGGCCATATTCTTCATTATTCTTCCACATACTCACAATTGTAGTATAGGATTTCTTTTTGCTGTCTTAATTTTTTTCCAATTGCCAATAAGGAAGAGAGTCGTGGCTGTCACTAGCTCTTGAGTCATCTAGGACATTATCCCATGCTTCATAGAGTTGTATGTTTGTAGCTGTTTTCATCTCTAAGAGTCTATTATTTCATACAGAATGGTAATACAATTGTAGCTTAAAGCTGTAGGGAAGTTTAGTGTCACATTGGATAAGCAAAAAAGTCCATGTGAAAAGTTCTAATTAAGTTGTTATAGTGTGTACTGCGCGCTTATTTAGTGATCACTGTGTATAGGCATTAACAATGAATAGCTTTGTTTTACAAAAGGGTGGAGTTTTTGAAAAAAACAGTTGTTAATTTTTGCTGTGTCCTAAACCATAGAAGCAGGTTGGACCTGGCGGGCCTCACCCTCTGGCAGGTAAGAATGCCAGTACTAACAAAAGTTACTACTACAAAGTAAATTGCTTCATGGGCATATTTGGTGGATAGTTCTTCCTGGCCTTACAGTAATAGCAATTTGTAGACTTTTTTCTGTTTCAATTATGTTCCAACTGGGAAGACAATCCCGTGAAAGACACCTCTCTTGATGGCTTTCCCCAAAATTTAACTTAGTATTTCTAAAGTACCAATTAAGTAATAAGATTTCTTGCAAACTATTTGGAGAGTTTTCACAAAAGATAAATTATGGATAGATTGAATTATTCTTAGTAATATTAATAATAGTGCCTACCTAGTGGATAAATCACTATTGGTGATATAAATCCTAGCTCTTAGTGCATACAGTGCAATGTTGAAAATGTTAGTACTTGGATTATAATAATCTAAATCCTTTAATCTAGGCAAAGCAGAAAGAAAGCTAACTTTGGCTGTCTAGATCTTGTGTGCTGCCTAGGTCCAACTTTTTCGTTGTTAATTTCACAAATCCAAAACTGAAAATATGAACAGAGACCTTTAGAATGAAACGTATATTAAACAATCTCTTTGGAAGTAGATATATAAATGTTGTAACTCATTTTGTAAAAGAGAGAGGAAAAAAGCTATGTCTGGAAAAATCAATTTTTTTCTTATTTTAAATTTTATATAATATATATATATATATATATATATATATATATATTTAACACATTCCCTATATTTTTAAGCCTGACTATGAGCTTTTAAAAAGATTTATCTGTCAAAATATCTATCTTGGGATATGAGTCTACAATGAGTTAGCTGAAGAATATGATGTTTTCTGTGATTACTGAACAAATTCTCCTATGAAAATGACTCTTGTTGAAAATTAGACTGGTCACCCAAAGGTCAAAATCATATCATATAAGGAGTTATATATGCAGCACAGAGTTGTTCCTATAACCTCCAAAAGCCAACACAACATAAAACTCTCAGTATGCTCATTAGTTTTCTATTTATGCTTCTTTAAAATCGCATCCATCTCTACTTCATTTGCTGATCTCATAGCATTACCTCAAGCTGCTGAAACAACCACACTCATCCAAAACTATCCAAAATAAATCTCATATGTCTTCTTTGAGTATATGTGTAAGTGTTACTGTGATCTAAAGGGTATATATTGTGGAACTATACTTATTACTTAAACTTGCATTTCTAAATGATGCTCACATAATATAGGCTGAATGTAACATTCAAAAGAATGTATATCAGTTGAAATCTATCAATAATACATTGATTGACAAAAATATACAAAATAATTTTCAAAATAACCAGTTTAATATATGTTTTGAATATAAAAAAATTAAAGATGTCAACCTATTTGCAAAAGACTTGGGGGGCTAGAATTTCTGTTCAAAATTTTTATATTTATATTCTATATTTATTTACATTTGAATTTTATTAAGAATGATTAAAAAATGGCAGCTTCCTAAAAATCCATGCCATCTCAGAGAATAGAAGTAGTAAATATTTGGAAAAATATAATAGTGACAATCAGCACTTTTCTCACATGTTTTCATAAGAGCTACATAATGTAATGGATAGTTACTCTGGAAATTGACCTCTCAAAGCCTGATAAGTTTCTGTGGGCCCCTGTTACCTAATTCATTCCTGTCACCTTTTTTCAAAGCCAATGGACCTCTATTTTTCCCCCCGGAATCTCTTGGATAGGCTGTGTGTTAGTTTCAAATAATATGTTCTTGTTTGTGACCTGAAGTACCACAAGAATAACCTTTCCCAGGTTCCAATGACAACATGATAAATGTCTTGAATCTGGAGTAATTATTTCTGAAATGTGAATTAAGGCAATGTTTGCTCATGATTTCCCCTAAAACAGAAACAGAAAATATACAATTTCAGTTTACTGTTGTGCTGGGAAAACCCTTGGGTCTTCTTTGTTCCAAATCTTCCTTCTCAGGGCAAGGAGTACTCTGTTCTGAAAGTGATGGTGGGAAGGAAAGTCTGTAACCTCTGACAGCCACATGGTCAAGGGTGGTTTGGGACCATGTGATTGAGCTCACAAGGTGAGGACTAGTTGGGGACTAGTTGTCATTTAGCATTTTCTTTTGCAACTTTATAATTAGGAACTAATTGAGTTAAGTGCTTGCTTAATAATTGGCCTCCAGACTGAAGGAGCAGGTTCTCCTAAACTGAGAAAATAAAAACTTGTACAGCATAGCGTGTTTTAGAACAGGGTAGAAATCAGATCTTGCCTCACATAATGGCATAAATGTTTCTCTGTGGTGGCATCTAACAAAGGTATCACATGGACATGAATCCACGAGGGTCACATATTTCACTACAGTTAATTATCCTGATTTATCCCAAGAAACTAGGTTTATTCTGTAATCTGGGAGGAAATCTGCTGTTCTAGCCCTAAATCCTTTCCTCAGCCAGGTGATTATCAACTACATTTTTGTGCAGGAGGGAATTAATGCCACATACTGCCTAAGCGGCTTTGAAGGCAAAAAGGTCTGGACCTGTAATAACTTTTGTGCAAGGTATTGATTCAGAGAGCTTGAGGGAGCTCACAGTCTCAGAGGTTTCCAGGGGCTTTCCATGCCCTTCTTTACCTTTTGTATTCTACCACACTTCCACCTCCACTGTGAAACCTCACATTAACTCTCCACAGGAGACCCCAGGTAACTCTGCGCTGGCGTTACCACAGACTGAGTAAAACCATAGGTAAAAAGCTGGCCCCACAATAAAATCTGATTTTCAAGCCAGCGACAATCAATATAGCTTTAAAATTTGATAACAAGAAACTTTGGTAGAAAATAATCAGGTTTGCTGTAAAAAGCTGAGGCAAATGTTCTCTCAACTACATGGTTTGTTCTTTCACTTTAGGTAGATACTTTAGCAGACGTGTTTCGTTGTATTTGGTGTGTGTGCCTATATGCCTGTGCATAAGTGACTGTGTGTGTTTTCCAAGGGTGTACATGCAAATATCGAAGAGTGAATCTGAAAGCTTTTGTTATAAACTAGTGAAAATACTAGGCTGAGGGCTGGGGGGTAAAGAGAGAGGAAGGGAAGGGAGGGAGAAGCAGAGGGGCACAGCATATCCTGCTCCATGAATTTATTCAAAAGCATTTCAATCTGCGTGCACATCTTCATCACTTCAGCGATAATTAAATCTCAGCATCACAGGTGATGTCCTTACACAGCCTCTTTCCCGGGTTCCCACTGGGCCAATGAAGCAGGCCTCCCTGTGAGGCCTGTTAGCACAGATCAGGTGGTAATGTGGAGGGACAGATGAGCTTTAGCTGACAGATGGCAAGATGACCTGGAAAACCTGCCCCCTTTTCTAGGATCAGGCAGCAGCTGACAGGTATTATTTCATAAAATAACGTCTAAAAGGAATCGCCAGGGTCTTCGCATTAATCTGAGGCTGCAACCAGCCATGTAACGTTTATGTCAGAACAAATCTGTCTCTATGCAGGAGAGGGAAAGTGGTTTTTGATGAAGTTGTTCATAAATTTTAATATAATATGCCTGATGGTGTCAGATATAGTCTCATATCTCTTTTATATTTAAAGGCTCTAGTGAAACATAGAAATATTCAATCTTCAACAAGCTACTTTTAAATAACTAAAAAGTTAACCAAGGATACCTTCCTGCTTTTTTTTTTTTTTTTGTATTTTCAATAAAGAACTGGTTCATCTGAGCTCTCTGTTTTTAAATGAAAATGATTTCAATGCCATGAAAAGCTTTTTGCCCCGGGTACCAAACAAAAGGAGTGAGGCTGTTGTAAAGTTGCTTTTATGGAAAACTTGCTTTCTGGAAAGAAGGAAACTTGCCCAAACCCACAAGTAAACAACAACGGCAGGAAGCCCCTGCCTTCTACATACATAAATAATATTTCACAACTTCTGGAGAAAAACATATCAACTACTGACTGGTTGGCAGAGATAACCCTTTCATTAAATGAGCTCTCCAGGCACCTGACATTTGTAAGTTTCAGCCCAAATGAATATGTGGGGAATTCAACCACCTGGATGGGGTTTGGCTTGGTCTGCCCCATGTGTTATTCCCAAATGAATGATGCAGCACATAACTCAATTTGCATCTACCTACTAAATAGCAAACTCATTTTGGTCTTGCTCTACATGTGCAATCCAATATTTCAGCATCAAATTTCTAAACCTGCCAGGGAAAAATGCTGACCTCTTTCTGTTTGTTTGATTGTTATGAAACAAGGAGAACCATTTATTGTGATTGCGTTAAAGAGAACTTTTCATCTTCCAGAGACCTTTTGTGTTATAAGATTGCTTCTTTAAGTACCTCTAAGGATAACCATGAAGTGAATTCATAAATGTAACAGACGCCCAAGTAACCTGGAGAGGCATGTATTATAGAGATGGAACCATCTCCACACACTTCATAATCACATTTTCACCTGCCCATCTGGTGCAGACCTGGGCTTATTAGTAAATGCACTAGATACAGAATCATGCCATTTTTGTGTTTCAAAAAACATCTACTAAGTACAGTTTGCAAAAATGAGTAATGCCTTAGTAAAAAAATAATAATAAAAGGGGCAGGAAAATACAAATTTCAAGATGTTCTTTTTAAAAATTAAAATTAGTGAGGCATATGGGAAAATTTCTCAGTGTATTTAGATATTTTTAAAGGACTACCTAGCCTGAAGCCTCTAAACTACTAGTTTACCAAATGTAAAAAAAAAAAAAGTAAATTTCCCATTTGACATCTCATAAAATGAATTAGAGGTTTAAAAGTATTCATATTCATACAGATGTCTTCATTTCATCATAACACAATCAAATTAAACCTTTAAAAAAATACTCCAAATGGTACAGGCCTTTGTGAAAATCTGATTTTTCTTATTCTACATTAAACATAAAATTAACTTACAAACTAAAAGCATAAGTAAAAATTTAGATCTAATCATCACAGAAATATTTTTATCTAAAGCACTTAGGATCAATATCTAACGAGTAATTTAAAAAGCGAGAAATTATTATAGAATTAGATGTATATAATACCTGCTTATTAATTAAATTGAAAACAAAATATATATTTTGTATAGGGACAAAGTTTTTCTTTGGATGAGGGTCGAGGTTTGGGGTTTCAGGCTACCTGTCTTCCATAAACCTATATGTAATACAGGCAACACTTCTATTTTTTGTTTGTTTGTTTGTTTGTTTGTTTCTTTGAAGTAGAGAACAAATTCAGTGACACATGGAAAGGCAAATTAGGTAAAGAATATTTCTGGATTTTTAAGATTTCTTTTCAATTTCTTACAGTTGTTTTGCCCATACCTAATTTAGAACAATTTTTTTTAGCAACTCTGTTATCAAATCTTTCCAAAGTATTCACCTATGATTTTCATACAAACAATAGTGTCCTTTCTTTGAAAATTCCTTTGTCATCAGTTCATGTAATGTTGAATTAAATTACGTATTTCTACACATAAAAATGATGTAAATAGTTTTGGAAGAAATTAAAAGTTTTCTTCATAGCATTCTACACAACTTCTGGGCACAAAATAGTACAGGCATACCAGAAAGTGGAATATTTGCTGTGAGGATTTAGCATAGTGTTGATACCAGTTAGTACATTTTAGAAAGAACAGGGAAAGTATTCACTAATCTTTGAGGCATTTAAGTGAGGGTGCTTAAGAGAATTTCTGATTGTGTTTCACATCTATGATAAGAGTGAGGCAAGGGAATGGAGGGGTAGTTAAGAAGTCAACATTTTCCCTCACTTTTTACCATAAGGATTAGTAGGGCCATTTTTCTTTTACTATTTTTGAAAAATTCAATACTTTCAATTCTTTTTTTATCCCCATGGACTAGCACAGTGCCTGGTTCACACTTGGTAATTAGTAGTCTATTAGCTACATGAGCTTAGACAAGTTATGTGTGCAAGTTTCTTCATCTGTAAGATGTCAATAATAATAAAATGTCCATTTATTTTATGAATTCCATGGATTAACACATGCAAAGTACATAGAACAGGTCCCAGCCCATAGTGGATGTTCAGTGACTGATGTTTATATTATCGCTGTTATTGCCATCTCATCATTATTCTATGTAATTGTTCAAAACTGTTCCCACCCGTTAGTGGGTATTAAGAATATTTAGGTAAAATTATATTAATTCATCATTCATTGATGTTCCTAATTTCCCTTAGTTAAATTGGTGAAATTCTACTATTACAAAAATGTTTAATTCCTGTGCTACTACTTTTTCAACTTTTTTTCTATTGACTAATATTTTGTAGATATTTCCAATTAGATATTATATTATATGGCAAAATAGTGAGATTTTAGGCTCCTGCTCATGCTCTGTAATAAATACTCTCTATGGAAAATTATAAGCTGACTTGGCCATTTTGAACAAAGATGAATGACAGCACGAGATGTCTTTAAATTTTTTTTTCTTTTTTTCTTTTTTTTTTTTTCTTTCTTTCTTTTTTTTTTTTTTTTTTGCTGATAGACTTTTTTGGACACATGGAAAAAAATAAATAGTACAAAAGACCAACCTCAGTCTATTCCTTCCACATATTTTATGTTCAATGTTACCAGAAGACAAGTCTTACTATTTATTTATAAGAGAACTTCTTGAACATGAGCCTTCAGTAGGCATTGATTTTTTTCCTCCTTTTAATCCAAGACAAATTGTTCTTTCTTTATTTTTTTCAATGGACTTCGCAAAAAGTTCATTCCATAACTGCAAAACAAGTTCTAAGTTTAAAATAAAAACTTTTTTGATATACAGTTCATTTAATTATCTCAGAATAAATCCAAATAGCACATCTGACCATATTGATTTTAGATTGTTATCAATCTACTTCCTTGGAAAACCGCATGGCCATTTTTTGTCTACTTAATAATATCCCACCTGATAATAATCAGATGATCTATCAACTCTATATTGGTGGCTGCGTGGCTTCAGGTTGCAATACACCTCAAGTGGACTTTATCTGCATTTCTTCTCCTTGTCGATAATGTAAATTGCATCATATATGTTTTAAGGAAACCATTTATATTTTATGCTTTGCCATAAAATAGAAGATGACAATGATAAGAGTTGAATAAGAACATTAAGAAGTCCCGGGAAACAACAGGGAGGAAAGAGTCTTTTATGTAGTTCAGAGCATTAACACAATATTCTTCTGCCAAAGATGGCTTCTAGGCCTTAGATGGTCCTTTGTCTGGTGTTATAGTTCTGTCTCCTCTGGTATCTTAATATTAATACAAGTATTAACTGGAAAGCTAAAAAAAAAAAGCCACATCAATATGTACCTAAAGACTTTATATTTTCTAAACCAACATTACTTTTGCTGGATTAATCCATTTCATCTTGTACAAATTAATGATTTTAATTTAGGAGAACTATAGGCACTTCAAGGCTATTCTACTAGGTTGATGTCTGAGAGTTGGAAAGTTATCTTGAAGGCTAGATAATGGTTACACCGAGTGTCCAAAGATTTAAGAAAGGGAACTATTACTTCAATCCTACCTCCTTTAGTACAGAAAAAATATTGAAACACATCTTGAATACATTCAGGTAATTTTAGTAATCAATGTGCATTTTGGTGAAATTCCTGCTAGTAGGAGTGTCCAGGGAAAAAGCCATTCCAATGTCTATAGAAAAACTCTCGAAACATATGACTTCACTTAGAAGTTTGGCTATTATTTTGATGAAATCAAGTGAATTTGAACCTTAGTGTTCTGACAGTTGAGTGGCCCTAGCTTGGCTACACTGAGAGTTACAGTCAGGTGACAGCAAACACTTTGGTTGATTCTTTTTTAGCTGAAGCTTCTCTACCGATCTATTTATCTTCTCTTCACAGTCTGTGCATAAAACCTGATGTTCTCAATCATTGTAAATAACTGCACATATCAATCTGAAGTAATTCTGGATCAGGCCGACACTCCTCTACTCTGTGTGGTTCGAAAACACACGCTGGACCTCTGTGAGCTCTATTTCCTCACCATGGTTTGTATAAAAATCTTAGATTGGGAGATTTCTGAAGCAGCCATCAATTTTACATGGTGAATTTATAAGAAACTTCTCTCCAGGTAAAACAAAATGGTAGCCTACGGTTTCTATCAAATGCTTTACACTATAGGCATTTGTAGAATGAAATAAAATCTCTTTTTCTATAAAGGCATGTCTTATTCAATTTTCCACAGAATAGACATTAGGGGAAAAGATTTCTTCTCTGAAATGTTTTGAAGCTTTTTCATCATGGAATGAGGTATATTTAGACAGCCTAGGTTTAATTCCGCTTGGAGACAGAGGGAAGGAGTAGATGAACGTTCAAAGGCCTTTGTCCCTTTGATTACGAGTTTACTTACAAATAATACAGATGATAGCATACAACAGAAGTATATTTCAAATATGGGTGATTCCTGAATGACGCCAGGAAAAGAGACAGCTATTTTGGAATTCCCAAACTCTTTTTCAAATTTTACTTATGCAGGTGGGTTACATTCCCCTCCTATGTACTTAGCAACATTTTTTTTTTTTTAACTCTAAAACACATAGGCCTTTTTGCCTGAGTTAAATTTGTTTCCTTAGCTGGTAAAGCTTTTCCTTTCCATATGGTCAGGATAGCTAATTTAGTTTGTCTCTGAGGTGGCCAACATTATAGTGTGGTATCATAGAATATAAAAATAAAAGAAGGTATGAAAACCTTATTCTAAAAATGAAATCAAAACAGATGGGGCATACGTTTCTAACGTATTTAATTTGCATCGTCTTTTTCTCCTTTTAAAGTTCTTGTGGACCAATCTTGCAAAAAGGCAAAACAAACCCTAAACACTCCAGTTCCATGCCAGCAAGCTGCCAGGCTGATCTTTTTATCTCCATCAACTCCATGAAAAATCAACGAAAAGAAAAAAAAAATCAAAACCTGTGTGTTTAAATGTCCTGAAATTTTAAAAATAAAATTCTAAAATAAAATTCTTCAACTGTATTTCACTTACATAGTGTCAAACTATTTTCAGTTGGAAGCATAGTCATCTGCAAGGTTGAATTAACCCAGGGAACCTACTGATGGCTTTTCTCTTGTCTAATGCGGATGGTAAGAACTTTTCAGGGTGGCCCAGAAGATCAGGCAGGTGGCTGTTAGTTTCAGTTTCTTCTCCCATAGCTTTCCCTTTCTTTAATGCTGCTATAAAAATTTCATCACTTACTCCAAGATATTATCTCTTAAGTCCTCTCCCTAGAATCCTGATTTCATCATATTTCCCCAATGTAACTTGTTTAGTAACTCACTGTGTAATACCCTTGTGGTCTTGTACCAGCTACCATATGTGAATAAGACTAGGTTTGTGTGATGTTAAAGCAAATGAAGTAGGAGGCAAAATAATTTAGACAAATAATTACTGGTTTTGTCTGAACAACTGGCTTAACTATTTTTTCCTTACAGTTTCCTGAATCAACTTTTTTTTTTTTTTTTTGAAATTCAAATCAACACAGTGGAGAATTGCTTGAGAACTACAAGGATTTGGCTCAGTGTAGAATATATGACAAATTATTTTTGTATACTTTCTATGTTTGGCATAATTACTTTTAAAAAGTACTTCTAAGGGAGATGGGTTGGATCCACCACAGGGTTAGAGCTGCATTATTAACAATATAGGATTTGCAAATATAATTCTTTTTTGCAATTAAAACATTTAAATTTTATTGCTAACATTAAAAATTCTTAATTCATTGATAGCTATCCATAATTTTTATTAAAGTTATATTCAAATAAAAGCGTTGCCACATTACTGTTATTTCAAGGAGCCAAAATAACTTCTTGAATTAAATGTTTTATTTTCTTCAATTTTCCAGGAGAAAATAAAAAGGCAAAACAAAGGTGACAATATGAACAATCATAAAGTGTCATCAAAAGAAAATTTCCAGTTTCTTAGGCAAATATGCCTAAAGTTATGGCTCGAAATGGCTTTATCTATTTTGAATATGTTGTCTCTTTTTTTTCTCTTTCAAACATAATTCAGAAATATCTAAAATTATTTCACTGGCTACCAGAATAAGACATTAAAATCGTGGGTTGATAACTTCTATGGAATCCTCTGCAACCTTGATGCATGTCTAAGTAATAACATTACGGAAGGAAAATAGAACTATAGCTGGTGTTACTGATACTTGATAATTGTCTTTCCCTCAATGTGGGATAGCTTAGCTTTTATTTTCTCAAGTTAACTTGATTACCAAACAAATTTTACATAGTACATAGAAAAGTTATTTATGAGTTATTGTAGGAATCGGAGGCTTAAGCAAATGCTTTTTGGTCAGTGTCTTGTATCTGACTCTGCCCTTTTTATGGGACCTCTCAAACAAAAAGAATGAGCAAATAGTTCAGAGAAGTCACAGACAAGACCACATGCAGCACTGAATAGCACTTTCAGACTTGTGGGATCCTCCCAACTAATAAAAGTTGTCAATATTTCCTTTGTAAGCAAGTGTGAGAAGAATTTTCAGTTGGTGTTACAAGTTAAATTAAGTCCCCCTAAATTAGACGTGTTGAAGTCCTAACCTCCAGGACCTCGGAATGTGATCTTATTTGGAAAGATGGTCTTCGCGGAGGTAATGAAGTCAAAACATGATCATTTGGGTGGGCCCTAATCCAACATGACTGGTATCCTTATAAAAAGGGGAAATTTGGACATGGAGACAGACACATGCAGAGGTAAGATGATGCAAAGACACACAGAAAGAACTTCATGTGACGACAAAGAGAGCTATCCGAACCATGCAGATTTGAAGCAAGGAATGTCAAGGATTGTTAGCAATCCATCAGAAACTAGAAGACGCAAAAATGGATTCCTTCAACTTTTAAGGGGCCCACAGCCCTGGTGACACCTTGATTTCAGACTTTAGGCCCCCAGAACTAGGAGGCATTAAATTGCTGTTGTTTTAAGCCACCAGTCTGGGACACTTTATTATGGCAGTTCTGGGAAATGAAAACAGTTGGCGAAACTAGTACCACTAAGGCTAGTATCTCAAATGAAAATAAACTAAAATAATAAAATATATAAAGAAAGGGAAAAGAAAGGAAAGGGGGGGAGGAAAAAAAAAAGAAAAAGTCCTAAAGAAGTGAATCACTCAAATTGCAAATCATCATGAGCACCTTTGAAAAAATGAGGAAAAGATGCTAAGGAAGGTACCAAAAAAGATGGATTGGCCGATTTGCTACGTCGAAAATCACCTTGATTAGTACTCCTTCTTCTTGATGTGTTTTACCTAATAACCCAAGCATTTCAAAATGCTGCACAATGGGGAAAGAATCAACTGCTAGGAAATACCAAGATGGAGAAACTTGTTGAGAAACTGGGTAATTGTGACGTCAGCCAATTTTAGGGGAAAATTGTGAAAGAAATCTAGAGGATGGTCAGAATCTGCAGTGAGAGGATATCTGCCAATCACTGTGTAAACACCCAGGACTGTTCCCCCAAAGTCAAGAACCAGTCAAGCAGTACCAGCTGTAAAAATGGAAGTGTGCAGGAAGTGGAGGATTCCTCCAACATCTGTTGGGGCCATTAAAAATGAAAAGTAAATCCAAACTGGCAGTATAAGAGATTTATTTTTCTATGTTAACCATGACAGCAACTGCCAATTTTTTTCCAATCTTTTGCCGCACAAGTATCTTTTAAGGGGATTCATACATCAGTGCCAACTGCAAAAGCAGCAATAGGTGGAAAAATTGAGATTAAGACTATTTAATATTTATGGCAAGCATCCAATAAAAGGAAGAGAAAAAAGGAAAATATGAGAAGTCAAAGCTGGAGAGAAGGCATCACCTTTGTCCAGGAAAATATAATCTGGGGAGAAGTACACCTTAAAGTCACAGGGGAGCCAAACAATTTTTTGTAGGCAATATGATACTCTGTGATATAAAAATTTGAATGAAGATCTCACTATTTTATGAACTAGAATTTGGTTTAAGTAAATGCAACCTATTTGAAACAATACTCACACATATTCAAAATATAAAGAACAACATGATATGTCATTTCATGCTCTTAACACAGAAAGATACAGAAGGATAGAACTCCCTTAATTTATGTCAAGGTTTATCTGCCGTATACATTGCTAGAAGAGGCTGGCTTTTTAAGCATTCAGAGCAATACTTCTATTATGAAATAGATAATGTGTTAAATCTTCCACTCTGTCTCCCCTTCTTCCCTTTGCTGTTTTCTAACTGTTTGATAATCCTGGTGTGAAGTTTGCATCCCAGTATCAGGAGCCCACACATTTGTTTCTTTGTAGTTAGAATCTTAGAATTTAGAGATGGACAGAATCCTGCAGATCATTTACTTTAATGGCCTAATTTTATTTAGAGACTAGGAAGCAGTATAACTATTTAACCAGAAGGAACATTGTTATGCATATGGGCTTATGCTATTAACAGCCTTTGATCAAATCTGCCTCTACTACTTGTTCAATAGTTACTATCAAATTTCTCATCACCAGTTTAATATATTATCTAAACAGAGACATTCTTGGGGGATGGGGGGAAAGAAGACACAAATAATACGTATTCCTGGACAATAGGGATAAAGCAGACCTATTCCTGACAAACTTAGAGCCACTTGTATTGTCAGAAGAATATCGACATCATTAAGTAGGTGTGAGGAGTGAATGAAACAATGTAAGGAACCCAGGCAACCAAATCAATGGTAACTATTATTCTTATTATTATCCAAATGTTTATAACAGATCCAGGATGGAAAACACAAGGTAAAATTCTTTCTACTATACTACTTTGTTACTTTAAACAGAGTAGATTAAATAGGAGACTAATAGGAAGCAGAGTACTAACATATCGTTACAATACATTAGTACTTCTTATTAATCTACTTAATCTGTTTTGCTTACACTATCACATGCATATTCAACTCTCCAATTAGATTAGATCTGCTCAAAGGCTATAAACTAGAGGTCTAATGTATTTATCTTCATTCCTTCCCTTATCATTTTCTTTGCAAAGTGCCTTGTATAACATCGTACATAAAGGAGGTAATTGCAAAAATAGGTAAGTTTGTTCTTGCCCTATTCCAGTGCATATTTTGAGGATTGCAAATGAACATCCGGTTCCTGGCACAATAAATATCTGTATAATAGATGTGGAATAAGAACCTTTTAAAAATTTACCTATGTGTATTGGCTTCCTTTACTTCTTTTTTTTTTAAAAAATATAGTCATTTCCTTTTTCTACTTAATCATATTTACTCTGAAGAGGCAAATATTGTCACTTAGACTCCTTGATTTTCAATTTAAGTTTTATAACTTTTTGTTGTTGTTGTTGTTTACCCTTCTTTAGAGTTGACAGTATGTTTTTTCAGACAAATACAATGAAGATTCAAGGTAAGAAATCCAGATTGTTTTTCAGGAGACTAAAAAGAGAATTTTATAAACTATTCCATAATGAAGCTGGTTACTGATACAGTGTCAGAAAGTGGCCTTCTGAATGGTCAGCATGGATCATTGCACTGTAAATTCAACTTTAGCAATGATCAACGGCAACATGCAAAATGTTTGCTTGTGGGATGATTTACTTATGGGGTTGTGCACAGACTCCACTCTCACTTTTTTTCGTACTTAGTTATGTACATGGGAGACCTGTATGCACATAGACAATCTTCTCTGTTTTTAATCTGCACACACTTGGAAACTTAAACTTCCAAAACAATTCATTTGAAGATACTCTAACTTGGGAACTTTTGAAGCTTCCATTTTATTAAACGATAACAACTTCATGGTTCCAAGATTTGTTGCATGTACCACCAAACAGTGTGCCTATACTCTTCAGTATTTTAAATTATTCACCTTGTAAACTGCAATGTTTATCATTTATCTACTGTACTTCTGTACAGTCAACTTTCAATACCTCAAAGATTGATTATCAAGTTTGTGGATATAATTCAAGTCCTTGACTTCTCTGTTTCCTTCAAGCAACTTGAGTCTGGGGCATTTCTTCTCCCTCTTGAATTTCTGCTAGAGGGTAGCGGTGGAGGGTGGAGAAGATAAAACACATCAATCAATGTTTCTACTTTTAGCAGAACTGCTGGAGGATGGTATATGGGAAGATGTTGAAAAAGTGAGCTAAAATGATACTTTTGAGTGATGTGAGGTTTTCACTGATTTTGAATATATCCTTTTCTCTAAGGCACTAAGGGAGACTATGGCTCTTTTATAAACTACTGCTGTTATCAGAGGGAGAATTCAGAATGGAAAGGATAATAAGTTTGATACACTGTATTACCATTTTGGATAGATAACTGGGAATTGACCTGAATATGCCAAGAGGTAACATGGATATATGACATTAGCCTTAATACCAGGCCAGATTTGTAGAAAAGTATCTTTATTTCTTAAAGTTTTAGAAATACTTTAATATCTGTTTAATAAACTGTTTAATATCTCCAGACTCAAGAATGGCTTTGAACTTCCAGTCATCTGCAAGTTATTTCTAAAAGATCTTAGAAATTGTGCTTTATGATCTCATTTTCACTCGTGCTAATCATATTAGTCACTATTATCAGATCACCTGCTTTGCTCTGAATTGAAACATACCTCCAAAGACACACATACAAACCGATGGTTCAGGGGAACCTTCAACATTTGATAAATCTTAGTAAACATAATGCTTGTTTGTTTATTTGTTTTCCTTTCTGCATTTATCTCCCAAGGCTATTTCTAAAGCTAGAGTTATACTCTCATTAAGTTTTATGACATATTGAGTATATAAATTAATTATTAATGTTTAACTGGAGATAATAATTTGGTATGTTTGTTTGAAGGGAATAGATACGAGAGAGAGATTTAAACTATATATTAAAAGGCTTTTGCTACGTATAAGGATCATTCAAGGAACTAGGCTTTGAGAAGTGCACTGAAAAGACTGAAATGTAAATGTGCTAAAATAATGAATGAAAGAGTTCTGATGTAAAGTCATATGTTTGCTAACATTTTTTAATACATCATGCTAATTTTTGCTTTAAAATTAATATAAAAACTCATTCAAACCTTTTTAACATCGTATTTGTAATATTAATTATCATAAAACTATGTAGCCATTACATTATTTTTTAAAAAATATTCAGTAACTTGGAACTTTTGTACTCTAAATTTAGTGAAAGAAAATCAGAAAACAAAATTATCTATACAACCACAATTTATAAAATCAAAACATGCATGCAGAGAAAAAATAAAGATAGAAAGGAAATGTATAACTCTGGTATAATATAATTAACAACATAATTTGGAAGCTGTTATTTGAACTTTTTCTCTTTCCTAATTTTCCCAAAATAATCATGTGCTGTAAAATAGTATTTTTTTATCATGAAAAGCATACAATAACTGAAAATGTGCTAGTGATTTTTGCTCTTCAATTTTCTAGAAAGGGGTTTTCAAAAAGTATGTTAATTGGAACAAGCAACTAGAATAAGTGATCACTAAAATTTCTTCCTTCACTAAAATTTTATTGTATTGTCTGTAACTTAATTAGGTAAATATTGGCTGTATATTTTTTTAAGTATTTATTTATAGTATTACAATTTTACCCAAATGTTTTGAGACACAGTTTACTTAAATTATCCTGTATTTGAAAATTTTATTAGATGTTGGGGAAAGTAATCCATATATATGCTATTTGTAAATGAAATCCAAAACTTGTACTTCCTCAATAAGGGAGCAGAGTCTTATTTTAATGTCAGGGAAATGAATTGATATTCTTCAGCTTATTACTTACAAAGCAGAATATTAAAAGAAATTACAGGAAAATACTTATGACTACCAATAATAAAAAATGCAATAGGGGTTGACAATCTAACCTTTATGCTTATATGCATAAACTAAAAAGCAGAGGAGAAATGCTTTTGAAGAGAGGAAAGGTATTTTTATAAAATTAAATATTAAACATTTCAAAATATTCAACCAAGACTAAGATCTGGTTCATCTTTTTTTATTAGCTAAAAAAGAAATATAAAAATGAGAAAGGTGTAGCTAGAAGAAAAGTACAGTTATTCAAGTACTAATTAAATTAAAATATTAAAATATGATTATGATATTAATAATAGATTTCCTATGGTATCTAAAAGCAATCTAATTAAGATCAGATTTTCTGATGCTTAATGTTAGCTTCCACAGTACATGTTAATTTATTAATTTAACTCTATGTTTTCCAAGCCTTATCACGTATACAACGAAATTAATGAAAATGAATGCCATTAGCCCATGGCCTAAAAAGGACTCTTCATGCTCAGGGTCATGATTTTAGATGCTTTGTTTTCCACATGAACCTCATGTGGAAATGCCATACCGAGGAGACCTCAATGAGTGAATTCTGTCAATGCTGATTGACGGACTTGAATACCATACAGTGAGTATCAACATTGACAGGCCAAAAATAATTCAAGTAAAACTCAAGTTAATATAGCACAAATTTATATGGAGCATTCTGGCAATAAGGGATTTTGGTTAATTGATTTTCCCAATTAGCTCAAGGTGAATGAAAAGCTCTTTAGTCTATGTAATTTAAATTTATCTTTAAAATGTTTTAGTTCATCTCTCTACTTTTAGCATTCTAAAGGGCTTCATAATGGAATATATCTGTGATGTTAAGAATCTTACAGTACATAGCAGTCATGATTTTAAACATCAATTCTGACCATACCCAAAGAAAATAGGTCAGAGATGAGAATGAATGCATATGCACTTTAGACCATACTCAGTATGTGTTTTTCTCTTTGTACAATGCACTTTACAATGTAAACTTTTTCTATTGTCACTTGCCAACAGATTTTCTTTAAAGCAGGGCTTGTTCTTTTCCAAGACACTCCTAGCTCCCAGCACACTCCCACAAGAAAAATAAAATTCATTTAATGAATGTTTAGAAAAGTTGGTTTTTTAGTTGGTGTTTCACTGTTCTTGGCTTCCAGAATGAACTCTTTAGAGTCATGGTGTTGATAGAAGTTTTCAGTAGGAACACTTAACCATGGCAATGTTATCAGTGGTTTGCTGTTTTTACCTTAAACCTATACAGTTTCCATTCTTTCCTAAAGAAACAACATCTACAACTTTCACAGTGCAGTCTAAGATTTCATTTCTAAATCACTGGAGCTCTCAGGGAGGTTATGTCTCTACGCATGTCACCACTAGGTACTCTTGCACTGTTGTTCTAACACCTAGTGAGCCGCACAGTCCCCCCAACATTCCACATGTGAAAGAGAGTATATTTTTCTTAGTTCATAATTGCTTGGCAGAACTCTGATTCCCAAGGTATTCGGGCTATGTTGTTTCAATTTTCATCACCAATCAGATTACTTACTTTCAGACCATAAAACCTCACAAAAAAGAATTTGAGAAATTTATATTTAATAGTGCCCTAGGGAGGAATGGCAGAATGGGAGGTGAAGAGAGGAAGAAAGGCCTGTGGCATTTCCATAGACGAGTAAATAAAGAGTTCTGATTCCAGCATAACACTAATAATACAATGATTAGTAGTAATACACACAGTTTAATGTAACCATGCTGAACCTTAGCTTTGAAGTTAAATGAGCATCTGGTTCATAAAAAGTATGAATTATGTTATTTATTGGTATCTGTCTTATTAGAAAATTACTTAGAATACATTTTATGGTGCACATCTCTGATCAATACATCTAGTCAAATCTCCTTTCCATCTAACCTGTTGTTTGTTCATTGCTTTGTTTTACAGATTTGCACCCCTCTAGTGATTTCCTCTCATAGTGAAACCGTGATGACCTTCATCTACTCACTTTTTTCTCTCTTTAATTGATTAATTCTTTTGGCACACATTTATTACCAGTGTTAGATTCTCAGATTATGCAGCTCGAAAAGGCATTGTACTTGTCCTCAAGAGGTCACTAGTTGGGGTTTGGAGGTGTGGGAGGAGGGTGCGGGAGAGCAACTCTTTCAGTAAGTAGTTACTATGGCCATAGGGAGAATTCTCTAGTAGTGCTATGTGAAAATTACTGTTTCAGAATCAGAGAATGGATCATTGCCATGGGGGTCATGCAGGGTGGACCACAGTGGTGCAGAAATGAGGTGGAAGCTTGCAAGAGCAGACGTCTACTACTGATAGCAAACAGTGGCATTAAGTGAATGTGGCACATTCCAGTAACACTTGAAACTAATTTAAATAAATTAATTTTTAAAATCTACCTATGATATTTTTATATCCCATTTTTTAAAAAAAAAAGAAATGAGAAATATATTTCGTCTTAGAAAATATGTTCTTTCTTACCCACTGACTTTTATTTCACCCATTATAATGGCTTTCGACAACTTATTCTCAGCACCCTTTGCCAACAATTTGAGAAGTAACAAAAGTACAAATTCAGATACATGTCATTAACAGAATAATTTACATCCTAGATGTACAGCATTTGATATTTACTATTATCAAATTCTTAATATAATTATGTTATATTATATTATATTATAAAGAGGTAATATTATATTATTACCTCTTTTTAAGAGCTAACCATGATTCCAATAACAGTTTAATCTCAGCAAAGTGATTTTGCAGTTTTACTAAGTCCAGAGAATGTTTCTTCCATTTAGGACTTCCTGTTCATCAGTACTTCAATTATTATTATGTTTTATTCTTTCATCAGAAGACAAAGATCTTTAATAAAGTTAAATTAAGGCTGGCAAACCATATTTTTATTTAATGAAAACATCCTAGAGTGTTTTGTACTCCTTCTTCAATGTCAAACTCAAATTTGATGTGCTTCTCTGAGACTTTTCCTACACTATCAACGAAACTGATCATTCTTTCATTTTCCATGTTGCTCTATACACTTCTGCTGTGTTTTTTATGAGACAAAAGATATAATGGGTAAATGCATGGAGTTTTGAAACACATTACCTGGTTTTGAATCCTGGTTCTGCCGCTTAGTACTTGTGTTATTTTGGGCAAGTTTTATTACTATTCTGTGCCTCAATTTTCTCATCTGTATAATGAAAATAATACCTAATAAGAGCACTTATCTAATAGCAGTCACTAATAAGGACCTGAGGAGTAGATGAATAAATATATAAAAAATGTTATAAAATTGTCTGATATGGCAAATACCATGTAAGTAGGTGATATTATCTATCTATCTATCATCTATCTATCTATCTATCATCTATCTATCTATCTATCTATCTATCTATCTATCTCTATCTATCTATCTATATCTATCTATCATCTATCATTCATCTATCAACCAGCTATCATCTATCTATCATCTATCTATTGTCTATCACCTACCTTTTAAATATAATTTTTGCACAAGTGTGTATCTCCCGCAATAGATATTCTTTATTTAATACTGAGAACATGTAATTTGTTCTTGTCCACCAAACCTTTCAAACTCTCTTAAAAATTGCTTAACATATGGTAGGAGTTTAATAAATGTTGATTGATATAATGCTTGAATGAAATACTCCAAGGAGCCCATGAGTAAGCTTCAGGAATTCCACAATGTGAAATTATTTATATGCAGCTTTTTTTTTGAGGTAACTATTCATATCATTCATCAAATTCTTAATATAATTATGCAACAAAAATAGAAAAAAGAATCTTCTAATTTCCACAACAATTAAAAAAATTCCAGGTCCATTTGAAATGTGTATTATGAAGTTTATATAAGAAATTATTAGAAAATTCAAAGTATTGTGGTTTTGTCACCATTTCTTTTGCTCATCTTAATTTATCTACAAGCAATTTTTGAAATTTGAATTTATACACACACACACATACACATACATGAGTCAACTAAAAGCTGTGGTGTTATTGGTAAAACAGAATATTTGGTCCCTATTCTTGAGAGATTAATGACATTTCTATGAAAGACAAACCAATGAAATTAACCATTTGGGTTACAAAATAAATCATTAAGCCATTTCTTAATATTTATGGTAATGAGATGCACACATTGAAAACTTTTATTAGTCTTCAGCACTAGTAATACATATATTAATGGTTGCTTCATAGATCATCAGAATTATAAGAAAATAGTTTACAAAATATAACATTGGTTGCAATGCCATGTTTCAATCAAGGAGAAATTTATAAAAACGGGTTTGAAGCCTTATGTTTCATAGACCTACTAGTCAGGATTCCTACTTTAAGATTGGGCCCGAACTGATCCTTGTACCAGTTTTAAGCTAGCATTGAAAAAAAAAATAAAAACAGAAAAATGTAATACTTGGCCCAGTGTCTAAACTGCTACCAAACCAAATTTGTAGATATCTATTTGAGTGTATTGAGTGTATTAATTTCTAGTGTATGTGTGTGTGTGTGTGTGTGTGTGTTATATGGAGGGAGGGAAGTGAAGGGGAGAGAGAAAGAGAGAGAGAGAGAGAATGAATATGTCATATGTCAGCTTGGCATCTCACACAGAAATTCTAGAGATCGCTGAATAATATAAAAAATTATTGTTATTAAATTTCCTTTCTCAAAAATGTCCTCACCAAATTATCCTCATTGTTATATGTCTCCAAAATTTATATAATCAATAATATTTGAATTACTTTCTATATCCAATAACGTTCTTTGTCAAAAGCGTACCTCAAATAGGCTTCCATAGTGTCAAAACAGTAGCACCACCACCATCAACAACAGACGACAAATAAAAGTAAACAACCCCCTCAACCTATTCTCCCAAATTAAGCAGGATATATCATGTAAATACCCGTAAAGTTACTTTGGGCCAAGATATTCAAGGACAAAAAAAGTAATGATTATGGAAACAAGGCCTTTTGTCTTGCATGCTCATTAGAAACACTAAAAAACTAAGCATTAAACTTTTCACATGGGTTCACAGTATGTTGTAGAAGAGAATAAATGAAAAAAATTGCAGCACATGTCATTGGAGAAAGGAACCTAAACTTATTGTGAGTACCTATGATGTAGAGACATAAGTAGAACAGATTTGAGCTCCATTTAGTAGATGCTTATCAGAATTAAGAATTCTAACCATTGGTAAATAAATATAATCAAATAATTTTAGAAATGACATATAAGATGTCTTCTTCCAATTATGTAATATTTTTTTGGTAAAGGCCTGTATACCACACTAAATTTCTTAAAACATTTTATAAGACATCATGGCTAGATCAAATAATTACAAAAGATGTTAAATATATATACTATAATGAGTATGGCTTTTAATACAAAAAGCTTACTGAAGTCAGATAGAGAAATGAAAAGGTATAAATACACAAATATCTTAAGTAATTAATTTACAAAATTTATTTATTTATTTAGTTTTGATAGTAAAGAAAAACCATGGGCTAAACATATCGCAGGGAGACTGATATCTTTGCATAAGTCCTGTTTGTTGTTTAAGGTCTGTGTTATTATTTCTTGGGGCTCATATGGTTCACTTTTTTGGTGAATACCTTAATATAGTTCTATTGCACAAAATAAGAACTGTTTCCTTAAGGCCTATTCCCTATTTACCCAGTACTGCCCCCCCCCCAAATGAAAGTGCTAATGTCACATTACGACAGCGTAATCTAATGGATATGAGTATGAGATTTAGAAAAAAGACTCATATGGATTTCAATCCAGGATTTACACTTATAAGCAGAGAAAAACTGGATGAATTACATAAACCCCCTGACATAAATTTCTGGGGGAAAAAAGAAATAAAATGTAATTAATAATAATAATAATAATAATAATAAATAATGAGGAGGAGGAAGAGGAGAAGCTGTTGTCACTGCCACTGCTGCCTACTCTCTCTGACAGGTTGTTGTATTACATGAAATAGTCTTTGCAAAGTACCCGATAAGGGTATTTTGCTCCTAATACAATCTCAATTCATCGCAATCATTGTTTTACTGATAACAAATGAACAACATGAATAAATAATGTGTTAAATCTATGGAACAAATACTTGCATTATGTTTTGAAAATTCAACCAGCAGTTATATTGGAAATTTTGCAAATTGTGATGAGAAAGTTGATCACACTGAAGACTGTTTAAATTCAATAGCTTTACATTACATGATTATTTTCTAAAAATGATTATTTTTATTAAATGAATGGATTTAAAAATGTATGCTATGTAATTAAAAGGTATTAAAATCTATCTTTAAGCTCAAAGGTTTTTCTGATTTGATTTTTCTAAGAACAAACAGAAAATAAATTTTACATAATTTTCCATTTTAAGAAATTTGCATAATATTTATGATCTATACAATCTCTCCCTTATGTGGTCTATAGTTCACAGTACCACTATTTAGGATAAAGAAGAAATAAAATATGATCAGCGAATACTATTTGAAGAGCATAAGTATCACTGAATTCAATTATGGAAATGAGCTGAACAATATACTATGAACATAGTTATAAGATGCTTTCAAACGTAGTATGCAAATGTGGAAATTGCATTTGATTTAGAACCAAATTCTGCCATTTTTAGAATTTACTACCATCAGTGTTCATTTTACATGAATGTCTATGCAATATTTTTTATTGTTTTTATTGGGGGGTGTCTCTCTTGCTGCATATTAAGGAGTATGGATGTGTCACTATTCATTTATGCAATAAAGTATTAATCCAATATTGAGCTATTTTTATTTTCCCTGTTGACTATACATTTAATTCAATCAATTGTTAATCATAATTTATTAACTACTGTCATGAGATGGTAATGAACTAAATAGTCAATAGAAATTGGGGAATCTATCTGGATGAAATTGGACTGAATAGACAGCCATTTCAAAGCTTTATTTTTCTAATGTAAATTGATCGGTCCTGAATTCTACAAAAATTGTTGTCTCCCTTACTTTCTCCTATACCTATGCCCAAGAGTTCCCAAGTTCTCTTGAATGAACCCTTTAAATGACTCATGTACTTCTGATTATTCCTTCAGTTTCTGCCTTATTTTGCATCCTCTTTCTCTCTCATCATTATTATTTTACCACCCAATGGTTCCTGGTATCTCTAGGCTCATAATTTTTTTTTATCTGTGCTAGAGTTCTCTTTCTAAAATATAATGGATCATGCCACTTTTCTGCTTAAAATCTTCAATTACTCCCACTTAACCACAGAAAAATCAGAATTTATTAGTGAAACATGCACTTACTTTTTAATTTATTTCCTACCACTCTTTCTGTTGAAGTTACCTTGTAATTACAGCATGACATAATATCTTTAAAGACTCTCTTCTCCTCATCTCCAGGAAGAAACATATGATTTTTGATACTCAACTGAAATGTCCTTTACTCTAGGAAGTCTCCTGAGACACTTCATTTCTTTTTGCTTGAATTACACACTAAGTATAATTCTATTCAATCTTACAATAGTTATCACAATGCACTCATTAAATTTCATGCTTTTCATGGGTTTTCTTACTGAAGGTATATCTGGTTTTAAATGTTTCCTTATTATGTGCATAAAGGCATAGAAAAGTATGGAGATTATAATTATAAATGTACATATAAATATAATTTATATCAGTTATAAACTGAAAACTTTCTTATCAGTAAATACCTTAAAAGGTCTAAGTATATTTCTCTTGAAATAAGTTATAAGTTTTACATTTTGTTTATTGATCTTTCAATAAACTCCCCTTTTCTGACCTCAGGTCCATACATTAGAGTATCTATAGTCCTTTAAAATCATAAAATTAGCTTCTAATTACTTATTTAGTTAAACCCTATAATATGACTGTAAAAAATGTGGCTGACAAATTGCAGTACAGTGAATTCAAACCTATTTTTAGAGAATTCAAATTAATGCTGTTTGTGACAAACATATAGTGGTTTATTTTATAAACTCTCCTAATAATACATGAAGCATAAATTACAGATATAAAGCCATAGTAAAAAAGTAACAACAGAAAATACATGAACACATGCAAGTAAAGCGAAATGGGGGTTGCCAAGATAAATATATAAGGAAAAGACACAGAGCAAATGGAAAGTACTGAAAGATAAATTAATGTATGCCCAAAGGCAATGAATGCCATTTAGTAATAAATATATGAGAAATAAAAGTGCAGCCAATTAGTATGAACAAGAAAATGCAAAAATAATCAGGAATAAGGAAGAGCAATATGCAGGGTAAGTTGCATGAGATTCAAAACAGTTTGTGGAAGATTATAAAATGAAGTGAAGGGAGTAAAGGTAATACAAAATGATAAAAAAGGAATGTGGTAAATAAAAGGAAAATTGTGATAAAGATAAATAAAATGACATTTTTCAACTGTAGGAAGGGCAAGAGGTCAGTCCCTCAAAGAGATGGAAGAGCTCCTTTACTGACAGCAAGGGTAGAAGAGCTGATAAAGCAAAATTAATTTTTTTCTGCCTCAGTGTCCACAAGTAGTGGAGAGGCTAACATGGCAAAGACAGGCAAACATTTCCCAGGAAATAGAAAAGAAATTTTAAAGAAAATTAAGATTGCTGTGAAATGTCTAATCAATTAAAGTGTTTTTTTTTTTTCCAGGTTTTATTCTCTTTGAAAACAAAAGGTAAAACTAACCAATATTGCTACTTTATCTTATCTACAATAAGCTTTTTCAGAGCTGACTGATAGTGAGTGGAGTGTACCTGTCAATTAGGTAAAGGACAAAAGTGACACTTTAAAAAATATCCTTAAGAAAAATCCAGTAAAGACTAGGCCATCAGAGCAGACTTAAAAGACGTTGCTTAATACAGAAAAAATATCTAGGTCAACATTTTATATATTTTATTTTAAATTTCAGAAGGAATGAATAATAATGATTCCTTTTCAACTGAAATTTTTTCTAAATTTTTTTTGCTTTTAAATTTATTTGAATTCAATTTCCATAAATCTATTAGAAGAACCTTTAAACAATAAAGTGGAAATATAAGGATTTCATTTTTATAACATTTTTCTAGAAAACATTAATCACATTCTCTAAAGAAAATTCATAAGAAAAAAGACAACATAATCCTGAAATGCATAATTTTTGAGTTGTAAGTTTATTATCAATACTACAACTTTGAACTTAAGGTCAAAGATCATTTTTATTATGAATCTATTGTTAAATATGCAAATTATTCTTATGAATCGTGATTCTGACTTCTATTACACATATGTAATGGAAACTGAACTGGGACTTATATTTCATATCATATATATTCTTAAATAGTTATGAAAACACAATAGATTTCAAGTAGTTTGAATAATATAAATTTGTAAACAGGAAAATAAGAAAGTTCATATCACTGTACCATCTAGTTGACCATAGCAAAGTATATACTTTATTAGGTAGAGTTCTAGACATAATTTTATAGATTTTACAGAGTCTAAATTATTTTTCATTATAACTTTCACATAAAAAGGACTATACATAAAAACAAATTCAACATTATAGATATAGGATCTACTGCTTGAAAAAAGGCCATATTAGATATCGTGAAGTTACAAAATTGGATTGGAACTTAACTCATAATAAGGAAGAGAACATACACCTTTGCTGCTATAATCAAGGTAGAAAGTTGAAACCACCATAAAAGAGGTTCAGACAAAATGTCTAGAGAATTTGAGAGAGAAATTTGTGATAATAAACCTGCCATTCAATTGGTCATTTAAAAATATTTAAGAACAAATTGAGTTTGTATATTGAAAGATAGGTAAAAGTTTGACAGTTGAAAATGTGGAATAAGAAACTTTTCAAAGGAAGGAATCAGGAAATCTAAATCAAGAAGATAGTAAAGGAGCTAACATCTATTAAGTGGCTAGTGTGTACGGGGTGTTTTATATACCTGTCATTGATCCTTAGAACATTTGTATATTAAAGCCAAAAAAAATAGTTACGATCATGACTCCACAGAGAAAGTTCTTTAAGAGGTGGATATGATTATTCCTTTTATATATAAAGCAATTTAATGTTAGGGATGTTTTTAAAAATCATCCCAAATCCTAGAAAATTCTAAATGAGGAGCCAAGATGCAATTCCAGGAGATTCTAGCTTTACAGTTCAGACTCTTTCTATTAATTTTTTTGAGCGTGAATTGATGGCATATTGAAAAGATAGGAGTTAGACATCAGGATGGATGTGAAGGTTGGTGCATATCGTGATACAGCATCTTTGAGTACTTAAAATGTGCAGTGCACTTAGCCATGTGACATTTTCCAGATGAGGGTTTCAACATTTTCTATGTAGAAACTACCAACTAGAAAGTAAGTAGCAGAAAATTGAATCAATAGTCTAGAAATTTTAATATGAAAAATCTGTCAGATTTCTCCAAGGCCTAAAGTTACAGAACTTTGGGCCAAATATTTGGGAGCCTTTTTGAAAGCATTTGCTGAGTACTCAGTCTGTCCTAATAGATGGTCTGGTGACTTTTTATCGACTTTATTCCTTAGGGCTGGGTGGATCAGAAGCCAAAGATGAAAACAGAAGTATCACAAGATAAAACAAAACATGAGTTAAGTGTCATAGGGTTTTGACAAAAATCGAATGATCAGTTGTCTACTGAGAACTTTAGAATAACACTTTTCCTTATTCTGAATACCACACCCTCTGTGATAAAAGACCCAAAGACTATTGTCCCATCTTTATTTCTTACTCCTCTCCTTGTCGCTAGTGCCCCATGGAATAAAACTATTTATTTAAATATTGCATATACCCCATGATAGCCCTTTTTCATACCCTGATCAAATTTCTCTTTTTTCTTGAAATCACTTCTCTCTCTCTTCCTTCTCCCCTCCCTCTCCTTCTCCTTCCTCTTTTCTCTTTCTCCTTTTTTTTTTTTGCTTGACTCTTCCCCTCTTCTGCTTCTCCTTATTCTCCTTTATATATATATAGTGATTTTCTATGTATACATCAAAGCCAAACTTTCTTGATATTATAATACATGAGTCCTACTCATCCTTCATTGGGGCATAATTTCTCCCTTTTTTGAAGTTTTCTAGCATTTATTTAGTACTTATAATTGCCCTGCATTTGTTACAAACATTATGCTTATGTTTTGTATATTTTATTAGACTTCACATTTTTTAGAAAGTACTTAATAAATATTCCTTGCATAAATAAATGTTGAAATGTTGGGGTATTTCCCCTTTGAATACTTTCTAAACCATTTCTGTGAGAAAACAAAATAATTTCCAAGTAAAAGTTCAGGAAAATAAAAACATGAATTTTTCATAATAGCGCAAGAAGATTAAGGCGTCTAAAATAAACCAAGTAATCTCCTCATAGGCTAAGGTTAATGAGGAACTGCTCATTACGATTTCCGAGATCAGAGAGAGAATTATTCAGAAATTGTTAATATATGTAATGGACTGCTGAATGCTTTCTAATTCCTGCTATTGTGTCCTCTCTGACTTCTACTTCTCTGGCTTCTTTCTCTGGAAAGAAATAGTTGAAAGAGAGGATTTGGCTTCATTAGCACTTTTTAGGATAAAATCAGATAATTTGAAAGGCTCTTTTTTATTCTAGCAATCTATTTTTTAATGTATGCTCACCGATAAAGGGCCAGGTAACTTTTTTTTTTTTTATAATTTAACAATTATATAATTTTAGGTGTACATTATAATTTGACACCTGTATATTCTATTGTGTGTTTACCACCAAAAGTCCAGTTTCCTTCACCTACCATATTTTTGATCCTCTTTACCCACTTCATCCTCCCTTACTCCCCTATATTTGACCGTCTTTACCCTGTCTACCTCCCCTCTCCTCCCTCACCGGCTATTATCTGGTAACCACTAGTCCATTGTCCATGTCCATGAGTCCCTGTTTTCCTGTTCATTTGTTGTTTTTAGGTTTATATCCCACATGTAAGTGATATCATGTGATTTTAAACTTTTTCTGTCTGGCTTATTTCGCCTAGCATGATTATCTTGAGGTCCATCTATGTTGTCGCAAATGGCAGTATTTCATCTTTTCTTATGGCTGATTAATATTCCATTGTATATATGTACCACAACTTCTTTATTCAATCATCTATCATAGGACACTTCAGTTGCTTTCATGTCCTGGCCACTGTGAATAATCCTGCTATGAACATCGGTGTGCAAATATCTTTTAATATCTTTTCAGATATGATTTCAGATATGATTGCTGAGTCATATGGTAGATCAAATCTCAGTTTTTCAAGGAACCTCCATACTGTTTTCCATAGTAGCTGTACCAATTTGCAGTCCCACCAGCAGTGTATGAGGTTTCCTTTTTCTCTGTATCCTCTCCAACATTTATTACTCGTTCTGTTGGTTATAGCTATTCTAACAGGTGTGAGATGGTATCTCATTGTGGTTTTGATTTGCGGTTCCCTAATAGCTAGCAATGTTGAGCATCTTTTCATATATTTGTTGGCCATTTGTATGTCCTCTAGGGATAAGTGTCTGTTCAGGTCCTCTGCTCATTTTTTTATTGGATCATTTCTTTATTTGTTGTTATTGAGTCATATGAGTTCTTTATAGGCATGGTAACTTCTATTCTCCACTTATTAGTAGCAATCCTCAAATTCATGAAATTCAAAATTTCACTCCTTCAAACTGGAATTCCTGAGTGATTGCTATTTCAATTATCTAACATATATTCATTGGGTTTCTACTGTTTTATGCCCAGTTCTAGGTGCTGGAGATACTGCATTGAATAACATAAGCAAGTCTCATGCTCTGATGAAATTAACATTTTATGGGGGGTTTGAAAAAGATATACCAAAAATTGATTAACAAGCAAACAGAAATGTATAATAATGATAATTGTTTTTCAGAGTATTAAAATAGTATAATGTAACTGAAAATGACTGTTTGCTTTTAAAATTGTCAGTGAGGAAAAGTCTTAGAAAGTAGGTGAAATCTGAATGACAGAAGAAAAAAAACTGTACAAAGATCAAGAGCAGGAATGGTCTAGACAAAGGAAACAGTAGGGACACAACCTGTAAGGCAAAACTGAGTTAACAAGTTCAGGAAAGTAAAGAACAGTGTGACTGGAGCAAAGTAAAAAAGAGAGGGATCGAATTAGATGGGACTAGAACATTTGGAATGGGGATGAATCATGTAGGGTGCATTAAACCAGAATATTAAATTTTTATTCAAAACAGAATGAAAATTACTGGAAAGCTTTGACTAGGTCAATGGCATGATTTCATTAACATATTTAGAAGAATGCTCTGGCTGCTGTTTAAGAATGGATGACAAGAGGGATATAACAGAAGTATGGTGGCCAACTAGAAGATTATTACAGTATTTAGAGAATGATGATGGTGACTTAATAGAGATAGAAAAAGGTAGATGCATTCGGGTTGCTTTGATGTAGAGCTGAGAATTCATACTGGTGATTTGACTAAGCTGGATCTAGATAGAAATTAAGAACGAATCCTAGACTTTTACCTTGAATGACTTAAGCAGTTGGAGTGATTTGTCATGATGAAAAATACTAACAGAGAAACAGATTTTGAGTGGAGAGGAAAAGAAGTAGTTTTGTCTTGTTAGTTTAGGATACATATCAAACATCCAAATGAAGACTTCAAAGAGAGAGTTGGACATGCAGGACTGGAGATCTATGGCCAAGGCTAGATGTAGATTTGAGTGTGTGTGGCATGTGGATAATAATTTCAAGCCATGTTCCTGAATAAGGTCAACTAGGCAAATGGAGATATTAAGGAGATAAAGGGGTTGAAGACCATGCCCTGTTTAACTCTACAAGTAAGGGATGGTGAGGAGGAGGCAGAAAACTAGGAGACAGAAGAAATGTCCCTTGAGAGCATAATGCCAAAGAAGCCAAAAGAAGATACTGTGCCAGGAACAGAAAGGTCAACTATGCCAAATACTGCTTTTTTGACACATACTAGTCTAGGCTTTGAGAGTACAAAGACGAATTTAACCTAATGCCTAACTTAAAGTTCATTTTCAAATTGGGTAGACAGAAAAGCAAACAGATAATTTCACCCCCATGTATAATTATGATAGTTCAGGGCATTATGGGAGCACGAAAGAAGGATATGTTCACTAAGACTTGGAGGGAGCAATTAGAAATGGTCTTTTGGAGGATATGTCATCTAAAGGGAATATAATAAAGAGTTCATTGAGATAAAAATTAAGAGATGTGGCTACATAGAATAGCCTTCCTGATAAACAGAATAGTTTTTAAAATGATAACTACAGGTATGCTTTTAGGATGAATAGAACTTAGATGCAACATAGGATAGAAGGCTAAAGAAATAAGCAGGGGTCAGATCATGGAGAGCTTTAAAAGTTATAGTGAAGAGATGGAACTTTTTTTCTAAAGGCTAACAGGAGTCATGGAGGAACTATAATGCATGGCCAACTATGAAAGAAATCTGTATTTTAAAATAATTTATCTGTCAGCAAGCCCTCGGAGTATGGTTTCAAATGAGTGAAGAAGGCTGATGTAAATATGGTTTAAGAACCTGTGGTACAAATTTCATCAAAAAATGATGAGTACCTGAAATAAAGAAGAGGGAATAGAATTTAAAATATCTTACCTAAGTCCATTGAAGTCCATATATTTTATAACAGATCATAAATAGTAAAGATGGAGACTATTTGTAATTAAGATAGAGGATGAGTTTAAGCCAGTAAATGAGCCCCTTAATTTGGAATTTGGTCAGCGAAAACTGGTAAATAATTCCTGACAGATGGCAACACAGAATCTTCCATGACCATTAACATCAAAATCTCTGCTTTATGCTGCATCCAAGAGATGCAACTTCTGACAACACAGTCATTTCCAATTCTACAATAGGTCATTTGCCATTAAGAGTACTATTCCCTTTTAAGGAAATACAGAGGTCTCTCTTAATTAATAATGTTTGTGATAATGTTGATGGACAATATAATAATTACTTGGAGGCTTTATATACCACATAAGAATTGGCATATGCCTCTCTGCAGCTTAATAGGTGACATATCGAAGTGCTGAAGATACAACTAGAAATCAGAAACCACCTCCAAGAATTTAGATAAATGAAATTTTTAATTCAATTGGCAGTACATGTTTTGCTTGTATAGCTCACATCTGATACTCACTTTCTCTCTTGTGGTTATAGATATAGCTTCTTCTCTGCAATTCTGGGATTCTAGCAGGTACATGGCCATGATATTTCTTGTAGCATTGTCCTGAGACATGACGGATGTTACAAAATTTTGCTTGGAGGCTTATATTTGAAATGTTTCCCATTGTTAACGTCTCAATTTAATTTGGCCAAAATGTGTTTCAAATTGTGTATCAAAAACTAGGCAATGAAAATTTAAAATATAAAACAATAAGAATCCATAAATGTCCATCCTATTAATTGGCCTTAAGTATTGCCTGAACCACTTACTTGGTAATGAATTATTTGTTTCCCAAGGACATCAGCTGCAACGTGTTACTTATTGGTACCTAACTCTTTGTTATTTACCTCTTTAGTTTGTCTCTACATGTTTACATAGTTATAGTGTTTTGTAGGGCTCAGCGGTCCTGAATGCCTGGGTCATGGACCGGTACCAGTCCATGGCCTGTTAGGAACCCGGCCGCATAGCAGGAAGTGAGCGACAGGCGAGCAAGTGAAGCTTCATCTGTATTTGCAGCGGCTCCCCAAGGCTAACATTACCGCCTCAGCTCCACCTCAGGTCATCAGGCATTAGATTCTCACAGGAGCACTGGTCGCTGGTGCCAAAAAGGTTGGGGACCCCTATAGGTGATCAACATGCTAGAAATCATTAGGCAAATGCTATAATTGTATGAATGAGGAAAATAAGGTCCCAAAATGCAAATATTTTCAACATTTCTGTAGACTGCAAAAGGAAGATCTGGAAAACTCAAGTCTCTCATTTTCAAGTCTAATGTCTTTGTTAAAAACTCTTAAAGGAGGGACTGTCTTATACTTCTTTGTATTGTCTTTAGCTATCAATAAATTATCTTATATCTTTTCTTCATTTGTTAGTTTTTAAACTGTTGATGCCCATAGTGTTCTAGATTAATCTTTTGATATTATAAAAATGTAATTTTACAGGAAACTTAGATTGTTAAAAGTAATCTTTAGAGTTTTGTTTCTTTTCTGTTTTCATCTGAAAACAAAAATCATATTAAATCAATCTCTTTCAGGCCTATTTGAAAGCCTATGAAATTATCCTCCCTCAAAAAAATGCAAAATCATAAGATATATTTTCATTTTAGGTTTGGGGGTAAAGTGATAAACTAACATGTCATTTTTTGGTGTAAAACTTTCCTATTAAAATAATAAAAGTTGTTATAAATATCACATTTTGGCATTTACTTTTTCAATGTATTCTAAGATAAAATAAAATTTAAATAAGTATATTATATAGATAAAATTTTTTTATATTTTATTTATAAACATAGTTATAAAATGTAATGATATTGAACATTTTTGCTGTTACATTTCCTTTTTAAATACTGATCTAATCATATTGCATATCAAGGCACATTTCTTGAATTATAAGGTGAGGCAGAGTAAGATGCTTCTACATTTTTTTGTGTTTATGTCTTTATATTAATTTTTAAAGAAAAAATTATCAAGAAAGGACATATTTAGGGATGGAGGGCACTGGCAAAAAATGAAGTCTGAAGGAGATATATAAACAAAAGAAATTAAGATATTTCCTAAGTATAGATAAGGATGCTAAATACTTTACAAAAGAAAGGCAATAAGAAAAGGGCAGAGAGGGCAAAAAAGAGAATAAGGAAAAAGGTTAGTGATGGTCTCAAAGTGGAGAGCTCAAGTTATTCATATATATGAGTAGAGTGTTGGTAACATTTTATCAGCTTGCTCAATATAGGTGGTACAATGGACTAATGGAGGCTACAAGAAATCTGCTCAAGTGAATGAAATTCAATATGAGAATGCAAAAGAATGATTTGCAAGGAAAGAGTGTTGCCTAAGAGAATGAGGGCCATAAAAATTCAGTAGAGAAAACTAAGGAATTTTGTTATACTTACTAAAGTAGACTAAAACATGTTTTCAAAAAATGTTTGTCATATAGCATAAACCATGATCAGATAATTTCATTTTTTCTTATATTATATTATTATGTAGATACTACATGTTTAAGTTAATCCCACCCTAATGAAATATGTTGACAACGTATATATGTATGTAAATTTTGCCATAGTTCAATTTACAAGATATGTATGCATTTTATCACCCTAATGAAATACGTTGACAACGTATATATGTATATAAATTTTGCCATGGTTCAATTTACAAGATATGAATGCATTTTATCAGTTTTTTAAAAATTTGTTTTACATTAAACAGATGGCATTTACTATCCCTTCTATTACAAATCATTAGATTTGGCTATCCACTCAATATTTTTATTTTGTCTTTTTGAGTTATAATGTCTGTGTTGATAATGAACCCCACTCACACATATAAAAACATACATATACATGCATAACTATCATATTCTATATAGAAAAAATAACTATAATCATTTAATATTCTTAAAAAATAACATAGAGAGGAACATATGTTTGTAGAGATTTAGATATTACATAGCTATGCATTTCCTTATAGGAGGAAAATATATCATACATGCAGCATATTTAAGGCATGTATGAAATATTTTCCTTTATAAGGTCAAAGTTTATAAAGAAAAATGCCTTTTCCTATAAAATAAATGCTTTCTTTTTCCTGTTTTTTACTTTATATATTTCCTTTTAAACACAAAATATAATTTATTTTAAATGTATTTTGTGCATAATGCCATATTAAATGTGGCTTTTCATTATTGGTTTTGATGATTTTTGAAGATTTTTGTATTTAGATGGCATACACATTTTCAATCATGTCTTAATTACTTTTAAAAATGCTGTACTGGCTTAGGGACAAGACAGATAACTTGTTAAGCATTTGAAATTTCTGAGCTGTTTTCTCAGTTCTGGCAGTCACTACCCAAGTCCAGATTGTAACCTCCTTTCTGCCTCCAAAGCCTGCCTTGGCTCCGTGTCCAGTGAGGGATTATGGATTTAGCAAGGAAGGTAAGTGTGACTACAAGCATTGGCTCACCATCTGCTCCCCAGCAGAGCATGGGCCAACCTGCATCGCCTGCAGCAAGACCAGGGCACTGTTCTCCAGCCAGCCCCTTTCCAACCTGGCTCAAGACACACATCACATTCAGTCAGATGATTAGGTCTAAGTAGTCCATATGTAACAGAATATTTTTCCTAAATACCAAAATGAAAACAAAATGAATGCCATTTTTTCATTCTCCTTACTCGATACATCAAGTTTTACACAAATAAATACTCTCTTAAGGTTTATGCAAATTATAGAAAAATAAAACTATGCATTATTTAGCAGTTCTCCTATTTCAAGATCTAACAGACTTTATTCACAGCATGTTTTTCCCTAGTTTATGCTGGCCTTCTTTTCTGATTCGACTTTTTAATTCATCTTTTTAAATTATTCCTTTTTAAATCATTATCTTATGTGTCTTCATAGATTTTCATATATTAATCTATTATTAATTTTTATTATACTCAACCTAATCTTAAATTGTTTAAAGCTCTTTTAAGAGTAAACACTTGCTTATGTTTTAAAGCTATTTTACACTTTAACATTTTGTGTATTTCATCCACAAATAGCCTCATTGAAACCTACCTGTCAAGTAAATTATAATTTTATTATGGACATCTTATGTATAGAATAATCTAGCATTGAATTGGGAAGTTAACCTTTGGGTACAAGAATCAAGATTATTTTCTAATTCTAAAGGACTAAGACAATTCTAGCCACCTACATTAACACATTTTATTTCTTCCTTGAATTTATCAATAGTATACAATTACACATTTTCGTATTTTGTTTCAGGTCAAGTGTTTTTTGTTTTTTTTAAAGATTTCCATAAATAGCAGAAAAACATGCAGTCGAAAGTAGCTTTCTGTTTCCTTTAGCCTTGTTGCTGATTTGAGCACAGAGTGAACATGAAAATAAGCTGAACAAACATCTCACCCTTTTCACTTAAACTGTTGTCTGCCTGACTGCTGAATGCACACAGAAAACAATCTAAAATTGTATAACCCATAATACAGTATATTAAACTACAACATTGGTCAGTAATGGAAACTTATTCCCAGATATGAATTATTTACAGCCCATTTAAGTAATCCATATTCAGGTGTGGCAATGAAAAAAAGTGCAACATAAATCTTTAATGCTGACCGGTTGAGAGAGCAGAGCAGAGGATTACAGACATTTTAAAGAAAAAAACTAAACGAATTGATATAGCCTGTTCAGTGGCTTACTGCACCAGCGTGCTAATAAATTGACGGATGGCGTGTCAGGGGTAGGAGTTGAAATCCCAGCATTTCTAAGGCGGGATCTAATATCAGACTACCAAAATAAGGAGTTTCTGAACCTGGTTGTCACAAGAAGCAGCCTGTGCATCTTTTTGTACATGCAAGTGTTCAAAATGTCATATTTTAACAGGAAAACCCATGAAGGATTTCTTTTTTTAATTAACTCAGTAGCTGCATTAATAATTTCAGCGAGCCACATAGCTTGTGTTGTTAAGCAGAGAGGGTATATTAAAGGTAAGCTTTTCTTTTTCTTTTTCATGGAGTTGGGGCCAGTGCCTTATTTTGGGAAATAAACTTATCAAAGAAATCCCTTTAATCCTATTTTACATTTCCGTAGTATACAGAATAGAATTCATCAACCAACTTAAAGGGGAGAAAGAAGCAAATGACTTCTGGAGTGTTTCACACTATTTTTTTATACAAATGGCACAAGTTGTTAGCTACTTCAAACTGAAGTATAAAGGATCATGGGTGGAGGGAAGCTTTCACATTGCAATTTCTTTTGTTTCCTAGAGCAGTACCTATATTAATTCATCTTACAAAGATCATTGCTCAAGAACTAAATTTTGCATATATTAGAAAGCAGAATTAGCATTGCATGTGTACAACATTGCACGCTAACTTCTCTCCAAGCAACCATTAAAGGTCATGTTTTGACGACTGAATGGCATGTCGGCACCTTGGTCCCCTGGAGAGGCATTCCCCAGGTACATGCAAAAGGTTATTAAATTACCTTCTGAGCAACACTATCTCTTTGGTTGAAAATAATTATAGGCTTTTAGAGGCATCAGAATGCTTTCTTTCTTTCTTTCTTTCTTTTTTTTTTTTTTAAATAAGATGAAGATGCAGTACCTAATGACCATTTTTGTGTGTGAGTCATATAGCCTGTCAGCAGTGACAGGACAAATGAGCGTAATGGCATAGCTTAAAGGGGAAAGGTTCATTTTAAATAGTGACAAATAATATTTAAATGGCATTGTTGGAGACCCATCATGCTTATAAAATGTAGTTTGTATCTCTTCTTCATCCTTTAATTTCATCACTGTCAAATGGCATTAGCTGTTAACATGCAACATCAGGTGCAGATATAATTTTTAACTGTTAAATGTGCCCATAACCAAACATAATGTATCTTGATTTTTTCTGTTTCTTCCTCTTTTTTTTTTTTTTTTTTCTGGAGTATGGGTAACTTACTCCATAATTCAAAAAAAAAAAAAAAATTAAGGGACTTGATTCTAAAAGACAACTTTACTAGATGGATAAACGACAGCTTTAAAATACAATCCCTTGAATGTTATTTCTTGTTGTCAAGGTTCAAAAATGGAAATGACTTTATTTTGGGGCTAAATGTAATTAGCAGATTGGGAGTATCATGGGCAAGACACTGGATGTAGCAATTCAGTCAAAGTAGTCATGGGCAAACCAATACAATGACATATATATTGTATATACTTGGAGTAAGCTGGTGAGCATTAAAAAGATTCTCTTTTAAAGCAAATGTATAACTTTAAAATGTAATAAGGATGAAGCACGTGACAGCAAAGTGAGATTTTTCTATTCTTGTCTAGTTATAGAACTTGGACAAAGTTATCCAAAAGCGAGTTTCATTTTTTAAAAATTTTCTTAAGCTAATAGAGTGTTATAATGAAAATATATAAAAATAAGTAACCGCCGAGGTATCTCATGCACAGAATCGCAGTTCCAATTTCAAACTTTCATATAAAGCCTTCTAATTCTTAAATATTTTTACACAGCTTCATCACATTTATTGCTACTTTATTTTCAGATCACTTACGCCAAAACTGGAGACAGTTTAGGTACCTTTGAGTTGTTAAAAGTTATAGCCAATTTTCTGAAAAATTATACCAGCTAAAAACACAACATTAAATATTTACCCTGTTGGATGTTAAAAAACGCTTACAATGAAAAATGTTCACATATTGACTATTCAAAATGGCCTTCACTTTGAAATTGTGAAATGGAAGGGATTGCAGATGTACAAGAATAAATATAAAAACAAATGAGTTGACTTGAAGTGTTGCCGGCTTTCATAAACATGCTACTGCAATAACATGTGACATTAATATTTAATTACAAAAGCACTGCTGCAAAATCTTTGAAATTAATGTTTTGCAAAATTAACATTCAGTGCACAGAAGCAAAGTCGTTCCAGGCGCGACTGTGATTAACAATGCCATTCACTTTACATATTATATTAATATATTATTCAAGCTACGAATTAACACCTCCTAATTTAAATAAGGTGCTACATATCATGATGAGCTAAAATGCTTTCTTAAAATGGCTCGTCTGATTTTAAGCAATCTGTGTTTATCATTTAATATTTTGTTATTGAATACTGTTCTCCGTAAAACTCCTTCTACTTTAATTTCAAGCAGAGGAGACCTATTAAACTGGTGCCTTCCATTTCTAGAAGTGTTAAGCCATTTGAACCATATTTTGTTTGCTAGCTAAGCCGGCAGTACTGTGTGCATGAGTGTGTTCTTAGGCAGTCATACTTTCATTTCAAGGTTCTAAAGGATCTTTTCAAGCAATGCGCTTCTCTGCTTTCAATGAGACACTTGTTTGCACAAATAGCGCCACTATCGTTATGTCACAGATTTCTACATTTTCACTGACTGAGGTAAGCGCAGTTCTTGGGAAGGAGAAGCTGCAGTTTCAAAACTCTGCCTCCCATACTGAACCTCAGAGCTCATCAGTTTCCTCTGAAAGTGTGAAGACACTTGGAGATGATAGGAATTTCTTGTTTTAATCTATGAATGTGGAATAATTGTCATTTCCGTTAGGAACTCATTCATCAGGAAGTAGTTCAGAGGGCCATTTATGTTTCACTGAAGCCAATGCAAATGAAGGATTCTTAGTTTAAAAAAAATAATACCAAAGCAGATGAAAGCACACTATGGAGAGCATCATATTAGAGCCTTAAATGCTTGTGCCATCGTTACATTAGGACCGCCTCAATGATGATTTGGTTACTGACATTATTGGACTGAAAAACAATTACCGACATCCCAAGGAAATATTTACCAATAAGAATCAATTGCTAAACACCTCAAAATAAGCTCAGTGTATTAAAAATAGTTTGTAAGTTGCATTTGAAATTTTCGAATCGCTCAATAAATATAAGAAAATAATGAAATCAGGCTATACCAATTTTGTAATTTTAGATCTCTGAAAAGAAAAGAAACTTTTGATCACTGGTTTCAAGTTGAAGACTCTTAGGCAGTATTACTAGATATTGCTCCCATGTCATATAATTCCTACTGAGGTTCTTCATTTATATAACTGTATGAGTAACTGCTTTGAGAGTCTCAAAAAATAGAAAGATCTTTAGAAATGGAAAAAAAAATACACCTTTATACCATATATTTAGCCGAAATATAGAGTGTGGAGACCAGTAGGATGTTTGCCTGTTAACCAATGGGGTGTCAATATGTTGCTGCACTACCCCAGTTCGCTGAAAACTCTATAAAAAAAACTCTATAAAAACTCCATAGCTTAATGCGTTTTTCTTAAAGTCTTGACCTTATCTTGGCCTTGCTTTAATGTCAATCGTTTCTTGCTTATCTGCCTTCTAATTTTTTAAAATGAATTATTATAGTAATCCACTTTTTTTGAAAAACAATGTTTCTTCAAATTATTTTTTAAAGTTATGTTCTGATTCAATGTTTTATGTCATTTCAACAGTGTGAAAAATCCTAAATTTGAAAATTTAGAGTATTTATTAATATAAAATTTGAACATAATAGTTTTTGTTAATAATGATGTAATGAAACTTTCAAAGATTGTTCACTCTTCAAGAAAGATTTATATCCAACTGGGTAACATATTTTAGATATTCAGTTAGCAGATTCAGAAAATGTGAAAGAAAATACAATTTTAAAGATGAGTCAGATTATTTATGTGTAAGTAATCTGCCTATCCTTTTCATAAAAAAATTCTTCAATGTTTTTCAAAGTGAATTGGGTTGAACATCAGTTCTGCACATATAATCTAAAAAGAAAAATGCATTTCATAATTATACAAATTTTTAAGACATTAAGTTAGGCAGAGAAATACTGTTATACAGGACTTCCTACATTCCTTTTAAATGTTAATTTATAAAGTGACTCTTTGTGAGGGTAACAGTGCACAAAAATTTTCTCATACTTATTCAATTACAGATAATTTTTCCATTGAGCATCATAGAGACCATGAGTCACATTTTAGAAAATGTTATTCTAAATAATAATGCTAATCATGGATGATTAAAATTAAACTCCTAATACTTACTTAGATGCCTTGAAAAAACCATATTTCAAAGATCATTATTTTATTTCAATGACTCTAGAAGGCAGGAAAGGGCATGTATATTAAAGATCTATTAAATGAATCCTAAGAATCTAATTTTCTAATGGTAACTTGCTGAGAATATTTTTATTTATTTCTTTAGATGATGGTTGTACACACAGAAAATTCTTTGTATAAATGTTTCCCAAATTATAAATTGTTTTGAAAAATGTGTCATAAAATCCTGAAAATCACTGAATATGCTAGACTATTTTATGCCAAAGACAATGAAGAAAAGACAATTAAAATTCTACAATACAATGTGAATCAAAACCACAAAGAATTCTTATAATGACAGTTGAAAGATGGGAATAAACAGAGCTATTCAGGGTAAAGTTTTGTTCTAATTTTTGATGAACAACATGAGCTTCCAACAATTTTGTCCAAGGTAATAAATTCTAGGAAATTTATATCTCATGAATAAATGTATACTATAAATAGTGAACGTATCCTAGAAACACTTCTCTGATGGTTCATATATATTATCTATATTTGGTATAGATACTAATATTATAATAAGAATATTACTTTCTGGGAATAAATACCATTCACTGTTATCTAAAATAGAAATATCATATTCCTAATTCCATGCCATATTACGTCAAAGCTCCAGGGTACTAGAGTAGTTCATTGTCTAAATGCCAATTAGTGATTAGTTCAATCTTATTGATGTTGACACAAAATTGAAAAATGGGGAATCTTCTCACATTGATCCTCCCACCACAAGTCTGCTGCTTAATTGCAAGCTAAAGTAATTACAAGTGCTCAAATTTGGACCACCATCACAGTGATCATGTATCCTCCCAGGTTAAAAATCCTTTCTTTATATAAGAAATGAACCCAAGTAACTGGTGACTCTGACCCTCTAGGGCAAGTTCTTTTCATCATGGCAAATATGTTTTGTTCATTTAAGCATCTTGCATAATGAAGGCAAGATGGTCAACAGTGTTATATCCAAAAGTTCAGTTGTCTTGCTTTCTCTCTCACTCTTTGTCTTCCTCTGTAACTCCCCTCTTTCAAGGTGAAAATCAGCTCTGAGGTACAGTTACTTGGACAATTCCCTGATGATATTAAAGCACTCAATGAAAAGATGTGCCTTATCAAAAACATGTATCACAATAATCCTTTAAAACACTTTTATTAGTTGATTGCTATGGCTATTTTAGACGGAGGTACCAACACAAAACACACAAAACTGTAGGAACAGACCAATAGTCCTTACACACACTAAATAATGAGGAGCAATTCATATTAATGCACATACTTTTTTCATTTTTTTTTTTACTGGCAAAGCAGTCTCTGCATACTTGATTCATTTTTCAACTGTTAACCTTAAATAACTATGACACATCTACTAAAATCCCCAAATTTCCTCTCACTGAATCTCAAATGATCTCTATACACAATGTAAGACACATGAACTTTCAAATAGGCTTTACATATATACCATCACACAACGAATATTTTAATAAAGCCCAGTAAGTTACATAAAGAGAACAGGCACAGTTGGCTAAATGATTTATATTTTCTATTTGCTCCTTGAGGCCCATCTAATATACAAAATAATAACTTCATAAGTTAGAAAAATGAGTGATAAAAATAGTGAATTAATTAGCATCACCAAAGTAATTCTAACTTGTCTTTGATATAAAAAACTAGTTATGACCCATTTTTAAAGATACTAGTTTAACTTATAAAAGGCAAACATTTTTCTTAAATACGTTAATGTGTAAAGTTCTATGTGGAATGTACTATTACAGATGTTGAAACTCAGGCAAGTAATAAAAGTCTCTGATTGTTTCAGTGACACAAAATGCCATATTAGTGACACACATATCAGTGAGTCAAAGATATATTTTATAAAAACATGATGGAAATTAAGCTAACTAAAAAAGGACGGATTCCTTTTAAGTAAATTTCACTTCAGAGGGAATATTTTGACAATAGACAAATGGCATTATTTGTGTTGGTAAAATATATTTTTCATATACCTTCTCTCCATCTTGGAAGCAGAAATAAAAAATTAAGAAAATAATAAAATTTAACCAAATTGATGACAAGATTATTATTACTATTGTCACAAGGAGATATTAAGTAATAAGTGTTTATTTTACTGTCTTTGCTCAAAAAGGCCTATTATATTTTAATATAACAATACTAACTGCCACTCAGTTTCAGTTGAAATTGGACTCATATGCTATTTTTCTACAAATCTTTAAAATTTTATTATATATATAGATATCTTTTCAAGAAAAAAAGATAATAAAATGGTATAAATATATTACAGCAGAGAAATTGAGACCTAAAAAGGTAATGCACTTGCTCAAGCATAGAGAGTAATTTGCCAAGCCAAGGCTAGAATTCACACTGCTTGATTCCAGATTTATTCATTGCCTTCAATTTAAACTCTGGAGTTAATTGTGGGACACTGGAAAAGCAACAATCCTTGCACATAGGGGGATTGTGTCATCAGGCAAATACAACTGATATTTATTATACATCAAGAGATTTACAAAAACATTTGGTTCATTAGGTAAGTAGAAACATCCTCCCCAACCAAAAAAAAGGTAAAATGCATCGATGGACCTCAGCAGAGATATTTTCAAATTCAAAGTGACTATGACCAAATGTCCACATAAGAAACTGAAACATTTGGAAAGTTACAGGCTAAATAACTGCATCGTTTAACATTTTTAAGAATAAAGAGAAATTAATATATGCTATATGCATGCATTCATGCTAATGAATTGGTCAGAATTACTGCTACTGAAGACAAGACAGGAAATGAAGACTTCTTGGAGATAATGGTGAACATCCATGCCTCTTAAATAGACTTTGATGAATTGATCTTGTTTCAACAATAGTTGATGCTTTCATCAGTTCCCTTTATCCTCTCATTCAAATCGATCTAAATTTCTGAGGGGTCCAAAATGAACATTTTTATTGGCTAGATTTTCAAAGTGTTGATTGGATGAACAAATAAAAAGGCAATCCTCAAATTTCTTCTCAACGACTTAAGGCAGTGTCAAACAAATCAAAGTACAATGCCATAGTGGTTGAAGCTCCTCACTCCTTGCTTTAGATTTCCTTCTATAAAAGACATCTTGGACATGTTGGAAGAGTCCTTTGACGTTTCATATTTGCATGCATTGTTCAGAATATATTGAGAGTTATTTCATTCCTTCCAGTACCCAAATTTCTCTTAAAGGCAAAGTTCTTTATACTTTACTACCTGAAACCACGTTTTAAGAGAAGTTAACTTTTAATCATTCCAATTTAAGAAGTTACTGATTTTTTATATCCATGTAAACATCATAGTCAGGAAGCAATTTATGTGAAATAGAACATTCTCTGATGTAATTTACTTTCCCTGTTTGCTTATGTGGAAGATGATAGTAAATTTCCATGTAAAAAGAAACCAAAGTTTCTAGCATTTCCCAGAAGATCAGAATTAAAATGACGTATAGTTGGAGCATAGGAAAAACTGCCATTTTTGAGATTCTACTATGATTATTTAAAATCAAAGGTAATTCAGGTTATCCTTAAGTATAAGATGAAATGAAAGAAATTACATATGTAAACACATACATCTTGTACTCCATTCACACCTACAGACTTTGAAACAAACACACGTGGACATCTTTACTAGTTTTGGCAATATGAACGATTTCATAAGTATAATTGAGCTGAGAATGACACTTCAAAAATCACTCTAACCTCTAATTATGGTCATAATGAAGCACCAGTTTAATACTGTTTTTTTCTTCATTAAAAATTTGAAATAACAGTTTTCCTGAAAGAGTTAAAATATCATAAAAAATGACAAAAACACTTCCAAAAAAAATAATGTGGTTGTATCAGTAGAACAGTATTTCAGAGAAATAGTGCACATTTGATGACTGTCAGAATTTACATAACTTACACGAATTAACTAAGAGGTATAAAATTCAATTTTGGCTTAAACATCGAGAAACAGTAATTGTCATGTGGCATTTTTAGGCACTGCAAGCGTGACATCAAGGTAATGTCTAGATCACCAACACAAATATATATATATATTAAAAAAAATAACTGCTAGCTATGACATATAACTTCAGCATTCCAATATGTAATATGGGGGAAAAAATGTGTAGTGTCAGAGAAAAAGCTAGAACAAAATGGGTCCATATCCAACAACGTGTTGAGAACATTCTCCTTGAAATGGATACTTGTCGACTCAATGTCCATGATCACAACCCTAATGTATTAGGATCGCGGATTGGGTTCACATAAGAAAATCGACAGGCATCAGAATCAGAAATTATTTAGTGTTAGGAAAATCAAATCCTAATATTTAACATCTGTCCTATGAATTCCTTCCATTTATCTTCTGATCAAAATTTCAATTGGTGACCAAAAACAAAAAGAAAGAAAAGAAGTCAAAAGGACTTGGTGGGGGGATCTTTGTTTCTCTCCCAAAGCCTAAAAGTTATACTCAACTGCAGCACAAAGAGTAAAGAGGTTGTTATTCATATTAACTACATTTACATTCCTAACGTAACATCCAGAGAGCTAATAGTGGGGTTATTAACATAACAAACGTAAATGTTCTATATAAATAATACTGTTTCAGGCCAGCAACCGCTCATCTGACAGCATTTAGGCACAGGCTCAACATCTGTTTATGAACACTTTGCCTAATGATATCATCAGATATCATTAAGTGCGGCAGAATACAGCATAGAGGCAGGTGCAGCTGCCTTCACAACCCATCACAGAGAAAGAAAAGAGCTGCATTCCCCATCCAAAAACCCATCATTAGGACAATTTTCTTCGACAAACCAGCCCTGTGATTTCAATCTGTATATCACCTGTAATTGTAGTTTTTAGCAAGAAGCTGATTCTATACATTTAGCGACGAATCACGTTGATGGCCTGAATACTGGAAACACATTTGTGGTACCAGCTGCGGCAGCTTTTTTTAGAGCCTGTGTTAACAAAATACTGCTAACAAGGCAATGCTTGGAGTGCAGCTTTGTTTCTCTTTCTTGTTCATAGTGTTTAGATGTGCATAATTATGGAAATTAGCAATTGATTGCTTCTCAATAATAATTGATTACTGGTCACTGAACTCTTCTGTAGCACTTTGCCGAAGGTGAGGACATGAGATAAGTGAATTCTTACCAGTTCCAATCATATATAAAGAAAGAGACCAAAAAGAACTCTCGATTTGTACATCAGTTTCCATGATAAACAGACCAAAGGGATAATAGAATATCCCAGAATCTAGTTTGCCCTGAAGCAAATTGTAGAGATCATAGCAAGCCTGCAGAATTCTCCCTGTGGACCATGTAAGAAACATACATCATTTTTATATATGTCAGTTGGTCTTTGATTTGAAAATATTTCTACCCATTTAATTTATCTCTTTCAGTCAGTTTTCTTAAATTGTACAATTTAAGGGTTATATCAAAAAAATGAATACCAATTTTCAACACCTCTCAAATTGAAACAAACTGACAAAATAATATGAAGTCTCTTTTGCAAAGAGGTACAAATTCATAAGCCTATCGTCTCTGACAGAGAGTGAGCACTTCAAAATGACTCTCTTCTTTTTGATCTGCTATATATCCATCAACATTTTGGTCTGTGCAAACTGACTTATTTCAGTATGGCATAATGTAGGGAATGTTACTTGATGCTGCAGCTAACATTTAAAGGAGAATGCACTTATTTTTGGCTTAATCACTACTGTCAATTAGGACATAACATATCCAATTCAAATTTGCTGCAGAATATGGAAGCCTCACAGACAATAAAGAGTCCGTGGTGTTTGTTACATGGGAAATACTGTGACTCATGGTGTTTCAAAATGGGAAGAGCAATAGGGAAAAAAAAATTAACTCTTTATTTTAGAAGAAATAATGAGCTTCCAAGTGATGTACTCTGTGGTGTGTTTATGAGAGAGTATATACGTGTGTGTGTGTGTGTGTGTGTGTGTGTGTGTGTGTGTTAATTTTTACAGAACATGGCTGTATGGCACTCAGCTTTAAACCTGATTCACAAAAAAATGCAGCTTGGTTAAAGTTAGTATGCTTAATTTCAATACTGTTTTTATCCCCAAATGGGTAGCAGATTGTATAATCATAACTCAAAAAATATGCACAAGTTATAAGAATTAGGCGACAGTTTGAGAATAAAACTGAATTCTTCCTCTTTGCCCACAGAAGGCTTTCTCACATAATGAACAGGTGCAATTTTCAGAGATCTCTGTTCAATGAGATGGCAGAAGCCACTGTTTGTTGGTTTCCCCAGCAGCAACACAGGATAATATGATAAAACTGTGATCAGAAACTAAAAGCCACATCATATATATGTACAGTTCCACTCTCTTAGTACATCTCTCAAACATAAATTTATATTCCTACCTTCCTAGCTCTTTCTTAAATTAACGTTTATGCACTGAATAACATCATTATGAATTTTTGCACTACTCGGTACCCAAAACCTGCAAAAAAAAAAAAAAAAAAAAGGCAATGTGTGTGAGTCCATGTGCTCACGCCATTATGTTAGTGCCAAAAGGCGTTAAAAAAATGCAGACAGATTCTCTGTAATATATCTCTGGGTTTATTATCAGCATGACATTTTAATGCGTGTTATTAAAATTACATTTTAGGGGTTTGGGTGGGGTTCAGGTGGAAGAATACTTTGGAATATGGCAAAAAGTTGCACATAAAAATGATTTTGATAACCTAGCAATGTCCTTGACACACTTTGGCACTACAGAGTGTATCTGCTTAAAGAGACATATGGCTGGAAAGGCAGAAGTCAGAATTTGAAGGGTATTAGTAAAACCATGTGGAGGAAGCTTGAACTGATACTGGCTTAGGCTAATTGTAACTCTTCCCTGATTTCATATGCTCCAAATCCATAAGAAAATTTTAACTATTCAAAGCATAATTTCCTTTTTTTTTTTTTGAGGTAGTTCTAAGTCCCATTAATAGGTAATCAGATAGCAAATAAGTGTACTTGCCAACAAAGCCAGGTAACTCTCAAATACTAACAGTGTAAGGTAAAAAATGTTGGCAAACGATCAACTCAAACTGCTGATCTGCTGGTGTGATTTGTTGTTGTTGCTACTGCCGTTGTTGCTGGATTATACATTGTTGAAGTAAGAGAGGCCTTCAGAGAAAATCAGAGATCAAAGTCTTGTCTTCTCAGCAAGGTTTTTCTGACCATTTAATAGCCCTGCAGAGTAGCCCTGTGGCCTTCCTTATTGGTTTTATTTTCATTAAAGCTCTATGACTGACTACTTGATATTTTTTGCAGTTTATAATTTGTTCATTGTCTTTCTTCCCTTTTTACTGAAGTGTGAGCTCTGTCCCTCACAGAAGGGCTCTTATTGATCTTCTTCATTCCTATCTGCCTGATGATACCTATGAGATATTCAGTAAAAAAATGTGTAAGATGAATAAAGGTGACATATACAATGTCCTTCATAAGCTGTGGTATGCAAGATATTCTCAACTTTTCCTTGGGATGGTCAAAATTTACTGGCCTTGTATGAATTTGCGAACAAAATCCTATTTCATTAATGACAAATGAAAACTTTCACAGGGTACTAATGCTGGTTTATATAATCTGTGAGAAGATTTTATTTTATTAGGGAAAATTAGCTTCATACTTCCTTAATATTTACTACCTTGCTACCTAAACCTTTTATAATTAAAAGCTTAGTTCAAAAGATTTTTTTTTAATCAAGCCAGTCCATATAACCTAAAAAATCTTGTTGATATTTAGATATAAATAGCAACTGTGAGACTACTTAATTTCTCTTCTGGATAAGAACATTAACCATATTAGGCTTTGCCTACACTACTTTTTTATTCAGAGTTAGACATGCTAACTGCTTTCAAACAACCATCTGAGAAAATGATTTTTCATTTAAGAGCCAATTCTCATAGTACTAGGGTAGGTGAGAGAATAAGAGGTGTGTTATTGAAAATAATTCAAAATGAGTAATCATTCTGAATGTGTGTATATCAGAGACTCCTCAAAGCCTGCCTGGCAATCTGGTTTTTATATAAGTTTGTTTATATCTATGGTGGGAACACTGATATTTAAATTTGAATGAACTGTTTTCCATAATGAATAAAAAGTACATAGCTTAATTTGACTTGTAGCAAGTCAATTTTTGAAGACGGCAGAAAGTCAAAAGTTTTTTTTGTTTTAAAGTAGAAAGCTTCTGTTCAAGACAGTTAAAGATTATCAAAGAAAAGAGATCATTAATAGGAATAATCAAGATTAGCATAGTGATAGGAATAGTTATAGAACCAGTTAGAGGCTCAGAGAGTTTCCCAACTTTAATGTTCTGAAAAAACAGGTGCAATCTTGTCTTCCTCACTAGAACTACTCCATCATTCACAGTTATTTATTTTCTCAACCTGCCAATATTTATAGTAAAGCTTGAAGAATCACCAAGTTGTACGGTCTGAAATAATGTTGAGAAATCATTCATTAACTCAGCAAATATTGAGTACCTATCCACCTTCCATACTGCCAACAGAGTGATCCTTCAAGGGCAAATCTGATCTTTCTCTGCAGAAAATCCTTCAAGGATTGTTTATTGCCTTAAGAATTAAATTCAAACTTTCGACCATGATATAAAAGATTCTTAAAAGTCCAGTAGCTACCTGTTTTGGGACCTTCGTTTGCCAACCTTCCTCTCTGGCCCTTCTTGACCACTCTGCTCCCTATTAAATTCTCCTCGAGGCCTGTTGACATCTATCCCAGAATTGACAGCTCTTGTTAACACACATTTCCATGTTCCACAGGTGCTGTTCTCTCTTCCTGAATTAGCATCTTTCCACACTTCCTTGTCTGCAAGGTGAACTCCTATTCAGCCATCAGAATCCAGATCAAACGTAAATTTTTTCTATATAAAATTTAACCAATTCTGGCTTCCCACTTGTGCTTCACTCTCACTGTAAAAGTGATACCATACTACCAATCATACTGTCTTCATTCACTCAGCAACTACTTATCAAGCTTCCAATACATGCTAAGTACTGGGGATAGATACATTGTGAAAAAAATAAATATAGAAAAAATGTAAATGCAGAAAATGAGTAATGCAATCTATGTAATATATGTTTCTCTACTACACACTATTATATATAGAGTAATGCAATCTATATTATGTATTTCTGTACTGTACACTACTTAATATTATACCCATAAATTTTGGTTAGACAGTGTTAAGTTCTCAGAAGAAACAGTAAAGCAAGGAAGATGTGTCATACAGAGAAGGTAATTAGTGTTGTTGATATTGTGGCCAGGAAAGGGCTAACCAAGGAGAGATTTTGAATAAAATATCTAGTAAGCATATGCTCACGGTGTGCTTTAACCAATAGTCTTCAAGTTTATTCTTCTGAGACTCTGTCACCTTTTTATCTCAAACAGAACCCAGCAAATAGATGGAGTCTGAGACTTAGGAATAAATAATTTTGTGCAAACTTAAAAGCTGTCAGAGCAATGGGTGGAAAGCAATGATTTATTTCTGCCTCTTGAAACTTTAGCGCTAGACATAGACCTTTTCAAGTCTTATGCCTTTAAAATGGAATTACTTATACAATAACTCTGAAGAATCATCATGTGTCTGCAAGAATATCCTCTAAGTAGGTAAAATACTCTATTGCCATACAGGAAAGAATGATCATGGTGTATTCTCATTAAAACACCCTTTATTAAAGCTTTATTAATAGCATAAAAAGATAAGTCATCTTTCTAGTTCCAGGCACTTCTTTTCCATATGAAATATTATACTGCAAAATGACTATCCTTCTAAAGACTGTCCTGTCTTGCATTGCTAGACATACAAACTTTCCTTACGAGCACATTTTTTTTCCCCAAAAAACACAAGCAATACCCATGATTTCCATGAAAAGCCCAGAAAACGTCTGTTGATACTTAGCATATAGTTTGTAATTTTCACAAATCTTCAAATCATCACAATTGTCTATGATGTAGTTATGTACAATGGGTAAAATTCTGCTCTTAAATGAACATATAGCTCACAATTAGTCTTGTGGCATATGGAAACATAAATTCTGAGCTGTCACCAATTTCCCCATAACACATGTGCAGGGTTTTGGATACGCTAAATATGATATAGGATTTATATTTATTTTTAATGATTAAAACTTTTTTTAATAGTTCTAAACAATATAATTTCTCATGTCACCAAACTGGAAGCAAGTTACATTTTTAAAACTCTTGAAAAGTAGAACTGGCAAGAGTTAAGGATAACCAAGATTTTGTTAAACTCTACATTTTGTATAATTTTAATAATGTTTCTTATTACTCTGGTAGGGCTATTTGGATCTACTGAATTTGTTAATTTTGCATAAGGAGAAACAGTAATTAATATGTCTTTGGTTGGAAATCAGGAAGAGGCATTCTATGTGTTATTTATTATTAATGCAGAGTATAAATAAAAAAATTTATAAGTTTATATAAAAGGGAAACAGGAAAGGTTTGGGTGAAACACAATTTGATGCAGAGGGATTCCCTGTCCCATTCTTTTAAAATGCACTTGTTGCTTCAGATGAAGCAAAGTTATAATCAAGAAGGAAAAGAGGAAGATTTTAGAGATTTGAGAGTGGAGATAAACAGAATAATTATTTATTGTTTCAAAATAATTTCCAGAAAATATATCACTCAGTGTGTTTAAGGGAGTTATTTACCCTAGAGAGAGCTTCAGATATTGGTTGCTCTAACCGGAGACTTCTGTTAGCTTTATCTGTAAAATTGTCATGTAGATAAAATATTTTCTTATATTTTCATGACAGTAGGGAATAACATAGAAGGTCTCAATTCAAATGCAACATTATCTTAAAAAGTGATTCTTGAGGTTTAAATGAGTAGCTACCATGTAAAGTTTTTATCTAAGATAATGAAGATAAAAATATGACTTAGCTCCTCTTCTCAATAATTCTAAACTAGAGAGATAAATAAATATAGTAGTTAAAGGACAAAATGACAGAACCAAAAGGCGAGACCTACAGTCTCCTAAATATTCTCAAAGAAGCAAGGACTTTCCTACATGTTTATGGAAAACAAATTGTCAATGGACAAAATTAGGTCCAATGAAAGAATAGACGTCCCCAAAAGTATAAAAACCCAAAGCTACCTATTTTACCTTATTAAACTGACATAATTTAAAAATATTAGTATTTTGATTTATTATTAGATCAGTTTCTATTTTTATTATAGTTATAGTTTTTCTTCTCATTTTTTAGCATTGCCAGATCAAGTGTCAGAAAAACAGAACAAGAAAATTTTTTTCAATAACTCTCTTTTTCATTATGCTCCCCTACTCCCCAAGCTGGCCACTAGAACCAGATTATTGAGGTATGCAAAGATGAGCAAATCATTCTCAATGATGTTGCCTTCCTTCAGACAAATGAGGACAACATCTCAGCAACCTCAGCAACCTCACAGCTCCTATTGCCACTGTTAGTTCTCCAACTTAGAGGTTACCAGACATGTGGTTTATAATCAACTTGAACACACCAGCTGCATGTTTCTGCTCCATTCAGCATGATGCTGTCTCCATAAAAAGTATTGATTTCTTTTAAAATTAGAAAAAAGAGACAGAAATATAATCCACCAGTGACAATTTTTGGGGAAAATACTGTATGCTGCAATTGACAACAAACAATTTATGTTACAAAGATATGAAAACCTTAAAAAATCTCTTCCAATATCTCACACAGTAGAGTACGCCTCAAAAACACCCTACTCTCCCCATCAAAACTTTTGAAAGCTCTCAACTTAGAATTCAGAGGGAAGGCCCTGCTATCTTTTAGCCTCTCTCCTCTTGCCTTGCTTGGTCTACTCCTGGTGACTCTCATCTAAATGGTTTCTAATTTGTCCTCGTTCTCTTTGGTTCTCCAGCTTAACCCTTATTCCAATCAGCAAAATAAAAGCGTAGACAGCCTGGCCTGGCAGGTATCTTCCTCAACAAAAAAATGTTCTTCCTTCTTGGGACGCAAGAAACTGAAATTCATATATTTTTTTTTATCTCTATTATATGTGTATTTAAGAGCAGTATGTTTTAAACCTATTGACTGTAGTTTTCAAAGAGAAGGAAAGAACAGTAACTTTGGGTTATGTGACTCTGAGGCATTTAGACATCAAGAAAGGAAAAAGGATTTGACTGAAAGAATATCCCTGTTGATTTATTGTTTACATGAACACTATGTGTGTGAACATCCAAAATACTCTACAGAGTTTCACATAGTGAGGCACGATGATTTGCATTTGCACTCATCCAAATGCAAATTACAATGATGATGCTGAATACAATAGCTGGCTACATTTTAAAGTACATTACGTTATGGTATTTTATATGAACACACATAAAAGTGTAACTTGAGAATCTTATCCTCAGTAGATAAAAAAGTATATACCAAAGAAAAGCAATTCAGAATCGAAGGTAATTTTAATGAAAAAGTTATAGGTCTGGGTTTCATGTTTGATGCCATGAGGGAAATATTTGAGAACTGCTTTTCTTTGGTAGCCCTGTTGCTTAATGGAATAATTCTAGACTTCTTTCCAGGCACTCAAGATTCTCCGGAACATAGTTCGGTCTTCCTTTATAGTAAGAGCACTACTGACAACTTTGAAGGCATGCTTGATGTTACTGATAAGCAGAATCACCCACTCTTTCTGTAACTCATCTTTGCTATTCCAGTATAGCCCGTTAGCTCCTTTATCTGATTATCAAAAGTTTGTGAATCTGACCATAAATCTGTAGATAATATATGGCCCAGTATATCCTCTAGTCTTTCCCTCTACAGATGAAGGGTCTAGGAGTAAAGAGACTTGCTCAAGGGCCCACCTAGGAGGAATGGGCCTGAACCTGAGGTCACTAATGCTAGTTCAAGTGTCTTTTTCACTACCCCACACTATACTTCCACTCACCAACAGCAACAATAACAACCTTTTCCCTACTTTTCATTTAAATATCATAAGTTAGTGTGACATTTAAGGGGCCTATTCAATAGAATCCATTCTGCCAGGCGATGTGTATTTAATCCATGTCTATGAAAAAAATGGATAGCTATTCCCTACAGAGAGCACATTACCTCATATTCGGTGCCCGTTATGGTCTCAGTTCATGTTTTCTATTTTCAAGTATGATATAGTGGGGAAACAGAGACTTTGACGTCCAGCACACCCAGGATTTTCGTCAACAATGCAGTGAGGGAAGTACCATTACTCTAACATTATAGATGAACAAATCAAGATTTAGAAAGGTTGACAACCTTGTAAAGCATCACTCAGCAAGTGAGTAACTGAAGCAGAATTTGAACTACGCATCCTGTGGAGCTGGCATTCCTGCACAGGTTTGTGTACTTTCCTTTCCTTGATAGAAACCTGAGCCAAAGTAATGTCCTAAAATAAGGTTTCCATTTGATTTATTAGTTAGCTTCAACAGGGTTGACTGGATTAACAGGAAGGTACCTAAATGGAATATACTCATTAATTACTGGAAGTTCTTTCTACTCCTACTACTTAACAATTTGCCACTAGATTAATTCTACAAAGCTGTCTTTTATCTTCTATTGCCTGTCAAGTAACCAATGTAGGGTCTGGATTCTGCTGGTTGGAGTGATGGTGGATGACTTTTGCTCATAGCATTTCAATGTCAGATGGGCTTGCATTTATACATTCTAATTGCTGAGATCTATTGTTTTTCTTCTTGTCAATAATCATCCTTAAAATATAAAACACCACAGAGTCCTGGCCACATCAGCCATGAGCTGATAATACTTATCCTTTTCTTCTCTCTACACATTAGAAATTTATTGAGTAACATGACATGTACTACTTTGTTTACTTTTATTGATTTTCAAGGCAGGACATCTTAATTAATAAATTAGTCCTTTATTGGGCTTCCAGGGTTCAAATCTCCATTCAGCCACTTACTAGCTGGTACAGACTTTGATAAGTTATCTTTTCTAAAGCCTGTTTCCTGTCTGTAAATAAGAGTAAAAATATCCCAATTTTATAGAAGTAATTGTTAGAGTAAACTGAGATAGATCATTTAAAATGCTTAGATTTAGTGCTCGCCATACATTGAGCACTCAAGAAATGTTTATTATTATTATTAGACACATAAAGGAACATTAACAAACTAGAAGGGAAGGAAAGCAATGCCTTCCAAAATTTACATTTTATGATGACTTTAGTATGTCTAATATTAAATCAAGAAGAAAACCCCTGGGATTTAAAAGTCAGAGAATTACTAAATAATTTCCAGCTGGGCAATTAATTTAATGCTGTGTTTTTCTCTTCAAGTTAATTATCATAGGTCAATAGCATTCTACCTTCCAGTGTTTGGATAGAATTTTGCTATCATATAAGCAGCACACCTCCCATTCTTTTTAAAAATGTTTGATATTTTGCCAGTCATGGCTAAATTTAGTTGACCTGGAGTTATTTTGAAAATAAATCCTATGATCCTAAAGTATAAAAGCCCCTAAAAGAGAACTCCAGAAGGAGTTATTTATATTAGGTTAAATTCCTAAAAATCCTTGAATCTTAGATCAATGGCAGTCAGAAACCTAGGAAGACAAAATCCCTGAAACATTAATGCTATGCAAAATTTGATAGATTTGCCACATATAGCCTATAGGAACAGTGCCACATGTTGCCTCAAACAATGTTGTGCTGCATTGCCTTGAATCACTTAAAGGTTTCCCATTGCTCTTCGGATAAATATTAAATCTTTAACTCAGCCTACAAAGCTCTCCGCAGTCTGACTCCTACCTCTTGCCTTCTCAGTTTCCTATCCTACCGACCTCTCCCCTCACCACTCTGTACCTGCTAGACTGGCCTGCTGACAATTCCTCAAATGTGTCATGCTCACTGTCCTTACAGTCCTGCAAACGCTCTCTCCTCACACTGGAGTGCACATCCAGCCAGCCACCCCTTCCCCACCTAGCTCTACCTTCAGCCCATCTTCCTTGAATGGAGACTTCCCCAGGGAGCCTCTCCTGGCCTCCTCCATCAGATCAACCACTTGCTCAATTGTGCCTGGTGCTTTTGAGGTCTCTCCCCATAACACTTTGCAGAGCTTCAGCTTTATACCTTATAGGAGATGATCTGCACATCTCCCTTCTAACCTGCCAGCTCCTTAGGTGTAGGGATATTGTCTTCATTCAACATTGTTTTCACAAAATCCTGCACAGGGCCTGGCGAGCAGTATGTTATCAAAAAAATATATATGGAATGAAGAAAGAAAACCAAAAACTTAAAATAATTTTAAAAAGAAAGCAAAAAGCCTTCTGAAATCAAAAAAAAAAAAAAAAAAGCCAGTTATCATGTTTGGTCAGACACGTGAGTTTTCAACATTTAGAAGAGTGATTTTCAAATGCTGCCTCATTATGGTCCAGGGCTTTTTCCTAAATTCCAGGGGACTCATTTGGGTTCTTCCCTGGGGCCTCCAATGGTTATATCCCCACCAATCAAAGAGAACCAATTTCTATTGGTATTTTTCCACTGTATTTTCTTTATTTCACAATCCACGAGCAAAGAATTCAGAGAATAAAAATAACCTGAAAATCAGTGATGTAGAATGCAACCATGGAATAATTATTTTGTTTTTAAATGTCATAGCAAGGTCAAGTTGCCTTAGGTAAACTTTGTTAGCAGATGTACTTTTTCAACTCCCTAAATTCTATTCCCAACGGGCAGTCATGCTCTCATACATTCATGCATATCAGAAAATACAGGTATCACTGTCTATTTCTGGTTGTCGATCATCTCTCTCCCCTCATATATGTAAGCCCTTCAGTGGTTCCTCTGATGCCCAGAGGAAAACAAGCAAGTCCATGGAATAGCGTTTAAAGACCCTATCATTATTTTCGCTTACTTTTCCAGCTCCCTTCTCCTCCTCTTGCGCTTTACATTTAAATCATGAAACAGACCATTATAATTTTCCATGCCTGTACCCATGTACTTGCCATCCTGTCTTGTGGAATGTACTACCTCTTCTTGAATAATTCCTTCACTTCCTTCATGAACCAGCTCAGATGTTACCATTTGCTTTTTCTTGTCTGGATAATTTACCTAAATCCCTACCATGTGCACCGATAGAACCCTATGGTTTTCCACTAACCATAGGCCTTAATGCACTGACTGGTTCTGGTTTACTTTTTTTGTCTGTCTTTCCTGCCTGGGTATCTCCTTAAATCCAGATTCTGTATTTTTAAGTTCTGTGTCCCTACTTCTTATATCACTGCTTCTTATAATAAATGTACATGGAAAGAGTAGAAGAAAAATTCAAATCACTTTAAATAGTTCCTTGGCACTTAAACATTTAATATTTATAATTTCAACTCATTGTGAGAATCTCCAAAGTGTATGCCATACAGAACTTTGCTGAATCCCAAACAAAATTATGCATGCTGGGAGACTTCTCCCTACAAACATCCTTTAGCTGGTTAGAGAGTTTAGTCAACTACTCTAAATTCAGCTTCTAACAGTTTTGCTATTTTTATGATAAATAAATTTTATTATGACAACAATTTTTGACAATTTTCAATTCTTGTGAAATATACTGGGAACTCTATGGACTTTTTAAATTTAGAAAGTTGAAAAACAAAGAAAGTGATTTTCTCACTGCACAGGTAATAAGGGATGGTGCTAATATAGTTTAAAGATCAGTATTTCTCAACGTATGTTCTAATCCACTAGTCCCTTGAGATTCTGAACAAAAATGTGCATGAGGAGATATATTTGAGAACACTGCATTCCTGGCCCTGCAAGGAGGTTTGCAGTATATATGAGCACTTAAAAAGCTCTGAGAAATTCTTCAGTAAAAAAAATCTATCTTTATTTAGCTCAACATTCCCAAACTCATTTGATTGTGGATCTCTATGAACATTATAAGAAATCATTTTGGAAAAGGCTAATCTTGATCATCAAATTCTCAACCCAATGCTTGCCTTTTAATTTACAGTGGTATTCGTACATGCAAAGGAGAGATCCAAAAAGATTATTTGGGACATCATCTTTACCTCGAAGGGTCTATGCGATTGAGAACATACTATTTTAGATGATTTTTTTTTTGCTTATTCTTTGGCATGAAATATATAACTGCTTATTTTGTTGTTGTTTTTCCCATGGTAGTTAAGCATAAAATAAATATGTATGATATGTTTGATAATGGAATAAATCACACTGATTATTTTTAATGGCATAGTAACTTTCCTACACTGTTACTAAAGTTCAATAAATTTTCTTTACATCCTATCACTATTGCTGCACCAGAGTAACAGATTAAAGTAGTTATTTTAATGGCATGAATCTTAATTTAAATTTAGAACTTACTACTTAATACTTCCAAATTTTAAAGTTCATTTTCACACATGCATGCATGTACACACATATAAATACATATAACCAAGAAGGGTAAACTAAAAATCCTAAATGTCTTTTAAGACAAATGCAAAGCTTGGTTGAATGGACACATATGTATGTAATAGTTGGTATTTAACAATTGATACCTCTGTGAGTCATGTGAGATTCAATCCAGGAACAAAAAAGAAAATATAGAATAACTATATTTGGAAAATTCTATGTTGAAAAAATATTTTCTGAAACGTTCGATATTTCTTATTTATAATGCAAATAAATTAGAACCAAGCTGCCCAAAAGCCTAATTTTTACCTCCTTAAGAAAAATTAGAGAGATCTGTAGTTATCAATTTACCAGTAAATGTAAGTACATTTTCTAGATGAATTTGCTCACACTACTTCAGTATGGTTTATACTGCAGAAACAAGCGGAAGCTGCAACTGGGCTACCGCTTGATAAGTAGCAAAAGATGGAAGTATCTGAACACTTAGGTTGTCACCTTAAAACAAACTGTCACACATTTTTCTTCACACATTTGAAACCCAACTTATCAACCTTAACAAGTGTTGTTATCAAAAGAATTTTGGTGCCTTTGTTCTTTCCCTTTTGCAAGTAAATTACACTTTTAGGATTTATTAAGACAAGAAACAATTTTTGAATAGCAGGTCAAAACTCTCTATGGAAAAATTCTCATTACTTTCTAGCCTGAAGCAGTATTTACCACCCAATGTATCCATCTTTCTCCTGTTTCTTCTATATCTATATTTCCTGAATCTTGTTTCTGTGCCTAATGCTATAACATTGCAGCAGTTTGTTCAAAGCAACACTCTTATTTTTGCTCTTAGCCGGTGCTATACAAACCCTGATCAATTATTGAACTAGAAGCCCTGAAGTAACACAACCATTACTGCGGTGGGCGGATAAAAATGGAACACTTTCAGCTGCAGTATATTTACTTTTGAGTTTCAGCAAACAAACCAACAAGTTAAACTACCTTGTCTTTCACTTTGCTCAATGTACTAATATTTCCTGCTTCCTTCAAAGTTTTTTTCTTTAGAGAGCAAGTCTCTGAAAATTCCAGTTTCTTTTTGGAATTGTGATAACCTTAACATTTATGCAAAAGAGCCCTGCAACCGGGACAAGACAGGCTTAAGTGAGTTAACATAGACAAGTCATGCCAAGAGCTGCTTGGTATTTTACAAAGTTCACCAATGTGTCGTCTTCATATGGTAATAACGCCACAAAGAGTTCATGATGATATTTAAAACAACAAACAGTATCACTGAAAAAAGTATTCATTAAAGCTTTTCAGAAAAGTCAAATTAGAGGTGGAGAAACTTTTCATAAAGAGCAGCCACTAATCACATTTGGACTTTTTTCTTTTCTCTCTTCTGCTTACTCCATGATTCACAAAGGATTGCCCAAGATGTTGTAACTTTATTTTTTTTAATGCTCCGTTATTTAATTATACAGAATATATCTGATCAGGTTGCCAATGAAGGCTACAAGTATTTATCTTCTGATAATGCTAACTTGCATCTGCTGCCTCAATATAATGGTACACTTTTTTTCCCCTTTATTTTCATTGCAAACGTCTGTTCTAGGTTTTAAGGACTAAATGATAGTGAAGATAACTGGAAGTATTCCAAGGTTTTTATATGTAGTGCTCAGTGAAAACCAAAATTAGTAGTTATACTCCAGAACTAATAATATTTGACATTTATTCTTATCGTTGCCTGAAGTTTGGGTAGAGAGTTCCAGCAAGTTTGTGAAAAGTAGCTAAGGACAATGTAAGAAATTGTTTTAAAGTGGTATGTGTCTGCAATCCACTCTTAGCTCTTCTTTTCTAGCAGAGCAAATAAAAGAAATCTGCATAACCTCTGAGCACCAAAGGTGAGCACATTATGAAAAACACTTTCATGAATTCATAAGTATGTCATCAAAGCCACTTGAAGCACTTTGATATTTGAATAGAAAAAGACATGAATAAAAATGCCATGTGCATTTGGAAACTTTCATAATTTAGGATAGTTTATCTCAATGTCTTGTTATGAAGTGATGCTCATCTTTCTCCTCATGTACTCTTCATTTGTGAATAGGCCTATTAGATATAATATAGAGCAGAAAATACCTCGGCCGAAATATAGGACAGATAAGGATCTTATCAAACATTTTTAAAATATGAGGGTATTTGTACCTCTAGCATTATGAAAGCCAGTTTATATCTCACTATCAAGATGACCAAAGAAAGACTTTTTTTTATTTATGCCATGTTGCTGTTAGTGAATAGGCAACAATGTCACATTATTATGAGTTTCCTTTCCCTTTATTCATTTCAAAGAGAAGAAATAATGTATTTGTATGCCCAGTTCCTACAACATCCATTTCTTTGTTTGAATTGATATTGTGATATAAGCATGGTATAAATGAGTTGGGAGGGGGAAATACAATTTTATTTATACACTAGGTTGACTGAGAGAGAGATGGACAATTTATTGACTCAAACATCTGCATTATTATTTTTAGGGCTTTGTGGCAGACAGCTCATGAAAGGTAGCTTGTACGACAAGAAAACTAATTTGAAAAAATTGCAGAAAGGACTCTCTAGAAATGTATGCTTTGTGAAACTGTTCTTTATTTAACACGGTTCTGGATAATGGAAACAGGCTGACTGAATTTATGAGGTGTGAAGCTTATGTCTTATAATGATTAACATTAGAATCATAATTTAAATCTGAGGTCAGATTTTAAAAATGATATTAACCCTTCTACTACTGTCAAAATATCCAGTCATCTCCCTTTTTGCTCCAAAAGATGACCTTAGCCTTCCTAACGTGGCTAAATACTTTAAACATTTCTTCATGTACTTCCTAAGTATATCTTTGCTGTTGTTGTTGTTGTTGTTGTTGTTGTTGTTGTAACAGTATCAACAATAGTCCTCTCAGAAAGTTTAGCTTGATCACTGAGAGGAGATGTGTCTATATAATCTTTACTTAGATCTGACTATTAAGAATGTCCTATTTACTCATCTATTCATATATTCCTTTATCAAAGGAAAAAAATCAAAACTATTTATCAGGAGATTACTATACATTATGTGCTCTGCTTGATTTTGACAAAACAAATAGTGTGCAAGACACTGTTCCTGCTCTGAAGAGTTCAGAGTCTACTAGAAGAGACAGACAAACAAACATTTTTTGTTAAGTACCAGCATAGAGATAAATAGGTCTATGGCACCTTAGTGGCCTATAAAAGGTATGCGTTTTGTTTGTTTGTTTGAATGTTTGTTTGTTTTTACAAAAGAGGAGGATAGGGAAGAGGAGTGGAAATGTGAAGAAAGTTTCACCAAGGGATCTTAAAGGCAATCAGTGTCCAACAGACTCCCGCCCCCCCCCAAAAAAAATCATAATAAAAATATATTGCTAAAATGACGTTCCAAGGGGGACAATAAATGTTTAGTTGTTAGGTAGTAGTCGTTAGGTAGTACAATCATGTAAAAGATAATCAACTCTGGTTTGTGAATGAGTTCATAGTTAGCAAAGCACCTTCATTCACATCTGATCCTTCTACCAGCCTTTACTGCTGAAATGATTCCTCTCCTTGTGGAGCTGAAATAAATGAATATATGATCACCTCAGAGATCCATATCTAATTAGGGGCAGAATGAGAACATCACTTACAACTCAAACCTAAGAAATAATATTCTTTTGAGAGAAAGTAACATAGGTTTAGCAATTGTTACTTGAACATGCTGATGAGGAAAACTAGAGTGTGTATACAATATAAGCTACTTATGTCTAGTGTGCAAATAAATACTTTCTCTATGGATATCCAAATTGATCTAGGGACATTGAGAGTTACCAAACATATTACTTTAGAAATGGAAAATTGCAACTCATTCTGTGTATATTTATTGCTTAGAGGAGTTTTTCAATATATCATTGATGGAGAAATAAAACCTTGAGGACAAATTGAATTAGAAAAAACTTGTAATTATATTTGGGTAATACGTAGAAATTGCATAAAGAGTGTAGTAATATTGTGCATATGCTACTTCAAGACTTGAAAGTCATGATTCCCTTGGTTTCTTTGCCCTTATACAATGTCCCCAAAACCCTAAAAAAGGTATACTTTATTCAACTGTAAAGTGATAGTGACTTAGAACTCATACACAATTACTTATGAACTACTAAATTTAACACACATATGACTATGTGTATGTCACATCTTTGTCTTATACTGTGCCACTTGAGAACTTTATTTCTAATAAGCGTATTTATTTTATATAGTAAAACGATGGGAAAATGGTAGCATAGTAGAAAGATATATCCATAAAAAATATTTTAAGCAGAAACAGTGAAATATCAACATTACAGTACATTATTTATACTTCATAGATCTTGCAGGCCAATTTTTACTTAAGCCCTTGAACTTTCAACAAATAGTCACTAAACTTTTAAGTTTAATGTTAACTTTTTTCCCCCTAAAATAATTCATAATCACCAGGCATTTTTCTTTAAAATATGTTCTCTCATAACTTTAGAGTGGTTCCATAACTTTGGTGAAAGTTTTGCAATTAAAACTCTAAGATAGAGATTCTGCTGCTAAATTAGGCATGTGTGGTGTGTGCATGTGTGCATAAATAATTTGTTATATATATATAAATGGATATGGATATATAATTTCCATATAAATTGACAGATCTTGTAGTATGTTAGACATAACTTTATATATTAGTCTTCTATGACAGTGTACAAATTGCCACCGACTTAGCAGACCAAAACAATATACATTTCTTATTTCACAGTTTCCATGGATCAGGAATTCAGACACAGGTTACTCTATTGAGTACTCTATTCAGAACTGCATAGGTGGAAATCGAGGTGTCGGCTTCAGGTTGTTCTCCCTTCTAAAGCTCAGGGATTCTCTTACAAGCTTGTGTGGTTGTTGGCAGAACTCACTTCCTTTTGGTTTTAAGGCTAAGGCCCCTAGCTCCTAGAGACCTCTCCTCTCCACAGATAATGCACAGCATAGCTGTTTCCTTCTACAAGGCCAGCTGGAGATTATCATTCACATCCAGCCCCTCTTTTAAAGGGCTCACCTGATTAAATGATGCCCACCCAGGATAATCTCCTTTGGATTAAAGTCAACTGCTTTGAGACCTTAATTACATCTGAAAAGTCTGTTCACCATTGCCATAAAACATAACCATATCAAGGGAATAATATTATTTTTGCCATATACTTAAACCTGAGTGTAAGTCCAGGCCACAGAGATCATGGGGGTCTTTTTAGAATTTGCCTACCAGACCTTAACTGAGCATAATAAAATTGTTGCCTAAACATTAGTGAGGGCAAGTTTATATCATTCAGAAATCAAGGGCAACCTTTCAGCAAAAGTGTACAAAATACATTGATAAGTTGCTTTTATTTATTATCATAAGGGAGGGAAATCAGAAATGCATACACTCATAAATAACATTGAAAAATAATCTATGATTAAATGTCAAAATGAGTGGCATGTACAATAACTCAGAACATTAATCATTTGAAATGAGCTTTAATTGTTGGAGAAGGCCCCATTAAAGAAGAGATTTAGGCTGGACCCTAAAAGATACAAAAGGCTGACTGAATGGACAGAGACTAGAGTTTCAGCTTATTAAGCCATTTATCATTCTTTCTCAATAGTGCAGTGTAGAGCCAGGCAGACAAGAGTTTGAATTCCAGTTTTGTCAATATGTAGCTGTGTGACTTTATGTAAGTTATTTGAATTCTCTGAACCTCCTTTTCCTCACTTATGAAAAAGGAGTAAAAATGCTTATGTCGCAGGTGTTAATCAGAGAACAGAAAATCAAATTTCTGGATTGCTTACTCACAGAATCACAGAAAGAATACAGGAACAAAAATATTAAATGAGAAAATTACTTTGAAAACTGTAAAGCAAGTGTTATAAAAATGTAGGTCACTTGTATCATAAGTTCCTCAGTGACATTCTTTCCTTGGTTAAAGATCTCTAATTTGTTGCCTTACCACATTTGATCTAATAAATATGTAAGCAACTCTAAGACTATTCTGAATAAGGAAGTTAAAAAATAAACAGACAAATAGTAAATTAGTTTTTCAACTGAGAATTTTTTTTATGATTTAATACCACAAAAGAAAAAAAAAAAAGCATGGAAATATCAGGGAACATAAAGGCCAGTGTGGGTAATACTTAGAAAAAGGATTTGCTTTTGTTTTCTTTTTTGTTTGTCACCATTCTTGTTAGTAATTGTGTTTGGTTTTTAATAAACAGTGTATATAATACATTTTCATTGAATAAGTGCAATGTGGAAACCAGTGATTTAAATCTTAAAAGTATGACCAACATGCATTACAGATATGCACCCTCCCACTGAATTATATATATATCTCCCAAAAAGATATATGTATATATACCTGTATATATAGGTATATCTATAATCTCAAAAAAAAAATGTGAGATTAGAAGCTCAAAGTGATTTTTTTCTGATGTAAGTATATAATAGTTCAAGTTCTCCAAATAAAGGATTAATATCTCTAAGCGAATAACTTAGTTTATCGGCATCAACAGTTTTAATTCATATTTTATACAATCAAAATAAAAACTAGATCTTGCCTTGGATTCCAAACATATCTTCCACTTGATAATCTTTGTAAGTAAGGTGACAAGGGAAGACTCTGAGAATATTTATTGAATTGTGAAAGAAGAAATTTGACAAACAACATACTTAATCATGTTCCATTTATCATCATCACCCCGTGACAGGATATAAAAACAATTGTACTAAAATGAGGTGTTTTGTTGAGGATGAGGCTCTAGAGTATTAAAAAAAAAAAAAGATTTGTATTTGAGTAAATAAAATTCTGCTGGAACCTGAAATTGAAGAGTATTTGAAGAAAATGCTCTGAACTATGGTAACTGATTATTCTTCATTTATAATGTCTGTTTCAAGCTGTTTTGAACATACGGTCCAAGAAATTTTGAGTCAAGATAATATACAGCTAGAGAAAGACACCAACTTTTAGCTTAACTACATGTGAAATGAATTTTCAAAGTTGTCTAGGTAAACGGAACTGGTATATATTTAGCTGGCTTTCCTTTTTTGATAGTATATCTCTGAACCATGTGAAAAGATGAGATTCATAAGAAATAATAAAACCTCGAGATTGACTAGTAAGTGTTCTTCTCCAGCCACGACTTCTGACCTATTGTGCACATGCCGGAGAAGAAATCTAATTTTGAATATTCATTATAATCATGTTTTTAAAAAAAAAGAAAAAAAAAGAAAAAGAAATACATTTTAATGTCACACAGAAACAAAAGCTGTTCACGGGCCACAGCCTAGTCACTTAGGTTTACCACAGAGTGATGAAAATTCATCAACATGTCAAGAGATCTGTATTTACCAAGTTTGATGAAGAAAATCTGACAAATACTATTTAAGATAAGTGGCATTTTTTCCTAATTGTTTTCATATGGATGAATAAAAATCAAGTGCCCTGTTACTTTGATAAAATGCTAAATTGTTTAAAAATTCATATTTGCACAATGGACCAGCATACAAACCGAACATAAGATTATGACTTCAAAACCAATGTATAGATTTTTCCCTAGCTAAGCTGGTACAATACAGAAAAGAAAGTACTAGTGAATGTTTAAAACTGAACTAATAAATTCGATTTTACTCTCTCTACAATCCTCCCTAAAAGGCAACAAAAATAAGTATTAGGTTACAAAGTAATAAATATTTCAGCCATGGAGAATATCTCATGCATTCTATATTGGTGGTGGTCCATCAAAGGCAAACATAAATCATTTTAGCAGGTTATTCACCTCAGGATTTAAGTATGTGAACAGTGAAAAAAAACTATGGAAGATTTTCTCAGTCCACACAGATTGTGTCATAATTTCAAGGAAGAATAAAATATGCTAGGAAAACAAAATATAAGACAGAAAAATATTAACCTTAGTTGATTTTATAACTAAGGAAAGACATGATCATATTCTAATCTCTGTTCTTTCTGTAGTTGTATGTGTGGGTGTGTTTCTATGTATGCATGGTGCATTAATAATACAATTTAAAATCAAAGAACCATAAACCAAATTAACAAGTGGTAGAGCTGAGATTTGAATCCCAGATCAGTAAGATGGCATAACCTATGGCCTTGGCCTCTCCTCCACGCTTATATCTCTTCATATAGTTTTCCCAAAGGAAATTATAGAGCATTTTAAGGAAATCCTAAGATTTGAAATTCACTTTGCCTGCCTATTGCCTGCTTATCTGTATTTTTTTTTAATTAGAAAGTATAACACAGTAGAAGAAAATAATAAATCATTTCTAAGATAAGACTGATTTCCAATCTTGAAATAAATTTCCTCACTCTTTTGCATGTTTCATTCTTTTCTAAGATGTTTGCACTTTTGCATGCTGAGCTAGGACAATCATCAAATACAAGTCAATTCCTACATTCACAGACTCTTCCTTAGCCATTTCAGGGTGATGCACATAGCTACCTTCATTAAATGTTAAAGATTCCTGAAGAAAGCTATTTTTAGGACTCCATTCGTTATCCAATTCCATTGCTTTTGGTGAGAGGTCCATCATTTCAAAACACAAAAATTATTCTCATATGTATCATAATATTAGCTTATCTACATTTTCTAAACTGAAACACTTTATAGAGTGCAAGTAGGATCCATTAAAATTACACTGGAAAAGTAGGCATCAAACTGGAGAACCCAAGGCAAACTGGGAAGTGCACTCAGGGAAGAGGCATTTAGGTAAAATCCTTTACCTTCATAGCAGTAAATGTTATATCAAAAGTCAATTAATTTCCATTAATCCAAGACAGACAATGAGTTGACTAATAACTAGAGGTATAAACATTAAAAGATAAGAAACTAAGCTCATATCATTGCAAAAAGAAATGTGTCGCTTTCTTATAATAACATAAAACCTTCACCCGAGCCACTCTTCCAGTTAGTAAGATAAACATTTCACACATGAATTTCTCCTACTCTACTCCGGTACCACATACAAGCATCATGAAGTACAGGCAGAAAGTAAAGAAATAATTCTGTGAGAGCGGTAATTATTCTACATCTTGAGTCATTGTGTATATCATAAATACTGACCTTCGGTTTTTTCCATCAGGCAATTTTATAATTTAAAATGGGAAAACTTATTTGATCCTCAAAACTCTACCAAAATAAAAATGTTTAAATTTGTGATTTACTATAATTTATTAGGAATAATATTATTACATTATTATATTATTGTACTGTATTCTCATGTTTAGTAGGAAGATCGTAATTGCATTTTTAGATTAAATAATCACAGTTCTATTATTTCTGCATCATACCTCTTACAAGTAACCCAGGACGGCTGCTATTAGAGAGTTATAGAACAGGTAACAGTCTTTGGTTGATTAAATTTTTCCAATTATGAATAAAAATAATATCTTAGTAACTGTATTAGTTTCTTTTTGCTAATAAAGCAGACCCTTACTTAAACAATGGATTTTCATGGCTGAGGCAACACAACCTCTCCTAAATGCTTCGGTAAGTCTGACAAAAATAAACTGCACACAAGAGTCCAGCCACTGAGAGATCCCAACCCTGGGAAAGGTTTGGAAGCCAAAAAGAGGGTGGGCATGGCACAGAGGGCTTGAGCAGCCTGATTGGAACTAGAACAGCAATTTAAAAGAAATAAAGAACATTGTTCACGCATAGGAGAAAGCAATCTTAGAAAGCATAGAGTTTGGGGAAAATGAAAACAAGCTTTTTAGCAAAATGAAAGCAATGCCTAGACGGTGATTATAATTAAGCTTTTACCTACTTTTAAGAGATAGTGGTTAAGTACCCTGCAGCTCTATTAAGATGACAACTGTAGTGGATGTCTCTTTATGTCCAGTCTGCCCTTCTTCCTTTGGAGAAAATATCCTTTCACCTCTCAGGCCAGGGGGTCCAAGCCCTTCTCCATATATGACCACCAGCCCCAGGTTGGGAAAAAATTTGATTTCTCAGCCTGTAGTAATAGGTTTAAGGAAGAGAATGTGACCACTGCTCTGTCTTTGAGAAGCCCCCTCCGGACATTTTGCCAGAAGTTATTGGAACAGGCAATATCTCCTATCCTGGTTGCCTGAATGCTGAAGCTCACATCAATTTGAACCCGCTGTGAGAGAAGACCTCTTTAGAAATAAAACCAAGGGACAAGAAAAGAGGAGAGGGACAAATCAGTTCATTCGATTTTTTGCTTACGTGAGTTTGAGTGAGCTTTCGTCACCTATAACCTGAAGAGCCCTATACTTTCCATGAATTAAAGTTGGACTGAGGCATTTAGACTGAAAATATGTTTACACAATTTGTATAAACTTGAGCAACTAGGTTTGATGTTCTGAGGCCTTTTTCCTCTTAAAAACAAAATATCTTTTTTTAATAATATTTTACTCTTCTCCATGGAGAGTAGAGAAGATAGCAGGAAAATGGTGGCACCCTCCACCTCCCCGAGCCAGGCAAGGCACACAGGGAACCAGGGCTATCCATTACTATCCAGGGCTGGGGCTGAGGCTTTCTCTTACAAGGAGTGCAGGCTTTTGGCCTCTGAGCACAGGTCTTGTGCTGTGAGGTAGTGCCTCTCCCAAGTACAGCTGTACATAGGTGCAGTAACTGAAGCATTACCAGGCAAATTTGTTGTTACCTGTCAGAAGCCTTGCTCCCTCTGCAGTATTATGACCTTAAAAATATCCTTTTTTGTTTAAAACTTCAGCCTTTTTACCTTAGGGCCTTTAATGCCCCACTCTACTAACTCCACCCCGCCTCACCCCAACCATGAAGAGACTACAACTGTCCAATACAAAACATATACAGCCCCCCTTTTCCTGCTTGGAGAATTACCCCAGATTTCCCTGACTAGTCTCACCTTTAACTCTTTCCTCTGGTCTTTTCTCTTAGAATAGCTTCTCATAGATTTGCCCCTGAATGTCCCACTTCTGCCCAGCTCAGTCAGACTCTAGGTTGCTCCCTTTCAGTTTTTAGCCTCTAGGCTTGTAGCAAAGAGGCTTCCAGCATATCTTGTCCAGGCTTCAGGCCCTTGCCTAGTGCTGTGCTAGTAAATGTTTACCATGAGCTCTCTGGAAAGGAAAGTTCTGATCTGTAGCATTCACTGATTTCCACAGACTCCCACCACAGCCCATTTCAGGCTAACTATATGATGTCACCAAATGTGGAGCTGGGGAGAGATGCACACAATTAGCTCTGCCACCAGATCCAGCCCACCGCCTTCCCGGCCCCTTCTTTGTCTGGTAGGAGGTAGGATATGAGAAGAGGGAATCATTTCAGATAAAGAATCTCAACCAGGTTATGCATTTTATGTTAGAAACCTCTGAGTTTTGGTTATCGCCCACACAGTTTTAATTGTCCTTCACTGGGCCCATCTGTCTACCTTACCAAGAAGTGGATAGAAATGAGATAGAAGAGAGGTTTTACATTTGGTGCTATAAAAAACACACACAGTTATAATAACATTTATTATAATACATTTCTAAAAAAATTCATAGGTAATTAGAAATATTTGCTTTCTATTGACTAATAAATAGCAGGTTTTAGTCTATTAAAAGTGACAGCTGAAGACCACTTGTATTTGTACCAGACTCAGTGTAATGTATACGGAGTGTTTTTGATAGCCTTTTCTTTCTCTTTGAAATGCTTGATTCCCAGTGAGTTATATATTTAGCTACCCACCTGTTATTTATTATTTTTGTTTACAGAAAACCATAAGTGCACAGAACACATAAAAGGCCCTATAAAGTTGAGTTTTCTAATCCAATTAGGAATATAATACCTTGGGCAACGGACAAAATGTGCAAAAAGATGGAAATATTTTTATAGAGCAGATTGAAAAAGAGTTTTATAAAAGAAGAAGGAAAAAGTGCATATAAGAAGAGAGTGATGGGTTTAGGGAACATAGCCTATAAGATATGGGAAGAGAAATTTATATTCTAAAAATAATTTATATTTTTAGAATATAAAAATATATTTTTAGAATATAAATTAATAGCATCAGATAAAAATAGGACCCAATAAAGAAAAACTATTGGGATACTCAAGAAGGAAGTGAAAGGGACAAAAAAAGAAAATAGAGCAAATGTTCTAAAAGCATCAAATATCTTTAATACCAAATGACAAATTGTGTGCTAGGAGATGAGATGTATTATTAGGGTAAATACTGTACCAAAAAGAAAATAACTATACAAATATATAGGAGAAAAATTTGTGGATTAGAAGAGACTAAGAAGACATTTCAAGTTTATAGTTGAGGTTCAACACCAGAAAATGTTTATATGCAAACTTTCTGAACCTGGTCATTTGAAGGTTTATCAGTCAATGGTTCAGAAGTGCTTAGTGTAACTTTTGCAACATTTGATAAACAATTACTGAGCATTAACCTCGTCAAGATACTATGTGTTAGCAAAGAAGAGAGTACAACAAATATTTAAGTTCCTGTTCTGGTACAGAGACTGAGACTTTACTTATATTTTGTCATTTAATCCTCATTACAGTCTTGCCAGGTTGATTTTAATAGTCTTATTGTTGGTTAAAAACAGTCATTCTGAAGGGAAAACAAAAGAGAATGAAATATTTGTACCTATGAGGGATTTCCCATCTAGTAAACAAATAACAGTCACTTTGGAACTCCTTCTCTGTGTTGACTATTTGGAAAAAAAAAAAAAAAAAAAAAAAACTCCTTTATCTGGAAATAGGGTTATGACTTTTTCTAAGATGAGCATAAACTCCTGCTTTTAGATTTCTAATTGCCAGAACTGTTATATTAAAATGGAGCTGAGTGATTTGAGTCTTAAATCACCAGAGAATCTGATTGTGGAAAGTTTTGTGGATATTTTTGTGTGCCATAATGGTGAGGAAGAAGCAGATGGTGATGATGATGACGACAAATATTCATATAGTATTTTTCCTGCACTTCCAATACTTAATGCCTTATCACCTCATTTAGGACATTACATTCTTAATGCTACCCCTTAACTTAGTCTACCTTCCGTATCTGAATCCCCTAGCCAATTGCTTATCTGTGCAGTCTCTTCTCAATCCGGTTAATCCTGCACACTGCCTTTGCATAAATCCTCCTAAATCGTCATTATAAGTACATGACCATTTTCTCAAGAAATCTTATTCTATACAATAAAGTATAAATTTCTCAGGTTAAAAGGTACAGCTACCATAAGCTGGTTACTAGTTATCTTTCCAACTAACTACAGGTTTCACAAGTACTTTCACAGTTTCATAATGCTGCATATATTTCACTCTAAAGCTTGCCATTTGTCCTTAGGAAAATGCCATCACCATGTTATCTAGTTATTAAAATGGTCTTCTTTCTTCCACTTCCTACCTCTGAGATCATCTTTTAACCCCTGAAGAATTTATTTTGTGTACTATATGCCTTTCTCCTTTTTATTAATTTATTTATTACCCAATTGCAGCATATAACTCCAGATGGCATATACCGTATCATACTGCTATTATCTAGAGTGTATGTACCACAGTGATCTATATTAGGTTCTCAATAAGTATTTCTGATGATGATATAGGCACACATACTATGAATCTCCTGGAATATTAATTTCATTCAACATTCCCTCAAGAATTATTTTTTCCATCTCTGTTATTTATGCAGCACTGTTCTGGGCACTGGTGGACAAGAAAGATAAAATCCCTGCCTTCTGGATTATATTTCAGGGTGAAGACAGATAATAAACTAATTAATAATATGACACTATGTAGTTAAAGAAAGTGTTAGGGACCTTAAAGGAAGAAAATGTTAAAGAGACAGATAGAGAGAGAGAGAGTCGGGGAATGGAAGGGAATCTAGCATTAATGAAATGGCCAGGAAAACTTAAATTGAAGCATTACTATTTGAGTATACACCTGATACATACACTAATTATGTAAGAACAATTTGGGAGGAAAACAATAAGCCAAAGATCTTTAAAATATCACTGAGTTTAACAACTCTTTGGAATATAAACCATAATAGGGTCAAGCATGGAAGTAAGGACCCAGTCAGGAAGCTATTTACCATAATCGAGACTGAAAATAATGGTGGGATTCTCACTGTATATTGAACATTGATGGATTGAACTATGTTAGTCTTGCAGTGAGGTTACATATATTTAGAAACAGAATGATCAGAGAATCTCACATTATGAATCAGAGTAACTAACCAGAATTAGGACTTTGACTCAAATGCAAATTCAAACAAAAGTCTCCAAAAACCATTTTTCTTTTTCTTTTTCTTTTTTTCTCTCCCACTTACAACTAGTTAGATTCTGCTGCACAAAGTTAATCCTGATAAATTTGTATTGCTTCTGTGTACTCTAGCACCTAGCTTGAGATAAGGTAAGCGAAGATAGAAACCTCAGATTCACCTAGGATACCAATCCATGGTAGCTCGATGGAGGTTTTATAATGTATGATTTATTATCAATAAAATTAGTTCCAATACAATAAACACTCATTTTCCTCTGGTTAAAATTAAACATAAACCGGAGGTAATAACCTTTGGCACATAAGCATAGCTCTAAATTTCCTGTTTGTCTGGAACAATAACAATACTTAAGCTTTCCTAATTACTTTTTCTTGAATATGAGGATTCTATATATAATGGACAAGATAGATCCATTGAGCATGTAGAGACTGAAATACCCTGCATTTCAAAACTGAAGAAAACCATGAATGTATGCATCCTGAGGAGAGTCCTGTTTTCTTTCCTTCTTCCCTCCCGACACACACTCATTCCACTCCCTCTTTTCTCTTTTTCTTTCTTTTCTCCTTCCTTCCTTCCTTCCTTCCTTCCTTCCTTCCTTCCTTCCTTCCTTCCTTCCTTCCCTTTCTTCTCTCTCTCTCTCTCTTTCTCCCTCCCTCCCTCTCTATTTTCTTTCATTTTTATTTCTATTTCACTAGAAAGTCCTTATAGCTACTTTCTAGTTAAAGGTTAATAGCCTGATGATACAAGTCCTCAAACGTTATTGTGCATTCCAATTGCCTGAGAAGCTTATCAGAATGCAGACTCAGATTCCATCATTATGAGATGGGCTGAAATTCTGCATTTCTGACAAACACTAAGAGGTGCCGATAGTGCCTATCTGAAGATCACATTTATGTAGCAAGGTTCTAGATGACAGACTGATGAACTAAACTACGGGACAGACTGATGGTTACAATTTTCTTTAAATCATACCCCATTTGAGTCAATTTTAGTTAAAAATTTTTTGATGCTTATGAATAAAGATTTAATATATGTATTTATTTCTTAAGATATTTAGGTTATTCAGCTATAGATAATAACTCTTGTTATTTTCTAGGTTAAATGTTTTGGAGAGAGTAAATTTTAGTGGAGTTCTTCTTGGTGTTGTTATTTCTATAATGGTTGTTAATGTTGTTAATATTATTCTACTAGCTAAAATTTTTAGCTAGTAGAAACCATGAGATTATAGTGTTGTATTGTTGTTTTCTATTCTGTACTGAAAATACCTGGGAAACTTATAATATACAAACATCTGTGTCCCACCCCTTAGCAATATATAAGTACTCTGATATCTGTATTCTTTTAAATTACCAAAGAAATTCTTATGTTTAGTTGTGTTTAGAGGAACATATATATTTAAGTAATGAAGACAAAGAATGTGTCATGATGAGCGACCACTGACTCCCTTAAAGGATGTGTAACTTTTCTTCATCCTCATTGCCAATAATCAGAAATTCTCTATCTATGCTCAAAAGAATGATTTTTTCCTCCCCTTCAAGTTGCTTGGTTCCAACCCCAAAGTCTCTTCCTCTAAGTTTTCCTTGCCTATGCTATCTATGGTCACCTATGTGAGTTTTGTGTTCATGCAGCTTTTTTACTTTTATAGCAATAGTCAAATAAAACAATTATCTTGTTTACTATGTTCATTTATCAATTTATTGTTCGTACCTCCTTTATTGGAAAGTAAACACTATGTGGATAGCCACTATTAATTGTCCATCATCATCATATTCTAAAGTTTAATCAGTACCTGATATTCAATAAAGATTTGCCAAATGAAGTCATTTAAGTCTTCAGTTTTTCTCATCTGGATAACGAGTGTGTGTGTTTGTGTGTTCTTTCCTCCTCATTTTTACTGCCATGCAATTATCTGCCAAAAATCACATGCATGTATGCACACATGTATCCATTCATCCCTTCATCCATCCATCCATCCATTTATCCACCCATCCACTTATTTAACATTGACTTATTAAACTTTCACTATGTCCTCATGACTGTGATAAAGGCTAAAGAGCTGATGATAAATAAGACAAATATGACACAAGAATATTACACCCAGTCATGAACTATAATTAAACAGGCTATTATACAATAGTTGCCAAATATATGAGGATAAAAATTTTTAAAAACTTTCAAAGTAACAATGCATCTAGAAGAAGTTTGCTGATAAAAAATATTATTTTATAGAAGTACATAGAAGCATATTAAAACTAAACATTTCAGTTATAAACTTTGCAACTTACTAAATTGTGAGCTTGAAGGCAGAGGCAATGTCAATAAATAGTTTGTAAATAACACAAAAATGGAGTTTTTAAAAATATAAGCTATTCATCATCATGACCTGTTAGACATTAATACTTCTAATGGCAAACATTCCTGTAGATTAATAATGCAAAGCAATTTGTTCATTGAGTATTTAATAAAGATTAGTTTTGAGTTCTTATATAGACAGTTCATTTGACCCTATCACAAACTAAGTGCCTTTTTTGGTTTTGATGATGACCACTGGCAAACCTGAATTCTCCATATCCAGTTATTGTAATGTTACTACTCATTAGTAACATGTGATGAGAAAAGATGGAGTTTGAGATTATAGAGTCCCAGGTTAGGATCTTATCTTGGGCACCACACTGAGATATTAGAGAAGTTATTAATCCTTGATTCCAGCTACCCACACTGTGAAATAGAACAATAAACCTAGGGTTGCCAATAATTTATGGAGAGTATTCAGTGCTCATTAGGTGCTCAATAAATGATAAGCTATAGTTATTATAATAATATTATAATTCTAAGATAGATGATATAATAATAGAATTGGCTTAAAATGAATTACATTAAGATAATTAAAGTTTTTAAATGAAGGTTACTTAATTCTTTTTAAAATATTCTATAAATAAGAAAGAAAATATAGTACTCTGAGTTATATATAGGCAAATATTTAAAAATATGTATAAGGAAATAAATGCTGATTATTAATTAATGGCATCTGTTAGTTACAAAAAGCAAATTTTCCCCTTTAGAGAAACCTGATATATTGAACATTTACTTGCTTAGGAAAGTGATTAATTGAAATATAATCGTTGCCACAATAACTCTTTAATGTTATAATCAGCAATCCTTTTTGAAGGATGAAACAGCCTCCCTTAAATGTATGTGTATGTACACGTGTTTATGTGTATATACGTACATACAAATAAAGATATATACATATGTATTAGTCCACAGCAAAATGACATAATTTTCTCATGCACTAGACATAAGAAATGTATTAAAGTAGAACAGATCGTAGATATTTGTTTTTCTTATTAATTAACTGATTTGTGAAAGTGTTTTAACTGAGGACAGATAAGTGGAATTGCATTGTCACGTCATTCATCATCTTGAACAATTTCCTTAAGAATTTCACATTGAATATGAATCCCAAACACACATTTTCAAGGTCATAATCCTTTAAATGTTAAGCCTTGAATATTTTGCATTATAATCTAGATCTAATTCATTCAAGTTGCTTTAGAGGTAGCAAGTATGTATCTAAAACTGTTTTCAGGGAAACTTAAGAGATTTATGAAGAAGCTTCTTAGAGTTCTTTTTTCTTCTCTTAAAGACCAGAAAGTTTTATTTTTTCTTGAAGCATCTTATTAACTAAAAATAAAGGTTGGTTTTATTCCAATACTGTGCCAGTAACTCTCTTTCAAACTTTGAGCCCTGAGCTCAAATCCCTGTAGGGTAATGTGCATCTGAACTTCCCCAGGAACTTGCGTGGTAGTGAAGGCCTTTCAACCTTACAGATACGTCATAGGCATTCGCTTCTACCCTGTGCAGTGAAGTAACTGTCGGGTTCTGATAAGAGTTAATTGTAAAGGTGAGTTATTTGGAAACTCTTTTCTAGCTTTAAATGTCATCTACCATTTTTTGGATGAGAAATGCAATTTTTTAATTAAAAATAAAATAAAATTCACGTATGTTAAAGCATTATAAAAGATTGGTTTCCTTCTTAGCAGAATGTAGGCTCTGGCAGAAATATGGTTTCAGGTGTGGGTGTAGGAGGGGAACCAAACTTGGATGAAACAGGATTTTATCTTCCTAGGGTGGGCTGCCAGTTAAATTTCTGCAAATAGCAATGTCATAAAGCATGGTTTTAGAAAAAGACCATGTGCTTTCTAGAGTAGCAATTGGGAGAGAAACAACAAAATTACAAGGAGGCTAAATGTAAAAAACAAGCTTTTTCCCCATCCACCTGAAGTCTTGCAAAATAAAAATGCATTTTAAAAATACACTTTGTACAATGACTTTTCAAAATCAGAGTACAACAGCATGAATCTTAAAAGTTCCAAGAGTGCCTGCTTGGTGAACTCTACTCTCTGGGTTCTAAGATATAAAGGTTAATTAAAGAAACGACAAGTTCTCTGCTTCTCTAACATGGCTAAGGAAGACACATTAGTAAAGCCACATACAAAGCTGAACAGCAATTAGAGAGAATCAAAAAACAGACACACAAAATGGAATCTTTGGCAAGCCTAGAGATAGACTCTACCTCAGCATCTGTCGTTATGTTACAAACATCGAAAAACCTTACGTTTCTGATTTTTGCTTCTTGTTCCACCAATCTACCCTCCCACATGTACATAATCTTTGCCTCCACATTCCCCTGTAGCAGGGTTTTGTGGTGAAACTGAAGTGAAGAAGAGTTACAGTAAAAGAAAATCATTTGAAGTGACAGAGGGGAGATGGCTCTTTTGGAATAATGAAGAACAATAGGAGGAGATAAAGAAAACCAGCTTTTAGTGGAAAATAGAAGTAGTTTTTCCCTTAAGAAGTTGAGCTGTGAGTAGGGGGGTGGCAATTTGATTTCATACTCATAAAATCCCTGGTACCATTGCTTTGCTTTTCTTTTAGCAAATAAGTCAATGGTCCTCTTGGTGCTTTTCCTGTGAGTCAGTTATACTTCAAACTCTGTAGTTCCATTAACTTTCTGTTTATTTATTCTCTGTTTTCCATAGGATCCTACCCCAGGCTAAGTTTTCCATTTATTTCTTTTTCATCTTATCAGTATTTTTTTTTTAACTCTCCTGAGTCATTTTTAACATACAGTTAGGAATTTTTCCAGCCACTTAAAAATTCTATATTCTTTTCCTGCCATTTAAAATACAGTATTATAGTAAATCACTGCTGCTGGGAAGAACATCCTGATTTGATCAGTGTAACCACAGTGTAAAGTGTGATAGACAGAATTCAAACACTAAGAGGACAGTCTCTAGTTTTCATATGCCATTCTTTAGTTAAAGATAAGTAATAGATTAACTACATTTAAATTAAGACATCAGAAATATATTTGGTATTACTATTTTTTTTAACTATGACAATTTCACACAGAAACTCTTTTGTTAGAAACTGAATTTGTCATGTAATAATTAGTTGTGGAATATTACCACAAACAGGTGTCTGTAGCCTGTCAAAGTCAGAACAGGTGATTTAGAATTAGCGTATTAAAAGAACTGTGAATTAGCGAAGCAAAAACGTGTTAATTTCTTGTTCCATCTGTTAATATGAATTCACTGCCAAATATTTTACTTTGTAGAACTGTGCTGGGATTGGCAAGAACATACACTATAAAAAAAGTTTAAAGGCCTGAATGTTTAAAAATCATGACATACGTTACTGCAAAAATAACTTCTACATTTTGAGCATGCTTTTTCTTCTTTATGTTTGAAAAAAAATAACTGCAGAGATTGCCATATAATATAGAAAGTTAACTAAAGAAAACATACGATCAAATGTTAGACCTTTAAAACAAAAATTGGAAGAAAATGTTATTCAAGAATGTTTGATTATAAATGAAGACTAATTCTTCAGTGCTACTTCTCAGATGTATCTGAGAACACTCCAAATTACTGAAAGATAGAGAGAAAAATATCTGCTGCTACCACGCAGCTCGCATCCAATAATATCTCCTTATTCAGAGATGCCATTATAGAGAGATCCCTTTTTTCTACCCAGATACTATAATCCTTTAAAAGATTATGGTGCAGTTTAGGTCACTGAACCACAATCTCTATATAATGGCCTAAATCTATTGTTCATTAGCTCAGTTTTGCTTCTTCCCTGAAATTTTCCCTGTGTGGATAAAGTCAAAATACATTATACCCTTAAGTCCACATGCATGTGTGTGATTATGTATACAGGTGGTAGTAGGAGAGGGTAGAAAAGTATGAAAAAGAGAAATGGCCTGTAATAAAATGAAAACAATTCTTTGTGTGTTTGACCATTCCAACACACAAGGAACCTGGCCTGTAACTGGACACACTTTTATTCTGAAAACCTTAAAAGAATGTTGACCCATGAGCTATTGAACCAGTTTGCCATCTTTGTATCTCTTTTCTTTGCAGTCCAATGCATGGGAAAATAACGGAATTTGAAGTGCATTGAAATTTGTGAGCTTAGACATATGCTAAGAGTACAGTTAACTTGAGTTACTTTTTCCATGCTGCCGAATTGGGTCTTGAATGAGGCAGTTTTGTGACTTAAACAGATTTCACTAATTTTCTTTCCTTGCACATTTAAAAAACAAACCACACTCTCCCATATTGCTGTTTGGGTTTTAACGGAGCTAAGGCATGCACACCCAATTACTATAAGCACTTTAAGTAAAGCTTAAAGATATGCAGCATGTTCTTAACTGCAAATGATATGATAGGTAGTGTCTTTCCTCTCTAGTTTTATGTCACATCCAAGAGATTAATCCTCTCATGAATCATCCATAATGACTAGAATAATTTGGGGAACTGAATGAAATTTTTCAAATTATTTATATCATGAACTCACAAGAATATGAATGGTGGGTTATGCAAATACAAACCATGCTTACAAAAGCTAAATACATAAAAGGAGGGGGTTAAGTTTATATTTCTAAAACTGGACTTCGAATTAGCACACTGTGGCTTTATTACTTCACTGGTGAGTGATCTGATCCCTGGTATAGTTTATGAAACACATAAGGGAAATGTATCTTTCTAACATTTGAATTGAAAAATAATGATCTTTTTTATAGTTTAGAGCAAATGTACTGAATTTTCTAAGGATGTGAGATGTCCATATTATATAAGGTTTATAATAATAATTCAGGAAAAAACAATAGCAATCCATAAGAATAGCCAAATATGTTTTTTTCAGTTTGAAAAAAATAGACTGAGCATGTTTTATAATTCTTTTTAAACATGATTTCAAAAAAAAGAGATAATTCTCTATTTCCCATTATATTTAAGAAATATAATCATTGTATAGGAATCGTTGATGAAATGTTTCTAAAATCCTATATCATCAGCCTAAAAATTCATATAAAACTACATAATACATAAAACATTTTATGGAGTTTTAAATTATACAGTACATTAAAGTTTTAGTTGACTTATCTGAAAAGACATTTTTGGTATGTAAATAAAAATGCAAGAAGAACCTGTCAGAAAGTAAATAAAGTATGTAAATTAAATAAAAGGTAAGGCAGCTACACTTTTTATATAAATAACTGTGTTAACAGAGCTTTATGCATATTACAATATATTCAGATGCATAGCTTTTGCAAAAATAAATTCATTGCTCCTCTCCAAAGAATGGATTAAAACAATTTATTTTATAAAATTTGGATAGATAGGATAAGAAATGTAATAGCCATCCATGGAAAATAAATATAAAAATTATTCAAGCTCCATCTACTTTATGTTAGTAATGAGATGCACTTCATTCAAATTCCTTTCAATTGAAACAGTGCTGAGAAAGCAAAAACATGATTCTGTAGGAAATGATTTCTAATCTTCATGATAACATACCGATATAATACAATTATTTACAATTGACTAAGAGTTAATTTCAATAGTATAACATCTTTCTTGCAAAAATGTCAGCTTTTATTGATGAAACAAACTAAGAATAAAACATTTTTACTTGTGGTATTACAGTGCTGTTTTTCATTCTGTTAACCAAAACAACACAGTAATACTGTAAACAAAAAAATAACATCAGATTGCTTGTGTTTGCATGATTTTATCAAGAACCATAAGCAATGGAATGAAGTACATTAGCTGTAATTTTGGAAAACACTAGATTCTTTTAAACTCCAGTCATGCTATATTCAAAATAAGAAGTTAAAGTTGGACTAATTGCGTTAATTACCCATTGTTTCATGGGAAAACATAAAATTAATAATTAAAAGCGATCTCATATATGTAAGTTACAATAAATGTAAATAACATGCAGTAGAAAAACCTATCAATCCATGTTATACACACACACACACGCACACACACACGCGCGCACACAAACACCCTACCAGGTCATATACACCAGTTTTTCTCAAATGGGGTCTGAATGTCTCAAACATCTTTAGTTCTCACAAGTGAAGAGCAGTGCTCCTGGTACCTAGTGGTGAAAAACCAGGGATGCTGCTAAATTTCCTTCAGTGCACAGGACAGCCTCCCACAGCAAAGTATTATCTGGTCCAAAAGATCACTATGCCTAGATTGAGAACCTCTGACTTATACCTACAGCTTTTGTTGTTACCACCTGCCCTCTTTTAATTGAGAAACATCAAGTACATCAACTAATCCTCTTCAGGCATCCAACTGTTTAAATAAGACCATCATCATAGAGAAGTAGGATTCATTCGTAATACTTATTTATAGAGAACATATTCTGTATCTGGCATTGTTGTGGGCATAGTTCTAGAACAAGCTGGCATTTGTCTAGTCTGATTTACTCAATTAAAGGTTGGTGAATAATTGTCCTGGTAAATAAAGTGATTTGCCTATACTCACCTGGCCTGGCTAAGTTTGAAATGAGTTTTCTTGACTGAGTTTCCAGGCAAATCTTTTGTACACTGAAACCTTAGCAGAGTCAACAATTAGGAATGGTATCCACATATGTTGGATTTGCATTGTTTTCCCATATATTGGTTAAAATTCCAACTTGTTTTCACAGCTTTGAATAGGATATTTGCTGTTAAATTTTAAGAAACAGAGGTAGAATATGAAGGACAAAGGTTGATTCTACAGTGATATTTTTTATTAGATGTCATTAGCTGGGTACATCTACCTTGAATCTTATTTTAATATTATAGTTTCATATTTCTATTGAGGCTTCTTAACAGAAACAACAAAAAATTCCTTTGTTAATGCCGTAACAGGTATAAAAAATAGCATGAGATGATATTTTCAAAACTAAAATCCAGAAAAAGTTTTCACTTCTTAAAAGGTCTTATTCTCTTCCTTTTTGCCTTGGCCACCAGCAAAGTCAGAGCCAAATAAGAATTTCAGATACAGCAAAAATATCAGTTTGTACATTTAATATGCCTTATCTTTTTCATTACCCTGATTTATTCTTTCTTAAGATGTGGAAAAGTATGAATACACTAATTATTTAAGTAGACATATCTGATTTCCTAGAAAGTTTACTTAATAATGTCATAGAATAAAAATATCGTGAATAGTTTTAAAGTTGAATAATTAACATGCACCTTCTTCTCCCATAATTTACTCAATGATTTTTGCAGCTATTGCATTCCCTATAATTTCATGATAGGTTACCAGGGATGCTTTTTCTATCGTATTCGTGCTTAAAACAACCTAGCGTGTCAGTGGCAGTATAAAGACTGTAATTACAATATTTACCAAAGCTCTTTTATGTGCTGCCACTCTGTTGTGTATTTTTGTGTGTTCTTCTTATCATTAATTCAATCCTACAAATTGGATAAAATTATCCTTATTTTACAAATGAAGAAATAGAATCTTGGAGAGGGCTATTAACTTACCTAATGTTATCCAGTGAGCTAGTGGCAGACCTAGAACTCTATCACAGATATGTCTGAATGTAAAGTAGTTGCTTCTTCTCACTTTTAGTTAGTCCACTTAATGCATTAAAAAAATAAAAATAAAAAATCTAAATAGAGTATGAAATCAAATTCTAAGATAGAAGTTTAGGTATGATATAATTCAATTTCTAATATTGCTATTTTTATTGAATCATTGAGTAATAATTCATTTCATTCCTATTCTGGTTCTTTCTCTACTCTCCCCGATCTACAGCTATATCATAGACCTAACAGCATAGAATATCCTCTGAAGCTGTCAAAATATTAAAAATTTTGCTCGTATTTCAAAGTTTACACACCATAGTCCCCTTTTATCCAGTTTCACTTTTCGCAGTTTCAGTTACCTGTGGTCAACAGCAGTCCAAAATATTAAATAAAAAATTCCAGAAATAAACTATTCATAAATTTTATTTTAAAATTTTTTACAATATTTATAAATTTTAAAATTACATTTGGCATACAATATTACATTAGTTTCAGGTGTAAAACACAGTAATCATCTAAAGCCATACATAGTTATATGATATTTTTGATTATATTCCTTATGCTATATTTTACATACCTGTGACTATTTTTAACTACCAGTTTGTATTTCTTAATCCCTTCCTCTTTTTCACCTTCCCCGAAACCTCCTTTCAACTGGCAACCATTAAAATGCTCTCTATATCTCTGAGTTTGTTTCTCTTTCATTTGTTTGTTTATTTTTTTATTTATATTCCACACATAAGTTAAATCATATGGCATTTGTCCATCTCTGACTTACTCCACTCAGCACAATACCCTCTAGGTCCATTCATGTTGTTGCAGATAGCAAGATTTCATTTTCATTTCTGAGTAATATTCCATTGTATATATGTATCACCTCTTCTTTATCCATTCATCCAGTGATGGACACCCAGGTTGTCTCCATATCTTGACTATTGTATATAATGCTACAATAAACATATGAATTCACATGTCCCTTTAAATTGGTATTTTGGGTTTCTTCAAATAAACACCTAGAAGTAGAATTACTGGTTCCTTCTTTGTCACTTGTTATAGCCTTTGTTTTAAAGTCTATCTTGTCCAGAATAAGTATTGCCACGCTAGCTTTTTTTTTTTTTATCATTTCTATTTTCATGAAGTATCTTTTTTCTATCTCTTTACTTTCAGTCTCTGTGTGTCTTTCAACCTGAAGTTGAGTCTCTTGTAGGGAGCATATGTAAGGGTCTTGTTTTCTTATCCATTCAGCCACCTTATCTTTTGATTGGAGCATTTAATTCATTTACATTTAAAATAACTATTGATAGATATGTAGCGATTGCCCCATTTTATTATTCATAGCTTTGATATTTTACTTCTCCTCCTCCTTCTCTCCTCCTTCTCTTTTTCCTTCTTCTTAAAGAAATTCCTTTAACATTTTTTTGTAATACTCGTTTGGTGGAGATTAACTCCTTTAGCTTTTTCTGGCCTGGAAGCCCTTTGTCCTTTGATTCTAAATGATAGCTTTGCTTGGAGGTGAAATCTTGGTTGTAGGTTCTTGCCTTTCATCACTGAATATTTCATGCCAATTTCTTCTGGCCTGCAAAGTTTCCCTTGTAGATAACTGACTGCTTTTTCTTGCTGCTTTTAAGATTTTCTCTTTGTCTTTCACTATTGGTACTATAATTATGATATATCTTGATGTAGACCTCTTTGGGTTCCTCTCGTTTGGGACCCTCTGGGCTTCTAAGGCTTGTATGTCTATTTCCTTCACCAGGTTAAAAAAGTTTTCTGTCATTTTCCTTCAAAAAGGTTTTTAATTCCTCGCCCTCTCTATTCTCCTTCTATTACCCCTATGGTGCAAATGTTAGTATGTTTGATGTTATCTCAGAGACCCCTTAAACTATCCTTTTTTTTTTTTGTATTCTTTTTTCTTTAATATTCTGTTCTATGCTACCTTATTTTCTAAATGGCTAATTCGATCCAAGATATCCTGTCAAGATGGTAGGATAGTTTAATGCTGCCCTTGCCTTTTCTCACAACCACATCAAAATTACAACTAAACTGTAGAATACTCATCACTGAGAGTCACCAGAAGCCTAGATAAACAGAAGTCTTACAGCAAAGGACATACAGAAGAAGCCACCTAAAGACTTGAATGAGGGGCAGAGAGGTGGAGCATCCATGTGTGGCACTTAAAAATCAGAAATGATATCTGGCCTGAGGAGGTTTCCCAAGAGGAGTGAGGGCTCCTGGTTCCACATCAGGCTCCTCAGCCCAGGTTTCCAGGACTGGAGAGAGAAGTCTCCACAACTTCCAGTTGTGAAAACCATCAGAGATTGTGGCTGAGTGAGATGGAAGACAGCGGGAGTGCCAGGCATTCCTCTTAAAGGGCCTCCGCATAAACTTAACTCACTGACAGACTCACTTGCTCTCAACATAGTAGCTTGAAAGGTGCCAGGGGCATACAGGGAAGAACCGAATTATCTGGCTTTGAGCCAAGAGCTGGAGGGATAGCTTTCTCCCAGACGAAAGTGCTAGTAGAGGGTACTGTTCTTTTGTTGAGCCTTTCCCCATACAGCTTGCAGATGTGGGCGGCTGCCATATCTGAGTCTCCATCAACCTGGCTAACATTGTTGCCCTTCCCTGGTGACTTCCTGAGACCCTGCACCACCCAACTTGTGGACGTACACAAGACGCTTCCAGTGGATTTTCCATACAAATGGCCTGTTTTGGCTCATGCTGAGGGCTTTCCTAATATCTCTCAAAGGTCATAAAACCCAAACAAGCAACATCTGGCTTCATCATGCCCCGTACCTCTTGCTGAGCAGCTTCAAGCCCAGCACTAGCGGCAGATAGCCTTGGTTCTCAGCTTGGCCTTCTGAGGCACCTCCAAGCCCAGCGTGGGTGGCAGCCATCTGAAGATTTCTTGTTGGCTCATGCCTGGTAACCCCGAGCAGGTATAGGCTACAGTTCAACTTGGCCTGTGGCAGGGTCCATCCCAAGAGGCCCCAGCCTGACAGTGACTGGCTTCAGTCTGAGCCAGATGACCACCTGGGACCACATCTGAGGATGACACACTCACAAAAGGCAGACTGGGAATGCACCAGAGCCCAACTAAAGCAAATCCTGCTCCATAAGATCAGCCTCTATACAACAGCTCCTCTACTGCAGTTATCAGCCAGTCCTCACAACCAGTCAGCCCGAGGGTCAATTCCTTCCATTGATATGCAAAGAGCTACGAGGCAACAGGAAGGCACACACAACCCATGCAAGAGGCACACCTGGGGCACCTAGCTCAGGTGACCAAGGAGATTGTACCACTGAGCTCAACAGGACACCTAGTACATAAAGTCACTCTACTAAGACGGACAGACATAGCAGCCCTACCTAATAAATAGAAACAAACCCAGGGAGGCAAACAAAATGGGAAGAGAAAGAAACATGTCCCAAATGAAAGAACAGAACAAAGCTCCAAGAAAAGAACTAAATAAAATGGAGACAAGCAATCTACCAGATGCAGAGTTCAAACACTGATTATAATGATGGTCAATGAACTTTAGGAAAGAGTGGATGAACTCAGCGAGAACTCAAACAAAGAGAAAGAAAATATAAAAGCAGAGATAGAAAAAAAAAAGAACCAGTCAGAAATGAAGCATACAATAACTGAAACGAAGAATACATTGAGTCCACAAATAAATTCAGTGATGCTTCATTTAAATAGAACTAATTATACTATAAGAATTATATTATGAAAAATAAGAAAATATTCATAATTATGTAATGTAGTCTGCCTGTTTTATCACCTGCCTGATTAAGAGCCTACTGTGCCCTTTTTCTCTGCCCCAAGTCATCAGAAGGTATACTTTATAGACTTGAAACAAATTTGAAGTAGGCATTTGAAATTCGTCTTTATTTCAATGAGTGGCAGTTTTTCTTTCTCTCTCTCCTTTAGCACTAACAATATGCCCCAGCTACTTCCAGGCCAACTTCTTTCACTTTTCATTCAATTCGTAATATGAAACAAGAGATTTTGATCAGACTATATTGGCAGATTATACTTAATTTGTATCTTGATCATATTACATTGTTACGAACATTTCAGCATTTAAATCTTATCCATAATTACCAATTGAAAGGTCCTCTATTTAGTTTAAATAGTTTAGAGATTTGGTGAGCAGAATTCTAATATAGTCCCCAAGATTCCAGCCTCCTGGGATGACTGCCCTATATAATTCCCTCTCTTGAGTGTGGGCAGGACCTGTAAGCATGATGGAGTATCATTCCCATGGTTAAGTTTTGTTTTGTGGCAAAGGTAAAATGATTCTGCACATATAATTAAGGTCACAAATCCACTGATTTTGAATTAATTAAAAAATTGATTATCCTGAGTGAGCCTGACCTAATCAAGTATGCTGTATAAAAGATGATCAGTCCTTTCCTGAAAGACTGGAAACAAGAAAGATACTCTCCTGCTGTCCTTGAAGAACTAAACAGCTATATTATAAATTACCTAAGAACTCAGGATATCAATCTTCAACTACAAGGAACAAAATTCTGCCAAATCCAGTGAGCTTTAGATGAGACTGAAGCTCCATCAACACTGTGCTAGGACATCTTGATAGTCACCTTGTGAGAGACCCTGAACAGAGGCTAACCCCAGAACCTTAAGCCATTGAAAATGTGAGATAATTAATGTGTGTTGTTTTAAGTTGCCAAGTTTGTGGTAATTTGCTACAGAGCAACAGACAGCTAATACAAGGGATCGGCAGATTGGTGAGATATTGGCAAAAGGAGGGGAGAGTGGGAAGAAGAGGACGACCCAATGGCTATTTCCACTCAGGAAAATAAACTCCTGTTTCTTCTGAAGAGGTGGTTAAATTAAATGGAAGCCTGGGGTCACGGCCTACAGTCCATTTTCTGAAGCACACTTCTGATTGTCTCCAGATCGGTTGTACTTGTCTTAAATACCCTCTCCAAAATAATGCTAATAACAACTAATATTTTTGAGTATTTCTTAGGTGCCAGGCACTGTGCAAGGCAATGTATACATATCTATTTTGAGTGGCATAATTACCCCGAGATGTATGATTATGTGCTATTACCAGTTCTATTTATTGGATGAATTAGATAATATGCCTGTCATCAAATAGCTAGTACATGGCAAAGCCAAGATTCAAACACAAATCTAATCAACTCTCAGCCCCATGATCTGAACACTTTGCTGTATTTTTTCCCCTTCTCTACAGATACTCGTCCCTCCCTCTTAATCTGAGCACAGCAGTAAACACTATTCTCTTTGATCTTTGCCCATAATCTTAAAAAGAATTTTCTAAGTCTTTCTCATATTTGTCATCAAGATATTAAGGTTTTTTCTTACCCTAATGTACTATTTCATTTGAATAAAAATGGAATTTCCTTATATAAATTTCACAGTACACCCAATAATGTTACTGAGATTGTACTAATAGTTTTTAATGTAGAGATGGGGAAGAACTGTTTGCAAAAAAATTTTTTTTGAAAATTAAAAAGAAAATTCTTCATTAAAAATTTGATCTAGTTATATTCCATAAACTATTTTTATAATGAAATAAATTACTTATAAGATACACAATATACTTATTTAGAAAATATCTTAAAGAATAGACTATCAACTAGATTTATTTGATTGACATATTTTTGGCACTAAACAATATTTATATTTTTTAAATTACCCTTAATTTGTTTATAACAGTTGCTCAAATTCCATTTGTATAAAAGGACCAATTTTGCCTAAAGCACTGATATTCTACTCCTTATTTTACATTAAAGATTTGTTTTCTCCTATGAGTCCACTGACAAATAAAACATTGTAAAAAGGAGATTGGTTGTGTCTCAAGATCGATGTGTCTAAACTATTTGGATTTGATAATTTCATTACTATTAAAACTCGATTTTGATTTTGGAAATATTGTTTTTTTTTAAATGTATAGAAGAGCCAAGATTCGACCAACTTCATATGGTTTAAACAAGACTATGGATGTCCAAAAATAAAGCTTAATAAGCATAAAACTAATACTTTTAGCCCAAAGTGCTTTAAAAAGTTAAATGGACAAGCTATAAATAAGAAAGTGGATCTAGCATCTTGTGAATGTGCATATTTATCTCATAGTTTTATAATTACTTACAAAGAAATTGTTATATTTATCTTTATGGACATGGAATTATGTTTATCTTTACCAATTATGAAGGGTTAGATTATAAAATCCCAAGAGTTTATTTGTGGTCAAGTTCATGGTTTATTCAGTTGTGAATTTTCTCTTTGATAAATGGGTTGCTTTTGTGAAAGGGCAAGACTACTCTTCCTAAGTTCAAATGAAAGAATAGATATGCATAGATTACATGTTTTAGTTCAGCTATCAACTGGAAAAGGGTTGATATTTCACTACCTGAGAGAATTGAGAGTCATCTGCAAGCTGGAGAATGCCTGAGTCTCTTCTTTCAAGTATTTTTTTTTTGTTATAAAATCATAAAATAGAATTCCTTCCCACCTTCCATATTATCTGTGCCACTAAGTTAAATAAGTATTTTCACCAGAAATGCAGATTTACAGCCCAGAATTTCACACCACATTGGACTGAAATTTTCAAAAAGAATATAAAGTGTCAGAATTATTTTTAGTCAGACCAAGAAGTATTATTTATACCTTGCTATAGTTTTTTTTTTTTTTTATGTAAAAGCTTAACAAAAAATTAACTTGAAGAAAACAAGTAAAATCTGAATATCAGTTTCATGAAAGGTCTTCTTTAGCAATGTCTTGTGGGGTCAAGGGTGGTCATACTGATCATGGTCATGGTGACATTTTAAATGTAGAATCACACAGAAGGAATGAGGAAGAACTGATGGATATAGAACACCAAGAATGTATTCTACAGGCACTTGAAGGTCATTATCTCAAGTGATCATTTCAATATTCCTATGTAGGAGAAGTTATTAGATTCACTTGGTAGATGAAGAAACTGAGATTAGTGAGATTAAAATACATTTAAGGTTATGCTTTTGAATAAATAACAGAGTCTAGAACCAAACACAATTATATAGTAGAAACTCAAGTTCTAAACTTTTCACATATAATATTTGGTCAACATTTGATTGGATTAACCAAGCGGCATCATATTAACCACTTAAAACCTTTAAAGAACATTTTATCCATATCTATCTATCTATCTATCTATCTATCTATCTATCTATCTAATCATCTATCTCCATTTGTATATATATTCATGTAGATATACATAACCCATAAATTCACCATAACACTGTAACTCTTTGAAAACCACAAATGATGCTAAATTAGCATTAATCTATTTTTATTTTGAAACAATTTTGACTTTAAATATATCTTGTCATAGCTCTAAGAATGAAGATATTTTAAAGAGATAATGATGGCAGTATGTGTATCTTATCCATCTGTCAAGTGATCATAGTTGCCTATGGGGACATTTTTATATGTATAGCTAAAGCTTATAGTAAGTATACTGACTATTGCTTCGATTATTAAAAAAGTGATAAATTGATAAAGCTGAGAAATGGGTTCTTTTTATTATCTTATCTTTAGAACATATTATTATAGAGACATTTAACAGCTCTCTTTTGATAAGATCTAAAAATAAATAAATTGTGAAAGGAAGGCAATTATTAAAGTTCTGTTCACAGAAATTATATATTCTTGGTGTTTAGTTATTAGATATGGCACTCCAGGAACACCTAATTACCTCTTATCAAATTCACCCATTTAGAATTTGACCAAAAATTAGTCACTGGGGAAAATAAAAATGGCATTAAGAAACCAAAGGCATTGTTTTAGAGTTCATGTTGAAAGCTTAGCTCATGGACACAAGTGTAGTTGGACTTTAAGCACACATTTTTAAGGCTTTTTTCTCAATGTAGTTACTCTATCAATACAATGATGTAGTTGCTACACTTATTGGTTTGGTAATTCTCTGCTAGATATAGGTCCTGTAATATTTTTGATATATTACAGATAGCATTCTCATCTGTAATATATTAGGCTTCATTTATTGGTTTTCCTTGGGGCTGGAGTGATCATGCCTGGATTCTAGTCATTGGATTATAAGAGAATGAGATGTTTCCTGTTTGTGAGACAAAATTTTTAAGCAGCTGTTGTGCCCTTTCTGTACTCTCTCTTTATAAAGCAACCATGATGATAAGGCTCAGGAGCAAGGAGAGCCACAAGATGTAAGGGGCCAGGGTCCCGGAATCATTGCCTCTACAAGGGTAGAGGCAGAGAGCTGCTGATCCAAGAAACTCCAAACTCTGAATGTTTATAAGCATGTTGTAGTTAAAGATCAAATTGTTTTGGTTAAGCTATTATAATATGTGAGTCTATTCATTGTAACAAGGAGACACCAACTCATACATTTAGGATATTATGTAGATAACAAATAAATACTTAGAGATAACTTTAACACATATAAAATGAAATACACTCATCCCTTGACTTACAAGGTACTTTTTACATGAGTTTTTTTTTTTTTAATATGCAGTAAATACCCCTTTTACACAGACTTTTTACATGTGGTTTCCATTTACGTGATCTCATTTTATACAATTCTTTCTTTAAAAAGCATGGGTGACTACTGATATTTTTCAGGATTGATTTTACAAATGTTTACTGTAGAAGCTGAAAATTATATGAAGGAAAAATGTCTTCTTTTTAAAATACTTTTGCATAATGCACCAGGGTCATCCACACAATTTAGAACATCCCAATACAAAAGTTGTATATTTGCCATCAAACACAACTTCCTTGATCCAACCTTTAGATAAAGGCATTATTTTCACTTTTAAGTTTAATTACATTAAATAGAGTGTTAAGGATATTTTTAATAAACCTGAAGATAGTTGATCACTTATAGTTAGAGAAACCTGTAATTAATACACAATTTTAATTTATATTAAGAATATTGCTTTAGCTTTGAGTGCTATAAAGCCAATAACTTTAAACACTTGCTGGAAAGCAATATGGCCAGAAGTGATTGTACCAGGGAATATGATTCCAACTATAGAAGAATTAACTAGCACTATTAATTTATTAAATATATTTCAAGAAGAAGGGTCTGACAATTTAAATGTAGATGATAATGAATTACTGGTTGATCATGAATTAACTGATAATGAATTAATTCACTTAATATCTGAAGCCCATCCTGCCAATGAATATGGCAGTGACCTTGAACCAGTTTTATTCACTGCAGAAAATATTTACAAAGTTCTTCAATTGGCCACAAAACTGGAAACTGCAATTCTAGATATTGATCCAAACATCCATTGAGCTTTAAAATTTCAAAAAGATTTTTTAAATTGTTGCAGTGAATATTGAAGAATTTATGAAAACTTAGTAAAAAGATGGGGTTGGAGAAAGAGCATACAAAAACATAAACATAAATTGTCAAACATAAGTAGTAATTCCAAATATTTCAAGCAATGAGGATAGTGACTTTGTGCCAATTAAAAAGAAAAGGTTGATTGCTTTAGATTACAGTATAGACACTAACAGCAAATAAAATTTATTTTTTTTCCTGAAATTACATTAGGATTTTTTTGTGAAAATATGTGAATTAAATATTTTTATACATATCTGCCAATTTCTTTAGTATTTTTTTTGCACTGGTGGACTCTTTTTTATGCAATTTTCTTCCCTGGAGGAAGGAAAGATGCGTGGAACCAGTAATCAACGTAAATCGAAGGACAGGTGGCATATACAGTTTACTAAGTGTTAATAGGTGTGAAAAATTTATAATTGCGTAGGATAGAGTGTTACCTATTAATTCTGCCTCACCAAGGCCATACCTGATCCTGTCCTGTTTCACTTTAATCTTTCAATGTGCTAAATCTATTGTTCAAACTAAGTGGCGGGTTTCTATGTCTCACACTGGTACAAGCAGGCCTGGCCTCTTCCATGTAGGTAGTGGACTAATAACGCTCCTTTAAAAAGTTCCCAGACTTTCTGCCCCAAAGTGTTCAATTTCTTCCATTGAACAATAAACTTTCTGCTTTGTCTACAAAAAGTTCAATCATTTTCCCTTTATAATCCAAGAGTTTTTACTTATCAAGTGCTATTAAATAAAACTGTGTAAGATAGGAAGTGCTTTGTTCTGCACTGGCAAGGCTTTATAGACTTATTGCATAGGCGGGAGAAAAAAGACTTTCTAGGTTGATTTCTGTCTGAAAGATAACAACCCTTCCTCCTACCCCCCACTATGACTTAAACGCTATTTCCAAAATCTTCCATAAATATTTCCCCAGCAGATAGACCCCTTGTCTTCATTCGCCATAAAACAACTTTTTAAAAATGTCACTACTTGAGTTACCTGTTCATGAAGAACACTTGTTTTTCTATATAACTATATAACTTCAGGTCCTCATTCAAGGCCTATAAACATTTATTTTAGACATGATTTTAAGAAAATAATTTTATCAACCTAGAGCAAAATAGAAAGAAGAGATGAAATGTCACAGAATGAAACACCAACAGTAGAAAAGAGTGACAGATAAGTATGAGACTAAGGGGTAAAAAAATCTATATAAAAATATGAAAAAAAAACTCAGTGTAAGATTCAGTAATCTCCTACATTTCAATAAGCATCAAGGGCCAGTTTGAAATGAACTATAATAAATAATATATGTTCACAGTGGGAGGTCATCAAGAAAGCATTGTGGTAAATTATGTACATATAAGTCATGGTAAATTATGATTTCTGTCTAAAATACTGGATACTACTTGTTTAAAGAGGACATTCTCAGTTACTGGGAAAATATAACTACTCAAACACATTTTTCAGAGTGGAGAGATTTTACTCTCTCTCTCTCTCTCTTTTCTCTTTACATAGACTTATATAAAGCATTTTGCAGTGATTTTAATTACTGCAATATGTGTTTGTTCAATTATAATGGATAAGTTGTGTTTGTTATATTATAATGGATAAGTTGAGGAAATGAAACTTAATAATTCCTAAAGTATTTTTTAGATCGTGAACTAGAACTTAAGAAAACAGCATTTATTTCTCATTATATCAGACTCATCCTTAACCTTTCTCTTTCCTATTCTTATGATAAAAAACAATGAACCCAGTACTAGAAATGTGAATTAGCATAACAGTACATCCCAAAAAGATTCTTGCCACACACTAACTGTGTAACTCTGAGGAAATTACTTAACATCTTTGACATTCAATTACCACCTCTGTAAAACGGGAACAAAATTCTCATGGGGAGGTTGTGCATGTTAAATAAGATAATAAATATAAAACTAGTAGCACACTATGTGATGTACTATCTAATAATTTTTGAATTATTTTAATAATATAATTTACTGTGCAGCTATTTTGATACTAACTTCCCAAGTATTGAGATCCATGTACACTACTGCCATACATGTGATAAGATTAAGGCTATGCATGCGGATTTTACTAATATACTTTCTGATTAAAACTTGACTACTTTAAAAAGTAGTATGAAACTGTCTTAATAAGGACAGTCGGCTTGGATTTGCTAAAGTGAGATTCAGATCGGTTTAATGAGTTTAAGCTTGAAAAGTACCAATATGTCTTGGAAAATAATTATTAGAAATTTTCTTAATGGCACTAATTTTCCATTCACATGAATCAGGCTTAGTGAGGCTGTCATAATCATCTTGTAATGATACAAGTGGAAATTCTCAGAGATGATGTTATAATGATAAGGTAAAACAAAGTGCTGTCAGTAACACGGTGTGCTAAGAGGATAATAAAGAGTTTCAGTATTTTAAGATGCTAACTAGAGCTTACATCCATTTGAGGTGGCATCTTAACATTTCCTTACTACTAATTCTCCCACATGGAAATTCATAGCTGAGAGTGAAGTATCAACACCTGTATAGTAATATACACATGGATGAGGTATCTGAGGACAAGATGTGCTCTAAATCCAGAAGTGACGGAAAACAAATCAACTCTAGCTATCTATTTTTTGAAGCAATTGATAACCAGATATGTGCCAGGGAATATAAGAGACTTGCACTGGAGGCAACAATACCTATAAACCCAGAGTAATATAATTTAAGAATTAAAATGGTAAATTTATCAAGCAATAAAAGAATACGGAGAAATGGCTGGAACAAAAGGTAGAAATGAGATGCACTTATATGTGAAACAATTTAAAGAAAAAATCTATCTAAAATGGGTAATTAATTAACTTTTCTATGCTTCAAATTTCTCATCTGTTAATGAAAGATGACAATAGTGCATCATTTGTTACTAGAACCAAATGAGATGCTGTATGCAAAACATATGGCCTAGTAGTTGGCACTTAACTTAGCCCTCAATAACAGTGTTTGTTGTGAATATTTTTTTGTATTTGTTATATTCCCTTAACTGCATATAGATATGAAATACATGGAGGCTTTATGCTAAATATTTGGCCTGGGATGTATAACTTTATCTCAATAATTGTAGTTTTTCTTAGTTGCTATGGTTTAGAAGACATGCAGTTATAAAGAGAATTTTTATCCTTTTTCCTATAGTGCTTGTAAGACTGATGATGGCTTTTCTCACCATGTTTCTTGCACTCATCATAATGTGCCTGAAATAGAAAATGTACTGGTAAGAGAGACAGTCAACAGTGTTGCCTGAAAATGCTCTGAGTTGCTGCTAAAGACTAGAATGCTTTTCCACACATGGAGGGTAAAGAAGAACAAGGAAAAAATTATGGCCAGGCAGCTGGAGAAAAATCAGAATGACAGTGTCACAAAAGCCACCAAGCAGAGTTATCAAAAAGGCATCCACACTGTGGGCTGCTATAGGAAGGTGAAGATTTGGAAAGAGTCAACCATGTTCACTACTAAATACTGTCAACTCAGTCTGACTGCTCAAGTTCAATGCACTATTGATGGTGTGTGAACTTGTGATCTCTAGCACAGTAAGATCAATTACTTCCCAATTTTGTAATCTATCCACTTACTGTTATAACTACCCAATTATCAATATTATTGACTCGATGTGGGTTTAAGACCCCTCATTTGCTATTGCTACCTGTCAGACTTGCTATTATTGTTACAACAATAATAACAATTTGAATTTAGACAGATGTGTCTGATGACTCTTTGGAAAGGCTCTCCAAAAAGAGACAAGAGTATGTTTGAATTTCTTTTCACTTTGGACATTAGCTTTTTTAGTAGTAATATAATTATGCAAATAGAAGAAACACAAACAAACATATAGGCTAAAAACAAAAGACATATTCTATTAAAATCAGAGCTAGTGAAATCCCTATCTCATAGACCAAGAAGTTCCAAGATTTAGATGTGGTTTTCACTGAGCCTAACTCCCGATCCTGAGACTCCTAGGAAACTATCTGACCAGACTGCTTCTAGTTGGGAAGGTACTCTTAGGGTAGAAGTACACAGAAGCAGTTTAGTCTATTGTGCTATTACATTGAAAAGCTACTTCTAAATAATCATTCGTCTTCTACAACACCCAGCAATATGCTTATGAAAGCTGTTTTCTTTCTTATAACTACAGGTGTCAGATGCATCAAAAAAGCAGAAGTGCCCTTTCAGCTCTTCTAGGTGCCATTCCTTGTCAATTTCACGCTGCCTACAGCAACAGCATAATACTGAAAACAGCAATGATGTCACTGGAATTGCTCTACGATTGACAAAGAAGAACAGTAATAGTCAGAGGTGGTTCCTCTGAGAATTCAGAGCTCATTGGATGTGCTCCAGGGGCTCATCCCTTGATTTGAAGGAGGAATGCAGTGTTCTCTGTTTTGTTTTGTTTTGTTTTGTTTTGTTTTCAAAAGCAGAGATGAGAAGGGATATAGGATAAGGATGGTCAGTTACTCAAAAGGTACTTAAAAGCAGAACAGGCTGAATGCTCAGGTCTTGGTTAGGTTCTCTGTAACAAGTACTGGGGCCCAGGACATAATGGCAGTGAAGCACATTCCTTAACTCTCACACTTGTTGAAATGAGTAGAAGGTGGCATTTGTTTGGAAATCCTTCCCCAGTCTTTGTTCCCCAGAACCCAGTATTCATTTTCCTGCGCCTACATACGTAGCTCCTTAGATAAACACTACTACTGCAACAAATCATAGAGTGCCAGGCCTTACCAGATGGTTACACTGAATTAAAAATATATGCAAAAGTAAGTTCTAAAGTAAAAATGGATAAAGATATAACTCTCACTAATTCCCAAAATTGCCTTCTATTACAGCCATGCTGCTACAAATACTGTCTTTATCCACCCGAATCTTTATCATCCTTCTCCTTAGAAATCCTTTGCACTTCTCTATTTGTGAAATCCTGCCCACTTATTAAGGACCAGCTAAAATCTCCATCCTTCATGAACTCTTTCTTTATAATTCACGTGTAGGAATCCCACCCTTCTTAGAAATCCTATTGTCTACTGTTTATTTGTCCCTTAATCATGACTGTCCTTTTCAATCATTTCAGAATCTCTATCCTGCTCAACAAAATGTAATTCTTTCAGATTAGAGGCCATTTTAAAATTCTGACCTTCGCTGAGCCCATGACATGGATAAGTTAGAAAATATGCTATAGGGAAAAGAATGGGAGTCTGCAGGCTGGAAGTGAACTGCACAAAAATTATAACCTGTACAACCTGAGCCAAGTCTAATCAGAGAAAATTTCTTTCAGAAAGTAAGTGTTCCTCCCAATTTCCCCTTTTCTTTTTAAATATTTTTCTACCTTTTATGGGAGATAAAATATTCTAATAGAATTAGACTTCCTAGCTTTGACTCCAGGTTCTAAGTGATGTTTACCATATAGTTTTAAGGAATTTACTTACTTCTCTGTGCCTCAGTTTCCCCAACTATAAAATGGATGAGCTTAATAAAAACAATTGCCTTTAGCATCACCCTGAGTGTTAATTAAATTAACAAATATAAAGTGTTTTTTAAAGAATGCCTAAAACATAGTGAATGCTCAATAAATGCAGGTTATTATTCTGTTATAATTACCTTTCTTCTCGTTACCTTATTATTCAATTAAATTTCCCTCTGGTTTCTCTCTACTTAAGGTCACTTGTTTGAAAGCAGAGTACCACTGGCTGGAAACCAGGGATCTAGTACCCAGAGCTTTAGATTGGATGTTAGCTGACTCTTTAGTCACTTGTCAGTGCACCAGCCGAGGATTTTTCAGGAGTAATCTCTGATATTTCTGGATTGCTTTTGGCAGATGATAAAACACCAATTATGTGTGGTCCCCGTTGTACAGTACACACTTATTCCTGCAAAGTGGCTGTCCCCAAGACTACGCTTCCCAGACCTCTCCCTTTGCTTTTAAAAGTGAGTCATGTTCTTGACAATGAAACATAAGCAGAGGTGATGTGTGTCATTTCCAGGCAGGTATGACACTCCTCTTCTTCATTCCCCTTTCACTAGCTTGATGCAGATGCACATGGTGACCTTCAAAACCACATGTTAACAACACCGAGTCCCTGATTTACTACCTGCAGCAAAGCCGCCTGTAGTCAGCAATGCTCATGATGGACTTCAGAAGCATGAGAAATAAAATTCTATTATGTTACCTAGTGTTGAGTTTATTTGTTATACCAGCTAGAGTTAGCTTAACTAATTACTATGTTACCCACCAGTAAACTAAAACGAAGCTAACTCATCTGACCAAAAGTTAATTATTAACCCATAATATATCAAAGTTTCAGAAGCACCAAGTAAAACAGGCAGGCAGCAATGCTTTCCTACTTACTTAGTGCTTATATTCTCAGAAAATTGTTTTAAATTTGCATAGTAGCTTGCCAGTACTTCTCAACTCATCCACAAACTTACATGCTCTGGGTTCCAAACTAAGTGACATTTATAGCAAAAACTATCCTAGGATCTTCAAAAGTGTTTAATAAGATTCAGGTGTAGGGGAAGGGAAGGAAGACCTACGGAGAGATTATCCTTTATCATCATGACAAATACCAAAGGAGTTTTAGGAAGTTGAGTAAGACCAGTTTACCACTAAGTCCCAGTACTTTAATGAATTTCTATCAAATACACTTACATGGTTTATAAAGTAATACAAATAAATATGCTTGTTTTTGTTGTTGTCTCTACTTATAAGTATACAACTTTAAAACTGAATAGGCCAAAAAAGTAACACAAAGATTTTTCTTTGTGTTTTGTGTGTGTGTGTGTTAAGTATTTGTTATCAACTAATACCTAAACTCAGATTTGAATATAAATGACTTATCATCACACTATCCTTTTAACACTTAATATTTGTAACACATTTATTACTTTTTTCTCTCAGTACACCCAACCTTAAGACCCATATTTGAGTCACTTCAAGTCTCTGCCTTTCATCAAATGCTTGTAGAATTTTGCATCACTAACAAAGCCTGACATCTTTGATGCATGCACTGAGGTGGTTTAAAACTCTAACATCAGTGCTAATCTAACCTCTGCCAAAATTAATACAAATCATGATCTTGGTACAAAATTGATTTGTTTGAGAGTAGCCTTCATCAAGCACCTTCCCTCCCACATATATGAGTCTCAAGACAAGAATATAAGTGGAGATATACATATGCTATATATCTATATTTTTAACAGTTGTAAATCAAGGTAAGGATTCAACAAAATCATTTTTAAAACAATTTCATTTGTCGCAAGGACTAAATATCTCAATGCATGTTATGAGTTTGGAACCACACCTGGCACATAATGAGGACCCAATAAATGTTAGTTGCTATTTCTGTTGTTGCTATTGTTGACAATGATTACTTCCTTTCCTTAAGAGCATTACTTGATGAATAAATGACTCAGTGATTGATTATTGGGTCACAAGTCTTCTATGGACCCCAGGGTGCCCTCTTAATTAATGAAACAATGTCCAAGAGGGTAGCATCGATATCATCAGACCCGAATTGCATAGCAAAGCGACTATAATAAACAAAAGACTTTAGATACTGGAGCCTCCACAGGCATTAATTTCGCATAACTTTAAAAATGAGAAGTCTAAGATAATTTATTTAAATTTTACATTTATGTTTATATATGATAAGCTAAGTGAAATTTAAATGCTAAAGGAAGGTTTTGAATAAAAACACTGATTAAAATCAGCAATTCTGGTAGTGTTAGATTAATACTTTGGCTTAGTAATGTTATCACTTAAAACTAATGGGGTCAATATCTATTTCTAGAAACAATCAACAATAGCTCCTAAATTATAGTTGTGTTTCCTAGCATTGCTAAAATTAATGGTCTTGTAAAATTCCTATTATAAGAAAATATATTTCAAATACTGAAAGTTCTGCCATAAATTATTTTACATAAATAATTATTCTTAAAAATCAATAAGACTATTTTAAAGTTTTGGAAATAAAAAAGATTTTTAAAAAGTTGCTTTGGGAGCAATTTATGAAAAAAATGACCTTACTTTCTATTATAATAATTTTTAAAAGGACTGTCTTTTCTATTAAATTTTTTTAATTTAATTTTACAGGCTGTTACTCTATAAATAGAACGATCCATTTTAAATGGACAAGGTGAAGTATATAAATGACATTATTAGTGTTGCTACTAACAAGTTTTGAACTATGCATATTTACACATAAATAAAACCAAACCAAAGAGGATACCAATCTAGTGTAAATGAATAGCAGAGGTGGCATACCTATTATTCCTTTAGTTTAAGGTGTAAACGGATCAAAATAATTAAGTAATATTGGCATCTTCCTGAATTATATATTGAAAAATGCACTGATAAGTAAGTGATTTAACTTAAAAAAAAGTAACAATACTTACATAGAAACTATTAGATTTTTTCTAATGTTCTCTTTTTACAACATTCTGAGTTATGGACTGAAAGCTAATGTTACCCCAAATATCTGATGAAATTGGTAAATCATTGCAAAGCCAGGCAATGCTGTTTTAACATAAGAATAGAATGTGCTTATAGAACAGAAAATCCAAATGCTATTTATATTTGTTGTTATTAATTGTGGGGCACTTGGCTACAGGTGTGAGTTAGCAGCACTGAGAAATGGACATTTCTTTGAGAAGCAATTACAACTTTCCAAAACTGTTTTTGAATTCTTCCAGTTTCTAAAATATTTTTATTCTAAAATGTTAAAACATGCTGTGTCTATCTACCTAAATGAATTTCTAGTAATTTTGTCCAGTATCCAAGTACAACTCTTGAAGATATTGGATCCCTTTACCAATAATTTACTTTTTTGTGATAATCTCAGTTCCAGCTTTGATGGAAGAAGGGAGGGCTTTGGTGTTCCAGCCAAGAAGAGCAATAATAAAATGGGTAGATATAGAGAGCAGAGGTTCAAAATGAATCAATTTGAATTCAAATCAATTCATCCTCATTAAAACATTTAACTCACTCCACATTTGCCGAGTGCTAACCTGGGCCAGGTCTTAACAAAAAAAGGCAAGAAAGGAAGAAAAGAGGGTCCTGTCTGTGTTTCCTGACATCTTGCAGAGTGCTCCCTCTGATTTGCTATTGGAATGCTCTGAAGAGAACCCACCAGATAATAATGCATTGTAGTTCTTTAGAATTAGGGAAAAGCTTATTTCATGGTGTGAAGGTTAATTTTGCAACAACTTCACTGTCCAAGGCGTGTCCAGATTAAACGCTATTTCCAATTGTGTCCAGTGAGGGTGTTTCTGGATGAGATTAGCTTTCGAGTTGGTGGGCTCAGCAAAGCAGTCCCTGCTCTCCAATGAAAGTGGCATTTCTTAATCCACTGAGGGCATAGAAAGAACGAAAGGTGAAAGAAGGTGAAATTTATCCTTTTCTGCTATCTCACTGTTGATCAGGGACATCTCATTTTATCTTCTCCTGTCCTGGAAATGGGATTTACATCAGGTCTTTGAACTTGAACTGAATTACACCGCTGGCTTTCCTGGGTCTCTGACTTGCTAATGGCAGATCATGGGACTTCTCAGACTCTGTAAACGCTTGAGCCAATTCCTCATAATAAATTGATCTCTCTCTCTCTCTCTTTCATCTCTGTCTGTGTCTCTGTTTCAGCTTCTATCTCCTCCCTCGCCCCCATCCCGCACACACAGAGAACAAGTCCTTGAATAACGAATGTTCTTTCATTCAATGTCATTTCATTATAATGTTAATGAGATGCAGTAGGAACTCCATTCATTTATATCAATAAGCCTATGGTAAAACCAGTTTTGTTACATGTTGTCTCACTTAAAGTCACAGAACCTATTGACAACATTAAGTGAGAACTCACTGTATATATGCTTACATTTTTATAGATATACTTACATATTTAGCATCCTACTAGTTCTCTTGGAGAACAATAGATATAGATGATAGATATAGATAGATAGAGATAGATTAGATATAGATATATAGATATAGATATAGATTCAATATAGATATAGATATAGACATTGACATAGACATAGACATAGGCACAGATTTAGACAATTCTTGAAAAAAGATCATTTGATTTTGAACTACCATATAAAAATGCTTTGCCATTTTTTTAACATTAACAAAACAAAACGAACAAAACACATAGGTATGTGTGTGTATGTGTGCATGCCTGCTGCTTTTTTCATACAGTTTGAAACACCTTGAGGTCAGGCAGAGTGTCTTATGTATCTTCACAGACTCTGTTGTCCTCTCTAGTACCCAAATATTTAATCTAGACCTTACATACTAAGCCTTTAATATAATTTTGTGAATGCACTGAATTCAGTTAACCAGTTGATTTGATATATTTTTGATAGAAACTGTCAAGCCATGTCAAAATTATGTAGGTTTTCTCTGTTGCTCTCATTAATATTTCCGTACCTTTTTTTGCTTAGACTTTGGGCCTTTCATTAAGATCTGCTCAATACCATTTTCAAACCACAGTTGTGTTTTTCCTCGTGCTGATAATCTCACTGGCAACTTTGTAATTCCCTGTGTGCTTCCTTCTCTCTGTCGTTCAAGGCCTCTCAGACAAATCATTCATAGTCTTTGAGGATGTCAACCCTGAGCTGATGCTGTTATCTGCTGCCACCCCAGCTATTTTAAATTACCTCTCCAATAACCTCTGTGTTTCTGTGACTTTCAAATGCTTTTATTTCTTCAGTCCTATCCACTACAGCCACTTACTACTAAAACCATTCGAATCTTATGAAGTAATTACCAGAATAGTTCACTCTCCACATTCTCAAGCTTAAAGACTTTCTGTGTTGTGTATCCATCATTCAAGTTGACTACACTAATAGAGAGGTCACAAACTGAAAGTGTATAGGCTAAAACACAAATCAGAGGTGTGTTTTATTTGACCCACATCATGCAAAAAATTTTTAAAATTATCTGCTAATATTTAAAATCAAGAGAGTTCATGTAAAAATCCAGATTTCTGGCTTCTAAAAAACCCAAAGATTTGGCAATTTTGTTCTATATTTCTACATGCATGATCTTTCTATAGTTGAAAAGCGGCCGTTTTTTCTTTTCTTTTTTCTTTTTTTCAGTTGGGAAAAGATAGTTTTCTGTCTGCCTTGAGTTTGATTGTCACTTGGTACCTGTCACCTTACACTCTGACAATTTCATGAATTATTCCAATTGGTTGTAAAGTCCTTAAAAGTAGTACCAAAATTATTTATGCCTCTGTAGCTCAAGTACCTGAAGCCATCTGAGTATCTAATATAGGCGATTCATTTAGGTATTTTTTTCAAAGCTTATTGTGAGTGACTATTTGAATGAATCAGACTGACTAGTTATTTGATGCCATGTGGTATATGAAGACTAGCAAAATTTAGCAGCTGTGAAATAATTCTTCTTTCTTCTCTTTTTATTTTTCTTTTGACTTCACCTTAGGGTTTGTGAAAGCCACTACATAAGAATTAAAAGGACAAGTAATAGAGACAAGACACCATACTTTTGTTAAGAGGGTCCAGGATTTAAGGTTTCTTTACTTGTCCTTTATATAAACATCTCAGAACAAATGAAAACCTACTGAGGCTACATGTCGTAATTCCTGGGCCCATTTGGATGTGATAAGAGGGAAGACGCCACGAATCTCTGTAGTCTAAGTCTTTTCCAACCAGGGTTTTCAGACCTGTGAACTGCTATCGTGTGTACTGCTTTCCACAAAGATTTAAAATTCATTGAACAGACAAAGTGTATATTTAATACTCACATGAGGGAATACAGAATGCCTTTCAATACATCAAACTCCTAAACCTTTTACATCCTTCATTTTTAAGCTACATGGATTTTGATTTGTTCAATTTTAAAAATATTCTGAAGCCTAGTCAATCTAACAGTAAAAAGCACTGTTGCACAGTAAGAAATCAAGAAATACAATTCAGCAAACCTGGTATAGTTGGTCCCCAGGGAAGCTTTTTTCCAATTCGGTTTGTCATAGCCCAGATCCATCATGTCATGCTAGCCTAACTTACTACTACTGTCTTTCATTTTTTTCCCCTTTTTTGGCACACTCCAACTATTTTCTGTTAAACTAGTGCTGTCACAAGAAAACATATAAAAATGCTCTTTTGCAAACACTCTGTTTGGTTCTCTCCTGAACTCTCCAGGGCTACGGATTTCTTTCACTGTCTTCATCAGGGGTGAATGTTGACAGATCAGTGAACCTTACTGGTGGTAGTGACAGGCTTGATGCTGTTTTGTACAAGGTAGAGAAAAAAATAATAATAATAAAAAAAAATCATTTCTGTGCCTTGCATCTAGAAGGTCCCTGATTCAACAACAAAGGCTTATGTTCAAAGATGATTAGCTTAAAGGCATTTCAGAGATTTCTGATTGTAGCAGCAGTTGGGTGTCTTGCTACTAGGTGAAATATGCATTCCCCTGAGAACAAAGGCAGCAGCAATCTTCTTCTGCTGAGATGGCACCTTTAATAATTCCATGTATTTATCAGTATTTGTGTCAAGATCTTAGGGATTTTGCCCTTCAGGTGAAGCTAAGAGTAGATGAAGTGAATAGGGTCTTAAACAGTCCTCTAAGGTGTCTGTAGAGAAAAAAAAATCACGTCCCAAGGTGTCTAGGAGAATGAGAAGAAAATATTCTTGTGGATGAAAATGTACACAGCACAGAAAAATAGCTCCAAGCTTTCTAAAGGGGAAAGTGAATAGCCTTTAGGTTATTCATAAAATCTAAGATAAGCTATGGTTTAAAAAAAATTGTGCAGCATGATTTTTTTAAGTTAGAATCAAGTAAATCTAAAGAAACATATCTTTTTAAAAAGTTAGAAATGAAAAATAGGTAAACTTATTTTTCAAATAAAATCAACAAACTCGGTATGTGCTGTTGCCATGGATTTTTCCTGCATATCCATTCTGCATTTTGTATACGTGACTTCAGAGGAAAAATGGTTGGTCTGCAGTTAGGAGGTGTAGGATGTACACAAAACTTAACTGAATGTGCATATATATGAGTGACACTCTCCCCATGGCCTGTGGCCTAGCATGACACTTTCCAACACCATCCGAGGCAGATTCATGTGCTATTGCATCATGTGGCACTTTTTCCCACGTGGGCTTGCGATGGGCTTGGTTCTTTGCGCTTCTCATCAATGCAAAGAGCATTCACACAATGTATGCAAAGGTGTACGAGTTTCAGAACCATCAAAATGCCAAGGACTTGAGGAGATCATCTTTCTCATAACGACTTCGATACAGTCTCCCAAAGTTTGAAAAGATCAGAAATTCAATTTTCGGAAATGGACACTAAGCAAAGCATCCCTCCCTAGGCACAGGGAGGGATGCTTCCAACGAGGTGGCCTCCAACGAGTAAGGTAAATCTAGGGTTTAGCCTCCCCTGGAGAGCCGTACCGAGCAAAAATCTCAGACACTGTTTTAAATTGGATAAGAATTCCATGGGAGTATTCTCCTCTTTGTTTTGGAAGCAAACTTTCAATGATACATCTAGGATAGCAGTCCTTTTCAGAGTGACAAGCTGATGTCCTAAAGTGAGATTTCAAGTCTACAGTGAAGTCAAGCAGAAACAAAAGGTGGATTCTGAGAAAGGAAGAAAACACTTTCCATAAGTAACTACAAAGCCAGGTAATTAAATTAAGACTGATCTCTTCTAACGTCTTTTGGAAACATTTTTCATTGAAGTCAGAAGCAAACTTCCCCCCTAATGACTAATATAATTTATATTGTTATTAGATAAGTAATATATTGACATTAAAGAAAAAATGCTATATAAACTATATGGCCAGGCAATTACAGTAATACAGAGTAGGCTTATGCCAGTTGAGGGAGTAGAACTACATATTTGTTCAGTACAGTATTCCATTCTCAAAAATTTTGGCCAAGTCACTCCACTTCTAGAACTTTGGACACTTAAGAATTAAAAATTTACAGTTCAGAATGAGCTCTACACACTTGACTATATATTAAAAAGAACAACAAGAAACTAAGGTTGTCCTGCCTATTTCCATTTTACTAAAACCTTCAATCCTACATAGCTATTGAAGTTCCCTTTTCCCTGTACTCTCCTCACAAAACCACAGCAAACTTTCTGTTGGAGTAAATAAAAGGCAGCAGTAAATTTACTTCTATAGAAATTCATTACATGTATATACACGTATATGTGCACTTACATGCATAAGCATATGTGCACTTACATGCATAAGCATATATGGACAGGATTAAGCAAATGCTCAGACAAAGCTGAGGATACCAGGGTCATATTAAAAAGAGAAACTCTAAAATTTTTAATTGTCACATTTACATTAACCTCATGTATTATATGTATGCAAAATAGATAGAGGAAAAGAGATTGGATCAGAAACTGGCAGAGTAGATCGACTCTATTAGAAAGAAAGCTCTGGGCTGGGATTCTGAAGCCAGGGATTCAGGCTTTGGTTCTGCATTTCTTTTCTAGATGTGTGATGAAGATGGTCATTCACCTCCATGAAATTCTTATAATACTACTTTTCACAATAGCCATTGTGTGGTTTAAATGTTGAAGTGCATGTGAAAACACTTTAAAACGCAAGTACACTTGGCAAATGTAAATGAGAAAGATTAAATCACAACACTGAAATTTTGTTCAAAAAGTTATGGGGTATTTGGAAAAGACATTTTTCTTTCATAATTTTGTGCATCATGAATTTTCATTTCAGATTTCAGGGGATTTTTAAGTTTTTGTTAAAGTCAACATTTAAAAATATTGTGTGGATGTAAAATTATTTTATCCACACTTAAAGGGTATATAATGGTTTGATGTTTCAGTTTTCATGTTTAAGTCTTATTCAAACACACTAAAAATAGAGTTTTATTAGGACTGGCAAGAATGATACCAACATATATTCATGGACTTATTCCATCTGCATGGAATATGTAGATCTCACTCTAAATATAGACGTTCAGTGTTCTGAAATGCTTGCGCTTTGGAAATCTGAAGTACAATAAACTGATACTGCATTAACTTGGAAATTTTGTTTCTCAGTTTAAAAAACATGCATCTTCTCAAAAATATTAGATGTTTTCAAATTTAAAAAGTTAATGCATACAGATCAATGACAACTCTGAAAAAATTCAAGAGCCCTTATACCATGGTATTTCATATAATGTATTTTCCATTTTCATTATTAAGATATTTCTAATCAAACCCATTTGCCCCTTGATCTGAATAAGAAGTTATTTGAACATAAAAGACTATTTCTAAAGCACATACACACAAAATACAAATTAGGTATTATTTACTCAGTCACTCAGCTAACTTATAATTAACATGGATTTGCACTGGTAGTTTGAGTATTTAACTATATAATCTTAACCAGATTTTGGTATGCTTATACTTTTCATTTCTTTTATGTTTAAAAAATACTCTTTATAGTATATTGAAAAAAATATTGAATTAATTAAGTTTCACAGTTCTCTAATTTTCTCAATCAGTATTCAGTTCACAAGTAACAGCCCTAAGTGTAGAGGTACATAATCAAATTTTAAAAGTTTTGTAAGTAACCACTGGATGAATTTAATGTACTTAATTTCATCGGCACGTTTTTTGATGTGTTAAGACATCTTGTCACAAAATTGTTTATGTCATTGGTATAATATATATCTTTGAATCAACCTCCAAAAGTCTAACTTGAGAAGTCTATATTTATTTCCAAAAGTTTGTTAGAATAATTTCTTTATGTTAAACCCAAATGTACATTATTTCTAAAATATTAAAAGAACAAAGTAAGAATTAGAGGCATGTGGACTGCATATTCATTGAAATCTACTAGTCTTAGGCTGGGAATTTGTTTTTCAGCCTAGGAGAACCCTGAAGGAAAGAAATATAATCTATGGCTTATTTTCAAAGAATCAAGATCACCTTTTGTAGTTCCTGGCTACTTTTGCTCACTGATTTAGAATGTGTGATATTGAAGTTCAGGTTTATGGGTTTTAGCTCAAAGTCAGCTTTCTCACTGATTAAATTAGTTAAGTCTATTTTTCTAGAATACTATGCTAAGTGGCTCAAGATCTTGGGATGACTGGAATAGCTCCACTCTGTTGGGCTGGATTTGTTAGCCCTCTCATCATCATCATAACTGAGATCATCTATGTACAGGTTACCTTTCCCTTATTTCTATTTTTTCTATTTGCCTTTTAGTTTAGTGCCTGTATTATTGTCACAAATTTGCAGCTCTCAGAAAAGATACGCTCATATATAAGCTTCTTGTGGCTTTCACGGAGTTAGTTAAATTTTAACAGTTAACAGAATTTAAACAATTGGGTCACTACAAAAATCAAGACTTATTTATTTATTCATTTTAAAAAACGGGATCTGGAAAAAGTGGGCCTGCTCTTCTATATGGTGACCATTAGATGGCTCAGTAATAAGGGGCCAAGGCTCCAGGTCCATTGAGCTGCATCTTTCCTACTGTAATCCCATAAATTTAACTCCTGGCTCTGGTATACATTTGAGTTGTTTTCATCCTTGTGCCCTGGTCCAAGGTTTCAAGTATGAGTGATTGGAAACATGTTCCTTTTCTTGAAAATAAAAAGGAAAATCTGGAGAATGAGGTAGTTTTGGGGTGAAATGAAGGATTCAAAATGTTTATTTGGAAGAAAGGGTGAGTCTTCAAAGTAGAAATATCCAGTGAACAACTGGAAATAAATGACTAGTGCTTATATGAAGGGGATTGGCGATAGAGATTTTGAAATCATTCAAGTAAAGGCAGAGCTGAAGCCATGAAAATGGATGAGTTCTCTGACAGAGAAATTAGATAGCAAGAAGAATAAAAGAGCAATAGCTGAACATGGGGAAATATTCCCAATTGTCATGCAGGCAGAGAAAAAGAACCTAATGGGAAAGCAAAGTTTAAAGAGAAAGAATGATAAAAACCTACAGTATTATTGGCTCAAATTTATTGGCATTTTTTAACATGGAAAAAAAAAGATAAGTATGCATAAAATTTATGGCAAACAGTTAAAGGTATAACATTTTTACAGGTAGGGGCAAAATGGCTTGGTACCTCAGCATAACAACAGCATAAAGCCCATCAGGACACTTAGCCTAAATCTTGATCTGCAAAAAAGGCCGATAGTATTGGACACAATAGGCAGAGAACTAAACATATTTTTGAGTATGTCAATACATACAATAGGATATTATAAGAATAGAAACATTCATTGTGCCTTCTTTTAGTAAAATTAATTTTTAACTATCTGAATTGAATTGTTTCGCTTTCTTTAAGTTTTTGACAACAGATTGATCACTTTTATTTTAAACATAGCACTTACATTTATAAAAGATTGGGATGTAGTTCCTTACTTGTCCCTTAATTTTTTACTTTCTCATCTTGGCAGTTTCAAACGAAATAGTGTACATTGAGAAAAACGGTGAGAACAGAACAGTGTGAAATTATTGATCTCTTGCCTTGTGAAGTTTCACAAGTCCTTGCAAAAATTTACAAGTTTGCCGCAGGGCAAAATTTGATCATTTTAGACAGGGATTGAATATTTTGCCTTGAAAAATGTTAGCAAAAAATCTCCTGGGGGTGAAATCACAAATTGTCAAATCATTTGGGCATAGAAAGTCATCAACTTTATGTGGTGAGTGGCAATTTATACTCTATGCTTAGCTTTCATGGAAAACAATGACAAATCTAGAATCAATACTCCTAAATGATCTGCTCCCAACAAGAACTGATTGTTTTCGCTGGACTGTATTGAAGAGCTGGCTACAGTGTAATACCAGGGGAGATCAACAGGAGGCAGCACTGAATGACACATAAAATAAAGAAGGAGGCTGAACCAGGAGAGGGTCAAGCTTCTAAGTAGTGTGCCAGGATTAGAAAGAGCACAGGATTTGATGACAGACAGATCTCGGTTCGAATTTTGCTCCTGCCATTGATTAGCTATGTGAAATCTGATAGGTTACTTAGCCTCTCTGAATTCCTGTTTTCTCAATCAAAATGAGAGAATTAATATTTACCTAATAATGATGTTGAATAATGACAGGTAAATGTTTGTCTTGTAAATGGCATTTTTATTATTGTTGTATCATTATTAAAATCATTATTTTAAAGCAGTAGGAGTTCTATAGGAGGGCAGATTGAAAGTTTATATACTTCTCTTTAGGAAATTGAAATTTACATACATCATAAATTATATTCATGAATTCAAAAATTTATTTACAGGTACAAGAGGACTGGAAATGCAATTTTAAAGAGATAACTAAAAGTTGCTAAAATTAAGAGCTACTAAAAGAAGTCTTTTTTCGCAGTAGATGACAACCTTATTGGATTCCTTCTATCGCAATTTCATTTAGTCAGAAAGTGAAGAAGTTACATACGCTTATGAATACTGGATTCATAGACAACTTTAAAAATATTTTTGGCTAGGTAACACTTTCACATAGTTCAGCTATAAAAAAAAAGCATTAAAGAAGGAATAAAGTTAGAAGTTTTTCTCTCTTCCTTATCTCAATAGCAGGATTAAAAAAAAAAAAGAAGAAACTAGACTATCTGGAGTCCATCGCTGCTACTAAAAATGTGGTACTTGAAACACAGGTACATTTTAATAAAATATGTTAGTCAGTAGGTGGCTACTGGCCATTTCATTAAGATAATGATGTACCATCGTTAATGGCTGGTCATTGCGAAGAGAATCTGCAGCTTCATTATAGCTTTCGAGAAGTTGGGCCCATGTTTTCTTTGGAAGAATTGTGATTTGTAGGATGCTTTCTTTAGTTTCACTTCCATTTAGCTGTTACTTCCTACACAAACTGTCTCAGAGCTTCATGATGTGTCTCTATTTTTAAACAAATATTCTTAATTGCAAAAAAAGTCTTAACAGTAAGTAAATATTGTTCTACTTCTATGTTATATTCTAACATTCTTGATCTTGACTCGCTGCTTAGAATTTTTCATATAAGAGAATTTATCTGAGCTCTAGGTCCTCTTATATTAATACAGTCTAATGTTATCTTGTGATTACTATTCTTCCTACGTGTATATTTTACATATTTTGAAAATCTGGAGTTAATATTTAATATTTTCTACATTTTAACTTTTCTTCATCACATGCATAGCAGAATGATCGATATCAAGAACTCTACAGATGGAATGCCCTAGTTCTAAGCCTGACTTTTATTCTTTAATAATTAAATGACCTTGGGCAAGTGACCGAACCTCTCTGGGCCTTACTTTTCTTTTTTGTAAAATGGGTATAATAATTGGAGATGTTCTAGGTGTTAAATCAGTAAATATAAGTAAAAAGTCCTTAATGTCTAGTGTATAGTAAGTATAAGAATTAGTTCTATAACCTTTGTGTTGCAAATACATCCACTACAGTTATTTCTTCTAGCAAAAAAAGGAGGGTGCTCTTTTTATACTTGTTGTCTCCTTGAATCAAAAACTAAAATGTGGATACTTTCTTATAAATTGTTGGATATTCATTTTTTGATGGAGTAGGATATGTTTGAATATCAAAACCATAATGTTCCCTTCTGAAACCAACTCATCAAATCCTTGATTAAATTCTTAAAACTTAGATTTTTTAGGTTAGTCCTGGCATCCCTCTTGGCTGTGAATGTTTGAAAAGAAGATGCTATAGACACAGTACCTTTGGGATGAATGAAGCTGGCATTACTAGGGCCAGTCATGTTAGCACTATAGGGAAAGAAATATTTCTATCTTCTCCCATGCCAACTCCATCTCCTCCCACTTTCATTTTCAGCTTCTACCAAGTGGGAAAGAGTTTATGATCAGAAAGGTGAGAGCCTATTACACGACTTATGCCAATGGATGGTGTTGCCAAGTCTTAAAATCACTCTTTCATCTCTTTTTTCTCTCTTATTTCTTTTCCCCTTGTTCCTTCTATCATTTCTCCAAATGATAAGTGGACTTAGATATGACCTGAGTCTTGATTTTCTATTCCATGTAATACTTCTGTCAAAGTGAAAGCACATGCCCTTTTCCCCTTTTCTTGCTTCTTTTCTTACTGAGCTGCTAGTTCATGAAAGCTAGCTGCCTAAGCAAGTTAGAATGAGTTACAGAGTAAAACCCCATACCTGTTTCTCTTTTTCCTTTAGAACTAGAAATATGAGGAAAATAAGCAATGTTTTTTAAGAGAATAAAATTATGAATACCAGATTCAGATAAAATTCTATGAGTATGTTTTTGCTTTGAAGAAAGTCTTTTGATTTCTGAAGAATTGTAGGTTGAATTTATTTCTAGAAAGAGTGAATGATTCAGTTATCAAAAACTGATCAAAAATGATTGGGGAGATCTAACAAACATCGACGTCGACAGCAGCCGCCACTTCCCAGGCTCTGTAGTGGTCCCAGTGACTCACTTGCTTCACAATATGCTGTGGGAAAAGAGGCCTTGCTGCCCTTGCAACGAGCTTCCATGCCCTTGGGATGCAGATTTGTTAACATCGAGTCACAGGTGCAGTCATTAAGTCACACAAGGAGTTGCTAACTGAATTTCTAAACTAGAAACCATCATTGTTAGAGTTAACAAAGGTGTTTAATATTTAATAAAGCAAATTAAAAGTCAAGCATAGTAAACCTTTGTAAAATGGAGTAGAGGTAGATAAAAGTGGAGAAATTTCAAGTGTATAACTAAAACTGAGGATCCTAGAAGAAAATAAGAAATAGGGCTCTGTGACCTAAATAGGAAAACCTATTGCTTTAACAAGGTATTTAAGTGTAAATTATTTCACAAGGTATATAGGAGAATGAATACAGACTATGCCCTCAATTTGTCTTCTTTCTATGTCCAAAATGATCTGACTTTGTCCATTTTTATTGCAAACATTTCTTTCCTCTTGTACAAACTCGAGTAAGCTCTGAACAATTTGGTGTATTCAAAACAAGACTCAGTTTTAATTCGGGTGTCTTATGTTTGAGAACCAGTTCTAAACTCAGGAGTGAAGGCTCGATGAGCTCCCAGGGAAGGAAGATAAGTAAGAACTGCTGGGATTAGAATATGCTTTATGGAAGAAATCAGAATTGAGTGTGGCCTCAAAAACTGGCCTAGGTCACAGTCTTCAATCTAATCATGGCTTGTTTTTTACAAATGTAACCAGATTACAGCATGCACACTAATTTGCAAAGCAACACTCGGAAATATTCAGAGAAACTCAGGAATCACAGGCAGTTCCCATCATTGATAGCAATACTTGAAAATCTTTTCTTTGAATGCAACTACTTGAGAATGAGAAGGGTCTCACATGATGAATTAAAATCCACTAAATTGGCACTTCAGTGGAATTCATAAGAGGAAAAAATTTTAGAAGTATGGACTGTCCATAAAAGAGACAGTGGTTCATTCTTCCCTAGAAATAATAACATCTTTTACACATGCCACTTCTCTCTGAGGAGCTTTAAATACTTTATCTAATTAATCCTCCCAGCTTCCCAGAGAGTTAGATAGGGGGGCAGGTATTATTATCTGAATTTAGCAGTTGTAGAAATTAAAGTATTCTGATTAAGTGACCTAGGTAGGAGGCAGCATTTGCACTTAAATAAGTGGACTATAAATTCTCTGCTATTTGCGTAAAAAGAACACCTACAATGTATATTAAATCTTCCTTCTTTTAACCCATCCTACATGTAGTCTGGCAAAAAAAAAAAAAGTCTTCAGTGTTGCTAGGTACAAAGAACAAAATATCTATAACTCAAAATGTGACTTTGAATTTAGCAGTGGTTTCTGGGCCAAGAAGCTAGAGGTTATTTTTATTAAACTATAAATAAGAAGATTTCTTGTATTTTTAAATTGCTGTAGTAGTCAATTTAGTATTATTTAAACAGTGGAATGTGCATTGTGAGTACCACAATATAAATATCTGAGGGGCCATGGAACTCCACATTCAGGCATGGAAGGAAACCTGCATTTAGACTAGGTAATTAGACACTCAGAGTAGGAAACATGAAAGGCAGTAGATAATGACCACGAACAGAGTCTAAAAGAGGGGACTAAGACAGCAGGCACTGTGTTATCTACTCAAAAGTCACTTTACTTTTTTCTTCACAGGTAGGAATCAGTGTTCAGGGGCGATATTACTCCTCGCTTGTAAATCATAGCACCCCATTTCTCTTTCACGTTATTGTGCAGGGTTGGACTCATGTCCAGTTCTGTCCAGTGAGACACAAAGGGGGAGGGCATCTGGGGGTGGCTTCATTGATCTTCAAGAGGTGCAAGAAAGAATTCTCTAATTTATTTTAACTTTGTCAGATCTTCATGGGTTATCTGGACCAGCAATAGCAAACATGTGGCCATGAGTTAGACAAGGAGACATGGTAGATGGCAGGACAGGAAGAAGGAATGACTGTGACTATATATTTGATAACATCATTAAATTATTGAAATCTCTGGAGCTGGGTTTTTTTGGTTTTTGTTTTTTTTTTGTTATTTTATTTTATTATTTTCTTTTTGGTACTTTCTTTCTACATGAGATAAAATTTCTATATCATTTAGTATAGAAATGTTGGGTTTCTACAGAGATGAGCTGTCACTAATGTGACCTGAAAGGCATTGTTTCCAGAATTATTTCTATGTCATTACTTCTGGTGGAGTTTCAGGATTGCTAGTATCCCACAGTGTAAAAATATTGAGATAATGAGCACAAGGTTTGTGAGATGCCAAAGATACATAAACTGTACCCATAATTTCCTCACTGGGTGGAAAAATATTGTCTGTATTTTTCCCTAAATAAATCACATGGAACACACTGGAGAGGTAGAGGCCCCTACAAATCTATTGTCAATGGGATGGAAAGACTGTGATGCAGAGATAGAATTTGAAGAAATCATGGTCTATTTTACCCTGGACCTAAAGAATAAACCAAAGATTATCTGGATGATAAAAATGAATGTTGCATCCACAATACATCATGTAGGTCTATATGGCCTATGAAAGAATGAATTTAATTAACAAAACAAGACAGTATGGATTTGTCCTATTGTCTTGCTGCTTGAAAATTCTTTGAGAAAGGTGCCCAAAGATGGCTGATAGCTTAAGATTTAAAAGTTCTCCCTGTCTAAATGCCCAGACAGACCACCCATCCATGGGTCAAGAACATACATAATTCTAGGGCATGGAAGGTACATTCTGAATCCCCACGTGAGTTCCTGAGTCTATCTACCTCTTATTCATTTTTCAAACCGTAAACAAGCCATGTCTGCCAGTTACACTAAACAAATAAGCAACAAATGATACATAATAAAATTGCTCATTTTTTTCTCATTGAGGAGTGCACAACAAATGAAATATAAACTACTTCATTTCTTGTTATTTGAAAAGCGAAAAGCTACGAATAAATTCATTTCCACCCTTAGGTTCCCTGGGTATACCATAGGGGAGAAAAACAAAGAAATTTCAGAAGGGTTTAAGGCAGTATTTCAATAAACTCCGGGATCAAAACACAAACCACAACAAAAACAAAAACAAAACAAAACAAAACTACAAAGAACACCAAGAAATATGAGGCATCTGAGTGAGTAGTGAAGAATGATAAGATGGCATGAGTGAGCCTCCAGTAGTGGAGTTACTAGCCACTCTACAAGTTTTCGCTTGTTTTTATTGTATGCCTAGTGCTGAGTCAATGTTTTAGTATGAAACAAAATTATACCAAACAAAGAATAAACACAATTTTTAGCATCACTATGCAAGGAACTATTGTTAGGTACTAAAAGGAATAAATTCTTTTAAAGAATTAGTAGCTTTGGTCCCTGCTTTCCAAAGGTGTAAAATATAATGAGAGAGATAATGCACAGACAAGTGAAAATTTGCATAAAAATTGCAGGTAGTAAGCAAAAAGTGTCTAACAAACAGGATTGATAATACTAATATGCACGATGACACCAAAGCTCTCATTCGGGGCAGGACTAAGTAAATGTTAGTGATACAGGCATAAGAGGCAACCTGACTGTGGGTTTAAACCTTAGCTTTGCCGTAAGAGCCGCATGAAATAGGGCAAGTTAACTAACTTTTCTGTAAATCTCTTTTCTCATTTTTAACTAGAAAACAGACCAAATTATAGACTTGGTAGGTTGGCTGTGAGGAAGAGAAATGATACATGTGAAGTATCCATCAGAGTGCTGAGCCCTCGGTAGAATGCTTGATAAAGGGTAATAATAAGATTAGTAATGGTGGGCTGCATAAACGGTCTTCATAAGCATAGCTAATGCTTATTTAATGCTTTTGGTGTGGAAGCCATTCTGCTTAAGTTATCTCTGGGAAGAGTTCATTTTAGTGATGAGACTTGGGGAAGAATTCATGGAATTTTTATTATAAAGGATACACAAGAATTGAAATGGAAGAGAGGCTATATGATGGCATGCCAAGAAAGGAAATATTTCAGCATTGGGAAATCAAACAAATGAACAGTGATGTTAAAGGACTTATCAATCATTTAAAGAAGTCATGCATTTTCATGACAAGAGTATGGGCACAAGCAAATCATACATTAGAGCATTGCTAGGTCTGAGGAACTGTGCGTCACAGAGGAATATGCTTGGAAGGTGCCTTACACAAATGAATCTGGGAACTGACTTGGTCATCTCTCTCAGGCTGATGACCTAAAGAGCTACAAGCCTAAGGGAAAATTTGCTCACTGGAGCTTCTGTTACAAGTAGGTAGGTAAGTAAATAAGTAATTAAGTAAGTGAATAAATCAGCCTGTTTTCATATGTACAAACTTAATCAGGTAGAAAAATAAATTCTACTCATCAAATAATTATTTTGTTAAAATGTCAATTTGAAAAGTTTCTGAACAATTATTTTCAAATTAATCTTCTAACTGCATCTCACCATCAACAAGATCAACAATATGTGATTAGACATCAACATACATGTTCTTCCTTTCCATTGCCTGGTCATATTATCAATAGTTCTGTGATGGTGCGGATAGCCTGCGGCATCCCTCAGATCTCTCCTCCCCTTTCTCTAGCAGTTGAAGTCCATGGGTAGTCTCTGCCCAAGATTTGACAGTAGCTTCCTAAAGAATTGTGATATTACTCCTGAGTATTTTCTCCCCCTTTAGAAATTCAGCCTTTTAGTATGAGAGTGGTTTCTGTTTTAGTTTGTGGGTGGCTGTTTCCATTGTCCAGAAGGGTTTCCCACCCCCCCTCCCCCAGTGTTTTCTTCTTGATTCAAGAATTTTATGAAGTGGTGGCCTGTTTAATTGTGACATTTTTCAGTTATACATTCTTAGGTTCCAAAACCAGTTAGGCAAGGTGTCCTGGGGACATCAACATTTATTACTGTCATTTTGAAATTCTGAAATTAAGACCACCTTGCAAGACAACTGAATTATAATTGTGGTATGTCATCTTATTACCCAATCAATTGGCCAGTAACAGGAAACAGTTATTAGACTGTGCTGTGCAAGTCTGGCTTCCTCTTTCTAATGTGATGGAATTAATTCATACAACCTGATAACAAGGCTATTACAATGTGAACAATGGTTTAAAAGTGGCTTGCGTGGAACAGCCAGGCACCATTGAATGTCTCAGATCAAAGGTCTATTGAACAGAAAGAACAAATAGAATCAATTTCTTGAACTGTTACTGCATTTCCAAACTTGCAACATTATACCACAGAATGTGACTTAATGAAGTACAGATGAGAAGACCAGAGAAAAGCTAGTTCTAATGTAACAATGAAAATTAATGTAGTACTTTGAATTTTTTTTCCTCTATGGAAACAAACTAGTTATTAAAGACAGCTTTATATGGCTAAAATCGTGGACTTTGAAACCAGCTAGGATTTAGATAACATACTTAGCTACAGATAACAAAGAGTAAAGAGATAAATTTGCCACTTTTCATCTAGATTGCAAAGCTGTATTGTAGAATTTATTTTTTAAAAACAGCAGAGTACTTAATAAGGTAAAAATTACATCTAACATATTGTTTCTCAGTAACAGTATATGAGTTGTTGGAATGCTAGAAAAAAAGTACAAAATATATGCATTCACTAAAAAAACTGAACTTCTACTATGAACCAAACTTTGTTCTAGAATCTTTGGAATTACCAGGAAATAAATCAGTAATAAGAGAAAATTACTAACTTGATGAAATTTTATAGAAATAAAATATGGAAATAAAAAATTTGGAAATGACTAGCCTTTAAAATAAAAGGTAATTTTAAAAGTAATTAAGATTAGAAGAGGAGACTTATAAAATGAAAAAAAAGAATACAAATAAAATATTAACCTACATTTTGAAATATTTAATGTTGTGAATGATGTCATACAATTTGCTGCTAACAGACATGAATCATGAGTTTTTATTTGCAACATATTTTATCAAATTAGTAAGTGGCTCTTTTATACATTTATTACTGAGAAATGGAGTTATGGCAAACATTTTATACTATAAAATAAAAATTATTAGTTATTACTACCAAATACAGTCATCTAACTATTCATAAATATGTATTAGATTCTATTAGAGAGGGTTGTCTTATTTTCCTCTAGTTTATCATTTATTTTTCTTAACAAAAGAATCCCAACCTAGTTATCTCCATTTCTGGGTATCAATTACTTAATGAACAAAGTATCAGTGCAGGAATATTTTAACTGTAAATTTTTTAAAATAGCACAGGATCTATAAGTAGAAATAGAGTGATTAAGTAGACAAATAGACAAAGCAGTGTAAATAATTTATTTAACCTAATCTTTAACTGAAAAAATCCACAAGAACAATGAAATAATACACAGCTAAAAATCTAGACAAAGTACTTGGACACATGGAATAAAAATGATCTTCATTGACATCATTATCCTTCCACTGTCAAACTTAAGATCACAAGGGAAAAAAATCCATTTGATATGGATACATTTATATTTTTAAAAACAGCCTATAAAAAGCAAAAATCTGGACCGGCCAGGTGATTAAATACATATTTGATTAATACTTTTCTACTGAAACAGTCATGAGAATACAGAAGAGATCAAGTCCCAGTAGCACTGAAATTGAGAATATAAAGCAGTGATCTCTCAGAGACTGGTGATAATAATCCCTAAATACTTTGCAGATTGTCTGGATTGACATTAGCAGTGAATGCATTGCTACACCTTTTAAGCAGGATAATACAGAAAGAAAAAAACATAGACATTAAGAAAATCCCTTTTAACTTCTCTTACCTAATATGGTTTGGCCTGCGCTGCTCACTGCAGTCTTGTAATCATTGGCCTTGTGTCTACTGAAAGGGATCTATTTTCTGAGGCCACAAGAACCATTCACATATCCTTTTCCCACCCCATCTCCTCCTCCTGGCACTATCAGTTTCTAAGGAGGCATAGGTCCAGCACAAAAAAAAAGATAGAGTTTACTTGATGAATAAAATCAACAATTACTGCAGATTAAAAAGAACCCAAGGAATGATTTATTCCTCTAGAGAATTACAGATTCATACTCCTGTTTGAGTAAAAATTGTTTTGAAATTCTCACAAATAAATCCATCTCCTTATAATTAGTGGAACATACAATAGAAAAGAATATTCAACACATAGACTTCCTCTCAACTTTAAAGGAGAGAGTGAGTTTGTCAGCACTCGAGTGGAACTGAAGGTGTAAAAAACTATAAACACACACACACACACACACACACACACACACACACACACACACACACACCCCCTGGGTCTTATAGAGTCTTTGAACTAGAAGAGAGCTTTTGTTAGAGAAGCTTACAAATTATTAACAAAATATTTGTACCTCATTATGTAATTCTATTTTTAAAAGGTATTGATATTTGCACACATGGGACTTGTACTCACATCCATCTAACAGGCAGATCTGTAGGACTGCTAGCGCTCTGAACACATTCACAGCCACTATATATCATTCGCTGATAATAATTTTGTTCTGAATAACTGTCCTCTTGATTTTCTCAATGTGATCAATGAAGTAGTAAAAAGGATAAATATTTTTAAAATAGCTTGACTATTTAAAAATCATTTAACCAAATTTATAATTTATAGGTGACTCGGAACACTTTTTTTTTCAACTTGAAGGTGTATACATAACTAAGTCAAAGTTTTAAAATTCAGAATTACTTTGTTATTTATCTTAATGAAAAACAGTAAAAATCTGATTGGGTGAATGTAAATTCATTCTTCACCTTATAAAAGATGACTCATTGAGTAGATATTAATTCAGAGCACAAGAGTCTTAACCATCAGCTACAAAGGAGTATTCTTAGAATTGAAACAAAAATCACTGAAATTCAAGAATCGATTGAGCAAGTTGATTTTCAGGATTGCGACTTATGGAAGACTCACTTCTTTTATATTGTGCTGAAAATTATAGCTTTATGGCAGAAATTCAACCTCGTCTGCTATATACCACATAAATCGTAAAGATTCTTAAATCTCTATCATCTCTGACCCCTCCTTTACTTTCAGAGTTTTTAATTCTCTCTTTAGGGATATATTAATGGAAAAGTTTGATAAACAGTATTTTAATGAATTTATAATTTCTTATTTTAAATAATGATACTGTGTTTATTAACTGTACAAAATGTTAGACATCTTCTGGGTACCGATTCTTTCAAAGTAGTCATGATTCACTTATCCTTTTCTTTTTGACATACAAAAAGATGTAGGTATTTAATATGCACAATATGATTCATTTGGAGGTAAGTACACAACTGTGAAATCATCATCACAAACAATGTCATAAACTTAGTCATCACCTCCTACAATTTCTATGCAATTAGAGCACATGAACATAACAAACACCTATCTGAGAATGTTGATCTCAGAAAGTACCATGTAAACCATAGTACTTTCTCTTACTTAAGGAAACCTACCAACCAAGCACATAACCTTCAAAACATGAAAGTGTATTTTATTTCCTTGAGAATTCAAGGTGTTCTAATTTTTTTTCTACAACTCTTTGAAATATACTTATGAAGGGAAGTGTATAGCAGGGTCTTTCCTTTTCATTGCACTGGATGACTGTTTTTCAATCAATATTATCAGAGTTGATCCTAATTCAATCTTTTGAATGCCAACTTTGTCTATTCTAATATTTACCCAAATATTTGTTCTCTTCTTGGTAACTTCTACATTATTTGATGGTAACAAACCCATATTTTACCTTAACCAACTTGGCTGTCAAATGTATATTCATCCATAGATTTAACAACCATCTCATTTTCCAAAAATATTAATACCAAGTGTCTATTGTTAATTTAGAGGTCATTTAATTAATCACATTTTCAAACTCTAGAATGTGTAATCTTTTTTTCATAAATCAGTACTAAAGGTTTTTACCTGACTTGCGTTACATTTTATTTTAAAGAAAAAAAAAATACTGGTTTATACAAAGTGCAAAAAATCTTTTACTTTTTCTGTTCCAATTCGCAGCTATATATATAACTATTTGCTATTCTTTTCTAACATAGGACTCTTTTTTTTTTTACATTCTAGGGAATTCCAATCAGTTTAATTGTTTGACAGAATTTTTCTGCCTTTTCTCAGAAGGTATAAATTTTTCAAGCGCCAGCAACATATACTAGAATATTTCCCAGGAGTGGCAGCTAATTGCAACTTTGTTTACTAGGACTATTGTTTGAGGGCCTTTTAGTTTTATACCAATATGCTCCACATTAGAAAAATAGGACCTAAAACCAAGGCCTTCAAAGTAAAAATACAAGCAAGCAAGTAAAACAAAAACGAAAACAACTATACTCTCTAAAATTACTTTGCTATGATAGCTACATATATAGAGTTGAATTGAAATCATTTTTCACTGACATTAGTTGGTACTTTTCCCAAAATTAAAGTAATTTTTACCTATAACAAATCTTGAACATTAAAAATGTTTAGGTCTCCTTCTGAAAATACAGATTTTACCCAGCAAAATGTATTCTTTTTTGATATTAAACAAGTTATATTAATGAACCTCATTTCTTCTCCATCCCACCTAATAGTATCTGTTCAATGTATATCCCAAAATAATATAATTCACCAATTTCATAGAAAAAATTAATAATTTTCTATGCCAAATCCTTGTATTTTAGAAAATAATTATTTCAACAATAAAGTGCTCTACAGTATGCTTCCTCAGCAGAGCATTCCTTGACAGTCCAAAAATGACGCATAACATGTGTGCGCTTTATATCTTCAAAGATGGTATATAAATATCTATGACTAGAACGCACTTTTTTGATGATGTAAGACATGTATGCATTTACCATTAAAAAAAAGGAATAAACCTATTAACATAATTTAATTATAGAATACAAATACTTTCCAATTCTTACCTCATTTTTGTCACCCACAGAAAGTACTTACTTCATCTTGAATTCTTAAGCTTTAGCTCCTATAACTCATGAATCTTACTTGGACTTAAATAATTACTGATGCAAATTTTCTATATTCCTAACCTTTTTGAACTAATTTTAAAATAGATATGAATTGGTATGCAGGTTGACATATGTTGTTGAATAACTTGAACTCTAGTTTCACACTCAACAGTATTTATTGAAGGAGCTGAATGGTTCTTTTAAATGAGACATTATGTTACCATCAATTACGAGTACACAATAAATTATGTTAAATGTACTTTTATCTCTGGAATGGCTTGATGAAATTTTACTCCATTTAAACAATAACAACAGCAACACTTTATTTAGATTGAGAAGGTTATATCAGGGGATTTGAATATTTAGTTGTGTAGGGATTGTGCTAGGCATTATTACTATTTACCATTTATACTAGTGCCTCCTCTTGCAGCAGCCCTGCCCGCATATGGGAGGATTATATTTCAATGCTCTTTTGACTCTGTAATTTCGTTAGTCCCATCAAAGGAATACAGACCTGACACATACCACGTCCAGGAAGGAGCTTTAAAGGCCACTGTGTAATCGTCATATCTGTTCCAGTTAGAGGTTATTCCATCAACCCGGAGCCCAATAAAAAAAGCGTAGAGCTCAACAACAGACATTTGTTCCCAAAACATACCTTAGCTTATCTTGCCTAACAGAACCCCAAAAGTTGAAGTATAGTGTATCAAAACCCTGATAATATTTGTTCCTTTGTATTATTCTGTTAATCTTTTCTTCATTTAATTATTGAATCTCTTTTATTTATTTAAAAACATGGGTGAATATGGAGGGAAATTTATTTTTTTAAAAATTCAGTATAAAGTTTTTGTCCATACAATGGAAACCTTATGCAATGTAACTTAAGAAGTAACCTCTCTGCCTCTGCATAAGACTGGACTCATCAAAGTAGAAAACTCAGAAATATTTTACTTTTAATAAATCTAACAAATTCATATGCTAAGTGAGCAAACATAATACATATGAATTAGCATCGTAGACATGTCATTTCCAAATCCTGTGTTTTATAAAAGCAATCTAATTACTTACAGTGGTAACCACATACCACATTTAGTTTGCTGTGTTTTGGGTTCCAGCAAAATTAGTAGGATTTACCAATAGCGAATAAGTATTCCATATAATCAAGCATTAGTTACTTTCTTAAATCTTGAATTTTAAAAAAATATCTGTTACTTTCTCTAATCACTGAAATTTTCACAGTGATTTGATTTGTGTTACACTGGAGAAAATAATTCTATTTGACTTTAGAAGATAAACATGTGTTATCAAAATGACATTTTATATGGGGTGGGAAAATTGATTTAAAATAAACTGTGTGGCAAAAAATATAATGGAAATACATGGGAAATAGTTGAGTGTTATTCAATTTCTTAAACATAAATTAGACATTTTTGAAAACTGACTTCTTCTAAGATTTTGGAGTTATACTCAGTACTGTGAAAAGGTAATGACTGAAAACACAATTTCTAAAATAACTATGAAAAATATTTAAAATTTAGACTTTGTTATCACTGAATAACTTTATCCTCTGACTTACAACAGTTCCTGTTCCTGAAGTTAATGTAACACAGATTTAAAAATAATAAATGGTACTGAAAAATTTAATTTAATTAAGGAATTCAAATAAAATTTTAATCTAAGACAGAATAGTCTTCGTATCATGAATATATTATGCTTAGTACTGGGTTTAATTTTTAAAAAATCCAGAAAGAAATCAAAGAGTTAATTTAAAAAAAATCCAGAAAGAAATCAAAGAGTTAAACCTCTTTATTATATATTTTGGGAATTAAAAAGAAACTTAAAATTATATTGATGAAGGTAAGTCTAGGAATCACATGTTTAGTCTGCATAAATAAATATTTTCTGGCGTAGAATAATAATAACACTCTCTATGTATTTATTTTTCAAAATTGAAGAAATGATTAAAATATTCCAAAATCCAAAGCAACATGGATTTTATGTTTTTTTCTCCTAAATAATGTTTTATTTTATTTTTTTAACATGGAAGGTCATTTCTAACTTACAGGAAAAGTTTTTTAAATACCATTTACAACAAAAATATGACAAATATAATTCTCTTAGGTCATTTGTGAGCTTTTCCATCAGTGGCACAGAAATCAAATTTCTTTTCTTTCTTCCAGAAACTCTTGAAGTGCCAGAACTTTTTGGCTATACTTAAATTTTTCAACATAGTTCTATCTGCTCTTATGTCTTACAGCTTAATTTTGGGATTAGAACTTCTATAGCGGCTAGCCTAACAATAATCTGTGATAACCTTGGATCCTATTGGTCCAGACTATTTTCAAAAATAGCATAGATATGTAATGTTCTCTGATTTTTAAGAGGCCAAGGAAGATACTGTCTTGAAGACTCAGAAGATACTGTTCCATAAGCATTTACTATCGTTTTTTCCCTTTAACTTTTTAAGCCAAATTATGTTGCCTCCACCTAATGTTGCAAAAGCTTTGGGCTTTCACCCAAAGTGATTCTAAGACTCTGGTATGGGTTCTGTGTAACCTGGCATTTTTCCTAAAAGTTAACTCTGTTAGGCTGCTATTTCTATGAACAAACTGAGTAATAGAAAAGATACATGACCAGATAAAATGGCACTACCTGCGCTTTCCCTACAGCCCTGTCAGGAGCTAGTAGTGCTTGGTAATTATCAGAAGCTCATTCCACGAATAGGGGTTCCATAACCTTTTAAAAGGCCTTTTATACTGGTTGAAATTTACTTTCAAATATGTCATCTTTTCCCATAAAATTAAGCCATTGAATTATATCTTTAGACGTATTACTTGTATCAATTAGCTATTGCTCTGTAACAAACCAATCCAAAATTAAGTGGCTTAAAACAACAATCACTTATTTGCTTACAATCAAGAATCTAGGTTGCATCTAGATGTTCTCATACAGCAATATGACCACAAATCCTGGACCCCCATTATCAAGTGAATCACTACATTGGGCAGGAGTATCTGGGCACCATTCATACCCCAGGGTGTGGCTATCCATAACTTACCAATGATTTCAGCAAGTCCAAACTATGGTGCAAGCTCCTTGACTCTAGGGCTATACAACTCAGAAAATTCAATGAGGAATTAGATTTATAATGTTGCTGTAGAGTCTGTGGCAAGTTATATAATAAGAACCTTACAAGAAAAATCTGCAGGTTTTTGGAGAAAGCCTTTACCTCCTGCAGTAAAGAAATCTTCACCAATCGAAAAGGAGTTTCTGGCCTATTACTGGATCAGAATAGGAGAATGAATATCTGATCATGAGACATCAAATGACTAACTTCAGCTTCCCATGATGATCTAGATATTGTCAAATCCACTGAATCATAATATTGGGCAACAGTCCATTGATGGAAATGCTATGTTCAGAATTTGGCCCAAGCAGTTCCAGAGGGCCTGAGTAAGTTACGTGAACATACAACTCAAACTTCTATTTCATCCGTCACTGTTATGCTACTGCCTCTCCCTGAGCTTGGCCTCATGGGGGTTCTTGAAAGCCAGCTGATGAAGGATGAAAAAATTCAAGTCTGATTCATGACTAGGTCACTTCAATATGTTGGTGAACACCAAATAGCGTCAATAACAATAACAAAAAGAAAGAAAGATAAAGGCCTGCAGCTGCACCATAGGTCCACTATGGGGTGATCATGCAGGAAGGCGGTGAGGAGAAGTATAAATCATCTCACAGAAAGAGATATAAAAAAATAAACTTGATTTCTAGAATAGTTTGAGATAAGGATGTAGACTAATTTCCAGAAAGTGGAGAGTGGCCGTTTGTTGTTCAGAGACCTAAAAGGTAACAGTTGGAAAACTGGAAATGAAGGAGTCTGGCAAATGTCAGTGGACTCCTAGGAGGGGGCACAGAACATGCAAAACTTTGTGTCTCACCTTAATGTCTTCATATCTACCAGAGAGTAAGCCAGTATACCAGATGACTGCATTGAATTCCTCTAGCCTCTGTCATTAGTCACTTGGAACATGCACAGTGTGCCCCCAAATGGAGTGGCCATGGTCGCACAGATGGAAACTATGCACAGACCCAATACCATGGTTCCCTGTCACCAAAGCTGATGCAACGTCTACCACTGCTGATTGCTCAGTGTGTCAGTAGCAGAGACAGACACCTGAATCTTTCGAGGACACCAGCCAGGCACTTGATGGCAAATTGACTGTATCACACCCCTTCCATCCTTGGGGGAACAGTGATTCTCCTTGGAATTGACACCAGCTCTAGACATGGGTTTGCTTGCTCTACCTGCCTCACCATTCCATGGTTTTCAGAATACCCAATTTAGCAGCATGGGGTCATTCACAATGTTGCCTCAAACCCAAGACGTGGTAGAAGCACCGCCCTGAGCATATGAGGCTGGAGGCCATTCTTCTTATTAAATAACACATTATTTGGATGCAAGCAACCTAATAGAATGATGGAATGATTTCTTAAAATCTTAGTTAAGGTAGAAGCCAGGGGACAAGACCCTGTTTAGCTAAGGCACTATATTCCAAGATGTAATATATATACTGAACCAATATTTGATACATGTCACAGTGTCCCTAATGTCTAGGATACATGAGTCTAAGGGCTAAGAAGTAGAAACAGGAGTAGCTCCTGTAATAACCCATTTGAAGCATCTATGTTTTTGACTTTTGCAACTTTGGCTCAGCTGGATTAGGAATGTTTGTTTTAGGATGGGGAGAAGTTTGCTTCTAGCCAGGATTAGTAATGGCCACTGTACTTATAACTATAACCACTGTTTGGTAACCATAGAAACTTAAAATGTGGACCAACAGGCATATAAAATAGCTATTATACTCATGAGGATAACTGGCTGTAGTTATAATAGGAAGGTAAAGTTGCCCCTGTACAATGGGTATAGGAGAAATGATTGAGGAACTCAGGGGATTCACTGAGATTTCTATTGGTGCTTCCATGCCTGGTGAGAGCAGTGAACCATCAATTGCAGCAAACAGAGCCTGGCAATGTCAAAAATTAAGGGCTCAAATTTGTTGGGTATGAAAGTCGGAAGCACCTCATAAGGCAAACATACAGACCAGTTACAGACCTGACTGTGGGTGAGGAAAATCTAGAATGAGTAATGGAGGCAATAGATGATGATTATCAAATATTGCCTCAGGCACAGTTGCAGTAGAGGAGCATAGTTTTTTTCCCACTAAAACATTTATATTAGCTCTTTTGTAGGGATTGAGGCCAGCCACCACCTTGAAGATTCAGCAGTGGATTTGACTTATCGTGAGATATAAATTAGTTTGTGTATTGCAAGGAATGGACGGCACCAGATATTTCTTGTGTCCTGCCTTCCACTCTCGGTTTTCTTTTTTCTTTTATTATTATTATTATTATTATTATTATTATTATTATTATTTATGCTTACAGTACCTGGTCTTCCTAGGTGGTCTCCCATCTAATTACTAACTAGGCCCGACCTGGCTTAGCTGCCAAGATCAGACACCGGGCTTGTTCAGGGTGGCATGGCTTTAGACCATGGACTATAGCTCCACTGGAGTGCGAACTCAGGACCTTCTGCATGTAAAGCAGACATGCTAACTGCTACACTATGGAACCACATCCCATCCTTTCAGTTTTACCTGTAATTCCAGCTGCAGCTGGTGTAAACAGTTCTGTGTGGGCTTCAAATCCCTTCGTACGGACTGTATCTTACCTCATGCATGCACTGCCTATGGTTCACTTTCTGTCGTGTATTTTCTCTGAATCTATGGAGTAGGGTACCTGAAAAAGCCTCGTTGGCACACCCACGCATGCGCAGCCTGAAAGTCAAGATGATTATCCCCTTCTAAAGGTAACTGTAAACCAAATGGGTGAGAAGCTGATACTGTCCGTCCTTGGTTAGAAAATTCTGACAAATGTCCTAGCCATTCTGTGACCTACTCAAAAATGACTCTTGTAAGTGCCTTTTCTTCTTCCTATGCTTTATTCTTGCTAGTTCAGAATTCCTGCTTTCTGGGATCACTTCCCAAATAAACTTGTTGCAACACAATCTCTAGTCTCAAACTTTGCTTTGAGGGGGGACCCAGCCTAAGCTAGAGACATATATGGCAAAACTATTTGCTTAAACAGATTTCAAAACTAGCTCCCTATGAAAGGAAAGAATCATTCCTCAACTGAGATACAGCTGCCACTGTCATAAAAAAAAGAGAAAACATCGAATGCCCCAGTATATCATGTAGTAATTACATACTAAAGAATTTGAGGTGACTTCGTTCATTACAGTATGTGAATGATTGTCCTAAGTGGGAATTTTGTGTCAAATAGCTATAAAAGTTGCCGAAAAACAGATCTTATTGAAACAAATATTAGCAACTTACGACTACAATCTGGGGTTACATTGACCATAGCTACTATCACTATGTTGAGTCCATTAGAAACCACCTTGAGTGGTGTCCAAGTCAGTTATAAGAACAATACACTTTAAATTTTATACTGATGGATGAAAAGGGGCATAATCATCATCAATTTTACTTTATTTATAAGACTTCATTGTTATTTTTCATATCCTCTTCATAAATAGAAGCAGAGGTAGGGAATTGAAAAATCTTTCTGGGGAAGATTAGTGATCTTCTTCCATAAGTCAAAACTGCATGTTTTAAAGAAGGAAACATTTTAACTGGCAAAAAATAGCTGGTAACAAGGGTACTATCAACTACGATTTCAGAGTAAAAATTATAACCAAGAATTTAAAATAAAACCTCCAGTCTTACCTTAAAAATAGACATTTACAAGTTTTCTTGCAAAGAATAAGATCTATTTGATGTTATGATTCTCCAAGTTTAGTGCAATGGCTTTTTGTTTTCTGACTTTTACTAAATCATAAGGTTGTTTAATGATACAGGTAAATATACACTAGAAGCTGAATATTAACTATGAAACAACATTCCTGAGAATTCAGGATTAAGCTTCAATTTTCCTCTTGGGGTAATTTTAACTTGCATCTCCTAATAATCTTCAAAGACTTGAGATCTATATAAATATCCACTTTATAGATTAGGATTTTCTTTCTACACAATGACATGTTCTACAGTTATTAGAAACTTAAAGCATATACTAAAATTATAAAGCTTAACTTATTGCTTCTGATTAAAAATATGTTAATACAATGATGCTTAAGAACCATCAAAATTTCTTAAATTACATTTTAATGATTTCATTTTTGGCAAAAGTGCACCATGAGTTGAATAATATTTATTTAATTTGTAAATCCATGAAGAAAGATGACTTCATAAGTCTCTTAGTCATAAATAATTAATCAAAGTTCTTCAACACAAATGAAAGACTGGGAAGGAATCTAGAGTTTTATAAAACTCTATACATTTTTCTCCTTTGACACTGTAAATTATGTTATTTCCAAATTCAAACTCAGTGAATGATAACTTTAAAAAGTTCATGTTTGGGTACAAATGAGGGAACATAGCATCACACATATATTCTTACTTAAACATTACACTGTGTTTTTAGATTCAATAAATGCTCCTACTATTTGGTCACATATTTATTTATTTGCTAACAGAATGAGTGTTGATAAAATTCATCAGACAATAACAGCCAAGAGTAACTTCTTTAGATAAGCCAAGGAAAATATAAGTGCCTGTTTAGGACAAAGATATACAAGTCTGTTATTGTCTCCCTGAATCCTCCCTTCTACAACAGGACAGAGAGAAAGGACTGCCATCACATGAATGACACCTAGGACCAGGGGATCTCACGTTGATATTTTACCACATAAGAAAAACCCTCCTTTGAATATCTCGCCAGAGTACCCAGCCAAATTGTCAGTAAAGCCAGTGCTGGAACACCAATGAGCCACCAGATGGCAGCAATGCTTTTATGAATAATGCAGCATTATGTTCAGTCCATCTAAGATTTCCTATGTTAATAATAGAACAATCCTACTTTAGTAAAAGGACAGATTTGTTCATAATAAAAGCAGCCATTTTTTTCATGTCACTAGTTATATTTTGTAGGATTTATTTGCTTTCTAGTACTGTTCGCCCCTCCCCCCCCCCCAAATATTTATTTTCTTGCACATTAAACATTAAATTGCTGTTGAATTTCATTTTGATATTGTGGTAGAAAATGCCTGTGGCTTAAAACAAATATTTTCCTTCCTGATGGACAAATAACATCTGTGGTTGTAAATGTTCCAGTGAAGCTGTCAAAAGACAAGGGTTTCATATAATTTCCTGCCACCCTCATTGGTGCATCCTACACATCAAAAGAGTGTATTCATAACCTGTTTCCACGAACTGATTTCAAATCTATCACAGATCTCGTATATCTGATGCGTGTCTTCTACTTGATCACAAGTGTGAGAGTTTTGAAAAATGAAGCATTGCTTAGATTCAAGTTTGAAAAGAACACTATCGAGGTCTGAATTATTTGTAAAAGGAATCTTTAATATCAGTGTTTCTTTCCCTTTTGGAGCCATTAGTAGCAATTTGTTAATTTTGCCACTGTAAAGTTTTTGCTTTTGCACATGTTCACCAAGGAAGTCAGATTATTAAATTCTTCTAGTGTTGGAAATGAAACGTTAGGCAACCGGCAGGACTAAGGCCAAGAAACTGATAACTTTCTACTACAACGAAATTCACCTAAACCCTCAAAGTGAATGTTCCTTCCATGGTCAAGTCATCTCATTTTGATCTGTTATCTGAAAACAATTCTAACAACTTCCTTCCTAATTTCTCTCCTACCTCAAGCATTTCATTTCATTATTTCACTTAGGTTATTTCTCAACATCCTGTTTTGTTAAAATAAAAAAGAGCAGCCTCCTCTCCTCTTCAAATACTGAGAATCCTTTACTGTTCTAAAGTGTTTAAAGCCTTCCTTTTAAATGTTTATTTTTTACTAAATTTTGAGTAGCATGTTTAATTCAGATATTGAAGGATTTTATGCATGGATTCCACAAGTGGCCTCTACAGTTCTGTGTAAGTGTTGGCATTTTCAATCCATCTTATACTTTGTTTTTTTTTTTTTTTCTTCTGTTCATTTCAAGCCCTTGTTTATGGATGTTTGCTTTGTTATTTTCTTATACTGCTTTAAACATTACTCTGAGGTTTGAGAGTTTTGCTCACCACTACCCAGATTTTTCTCCTGCTCAGTGGCTTGTGGCATATAAACACTGTGAATATATATATATATATATATATATATATATATATATATATATATTTTTTTTTTTTTTCTCTTGCCTTCAGATTCAGCCTCATTGCCTTATGTTTACAACTGAATGGCAATGGCTATTTATCTGCCAGTGATCCTATCCTATCCAAAAGCTCTCAATTTTATTTCACCCTGTGTCATCCTTATGGACAAGCTATAAAATGTGATACCATTTACTGGCCCCATCTATTATGTACCAGCTTTAGGGATTAAATTGTTCCTTTTTCTGGAAGAGGCTTGTTTGCTATTTTAAAAAATCATACTCAGCATGATAAACATGGCTGTTCTCTTTCAAAAACATAAAATTAGAATTTTGAAATAGATATGAAAAAGAGATCTGCTGGTTTGAATGTCATCTTGCTAGTACCAAGATACTATCTTCTGTACTTTACAAGATGAAAATTACAAATGGCAAAACCATAACACTTGATGATTCTGCTTGGATCCCATGAAACGCCCTTGGCGGTATTTGCTTTTGCTCAGGTAGAGCATGTGGCCTGAAGTCCCAGGTTTGATTCCATGTATCTCAGTTAGCCTCCCTCTGATTCTGTGGACATGGGGAACTGCACGGTTAGCTCATGTGTGGCACAGAGACCATCACAGTTGCTTACTAAAACATCAATAAACAGAGTATGTTCCATGAGACAAGGGGAATTGCATCATGATGTCGATAAATGAAGAACAGCATGTTGCATTTAACCTGTGTCAAACTAAAATCCAGAATTTATTCGCAATGCATGACTCTTATCTTTGAGCAAATGGAGCTAGTTATTTCAGAAAGCAGTGTCAATCGAGCTAATCAGTGACCTAAACTCATTAGGTCATATGTATACATCCTTCTACTGACATGTTGGAAGTATAGGAAACCATGTTGACATTTTCTTTTTTTTTTCTTTACATTTTTAATTTTGATTTATTTTATTTTGGAATTTAAAAATCTTGATTTCCTTGGCTAATTTGGGACTCTTTTTTTTTTTTTTTAATATGGCTATTGTCACAATCTTTGCTGTCATCCAGCTTTGAATGACATTCCGCTTTGATGACAGTTCAAAAAGAAATGAATACAAAAAAATAGTGCTATACTCTTTAGTAGTTAGTGTAATAAAAAAAAACTGTACAAATGAATACATATGCTCATAGACCACTAAGGTTCACGGAATCATCAGGCAACATACACTGGCTATTGTTTTCTCTAATAATATACTCAATTTATCAGTGTCTTAATTCTATACTTGCGATTATAAGGATTTTTTTTTAAGAGAGCTTTATTGTTCTTTTAAAAATTAAACCTGCAACAAAACAGTGGTGTTCCCAAGTAACGTGGTCTAAAGTAGACATGTTTCACTTAAGGAGTGTATTTTCTATCTATCAACTTGTTTTTTGCTTCTTCTTTCATCGGTCAGGCTAACATGCTCTTTAGGTCTCACCTTACATTCTTACAATCAATTTTATTTCCTACCCCTAGGCTCTCTCCTTTGTAGTAAATCTTAAGCATCCCTGACATTAATATTCCTAAATCAAAGCCCCAATTATAAAATTATATTACTTCATTCATCAAAATTCTTCTGTGCTATCCCACTGGCAAAAAAATGAAGCCAAAATCATAAAAATAATCATATTTCTTTCTCTTCAATAAAAAAAGTATTATCCTGATATCTCAGTAGGAGAATAAAAAGAGTTGCCATTGTCTCACTTTCATTTTTCAGGCATAGTTGCTGTACTTGACTCTAAGTTCCCTTAGCATGTTGCTATCAACAGCTTGTTAAAGGTTTTCAGGGCAAAATGCTTTTCTTAAAGTATTAACTGGGATTAGACATCAATTAATTAACTTACATTGATTAGATTCTATATTAACTACACTATTTATAAGAATAGAATATTAAAAATAATCTCAGTAAGGTTCAAGGACACATATTCTTAGTTAAACAGTGAATAAAAAGATTTTCCAATGGTGTATTAGCTCTTAGTCCAGTGGTTAAGTTCACAGGGCAGTATACCGAATGGAAGTGGAGCAGAAATCCTGGACTGTATTTCACAGATGTCTACCTCTCCTATCCAGACGCTTCCAAATACACCCCGAAATTTCCCTCAAAGCGTTGTTGAGATGATGTGGTTTAGTAGATGAATAATAATACCTGGTTGTAGCTATATTAAAATCAATCCTTTGGAGTTGCTTTTAAATACGAGATTGCTTTATTTTAACATAAGCACAGGTGGAGAGTAGGTAAGGTAAGGACTGTTATCTATTATTTCCTTGGTGTGACAAGCTAAATTGAAGGGGATATTTTGCTCTGAGTTCTACATAAAGATCCAAGTGGCACAGCCAAAACTGGAGCACATGTCCCCAGACTCTTGTGCTCTCTCTACTGCACCTTCTAAATGATGGATGAGTAATCGGTAGATAAAATGATTGGGGACGAGCTATAAAGCAAAAGACAACTGTATTAGATATTAATGCTGCTCTTACTCTGGTTTATTTTTAATGCTATGCCTTTTAAGATACTGTGAGTAATTCTCTGAAGTGAAACCAGCTTTACTTGAAATCTAATGCATATATGAATGTGAAGAATCATCCTTTTGCATTTAGTCTAACTATAAGGATTGAAAAATGAAAGAGAAAATTGGTAAAAGCTTAAATTTATTTAAACCACCACTTTTAACAGAAGAAAATGGATAAAAGCAAAATACCAGTAGTTTTCCTTTTGGCTTAAAATGACATTTTCCAAGATGTTATTAAATTATCTTCACATTAATAAATGTAAGCAGTACTTAAACATTTTAAGCTAAGACATATTCAGATCAGGAAGAGCAATAAAATTATGTTTATATGTAGAGCATATCCATGGAAAATATTACATGAATATGTTTAATATACATTATAGCCAGAAGACTCCATCCAAAGTCAGAAAAGTAATGCAAGTAATGATAAATCTATTCTGAGATTTTCCTTACTTTTAGGGACAGAACCTGTTCCCATGAGATATTTTTATATATTAAAAAAGAACCTCAAATCCAGTAAATTTGATTATAATTTTTGTTGAAGTTATCAGTTGGTGCTGGTGGAGGAGAATAGACTTTCATCTTCTTGAGTCATTTAATTTTTCTGCCTTTCAAGCAGGCAATAGATATTGTGCTAATCAGCCATAATTCATTCATAGTAGAATCGTCTTACTTGAAGCACATAATCAATATATGAATCCACTGTATGTTCATGGGTAAATTTTTATAAAAAATGTTATTTAAAAAAAAAAACTCAGAAAAAATTGAGGCCTAGTCACGGTCCAGTTCTGAAAATAGACAAACCTTCAGAATAAAAATTATTTAATTATTTTAAATGAGTAATCATCTACTTACTATCTTATATGTTGTAATGAAAAGGACCAAGGAAACCATATTTTTCTTATTCTTTACCCCCTATTTACCAAAGGGATTAGAGCTGATTGATACTCTGGAAATCATCTTGGAGTACAGAGCCTATATTATGGAAACAAATTCCTAAAATGCTTTATGACAGTAATTTTTTTTTTTTAACTAAAACAAATGCAACTCTAGCCTTAGCAGTAACCACTGAATTAGTTAAAAGGTATCTGGTCCTCTGATTTAATACATATAAAGCAATACGGAATATAGTCTCTGTCTTTGTATTTTCTTTGGGGAGACAAAAACTAATTTACATGACAGCACTAAAGAATATTTAAGGGCTAAATTAAATGGCATGGAAATAATTGCAGTGCTTGGGACCATCATATATTTAATAAGGGGGCAACTCCTTGGAGAACAGGAATATTTTAGAGATATATCATCTATCTATTCCATAGTGTGTCATGAACTCTGTTTCCCCCGACTTTCAAAAATATTTTGCTCAGAGATCCTTGTGTTCAAAGGAAGGAAGAAAACATTAGTAAAAATTTTCCTTCAACTTTGAAGCAGAAGATATTAAAAGTTAAAAAATTACTGATTGTTTTAAATTACTTTGCAGCTATTTTCTCAGTTGAACGCCCTATTGCAAAGCTTTGTAAATGACTAATGTTATCTTCTAGGAAAAGGAAGAAGGGACAGAAGCAGTGCTTGTGTTACAGAGGCTGCCTGACAATACTGCCAACCTTTAACATGGTTTTATTTAGTTATTACAACTATCTCTCTGTAAATGACATTTAGGATTATTTAAGATTATGTTGTAATCCTTTTAATCCTTAGTGCTTTAAATTTCAGGCTAAACACCGAAGAGCAAACTAGCACTTAGCAGAAATGTTTAAAACATGTGATTTGAACATAAATCTTTTTATGCACTCTTTCCCTGATGAAGACCTAGTGTTGCTCTTAAGTTAACTAAGAAAACTCGTACCACAGTTCATTACAAATCACTTGCTTGCTAAATGCTTTCTCAAGCTACATTGAACTTGAGACAGTCCTCGACAATTATGCTAAATGCAGAATTAAACAAAAGTTCTCAGCAGTGAACATTTATTAATTTAACTTCGAATTTGTATGACCTTTGATAAATACAAAGTGTCTTTCTGTGTTTGTGTGTATGTGTGGCAACGATCACCCTATTTTCTAAGGTCAACTTTAGGCGTGGGTATATACACAGACACATATACATTATATATGCATATTTTTATACGTTTATACTTTTTAAAAACATATTTAACTTATTATAAAAGTTGTTTTGTCTATATTTAACTTATTATAAAAGTTGCCAATGATTTTTAAAATATATATTATTTATTATTAGAAGTACGAATTAGGCCAAAGACTGACCTTTTATTACTTACAAGCAGATGTTCTTGAACTCAGCCAGTGACCATCATTGTGAGATACTGAGAGCTGAATTCCAAGCCTTAATGCTTAATTAACGTTTCACTGGTATGTTACCAAGTACCAATCAAATAAGATTAAATCTACATCAAGAGTTAAATAAAACTTTAACTATGAAGGAAATTTGGCTTTTAATACAAAAAGAAAATGAACAACTCATATGTCCAAAGAGCATATATAAAAGTACAAACCAAAAGAAATCCTTCCTTTTCTTTTTGTCGCAAATGTGTGCTTCTGAGTCTCAAGCACATATTTTGTTTGTTTTCCTATTCATTTTAAATTTGACTTCTCTACAGACACTGCAATTATGTAGCATATAATTGCTAATCCATCAACTTTTAAAAAACAGATTTCAAATTCTAAATTATTTCTAATTTTGCTCTCCTTTGATTTTTCTTGATCCAAAAATCTCAATAGCCATTTGATATCTGTAATCTATAATTCATAGACTGAGATTGAACACCAAGCCTAATTCAAACTTGGAATTCTAAAGCTATTTCTGCTGTAGCTTATCAGCTAAAGCTATGATGGTCTTTTTCAGTCAGGAAGAAACACTTCATTATTCTGTAGGTAATGAAACCCTTGCACACACATGTTCAAACACAGAACAATGTCTTACTACCAAGTTTTTGAGATATAATCATGTTTATTTTGATCATTTGAGAGTTAGACCAGCTAATGTATCTAATCAAATATTGATGCAAGTTGTCGAGGTTTAGCTCTCTGGCAAATCCTTCCCAATGCTTTCTCGTTAACATAACTGTAAAAGCTATTTATATTGTTCCTCTCAAAAGACTCACTCTCATAGTTTGTATCTGTGGATACATATTAGTAAATTTCACCTAAGCTCATGCGTTTAGGTGATAAAAAGATTTCAGCATGATGTGACGATCACGTGATTCACCCCAAAAAGAATAAAGCAGGAAATTAAATCTGAATCTTTCTCTAGCTTTATTCACAACATTCTGATAATGACCTGTTGTTTCTCCAAACTAAAAAGCACAATACTAAAAATTATATAAACTGGATATAAGAACGCTGAGGTCCTGTGAACTACTCAGGTACCTTACAAACAAAATTAACTGGCAAGACTGTCGCCTCTACAAAGCTACTGAAAGTGAAAATAGTTTTTAATATATTTGGAAGCACCCATATTCAGAAATATAAAAATCAAGTAAAAAAAAATATAACAAGCAGTGCTTAGCCATATTCAGAAAATGTTAGGCTGATATGTATCATCAGTATAGGCAGTTCAAAGATATATCTATGCTTATTATGTTTATAGCTATGTAAAATTATACGTAAATATTTTTAATATTTGAGGCCCTATATATATATCACACATACTCGACTATCATCTTCATTTGTAATCTAATTTAACTCTTCATAAGGTTAACAAAAAGAACTGAAAAAGGCTGCCTTGGACCAACTCTAAATGTTTCCATTGTCTAAGATGCTAAACTCACAATACGTAATAAACCTAAACCACTTAGTTCACCTAACCCAGTTCAGAAAGTCTCATACTGATTAGGTAGGTTGTTATAGAGACTACTATTACAGCAAACTAACAAAAAGAGTAAGAAATTGGAAGACAGGATATATCACTGATCTACAATTCCTCACTTTAGAAAAAATTTATTTTTCCATCTTCATTCTGTAATTCACATTCTAATCACTTTTGGCTTTAGTCTTTTGGTTTCTAGGCAAGTATGTTTAGTTTTCTTTCTTTTTTTTAGTAAAAAAAAAAACATTAATATGTCAAAAAATGAATATCTAAATGGAATAATACTAGAACCCTCCAAAATAATTTACTCCAGAATATGTTGAAATGTTTTTTTTTAATTAACATGGGTCCAAATTATTTGGATAAACCTTAAGTAGCTTCTGGAAGATGCAGAACAAACTAGAAACCACTTTTTGTTCTCCCTAGGGCATGTTCAGCTAGACTTTCTCACCAACTTATACTTCTAGAAGATACAATATATTAATTTCAGTGATGCATTTAAGAATAGAACTGACTTGTCTTCAAGGACCAAAATGGTCTTAAATGGGTTAATATATTAATTATAATAATCTAGTTCCTTGGATACTAAATGATATAAATTATAAAATATACCTATGAAGTTATTGGTTACTTTGGAAATATAAAAGTGAATTAAATCTCACATGAATATAGAAAAACATCAACCTCCATAATCTAAAGTTATTAATTGCCAAAGGGATTTTAGTAACATCATCTGTGAAATATTAAGTTTTCCTATTTCTTTTTTTCAAGGATTTCATCTAGTTCTTTCCATTCAATGAAACATGATTGAAATTATTAATCACAGTTATTTTTTCCAGAAAAATTAAATTATGTAATATGAAAAGATCTAATTTTTATAGCTGTTCACCTCTCTACGTTCCCCTAAATCACACTGGTTAATGTAATTTATTACTGGGAGGCAGAAATGGCAATGAATGCAAGCTGTTTATCATAATTAGTTAATCTTACTTTGTGTATGTCTGAAAATTCTACATTAAATCTTTTTAAGTCAAACATTCCAGGTTTGAACCCCAAACAACTAGCAAATACGTCGCAAATTCAATGACTTCCGGTGTAAAATTAATCAACGCACAACATATATTTTGTGTTTAGATACCAACCAGTCATGAGGGAAAAACAACAAAACCACTCAAAATTCAACAAAGAAGAGAGGTCAGTTTTTGCCATGACTTTCCCACAATTAGTTACATCTGAAAATGCACATGAAAACATCACAAGAAGGTAGTCATATTTTTATCCAAAAGACCTCAGATTTAGAAGGAATAGAAATAATCGAACAGTCTTACCTGAAATACATTCTTTCTGCTTGATTTTTCCTTCGTCCATTCAATATGTGCTCCACACAAATCCACACTTTCTGGTTTATACCCAGTTTTCTGTAAACAAAAATGAAATAAGTATAAAAAGCATACAACATTGGTGCTGCATGTCAGAAAAAAATGAAAATTTATTGAATTAGCAGCTATACACATTTATAATTTGAAGGCCCCCTTTTTTTTCAGTTTCAAATAGATATCTGAAACTTCATGTGTTCTTTGTAGCATTATTTACAATAACCAAGACATGGAAACAACCTAAGTGTTTGTCAGTGGATGAATGGATAAAACTAACGTGATATATATGCACACACACAGTGGAAAAATTATTCAGTCATTAAAAAAAAACAGAGGGAATTCTTGCCATACGTGACATGGATAAACCTTGATCTTGTTAGGCTAAGTGAAATAAGTCAGATAGCGAAAGACAAATACTGTATCATCTACTTATATGTGGAATCTAAAAAAGTTGAACTAATAGAGTGGCTATCAGGGGCTGGAGAAATGGGAAGATGTTAATGAGAGTACAAACTTTCAGTTATAAAATAGGTGAGTTCTGGGGGTCAAACGTATAGCATGGTGAAAATAGTTGACATTGTACTGTATACTTGAAAGTTGCTAAGAGAGTAGATTATAAATGTTCCCATCACACATACACAGACACACAGACACACACACACAGAGGTAATTATGTGAGATAACAGGTGTGTTAACTGACTTTGATGTGGTAATCATTTTACAATACATACATATATGAAATTATCACATTATACACCTTAAACTTAGTGTTGTCAAGTATATCTCAGTAAAGCTGAAAAAAGGGAAGAAACGAATTTAATTAATATTTTTAAGTGCCAACTGTGTTTTTTAGAAGTTCATTTTACAGACTTTTAAGACTATGCAATAAGTATATGTTTATTTGTATTTAATAAATTTAATTTAGACCAACTAGATTATAGCATATGCTCCTTTTTACACAGTACAATGTGGGTGTTAAGTAAAAGCTGTTTCTATTTCTTTAATTCATAATAATCAATTAATACAAATATCATCTATACCTGACTCTTCATATTTTTATTAGGTTCAAATGAATCATACTTATGTAATTTTAAATTTGCATAACTACAAATATTAAACAAAAGTTTTCCAGTTTTTCTTTACTTTTTTCCAGAAATTACTTTTTTTTAAAGAAAGTGATGCCATATTTCAGACTTAAAATATTTTCATATGTTTTGAGCTACTCTAGGTTTATTTATAGATAAATTCAGTACTTTTCTCAATTTTTCTTTTTTTAATATGTCTTATTTTTCAATTACAGTTGACATACAATATTATATTAGTTTCAAGTGTATAGATACCGATTAGACATATATATAACTTACAAAGTGATCACCCTGATAAATCTAGTACCCACTTGACACCATACATAGTCATTAAAATATTATCGGCTATATTCCTTATGCTATATTTTACATCCCCACGACTATTTTGTAACTACAAATTTGTGCTTCTTAATCACTTTCCTTTTTTCACCTACCCCCCAACCCCTTGCAACTGGCAACCATTAAAATGTTCTCTGTATCTGAGTTTGTTGTTTTTGTTTATTTTGTTATTTATATACTACAATAAGTGAAATCATATGGCATTTGTCCTTTGTCTGACTTTCTCCACTCAGCACAATATCCTCTAGGTCCATCCATGTTGCTGCAGATGGCAAGATTCCATTCTTTTTTATGGCTGAGTAATATTCCATTGCATATATGTACCACCCCTTCTTTATCCATCCATCCATTAATGAATGCCCAGGTTGATTTTATATCTCAGCGATTGTAATAATGATGCAATGAATATATGGATGCACATGTCCCTTTGAAGTAGTGTTTTGGGTTTCTTCGGATAAATAGCCAGAAGTGAGTTACTGGGTTCTTTGTCTCTTGATACAGCCTTTGTCTTAAAATCTATTTTGTCTGATAGAAATATTGCTACCCCAGCTTTTTTGATTGTTTGTTTTAATTTTCATAAAGTGTCTTTTTCCATCCCTTTACTTTCAGTCTGCGTGTGTCTTTTGATCTGAAGTGAGTCTCTTAGAGGCAGTATATGTAAAGTTCTTGCTTTCATATCCATTCGGCCATCCTATGCCTTTTGATTAGATCAAATAATCCATTTACTTTTAAAGTGATTATTGATAGATAGGTAGTTACTGTAATTTTATTGGTCACATTTTTAACCTTTTTTTCCCTTCTTCTTAAAGAAATCCTTTTACAGTATCTTGTAATAATGGTTTGATAGTGTTGAACTTTTCCAGTTTTTCTTATCTGGGAAGCTCTTTATCTGTCCTTTGATTCTAAATGTTAGCTTTACTGGGTAATCTTAGATATATATAGGTCCTTGCTTTTCATCACTTTGACTATTTCATGCCAATCCCTCTGGCTTGCAAAGTTTCTGTTGAGAAATCAGCTGACAGTCTTATGGGAGGTCCCTTGAAGGTAACTATGCACTTTTCTTGATGTTTTTAAGATTTTTCTCTCTGTCTTTAACCTCTGGCATTTTAATTATGATGTATCTTGATGTGGGCCTCCTTGGGTTCATCTTGTTTGGGACCTTTTGCACTTCCTAGGATTGTATGTCTATTTCTTTCACCAGATTAGAGAAGTTTTCCATCATTATTTCCTCAAATATTTTTTTTTATTTCTTGTTCTCTCTTCTTTTTCTGGTACGTCTATGAAGCAAATGTTAATATGCTTGATGTTGTTCCAGAAGTCCCATAAACTATCCCTTTTGGTGACGGTGGGGGTTCTTCTTCTATTTGCTGTTCTGCTTGAGTGTTTTCTATCTTCTATTTTGCTAATTCAGTCCTCTGTTTCATCTGATCTATTTTCGATTCCCTCTAATGTATTCATTATTTCAGTTATTATATTCTTCACTTCTGACTGGTTCTTTTTTATTGTTTTCTATCTCCAGTTTTATGTTTCTTATGTCTTCGTTGAAGTTCTCACTGAGATTATCGAGCATCTGTATAACCAGTATTTTGAACTCTGCACCTGACAGATTGCTTTTCTCCATTTTGTTCTTTTTCTGGAAATTTGTTCTATTCTTTTATTTGGGACATGTTCCTTCCTGTAGGGCCCAGTGGTGTAGCTTCCCTGTTCATCTGAGTCAGGTACTCCAGGTATGTCCCTTGTGTGGGTTGTATGTGGCCTCCTATTATAGTCGAGCCTTGGCTGCTGTTTGCACATCAGTGGGAGGGATTGACCCTCAAGCTGATTGGTTGTAATGACTGGTCATGACTACAGTAGAGGAGTTGAGCAGGGACTGAACCTACAGAGCAAGATTCACTTTAGTGGAGCTCTGGTGACTGACCAGTTTGACACTTGGGTGTGTCATCCTTGGAGGTGGCCAAGTGGTTTTGTTCAATCTGAAGCTGGCCACTGAGCATGTCTGCCCCAAAATCTCCTGGGATGGGCTAAGCAATAGGCCAAGTTGAACTGCAGCCTATGTCTTGCCCAGAGCCACCTTATATGAGCCACTAAACAATCCATAATGGCAACCATCTGCACTTGGCTTGGAGATGCCTCAAGAAGCCAAGCTGAGAACCAAGGCCAGCTGCCATTAGTGCCAGGCTTAGGGCTGCTCAGTAAGAAGGATGGGACACTCCAAGGCCCGATGCTGTTTGTTTGGGGTTTGTGAACCTTTGAGAGATGTTAGGAAAGTCCTCAGCATAAGTCAAGATAGGCCATTTGTGTGGAAAAGCCACTGGAAATGGCTTGGGTGGGCCCACAAATTGGGAGGGGTGGAGTCTCAAAAAATCATCAGGGCAGGGCAACCAGTGTTAACAAGATTGCAAGAGACTCAGATAGGCACCCACCTGTTTGCATACTAGGAAGAAGAAGGCCTCAACAGAGAAACTGGATTCTACCACCACTTCTGTCTGGGAGAAAGCTGCTTCTCCAGGTCTCACTTCAAAGCCAGGCAATTCAGTCTCTCTCTGTATGTCCTTGGCACTTTTCAAGCTGTTGCGCCAGCACTGGAGCTCAGAGTAAGTGAGTTAAGTTTATGTGCAGGCGCTTTAAGAGGAACTCCTGGGACTCCCGCTGCCCTCTGCCTCACTCAGTCACAATCTCTGCTGGTTTTCCCAGACAGAAGTTGGAGACCAACCTTCCTTGCACTAGTATTCCAGGCCGGGGAGCCCAGTGTGCAGCTGGGACCTCTCACTCCTCTGGGGGGAACCTTTGCAGCCGAGACAGCCCCTTTGGTTTTTAACTGCCACAAGTGGCAATGGGACTAGCCCATCTCGCATCTCCGCCCCTCCTATCAGTCTCAAGGAGGCTTCTTCTGAATGTCCTTAGTTGTAGGACTTCTGCTTAGCTAGACTTCAGGTGATTCTCAATGGTGGTTAGTCTGTAGTTTAGTTGTAATTTTGATGTGATCATGTAAGGAGGCAAGCACAGCGTTTTCCTACTCCACCATCTTGATCAGTGAGAGTTCAAACCATTTTTCATAGAATACTTTAAAATTTTAGAATATAAGGCTTATAATATTTTATACAAATGTTTTAACAGCATGAACTTAACAGGAAAACATGAAATTATGAAAGAATGACAAAAATGCTAAAGGAAATCTGTTCATGTGTTGCTTCATAGCCACTACGACCAATTCTATCAGTTTAACAGAAATAGACTATTTTTCAGAAGAAGCCAGAAATGTTTTTTTATAGTAAATTTTTGATTTTTTTTTTTTGGCAACTCAATAAAATTGTTTTTTTTTTTCTTTTTTTTTTTGGAAACACTGTGCAATCCAAGCATAACTTTCCTTCAGAATAAATTAGGCTGACAGAACAGCAACTGATAGCATATCTTTCCTTTGTTATTTGGTAGTAATCTCATGGGAACCCAATCGATATGAGCATGACTCTCACAGATGCTTTAGCCAGTGAAATATTTTTACTGGTTCATCCATACTCTGCCACCCAGGTGATCACTATTGTCCAAAATCTCAAAGCATGATAATGATCATTGTTGAGTAATTTATGACATAGAAAAATTTAAAACAACCTGCTTCTTCTGCAGTTAATTAAATTATGGAAACACAGGACCAACAAAAATAGCCATTAAGAGTATATAACGAAAGATAATATCTTTCCCATATAATGCAATCAGGGGGAAAAGCTGAAATTATTGTTGTATAGGAAGCATTTTTACGAGCCAAGCACTTCTCTGTTTTACAACTACCAATTTATTTACTTATTTTAAAACTGTATGCAGTAAGTACTATTATTATCACCATATTACAGGTAAGATAGCATGCCAGAATGGCTAGGTAAACTTTCCCAAGGTAATAGAGGTAGAAAAGGAGGAGCCAGGATTGAAATGTGAGCAGCATCACTCCAGAGTCTGTTCCTAACCATTATGTAATCCTTGAAACTTGAATTTACACTGTGGTCATACTTATGTTAAAACATGTAACATTTTGAGAAAATATATGCCTTTCTTACTAGACTCTAGTACCATCATTTTGATATTATTTCTGTCCTCTGTTAAACTTGATATTCCATTCGGGCCTTTACATGACCTGTTTACCTGGGATACCTCCTTATTCATCAGGTCCCAACTAAATGTCCCCTTGTTAGAGCCTTTTTCTGACAATCTTATATAAAAGAGCTATATTCCAGCACTCCTGATTATGCTCTATCTCACTGCTTGTTTTAATTTCACCACCGCCCTCCTCCTAGCTGAAATTAACATATATATTTTTATATGCTGTCTGTTTTTCTCCCGCTAGAATTAAGCTCCCTGAGCTGGGGCCTTGTTTGCCTTTTCCTCCACTATTTTCCCCGATGTATGGAACAGTGCCTGGCACATAGTTGTTGTTCAATGAATATTTGCTGAATTCATGAATGAAGAAAAAATACGAAAATGCAACTAGCTTTTGTGCTTTGGAAGGAAAGTTTGGGCATCTGAAATTCCCAATTTCAGTTGAGATTTGTATTTGGTGTAATGGTTAAACAGTCTTTGCTTCGTGATTTGGAAAAAGTGGTAAACAATTTAATAGACTCATATGGATTGAATTTAGAATTTCACAAAATCATTCAATAAACTTTTATTGCATACCTATACTGTGTCAATGTACTAGCTGTTGTGCTGGGTGCTGGGACTCCAGAGATAAAGATATTGACTTTTCCTTTAAGATTTCCTTACTAGCCTCAGACTCAATGTATTTTCTGTATACTCTTTTTATAAATGTGGAGCTAAAGGAAAGCTATAGGTAAAAAGTAATCTAAACTTTCCCAGTATTCTCACCATTGAGCTCTGGCAAACTCTCACTGTTCTCATCAGTATCACACACTAAATTCCGTAGCTTTAGCACCTAGTTTGGATTTATCTCAATCCAAATTCTGTCTCTCACTCTCAGTTATCTCCTGCTGCTCATTCATGGCCTTGCCCTGTGCCTGTATTCTTCCTGAGTTCACTGCTTCACCTTCCCTCCGTTTAAGCAATCTTCAATCAGCTTCTCATCTAACATATCCCATGTCCTGAGTTTTTCTTACCCCCACCCCTTTATGTTTGTTTTTGATGTTATTAAAATCCACAGACTTTTGTGAGTTCTCCTAGTCTCTCATACTTTCCTGCTCTCACTTCTTTCCATGTCTAGACCTACGTCCCTGATTCGGCAGTCACTTCAGCTTCTCTCTTTGTCAGTATCTATCTGCCTTTTCTCTTGCATTCAATAATCCTTTCTGCTCTCTCATCTACTTTTTCTTCTACAGTCTTCCTTATATTCCCTAATTCTGGAGAAATAACTTTTGACTACTCAGTGTACTAATAATGACCACCTTCTTCATTAGAGCTTCTGACTTTACTTGGCAAAACTTTTTTTTTAATTGTGATAAAGACATTTAACATATCCATGAAATCACTGCTAAGACTAATGTCATGAAGCATTAAAATGTCATGAAGCAAAAAAAACATAAAATTTTTTATGTTTTCCTAGTCACTTTCTATTCTTCCTCATGACACTTTCACTCAAAACTTTACCCCTTTCAAGTTGGCACATCAAATGGCTTACTCATAATTCATAGAGATTGTAGAACTCAGGTGCTAGAAAGTTTACGAGTTTTCCTACTTTCACAGCCTGTGTAATCAAAAAAACAAACAGATATAAACTGGAATAAATTCCTGTATGTTTTGCCCTCTGAACACCTTACATTAATTTCTCATTTATATTTTACAAAAATGTGAAGTTACTAATATTGCCTTAAATTTGCAGGTGAAGAAACTCAAGTAGGAAGTGGTTAAGTGCCTTACATAGTTAACACAATCAGTTCCTGAGCTATACATTCATTTTTATTTGATTCTAAGTCCCCAGTTCTTAATCACAACACATACATGGTCCTCCCCTCCATGCATGTCTTTTCCTTCTACTAAGTTACTTAATGCCCTTTTTAGGTCCCTAAATAAGAATTCACCTTTTCTATTTCCTTCTTGTGTCATCATTTCCCATTTTCTCTCATGGCTCCCAGAATTCTGGACCTAAATCTGTGGTCCACCTGTCTAATAAACTCTCATGCCTGGGATTACAGTGGCATCTATGAATATCAAAATTACCTGGCCTTTAAGTGCCATACAGTGTGTAAAGCACTCATAAAACATGTCTTGTTTTGCCTCAGAGGAAGAAATGCTACTTCTTTGGCCCAAGGTTTTTCTTTTCTATTTCCTTATTCTATCCCATTCCATTCCTCATTTTCTGAGTTATCCCTTTTCTGCTATATTCTCAATCTTTCACTCTCAGAATATATCCTTTAGACTATAATCATGCTCAAGTCCCTCTTCTTTAAAAAATATATATATAAAAGAAAGAAAGTATCAACCCCATAATCTCACTTTTCTTAACCTCACCTATTTCCTTTCCATTATTGTCATGATTCTTCGGTTTTCCATAGTCACATCCTCTGCTTATGTTCCAATCTCTTTTCAACCTATTTCAGTCTTTTACTCCCTCCCTTGACTAATCTAAAACATCTCCACAATTACGGTCGACAAAAACAACATTGTCTCCCATCAACATTTTACTTGAATCTTGTATTATTAGATTCTGCTGGTCCTTCTTAAAAGTCCCTGTTTCTCAGCTGTGGAGACATTTCCTCTCCAAATTCTTCTTTTATCTTATATACTTTTCTTTCTCTGTTTTTATTTTTGTTTTTCCACTGACTTCTTTTCCTCTTCTCACATCTTAAATGTGGTAATCTCGAATTTATTGTTCTAAGCCTTCATTATTCCTCATAATTTGCACACTTCCAAAGGATTTTGGACTTGTCTCTGGTCTGATTCATTATTTATAATATGTTGACTCCTCAGTGGTTCCTCTGGCCCCCAGCTCCTTCTAATATGCCAGGACTATATTTTCTAACTAAATACTATGAAAACTAATAAACAGAAACTTCATTTAAAGTGGAGTGGGGAGACTAGAAGAGAGAACTCTCACACACCTGTCACTCAATGCACACTACTGACCTTAGTAGTGTTCCTAGTCACTTTCTATTCTTCCTCATGACACTTTCTCTCAAAGCTTGACTCCTTTCAAGTTGGCACATCAAATGGCTTACTCATAATTCATAGAGATTGTAGAACCCAGGTGCTAGAAAATTCACAAGTTTTCCCACTTTCACAGCCCGTGTAATCAAAAAAACAAACAGGTATAAACTGGAAGAGACACACCTTGCATCTCTGACAGGAAGTGATACAACCTTACTACCTCGGCAAGAGAAAGAAAAGATTCCTCCTTGCCCAGTAACAGCTCAGCCAATGGGAGACCGCCGTAATCAGTTAATGAGAAGTCACTATACTTTGAACTTTCAGTTTCCTTAAATGGACTCTTTGTTTACAACAGCCCCTCCCAAGTCCATAAAACAGTGTTTCCCTCTTTTGTTTTTCTGGACTTGCATGTGGAATTCTTTGTTGTTCCCAAGTAAACCCATTTTGCTGAAGAAATATTTGGCTAATCATTTGAGGTCAACATTACCATTAAGATGTAGCACAAACAACGCAATGAAATCATTGTTTTCTCAGACTTACTTCTTTTTCTCTATTATTTGTCTTGGTTAATAATCCTTTTATCTGCTTCACTTTCTTTACTTTTTAATTTTTTTCCTTTCTTTCACCATTTACAACCAACAGGTACAGAGCCCAAGTTCCAGAACTATCTTCTTCATCATCCCATGACCACAACCTCATTAGAGCTCTTCCTTTCCTTCATCTGAAGTCTTTTTTTTTCTTTTTTAGGCGAGGCAACCCTTGGTTGACCTCTCAGATTGCAAGGAACTTGTTAGCTTACAATTCCTTATTTTTTACTTTTTAAGCCTACAGCATATGGTCTTCCTAGGTGGTCCCTTTATCCGAAGTCTTATCCTTACTATTTCCTCTGAGACTGGTCACTTTTTGTTTTCCTTAGAACAAAAATCTCACCATATGTCTTCTGGAAAACTTCTCATCTCCAGAATAATATATAAATCTCTCAGTAAGGTATACAGGCTTCTTTTCATCATCTCCCAACCATATTTTTCCAATCCATTCATTCTTCCATTTTTCTACACACTAGCTATGCTAAATGCACAGCAGTTTCCAAGTTGCGACATGCCTACACAACTTTATACACTGGGGATCTTAGTAGGAATGCATGCTTTTTATCAAAAACACATTAATCTCTCTTTAATCCACTCTTCTTGCTTGCCATTTGCCCCAATCTTGTCATTTTCATGATGTAACAAAATAATTTCCGTGAGGCTCTCCATTGCCTCTCCAGGCACAATCACTCACTCCTTCCCTACATTTTCTCTACTCTGAAACGTACTTTGTTATTACACATTACAACCACTTTCGGGTGTGTCTGTTCCTCCACCTATACAATCAGAGAACAAGCTAGGTTTGTCTTACACTTCTTTATTTTGCCAAAATGTAACAACGTGGCCCAAAATAAGCACACAACAATTATTCGTTAATTGTTGAATGAATTTATTAACTAGATGGAGATTACAATGGAAAATTTCTAGATTCATTCCAATGCATTAGTAAGTAAAAATAAATAATATATCTCATAATGATAGCTTACAAAATGAGAACTACATAGGAAGTAAAAGCACAACATTCCCATCTATACTGACCTTTAGTGGAAATTGATCTGATGGCACAATCAAAGCCAATAATACAGATTTGGGGTGAATTCAGAAGTATACCAGGAAAAGCTAAAATGATTTGAATAAAATTCAATCAAATAAATATTAGCTTCAAGAAGGAAAAACTAAAATAAATAAAGAGAGGACTACATAAAACGAATTCTAATTAGTAGTTTATTTTAACAAAGCTAAAGCAGAAAGACCCAGGCTTGAGGAACAATGTTAGGGACTAAGCTTTATTATACGGGAAGATTTTTGGTATTTAAGAGTTGTTAAACATTGGAATAACTTGTTCAGAAAAGTCATAGAATTTATTTGGAAGACAATCAAGATTTTATTCAAGAAGACTGAAATTAAAGGATCCTTTAATAGAAAACATATTTCTGTTTCTACAGCTAAAAAACATTTTTAAAAGTCTGCTAATGAACTACATGATGCCAATGGATCATATTGTACACCATTATAAAAAATGTACTTTTAAAAAGTGACTAAATATGGATTTAAATAGGAATGTATATGTTGTATCTCTTTCGGGGTAAACTTAAAATACAAATGACTGATTTTAAAATATTTAAATAGAATTATTTAAAAGTTACTACTTCTGGACAATAAAACATAAAAGCCTTTTTGTTGGAGCAATGTGAAGTCATTAAAAATTGATCCTAGGTCTTGTCCACTTAAGATTTTTATTATTCTCTTAGTCCATCTTTATAATTTCCCAATAACAGCTGACAAGGTATTCTCTTATAATATATTTTTCTATGACTTAGATTAAACCTTTGGGATTAACTTTCCCATTTTTCTTCATGGGATATTTGGAGTCCTTTAATGTATATTTAGAAATATCAAAGGAACGATGCTCTTTTGCCTGATGGTATTTTACATGATGAAAATTGGGCATGTGTGTGGGCAACAAATCATTGGGCCACTTATTCTCATACTCTTATTACTAGATGTGTGTGTGTGTGTGTGTGTGTGTGTGTGTGTGTGTTTAAATGACGAGGCTCAGATTTTATGAAATAGGTTATTAGCTACCATTTTTTATTTTGGATTAATTGCTATTCTAGAATATAGACTCAGATTGTCCTTATCAGTTTGAAACATGAAACACAAAATCTGTTTAGAGAAATTAAGTTTTATCACATAACTGGTTTTGATTCTGAAAACTCATTCATGGAGGAGGCTAAAACTCACTTATAAATTCTCATTTGGGCAAAATGATTTAGGAAAGAGTGCTGAATGGATACCTGATCTTATTAATGTCTAAAGTATGGTCATTGTCAAGATAGAAGAGGATACTTTGTGAGATGTGAGTTTTATGTATATGAATATAAATGATGTTAATAATAACTGAAATTGTTTCTACAGTGAAATTTCTCAGTACATAACAAGACCAAATCAAACCAGATTTTCATAAAAGCAAACCCTGTTCATGATTTTTGGGCACTAGAATGTTACATTTCTTTTTTTTTTTTTTCTTTTCTTTTTTTTTTTTGTAATTTTGTTTGTTTGTTTTTCTGAGGAGAAAGTATTCTCACCTTTTCAAGAAATACCTATTGCATTATAGCTGAATCAAAATCTTGTTAGAAGAAATATAATAGCTTCTACTTAGTCTACATTTACTGTATGCTGATACTATTTTACATTTACATTACATAAAATAAAAAAAGAAAAAAAGAAAACCTAATTCTGCAAGGTGAGTAGCTTGGGCACATTTTTGATGCCTCAGAGTCCCTTTGGAGCCCTTCCTTAGACACTACTACACACGGTCTATCTCAGCTGTCCCTGCAGATAACCAACCTTGATTGGGCCCATATGGTCCCGTTTCCTGAGGATGACCAGTCACCATCTTGGAATTCTAAAGCCTCCCTCCCAACTGCCAGAGTGCAGACAGGCTTTTGGTTCCCTGACCACTTCCAGATTTGGATGAAATACCGCTGTAGAGAGTATAGGATCTGGCTTTCTGAGTTGCCATCATAGAGTGTACCCAGAGTCTATATGAGGCAGGCAATAAAGACTGGATGGTAACCAAAAAAGAAACAAGAAATGGGAAGAAACATGACAGATAAGTTCCTTCTCCTTCCTCTGACCCTGCCCAATGATCCTCTATGTCCCTTTGAGGTTCATTGTAGAGTAGTAGGTAGCATAATAACACTAACACACATCCGCCTCTATTATTTCCCATCGTGTTCTGCCTTACTTCCTTTTTACTTCACTCCTTGTGTCCTGGATCCATGCCTCCCCAGCAAAGCATAGATGCTTAGTTCAGGCTTTGTTTTCTAGGAAATCAGGACTGAGACAATTGTTACTTTCCTTGTGGCAGAGATGGATAGCTCTCCACCAAAATGTATGCTGTGCTCCCTCCTCAGAAGTCTAGAGCTGTCAGTGTGAAGCAGTTTACTAGACAGACTCCATTTTTTTCGAGCTCTCTTTGCATCAGAATGGCCACATGACTCATTCTAATCACTGAAATGTGTGCAAGAACGTATGAGACACTTCTAGGCTCAAGAATTTTAAAGAGCATGTAGACCTTCTTGTGTTGTCTTTACCTTTCCTTCTTCTGATGCTAGGGGATGGCAGAACACATAGATAAGAGAAGCACCATGTAGCAGAAAGCTGATCAGGAATATCTGTTTTGGACTGTGGCATGAGTAAGAAATGAGGTTCTGCAAAAATGTTGGGTTGTAATTTGGACAGCAAGTAGTGTTCCTCTACTGATAAATCTTTATATTATTGTTAAAAAAAAAAAGTCAGATTTTAAATATACTGCCATTAAGTGGCAATTTGGCCATTTGAATCCAAAATTCTATCTGGTTTCAAAGCCTGTTCTCTTAACCACTACATTATATTGCTTCATGTAGTAATAATAACAATAACAATAACAAAATACAATTGAGATTTATTATCTTTGCTATATGCCAGGCGTGTTTCATCAATTTTCTCACATAATTTCACAATAGCTTTACGAGATAGCTACTCTTATTAACCCCAAACTGCAGCTGAGAAAGCCAATGATTATAGCAACAAGCAAAACGTGAACATATGATTCTTAACCCTGCTGGTCTGACGTAGAAGCCCATATTTTCACCTCACATGGTATACTGCTTCCCAGAACATTTCAATTTAGTAGTGAATTTTAAAGAAAGACTACATATATTCAGTAAATTTAAAAATATGTACTGTGGAATAAAAGTATATTTTGTTTTAGGGAAATGCAAGCTCTAAATCAGATGCATTACATTGACCAAAATGATAAACCACAGAGAGTCAAACTTCATAATTAAAATAGTTTTCTGAGAGAGCCTAAGGTGAGGTTTATTGGACAGTAAGCTATTATCCATTTATAAAGCATCCTATCAATTCCATAGATTTTTGTGGTTATTAAAAATTATGTGAGATACAGAATTTATTGTGGTTAATGGCCAAATCTTGAGCAAAGTATAACCAGAGAACATGGCTTCATTTACAGTAATATTGATCACTTGATCTCATTTTTTTCTTACAAAGTTTATGTTAATAAAGCACTGGAATTCAACTTCCTTTTCTTTTTTCTTGTTTTCCATCTCCACCCATCATTTTCCAGATTTTAGACTGTTTTTTTAAAAAATTATTTAATTATTAAGTGTATGATGAAGCCATATGATAGGGCAATCTATGCTTAATAATAACCATGTTAACTTTGCCAGATCATTATCATTATAAGAATTAAAATACTAAGGAGAGAATGAAAATGCCTTCATTAGGCTAAGGTTGGTAGATCTATTGTTTGCCCTTCCGTTTTTTATGATCTTTTTGAGTAGAGATATGAATAAGGGCTCAACACTCACTTTACAAAGGTAAAAATCATTCCATATTCATTTTCAACAGAATACTCAAAAATTCATGAATAGCTTTCTGATTGAAACTATTTTCATCTTTTTGCTAAATGACATTTTGCTCCCATAAATAAGTCCATTTTGTTATTTAATTAAGCATTATTTGATTAATGCTTATGTTCATTATTTGCATTAGAAGTAAATAATTTAAAAAGAAAACAAATTATTGTAATGAGGTCTTTTATTTTATCTTTTTTTTTTTTTTTAGCTATCAAGTTTATGGCTGAATGAGTGGTTTGAAAAATGTAAGAGTTTATTGAATGCCTTGGAAAAGTTTTCTATCATTTGAAGTAAAATTTTCCAGTGTTTCCCTCTGACTAAAAGTGTTAGTACAAAGTAAAGTGAAAAACATAAAGTAGCAAAAAAAGAAAAGTAACACAGCAACATGTAGGCTCCATGTTGATCATACTGATTCTTAAAAAATTTATAAACCATACAATTTATGATGAGAAATATTCACTTAAATGTTTATAATGCCTTTAAATTAATGTTAAAAGTGACAGTTTTCTGAGAGCACTCTGATAAATATAACAGAAATGCTGATAGATGATAACAAGGTTGAATTAGTCTGATTTTTGGTAGATGTAGTGACAGATATTTCTTAAACTAGAAAGGAACTTTGCACAATGTGTTTATTTCAATAACATGCAACATCGAGCACGTATTCTGGAGTCCATGAAAACACTTCCAGGTTTGCTACCAATGCTCACTGATGAGCTGATGTACCCATGTTCTTGGGATAGCATATTTTAATTCTTCTTTAATAAATTGCGCTGTTTGCTTTTTTTGCACTAGGACATCTTTAGAAATGACTATACTATTAAAAGGTCAAAGACATATGAGACTATTAAATAGTGAGACGATATCCCGTGATTTACTATATGCATTGGGCCATAATGATGACAAACTTAACCTTTTTGCCATTTTCTTTGCCAATAAGATCACAGGCCTTATTGTTCTCATCTATTTCCACAGATTTGTAGAATTTGTCTCAGATAATTTAACAAGGCCTGTCTTCTTTTTATTAAAAGTAGAAACAAAAATACATCTTAATTCCCCAAACATTTCTCTGGAAACTGAATCTCTCTCTTAGTTTGGGAATATTGATTACAAAGAGCTCTAAAGTATCTACAGAATGAAATCATCTCTTCTCACAATCCTGTTCAAGGTCTTTCATAAGCTAGTTCCATAGTGACTTTCTAACCAAATTAGAATGCTTGCTATTCGACAACGCTGTTACTCAACTTATTTTGAGGCAATTCTTTACTACCACTTGTAGATGAAACATAAAAATAGTTTGGACTGGAGAACATTCACTCTAGACCTCCAGGAACCTCCAAAAAACAGTTTCAAGAGCCATGACTATCAGATAGTGCATAGGGCAAGGCAAGAGATCAATACATATCTTTAAAATAAAGAAACAAATTTAGGAATTAATTTCCCATATTTTATCATTTCTGCTCCCTTATTTCTACATAAGATGCCCTCCCTCATTTCTACATTGAAATCCTATTCATCCTTCAAAACTATGCTCAAATATCATTTCCTCTATACATATATTTAGAATCCTTTCCAGGAAGCAATCTCTCTCTTCTGACTTACCATAAAACTAAGACATGCATCTGTTCGTGCCATTTTGTAGCAATTATCAAAGTCCATTTTTTCAAAATTACTTGACTTATGGGCATGCCTTCTATTTGTTTCTGAACCCTCAAGGGAAAGATCTCAGTTTTATTCCTTTTTTCACCTTTCATACCACCTAGCACAGTGGATTAAACATCAAGGGTGCTCAGTGATATTGCCAAATAAACAATAGAGAGGTATATAGGTTGAGCATTACTTAAAACAGTCCATTGCATAAAAGGACCATCTATTTTATTATGATAAACCTACATATGATTTTATATAATGAACCTACATATGGTTGTGTCTCCTCTACCAGACTATAAGCACCTTAAGAGCAAAGACTATACATTATTCATCTGGATATCTCTAGGATTTAAAGTGTAACACTTGCTAGGAGTTAACTGTTCATACAATAGATAAATGAATGGGTGCTCTAAATTACAGAGCTTCTTCCCCATGAGATAATCTACCTTTTTTTTTTTTAACCAGGCATGTAAATTAGCCATATTCTATGCCTAGAGTCAGGTGTCTACTCCATATCAAGCAAAAGCTCTAAAATCACACAGCACAGCAGGTACTGAGGAGGCAAGTTGCAATTAAAGTGCTGGAGATTGCGAAATGCTTCACTGGTACTAATATAGGTTAGTGTACCTGAAAAATGCAAAGGATGTGAGTAAAGACATCAGAGGATAAACGAAAGTGACAACTCTTGTTTCTTTAAGACTTCTCTAGCACAAGATAAAACATAATATTGTAGGTGCTTTGGAGGCAACACTTTTGCTCTTAATCTAATGAAATGAAACCATGATCCTAAAAGAACTGGTTTTCTTTCTTCCCTTATCCCCATGATAGGCCCAGTCTTTTTAATGTATGTAACACCTAGGTCATACTACATTTCAGTATGTACTTGCTAAAAGAAACCATACTAGATTATTCTAGGGTGAAGACATCTGGGAAATACTGACACGCCTTATTAAAAACTTGTCCCTGGTAGCATCTCTCAGCCCATGACATTCTTCTCAAACCTTTTCTTTTATCCTATCTTCCAACCAAACCAAAAAATTTATTCCTCTTTTGAGCACACAGACCTTGCCCATTCCGTTTCATTCCATTGTTCATATTTTTTTTACTCCACTGGAATTCCCTGCCTACAAATCCCCTCATATTGAATTAGAACCATCCTTTAAGGCCCAATTCAAATCTTCACAGATGTGAGCTCTCCCTCCTCTAAATCTCAAAAAACTCTTCCATGTTTCTTATTTCATCTCACCCTATTTTTTGGCAGAGCTGCTATAAAGCAAAGACTGTATCTTGATTATTCCTGATTATATCTCTATGCCTTATACGTAGCCCTAACGAGCAAGCTGTTCATTGTAGGATTTCAATACATATTCTTATGAAGCCTTTTCCCACCAAGGCTTATATAAATAGCACAAACTTGATTAACCAAATGCATATTTAAATGAAAGTGAGGTAGATTGAAATGAGAAACTATGTTATTTGGATCAAATCTCCAACTAAACACAATGAAAAATGCTGGATATTTTTTAAAATTGTCTTAAAAGAACAAAAAGGCTGATAGTGGAAACTGAGAGGGGAAATATTTTTTGATGTGGAATCTAAACTCAGAGAGAAAGGCTGAGTATCTGAACATAAGTGCGTTTCGCCTGAGGACATTTGTTGATATTACACATCTGAACTTTGGTCACTCAACCCTATAAAATAACAGAAGAGGCGTGCCTGAGATTTTATGAAAGGATAAAGAAGAATTGATACTAAACTCGTTGCCTTTCTCCAGTCCCAGGGGACTATAAAGAAGACTGCCTTTGTGGATGAGAAATGTAAGAGAAGAAAAAAAAGGACGAGTAAAGAATGATTCTATCTTAGAAGCTGTAGCACAGCTGTAGCCCTCCTATTGTGTACATACAACTCAAGAATTTTAAGCTGTTAACCTAGATTGAATTAATTGGTCACTAGGAGTGTCTCAGACCCTTTGAGAAAGTGCAAAACAGTCTGGAGTAGGACATATTTATCCCAGACCTCAGAGAACCTCCCAGGATATTTCAGTAACAATGATTAGTACACAGTCAAAGATAACCAGACCTACAAGGAAACAAAGCAACATGAGTGAGAACCAGCAGAGAGACCTATGTGAACTTTAGATATTAGAATCACAAGACAAATTATTAAACAACTATGCCTTCTAATTTTAACAAAATAAAAGAGAGTCTTGAAAATATCTGCAGGAAACAACTATAACAAATGACACAGTAAATTTTAAAAAGAAACAAATTTCTAGAAATGAAAACAAGGGGAGACTGAATTTAAAAATTAGAAGATAAATCAAAAGAAATTATTTGGAATGCAGTTCAGAAAGACAAACGGAAAAAAAGTAGACTATACAACGTGTGGAGGACAGAGTGAGAAAACAACACAGGTTTAAACAGAAAATTGAGAAGAAAAAGAGAGAAAATACAAAAGCAACTACATTTAAAAACATAATAGTTGGAAATTTTCTAAAACATATTAATGACAATTATAAACAATTTCAAGAGGCCCAAAAACCCAGGCAGGAAAAATAAAAACAAATTGACATCTGGATGCATGATGGTGAAACTGTGGAAAAACAAAGTAATGAAAAATATTGTGGAACAGCCAGAGAACAGGAGTTAGACTTGCAGGCAACGTCTCGATCACAATAACAGATGACAGAAAATAGTAGAATGATATCTTTGATGTGCTGAAAGAAAATAACTGCCAACTGAAAATTCTATATTCAGAGAAAATATATATTTGCAGAATAAGGGAGAAACAGAGACATTTGAAACAAGCTGACAATGAGACAAATTGTCACCACAAGACACTTACTACAAGAATTTCTCATAATATACTCCCCACAGAAGAAAAAATGATCCTAGAAGTTAGATCTAAAAAGTAGGAAGAAATAAATAATGAAAAACATGCAGGAAGAAATAAATAGCCAAGAACATGGTAAATATAGGGCAAATGGAAACCATCATTGATCCCATAAAAGAATAAAAATGTCTAGTGATATTTAAAAAAAAAAAAAAGAATAAAGAAAAGAATTAAAATACCAGACAGCAAAAGCATATACATTGGGAAGGGGATAAATAGATTAAAATAGTCTATGGTAATATTTTGGAAGAGGATAAAGGATTTGATTAGCTTTAATCTTCGATGAGTATCAATGTTGTAATCCTAGGTAAACTACTAACAGAATTGAAACAAAGTATATCACTCCCAAACCAGTAGCCAAAAATATAGAATTAAAAAAAAAAAAAAAAAAAAAGGAAAGAAAAAGCAAGACATATTTCGAGAAACAAGCAAAATTTTTTTTTTAAATGCTGTGATTCCATTTATATAAATTCAAAACCAGACAAAATAAACTATATTTCTTATGGGCTATAGATATAGGTATAAAAATAATGAAAGGTGCTGAAATAATGACTAAAATGCAATTTAATTCTGTGGCAAGGAGAAAGGTTGTGGTGACATAGGAACAAATTGCAGAAATGGGGCTTCTCATGGGGGCTGTCAGGGTCTATACCTTGAACTGGGTGGTGGTTATATAGAAGTTTGATTGATAACTGTTGAAACATATATATATATGTTGTATATGTATTACTAAAAAGCTGTTTCTGTATTACTTGCCAATGACAATATTTAAAAATTTTTAAGTGTGCTACATATCAGAATACATAAAAATCTATGAGAATATGAATGCTACTCTTTCCTTCATAGTTCGGGATATCCAGATCTAGAGACACCAGTGGTTTTCAAATGCTTCTCCTCATGGGAGGGCCAGCCAGTCTGGACCAAACTTTCTCTGGTCTGAGGTAAAGTGAATAAACCAGAGACAATGTATGCACACATGGAAGGAGTCTCTGAATCTCTAATTTACACACACCAGTGAAGTAATTCTGTGTCTATTTCAGGAGAAGGCAACTTTTGATAAAAATATGAACAGGTTATGAACTGAAAGAACATCAGTGAGAATGAAAAACAGCCAAACATGGAGTGTAGAATCAGAAGGATATTTTGTGACATGCTATATTAAACATGAAAGCCGTTAAGTGTAAGAGCCAATGGAGGAAGATGAGGGTTCCGGGAAAATGTATATGGAGGTTACATCTAGAGCCCTAAATGGAAGGATGGCTTCATTTTCAGAATTATTCATTGATCAGACACAATGTTTTATGCTGCCTATGGATATATACTTCTCTTCCCGAAGGCCGCATATACTGGTATTCTTTGAATTAATATATTTTCTCTTCTATACTTTTCTGAATCAGTTCAAGTACAAAACTAATATAAGGGACTAATATGTTATAATCATATTATATTCTAGATTACGTACCATAGAATATAATAAAGATATTTGCATATTATAATAGAATGTAATAATTTGTGGCTACTGCGTTTTCTTGTTTTATTAATTAATTTCATTCCTTACTGATTCTGCTAACATATATCACTGTCCCCATTTTACAGATGAGGATTCTGGAGCTCGAAGAAGTTGAGTAACTTTGTCGGCTCAGAAGGGGCAAAACTAGAATGAAGTTCCCTGTGGTCGAACTTCAGAGCTCTGCTCCCAGCTATTATTCTGTTGCTTTGTCTCATTACTGCATTAACATTCAAAGAGCATTCCTATAAAGATTAAAATGCCATTTGCTCTTTTAAACCACATTCTGTACTCACACAGGCAGTTTCTACTGACCCCTTTGAAGAAAGGACAGACTTTTTACCAGAAGCACATGAACAATATCAGGACAAGTGTTAGGGGGTTCAAGGGAAAATTATAAATTTAGGCATAAATCTCTCTCAAAATAAAACCATGGCATCTTTAATCAAAAGCTGGCAATCATTGTATCACTTCTCTGAGACTGGAATTGGTAAATGTGGGTTATCCCACCAGGCCTTTAATACTTGGTTAGAAATGTATCCAAGAATTTGACTAGCAAGACAATTCACACAGTATAAACATGAATCTGTAATTCTCTTTCTCATTACCACAAAACACTGTTAGTCCCTGCCTTGAACTCACTCTTAAGACACTAAGTGCCTGGAAGAAATGGTAAGAACATTGAAAATCAGGCTAGAAGTAATAAATAGAGGCTGCCAAAAAGAAAAATGTTAACGAATATCTTCTAAAAGTAAAGTCTATTGTCAATTTAAAACAATTCCGAAGGTTGAACTGGAGGCATGCAATCAGTGAGCTGACTTGCAAGGTTTGCCTATCATCTGAAAGGGGAACCTTCTTTAACCCGTATAAAATTAAAGCAGCTGATAGTTACATCTCCTGGTACAGGAGATTAAAATAATAAAATAAAAATAAACCAAATGTTTGAATTTGGAATCTAATCTCTCCCATTTTCCCAGCACATTCACATAAACTCTGTTCCAGTGGAATTCTTCTCACCCAGTAGGATGAAGATCATCTTCTCAGCAGCACCCTTCCTCCCTTCCTGAACTTCTTTCCCCCTTAGAACTCATTCAAAGGGAAGACAAAGGACCTACGAGTAGATGGGAGCTGTTTTGTGCCTGGGCCTTAGGGGTACTTTATTTTTCTTGAAAAGATTATCTCAACCTTACTTACTGTAGCCAAAAAATAAAAATTAAACAAAACCCTAAAACAAATTTCTGAGGCAGTTTAAATTAAAAATACAAAGGCCTGAGATATATTTTTAATTTATTCATAATTAGTTTACAGATTGGACCGCACTGAGACTCCAAATCAGCAAGCCACTTGGGGATAAAGGCTATTGCAATTATCAGGAGCAAGCCAAATGCTACCTTTTGTTCTTACCAAAATCTTCTCCTTTAAAAAAAAAATCTCCTGCAAATGATTTTCTATTTCCTATTTAAAGAGGATTACATAGCAAACACGACTAGTGGCTGGAAAGCAAAGAACTTTCCATCGTTTTATTACCTGCCAAATACAAATTAGTTCATTGTGGTTAACTCCTGCCAAGCTACCCCTTTCCCTGCCGCCCATCAGCCCGATGGGGTATGGCAGGTTGGTTCCTGCCTGCAGTCCTGTCTAATCAGGAGACTGTCAGATATGCTGCCTGCCCACTGTCTCCTACTTCGTGTTGCAGATCTGGTGTTTGGGCAGCAAGGGTTTGAGCTTGAATTGCCCCAGTAACTAGTTCACAATTGCTCCTACTTACTATCACTGTCAAATCTCTGTGGGCATATGTGAGGCTCTCCTCCAGGTACAATAAAGACACCTTACAAATTTCACTTTGTGATAACTATAGGATACAGAAATTGTATTAGCTGCATTAGATGGAGTCATTGATATATTCGGGAAGGTTAGCTGGATATAGTGAATGTCACAGCTAGACTAAGATAAAAAATCACTTTGTTAACTTAGAGTGTAACACCCTAAATTAAGGTGCCATTTATAAACAGTTTATTATTATTTATTAATGTATGAAGCACTTTATAGCATGCTAGATAACAACTTAAATTCATGTATTAAAGATGCACATACATGGTTTAACACGATTTACGTCTTATAATATTCTTTAAAACAGCTTCCCATAGTCTCATCCGTTAAGCATTTATTACTAATGCATTTTATAACATACTTTATAATACATTATTTGAGCAAGTAGCTGCATTTAGTGATCATTTCATAAATAAGAATAAAGCATTTATAAATGGCACCTTAATTTAAAGTGTTACCTTCGTATTACTAGGTAGCTGCTCACCATTCATCTTATTTTGTGATTATTCTCCAAATGCACCACTTAATAAAACAGACACTAAGTTCTATTTTCCCTTCATCTGATTAAAAGTTTATTGAGTCATTTCCTCCATCTGCTTTCAGATGTTGGTAGCTTGAAAGCTCGAGTGTGATTTCTGCAGAAACCAAACTTTTAATTTAATAATATTTCTGTGAAGATGATAATGGTAGAAACAGAGAACTACCTACCGTATTAGGCAGAGCCTGTTGCTTGGATTCTTTGTAAAATTCAATTTTTCTACTCGAAAGAACAATCCAGGAAGTAGACCAGTTTTTTCTTAGAGGGGAAAAAAGGGAAAAAAAGCATTATCACTTGAAGAAATTATTCATAAATATAATATGAACAACATTTGGAATAGTAGAGACTATTTTTAATAAGAATTCCTAAAAGTCTTTGTTAAAGTGTATAGGAGGTAAAGAATTTGAGTAATAATAAAGATGTTCTACAATTTTTAAGATCATAGCATTTATAGTAAAAGTTTCTTTATTCGTAGATCTTCCCCAAATCTTTTTCAACTACTAAAAGTCCAAATTTTGTGCATCCATGGTCCATAAAATATCCACTCCATGTAATGTCTGTGTTTCTACAGCAAGCCAAAAATAGCAAAGTGAAAATAGGAATCAGAAATCCTTCTTTAATTGTTACTTCTTATTGATTTAATATATTTCAGAGTTTGAAAAACTAAACAGCTAATGTGCCTCTGCTTGGTTCAAAATATTTTTTAATGTTGAATTTCACCAGAAATCAAAGGAATGAAAATAAAAAAGAGTGAAATGCTTTTTCCTTTTTTGCCAATCAAATTGGCAAGAATTTGAAGGAAAAATACTAAGGGATCCTGAGGATGTAGAGAAATGGATTCTCTCATACAATTTCGGTGGGAGTGTAAACTAGCACATCTTTTCTGGAATGAATTTTGCAATATGTCTTTTTAATCTTTAAAATATGTATATCTTTTGACTAAACAAGTCCATTTCGATGAATTTAAATTCATCCTAAAGAAATCATCTCATAAGTTATTAAGGCTGTGTGCACAAGAATGAAGTGCACCATTATTGCTTAATTCTGCACCCAAAATATCACAAAAGAAGAGATAGTATATAAATCACATATAATAGATTCATATAATGGAATAAGGATTCCTATGCTACAGAAGATCTGGGAAGATTTTAGTGAAGACCACAGCACAATATGTAATTTATAACACCATGTGGTGTTATTTTCCTAAGACTGTCCTCACCCATCCTTCCTTACTATTAACTCTCATTCAACAGAAGTGCAACTATTATGTCCTCAAAAATGCCTTGCATAGCGCTTATGATGAAATAAAAGATGATTTTGTACATTTCATCTTTGTCTCCTCCATTAAAAATAAAAGCCCCAAATGATAGAAAGCGTTTCATCTTTACAGAGGTAGCCTCAAGTGCCTAGAACAGTGTCTTGGGCAGAGTATGCAGGAAATATGTATTTATTGAGTCAATGATTGAACTTAGACGTGGGGAAAATGGCTGGGTATAACAACAATTAATTCTGGTGGTGAAATCATAGCTTTTGATTTTCCTTTGTATTTCTTAGTGTTTATCAAATCTCCTGCATTGAATATACTACTTCAGTAATTATATGTGTGTATTTTTGTCATAAATAATGGCTTTTTAAAATGGTAAAACATTAAAGAGATTAATATACATATGTTTCTATCCATTATATTATATTGTTACAGTTTGTTTCGGTTTAACACTCATTTCAAAATAGCTAAATTCATTTTATAGAAGTGTTTGAATAAAATAAGCTTACAGAAAGACTTTATTCAGGTCAATTGAAAAACTACACTGAAGTGTGTTTAAAATGACCAGTCAAGATCTTTGTGTAATTTATTACAACTTGCCTTTTAGAATCTAGGGGCTTGATTGAAAGGACAGTTTTGATTCAGTGAAGTTAATATTTGCAACAAGATTAGAGTACTCTTACATACCTGAACCTTTCTTAATGATATACCATTATGTTAAAAACATCAACAATAAACAGAAACAAAATGCTACAATGTTTTTCCAACATGCAAATATGAACACTGTTTTGGGACCCACTTGTCTTCAAATGAAGTCGCTTTTTCAATCAAATGATGAAAAAGTTGGAAAACAAAAAAGAAAAAAAAAAACAGAAAGAAAGCCATGTAGACCTCTTCCACCCTTTGCCATAGATTCCATTCCTCCTTTTAGGTATAAGCAGCAGCAAGGTATTAGAGCAGCCATAGTCTTCTCTTTATGCAGACCATAATACTACATGACCCCACATTAGATGTCCCCAGATAAAAAAGAAACATTGGAATGACTGCTGGTCTAGGCTGGACATCTTTTATTTCCATCCTTTATTTTGGTTGTATGTGATCAGGTCTTATGGAACATCCTCACACATGATGGAACCCATATTTAACCTGCCTGTTACATTTCCCACTACATTTTTCATCACCTGCCAGGGAGGTACTATGTCTTATTTGCTTCCTGTTGTAGCAACCCCTGGATAAATGGTTCTGATTTGAATCTGTTTCGGATGTTGATCATTAATAGAACTTGTTGTTATTTCTCTTCCATTCCTTAAACTTAGAACTGGAACTAGTTAGAACTGAAGTTGCAAGAAATTCAATTATCTCCTCATTCTCAATTAGAACTTTGTTCTGTGAAATGTTCCCTGTTAGGAAAATCTGATGAACAGGCCAAAGAGAGTGAGAAATGTTGGTCTTAAAACCTAAGTAATAGGAATTGCTCTGGCACTTTATGTACAGCGCTATTTCATTTTGAATTTATAAAATTTGAATAATGTTTTTACAGTATTAGAATAAGTAAAGATTTCCTCAACTGGTGTAAAATAACTGTTTCAAAAGGAAAAATAAAATGCTGTAATCAACTTCTTAGATGTCCCAATTTAATTTCATTTTTTCATGATCTCTTCTAAAACAATAATTAGTACAAATTATTTTGAGTATCTAGTATGAATTTGATTGTCTAGTGGAGGTTTAGCTTCACAAAAAAGATGCATTAATATGTCCATTTACTAATATGGAAAATGAGGTTCAGAGAGTTTAGGTAATTTAAGGCCACACACTTCAATTTAGAGTCAAGCCTGGTTTCTCTGATTCTGAAACCTGTAATCTATTCACTAATTTATGCTGTCTTTTTTTTTTTTTTTTTTTTTTAAGGATTAAGTGGCACTATCTTGGTTAAAGAGATTGTCTATGTCAAATTTCATCATAGTTTTAGTCGAAATTCTCAAATTAAGAAGCTAGTGTGCATAGACTGTAACAAAGAATAAGCCATTTGGGCTCTCTTATGAACTATTTTATCTGATACTAATCACAAGGATTGGGCAAAAGCCTGCCACTCCCAAGCTCTCTTCTTCCCTTAGAAGTTGCACAGACTTAAAGAAGTCACATGATGAACTGTTCAACTCCACATAAAAAGCCGGAAGCAGAGGTGTGCTCCTAATGGCAGCCCCTGTGTCTCTTTCTTGTGAGAAAAAGAGAGTCATTTCCTATCTCTTTTTGGTCTGTGATGAGCAGACTCATCGCACTCAGCAGGAACATAAAACCAGAAAGTAAGTCAAAAGCCTCTAGTCCAGGAGTGATTGAGAATTCAGCTACTGAGAATAACTTTCAACCTCAGGTTGGAACCTCCTCTTTTAACAAAGTAATCTAGAACAGGTGTCCACAACTACCTGGCCACAGACTAGTACTGGTCCGTTACCTGTAGGAACCAGGCTACATAGCAGGAGGTGAGCAGCAGGCCAGGAAGCGAAGCTTCATCTGTATTGGCAGCCTCTCCCCAGCTCTAGCATCGCCACCTCAGCTCTACCTCAGATCATCAGGCATTAGATTCTCATAGGAGCACCCATCCCAGGTGACAGAAAGGTTGGGGACTGCTGTGCTAGAGACTTGACCATCATCCTTATAGTATCTGTCCTGTCCATTCCCCATCTGATGGGTTTGGCTCATTGCGCCACCTGTTGTTCTCAGGATATCAGTGGAAGAGCTTTCTTACCTCATTACTCTAACGCACTGAGCCTTGTGAATGGCATTGTCAGCTCTGAAGAGAGCGTAAAAAGGGTCAATTGGCAAGGTTTTGCCCTGATTTGAACCTTTAATACTTTCTGTCTGAAACCAAATCCTTACAGGTGACTGTATTGTGGTATACTGAGAGACAACTTAGGAAGTGACTATGAGCTTAGAGGACAGGTGAGTCTAGCAAGATCTGATGAAACTTTTAGAATAGACCTTTTGAAATAAAACAGTTTTCAGAATGGAAAGTAAGACCGTTTATTCTCCTAATTCCCCCAAAGAGATAAACACCATCCCTAATCTCTTGGAGCTCTCCCAATTCTGGGCACAGGATCTGACACTTAGTAGGTGCTTATTAAAAGTTTTTGAGTAAAAGAATTTATGGGATCTCAAATTTCAGGAGGGTCGTACATACAGATTTTCCCACTCGTTGCTGTTATTCACTAACAAGAACTACAAAGCACCCACTCCCTGCATTTCTCTTCTTTGTTCCTTAGTTCCTGGGTGTTTTTGTGTCATTCCTAGCATTAAAAAAAACAAACAAACAAACAAAAAACTAATGCTTCTGATTTAGTATATATATTTTTTTCTAATATGTAATTCTAGTGGCAATACCTGAGCTTTCTCTAGGGGTCTTCTTGACTTCTTTGACATGTGTCAATAAGATGGCCTGATGTTTTTATGTATCAAGTAATCTAATCACTAAGCCATTCACAAGTGTCTATTGAGCATCTACCACATGATAGACACAATTCCAAAGACTGAATATATAAAGGCAAATAAGAGAGACTTTAAGAAGTTTACCTCACAGGAGACAAGCAATAAACATGGAAATGAATAAATCCTCCAAACAACACATTGGAAAATGGGTAATACTCGCATTTTACAGATGAGAAAACTGAAGTTTAGTGATGCTGCATCCTACCCAAGGGCACAGAAGTCATAAACATGGGACTCAGGCCACACTTCCTGGACTTTGAAGACCATGCTTATTCCACTGTTATAAACTGTCTCTAGAGAAGGTGGCATGTCTGCTCTCCCTTAGTCACTTTGAACATATCTATGCAGCAAGTCATGAAAGGTTCTGAGAAAGGAAGATACAGAATTGTTGTCAAAGAAGTACTTGAATGCCTTTCTTCTTGGGGCAAAGCCTGACCTATGCTTTCCTAGAATGCTGAACTGCAAACCCTTCATCTCTACCTTCCCATGATGGACAGGAGGTAAATTTATCCATTAGTGGGAGCCAGTTAATTCCTCATCATTTGATCATCTTAACTTTTAGGGCACTCTTTTCTATTTTTCCACACAGCAGGATAAAACACAAACTGTTCGATAGAATTAAGGATTGAATAAGACACAAAGTTCAGAAAATATCCCACTTCAGTAAGTCAGAGGTGCCATAAATAGATGAGACAGTCTCCACACAAATTTACAGGGTAATGGTCAGGTGAGGGATTGATATTAATGGTAGTAATGCAGCATAGGAAACAGATAAAAGATATGCAGACATTTATTTTAATTTTTTTTGGCAAAATCAAATCACATCTAATGGAGAAAAGGTGTTTACTTCAATTAGGAAGAGGAACTAAATTCAAATAAGGACAATGATTTACAATTTATGCAATCGGTGGAGCATTTTATCCAAATGAGACACTTCGCAGAACTTTCCTAAAACAAATCATGAATTGTGAAGGCAGAAATTCAAAACAAAACAAGATAAAACAAAGCAAAAAAATTGTCAAACAACAACAACAACAAAACAACAACAAATCTCAACACAGGCATCAGCTTGACTGAAAACTATTTGCATTCTACAAAATGGACACCAGATGGCAGCACATAATAACAGCAATTTTGATTCTAACTGCTTATCTGAAGAACTCTTGATGGAAAACAGCCCTTAACATATTCATTATGGTTATAAGAATCTGTTAGCTTGAGCTCCAGGTTTAACATGATCATTTGCTCTAACATCAGAGCTTTATAACCTACACTCACCTCTCCTATGACTCCTTTGGGTAATGATAGGGTGGTAAACCAAAACATCAGAGGAAAATATATGTGAGATTACTTGGTAAATTTCAGACTCTCTTTGGGCTGCCTGCCTTGTTATTTGACTTGGTCACACTGGATTTGACTTGATTCCACACCAATGGTGAGAGTGAAAGTGATTTACTGCAGTGTCCCTGACTGATTTACCGCAAAATCACTCAGATACTGTTGAATGTTCTGACTCGTCCTCATACTGGTAGGATAAGAACTTATTTCTTATTTCTCATATTCTCAGCTTCTTGTAACTTTTCACTTCTAAAAGGAAGGTCAAATAGACACTGGGGGTATAAATACATCTCTGGGCATTGCAAGAAATGTAAAAGCTTTATGTATTTGAAGAGTTATCAGATGTTGGAAATTATAACAGAGCATATGATGAAAATCATAAAAATAAAGCAACATTTAACAAATTAATTTCTATATTACGTACTCTCTAAATCTTCCTTCTAGTCCTCACTACTGAACACAAAAAGAAATAAAAGATTCAGCCTGGAAGAATTTATTGGGATCCTGAGCAGAAAGTACTAAATAAAAAAATATTTTGTGTTAGAAGTGTACTTGGGTATCTATTCTAAAAGAAGTCTATTATGAGTAACAATCATTTAAAAATAAAAATAAAAGAAAAACAAAACAAAGCTATTAGACTTAATAGTTATGGTCCCCAGGATGGAAATGGGCACTAGCAGACATAACCACTACACTATCTTCACTCCACTTCTTTCCATACCTCTCTTCCATCCACCTTTTCTGCTGCAAGTACATCTTCCCATGCCTATCTGAAGAGCAGACAGAGTAAGAGGTTTCATGTGATAAGATGTGCAGAGCCACAAGTGAGACAATGAAGGGACAAGTATGAAGTAAGAGACAGAGAGATAAGGGTACTAAAATAGTGTACATAGCTGTCAGGTGCCTTTTGTAAGTTAAGGTATTGAAATTAACTCTTAGTTAAGGTCTCATATAGCTTCAGAGAGGCTGGGGCCTCTTCATGTTATAGATGTCCTCTCATGGATTAATTAGTAGAAAAATTTATAATTATCAATAAAATAGTATTTGTTATGTGGCAGTTAAAGCCCTTAATACTGTCGATGGTATGAAATGAAAGGACAATTTTTGTTCCCTGGCTTAAAGTGACTTCTAACAGGAGAGAAAAAAACTAACCTACTTCAAACAGAAGACAGAGCTAAAATTTTACTCTAACAATTTGTACAATAAAAGTTGGGAGAAAGGAGAGGTTAATATGAAGGAAAAATTTATCTATTTGAAAAGTTGAAGGTAATAATACAGCTTATCTTAGAGTATTACTGATAAAACATTTCCCAAGTGCCTGACAGAGTAATCATCCAGTAATACTGCTTATTAATTCACTAAAATGTATAAAATATATTAAAGCACCTTAATAAATAGGGAAAAGCTTATCAAAATAAATTTTACATAAGAAATACAAATTATAGCAACTATGGTATACTTTTTAATAGTTGCTAAATTATCAGTGGGCTAAAAATTACAGAATTTTTTAAGCCTATAATTAAACCGACCATTTTATTGCCAGTTACAAAAATATACAGACTCCTTTGGCAAGCAATATGACCACATATAAGAGTAATTTTTAAAAATAGTCATCTGATTTAATGAAGTAATGCGGGCTTAGAGTTATCTTAGAAAAATATAAATGAAAAATTGACAAGTAATAAGAGGTTTACTGCAATTATGACTATTTAATAAGAAACCAGAATCAACTTAAAAATCACATAAAAGAGAAATATAGGAATAGTTTGGTATATTACAGTCCCATCCACGTGGTGGAATATTGTTATTAAATATGGTGACTATATCTACGATATTCAATTTTAAAGTGTTTATAATAAAAATAATTAAGAATAATATTATGCAATAATAAGGATCAAATTTAAAGATTTCTGGTCACTAAAAACTTTCATTAAAAAGATAAATAGACAATGAGAGTCTTGGAGGAGATATTTGCAAAGTCTAAAGTTGACAGGGTATTACTACCTAGAGTATCTTATAAGTTCTCTCTCTCTCTCAAAAAAGTGAGAAATAATATAAAACAGCCAAAGTTTACACATAGGCAGTTCTTAGAATGCAGAACTTGACTGACTATAAATAGATAAGTGATGCTCAACTGAAATACCAACCAGCGGAATAAAAATAAATGCAATGCTGAAGTAATGTTCTATGGCTATCGACTTGTAAAACTGAGAGTTATATGAAGATGTGTGCTGATGATTATGGCAAGACAGAGCCCTTTTGCATTGCAGAAGTGTGAAATGTGCATTCATTCAGTTGAAAATCTGGCAGCAGCACTCCATAGATTTATAAATGTGTGTACCTGACATCCAAGTTATTCTTCACTCCTGGGTATATGCACCAGAGAGAATTCCTAACGGGTTTGTAAAGAACCATACGTGTATGGTTTATTGAAATGTTGTTTGGGATTGAAGGACCTATGGACAATTTAGGTGCCCACTCCTGGGAGCTTGGGTAAGTAAAATTTGGTGTATGTACATGATGACAATATGGGTCGCATCTGGAAGAAATGTACTTATTTTAAATATATAGATATAGTTAGATGTCCAAACACAAAGACTGAATGAAAGTAGTAAGAAACAGAATGAGGTTTATAACACAAAAAGACTTATGCAATTTAGAACACATTCACATATACACAAGTACATACTATTTTCTAGAATGCCACACATATAGCTAAATAAATACATGAAGAGTGAATTTGATGAAAACACCTCCTACAAGGGATTGAAATGAGGATTGGAGACTGAGAAGAAAGCAAAATTAGCTAGGGTTCCTGCCCAGATGATAGCAATACAAGGTCACACACTAAAGAGTATAATGAACTCAATTCTATGCACCTGAAGTTTAAAAAAAAATCAAAAACAAAATTTATTTACCTTTAAATGAAAAAAAGCTGAAAGAATTCATAATGGCATGCAAAGTGATTGAAATAACAATAAAAGTACAAACTAATGTTTATATGAATTTAAACCAGAACACAGACATGGTATGCAAACTGATTAAGATAACAAAGAAAACAAAGACAAAATGGTATACACACTGATAGAAACTACCTAAAAATATATTCGTGTGAGTAGGTTAGGGAAAAATTCTTGTTCTCTGGTTTTTCTCAACATCACCTTCTCGGAAAACAATTTATAAAGATGGTTTATGAATGATTTATGAGCAAGGACACCTTACAGAACCACTGTGGCAGGGCATCATCTTGTGTTCTTGGAATTCCTTTTAGAACTCCCCTTTCTCCTTGCATGAGGCTAAAGGGTAAGTCTAACCAAAGCTGTCTTCTGCTCTCTCCTCCCACTCCCCAGTGAAAGCCTGAAGCAATAATTTAAAAAGTCCTTGTGTCCTTTACTGTCCCTATTTGGATTTTTTGCCCATGTGGCTTGTAAGGTAAGAGAGGGTCTTGACTTATTCATCCTAGGAAGAATTTTTTCGCACACTCCACACTCCTTCCATGAGCTGATATAATTGGGGGTTAGGTCCAGGAGAAAAAAGGACACTAATCTGGGCTAGTCAACATTAAAGAATCTCTTCTGTTGCTCTTTCAGAACTCAACTCACTAAGGCAGCTTCTCCATAGGGGCGGAAGCTTGCTCCATCTCTTAAAGAAAACTTGCATTTGATCTTATCTCCTGTGCATCTCCTGGACCCTTCAAAGAGGGGTGAGTATAGGGTTACTGCAGAGACACTCTCTAGAAGAGGATTGAATGCCCTGTTCACTATCCCAGAATAAAACAACATGGGCAGAAGTTACCAAGAGACACTGTTCTTTAAAATTGAAATAGATATTTTAAGTAATGGAATTATGAATTATTATTGCCTTCAATTTTACTTTTTTAAAATAAATATATACATACGTCTTCATAGTGATCAAAAAGCAAATAAAAGTATACTTCTTTCTCTAGTGTTGGCCAGAGTGCCATTCTAGTAATGAATTGTCTTATACAATTAACAAGTGTCCTATTATGTAGCTAATTAGTACATTTATTCTTTATGGTTTTAACTGTTAATAATACAGCCATGAGTAAATGCCACATCTCCTGATTTGAACACTTTTTACATACCTTTGTAGCTTTCATATTACTTAGCAGGACACAGGTTTGAATTTCATGGGTCCACAAACAGGAGGATTTTTTTCAATAAATACAATCGACCCTTCCTACCTTCGGGATCCACCTCTGCTGACCCAAGCAGAGGGAAAGCAGTATCTTCACATTTTCAACAGCAGTTTCCCCACTGGAGAATCCAACCACAGACTGAAAATACTGTTTTCAGTCCAAAGTTAGTTGAATTTGCCTATGCTAGGGGCCAACTAGTCAAAGTTGCACAGCTTTTCGACTGTGCAGGGAGGGATGACCCGGACCCTGTGTTGCTCAAAGATAACTGTTATAGGACTTATGTGACAAATAGGAAATATTCTAAAATTGAGGTAATTGTTTTTGAATACTACATACACAATATTCTAGCATCTTTCTCTATTCCCTATTAACCTTATTTTTTCCTTAAAGGTGTTTCTGTTGTTTACTAGAAAATGCTTATTACCTTTTCAATTTCTCTCTTTTACTCTATGCTCATCTCGCCACCAAATGCAGCAACTTGCAACTTTTCATCTGACAGATGATCTTATTTGCTCTTTTGTTTTTATCACATAATTTTTATTTGGACAACAAATGTATTTCAAATCCTCGATTCTTCAAAAAACTGTGCTCCCAAGTGTTGTAGAGAAATTTTATATATTACAGAATAAGTCCATTCATGCTCTACTCTGTTAACCCCAGAAACAAGACACATTATCTTATTTTTATTACATTTTTTTAAGATTTCAAGTCCCAGGATTACAAGAGCACTGTATTTATGTATTACGTGCAATAATATAGAATGTAATACTTTATTGGAAAACTATAATTATAGTAAAAATAATGATCATAGTGATTGCAGGGTGTCTTCTAGTCTTGTACCATAGGGCCTTTCCAAACAGTAATGGTGACACAAATTGAGGAGATGGGGAACTAGCAGTTATATTAAAGTGAATTAAAGAACCTTTATTACCTTAGTTTCTTTCCTCCATCTGCAATTTTAGCTTTTTGAAGATAACCTTCTTTTTCAACCATCTGCAAGAAGAATGCATATGTTAAAACTGTGACAAACTTTCATACATTATTAGTTTAAATGAGCCTATGCTTCCCAATAGTCCTAGCAGTGATAGAAGTTTCCAGTCATAGAACTTCATTAATAATGCATATATAGCTTATGGGAAGTACCTGCAAGATCATAGTCATTACAAGCCCCTAATATCCAAAAGAAAGATTACAAAGAATAGTGTGAATGATTTGTTAGATAGTGATACACCTTTACTCACTTCTCCTTCTGGGCATTGAAGTCACTTGCTTACAAAATTGATTAACAATGGTAAAACAAAGACAAATTTAATGTCTTCCTTAATTTTCCCGATCATCCTTGGAAAAGTTCAGTTTTTTTTTTTTTCCTCACCACCACTTCCTCATGTATCTCCTGAGGCAAGGGATTAAGAAGAATTCAGTAGAACTAGGTAACTGAGCCTTCTGTATCATGGAAGAGCTTTTAAACTAATAATATTTCATGCATTTTGTTCTATTATTAATAGGCACTGTGTATCGATATTTCATTAATTCTCTGATATGGGTTTGCTTACTTTTCTATTTGTGTTTATTCATTTTTACTACTAATACATCTGTAGGTTTCTTAAAAGAGACTCAATAATTCACTAGTCCACAGAGATTTTGTGAAGTTCTAAGGTAAATAAATGAAAATTATGATGGGTTGACTCCCAGAAAAGTCTATAACAGGTGTTTTAATTTCTTAGCATTCTATTTCTACTTTCCCCCTGTCCCACATCTCCCAATCAAGTCTTTCTCTATGTTCCATCTTTTCATCTTGGTGAATTGCTGACACCTTCTCTATGCTATATGCTAAAAGCTTTAGGAAGTTACCTGCCTAACATCAAAGGACCATACTTCCTCAGTACCACTCTATATACTTTCCCCTGACTGTAATCCTCTACCTCCACCATGTCTCCATCTCACAAATGCTTAAATATATTAAATCTATGTTAAAATGCAATCTGCTTGTTGTGTGAGAGTCTTTCCACGATTCTTCTGCAATCTCTTTTAGATGCCCCTATACTGAATCTCCATTTTCATTCTGCCATTGTCACTGTCATAGTTTTTTTTGGAACATATTGTAATTGTCCACTTATTTAGTTGTATATACACCTGTGCTGTGACTTTACCTTTCACATCTGGATTCCCAGCACCTAGAGTACTTGCTGGCATGAATAGTCACAATAATAAATATTGTTTGAACAAATGAGTGGATGAATAAATGACTGTTTAAATATTTATTTAAATCTTTATAGGAAACTGGACAAGTTCCCCCCACCCCCAATTCATCTGCATTAGGATAGGTGCAAGGAAGAAATTTTGGGGAATAAATAAGTTGTCCCAAGCCACTAAAATTTTACCAGTTAGGGAATTGGCTATTTATAGACTCACTCTGATATAGGTGAGATCTTTTCTGACTTGCTCATTATTGTATTTCTAATACAAAGCACAGTACTTAGCCTTCAAAATATGTTTGACAAACACATTTTTGAATAAATAAGGATGACTTATGATAATTATAGCAAAATATTTTTCATGTATCTACATTTCCAGAAAATTTATTATGCTTCAGGATACTCTCCACAAGTGTAGAATAGTCTAACGAAGCTCTCTTGCACAATTTTTAGAATAATGATGTTCAATAATGCTTTTTTTTTGTATTTGCATACATCTATTTGTTTGCTTTTTCTACCTTTTATTCTATGTATGCTGATGCTTTTTCTTGGTACCAAAAAATCTTGTCTACCCCCTGAACCCATATAATAAGTTCAGTGTTTAACTCTGGGCATCACTGGTTTCTACAAATGTTTGGAAGAAAGATGTTTTCAGTAGCAATTTGCATCAGAAGTTGGGGAGAGGGGGTTCCTTTCTTTATGAATGAGAAATTTTTTCATGTAACCATGGAAAAAATTTGGTTTGTTTAAGCTTTCTTCTGATGAAAATAAAATAGTTACCAAAGCCTGAATTTATACCAAAAAACTACCAAACCTCTCAACCAATCACGAAAATTGATGCATGCATTTTCAGCTAAGAATATTGCCTTTCTTACTCCCAAAATATTAACTTAATGACCATTGGGTAGACATTTAGTACCCCGAGATGTATTAATGATGATCACTTCTCTAAAAAATTAAGAGAAATATGAAAGCAAAGAGCTAATACTCTTGCAGGAACAAATCAACATAAGTTATATACAAGGTATACACATGAGTTATATACCTTGAAATTCTCTCTCCTTAAATACATAAACGGTATTCCTCCAGATAGTGCTAGACCTTTTAAAATACCTGAGATTGAGGGCAGGGGCTGAATTTCTCATATTAAGACTCTACAAATGTGACAACATTGCTATAGAATAGACTGAGCCACTTCTCACGATCTCGGGTCAATGCAATATAATTGCCAGGCATGACCACACAGAAATCCCAGAAAATAGGAAAGAGGAAGAGGGCAATAGCAAGTTCATTATCTTCTTTTATATCATCTCTCAAAGTCCAACCTCCCTTCAGTGTCATTAGAAGAAGCTAATATTTCTTCTGCTATGTACTCTTACCTGCTACATCTACCACTACCATGTATATTTTTACAAACCTACATGTGTCTGTAGGCATATTTCTACATGTAGTTATATACATGTACAACCATCATGCACATGTTACAACTTCTGAAATCAAGTGTTTATTTCTCTCCATTGTCTCTTTCATACTCGATGGACAGTCATTCATTCTTTCAATAAATTTTCAATTAGTAACATCCCCTTTCATTTAAATACACCTGCTCTGCTCACAATGGGACTGCAAAGATTAATAGGACAGTCTTAATCTTATTGAGGCTTATATCCTTGTGAGCTCACATTCAAGCTACTTCTGGTTCCTCTTTTGAGGGGACTGGGTACTACTGGGTACTATACTCCTCCCACCAGTCTTTGCCCTGAAATAGAAATTTCCAGACAAGCTTTCCACACTGAAACTACTGCATTATTTTAAGTCCCATGCTGGCAAGCAAAGCTTCCACAAGGTAGATTTAATTACTTTATTATTCCTTATTATTATTCTTTGAAATACCTCACTATGTTCCAAGCACAAGGAATCAGTTATTCTGGGAGGCTTGTGGGAGCTAAAAGAAGTATTAGGGCAAGCAGAAGATTGTTATGTATTTTGTATGTGCATTTATATATGGAACCATATTAATTATTCTAATTATTTCTATTTGACATTAATCTCATGGTTTGAAAGGACAATGATGTATAAATTACAGGTGAGTATGTCGCTCGTTTGGGACTCTAGTCTTGTCTCTAGTAATCTACAAAATTATATATGGCTTTAAGTCTAAGTTTAGGATGCTATATGACAAGTTTTGGGCCAACTTGAAAATCTTTAAGGTAGTGACACTCCCTAAACTACGTATACTTGAGAAATGTCAACTAAGTTTTAGGTGCTGAATCTCACTTCTTGAGCTATCTGTCCAATGTCCCTTAGGAGCCCTATTTAATGTTAAATGACAGGAAAAATCAGCAATTTGTCCAGATTGGATGCCAGCCAGTCTGCTAGCATTGAAGAAGTACTCAGTACATACGACTGTGCAGATACAGATGAAAAGAATGAATGGCAATAGGATAGCCAGATAGCACCTGTTTATCAACCTAAGTTGGAAGCAATAGACAAGGCAGGAGAGCAGAAGACAATCTTTGATGAATGTAACAGCTGTGGCAGAAAGACCAGCCTGTAATCATAAGTACAGACATTGCAATTTTTTTATGTGAAGGCTTCGCAGTGTTCTCAGATAAAAGGAATAGAATAGAAAACAATAGGTTTTCATCAACACCAAAAGTATTCTATTAAAATACATGTTTATAAATGGAAATGAACCAAATCTAAGACTTTTACCAAATTTTGATGAGAAGGGATTGGCACGCCAGAACCACAAATCCCCTGTGCCTTACAACATTTGTTGTTTTCCCCTTTGTTCTGATTCTGGGTTTGTTGGTAACCCTTTGACTCCTAATACAGCTTCTTAAGTTCTTTGATGTAGAACATGGATGACTTAAATAGTTAGCATCTGTACAACCACTATTATAAATTTATAAATCAGAATTATATTTTATACATCACACTCCTACAAATTTGATTACCTGTGAGATTTATAGTCCCTATAGAGCATTATTTCTGTTAAGCCCTGATAATATTGATAAGCATAATTTTTCTAGACTCACAAAACTGAAATAAATCACAGCCCTAAACTTGAGTGAGCCACTCAAAGTACTATACCCTGTGAAACTTCCTATTACTGTCTGGTCTGCTCCTAGGAGAATTTTGCATCATTTCCAGTGCTAGTATAATTTTCAGATTTAGCATTTAATTTTCTTATTTAATAATGAAAAACTTTACTTTTCCTGAACTTTTAATAGATCACAGTACTTTGCTGACAATCTTGTTTGTTTTGATAATTTTATTATAAAGCTCAGATTGAGGACATACCTGGTTACATCATTTTACCCCCAAATGCTGTTTCTTTTCTTCTTAATTTTCTTTACTTCTCTACTACCTACAGAAATAGATATAACTATCTGTCTTCTTTCCATTGGCTTTCTTTTTTTTTGTTTTTTGTTTTTATATTATATTTTTTAAAATAAAAATTATATTTAAGGTATACAACATTATGTTTTGCTATACATATATATATAGTGAAATGATTATTGTAGTTAAGCTAATTAACATATCCATCTCCCCCCAAAGCTTTCTTATCTGTTTTTGTGATGAGGGTACTTGAGACCTACTCTCTTAGCACATGCCCAGTATGCAATACAATATTATTAACTATAATCACCAAGCTGTAGATTAGAGCTCTAGAACATATTCATTCTACCATAACTCAGTTGGCCTTTCTTCTCAAGACATTGTCTTTAGATTGTACCACTTTAGATTGCACTTTTCTTTTTTGGACCTCATTGCTTACATTTATTCTTAGACTTCAATTATTTCTGTACTATCTCTTTTTTGCTATAAAAGATCTGCTAACTGCGTGTGTGGACTTGCTGTGGGCACAATCCATTAGAAACAGAAATGAAAACAATGAAAAAATTACCTTAAAAATTCAGTTTATCTACATATTATACAAGGTACTAATTAAAAATATAAATGCTTAATTATAGAACTACCATATAACTAGAGAATGAAATGTGATGTTTTTAGTGACATGAATTATAATTTTTTGCCTAATGTAAATACAAAATTTATTGTATACATACTTTTTAAAAGTGGTAAACCAAAATTCAAATTAAATACAATGATTACATGAAAAGGAGAGTAGAAGAAAAGCAAAGAAAAATGAGTCTACATCATGCTTGAGTGGTGCCTGGGAAGGGTCAACTAAGCATTCTCCAAGAAGTTCTTGAGAAGTTGGTCTTGATTTCAAGTCCCAAAGTTAGGCATGGTTTGCTCATTGCAACTTATTTATGACCAATTTATTTATGTATATGTTGCTCAATGCTTTCATTGATATTCTCTCTCTCTCTTACTTTCTCTCACTCCAGATGAGAGAAAATGTTGGGCTTTAGGGTTCTGCTGAATATCTTGAACGATTTTTCAAATGTTAGGTTTAGCAAAGTATACATTATGTTTTGCCAAGTGCTTTTCCCTATCATTTTAAACTTCTATGTATTTCAAGGGAAATTTTAACATGTTTCTGATTTATTTACCCCTATCTCATCAAAATGTCATCTTGAAAAAGCTGCTATTTGAAAATTTAAAAACCCCGTAGCTTCTTTCCCAAGCCTTTCATCTTGTAACCAGAGTATTTCTTTTGGTCACACCAAAAAATTCAGATTCTGTTTGGGAAATGGGCTGATAAAAGCACCTCTTTGTGTCAAGAGATTTCTTCAGTCTTCTGGAGGCTTTTCCTATATCTCACCTCTTCTCTCCAATCTTCAGGTTCTCTCTTCTTTCCTGAATTTTATTTCTTTGTGTCCTTGATTTAAATATGTTGCTCTTTATTTGCCTGTCAGTGGAGTTCAGTGAGAATAGCCTTCCTGGTTACTTACTGCCTGGGCAACTTATTAGCATAATTCATTGTTTTGTTATAACCTAATCTCAGTCTAGGCAGTAGAAAGAAAAGATTGCTCAATGTTAATAGCCTTTTTGTTGCTGTCGTGTATATTCTTTTTCTCTCTCTACTCTAGGGCTAAACGAATTTAAAATATGGCCCTGGATGAGAGAACTTATTGTGACTGTTTCTGCGTTTTAATGGCTTCTAAGTTTACCATCATTTCCGGGTCCTTCATGAGCTGAGTGCTGCCTTCCTCTGCCGCTGGTGTATTTCTCTATTCTACCCAGTGTGTGGTTCTTGTAAATTTTTCAAATGTAACAACTTTATTCTGACCTCCAGACCTTTGTGCTTGCTGTTCCTTCTCTTTGCATCACTCTTCTTTCAGTTGCTTTTTTTTTTTTTTTTTTTTTTGGCTTGACAAGCTCTATCTATCTTGTAAATCTCAGTTTAAATATTCCTTTCAAAGAGTGCTTTTATGACTGCTTACCCCAAGGTAGGCTCTTTCTCTTTCATAAAAACTTGTTTGTCTGCTGTCAAAGCATACTTTTTTAAAAATTTTCATTTATAGAATAATTCCTTCCTTTATCTGTTGAATACTTCACCTCTAGATTTAAAGCTTCTTAAGAAAAGAATAAGAGTATTTAGCACATCATTGCATACCCCCAAACTAGCACAGCACCTAGTACAGGGGTAACCTCAAAAAATACTGACATTCATAAACACATCCCTGTTTGAACGAAAAGGCACAAGAAACAATAAAAACTTGGAGATGTTTTTTATTGGAGTTATTAACTTATATAACTTATTATTAACATACTACCAGCTTGAAGATCTGGGAGGATGTTATTTTAGAAAACCTAATTTTATCTTACCAAAGTAGAATTTTGAAAGACTAAAGAGCATTTGGAATTTTTTTGCAATTTAAAGAAAGCACAGCCTGATCAATGAGATTATTCCCTCAAAGTGGCTGTCCTTTGTTTTAAAAAAAGAAAACACTGTATGTTCACAATGCCTTTCATCCTCAAAGCCCTCACAAGTATTAATTAATCCACAAAATGATATCTGGCTCCAAAAGGTAGAATCTGTGACTTAAGGTTTATCTGCAGAAACCTGCTTTGCCCCTAAGCCATGGCAACTTCCTGAGCTCCGTCCTCCAAATCCTCCTAGCACAGGAGGTAGCAGATGATTCTCTGAAAACTGCCACAGGCTTTTGACTCCTGCAGAGTTATCCATAGCCATGTCTTATACTCTTTTGATAAAAATAAAGATGATAAAGATTTAACATGCTATAAACAGGGTTATTTTCTCAAACATTTCTTTAGGGGAAGAAGGGAAAGTGCCCTGAAAATAATTAGATCTCATGAACAGTTATAATATGGCATATATGATACCAGGAAAGGAACACATATTAGTATATTTGACATTTCTTGTTTAAAATCATTGCTGTATTGTAGCACTTGTTAAACACCCACATGAATTCTCAGAAAAATTTTAGGTCTCTTGCATTGATAGCATATGGATTCGCATACCATGTGGCATAAATAATGTCACCTGTCAGTGAACTGAGTAGTTTCTACCATGGAAGTTTAGATTTCAATTAGAAATGTATTTTTGACACTATTCAAAAGAAATGAATTATGCTTCTGTTTAAATACATGTATCACAATCTACTTTATTAAAGGGTATGTTGAGAGATAAAGGATGGCCACCAAAGGAGGATAGCATCTTTTGGAGCTCCAGCATGGCAGATTCCACTTTTGTAAAGTGAATCATCTTCCTCCAAAGGAGATGGATCCGATAGTATACTTTTGCCAGTTATGCTTAAAGCAAAGGCCACTTATGGTTCCTGGAAAATGTTCAGGGAGGTTTTGAATATGAGAGATAAAAGAAGTGAGATTTATATAGCACCAAATGTTGGACATAAATAATCTCAAAAATTCATATTATAAAAATAATGAATAATAATATCAACTTAAATAATTTTATTATTTTCTAAATTATTTTCATGTCTATTACTTCATAAAGGTAGCTCATACTGGTGTGTACTACCAAAAGAAACTACTGCAAAAACATATGGATGACCCTGGAGGTAACACTGAAGTATGAAGGAAGGAAGGAGGGTTGTAGAGATAGAAAATAGAACATTCCAGATTTGTGAAAAAATATATATATGAATCTAAGTAAAACACATATATAAGGTTAGATTAGTTAGATGTAAAGTAAATGTTATAGGAATAATTCAAGTTTTGGTGCAAATGGTAATGGATAGTTAAAAATTAATCAGAATTTGCTGCTTGGGGGAATTGGTGGTTATTTTGGCATTGCCCACTATAATAGAATAATGCATACATAAGAGCTGTGGGGAAAGATAAGCATTTCTGTTTTTAAAATCACATTAAATAAGCAATGTAATGCAAGTAGAAATTGATCGATAAAAATGGAAGATAACCTGTGTTCATAAGACAAAGTGAGTTAAACAAGTACTCAGAAAGAGGAACCAAAGAAACTCAAATCAAGAATAGGAAGTAACTTGGTTTGTAGCTCCAAAAGTTTCTAGAACTGTGTGAGTGAGTATGTGTGTGTGTGTGTGTGTGTGTGTGTGTGTGTGTGTGTGTGTGTGCGTGCGCGCGCGCATGCACATGACAGAGAAATAGAGATAGAGAATGAGATTTAAAGAGATTAAAAACTAAAGAGCTTACAAATTATTGTTTTTTCCTCACATTTATCAGTGCCAATGCCACCTTTCAGACCTAGAATAGAGCATTGAGAACATAGATGCATTATCTATTAATGTGCTATCCATAATTTAGGATATTCAAAATGAATTTTGTTTATTAAGAATTGAGGCTGCAAAGTCAAGACAGCCAACCAGGCCAGCTAAAAAATGAATAACCTTAATGTTAGAAAAGTAAATTAAGAAAAACATTTCTAAATATTCTATTATTTCTTTAATATTAGTCTATTTTTGATATATAAGTATAGCGCAAATACAGCATCGGTTATTCATTAAATTTTACTAATAGCCATAATTTGAATTTTTAAAATTTGTAATTAATATCTATATTATGCACAATGTTTGAGATATCTTAAGGCATTGTTCAAATAAAATTGCATATATATTTACACATATATAATTATATATAATTGCACATGTATATTTATATTATACAAAGTCACATAGCTCCATTTTCAATCTGTTGGCCATCTTTCATCAAATACTTCAGACCAGCATCTACATTTGCTATATTTAAAATAAACGACTTTTTATAATGATTTATATGCACGTTATTTGTTCTATAATCCAAAGTTATGGAAAAGAAACACAATTACTTTTCTATTTTCTGGACGACTATACTGTGCCAGACCTTATATAAAGTTCAAATAGTAAACCAGTGAGTGAGGCATAACCTTCTCCTCAAATAGCATAACAGTTCAGTAAGAGATAGAAAAGGAAACAGACAATTTTAGTGTGATTAAAGAGAGAGGCAATTTAGAGATAAAGCAAAACCAAAAAGCTATAGGAAAGCAGAATAAAGAAGGGTTACCTAAGTCAAATTTGAGGACTCAGAAATACTTCTCAGAAGAAATGTTCTCTAAGTTGAGACCTGAGTAATTATTTTGAAAACAAGATATTGTTATATCAGATTATATTGAAAGTTTGGCTTTCGCTATGGAGAGCAGGCACATATTATTTAATATCTGCAACCAATAATATTATTTTAATATACCTTTAATATCTTATTATTAAATCAATTGACAAACATGGTTTTTCTGAACAAACACTAGCGCCAAAAGCAATGGAAGGGAAAGTATGATATAATAAAGAAAATGCAAGTCATGACCCCTAACTTCAGCGCATTAACAGTCTAGCCATGGAACAAGTCTATTACCCATGAAATAAGAGTGAACAACACAAAAGAGCGGTGGGATAAAGGAACTATAATTGTTACAGAAAATCCAAGCTCCTTCAATGTGAGCCATGCCTTAATCATGTTACTATTGCTGGCTTGAGGGTATGTATTTCAGAGTAGGTGGTAAATAAGGTAAATCAAGTACCATGAGAGAGGTCTATAGACTTGATGCTGTAGAGAATAGGAAGCTGCTGGAGGTTTTGACAAGGAGAATGAAAGAGGGAAGGTGCTGTTTAAAGAAGGTTGGTGTGGAATTGCTGCATAGGATCAGTGGAAAAGGGGTTGATTCTGTGAAGCACTGAGTACAGAATAGGGGGTGTCAAAAGTATTTCAAGGCCTGGGCAAGAGTATGCATGTACACCACATCCACTGTGGAGAAACTGCTTCAGAAACTGATGACTTATATGAAGGGTCATACAGAAAATGAAGGATCCAAATAAAACGTATTCTAAGCCTAGATAAATGTTCGCTACTGCAGTGGAAAGGGGAATCAGTATGGGAAGGAAGTGATGATGAATTTGATTTGGGAGATTTCACTTTTGAGAGGACATTGAGACACACTAGAACAAATGACTGGTTAGCACTTGAAGATATAGGACGAGAGAATAAAGAGAATGTATATACGTATAGATTTGTGTATTATAAACTGGGAAGTAAAAACCAGAGCCACCACCTGTTTTATTCGTGCATTCATTCAACACGTATTTACTAAGTTCTTACCATGTTCTAGCAATCATTACAATCATGAGAATGAAATTATGAACGTAAGAAACTGTACTTCTACTCTCATAGAACATTCTAATGAAATGACTGACAAAAATACATTTTATAGTGTGCTATATTGTGATAAACTCTATGGATAAAATTAATTTAGTGTAAAAAAAAGTGTAGATGGAAATGGTGGGGGTTTTGTTTGTTTATTTTTAAGGGAGATTAGGAAAGACCTATCTTAACATGTGATATTTGAACAGAGATACAAATCAAATGATGGAATGAGCCTTACCAATTTCTGGGCACCGAATAAATTATTTTGTACTAGACAGAGAGGAAAACAGGTTTAATGGTCCTGTGGGAGAAGTAAATTGGTCAGCAGGGCTGGAACAAAATAAGCCAGAAGGAAAAAAAAGAAACAATGAGGCCAGAAAGGTAGCTGGGACCAGTAGGATCTTATGAACCACTGGAGCTTTTACCCTTGGAGGGATAGAAAGCCAGAGAGCAATTTGATCTAAGGGGTGACATAATCTAATTTATAGTTTAACAAGTTCACTTTGTTTGTTGTGTTGAAAATAAAAAGTAGGGAGCGAGGGTAAAAATGGACACATCAGTTAGGAGATATTAAAATAAATCATGCAAGTGATGATAGCATAAATGTGGTGAGAAGCGAGCTGATTCTGGACGTATTTTAAAGATAGAGCTAAGAGGTTTCCTTGATATTTAAGTTTTATCTTATGAGAGAAACGAAGAATTCAAAGCAAAGTTAAAAGTTAAAAGTTTTGACTGAAGCATCTGGAAAAATAGAGTTAGCATCTTGTGAAACAGAGAAGACTGGGTTTGGGAGAAAATTAGAATCAGTTTGGGATACATTAAATTTGAGATGTACGTTAGACATATAAGTGAAAACACCACAATATACAGTGCTGGAGTTTAGCGCAGTTTTCCATCCTAGAGAAATGGTTAGTTAACATGGTGTATAAGGCCATAACACTGAATGAGATACTCTAGGGAATGCATACGGGGGAACAAAGTTAAGAACTGAGCTACAAGATGAAGAAGAACCAGCAAAGGAGACAGAAAATGGTGGCCATTTAATTGATTGGAGATTCATGAGAGAGTAGTTTATTGGTAAATAACTAGACGAGGGGGAAAAATATGTATATTATCAATTGGGTTAATTCTTGGATAGGTCTAGAAACATAAAGCAATTGATGACCTTAACAGGAGGTGGTTGGGACAAAATTCTAAATGAAGTCAGTTTAAGAAATAAAGGGTGGACCGAACTTAACAACAGTAAAGGTAGACAATTCTCATAAAGAATTTATATTCTAAAGCATAAAGAAGTAATGGAGCATTAGCTGGAGTGAAGATGAGGGATTTAGAACATGGAAAGCAAAAGAAAATAAGAGAACTGAATCTAGAAAAGAAGTACTTTTGGTGTTGAGAATGAAAGCCCAAAGATAATAGGAATGGAACAGTAGGAAATAGGAATAAAGTCATTGCTGTATAGTAACCTTTGAGCCAATGGACTGGGAGAATGTCAACCAATGTGAAATATAGCAGGAAGAATGGGCATGCAGAAAAAAGGCATTATGTTTATCAAAAAGGTGATCAGTAACCAAAAAAAGCATTAGAATATATTAGAAAGGCTGGGCTTATGTGTTTTTAAGATATCTTTAATATTCTATTTATTCATGTTATTGACAATGTTTCAGGAATTCTTCTAGTCATTAGGATGCAACAAGAAACAAAAGTGAAATAAAAAAAAAATCCCTGCTCTCATAGATTTAGGATCTAATGTTAAGAGATTAATTTTTCTTTAAAAAAAAAAACTGTCAAAATTTGCAGTAGCCTCTCCCCTGCACCAAATCTCTGCTTCCTGCTATTCATAACCTTGTGTAACTCCTTCTCCTTGAGTGTAGAATGGATGTAATGACTTGCTTCTGACCAATAGAAAGTGCCAAAGTTGATGGGCTATCACTTTCGTGATTAGGTTACAAGAGATTTCAACTTCCATTTTGTTAGCAGACTGCTTGCCTGCTCCACTTGCATAGTCTGAGGAAGCAAGCTGCCATGCTGGAGAAGCCCAGGTGGCAGGTAACTGAGAGCAGCCTCTGGAGGAACTGACATTGGCAACAAACCTGTACATGAGCTTGAAAGCAGATCCTTCCCCTGACAAGTCTTCAGATGTGACCTCAGTTCTGGCTCAAACTTTGATTACAACCTTTTGAGAGACTGAGCTAGGAGACTCTGCGAAGCTGTGCCCAATTCCTGACTCACAAAAACATGAGATAATATGTGCTTAAGTTGCTGAGTTTTAGGGTAATTCATTTTGTAACAGTAGGTAGATAATACAACATCGGAATGGAAGAATTACTTACCAATTGTTCCAATGGAGGAATGACATCTTTCAAGACATGTTGTGAATGATTCCTTCTGTGTCGAGATATCTGTAAAAATATTGACATTTGATACAATTATATTATCTTTCTTTTAAAAAAAAACTATAAATGACTTAAAAGAATATAATTTAATAAGAGTGCACATGAAAATAACCATATTCAAATACATTCAAGAAGGTAAATAATGCAGATACAAAGTGGGAAGTAAATGTTGTAGACATTGACTAATTTGAATACAATGTATACTCGAAGATGGCTGGCTGCAACAATATTTCATATTCTGCTCTTCCTACCATGTAAACTTGACACCCTTCCTACAAGTGGTGGAGTCTGTGGTCTTCATTTTGAACATGGGAAGACCTTTATGCCTGCTTCAGTCAAAAGATATAGCAGAAGTGATACTATATAACTTCAAATATGATAGCATAAAAATGTCATGTTCTCTTGGAACCCTCATATTTGGAACCTAGCGACCATGTTCTGAGAAAGCCCAAATCATCCCACACAGAAAGACCACAGGGAGTGGCCCCTAGATTTTCTGGCTGACAGACTAAGGTTCCAGAAGATGGACAATATCAACCACCAATCATGTAAATATAAAGATCCCTCGATGATTCCTTTTCCGAGGCATTGAATCAGCCTGAGGCCTCATGTCTTCCCAGCAGAGACCTCAAACACTGTGTAGTAGTGACAAGCTGTTCCTGCTGTGCCTTATCTGAATTTTTTAACAAGATTCTGTAATCATCAGAAAATCATTGTTTTATACTGCTATATTTCAGGGTGATTTGAAAGCTGTGATGATAACTGGAATAACATACTTAATATTGAAACACTTTGTATTTATGATATAATGTGAGGTCAGCTTTTTCAGTCAATTTTCTATTAATTTTCATGTCTTCCACTATTATCCAGATGTCCTTAAACACACAGTTGTCACACGATTAAGTGCTTTTGAAACAATTTTTTAAATGCCTTATTGTCTTTTCTCCTAAGAAGCATCATAAACAGATTCTATAATAAAATATGGAGAAAGAGAAGGAATTTTTAACAATACCGTACTGTTTAATAACAAACAGATGCTCTCATTAGTAGTACTACTTCACCTAACAGGAATTGTCCAGTTTTTTTGCAAGGAGAGATTAGAGTGGAGAGGAGAGGTACAGGCTGTGATAGGAAGAGAGAGAGAGAGAGAGAGAGAGAGAGAGAGAGAGAGAGAGAGAGAGAATTTAATTATTAAAACAAACAAACAAACAAACAAAAACAAAACAAAAGCCAAAGGATAAAGTCTAGAAAAGAACTTCGGATGTCTTTGGCTCTGGTTACTGGCACATGTAATTGACTGAAGGGATTAGATCAATGTCTGCTAATATTTTGAATGAGTTGTGTTACCAAAGAAACGAGAAGCCTGGCCAAAAATAAATAATTAATTACTAATAATAATAAAAAATTAAAAAATGTGATTCTATAAAACCCTTGAATCTCATATTTACTCCACAACAAAACTGGTTTATGAGGCAGTACAACCCTCAAGGAAGCCATCATCCTCAATACCTACTTCAGAGGTGGTCCGTGGAGGACAATAGACAAGGAAGAGCCCCTGGAAAACAGAGTCAGAAATGCTGGAGAAGAATAGACATAAAATTCTCTGAGAAAAGACAGCCAGGAGAACCAGGTACTCTCTCTACTGTCAGGGCAGGGGTGTCTCAGGGCCTGCCCAGGAGGATTCAATTATCATTTTAGTCCAGTGACTATTGGCCATATACCATTCTTTCCTTTACAAATGAAGGGGTTTTTTTAGTTTCCAGTTATGAAATTTTTGCTCCACCATTGTCTATTGGATATGAAGAGAAAATCAGGACAGAGAGCTTATTTTTCAAGTTCTTTAACTCCCCCTGAAGAGAAATTGGGTGTGATACAAAAAGCTCTTTATCACCAGAGATTCTGGAATTGGAGTTTTATGCAGTAACTGGTTGGGATTTTGGTTGTCTCTTTTGAAGAGGCAGATGGATGTATTTCTAAGCATTGGGAGATAGATACAAATTGATATTTGAGAGGAAAGATTGGCAGTTCCTGATGGTCTCTCACCAAATTCTGTCCTCTCTTTCCTAGGCACACATCTAGACTGTATTTCTTAGCTTGCTTTGCAGTTATGAGTGGCCATGTGACTAGTTCAGATCAATGGAAAGTTATTCTCCAGTGAGTGCTTCCCCCAGAAAGTTCTCTCTTTCCTCATATACTGGCTAGGAGAAAACATTGAAAGAGGCCCTTGTGGAGGATGAAGATGTGAAATGGAAGAATTTGGGGCCCTGAATCACTATGTTGAAAAAAGCCAAACACAAGCCAGGAAGACTAACTTTGTTTTATTTAGCATACTTTTTATTTTGGAATAATTTTATATTTACTTAGAGAAAGCTGCCGAGAGTACAAAGAATTCCTATAGAAAACTTCCTTCTAACTGTTATATAGTGAGAAATAAATTTCTATTTCTTGGAATCCATATGTATGTTAGAGAATTTTATAGCGGCTACCATTACCCCAAATAAAATAATTATAGCTGATGCTCAAATAATGTTGAAATGAAAGGTCTTTTGTATAAGGAATATGAGAGCAGAAGAGTAAATGAGAGTGCTCTTAGACACCAAAACTTCACACCTGTTATTCATTGATATTTTAGCCTCTCAGAGAGAAAATATAAATATTTTTGTTTGGTATTTAACTCTCTTAAGGATCTAAGAATCATTTTATATTGCCATATATTTAGAACTTACTCCTCTTAACCACTACTCATTATAATAAAATTTATAATCTTCAGTGAAATTTTAATATATATGTCTTATATTCAACTTACAAGGGTGGAAGAATTCTGGGTTAGGGGGAGTCTTCCTGTTCCATTTTCTTGAAACCCAACTGGTTTTCTAGTCTTAGGGTAAAAGTCATTCTCCTGGCATGTAAAGTACCTCAAGCTTCAAATGTTACAGAAATTAGTAGCAAGAAAATGTATCCACAATATTGATGAATGGGTAACTGGGCGTTCACCTGTGTCAGTCTTACCATTCTTTTATAGCCAAGTCGATGCCATCTTTTGTCCTAACACTACTAAATTTTGATGAGTCTAGTGGCCCATCATCCTCTAAATATTTCCTTCCAGTCACTTATAGAAAGCTTTCCTATAAGGCACTGTTGCAGAATGTGCTGTGTACATATCGCTAGGGGCACAAGAGATGATTTTAGCTGACAAATGTTTTAATTTTAATTATCATTTACATACTTTTAAGGCTTAGTAGAAAAAAATGATCACATCAGAGCCATTTATTAATGATAAGAATATATTTTCCATTAACATAGTTATTTAAGTCCATGAACTACGGGAAAACCCCACAAATATAATTGAATAAAGTTTGAGAAAAATTTTAATAAAAAATTGGAACAAATATGACTAGTTACTGAACACATACATTTCACCCTTGAAGGAATTTATTAGTTCCATGGTATAAACAAGAATTCAAAATGAGAAATAATGCAACAATGATATTCTCTGCTAACATTTATTGGGTGTTTATTATTTGACAAGCACCATTATGAGTTTTGTATATTTTAATATATTTAATTCTCACCCAAAACTTAAGAGATCAGTTGTAATATAAGAGATTGCGTTACCCCCTTTTAATAAATGTTAGAAACACGACGGATTGTTTCAGTAGCTGAAAATCCACAGCTAGTGAAAGACATGGACAATATTTTAAGCCTTGTCTTAGCCCTCAACTATTGTTCTTTATGGTTGCTCCAGCAGTATAAATGTATAAGTATGACAACAGGAACTGAATTCAGCTTGAGGAGCTACAAAGTTGAAATCATTTGTGTGCATAAGTAGATATCTCTGAGCTAAAAACTGAGAGTCAAACTTATAAATTTGTATATATTTGCACAGGAAGCTAGGATCAGTTTTCAAATCAGTTATAAATCGCCTTAATATTCCTTTAGGAGAAATAATATTGCTGATCATTCCTAGATCAATAAACTAGCCAATCTATCATGTTCAACCAAGTTATGCAGATGTGGGAGGAAAAAAAAAACTTTCATTACCTGTCTTTTGCTTTACTGTTCTTCTCAGTTAAGCATTAGATGCAGAAATATGTTATCATCCCAAATCAGATTATGCTGACTAAAACTTATGATTTAGAAAATTCTGGATCCAAAATTGATCTGTTGTCTTGCATGAATATCAGGAAAATTAGGATATTTCAAGAGAGCTGCCTTAATATGATATACCTAATTGAAATAATAATTATAAAGAAAACTTGAAGTCAATCATAATCTCATGAAGTAAGTTTGAAGGGAAAAAAGCCTCTCCTAAACTACAGTATGAACACCAAAAAATCTTATAGTATTTATATAATGCTTTATCAATAACTTATTACCATTATCTGATAATTTCGAAAATCATTATGGGATACCTTCTTGAGAAACAGTCTCACATAATACATTAGATGTCCTTCTGAATTATTAATTTTAGCCAGTAATCATTTCATGTTTAGTACACTCATATGATAGTAATTTGTAATAGTCAATGTTCAAAATATACTTTTTAAATTAGTATTATAAAATATCTCTAGCACTAGTATTACAAAGTACTTCATTTTGTATAGTCCTGGTTTTTTCTTCAAAATTTTGTGACTTTTAAATGTATCTGATATCAGAAACTACATTTTGTCTGTAAATTGCTTCTGAATGCAGGCAGCAGTGGGCTCCATTTTTTGATCTTAGGTCTCTTTCACTTTTGCAGAAATCGTGAATTAACCATTCAATTTTGAAAACTCGAATACCAATAACTGTATTAGCAGTAGCTCGATATAACTTTCTTTTACTCCAGCATTTTGTCTAAGAATTAGAGAAGTATTTCTTCTGAGGAAGTTTGAAAATATAGTTTTTATGTGTGTCTGTTTTCTTTTTTGTTTCCAAATGTTCTGAAATAGTATATAGATACTCCCTGTAAATGTTAAGTAGACATGTACGTATATCTACCACATATTTAATGTTTACAGCCTGATTTTTTTCTAATTCTTATACTCTTAAATTATGAAATGTTGGTTTCAAGATCATTTTACAGTTACAATTTGAGAATTTTATGAATTACTACTTCTCACTTTACTTTCAGTATTTTTGCAAAAAATGTCTGTAATAATTCCAAGTTTCTCTTCTTTTGAGGTGACATGGTATGTCTTAGCCTTTTTTTTATATATATCACAGTATTCTGTATCTTAAGTAGCTGAGCTTTCATGATAAACACTCATGTTGATGGCAAGCCTTCCTTGGAGGAGGGAAAAAAAGTCAGACCTCATTTTTTTTTCAATGATGCCATACATTTATTATGTGCAGTAAATAAAAATGATTTGTACTGATCATTGAAAAGAAAATTGAAACACAAATGTCTTCTGATTTGGATTTTTTTTTAGCTCAATATCGGATTAATATATCACTGCACCATTTTCATATCAAATCTATGAGTTTTTCCTTCTTTATTACCACCCACCACTCTCCCCACTTCCAGTCTTTCTCTTTCCCCTCCCAGATACTTTAGCTTTCTAATGGTACAAAGCAAAGTGGAACAATGGGATAAGAAGGGTGTGCAATGCATATTTTCCTTTAAATTCTTTTTTATTAGAATATGTATCATAATTAAGTTTTTCAGATATCCTTTCTTCCCAAAAAAGGAATTAGAAAGTCACTTTTTCAAAGTGTCTTTATGTTTTCTTCATTTTTTTTTCAGTTTTATCTATTTAAAGAATATGAAACTGATGGGTGGAACTAGTACTTGATATATTACAAACTGTAAAAATAACAGAATTTGGGCACATTATTTTCCTTGTATAGGAGGGTCTACTAGGAAAGTTATACATAAACATGAAACATTCCACATAGCTCTGATTTTAAATAGATTACCATTTTTGATGAAAGTTTATATCTTGTGGCTTAGAATTGAAATAAAATCACTTGAATACAAGCATTAGTTTGTTCTAACATTTTCACAGACATACATTTTCTGAGGCATACCTCCCATTAGCAACCTCCCTGGATACTTGGGAAAAAAAACAAAAACAGAAATAAATCTGTTGTTAAGTTTAGTTTTTCTCTTCACACTGTCTCAAAAGTTTTTGTTTGTTTGTTTGTTTGTTTTTTGGTGTATCTCAATTCTTATGTTCAGATCTTTATTTGTTTGTCAAATTCTTTTCTTAAAGCTATTACAATTAGAAATGAAGAAAAGTAAGTGAAGCTTTTTTTGGCGTTGGGGGAATGTGGAGACATTGCCAATATTTTTATACTCACAAAAATTTAGTTTAGAAATAATAAACATCAACCTAAGTATTGGCAATATTTTTAAAATTATGTGTATGTGGTAGATAACTGTTTTTGAGAACAAACAAACAAAAAAAACAAGAAAGTTAAGATGTGAGGACATTACCTTATCATGACTTTAATCTCTGATTTTATTTGTGGACACTTATAAAATTTATCCATGTCTCATAATTATTCTACCACTAATGAAATAGATCTTTCCTAGTCCTAATGGGGGTAATGACATAAATTATAGAAAAAAAAAAACAAATTCTTTTGCTTTGATCCTTATTAATGTACCACACGTATATTCTTTAACATCTGTGTTCTCCTTCTTCTGCTCACAATTTCATTCAATTACCATAATGGACATCCATAAGCAATTGTCCCTCTTTTCTATTTTTGGCTTTTCCATAAGCCTCTTTTGGTTGTATATTTTCAGTCAGAAATCTGACACTCTCTTATCTCTTTCATCACTTGCAGAAAATGAAAGGGAAAGATTCAAAAAACTTCTGTAGAACATATTAAAGTTTATCAGTATTCTTTTTTTCAGTTTGTTGAATGTTCCTAGGTCAGCATCTAGATCACCTGCGGTGTTCATCGGCCTTTCAATCATCGGGTAAGTCTGGTTGAGTTAAATTCAGCTTTAACCACATTTTCTGATCTCCCAGATAGCTAAAGGAAATCACTTGCTGGAATGATTTTAACTCCTTAATAATTTTCCCTTGATTTATTTTGTCCCAAGTATATGTGTTCATCTAAGAAGAAAGTCAAACTGCCTTATACCTTCCTGTTTGAAGAAAACTTAATTATGTACAGTGCACATATCCTTGTTTATTTCTATCTACTGTTTCCTTTAGTTCTTTCATTTTTTTTGCATACTTTCAGTAGAATGTTTCTCTTCAAGTGTTTTCTCAGACTGAGAGGTGTCATTTACATAGAACTTGGCTACACCACAATTTTAGCCTTCAAACATGCTCTTAGGAATGGGTAAAAAAGGTGAAGGAGAATAAAAGGTACAAACTTCCAGTTATAAAATAAATAAGTCACAGGGGTATAATGTACAGCACAGGAAATGTAGTCAATAGTATCTTAATAATTTTGTATGTTGACAGATGGTTACTAGACTTGCATTGTAAGTTATGTAAGTGTAGAACCACTATATTATACACCTGAAATGAATATGTCAATTACACTTTAATAAAAACAAACAAATGAATGAAAAGCCATGCTCTTAAGATGAAGACTACCAGAACCAAGAAACATAGAGGTACCAGGGTAACACAATTTTCTACATTTTCTTCTATAGAAAGTCCCTTTATATATTGTTTTAATTTTTGGTTCACCGTATCTTTTCTCTGGATGTTCATTTATATTTAGCTATGTATTTACAAATTGATATAATGAAACTAAGGGCCAAAAAAGACACATAAACATTTTATTTTATAATGTTTAATGATATTAGAATTAAGACTTTATATAATTTGTAACTCTAGTAGGTAGAATTACTAAAATTTACTGTTAAAATAGCCTATTCATCTTTTTTTTATAACGGAGTTCTTTACTCTGTTGATGTAAACAAAAGGAAACAGTTTAGAGAGTTGATTAAGAAAATATAGATGAGTATTTAGAACACTTGGGCCAAACTAACATTTCCTCCACAACTGCAAGTTATACATTAGCTTTTAAATAACAAGATTCAAGACAACAGAAAATGATACCAAAAAAAACCTATCTCACAAACACCTCAAAACAAAGCATAATAGAAAACAACTAATTATTGAGGTTCTAAATTATTAAAATGGTCTACCTATTTTTAGTCAAATAAAACAAATCATTGTCAAATCACTATTTGGCTAGATTTGACAGAAACAATCTGTATTTAATTTCGTGATGTTTAACTGCCTGGAAATTCTCAACAAATTAGAATTAGGCTTTATTTTTAGTCTCAAATATAGCCCAGAAGGCTTACATCGAAAAATCAATTTTACTTTTTTTCTTTTTCATGTGTAGATTTAATCACTGAAGAAGAAATTCTCTTCTTTGGGAAGCTGTAATCAAAGATACATCAAGTTTGATTTATGATATGTAATGTGTGACAAAGATATTTACCTATAGTCAGATTTCTATGGTCTTTTGACACTTTTCCCCATACATTACTTTTTCTTAATGCAGAAGTGGAAATACACTACCTAATTCACTGAGAATGCTCAGCCTACATGAAAACTTCACTTCTAAAATCACCATGGGAGGCAATGCTTTTAATAACTATGACATTCTTTAAGAATTAAGAGACTTTTGGTCAAATATTTAAAATATGCACATAAATATCCTCAATATCTTTAGTGAATATTTAATAATTATATCTTTTCAGCTTCCTTTCTTCAGTTATTCTTTCTGGTTTTTATAGACCCCAAACTCACCTTCTGCTGCTGAAAAAGCAGATTTAGTTCTGAAGGTTAATCCAACTCAGCAGGATTGAAGGATGGCACTTTTCCTTGGTCGTAAGTATGTTGGCTCAGGCCAGACAGCTGTTAGGACATTCTCCTCTGGGAATCGTGCCCTCAACACCCACCGTTGATGCACATACATGGTCTACTGGCTGCCGACTTCCATGCCCATCTGCTCAAATGGCACAGTGCCCACTCACAAGTTGGCTGGATCCTTGCCCTTAGTGTGTAGGTGCCAGGCAATGATGGGTTCAGATGGGCGGCCTGCATAATACTACAAGTGACAATTTTTTTTTCTTCCTCTCTCTATAATATCTGTCCTCTGTGCCTTCTCTGAAAGAGAGAGTTGTGTTTCTCCACCTTTGATTATACCTGTGGACACAAGTGGCCTTGTCCATGTAGGTATACAAATGTACTCAACCTGCTACTAACAGTGAGATGAAAGAGAAGAATCCACAAAGCTCCAGATGACAAGTTCTAACACTCAAATGGGCTGGATTGTGAAAATCCCGACCACCTGGAGTCTGTCAGAAGAAATTTAGCATGGGTATAAGTACAGCAGACCTCTTACAAATAGCAATGGCACCAGAAAGCAGCTTAAGTTACAGCACTTTTTGTCTGTTGCAGTTCCAGTGCAAATCACTTGCCTTGCATTGAAAAGGCACACGCAACAGCAATCGAAATAAATCAAGCAAAAAGAACAAGCTTAATGGGAACACAATTTATATGCTCAGTAGTGGTAAGGGTGTAAGCTATGATATTCAGACCTCAGAAATAACCCCAACTGTAGGGCCTAATAGAAAGAAAAAGAAACAGAAATAGCATCTCTTGTTCTAATCTACAGCAAACCCATAGAGAGAAATAGATTGGCATCGGAGGTTGTGACTTTAATGATCCAAAGCATATGAATGCTTGTTAGCAGACAGCAGACAGACATAAGTAAGAACAACAGTAATGGCTGCATCTGCAGCCTGGCCTTTGGCACTCAAACCAATCAGGCAGCATTGGAGAGCAGTGCCGGAAGGTATGTTAAAGCCATGCTTTCTTTGTGTGTTTATTTAAGGGTGATTGAATTCAGGGTGTTGTCAGTCTGCCTTGGAGAATGGTTTTCCAATGTGTAGGCATGATCTTTCTCCCTGAATATGCTCTGTTGAGTCAGTTAGTTATGTGTGACTACTTGCTCTGTCCTAGTCTTTATGTAGTGCCAAAATCCTGCAGTCCAAGTTCCAAAGGAACAGGGCCTAAAAACTTTTGGCTCCAGAATCAAATTAGGCTTCTCTGCTTCCCTAGCCAGAAATGCATAAATACCCAATGGCCAAAACCAAAGAATTTGACATTGTGGAATGAATAGAGCTGTCATATACCACTAAAGTGTGGAAATCTCTACTGTTTGAAGTTAAGACTAGTTCTACATCTTCAGTAATCAGAACAGACTTCTTTGGACACCTTTATGGGTTAGTCTGGCTTTTGATTGGAAATGTTTCTGGCAAGCTACTCATTCCAGATATCAGAAATGCAAGAACATACGGTTTATAAGGAAAGATCTGCCATTTTATTCTTGTCAAAAAAAAAAAAAAAAAGAACTCAAAGGCAGCACATTTTCATAAAAGACAGATCCTTCATCCTGTTTTCCTGACTGACCTTCACATTAGCACCACTTGCTTCTATATATGCTTAAAAGAGCACTAGTCAAAGAAGAGGTAACAATATAGTTTGAAAAAAATATTTATGTGAAAGTAAATTCGGAATTATATGGAGAGGTTATAGTTAATATCGACAAAGAATTGGTATAATCACCCAAAACTTCTCCATCTGATTACTATGCTATAACTCTCAAAGTTCCTAGAGAAAATTATTTTCCTCACACTTTGAAGTTATAACTGTAAGAATCATATATAACTAATTTATGGAAAATAAAGAAAAGCAAATACCCTGTCCAGAAGGTCTTGAGGGTAAGGGCCATTTTTAACTCATCTTAAAATCCACAGAACTTAGCATATATAATAATGTAGAACCCATATTATGAGATTAGCTATTTCAAACTTTGTATTACCTCTCTCTATACATGTGACCTATTATTTCATTGAATTCACCAAGACCTTCAATAACCTATAGTGTCTTACCCAAAGATATCTTGTTATAAATACATCCATCTTTCTTTTTCAAAATATCAACCAAGTCAGTAGTCTTTTCCAGATGAATTTCCATAATATCTCATGGGATACTTGTCATCTATCCTTACCAAAATAGGTTATATTTTCAAAATGATCCCCCTCACCTTAATCTACAATTGAAATCACTGATACTAACTAAATAATAATTCCCTGGTCTCTGTAGTATATATGATGCTTGGGGCTTAGATTCCTCTTCTACAGGAAAAAAAAAAAAAAAGGAAAATACACAGATATAGACACAAATAGGTAGTGACATGAATATAGGTACAGATTTATTTCTGATTTTAAATAGCATCACACGATTATGTGGATTGTTATTTTGAATAGTTCTATGTTCTATTATCACTCACCCTCTGGGCAAATTATTTAACTTCTTGGTGACTTTATGTCCTCAACTATAAAATGTGCAATAGTATAGTACTTACTCCACATATAACTGCATTAGGAATAAGGAAATTAATAAATACACAGCTTTAACCATATGGTAAGTCCTCATTATTATAATCCCCCCATACCAACCTTTATTCAGTTCTTCTAGTAAATGGGTAAACATATTCTAGTAAAAAGGTAATTAACATTAAGCCAATGTATTTATATTCTTTCATGCTTCTAAAAACTCCTTTAAAATGATTTCTTACTTTAAGAAACTCAAACCATTTTCTTCCAGAATACTTTGAAACATTTTATTAGAAAAATCTTTTAACAGTCAAAGAGATCGGATTATATTGGGCAGGCACACTAGGAAATGGGAATCCTGGAGTCATCTTAGAATTCTGCCACCACAATTCTACCTCTGACCCTCAGTGAATCATGTCTCTCCCACAAGCAAAAAGTCATTCCCTTCCATGATTTCAAAGAGTATCATTGTATTACAGCATCAATTCAAAGCAGAAAGTCTCATCATTTAAATCTAAATCCCATTATCTCACCAGCTCAGAGACCAAATCTAGTCACCTAAATCCAATTTTGAAAGAAGTTGAGCTGAGATCAACTATTAAGTTGCAAAGGCAGAATTCAAACACAGGTAATTTGGTTCTATATCCAGTTGCGTTTAACAAGTACTGTGCAATATTCATGTTACTAAGTAGTTATGATGATTGCAGTCATTGCGTAGATGATAAATCTAAGGCAAGTGGGAAAAGGTCGCAAAGTTAGTAAAGGTAAGAAGCTGTTGTTTTACCCAGATTCATCTAATTCAAAACCCCACGCATTCTGACAACAAGCTTTTAAATGTGAATTTACTGCTTCTCACAGAGGATATTCAACAAATGTTGTTGCCTGACCATCATATTGTACAGTTTGCAGATCAAAATACACAATACTATTTATCACATTTCTACGGAATTATTTTAAACTACTAAAGTGCCTATTTTCTATTTTTATCACATCTCAGGTAAGTATTCTTTATAACTATCTTGAAATAATGATGGCAATGTTTTGGACATCAGGAAGATGAACAGACTTAAATTATGTATATTTTACAACTATATTCACTTAAAAACAGTGCTACAGATTTTAATTGGTGAATCCTAGAATTGGAAAACGATTGTCTGTTCTGGACAACATATCAGCTGAGGTAAAGATGCCAGGATGGATTTCTAGTTGAAAGTTGTGGATTGACCATATACTTCAATCCCCTCTACCTACTAGTGTCAGAATAATGTATGAAAGCACTGTAATTACATTACAAAAAGAAAGAAGCTATAACCTCAATTTTTTTAGTAGCGGAAGATGGAAGTATGAATGATAAAAAATTTAACCCCCTCTTCACAGAACCTCCTAAAACTTATCACTTAGTAGCATCAAGTGCCATGAAAGACAAGGTCGAGACTGCCTATAGCAGCCATCATTCAGAAAAGCTGGATTCTCAGGCACACTCACTCATCACACATTGCCAGGTGACTACTCCCAGACCTGTATGTGACAAATATTAAACCAAGTAGCTTCTAGGGTCTTGACTCATAATCCCCTGGCAATGCTGAGGGAAGAGATAAGTGTGGAACTGTGAACTAGGGAACTGAAGTTTACCTACTTAAGAAATGGAAACCTCAGTTCTCATTCTCACCCATTCTCCCAGAAAAGATGGTATCTTTTCATCTAGAAGACTTAAGGAGTCTTCTCTAGAAGATTGAATGTTTCCAAAGTACTTCAGATATTGAAACTTAGATATGCTCTACAAAAGCCTATTTCTGCATGATTTTCAGAGACTCTTATCAGTCAAAAAGCCCAGCACCCCAACTTCAAACATAAAGAGAGTGTTTTAGTGCCTCCTTTAAAAATATAGCTATGCAGACATTGGTTACCAGAAATTAATTAATTAATATATGATATATAATACAATAAAACTTATGTTTATGCATTATATTTAATAATAATTATATAATATGTAACATGCTATATACTTATGTTATATAATATATAATACTATATAATTACTATATTATATATTATAAATTATAATTACTATATTTTATGTATTTTTTGAGCATCAGTATGTACAATGCACTGTTCTAAATGCTGAATAAAATGATCTCTGCTTTAATGAAGCTAAAGTCTTTAGAGAAAGTCACAAAATGCAAGAGGAATATCAAAACAAGCAAACATAAAAATAAATTCAAAATAAGCAGAAATAATACAAAAAACATAAAAACTTTAAAAAATACCATTAGTAATATTATCAAGAGAAAAGAAAATATATAAAATTTTAAAAAATGAAAAAAATAATAAAAAGGCATTTAAAAATTAATAATATAAATACATATGTTAAAGCAAAATAAGTTTTGGAAGATAAAATGATAAATATGCTAAGAAATAGAAAAAAAACAAAGAGAAAAATCACAGAAAACAAGAAATAAGTAAAGAATTGATAGGAGTTTGACAGATTTGCTGGCATCTTAGAAAAATTATCTTTAGGTACGACAAAAATATAAGTAAATTAAACTAAGTCAATCTTTAACTACCTGAAAAAACTGAATGTAAAAGGAATCATGATTATATAATAATTCTAACCCCACTAGAAATATTTAGAAAATCACAATAATGTGTACTAGTAAGTGAAGCAAAAATTGTGATAGAGCTATAGTGGAAAAATTGAGAGATGAGAAGAAACTATGGAGTATAAGATAATATTAAAATGTCATAACAGAAAGTCAATACATAATGCATAAAATGTATAAATCAAGATAAATCAGTATATGTATAGTGTTGAAAACAAAGTCGATATATAAATGAAACAATAACAAACTTCAGATGTTGAAAGTAGTTGCAACTAGGATGTGAAATTGGTAGGTAGACAAATGGAAAAGCCAGAGGAATGTTATGTTTAATCAAAAACTTTTTAAACTAATGTATTACCTTCATGTATAATTGTCATAGAAAATAAGAACAGATTATACACTAGGTCACATCATTTAAAAAAATAAAATTTTCCTCAGATAGGCTTGAGAGAGAGTAAAAGGAAGCAGGGAATTCTCACACCCAACTGGATAAATACCTAACATGGACTCTAGGCAATCGATCTACATCATGAAAAAGTACCCCTTGCCTATCAGATCCTTGAATACAAATTGAATACAAAAAGAATCATAAGTCTGTCCAGCAGAGAATAATTGTCACAGAATCACAATGGTAGCGATTAGTGTATTCAAGCCCTGCATTCATCATTAATCTGTGTGATTTAGGGCAAGAAACTTAACCTTCCTGTGTCTCAGTTTCCTCATATACAAAGTAGAGAATATAACAACTTCTAGCTCATAGAATTATGGGACAATTCAATGGATTAATACTCCCAAAGTGTTTATAAGAGCATCTGGTATATAATAAGTGATCAATAAGTTATTATCAAAAGAGCTCCTGGATTTTGAACCTTAAGAGAAGCCCTCCCAAGGTAGCTGTGTCAGCCCTTTGATCTTCCTAGGGTTTTGGATTGATGACTCATTCCCTAATTCATCTACTAAGGTCAGTGAAAGAATCAGGGTCAAAGGAGAAAGCAAGGGTAAGTGGGGGCCCTAGCCTCTCTCCAATGTCCTCAGTCCTCACTTCCTTTTGCCCAGTGAAGGCATTTCACATAGTCAAATAAGACTTCCCAAAGAAAAAACCCAAGAAGTGAAAAGCTTAAATTTGCATTTAGCATCATATCAGAATAAAGCATTCATGGTATTTAACCAGATATTTATCTTTCTGGACATCAAGTGGAAGAGGCTGGGAATTAACCTCTTGGTTGTTATTAGCCAGTAAGGAGCCATTCATTCCATGATCTTGGGATGTCCACAGAAACCTTTGCATATTTCTTCTTCTTATAGAATCTACAAAGAGAGAGAGAGAGAGAGAGAGAGAGAGAGAGAGAGAGAGAGAGAGAGAGAGAGAGAGAGAGAGAGAGAGAGAGAGAGAGAACCCCTTCACTAGTCACCTACTTAAAATCTTTTAATTTTCAAATCAAGGAAAGCTGCCAAAATTGTATTCATTTTTAAAAAATAACTTTCACTAGTACTCCCCTTGGATGAATAGAAGGAGTTTAATTCTGAGTCCATTTTTTATCCTCCATTGTGTACACACCACAAAGCACAAGTTAGCTCATTAGTGCTCTCGGCAAGGACCATCATTTTTAAATGATCAAAGTGTTTGTTTGGGGAGAAATCAGTCACATAGAGTAATGGTTCCCAAACTGTGATCCTGAGCATTTAGGAGGAGAATTCTCTGTGGTTCATTTAAAAGATATTTTAAGGGAAATGTGAAGACATAAAATACAGGACCAAGTGGGAATGTTTTGAAGATAAAGGGACTTTCTTACAATGGTCATTATATTGGTTTGGGACAGGGATTTGAAATCAGCAGCAGTTCAAAAATGAGGAATAAGAACCTTAAATCATAGCATATAAAGCAGTTGTAAAACAAACCTGGGAACCAATGATTTAAGTTATATGCTAAAATAAAATTTTTATACTATAAACAAATTTTGTACTATAAACTCGACATAAAAATTATATGTATAGCTAAAATTTAATATAGAAAACTTTAATTTAATAATCTTTCAAAATACATTTTCATAGTGTAAAAAGCATATTCTTACTCTTTGTAAGTAGCGATGATTTAAACAGGGATTGATAAGTTTTAATCACATGCACAAAAAAAAATATGGTTTTGTTTCTATTTAATATGCTTACATTTCCTTGATAAGTTTTGGTTTTACCACTAAGTTGATTTTCCTTAGCTAGCCACTGTGCAAGATATACCCAAACCAGAAGCAACAAAAATGAAAGAGTTGAGAATTATTGTAGAAATATTGGTCAAGAGCTTAATAGAAACTTAATGGCAAAGTCCTTGAAAGAATGCAAACAATATTTATTAAGTATCTTTAAAGATATGTTGCAGCTATGGGAAGTTAATTTGGGGTCGCAGTTTAAAAAAAAAGAAGAAGAAGATGGAAGTTAGAAGGTCTTGCTGAAGCTAATAAATTTGGGTTTGGAAAATTTTTAAAATACATATTTCATACCTTTTTTATAAACAGGATAAAATACTTTTTTTCACATTATAAAACATCATTTAAATTTTATGCTTAAGAAAAGTCATTCTCATGTGATTTATAAAGTGCTTCTGAGAATACTAACAAAGGATAAATAGAGTTCCTACAATAGCAATTAATAATGGAGGTATACAGTGCATAGGGAAGAAGGCAAAATTCATTTTAATGTAAAACAAGAATATTTCTAGAAAAAAAATCTCAACTCTTTTTTGACCTCCAAAATACCTAAAGGAAACACATCTGTGAGTAACAATAGTTACTATTTCAGTGATTATAGGCATTGAGGTAACCTATGAGGTACTGCAGAATCTTTAAGGACAATGCAGTTTGAAAGAAAACTTCCATTTGATTATTATCTGCTCCCACTATGATCTGAGATGAAAAATCAGAGTCCCAAACAAGATAACCTAAAGAGACCCACACCAAGATACATCAAAATTAATATGCCAAGGTTTAAAGACAAAGAGAGAATCTTAAAAGCAATAAGAGAAAAGCAATTAGTTACCTACAAGGGAGCTCCCATAAGACTGATTTCTCAACAGAAACTCTGCAAGCCAGAAGGGAGTGACATGAAATAGTTAAAGTCAAATAGTCAAATAATCAAAGTTTTTCAAAGATGAAAAACAAAGGTCTACAGCTGGTTGATTATTAAACCAGCAAAGCTAGCATTTAAAATCAAAAGACAGATAAAGAGCCTCCGAGACAAGAAAAAGCTAAAGGAGATAATCACCACCAAACCAATATTATAGGAAATGTTACAGGAACTTCTTTAAGAAAAAAAGAAAAAAATCAAAAAAAGAAATAGCAAAAATAAATAACTACATATCAACAGGAGACTAATAGTGCAGAGAGCATTTTGATGGTTGCCAGATGTGGGGGGTGAAGTAGGGGGACTGGGTGAAAATGGAGAAGGAATTAAGTAGTACAAATTATTAGTTACAAAATACTCATGGGGATGTAAGGTATAGCATGAAGAATATAGTCAACAATAGTGTAATATTATGTACAGTGTCAGATGGGTACTGGATTTATCAGAGTGATTACTTTGTAAGTTACATAAGTGTCTAATTGCTATGTTGTACACCTGAAACTGACATAATGTATACCAACTGTAATTTAAAAATTAAAAAATAATAATAAATTTAAAAATCAATGAGAGAACCAAAAGTTCAAAGCAAGGAAAAAAACAGAAAATGTTCAAAGTGTATGAGTTTCAACCAATGTTAGTAGTTAAAAGCAATGAAGAAAGAAAATTTCAACAGGGATAAAGTAAACAGAGAAAACACTTATTTTAATTTTACAATAGAGATTATATGTAGTTCATCCTAGTAGTCCAAAAGATCAGCACTATACCCGATATATGGCAGGCATGGAATAAATAAATGCTAAGTTGAATATTAAAGCATTAATTTTAAAAATTTCACTATTTCTCAAAATGATTTCACAAATGTTGGACCATTTCATAAAAGCAGTATTTTACAATATAGAGGGAATTATTACATCCATTTGGAAAATAAGGAAATTGAGTTACTGTTTAAATGAGTATTTCACGGGTGATTTCTATGAGCGAAACATTGTGTTGAGTCCTGTTTAGGTCAGGTAGCACTACTATCACAATAAATATATTGTTTTTACTTACACCCAAAATGTCATTTAATCTACAAGATCAGCCTCTTAAATAAGTATCATTGATCTCTAAACTGAGGCTCAAAGATATTAGGTAACTAGATATTAGCTAGTCATCTGATTTTACAGCAATACACAATGTTTCCTTGAGGCCACATACAGTCGAAGCTGCTGTTCCCTTTCCAACGGGCAATTCCATACCCAAATATCCAGGAAATTTATGGGTGGGAATATGGATAAGGAAAACAATCCTGCAATGTTCAAGTCAAAGTCATCAGAGAGAATGCCTAAGTAAGCAACACAACTAAATAATTTTGTCTGATTTGTTATCTCTCTATTGTCTATGCACTGCACTGTCCAATTTTTTGAGGTCCTTTTTACACATGTAGACTTTCAGTTCATGCTAAAGGCACTTATCCTTCAGACTTTTGCCTCACCAAGAATCTTGCCTTCTCTTTAGTGTATGCAACCCTTCACCCTGTCGAATGTTATTCTTTGCAATTCAGATCACATGATAGACCTCAAAAAATAAGCTAGCGGAGCAACAAGCTGCATCAGCGGCCGTGTCATTTCAGGTTACATTTCTGTCCTTTCTTCATGAGACTTGGGCTGCTGTAATGCTGACCTCTCCAGTTGCAGTTGACTGCCATGGGCTACTAGTTAAAGAGAAAGAAAGAGCTCAAAAAGCAAGGACAGTGCAGCGGGGAAACTTCTATTTTGCCTGATCTTACATTCCTGTCTTTTACCTCACCATGCCAACTTGATGACCTTATTAAGACTCTCTCCATGTCATTCCAACTTTCAACTTCAATTTAAGGACACTGTCTTTTTCTTTTAAATTTTGCTTTCAATAAACAAACTTATAACATGACAGCATTTTATCTTTAGCTTTAAAAAAAGGAGAAAAAAAAGTCCCAAACAGAAATCTATGGAGTGTTTTAAATAGTGTCCTATTCTCACATCAGTATTGGAGCTGTGTGACTCTTTTAGTTACTATATATGTTTCTTTCCCCCTTAGTGTGTTCCTATTTCTTATAAGATTCTTTTTAGATACTTTAATATATTTTATTATTTTTTCGAAGATATATTGATATCAGTACATAGAAAAAAGTAGTTTTTGATGATGCCCATTGAAGTCGTTCTCACTTTCCTTACTTATCATTGTTCCCTTTACACAGAAGAAACATGACTTAAATCGGAAAGAGAACTTAAATCTTTGTAATTTCAATAGCATGGAACTTTTAAAGCTATAATAATTAATCACTGGTTGTGAATAAATAATTCATTGGTTATGAATAAATTATACTCTTTGACAATACCCAAGAGCCCTGCTGACTTTCTCCTACCTTTCCTAATCTTAATTCTGAAGATTAGTTCTTCTAATGGGCTTAGTTTAGCTCCAGAGCTAATTGTAACAGAACAAGAACATGTCAGCTCTCTGTGTTCCTTAATCTTGAGAGGATGAATACTCGGTGAGCATCTCAGGACCTCAGAGTTGGTGAACAATCCTCCCTGAATCTCTGCTGCTACTCAAGCCTTAAATGTTAAGTCCAAATTTGAGAACTCTGTACCCCTTCTCTATCTTCTTTACATGCCTTTAGCAGAGATTTAATTTATAAGATTGATCTCTCATCCTTGACAGCTATCCTTCAGTACCCAGAGACAAAGAGCACCTTCCGTGAACTATTCTTGGTAGCTGAAGAGCTGCCTCCTCTGAGATCCTGCTCATTCTCTTTCCTAGAACTAGACTATATTCTAATATCCCTACTACCTACTGAGGGTCCTGCTACATAGAGAATACCATCTCTCCTAAATTCTTTGTGATCTTACTCCTGCCAGGTGGTTGAACCAGCTAGTAAACATAGTTGCCTAAAATATCTCTAAGTTTTTTTTCACCCTGAAACATTTGCCTTACCAATGCCACTCTCTGAAAATGTATTTATCCCTACCCTAATAGATACTGAATTTTTCTGGTGAGTGGTAGCAAAAGAGAGAAGCTCCTATAAAATTTGTGAAGCCATATGGAAGATAGCCATTTTGGTTCTCGATAACTCAATATCCTCTCCTGTCCTTCTCCTTCTCCTTCTCTCTCTTTCTCTCTCTCTCTCTCTCCCTCCCCCCTCTTTCTCTTCCTCCTCCTCCTCCTCCTCTTCTTCCTTCTCCTCGTTTTCCTCCTCTTCCTCCTCCTCCTTCTCCTCCTTCTCTCTGCATCTCTCTCCTCCCTTAGGGAAATGTTTTGATAGAAAAAATATTTAAAAGTATTGGTTTTCTAAGACATAGATCAGCTATGTCTACATTTTCTAAGGCATACAAAGAGTTGGAGCTTTGCAGCATAAAAGGTATATGTCTCTAGCTTCTTAATGCAAACTAATTTTGTATGGTGCAGTATTATTTGTTTCATAGGCTGATTTTCAAAGGAAAGTCTGCCTAATAGAAGAGACGCTTCTTAGTTTTCGTTCGTTTGTATAATTTTGAAGACTGAAAGATTTGACCTCTAGTGTATAGCTGAAGCCAGATTCTGATTTGTAAGATCTAGGTTTCATTCAGGAATCTCTATTTTTAAAAAGCTGTCCAAATGAATCTTGTGAACAGCTAAAGTTGATAATTACTACACTAAAAATGGTAGTAATTTCCCTGGGTACCATGCCAGCACCCTTAGCATGGTAGCATTTCCCATTCCAAGTGAGCCTAGGATTTTGGTGTTGGTTTCTGGAGACCCTGAAATCATTGCCAAGTGGGAATGAAAAGTAGTGCTGAAAAATACCATAGACAGAAAAGCATCTCCCTTAATGAAAGAACAAAAGCCTGAAGAAAGTAGCTGTTCTTGTCCTAGGTCCTGAATGGCTGTCTGGATTTGCTTTGTCCTTTAAAAAAAAAAAAAGTAAAGATGAAAGAGTATGAAGATAATCCTGGAACTATGAGTAAAAACAATTGACAATGCTCAACCAGATAAAGAGGAGTAATGTTCTTTATTTATTTGAGATTAAACTAAAGCTGATGAGTTCAGTGTACCTACCTAGTTGACTATGAAAAGGGATAAAACTCAAGTAGTTTAGGGAGCAGGAAAATCTCCTGAGTGACAGCACCATTCACACCCTGGGATTTGCATCTTTTTTCACAGCCAGTAATTGTTCTATAACCTTAAATTATGACCAGATTTCTAAAACCTACCTTACAGATTCAAGGATTAATTGAGACTATGTATATAAAGCACTGATGCCTACTTTGATTTATGCCACTGTTTTTTTCCCTACTCCTCAAAGTAAATGTCTCCTAAGACAATAGAGACAATCATAATGGTCATGCCTAGTGTCCAGTATCAACAGATTCATGCCAATGGGAGAAAATGAAGACTGAGAAGTTCTAAGACAGTATAGGATACTAAGAACACACTTATTAAGTTAGACAGGCTTTGAGTTCATGCTCTACCATGTGCTTGAAAGTAATTTGAGGCAAGTTGTGTTTCCTAATTTGTGAGAAAGTGATAGGACAAGCACATCCCATAAAGTACTTTTGATGATTAAACCTATTAATATATTTGCGTGTAGTAAATACTTAATAAATATTAGCCATTTACAATTTGAAATCCCCATTTTGTCTTTTCTAGAATGAAATGATTTTGGAAAGAAAGCCCAAACATGAAAATTAATATGAAAAGCCTATTTATAGAAGAATTACCATGATCTTGCCAAAGGAAAATATAAATATATTATTTTTTACATTGATAAAGGAGGAAGCCCTCTCTAGTCAAGCATGGTTTTGGTAATCAGTGGCTTGCTGATGTAGGTAAAGATGTTAATTTATTGAACTTCTCTTTTCTCTAATGCATCTGTTTTTTAGAAAGATTTCTAAGGAATCCATAAATGACAATTGTTATTGAGCTGAATGATTCTGGTCATTTGTATCTTCGTGGTATCCTGTGGGCATGTGGCTCTTTGTGGGGATGCCTATGCTCAACTTAATCCACCCAGGCTCTGTGCATTTCCAGCTAGTTTAAGGTTGTCCAATCTACTTTGCCCTGTGTCCAAGATTACTTAAATATAATCGTACAAAATTTGGAACATAATATAAAGTATAATGTAGGCCAAATCTCTGGTTTGAAACTTGTGAAAAATGATACCCAGAATTTGCATAGGAATGATACCAGAAGTTAGAAGTTTTGAACAGCAGCCCAAGAATCTTTCCAAGATATAAATCATGCTATTATTATCACTATTAAATCCTCTAGCAATTCAAAAAAATCTAAAGTGCGACTATAAACCATCTCAAGAACAGAGCACTGACTTATAATAAGAGAAGGTAACAATTTTTTGGATATTGACATGTGACAATTGCTTTGTATTTTATGTATATTAAAGTTATTTAATTTTAAAAACAATCTTTTTATAGAAATTACTTTTATTATTTCATTTTTTTAAGGGAGGTAACTAAGATGTGAAGAGGTTAGGGAACATGCAAAATGTTCCCATAAATAAGTGGCTAAACCAGGATCTGAAGCTCATTTATCTGCCCACATTTTTAATCCACTAAATCATATTGACATGAGGAATTTCTCGACAATTTCTTGACCAGTTGAGTGCAATTTAGGCTAGTTAGCCATGGAGTAACTTACCCCATCTGTGAGATGAGAAGATTAGAACCAATAATCACTAGCAGCTCAAGCAGTTTTAGTTGGTGTTTTATGTTACAGTCTGCATCTCACCTCAGAAATAAAGCTCTAGATTTATGTATATAAAGTAAGCCCTCAATAGCAGCAAAATTCAACTGTCAGAGAAATAATGTCAAAACATTTTTTGTAGGTTGATAATGATTCTTACTTACTAAAATGCACTTGACATAATTTTTCTGAATACAATGAATTCTATAATCCAGACATCACAAACAATTATTAGTCATTTTAGATAATATTTAAACAATACCAGTTTGTGGTAAACCTAAAATTTTAGTAAGCATTTTCAAGCCAATTGATAATGTCTCAATTTCTTTTTTTTTCTTTTTTACTTTTTGGCCACTTTAGGAGTAAATTAGTATGAAGGATTTCATACTCCAATGGAATTCATGAATGCATAAAACTGAACACTTCTTTATGGTTCTCCTTGTAAAGCAATAGCTATCATTTTTAACATTTTTTTTCCTTAACATAAACACAGTTCTTATAAAGTTTTGTAGAGGATATTAATAGGCAAATACAGTTCAGTATGAAAAATCTTAGACTTCTAGAAGTTGGTGAGCTTCTCTACTATGTTCTAGAGTGGAGACTTTGTCTACTTTCTTGGAGGCCACATGCTTGACTTAGACAAAATTTCTCAAACTTTTTCAGAAGACTTAATACTCAAAATTTTTTAAATAAATTTCTTAAAAATCTTATAAACTTTGTTAATGTTGGGTAGGTCTAATAATATTTATCATGTTAGAAACTAAAATTGAGTAATCAGTTTATATACAATAATAATAAATATATTGCTTATTAACATAACTAATATATATTTATGAAAATAACTCTTTTCCAAAACATAGAAAAATGTAGTAAGAGAGGTATTGCTTTATATTTTTGTAAATGACTTTAATGTCTAGCTTAATAGAATACAACAGGAATCTCATATTTCTTCTTCACTTAACTTACTGTGATATCACATGTCATGTAGCCTCTGGAAGACTTTGCTGTAAATTGTGTGAGACTAAGAGCTAAAAAGGCAAAAATATCTTAGAAATATTACAAAAATTGATTTGACCTCTGGGACCTCCTAAAAGGAGGGATCCCCAAATCACCCTGTGAAAACCACTGATGTAGAACATTGCCTGTCAGATTCACATTCACAAAAGCATGAATGAATGAGCAAATGAATAATACTAGAATGTAAAAGATAGAAAATGCAAAAAGTCCTTTGTTTTATCTAATCTTATAGTGGATATTATTTATGTTGTCTACCCTGAATACGATACTTTTTGGGGAGAGTGGGAACAGCCTTTCCTAATCTAATAAAATAATCTTGGTGGGCACTTTCCACATCATAACTATGCCTTTTAAGTCCTGCTCCACCCTCTCCCAGATTGAAAAGGCGTTGGTCTAAGAACAGCTACATGACCAAAACAAAGCCAATTAGAGGTTTTTGCTTGCAATTTTTCTGGTCGGGCTGATGGGGAAAAACTTTTTCTTCTGTTATAGACTAAACATGCAAACTACTAGCTACAATCTTACTCACTTTTTGTAGAAAGAATGTCTCTAGCAGGGAAGAAAGAAGAGGGGAAAGGGCAAAAATGGTAAATAGAGAATGTCTAAACTTTGATTATGCAGCAGATTTTGTTTTTCAAGGTGTCTACAAGATCTCCCATGCCACATGTTCTTCTTACAGCACAACATTTATGCTAGTCTCATTAAGAACCTATATTCCCTTCTCTTAATCTTAGAGGACTTGTAACTATCAGAAAAGTGACACTATATGACTTGTAAAACCAGTACATAAAAAGTCAGACAACTTTCATCTGTTCCTCTTGAGATGCAAAACTCTTAGAACCTATGCCACGAAGAAGCTGAAGCAGGCCATGGAAAGCCCATGTGAAAGGAAATAGATTCCCCCACACCACCTCATAACCTCAATCCCAGTTGGGCTTCCAGGAGACAGTAGCATTGACTTTCCAGGCATGTGAGTAAGCTCTCTTGGAAGTAAATCCTTCAGGCCTAAGTTGAGCTGCCCCAGCCAATGAGATGAGCCTTTCCTACTGCGTTCTCACCAAATTGAAGATTTGTGAGTTTAACAAACATTTGGGTATGGTTCATTATGCAACAATTGATAACTAATACATGCTATGAGAGTCAATGTATTTTTTTTCATAGTTAAACTGGTTCAAATTGGGTTTCTACATTTGCAAACAAAGGAAACCTGGCTAGTACAATTTGATTTTTATATAGATTTTCCTATTTGTTTGCTGATATTTGCTATTTGATATTAAATGATAGAGAAGACAGGATAAAAGAGATTTATACTGCTGTCATCTCATAATTTTAGCCAGCTGCCCAAAGCCCAGACTTGTTTTGGATATATAATGATTAATTTATTAATAACTTGATTTCTGAAAGTGAGAATCAATTCCAGATTACTTTGAATAATGTGAAGTAGATAACCTAATTTAACAAAGTAATAGATTTATTTTCTTGAACAATTTTCTTAATTGTTTTTGAAAATTGCAACTACAAAAGTATTATTGTATAGATGAATAATAGAAAAGTTTTCTATATCATTGCCCACTCAATATTTTCCACAAATATAAAATAATCTTTGTAAATCCTTATAACTGTATCACAAAAGCATCCTGAAGTATTTTGTTTAAGGGAATAAGGTCATCTCTCTCATCCGATCAGCTCACCAACATTTGGAAGAACCATTCAAGATATAAGAACTCAACTGTGTTCAAGCTTGACAGTGTAGTTTTTCCTTTGAAATTTGCCAACATTAAAAAAAAAAAATTCTCTCCAGTCTACAATATATATTTTACTTTTATTGTGTCAGAAAATATTAATTTCTTTCTGGTATTGTATGCATTATATTATTCCATTATATTATTCAAATAGGTTTCTTTTCTTAATCTATAACTTAAATTTGGCTTCTCTGTTTTTCTATTGAAATTATACCTGCTATTTGATTGAGATTTCAAGATGATCATTATTCGCAGCCCTAGAGATACTGGTGGTTTGCAGTAGTTAGAAAGGCCTCCCTGAAAATACAATATGTATAGATTTCTAAGTTCAAGAAAGAAGCCTTAAGATTTAAAGAGTTACAGTGACTTGTGAAGATGACTTTAGAGAGCATTGTTCACCCCAGGATCTGTGGTTAGAATAAAAGTGGTGGAGATAATTTTTCTTCCCTCTGTCTTTGCAGAAGCCTTTATCGTATTCATGGAGACATCAAGGCTTCCATTTTTTAGGCATTTGTCTCCTAAGAGGGGAACACCAATGGAAGCAATCATTATCACAGAGATCTCTGCCAACTACAGGCCTTAAAAGGCTATCGAGTCCTTTTCCATCTCAGCCTTGTCTCCTCAAGTCTTTCCTCCCTGAATATCTGTCAGTTACTTCCACCAATTGTTTCCTGTCCCAAAACTTAGCTTTTGATCTGTGATGAGCCTTAACTTACTATGTGGTTAATAGGTCTTCAAATTAGGCTTCTGTGAATATTTTAATAGCATTGAACACTGGTAATACTGTGCTCTTTCCCATTTCTTCCATCAGGTCAGACTAGGGACTTCCCAAGGCTCTCAGTCCGTTGGTTTAGGAGCCTTTGAGATGCATTAAAAGGCTAATGACCCATAAAAGTTCAGTCTTGATGTTTTTTAACCCTCTCTAGTTTTCTTTTTATGTATGAATAAGTTCACCACTACAGCGTCCATTTTCAAATTATGCATCTGTAGATTCCTAGGGAAAATTAATAGTCTACAATATGAAGTTGATTTAAAACTTGGATATGAAACGTCTCCATAGTGTTGTTAATTTTTAGCAGTGAAGTGAATAACGTTCATATGTCTAATTAATACCTTAAGAGATTTTTCCCCATTTGACCAATTACAAAAATTTTGTATATATAGTTAATATTTTTTCAGGATACATTGTGTTTGTATAAGGATTTCATTATAAAGTCATTATTCTACTTTTTCCAGGAGGAGATGTGAATATGAAGAACCATTAAGTTGTTCTTCTGTCCCTACAGACATGGGGGAGACCACACTGATTAATCTGTAGCAGTTCTTTTAAAAAATAAATCAAATAGGCCCTCTAAAGTTCTTTCTCATTTCTATCATTTCAAATGAGGTTATAACACCTCAGTTCTTATGGAAAGAAAATAAAAAAATTGTTAAAAATAAAAAATTTAAAAACAACCCTTAAGTAAACAGACTCTGCATGACCTGAAGAGCAAGTAGAGTGTGTAGGGTTAAAATTACTTGTCAAAAACAAACAAAAAAGGAGAAAATTTTTATAAAAAATAGTTCCTTCCTTCCTTCCTTCCTTCCTTCCTTCCTTCCTTCCTTCCTTCCTTCCTTCCTTCCTTCTTCCTCCCTCCCTCCCTCCCTCCCTCCCTCCCTCCCTCCCTCTCTCTCTCTCTCTTTCTCTCTCTCTCTCTCACTTTCTTTCAAAATTAAAAGCTGTGTTAGTGTTTGCCAGTTACGAATGGGAAAGATATTTGAATACAGTGCTCTCAAAGGTGATGATCAAAGTCTTTTCATTCAGCTTTTGGTGACTATTAAGCTGCTCATTTGGTCGAGGCTATCATTAGTGTCTTAATGTGAAACAAAAGCTTCAGGACAAGAAGTTTTGGTTGAAGATCAATATGAGAGCTATCGTTTCAGTTACAGCCTTAATAATTGTAACCGTAGGGAGTCTGGCAGAGCTGGTTTTATGAATTAATATAATATAGAATCCACCAGGTACAAACAGAGAGTACAAATAAAGGAGACTTGCTAGTAGTTACTACACTGGGAATATTGGGTGAGAGGGAATTGTTTGATAAATGTGAGCTGCCTCAAAGTGGGCTCTAGTACAGTCACCACAAGCACATATTCCAATAAGAGAATGCATATCTGGGGCCAAATTGGGAAGGGAATTCAACTAAGGAGAATAAAACTGGAAAAGACCCCTTGAAAAACGATTAATTTTACACATTCCATTATCTTATAATGTTACTTGTGGGATTTTTTTTCTTTAAGTGGGTAAAATCAAACATACGGTTGACATTTTCATGTGATTTGCTGCTGAGGTACATACAATAGGCCCCTTGGACAGAAGTTATAAACCAATTGGTCAGAGACTGTTATCAATCTACCAAAGAAATAATATGCCATTAACCTTTTCTGATTAATAGAGCTTATCATTTTATCCTGGGGCAAACTGTAAATGAAAAATAAAGTTCAAAAATATCCACTCAATTTATTTGATAAAATTAGAGTACTTCTTTAAGTTTTGTGGATTGTATTTATTATCTGTGTAGTTTATTTCTTTATCTTTACCTTGATGTTTGCCCTGTGAGTCTATCTTTGAACAATTTATTTTGCATGTTGAAGCTAGTTATCATTTTAACCTTTTCTTATTCCTTATGATGTTTCAAAGAAAGATTGCTTCTCTTGAATCAGAATCTGACACTTTTTATGAGAAAGTTAAAAAATGCAAAATGAATTTTGAGTCTTTCTCTCTGAGTGGGGGTAAAATAGAATTTAAAACATATAAATATATCTAATATTGCTTAGATTTTAACAGAGTATAAATTAAAATGGAGAAATACTACTAAAATGCATTTGCATATTCATATGTCTATAAATTATTTCTAAAATACTTACACATGAAACAAATATCTGTTTTTATATGTTTAGATCATAATCCATTAGTTTTACTTCATTTCTAATTTATGTCAAGTATTTTTGCCTTCAAAATAATGAACTCTACATGCACTTAAATGAAATATATATGTATCTTTTTTTTTTTAATTTGCGTATTCTTAGGCACCCCTTTGTTTTTGAATTCATGGGTGTCTCATAGTTTATGCCCACCTTTCTAGTCACTCCTTCAACTTCTTTGCAGGCTTACCTTTGCAGATCCGAGCCCTCTTCTATATCCCGATGAGATTTTGGCTATTTCTGTGGCATTAAACGTCAACTGTTAGTTGTTGGCATCAAATTGTATCTCTAGAGGATTCCTATTCCCTGAGCTCCAAATTCACATAATGATTTTCTCCTTGACACTTTGAATTTGATGTGTCACTGACTTTCTACTACTTTCCACAATCTCACACTTTCTACAATCAAATCTGACCACTTGATATCTCACCTTGTCAAATTCATGTCATTCTTGGTTCTTCCCATTTCAGTTTGGCATGATCATCAATCCAGATTTTTTATCTAGACACCTGGAAACCTCCCTACTTCTTTTCCACCTGCAAGTCTTTAAAGTTCTGAGATTATATATATATATAATGTGTATATATACACACACACACACATATCACATATGTATGTATACATATGTATATGTATATATGATATATATATTTATTTAAACTTCTTTTCTTCCATTTGTCTCCACTCAACCAATCTAGCAGAAGCTACCATGATTTAGTGGGTCAAGAATAGTTTGGACTCCTTAATAGTGTTCATGTCTTCCCTCTTCCTCTCCTAACTTATTCTTCACCAAGCACAGAGATTCATCTGCTTAAAATCCTTTAGTATCCTCCAATTGTGCTCAAATAATAAAATCTAAACTAATAGTAGACTGCAAAGCCCTGAGTAATCTAAGAAATGTTTCCATTTCTACCTCACTCTTAATCCATTCTTTCATTTAATCCTGGTCTTTCATTAGCTCTTATCTCGTCTGATATCATTTTGTTTGCAGGAGTGAAGTATTCTGATTAAAAATTACATTTCCCAGTCTTCCTCAAAGCTAAATGTGATGATATAGTTTTTAACAATGAGACAGAAGTAGAAATCGCTAAATGGGTTTCCATGGAAGCTATTTTAAAAAGGGTAGGTTTAGCCTTTCTCCTTTTGCCCATCTTCTTTCCTACCTAGAATGCATCTGAAATGCTAAAGATAAAGCAATCATCTACTGGCTATGAGATCAGCAATAAGAAATAAGCTCCATTCTAAAAATGGTGAGTGAAGAGAGAAAAGAAACCCTTGTCTTTGACATGTTGTTCTGGCAAGTACTAGAACTGTTGCCGTGGAGTTGTTATCTCTAAATAATTGTTACGCCGAAAAAAAAAATTAAGCTCAATACTTATTTAAGCAACTATGTCCACTTTTCTGTTACATGGGGATAAATGCAATGTGTAATGATTACAAAAGGTCATGTGACTATTCCTGGACTGGATCTATTATACAAATAATGGATATGAGACTCAGGTGGCCAAATTTCCCTCTTGGAATTAGGTAAAGCTTGAGAGCAGTTTGATGAGCTTTGTTCTCCATCAAATTTTTAGTCAACTAGACTACCTAGTATAGTTTTACTAGATACTGATAAGATCATCTTGAGATCGTCTTCAGATTTCCCTGATGTAATAGCCTAGTGAAATACACACACACACACACACACACACACACACACACACACACACACATACATTTATGATTAAATCCTCAGCCTGCCCTTCTACTGCTGTTCATGGTAACTCCAGCTCTATCTGTAGCAATATATGTGTGGTTACTATAATTCCCAGGATATCTTAGTTCACTCTCATTTCCCTACTATCCTTACCATGTTGCTTTCTGGGAGTTTCAGCCTCTGAGTGGATGTAAAAAGATGAAGGAAGGGTGAAGAGCAATGGAAGTCTGCCAGAAAACAACACTATGCAAGGGGGGCAGAGGGTGGTCTTACCTAGTTTTTGGTTGACACATGCTCTGTAATTTCTGAATTATAGGCAGACAGTCAAAGAGATGAGCTACCTATTTTGGCCTAATTGGATACATTGGTGACTTCACTGTTCATGAGATGAAACACAGATAAATTACTGGGATTTTTCTCCCTCGATCCAGTTTCTTTATCTTTCTAGTTATGAGATATCCCTAAAATCTAATTTTTTCTTACTTCGTACATGTTTCATTCCCTCTGTGTCTTTAGATGTTTTGTTCTCTGAAATTGGAAGAGATATTACTAGGTGATATATTAAATGTTTATTTTTAGCCAAATTCAATTGGGGTTAGCTATAATGTCTGACTTTAAGGAGTTTTCGCTTTAGTAGGGGATATGTAATATGAAATATAAAAGGTTGGACAACAATAATACAGGGTAACACATTTTCAAAGTAAAACAGAAAAAAAATAAACTACAACTGTGCATAATGAATCATTATATAATTAATCAAATGAATAATTTCTCTAAGAGTTCAGATGAGAGAAAGACCGCTCAGAGTAAATGTCAGGTAGGAGATTGAGTTTTAATTGGTTTTTAAAAAGTTGAATAGAATTTTAATTGGCATAAAGTAGGACATATATCTGCTTCCCACCTGTTCTCTGGGCCAGGATGTACATAGCAGATTGCCATGCCAGAGGACAAAGGTAGGGTTTTAGGGCTTAGGATCTATAATAAAGACTGTGAGTCACAATGGCCAAAGATTGGGCTTTGGTATCAGACATCTTTGGGTCACGTCTCAGTTCTGGCATTTATTTATTGGTGTGAGGTTTTAGTCAATCTCTTCTGTTATAGCACTTAGCACAGTCCCAGGTACAGCATGAATGACCTCAAATGGTAAACTTTTGTATTATTATAATATAAGAGCTGTGAGTCATAGCTGAGGATGAAAGCCAGCAGATTTATTGCATAAAAAGTATCTGCTATCAGAGAAGATTTGTCTAAGAATCAGAAGCTTAAATAAATCAACAATTGGCTGAGTAAGAATTCAAAGTGGTTGAATCTAAATGGTTCAGAAAATAGGTGGGTTCTGGGAGCTGGTTTGCTGAAAGGTGTTGGTCAAAATGGCAGAGGTGCACATAGGGCAGCTCAAAGCAACAGAGCCAGGCCTGCCAAAAGAACATTTTACAAATGGGTAGCAAAATTATAATAGCCATTTAAAAAATAATTTATAAATACTTCCTACCTGCCCAGGTATTACACTTTGTGCTTTATATACATTATCTCTTTTAATCTTCATTAGTCTGTAGGTAATGGGTATTTTTATATTCATTTAAAAATGTGAATAGAAAGCCCCAACACCATCAAGAAATTTGCCCAAAGTAGCATAGTGTGTAAGAGGCAGAGCTAGGATTTCTTCCCAGATTTTCCCAGTATAAGTTCATGTTCATAATCACTAATCTATTTGCTCCCAAGGCTGGCAAAAACACTCCGAAGGTAACCATCATGTAGATATACTTGAGGAGGTAATTTACTTATTTTTAAGCTTATGATGCTGAAAATTAATTCTAATACTGCTTAGGGTAAAATGTTACTGGTTAACATACTGAATGTTTACTAAACTCATAACTAAAAAAAAAGGGTATTATAACTGCTTCATGACACTTGCCACTGACAGTTCTGATTGAACCTAGAAGGGCCACTTCAGGGACAGAGGCTTGCCAAATCTCCCCATGACTGAATCTTTGATTTGTCATTGGAGATTTGTGTGCCACAGGGGCACTAATTAGTGTCTTTGGGAATCAGCAAAGGATAAAGTTTTCCAAAGTTTCATTTATGTAAATAACTATATATATATATATATATATATATATATATATATACACACACACACACACACACACACACATATATATATGTGTGTGTATGTATGTATATATATGTATGTATGTATGTATACACATACACACACACACACACACACACACACATCCTTTTAGTCTAACTTTTCCAGTTTGCTCTTCTAGGTAGAAATAAGATTTTAGAACAGAAAGAAACAGTACCTTATTTCTACTTATAAGAGCAAACTGGAAAAGTTAGACTAAAAGGATACATGAGTTTTGCAGTTATCTGAATGACAACTCAGTTTCTTTTTGTCCTTAGAAAGTATGTAAAAAAAGGTTAGAATAGATAATACAAAGCTGGCACTGCCAACTCAAGTCTCAGTGGGTAATCTGACCCAGTGAAAGGGGCCTGGTTCTACGGCTGTGAACTAGAGGGCACTTGCTCATCTAGACTGGGCAACAGCTATTTACTTTCAACTAGTTATTGCCTGTTCTTTGGGGAGCCAGCCAAATAATGCTAGCATTTCTCGGGGTTTTTGAAAGATGTCACATATACAACTTTTTATTTGAAAACTCACAGTGTGAAATTAAAATATCTCTTCATTTAAAAATAAAGAAGGAGAAAGCAATATCTGAATCAAATAAAACACATCTTTAGGTCAAATTCAACGTGCAAAATATAAGTCTAGAGATCTTTGAGAGCCCTTCAATTTTGTTTAAAGAAGTGTTTTTCTCCCTCATATGAAACTATCCCCTCTCAATAAAGGCACACAGCTTCTGATTTGGTAAAACAGGTACTTAAGAAAATTAAATTTTGCCTATAAAAAGTGGAGTTGAGACTGCTTATGGAGTTCATTTTTTTGGTTTGTTCCATTTCTTATGGATGTTACATGTCAACTGAAGAAATAATAATTCTAACAAAATTTAAACATCTTCAAATTAAGTCTAATTAGTAATAATATAAAGTAAATAAGTAAGATGATTATTCAAATCTCAGAAGACTTAAATATAGTATAATATTGTGAACTGTTAGCACTGTTTCTCATTTTTAAGGGTTTAGTGTAATTTTAAAAATAAGATTTAGAGGTACATTGCTTCACCTAAATACAGAGTAAATTTGTGTCAATTTTTTCAGAGCTATTTAACAAAACCCACAAAATTAGATCAAAGATAACCCAGAATAAACAGAATATTTATAACCTGGTGACAAGAAAACACCATTTCCATAGATAATCAGTTATTTTTTAGTGTTGTCTAAAAGACAGCAAGATGTTTTGTTAATTTATAATAATGTAGAAGCCTAAAATTGAAATTAAGCCTAAATGAGAAAATCTAAATAAGAAAATTATTCATAGTTAGTTATATAACAGGCTGTCTTTATACTGTCAGTAAAATGTGGTAGAGACTACATTTCCAAATGTATGACTGACAATTGTCATCTTCTGAATTTCCAAATTTATATCTAACAATTGCCATCTTGACTTGCCACATCATGCTTTACCTCTGAATAGCCAGTAAATGAAAATAACTTTAAAATTACAAATGAATATGTCTTTGGGACCAAGCATCTTGCATACATTGATGAAGATACCACAACTCTAATTAAAGGTTTTCAAAATCAAAAATTTAAAAACACCATTCTAGCAGAAGAAAAATACTGTGGCAGAATTGTATCAGCCACTGGATGGTAACCCCTGCTTTAGTCCCATTTGCCTCACTGTAGAATGTAAATAGTACACATGAAGTCAATATTGTCTTTAAATAGGTCCTTGAAACAGATGACAGGATGTTATCAGAGTTCTAGGTGCATGTTGATGATTTTGCAAAGCATGATTCTTTTAAGACTGATTTCAGCTAAGCAATCAGGCAGGAACTGGGGGACTCAGAATTAGAAAGAAGAGCATGAGAGGAAAGAGGTTTAGATTCACAATTAAATGTATAAAACAGTTCTTCTTGTTGCTTCCAGAATCTGATCTGGATGTCCTTGTTTATTCTTATAGCAAAGCTGTAGTCTCGTTGTGTACATATGAGAAAATTAAGGAATTATGAGAACTTATATGGTCAAGTAATCAGAAAGATCTGAGAATTACCTTGCTTAGGAAGAGATAAATCTTTAAACTGGTTAGCTGATTAGTTCATGTCAAGATGTGGATGTTACTGTATTCAGGCTCAAGTTTGTCATGCAATTGAAAGAAATTACTTTTCAAAAAATAGTTTTATCTCGCTTTATTTTTCCTTTTTCCCAAATGAATTAAGCCTCAAACTCCTAACGTCAATTAGGCCTATGTTCTCTGATCTTTGCTTCATGGTTAGTGTTATCACCTTTGTTTTAATGTAGGTTAACCTTGGTATCATGACTAGCAACATGTTTTAAGGGCTATTATGATATGCTTTTCTTAAAGAGACAAGAATAACACCGATGATACAAACTGCTTAGGTAGCTTTGTAAATTAGATTATTTTTTTCACAATCAACACTACAAAACTATGCAAATCATGGGTACTTGAAAGACAATGTTCAGCCAGACCCCAACAGCAAATATCACAATAATATTTTTTAATAGTCAAGAAGTAGTGAAATTTTTTAAGGCTCCATAAAATCTAAATTGAGCCTGTTTTAAATTTCCATGTTGAAAGCATAAACAGCCATAGATGTTAAGTGAACATACTGACATTTCAACTTTTACTCAAAAAATTAAAAGTTTATCATAAATTCATTAAGACTAAGGAAGGGGAAATTAGAAAGGGTGAAAAATAAAATTTAACCAGAAGAGAATATTTGCACCTTGACTTGTTACCAAAGAAAGTACTTTAGTGACTTGTGTATGCCAAAGGAGACAAGTCATAAGAAATACGTCGAAGTATGCAAAAGAGAGTTTAAAGTAGGTTAAGATATGGTGGGAGTACCACAATTTTAAATAAAAAAAAAAAAATCTCATTCGAGATTGACAAATCACAAAAAATGCATCTACAGGAAGAAAAAGTGAAAGTATCTTATTGCACGAGCCAATTTTAAACACTGTGTACAATATTTGTAACAATACATAAGGCACAGGGTGCTAATACTAGTGTCAAAAATGACAATCATGACATCTAAGAAGTGAATGGGCTAAGCCTGGTTTATCCTAGGATAAGGAGTCTATCTTGCTTGACTGTAACTTCCGACAGGAACGATAATCATTTTCGTTTTTGTCTTCATCTTTCAAAGCAGCCTCTGACATATAACAGGTGGCAATAAATATCTGTCGAATGAATAAAAGAGTAGACTAATGAATGAACAGATGAAAGTAGCTGAACTTCTTGCCCACTTTCCACTTTGGGGACTCTTAACGGGCCACAGAGGCAGTGTTGGGATGATGATCACCCAGTAAGCCAGAAATTATTAATTCTCAGGACACAATTAGAGTAACATTTCCTAGGATTATATATATATATATATATATATATATATATATATATATATATGGTAAAGGACAAAAGGACATAAGGGTAGAAATAACAATTAAAATGTTCCCTTAAGTGCAGGACTTTATTATTCAAAATATATTGTGCATGAGAACTATAAGGATGTCACGCTAATGATTCATGTCAAAGTAAGTTATTCATTAGTATTTTCAAGACAAGAAAGAAAATGTCTTCTATCTTGCTCTTTCTTTTCTTTCTTTTCTTTTTCTTTCTTTCTTTTTTTTTTTAAACTATGATAGTAAAAACCTGGAGGTTAAAGATAGCATATCCAGGAATGTAAACTTCTTTCCTGTCTATTTGATCATACGTTATTGGCATTAACACTGTCAATAATTCATGGTAAAAGAGGAAGTTGCCATGAAAGGTTACCCATTGTCAGGCTATGATCAATAGTTAAGACCACAGTGGGTGATGTATTATCACGTATCAGCAAGAATCACTTTCTCATGGGTCTTAAAAACAGTAGTAGTTACACTCAGTTTGTGTAACCTGAGCTAAGCTTGTTTTTTTTCTTTTCACTGCTAACTATAGACTATGCTTGAATACATTTTATTCAAATACAGAATATCAGCTCTCGCTATTTAATTCCTGTGATCTGACAGTGGGCCTCTAGGATTTGTCCCCATGTCTCAATGCTGGCGTTTATATTTGAACAAACAAAACTGTCACTTTGTTTTCCTGTCTTCCTATATTGGGTCACTTTGCTCTACATGATATGATCTAAGACAATTCAATGCAAGGAGACACATGTCCCTTCTCATTGGAAATATGAAGACTGCAGCTTCCTTTCACCCTGTGGGAAAGAAAGCAGGTCAGGTGTCCAAAAGTAGTGGAGGAAAGTTGGTGTCATCACTATTTCTCTTCCTCCACAGAAATAATATAGGATCACGAGGCAAAAACAGCACCGGTTTCTTCATGAAGAGATAAAAAGAAAACAATATCTTGGCCATTTATTTATGTTTACAGTATTGTGGAAGGAAACTCATGTAATAACCAGACTATGATTTCTGAACACTTACAAATACATTCTTAATCTAATATTACCTTGGAATATCAGGGAAAACATATTCACTTATTGAAATCACCTCCTAAGGGACCAATACAAATTAAACATTTGTAGTCATTTGCCTTCTTTGATTTAGAAAGTAAAATCAGCTGATTTATTTATTGTTTGGTTTTCAGAGTCAGACCTCAAAAATGTTTTGATACTTAAACACTCAAATTTGGTTTTGTTTCATTTAATGTTATTTTTATTTCACCCAAATGCTGGTAAACAGAATATATTATGGATAAATGGGTGAAAAGTCTGTCAGCCACTGTAATTTTTGTTATCAAAGGCATTTGTATATGACGAATTCACCATATCATGGTGACTATAGTGGCAACCAGAAATGGCATGCTGATGCTTCTCCAATAATAATAATAAAAAAAGATGCAATGTAATAATAATAATAATAGTGGAATATAAAGAGAAGAAAATATGAAAAAACTGAATTTCTTCTGTTTTTCTTTTCACCTTTCCCCTGAAATTCTTTGTTTTTTGAATATGTGATTTCTCTTTCACTTTAACAGATCCCTAAACCTGCTTAACATATGACAACCATACATCCCGTTCGTTACAACTCAAACCCCATATCTCTTCTTCAATAAACTTACTGCCAGTGCATTGGAAGTGGATAGGAATCATAAAAATCCATCACCTCAAAGGAGAAGCATATGAAATTGCATGTAAAGGAGATGGCATCATTGCTGGGAGAGAGTGCCACATCACTGTACATTTGTTAATTACTTGCGAGATGCATTAATGTAAAAAAAAAAAAAAAGCCTCTTCCTTACTTGATATTGTTTGGAGATGGTTCTGCTTATCAGTTCTTAATATGCTCTTTGAAAACTGACAAGTACAGTACTTTACCCACATCTCTTTAGAAACACAGGGATTCAAAGGCTGGATAAAATACTTTCATGCTTCCCAACATAAACCTGAGAGGGTAATTAAACAGATGGTAACAATAAAGTGAATCTGAACACATCAGGGACTGGAGTCCCTTATTAAAAGCCTTAATGCATTGGAGGGAGGGAAGAAACAACTCTGGGGAAGTGTTTTAGCGGCCAACACCTTTATGTCTGCCTTGACCTCAGAAGCAGAAGCTAATCAACCATTGAGAGATGAGTTTCCTACCACCTGAGAGAGGGCACGCAAGAGATCCTCTGAGTACCCTGAAGAGCCGGAATGCAAAATATGACTCTAAAGGAATGCAACTGTTCCTCAGGATTGCCATCAAAGATGTCAGTTTCAGACACACCAATTCTGTAGTCAATTCACTACATCCCTACCCTTCCAACACACACACATACACACACACACACGCGTGCGCGCGCGCGCGCACACACACACACACACACACACCCAAAACCTTCTCAGTTGGAAGACTTATGCTTGAAGCATAAAGCCATTTTTTTCTACATGAGGTCAAAAACTAGATGTGATAGATTTCTGTAATGAAACAGGTATTTTGAATATTTTCAACCTCATTCTTGTCAACAGAATAATCCCCTATTTATTCTATCTTTAATACAAATTGGAATTTTACTTACTCCTCAGACCTTAACATTGTCAGTTTGTGTTGACTTAAGTCTACAGAAGAGGAAAATTGAAGCAATCTTGATATTTCAGCTTGTAAATAAATATATGTATGTTATTTTTCTATAATATAAAGTGAGCTCAAATATATAAACATTTAAAAATACATCTCTCTCTGTGTATATGTATATAGAGAGATAAAGATGTACGTGTGTGTGTGTATATATATATACACATATACTATATATATATAAGTATAATAGATATATATGTGTATGTATGTGTACATACAGAAAGGATCCATTATACACAAAAATGTTACTGTGGAGGTTTGCAGTGTTGTGCCGTCACACATGCAAAGATGCTATTTTGCTATTACATAAGGCACTTACAACCTGGGGGATAATCAAGTCAGTGTTTGCTCTTCTTCTTCTGTTTCTCAACCTGCTTCAGTTCTCTGCTTCAGCTGGCAAGTTCTTTGGGAGCCATTTATGAGAAACATTCGGCATCAGTGCAACAATGATCTATCTTAACTAAGTGCCTGCAAGCAAAGGACAATGTTGAGCATACTGTGTTTAAGATTAATCAAGGTTATAATGATGATCTATTAAAAGACCTTTGAAAACTGAGGTAAATATTAAAATAGGAAAATGTACAAGGTATAAACAAACATAAATCAAATGGCAAACATCACTTTTTCAGCTTTCATTTTACCTTTTGGTGGGTACACATCGCCAATTTTAATTTGGGGGTTTGATAATAAAAATAAAAAGACTTCCCATTCTCTGATACTATTGTACATAAAATACATACATCACCTTAGGAATTTTCCATAAAACTCTCTTAATAATATTAACTGTTTCCAAAGTTATATTGAGTGAAAAGTATTATATAAATTAAATAAGAGATACTGCAAATAATTTAGTGGCAAAGCATACTTGCTGCCACATAGAATATTAGGTAACCTTTTTAAATTAGAATGTACATTTTTGATTACTGATTATGAACATCAGGGGACCCAAGATTTTGATTCATCAGTAATTCTCCTTTATGTCTACACTAAGATGTAAAAACGAGACCTCTGGCTCTAACTTGGTATTTCAGAGCCTTTACATGCTGGAGCAGAATCTATTTTACCTGTAATCTCTAGTACTGCTCTGCCCCCTTGTGCTGCTACAGTGAACTCAACAGAGGAACAGTTTGCCTTAATCTTCATACACGAACTACAGAAAAATCCCACTGTCACTTCTCACTTTTCTGGCAAGTTCAAGGTCAGTGTCTAGCTATTTTCAGCTCATCTCTTCTTGATCCATGCAGAGAAATGACAAGGTAACGTGATTCGGGGTCAGCTGTATTACAGGAACTGTTACATAAACGGAGAAAGTGAAAATCAATCCTAGCTGACAGTGACTTCGGGATAATCAACGCTCACTGGATGCCTCTGTCAGCTCGCCTGCATCAAATACCGTGTGACTTCTGTCAGATCTTTTCAATAAAACTATATTCTCACTTTCAGCAATCTAAATAAATATTTCACTTGAGCTGAATTTTTTAGACCATTAGCCTTCTGGATTTGTAAACTATCCCAATAATTCCTTGAGAAATTCCTGGGTAATACCTATTATCCCGCATTTTGTTATTGACCTAAGACGCAAGGTAATGCTGTAAAACATGTTCTTATTTTGAGTGACCTATGAGAGCTTTTCTACAGACTGTTGCATCTTTGGAATTGAACTCTACACCTTCCCCCAAATTATCCTCAGTCCTAACTCCTCTTTCCTCCTTCTTGGTAACAGCTCCCTCTGATCAATCATTTTGTGTTGGGAGATTAGGTTTCTTTCTCCTTTCTAGATGTTTATCATCGCTTTCTTTTTTATCTCTGTATTTCCTACTAGGATGTTTTCTCCTAATACAGAATTGAAAAAGCGGTATTTAACAAGATGTTTCACATTAGTGGCAAACCCACTGACAGCACCTGATACGTCAGTTTAGGGAACGAGTTATTTTATCCCACCCACCTTGTGCTCCCTTGAAACTGTGAGGCACTCAGTACTCCATTGAAGTACAATTTACCATAATATTAGTTGTCAGTAAATTCAAAGACGGAACTCCTAAAGCTATAAAATGGATTAGAAGCAATTTAAAAAAGAATTAACAAACTAGAGTAAGAGTATACTGTCAACAAACAAATGCTCCATCATAGGACTGTAATTTGGAATTTTAATTACCCCTCTGCTTCTGTAACAAAACAATGTCTGAACTGGCAGCGATTTGAATCTCTCACAGGTCATTGAGCATTCTAGTTAATTACTCTATGAATAGCCTGTTTTTCTCCCCTCTGGAAACACGTTTCTAATGGCAGTCAAGGTCTGACAAATGTGTCATCTACATAATTAGCTAGGAAGCAACACAAAACATTAAACATGCTTTGTGCCGACAACTATCAAAACATTTCATTTGTTGTCAATTATTCATTACTTTGTAGGTTCTGAAGGGGTTGTTATTATGGAAATAAGTCCAGATGCTAACAAGGTTAGAGTTTTGGATTCAAATTAGTAATCAGAGGACTAACTTTTCAAAAAATGTATCTCGTGTACATTCAGCGCCATGTTCGATCAGTAGGACATTATAAACAAATTTAGCTATGCTCAAGTTAAAATGGAAATGAAGCAGACACATATGTGAATTCAAGACCAGGCTCATTCTTTGAAGTGTGGTGTCATTGTAAACTTTCTGAACCTTTGGCAAGTCCAATTTGTGCTTGGTAAACAGAGTTAAAGATTTTCACAGCATGAAATGACACAGGAAGGCAAAGACAAGGAAAGAAGTCTCTGGTGGGTTTTGATTCTTTTTCCTCCCACAGGGCACATTATGTAAAAGTCAAAATTCAGACTAAAAACTTTTTTGTCTTCCCTACAGCAGACTAGTTACCTTAGGTAACCCTTGAATTTCATAAGTTTTTTGTTTTGCTGTTTCTGAAATCTTGTTTCGTTTATTATTGCTTTAATATCACATATAGAGCCAAGTATTTTGTTGAAAGCAGCACTCCTGATGTATATAGAGGATATAAAAAGATTTCTCAACAAAATTGACCTCTCAGTGGCAAAGAAAATTGCAGTGGAAGACACATTATTGCGTAGTCATATCAGAAGCTTGGATCTATGGAGAGTCTCACTCCACTGTCCTCCAGCTTTTCCTTATAAACCAAAATGGCTTACAAATGTCATCCACAATAGTCCAATAAAGATTAGGAACAAAACACTGTCCTTACATTGATGAGATAAGAAAGATTTAACTGCAGAATGCAGTGTATAAGAACAGCTCATAAGCCTTATTCTCGAATCAGAAAAATAAAATTCAAATTATATTTGTGTGTGCCTAGAATTAAATTGAGATGATCAGTTTATTTTCTACATAATGCTTGATCAGATGCCTGTACTACAGAGCTAGATAAAAAAGAAAGAAAGAAAACAAATTCTATCAGGAGAAATCAAGATGACCCGTTATCTACAAGGCGTGCAAAATATGTCAGGAAATAATTCTACCCTGAATGCTGAGAATGCCCAGTTAATAAAGAAAAAAAAAAAGATCAGCCACTCACTAAGAGAAAATAATTGTCTGTATCTATATTTTTCAAAGCAAACGGCAACCTCATCTTACACTAAACAGGGCACATTAAAATAAGCTTTAATAATCTTTATGCAGAAGGAAACTAATCCCTTTTCAGATCATATGATCCACAGCAATAAAAGGAAATCATCAAACTAAAAACAATTTTAGAAATGGCTGCAGACTCTCATTTAATTAACATGCAACAGATCATATATTTATGAGGAAGTCAAAATATTTAGGAAGCCTATAATCCTGTAAGCTTTAATGTGGTATAAAAACAACAAATAAATGCAAAGTGTTACTGTTATACATGCCTGCCTGATCAATGGTTTTCACATATTGATCTATAAATGGAGTTGACAGTCTGTGTTGGCTGCACATTTTCCAAGCAGCACTATTTTTGCACAAAACCAATACGGGCAATTACCTTTGTTTGAGATGCCAAGTCTTATCAATTCAATGTGATTTAGTGTCTTTTTAATTAAATATCAGTATCCACTTCAGGACAATTTATACAAACAAAGCCTCAAACCTAACTATAAGCTTCATTCGAAGTAAACATGGACAAGTCCTACAGTCTCATAATATTTCTCAAAAACTCTGCTAAACAGAAGGCTTATATTTTTAGCAGCAATTTTTATGTCTGCCTTTTTGGCTAGCCACAACTTTGGCAAGTATCCTATAATCATAGAAGTAAGAAACAAAAGAAAATTGTTTCCTCTTTTTTCTTGTATTAAAATGAAAAATGAACGAGCACATACTTTTAACAGAAGCAAAAGGAGTCCTGTGTGTTAACATTTAGGAATGGTTCGAGTTAAGTCTTTATCCGAACACTAATAAAAAGATATTTCCCTGTCCATAATGGCCATGAATGAAGTGATGAACTTCTGTAGGGTTTACAAACTGGAAATGGTGAATATTCATATAAGTTGCTCCTTAAGACACCAGCATTAAATGTCGAAACTGCTTCTGCCTGCAAATCCTATGCCTACAGTTTCCTGACGTGGGCTATTTAAATTCTTCATTAATATCTACTCTAAACTGTCAACCAGGCTGGAGCATCCTTCTTATAAATAACATCAAAACCACATTAAACCTTTGCATTAGCTATTTGCCGGATTGCACATTAGCCTTTTTAGCCCTTAAAACGGCACACTTCACTTGCCCCCATTTACTATCCCTAAGCCGTCTGCTTCTCTGTTTAGCACATTCCGGTAACTAAGCAGTCTACCTTTAAGAGGGCTCACTCTGGTGCCCAGGATAAGACAACAAATCACTGACACTGGAAAGTGTCCCTTTCCCACCAAGAAGAGGTCACCAGTTCTCTCTCACAGGCTGTTTTCATGCTAACCGTATTCTTCTATGTCCAAACTTCCCACCTCTCCATTATCAAGGCAGTAAGGTGACTTCTTTGAATTTTGAAAAGGCATTGATGTTATTAACCAAGTAAAAAATGATTATTTGCTGTTTAAAGAAAATGATGCATACCACCAATAAAATACTAATGGAGTATCAATACCTGTTTCACTGAAATGATCCCCTGCAGCATTTAGATAATCATAACTTTTAATTTAACAATTCAAATTCGCCTGTATTTGCAATTCTTAGGGTTGAATAAATGTTTATATTGGCATTTTAAACTATGTACTCTTCTTTTTAAAATACCCAAAATAGAGAATCTTATGACATATATTAGGCAAATTTTATACAGCATTCTGAGATCACAGTTATAGTAAATATATTTTTAACCGAACAAAATAAAACAGAGGAATTTCTAAATTAACGACAAAATTATATAATTGATTTGACCCTAGAAGCTTTTCTCATTTTTGTAATAAGTTAAAGCATTATGAATCTAATATCAGATTCTCATGTTATTACATACTCCAGTAAGTCCATATTAGATTATCATAATTGTTATGCCAGTGAACAAATAGTATATATATATATACACATATATATTTATATATGCCATGCATATTGAATAGAGTGCATAACATATATAGACTCTAAGTACTCTTAATTTTTTTCTGTACAGATAAATGTATGTGACTCTGTTATAACACACCATCCTACACATGACCATTTACACGCATTTTTAGAATACATCTTCTGTTTCTCCTAAATTCAAAATCTTCCCCCTTGACCTCACCCCAACCTCCAACTTCTGAAAAATCAAGCTCTTAGTTTAGCTTGAGTAGATATCTTTAACAGGCTTGTTTGAATAAATATGCCAAAATACTTTACATTCTGTCAGTATCTAGTCAGAAAATTGTGCATGGAAAAAAGAGATGAAAAGAACTGAGACAGAAAGAAAATTAGTGCCATGGCAAGCTTTCAATACAGTATCTCTGAGCCAAGTTTTCTCGGTGAAATGACATATCCTCACTGAAATACCCTTTTTATATAATTATGCACTGAGCACACATAACCAAAAGTAACTTTTATTTTTGCTCCTTATCGAGGAATACATATTGCCCAGGCTAAGAATGAGGAAACAAAAGCTGGGATAATTATAGCTAATTTAACTTTGGAAAACTCTTATTCTCTAGCAGCCCGGCACATAACCCCCCAAACTAAAGTTATGTAACAAGGTAATATCAACAATGAGAAACTGCATGATAAAATCCTGCCCAAAAGTGAAAAATGCTAATTTTGTCTCATTTAGCAGCTGGATACAGAAATGCTCATTAGTTTTAAGAGGGTTAATCCTTTTAACTTTTGCATATTGATATGCCAATTATGCCTAATTGTACAAGAGGCATCAGTCAAGGTAATAGTGCATAAACACATGAAAGTTATTAAGTACATCCCAACATGTAATAAAGTAGGTGTTAATTGGTAGCTGAGTTCTGCGGGCTATTGAGGTGGATAATTCATTGAGAGATGGATCACTTGTAATTTCTCTCCATAATTCCTTTTGCAGTCTCATGCTGTGATGTTTTCATGCTTGTCAAAAACAACTGCGGCATAGTGCCTTTTGTTAAACACAGCCAATAAAATATGTTAGGCATCATTAAATATACTTAACTTTTAAACTTTTTCAAAGGTACAGTTCTTACTGATAATACATTATAGAGATTCCAATAATTTACTCTAACCACTGTCTCAAGTTCATAGTTGAGGAACATTTTAGCTGCTTTGAAAGCAGAGTCAGGCTGGCAGTGTTGTGCCTCCCAGCAGACAATACTTTTAAATGAGAAAGTAAATAAAGAAAAATGCATCTCTCAGTAACCTTATCTAAGGATGTACTTCGCACTCTCACAATATAATCACCGGCTTCCTCATGCTAAATTTGTTTGTAATACCTGAAGAAAGGATGATTAAAATCATATATTTCTCAGGCTCCTGAGATTATTGTGCGTTAATTTTGCCCTTGAAATTCGAGTGAAAAACAGGGAATAAATATAATCAGTAACATGCTACTCAGCAAGTTTATCTCATTTAATAACTCAGTTAGGAAGCTGAATATTTCATAGTCTCCTACAATACTAACAGAACACACAATTAATAGCTCACATGTTTCTGCAGGGTGACTGAAACTTGCAGCCTGTCCCCAGCTAACCTATTCCTCACTCTTGCTCTCACTGTGAGAAACAAAATTGGTCTAGGGTCCAAAAGAGTGGCTAACATTGCATAAATAATTTTGTAACATTCTATGGCCTCAGCTGCAAGTTACCACCATTATGGAAGGAAATTAACCAGAGGAGACTCATCACAATCAGTGTGTTTAGTGGCTCAGGATGCGTGCAGGGGCAGGGACACAATTGGCAGTAGAGTTCATCTCTAACTATTTTATTTCAAATCTTCCTAATGACACATTATCGAGACAAAATGGCTTCCTCCCCAAACCTTAAATCGCCACACCATTTCAATTGTTTAAGTTTGTTCCAAATCGAATCCTAATTTCCAACATCACGTATGGCTGGGAGATTTTAAGAAAGAGATTTTCACATTTTTTTAAAAAAGACTTTTATTTCTCAGTTCATTCTTAGCTAAATTTAGCCTCTGGCTTTTCAAAGTGATGTACTGTATTTGGAAGTACAAACACCACATGCTAGCATAACCTCATTATTTTTATGACACTGAAGCATGATAGTGAAGGCCCTTAAAATGAGTCAAAGGTGCTCTTCAGTCTAGCTCCAAATCCACTTTATCACTCTGGATTAAGTCCATCTCTTCTCTCAGAACTGGGAATATTATTATGACTATAAGTAGGCAAGATAAAATACATTACAAAAACAGTTTTCTCATGCACATTATGAATAAAACAGGACTAATTCTTTCTTTCTTCTTTCTTTCTTTCTTTCTTTCTTTCTTTCTTTCTTTCTTTCTTTCTTTCTTTCTTTCTTTCTTTCTTTCTTTCTTTCTCTCTTTCTTTACAAAATTTGGCATTAAGGAACTTGGGGTATTAGAGGTATTTGACTTACAGGTTCAGTGACCTTCCCACCATCAGTGAGGATCATGGATTTGGTTTGGCTCAGCCTGTCATTGTGGCTGTTGGCATTTTTTATTCTCATTTGCACAGCTCCGGTGCCTTGGCGGGTGGAACTTGGTGTTTCCGCAGAGGTATCTGCATTTGTAGATTTCTGCATATTACGTTGTTATCCTGATAAAATATAAAAGCATTATATTATTCTACTCATGTACTTTTCCATGAAAACCTTTTTGGTGGAGTGCACATTCCTATTAATTAGTAAGGTACAAAAATGAAATAGTCTCCATTTCTCTGCATAGTGAAGACAAAGGTCATTCCTTTGTAATTGTTTTAATCAATTACATTATGTGACCCCTATATGTGGACAGTACTGTATATGCCAGAAGACTTCCAAGTTTATAGGCCGCATACCTTTACTCTGTGTAGCTCCTAATTCCATCAAGAAACTAATGGCAATATAATACAATCTTCCTTATACAGAAATGATGTTGCCAACTAATCATCTCTAGGTATATACTCTTTTCATTCACAAAGTCACTGATCTATTACTAACCCCATTCCACTCCACCTCCACATGTAACCACCAGCACTCTATTTTGGTGAACAAAAACCTACATCAATAAAATCAAATTTAAGTTAGTAGAACTGGTGTCAAAGCAAACCAGGCCAGTCCCATTGACTATCAAATGTGTTGGCTTCGCCTTATTAACATGGTGCTCAGCCTGAGATGCCACCACTACTCATAGTATCCATGAGAGGGAATTAAAATTCTTTTGTCCTTCACCATCTGCCAACAGAACTAGATTCAGTAGCTTAGTTGGACATAATATTTATGAAAAAAGAGAAAATCAAAACTTTTTTTGTTCATTTATTTACTTATATTTTAATGGAAGACACCTGATTTGGGCAGAAAAATTCAGTGTGGGCACATTTTAAAGGAGATTCAGTGAAGAAACAATAATTCAGATAAAGAAAACAAAGATAACTAAACTGGCCTCATCGGTGGGTGAACTGGGAGTTTAGTTGCTTCCTCAAATCTATAATTCTTTTGAGCTGTTCCTCCCCACAAGCCCCACAAATGAACATGTCATCTCATTTAAAATAGAACATTTGCAATGCAAATACAGCTTCTAAGCTTCTAGAAACAGACTCCTTTTTAGCCTGATTGTTGTCTCCATGTCCTACCTTCATAGACATTCTGTAGCTAGCCTGGGCATGTGTATATACATTAAAAAAAAATTGTCACCAGTTAGTTATAGAAGCCAATATAGAATCCCAAAGGACTGTACTTTAAGAAACCAACTGTATTGGTACCTCTGTTTGTTGGATAGACAATCGGGCTTGAATTATGATAATGTTCAAGTTAAGTAGACACAGACATGATTAAAAAAGAATGAAAGCATTTTAACAAGAAGAAAGTGTTACCTCTTAACTGATGTCAGTAAAGCAATTAAGTGATAACTTAGAAGTTAATATTTATTGAGTATTTATTATGTGTCAGGCAATGTGTTTAGTGGTTTAATCCTTGCAAAACTCCTAGGAGGAAGACATTAAACTAATTTGTTTATAGAAGAGAAAAATGGGGATCTGAGGGACTATTAATTTTTTTAAGAACACTGGGCAGAAAGAAATGAAGCAATATGTATTTTATTCTGAAAAAAACAAAACAAAACAAACACCAAGATGTCCATCAACAGGTCAATAAATGAACAAATTCTAGTTAATTTTCACAACAAAATTTTGTTCACAATAAAAAGGAATGGACTATTGATGCATATGTCCACATGGATAAATTACAAATTTATTGTGTTGAGTGAAAATCAGTCCTCCCCCCAAAAGTACTCATTGAGTGCTTGTCACTTCACTTATATAATATTCTAGAAAATACAAAGTAACACATAGTGACAGAAAGTTAATCAGTGATTGCTCGAAATATGTTGGAGAGAGGAATGGATTATAATGATTCAAGAAAACTTTGAGAGTTGATAGACACATTCGTTATCTTGATTGTGATGATGATTTAACAATAGTAGTACATATATATTAAAAATAATCAAATTAAAGACTTTAAATACATGTACTTTATTATACTTCAGTTACACCCCAAAAAGCTGTTTATGGGAAAGTTGTTTTAAGAATTCCTTAACAGATTTATTTTTATCATATTTTCATTTTTGACCAAGAGCATGCAGCCATGTTCCTACCTGTGTGATGTTTTGTAAAAATTTATCTAAGTGAGAATAAGGGCTCTTTCAATAAGATTTAAAATAATAATTTGAATAAAAGAAAATTTTATCCCCACTATTCCATAGAAATATAATGACGGCCACTTTTACAAGAATAGTTTTAAAATGTATCAAATCTGGCCAATAATGTATGCAAAAGGTATCTTACTTCTATATCTAATTAGAATAAGATAATAGAGTATTATATATATAACTCTATAAAAGTAAATGCAGTTACATGCAGGCAATATATATAAATAGTTATTTCTCCATATACCATAGTAGATGACAATAAGTTTGAGTTTTATTCTGTATATGATTTATTATTGAAGCCATTAGTTTTTCCTAGCCAAGTTATAAATATTTCAAAAAATAAAAATAAAGTGAATCTATGAATCTTTGGCATATATCTAAATGCTATTATTAAAACAGTTTTTTTTTTTTTTCAGGGTATATTTTAGCGAATTGAAATAAGAAGGAATGAAAATCTAGGGATTGCCATTGTAATGGGAGTTTTGGACTCGTGGTAATTAGACCGGCTTCATAGAAAGAGCCCATCATGACTTCCAGTAGCAGTGTTATCTGTAATGATCACCTTTGCGATCTTGTACAAGTCAATGAACCTGTTTCATCATTGGAAAAAAAAAAGTGATAGTGAAGGGGCAGGGGCAGCCAAGAGGATTGCTGTGATCTGTCAGGTCCTTTTCACTTCTGATACTGATGTGCTTAAAGTTCGTTTGCTCAAGAAGTATTTCTACAGACTTAACAGAGCTCAATAGTTTTAGGCAGATAAGCAATGATATAAAAACTGTAGTATGAATTGATACTCAAGGGATTTGGGTGGGGGATGGGAGAATCTGTGATTAAACATACAATTTTTTTTCTAGAAAAATGTGGGTTCTCCTCTGAATGAATTCAAGGCTTGTTCTTCCCTATTACTCATAGATTCAAACTCTAAGGATGCTGTGTTTGTAATATTGATGAGGGAAATCACTCAGGCTAAAGCTACTATCTTCTGACCAAGAGCATGAAGCCACTGTATTTACATAGCCTTGCCATGTGCCATTTATAGGACACAAATTTTATTGTCAAATCAACATTTGCATTCTTGTATTGATTTCACAATCAACCCATAATTTGCCTAGTGATGCATTGCTGTCAAAGGGCTGGATTACATAACAGGCCTCTTATCTGGCTTCCCCACCTGTTTTCTCAGGGACAGGCTGCAGAAAGCATTTTCAAAATCTTTCTCCTTCAGATCTTTCTGTTCAGCTAATCTCTTCCCTGAGCACAGTGCTAATGTTATTTTTCGTTCCTCACTCTTTCTCTCCTCTAGCTATCACTTCTTTCCCCATCGGACCTCATTCTCACCTTTTGTTGATATCCTACTGCACTCTTTTCATTCTCTTTATTCAGCTTCCCTTGTCTTCTGCTCCACAATGGAATTCACTTGATACTATCTCATAATTGTTCTCATATTTGCCAATATTCAGTGGATTCTAATTTTGCAGAGTGCTACAGTGCTCTGAGAATAATGCAGAAAATGACACAAAACCTCTTGTTAAAGATTCCTACCAACAGAATATAAATTATCCATTCAACATTTACAGAGGTTCTTCTAAGTGGCGAGCACTACATTAGAGGCTGGATATACTCTTTTTTTTTTTTTTTAAACCAACTACCTTATAGTTGGTGAGGGTGATAGAGAAATAATTCATAATTAAATGAGAATAGAGTTGCGCCCAGGAGGACCAATGGCATCAAACTCAGGTGGAACTGGGAGATGGAGAGAAAGTCTGCAGAAGAGATCAGCCCATGCTGGACCAAAGTCAGAGCAGGTTGGACACTTTGGGCAAGGGGCTCAGCAATGCAAAAGTATGCAAATCACTGTAAGATTATAATGTAAATCCTGAAATGTGTTATGAAGAAAAAATATAATATCAAGGAATTTCAAGAAAAGGAGATATGTTGGATTTCATAAATAAAATGGTATTTGACCTCGGTATGGGTGATTCTGATCGTCTTGCTAGCCCTTCATTGAGCTGAAGGATTGACTGGAAGCCCCACTCCTTCAAACCCAACCACTAATGTAAGAGGCTGGTATTCTAGACACTCTGAGGGAGAGAAGATGGGAAGAGGGCTTTCCTTGGTATGATACACAAATATTTTGTATGGATGAACTGAGGTCAAGACAGAAGCAAGACCCCCCAGCAGGCCTGAGGGAGGTGCAGAAGGAAGGAGGGAGCACAGAGGCGGAAGGAAAACCGATGAACTGAAATAGCAGCTGTGCTAGTGGCTGTGACACTTGTAACTGCTGTACTTGTGGGTTTAGAGGTGATTTATTCTCTTCCATCCTGTTAGGACTCTCATACCAAATTGACAAGGCCATTTCTAGGCCAAATTTTACAAGCCATATTTGGACCCCACTTGTAGTATTTTCTGTTCACTGTCAACTTCTCATTTCTCTTCACCTACATCCTAACTCCCTTTTTTCCCTTCTACCAGGCACCTGTGATTCTTTACACATTGTGCTAAATCCCAACTGCAGCACCTACTCAGGCCTCATTTCATCCTCAGAGTCAATACTTCTGAAATTCCTCCATATTTTCTTCCTTACCTACATACCTGAAACATACCATTCTCTCTGTGAATCACTTAGATGTATATGGGAGGGAAATGATTAAACTAATTAAAGTAATGTCACAAATGATTAGTCAGGCTTCCCTTTTACTTCTCAGGGAAGCGTTTACCTGAATCTTAAACTGGAATCTCTTCTTGGCTGTATGGGAGAAATATCTTGCAGTAAAGAGTTTTGATCAGTCTACTCCATCTATAACCTTAAGTGAACAGGGGGAAGTAGCATTTGTGACTAGGAACAGGATATTAATTAGCATTGCAGTCTAGTAAATGGTGCCTCCTGGAGTTGTGCAATGTGACAGCATGCCATGGAGGTCTTATTTTTAAGCCTTTATGAAAGAAGGTTCTAGGGAGACAAACTGCCTAAATTTGAGTCAAAAGAAACCCTTATACAACAGGGTCAGTCACGACTAAGCTGCCATCATCAGGGAGTGAATGTGCTTCCAGGAACATATGTATCAATTCCAGGATATAGTCAGAAAGGCAATGAAGAACTCAAATTTGCGAGTCTTTCTGTGTTATTATTCCAGGAATATTCACAGAGATTTTAAATCATATTCTGTTATTCCACCCATGTTTTCATCCCTCAACTTTTCAGGTTTGGTGGAACATATTGTAAAGTCAATAATATTTGTCACTGAGTATTTCTATGCAGCTTAATAACATCAAGCATTTTGTTAGCTATAAGTCATATTAACTTTAAATTTCATGTGATCTACATGCCTATTCAGCATTTCCTTTGTTCCTCCTATAACATATCTGGTCATCATCATCATCATTACTAATTTTATTAGAGAAAACATTGATGCCTTATGCATTTATGTTCTTTCAAGAGGCACACAGAGTCTTGGTGAATGACTGATGGAAATATTGAAGAGTTAGTTCATTTTGCATGTCTCTAAAACATCAATTGATTTCACAAAACTCTCTAAATAAACATCCCTGAGTTAGAAATTATAATGTAAATCAGTTAAGATGCCCTTCACAATTTCTCTAGACTTCCTGATTTTACATGTACCAAGAGAAGAGCAAGAATAGCTTTTGATATTGCACTAGTTCTACTTTCAATACTGTTTTAAAAACAGGAAGCCGTGATGACAATGCTCTTCATAAGAGCCACACAAACTTTGGTTCTGCTCAACAGACGTGGTTCTGTCCTGTTCTGGGTCTGATTCTCCACCATCACTGCAAATACTCAAATAGAAGTGAATGTGGTATTTCACTTAATTAAAAATTTTGTAGCTGTTCTATCAATTATTTGTTGCACTCAGTTCATTACACTAAGGCTCAGAAGCTTGCCCTTTTGAGTTAGAAAGTGTATTTTTGACATCTCTTTCTCTTCAGCAGCATTAAAAGTATATCAAGAATTTTTTGAGCTAGGAGAAATTGAATAGGCACTATGATATATCTTTATGCTGCAGAGCAGAGAAAATTGAAGCTCAGAGATACTGAGAAGCTTGCCTAAGGTGCACAGCCTGTTCAAAGCAGTCCCAGGACAGAACTCAGGGCCTACATTCACATGCTTTAATCATAGACCCCGTACCCCGACAAGTCAAGTGGAAACTGTGTGTGAAAACACAAGGTAACGAGAATCCTAAAGGAAATGTGACAGGGAGATAAAATGATCATAGGGCAGCCATGTTAGACACATATTGTATCATTCTTTCTATTTAATCATTTATAACATTCCTGACCAAATTAATAAATGTTTGTTGACTATATAACTAGAAAAAAAATATGGAAACTAGTAGTACATGCTACTGGGCATAGCCTAACAAAGCATTATCAATAGGAAAATGTCCTTGACCAAGTTTATTTCTTATTTAAAAAAATATGTATAACTTGCCCTAGTTAGTGTTTCTAAGGGCCAAATGAACTTTAGATATTTCATGATCAGTTAGAAGCAGAAAAAAATACAATGCATTTCACATCTTATGAGGCTAAGATTAAAGTATACTTGGAGATTCATAAGAATTTTCAAAAATATAAAGAATACCATATTTTCATTTCAGAATAACCCTCTCGTTTATGTCTCTTTAAAAAAAATGACACTTATCACTGTCTTAGAATTTAGCAGGGCTATTTGTTCTGACAATAAAGAATATTTCCCTAGAGTTTCAAATTTCTTTAGGTGCTTTATTTTCTTTCTCAAAAAAAAAAAAAAAAGAAAAGAAAAGAAAAGAAAAGAAAAGAAAAAGACTCTCTTGCCTGACATAAATTAGCACTGAGAATTTTGTAAGGAAAACCATCTCAGAGGTAAGCATTGAGTGCCTCCTATGGAATTCCCATTCATGGGTATTAGTTTGGGTTTTCACTATGTGGCAAGTAAGCTGCCTGCCTCATCACTCCAACCCCCAAGAGCTACAGTCTCCTCTGCCTAAACACACAAGAACCCTCTGTGGTGATATGACCCCTTTCCTTTCCCAAAATATGTGAGAAGAGCTGTTTCTCCATGTTGGCTAAGAGTTCACAACAACTCCATAGACAAATATTACTTCTCTAAGAAATTCATTTGTAAACCTTGGAAAGATCTTATGTTGATCTGTGGTACAGCACAGTCTGTTTGTTCCCCTGTGGAAATGACTTGTGGCCTCGGTAGTTCCAGTAATGTGTGGCACAACCTTCATGCTACACTTTTCTGACAGGTCAGTAATTAACTTGCATTGCAATTGTTTGTCGTTTCCACCACAGCAGCCATTTACCAAAATAACATTTTAATTTCAGTTTCCTTCCAGTTCACTTTCCTTTTCTTTTTTCCCTGTGGCTTCTACATCTCTATTAAGTCTAATTTCCCCAGACCACTTCCATAAGCGGAGGGAGTGCAATAAAACTCAGTTTCAAAAATGTCAAATATAATGAGAAAGGAAGATCACAGTAACAGAATTTGACCATAGCCACCCCATTGGGTAACATTGTCTTTGACTGGGCAGGTGTTATATATAGGAAATGTGATAATAAGGTTTTGCATTTATTTAATTTACATCAGGGAATCTGGGTGAATGTTGCAGTTACTGGCAAAGTCAGCTGCATGGATAAATTGGAATACAGTGATTGTCATTGCATATAAGCATCCTAAATGGTGAAAATGACAAGTAAAATACTTTTTTGAGTAGAGTAAGTCCTGGATAAAATTGTGTGGAAGGTAACCTTGATCTTTTCTTAGGTCTTGGTATCCTATTGCTATTTCTCATCCCCTGGACATCTTACTTAGCCTTTTAGTCTCTATCTTATCAAGAGCAAAGCAACTGATTTTACATTTCAAATTTTTGTTAAGCCTCTACCCTAAAAAATAGAGTTGTAGGCCCCACAGTCTCTGCAAAAATTATTAAGAACCTGGGATTAAGTTATAAATAAGCATGTTTGCCCACCTTGGAGTCTAATAAGAGTGTAGTGGAGAATGGGACTGAGGACAATTTCAAGGTAAAGGTGACATTTGACTTTGATGTTGTGTGATAAATAGGACTCCAAAGGCACGGATGGGATATCAAGAGCAAGGCAGGCTGAGATCACAAGATTTAAGGAAAGGAGGAGTGAATATCTACAATGAATGTTAGAATGTAGGTGGTTAGGTGGGAAAGTTAGGGAGAAATAGTTAATTAAAGCTGGATTAGGAGAACCTTGCAGTTCCTGTTAAAGAGGTTGGTTGTGTCTTCTAGATCCTGGGAAACTTTGATGACTTTCTTTACGGCATAATTTTCTCCCAAAAGACTTGGTGAAAAGAGACCAGAAAGAATAAATTTCCAGCCACTGAGACTATACAATGAACAATATTATTCTCATGGGATGTTGCTTGAATAACTTTAAATCAGAATAAATATTACAACATCTATTTGTAAACAACAGTCTTATGATAAGGACACCCAGTGATCTGGGGAAAAAATTCTCTAGAACTTTAGGAACCTCACTTTGAACTTCCAGGTATACATTTAATGTTTCTTGTTACCAACCAAATGAAGAGAAAGGTAAAGATTTCACAGGAATGACAAATGAAACATTTAAGGAAGAGAGGTCCAAGGGTGCAATTACGTTTAGATTAAGGGCAGAGTAGAAAAAATAGAATTAAGATTAATGGAACTGCTTCTGAATGTCCCTCTGGTGATCAGGTAAGAGGCAAAAATTAAAAAGCAAATAGGAACAAAATGCCTTTGCCATTGTTATTATATTTAGGCAAGATAAGACATTTTATGAAATGGCAATCTCCTTAGATACACAGGAGAGACATAAGAGGCATAAGTGATGCAATCTTCCGTTTCCCCTGTCAGTTTTGACCTAATCTAGCAAGAAATGCTGAGCCATTTTCCGCCTCTTGTGAACAAGTATCAAATAAGAGAAAACAGAGTGACTATCTGAGGGTGCTGAATGATGAAATGTCATGTAAGGAGAAAACATGGATGATAGAACAAGTTGCTCAGTAGCTACAGTATCAGAAAACACTGGCAGAACAAATGGAGTCTCAGAAACTCTTTGGAACAGAACTGGTTCACTGATCTTTGTTGGAAGAGTATGAAGTGGAAAAAATACATTTTGACCTGCGATAGCTTGTTTCCTGGAATTTCATGTTCTATAGCATTTATTTCCAAAAGGATGTGACTCAATTATAAAGCCCTTTTATCAAGCAGATTACATTTAATCACGCATTGATTGCAGTACACCAGACTTTCTCTATCTCTATCTTGGTCTGCCCAAGTTAAAATATGGAGAAGCTGCATATTGCATAATTAGTGCTCAACAGTAATTAACAGGAATTGGTAACTGACAGTAGTCAAATATGGCTGACATTTGTTTTATTTAGCAAATTTGTTATTGCATCCAATTAGTCTTTTCCTAATGCTCATATCTTTAAACTTTGAACTGATTGGATTGGATTTCAGTGCCAAAGGGACGTGTCTGAGAATGGGACAGTAATATTATAGTCCATTGTTGTGACAATGATAACATCATTAAACTATTTCAGAATATCTCCTTTAATGCATTTAAAAAGTAGTTTCTTTCCCTCTCAATTATGTAAGCATGAAATACATTTTAGTTTCTGTGTTTGTATGTGTGTATGCCTATGTTTGTGTATAAAAGTCTATGAATATAACACACCGAACACACTCATGTAATCACACCTAAATCAAAAAACTCAACATTATCAGCACTCCAGATACCCCTTGAAGGTCTTTACTAATCACTATCCACCCCACCCCACTAAGGATAATTATTTTTCTTGTCTTCTTAGTTCTGCCTATTTTTGAACTTCATGTAAATGGAAACCTAGAGTATGTACTTTTTTTTTTTGCTGGGCTTCTTTCATTCAAACTTTTATTTGTGTGACTGACTGCTATGTAATAATCTTTTTATGAAGTGCCCGTGCAAAACTTTTTTTAGGTCTTTTATTAGGTTGTTTGTCTTTTACTTAGATTTGTAGGAGTTGTTTTCTTATTCTGGATACCAGTCATTTTTACTATATGTGTTACAATAATGGTCTTTTCTCACTTGTGGATTGCTTTTTATATTCTTAATGGAAACTTTTCATTAATAGAAGTTCTTAATTTTAATATTTCCAATTTATCATGTATTTCCTTTTATCAATAGTGCTTTTTTGTCCTCTTAAAAAATCTTTGTCTAATCCAAGGCCACAAAGACTGTTCCTACATTTTTCTCTAAAACGATCTGTTGTTTCAACTTTTATTTTTAGAACTGTGATTCTTCTGGAAATAATTTCTGTATTTGGTGTGAGGTAGAAATAACTTTCTTTCTAAATGGATAATTCATATGTATATATTTTTAAATTAGAAAGATCTGATATCTCTCATTTATCAAAGTGAGAAAGGCCCAGAATCTGGCTCTCCATTTGAAGTGAACAGATGCTGGAGAGCTAGCTCTCCTACCCACAAATATTGACAAGAAGTTCAGTTCTGTCCAATAATTACATAAATTTCTGGTCATAGTCTTGGTAAACATTGGCAATTGGGCAATTCAGCAGAGGGAAGAAAAAACCATAAGTAATCTGAGAAGAGCAGTCTCAGAAATTCAAATTTATAGAATGTTAACAATCAGGAAGTTTGTTACTAAGTGTTAAGAGTTTTGAATGCTTGGTATTTGTTCAGAGCTAGCTCAATTTATACACAAGAGAGACTGGCAAGAGAATGAGGCAATAAATGACCAAGTTACCAGTAGAGAAAGTTGTGGTCAGGGACAAAGCAAATGCCTAATGATGAAGGCATGACTTGCTGAGGTACTGGGACTTGTAAATGAGGAGGAACACACTTACTGTGTGCATCACAAGTGAAGACCAAAGCCATGATCATTTTTAACAATTTATTATTGAACTCATAGAGCTTCATTCCATTGGAATTAAAGACTACTGGCAATAAGCTAAGATTTTTCCTGGGACTTAGGGTCAGAAATAACTCAACTTCAGTTGAAAATGAATAAATGGCTCTAGTAGTGAAGAGAAAAAACGCTGTAGAGCAGTGATTCTCAAGGGTCAGTGTAAGGAGCTTCATAACCATGAAGATTTCTTTGTACCTTCAAAAGATATTAACATTCAGCAAGACAGAGGAGGGGCCTGAGAAACTACATGTTTGGCCATCACCTTCTATATATTATATCTTCATTGTTCTAAAATTGTTACTGATTATTATAGTGTCTTCTTATTTTTAAAGTCCATTGCTGCTAGGCTCATATTTCTTAGTATTGTTACTCTAAGTTTTCTGGAAATACATTTAATTTTAGAATATACTGGCTGTTGGAGGAAGTGGTATGGATCATAGTTGGGAATAAAAGAAGAGGGTAGGAAGCTAAGCTAAGTAGATAGATACAAAGATAGATAAATAGATATATAGGCATATGAAAGTAATACTATGTACATCTATTTGAGGTTAATTTAAGTATGGTGTTTAGCTACTCAAAACACACATCCAGTCTTAACTGTTGCTGCAAAATAAATTATTTTACATAAAATACACATTCAAAAGGGTCATACCAGAAGCAATCAGGGTCTATTATATAACTTTCAGTATGAGTGTTTTTTGTTTTAATGTTTACATCATGAACTTTGTAAGTGTGAGCAAAACATCAATTTAAACACTTGCAAAACAGTTCTTTTGTGTATTAAACATCAAAGGGTCTTTGGTGTGGGAACAAAACAAATTCCAGAAATCTTGGGCAGTGAGGTGTCCTTTTATTAAGCCCATACTGATCAAAATAACAAAAAATATATATTTTTTGTTATTTTGATCAGTTCCCATTATTTAAACTGGTAGTTTTTAAATGAGTTTAAATGAGTTTTTCTATCCTTATCTTAGCAGATTCTCCAATATGCTATGCAAATTGTATATCTTATTATGTATCTTTTTCTTTCCAGGTTGATCAAATAAAGGCTCTTTTGATGCCCTAGTCTCTTGAAGAGCTTCGGCTGTATTATCAGAAAACTCAATCCATGAGTTGTTTGGGGGCTAAATTCCCCCATTTAAACAACTGGTGTTTTGTTTCTCTTTTCTCAAAGTAGAGTTGGGGAGGGCTCTCCCTAGGAGGTGGGAGGTAAAGGAGATGGTCAGATATCTTATATCTATCTAACTGTATTCCAGTTGTTACCATAATTTGAAGTAGCATAGCCAAATTTCTGTCTTAAATTAGGCTCTTCACGATAGAAAGTATATGATTTTGTCTGGGGCACACTGAAGTCACAAGGGAATGCATAAATATTTAGTTTTAAAATGGATATCGGGATTATCTATTTAATTTTAAAAATTATTGAACAATAATCCTTTTTTCTTTCTTTCCTCTCTTTATTCACTTACAGTCTTATTATGACTACTTCTGAGACTTAAAGACTCTGATCTATTAATAGATAACACATATGATGAAATGGGTTATAAAACCACACCCAAGCTATGTTTCCGCATCTTATGTGCTGTGAATTTGCATCTGTATGTGTGTGTACACATGCGTTTAAATTTTCGTTCCTATCATTATCACTATCCAAGGCATCTAAACCTCTCTTTTAACTTCCCTACAACAATAGATCCATACAAATGTAGATGCTCTTGTCTATATCTTATAATTATGTGACTTTGAAAATATCAGACAAATTAAGGATTACTATACTTGCTATAATTTAGAAAAGTTAACCTTTTGGAGACATCTGTTAATGGTTTTTTAAAAATCCTTTGAGGAAGACTGGCAGCAGCAGAAGTTTTGTGCTTTTAGGTTAGAAAAATGAGCCCAGTTATTAAAGCTGAACAAAACAAACAAACAAACAAAAAACCTCCAATGACTTAAATGAAAAATCTGTACATAAATGGATTTTTTTTTTCATAGAATAGCCTAATGCGCTGGTCAGTCACTAAACATTTATTAGGATTTATTGGTTATACAGAAATTATTTGGAGTTCTTGCTAATCATTGTACTCTGTTCCTGCTTCCTTAGGAGCAGCTATAAATTCAAGAAGTAGAAAACCAGAAGGCTGCCAACCAAATTCAACCCACAGACATATGTTGTTGGACCTGAATAATGTTTCGAATCAGTTTCCCATTGAAAAAATGAAGATTTCAATTTTTTTAAAGGTGTATATCTGTGTGTCATCTCTCGAAAAATCATAAAATGTGGAAAACTGATCAAGGTATGCATGGTAATTGTCATCTGGAGGTGGGAAGCTTCTATAGCCTGTAAACAGGGCAAGTTCTCCCTGATACAGATATAAAATAAAAGTGGGTGAAGAGAATTCTACCTTTTTTCTCCTTATCTTTGTAGGGTTTTTTGTTTTGTTTTGTTTTGTTTTTTGTTTTGTTTTAACTTTAACTCCAGGAGTCAGTGACTTCCTGTCACTTTTTGACTTGCATTATGTGATGAATATTACCTTTAATTTTTCAAAAATAAAGGGTAATTTTGATAAAGACACATCTTGAGCTTCTGAAGGAAAATTTCCATAACAACCAACAATTGGTAAATAAACAAAAAAAGAGTGAGCCTTCTTCTTTCTCCCACACGTAACTATACTATACTCCCCCACACAGCTGTATTGGGGAAATGAAACCAATAGCAAGAAATTGCTTTTGATGAGATTCATAATGTTATCATAATACTTAGAACTGAAATAAATCAAAATTATACTGGCATAAGTTTTATTTCTTAATGAGAGACAAAATGATCATCATTTGAATCAAGATGACCTAATAAACCAATTACTATGGCTATTATTGCACCATACTTAACCTTTTAAAAATAATCATTATATGCCACAAACTAGGCAAAATTCCTTAACCTATCATTTTATTTTTTATCTTGTGAGGAAAATCCTTATTTTATAGGTGAGGAAACTCAAGCTCAGAGAGATTTAGTTGCAAAAATAACATAATATTTAGCAAGTGGCGGAGCCTGGGGTTGAATTTCGGTTTTTCTGACTTCTTAAACTATGCTTTTAATATCTTTACTATCCCTAAGGAGTAAAAAAATTCTGGACTAGAATTTGCTAGCAATATGTTCTCATGTCCTCAAACATTTCAATTGTTCTATGCATCATCATCTTCTATTAAATCTATTAAAAACTCCTGTTTTTCTCACTAGCTTGCTAAAAATAATCAAGTAAACTAATGTATACAAAAATCACTTTTGAAACTTTAAATAAGATATAGATAATAGATATTTTTACTTGTGTTAATTTACTTTAATCCAATTATCAACTTGAAGATATAAATTAATTTTGAAAAAGGCAAAATTAAGGAGTAAGAGAAATAGGAATATGAAAGCAAGTAATACCTTTTTGCCATAATCTATACCAGAATTAAGGGATGACCAAACAAGTAACTATGATAATAAGTGAAAATGGAGAGAAAGGACTGGATTCTCCTAAAAGATGGCAATTAAGTGAATGTATAAGATGAGTCCATAGAGGTTCCATGATTATTTGTTAAGGTGACTTGAGGAATAACGGTATCTGACATTTGAAGAAGAATGAGAAAGATTCTGTAGAGAGATTATGGGTTTAACTTGAGACATGTTCAATTTGAACTGATGATGTGACTTTATAAAAGTGGTATCAAGTGATAATTAGAAAGGAGGAACAATATTCAGAGAGAGGTAAAGGACAAAGATAGAAATTTAAGGATCATACCTGAAGGATTAAATTTAAATCATAACAATGAATAAGAATGTTGAAATTGTCTTGTGAAAAGAGAAGATGGCCTAGAGATGTGCCAGTAACAAAATTATAATGCGAGTCACCCATGAAATTTAAAATTTTCTGGTAGCCACATTAGATGAGTAAAATAAAGTCATTGAAATTAATTTTAGTAACATTTTATTTAATCTAATATATCAAAAATTTATAATTTCAGAATATGCTCAATGGCAAAATATTAATGACATTCTCTTTATTTCTACCAAGTCTTCAAAAGCTGGTGTTCATTTTATAAGACAATTTAGACTAAACACATTTCAAGTGCTGAATAGCTATTTGTTGCTGGTTGCCACATCATAGTGGACAGCATGGCCTAAGAAGAAATTTGAGAGAGATAAGGGCTGGGGGGAGACGGAAAAAGAGAAATAGAAAAGGTATCTGCAGTATGACAGGAACTAAAGCAAAAGTGTTTTCTTCCTCAAATGTTTTATAACACTTCTACATGAGACAATATATATAGTGAACAAGCAACAGATTTTCCACAGATGGTATTGTTTTAGGCATCGAACAAAGCAGGATCTTTTTAGACACTTTCAGACTTCAAGGGCCTTCTGAATTAGGTCTAGCATTGCTTAATTGGCGACACTTAACAAGTTTAGAAATTGTAGCATGAAGTTGTGAAGACAATATGTTTTCATCATTACCCAGAGTTCCCTAAAAATCACAACACATCTTACCAGGTAGTGCATAAATTTGGACACTTAACCACTTAACCTTAACATTCTTATCATTAAAATAGGATACTAACTCCGTTACACAATTTGTTGTGGATATCAAATGCTATTAGGTAGGCAAAGCATCTAATACATAACATGCATTACACATATATATGCATTGTACATCATGGCATAATCATAGATATGATGATGATTTTTAATAATCCCAATCTAATAACTTATACTGATGAATGTCTCATGCTATTATAAGCATCTTGAGAATAAAGGAATATTGTCTACTTTTTATAACACCGTAGTGCCTACTACAGTGCTAGAGACACCACTGGGGTAATCGACAATCCTAAATTCCACTTCCTTTAAGAGAACCATCAAGATATGAATAGGTAATATTGGATAGAGTCTCAGATTACTTGATTTCTCAATGTATTTATAAAAAAGCTGAATATGAGCTCTATAGCTCAGTCTCTATCCCTTAAAAATCTAGTATGAAACTAACTAAAGCAGAAAGATAAATTATCAGAAACAAAAATTTCCCTTTACTCAGCACTGTTTCCTGATCATAGATCTTCTAAAAAGTTGTCTTGTTTTGACTCTAAGCTTGGCATTGTATCAGTAGAGACTAGAACACAAAGTTCTAAGTTTTTAGGAAATGAATCTAAAGTGAACATAAAATTATTCAATTTTAATACCATGGTTTTAAAAATAGCTTAATATTTAAATGCCTAGAAGTGGTAGGTGTTTTCTATCAGTTTATGACAATATATTTTCAGAAGGTGGGTTAATTGTTCTGGGTTTCAGAAAGACACCATAGTATATAATGGATCCAGGATTCCACTCCAACTTTTCATCACTGCCCTGTTACTCAAAATATACCCATAAAGTGTCATTTGTTTGAAATATGTTTCTAGCTCCTCTTCCCCTAAATTTCTTCTATTTTTCAGACCCAAGAAAAGTCACAAATATTTAAATCTTTTAAAAGTCACAAATCCTTAAAGCTTTCCTTGAGTCTAAAGTCCACAATCAACTTTGTATCATTTACTCATAGAGTGCTTATTATATGCCATCATTGTTCTAGGTCCTAGATATTCAGTTGTAAAAAGACAAAGTCAATACTCTCATGGACCATTCAGTCCAATATAAAGATAGCTGCTAAGCAATTTAACAACAACTACATATATATGTATGTATACACACATGCCACACATACATATATATATGTGTGCATGTGTATATATATGTATAAATATGTGTGTGTGTGTGTGTGTGTGTGTACACATTTCCCCATATCCAAATGCCATTTAGGAAAACAAAAGCAAAGTATTGAGACAGAGAGAGTCTTGCAAATCATAAAAGGTGGTTGAATTAATTTGACATACATTAGAAAGTCATTTAGAATCATTTAGTAGGAGAGTTGAAAGTTGTATGATTTAAGTATTAAATAAGTCACTCTGCTTACTCCTTGGAGAATGACTCTCATCTGAAAAGTAGAAGCGGGGAAATAAGTCAGGAGAATTTTGCAATAACAGTGGTAGAAGTGATGATATGTGATTGAATTTGGGATATTTTGATAAATATTTACACATTGCTAAATGTCCAGTTCATTTCTGTTTAGAGAACTCTATTAAAAGCTCAAGATATACAAGCATTTATAAATATAAAAATAATTAGATTAAAAACTGGGTTCATGTAAACAATATCAACAATTTGAAGAAATTGTACATAAAATATAAAAAAGTTTTTTATGTATTAAATTTCTTTTTTTCTGAATCTTTTTTTTACCAAAATTTTTGAAGATTGTGAGTTTTCTTATGCTCAGAGTGTACTTAATAAATTACAGCACATAAAAACACATTTACTAGTGAAAAAAACCTATTAGAAGGTTCTGGAAATTGCTACCTCCTCAACCTTCTTGAGTTCATTCAAAGTGTGCATATGAACATTATTCTATATATTTTCTATGATTTTTCTCCAACTTGACACTAGAAAGTGAGTTGGTAAGTGTGGTTTTTATCTAAAATGGGAGTGTTGTCAAAACACCATATATTGTAGTGTATTTTTTGGGGGAAACTCATACCAACAAGCAAAAAATTAAGAAAAAGTAAAAAGAGCCATTTGGGGCAAAAAAAAAAGATATAACGTTATGAACCATCATCGAGAAAAGTAAACAGGGTAATGTGAGGTAGGTCAATATTTTGCAGGCTCTGAATATTACTGATGAATTGGATGTGGTTTAGGGTAGAGAGAGTGAGGGAAAGAGTGAATCGAGGGTAATTCTTAGTTTATTGACCTGAAAACACAGATGAATGGTGGTGCCATTAACTGAGATGAATGAAAATAGCGAAGAAGCAGGTTGGTTTGAGGGTAGGTGGGGAGTAAAGCTTAGTTTTGAACACAGTCTTTTTTATGTCTCTGTGAGACATTCCAATGAAGATGATAAATAAGCGATTGCATTTATAGTTTTAGTGCTAAGTAAAAAGGTTTGGTCTTGAGATCTAATCAGAATATAGATAATATTTAAACCTATAGCACTAAATAAGATCACCTAGAAATAAGTTTAGAAAACAGAAGCTGAGACTGGAGAGGTAGAAATCTGAGAATTGAGTGCAAGACATTCCAACATTTAGAGGGTTGAGTAATGAGAAAGAAATAGCAAAGGAGACAGAGAAGGAACATCCAGTTAGCTTGGAGAAAAATTGGAAGAGCGAAATATCCCAGATGTCAAATAAAGAGACAGGTTCAAGAGGGAAGGAATGTTCAATTGCATCAAATGTAGCACAGACAATGGATAATATAAAGACATATAAATGACCATTGGATTTGGCAAAACAAAATCATTGGGACTCTAGCAGTATGTTGTGTACTATGTTTATGGCATTGCATATATATATATATATATATATAATTTATATTTATATTCTTGTGTTTGTGAAACTAAAAACTTTCACTGTCTGTATAGCACATCAATTCTTTGTACCCCTAATAATTTCTAGCATAATATAGTGCACTTATTTGAAACTCAACATTACTTATGGAACTGAATTGAATTGGGTGGATGCCACTCAAAAGAACAAAATCAATTTAAAAATCCACAATTGTATTGTGTGTTACTGACAAGGCCATTTTTTTACATAAGATATTCTGTCTATTACTTGGCATCTTGTAAATACTCACTCTCATCAGACAAGCTTTCCTCCCATGTCGGAGAAGATACAAACCATGAAGCATGTATTCCCTCAACTTCCTCTCCTCACTTCATCTTATCTAAATCCAATTCATCAACATACACACTCATTAAAGTGCTCTTCTTCCTTCTGTTTCAGGTTAATTCATCTGCTTAAGCTAGTGATTACACCCATCTGTCTAAGTATCCTTTGAGATCTGGTTGTGTTTCTGAATACTTTTCTTTGTTTTCTTTATTTTTATCCTTTTCTCCTGTCCTTCCCTTCAACATCCATCTCTTTTTAACTACTACTTTTTTTAAGCTTTATGAAAAGTATGTTTTGCATATGCTAGCCACAATTCCTTACTTCCTTCACATCTCAGTCTAAGACTTGAGGTTCGCTAATGCTTTTGAGTCTTTATTACACAAAGAAAGGATACATTGTCTTATCAAGAAAGACAAATAGACCTTTAATCTTTTAAAAACAAGCTCAACCTCAATCATAATAACAGAAATATCAAATAAAACTATACTGAGATATAATTTTCTACAGAGTGGCAAAATCTGAAAACTTTGGTAATATAATCTGTTGGTAAAGATATAGCGCATTCTTATTAAGTATTGGTGAAAGTTCAAAAAGTTACAACTTACATGTAAAATAGTTTGGCAATAACTACCAAAATAATTTTATTTCTTAGCTTTTAAATAAACAGTATTTATGAGAATTCAGTCCACAGATACATTTTTAAATGTATATAATTACATTAAAAATAGCAAAAAATTAAAAACAACCATGATACTTTTAATAAGAGACTGATAAAATTAAGCATGATATATCCATATAGTGGAATACTGTACAGCTGTAAAAGATAAGAGAATGAGACACTTTCTTTTGTTATGGAAGTATCTCCAAGATATCACTAAACAAACAAAAAAAAAGCAAAGTAGGTATGTATAGTACATTATCTTTACTAGAATTAAGGAGGATATGTACACACACATATATGTGTGTATAGAAAGTGTAAAGGGTTTTAAAAGTAACTATAAAAAGTGTTGGTCTATTTGGTTAAGGTGGGGGTGAGTGGGGTATACAAAAATAGGAACATAAGGAAGATTATCTCTAAAAATTTTATGTTGAGGTTTATTTTAATTTTGAACCATCCTGCTGTATCACCTATTCTCAAACTAAAAACAAATATTTTCTCTAAAATGGTGCTGATTTTTCTGATAAGATATGATTAAGTGATACAACACCAGCAAAATTCTCTAGTTTATTTCCTGGCACATAACAGGAATACAAAAATGTTAAGTGAATTTCTGGACCCTAATCGATTCCTTGTATCTTTTTATTTTATTTGTGCCTCAATTATGAACTTAACAATCATACTAGATTGTAAGCTTTTAGAAGACAAGTATGGGGGAGGGGGGTCCAGACATGGAGTAGCTGGTGAAAAATATTTTTTAATTTAGTTTAATTGAAACCCTTGTTTCATTCATATTTACCCTTAAACTGATTATAGAGTTTGGACGATTTAAGTAAGTAATGTTCTTAAATGTGACTATATATGGCTGTGTAGTAGAGTTCTGTGGCTTTTCCCTATAAGAAACGTAGTCACCTTTCTTCTGAGGAAAGCATTTTACTATCTCGTATGTGGAGACCGCTCTTTTCAGCTAAGAATTCATGTATTGCAGGTGCAGGCAGCTCCTCAATGAGAGAGTGGGCCTATGACCTAGGCCTGGTCACTCAGAATGTCTGTGCTTCAAGGTCAATGATCAACTTAGGTATGGTCACATGATCCTGTTCAGTCCAATCAGATCTAAATCAATTGGTGATGACAGTGGAAAGGCATTCTTTTCTGACAGTTTGCTGAAAGGATCAGATGTAAACCAAAAGTTTTCTTGTCAACTCAGTGGGAACCTCTGCCAGAAACTGCTTATAACACGGTGAAAAGATAATTAAAGTACAAAAAAAATAAGACCTAATCCTGATAACTATGTGTGTTCCTGGATTCACTGATGCCTCCTTTGCTTTCATTAGATTTTTTTAGTTATACAAATCATTGTTTATCTCTATTGCTTAGGCTAATTTTAACTCATTTCTTATCATTTGCAAACAAAAGAATTTATCTACTCAAAACTGAAGTTTAGAATACTTATAAGTACATTTTAAAGTTTAGCTATATAACATTTATTTTGCAATGCAAAACAATATGCTTCTGGTACCCAAAGTGTTAAATTTAAGACAGTAAATGATTTTTTAAAATACATATATAAAGCTATTGATAATGTTAAATATTTTCTAAGTGTATGGCAACATCTAAAGATACAGTATAATTAATTTTCATCTACTACAAGAAAGATGTCTGTTTCTTCAGAAATATCTTAGAAAAATGGACACGTCTCTTTGATAGGCCCATCATTTAAGACATTCTCAGAAATTCTGTCATTAAATACCACAGGCATAAATAATGCATAACAAAACACTCTTTCCACCCCCAAATACTTCTCCCTAACTCTTTGCCATGGCATCGGTCTCCTCACTCAAGACTGAAGTCCTCAACATTTAGCTGTTCCTTTGGATCCCATCTGCTAATACACCTTATTAAAATTCTACTCAGAGGAGGAGGGGAGATCTGACTAAGTCATTGAAAGAAACAAAGCTCTATGGCCTTCTCCTGTGAGCATGAATTATTTTTATCAGATGCTCTACGTGCTGAGAATAGGATACATTTTTAAGAACAATGGGAATGGGATGGAGGAAGCAAAGTGGTACCAAGGCTGGGGAATTCTAAATTAAGGGCATAATTCATCACTTAAGAATAGAACAAAACATTAAAAAAGAAGAAGAGGATTATCAATGGAAAAATTTCTTTTTTTTGCATATTGCTGAATGTTGGCCCTAAGTTGAAAAGCATGATACTCTTTTAATAAATCAGCTTGAAATGATTCTCGAAATGAGATTTTCTGCATTGTGTTCATTTCATCAAAATTTGTTTCTTATTTATTCATATAAAATGTACAAAGATATAGTAACCTAAAGTAGTTTATTTGCAATTTCTTTTAAGATTTGGTCTGTATATTCAAGAGATAATACATTACTTGCTTTTCTAAATAATTCTTAGAGTATCCTGGTTTACATGTCTATCAATTCTACTTGTTACTCTTTATAATTCGTGCTAATGTATGTTTAATTAATTCTTAATTTTACACATACTCCATATAATGTCTATTTTAATTTAACATTTTCTGCAAGAAACAATCATACTAAAAATACTTTGGCTTGTAAACATATTAAATAATTTTTAAAATTTTTTCTAGACTTTTTAAAATGCCAAATACTTGTATGGGTATTTATTCTTTCTAATGTGTAAGTACTACATAGGTTTATTTATGTAATGTTCTTTTATAATAAAATGAAATAAAGTAATAACATATCAACCAAAACTATCTGAATTATATATCTTCTATAGAGGCAGAGGTTCAGAACCACAATATTGAAGACTGATTTAAATAACGTTTTCCATTGTGAGAAAATGCAATAAATTAAAAAGCTAATCAGTATATCAAAGCAAATACATATTACCAGTGCCTTCTTACACTCTACCAATAAAAAAAAAAGAATATATTGAGCACCAAGCCCTAATCTCTATTTTTTCACGATCATTTTAAGTCAACAAGTATCTTGCTTCAGTATTGGCAATTGAAGAGGTCTTAAAAAAAGAGTGCACTAGTATGCCTAATAATTTCCTGCTAAATGACCACATCAAAAAATATTTATGTGTCTTCCAATAAAAGACAATAAAAGAAAAGAAAATTGTTGCCACTTATCAACCCTGTAACCATTTTTTAATAACACAAAAAAATAGGTGGTGTGGGGGCCATCACTTCTCCCATTCAACAGCACAATAAAAATAATATTAGGGAAGAGTGGATCATATCTGAAGCTTTTATTAAAATTCTTTCAAAAATCTGCAGTCAGATTTATTTTAGGTATTTGTCTCCAAGATTAGCAATACTTTTATATTTTCTGTACATATGTTACAGCACACAAAGACGCTCTATAAAAGCAAGAAATCACTATAAAAGAAAAGTTCTTGTCAGTTTATGATTAACAGAATCTTTTCATTTCTAGGGTTATTATTTGGGAAAATCTCAAGGAAGGAAAGTTGTATAATTACATAAATAACAAAGTATATCTCTAATTTGCCTCTTTTCCCAGAAGTAACCTTTGGTGAAGTCAACTGTGACTTCTCTTTTAAATAGAGTTTTGCTTATGAACTAAAAACTTTCTCTCATTTCACCCTATATCTTAAATAAAATTTAGGAAAAACATACTCAACTGTCATGATAGAAAGCTTTCTTTTGCATTTTAAACTTTTCTGCTTTTTAATAACTATTTAATAAACTACATATTTATTAAACTATACCTTTTTAAAGGTTTTTAATGCTAACTTTAATACAACACTTTACAATGGATATTCATATTACAATGCAGTTGTTATTTCTTATTGTTACACAATGCCTTATTTTCTTTCATTCTCTGGATCTTGAATAGTACATATTTTTATAAAGCAATGAGTTAAAGAAATAAAATCACAAATTTTTCTAGAAGACTTTTAAAAAACACTTTCAAATTAAAACTATACCTTATTATGTCTTTACTATTTAGTATAAAATTGTAACAAATGATCTTAGCATAACATCTCAGTAAAGGACTTTCAAATTTGATGGCTACAAATACGAAAAGAATATTATTTCCTACACCAAAGGAAATAAACTGATGTTTCAATCACAGGTGAAAACATCACATTTTTGTAGAGATGTTTATATGTACACGCCAAAGCATAGGATACTCTGTCAAATGTTTTCAAGTCTATAAACTTCGTGTTCAATATAAAGTGAAAACTCACTTACCTTTTCTCAGTGATGACTTGTTATTGAAACTGCCGTCAACTTCTAACTGTTAATGACTCTTTCAACAAAAACGGAAAACAGTAAAGTCACATGTCGTAAGAGTAGGCCTGTGTTGGATGCTGCTTAATTTCAGTACTGAAGACAAAAAAGGAGGAGGTGGGGGTGAGTACAAAACTTTTAAATAAAACCACTTCCTGCGTAGATACGGTTAACCACACACATCACAGCATTACTCGATTTGAAGAAATTGCCTTGTATAGTCAACAATATCACTATTTTTCAATGTGATTTTTAATTCTAAAGCACTACACACTTATATAGGTTTTCATCAATTCTGATTTAATGGGGCAAACGTGTGTTTAAATATGTAGCAGGGGGAGGAGCAGGCTGCTGAGGACTGAGAACACTTCCTCTTTCTCTGCCTTCTAGCAAGAGCTTAAAACCTAAGCCTCTACTATCCTCAGTGGACTTGGGCATTATTCATTCACATGCCATCAGTAAGCTCTGCCTATTGACTTGGAAAGCCAAGAAGCCACCTCCAAGTCACAGACATGGTGCTTCTGTCTCATTCATGGATGGACTCATAAAAAGGTACTCTAGTTAACGAGTTCATGGGGTCTAGGACAGGTTGCATTAGAACTTCAGATGACGCAGCCCAGGGCCACACTGCCATCTGGAGGATAGGAGGGTGCTTGTCTAGCACGTGCTGTGACATTTGCTCTGACTGTGACTCCCACATTGGTGTATTCTCTCTGGCAGTTTCCTAAGCAGTTCTGAAATCTGCTGAAGAGCTTTAAATCTAGCTGAGTGAATCTTTGTGAGGCCTGACTTAAAAAAAAATAAAGTAAAGGATCCAAAGGGTATCATTTTTGGCGTGTTGCCATGTATCCATCTATGTCAACCTTTAACCAATTTAAGACAGATTTTTTTGGGGGGAGGGGGAGTCTCAACAATTATAAGATGTGAAAATGTATTGAACCATGAAGCTAAAGAAATAAACTCCTGGATGTCCAGGTTTGGCAGGTTTTGTGAGATTTTCAGGATATTCATGAAAGGAAAACTTCTCTTCAAAATACATGAGAAAGTTAAATCATAATCTTTTGTCATACAAACTGATCAGATTAAAATTTGTGCAATAGTTCTCAGAGGTGTGGAATATTAGGCACACATAAACACAATCATTAAAAATATATTTGGTCTATAAATCCCAAGGTAAGGATGACATGTGCCTGCAAATTAATCTAATTTCTCTAGACAACACTCTTTTCAAAATCATATTTCAGATGGACCCTAGAACTTAGAGTCAATCGTCATTCTTGGATGTATCTTTTTAAGTGGTTAGAGCTTGGAAGGTTTATAGTCAATTTTTCTTTAACACAGAGAAATAATGAAAAGAACAAAATGTTGAAAGTAAGGAAATCAGAATCTAGGCCTCAATTCTGACATTGCTATTTATTTAACCTTGGCCAAGTCACTTAAGTTCTCTGAGATTCAAGTTATTCATCCACACACTGGAGCATACAAATAAAAAAATATCTATCTCCCAGAATGATGTTATTGGTTCCCAAACTTGGGAGCTTCCCCAGTAAGATCTGAAACTGGGCCTCTATGCATGGAGGGCAAGGAGCCACAGGAGGAAGAGACAGACCACTCCAGATTTGTAGGTTGCGATTTCAATAAGCAAAAGAACTTACATAAAAGACTTGTCTTAGGCAAGGTCAGTAGATCTCCATACCTGTCAGACAGAATCTTAAAAGTTTATGTAGAGGCCTTACCTGGGTTTGGTCACGTATTCTGCTGAGATGGTCTCAACAACATATTGCTCTCTCAAGGCTGCTTCCTTGAAAATGGCTCCCACTGTGGCTATGGTAGGTTGAATATGCATTCCAAGGACAGCAGAGGGGGTGGGGTGAGGAGCCTCTGATTGCTCTGGTCTAGCTCTCAAGTCAACTGGTGGTTACGACCTCTTGATGACCTCCTCCAATATTTTATCTCTAATGACCAGCAATTATAATTTATATGCCCCTCTCTTTTGTAATGTGCCCTGAAGGATCAGCAAGGGGTTTTTATTAGCATGGAGGTGGCTCATTTGGTGCCTATCTGACTACACTGACTACACTGACTACAGTGTAGTCAGATAGGCATCAGTATTAGTGCCTATCTGACCTCACAGCAGCAAAAAAATGAAGACATATGCAAGACAAAATATAGATTAAAACAATAATTTTTAAAATAAGTAATTTTTTTTTTTTTTTTTAACCAAGAGTACAATGACTCAAAACTTTGATATATAAAGTTCCCTTGGCTGAAGGTTGGATCACTCAAGGCATTCACTTACGTTATTACATGGTTTAATAAAGACAATATGTTAGCAGACTCATTAAATATGAATGTATAACATTTTGTGTGGACAAAGGCCTAGGTGCCTCCTTGTGAGTCAGTCATAATGTCCAAAGCCATCTTGTTTTGGAGGACGGCTCTTCTCACAAGAGACATTTCAGTGTTCAGGAAGGAAAGATAGGCTTTACTGGCTATCATTTAAGGTTTGTTGGGTGAATTTAGTAAGGGCTTTTATGTGTGCTATAACATCCCCTGGGCCAATGGTAAGGACAAAGATGGTGGCCAAATGATCTCATCAGCAGAAAAAAAAAAAAAAGCCCATCTGGTCTTAAAGAGAGAGTGGTTGGCAATTTTTGTTTCCTTGGGCAGATTCTCCCTGTATCAAGGAAAAACCCAAGGTGGAGTTACCCAACCATCCCGGGGGAAGCCATAGTCAAAGATTTATACCACATTACCATTGGGTCTCATTTGGGGCTACCCAATAAACACATAGGTATCACAGCCAGTTAGTACTAAACTAGTTATTATCTTTTAATGTGACAAATGACTACATAGTTCCAGTTATATCCAGCTTATATTCCTGGCATAATTGGGTTAGTTTTGTTTAGAGTGATTTTTCTGATCCCAACATTGGAGTGCTTAGGGGTTCAAATGTCCATTACCCAGAGTGAGCCATATGAACTTGTTCCAAATCTGAGCATAGTCACCTATGGCTCTGATCGTAGTATTTTTGGACACTTGCAATCAGTAATTTGATGGGCTCCTCGTTCGACAGAAAAAGAAATCCAATGCCCAGTGTTATTGATAATGTATATCTAGGCCAGGTTTCTGGATCAGTATTAGTAACATGAAATGAATGGGATTAGTGATGTTAGCTTGTTCTTCCTTATTATACATTTTTAGGGACTTTTAATTTCCTTCCTATAGTAGCGATAACCACCATGACAATCTTAATGAGGTAGAGAAGGGCAAATATCCATATACCCAACAGTTGGATAATTCCTTCTTTGGGCATATGAGTGGGTCCATTTTAGAAAGATATTTTCATCATGTACCTGTCCTGTGACAGGACACCATAGAACCAGCAGAAGTCTAAATCTAGTCTAAGGTCAAATGTATTTAGTGTGAACTTGCATGGGGAAGTCATCCCCTTCTACATGAATTTTACTTTTGGCCTGATCCTTGGATGGTAATGCAACTGCAGCTTTAGGAATGTGACCTACTTGTGCATATCATACATATGGATGGGGAAAGTCAGCTCTAGCAGGCATGAGGGGGTGGACTGGGGCAGGATATGCTATGACTACTTTGTAACTACTAATTTATAGTTTTTAATCCCTTTTCCTTTTACGTGCCCCCCAACCCCTTCCATTTGACAACCATCAAAATGTTATTCATATCTATGAGTTTAGGTTTTTGTTCATTTATTTTGTGTTTTAGATTATGCATGTAAATGAACACATGGTATTTATCTTCCTCTGTTTGACTTATTTCACTTAGCATAATATACTTTAGCTCCATTCATGTCGTTGTAGATAGCAAGATTTCATTCTTTTTACGGCTAATATTCCATTGTATATAAGTAATTTTTGATAGATATGTAGTAATTGCCACTTTATTATTTATATTTTTATATTTATTTTTTTTCTTTTTCTTCTTAAAGAAGTCCCTGTAACATTTCTTGTATTATTGGTTTGGCGTCGATGAACTCCTTTAGCTTTTTCTTGTCTGGGAAGTTCTTTATCTGTCCTTTGATTCTAAATGATAGCTTTGTTGGGTAGAGTAATCTTGGTAGTAGGTCTTTCTTTGCTTTTCATCACTGAATATTTCATGCCGATCACTTCTGACCTGCAAAGAGTCTGTTAAGAAATCAGCTGATTGTCTTTTGGGAGCTCCTTTGTAGGTAACTACTTTTCTCTTGCTGCTTTTAAGCTTCTCTTTTGTCTTTAACCCTTAGAATTTTAATTATTATGTGTCTTCATGTGGTCCTTTTTGGGCTCATCATGTTTGAGATTCTCTGTTTCCTAGGCTTGTATGTTCATTTCCCTTGTCAGGTTAGGGGCATTTTCCATCATTATTTCTTCAAAAAAATTTTAAATTTCTTTTTTTCTTTTCTTTCAATTTCTTTTCTCTTTCTTTCTTTCTTTCTTTCTTTCTTTCTTTCTTTCTTTCTTTCTTTCTTTCTTTCTTTCTTTCTTTCTTTCTGGCACCCATACAATGGGTATGCTTAAAGCCCTTTAAACTACCCTCACTTTTCAAAAACAATTTTTTTTTACTGTTCTGATTAAATGTTTTCTGCTGTCCTATCTTTGAAATCATTGATTTGATCTTCTGTTGCTTCATCTTATCTACTCTTGATTCCTTCTAATATATTCTTCATTTCAATCACTGCATTCTTTCCTTTTGATTTCTTTTTCATGTTTCTATCTTCATTTTTATGTTTCTCATCTCTTTGTTAAAGTTCTCACTAAAATCATGGAACACCCTTATAAGCAGTGTTTTGAACTCTGCATCTGGCAGATTGCTTATCTCCATTTTTAGTTCTTTTTCTGAAACTTTGTTCTATTCTTTCATTTGGAACATGTTTCTTGTTTCCTCTTTTGGCTGCCTCCCTATATTTCTTCTATTAGGTAGAGTTGCTATGTTTCCCGGTCTTGGTAGAGTGGTCTTATGTAGTAGGTATCTTGTGGGGCCCAGTGGCATAGTCTCCCTTGTTACCTGAGCTGGGTTGTGTATGCCTTTTTGTTATAGTTGAGCTTTGATTGTTATCTGCACATCAATGAGAGAACTGTCACTCAGGCTGATTGGTTGTGTGGATGATTGATGGTATGGACTGGCTGTAACTTCTGTAGAAAAGTCGCGCATGAGCTGATCCTATGGAGCACAGACTTTAGCTAGGCTCTGGTGCCTACTGAGTCTGCCCTTTGGGTGTTTCATTTGCATAGATAATTAGTGATGCTTTGGTGTGGTCTGAATCAGGCCAACAGGTGTTTTGGGGTCTCTAGAGAGGGACTCTGGTGCAGACCAAGATCAGCTACTGTCTATGTCCTACCTGCGGCCACTTGGTATAAGCTACAAAGTAGTCTACAGATAGTTTTCACTCGATCTGGGCTTGGAGGTGCGCAGGAGAGTCTGCTGGTCTGCCAAATCTGCTGCTAGTGCTGGACTTGGAGCTGCTTAGCAAGAGGTATGAGGATTACCGATACAAGATGCTGTTCGTTTTGATTCGCGAAACATTGAGAGGTTTTAGAAAAGTTAACAGCATGAACCATGACAGGCTATTTGTATGGCAAAGCTACTGAAAGTGGCAAGGGTGGGCCTGCAAGTTGGGTGGGTTGGAGTCTCAGAAAATCACCAGGCAACTAGGCTGATAAAGACTCAGATATGGCACCTGCTTATGTATCCAGTTTGTGGGAGGCAACAAAAGGTTAATGGCTTCTGCCAGCACTTGAATCTGGGAAAAAGCTGTTTTCCTAGCCCTTGCCCTGAAGCCAGATAATTCCATTTCTCCACAGATGTCCCTGGTGGCTTTGGAACTGCTGCCTCAGTGCTGGAGCTCAGAGTGAGTTCACCAACAAACAAGTTCCTGTGAGTGCTCTTTAAGAGGAATGCCTAGAATTCCAGCCACCCTCCATCTCATTCAGCTACAATCTCCACTGGTTTTCATAACCAGAAGTTATGGTGACTCCTCTTCCTGGCACTAGAACCCTGGGATGGGGAGCGTGGGGTGGGGCTGTGTCTCTTTGCTCCTCAGGGGGGACTCAACAGCAGAGGCATCCCTCCCAATTTTTAGCTGCCACATGTGGGTGTGTAACAAGCCCTTTCACTATCTTCGTCCCTCCTAGAATCTCAGTGTGACTTCTTCTATATGTCCTTAGATGTGGGGCTTCTGTTCAGTTAGACTTCAGAACACCTACTATATTCTCAATGATGGCTATTCTATGGTCGTAATTTTGATGTGGTTATGGGAGGAAGGGAGCACAGCATTTACCTACTTTGTCATCTTGACTGAAATCCTAATCTGTTTCTTTAATATTTTATTGTTTCTTTCTATCAACCCTGCTGCTTGTACAGAAGATGGAACCTCCATTCAATATCATGGTCTTCTATCCAGTCTTTCATATTATAAATCTTAAAATATGACCCCTGTTCACTGTTTACTTGATGTAAGTATCCATGCATAGTACCCAGCTTTTTTCATCCCTGAATGGTGGCAGCCTGGTTTATGGGGTACAGAGGAAAGCTTGGGTTAGTGCAGATACAATGTGCATAGAAACTAAAGCATATAATAATGCTCATTCGGAGGGAAAGGACAGATATGTTTAATTTTCCAATCCCTCACCAATTGAGAACTGGCGAATGGCCTCAGACTCCTTTGGGAGTTGCCTTGGATGTTCAGAACAAACAGGGCACACTATTACTGTATTAACCAAGTCCCTATAATTCACTGGCAATTCAGCATCTTTGGAAATGTCATTCTACCCTGGTGCTATAGTGGTTGTTCTTTCTACCATCTAATATGCTATATCTACTGAAGGGTCCACTGTTAGTGTTCATATTCAAGCTAAGGCATCAGTTGGCTAATTGTCAGGGGTGTCAATGCCATATGAACTGGAGCATTGAAAACAGTGAGGGATGCTTGAGGCTCTTGTGAACCCAAAAGTCTTTCTGTATATCCTGACCCATAAGGATTTATTCATGATCATGCATCTCTCAGCTTCCCATTTTTCAATTCATAGGATTAATCCTTGTAGAACAGCCCAACCATCAGCACAAATGGTTAACAGTCAGGTCTTGTGAGCAATCAAAAACCAAACTGCTCTGAGTTCAGCCCACTGGCCGTTGTGGTTTGTTTCTGTTTTCATCCAAATGGTGTCAGTGCTGGGATAAAGAGTGAATGTGGCCCATGTAGGTGGGGTGCCCTGACTAGATCTAACTGTATACCAGGCATCAGGAATTTCTTTAATTCCCCTTCTACAGGCCACAGGGGTTGCCAGTGGTATAGGGACAGGGCATTTGGAGGATCTACATACTCTACAGGGCCGAGTAGCCCCTGCTTTTCTAGAGATGGTGAGCTGGTGGAGAGTATGCTCCTCTACTGCAAATAGATACACCACTCAGCCAATGTGGGAGTTTGAGCCGTGGTAAGAGAGGGTCAATGGAACATATTCTCAACTCACCTTTAATAGGAAGGGACGTTCATACCAGAATATGCTGCTCCTTAATGAGAGGCTCTACCTGGAATAATGCTGCGTACTTTGTCAGGAGCTGTTGCTCTATGGAAGTATATAGGGTTTCTGCCTACATACCTGAGTACCAAAATCTTAGGGCTACTCTCTCCGTGTCTCTGCCATAGTGCCCAACCCACACCTTCTAGAGTGACAGGCACATGTAACTGAAATGGCAGCCCTGCTTTGAGAGACACCCAGGATTTTAATCAGCTCTACTAGTATTTTTGCCTTTTTAAAGGCAGCTTGCAGTTCTGATCCCCAGTCCCGCATGTGCTTTCTTTACCAGACAGTATAAGGGATGAAGACATTGTGTCAGATAGGGAATAAAAGTTCTCAAAACTCTCCAAATTACTACAACAGTTATTATGTTTTTCCTGTTCTTAGAAAACTCTATAGTTTTGCTTGTATCTTATAAATCACTGCTTCTAAGACAAACTGCATCTTACCTGACTGGATAAATCCCCCAAACTACAGTGGTGCCTGGGCTTTGAATTTCCTGTTGGTTCACTGCCCATCCTCTCCTTTGCAGATGTTCCAGCAAAGTCTACAGAGTATCCTGTAGCAGAGGCAAGTCTTCACTTGTTAACGTTATACTATCAATGTAATTATCCCATTCTACTGATGTGGGAAAGGAGAACAGGAACAGTTCTCAGATTACCATCTCATAATGTATATTGAAGGTATTAGGTAGCCTTGCAGAAGCACTGGAAAGCTTGTTCCTCTCATGTGAAGGCAAATTGATCTTGTGACTCAGAGACCAGAGGTAGACTGAAAAAAGCACTTACTAAGTCTAGTGCATAATGGTGCATTCCTAGAACCATGGCCAAAGTACCTAACATGGTGTAAATGAGGCATGGATTTGAGGAAACATTACCCTGTTCAATTCTAAGTAGTCCACAGTCATCTGCCGTAAACCAGCTGGGTTTTTTTTTTTTTTTTTTTTTTTTTTTTTTTTTTACCAGCCATACCAGACTTTTGAAAGCACTGTGGACAGTTGTGTACAATACCTACTAGGTTCAGGTCTTAATAGTTTTTCTTATTCTCTTATTTCACAACCCCCACCCCGAGACAATTTATATTGTTTGACAGTTATCATTCTTCATCAGAGTGGTAGATTTACTGGTTCTCAGCTGGCATTTTCCTTCAGCCCTGGTTTGATTAGTCTAATCCAGAGGTGGAATTCATTGAGAGAGGTTTGCAAAGTTTGGCTTTGTAGGATATCAATGCCCAAATGTTTTCTGATATTGAAGAGAGAAAACTTCATACTTTTGTTGAGAACACCCAGTTTGTAGTGTCAAAGGGACTTTCCTGAGCATAGCCCCTAGCCCTCTGTAACCATCGATGGTACTGAGAAGACCAGAAAACTTCTGATGGGTACCATGTATTAGAGCACATTTGACTCCCGTGTCAACTAGAACCTTCACTTTTTGTTTGTTTCTGGGGGTCCAGTGAATAATGAACTAATGATGAGGCTTCAAATTGCCTCCAATGGCCTTCACCTGGAAACAATCTTGGCTTCCATTTTATAACTCAGGGGTTGGAAGGCACTTATTTCAAATAGTACTGTATCTCTGAGGCTTTTGCTGGAGCATGGCATCAGGGATTGTTAGGGCAGATGGTGGAGGTTCTGACCTGTTGTTTAGGTTTTAAGGTGTTATGTAGGCTGACCAACACAGTATTGGGTTGTTGGTTTATCTTTTCAGGTGGGCTACCAGCAGCAAGGATGTCAAACTACATTTGTTTCTGGGTTACTTTTATTGGACACTTTATTGCTGAATGGTATAGCTTTTTTGCTTTCTGAGCTCCCTCTTTGTCATGGGTCTTTTCTACTGCCTGTACCCATTCCTGAGATTTGTCAGTTTCCCTCAAATCAGCTGAATTTTTAAGGAATGCGACAAACTCTTTACAGAATTTTCAAAGAACAGTGTCAAAAATTATCTAAGTTTATTCTAAAACAGAAGAGCAAAGACTGGTGCCTTGCCCTGTCAGATATAGACATAGCTCGAAATGGTATTTAAAAACATTTCAGGAGCAGCTCAGAAAATGACTGTAAAATACAAAGATGGCATCATGACATAAAGAAAAAGAAACAGATTGTTTAGTAGATAGTGTCAAGACATACTCACTAAATCAAGGAAAATAGATCTGGGTCAGTAAATTAGATCACCAGCAAAGATGGACCCCAGATAAATTAAAAATCTACATTTGCAAGGTAAAACCATGAGACCGACACAATAAAATGAATACAAATATTTTTCAAAATGGAACTTTTTAAAACAGTATCCTTAAATTAAAAAGAAAAGAATAAACTACACAGATTTGACTACACAATAATTACGATTTTTTGTTAATTATAAAGCATTAAAGACAAAGTTATAAAAAATCAGAGTACTAGATTTTAGTAGCAAGAAGTGAAATGGTCCATAGCTACTAGGATTCTGGGGTGCCAGGTGGGCGCATCTCCATACTCTAAACTTTGCCAATAGCATCAGAACCACCTGTTTCAAATTATGTCACTGAACTTGGACAAGGAACATTTCAGAGACATTCATAATTGCGTGAGGAGCTTCTCTGAGGCCCATAGAAGAAACTGGGAATCCTGAATATTTCAAGGCTGAAAGTTAGGTGTAGAATTAAAGGGCAAAGTGTGATGGAAATTTAATTTCTCACTAAAGAAAATGGTTGAAGACAAGGCAAGATTTAGATTATTTATAAAATAGAAAATAAAGGAAATGTGAAATTCCTTGCAATCAAATGTTACACATACTGTTATAGGAAAAAAAAAATGCGTGTGCTTTTTTTGTTACTGAGTCATTCAACAAATGTATGTGAGGCATTTACTTTATTCTAGACACAGCACCGAGCTCCAAGTATACAATTTCTCAGAAATATTTAATTTCATTGACTAGAGTGAGACAGGTAATAAACTAATGAGAATATAAAGCATATAATATAAAATATGTCCAAGAGTAGTAAGCACTATGGAGACAGCAAGGCAAGATCAGCAAATGATAAGTATGCACACCTTTTCCAAGAAATCATAATCTAAAGAGAAGTTAGACATGAGTTAGATATGCAGTGCCTTGAGGGGGAAATGTGATGAATGGTTTGGTTTTGTTTTTCAGAAGGAAAAATAATAGCTCGAGTCTATGCTGATTGAACAGAAGTAGTAAAGAGGAAAAAATTGTTGATATAACATACAAAAGGGACCATTGCTGAAGTAGGTGAAAGGTGAGGTATCGGCTTTGACATTAAGTCACAGATAATTTATAGAAACAGGAAAAAAAAAGAGAGTATCCAGATAAAGATAAATGGGTATGGAGTTTTCAGTGGTGACATTTCTGACTAGGTGATTTTGGATGCAAGACATTATAAACAATCATTCACATAACTTTTTTCCAAATGTAACTCTCAGAAACTAGATTTGACCAAACAATGAATATTTTTGAGTCTTAATGAAACAATATAACCTAAAAGATAATTTACTTCGAATAAATTTGTCACTCTTGGAATATGATTGAAGAATTATTTGCATTATCGTGGATAGAATATATTTCACTCTTCTAGCTGAAAAAATAAGCAACACTAAGAATTAGTGAAGTTTTAATTTTTTTCTTTTCTTTCTGTCCTTTTTGTAAAAATGAACTAGAAACTAAAGATTATTTTTATATAAAAACTTCTTATGAAAAAACTTGTGTCTTATGAAAAATATTAGCAACTTGCATTTCTCATCTTTAGAAGTGAAATAATCTTAAAATATATATCTACTTTCTCATGAGTATATAACAAATCCTAAAACTTTAATAGCATTGTAGGTGTTAAACTTTTCCTTTTAATTTCTAAAAGTAATGCAGATGTAAAATTTCTAGCAAATCACTTTATCAGTGTATGTAAATTGTATGGTAATAAGTATCAATTAATCTAAACTCTCAGCCAAAAATAATAGTTTCCACCTTCCTTGTCTCAGGTAAATTTTGATACTAAGAAAAAAAATACAGAGATCAAAAATTCAAAAGATACATTAAAATTAATGACAGGTAAAGAAAATTTTAGCAAACTTGAAGATAGACTTGAAGAAAACTCCTAGAATGTGTTTAAGTGCTAAAAACAATGTAAAATGTGAATGAATGACTAAGAGATAGGAAGAATAGAATGCATCTCAAAAGAGTTCCAGAGGAGTAGAATAGAGAAAGTGGGGAGAGCAAGATATAAAGAGGTAAAGGCTGAGAATTTCTTTGACTTCATAAAAAGACTTGAAGATGTTATGGGAACAAATAGATTAGAGGATGGTAGATTGTGATGAGAAGTGATTTAGGTATGAGTTCCATGAGCTGAAATTTTTTTAAGCTGACTTTTGAAGAAACATGCTGCTGAGTTATCAGGATGTGTATGTGTGCGCATGAAAGAAGATATTGACTGATGGATCTGTGCCCTCTATTTTGGTAAATATGGTTACATACAAATTCCATGTTTGCCAATAAAAGAGGGCTTTGATTATTCTCTCTGTAATGACCCGGCTCTCATCATACTTAGGTACAAATGTTGTTTTGCCAACTACAAACCAAGTCATAGCCTTCTTATTTTCCAGTGAGTCTTATCACAAATGGAATACATAAGTAACTGATGGAGCTATCTAGCAGTGTGCAGGAGCAGGCTCAAACCTACTTGCAAGAGCCAAGTGTGAACATATCTTCTCAACCCTGTGTTCAGTGACATAATGTTGATAGCTTAAAATTGTCCATGACGGATGTATTTACACAATATAAATTGGCAAATGCTACAACTTGGGGCTTTAGTTTTCAAAGGGTCAATTATTAAATAATGTATCACATACCATTGAAGCTATTCTCTGTTGGTAGAATGGAACAACACCAGACCTCAAAGCAATGATATAAAATTTGCATCTAAAGAGTTATTTTCCCAAACTGAAAACATGGCAAAGAAACCTCCCAAACACATAACATAACTTCTCAGAAATGGGATTTGGGTTATTATTTTAAGACTTTATATTGTAATCACTACTATGACTTATCCTGAAACCCAAGAGTAGTTTTTCTATCTTGTTCATTTCAAGTGGACTGTTATATCCTCTGTGAAAAAGCACAATAAGGCTGAGAGCTTTGTTTTTGTTCACCACCAGTAATTAGGACATGGATAAAATTATAAATAGCAGTTTAAAGTTGCTAGACTTAGCAAACACCACAATGATATATTTTCCTCTAAAACAATGGCAGCAATAAGAATAAACAAAAATAAATAGAATCCTTTAAACTTACTTGTAAAATGTGTATAATGAAAATACCTAATTTTTTTCTCTAAAACTATGTCTTTATAAGTTTGTCATGGGTTTTATACACCTGTGTGTCTTATAAACTGGCTAGGACATGTCTGCTTGTTTTATTCAGGAATGACCCAGCTGAGTAGAGTTTTAAAAAATCATGTGAAGAATGATTACTGTCAATGATTCTTTGGTCTAATAAAAAAGTCTATTAAGGTATAAAGTGACACAATGTTGCAGGAATGCTCATTGAAACCGCTATGCTTTCTATATCCTATGCTGAGACAATTCTCCACGGGTCTCTTGCATTTCTGGCCGTTCATGAGCTAGAGGCGTTAATGGCTTGGTTCTGGAGTAGCTTTTCAAGGAATGTGTATGGCAAATAACCTTGGTTGAGAAGGCATAACGTTTTCTTCTGAAACAATAGGGAGTTTTGTTCATTGTTCAGGATAATGCAGGTTATGTCTCCCTTTGGGGCAAATATTAATTGAATACATTTGCCCTTATACATGAGGTTTCCTAATTTCAAAGTACCTCAGCTGTGACACAAATCTACTGTGTGCACTTTATCCACCTGAGCCCATCTACACATTGCCTCAGTGGGACCTGTGGAGCAAGAGAAGTTGATGTGGACATAAAGAACACATTGTCTGCTATGCTGTGAGTAAATGTCCTTACTCTGACCCAGGAATCTTCTGTCTTCCATTGCTATCTATGAAAATGTGGCAGATTAATTTGTAAGCATGTAAGCAGTGCAAAACAACAGACCTTCCATAGTTCTCAACACATTCAATCCTTCCAATTTGAACTTCTCTTCCTTGCACTATTCATCACTTAATCTCTATTTCATGCTTTCCTCCTTATTTTTACTCTGTCTCATCTTATTTCTCATTATTCTTTATTTACTCAACATGACCTCATCTTCTGTGTACAGACACAGTACTTAGTACAGATCTTGACACATGATATATATTTGTTGAATGAACAAATGCATTTAAAAGTTTGTATCTCTAGAAGCATTTCTCACTTTGTTTAACACTGGCAACTTGAATTATATGTGTACAATGTTAGTTAACTCAGCTTTGAGTTTCAATTGTTAATTTCCTTTAAAATTGAAAATGTTGTATTAATTGAAACAATTTTATGAAATATACTTTTTAAAAGTTTGTTGCACCATTTTCTTCTTCCTAGGAGATTTTTTTTCCCTTTCTCTCTTCTTTTTGATGTGTAGGGCCATTTAAGTCCTCCATGCATTTCTGGAAAAATAAAACCCCAAATCTAAGCCTGTTGAACCTCTTGTCACACAAGTATTTGAAAGAATGGTACTTAAGGGAAATAGAAAATGACACTTTTTCCCTCATCTTTTGAAGACGAAATGATCCACCCCCCTTCAATTCTACCAAAAGAGATCCCCAGCTCATTTTCCTTAGCAAAAGCTTTAAAGTGTAAAAAACTCATCAAACATCTTTTCCTCTGAGACAATGTCATCTGAGTTCAAAGAATGTACACAGTTCTGCAAAACTGCTGTCTTGTTTCAGTGATAAGGCCTTGGCTTTCATTTCATGTTTGATTCCAAGAAAATCAAATCTGTTTTTATGTACACTATGACTATAACTAAATCAGGAAATTAGGAGAAATAATCTCTTTCTGCAGACAGCTAAAGGGGGAGAGGAAGCTTCTAGTTTAAAAAAAAAATCCTAAAATGGCTCTTTATCTAGGTTACATTTTCACTCAAGATATGCTTGGTTATTAAAACCAAAAACATATATTTATCCTTCCACATAATGAACAAAACCTATACTATAGCTTGTGGGAAACAGTACTGTCTTCTTGATACTGTTAACTCTTTGGAAAACCTTTGCTGGCTAACTAGAAATTTGAGTGCAGTGCTTATTTAAATGTTAGCTTATTTTTTCCCTCCAAATCTGGTCAAAACTCCTGCACCGCAATGATTAGGAATTTTTTTTGAAAAAATAATCTCTGTGTCCATCCAATGACCTACTGAATCAGAGCTTCTTGGCACAGGCACAGAAAATCTTTATTAAAAAAAAATCCTAGGACATGCAATTTTATCTCAGCATAGTCTGATTGATTCAATATAGTAATACTCATTATAATGCTTGAGCTATAATTTTCTTTGCACATTCAAAAATAATCTGTAGATACTATGTAATAAATTATTTCAGTAATAGAAGATGAAGAATTTAGTTATAACTGTTCTACTACAGAAATTATTGAGCAGATTAATTTCCTTCTTCCAAAATAAAGATGTAGTTATAAATATTTTTCTCTTCAAGTTCATATACATCTTGGGTAAAATAAAAATATTAAGATATTTTAAGAACTATAAGTAAAAATATTCACTAAAATGACAGGTTAGGTATAACTTTGTTTTATATGAAAGATGTTATTCATTTTTAACGTCAAATATCATATTTGAGATTAAAATATACAGATATTTAGAAAAATTTACTCTGTATGTGTCCTGATCAAATATAAGTAGATACTTTTGAAATGAAGGGAGTTTCTTTTTGACATCTCAAGAAAATTCTCCCACTTTCTTTAACACACTTTACTAAAACCCTTTTAGTATCTGATGGGGCATGACCATCCAAAGAGCAAAGAAAATGTTGAAGATTAACTTGATTACTTATGTTATTCTACTGCCTTTCAATTTCATTTATAATATCTGATGAATTTTGTGAACACTCTAACAAGTGAATTAATATTAACAATATTCAGAAGCTGAATTGAACTCTGAAGAATGGTACAAGTTTAAGACTATCATTGTTATCGATGAGCCCTTTTACTGTTATCTAGTTAATACATTTTAGTTCATAATAAGGAGAATGTGGTCAGTAGACCATAAGTTACAGATTAAAGTTTTAAAATTGAGTTATTTTAGCATGTCATTTTTTTAGATTTCAGTTTAGTACTAATTATCATTGATTAATTATACTGATAGAATTATTTCACAGTAGATATAACATCTATCAACAAATATTTCTTGACTATTGATGACACGTTAGGCACATTCTACTTTGTGCATTCCTCACTGATCTTCTTCCAGGTCCTTGAATTGCTATGTTTTTCTTTTTTGTTCTGAAAGATTTTATTCTAGCTGTCTGCTTTGCCGCGGAGGCTCTGCCCTCCCTTTTCATGCCCACCTCCTGCAGTTTCCATAGCTAGCTCCAACGGAATTGAGTCTTTCTCTAGTTTCTAGAATTGCATACAGGTATCCTTTCCAGTCGTTAGACATTCTGCTGTCCAAACTCAAACTTGCGATGTCTCTTTATGCAGAATTTTCTGTTTGGCTTTACTAGTGGATTGTTGTCTCCATCTTCTCTCCTTGTTTTATTTATTTGTAGAGAAAAATCTCTCTAAGTTAAGACAAATGGGATCCAAACAATAATACATCATGTAAAAACTAGGATTGTATTATTGTGAGGTTAATAAAAGGGCAGGGGCTATGCTGTTGTCCAGCAAGCTGGAAATTCTGCGAGACGCATCTACCAACAGGATCCAAATCGATGTTGGTCTCATCTGTTGTTTGGTGCCACCTCATGGCACTTGTTTGCTTCAGCTTAAATATAGATGGGCAGCATTTTGGGGATTTTCTGTATAGGTCTGGTAAATTTTAAAAATCTTACTCTGTTGTTGTTTAAGATTATGTTTTATGTTTCATTTTCCCCATGGACAATGAATGGATCCAGAGAGCAAGGATGATTTTCAAAATATTTAAATAGAGGTAAGGCATAGACATTGACTATTGATTATTGATTATTAATATTAGTAGATATTGCACATAAATAGCAGATATAGCTTTGCACCTATACTGACTAGGGGCCAGCCATGCCCAAAGGCTCCAGGTTCAAACTACAAACTGACATAACAATATGGGGCCAACTCCTTATTCTTTAAGTTTTTTTTTTTTTTGAATTATAATGTTCTTTGAGTTAAGGAGACTCTGTGATCTGAATAGTCTCAGGATATAGTCATGATGAACAGTTTATTACTCAGAGACTTGAAATTTTATGAAGAATTACAGGAAACTGAAAGACTTCTGGGTTTATTTTCCCTTTATGTGTTTATCTGTAATTTAATTAACTACTGTTGCAAGATAAGTATGATCTCCTGTTTCCTTTTCAATAGTATATCAAGTATGTTATAAAGTAAGAAAGTTTTTGCTGCGCCATTTGACAACAGAATTCCTAGTTTCAAACAACGACATTGCAAATTGATCTCTAAAATGCAAAGTTGGTAGTCTCATTTATTTCAGAAATAGCCCTATCGACCCTGCTGAAAGATTATTGTCATTGACAATTCAGGCGTTAATATAAATAATATCTTGGGTTTCTTCTTTAACCTGTGGCTAAGACTAGAGAACTCTCTTTCTGGAGATGAGAGCCATGTTTTAGAGGTTCTTTCTCTGGTTTTCTTCCAGCAGTGTTCCTCCCCATGAGTGAGGAGTCCACAGAGCCAGGAATGTGTGCCCAACTAGAATCATGTCTCTGGCCCCTTAGATACTATTCCACTATCTACAAATATTAAGATTTGGAAATTTTCTGCCCCCAAAAGACCTGAGTCTCCTTCTAGATCTTATTCAAGCCTCTTCTCTGCTTCATCTTTTCAAGGGTTGGCCGCACTGCCAGGTGTGTGCACCACAAGGTTCCAGACATGGCTAAGGAAGAGCTGGTTTGGGGAGAAGGTTGGATGAAGCTGAACATGAATGCCAGTGAGGTCCTTTCAGCTGTTGGGTGGGGCTTAGAGTGGGAAAATAGAGAAGGGCTTCAACCAAAGATCAAGAACAGGAGATTGGCTCTCCTACACCTTCATTTCCAGGTAGACTCTGAGAGCACAAGAATTCAAACTTTGAATCTGGTTTTCCAAGTCAATATAAAGGAATATATGCCAAGATAGGAAAATAGAACTAGTTATTATTTAATAGTTTATGAATAAGTTATTTTGTAACGTTTAAATATTTAATAATGTGATATGCAGGTATCTATTTGTACTTCTGCCCTGGGCCCTGTAAATGGAGAAAGGATTGGAGGAAAGAAATATTATTTTGGTGATGGAGCAGTGAGGTCAAAGAGGTATTTCAGTGGAGGGTTTTAGAAATAGAAAGACTTATGCACCACAGTTGAAAGACAGGGCAGAAAGTGCCCAGAACTTAAGAACTGGATTCAGAAAGTCCAATGTGAATATGTCAGGGTAATAGTTTTTTTGCAAAAATATTTTTCTAGATCTGTGCTATCAGATGCCATCTTGTGCATTTGGGCACAGAAAGATACATGAGCTTTAATTTATTTCTGTGCAGTTTTTCTTCATCTTCCTTTTTGCCAGTTTAGATCTCAACAATTGCTATAAACTTTTACTAAGTGCCTGATCTTTTCTAAAGAAAGAAGTTCAAAAGAGAGAAGTTAGCAAATGGAGGTTCGAATCACAATAAATTAAGACATATGTTGAGAATTAACAAATTTGATTAAACATGGCCAAATCCAATTCAAAGATAAAATGTACCAAACGAAGTTCTTCTCAACTCAGGCAGGAACCTAAAACTATTGAAGAAAGTCAGAATGGAAAGGATAAAATGAAACATAATAATTTTTTTTTTGGAAATTAACTAATAGTTAATTAAGGTTAGATAGATAGATAGATAGATGATAGATAGATAGATAGATAGATATAGATATAGATATATGTTTTGTCATGGAATGTTATAAAATATGTTTTCTCAAATTTTAGTCTCATTCCCAAGATCCAAAAGACATTGTGATCTCTTTAGTGGTCTGTGACACATGGAGAAACTTGAATACTCAATCTCACTTTTCCCCTAGAGCCCAAATGACATAAAACATCTGAGTAGTTACATAACATTAAATGTAAACAAGCAAGGTTTTATAGTTTAAACAAACTCCATTAGTATTGAACACATCTATGCAATCAGAGAAATATTATGTGTTTTGCTGGACTCTGAGTTGCACAGTCCATGGTGTGTCATGATCTTTTATGACAGAAATATCTAATGATCTTCCTCTTTGACTAGAAACTGATATATACTGAGTTTTCTAACATCACAAAATTTAGTGTTAGCGCAAAATAGAATTTTTATAACAATTTTATTTCTTATAATTTTATTCTTAAAGAAAGGCATTCACTTATTAGAAGTATCAACTTGCTTTGGTAAATGGCTAAAGAAAATCTCCATTAAAAAGGGGTTTTCTGTAATTTAAAAGGAGGTCATTTTCATGTTCATGTTTTCACTGTAATCCTTTATAAATATTCCTTCTTATGTTATTTTATGTGCTCTGGATTATGCTAAGCATGTGTTTCATGTTCTCATTTATCCTGTTTACATCTCATGCCACTGTATATTGAGGTCTAAAAATCCTTTGATGCCACACTGGTAGAAACATTGTGTGTTAATCAAGAAAGAAAAGTGTCGTATGTATAAATCAGCTACTGCAAAATAAATTAGCCATATTTAATTAAATTTTAAATGCAAGATCTGTATTTTACTTTTAGCTTTTTGCATGTTGTTTGATTCATTACTTAAAACTGAATACAAAGACAAAGAAAACTTTGAAATGCATACCTCGGAGTATTAGCAAGTACTAAGCTTTTCATGTAAATGCCAAAGAAAAAAGACAGAGATCTGATGAACTCTGTTGGTGCAATCCTGAATTGTTGCTGAATAGACTTATAAATGCAACTGAGATAATGCTTCATCCTGAAGCAAAGTAATTGCAGTGTCATTTACTGGCTATGTGAATTTTGGCTCAATAGTTATCAAATATTGTTCAAGAAGTAATTCAGGAAGGTAGGACCACAATGTAACTGTCCAGTTCACTCTTATGTCATAATGTCTTAGGTTAGAAATTGCATTAGAAATAATATGTTTTTACCATTGGAGTCTTTTTTTCCCCTACTGGAAATTATAGCACCATAAGTTTTAATTTTCCTCAATGTCTTTTCTGCTAATATAATGGCTTGAGGATTTAAATCCTGTGCTGTTATTGTGACTTCAAAGCCTTAAAACTGCAATCGAATGAGGCAGTTCATCTGTCATTATTCAAATATGAAGCAATTATGATGAAATAAAGATAGAATTCCATTGAGAAATACTCCAATCAATTTTCACTTATATTTAACTAGAAACATAAAACGATGCTTAGAAGAGTAAGTTTAGGTAATAAAACTGAAGAATAAAAAAGCATGAATTACTGATCTATAACCAAGTCATTTGTAGAGGTTTCAGGGTATGTAAATAAAATGTGTCACCAATATTGAGTGAAAGTTTGGTGCATGATGAAAACAAAACAAAACAAAAGCCCCCCACAAAACTTCACAAAAACCCGTCTATTACTTAACTGATCAAACTAGTGCCTAAAACTATGTTACCCACCAGAAATCTTGTAGAATATTAGTGTTTTAACAACATATCCCACCTATTCAGTATAAAACTCAATGACGATGTTACCGGAGAGTGGGGATCCTCTCCTGGAGCGTTTTCCACGTTCTTGATGTCTTGAACAAAGAATTAAGCAAGACGCCGAAATATAGTAGAGAAGAAAAGCTTTATTAGAAGGGAAAGTGGGCCTGAACAAGAGAAGCATGGCTCAAAAGGCCTGGTAACAAAGCCTTTGGAGTTTTTATCCCTATTTGCTGTGGGTGGTTATTTTTCTTAGAGGGGTGGGTTTCCTTGATTAACAATTAAGATTGACAGGACTCAATGATTTATCGTTTGCTTTCTGCACATGTTCATTCCCAGAATTCAGTCTGTTATAATGATATTAATGAACTTACAGGCATATGCATCATATTATAATGATGGTATAAAGAGGCTCAGGTGAATTAAATGTTGTTGAGATCTTCATTGTGCAAATGCAAGTGACTAGCTAAAACTGACACCTAATTGTCTGCCTACTTGTTTCCTGGTATGAGTTACTTTTAGCCCAAAAATGCTTTCTGGTTTGCTTAATTGTGAACAGGCTGGGGCGACCCATCCTAGAATAAGATGACCTCAATGTCTTTGTAGGTAGACCTGAAAACCCCTATCTAACTTTTCTGCCTAACTCTTTTCTAAGAGCAATGAACTCCTTTATTAGTAATGTTGATGTTGAGGGATGAGAGATCTCTTCTTCCATATCTGCTGCTGAGAAGAGTCCTCTTCGCTGCCTATAGGGGTTTCATGGAGCCCTTTCCTTTTCTGCCTCAGTCAGGGTGGGGTCTTGGGTTTCCTATTGAAGTGCCGCCTCAGGCCCTAGACAAGGAGAAGAAGATATAAATGTGTTATTTAAATCATATATCTATTAATTTCTATTATTGATTTGCCTACTAAGCAAGTAAAGAAAAACAGGCTTTGTTAATATATTTCTTAAAGAATAAAAAACCTTTAGCCCAAAGTCTCCTCCCCTCTCAGACTCTAAGGACCCTGCCTGCATGATGGTCCCATGATCCTTCTCAAAAGCAAGAGGACCTGAGTTATCAGTTTCAGGGTCATTATCTGGATGTGGGGGAGAGGGCCTTTTTCCCAAAGAAAAGAGGGAAGAAAACTTAACTAGGTTTACTAAAAATTAAGAACTCTGCAAGAGATGTCCCATGTCATTTTCTGCTAAAAGATTAAGAATTTTACAGGTGATATCCCGTATCAAACCTATATGATTTATTTTTTTTTAAAAATAATGTTAAATGCAGTAAAAGATGCATGCCACAATATCAAGCAAATACACTTTTTATTTTGTGTTATTCTGAATTAAACATTTTATATTCCCTCGCTGAACCAACTTCATTATTTGTAACTCTTTCTCTGTTATCTTTAACTTTAGTATTTCCTTTTTATAAATCTAAATTTCGTTATCTCACTTGTTTAAATTAATCGAATTGACCCAAAATGTCATCCACTAGAATGTGTTCTAGAAAGAGGTAGAAAAAGAAGAAAAGTAAAATATACAGCATTAAGTTATATAAGAATTTTACAAAAATGTTTTACATTAACTATTCTTCCATTAATTCAACACACTTTTATTAAAAATATTTCTACATTAATTTGAAATTTACATGCTTGTCAAACTCACGTAAGCATAATGTTCTACTTTTAACTAGTATGATTTGTTATCTTTTTGTTTTTTGCTTTACATATATATGTTTTCTGACATAGAAAGGATCTATTAAAAATGTGTGTCTTAGTCATCTGAATTTTCTTACATTAAATTTATAATAAATATAATATTTCAAATAAACAAGTGTTCTGTGAATACCTACAGTTTTAGATCTCTGTTCAGTACTTACTATATGTGGATCAATTCAATAGATAAGAATAAAAACAAAAAAGTTCAAAACTATAAGGGAACCATAAAGAAGTATTCAAATTTTGCTGTGAGAATATTTAAATAGCTCATGTAACTCTGCTGTGGGAGGTAAGGGTGATAATACCCAACAGCAAGGATTTCATTAGCAAGTTAAGATTTAGCTGAGATTTGAAGGAAGAGTAGAATGTAACCAGGGACAAGGAGTGAGAAATGTCTTCTTAGAAGAGAATGGCGAATACCACAAAGCAAGAGAAAACTTAGTAAGAGAAAACTTGGTCGAAGAGCTGTTTGGAGGAGAAAGTGAATAGTAAAACATGAGGCTTGAAAAGGTAACAGAGACAGATATGTATTCTGCCCCCAAATTCCTGGAAAGAGTGAGTTTAAATAAGGGATCCAACCAGAACATATTTGCCTGTTAGAAAATATTTTTAACTGCAATGCAGAGAACTCAAAGGGTAGGTAGAATGTGACGCCAAACAGAGAAGTATTTATAAGACGGTCTTTTTTCATTAATCCAAGGCAATAAAAAGATACTGACTGAATCATAATCCTGATAATAGAAATGGGGGAAAAAAGTGAACCAATTCTTGGGGTAGAAGAAAGAAGTGTCAATAAAATTCGGTCACTGATTATATGTGGGATCTTGAGAGGAGGGAGCAGTCAATAAATGATTATCTGGCTTGGGCAAATGAATAGATGGCAAGATTATTAAATGACATGGAGACTGAAAGAGGATGATCAGGAACAAGATTTATTTAGGGCAGTTAGCAAGACAGTGAGTTTAATTTCAACCATATTGAGACTGAGATGTCAATAAAGTATCCCCGTAGACTTAAGTAGGATGGGAAAGGTATCACAGGAAAATTCTAAGGACCTATTGGGTATTAAAAAGCCCGTAGATGCTTGGAGAGTAAAGGATGTGTTAAAAGTGGGGTGGAAGGTCATTGAGATCAATTTGACATATTTTACATTTTCTCAAATGACTGGCCCAGAATTAGGGTTATTATGTTTAAGTCAATTTAGTAAAGGAATACAAGAACTTTTTAAGAAGGGTCCTACTAAGAATGCTCAACATTTTGGTAGAAAATAATTTTGACAACAAACAGCTTTCAGTATTCACCTTATGATCAAGAGAAAGACTGCAAAGGCTGGTCCTGACATTTATTTGATTTGTATCCTTTGACAGTTTCCTTAGCTTCTTTACTGTCCTCACAAGTACAACAATAATAATAGATAGTGAAAAATACAACCTATCTTGGCAGGTTATTGAAAGACTTGAATGGAATAAAGTATATGTAAATGCCTATTGTATTAACTAAAGTTTAGGATATAGCAGAACTAAAAAAAAAAAAAAAGACTTTTCAATAGATAAGAATAGATAAGAATAGATTTATTTTCCCCCAAAAAAGTATCTTTTCTGCTTTAAGTGCTAAATAACATAAATCTGTGTCCCCCCTTTTTTGCTGTTTGCCCCATTTATTCAATAGATACTTTTGTAGCACCTGCCACGTGTATGGAGTAACGTTGCATGTCACCAAGGAATTCCAAACAACATAAAACATATTCCCTGTCTTGGAACAGCTTATCATATACTCAATACTATAAGCTGTGCAAAGACCAAACAGTAAAAGAGCTACAAGAAATTGTTTGTGGAGGTCAAAGAAAAAAGATGATGAAAGAAACAGTGGTTCTCCTGTGTAACGAGATCCAATGGTCCAGTCTATACTGATCGCCCCATTTCTGGTTGCCTACAACACTTAGGCAATCTCCATGAAGCCAGTTCTTACATGGATGGAATAGAGGTTATAAGTACTGCTTTCATAGTCCATCGGATATGCTTTAACTGGTTCCGCCAGTATTAGCAACCTAATTACTAGTATAACCTAGTAATAGGTGATAACTAATTAATTACTTAGAGCCTCAAAGCCCTGGTTTTGAAGTGAAGATTACTATTATCCAACACCCAAATTTTTTAGAAGTTTAAATGGGTAATAAAGCCCCTACTGTGGTATCTGACCTATAATAAAAATTCAACAAAGGGTAGCTAGTAGGTGTGGTGAAAAAGAGAAACATTAATTTTATTATAAAGAAATTTTACAAATATCTAATTTAGTGTTCACAACAAACCTGTTATTTGGATATTATTATTCTTATTTCCTAGTGAGGAAAATAAGGTTTTATGGCATTCTTTTCAGATAAGGTAAGCAAAAAATTTAAGAGCTTAGGAGAAAGGCTAGTGTTCACAAAATGACCTTGAAATTTATGACTGAATAATAATACAAAGCCAAGAGATATATAAAAATTATTTTGATATCATTTTCATATCTGCTACAGTTATATGATACTAAGATAATGTAAAAATTTCTACAAACTCATGGGTCTTTAGACTTGGAAAGAAAACATACTTCCATAAATAAAAAATGAAAATCTAATCAAATTTCTTTCTTCAGTGAAGATTACAGACTCTTGTTTCATTTAAAAATTTAGTAATGATGTGACTCAACTTTAAGAAAACTTCCAAACATCCACTCATTTTAAGTTAAGAAGTCTCTGTTGGATCCTACAAATACACATCATATATGCATCAGAATTCCAGATAAGAATCCATTGTTTCTTTGTCAATATTGCCTGATCTCTAAGAATCAGAAAAAAAAAGGCAATTCCAAAAATTTCATGAGAAGGTAATCCCCCAAACTGTTTTGGGCATCATAATTGGTTCATGAAGTGTAGCATTTTTTTTTTAAACTGGGAAGACTTAAAACTAAGTATTAAGATGTTTAAGAGAATCACATGCATGATATTATTATGATGATGATTATTATTTTGTCATTGTAAGCAAACTATGCATAGATGGTATTTTAAATATATGAAATATTTAGGGAACTTTAGCATATTAGAATAATAAGTAAGGCCTATAACTAGTTTAAAATATGCAATTATGAAATTGATTTCAACATGAGATATTAACTTGAAATCTCAGTAAGCTTATTTACAGTATTAGACTATCTATCGGTATAGGCTTATTCTATTTTTAAATTTAATTTAGTAAATTTTATAAGAATTACATAAATACTTTGAAAATTTTTGGACAAAGAAAAAATATAATAAATGAAAACCAAGTATGAAATTCACAAATATACTTTAAAATGTATAGAGAATCTTATGTTTCTAAATATCGATAAAATACTTCCTATTTGAAAGAGTTTTTTTCCCCAAGAAAATTTAGCAATATACACTAATTAAATTTTATTTCCAAATTGTTGGAAATCTTAATTTGGACAACTTCGATTTTCTCTTTCTGTCTTTCTGTCTCTGTCTCTCTGTCTGTCTTTCTCTGTCTCTGCCTCTGTCTGTCTGTCTCTCTTTCATGTGCATGTGCATGCACACACGGAAGAGTGGTAAGATCTTTTGTATACCATATGCTAAAAGGAAAAAAAAAATCAGTCTGATTAAAGATCATTGAATTCATAAATATCATTCAGCTGAGTGGGTCCTAACACCATGAAAAGTTTATCCGAAAATCTCTTAAGCAGTTTATCAGGAATGCTATTTTCTTCCTAGAAGAAAGAAATGAATTAAAAAGTCTTCCCCAGACTAGGTTAGGGATAATTTTTTCTTTGTAACTCTTTTTGATTATTAAATTTATTAAATTTTATAAATATGCATAAAAAATAAATTTTATGATCTGATTCTAATAGTAAAAAGAACTGGGTTTTTCCTTCTTTTTGTTAACAAAAGCAAGTTAAGATTAGACTTTTAGTTACCCCAAAACCACCTTCAAAGATACTCCCCACCCCACAAAACCACATACATTTATCAAGCAAGTTTAGCTGTTTTCACATATTTCTGAATATGAGTGTATTTTTTTTGTGTGTATTTGTATATTGTGCATATGTATATGAATATATATCATGGTTAGTTTATATTTGATAACATTTCTACATTAAACATGAATTCGATATGGCTTATAATAAAATTCACACATTAACACATGTACCCAAGCTCATTAGATTAAAGATGAGAAACCATTCAGGGAAAAGGGGAATCCATGTTAAAGTAGCAGGAATAAAATTATTACCCTTGTTCCTTTCTTGTTACCTAAGCCTGACATCTCACATAGACCTGTATGTACAACTCACAGCAAGTAGAAGTGATCAGTATAGAAATTATTGTCCCCATCACAATTTGATCCTAAATCTTTGATCTTATTTTCCTGATCTCAGTCTTTTGTTTTCGTTCTCTGACTTTGATGCCCATTTCCTACCCTTCACTCATAAAACACTAATTTCTCAAAAACACTTATTGCTGGGAGTGTTGAGGACTGACCTCTTTCAGTGAATTTCTATGTTTATCCTGAGGTCATGCCAGCACGCCACTCCCCCCACATCTTGCATCTATGGAGAGGACATTGCAGCCCCATACAAAGAAACGCAACTGGAGGGCAATTCTGGGCTGTCTCAACAGGAACTCCCCATAAGAGTGGCTGAGAACTTTTTTGTGAGCTGTATGAAAGCTCATCTTCCATCAGTACAGTCCTGCTTCCTTCACCATCCCCTCCATGCAGACACACGATGATCTCAAGAGGGTTTCCCAATAAACCTCTGGCGCACAAATTTCCCTCTGAGTCTGCTTCCTGAAACTATGAACTTCAAAGAGAACATAAAAGAATCATCTGGAAGCCTATCTTCCATGGAAAAAAAAAAATCTGTCTTTGGTTATTGACAACTAGTAGAAGATAAAGGAAAAGTGTTACAGGGTAAAAAGGGAATAGCAATTCTACATGGCAGCAAAGTAAAAGTAAGAGTAGACAAGGGGAAATGGTCAAAAATCAACTATGGTAGGTGATCTAATGAATCCCAAAGGTGTCTATGCCCTATGCCCCTGAAACTATATTTTTTGTATCATTACTATTACATGGCAAAAATTACCTTGCAAATGTGACTAAGGTTAAGGACCTTGACATGAGAAAACTACACTGGATTATTCACTTGTGCCCAATCACATGACTCTTTAAAAGCTGGGAACCTTTCCTGGCTATGGCAAGAATCTCCAGAGCAATGAACAGACTCTGGATGCAATAATTCTAGCTTTGAAGATGGAAGAAAGGCTCATGAGCCAAAACCTATGTGCAATCTCTCAAAACTACAAGAGATAAGGAAACACATTCTGGAGAAAGGAATACAGCCTTGCTCACATCTTGATATTAGCGCAGTGAGACCTGTGTTGGATTTCTGATGTATAGAACTATACATTAGTTTAAGGAACTAAATTTGTAGTAATTTGTTACAGCAGCAGTAGAAAACTAGTACACCAACCTACGGAAGAACTTGAAGAAAACAAAGGCTCATTAAAGATGTGGCGAATTATAGTAACAGAAAGCTAAAGCATCTTGGAGGAAGGAGCAACAATTTGGAGTATAAAAGTTAGTTTTCATATAAGCAACATCCCAGAGGTTGGAGAACAGCAGTATTTGTCATTGGATGATTATCTTTGTTTATCCTTGGCTGGCTGCTTATGAAAGATCTGAGAAGACTCTTCCACATTTCTGATGCTGGCAGATTATTAAAATACGTGATGAAACCTGGTTCTCCAGTTAGTACAAAAGGTTATATATAGACACACAGGCAAACATGTAACCTAAAGGTGCTAAATAATGAAAAGAAATATTTTGTATTATAAATATTACTTAATTAATAATCTGTTAATGTAGATTAGATGAAAGTTTGTGCATAAAGAAAGGTTACTCTGTTGCCCCTGATTTCCAGCCTATACATTTATTTCAAAACTTTCCTGGAATAGCAGAAAAAAAAATGACCAGTGTGTCCCTCAGGGCTGAGGAGGGTTTTGACTTAGAGAATTTAGGATTGAGTAGGTACTGTTACCCATAAAGTATTTCCCCTTCTCTGTAGGTTGCAGGAAGTGGGCCTAGGTTAAGATAAAATATTTTAGATGACATAATGTTTAGATTATTATTTTCTTCTCCTTAAAGTTAGTGTGAGAGCAGCTGAAACGGTTGTGGGAAGAGAAGAAAGTCAGTTCTCCCACAGGTGAGACTATCCCTTCCTGCCTGGGATCGAGGTTAGTGAAGGAAAAAGTTGCTCATGTGCTTACTACATATCAGTGAATAGATCCTGTTTTCAATGCTGAGTCTCCCATGTTTAAAATAAGTGTGTAGTGATTGAAGCCAGAGAATCATCTGAGGTACTATTCTGTATTCTGACAGGAGAAAACCAGGTTTACGAAGACACTTTAGCAGCTAACAGAATCATTAGTAATTCCTACTTGTTATCCCAAGAGAGCCCTTGTGTAGCACAGTATGCAAGAGAGAGGGAAAAGTTATACTGAGAGAGTGAGAACTCAAGGATTCTAGAGCTCAATTGCATTAGTCCTGAGTTGCTACATTGTAAGATATAGGGATGTAGAATTTAAGGTCCCAGTGACCCCTAAACAAACCAAAAATTTACAAAGGAAGTGTCATATTGGAACCCATATTCTTTAAATAAGTCCAATATAAATAGTTATTCCTCCATTATTGGAAAAACAGGATGCTTTGGTTAATATTACACTAAAGACTCTAGCTGGTATTTTGGAAAAACAATGTTATTAAAAAAAATGGACTTCATCTTTAAAATCTTAGAATCTCATTTGATGTGGGCATACTAGTGCCTTGAGAGATACCTGGGAACTAGTGAAAAATTTGTGACAACCTTGTCAAATTGCACCTGGTCCTCAGCTCATTCAGTAGAATGGTGGGCTGTATCAGTTACCCACACAATTTAGGCTGTTATTTTTTTTAATCTTTTTTGATTGTGCATGTTTAGTTGATTTTTGGAAGTGAAACCTACTATATGCAGCAATGTCACTGAACTTAGGTGATACCGCTTCCTTCCTGACTCACCCATGCCTTCTCTTAAAGAAAAATCCATTAAATTGGGACTTCTGAGAATTTCCATCAACTGAAAAAAAAAGAGGACAGCTTCATCTTGGGATTAAAACTCTCCTGTCTCTTCACTTTTATAAAACCTGGTAAATATGTCTCTATTTAGCCCATTCTCACTTAGATTTGATATTAATGTATATGTCTGGGTTTTGACATTTTGGGGTAGAAATTGTGTTTTCTCTGTTTCAACATTTATTTATATCGGGTATAGTGCATTTAAAAACATTTAAAAATTCTAAAGTAAAATTTCTAATGATGGCATAATAAACCTGTCCTTTATAGTTTTGAATTTAAGTTGATTCTCGTTTTCTACCTTTATAAATAATATTTGGATAAGCTTGCTAAGTGTAATAAATAAAAGCAATGTGAAAATTCACATCAAATGAATTTAAGCCAGATCAGATTTTGCCATCAAATGAATTAAGAATACCTATATTTAGCAAGTTTGAGTCCTGACCCTACCCTAGTCCTAATTATTTCACAGGGCTTCAGAACAACAAAGATTTATCAGGAGCGAGGGCAAAGAGGTTACTTTTTGCTTAATTGAGGAGTAGTGTTTCAATTCTTACTCTTTTATCTTATCGCTAAGTTATAAGTTAAATGGTAATTTAAGGTTTTTGTTATTTTCTCCATGCTGTTCACAGCATTGGGTATTGTCCCAATTGTTCTGATTACCTCTTGCTGTTTAAAAAAATTACTTCAGCATTTAGAGGCTAAAATTAATACATTTCATGAATTTTTGGTTCAGAATTTAAGTAGGGCTTGGCTTAGTGATTCTTCTGCTCTATTTGAAATCAACTGTATTCAGCTGGCGATCGAACTGGTCTAGAGGGGCCAAGATTTCTTTATTCACACATCTGCCACTTTAGTGGGAATCAGGAGATGACTGGGTTCCACTGGGTCTGCTGGTCAGAGTGTCTACATGCTTCCTCCAGCATGACACTCTGAAGGCAGAGGGACTTCTTTCACAGTAGTCAGCATCCCCTTGAGAGAGTGAATCTTTGGGAAATTATTTCAAGTTTAGTGATACGAACACAAATGAAAGGCCTGTGAAACATACCCAACACACACACACACACACACACACACACGAAGTTATGATTAGAGATAAAATTTTCCATTTCTTGAAAGCCATGTGCTAGATCTTTTCCATATTAATTCAAAATAATTTTATTCAAAATAATTTTAAAGATAAAAGAAACATCAGAGATGGTGGAGAGAAAGTGCTAACATTTATGAGTTATCCATTGAGCTGGTTACTTAGACAAGTAGCTTATGAAAAAAATATTAGGATATTTAATCCTCACAGAAACCTTGCAGAGTAGAAACTAAGTAAGCACTCATTTCACTCATAATGTTATAAATTAGAAGGTTAAGGAATAACCTTCAATATGTTATAAATGATAAATAAGGAAATTGCTGCATATCACAAGTAGGAATTCAAACTCAGTATCCTTTCCATTTCCCTATAATGCTTCCCTGGTATTTTCCCCAAAAAACTACCCTGCCACTCAAGTTTTGCTTGTTTGTTTATTTTCTGAAACTTCATTCAGATCATTATAGAGGAGACTTAAAAGACACTTGTTAGTACTATGTCAATATATATTCCTATTCTCAAACATATGACAAAAGTATAGAAACAGATAACTAAAAAAATGAAGAGTTTTAAAAATGTGCTTTGTAGGTATCATAAAGAACATTTCAATAATACAACACCCCACACACTCCACCCCGCAAAGAAAACAAAACAAAACAAAACAGTAGAGCCAACATTATAAACAAGGGTGAAATGTTCCAGTGAAAATGCTGTCTGTAATAATCCACTACATTTTCTTCATTGACACACACTAACTAAATAATATGTTAAATACTGACACCTAATGTTAACTTTTTGTAATATAATTTCAGAAAAGTTTTTTTCAATATCCCAAAATAGAATTTAGAAATCTACTAAAGAAATAAGGTTAAGAAAAAAAATCTTATAGTTTTTCAAAATAAACTTAGTTATTTGATTGTCTGGTGTTAATGGGATAATATGTCTGAAAAATTAAAGGTAGAAAAAACAATTCATATACATTTAAAGTTTACGATAAATGTATGGGCACACAACTGAATTGAAGATTAATGGCATACGAGTGTTATTGACAATATCTCAACATACTAATGTTTTAATGTAGGGGCCAGTAAACATCTTCTGTCAAGGACCAAAGAATAAATATTTTAGACTTTGTGGATTATAAGGTCTATCACAACCACACAATTCTGACCTAATAGCATGAAAAAAGCCATAGATAATACCTAAATGAATTAAAAAGTTGGCAATAAAATTTGAATTTCATATAATTATCATATGTCATGAAATTAAAAAATAAAATCAACCATTTAGAAATATGTGAGCTCTAAGACAGACTGCTGGATTTGGACTTCAATTCTACTTTCCAGCTATTTGATCTTGGTTCAACTAAGTTGCTGTATTAATAGTTTCTTTCTTTATATTTAACAGCAATATTTCATGGTGTCTATACCACTGTTTGTTTAACCATTCATTCATTGAAAGAAATTTAAGTTGTTTTCATTATTTATTAATTATGATTAAATTTGTTATGAACATTTGTACAGGTTTTTGCATTATCCAGGTATTCATTTCTCTGATATATATGTATACTACATCTTCTCCATTTATTCATTGATGAATAGTTAACACTTAAGTTTGCTTTTATATTTTGGCTATTGTAAAAATTGTTGCGAAGAACACAGGGGTTCACATATCTTTTCAAGTTAGTGTTTGCATTTTTTTCGTCTGATAAATAGACAAGAGTGGAATTGCTGGATTATATAGAAGTTCTATTTTTGATTTTTTGAGGAAACTCCATACTTTTTTTTCATAGTAGCTACATAAATTTACATTACCATCAGCTATGCACAAGGGGTTCCTTTTTTCCACATCTTTGCCAATACTTATTTCTTATCTTTTTAATAACAGCCATTTTAAGAAGTATGAGGTGACATCTCATCTTGGTTTTGATTTGCATTTCCTTGATGACTAATGATGTGAAACATCTTTTCATGTACTTGTTGGCCATCTGTATGTCTTTTTTCAAAAATAGCTCATTAGATCTTCTGCCTATTTTTAAATCAAATTGTTTGAGTGTCTTGCATTGTTCTGTTTTGCTATTGAGTTGTATGAGTTCTTAAATATACTTAGGATACTAACTCCTTATTAGGTATATGGTTTACACATATCTTCTCCCATTCCGTAGGATGCTTTTTAAAATGCTGTTAGTGGTTTCATTTGCTGTGCAGAAGCTTTTTCAGTTTAATGTAGTCCCATTTGTTTATATTTGCTTTTGTGGCTTTTGCTTTCAGGTTAAAACAATTATTGCAAAGATGCATGTCAAAGAGTTTACTGTCCATGTTTTCAAGAGTTTTATAGCTTCAGGTTTTACGTTTAGTGTTTAATCTATTTTGAGTTAATATTTTGTGTGGTGAAAGTAAGATAGTGGTCCAGTTCATGCTTTGGCATGTGGCTGTCCAGTTTACCTAACACCATTTATTGAAGAGACTGTTCTTCCCCCATTGTATATTTTTGGCTCCTTCGTAGTAAATTAAATGACTATTTGTGCATGGATTTAATGTGAACTCTCTCCTCTCTTCCATTGATCTAATTATCTGTTTTTATGCAAATACCATACTATATATTTACCATAGCTTTATAATAGAGTTTGAAATCAGGGAGTATGATGCCTTCAGCTTTGTTCTTTCTCCTGATTGCTTTGGCTGTTTGGGGTCTTTTGTGATTCCATAAAAATTACAGGTTTGTTTTATTTCTGTGAAAAATGCCTTTGGGATTTGGATAGAGTTGCATCGAATCTGTGGATAGCTTTGGGTAATATGGATATTTTAACAATATTAATTTTTCTAATCTGTGAGCATGCAATATTTTTATATTTATTTGTGTTTTCTTTATTTTCCTTTCTTGACGTGCTGTAGTTGTAAGTTTACAGGCTTTTCACCTCCTTGGTTAAATTTATTCCTAGATATTTTACTATCTTTTGATGCGATTATAAATTGAATTGTTTTCTTAGCTTCTCTAATAGTTTGTTATTAGTGCATAGAAATGCATAGATTATTGTGTGTCGAGTTTGTATCATGCTGCGTTATTGAATTTGTTTATTAGTTCTAATAGTTTTTGATGGAATCTTTGGGAATTTCTACATATAATTTTATGTCATCTGCAAATAGTGAGTGTTACTTCCTTTCCAATTTAGGTGAACTTTATTTCTTTTTCTTGTCTAATTGCTATGGCTAGGACTTCCAATATTATGTTAAATAGAAGTGCAACAGTAGACATCTTGGTTTTGTTCATGATTTTAGAAGAAACACTTAGATTTTTAATAGTTATGTTATTAATGGTTGCCCTGAGGAATACAAGTAACATGTTAACTCAAACAATCTAGTTTGGATTATCATCGGCTTAATTTTAATAACATATAAAAACACTGCTCTAATGTAGCTCTATTTTTTTATACCAAATGTTTCAAAAGGAAAGCAGCAATTCGCCTCAGTCCTACTAATTCTTTCTCCTTTTCTATATATTTTTTAAAATTTTCTCTTATGAAAAAACTATAATTTTAAAATATTTTCTAAGCTGCAAATAACTAATAAATAGCTAAACATTATTTCAATTGGATGAATAGAGGACTGTGAAGATAATTTTTCTTTATTGTATAGTTTCTCTAAACTCAAACTCCCTTTACTAGAAATGTTTTTAAATGCTGTCATGTATCTGATAGCAATGATTGAAATAAGTTTTGTCCTTTGGATAACTTCTCTCCTTCAGTCAACACACACATATATGCCCTAACTCATTAGCGTTAATATTTTCTTATAAAAAGTATATTTTTCAACATTTCTATGATATATCTAGATTTGCAGAGATAAATATGTTTGTGTCTTTTTTCTTGTGTTTCTGATACTCAGAATTAAAACACTGCTACGTCTTCACTAGATGTAAGATGTTGTGCATTGTCATCTAATAGCTCTCCTCTTTCTCAGTTTATGTGTGTTATTTACATAAAGGGAAGGGCAGGTTTTTATTTATATGACACCATACCTCCTCGACTTGCTCGAGCCTGGATTACAATTTGTTGTCTAACTTATCAGAAATCTTTTTTCAGTTACAATAGTAAAAATTCAATTTTTTTTGTCTACATGTTTAAAATGTTTTAATGCTGCAATTCATGAACAGCCTTAGTTTAGTTGCACACAAACCGAATGATATTAGAACTCTTAAGTTACAACTTTCCCTCTAATTATAAGCCATACTTTTTTGTTTATGTCATCTGTTAAATAAACAGCTTTTGTGCTTGCCAAAAGAATATTTAAAGGTATTCTTATTTACATGTATGTTGAAATTATGAATAAAGACACAAACATGGTTTACTGCATGTTACAATTAATAAACCACTGCAATCAAAACATTATCTTCCTTTCCAACTTAACAGCATCTCTTTAAACACAGTTTATTTATATATACACACACACACACACACACACACACACACATATGTGTGTGTGTGTGTGTGTGTGTGTGTGTAATGTCTTTGACTTCTATTGAAGTAAAAACAACACTTGGTATCAGTTTTGCTGCAATTTTGGATTCACTATACATGAAAGAGTATGTTAAAACATGTTGAGAATTTAAGGTTTTCTTAATATTAATTTGAAACATGGAAGGCATACCTGCTACTATGTGAGGCTGTCTGAAGCAGATATGACTAATGCTCAGCAGAAAAGAAGACAGCATAAGTATCAATCAGCCTCTGACAAACATTAATTATTAGTTTCAAATCAATGTTACTATCTTTATTCTTTTCAGTAAATGAGATTCTGCTCTTATAGAAGTCTGTTTTAATTTATATCTTAGGCAATATCTTCATATATTGATAATTACAATGGATGCAAATTAATCTTTCATAAGTAAGCATAAATAATTAAATATTCTTATTTAGATATTAGCTAATAAGAAACATACTTTAGTAATTTGAGCTGACTTTATTTCACTGATGACTATTCATCAATTTTTAGTTTTTAAATATAATGATTCTTCTTATTTCTTGACTATTTTCTATGTATCCCATGTGTTAGATTTTCTTTTTAACTTTCTATCAAAGTTATTCATGTATATAGTTAACTGTTATACAGTATTTCCAATACTAGTAGTATGTGCCACATATTATACAAATGTGTTTTATGGAACTGTTTAACCTGCAAGACAACCCTATGAGGTACTACTATTATTGCCTAACTATACAAACAAAGAAATGAAAGTGTTGAGCATTTAAGTCATAAGATTACAGGCCTAGTAGGTACTAGAGCCCATATTTGTACCCTGTATTTTGGTTTCAGAGTCTGTGAACTTAACCTTTACTGAATGCTTTGCATGTTTTAATCTTTGTGAACCAAACAGTAGTCCACACCTGCTTTTAGCCTTTAATTCTTTCTAATTGAGTCAATGGTTCTCATTTTAGCTATTTCTGAGTATATTTAGCTCCATATTTTAAATTATATGAATTTCTTACAGTTTCCTAATTTTGAATTTACAACATTGTTTTTCTATCTACTGTGGAAATTATTATTATTATTTAGGTGAGGCAACCCTTAGTTGACCTCACAGATTGCAAGGACTTTGTCGGCTTACAATCTCTTATTTTTTTAAATTTTTTTTTTACACTTACAATACCTGGTTTTCCTAGGTGGTCTTTCATCCAAGTACTAACCAGGCCTGACCCTGTTTAGCTTCTGAGATCACAGAATCGGACTTGTTCAGGGTGGCATGATGGTAGACCTATTGTGGAAATTAAAGATTTAGTCGTTACAGATCTTCTTCTCCCCCCGGCCTACAAACACTTATACACGAACACACTTTCTCTTCTTTCATCCTCCAAATATGCTGAAATCAAGATTTAGATTACATCAATATTCATTGTTTGCATGTTTATAACCACATAAATATTATTTACAGCTGGTGTTGTGTGTAAGTGAAAGAATAGGAACATATGTTAAAATATAGTGCAAACAGCATTTTTTAACGTTAAATTGAGAAATCAAGGGTATATCTTCTATGCTAAATGGTTTACTGTGATGTTTATTTTATCATACAGTCTTATTTTTTAGAGTTAATAATTTCCTTCTTTTACATTTACTCAATATTATTATCTTTATTAATCTGGATCCTCAAATTAATTCTGAGAAAATTTAAAACTCTTCTCAAAATACTGAAGCAATTCAGGCATTAGGTATTTCAGCAGTTTGTGCGTGTATGTGATAGAGAGAAAGAGAAAGAGGGAGAGAGAAAGAGAGAGAGAGAGACAGAGATAGAGAGAGACAGAGAGAGACAGAAATTTATTTCCCAGAGCCCTCTGAATGTTTGCTCCAGTCTGGTGTAGTTCCTTTCTAGGGTTGATGGACTGCTGTTGTCATGGAATTTCCCTTCAGGCTCAGTTTGAAAATTTCATTGCCATTTATTTATTTATTTAATTGCTTAGTTTTTTTCCAGTAATTTCTGAGAAGTAGTACATGGGAAAAAAAGTTCTAAAACTTTGCTAACCTGAACATGTCTTTATATTATTTCCCATTCAATTGATAGCATGGCTTACTACAGACTTCTCGATTGGAAATCATTTTTCATCTGAATTTCAAATGTTTTCTGTTGTTCTCTGTCTTTCAGATTTGGTGGTGAGAATCTCTCTATCATTGTGATACCTGGTATTTTTAATATAATTTGATTTTCTCTGCAAAGTTTTCAGGATTTTCTTTTTATCCTTAGTGCCTTATGTTTTTCCCATAATGTGATTTGTTTTTTAAACTAAACATTATGTTTAGTACTCATTGAGGCTCTTCTGAAAGTACATCCTTGTGTTGGGAAGAGTTCATGCGATGATTTTTATTTTTTGATAATTTCCACCTTTCTATTTTATCTATTCTCTCACAAATGCCAACCTCGTATAAATTTTTTAATCATCTCATCTTTTCTGTTTCACTTTTAAGGCAGTTCCTCAGTTGCATGTTCTAAAATGTCCTTTATATTTTTATTTCTGATATATTTTTAATTTTGAGGTTTTTTTTTCTTGTTCTCTGTACCCTTTTAAATGTCTAGTTTAGTTTTGTTCCATGGTTTTTCTCTTCTCTTGAAAGATAGTAATTATAGCTTTTGTTTCTTTTTTCTCCTTTTTTCCTTCTTGTCCCAATATATTATTTGTTTCCTTTAGGTTTTTTTTTTTTTTTAATTCTATTATATAATTTAAATATCATTGTCAAATGTCTGGTAATACTTTGTGTCCATTCATTTTAATAACTGGAACTCTAAAAACCAGGTGCAAGCATTTTGTGCAGGATTAAAAATTTTTGATTGGTGGGCAAATTATGCCACCATGAGATACATATAAAGATCTGCAGTTCTTGTTGATTGGACTTAGACGGTTTTTTCCAGAGGGAAGGAAGAAGGTGGACATGAGCCTGGGTGCATGTATAATTTCTTGAGAGCCAAGGAGGGAAGAGAGTTAGAGCTTTCATCATTTAGAATGCAAAATTTTGCTAAGTCACTCTATCTTTAGTCAAATGGCTCATCCATCTCCCTGGCTGTCCTCATGTCCCTAAATATAGAACTACAGTAGTTTGTCCTCTTTAGAAAGTAAACTCTTGCCTTTGGTTGGTATAAGGAAGATGCAATATTTAAGTTGCACAGGCTGAAGAGAGGGATCTCGGGTCTAACTGCTAATTTGAGACTTTCGATCACCTGTTTCCCATCTGACCAGGCATCCTGGCCTTCAGAAATAACTGGTACCTCCAATTCCTAAACATTTCAATGGTCCTTCGACCTGAATCACATTATTACCCTTGGATATCTTTTCCTCTCAGAAGAGGATTATATTTTGCCTTTCTTCATCCTGCTGCCAGTTCCTTCTACTTTCCAGCTTTTAAAGTGCGCTGACATCTTTCACATAACTATTATTCCTTATCATTTTGGGGTATTTCTATGTTTATGTCACCTTTATTTACTCACTATTATTTTTTGTGAGATAGATGACTAATATTACCTGGAAATGTAAATCAGTATACAGTAATTTTGCTCCCTTAAAATGATTGTAAGTTAGCCAACTTTCTCAGGGAAACTACTTTAAAAGCTTTTGTTTTCTTGTTTTCTTATTTTATTTTTTACTTTCTCAAGTATACATTTAAATCTTTAAAGGAGATGACATTTCCTGATGAATAGCTAAACACATGGGTACTGGATGTTAAATTGCAGAGGAGTGCATGAATTGATCACAGTGGATGTGTGGGCTTTAGCAAGACAAAAAAACATTCAAAAGGATGTTCTCTAACATTTAACAGGTTTTCCTTGGTCCTCTTAAGTATTGTTAAAGGAAAGAAACATAAGAGAAAGGTAACAAAATAGTGTATAAAAATATATGTAACAAGTTTGTTGTAAAATAAGTTAATATGGCCATCAGTATAACCACAGTTATGAAATAGCAATATTACTTAGAATTCAGTGAAAAATATGACATTTGGAGTCAGTTACCAGTTTCAAACAGTTTGGTTCTGTTGTTGTCACCTAAAAAAAGAATGTCTGTGATTCTCTCTTTCTGTTCCTTTTTTTTTCTCCTTAATTGCCATTTTTTCCCCCAGACCAGCTGTAGCATCTATGTACTGACTTTCATCCAACTACTTACTTTAACCCATAGAGAAAATGTCTCTCATAGACTCCATATATATCACTGCAATGTCTCCATTCTTGACAAGTTTGTTGTTTTAACACAATAGAATGCAAGGAGGGTTGCATGAAGTGAAGCCTCTACTTACTGAGGAGAAAAGAAAATTAAGACCACTGTTGAGTAAAAATCATCATAAAAATGCAGCAGTTTTCTTTACCTAAAATAATATTGTGAATATACACTATTGAAATTTCAACCGAAGCCCAAGAATTCAGTGTTAGTTTGTCTTTTATGGGGAGTTGTGCTTTAATGCATTATTCTCATTTGATTTAGGACGATAAAGTCATTCTTAATTTTGGTCCTGAGTGGAACACTGGGAGAGGGGTTTTGAGGCCCTTTTAAGGCAAAAGAGGTTGTAGTAAATGGCATAACCAGTACATTAGATGCCCTCGATTCTGAAAATTTTAGAATTATCTCCAACCTTGATAAAAGAAAAAATATTAATTTCTACCTATGGAAAATTGGTATCTATCTAAGCTATGTATTCTATATAACTTATATATTTCTGACATATTCTAGTAATTTCACATCTGAAATACATGCAATCATAAAAGATTTTCTGTTACTCTTTTGAGGCAGAGGTCACAGGGGTGGTTTTAATGTAAATGTGGACAGCATATATGAAGTGTTAGAACTGCATATTTCTCACTTATTACCTGCTTGGAAGAGACTAACTGTATATTTAGTTTAGTGGTAAGAACTGAGGGATATACCAAGAAAAACAAAATATTAACTGTATTAATGAGCAAGGTACATTAAGTTAGGGAGAAAAGATATACACACATGCAATGTAAGATATGTTTTTTTCAAAATCATCATAAGAAAATTATGAACGCAATTTTTGATATGCGGAGGCTGAAGGGATTGTTTCCATCATAAGAATATGTGGTGGGATATATTGTAGACATGATCTTATTGAAATCATGAATTTTGAGGCAAGTGTCCTGGAGTCTCATCTCAGTCATCACCAGTTTTTTTTTTCTTAATTTTTAAATCTCTTATTATTGCTCAGTTTTGAATTATTAAGATTCTGTCATACACTTTTTCCCTTTCCTCTTTCTTTCTTTTCTTCTTTCCTCTTTCCTTCCTTCCTTTCTTTGGTAAGAAGAATAATGACCCCCAAGATGTTCATGTTCTAATCTCCAAAATATATGAATATTTTGCTTTATATGGCAGGAGGAGAATTATGATTGCAGATGGAATTAAGATGGCTAATCTATTTATCTTAAAATAAGGAGACGATCTTGAATAACCCAGTCGAACCCAAAACCCTTAATAGTGGAAGAAAGAATCAGAAAAGTAGAGTAAGAGGGAGCTGTGACTTAAAAAAAAAAGATAAGATGTATGTAACACTCCTGGCTTTGAAGATGGAAAAGAGCTAAGGAATGTGGGCAGTCCTAAAAGATAAGATAGGCAAGAAAATGAATTTTCCACTAGATCCTCCTGAAATGAATGTAACCCTGACAAAACTTTGAGTTTGGTCTAGTGAGACCCATGCTGAAATTCTAATCTACAGAAATGCAAAACATAATAAATGTTTGTTGTTGTAAGCCCCTAAGTTTGTGGTAACTTGTTTGTCATTTTTTTATAGTGAAATTTTAAAGCAAATTCCAGACTTTATATTATTTCATTCTTATGTACTTAATATATATATATATAATCTAAAAATATTAGTATTGCTTACATCTACAGTATAGTTATCATGGCTAATAAATTGCATAAATTCTTTTCTTATTTAAATGTCCTCAGTTCTTTCAGCAATACACTTTTATAGTTGTTCTTTGAATCGAGATCTAAACTAAGTCCACATATTGCATTTACTTATTATTTCTTTTTACTCTCATAATCCAGTACTGTTCCTTTTCCATCACCTGTCCCCTGTTTTATTCGTACCATCGACTTGTTATAAGGAAAACTCGATGAACTGCCATAGCCCATATTTTCTTCTTTGTTGAGTTATATAACTTTTTCCTTTATTTTTCATAGTTTTTATAGACTGAAAATAATTCTAAAAGTTCAAATGGATTTAGGTTTATTATTTATTGAATATGCTACATAATGGTGGCATTTCATATCGCATTACATCAGGGACATAGTTACAGGTTGACCCATTTTTAGAGGTACTAATGTTGATCAATGAGTTTAGGTAGTAACAATCCGATGTTCCAACTGTTTAGTTTCTCATCAACTTTATTATTGATGTTTAACCTTTGCCTGAATCAATTATTCTATTATGAGTTGAAAATAATTATTTTCTAATTCTATTATTTCTTCCTTAAGGATTAACTATAATTTTCTGTAGAGAAAATGTTTTATGATATTTTTTATGTCTAAGAAAAAAGAGAAACATGTATGTGTATATTTTATCCACTTTGGAAAGACCTTTAATGTATATGTAGATATATTTACCTATTTTTATATAAATTTATAAATTATATATATGTATAAATACATATAAAGTAATAGAATAAAGCAAAACAAAAAAATACAGATAGTGGGAGGGAATAGGGTGAAGGGTATAGAAACACAATCCAAGCTTTTTTGAGTATGTCTTGTTTTGCATATTTAAAATTGAAATTATCTAAATATTTCATACAATTCTGAAATGTGTTTTAAAATTTTAAAGAATTTTATGAAGATTAAAAAAAATTCCAAAGTACTTAACCCAAAGATATATGTAATTTTGGTGTTATAACTACTCAGAAGAGAGTTATTACAAGTATCTTTAAATTATAGGAATTTGACTTACTATTTCTAATAAGATATATTCTTAAAACAAAACAAAAAAAGCTTCAAAAAATTTAAACTCTTTTAATTACATTATTCATGATAGTTTTGGTATTACTAATTCTAAAACTAAATTGTATATATATACACACACATATGACAAAAATAGTGTATTTATATATGATAAAACTAGTAATTACTATTATTAGAACCAAGATTTTTATCAGCATAAGAGATAAAGTATGAATCAATTAGGTTAAATAATAAATCTTATCATCATTAATTGAATTTAAAATATGAATATAAAATGAAGATATATTTTCTCTTAAAAATATGTGTTTTCCAAGTCTGTTAACTGAAATCCTGTAAACAATAATCAATGGAATTACAATGAGTATTCTTACTATTTAGATTATGGTTTCTAAATACCATTTCTCTCAAAAAGAACTGGATATTGTTAGAAGATTGAGTGCTGTGAAATTTGAGGTAGAAAAAATACAAGGTAAGAAATCCTGTCAATCTAAAAGCAATAAAGTTATCAAAAAATAGTTGCGGTGACATCAAAAGGCCTCAGAAGACACCTTACAGAGTCAAAAATTGAAAAACTGGAGCGTTAATAAAAATAATAATTGCAATAAACCAAAAACACATCACAAATATTCAAATCTGTTTTATAATGGTCCTCTTTATTATTTTTTTCTTTGAGCTTAAACATATTACAAGAGGGCAAGGAACATATCATTTATCTTTCTCAAACACATAATGCACATGCTAATGGCCCATACAAATATCAAATTTATCATCTCAGTAATAGAGTGCCCTAATCCAGTGATTTCCATGTTGTGCTTTATGATGTGATGCTTCCACAGCGTTTGCTTGCTTCTTTCTTAAGACTGTGAAAAAAATCCATTTAGTTAAAAATCAGTGCTTTAGTAATTTTAGTGTATGAAAGACATAACACACTTTGAATATATACCATATACTTTCCTTAAGAATAAGTAAAATGTTATTGAGCAGAAAATAGCTGTAGTAAAAGTTAATTTTTTTTAATTTTAAATTAAGTCATTGACCTCACACCTAGCATATTTTGCAGTCAGTTTTGTATAATAAGTAAAATTTAGTGATACACAAACAAACCTATGTGTTCTAATAAATCTCAGGGGATCACTATAAAAGAATAAGCATTTATATAAATGCGCTTGAGTTATTGAGAAAGCGTAATTAATTTTTCAGATATTCTACTTCAAAAATAAAAAGAATACATTATATTTTTATTTTTAGCCATAAAACATTTCTTGACAATTTAGCATATTGTAGGAGATTAGATATCAGAAAAAAAGAAAAACAACAAAAAACGCCTTTGAAAATGAGATGGTGTGAAAGCACAAAATTCTCAGAACCCTAAAATGAAATAAAAGCAGAAACCTGGGAGGTAAGCAAAAATCAAAGTGAGCTTAGGATCAAAGCATGGCTTTCTTCCTAACAGTTTTTGCCAATTCCTAGAGTCATTGAACTTCGGTATTGATAACTAAAAGGGACATGGAACAAGTTTCGGATGATCAAGGTAAATGAGCTGATAGGAGAGCCCTGCATAATGTTGACAACCAAAGGCTATGTAAAGGGTCAGCAAGAAAAATAACTATCTTCTAAAGATTTGTAACTATAAATTAGCCCTCACATGTTCTTGTGTCAGAAATAGCCCTGGACAACTGTCAAAAACAAACATGAGTATCTTCGGAGAAACATACTTCAATCCATTCTCAAAAAATTCCAAAAAGATCAAGGTAAATGAGCAGTTTAAAGTTAAAATTACAATATACACAGGGAGGCAGTATTGTATGTAAAAGCCAACAGAAACAGAACTGTATATTTATCATATATTAGATATAGAATAGAAAACACTTATGATTATTAAGACTTGATAAAGGAAATGCTGTCTTAGATTGAGTTGCCTAGATGTAGAGCTTGAGATGGGGATTTAGATAAGTATGTTTTATCGAAGAAGTGCTAATCAGGAAGAAAACTATGAGGAGGAGAATTAAGAAGATTATGGAGACAGAAAGAACTGAGCAAGTGTAAAATTCTAGTCTTGGCTTAATGATGGTTTCTGAAGCATTAACTGCAGTGTGTGTGTGTTCTCATTCTGTTTTTCTCTTCTACTTATGTAGAAGTTATAAATGTCTTTTCTATCATATTCTACTGTTTAGAGTGGAAACTGATGCAAGCACTTTGGAAAATAGTTTAGCACTACATAGTAAAGTTAAGCACGTGTATGCCTTATGATTCAGCATTTTCACAGTTCATGTCCTAGAAAAACTTTCAAATGAATGTTAAGGGAAGCATTGTTGCAATTTTAAAAGTATGTGGAACAATTCATATGTTCATCATTTGTAGAATGAATTAATAACTCCAATTATATAAAAAATATTGAGCGGCAATGAAAATGAATGAAAAGAGAATATGCAATGAATGAATCTCGAAAAATAGGATGTTGAACAAAAGAAGCAGAACATATACAGTATGATTACCTTTATACAAAGCCCACACACAGGCAAAATTAGCTAATATATTTTTATGGGTACATACAAAGGTATAGAACTTTAAAGAAAGTAAGAAAATCATTAACACAAAATATAATTTGATAATTACCTCTCAATTGGGGAGAGGAATGTAAGCTGTGAGAAAGGGAATTTCTAATGCTCTATTTCATGATGTTAGTGATGAGGACACAGTACCAATTATGCTTTGAATGGTTTGTATATATGGTATAATTCTATGTAATTTGAATGTGATTAACATGAAATATTTTAGAACCCCAACTTCATACACCTTCCCTTACCAACTAATTAATACCCCTGAGATTTTTCTTTCATAGTATCATGTCTGTCTTATAGAAGTTACAGTTTGTAATTATATATTTACTTGGAGATACACACACACACACACACACACACACACACACACACACACACACATGCTATCTGTTTTTCCCATTAAGCTATATGTTCCATGAGAGCTGAAACTGTGACTTCTTTTTTTTTTTTTTACCATGGTGAGGTTCAAAAATAATTTTTTTCTAGATGAACTCATATATGGTTGAATTTTAAGTTTTTTAGAACTTTTTCATCTATGAGGATAAACTTTGGCAAAAGTTAGAGTGGAAAGCTTTGCTTAAGCAATTATGCAATCACTCAAATAAGATAACATATAAATAGAGTAGCACAGTACATAGTATGTGGTAGGGTCACGATAAATATTAGTAGTTATTGATCTTGGTAAAGGAGTTCTGTAGTGTCTTTTTATTTAACTCTATCATCCAAAGTTGTTCAAGTTAATTTCATTCAAATTTGTTTTAATAGGGTAATAATTATGTCATAGTGACTCTTTCTTGATGCTAATATATACAAATGTAAACTATTTTGCTAATCCATGAACAGTGGTTATGACATCAACAGCTGAAAACTAGGGAAGTCCAGCAGGGCTGAATGTAACTGTGGTATTCATAGTGGGTAAGGGAAGATCCATAATTTTGAGATAGAAGTCAAGAGATGAAGCACTCATTTCCTAATTCTAACCTTCAAATGCAAGTATCTTGGGGTGAGTTGTTTTATTATTTTAGTGATAGAGCAACATTCAAAGTTTTTGTTTGTTTTGTTATTTTAATCAGGGGAAGTTCCCATAAAAAAAAGAGAGAGATTCCGATAACATTATATAAAGGGATCCCAACTGAAAAATGGATTAGGACCCAAGAGTGGGTGGAGAAATCAATTTAATGAGTTGCAACCAACATTTGTTTTAATGAGATAAATTAGAGTAATAAATAGCAGATCACAGACAAATAATTTAAGAAACTTTTGTTTTTGCTATGTACATTATTTTAAATAGACTGTTATATGTTATCTATTCACTGTGAAATGCATGCTAATTTCAGGTACAGTAATGGCAAAAATGGCCAATGGCAACTGTGAGAAACTGTTGATTGAAAATTGAAAGATTTTTCTTTCACAGATGTTAAAATATGATTAAAAATTGTGTATTAGGATAAATGAAATAAGGCACATGCACCATAAATACAGGTCTCTGATATTAGATATATTTCTTAGTTTGGATTGTGGCCAAAAATATTTGAAAACCATTGACCTAGACAATTTATTTTCTGTTCCTTAGATTAGAGTTGGGGAAAATATTACAAAATTATACATATATCAGAACGTTCAACTATAATAATATTTCTAAAATTGACACAAAAATTTTACATATATTATAAAATTGCCAAATTATAAATTAAACCAACAAAAACATTTCACTGACTATGAAATGTAATAGGCTCACCAAGACTGTATACATAATGTTCAAATCAATTAAGACCTTGATCCATAAAACACCAAAAAATTGGACAGCCATGTAGATTCCTCAGACACCTAGACTTTCATAAAAATTATATCAGATTTTTTTTGTGTGAAGTATGCAATTCATGGACAGTTACATGTAATCAGTTTTTAAAATGCTTCCACTTATTAAAATTTGAATAATCATAATCATAATAAAATAACCACAGATGTTTTAAGTATTATTTGCTTAATTTATTCTAGATGACACTCATTTTTCTTTTTATTTCTGCAGACTCAAGTACAGAATTGAACAGATTGATAAATTTATAAACATCATGGAAAGAATTGTAGAGAGGAACTGGAGATACTTGTACGCCATTTGGTTCTCGCTTGTCACACTATGGGGTGGGGGAATAAAGCCACAAAAGTATCAGCATTATTCCACAATAAAAATCTATATTCAAGATTAATTTACTGAAACAATCATACTGATTTCCCTAAAAACCAATATATAAGCAAATTTTTTCACTTTAAAATATAGCATTTCTATGTTATTTGAAGTTCTCTTCATAATTATAATTAATTAAAACATTAATGGATTGTTTAATAATATCCAAAAGCACTTTCCTAAAGTCCACTTAGCAATGATCTTCTTTAAGCATTCAATAGATCATATGTATAATTTGTCTGTGGAGAGACCCTTAAGAGCCCAGACTCTTGGACATATTTAAATGAATGACAACCGCAGACTGTTCTAGACAGTTTTGGTCAATTATTCTTACATTTAATTCTTTAATCCCTAATCTTGCAGGTGAGGAGTTGGCTGTAATTCTGGTATAGACTCTAAGAAAAAAGATTTATTTGATATGAAACATTTGCTGAGATGCACTCCCATGGTCAATCGAGGTCTCAAGCTGTGAATAAAAAAGTCTAGAGGCCATGTGCTGACAAGGGCTCCTCATGTATTCTGTATACAAGGAAAAACCTCAGACCAAACCCTTGGTTTCTGGTACTCTGTCCTGCTTAGTTACGCCCTCTGAGTCAACAACTGCAGAGAAACCCTGGTTTCATCTTTTTACCACCAATAGACTGAAACTTGTCACATCCAATCAGAACTAAACAAATTGTATTTTCATTTGCATCTATACTGACCAATCAGAACTGTATAATTTGGATACCTCCTTTGCATAAAATGGACATAATTTGGAACCTGGTCAGTAACCTCCCCTTTGTTTCCAGGGGAAACAATTTAGGTTGCTACCTGAACCTATGTCTCCCAGGTTACAGTCCTTTTTGCTTAAATAATACTTTTTTCCTTTATTAAAGTCTAAAATTAATTTTGATTTACAGTGGGAATGCTGAAATGTTATAAATTGGGCCTAGATAGTTTTCCTAGCCTGACGATCGCTACAACTATCTTAAGAAACACACAGTATAGGATGGACAATATAATAAATGGTTTATGTATGCTGGTCCATTTGATTCCCATAACAACTTTTTGAGGTAAGTATTTTTGCACCCAAATGTTAACTAACTTCCCTGAGAGCATATAGCTTGGACATAGAGCTTGATTTGGAATGCTGATATTCTGATTTGTTTCTTTAGAATCTACTGTGATCTCTTCTAAAGTTTTGGAGGACCACATGAGTGGAGAAGTTCCTAGAATACATTACCACTGGCAATAGATATATTATTGCCATTTTTCCCTGAAATTATTTCATTAACACTTATTAGTTCCCTTCAGAAGACTAAGAAGCCTAGTCATGCTCGATAGTTAAAAATAAAAATCATTCCATACAATGTTAACACTACTGAAATGTACCTCTGAATCTTTTATGACTTCAGTGACACTGTTGAAATAACAACTCAATCAAACAACTAAATAAGACTGACTTCTCTCCACCTCCACCATACTGATATGTTTTTAAATTTGTATCTATTCAATAAATATATATTGGAACTTTTATTAATGGAAACTAATGAAAGTGTGTCATAACTGATTATGATAAAACAAAATTTTCTGCCCAAACTGTAATGAAAAGAATGAATATATGACGTAAAACTGTTTCATATATCCAAAATTTGTGGTTTATTCTCTTTCATCAGAAATGACAGATCTCTATGCCTCCAATTAGCAAGTGCTGAATATTTAGTTGGCACTTAATTTATCCTTACTAACTGACTGATTGATGTGAAATAACATGCAACAGTGAATAAACCAAAGAATCCAAATTTTATCCCTAACATGCAACTAATAGAGAAAACATGGTACCAAAGCAAGAGATTGCTTACAACTATTCCTCTTTTTTCTAGTTCTTTGAATATATATTTCATTGGAACAGAAAATGACAATGTTAGCTGGCAGCCGCAGTCCTCTATATGAGATGGAATAATTAGGTTCACAACTGATTTCTTGGTTTCTGTTTTATCTTTTCCATAGTAATGTTTAATCATGTATTCCAGATAACCAGTTAGCAAAATAGATTTTCTTCTCAGTGCTTTCATAGTCGCTTTCCTAAAAATCTGTACAATGAGAAACAATCAGATTTACAATGTCTTGTTGATTTACAAAGAAGCAAAAATTAACTATTAATCATGCATAAAAAAATAAATGACCACTTTTAATCTCCCCAATAATAATCTCATTTTAAAGAGTCTTTTTGTAAAAACATGTCCTTTTTTATATTCTTTGCCATTAAAAACTAAATGCAAGGTTTCCATGTCAGAAAAACTGTAAAAATGTGATTTAAATGATACTTGTAAAAGAAGAAAAAAGTTGATATAATGTTTCTTAGGTTAACTTAGTATAATTAGTATGAATATTCCTTAATAAATACATTTAAATACATAAAATTTAAACTTTTTCTCCAAAACCACTTTTTACAATCATAATCAAGAAGTCTTTTTTCTATTCTGATGTCAAATTTGTTTGGTTCACAAAACAATGCAATAAGAACTAAATGTGAATGCATATGTGAAAGGCAGTGTTCCCAATATTACTTATAATTGTTTTAGCAATTCCTAAATCTCCCTCAGTTTAACAGTAAGAAAACAAGCAGTTAAATAATAAATCTAAGTTTTGTCAGACAGGGAAGTGAAAAATGTTAGATAACACACTTATGAGTACTGAAACATTTGGGCTTTCTTTCTTTTTTTCTATCTTTCTTCTGATATCATTTTTTTTTTTCCATGCTAGATTCTAGCACTGGTCTGAGAATACTGCCGTTTTCTGCCTGAAGTGTCTTATAGTAAGATGAATGACAAGGGCACACAATCACTGGTGTTGGAACATTAGAGGTCAGAACAGACATGCTTTTCTAGCTTATCTCTTAAGGTCAAATAGAGTTTAAAAATATATCCTACATATAAGAATTGAATGAACTGCAGAGTGTGATGTTCACTTAATGTTCATTTTCTGTATCATGTTATGCCACAGAGCAAAGATAGGGTCATTTGGTGATATCTAGACTGTAAAGCCTATGAAAACAGTTATTTCTGTATATATGTATACATGTGTGGGCAGGCATTCTAATAGAACTCAAGCCATCTGGGCATACATTTTCTTTACCTTTATTGCATGGAGGCTGTAGATTTGGCTGAAGTAGAGGAAGGGAGTTGTATTGAAAGTAGTAGTATCTAAGGAGGAGAGAACGAACAGAGAATAGAGTGATATCTGTCTCCCTTTGCCAACCAGACCTCACAGACTATGTTTGCCCTTAGCGAAGAGATCAGCTGCCAGGAGAAGCTGATATCTTTGTTTCAAAAGGCATCCGAGGTCTGCAGTGTAAATAATACGGTAGTCTCCCCTCATTCATAGTTTTGCTTTCCACAGTTTGAGTTGCCCTCTGTCAAACAAAGTTTGAAATTACTAAATGGAAAATTCCAGAAATAAACAATTCATAAGTTTTAAATTGTGTGCCATTCTGAGCAGTGTGATGAAATCTTTCACAGTTCTGCTCTATCCTGCCTGGGACCTGAATCACCCCTTTGTCCAGCATCTCCACTTGTATATGTTCCTACTCCTTAGTCTCTTAGTAGAGGTCTAGGTTAGCAGATAGACTATTACAGTATCACAGTGCTTATATCCAAGTCACCCTTATTTTACTTAACAGTGACCCCAAAGCACAAGAGTAGTGATGCTGACAATTCAGATATGTCAAAGAGAAGCTATAAAGTGCTTCCTTTAAGTGAAAAGCTGAAGGTTCTCAACTTAATAAAGAAATAAAAAGAATCATATGCTGAGGTTGCTAAGATCTACAGAAAAATGAATCTTCTATCCGTGAAGCTGTGAAAAAAGTGTGAACAAGGACGAGTACAGTACAAGACATTTTGAGAGAGAGACCATATTCACATAGCTTTTATTATAATATATAATGTTATAATTGTTCCATTTTATTTTTAGACATTATTGTTTATCTCTTACTGTGCCTAATTTACAAATTAAGCTTTATTGCAGGTATGTATGTATAAGAAAAAATAATATATATAGCGTTTGATATTATCTGTGGTTTCAGGCATCGCTGGAGGTCTTAAAATGTATCCCCTGCAGATAAGGATGGATTACTGTACAGCTTTAGGACTCAGGTAACCCCAGTTATATGAGTTTGGTAAAAGGCATCTCTTAGTTTTCTTGTGTAAAACAAAATGTAAGCACATTTGGCACAATGAGGACTCAAGTTTTGGGACAAGCGATGCAGATCAAGAGTCAGTGTACTAACAGAAGACAGGAGCAGGGACAGGCAAGGTGCTGCCCAGCAGTGTTTTGACTCTCAGATTTAGAATTAAAAATATGAGATAAATCTTTTCTCCAAGCTTCTCTTTGGAAATTAATAATTATTTAAAGGAATTTTAATTATTATATAATTCTGGAAAATTCTCTGGTTCTGATATGAGCTGCACAAAATGTAGATGGGGATAAAGGGTGAACTAATACTTATAATGATATGTCATTTTGCATTTATAGGTTCAGAAAACTTTGGGGAATATTACTTAAGTTTATAGTTTTTTGTTTTGTTTTGTTTTGTTTTTTTACAGGAGGCTTTGCCCTTAAAAATGTCTTTTAAAAGCTAGATACCATGTTTTTATAACAAATATCTCAACTTAACATAGTTACTCTTTGATAACAATAAAATAACTTTTAAATGTAAAACTATTTTTCACATACGACCATAACAAGGGCAGCTGCATTCAGAAGTACTCTTAAACTCTTCTCACAGAGTGTCAAAGTGTCTTCTGAGGACTCATGTAAAAATATTAAGAGGGGCCGATGAAGGAGTTTACAGGGAAATGGAGTAAATATCCTTTTAGTTTTTAGTTTTTATTTTTGCTTCTCATTATTTCTGTGCTTTCAGTACTGAAAAAGAATAATTTTTTAAAAAAATATAAAAAATTAAAAAGTATAGTTTGAACATATTCAGCTTTGATTCTTGGCAGAGTTTCAATTGCTTGCGTTATTTTTCTTACTGAATAAAATGAATGCAAAGCTTAAAAAGTTAGATTAAGTTTAAAAAGTAAAAATAAGTATAGCATATTGTTTTCGATTGTTATATATTTTTTCTCTTAAATTCTTAAAATTGGCTCCTTAAAAACTTTCTGAAGAATTACATAGTATATTTTTCCTGATTTACCATGTATTTTAGTTGAATTCTCTAATTTTGTACTTTGATGCTATTTATTTCATTATAAATGCATATACTGAAAGGGTCTAAAAATTGTCTGTATATGGCTACATAAAAAAATATGACCAAAACACAATATAAGTATTATTTAACTTCAAGTTAGTAATTGAATGATTGAGGGTACCTCTAAAATAATCTAGTTTAAACATCTTCATTTAAAAATTGAAGCAAATGAATTAAAGAGTAGTTGCCACTTGTGTAAGACAGTCTCCCCATAGGGATGGAATATTTGCCACTTAATTTGTACCCTAGTGCTCTTTGCCTTGATCCACAATATTTTTAAAAAGTATTGTATAAATGATTACGAGGCAGCAATAATAAAGAAATTTACCATGATTAATTTACCATATGGCAAACTCAGAAAGATCTAGAAAGTAGGACATTTTAACAGGTAGAGAATGGAAAGCAATGAAATGTATTATTTTGTAATTTCAGAATTTCACGAATTATAATGGGAAGGAAGAATTCCTTAAAACACTTTCTTCAACATAATGTTTGATTCCCTAAATATAATTTGGGTTAGAGCATAGCCCCAACAGTGAATTACATAAGTGAGGTATTTTCAAGAAACTCCAGAGAAGTGTATATCTCTCTTCTTGTGGCTCTTAGGATCTTTTTGCTAAGTTCAAGTTTAGATATTAAAAAAAAGATAAGTCAGTCTTCAGATTCCAGCTGAGAATGAAATCATATCTAGGTGACTATAATACAGTGTAGAAGGAAACTAATGGTAAGGAGAATAAGAATCTGACTCTTCTCACGGCTGAGGAGTGAATACTGGAAAAGAGCCTGCCCACTGCAGCAAATACACCAAAGTGAGAGTGTTTGAAAAGAACATTTCTAGATATAATTAAGAAGTCATTTGCAAAGATAAGGAAATTCAAGGGAAAGAGCTTTAGGTTCTAGCTCTTTCTAAGATATTCTTTAGTGCCTTTTTTTGATAATGTAATTCACCCTGATATAAATTTGCAGAGTAAGCAAAACTTTATTTTGTTTAAAATGTTTAATAAAAAAAACTCAAACAGCATTATCAATTTTTTAAGCAGATTGTCCCCTCCGGACCGCCCTCCCCACCCCCCCGCCAAAAAAAAAATGTATCACTGATTGAAAAATCTTGTTACTGGGTCTATTTCAACTTAAAAACAAACAAAACAAAACACTGCCAAAAAGTAAAAACAGCACAAGCTCCATCTAGTGCTCAAACTGAGTAGGTGCTCCTTAAACTGGGATAAAATGAAATGAGTTGATTCCTACGTTCTTGTAATGGTGAAGTTGTATAAAAATAGAGGAGCTTGACACTGCCATCCAGTGGCCGACATGAGAAACTGCTATAAGTGATCACGATCCTAGAATATAGGTTTAGAAGAGAGTTTTGGAAGTCTTTATCCAGTCATGCTGGAATACTCCAAAACAGGATTTCTTAAAATATTATAAACTAGCTTTTTCAATTTAAAAATATCAAATTTATTTGAATAGCTATATATTTTAAATCTCTATTAAAATATATATGTATATTTACTTAAAATATATTTTACTTAAATGTGTATATAAAGATATATTTTTCTTAAATATATTAATATTGTTATCATATAGTATGTAATTATCAAAAATAGATTTTCCAACTTTAGTATCACCCTGAAATTAATTAATATCTAAATAATTAGAATACAAAGATAGGTAAATATAGATATAGATAAGTATCTAGATATATAGAAATAGACAGATACAAATATCTAGAAAAACAAACTGATTCCTTGGATATTAGTCAGGTGAGACGAACTTTTTTAAGTGAAAATATTAATGAACTTAAAGAAAAATATTGATTCAGTAAGAGTAGAGATTATACGTGAATACAATGACATAGAAACCCCAGTTAAAAAAAAAAATCACCCTATCCCATGAGATAGTTCTGTTTTCCTCTCCTTAAAGTTAGTCTGCCTATAACTTTGTCACATGGCACTTTGTCAGTTCACCGATTCATGAAATAGAAGCAGAGTCCCCAGTAATCACAACAATGTCTAGCACATAGTACTTTCTTAATAAATAATTGGTGAATGATTGAATCAATAACTAAATATTGCATATTTATTTTGTATACAGAGAGACCAATAGAAAATTAAATGACTTATTCAAGTTCACATAAATTCTAAGCGGAACTTAAAATACGTCTCTACAGGTCTGTTCTATTTAATATTTATTAAGTTCCAACAATGTGCCAACCATTCTGCTGGGGCTGGGGATATAAATAAAAGGTGACAATTAGCACACAATCACTATCCTAAAAGAGAACACTACCCTTGGCACATTGTTCGTGCATAGTGAACATTTATAATCTTGCTGATTAGCAGAGAAAGTGTTAAAATATGTCACAACCAGGTAAAGAAAGAAAAAGGTAAAGATGTGGGAAGGTTGAAGCATAAATTACCTACCTCTAAACTAGCTTGTAAGGGACAGACCAAGAAAATGAGAGGATTTGAAATTCGAAATCCATTGGCCCCAGAGATCAACTGCAGTTCTGAAAAATTAATATCATGTTATTTTTATTTAATGTATCATAAAGTGACCTTTGTAGATTTTTTAAAATAATAATAAAGTTTTAGAGAAAAAGATAAGATTTAAAAACTTTTATTCCTAAAATTTCTGAGATATTTAAGGGAAACTCTGTGGACCTAAAATACTGGCATATTTCCTCTTCACCTACATTGTCCATCTGTCCTGCCTCACATTTCAGCAGACTACCAAACACTAGAGCCCTTAGACACAAAATTAAAATGACTTCTCCTAGAAGCTTTTCTAGACTCCACCTTCTGGCCTCCCATTCCTAAACCAGTATTCTTTGTTCTACTCCATGCTTTACTTCTTTTTCTATTATGAAACCATGTCAATGAGAGGAAAATATCAGAATTTAAATGGCTTATAATTGTAACATTGCCCAAAGGCATGTATAGAAATGAAATGACCTATGAAGGTGACTTTTAGCACTAGAATTATTAGGTTGAGTGGCTTTTCTTAGGGAAAGAAAAGGGAGAGGGCATAAAAAGTAATCTTGCTAAGTATGAAATATGAAAAAGATGAATACAGATATTATCCTAACTAGAATTAATTAGATCGAATAATAGAAAGTTAAATCCAATAGAGTTGTTAGAGATTAAATTAAAACTAAAACCAACTGAAAGAATTTCAAAATATTCTGGGCCTCTAGAGATTTATCTAATCTAGGTTTAGGCAAACTATGTCCTGTGGGACAGATAGGCCCACTACTCATTTTTATAAATAAAGTTTTATTGGATCATAGTTACACTCATTCATTATGTATGTCTATGCTTTAGCACTACAATGGCATAGTTGAGTATATACCATGGAGACAGTATAGCCTCCAAAGCTTAAAATATCTCCTGTCTGGCCCTTCACAGAAAAACTTTGCTCCCTGATCGAATCTAATTCCTTCATTTACAGATAGAAAACCCAGCACAAAGAATTTAAGTAACTTGCATAATAACAGAGCTAATTATTTTAGCAGCTAGGATAAAATACAGGTTTCTTTAATCGACTAGAAGAGCTCATCTTGATTCTTTGCGTCTTGGTTGTTGCAAATGTGAATATATTTCAAATAGTATCTCTGGGTTGGAAGCAATTTGAAGGATCGCATTTGTTTATGTGGAACTTTCAAAACATGAAGATTTCTGCATCCCATGTGATTGGAGATAGAGTAACTGAGGAAAAGAATTAGGAAAGTTTAGGAGCATCCTGTGCATGGTGTACTTTAATTTCTACCCAACTGGGGTGTAACTGCTACTGTTTAGTATGTTGCAAAACTACAAAAGGAGGAAAATTTGGGAGAAGAGAAAGATAAAAATGAATATTTCTTAAATAGCACTGCTCTGCTACTTGGTTTATGGCTTTGAACTTGTCTTACCTTTAAATCAAATCCTGAAATAGACATTATTCATGTTAAATATGTGAGAAGAAAAACAAAGGTGATATAACTTGTTCAGCATCACAAAACTATTAAGCAGTGAGACTGACACTTAAACCCCTCTGAGTCTAACTGCTAGCCAAAAGTTCTTGTCCTCACTGCCCACTGTTTTGGGTACTCCATATTGATGAGATCTGGGTCCCTTATGTTAGATTTCACTTTCTCTTATCTCTCGACAAAGGGATAGACTCAAAATCATGCTAAAATCTATAAACACTTAGTCTTACACTCTGGAAATGTCACTTCTTATTTTAAAAATTCTCAGTGGCATTTTCAAAGTGCGCTCTTCATGAGGCATGTATATTATACATCATACAAAGACAGATGAAAATTAAAATAAAGTTAAAATAAAATGACTTGTGAAGTGAAATTGAATACACTCACTGTTATCCATTTTAAATCTGGTGCTGAGTTCATTGCCAAACCATCCCACTAACCTAAAATATAAATAACATTAGATACTTTAGTCTATAAAAATAACCACAATTAATATAAAAATCATATTGAAATCATTTGTGATACAAGTCATCAAATACTTAAGTTCTATATGATATCCTAAGGCAATTTTTGTAATCTCATCAAGAATGAGGATAAAATCAATTTATTCATATTACTAGTTGTGTTCTTTTATGAAGTTAGGTCATCTGAAGAGCTATGTATAATTTTTTTTTCTTATTTAAAATAAAATAAAATGAACAAAAATGTGTTTTTTTTATTTTAAAACAAAGGTAAAAGCTGAACAGGAAAAATCAATTAATACAATAATATATTTTCATGATTGTTTCCCTAAAAAGAAATATATCCCTAAAGAAAACCTATATCATTGTTGAAAATTTTTAAATAAATTTCTAAAGAAATTAGTTACCTTCATAGTTTAATAAGAATGTTACTTGGCCAGAGATAAAATGAAAAATATGTAGGAAAAATCATGTATGCATGTGTGCATACTAGATGAAAAAAATACAAAATAGTTTAAAGAAAAATTTGAGAAAGAGTAATACAATATTCTTGATAATCAATTCCCCCTAAATACATATTTTAGTTCTAATGTTGTCAAAAAAAAAATTCTAAGACAGTTTTCTTTGGAACTCAGCAAACGTTTTTAAGTTTATACAGTATATATGAGCAAAAAAAAAAATACATTTTGAAGTAGAAGAATATAAAGTTTTTTATGTTATATGTTATACAGCATATTACAAAATTCATTTAATAAATGAAAATAGTACTGGTAAAGAAGCATCGGGGAGACAAATAAAACATGACAGAAAATATAAAAGGGTCCTCGGATCATACAACAATTTAACAAGTGGTAATTATGACATTTCAAAAAATGTAAAGGTGAAGAAAACATTCACATATTTATATGGTTTTTATAAGAAAAAATTTTTTCTAACTATGAAAAGAAATAAAATATACAGAAACCTATCAATAGATACATAAATATCTAAAATTCTGTATAAAAATGACAGGCAAAATCAGAAGAAATGGTGCTATTTGCTTGATGTAAAAGAGTTTTCGCCAAGTTTTTCATCAGAAAAAGAGCAATGCCTCCAATGCTACACAGCTATAGAGTATGGAAAGGGCATTTATAAAAGCAGAAATACAAATGCCCCCACAAATTCAGAAAAAAAACAATGCTTAATTAAAAATATGAAATAACATAAATATGAACCCATACCTCATATACCAAATTGGCAAAGTCATTTTAAAATTATGATGCCTATTTTCATCAATTAATCAAATATAAAGAAATGAACCTTTTGTTTAAGAAAACAGTAAAGTAATAAAAACTTTGTAGAGTTTGAAAGTTTGAAAATATACATGAAAAACATGTATAATTTTCTGTTCTAGTCCTTTTACTCTTTTCAATTTAGGCGAAGGACTATTTGGATTACACTATTCAGAGCATACTATGATTTCTGTACAATTAGCACAATATGCTTAAGTGTTAAAGCAATCTAAATATCTTATAATAGAGAATTAATAAAGTAGATTATTCTACCTTTATATAAGGGAATACCGTGTAACCATTATAAACATTCTATTTAAAAAAATATTTAAAAAGAATTAAAAATGGAGATTACAATATTTAAAGTGTTATTCCAATTTGAGAAAAAGCAAATATAAATTATGCATTTATATGTAACTCTGGCCAAAATGTTAAAATAAAAAAAATATTTGTTTTATTCATATCTATGTTTTCCAAAATTTTCTAGAGCATGTGTTGTTCTTGCATCAGAGAAAAGTTTCAATTATAATTTTAACCTATATTCATTAATCCAAACTTTTAAAAAATGCTATAAAATAGCATAATTTGTACATTTTTTGTATATATATTAATATAGATTTAGTCAGCAAGTTTGATGAATTATGTAAGATGATTAAACTTTTTACCTTATCACTTTAAAATATTACATAGTTACCCTTAAAGAGAAAATTTACAGCTTATCAACTCAACCATACCTTTCGAACCTCATTTTTAATATTTTTCTCATTTTAAATTATTCATTCTTAAAACCTATCAAATACTGGCCCCAACACCCTAATTTTTCTGCTTGAAATACTGACATGGGTAGAAGCTGCACACGAGAAATTAAAGAAAAGAATTAGAGGGGTAGGCAGAGCCTAAGTGATATAATATCTAAGGAAGTTCCAGTGAAAATACACTTTCTAAAGTGAAGGCAAGCTTTTCTAATTTGAATTTCAAAAGCTATACCTTCGATGCAACCATAGGTAAAGAACAGGGCGCGAGAAGAGTCATTTTCAGAATGGCTGCTATATTAGCTCTTATGCAGAAAAGGAGAGGAAGCCTATAAAGAATCAGGAGAAATCATAAAAGTTGGGAGTAGTCAGAGAATAAGACACCTTAAAGGCTACCCTGTTTCTTCACTTAACCTCCAGTTTAGATATCTCTCCCATAAAAACTGTAAAAATAGCAAGATCTATCCATAGGTGAAAAACGTGCACCAGAAGTTTGCCAGAAAGCTGATAAAAAAGTAAAGTGAAGGAATAAATAAATAAGGCAAGAGGAAATAAAATAATATTCCAGATGATGGAAAAATACCAAGTAGAAATGCAGGAATAGTACTGATATAGCCTGACAATAGGAAGGATAAAAACAAGCTTGCAGAAATCAGAAGAAAAAAAAAAAAAAAGAAAACGAAAATAAACACAAAAATAAAGAATTTAGAAGAAATTCAAGGAAGTTAAGAAACTATGGAAAAGACAGCAAAGGGCAGAGGATAGCTGTGAGAAAAAATAAGAAAAAATGAGAAAAGGGAGATTTAAAATAGTTTATAGAGAAAATGATAAATTTAATAAGCTGACAAAAATTTCTGTCATACCCAAAGTGAGCTTCCAAAGAAGAAAGCAAAAGAATAAGCTTTCAAAAAAGTTGTAATTCAAGACAACTTTGATTAAATAAAAAATTATTTAAATCTACATATAGAAAAAATATAACATTGTCTGAAAGATTTGGGTAGAATTAACCCCAAGTATTAATTTTTTTATAGCTTATTAAAGTTATTGGATTTTAAAAATGAAGACAAAAATTTATGATTCTAGGCAAAAAAAAAAAGTGAAGACAGAATAAAGGAAAAAAACATCAGATTGGCTTTAAATTTACCTATGTAATACTCAAAGAAAGAGAAATAAAGAATAATGTAAAATATCATGTTTGCATAAGCTGAACTATATAAATGTTACTGGTGTTGATCAAGCAAGAGTTCAGGTAATATTTTTATCATGGATTCTTCATGAAAATTTACTTGAGGGTAAACTTAAGTCAGCCAAGAAATGACTAAGGAAATTGTGACAAGAAGATGTGCTGTGACTATTGAATGTATTTAATTATGGGACTCAGATCAAACAAATGTGAGAATATATTGACAATGTAAAAATGAACAAATGGCAAAATGGGGGGAAGTAAAGTAATTTCACTGATCATATATAATTTAAACCTGATGAGTCAAGTAGAAGTAAAATCAGAGCTAAAAATATAAAATAAACACCAAGAAAGTCAAAACTGACTAAACCATGGGCTGATAGAAGGTTAGGTAGAAGAAGAGAAAAACTGTTAAATCTATTATTGCATATGGAAGGAAACAAATAGGAAAAAACAAGAAAGATAAAATTTTAAATTAAAATCTTTATAAATATCAGAACAGGTATTAACTAAAAAATAATAGACAAAAAAAATGTAGCTAATGTTGAAAAAGCTCTAGAAACAGAAAATATGACATTAAATGGCATTTAATGAAGACCACACACAGCTGACAAAGCGATAAATGTCAAAAGGTTTAATTCATATATCAAAAGAGAAAAACTATCATATTATACCACAAATAGAAGAGGTTTTGTTAAAATAAGTAATTCAGAAACAAAAAGAATAAAAAGACAAATATAAGAATAAGTGAAAAATTCAAAAATAAAGCAATTTTGAATATATTTTTTATATCAAACAAGAAGAAATTCAGTTAAACAATAAAATGATTTGAATAAGGACATTTAAAAATGTTAATTAAGATAATTCGCAATAAAGACAAAATATAACAATACAGGAGCATTCATAGAACAGACAATACCAAAGCTACAGGAGAGGTAGAAATATCCTGAGTTAGAAGTAAAAATATCAATTAAGAAGGGAAATTTAACTGGTAAATGTTTAATGCTTTCCTCTGAAACAGAGATTATAGCTTTTAAAGAAGTGTTCATAAATTACTGACTAAAACTAACTACAATAAAATCTTAATATTTCTAAAGTGGACATATTGCTGACTGTATTTTCTGATTATAATCAAATAAAACTAGGAATTAATAAGAAACTCAGAAAACCAAAGAAAGACTGAATTACCTGAAAAATTCAAATGAAATATGTCTCAAAATTACTTTTAGGGTCAAACTGAATGCCTAGAATTTTTTGTTTTAAGAATAATGAAAACACTATATAGATATAGTAGTATCTTCTGGATACTACTAGAATAAGGCATAAAGAAAAATTCATAGCTTTAGATTTCAGATTAATAAAAAATTAAATAAAAGCAAATAAATCAATAAAACTAAAAATGTTATAAAGAATATGAAAATAAACTGAAATAAAGAGATAGTAGGCTATTAATAAAGATAAAAGCTGAAATTAACAATTAGAATACATAAAATAGTTACATGGATAAAAAAATCAGTTTTGGTGGAGGAGAGGGATATCAATTAATTGAGAAAACACAAGACAGTAGACAGTAGAACTATGAAAAAAATAATAACAATGATGATCAATATTCCTACATAATGTCACTACATTTCAAAAGTTCTAAATAAGAACAACGTGGTACTATGTTAATAAGTCAATTAATACACAATTCATTATATCAGAGGATCATCTCCATAGATTAATGAATCATAAGAGAAAGTTTTATCAAGCAACAACCTATTTTTAAAAAATCATTTACAACTCATGTCACAAGACGTTAGTTAATCTCGAAATGAAAATATCTAAAAGTCAATAATGCAAAAATAACAACCCAAGAAAATGACCGAAATATGTGAATAAATCATATTGAAAAGAAAAATGGCTTTTAAAAGTTAAAAAGTAATGATAAGGAAAATACATATTGGAACTACATTGAGACGGCATAGCTCACTTCTTAGACTGGCAAAAATTCAAGTTTAATTATGAACTTTACTGGTGTTAACATGGGTAAAGAATAGTTCTTATGTATTGTGGGAGTATAAGTCAATGTACCCCTCTGGAAAACAAATGAATAATAGCTATATAAGTTGTAAATACATATACCCTTTGACCTAGCAAATTCACTTCTTGAAATTTATTCATCAGAATTTGTACAAGTATGAAGTGAATGATGTATCACTGTAATCACTGCATCCTTTTTAGTAATAATCCAAGATTGAAAAGAATGTAAAATTCCTTCAGTAGGAAGCTGGTTTCATAAATTACAGTAAATCTATATAATAAAATACCATTTGGTTTTCAAATTAAAAGTGAATGAAGAAAAGTTCTATGTCCTGAAAGGGAATGATTATAAGAGGCATGGAACCAGAAAATAATGATGAACAAAATGTGTATTATCTATTACACATACCAAATATCACTTGCTTTTTGTTTTTCTCTCTCAACTTCAATGTAATCTCAAGAGATCAGAGACTTGTTTCTCTGTGCTTATGGAAGAGTGTTTGTAATGTGAGTGATGAATTGTTGATAGGTAAAGCCCAGATTAGGGCAACTGAACCAGTCAGAGAGGGGGGCTGTCAAGGAAGCTGAGCAATAAAGATGAGTATGTTTTAGCAAAAGAGAAAGGAAAGAGTATCCCAGATAGTTAAAGCAGTGTGTGCAGAGGCCCAGAGCTGAGAAAAGACAGGCTCTTTTAAAGTTAATGACTTTTCCAAAGTGGACTACTTCATGTTGTATAATTGACAATTATGTCAATCATTTGATATGTAGCTGATATGCACTGAAGAGGTGTTATCTAAAATGAATTTAACATTTTAAAAGCTATTTGTCTTTTAACATTTTAAAATCTCTCAGATTTTCAGTTGTATACATTGATACCATGAAAAATCACAAAATACCAATTCATTCTGTTTGGCTCACTGAGCATATTGCTTGTCCCTTAACTTCCCTACTCCTCCAATACACATATAGACCATGTAGGACAATTCCCCTGCCCCACTTCCTTTACCTCTCGTGCGTGTGTGTGTGTGTGCGTGCACACATGTACGTATGGATTCTCTACTGTTTGACCTTAAATGAATTCTGCTAATTTTTTAAGTTAAGTTTACTAAATTTCTAGGTGTGCACTTAATATTCAACTTCAGAATTGTTGTTGAGTGGTTTTTACAGAATAAATTACTAAATCTGATTAGAAAACTGATATGCAGTTTGCGTTCTGCTCCTGCTATTTGTCATTTTTAGTTACATGTTAATTGCCAATTTTCTCTGTCAATTAAAAAAAATCTATGGATTCAAGGACAATTATTGATATAATATTATTTGAAAAATGTTTTGGGTAGTAAAAACTTTGAAAACATAAATTAAAATATTTTCTCATTACTTACATAGTTTCCTAAACTTTATTCTTTTTCACAGTGAATTAAAAAATTTTATTGCTTCAGGGCCATTTGTTAAGTGGAGACCACCAAAGACAATAGCAAAACCCTTTTCAGTTTTGAGTTCCAAAATGAGGTTTTGCAACTTGTAGCAGAGACAGTAATATTTAAAAGCCAAGGTTTCTGATTTGTAATAAACAGACATTTCAGAATTCTAGTTGCCACATTTCTCATATAGCCCAGTACAAAGTTCATGCTGTAAAAAGCAAAGAGAAAAGAGAATAGAAGCAATAAACCTAACCTATTAATAATATAGTTTCCTTGTGCTACTGAAAAAGAAGCTTCAGAAATGGAAAAAAAAACAAAAACAAAAAACCATTGGATTCAGATTCCTAATATTGAATCCAGCTGCACTCCCATCCCCCAGTTAAATTCTAGGAGATGAGAGTTGGGATGGTTGAGAGGTCAGTGGGAACTCCAGGTACCTTTGGAAGGACCCGATGATAAAAATCACTTGAGTCATGTTTGCTCAAACCTATGACGCAATCCAAAGGGTTTGTATAGACTCCCTCTTTGCCAGAGTGATGCCATAGTCTTCATGGAAAAATGTTACCAGAATGGACCTGAGATAGCATTTCCATTAACATTATACTAACTCAAGAGACCCAAGAGACTATCCTGAGATTCCTGTGTCCCCCTGGAAGAAAGTAGACATAACTGAGAAACTCAACATCTCCAATGGACCTGGAAGGTTGAGATAGAGGGCAAGCGATAAGGATAGTTCCAGAGATATTTTGGAGCATGCACCAGTAGGAAGCAGATGCCCAAGGAGATGCCAGGTACATTTTAATGGATTCCAGGAGGTGGTTTGTGAGTCAGATGCTCTCCCTTACCTATGTCTGAGTGCTCTGTACATCACCCACCCCTGCAACCTTAGATGTCATCATAAGGAGAAAAGGACAAGAAAAGAACTCTGTGCTGACAGTTTAAACTATGAATTTACTTAGAAAAATCACAGAAGTCACTAAGCTTACCTGGAAGTTTCAAGAAAGCATTTACTGCATCAGATAAGTTGACAGATAAAAAATGAAGAAAAGGAAAGTATTTTGCCCACCTAAATTTATAGCCTGATGACATCTACATATATAGCTTTAAAAAAAGTTATCAAATTTCAGATGACAACTGGAATTAATAAAATTAAAAATATATTTATCAAAGTTCTGAAATGTTTTTGTATTAAATATCAGAATGAGAACCTATCTTGAATTAATTTGAATACATACCTGAGCTATATCGATGAGTTAAATTGAGTGGAAAAACAAAACCATCATAAAAAGTAAATGTTTATTTGAGGTGTTTATGTTTATTGTGATGTATATATATATTGAAAGCTCATTCTTTCAGTAGGCATGGAATCGTGCTGGGTTCTGAGGGTAATTCAGTATCGCACCTTCTATTGAGGTTAAAATTATGTTTGTATAAAACGCAAAAGTGAAGGAAGGAATTCTAGCCTGAATGAATTAGATTCACTCACCATCATTTAGAATAGAGGAATTGACTATTTTATTTTTCATCTTTTGGAAGAAAAAAACAATGCTACAGTGTATTAAAGAGAATTATTTCTTCTGTAGTTACACATCAAAAAATAATAAATGAGCTCTTTTACACAAAATGCTTTCTGTAGAAAGATATTCAAAATTTACCCTTGGCATTTTTTTAGAAAAAAATCAGGAGAAAATACAGTGGTTGTGATACAACATGGTGACATGTTCCTTTCCCTCACCCTCATTTCTTTTTAAAGGGATCAAAATAAAAATTTGGAGAATATTTCAATATATTGTTCTTACTTAGCAATTTTTCTTTCATTTATTGTGTATTCATTAAAGGACTAGGTATTTGTCATTCCTGTTTGTGGAGTGATATTAAAACTTCAAGAATATGAATTGTGATGACTGCTGGGTTTATCTGACAGAAACATCAAAGGCCTAGTATCATAGGAAAAAATAATAGCTTCTACTTGAATGTACCGATGACATGTTCATAACCCAACTATGAAAGAAACAAGAGACTCCATGAAAAGAAAAATCTGTTCTTAGAGAAAACGAACAAACTTGGAAGTGATGTTATAATGGAGGTCAAAGCATCATTTTTTTAATGCTTTACTTGCTGAATTGATGAAAGTACTTTAACTTTACATTTGAAAAAGTACAAATACAATATTGTAATTGTTTCCACGTTGTTTACCACATTATTTGGTGATGATATGCTTCTTTTGCATTTAGTCACTAAAGAAATTATTTTTTGTTATCCCAAAGCTTAGTATAAAGGACACTGGGAGACCACTCCCTAGACCAGCCCCAATGGATATTCTAATTGTTTGCCATCAATTACCTTCCACCATCACATCAATATAACCTGGATGGAAGTTATATAATCTCAAAGAACATTTAAAAGTATTCTAGCTAATCAAATTATTGATTCTCATGCTGGTAGGGAATCCTATTCAAAGGATATGATTGAGCAAGTCTTTGCGTAGGGGACTGCTATAGAAAGAAGGATGGAAACTAAAACACATTTCCTGGGAAATGGGTATGACAGTTTCATGTCATTTCACTTAATCTTTGCAACACTCTGAGATAGGTATTATTTCCAGCACTTTAAATTGAGAAAAATAAGGCTTCCAGAAATGAGTAATCATCCAAACGAACAAAGCTAGTTAAACCCATATCCTGCTGAGTAAGTAAGCAGGAACACTGCCCCAAAACAGGAAGCTGTGGCTGAGATGGCATTATAAAAGAAGTTAAAAGAGTGTGTTTTAAAGCCAATATTTTAACAAGCCAATAAGTGAATAGAATCCCTGGAAGCTTAGTAGAAGAACAGAAGTTAAAAGTAAACCTGTGTAAAGTAAGATAGTTTAATAGAAGTGAGAAAAAAGTAAGAGCAGCTGAAAATTGTTATTAGTGACTCTTTTTTTATTGTTTATGTTCCTATTTAAACTACCTTCCTTTTGACACTTATTAGAGTATTTTTATATTTTATTCATTATTTCTTCAAAAATGGTTAATGAGACACTTTGCTAGAAACTAGAGATGTAGTACAATAGTAAGTTTAAAAAAAATGATTCCTGACCACAAGGTGTGGCGGAGGTAGGAAATAAACAAATATTAAGTCAACAAAAAGGTGATCAGTTTCCCCCTCACCCCATCTCTGCCTCCTAGTGTTCATGACTTTGATTTACCTCTTTCCTCTCAACTCTTCATCAAAAAGCAATAATTCAGGGGGCATAGTGAGGTGGAAAAAATAGAAGGAAAATGGACACCTGTTTTATATCGAACAATAGCAAGAAAGACAGAGTTACTGGCATGTTTCATTAGGAGTAAGACAGTGAGTGGCTTGAAACTCTGAAAGAAATAAAACTAGAAACTCAGGAAGATGAGAAGTTTTAGTTTCATCGATATGAATATTGAGTTTATTAAAAGAAGGAAAGTAGAGTTAGAAAAACAGAAGAAAACCGCAGCTCTTTATAGCGATTAATTACACCATAATTCCCCAACAACTAATAGTAAATGAGGCCATAGTACTCCAGAACAGGAAGTCTAATATCTAGAGGTGACAGTGATATCATTGCATTCAGTGATCAAAGCAATTACTTTAAAAAATATACATCAAGACAACTCAACAAATCATAAATACAAACTCTCTTACAGTTTCCGCTATGTAGCCATTAAAAAAATGGGGTGAGGTATTCCATGTTGTATGTGCTTCAAAGTCTTGGGCCTAGTAGTGGTTAATTGTTTCAAACTGCCATTGATTTTTCATATGGTATTTTTCTTCCTTTGCATTGTATTCTTACATAAAGTATTAATAATTACTATGTTCTTTTAATCATTAGTGCTATCTATCTTCAATCTAAATGAAATTCTAAATGTTATTTCTTCTGGAAATAATTGCAACTTTTCAAAATTAATTGCTCTACACTTTCACTTGATAAAAAGAAGTTTAATCATTTAAATGAGGCATTATAAGAGAATGACATTTTAATCTTATTAAAATTTATTTTTACTCATAATCCTTGTATAATAAAAGTCTTTAGATCACTTCTTTAATATCTGACATTTTCCAGGTTATTTAGATACTTTCATGAAAAACAACATGAATGATATATTTTTAATATAAGAACCATGCTAATATAACTAATTAAAAATGTAAAGAAAATAAGAAAACAGATTTCTATTTACTAAAATAATACATTAGAGAGATAAAGTATGTTTCCCATATTATCTTCCAATTGATAGAAAGACATTTAGCACATGTCTTGCAAAAATAGTCAAATAAATTTAATTTAGGGACATATATTTTTTCCTGATTAAGTTCTTGTAGTTGTTTTAATAATTTTGAGAGCAACAAAAACAAATGTTAATTAAACTTTTGTTATGAGTCACTGTTTTAAGCAATGGCTTAATCTTGAAAATAATCCCATGAAGTATATACTATTATTATCCTCATTACATAGATAGGGACATTAAGATTCCAGGAGCCTTTGTAAATAGCTCAAGATAACACAATCATTAGTCGTTGAAGCCCAGGTGTGGAATGACCAAGGATATACACAAACAAATGCAAAATCACCTGCAACAGATATTTTTTTTTTAAAAAGAAATTCTATAAAAACAATACTCCTAGGATTACTTAAACACACCATTTAGGGTTCTGAGCTGGCAGATAACAGCCACGTTCTTTATATATGCAATTTTTTTTTCTACTTTAAAAACTGTTCTTTTAATTTTCTCCATTCTTTTGTAATTTCTACACTCAGTTCCTCTTCTTCAAAATGCAGGAACCTAGACATCTTATTTAAGGAACTTAGGTAAGCAGATTATTCATATATTATAATTTGAAATCTTTACAAATGGATAATCTTGGCAGGAATTTAAAAAAAAATCTACAGTTAATGAAGTAAAAGTAAAAACCATTAAATTAGTTTATAAGTAGCTATTATCACGACAAGCTCATAAATCATTCCTACAAACTGAATATAAACAATAACAATTAAGATGCAATCTCATTGTACTTGGACTGGAAATTTGAACCTTTTGCCATCAAAAATTAAAAATTGAGCAGGAAGTTAATTTACTTCGAATGAAGATATTAACAGAATTTTGAGAGAAGGTGTTGGAAAAGATCCAATAAATAATAAAAAGTAAAGATTTAATATGCTTTATGTTCTTTGAACATCATAAATTTCCTAAAAGGAGTTTCAAATAAGTATAATCAAATGGAAAGCATCACTTATTATAAAGGCATCTTGAGGCATGATATTCAGATTTAGTAAGAGAAAGCCACTAGGGATCCACTTAGATGATTTTGGATGCTAAGAATTAGGAAATGAAATATCCAAACTCTCCTTGATCTCCTTAACAAGCCTTTTGTGGCAAAAACTCCAGTATAAATCCCTAAATATTTTATGCATGGAATTAATTTAAACTATTCTGCAAACCCCTTACCTCTCCTCACCCCATAACTCACTAAAACTAAACAAAACAACTTATCCCAGTTTTCTTAGCCTATGTTAAATATGCAGTTCATCATCAGAGCAAAATCCAACATATAAAGAAATGAGATCACAGTCTTTTCTAAGAAGGTACATTTGCATAAAAGAGTGTTTTCATACTGCCCTTTAATTTGAATATTTATCACCAGATATTTAATAATTTAAGTCTATGCTTAGAAATATGTACCTGATTAGAAGTAAACTTTTTTTTCCTTTTTCTTTTCCTCTTCCTCTTCTCTTTTCTTTTTCTTCTCTTTCCCTCTGCTCTCTATCTCTCTCTTTCTTAAGGTCACAACTTAGAAATAAATACAATTGTCTTACTTTTTTCGTAGCTTCAAAAACGTGTTCAATCAGACAAACTGTTATTGCATTGCAAAAACATGGGACATTTGGGGTACAGCATAATTGTTCATTCATAAACAAAATCTGTAATAACATTGGGAATAACTTTGATTGTCATCTTACATCCTAATATCCTCTATAACCTAACCTCAAGTAAAAGTATATTACTTATGATCCTCATCAAATAATCATGTTTAATAGAATCAAAAGTTCCACAAAGATTGTTTTATTCAGAAAGTAGGGAGAAATTTATTAATTCAATAGCTTTTATATATTTTTCTTAGTATTTTCATAATACAATTTTTGGCAGCCAAATTTTAAGAAATATATACATAGTACTTTCTCATATATGAGAAAAGAAAAAAGAAGAGAAAATTATAATAAAGTTTGTTACAAATCATCTGCAGTCATTGTGTTTGATTGTATCTATTAGAAAAAGGTAGAGAAGAGAATCACCAAAGCCATCAATATGGTCAATGACACACAGATTTTCATCCGGTTGGTTTTAGGTTCTTATTCCTATGCCTCATTTTCATCACTTAAGAATCAAAGAGTTTAAAATCTGAAAGGGAACCTTAGAGATGTCCCAGGCATAGCTATTTTTTCCCCCTTTGAGCAAATCAAGACCTGGCGAGGTGAAGAGACATAAATTTTGCTCCACATGAACAATCACATGGCTCGCTCTTCTTTGTCTTTAAGACAATCAGAATTCCTTGCTTGGAACTCAAAGACTTGTGCCCTGGCCCCTGACTGAAATGCATGTAAAGCTGCCCTGCATGGAACACCCACCACTGCCTGTTGCCTTTTAGTCAGACTAAGTGGAGGACTTATCCAGTCAGCTCATCTATCTCCTCAGCAGAGGATTTTCTAACCTCTCTCTTTCTTTTGGCTATTTCTACCAAATGGTACATTCCAGGGCAATGGGATCTCATTTATGTTTGTAACCCCAATGCTTTGCATACTGCTTCTGTTTATAGCATATGCTCAAGAAGTTTTTCTTTAGTTGATAAATGAAAAAAAAAAAAAACTGTATGACATTTGATTAATGATTTAGCATCCTTTTGCCCAAACATTAAGTTACTCTTTGATTTTCCCTGATTCTTGACCCTCTATCCAAATATGTGTGCCCTTCTGATTCAACTTTCTAATAACTGTCTTCCTTTTGTCATTTCATTTGCATTACCATATTTTAGATATTGAGCAACTCATTTCTTTATGATTGCAAACAATTCTTAACTGAAATTCATGTTTCTGTTCTTGACCTCCTTTACAGTGATGCAACCTATCTTTTATAATAGATCCAGAATCCTACAACTTCTTATCACCTCCTCTGCTACTTCTCTGCTTTGAATTGTCACTTATTACCTACTTCATGTACTGGTTCTCCAGCAGTCTTTCAACATCCACTCTTACCCTTTCACAATCCATTCCTAACAAAGCCACCAGAGCGATCATTTTAAAAGTTGCTATGTCATGTCAATTTTATGGCAAAATGGGCAATGGTTGTCAAGTCTTTATTGCCTTATAATAAACTGCATTTTATAAACCTCTTTTTCTCTCTAATTTCATCTACTAATCTCTAGCTTGCTCAATTTATTCCAGCCATGGGAGCCTTCTTGCTGTTCTTCAAACACACTCCTGTCTTGAAGCCCTTGATAAAATAGTCCCTCTGCTTGGAACTCTCTTCACCAGATAACTGCTTGGTGATCCTTCCCTCCTTCACCTCTTCATCCACATCTTATTTTCCCAACATGGGCTTTCTTAAATCCCTTTTTAATACTGCACTTTGCCAAGGATCTCACATAGAGTATTTCTATACCTCTTTTTCCCTGTCTTACTTTTCCAATTGTTCACAGGACCTATCAACTTCAAATATAATATTTAATTTTCTCTTTGTTATGTATGCAGTCTATCTTCCCTTCCTGGATGTTAGCTCTATGAGGACAGGGATCTTTGCTGCCTATACGTCCTGAATACATTAAAAATTGTCTAGATTATAGCAGATACTCAATAAATATATAAATTTTTAATGAGTACAAATGTCATACAGATGCTTTTGAAGTTGTTCCTTCAAGGATTAGAAGTCAAAATTCTTCCACAATGTTCACTGAAAATATTAACTTCCTTTCACATTATAGACTTTTTTGTTCTTTATTTTTGGTTGTTTGAAGTTTTATGCAACTATCATTAGTAAAAATGTTTCTTCCAGCATCCACTGACAGTCTTTATTAACTAATCAATCCAATTTGGATGAGCAAATGCAAAAAAAGGTTGGGCTTGACTATATTAAAACTCTGCCCATGAGGAAGTAAGATCAATTTCGTAGGATATGGATATGGTTGCAGTGGATACATAGGTCTCCCAGTCAATTTTTTTAGGTCTTTTCTCACAGCAGGATGTTAGTGTTGCTTAAGTACCATACAGAGTGAGAAGAAAGGGTTGGGAAACAGAAATGCAGTCGCTACAGTTGCTACAGTTCAAGTTGATATTAGAATCCAAAAATAACTGTAGTTCAGGCAACGTGAAGTTAGTGAACAGGAATAAGGAGGAGAAAAATCAGTAGATATAAATTATAACAAGAGGCCCCCAAGAAACCAAACTAAAAAAGAGACAACGAGCAAGGGGAAGCTAAATCCAGGCAGTTGGTGACCGGCACATTTGTAGGAAAAATAAATGCATGGCTAAGTGACAGAAGCAGATTCAAAGAAGCTAATGATAAATAAAAATCTTGAAAACTGCCAAAATAGGTTGCTTCAACATGTAAATGGTACATTTATCCCTTGATGCCAGCAACCGGTCTCCAAGGATGGCTTGATATGGTCATGATATTAGGATTACAGGTAGAATACTATCAACTCAAACCTAGTAAAGGCATTCAATCCTGATTTTTTTTTTTTTTTTAAAAAATGCATCTATTTACAGTCTCTCTGTTCTGTTCTAAATAAAATGATTTACCAATACCCTGAAATGTAGTTTGAGAAGGTATCACAAAGTTATTCCTTTTCTCCTCTCATTTGTTCGTTGATCATTAAATATTGCTAAGATGCGGTACTTCGGTTAGTTCTGTTACATATTCAATTACATCTTCAAATCTTACTTAACATGAGGCTGGTTCAAATATGTCCAGTGTGTTAACAATGTGATAACCATAATTATCACTTCCTGACATCATGACTTTTAGTTCTCAAAAACTGTTTACTGACAATCCAAAATAATATATTTTCTTTAAAAGAGCTAAGTCAGTATTTCCTTGTTGTGAAAGCTTTATTAAATAAAGTCCCTGAAAATTTTCTGCATATACTGATTGAAATATATTATTTTAAAATATTGATTTAGAATACTATGAGGTTATATTGATGTTAAAAGCCCCAAAACATAGATAATACATCTGAATTTAAGACTTTAGAAGAAATTTTTGCAACGTTAATTGAAATACTCATGAAGAAAATTTTTTTTTGAGTTGTCTGTAGCTAGTTTTCATGGATATATTTGGTCTTTGTAGAAGCATATGGAAATACATATTTAATTTGACAGTATTTTGCAAATCATACCCCCTTCAGAATAACTTGGAAAATAGAAATGCTTCCATATGTTAGAAGATGGTTTGTCTATTATGCTGGGAGTAAAGAAAAAGCTATATATTCAACAACAAAATTTAAAAAAATATATATTTTCCAGGGTTTCTTAGACTATGGAAATAAAGAAAGATCAGAAAAAACAATGGCCTTATACTCAATTTAGAATTAATTTATAATCAATTTTTAATTTTTTTCTTATAAAAAAAAGCCAAATGGCCATTTTCTGCTTAAGTTGTCATGGCTTGTGCCAAATTGTCTGTGGCCTTGAGCAAAGCTGATTAGAGCAGGATTTGATATGGAGACCAAGGCAAGCTATCTATCTATACATGAACTGGTCATGATGAAGACAGAATTCAATTCTAGAGAAAAGGAGAACTCCCAATCAAATCTTCTCCTCTAGAGTAGAGTAAAAACAAGTGAACAAAGGAGAAAATGGATTAGAGTTGTTTAGACTTTGGTTCTGTGCAATGTATACACAAGTGTTCTTGTGATGTGTGAAGTTAACCTTTCAGTCTGGAAGCCCCAGGACCCAGCGGGTCTGTGTGTGATGAGCTCCACACAACATGCATCATTGTGCCAAGGTTGTTTTGGCATTCATAAAGAGCCAGATGAACACATGTATATTTGCAAGAAGAACAAATAAAAGTTTAGCAATTACTCCTCATAATTAATATTTAAAAAATACAGATTTCAAAGGTCACTTTAGAGATAAAATTAGAAACAATTAAACAAGAGCTGAAGCTCTTTGACGAATTGTACTATTTGTGGCTGAAAGAATCATTGACCTCATATGCCTTCAGAGACACTAGATGGAAATTCTAGAAAACAAATTTTAAGATTTCAAAAGATTTTAATTTTCTCAAATTAATTATTATGTTATCATTATTTGAGAGTAGTGATTTTTCAAGCAACAATGGCTTTAATTTATCTTTTTTATACTGATAATTACTATTTTGGCTTTCTTTTAAGAGCCTGTATAACTTTTAAAAAGTCAGAGTATTTACTGAACTTATTTTTAACTGTGATCACTCCTTAGTACATAAATGATATTTTTATGATCCCAGCTTAAATTCACCACATACAAAGATTATCTGGAAAATTTTTCATAGTAAAATTGTAAGGCAAAGAAAATGAGGGATTCTTTTAAAATTATTGACCTAAAGAGGTTTTCAAATTAAAACAGGTGTAGGTTATATATCATTATTCCATAAATGAGTTTTCTTTAATCAGTCTGTCTTCTTTTGGATCCCTTACAAGTGAAGATTTGGAGGCTAGGAGTTATGGCATGTACAACCCACTCCATGAGCATGGCTTTGGAACTAAGTGTAAGCCTGAAGCAAACTTGATTTTGCTACGGTTTATAATTTTTAAAATATTGTAGAAAAGAGATAAAGAACAATTCTATGATAAGAGGCAGACATTTAAATGTTAAGTCAATAACTCAGATTCCTTAAAATTTTTACTGAGGAGTTGAAAAAGGAAAAGATCACTTGATATATCCCTTTAAGAAAAGTCATTTAGGTAATACTCTCTTCTTTATACTTCCTTAAATTAATGAAACTAATCACGTGAAATCTTTCTCATAGGCAACATTTTCAGCTTTCAAAGTAACAGTAAATTTATTCACTTCGTTAACATAGCATTTCATTTTTTGGAGGATATATATCCATAAGTTTCCCCACAACCTTGGTCAAGATTTTCAAAGCAGCTCTGAGTTAAAGTCATGTACCCTTTCACAACTACTATAGCAGTGTCTAAGAACTCACCTAGCAATTATTAAGAAGTTGCCTTGTGACAAATATTTTAATTTTGTGTTACTTGTTATTTAAATCATTTATTTGCCTATTAAATGATATCTCTCCAGATTGTAAGATTTTAAAATCATAGGCAATATTCTATATTTGTTTCTGCCTATGAAAATTTTTTATACAAAGGTATGTGTTAGTTATATTTCTTCTGTCTCTTTAATTGACTCAGAATTATTCTCTTTATATGATAAATCAATGAACAGCTTAGGAAAAAAACATGATTTTATTAGAGTAAGATAAAATAGAAATTTTATCATGTTTAATTCCTGAGATTAAAAAGACATGGATATATTGAAAGTCCTCATTAGTTAATGACAAATGAAATGCTGGGGAAAAGCCACTTAAAATAAATTTATTTTATAGCAGTAATCATACTTTTTAGTAATTATTGAAGAAAAAATGAAATACTTGTTTGAGATGTTCTTGAAAACCATTTAACATTACCTAAAAACTTAAACTTATAATTTTATAATATTAAGGAGCATTTGAGATCTTGCTCATGGGCATATGCCATCAGTTTGGCTCGAATAAGCATAAAAATTTGCAAAAATGTTTTACAATACTTAGGTTAAAATTATAATTGATAATTATTAAAAAGAATAAATAATAAATCTAGTTTTGACTTTTTGGTATATTTTGATAAATGTTATAATAGCAAAAATGAATCTCTTTTATATTACATTTAACTTCTTTAGCATGACAATAAAAATGATCATTTTACAAAAGTTTTTGAAGCATTCATTTCCTTTTAATCCCTGATATTCAAGTCATTTGCTTTTGAAGAACCATGTCTAATTTCCTCTACTTCATCTGTTAATGGTTCTAACTCTGAAAGATTCTCATTTTTCATGATTTTGTAATTTAGCCGTTCTTGAGCATCACTTGCCTCATGAAATCTTGAATCTCTTAAAAAAATTTTACTTTATAACCCATTTTCATCATGTTTTCATTGTTATTTGATATTAAAACATTTTATAATCAGCAAGATTTTTTTAAAATAATAACTCTTAGACATAAATACTAATAATAATTGAGAAAAGGTGTTAAGTAAGGGCTAATTTTATAAGTGGGTCGTTCATTCGCAAATATTTCCTGTCATGACAACCTTTGTTTTTCTACATTACCATGTATCTTCAGGGATTCTTTGATAATCGGGAACTCTTGCAATTTGTAATCAGATGAAAATAAAGGCTAAAAAGAGAGCAAGTGGTAAAGCTGGAAATGCAAATCAGTGTCTTCTAGAAATGTCAGTTGTTGAAATCATGACTATGGATGAGATACTCCCAGACAAAAGAACATGGAGAGAACTCATGAAATGGTGAAAGAGTAAACCTTGTGAAATAGAGTAATCATCCACATTGGTACAGAATCAAGATAAAATCATACACGACTTAGGGCTGTGGAAGTTCGATGTTAATGACAAAGGGGATGGCCAAGTATACCTAACATGGCTGAGAGGTTGAGAAGTTGTTGCTGAGGAGTCATCCACATTAATGCTGAACATGCAACTCCAGTAACAGGCTGAAGAGGTAAATAAAACATGTGACCTGGGAAGGCTAGGTCATATTTCAACTAGAGATTCTGTGGAAACGCTCGATTAGAAATCTACTGATATTGGCCTATCCCAACTGAAAGCACCTGGAGTCTTGTGAATTTACACACTTCATTACTGCCACCTACACGTCCTCGTTCTTTCGGTCTTTAACAAGGAGACATTATGCAGACACTAGACAAGGATGTGATAAGTAGTAAGTCAGAAAGGATCACTAAGAAAACAAAACAACGTTTAAATTGTAGATAAGTTTTGGGCTATGGCATTCTCCAGCATTGTCTCTAAAGTATATGGAATTAAATAAACCAACTCAGCACTGCCCAGAAGGAAGGCACATTAGATGTTCTCCTCTTACAACATTAATTGTACAGTTGAGCCAAGCATGATATATGCTTATAATTTTTAAAGTTTTTTTTGCCAAAATTCTTAATACTTATTTTTATCTTTTCTTAGACTTCTTGAATATTGTTTAATGTGCCAAATGATAATACTAACTTACATCTGAGTTCAAAAATTTGCCTTAACCATGCACTGAAGTCAACTAACCTCTTTCACTGGTTCCTGTTTACCTGCAAATTACAATAAAGGGGATGACTCAAGCCCTTAATGAAGTCTTTAAAATGTCATCCCTATTAAAGTCATCAATCAAACTCTAGTTGAGTATGAAAATGTATTGGCATGACTTGAAATTCTAGCATTTTCATCAAAGTTATTACTCAGTCCCATTACTAGCCACTCAGAAAGCTTAAAAAAAAAAAATCCAGGAGAAATGAACACTCAAGAGATCTAACACATGGAAATATTTGGAGGTTTATTATACCATCATGGAAAGTAAGGGAGAGCAGTTTTCCAGTATGTATGATTACACTGGACAGGGTGAAAAAGTAAATGATAGAAGGAATCTTAATAGCTCATATAATCCATTCCTATATTCATGTTAGAATCCCTCTTTGAAAAAATGCAGGAGAGGAGAATCTTGAATTGTAGTCTATGGGTTCTTGCAGAAGAATCTTTTTATAGATTTCGGATATCTTTGAAACCACTAAAATCAAAAAGTTAAATATTAATTTAAAATGTACCCAAAAAGTCGACATTTATAAAGTTAAAAAGAAAAATTCAAAGGTATTTTAAGAACTTTTTTAGTGATACATTTCTGACTGTCAAATTTTTACATATAAAAATATTTCTTTTCATATTCAAAGCAACAATTAACTTTATAGACTGAATTGAAGTCAGACCTAAAAGGAAAAAAAAATGCACAAGATGGTGTTTACTCACTATCAGTCCTTATTTAGTATAATTCTTAGCTACAAATGAAGTTTAGCATATGCTACCTGAGAGAAAAAGTGATGATAAACTAGGAAAAGGTCAAATTCTAGCTGTAAATTACAGCTTCAGTTATGACGTTTAATGCGATGGATTGACTCTGATCCCTACTCATTCTCTTTACTGGTAAAGCATTCTTAGAAAAACTCTTAGGTCATCAGTTTGGCCAAAATGCCTATTTAAACAAACAAAAGGAAGTGAAATATCTTGGTAGAAATGTAATTTACCAGTGGCTTATGGAAACATCATACAAAAGATATTTTAGAATTCAGAATTATATATCCTGGAATCTGCTCTCTACACAAGGTAGATCAGCCACTTCCATAGTACCCTTCTTCTCTGGCCTTGAGGAACATTTATGCATGCTGTTTAACCTTGCACTTAGAATACCTCCCACCTTGACTTCTACCTTCATCCTGTTCTACCTTTTTTTTGAAGGCTTTGACTACACAATTATTGCCTTATAAATATATAGTCAAATGATCTAAAATAAAAATAATTTAAGTATATATACTTTAAGAATCCTTGATAAAGAATGTATGATGACCAGGAAAAGAAATGTTATTTGGATACTATTTATTTTAAATAACATGGTTAGCCACTAGATGTCATCCTTTTTTAAGCAACAAAGTTTGCAACATCATTATCAGTTATATTCCACTATAGGGTAGAAGGTAGTAGTACCATTGGAATTAGTCATTCTGATGTAATATAAAAAAGAAGCTTTAACAACAAACAAACAAACAAACAGAGAACCAGGGTTTCTTGAAGGAGGGCTTTGTGAGTCAAGCCTAATTTGAGTCTTGTCAGTCTCTAAAGCCAGATAGTTAAAATGCAATAATAGTTAGTAATGCACAATTTTCAAAAAAAGTTTAAAGTATGTTTTTGGTACAAATATAAAATGAACACACACACAAAGATCTCATTCAACTAATTTATTAGCAAAGAAACCAGTAAGATGGTAAGTCTGGTACAAGAGAGAATTCAAGCAATGGAGACTTACAAAGTTCGTCTGTCAAAGGCCTGCTGAAATGAACTTGGTGACAGGTACAAAACTGCTTAATGTCATAAAGGTGACAAAATATAACCTTTGGAGTTATGTTTCCTGCTTGAGAGAAATGTTCTCTACTAGGCAAAAGTCTGCAAGTTAAAAAGGTAACTTCACAGTGAGGTAACAGAGTGCTTAGCCTACATGTATGGATCACATATAATGCTTAAGTGGCTGTGGTTAGTGCTTTACATACATCGTCCTATTTTATTCTCGCAATAATTAACTATAAGGTAGGTACTTATATTGTATTTTTAGGGGCAAGAACACTGAGATGTCAAGGAACATTCTTCAGGTTATGGATCAGCAAGTGGTCATACTGAATGTGACTCTTGTCTGCCTAAATGGTCTTTCTTCAAAGAACATAAACTTAACAATTACAGCATCTAGAAGATGTTGGAGTTCTATAAGATAAGGCATACATATACACACTATAACCCCTTCACCCTCTTCTGGTTCTTAGCCATAAAGAATAAATAATGGAGAAAAAAAATCTTGAGAGAATTAGACTGATGCTGTAAGAGCAGAGCTTAACTATCAAAATTTGCATTCTCTAGAATTTGTATAGATTAGTTACAATGACCCTGCTACCCCCATCTGGCTCGTCTTTTGGGTATAATACATCAGATCCTCTTTTACAATTTAAATAAGTGAAGAGTGGGAATCAATCAGGATGAATCACCACACAAAAGCCAGTAATATCTATATACGGTCTGTGTGGAAAACAAGTATGCTAGGTAAAACATCAATGAAGTTTGTGAAAAATGAAAAAGAGAACTTTTAAAAAATGCCTAGTATTCCTATAACATATGTTTTATATTTTTTTCAGAGAATTTGGGACAAGAGGAGAAATCTAATGTACTGACAGTTATGAAAGGGAGATTTCTGCCTGACAAATACCTATCTAAAGAGAATGCTCTTTTTAATTTCAAAACTTTAAAATCTTGAAGAATTTTTAAACATGATTAAATGAACTATAGAAAATAATCTTAAATTTCTAGGATTTATATGTGTAGGAACTCAGAAACGTGAAGCGCTCCAAGTATTATTACTAATTCAGCTTTAATGCTTGTGAAGATTATATAACACTAAGCCAGTGGTGGAGAAGATTCAGAAAACTAATCAAACATCATTACGTTACCTATTAAGAGTCTAGACAGTCTCCTTATACTACACACTGTGGTACAACTATGGAAGATTCTTTTCCCCCAGAATATTATTTCTTTATCGCCATACCAGACAAAAAAAAAAAGTTAAAGAAATACTATGAGTTCCTCAAATAAAAATGTGTAAATTTGTTGATGTATCACATTTGCATTTATACTTGCTCTATAAAAATGAAGAAAGTTACATAAAATAGAAAAGTATTATTTTTTACATAGTCTGTTGCTCAGTGTTCAGCTTCTTCAGTTTTCATGGGTTATAAAATCTTTTAGGACAGGAGATGTTCCTTACAAGACCATCGTATTATGTTTCTAGCTTTAGAGGCAAATGAGATTTTTAAAAATAATAACGCATCACATTTAAAGCTCTATTAGGCACATTTCTGGATGCCTTTGATTTACTCATTAATGCTAGAAATCTGAAATTTTCTAAAGTTTAATTTTTGGAAAAAAATAAGTAGTCTCTTTGCATTAAACCATATGCTCTACATGATCATAGTGACTTTTTTTTTAGCACCAAAGCTTCCATTTCTGTGATTAAATTTCTTGTTCAAACAATTGAACCCTTTGGAAAGCATTTATTCCTGATAAACAAATTATTGTTAACAAAGTAGTAAAATAATTATAATCAATTCAGATTCTTAATGGTAGCATCTTAAAGAATTTATGTAAATTTAGCATATTATTAACGAAAAGTAACTTAATCATCATCAAAGAATAATCAAAAGATGATACTCATGCAGGTTTAATTGTGTGGGCATGCTTTTCATGGACAAAGACACCAGCAAGACCTCCTGCTCCTGCATTTAAATACTGGCTTGAAAATAAACTAAGTTGCATGAGTTTATCTGAATACATGACAAAAACTAACAATATAATCATACTTTTTTGTTATGAAACCAAACTTTAGCCAGATCCAAATGTGTGATTATTTAAGCATTTATGATTAAACAAAATTTTGGGTTACCTTGTTTAAAGAAAAACAAATGAAACATAGCATTATTAGAGAATAAATAGCTATTACTTTTTTGGCCAAATTTTGTCACAGCTAGTAGATAATGGTTTTACTGAAGTTTATCTAGTTTCAAAACATGTTACTTTCAATTATTCTGTCACAAAAATATTTAAATAATTATCAAAGTATTATATTTTAAAAACTTCTAAATTAAAATAAAATTAGTTTCATTTTCGTGCTCCTTATTAATTAAATTGTCTGCAAATAAGAATTATCTTACATATGTAGAAATTTCACAAAGTATCAAAAAGAGTAATAAAAACAAAAGAAAACAAACTCAGAACTTAATCAATTTGAATTAAGTTTTAAGTGTGGAGCTCTTTTCCAGAATCCCCTAACTTTAAAATTTTTTTTTTTAAATAGCAGCCAGGGAATTGAAGGAATAAGTAAGTACTCTATAGTGGATGGAAACACCAAAATTTAATCATACTATTCTATTTTATGACTCTACAAATAATTAAAACCACAAAATATACTAATAAAAGAAATGGAGAAAAGTTATACAAATAGTTAAAAATGGTCACCTATTCATTTTTCTTTTAATTAAGGTTAAAGTTAATGTGGAATAAAAGGATGTAAATATATTAACCAGTTTGTACCTTATAAGAGCCCCAGCAGGCAAAATCATCTCCCCAGTCATGTAAGTGGAGTTCAACATTTCCAACTTCATGTGCTAAATCAAAGCCAACAAAACAACCCTAGGGGAGAACATAATACCAAGGTTTAAATTTGCTTAATGATTAAAATAGTAAGTACAAATATTTTTAAGAAAATCTTTGACAAACTGCTGTACCATAAATATGGTTCACCAGTTGGTGCGGTGGTTCGCTATGTGTAAATCACAAACCCTGGGCATTTCCAAGACCCTCTTAGGTCTAAATAGTTTTCATAATATACATTATTTGCCTTTGTCACTGTGTTGATTTGCACTGATAATGCAAAGGTAGTGACAGGTAAAATTACCGGCAACTTAGCATAAATCAAAGCAGTGGCACCAAATAGTACTGGTAGCCACTGCATATCAGAGCCATTCAGTTGCGGGGGGGGAAAAGATAATTTCATTTAAAAGTCTCCTTGGTAAAGCTGTAACATGATACATTTTTATTAAATCTCCATATCTAAATTCTCATATTTTTAAGGTTTAAGGTGGGATTTATGCATAAAACACTTGATCACCTTTTGAAGTAGGATGGTTGTCTCAACAAAATGCACTTATGAGGTTATTTGAGTTGCAAGCCACTGTTACTTGATAACTTTTTTTTTTTTAATGAAAGAGAAACTGATAGTAGTGTGAGTTGCATGAGACTGTCAAGTCAAGGAAAACAACTTGTATTTGTTTCTAAAGAAAAAAAGTAGTTTCCAAGAGAAATTAGAACTTGGAAAATTTAGAAATTTAGAACTTGGAAATTAGAACTTGGAAAATTCATTTCTATGAGGATGACCCCTTCCCAGGATTTAAAGCTATTTCTGATGAGCTTAGTAGTAATATTTACTTTTAAAATAATGTACAATAAACTATGTAAATATTTGGAAAATATTCATAACTCAGCGAAACAATATTTTCCAAATGACAAATGCTTGATGTTACATGTTATGGATAAAAGAACTCTTCAAAATGCAAAACCAACCAATGGATTTTAATATAAGAAAGTACAGAAAGTTTAGTAATTTAGTTTTACATTCCACACTATAACTTCTAATTTCTTACTTGTTAAATTTTGCGGTATTATCAAAAAATATTCACCATTAACTGAAAAGCTTGTTAAATGACTTCTGCTTTTTCTGACTATATATCTGCACAACGGCTAATTTTCTTTATTCTTCACAAAGAAAAAGAAAATTAAGAGATTGAATGTAGAAGTAGATATAAAAAATCAGCTGTCTTCTGTTAAACAAAACAGTAAACAGATTTGCCAAAGTTAAAATGTTTTTTTGTTTATTTCAGAAAATATGGTTTTGTTTCCCTAACAATATATTATTTATGTTAATGTGTAATGGGTTTGTTATTGCTGTTCTAAAAATAAAATAAATACATGCGTTTTAAAATTCTGTTTTAATTACAAATACAGGTCCTCTATGATTTTTAAGAGTCTAAAGGTTTCGCATTACTAAAAAGTTTGAGAACATCTGCTTTAGTGTATCCTATCAATCTGAAAGAATTAATAGAAGTTTGCAGTTTATCACTTAATCACATATCACATCCATATTTAATTTAATCAATTCAAGTGTATGCATGCTGTGGGAAATTGCCTTAATGGTTTCAGTTCTTTTGTCCTTTTTTGTATCCTTGTCCTTTGCAATGTCACTTTTCAGTTCCACCCACTGTGGGCAGGGTTCAATTCTCTGCCTCTGTGACCAGCCAGGTGAATTGTAATGCATGTAAGCAGAATCCCAAAGCTTTTGAGTGCTTGCCCTCTCTTTCCCTTTGCCATCTCTGTGAAAAGAACTAGTCTGGGCCAACTGTCTGGCTCAGATGGATAATGAAAAAAAAAAAAATGTGAATTAGATCCCTGAGACCAACATCTGCCTAGATCAGCTGACACAAAGTTGACCAATAAGATATGATGCTGTTTTTGATTCTAAATTGTGTTCTCCCTACTGATTTGAGACCTGAACAGCCTCTTACTATCTGACTCTATTCTGTTTTAGCTATTTATTTGTATGGCTTCCCATGTTTTGTATCTCTGCTTAGGAGAATTCAGTGTTTTAGAAACTGATCCTCTGTTTCCACTAAGTTTCCAGAAGGATAACCTGGAGCAGTAAATTTTTATTATCCAAAGTGCACCCAAGTAGCAACTTTCTCATTTAATGGCTTACTGTCAAACCATTTAGCTTTCTGCATATCAAAATTTTTAAAGTTTTACTTGGAGAACATAGTGATTCATTCCACATTGACAACTTTGTCCATGAACATGAATTAAAAAATAAACTCATCATTAAATGAGGATGATACTTTACAAAAATGTTTTACCTCTAAATTCTATTCTTAGCTTACTAAGTGCACAGATAATGATTGCATTCTCAAAATTTTAGATATCCTGCAACTTCGAAGAAACATATCTATTGATAGAAGTGTTTGAGAGAAGCAATTGCAGAGAGACCGGTTTTAGATTGTTCTGCCTCTTAACAATAACTAACGCCAAATTGCTATTACAGGTACTTTCCCTAGAACAGAAGGATACAAACTATGATCTCTTTTTAATATAAAGTTACATTCGAACACAACAATCTCATTTGTTTAAATATTGTCTATGTCTGCTTTTATAAGCAGAATTGAGTAGTTGCAATACAGACTATATATCTGACAAGTCTAAAATATTTAATATGACTTACTGCAGAAAAGATTTGCTGACCCCTTCCCTATAGCTTAGTATCTGTAAAGAAAACTCAATATATTGAAGAGTCAGTTAATTGGAAACCTTGCTCATTATAATGTGCTCTGAGCTAGCATCTCATACAAAAAAAGTTTTTACTACTACTAAATAATCAATTAATTTTTGTTTGGATTTTGCTTCTCACAAAAAAATAAGCAAGCAATACATGTCATAAAAATACAACAGATATTTCATACTAAAAGAAGTTTTGTGAGTGATAGGAAAGAAATACAATTAAACTCTATCAAAATTTAGAGATTATCAAAACCCAGGTTTGCAGACTAATGTTTAGGTTCAATTCACACACATATGCACACACACACACGTGCACACACTTTTTTATATATGTTTGAATACTGGCAAGAGGGAAGGTACCCTCATACAAATAAATGGATTTTTTTTAATAATATTATTTATTTTTCAATTATAGTTGGCATGCAATATTATATTATATTATTTTCAAGTGTACAATATAGTTATTAGACATCCATATAACTCATGAAATGATCACCTCAATAAATCTAGTACCCATCTGACACTGTACATAGTTATCACAATATTATTGACTATGTTTCTTATGCTATACTTTATATCTACATGACTATTTTGTAACTACCAATTTGTACTTCTTCATTCTTTCCCTTTTTCACTGAGCCCAGCCACCCTCCCATCTGATAACCCTCAAAAATGTTCTCTGTATCTATGTGTTTGTCTCTGTTTTTTTGTTGTTGTTGTTGATTTTGTTCTTTAGATTTCACATGTATGTGAAGTTGTATGGCATTCATCTTTCTCTATCTGACTTACTCCACTCAGTACAATACCCTCTAAGTCCATCATGAAATATTCACAATTAACCGAATTTACTTTCAGTTTGTGTGTGTATTTTAATCTAAAGTGAGTCTTTTGTAGGCAGCATATGTAAGGGTCTTGTTTTCTTAACCATTTGGCTACCCTCTTGATTGGAGCATTTAATAATTTTTTGCTTGAAGTATTTTTCTAATAGATATATAATTATTGCCCTTCTTTATTCATATTTTTGATTCATATTTTCTTCTTCTTAAAGAAGTCCTTCCAACATTTCCTATAATACTGACTTGGTGGTGATGAACTCCTTTAGTTTTTTCTTGTCTAGGAAGCTCTTTATCTGTCCTTTGATTTTAAATAATAGCTTTGCTAGGTAGAGTAATCTTAGTTTAAGTCCTTTCTTTTCATCATTTTGAATATTTTCTTCCAATCCCTTCTGGCCTACACAGTTTCTACTGAGAAAGCTCCTGGCAGTCTTATGGGATCTCTCTTGTAGGTAACAAATTGTTTTTCTCTTTTGGCTTTTAAGATTCTGTTCATCTTTAACCTTTGACATTTTACTTACGATGTGTTTTGGTGTGGGCCTCTTTAAGTTCATCTTGCTTGGGACTCTCTGAACTTCCTGGGTTGTAGGTCTATTTCCTTCATAAGGTTAGGGCAGTTTTCCATCATTATCCCTTTAAATAGGTTTTCACTTTCTTGGTCTCTCTCTTCTCTTTCTGGGACCCCATGATGCAAATGTTGTTACCCTTAATGTCCCAGAGGCCCATTAAACTATCTTCATTTTTTTAGATTCTTCTTTGTTGTTACTGTTTTAATTGGGTGTCCTCTGCTACCCCATCCTCTATATTGCTGATTTGATCCTCCGTTTCAGCCAATCTGTTGATTCCCTTTAACACACTTTTCATATCAGATGTTATATTCTTCATTTCCAACTGGTTCTTTTTTATGTTTTCCATCTCCATTTTTATTTTGTCTATCTTTTCATTAAAGTTCTCACTGAGTTCATCTCATCTACCCCTAAATTCATTGAACATCCTTATAACTATTGTTGAAATCTGTATCTAGTAGATTCCTTGTCTCCATTTTATTTGGTTCTTTTTCTGGAACTTTTTTCTATTCTTTTACGTGGGACATGTTTCTTTGTCTCCTCATTTTGGCTACCTTCCTGCATTTGCTTCTATGTGTTAGGCAGGGATCCTTAATCTCCTAGTCTTAGTAGAGTGACTTTATGTAATTGATGTTCTGTGGGGTCCACTGCCACAGTCTTCCCTGGTCATCTGAGCCAGGTGCTAAAGTGTGTTCTTTGTGTGGGCTGCCTGTGCCTTTCTATTGTAGTTGAGACTTGGTTGCTATTTGCACAATGATGGGAGGAATTCACCCTTGGGCTGATTGCTTGTGAGAATTAGCCAGTGAGAGATTGCGCCTATGGAGTAAGATTCACTTCAGTAGGACTCTGGTGCCTGCTCAGTCTGCTATTTAGGTATGTCCTCCACAGATGCAGCCCTAGGCGGTGTCTAGCTCTGGTCAAAGCAAGCCACTGGATATGCTGGCCCAAGGGCCTCCTACAAGGGTCCCAGATGCAGGCTAAGATCAACCACAGCCTGTGCACAACCAGAGCTACCCGGTAAGAGTCACAAGGCAAACTGCAGATGGTTGCCACCCATTCTGGGCTTATAGGCACCCCAAGAGGCCAAGCTAGGAACTGAGGCTGCCTGCTGCTAATGTCGGACTTGGAGCTGCTCAGCAAAAGGTATAGGGCACACTGAAGCCAGATGCTGTTTCTTTGAGTTTCATGAGCCTCTGAGAGATTTTGAGAAAGTCTGCAGCATGAGCCAAGGCAGGCTATTTGTATGAAATAAACCACTGGACACAGCTTGGGTGGGACCGCAAGAGTCTTAAGGAATTACCTAGATGAAGTGACCTGTTACCCAGGTTGATGAGAACTCAGATATAGAGGCGGCCTGTGTTTTCATGCTGGGTGAGGGGAGGGCTTGACAAAGGAACAGTGAGTACTGCCAGCACTTCTGTCCAGGAGAAAGCTGCCCCTCCACCCCTCACCCTGAAGTTCAACAACTCAGTGTCTCTCTGTATGTCATTGTCACTCCTCGAGCAGATGCCCCAGTGTGAGAGCCCAGAGCGAATGAATCTGTTAGTAAGTCCAGGCATGGCTCTTTAAAAGGAACGTCGGCAACTCCTGCAGCCCATCTCACTCAGCCACAACCTTCGCTGGTTTTCACAGCAGAGGTTATGGGGACTTTTTATCCTGACACTGGGAGCCTGCTCTGAGAAGTCCAGTGTAGGTCCAAGACCCCTTGCTCCTCAGGGGGAAGGTGGGGGCTCTGTAGCCAAGATAACTCTCTCTATTCTCAACTGTCACACGTGGTTGTGGGACTGGGCCATTTCATATCTCCACTCCTTCCTACCAGTTTTGAGGTAACCTCTTATGTGTGTTCCGTTATAGGACTTCTGTTCAGCCAGACCTCAGGAGACTCCCAGTGATGATTGCTCTATAGTTTCATTATAAGTTTGGTGTGGTCGTGAGAGGAGGCATGCACAGCATCTACTTTCTATATTCTCTTGAATGGTCTCCTGTTTATATTTTAAGATACACTTTTAATACTGAAATCCTATTTCAGAAAGAAAATTCTGAATTTGAAAATTTTTTATCAACATTTTCAATTAAAGTATTGATTTTTTTATGAAACAATTTTTACAACTTAATTTTTAATATATATTTAAATCAAGGAATAGAAAAGGCAGCATTTTCATTTTATTATCAATTATTTATAAAGAATGACACAATGAACCATGAAACTTTACCTACCTTATCTTGTTATTAAAAGCCCTGTGGTCACATCTGTGGTACCACATCAAAAAAAAAAAAAATTCCTGTGGCATCTATAATGTTTTAATGCATGTACAATTCTTTCCCCATGGATGGTAGAAAACATTAACTATTAAAATGTAACCATTTTTAGGAAAGCCCTAGAAGATACAAACTTGATCTCACCACAAAGTGATTTTACAAATGTTTCACTAGATGGCAGCATCATAAAAATAAAGAAATAACTAATAATTCCCTCAAACTTCTCTATGGCTGTCCAGTTAATATTTTTAGTATTTTATTTCTAAAAGTAGGTAAAACAATATGATTAGGAAAAAAACCATAAATTCCAAATATGAGTATCTATCAAAAATTTTAAATTAACAAATATTTTTAACAGATTTTTATTAAAATTATCCACAGGAGCTCACACTCATATTGCTGCAATCACATAGAAACATAGCAGTGTTCAGTCACTTTGCTTTAGAGTCAATCCCCAAACTATTAAAATAGTATTCTAATAGTCTGTGTCCAGTGATTTATGTCATTCTGAATATTTCCAGCCTGCCTGCCTCCAATGAACTTTCTAAAATCACACATTCAATTAATTATGACTCCCTGTGTTCCTCTAAAGATCCTCCTTTTAACTTCGGAATGTAACTTATTTTCCTTGGTATGACTTTATGATCTGGTCTTTTTCAACTTTCTTGTCTCAGGTGCCTCATACCTACCTTCCTCTGTTTGCATAAACCTTTTTTTTCTAGGGTATTCTGCCCTCTTCATTTGTCTGGATAGCTCAGATTTTGATTACAGGATAACTTCTATGGAAAAATTTCTTTGCCAAACACTCTCTTCTTTCTCATCTTCCAGCCCTGTTTTCATAGATCTCTTGTAGCAATTTTCCAATTAATTGTCTTCTACTTTTGCACAATATGAGCCTAAATAATTGTTGAATAAATAAGCAAAGAACAAATAATGTCATATAATTGTTAATATATATTCTCTAAACTGATGTTAAATCTCAAAAGAATATTATTTGAGGTCTTTTGTTTCTGTTGTAATTTTATTGCATAAGTTATTTGTTCAGATAGCTTTTACAATGAAGTTTCTTGGACAATTAACAGTAGTTTAAAAATGTTCAAAATCCCACTCAATAAAGCAAGAAATATCATATGTTTTTGTCTTTGCCACCTTCTTTAGCACAATAATAAATGTTTATCTTTAAGCAGTGGAATATTATACAGAGAGCCTGTGTTGAGAATTTCCAGGTGAAATGCCAGCTCACTGTCTCTCAAATTTGATTCATTATTTGTCTACTTATTAAAATTAAATATGAAAAGTACAGTTTAATGTTTTTTCAAGTAGTATTAAAATCCTGATTATTGATTCATTCTGTAACAGGTTGACTTTGAACTGATATTTTAGTTTGTTCTTTCTTCACCAAGAAAATTTTATAAATTGTAGAAATCATCAGTAAGTAGTAGATTTGGTATTAAAAAGGGAAATTATACAAGATAAGATATTTGTAGTTATACACAGAGCTGATAGTTAGCTGGTAATGCATTGGTATACCCGTATAATTGTTAAAGTAATAAAATACTTAAAGGAGGTAAGTAGCCTTTGTCCTGAGCTGCTTGAGTAAACTACCCATGGTTGCAGGCCCCACAGAACCTGGGAGGTTCCTGCAAGAGGTGCCTGCTAACTACTCTGGGTCCATTTATATATACCAGCCTCTGCAACTTTCCTGCTCAGTAAAGGTCCAGACTGCAGTGGATGCCCTTGGCAGTGGCACTAGCATCATGGCCAGTAAATTATAGGTGCCTCTATGTCCCTCAAGGCTAGTAATGAGTACTAGTGCTGGAAGTGTGGCCTTGTCATGGCTGTTTGTGGGAACTACAGTTTCCACAGCAAATCAGTCAGGCCTTTAAGTATTCTCAACATTGCTCCTGTCTTGATATAAATGCCATAGGAAATAATCAAATAACTGAAGTGCTATAAATTTATATCACCTTAAAAAAAAAAACTGATGAGAAAATGGGAAGAAGGTGAACAAAAAAAGTTACAGGTATAACTCTGTAGGTGTACGTGTGTGTGTATATATGTGTGTGTGTGTGTCGGTCAACTCTATATAGATGGTATAAACAAATGGTAGATTAACAATGACAGGTTGAATAGTTAGTTCTGATCTGATCTTAGGATTTTCCAAAGAAATTCTTAATTAGGGAGTTGTTGAATAGTACTTGGGGCAGGTGAGAATAAAAAGAAGGAACATGAAAGCTGGTAGAGTTTCTTTCCACAGTCTTGAAGCACTTAACTTTCAAAATTCATTCAAGAACTATGATTCAAAAACATGCATAGATGCTAAGTTAGAAAAAAATATTATCTAATAAAGATCCTTATAATAAAGGCCTATACCCTCCTGTATTTCAAATCAGAGTGAACTTTAATTTTAAAAGTTCTTCCTTTTGTCCAGACTAAATTTATTATGGTTTTCCCTTTTTTTTCTTTTCATTTAACTCAGTAGTTATAAACAGGAACTAAGCGTTATTTCTGGTATTATGCTCATTCTGTACTTAAAGTCAACATTATTTGTATCACAATTTCCTTCCAAAAATTCTATAAAACAGTTATCTACTCTTTTTTGAAGTAATAAGTCTTAACTTATTTGTACCAATAGTTTAATGAGAATAGCAGTTCCTCACTATTGAAACTTAAGACAATAAAAAAATGACAAGACACATACAAATAAAAAGGAACAAGATGTAATCTTTCAACTGGAACAATAAGAAATCTTTTCAGAAATCAAGTAGTATGGCAACCAGAATCAAAGTTTAAAATTTTTTGCAGAGCAGAACCTGAATGCTATTCAAAGTAATTTTAGTCCTGACCAGAAAAATAAATAATCAAGCATATGCATGAAAAAAAAAATACACAAAATATTCCAGTCCAGAAGCTAGGCATCTGATAATCAAATCTAAATGTTCATATTGCAGTTCAACAGCAAACAGGAACAGAAACAAGGAAAATTGGGAAGGTTATCCTAGGCCATTTGTTGAATTACTGCAAGATTATAGTCTGATAATTTCAAATATATCTTCTGTCAAAATATTTTTTAAAGTGCAAGTGTATAGAGAAGGATGACATCACAAGTAACCGTTACCCTACATAAGTTAAGAAAATTCCCACATTGTCCTAGAGCTATTGATTGAAGGCATTTATACTAATATGTTTTTACAGAGGAGACAATACAATTTCTTGAGAATAAGCCACAACTCAGCTACCATTAGAGAGCTCACTGAACTTCCTGCTGAAATTCTCTCATGTCATGTAGATTAGTTTCCAGTCATATAGAAGTTTGTAAGCTCTTCTAATTAGAGGAAGACCTCCTGCAAATATTTGTAGGCCATTGAAGAGCTACTAAAAGGAGTAATAATGCTGCCATCACTGGTGGGCGCTATTGTCAGTGGAGCAACTGCCCGAGAGATGTACCAGAAGGAGGTGGGGTGAAGCCAGTGTCTAGGGGTCTCTCTTAAAATGAGCAGTTTGAACAAGTGGGTTTGAAGTTCTAAGATGTGGCACTGCTGAATGCTGGCACTAAACAGAATCCCAATCAGCAATAATTCTGATTCCTACCTTTGACATCTAGGTACAAAGTAAAAATTGTGAATTTTTGATATTCTTTGAAGTGAAGAGACAATTGTACCAGCTCTAAAGACAAAGATCTCAGGTACCCAAGAAAAGAAATGACCAAGAAAGGAGGGCTATGTATGCAAATATGTGTTGTTGTTGTTGTTGTTGTTTTGACTTTTCTATGTGTTGCGACTTCTTTGCCATTACATGGTTACTTTACATATATAAAAATAGACAATGTGGTGGAAAGAAAGGTATGATACCAGCCAGAAACTAGACTACAATTCTAGCCTTTATTGGCTGGCTAAGACACCTTCGGCAAGCGTTTAACGTCTCTCAGACTCAATTTACTCAACTAAGCAATAGTACGAGCTTACTGTCAGGGTTACTGAGAAGATTGGAAATATTACATGTCAAGTGAATGAAGCCCAGAAGCCCATCAACAGTACATATAATTGTTCACATTTGTACAAAACACTATTGCAAAAGCTACATTTACCCCTTTAGCTTGGCTTTCTTAAAGTAGATATTCATTAGACTGGTAAATCCAGAGATGAGATAGGAGGTGGGAAGTATGGGATATTCTGCTAATAAAATTGAAGGGGAATTTGTCAGTTAAGTTTGAGTCACAGCTAACTGCTACATGGAGGGAAAGAATGAAGTATTTGGGAGAGAGGAAAAGCAAATAGATCTTGAGACCGCAAAGAGTTGAGTGATTTGTAAGTGAAAATATCCTGCTATCTAAGGGTGCATTTTCAAGAGCAAATTTCAATTTTTTTTACATGAAAAACAGTGACCTTTTTTTCTATTTATTGTTAATTGTAAGTACAAAAGTAAAGGGGGAGAACCAAACAAATTAGAGTCTTTCTCCAGTTGGCAAAGATCTCACACAAAATATTGTTTGTTTGATTTATTCCAGATATCCAAGATGAGAAAAACAGCTCAAAATAACTTTTCAAGTTTAATTTAGTTCATTTTATATTTAATGATTTAATGAAGCAGTCTGCATATCCTAAGTGTGTCAAAGAATAAAAATGGAATTTGAAAAAGAACTCAAAATTTACAAAAAGTATTTTGATTTTTAGAGCAACTAACCATTATAAAGTAATTCTTCAATTTTTTCTGATTCTATTTAAATGGGAACTGAGTTGTGCTTTTTTGTGCAATATGCGAGCCAAAAAATTAGCCTGATTCACTTTTGCTGATGTACAAACACTATCTTTTCACTGGCCAAATAAGTTTGTGTTTAAAGATATGACAGTGTGTAAGGCAATAGCCTCAATCAGTCATTGAACACTCTACTGACATAAGCTTTTTAAATTTGAGAGTTAAGATAGGCGTAGAAATAATTACAAGACAGTACAAAAGGTAGCCAATAATACATTCCCTATCATGATATAAAAAATACAAAAGAAAGATAGATTTAGTCTGACACAGAGAGCACAAAAATTTTGATGAAGTTCAAGGATTGTACATTCATGGTTCTACATGAGTTAGTCAAGAAACATACAAGTTTGGTCTCTAAGAAATACTTCACTTTGCCTTTTATTGTAAGAATACTGCAACAATAAGCAAATATATATGGCAGCTATCACTATGCTTCAGTGTTGGATTCAATACATATGAGTGGAGTTGTATTGGATTGCTTGAATCCTAGCTAATGGGCAGAGCTGTTACTCAGCCTTGCCATGCATTATTCTACAGGAATGATGATCCAGTGTTGACAAACTTCTAATTTATCAGAAGATATCTGGAAATAGAAGTTTTTATATGAAAGTTCCTGATATTCCATTGTCGGCATTTGCTTAAAAACTTTTAAACATACAATATTTACATATACAAAGAGGGGTAAGTAAAGTAAATCTCTAGGACAGATTTTAACCTGTGAGGCAGATAGTGGTACAGCTGGAGTGGAGGAAGAGAAAATATTTACATATGGTAATTGTAGGTGGGGGGAAAACTAATAATAAAAGCACACGCAAAAAGAATATGATATCTGGGCAGGGAACATATTAAATGCTTAGTTTAGCTGCAAAATAAGTTATGTGGTGAGCAAAGGAAACTATGATATTGATAATTTAAGTATGTGAAATCAGAAAAGGCTAAAGTGATTTAGACTCTTTCCCATAAATGGTAGAAGAATAATAGTCATTATGTGGGAGAAATGCGAGGTAGGGCATCAAATAGGAGATATATGAGTCAATCACAATCTCCTCAACAATGTGTAGTTGACTTCTTGGATGTGTGGTGACTTTTGACCTTTACTTATCTATTTTTATCTGTCTGTCCTGTTGTAAAGTGGATTTAAGGCAACTATCTAGTTTATCAATTACATGGTATTAACACTTGAGAGAGAAATCCATTTAGATGTGAGACAAAATATACTCTTTTCTAAAATATATTTTTAGTGGTTTCTATGTCAGTCTAACATAGACACATAGATCAATAGAATCAGAGAGCCCAGAAATAAACTTTCGTATGTATGGTCAATGACCTTATGAGAAAAGAGATAAGATTATACAATGAGGAAAAGATAGTCTGGTTAACAAATGGTGTTGAGAAAACTGGACAGTTAAATGCAAAAGAATAAAACTGAACCACTATCTTACACCATATAAAAAAATAGATTCAAAATGGATTAAAGACTTGAACATAAGACCTAAAACCATAAACCTCCTATAAGAAAACATAGGCAGTATACTCTTGACATTGGGTTTAGCAGTATTTTTAGGGAACTAGTCTCCACAGGCAAAAGCAATAAAAGCAAAAATAAACAAATGAGGTTACATCAAACTAACAAGTTTTTGTACAGTGAAAGATGCCATCAACAAATTGAAAGGACAAGCTACTGAATAGAAGATATTAGAAAAGGCCAATAAAGGGTAAATATCTAAAATATACAAAGAACTCATAAAAAACAAACAAACAAATAATACGATTTAAAAAAAAAGCGGATGACCTGAATAGATATTGCTCCCAAGAGGACAGACATATGGATGGCCAACAAACATCTGAAAAGATGCTTGACATCACTAATCATCAAGGAATACAAATCAAAACCAGAATGGGATATCACATCACATCTGTCAGAACGGCTATTATCAAAAAGACAAAAAATAACAAATATAGGTGAGGATGTGCAGAAATGTGACTTTTCATACACTTTTGGTAGGAATGTAAAATGGTGCAGCCACTATAGAAAACAGTATGGAAGTCCCTCAAAGAAATGCAAAACACTGATTTGAAGAGATATATGTACTTTTATGTTCATTGCAACATTGTTTACAATAGCAAAAATATGGAAACAACCCAAGTGTGATATATATCAATCATGGAAAATTACTTAGACATAAAAAAAAAAAATGAAATCTTGCCATTTGTGACAACATGAATGGACCTAGGTAGAGGGTATTACACTAAATGAAATGTCATACTGTATGATTTCACTTATAAGTGGAATCTTAAAAACAAAACAAATGAACAAACAAAACAAAACCTTAACAGACTCAAAAATCCAGGAAACAAAGTAGTGGTTACCAGAGAGAGGAGGGGTTGGGGACAGGGGGCGGGTAAAATAGATAAAAGGGATTAAGAAATACAAACTTCCAGTTACAAAATAATAAATTATGGGGATATACTATAAAGTATAGGGAATACAGTCAACAATGTTGTAATGTTTTGTATGGTGACAGATGGTAACTAGACCTATTGTGGGGATCATCTTATAATATATACAAATAAAAAATCACGATGATGTACACCTGAAACTAACAGGATATTTTATGTTAATTACACATCAATTAAAAAAATAAAAAACTACAAAGCATTACCATTACAAACTAATTAGACAGGCTTTTAATGAAGTTGGAGAGTGATAGAAACTCTCTTATATGCTGATAGGAGTGTATGCCTAATTGATACAACCCTTTGGAAAGTTGATAAGGCATGAACATACACATACTTAATGCTTCAAGAATCCACTTCTAACTATATACTTAATAGAAATGTCTATGAATGCTTATCCAAAGAAATTTATAAGAATATTCAGAGGAGCATTTATATTAATTACCCTCAAGTAGAAATAAAATCCAAATACCTATCCAGATTAGAATAGAAAAAAAATAATCAATTGTGATCTATTTGCATACTACAATAATATACTGAAATGAAAAGAAAAACAAAACTACTGCTACGTACAACATGAATGAATCTCACAAATACAATAGTAAGCAAATAAGCCAGACTCAAAAGAATACATATTAATCCATTTATACAAAATTCAGAAATGGGCAAAGCTAATACATATGGTTATAAGTCAGAAGAGTGGTACTTTTTGAGGGGAGGTAACAGGCAGTATTTAGGAGAACGCACACTTGAGGATTCTGAGTGTTATGAATGTCCTAGAAGTTTCTTGATGTAGGTGTATGGTTTTAAGGGTTCAAAATAACTCATCAAATCACTTATGATTTGTGCTCCTTTTGGTAGTCATGATTTTCTTTAATATAGTTTTCAAAATTCTTGTCCTCACTTCTCTTTTACATAATTTTAAAGTTCCTGTTTCAAAATCTACTCCTGTTGATGTTCCTTGCTCCATCCCAACATTATTTTTGTTTCCTACCATACTTCATTTTTTGCTTTTTTTTAATTTCATTTAGCCATTTCCTCTTTTTTATTTCATTTAGCCATTTCTAACGGCATTTTCTTTCCTAGAATTTCCAAACTCTTTCTTGATTTAACTACTTTAATATATTCTCTGCCTCTCATTGAGATTTATCTTCATAGACCACACAAGATAGTAATGTAAATCTACATGTTAAAGAATTTTTCTCAACTTTCATTGAGACTGGTAGGGTGGGGGCGGAGGAATTGTCTAGCAAGAGTATAAATGTTTGTTAGAATAATTTTATAATGAATACATCTGCTATATCACTATTTATCTTCCACAGTATCCATCACTTCTGTGTGGTTAAACTTAGATGGACCTGCTCATTCTACTTTCCTTTATTTGACTGAAAGCTACAAGAGAATTTCAGTTGGTAGGTACTTATATTTTTTAAGTGAAAGAAAGCATACAAAGTGCTGAGAGAATGGTTTTAGCAACCAAAGTAGTTAAGAAAGAATTATACATACATATATATTATATATATATATGTATGTATAAGTAAACAAATATATTTTGCTTTTTAATACTTTTTAATGAGAAATAAAGGATAATTTCCATCTGAGCCACTTTCTATAGCTGCATACTTATTGAGGACAGTAGAAAGCAGAGGAGGTAACTATCACTTAACAGCAGAATCTATACAATCCAGTAGATATTTTATACTCTTATCTCTACATTAAATTTATGAACCAGGTATAGTTATCCCTGCCCCCCCCCCAAAAAAAAAAACACTTTTAAAAACAGACTTGAAAAGTTAAGCAACTTGTTTGAGATCAAACAACGATTAAATGTTGTAGCCAAGATTTGAACCTCAGATTGTATGATTGATTCCAAAACCCATTGTCTTTCTTCTCTACCTTCCTGCCTCATTTCTAGGGTGGTTAATGAGACATACATGTATACTGAGGGATTCAGAGAACACTGATTACTTGCATAACATTTTAAAATATGACTTTTTATTAGCCTCCCTTTATTTTGGTGCTTAACATTTAATATCTAAATTAAGAAGATATTATCTTTATATCTTTTGAATGCACCACTTTCACAGTTATCTATCAAATCAGTTGGAACTCGTGGCTGGAAATTCCTAGAGACTGCTCATAATGGTACTAAATTTCTTTTCATTAGTTCCATTCATTAGCTTCAATAACTGAGTATATTAACTAGACCTCACACATATATTAATCCCATAACTTATTAATGTTCAGAACAAAATTTGATGGTCATCTTTTAAATACATGACTTGACTGCTGATTCAAATAGAACCGTTATTTAAGGATTTTGAATCCAAATTATAACTGTTGACTGTTGCTCCTCTCTAATTTCTTTTTTCGGACAAACAAATATTAAAATCAGTTTTTTAAAACACATATATAAAGAGACACAGTTTAAAAATGGTAAACAATTTAAGTGTGATTTGGTAATATGTAAGAAAAAACTCTCCTTATAGGCAGTATAACAATTTCTTAAGATTCTTGAGGGGAAAAAAAATGGCTTCTTTAAAATAAACTGTGAAAATCAATCTACTGATCAACTTTTATTCTGCACCTCTCCTTCTTCAGGTACCTAGGGTTAAGTGAGAACTGAATTATAGTAGAATGAGATATAGTATAACAAAATACCAGACTTGAGTTTCTAACAGTCCCAGCATGTAGTTAGTATCCTAAATATTCTGTCCGTGTCCTGCTGAATGAGCAGCTAGGTACCAATGACATCACCTACTAGAAGCTCACCTGTCCCGCTGACCAGAGAAGAAAAACACTGAGAAAACAGATACTAGTAAGTAGGTGAGACTACAGAATTGATAAAAAGAAGTTTAAATAGAGAAATAGCCTATGGCAAAAAAGCATAAAGGTTTCTTAAATGTAAAGCTTACTCTTTTTTTTTTTAACTCTTTAAGTAATTTTACCTGGGCACGAACAAAGGTATTTCACTAGATATATAATTAGAATACTTCTCAGTAGAGTGATATTTGTGATGAGGTGGGAAGGAGCAAATGAAGTGCATACCTTTGCTTGCCCATCTTGTGTGATGGCATGTATATTAAAGAGCTGTCCAGTATTAAAATGCAGCCCACTGAACAAGATTACTGCAATCGAGTCTCCTTCCTTCTCTATTACTTCAAGAATATCTTCTGTTCTCAAGGTATCTTCTCCCTAAAGTTGAGTTAGGTATAAGTTACATTTATACCCACAATGTTAAATGTCTCACTTCATATTTCCCAATCTAAAATTCACCATGAGCCCTTTCCCACCATAAGTAAAATCGAAAAAAAAATTTTTTTCAACTCAATGATCTTCAAAACTCTGGCAAGAGGGAAGCATTTGAGCATGCTTTTTGTTATTATTAGGTACTGGTAATAAAATACTAGAGTTTTATAAAATTAAGACTTTGCAAAACATTACTTGACTTACTCTTCAGTTTTTAATTACTCTTTACTTATATACTTATAAATTGTTTCCTCTTTATTTCCGTCCAATAAAATATCAGAAAGTACAAGAAGTCCATGAAATATTAAATGGCAAGAAAAATTTCTTAGAAATTAGTATTTCACTTATCAATCTAATATGTTTGTTGTTTTTTTGCAGAATAAAAACACTTATACATCTTTCATCTGAATGCAACCTAACCAATATCTCCTGTTAACTTAAGAATTAAACTTCCTCCACACCAATCTAAAGATCAAGGCCCAAACATGAAGAAAAATATCAATAAAGCTCAATTATTAAGATCATTTTTTGCCACCTCTTCCCACCTAAAACTAATGATTGGTTACTTAGTGAAAATTGTGAATAAATTTAGATTCGGTCTTGCAAACAACATGAGCAAAAAGATATTAGTTAAATACAAAGTATCTTCTTGTAGTCTAACAATTTTTATTTATTTATTAAGTTCTCATGAATTTTTTCCAGTGATAAATCTAACATGATTTTGAGGTTAAAGGATCATTAAATGTATTAATATTTGAGGGAAGCTTATTAAGACATTTATGAATTTTTCTTCAGTTATTTTTAATTGTTGATCATTCTTGTTACTTGTGAATTACTGTGTCCCATGTTAGGCATATATTACGTATATATCGCAAATATTCTAGTTTCTACTAGAAGTTTGAAACTTGTTTACAAAACAGAAATCTATAAAAACAGTATTGATATTGAAATCTCTGAATTATTAAGTGATGTGCATTTTATGTAGGAAGAAAAGGATTTTGACAATTCTAAGAAAAAGTCTAAGTAAAACGAATAACATGGTAATTCAAAAATTTTTCTTCAAAAAATCTAATATGGTTTGTCCACCGAAATTTCAAAAAAAAAAAAAAAACAGTACGGAAAGTACTATATATATTAATATTTAATATAGAACTTTAAGAAATTCAATATTAAGCAAATAAGAAATATATTTCTTAAAGGTAAGATAGAGTCCTCTCTCATGCTGACTTGTTTTAATCTAGTAGTGATGAAGAATACTCCCAAGATTATGATTAACTCATGAGGTTCCACAACACTGTCACTTTTAACATTAAGACTTGTAGTATGTCAGTGACTATATTCATTTTTGCTAGAATTTAGCAATTTATATATGACCTATAAAAAAGGTATCCTCTCACAGGTGTGAGAACTTTCTACTTCATCGATTTATTACATTTTGGCAAATAAAAGTGAATGAAGTAGATTTTAATTTATCAAAGTATTCTTGGTTGAAAGAAATAATTCCTCGAACACTGAGTTAACAGCCTGGGAGAATCATTTTGAAACCTAAAATTTATTTTGTGTGCATCTCTTGGTGTGATATTTCACAAGTTTCAGGGTTTAGATGTCAAAGTTTATACGACAGTCTTATATCTCTATTAATATAAATTGTGCAGTGTTTTAGATCTTGAACATAGGTCAATTTTGATGAGGTATTTCCTTTGTTATCTATTTAAATATGAAGGAATCACATAGAGAACAAATAACTTTCCCAAAGTCCCTTACCCAGAAAGTTGTGGGTCTGGGATTTCTCTGAGGTATATTAGTAGGGTATAAAGCCCAAGCTTTTCCCATTACACCACATCCCTTTCTATACTCTAGTCTAAGCTCAAAGGAAAACACTTGATACTTACATTAAGACATAAAAGATAGGCATCATGCAATTTCAACAATATCACCAGTCTTTAATACAATTTTTATGGCATCCACGGGTAATGGCATTTGAAATCGAAAATGACATATGTAATTTGCCATCTCCTCCCATTCCAGTGAAGAGTATAGCAGACTCCAATGCTATTAACAGAAAAAACAATTTGCTTGTAATATGACTAACCTTAAAATAAAAATGCACTTCTGAGTTAATTCTTCATTTTAAGCAAAATGACCTACTAGTAACAAAAGTATAGGTCTTTTAAACTTTCTTGAGAATTCCATTAAAGTAATAAAGATAATAAACATTTGAGAAAAATGAAGAAAAAAAAACAATACAAATAGAAGCATGTTGAATGTTTATTATTTATTTCTCTATCGCATATACCTCTCTTGGCTTTAAAATCCGCATACTCTTCTCAATGTCAAGTCCATGAAGTTGAAGCTGTGATTCAATAACATACTGGAAAAGAAAGATGATTTATTAAATCAAGTCCAATGCACAGAAGTACTTTGAAATAGCTCTGAAAATAAATAATAAAATAAGAATAAAAATATTTTACGATATAAAATTCAAGGTCAAGGTTAAAACTGACTAAACTGTGTCAGAAAAGAACTGTTTAATATAATTTGCATGCAAGAATCTGAACATTCCTTGAAACACTAAATATCAGAGATAAATGGAAACATAAGAGTCATCTAGACTTTAGGGAGTTAAGGAGTTACGAGAGATTTTTTTTAGTGAAATATTAAATCACCTATATAAGTCAACACTGGAGTTTACAAAATTCCAAGATGAGTAGTATGGACTTCCTAGACTTGAACTAGAACATAGAAATGACTCACTCTAGAAAGAGTAAGGTAACACAAGGAATGAACACCAGAAAGTTTCCTTCATTGAGATTATAAGATGTGAATGGTAACAAGCAATTATGGGGGCCTTGAATATTTTTTCAATATATTAGGATTTCGATCCTTTTTAGTAAGATAATGACTATTAATTTGGATATAATTAAATGCCTTAAAATTACAAGATGTGGGCTAGAATAGTTAACGGTGATAATGTAAAGACAAAATTCAGGTTTCTCCAACACTAAAACTGAAATATGCAATGTAGTTTTATCTGTGTCTGTGTCTAGAACAATCAAATTTCTAATCAACTGAATTGCTGAAAAATAGCACAGATTTTTTCGTGAGTCATGAAAAATACTTTTGATCTCTTATAAATATATTTTTTTCAATACTAAAGCACCAGTAATGATACTAGCAAGTTATAAAAACAAATGAGCAAATAAAGGTTTATATTTCTATTCTCTGTAGCTGAATGGTTAGCACTGGGGCATGCTATTGATTTGATTTCATAAAATAAAATAACAAGAATTAACAAAACATTTATAACTGCACTTGATTTAGACCAGCGGTTTGTTCAATGCTGTTAAAAAAAGATAATAAATCAATGTTCCTATTCAATTCTTTCCTCCCTTAGCACATGTTTTACTTGAATGAAAGAAATAAAGCTACACTTTATTTTTTTTAATGTCTAAATCAAAAGCATTTGACGGATCTTTTTAGTCTGAAGTTATTGGGAAAAGACTAGTGAATAAACATTCAAGTCAGACAAATGATATGCTCCTCTGGGAAGGACAGAAAGAATATAAATATAATTTGAAGAATGCTTACATGATCTGAAGGGAAGGCTTTGGCTTCTAGAAGAATTTTATACCATTTTGGTGTAGGCTTAAAAAACAATAACTGTAATGAAATGGATTTATTGAGAAAAGCATTAATGCACAATTTCTACATTTATTTATTTTACACCATGCTTTTATTTTATAATCTCCAGCATTTAAAGGCTTTAAATAATTACAAATCTAGATGTCTGTCAAGGGTACCTTTTTCATTTAGCCTTGTTTCTAATGAATTGTAAAGAAGAAGATGATATTGGCTCATTACATTTATTGATGGAGAAGCAAATTCAGGAGAAAATGGGAATCAGATAAATATGAATTCTCAAACTTTACTTAAATTTTAATTGAAAAATTATCTTCCCAATGTACTTAATGGTAATTTCTTCATTGTGAGACTGAAAAGTTCATGTTTTATGTATGTCTTATTAATAATGAGTTATCTTGCACTGCCTATTTGATTTCTAGTAAATAATATTTCCACTGCTTTATTATTTCTTGGGACTTTATTTTAGGCGCAACTAAAAGTACCTTAGCCCTAACATGAAATATTTGACATTTCTAGAGGCACCAGAGAGAAGTGGCTCATTTGTTCAGAGGGATCCTTTTATTTTTTCCTATAGTTCCTGGAGAATGAGATTGACAATGATAACAAGGAAAATGATTGCTGCTGCTAATTGGTGTTGGTCATCAGCCTGGGTGCTAAAATAATTTTTAGACATTATTATATTTCATACTCTTGCATACCTACAAGGTAGATATCCTTGTCCTCATTTTTACAGAGGAGAAAAGTAAGATTTAGAAATGCCAAAAAAAATTCGTCCAAAAGTCAAACAGTATTAAATAACAGCTGAGAGTCAAACCCAGGGGTGTCTGAACTGAAAACTATGCCATTTATCACGATACTTAACATACTGCACAAGCACGTTCCTTCAGTAATATTTAAAAATCATTTTTCCACTTTACTAAAATAAAATAAAATAAAATCTTCATTGCGCATCTTGGCCATCTAGACATGTTTTTAAAACACTTAAAAAATAAACATTTTTTAAAGCATCAAACAATTCCTATAATCATCATATTCCAAATCAAGAATGTATCTATTTTAAGTTATAAACATTTATTAAATACTTAGAATGTAAGAATCACTTTAAACAAGTCATTTAAGGTACTAAGTTTCTTTTCTCCAATTTAATTTTATTTTCAAAAATTTTTAACCTAATCCCCCAAAATTAACCTACAAAAACGTAGTGATCCATAATTTTAGCCTGCTATAGTCCAGCACACTGGAAAACTGTCTTTCTGAAAAGCTCGGTATTTGCTGGTGTTTCTACACTGTTTCGTGTATTTGCAGGCGATTTTGCTTTTTTACCCACTACGACTCTTTATGTTCTGTGATAAGAGTTCTTCATTATTCTGAAGCTCTTTGCAAGAGTCAACTCTACCATGATTATGAAGAAACCATTCTATCATGGTCCACTTCCTGGTAAAAATGAAAATAACCACACAACTTATTTTAAATAAGTAAACCACCAAATGCTCATGAATTAAAGATAGAACAATTTTAGATTCTGTAAATTGAGCATACATTAAACATTAGTGAGAAAGGTAACTTACTAGTAGAAGATGTAAATTAACAGTTAAAGCATTCATTATGGCTATTTCTTTCTCATTGGCTCCTGTAAAGAAATGTCATATTAAAATTTTTCTATTAGTGCTAAAGATACTTAGAAAAACAAAGTAGAGTGATGTCACTCTTTCATTCTTAATGTTTTTAGAGATAAGGGCATATTTGATATGTCATCATAAAGAAATCGAAGTTTTCCCACCTGACTCATTTTATCAAATGATATTTGGACTTATAAGCACATAGCTAGCTAAAAATTATATTTCCTTTTGGATTTAGTAAACAATAACAACAAAATAATGAAACATTTGCTTTTTCCTGTAAACTAAAAATGATTTATACTAGTATCAGCAAGTTTGTCAAATTCCCACAGAGCACATTTATGTGATAAGTGTATTTCCAAAAGAAAACTTGAAAGAAATGAAGGCAAATAACATTTTTAAAGCTGGTTATTTCTAACATCAAATTAAAATGCACCTAAAAGAAGACAACTTTACCAAACATAATTCACTGTTATTACAGTGAGATATATAATAGCTTATATCACAAAAGAGCTAGAAAATAAAAAACAAAAAGCTAAATAGATCTGGGGCTTATTCATACACACTGATGCAAGAAAATATAGATATGTATTGTCTGATGGAGAAAATATGCAAAATTAAGATACCCACTACACAATTATAACTTGATCTAATTCCTATTATGGAAGATTTTGGTTCTAGAAATAGACCCAGAGACAAAGCATACATTGGACACTTAAGAACACAGCACATAATAACAACAGTAATAATACTTCCCCTATTTTTAGCTCTTATGATTTCTTTTAAAGGAAATTAGACTGGCGTAATCAGAATAATGTTTCTTTACCATCACTGAGAAAATTGGGCTATGAGCTTTAATGTTTGTAAGGCTATCCTAGGTGTTAAGAAAAATGTATAATACAAGTCTGACATTTGTATCTACAGAGATACTTTTGCTAGAGTCTCATTTTAAAAGAATAGACAGTAACTAATCAATAGATTCTAGGATAAGTTGACTTGAGGGGAGGCCACTGGGAATAAGTGTACAATTTAGGAATGTAGATTTCAACACAGCCATTTAAGAAATGGCCCATGTCTTTTTATCTAGTCAAAAAACAAACAAATAAACAAACAAAAAACCCTTATTGTTGCATTTGGCAGATGGATTTTACTATTTGATGTGCAAGGCTGGTAAACAAGTGATGGGTGTATCTGTGGTCATTCATTGTAAAGTGTACAGTATCTGAACTTAAGAGGTGAAAGGAACAATCTCATTCTATATTTCTAGCACTAAAGAAAATTTCTCTTAAACATACTAGATAGATATGAATACAAAAAAAAATTTTTTGAAATATGGTAAAATAAATTATACTAGCTTTATTTTATTTGTTTATTTGCATTATAGTATAAATTTTCACTGTTATTTCTAATATTATTTAAGATGTAATCTGATATTATTCTGTTAGTTATTTATGTGCATCTTTTCTGAAAACCATTTATTTTAATAAAAAATATTTCAGTAGGGAGAATGGAAGGAGGAAAGGAAGAAAATGTAATACAAGGATGAGCAGAATTACTATAAAGGGAATCATTTGAAAGAATGTACTGTAATGAGGAAAAGAAATAAAAAGAAAACATGTTATCACAAAATGAAAACAAAGAAATAAAAGAGTCGAAAGGGATAAGGAGACACTCTCTATAGAAGCTTAGACATTCTATTTTTGCTTAATGTTTATATTCTGATTAAAATGATTATAGATTCCTGGAAAATTTTAGTCCTCCCAACAATATAGCATTCATTTAGGATCATCTAAATTTTCTCTTGCATAGAAATGTGATGAACTAGACATACGGAGCTGAATTAATGTAGACAGACACTTGGCATTGTGCTTTCCTCCCCTTACATTCAATGGCATGCTAACACCAAACCAATTCTTTATAAATAATCCTTTGCTGCTTCGAATGGATTGTCTGACCACGTGCACAAAAATTATTTCACATTAGAACACTTTAAATAAAATTCCACCAAGTGCTTCACAAAATGCTCTCCTCATCTGCTACTGAATTTTATCAAGACTGGGTCAGTCTATTGTGTGAACATGCACACACATGTGTATCTGAGGATGGTGTTAATATTAAAGTAGAACATTAACTGAAATGTTTATTCTAAATATAACCTAAAGGCACTGAATAATGAAGTGTTTTTCACTTCAAATGCTATAAGTCAGACAAATTTTTAGTGTATTTTTAAAAGAAAAGTTACCTAATTTGCCTCTCTTTTAATTCAATTTGTATTTCTGAAACCAACACATTTTAATATCAGAATTCCACAAGAAAACAAACTTTTTTTAAAAAAAAGCAAACTGAAATTCTTTCATGTTGTTTTTCTTTGTTTCTCTTCTTTTTCCTAAGAGCTTTTTTAAAATTAATGTTGCAACATCAAGAACTACAAGTATTTGTAGGGGCAAATTAAAAAAGAAAAAAAGCCTCCAGAAAGATTATCAGGCTTTGAAAGAGTCTTTATTTCAAAGGTCATCAAAACTCATTGCAGCCAAGATTTGAATCACTTCACCTGAGATGGGTGTGAGCCAGGGCTTCATTTGAGGAGTGATTTCCTGATTGTTTACTTATCGAACATACTTTTGCTTTACCAGAAGGTGAAACTTAGTTAGATGCAAGCTCTCCCCTTTTCTCTCAATGCCTGGTGAGCTAAAATTTACTGAACCCTTACAATGCGCCAATACTTCTAAATATGTGACTTGTATTATCTCAAATAGTCTTCACAGTAAAATGATAAGGTATCTACTTCGATTTTCCATATTTTATCAATGAGAAAACTGAAGTCCAAAGAGATTAATTGACTTGCCTAAAGTCTTGCAGATAGAAAGTAGACAAAAACTCACTCTCTTGTAGAAAAAATAAATAAATAAAATCTTTTGTTCAAATTACATTTGGAAGAGTTATCTACATTATCTACTTACTCCCTGTAAGTCAAATATAGGAGGCCCATGTTTATCACCAAATTCCCTCTGTGTCCCATTGTAATTTCAAATATAATGTAAAGTGAGGATGACAGGGCTCCCAGCTGCTTAGCATTTGATAACAGGATTCATGATGGGTCTTGCAACTGCCATACTATTTTCTGTACATTTTATTAAGTAGTGCAAATGTTATTGTGGATATGGTCATAAAGTTTGTAGTTAGGCAAAGTCCAAAAGCTTTCCACTCTATTTTTCAAATAGCAAATTTCTTTGGCTTATAGAGGTGGCTACTGTATGACTGAGCATTCAAAACTCTTTAGAGAGCATTTCCAGGGATTATTGCTTCTCCAAGGGTCAACCACAAATTTCATAAAGCAAATTTATGTTCACATATACAATGTTTTTATAAGCTAGAATGCACGTATCTATCCCTTTGTGATTTTTATGTACCCAGGGAGAAGTAGGTTTAATAATAATACTAATAATACTTTTCAGCAATTCTATTTCTAGCATCGTGATAATATGAAATTAATTATAAGAGAAAGTCATTCCATGTTTTGCAGAACTGTTGGCTCTCTATAAAATGTCTTCTTAATAGCTTGTCTTCTCATCTGAAATTTAAATTCTTTTCTGTGTCCATGAATAAATATGGCTGCTCATTGTCTTTTCCTTCTCTCTATCCACTCTACCAATTTTACACATAGTAATTTTTATTATTCTCCTGTTACTTCTTTTTGGGATATTTTATGGTAAAATAAAGGTGATGTTTTTCAAGAACCTGTAAGATTCAGTCATAGCCTAAAATATACAACTTGTCTGTTCATGACACAATTAGATAGCTCAGAAAGTAGCAAAAATAAATATGATTTCTACTGCTCCTTACTGTAAGATGTCATATAGTTATTTTAATTATTTTGTGATTTATAGCATGTTTACTTTCAAAGTGGATTTCAGGTTTCTTGTATTACCATGTGAGGAAAAATGGTATAAAGTAAGTACAGAATATAATATATGCAGATGAGAAACAAATTAAAATCTATTAAGTGTTTTTCTACTTAAAACTTGACCAAATTTTCTTAGAACTTCCTAACAACTAGAGCAAAAAGGGAACCTGAATGAAATTTGTAACCAATAAACTAAACACAAACACACACACACAAACATCTTCTAAAAAAATGTTTCTACTAAAGCAAATAGTGAACTCATTGATTTTTCAACTTAAGAAACATTTTTCTGACTAATATATGTAATTTTTAAAATAAATAAATTTGGGGAGTAATAGTTGCTAAAATTTAAAGAAAAATACCTAAATTTTAAAATATTGCCCTTAATACATTTTTTCAGACACTGTCAATCTTTATTCCTTTGGTCAACAAATAGTAGAAATATTTTCCCTGATAAAACATGAATCGTAGAGAACAAAACAAACAATAACATAACCATTAAACTAGATTCCCTTCATTCACTGACAATGTTGCAAATGAAATATGATAAAAACACAAAAAATGAAAAGAAATTTGTTCCATATGTGTTATAACTTTGTATGCTATTTCAAAGACGAATAAAACCTCTGAAAGCTAGAATTAATAAGTATCCTTTAAAAAATTAAATACGTTAGGTCTCTTTACCCATCTAAGCTAATTTGGATATTTAATTTTTTTTTTCATTTTCTTGATTAAAGATAATGAAAGGTGGCTGGTTTAAAACTTTAGGAACCATTGTGACATATATGTATTTATCAGGCACCAAAACACGGGAACATTTAATAAGTAGCAATAGAGGGCTAAACTCTTAAATGTCAAAGGAAGTCTTTTTACAGGATTGATTCGCTTCATAAATAAATCTCACTAAATAATATCACCTTACCACTTCCCTGGCCTGTATATTAACCTCCAAACTCTTCTTTAGAGAATGATAAATATTAAGAACAAAATAACAGGATTAGAATAAAATTGATTTTCTGAAAGCAAACTCAGGAAAGAAAAAAAATAAGACCTACAACTAAGGAAATATATATCTTCAGGTCAAATTAATCCAGGACTTTTTTCAAAATTTTGATTTACATGTTAGACATTTGAATGAATATTAGTGGCATCTAAAAAGTGAAGACAAATGAAAGCATTATTAAACAACTATTTAGCACACCTTTAAACTCAATCCAGGATTATTAAGGTGAGAATTTTCTTCAATAAATATACACTCTTCTAAATAATGCTGACAGCCTGATCAAGCATTGTGTTCCCTGACTGGTATGGCCAGAGATGCTTGGTTTTCCTCTTTACCTGCCCCAGGAGACAAAATTTCTGGCTCCAAATCCCAGTCCCAGGCACCCAGAGCTGAGCATATTAGCCCTGGAGCTTCGTGGGCCAGTTGTGGACTCAGGCCCTACATGCTCAGCCTGGCTCCATGTGCGGCCCCCAAAATACTGCCTTTCTATGCTTCCAGCCACTCTTTTCTTCAGCGATAGCTATATTTCTGGTCTGTAAAAAATTTCTATTTTTTTTAATGTTGCTATATGTTTGTAAATTTAATTTTTCTATCATTTCTCTGTGTTTGAAATAGAAGGGAGTATTTTTAGTTTGTACTTATCACGCTACCTACCTCAAACTACAAGTCACATTATGATCCTATAATATAATCATATAAAACAGAAATGTGTACAGTGTAATGATTGCTCAATAATAAGTAGTAAGAAATAGCTCTTGTTTTTGCTTGCAATCCTTCTATAAAGTTTTTTTTTGTTTGTTTTTTAAACATTTTGAATAGGTAACATATTCATATAGTTTATAAATTAAAAATAGATTTTCCTTAAAAGTCCGTTAATTTGGGCTGCTTTAAACATGAGTGTGTTGGGGTTCGATGTAAAGTGACCCTATTGGGCCATTGTACTGAGAAAACTCACATCAGAATCTTTATTTAAGTTGTCCGAATACCACAAAGACTTTTCCAGTCTCTTGGATGGTTTCTGGGGTCTAAGTTAGTTTAACTAAGTAAGTTTAACTCTTTTGTTTTCGCCATGGAATATGTTATGGACCGTACTGTATCCTCTCAAAATTTGTATGTTGAAGCCCTAAACGCCAACATGACTGGATTTTAAAAATAAGGCCTAAACAGAAGTGATGAAGGTTAAATGACATCATAAGGGTAAGGCCTTAATCTGACAGGACTGGTGACCGAATAAGATGAAGAAGACACACTAGAGATCTCTTTCTCTCTAAGCCACACAGAAGAAAGGCCATGTGAGGACGCAGGATGCAGCAACTACAAGCCAGAAAAAGAGGCCGAACCAGAAACTGATCCCTGTTCTTAAACTTCTAGCCTCCCTCCAGGACTGCAAAAAAATAAATGTCTGTTAAACCACACAGTCTGTGATGCTTTGTTATGGCAGCCCAGGCTGACTGAGACAGTATACTGTGTGTCCTCCCCTGAGAGCCTTTCTTCTCCCTTCTCCAGAGACTCACCCAGGTGTCTCCTGAGCAGGATGGGGAAGGCTTCACCTGGCTGCATGAAGTAAACGAGGGGATCTGGTATTCTAACTGCATTTTAAACAGACTTTCAAAAACAAATCTTTCTGTTTTTATTCCTATCTTCACTCTCACTTCTAGAGGTGCTTACTGGGAGTAATTCCCAAGCTTTTTGAAGGATCTACAGTGTAAAGCAAGTGGCAGTTTATTTTTGGCCCATCATTGGGTGATTAGAATTTGGTTAGCTTTTTTTTTTTTTTTTTTTAACAGAGACATTTAATGTTCGTTTGCTTGCTATTCAGTTCCCAAAATGTTGCTATCATTTCCTTTGTCATTCTATTTGTCTTTTGGGGCTTACACATTATTTTTTCTAATTCTATTAAGAGTAGTTTAGTGACATTTCAAAAAAAAAGAGTGCTTAAATGAATGTGTTCAGACTTTTGTCATTAATTGAAAATTGACTCTTTTTGAAGCACTAATCTCGGTGATTAATTTTATATTTCTTTGTATTATGTGATGATGTATACATACTAATTTTACATTTCTTTGTATCTTTAATGGGAATCTTATGAGGGTGACGCTGGTAAGGATTTTATCTTTAGTGTCTACCACAAGTCCTGACATGCAGCAAGGGTTCAATAATTATTTTTTAAGAATTGAAATATTCTCTAGATTTTCATGATTATCAATTGCCATAATTCTTTCTGGGTGTATGTTCTACTTTCTTCACTCTAATTCTATTTTCCCTCCAACTCAAGTTGATTTTTCCCCCTGATTACTGGCCAGGATACAATTGGGGTAAAACAATAAAGATATTTTACAAATGCCTATAGGAGAGTGAGGTATGAAAAACATTTTGACAGTTGGAGTTTTCCTAAGTCCTCCTTTTATTTCCAAATAATATGACTCCAACTCTTAAATGTCATTTTTTTTTTGTATTTAATACTTTAAATTTTATATAAGATTTCAGGCAATATTGAATATTCGTTCTATTTAAAAAATAATTATTTTTCAAAATTTTAACACATTTACCTTCTAAAACTAGCTTGAGTACCACCAAGAGTACAAATCATTCACTTTAAAAAACACATTATAGACTGAAAAAAAGCATGAACTATATTATTTTTGACAATGCTCAGCCTAGTTTTAAATAAAATCACCAAGAATTATTTTGAAATGAGACAAAAACTGATTGATGTTTTAGGCCTTTAGCATATGAAAGTTAGTGTTTATTTTACTAAAAAATGAAATCTTAGAAATTTAAGTTGTTTTTTTATGAAATTTGTTTAATTATAACAAATGATTATGTTTTTAATTGGGGAATATTAATTTTAAAATATACAAGAAAATTAATAACATTTTATTTTTGTACCAAATAACCTAGTTATGTTCTCTGTAGCGATCAAGTCTCAAGTAAAGGTATGCTTGCTCTTTACTCTTATTGGTTAAAATAGAAAATCAAGATATTCTTCAATAAGATTTTGACCCTATAATCTACATTTATAACTAAATAATGTCTTTACAATTGTTTTGGAAAAAATTATTTTTGTACTTACCAGCAATGTCAGTCATGAGGCCTGTAATAGTCTCATCTCCTAAAATCCAAGGCCGTTTCCCTACTTTATGACCATAGCTTCCCCTGAAATTGAAAAGAAACATAAACATTCTTAGCTTGTGTGTGTGTGTGTGTGTGTGTGTGTGTGTGTGAGAGAGAGAGAAAGAGAGAGAGAGAGAGAGAGAGAGAGAGAATATGCGCATGCACGTGATTTTTTAAATATAAGCATTATTGACTGGACATTTCTAGATGAGTCTTTGTAATGTTTTACTAATTATATGAAAGCATGCTTTCTAAAACCAAAAGTAATACTTAAGAACTCTGTGTTTTAATTTGTAATTTTTAAATATCTTTGACTTCTTTTATGTTGGAGATTAGGGAACATTACCATATTCTACTTTATTATTATTATCTTTTAGAATGCAAGCTGTTATTTTTCTCTTTTATTTTGAAAATATCAACCCTATATGAATACTCTTCGTGTATACCTGTAACATATGGAGTATCTATACTGAAACATACCTATTTTTTGAGGCTAGAGATTAAACTGCTTATAAGTCAATTTTAATACATTGCTATAATCTATAAATTAAAGTATATAAAATGTAACTATATTCATGATGACATTTTAAGTAGATAAACTTTGCAATAATCAAAGCCAATACTACATCTTGCCCTATTTTCTAGCAATTTCATCTATCATATTCCAGCTTAATTTCATTATTCTAGTAAATATCTCAGTAAGCATAATGGAAAAACATAAAATACATAAGAGAATTCATCTTTCAAAAAGTTTCCGCCAAATGAGGAAGACAAATATATTTGAAAAATATAGAAGAAACTAGACAAAGGATCAAAAGGGGAGCTGTTACAAACGACTTGTATTTTAGGAAGCTCTGAATATGATTGTTCTTAATTCTTTAGGAATTCAGAAACTATGTAAACTTGGAAGGAAGGAATAAGCGTGTGTTTTGGTATAGTGAATACATGCTCTAAAATTCAGTAAACTGGCAGTGGTGAATGGGTGAACCTGCTCTCAGAGGCAAAGGGTAGCAGAATATGCCACCCTAAAATATGTCTCTATGGTATACTACCTTGAGCTGTAGGCACTTGAAAAACATCAAATTCAGGGAAACGCTTTCTCTAAACTCTCCTATCTGCTTAAAAACAGACCCTCCAAGAGAACTCAATTTTTGTAAATCCCTTACATATAAATTTCATCAATCAAAGAAATCGACTCTTTTTTTAATTAATTTATTTTTATGGTGGCATTGGTTAATGAAATATGAGAAGTTTCAGCTGTATGTCTAACAATAGGGCATATATATGTTCACATTGTTAATATGCAATCTAAATATGTAATATAAAATCTCGTATAGTTAGATTTCTGTCACCACATATTTGACTCTTTTTACTCCTTCTACCTCCCCCTACCTCCTTCCTTCTGGTAACCACAAGTCTATTGTCCATATCTATGAGTCTCTGTTTGTTTGTCTTGTTCATTTGTTGCTTTTAGGTTTATAAGGATATAAGTGATATCATGTGAATTTCAACTCTTTCTGTCTTGCTTATTTCACTTAGTATGATTATCTCAAGGTCCATCCATTTTGTCGCAAATGAAGTATTTCATCTCTTCTTATAAGGTTGCCTCATCACAGAAGAGAGTAGATGTCAACACCATGCTTAGACAAACTTTGACACAAACTTCATGTCTCCCATTTATTATTCACGGATCTATTTGTCTTTCTTAAAAATTATTTACCCTCCCCCAAAGGGCCTTCATCCCCTCTTCTCTTTTCCATATTAAGATGATATTTAAGCCTGAATTCTAAGCCACCTTGGAGAGTTACTCATTTTTCCCTGGGTCTCTTCCATGTATACCTGAAGGATACATGATAATAAACTTGTTTGTTTTTCTCTTGTTAATCTGTTGTTTATTATAGTGGTCTCAGTTAAGAACTCAGAAGAGTAGGGGGGAAAATTATTTTTCTTTCCCTAGAGATCAGTGGGAAAACTGGAGGAGAGGGCACCAGTCTTATAAACTTTGCTTATTTTCATTAAGTGAATACTACCATTGTAGCCAATTTCAGCGTATCAATAAAAATCATGAATATTTAACAATTGGCTTTCACTACCTGGTCTGAGCCAGTTCTAGTGTGCTACTGGTTATGAGACTATAATTATTAGAAGCCTATAGGACCTAATTTTCCACTTTTGTAAAAATAAATGAGTGACAATATGTACTTTAAAGGAGTGATGTGAAATAAAATAACCTGTAAAAAAGGCTGGTATACAGTATCCATTTTCTGAGTCTTCTTTCTTAATGTAAATCTAAGGCTAACACTCCTTTCATGGGCATGTGGAATACAACACAATCTTTAAAATAATATGTCAATTACCATATAAACTGAGATGAAGGAAGAGGACTTTCTTTAAGAATAAATGTAAACTATAAGAACGCAAGAGGAAGAGAAAGGCAATTGTTAGTTATTATTATTCATATTATTATTAGATAGCCTGCAGCTCGCTTCATTTTTTGACTTTCTAATATAAATGTTAAAGTCAGAAATCATTATCATTAAATGGTAGTTAAAGGCAGATACTTGGCTCCTTTTTTATTTTAATCACATAGAGCTTCATGGCCTTTGCTGATAGCACAATGCATCTTATTACATTTAGGTAGTAAAATTCTATGTTCTGCCTCAGAGAATTTATATCTCAGAATATTATGCCACCTACTTCTCACTCTGGTAGACACCGTGGTAGTAGTAATAATCTTTAAGGATATGTTTCTTCCTGCAATGCTTTTGGCATCTCCTTCCCTTTAAAATATCACACATAGAATCTGCTCCTTCATTTTGTCATGCCACTAGCCTGGGGTAGTGAAATGTATTTAGAGAGTATTACCAAATAAACTCAAAGTAAAATGGTCTGTCATTAGAAAAAGTTGATGTCGATTACAGAGCATTTGTAAACATTCATACTAGTATTAAGAAAGGCTATCTTGTTCTCCTTAAAAACTGCTTAATATAATTACAGCATAGTTGCAGTCTTCATTTACAAATACTGGAAAGGAAGAAAGGATGGGAGAGAGTTAATTCGCTGCCATCGCATAAATCATTGCCATGAGTGGAGTTTTCTTTGAGATGTCTACGAAGCAGTATTTGCTCATGAAATTAGATTTTGAGATATAAAATCTAATTAAGAGCTTAATAGAAATGTGGCTGCTCTTTAAATAGGGCTATGCTTTAACTATCCTACAAAATGAAAAGTGGCCCTGGTTTTAAAAGCTCTCTCTCCAATAAATAGATAAATAAATAAGAATTCACAGTATTTCTTCATGATAGCACAACTTTTTTTTTCTTCTGTGACCCAATAGATCATTAACTAACACAGATTTCAGAAAAATCTTTGTAACATGTCATACCATCTGCTTTCTTATTCGAAGGGTGGCAGAATATGCCTCACTAAAATTTTCCTCTATGACATAAGAATTCTTTTGAGCTATAGGCACTTGAAAAACAGCACATGCAGAGAGAGGCTATCTCTGAATTCCCCTTATCAGTCTAAAGACAGATCTTCCAACAGAAACTCCATTTTCCTAAATCCCCTCCCCAGGAGTTTTATCATCCAGGGAATATTGACTCCTGTCACAGAAGGAGTCTATAAGTTGACACCTCACCCAGACAGTACTGTCACAAACTATCTTACCCTCCATCTATTCTTCTAAGGGTCCATCAGCCTTCCTAAAAATCATTTACTCTCCCCCTAAGAGGCCTACATCTCCCTACTTTTTCCCTATTATGATGATATATAAGCTCTCAAATCTCACTGCTTTTTTGGGTATTTACTTTTTCTTTTCCTGTGATGTCCTCCTGCACATATTAAAATTTAATAAATCTGTATGTCTTTTTTCCTGTTAATTTACCCGTTGTCAGTTTATTTCATAGGTCCAGCTATCAGACCTAAGAGAGTAGAGAGAAAGTCGCTTCTCCCCTCTCAGAGAATATTTTTAAAGAAATAATCATTTAAATTGAAATCATTTAAACTGTACAGTGTCTGCGGCAGCACAGCTCTCCCCTATTTCACCAGTGCCCTTTCTGCACACGCTATATAAAGTAAGCCATTGTCTGCAAACCAGATGTTTGCTCCTAATATGTAATTCAGTGGGCTGTTTTTCTCTTTAAGTAATCCTACCTAAAACTTTATAGTTCTTAGAAGAATCCCTATAAAAACACGATTATGACAAATTTTTGCTCCTATGAAAAAGAAAACTATATCTAGTAGATATGATGATACCGAAGACCTAAAATATTGTGATTATATCTTAGGGACATTTTTTAGCTTACAATTTGCTCTTTAGGATTGATGTATCTTTCTCTTCTAGCTGAGCTTTATCAATATGATTATTAACCCATGCTATTTACCTTTAAATAATCTGAGTCATTAATAAATATTTAATAAAAGATGTTCTCAGAAAAAAATTTTAACCTTATCATTTATCTATTCAACTGATCCACATATTGATCTTGTTACTTATGGTTATAGTACCATTTTGCTGAAAATTAATCATTATATGTCAAATGGGTCAAATCACCCTAAATATTTTTTTATTTTAGAATATTATCTGAATATTGTCATTTCACAAAACAAAAGTAGTATTCAAAGTAGTGTCATTAATCTGCTTTAGAAATCACAGAGTTGAAAATTATATTAGGAAATAAGCACTTTTTAAAAAACCACAAAGGTAAAGTGCTGTATTTTCACAGTTTTGCCTTAAATAACTTGAAGTTTAGAAGAAATGATTTGGGTCCTAAAATACTTCTAAGTATGCCTCCGTTATTGACTTTCCTTTAGTATAAGTAATCAAAGATGCTATCATATGAATTATAAAGTCAAGTTGCATTATAACCAGTGATGGTTTGTTTTATAAGAGGTAGGTAGTATGTATGCCATAGGCCATAAAAGATGAAGACATGGAAAATGACAACCATGAGCCAAATGCCATTTCCTATCTTCTAGGTTATGGATGGCCAGTCAGAGACTTGATATCAATATATCAGAGCAATATCTTACATAATGAAAGAAGTCTAATTTTTGTTACTATTAATATCATAAAATTTTAATATTATTTTTTCCTGTTAAGCAACTAATTTCAATGTGCATTAGAGTATTTAGTGATTGTGTAGTTTTTTTTTTTTTTGACTCAGTCCTTCCTCAGATCTTCTGCTGGTCAAGAAGAGAGGGAGGCACTGGCCAGGCTTGGGTATCTGCCAAGAAGTAGGACAAAAGTTGGGTAGGAGAAAGTGAAGAGGAACAGACAATCAGATAAAACAGCAAAATAATGGGAGGCACTGGATCTAGAGGAAAACTGAAACATATGCAGAGGAGATTTAGTACAAAAAGCAAAGCAGCAGAAAGGGAAGTGAGAAGACCAACAGCCCACCAGAATGGTGTTAGGCAGATAGATACACATGAATGACAGGGGAATGAAGGCCCAACCCAGAGACTTCCTTTAGGGCCTCCCTGAAACACTCATTTTACAGTTAAAAATACCTTTACATCCTGTAATACAAAGAAGTAAAAACCTCAGAAATAACTGCTGGTTTGGTCCGGTCACAAGTGCTCATGCGGTAAGTATATACACTGACCTTCCTTGACTGTAGCCTCATTATACCAGCATTATAATATCATACATATGCCTGGAAGTTCATGAATCTAATGATAGCAGACTGAATTCTGGATAACTGCATGCACAATATACAAACAGTTATGTAATAGCTAAATGTCAATTAACTGACCTCACACGTCAATCATCTAACACTACCCTCGTAACCACCCATCAAAAGTCGATATAAGGTATACCTCCGTAATTTTGCAGGGCTATTACCATTTCCGGCATAGCCTGTTTCTTTCTTGAAATACTTTAATAAATTTTGCTTTTCTTAAACTTTGCTGATCTGCAATTCTTTACTGCATTGGCGAGAAGAACCAAGCCCCTCAATGTTCCCAGGGTGCCAGGAAGGGTAACAATGGCATGAAGACAACTTTAAACTGGAGCATGTGAATAAACAGCAGCCAAAGAAAGAAACAGTGTCTAAACTTAAGCAGAACCCCCTGGAAATACAGCTGCTATTGACCCACCCTCAGAGGGAGGGTGACTCTCTGAATTCAGTTGCTATCAATCTCTCTCTTGTGGAGCTTCCAGCCAGGGATAATAGTGCACGTTGTCATCAGGATGAAAAAGAAGCCTAATGGAACCTTTTGTACTTTCCTACTGATGCTCTAAAACTATCCCCTTTTGTTAAACTGGTATATAAATCTATACCTTTGGCTATTCGGTGAACTACTGCTTTTAGAGTGCTTCTGCATGCAAGTAAAATAAAATTTTTCTCCTGTTAATTTGACAGTCATTAATTAATTAAGAGGCCTCCAATCAAAGAGTATAAATTGGTAGAAGAAAAGTTTTCCTCCCAACAGAACCTTAACTGGAAAAGGCCAGAATAGGATTTTAAACTATATATGTAGGAGCAAAGAAATAATGAAAAACTCTTTTGAGATCAAAGATGGGGGTTGAATAGGAGGGAAGAGGATTGTAATCACACACCTCAAACACCACTGGCACTGATCAGCCATGATGCTGACTGGGCTACTCCAACACAAAGCAAGAAGGCTAAATAAAACACAGACTAGGCAAAACGAAACAAACCAACTACTTAATCTATTTCTCAGAAGACGTCTTTTTAGTTTATATTGCTTGAAGAATTAAAATGTACCTCCTTTCCGAATTATTTGTCTAACGAAAAATAGAAGGGGAGAGAGTTTAAGATTATGTAATGTTCTGTTGTCACAAGGTAAAATATAAAATTAAAAGGTAATGGCAGTAGAAAAGTAAGTGTTATGACAGGGAGGTCCTTTCCTGGACTATAATTTTAAAGTCTTGAAAATAATCAATCAGTCTTTTAATAAGTAGGATAATCATAAAGATATGAATAGGATAGCAAAGCAGCATTTTTAAAAGTGCCTAGATAATAAAAATGCACAACCTTGCTGGTTGAATATTCAAGAGGCAAGGACACTTTCTGAAGTTTAAATTCATTTAATCTAAGTCTCTGTTCTCTTTTACATTAAAGCCAGAAATGAATATTAACCATTTTTATTAACTATGGCCCTCCTTTTTAAAATGTTGAAACCTACTATTAGAATATGCTTCCAAATTCAGTGATATTTATTTTCCAATGTATGCACAAAAGTTATGCAGATAAAGTTATAATGAGCTTAAGAAGTTATATAAACTATCGTTTTGTATTAAGATCTGAACTTATATTTTTAACAACTAAAATTAAGGACTTTACAGAGTTATCTAATAGTAGTGTAATTATTTGCAGAGTCAATGTAAACTAAGTTTTTTAAAAAGGTACTATTTCCAATATGAAAGATCAATGTTATAAAGAGTAAAGGAAGATGGAAAAGACATTCTGAATTTCTATTAGAGCTAAATGTCTCGCCTTTAGAATTCTTACATGGCTTAGTTTCATTTTTTTCTGAAATTTTTTTCCTGACTTTCAGTTTTGGCTCCTTCTTCATAACTACTTTCAGACTCTAATAATCAGAAAATATTTTAAAAATATTTCTACTTATTTTTAAATTATAAATGTATAAACATTTTTAATAATATAAAATTTTTTAAATCGTTAAAAATATTTTGAAAATATTTCTAGTTTCGGCTTTATCAGTAGTTACTGGGGAATGATAAGATGTATATAGGATTTAGGATTTATAATACAACTAAGAATATGAACTTAATGAACATAAACATCTCTAAATTGACTACTAATGCAACAGACATTTGGGACGGCTATTAATGTGGTCGAAAGGTTTGGATTAAAGAGTGTAAGCATTCAGGTAATTAGAGAGTGCAAAAAGTTTGTAGGCAGCAAAATAAAATTAGAACAGAAGAAATAGAGAGAAGAATGGATCCTGAATTAAGATTTCTGCATGGTTGGAGTGAATTGCTTAGTTAAGCCCAAGTGGAGAATCTTCTCAGAAATCATGTTCAGTTTAGAAAGGAACGTGCCGTCTGCTCCATTAGACCTTTTGCCCAACCCCCAAAACCCACAATTTTTATTTATAAAAATTAGCGTGATAGAGTTTAGCTAAAAACTAATTATCAAATGGCTGAATTAAATCATAAATGTTAACTCTCTTCTAAATCATTAAAGAAATAAAAAAATATATGATTATATGTAGTTTAAAAGTAACAACTCAGGAGAGAGACTTAAATTTTTAAATAATTAAAAATTTTACTCTTGCCACTAACTTGCCATATGACCTCATTTATTGATCCTCAGGTATTTCATCAACATGAGAGTATCGAAAAACATGGTTGCTAAGGTTCCTTTCTGCCCTAAAATTCCAGAATTTTATAGATAAGTTTCCAAATATTAGACAACCTAGTGTGATTTTTAAAATTTTTACAGGAGATGTTGAATGATAGCTTTTGAAATCATACTTACATTTTGGCCCATTTATCTAGTTCTTCCAGATATGTTTTAACCATTTTTGGTTGAAGGCCAAGAGAATGTCCTGAGAAATAGAAGGCATTTTCATCCTTATTCACTAGAGATAAATCAACTGAAACAGAAGAAAATATTTTTAAAATGCTTATTAAATTAATTCACATTCTTCCATTTGGCATTGTTAATCCAGTACAAACAATTAATATGATTAACTCCAAGAAGGATAATAAATCGTTTAATTCTTCCCAAGGATAACATCAAGTTCTCTGAAAAAAATTAATTTTTTACACTTATGTTTTAAAATATAATTTACATAGCTTTTGTCGAGATCACGCATATTTATTTTGCTTCACTAGAAAATCTAATTAGCAACTACTCTCAATCATAAATAGCCAAAGGCATTAAAAAAAAAGGAAGAATATCAGCCTATGTAGTCAGAGTGGAAGGTTACCAGAATTTAGGCAAGTACTAATTGGTGTTGTAGATATGGCAACTTTTAAAGAAATCTAATTGATCATTTACACATCTAAAGTAGATATATTGAATTATTACCTTTTCTCATTCTATATATCTATATACATATATTATTAAAACATATATAGACAAAGATCATTCTCTATATCTACTTAGTCAAATAAATCAGAACTTTAGTGATTTGTCTATCTTATAACTCTCTCCTTACTACAATGAATGGAGTTTCATCAGCAAGCGAATCCATTTGCTTAAAATATAGTCCAAAAATGCACAAGTTTATAATTGTGTTCTACTAAATATTCTTTTAATTCTGTGGGAAAAAAAATACTCCTGGCTGATATTTCATCCGAATCATTTGGTAATATATTTGTCCTTACTTTAGACTACCTAATTAAACCTTTCCAGGCTCTTTAAAGACCTACCATCAATTTCAACCTGGCCTCTTTTATAGATACTGTGCATCTTTTTCATTGCATCTCTTAAGCCTGATCCAATAAAAGAGGTGTAAATATTGTTCACACATTTAAATTGATTCATTAAGTTCTTTGTTGACCTAGAGAACAAATATTGAAGGATTTTATTTAGAATTCTGTGCTTTTAATTGGTGTATCATGGGTCAAATTTCAACTAAGCATTCAAATAAGTACATATTGAAAACTAAACATATTCTCTGGATGTGTCAGCCCTATCAATGATCTCAGATAAGGAGGCAACAACCCAGATCTGTGTTCCCATTACCTTACTTTTTCTTTCATTGCTGATGCTTTTATAGACAAATAGGTAGTGGGTTGCTTTTATTTAGAAAGTCATTTTTTTTTTAAAGGGTGCTCAATGTGAAAGAAAAGCAGAATTGTAAACTAAATTATCTCGTTCCATGACAGCCCAAGATATAGTTCTTTAAGAATTAGCTTTATTTTTCTCACACCTCTACTCTTCAAATAAATTTCACTTAAGACTCATTCAATCACCTGTACGATATCTCCATCATGCCCTATACCTGTAAATTTATTTTCTTTACAGATTCATTTTCTTCTCTCTCTCTCTCCCTTCTCCCCAGCCCTCCCCCTCTTCTCATTCTCTCATTCTCTCTCTCTCTCTCTGCCAGCACTGCCAGAATGGGACGTTTCCTTAGAGAAAAGAGAATAAGTTAGCAATGTGAGAAGGATAGTTGGAACCTGAGGTAGGAAGTACCACCTCCTACCTTCATACATACCTACTGTATACCCACCACCCTCCCCCACTCCCCTGTCAGTAACTAACCTTGAGAAATAATAGCTATGATAGCTTAGAGTGGACAAGGAGATACAGAACTCAACTGACAGCAGTATAAGACCCTTGAGGGTATTGAGAGGGCCCTCAGACAGCTGCTGTACAAAGATTATATCATGTACATAGATATTATGTTTATAATTATATGGCTCAAAGTTATTTTTCCTTTTCCCCTCCTCTCCCTTCTGTTCCTTAGTCTGTTGCAACCCAACAACTCTTTTAATATTTCATATATAGGAGGAAAAGAATTAAGTTGAACATAGCATTCTCAAATTGTGATCAGCTTCTGGATCTTCAATTATAGGATTCTTCATGTGTTCCCCAAATGTCTAGGGGTTTTTCTGCATTTGTGCCAAGGGGAGACCCTTTGTTAGGATACCAGGTATTTTTTAGAATTTGGGGTCAACAATGACTTATGTATTCCCATCCTCAAGATTGTAATGTCAATTTTTATTGATTGTCACATCAATCATTACCAATAATCAGCTGTTGCTTCTTTATAGGTAGAGCTCAAATCTAGAGTCTGCCAGAATACATATAGAACGTTTGAGCTCTAGATGAGAATATACTTCTTCCTGTTTCAGTGCCAGTGGCCTGGTTGTTATACGATTCTACATCTTTGGGTTCTGTTGGATGGCTTGTTTAATATTTTGTGTTCAAGGGCATGGGAGAATTCTCTTTATGAATACATTCACTGTATTTATTCTTTCTTCCAAATTCAAGTCAGAAATGACAAACCAGTCATCTTGTTCTTTAGGGTATTTTCCGTCGTTGACAACTTTTTAGCATATTGAAGATTTGATGTTCTTCCAAAATATATATTTTTAAAATGATAGTATTCATATTTCTTTTCTTTGAAGTAAGAGATGCCAATTTGGGCATAAGCCATTATAATTTTTCTAGCCTTTTTTGGCTTTCTCTCCTAGTTTAAAAGCCTTTTCACAAAGGACATGCAGCTTACTACAATTTCTCCCTTTTCCAAATAAACTTCTGCTTGATCAACACATCATTTTGGTGGGTCTTGAAATCTTGGTTAAGTCATAATGCCTCAAGACTGATCAACTCTTCGTTTTCCAACCTTTTTCTTTTTTAGCGCATTTGCTTCTTTTATTTGAGAAGGTCATCTTTTGTGTTTGGTTTCATTTCACATTTGAGATGAAGAAATAAATGAAATGAAATGTCTCAGTTTCTTCCTCTTAACCCATACTGTCCAGACCATATTGCCACAGGAGAGTATGTAAATAAATAAATGTAGCTGCATTCTCATAAAACTTTATTACAAAAAAATGTTTAGTGACCCTCATCCTAGGGTCACTCTCCTTATTCTAGCACATGTTGGGCATGTGGAAAGAATTTATAAATTTCCTTTATCAGTCAAGTCTCCATCTCTTGTAAGTCTTCCCTGAGTTGGGAATATTTGTTTCTTATTATAGGCCCTCTGTATTAGTTTGTGAAGGCTTCTGTAACAAATTCCCACAAACTAGGTGCTTAAATAATAGAAAAATATTATCTATCATTCTGGAGGCTGGAAATCCTATTGGCGGAGTTCATTGCTTCTGAGGGCTGTGAGAAAAGGACCTGTTCTAAGTTTTTTGACTCATAAATAGCTGTACTCATGTTCACAGACATTCTCCTTGCATGTCTCCTTGCTTGTCTACAAATTTTCCCTTTTTATAAGTCATATCGAATTAGGGTCTACCCCAACAACCTCATTTTAACCTGAGTATGTCTAAAAAGACTCTCTTCAAATAAGGCCACGCTCTGTTGTATTAGGGTTTAGGACTTCAGCACATACATTTTTTTAGGGGACACGATTCAACCTATAACACTTTTCTTAAAGGTTTATTTGACTTCAATTGGTCTAGGAACTAGAATTTCAACTTTCTACAAACAGGTCTCACCTAAATTAGGCCTTAAGTCAACAGTTTTAGAGACATTTGGTGGGAGGTCTCGTCTCTCAACAAAGGTTCCAGGATGATTGCTATAGAGCTCATGATTCTGGAAATTCAATTGACTGCTTTTGAGGAATATTTTAGTGCATCAAAAGTGTCTATCACTCTAGACCTTATTTTCTTACTCTTTTAGTTTAGTTATATGTTTGAAGTCTAACCAGGATCCAGTTTTGTTTTTGCAATATTAACAGAACGATGAAGTAATTTTTTTTTCTTTTTACATAGAAAGGAGAAACCAAAAAGTAACCATGTGGCTTGACTAAAAAAATAAAAATGAGTTTCAAAGATTTTAAAAATGACTTGTTAAAGAATATTTTCTAAAATTGTTTTAAATAGGAACTCAAATGTTAATAGTTATGTCTATCAGATGCCAGTGTGTATTTTTGATATGTATGTTATGGGGATATTGTATATACATAAACCAACATAAAATGGCAATGCTACTATTTGAAGTCTAATTATTTCCTTTCAGCATTTCAAAAATGTTTTGATTTATTAAAATTGTTTTTTGTTGGAATATTACTAGATATTTGTTTATTAGAATTAAACACTAGTTTGTTTACATATCCTTCTGTAATTAAAAATATATATAAATATTCTTTTTTTAAAATATAGTTTAATTTTAATTGATTTTTTTAACCTCAAACTTAAGGAATTTACTTGGCTGTTATACTTAAACTTAAAAAGTCTTATGATATAACTCAATATAAAGAAATAAAGCTGAATCAAAGCTTTAGACAATGATCTAAGAAAGAGTATTATTGGTCAAAAGTTACTTTGTAAGCAATATCCAGGGAATGGTTGCTGTGACTATTAGATTTTCATGATGATTTTTTCGAACCATCTCTGTGGAAGTTAACCCCTACAAGAAACATGTTCATTTATTTGTTTTAAAAGAATTTATATTTAAGAAATCTTTCTTCCATATATGTACCAAAAGATAAATCCCCCCAATACCATTAAAAGGTCATGTAATTAGGAGTTTCAGGGAATCATTAGAGTGCTTTTCTGATTAGAAATCCTAGGCTAAAATTTTAACTTACTATAATCATTCTTTTGACAAATACAAACTAATATTTTTTAAAATGAGGAATTCTGTCTCAAATTTAATAAGAAAAAATAAGCAAGAAGAGAAAGAAAAAGAAAAGACACTCCTCAAAGATAAACATTGTTTTCACAGATTGGTGAACATAAAATTGTTGCTGATGGTATTATAATCAGTAATGGAAAGAGATTCCAGCTGTGTTTGTTTCATTTATAGTTTGATTATTTGGAGTATTTTTAATGCCCAAAAATTTGCAAGCAGCTAATACAAATTTTTGGATAACAACTGTCTAATTGTAAAATTGTCCCAATAGTAATACTTGAGTTACTAATGTGATTGGAACTTCGTGGTTGTCACTGACAATATTGAATTAATTTTGGCAATTTGGAGTACTGCTTAACTAGAATTGATGCTTATGTCTATAAATTTCTGAGATCATAGTCCTCTACCATAGTCCTCTGAGGAACAAGGGAAAATTTTATCAATAGACAAATAATCTCCAGAAGCAAACCAACAGGATCAGAACTTGTCACTTTAATAAATGGCACGTCGAGAACTGTATCTCACTACTTTTGAGGGCCAGTCCTGGTTCTGGTCATTAGAATGAAAGACTAGCTTATTAACATTTTCTTTTCTTTAAAAAATATTTTAAAATAAATGTTTCTTCTTTTAAAGTATAGTTTAGATTTAATAAGCATTTTTTTTTCTTATACCACAGAAAACCATTTCTTGCTTCTCCACTTCAGAGAAGTCTAAGACACAACTTGACATAGAGAAGTACACTCCACTTTGACACAGTGAATGTAACTAAAATGCAGAGTAGCACTGTAGACTCTGAAGAATAAATAAATGGTAACACATATATTGGGGAAGAAAAGCAGAATTTGAAATACCACCAAATTGTCATTGAGTTTCTTTTTTTTCTCCACTTTCGAGAAATTTCTTGTGGCTTGGTTTCAAAGACAGCCAGAAAACCCAAACTATGTGGTGAGTGTGGACTGTAAGAACTCCAAGAGAAGCTCACTATTCCTATTTCTGGTCAGAGTGAGAGAGAGAATCACCAAGGATCAGAGAGTGCTGTGGTGCGTTCAAATCTAAGACCCACAGAGCCAAGTGAGATGAATTATGAGACTTTATTAGCTGGCCTGTGACTGACTCTCCACCACGCAGGGTCAGAGAATCAGTCCCCAGCTCCCAAAAGAGGCAGCTTATAAAGCCTAGAACCACATCAAACAAGCAAGCAGATTACAGAAGCAGAAGTTGGCTCACTTGAAAATTTTCCACCTTTAACAAGAAGACTGGCAAAATCCTGTAGGATTTTTTTTTTCTGTTGTGTGTGTGTGTGTGTGTGTGTGTGTGTGTGTGTGTGTGTGTGTTCATAGTAGTCAGCAGTCAATCCTGTCACAGTGGTGACAATTGTAACAGCAACAGCATCAAAAACACTAAAATAATTGAGGAAGGAGTCCCCTTTTTTCTAATCAGAGGAAGAATGGTTCTTAAAAAATGGGGTTACTCTGACTGCATTTGTTCTCTCTGTCCTCCGTTCTCTTGCTGCTGGGAACCAGAATCAATTGGAGTCACAGGAAGTATATAACTAAATGAGTAAAGTTTTAGTTTTTTTAGTCAAAGAAAAATGAAGGTGGCCACCTGAGGTCAGAAAAGTGTTAAGCTTATTACAAAGAGGGAGCTTAAGTATAAAGTTGTACATGAACTACTAAGTTCACCCTTGTACTGAGCCCAAGTTGATCTAAACCTAAATGGTGTAACATAGCGTTGAGAGCTAAAGCCAGGTCCCACATTGGTAATCAAGTAACAGACACACAGACAGATCCAAAGAGTACTGCAGAAGCTTTAAGAACTGAATTTACATTGGAACCATCATCCACAGTAGCTGGGTAGGACCTTGCAAACTGAACTTATCTGTGCAGATTGCTTGCTAACCGAACCAAGGGAAACAAGCAATATCAAAGAGTTGAAAAAGATACCATGTCTCACAATACAGTCATGTGCCACTTAACTAGAGAAGTACATTCTGAGAAAAGTATCCTTAGGCAATTTTGTCCTTTTGTAAAGATAGAGTACACTTACCCAAACCTAGAAAGTATAGCTCACTACACACCTAGCTATATGGTATAGCTTATTATTCTGTAGGGGATTAAAACTAATTTGCCCTTTATCCTTCCAGGTTCTTGGCTGTGACACCTCCTATAATAAAAGATTTACAGAAGAAAAAAAAGTTTAATAACATCATACCTCCTGCATCATTGAAGACAACCATGAAAAATTAGTAACTTGCCAAAATGGCTTAAGTCACCACTTTAAATACCATCTTCAGCTAAAGACAAAAGATGATGGGGGGTGGGGGAGGCCAGTTATAGGAGGTTCAAAGCATAGTGAACACTGGCAAGCTTTTTATGTAGATTTGTCTTTATCTTCTGCATTGATAAGAATTTCTAGAGGTAAGATCATCCCCTTCTTTCTGGTACAGCCAAGGAGACACTCCTACAAAGAGCTTTCCCTTAAAAATGTAAATGTATTTTACAAAGGTAAACTTTGATTTGGTTTACAGACCTTCCTGCTTGTCTGCTGTTTCTTAAATTAACAAGCCTAAAATAATCCTAATACCAAAGAGACATACTTTAAAATGACAATTCTGTTCCCCATAGCTCCTAGACAACAAACTCATATAGCATGTCACTGTGTTGAATGCTGCAGGCAATTGTAACATAATGGTAAGTATTTGTGTAATGCATTACACTGTGATGTTAAATGGCTATGATGTCACTAAATGATAGAAAATTTTCAGCTCCGTTATAATCTTATAAGACTACCATCATATGTGCAGTTCATTGTTAAATGAAATATCCTTATTGGGCACATGACTATATTCAAAATGTCTAAGATACACAATAACATTATTCAATATAAGAATCAGAACAAGCACAATACCTGACGGAAAAGAAAATCAATGAACAGCAACCTCAATCTAGCATAGCTATTAGAATTATCAAAGACTTTAAAGTAGCTATCATAACCATAATCTAAGATGTAAAGGAAGACACTCTTGAAATAAATAAAAAGAGTTTAGCAGAGAAATAAAATATTTTTCAAAGAAACAAATTGAAACTTTAGAACTAAAAAATACAAGTTCTAGAAATTCCCAGGACTCAAAGCAGGATGGCAATGACAAAAAAGGAAATGAAATTATAGACAGATTAATAGAAATTATCCAATATATCCATCAGATAAAAAACAGACAAACAAACAAAAGATAATAAACATGGCCTCAACAATACATAGGACAATACCAAAAGGTATAACATTTGTATTACTGGAATACCGAAGAAGGGCCTGTTTGGGATCCCCATGGTAGACTCCTCACAGCATCACCCTGACTGAGAAAGGGAAGAGCTCCATGAAACCCCTGTAGGCAGGGACTACAGCCAATCTCAGCAGGAAGCAGATACAAAAGAAAAGACCTTCCGTCCCTCAACATCGATACTAATAATAAGGAGGTTCATTGCTCTTAGAAAAGAGTTAGGCAGGGAAGTTAGGGGGTTTCAGATCTGCCTACAAAGACACTGAGGTCGTCCTATCCTAGAAGGGGTAGGCCCTAATCCATCCACAATCAAGCAAGCCAGAAGGCATTTTTTAAACTCACACACAAAAAAACCAATAGGTAGAGAATTAAGTATCAGTTTAAACCAGTCACTCGCACTTGCACAATGAAGACCCCCAACAACCTTCAACCTTCACCTTAGCCTCATTATACCATCACTATAAAATGATGTATATGCCCAGAAGTTGATTAGTATCATTATAACAGACTGAATTCTGGGAACGAACATGCGCAGAAAGCAAAATGATGAATCACTGAGTATTGTCAATCTTAGTTGTTAATCAAGGAGGCCCACCCCACTAAGAAAAGTAACCATCCACAGCAAATAGGGATAAAAACCCCAAAGGCTTTGTTACCAGGCCTTTTGAGCCACGCTTCTCTTGCTCAGGCCCGCTTCCACGTCTGGAAATGTACTTTCTCTTCTAATAAAACTTTTCTTTTCTACTGTATTTCAGTGTCTTGCTCAATTTTTTATTAGAGACATCAAGAATCTGGACAACACAATGGAAAAGACCTCCACTCTCCAGTAACAGCTTGACCCAGAGCATGGAAAGTCCTCTGCCATAGAAAGTTGCCCTGAAACTTATGATTAATGCCCTTCTGCTTACTGATCACAACCCTGCTGGTCTAATATTCTTTCTGGACTACTCTCATCTTTATTCCTGGGGTGCTAATGTCACCCAAGGACCATATTGCCAGAGGAACTGTTGTGGTGCCATCAAATCTTAGACCCACAGAGCCAATTGTGATGAATTGTGAGAGAAATAAAATATTGTGAGCCTTTTTTGGCCGGCCGGTGACTGACTCTCTACCATGCAGGGTTAGAAGAGATCAGCCCCAGCTCCCAAAAGAGGCAGTTTATAAAGCCTAGAACAAGTAAGCAGATTACAGAAGCAGAAGATGACCCTTAGCAGATCTGGTTAACATCAAGCACACAGATTACCACACCCTGGTTAACAATCAGAAGTTAGCCCTTAGTACATCTTTGATCAGATTACCATGCCCTGGTTAATAGAATCAGAAATAAATCGTTAATGCTGGCTTATTGGAAAATTTTCCACTCATAACATTCTCCACTGGTTTTCTAGGGAGCAGTGGGCAGTGAGCTCTGAGTTTCACTGCCTGCACCCTTTTTTGACATATGTGGTTAACAGTAGGTCTAATCCTCTCCTACTCTGTCAGGCCTCACCTAAAGCCATAAAGACCCCCTTACTTTAGGACAGAGAGAATTAAGATGGTCCAAACTGGACCCTTGATAGTCTTATTTTTAGTGGGTCCTCTGTCCATCACAGGGTCCATTGTTCTGATGTCTGTGGTGGATGTGCAGCCTTGATTCTGGTACAGTGAATCCAATGACGGCGTCTAGCTACCTTGACTGCGGTGGGTGTTGTGAGGATGACAGGAAAAGGTCCATCCCAGCGGGGCTCAAGAGAAGCAGCCTGTACCTTTCTCACCCAGATCCAATCACCTGCAGTGTGGTTGTGTGGCTGGACTGGATGCTGAGCAGCAGTTCTGGTGGCAGAGACCAGTTGGTGGGTCTCCTGTCATGCGAGGGAGAGAGTTTTCAAAGATTTAAGCAGTGAAAATTATGAACTTCTATTAGCTTTTCTTCCCCTAACTTGGGGAGGAGAGGTAGGGGTCTTCCAAACATTATTTCATAAGGCGTGATGCCCTCACAATAGGGTGTGCACCGTACCCCTAAAAGGGCAAAGGGGAGGAGACTCACCCAGTTTTTGCCAGTTTCCAGCTTGAATTTAATTAAGGTTTCTTTCAAGGTCCTATTCATCCTTTCTACTTGTCCTGAACTCTGGGGCCTATAAATGCAATTCAATTTCCAATTGATTCCTGACACTTTTGCTAGAGATTGGCTGGTCTGGGCGATGAATGCCAGGCCGTTGTCGGACCCCAGTGTTATGGGCAGGCCAAATTGAGGTACTATTTCTGAGACTAATTTCTTTACTACTACCTGAGTGGTCTCCTGCTTGGTGGGGAAGGCTTCAGTCTATCCTAAAAAGTGTCAGTGAATACAAGCAAGTACTTGAATCCAAAAGTTCCCGGGCTGGCCTCAGTGAAATCCAACTCCCAATGTTCCCCCGGTGCTTGTCCATGAAGTCTCGTCCTTTGTTGTATTTCCTTGAAGGGCCCTGGATTCGCTTGTGCGCAGACGTGGCACTGGGCTGATACCTGCTTGGTCATCGTTGCAGCTATGGAATGTAATAGTCTCTTTTTAACAGTTCAGTTAACTTGGTCCTCCCAAGTGAGTGCTCTGGTGAACCTGGGTTATAAGGTCTCGGCTCAAGGCCTCAGGTACTACAATGCGGCCGTCCAGGAGCCTAACCTACCCAGAAGATTCTTCTTTGCCTCCCAGCTTGTTGCATAGTTCAGCTTCCCCTGGAGTATAGGTAGAGGTGTCCGTTAGCCCTCTGGGTGGTAGGGCTGGCAGAATGTCAATTGGCCCCACTGGTTTTGGGGCAGCCTCCTTTGCTGTTTGATCAGCGGAGGAGTTGCCCTGTGCTATCTCAGAGCTTGAGGTCTGGTGCCCTGAACAATGGGTGATTGCCACTTTTTTCAGCAGCCAAATTGCCTCAGGGAGGGCCAGTATTTCCTCTTTATTCTTAATTTCTTTTCCTTCTGAGGTCAGTATCCCCCTTTCCTTATATAATGCCCCATGTACGTGTGCCGTGGCAAAGGCATACCTGCTGTCTGTGTAGTTGTTAAAAGTCTTGTTTTTACCCCACTGCAGAACGTGAGTCACTGCCACTAGTTCAGCCTGCTGAGTTCAAGTTCTATGGCTTAGGGCTTGTGCCCAGATGAGTCTCAGTGGTAACCACTGCAGTCCCAGCATACCTGACTCTTTTTGAGACAAAGCTACTCCCATCCGTAAATAGAGTAGTATCCTGTTTCGGGCAAGGGCTGTCTGTCAGGTCCAGTCTGGTGCAAGTGACATTCTCTAGGACTTCAAGGCAGTCATGCAGGGGTTGGCAAGGGTCATTGTCAGGCGGTAGGATAGCTGGGTTGAGTGTGGCAGTTTTCAGGAACTGAATATGAGGTGGGTTGAGAAGCAGGACCTGATACTGGGTGATCTGAGCATTGGAAATCCAACAGTCTGGTGGACCTGACCTGAAAGTCAGTTCAGTATGCCTTTCCTTGAAGGAAATTGTGGCCTGTAACTTCCGTAGCAAGTCTCTACCCAGCAGCGGGTATGGACATTCTGGCATAACTAGAAATTAATGGGTAATTGTTCCTTTTCCCAGATCTGTTATCCTGGCTTGGGTCCAAGGGTAAGATTTTCCTTGTCCGGTGGCCCCTTGTATAAGTGTCTTTTCCTTTGAGAGTGGGCCCTGGATGCTTTGTAGGACAGAGTAGGTAGCTCCTGTGTCCACCAAAAAGTTCACAGGTTTGCCCCCGACTTGTAAAGTTACCCTGGGCTCCTGGGGGCTCATAATATAAGAGCCTCGACCTCCTCATTCTGCATCCTCAAAAAGTACAAGGGGGGCCTTCTTTTGGGGGGCTTGTCCTTTTTCGGGGCACTCATTCTTCCAATGTCCCTTTTTCTTGCAATGTGTGCACTGGTCCTTTTCTAACCCGACACTTCTGGGTTTATTGTTCGCCCTGGGTGCCTGTTCTCGGCCTCTGCCTTTTCCTGGTGGTCCCTTTGGCTTGGCTTCTTGCATAGTTGCAAGCAGGACCTTGGTCATCCTCTTAGTCTGTGCTATATCTACCTCATCTCTATTGTTGAATATGCGTTGGGCTATCTCGACCAGCTCAGATAGGTTCTTTCCTTCAAATCCTTCCATCCTCAGCAATTTCTTATATCTAGAGCCAACTGACTGACAAAGGCTAAATTCACAGCCCTCCTATTATTAGGGTCCTCCAGGTCAATAGGGGTATATAACCGGTATGACTCTATGAGTCGTTCCAGGAATGCCACCAGTGACTCACCCTTAGTTTGGATGACCTCGCTTACCTTAAATAAGTTAGTAGGTCATTGGGAGGCAGACCGGAGGCCCTAGAGCAGAAGTTGACAATACCGTTGGAGAGCCTCCTTACCTCGGTCGGTGTTGGGGTCCCAAGGTAGACGAGCGTTCAGGAGAACCTGTTGGATGCGGGCCGGGTCAGTGGAAGGCTGCCCATTGGGCTCTTAATACCGCTTTTGCAGCCTCCCTCTGGATCTGCTCCCGCTCCTCTAGGATAAACAGGACCTGGAGGAGTTGCTCACAGTCGTCCCAGGTCAGCTGGTGGGTAAAGAAAATAGTCTCTTAGGAGAGAGGTTAATCCCTGGGGTTTCTCTGAGAATGAGAGATTCTGGTGTTTCCAATTATATAGATTGCTGGTGGAGAAAGGGACATAGACCATGAATGGCCTCTGGGTTTTTCCCCCAATCAGGGGATCCAATTTCCGGAGTGGGGCCAGGACTCCTGCCCGGTTCAATGAATCAAGGACAGTATCAAAGTATTGTGGGGGTTGGTACACAACCCCAGTGCAGGTATGGGGAGGACTCAGGAGGGGTTCTGTCTCCCTGCTAGATGGAGATAGGACTGGGTCATAAGGGGCATAAGGGGCATAAGGGGGCGCCTGTAAGACAGGGTAAAGAGGGTTAGGTCTTTGTCCGAACGGTTTCTCTTTTTGCTCCTTTGGTGTAGAGAAAAAGACAGATTTGGGTGTCGTCTTTGATTCTTTTCCACTGCGGCAGTCCTTCAAATACTTGGGGGCATCAGAAACAATATTGATCCATACATCGATATATGGAGCCTGATCAGGGTGGCCAGGGTTTCCATAGATAATATTCCACACCTGAAAGGCTGTTTGCAGGTTGAGTGACCCTTCTGATGGCCACCCTGTTCCAAATATGGGCCAATCTAACTAGCAGAACCTCTGGAGGTCAAAGGGAGTGACACAGGCTCCGTAGGCATGGGCTCGTCTTCTGAAATCCTTAAAATGATTAAGAAGGCACTGAAGGGGGGTAGGATGATTCGAGGAAGAAGCTTGACTCATGTTAATAAAAACAGGCAAGGCCCCCACAAAAGCCAAATAAGCCAGGGCTAGGATCAACTTCTGACCCAGCATCCAATCGGACAGGGCCACGGTGGCCAGATCTAAGGAAAGAATTAAAATACCACACATCGATATATTGAGTACATTTATGAAAGCCAAGGCAATAAGAAGGTAACAGTGCATTTTGACCAGTCCAGACAGATAGACACAATACAGACAGACAAGAACAGTAACAGACTAAGGCAGACCAGTCCAGACAGACAGACAGACAAAACAGACTACAAGTAACACAAAACGCTAGCGTATCAGGCAGGTACTGGGTCAGGATCTGACGTCTCAGACCTGACCGTACTAGGGAAGTTGTGCTGCGTCCAGCCTTCCACTAGTTCTTAGGGCCCACAGACAGGAACAGGTCTAAGCTGAGGCTTAGACAAACTCTAGGGCTTACCAGCAGACAGGTCTAAGCCGAAACTTAGATGTACCCTAGAGCTCACAGACAGATACTCAGAAACTTGAATACCTGTAATACCAGAAGTCAAGTGTAATGTCTCAGATCTTGACTGAACTATGGAAGTATTGCTGCTTCCAGCCTTCCACTAGTTCCCCGACAGATACCCAGAAACCTGGATACCTGTAGTGCAGTCTGACTCACCTGTGAAGCTGCTCCAGATGGCTCGTGCCCAATTGTTACAGAATTGTACCTTTTGTCTGCCTGCCCTCCTGGGCGAGTCCGCCTGGTGTCTGGGGCTGAGGAAAGTCTCTCAGCGGCTGTCCCCTAGATGGGGCAGGTCCTCGCCCAAGGTGGCCGGGGTCGTGGGTCTTAGAAGACCTACCCCTTTGGACATATCTCACTGGAGCCTCCAAATGTTGTGGTGCGATCAAATCCAAGACCCACAGAGCCAATTGACATGAATTATGAGCCTTTATTAGCCGGCTGGCGACTGACTCTATACCACGCAGGGTTAGAGGAGATCAGCTCTGAGCTTCCAGAAGAGGCAGTTTATATAGCCACCAGTACATCCCTGAGCAGGTCACCACACCTGGTTAACAGTTGGTCATTAGCATATCCTTGATCAGATTACCCTGGTTAACAGCATCTCCTTGATCAGATTACCACACCCTGGTTAACAGAATCAGAAGTAAATATTTTATACTGGCTTACTGGAAAATTGTCCATCCACAACACTTTTAAGTTCGGCTTTTAGTTGGGTTGCTTACTAATTGAACAAAATCTTCACTGGTTAAATGAGAGACTGCACTCTCTCCAGCTGCAAAAGAGAAAGGACATTTGCTTCCGTAACTGAGCAAATTGTTACTTCTTTAAAATGACTTTTTCTTTTCTCCTTTTTTTGATTCAAAGTAGCCTTTGGCTCACTTGCTTCTTTTCTTTCCTAATCCTCCTGCATACTGCCCCACCACTCCCTTAATCTTTGTATCTGTATCAAACAATTTTGGGAGCAAAGCCTCAGATCTCTTGACCACAGAAACAGAGTTTAGATCAAACTAAAGACAGCATCTTGCAGCTCCACACCTATAAAGAAGGAAGGACCCTATCAGCATCCCCTTGAAATCAGACAGAAAGACGCTATGACTGACATCAGGACCTGATACAATGATCAACCGTCTCCTAGCTCTGATCAATCACAATAGGGTCCACAATCCCAACTCCCTTAGTCATCATGATTAATGAGTTTTCTTCTATATAACCTATCCCCTAGAAGCCATCAGGGAGCCAGGTCTTTGAGCACTAGCTCACCTGTGTCTCCAGGCTTGGCACTATTTTCTTAAATAAAACCTCCACTTAACTTTGCTGCAAACTGTAAGGTTTGGCCGGTCAACAGACAAGAGTCTGACTCAGGAAAAACAGGCATCCTTTATTGAAAGGCAAGCGGTCCCAGGGGATGTTCGCTGGTCCTGAGGAAAGGGGCCAGAGAAGTCGCACCCGGGCGGGGTCAGGGCAGGGTTTTAAGGGTCCTGTCCAGGAAGGGGAAGATTCAAAAAAGGCAAAATCATAGCGTGGGGCTCTTTCATTGGTGCAGCAGTGTGGTGCCACAGCGTGTAGTTCTGGCACCCGCGGATTGGTCTATGGGCTTCAGGTGGCTAGCAGGCGGGAGCTAGGGGTGGGGACCTGACTTCCTTGGGGCCTTTCCCGGGAGCACTGGCCTTATACAAACTCCTGTCCATGTCTCTTGTGGCTATTGACACATGTAGGCAAAACGAACCCTTTGAGTTTGATAGCACTTTCCCAGATCCAGTAGTCAAAGGGGTGACAATAACTGTTCAGATCACTGAATCCAGAGTGGCAATCTATGACGGGCACCAGGAGTCTTCCAGTGTGGTAACACAGTTGATCTCAGAGAAGCTGGAGGGAGCTCTGGGAAGAAGGCAGAGAGCCCAGGAATAGGTGCACCCTGAGAGAGAGTCCCTAGAGAGGGGCCGGTGCCTTGGCAAGTATTTTTGGTTTAAGCAGCATCTGGTAAGCTCTTGCTGGCATTTGCTCAGGCATTCTTAGGCGACTAAAAATCTTTTGGGAGTTGCCTGAGGGGAAGTTTTTTCTAGAGCATAAAACAGCCCTATCAAGCTATTCAACACATTTAACTCTTCTGCAGAAGTGCATGTAAGGGCTGATTTTCCCTAGAAGTTTGTTCAGACTCTTTAGATCTAAAAATTAAAATTGGAAATTGTGCCTCTAAGGCCAACACGCTCCACAACAGTCAGCCTCTTATTAATATTACAATGACCAAGATGAAGATCCTTTGATACTTTTAAATCTTTTGCACACACAAATAGAAAAAGCTGGTTATAAAATTAGGCAGAAAGAAAAGACGACACATTTAATTGGTTTCTCAAAGCTTCATAAAAGTGGATTTAGATAAATGGATCAACCTATTATGTATATTGTTTAGATGTCAACTTAATTCCTTGAGAAATTAAAAATGGCTTTTAATTCTTTGAGAAATTAAAAATTAAAAATGGGAAAGTCATTTGGAACTTAACTTCTCAAGGATAGATATAAATTGTAAATGGCTTCCAAAACAAGATTTGGAACCAAGTGTTCTATTTGTGTTTGCCAGTATATGTCTATATATTGTTAACAGTGGAAAATTTTCAAAGTGAGCCTACTAACTAAGTCAGCTACAGGGAAGAAATATCTTTAGATACCAGAAGTTGTCCTACAAACAAACAAACAAAAATATTTACAATTTCAAAAATTTAGACAGGTTTTTTCCAATATTTTTATCTTGAATTCCTTACTTCTTTTCTCTTTCTTTCTCTCCCTTCCTTCCATGTTTTTTTTCTTTCCCTTTCCTCTCCTTCTACCTTCTCTTATTTTTTAGCTATGGTCTTTAGAACAATGCTGAACATAAGTGGAAAACCATCTGAGTAAAAATAGTTTTGATCCTTTTCCCTAACATCTCAGAAAACATCTAGGAATAGAGAGAAATTTCTTTTGATAAAATTTTGTATTAGAAACCCAAAGCAAACTTTGTTCTTAATGACAAAATATCAAAAATATCAGAAAACCATAGGCTAGAACTAAAACCTCTCTTTAGTATTTTTTAAAGCCTATACTGGGAGTTGTGATCCTTTCATTTGTTCAAAACTTGTTTATTTATGTTCTTTGCTTTTTATTATTCAGTCGCTAAAGAATATTTGTTCTTGTTATTATGCTAGTCTCATAATAATTTGAGATACAATATCATTTTTAGATATTCTTGGAAGGTTTTAATAAGGGAAAGTGCTAATTTCTTGATGAATTCTTACTTCAAAAAACAAAATCAAAAGGAGGTTTAAACACCGATTGTCCTTGTGTCCTCGATGTTTTTGTGCAGTATAAACTTGAACAACCACTAGGTTCATCTTCCTCTCTATATGTAGCTTACTTGCTCACTTTATTCTCATCTCTGATCAGATGTCATCTCATCAGTGTTTCCTTCCCAGACTACCCTGGATAAAATAACACTCTCCCACTTTCCCGGCTACCCTAATAACACTTAGAGCACTCCTTGATAGTAGAGTATATATTACTGTTTGTAAGTTTATTATCTGTCTCTGTATATTAGAATAAAAGTTCAGGTATGTCACAACCTAGATTTTTAGTTCACTGATAAACTATTCCAAAAAATAGTGTCTTGAACAGAGTAAGTGCCTAAAAAATTATCTCTTGAAAGAATGAAACCCCAGAGTAAAAATGAGAATAAGAATTAATTAATCCAACTCTGTCATCTAGAACAGACTCCCCTCAGGATCTCTGATTTCCTCATTTTAGGGTGGGACCCAAGAATTTGCGAGTTCTAGTAAATTCGCCAGTAATCCTCATGCAGCTGGTCAGGAGGCCACACACTTTGACAATACCTAATTTAGAAGAATGCTTGAGATTAGTGTAGTAAATTTTAGTGTCATTCAAAACGGTACTTTTTGAACAAATACATTGTTTAAATTCTTTATTGAATCAGTTTATCTTCTTTCCCTTTACATTTCTTTAAAAATAAGCAATAGCATCTAAAACTGTAATTTAAAAAATTTTTTCCATTGGATAAATCTGTTCTAGATGACAGAATTGGATCAATTAATTCTTATTCTCATTTTTACTCTGGGGTTTCATTCTTTCAAGAGATAATTTTTTTAGGCACTTACTCTGTTCAAGACACTATTTTTTGGAATGGTTTATCAGTGAACTAAAAAGCTAGGTTGTGACATACCTGAACTTTTATTCTAATATACAGAGACAGATAATAAACTTAGATGCAATAGCATCTAAAACTGTAATTTTAAAATTTTTTTTCCATTGGATATCTAATTAAAACAAATGTTATACCTATAACTATGGTTCTGCTGAACAGCTACTTGCTTCCAAAATTCACCCAACTAAAGTTAGAACCACAAATTCACAGTAATCTCAGGCCACAGAGGCTCCTAAGACAAACATTATGACTTTTGTTAGTTAATGCTGCAAATCCATTGAACTGGGAATGGCAGTTATGGATTAAAAGGCAAGTTTCAAAGCATATGGAGGAATATGAAAAGGTAACTAATAAATATTTGTTGAATGGAAGTGATGAAACGTGAGGATGAAAGTTATATTAGTTAATGAGTGTTCAGTAACAGAAAAAGTGACAAATTCAAAATACCATTTTAACTTTCTGTGTACCCCTTAATTTGAACAGTCTCTTGTTTCTGAAAATTCAAGGTTGGGTCCTACCTCAAATCCCTAATGCTATTATATAAATAAAGACATCTTAAGAAAACAAAGTTAAAGACACCAACCCCTCCTAATTGCATCAACTCTAGTGCCCAGGAAGTAGCCATTGCTCATAAATGTGTGTTTAGATGTGGCCGTTATTTAACATCCTTCCCCAAAACCTCTCACCCTAAACTGAGACCATAGTGCACTACTGACCACTTTCTCTCTTCAGTGTTTATGCTATGTTCTGCTTTCTCTCTGCAATACCACCATCCACCCTCATTGGAAAGGTTTCATTAGTATTTTTTGTTTGCTTATTTTGTTGTATCTGTTCTTCTTATCTGTCATGAAAACTAATTTTTTTTAATCGTGAGGAAATTATAACTTCCAATAAATGTTATAAAACTTTAGAGCGCTGATTGCTGATTTATGGTTCTTGTTGCATGCTGAGAAAGAGACCAAATGCTGTGTGGCACTCCAGGGCTGCTATCATACCTCAGGTAGGAGCTCACCAAATCTCCCAGGCAGCCCATGGGCTAGAGAGTGCATTGGGGCAGGGTCACTGTCAGGAGCCATTAAGAGACACTGAAGAAGTCACGTAGCTGATAGCCATGAAGCAGCTGCTGCTGCTGAGACAGCTTAAACAATGGTTCTAGGAAGCAGGGCGTGGAGTTAAACGTTACTGACCCTGGAGGGGAGGTTTGCCTCCTAAAGAAATCCTCTTAAGATAGTGGAATGTTTTACGGCCCAGAAAAGTCTGTTTGTACCCTGAGGGAAGAATATATTGGAACTTATGTAAATGTCAGCATTCCTATGGTATTGTACTCTGTATTTTGCTATTGTACTCTGTGCTTTGCTATCTACTCTGCTATTGTATCCAAAAACCTATATAAAGGCTGTGCTAAATAAACTCGGGCTGCAGGAGTGACTGTATGCCCTCCCAAAGCACTTTCCTGTCTTCTTTTTTCTGAGGCTTCACCCCCCTCTTTTAGGTACTGTCCGATCTCTGCCGGTGGGTTCCGGCAGGTCACCAGAGCTGACTTGTCTCAAGTGAGTCATGAGTATTTCTAAGGACTTCCACACTCTGTGCTGCATGTCACTTGGCCTTTTCACTCTTATCACTGAAAGAATATTCTTAGACTTAATTTCCTCATTTTCACATATTAACATTTCTTTTTATCACAATTAAAATCAAAATACCTTTTCATTCTAGATTCTAGAAAGACCTAGATGATTTTTCTTCTGTGATCTCAGATCACTTCATTTATAGCCCTATTTTATCTGGTCTTATAAAGCTGTCATTTGTGTCAGTGTATTTCTCAATTGATATTGCAATACTTTAAATTAGATGTAGGGTTTTCTCTTATTTCATCCTTCTGTAATTCTACAGGATAGAATCCTATGTTACACAATAACAAATAAGCCAATTAAGATGATCATGTGACTCGGTCTCATCTGAAAATCATATTAGCTGATTCTTTTAGATTGAGAGTATCCAAAATTGTACCTGCCTCGCTTAATTTGTAGAAGAGAGGAAATTAGACTTTTGCAAAATATGTGGAATCCATTTTGGTGGATTAATTTCATTCAGCCTGGTAGCCTTTTTCATTGATGTGAAATGGAGCAAAGCCAAATATGGAAATTTCTTTCATACTTTTATACCTGTGCTACTTAGGTTTTGTTTTTCTTTTTTTAAACAGAACATCCCCATAACCAAGAACAGAGTCAGCCTACTCCATTATTTTTTTAATGCAGTATTCATTTCTCAATCATTGATTTTTTTTTTTTTTTTGGCAGGGGTGGAGTAAGTCTTATTCATGCTATTTTTACTCACAGCACACACACAAAATGGCTATTCGCATAAAGTTTAATATACCAACTTCCAAAATAACATTTCCTCTAAGGCAAATATCATGCTATCATAAACTAGGTACCACAAAATATGAGATATTCTAATACTGTATTGAAAAGGAATCGTTTTGAGCTCTAAGTTTAAAGAACAACTAAATGCATCTGTCTATAATTTTCAATCAGTCATTCTATTGTTCAGAGAAGTAGATGACAGTATAAGCACCATGTAAATATTTTATTCAGGAGAGAGGAAACAGAATCTGAGGCTAAGGTAGACTGACATGTTGTTGATTTAGTAGCACCAGGAACCTGCTGTTTTTCAGACACAATTACAATGGCTCTGTTATGGAACGGAACTATGATTTTCAAAGATTTATAATAAGCACTTGCAGTAGTAAAAATAAATTAATAAACTGATTAAAAAAATAAAACCCTTTCTAGTATTCTCACCTCGAGGCAAGTCCTGCATTTTGGGAGTATAAAAATGCTCTCTGAAGTGCCTCAGCTTATCTTCTTCATCGAGGTGTAGGGCGACTTTCTCATCTGTTGGGTGACATCTAAGTTCAGATGACACACGTTGCAGCGTGTCAGTGGGTAACTCAGGGAGTAAAGGCTCCATTACAAGTTGTTCACTGAAGATAAATATAAAAATTAAAAATTAATAAAGCCACCATCATTTTGCTGCAGAAAATTAACACTTTAGGTAAAATATCTTTTGTTTTAACTAAGATTCTCATCTTCTCAGCTTCAGAAATAATATAATTAACCAAACAGCACTAAACTCCATGCCTGAGTTTTTCTTATGTATAAAATGAAGAAAGTAATAGTCATTTAGGGATGATGAAAGGACTGAATTAGGTAATGTTAGCTCTTTTCATTTTTATTTTCAGAAAAATGAATGAAATTAATGGCTTTCAAATATATATCTTTATCACCTCTTCCTCTAAATGCCTTACTAAAAATTAACAGTAAAGATACTTTTGTGAAAAGTATAGAAAAACAGTGCCCCGTTGAGCTTGTCCTTCTTGCTATCTCTTCTCCACTATCCCATCCTGGATGGTTCTTAGATTATAGTTTTAAAACTATAAAGATATATGTAATAGAACCTTAACATTCTTTACTGTGAATGAAAACAATATTGATAAACAAGAGAACTTTAAATAATGTTAATAATTTTTGGCATATGAAGACCGAAGAGATCTACTTGCAGCTGATGATGAGAAACTTCTTTCACTATCATATACACATCTTAGAACAAAGCAGGACACTTTGGTGTTTCTTAAAAGCATATTCTACTTCATCTAATCATTTAACATTCCCCATCTTTTGGGAACAAAAACTTAATCATTCTGAAGTGGATAAATAACAATGGAGATTTACATACATATTTTTAAACTTCACCCAATTTTTATACACATTTGTAATTCTCAAAGTTATAGTTTTTTGAAATTGAGTAAAAATAGTATTAGAAAAAAATTTTTCACTTGATATACATATGTATACTTTTGCTAGCTTTGCTTCTACATTCCTCCATTCATTTACTCTTTCAATAAATTTTTATTGAGCGTCTACCATGTAGCACCATGCAAACTGGTGGAACAACAATGTATAATAATTTATAAGTAGTGACTCATGTGGAATTTACTTTTTACTAAGAAGAATTAAAAAATAATTAAATTATGTAATTTCAGATAGTTTCAAGAGCTATGTGTAAACAGGGCAGAGTAATGGGATAGAATCATTAGAGCATGGAATAAGCTACCTTGGGGGCTCACATGCATTTCTCTGAGGTAGGAGTATATGATAATTTCTGAATCATGCTATGGTGAAGACATGAACATGGAAGATAACAGCACCTACAAAAGCTCTAAGGTAGAGATAAACTTGGCCTGGTCATCTAATGCACTGAGGGGAGTAGGAGGAGTGAGAGACTATAATGTAAGAAGAGTAGAGGCAGAAGTTAGTCATAAAGAACTCTGAAGGCCAGGAAAGAGTTTGGATATTTTTCTAAGTTTAATGGGAAATCATTGGAGAATGTTGAGTAGGAAAATAACATGATGTAATTTAACATTACAAAAAAGTCACTTTTTCTACTCTCTGATGAGTTTTGAGTTAAAAAAGAAAGGTAAATTAAGGCTAGTTTAGTAATTCAGTGGGAAAACGATGGTAGATTAAATATGGTGAGGGAAAGGTAGAGAAGGAAAAGTGTCTAGATTTACAATATATTTTGGAGGAAACTAGATATTCTCTGATGAAGACAGGAAAGCAAGTAACTTTTAGCTTTGAGATTTGAGCAGTTATGTCAAAAGCAATGATAAAGGAAATACTCAAGAAAGAAACATTTCGGAAAGATAAAAAAGAGTTCTATTTAGGATATGTTAAGTTTCAGATAAATATTGAACATCAGGGTAGAAATATCAGACTGGCTATAGAATGTTTAAGAATGTAGCTCAGGAATATTGGATCACAAGATACAAGTTTGATAGTTTTCAACTCATAGCCTAGAATACCTAGAGACCAACTAAAATAGACATAGATGAGTCTCTAGAATCAAGATTTAATTATCTTTCCTCTACCTCCCACTCTTTTTCTCTTACCCCAAATACTCATTATTAAGCAATAAAGAATTGTCTGAGTGTTATACGATGTCAGTAAAACAGACATTCTTCCTATCCTGTAAACTTCATTTCTTTTGCTTATTTGACCTCTTCTTTTCTCAACTGCTAATGATCTCCCCTTATGAGTCATCCTTTATATTCCCCAGATAAGGATACTAAGATTCATCTAAGCATGTTTTTTTAGCTTTGATACCAGTAATGGGTTCCAATTGCTACAATCATGCTTTTTACAAGTCAATGATTTCAACATTGATCTTTACGGTTCTTTTTCAATATCAGACCATATTAAATTATTTATTTTTGTCACAAAATTTTATTTCTGTGATTTTTCTCATGCCACTCTCTTTACCTAAAACATTCTATTTCTTCTTCTACATATTCAGATCTTAGCCATTATGCAAAGCCCTAACTGAAATGTGACTTTTTTTCATAAGGTTTGTCATGATGCCTCAATTAAAAGTAATCTTTCCTCCTGTGAACACCTGTAACATTTATGAGCACACATCTTATTGTAAGCATACTTGTAATAAGTAGTACATTCTGCCAGTATTCTATTTATTCAAATACATACGTGGATGGGGAAAATCAAACATGCTTGCCATGCCAACAATTTGATTCTAAATGGATCTCTACCTATAACTTTCAGATGAAGACAACTGCCTTCTGGATAGAGATGACTGTGACTCTACCACTTGACATTAGCAGTCGCCTGGTCATCATTAATTAGATCTCTCCCTGACACTTGACTCACTGAGGGCAATGACTCTGTCAATGGTCCGTGGAATGACCTGCTGTAAAAGCTCTGACCAAACAATCATGATGGTGTTTAACTGGTGTTTATTTAGAAACAGGAGCAAAACTTTAAAAGAATCATAGACAGGGTAATAAAATGGGAGAATTTAGGAAGGGTATTATCATGAGTGACTCATTTTTCAGAGTCAAACAGAACCACTGATTGGTAAAGTATGAAGTGATTCCAACAGTAAGTAAGAATCGCTGTTACACAATAGCCAGGGATAGAACAGCTGTGGTTCCTGAAAATGTGACAGGACAAGTCAGTCTGGAGAATCACTGAATCAGTCCATGCAACAAACTATGTGCAAGCCTGGAAGGTTGCCTACTTGGCAGGCAGTAAGGTGTGTCTTCAATAGAAGGCCAATACTTAGGATCACTTGACTGAGTTGCTGGTCTACCCTACCAAATTTTATTCACCTGAAGGCCCTGAATCTTGTATAATTTATCTTTATAGTCACCCCATTGCCCTCTAGACTGAGTGTTTTCCCCAAATGGCAGCTGAATAAGAATACACAAAACAGCTCAGTAAATTATTTTACGTGACTAATGACATGTTACTAGTGGGGTATGCTCTCTCATTCCAACCACGTGAAAACTAGTTAGAGAAACATTTCAAGTGAGTCTCAGAATCAAGAGAACTTCTTTGGAGAGTGAGCTCTTTGAGAATTCATTGAGGTTGACTCTAAACTCGAAATAGGGGTGGTTGCCTAAATAAATATACAGATTATTTTGGTACCATCATATCCCAGTAAAATTCAGCTTTCCTTATTTTAAAAAAATAGTCACAATAATTCATAAACCTCCTTATACTTGTTTCTTATGTAATCCTTGTAACAATCATAAGGGATCAGAATCATTTCCCCCATTTTGGGACTAAACTCCGGAATAAACAGAGCAGAAATAAAGACAGGAAAAAAAGCATAATAAAGCTGACAATTTGGGACTACACTTTGCCTGAGGACCTAAGTCAGCTTCACTTGTCTTTGACATGGCATGTGGGTGGAATGTGCAGAGCAGAATTCCTGGCCCAGGACTTGAAACTTTCACTTTATTTTCACTTGCCCTTTCCTTCCTAATTTCTTTATTCTTTAAATATTCTTTCACCCATCTTCCTTTATCTTCCTTTATCTTCCTTTATCTTCCTTTATTTACTGTTTCAGCCCTGTATTCAGTCTGCAAAGCACCACAGGCTATGAATCCATCTACTCTTTTTAATCACTTCCCTCAGTCCTGGTTTCACAAAAGTTAAAGAAGTTGGTTTCACTTCTGAGCCTGTCACAGCCCAGATGTTACAACCTCACTGGCAATGATAGTGAGATACCTGCTGGCGGAATATTCTTGCAAGTACTCCTCTCACCTTTTCACCATGTGCAGCCTCAAAACAGAAATAAACACAATCATCAGTGCCCATGATGACACAGTACCCACACTCCAAGGAAGTAACTTATGAACTCATAAGAATTGTTGCTTAATTCTGCATTCAATCCAAAGTTAATATAATTTTATGCTTTGTATAGGTTTACCATTTTCAAGTAAATTGGCATGCTGTTATTATGAAATACACTCAGTCCAAGTTAAACACGCCCCCAAATTTTACAGTTTACGTGTTTAGTGCTAATTTGATTAAGAAGGTGGGCATATACACATATGGGCAGGTTACCTAAACTTTTGTGCTGTAATGTTATATGAAACTAAGTTAAATTGTACTTTCTTCAGAGGATCATGTTTAATATCAAGTGAAATTAATGAAGTAAAGTCCTTTATAACGAGATAAAATATATCCTCATGATATTTTTCAATACTAATACCTTGTGCTAAAATTTGTCATTTCACCTTCAATTTAGCTTTTGAAACTTTTTAAATTGTATTTTCACAATTTTATTTAGACTGCTAAAACTTCATAGCTAAAAATTTTATAACTATAAAAACTAATTGTTTTTATGAAATCATGGAAATCAGGATCTTCTAGTAATACATTGGTCTAAGGTTAAACAGTTATGTAAACGACTCTGAGTATCCAGTGGTTAGTTCTTATACAGTTTCAGGTTTCATGCTAAAATGAACTAATTATACACCAGAGTTCAAAGTTTAGAACCCAGAAAAGTAAATTATAAAGAACGTGTGTGACTTTTTTTTTTTGAGAAAAAGGGAAATAAGGCATCATTTAATATATGTGCATAGAACAACATTCTTTAAACCTATCATTATTTAATAAATGAGTGACATCACTGTCACAACTGCATATTTCATATCTAAGAGTATATTAATGATGTTCTGAGCTTCACATTAATAAGAGCAATGCATTTATTCCAATTTACTACCTAAATAACACCCCACTCTCTTTAAATAAAAGTAGGATCAAAAATAAACCCTTCTTTCAGCTTAATAGAAAAAAAAATGTATCAACTTTCTGTTCCTAGGCAAATATTCATAAAATGAAAGGGGAAGAAACCCTGCTTAAGAAATAGATACTTTCACTTCTCTAAATAAATATTTAATACAACTAATAACACCATAGAATGACTAGAGAGTTACCCGTAAATAAAGGACTTAAAGCGTATTTAATGATTTTAATTTTGATCTAATATTATCATTTAAATTCAAATAACTACAGGATTAATTTTAATTGATCAAAAGTGTTCATCTTTTAGTAGATGAATTCAGAGTGCTTATTGACATCATTTTTACTATAGTGGTTAAGATCTCTTCATTTCACACAAAATTTTATGAACTATAGAAACGATCCCTGGAAGTATAGTCTTGAAACAAAATTTTAAAGGCTGCAGGAAAGAGGGGAGCCCCTAAAGAGTTACACTACTTTTATAAATATAATTTAGAGAAAAGAAAACTGGCAAGAGAAGCTTCTAAAACATTGTGACAAGGATACTAGCAGAGTGAATATCACTTTGGAAAACTCACGGAATATAGATTTGTGTACAGAGTGTGTATCAGTGTCTCAGTGCTTACCAGCTAGGATTCCAATGGTGTTTACACCTCCCAGTCTTGTTTAAAAAAACAAACCGAGCAAACTCTCAAGAGTTCCTAGTAGATTTATAGGCTAGATCTCGGAGTAAGAAATTCAAGAGACTTGCTCAGACTCCACCCTGTGGGGAATTTGTGAGCTACTTTTAGTTCCTCCCACCCTACCTAAAGTAATTGTAGATCTCCAGTCACAAACATCTTAAAGCAAAATGCTGCTCTTGCTCTGTTTCAAACACTAGGGGCTCTCCTTTTCCCACTTTCCCCTAAGCAGCTCTGTCCTTTAAACTCCTGTAAACACGTCCTTGCTCTCCAACGGCGCAGATCTCTAGAACTGTGATTTGTATCCTATAATATAATCCTGTAGAGTAAGCAGAGTATCCTCAGTCACCTGCAAGCTGAACCAAGGAGTTTGTCCAGGAGCTAACATTTAAAAATTCTCATTCCTTCCTTGCTTTGGGCCCTGGAATAGACTAAGAACTGAAGAAACTTTTCCCCTCAACTCTGCAGATAATGGAACTTTGTATTTTGAGGCAGTACTCCACTGTGAGTTTCCAGTATGAAGGCAGAATAACATTTAATGGTTGAACATTTTAGTCAAAAATTTAAAATAAACTCTCAGTTCTAGAATATACTTTGTTGTCCAATAGGTGTGATTTTAAAACTCTTAGATCATAAATATAGACAGTTAACAAGACAACCAAGAAAGAAAGAGTTAGAGTTGCATATCAAAGGAAAAATAACCTAGAAAACTCATAATGTAAATTATCTTTGTAAACCTATTGGGTGATTGTTGTTCTACCTCCATTATCTCTTTCTGCTTAATTCCATGCTTGGATCTTTTGGCTAATATTCTTTTAGATATAAAAACCAAGGGCAAAGAGATTCAGAATTAAGACCAAATATAAAAACTGGATCTGAATAATTGAATCACTTTTGTATATCTATACCTTGTTGAGCTACCACAACACTCCAGGTAAAGCATTATTTGATTTGATCATCTTCTACCATGTGTTCACGGTATAACCCTGGACAATTCATTTAATCTGTAATGAGGCTCAGTATCACATCTTTCAGATGGAGGTATAAAACTACCTTTCCTCACAAGATTGCTGATATATTAAAAAAATTTCATGTAGAAATTTAGTATACCAAGACACATAAGTTAATAAGTGATATATTCCTTTATAAATTAACTAGTCCAAAAGTACTGTCCTCTTGTCTCTAAAAGAGGGGAATAAAACACATGCAATTATTTTAATACAAGTAATTGAACAGTGAAAAAAATATATTTCATCTTATCGATCTTATCCTTATAGTAATCCTATTAAGAGTACATAAAATATCCTCATTTCAAGTTGGAAGTGTAAAACTTTAAATTTAATAAGGTGTCTCAAAATTTGTACTTTTTTTTTTTATGTTGTTTATTTCTTGTGCTGTAAGAACTTTGGAGGATTTACCAAGTTCGAATATCCAGGAAGTGGGCCTAAGGATATAGTCTGTGTCACTGTTAGTAAGAGAATTATACCCTTTTAATTACTGACTACGGTTATAGATAAAGAAATAGAGATAGAGATCAATATACTGAGTTCTTGCTTTTACACTGTTTCTTCTAAAATCTTTTATGATAATGTTAAAAACCATTCCATTAAAGTTTTATCTTAAAAAGTATTATTTAACATAGTCACTTTAAAAGCACTTGCTTGGAGGTCTAAACTATACTCCTATTATTTGTATTTTAGAAATCTTTTTTTTTTAATTTGTTACTTTCATTCATTTAAAAAGAAAAAAGTACTAATCATATTCTTTACACTGGGTAGAAAGCTAAATGCCAGGGATATAATGGTAAGCAAAATCTTTATAATATTAACATATGCTCCTAAAAATATAAAGGAATTGTGAGATGGCAAGTTGTAGCGGGGGGTAATAAAAGCAAGATTCAATGGCCAGCTGTGGAGGGAAAAGAAAAACAGAGTAAGTTTCTATTTCTCCTTTTTTTTTTTTGGAAACAGAAAGAAGAAATATGTTGCTAGGATAAATATGTGCACCAATTTGGATTTGTCTATTAATTTCCATGAACATCATCTCACTTGCAGCATGATATGTCTGAGTGGCGGAGATCAATTTTATCTTCCTCAAAACCTTGTCCACGAATACAGCTAAATAAATATTTGTTAAATTAGTTAATTGAAAAAAAGATTCAGGTCCTGACATTAAAATTAATAATTGGGATCGGTTATAAGGGAGGTTCTGGTCTCCCAAAAGTAATTCTTTATTTTTTTCTATTTATTTTTTAGGCGAGGCAACCCTTGGTGGACCTCACTGATTTCAAGGACCTTGTCAGCTTACAGTCCCTTTATCTATCTATCTAGATATCTATCTATCTATTTATTTATTTTATGCCTACAGTACCTGGTATTTCTAAGTGGTCTCCCATCCAAGTATTAACCAGGCCTGACCTTGCTTAGCTTCCAAGATCAGACGAAATTAAATGAGATCAGGTTTGATCAGGGTAGCACAGATATAGACCCAAAAGTAATTCTTAAATCGTGAATTTTATTCTTATTTTTCAGGGATAATTCTCTATAGCTAGCCCAGTGGCTAGCACATACAGTAGACTTCAATGAGTGCTTGCTGTAATATTCACCAAATTAAATTTAGTTTAGCACAATGTTTCTGTAAGAATCCAAGCCTGCAGATCCAACTGTGACACTCTATCACTAAATGTTTGATAAGTAAAAATGAGTAAGGAGATCAATAAGAAAAAATGGGTGAAACTTGGTGGCCAATTGAGATCCCACTATGAAAAGTGTTTTGTAAAAGTGAAGCTAAACTGCAACCTCAAGGTCCGGTTGAGAAAGAATAAATACAAAGCTGCATTCTCAAACTTGGGTGCTGAAGGGTAGCAGACTGTATCACCCCAATATATGACTGTAGCAATTCAGGAGTTGCCATCCCAAAATATGTGTCTTTGTTATATTAATTATTTTTGAGCAGTAGGTACTTGAAAAACAACTAATACAGGGAGAGATTGTTTTTGAACTCCCCCATTCTGCCTAAAGACAGAGCCTCCTAAAGGAACTTAGTTGTCATAAATCTTCTCCCAGGAGTTTCATCAACCAGGAAAGATTGAACCATCTCAGAAAAGACTGGAAGTAAAAACTACACACGGATGAACTTTGTCACAAACTTTACACCCCTTTTTATTCTTCAAGGGCTCATTTTTCTTTCTTAAAAGTCGTTTAATCTCCTCTGAGCGGTTTTAATCCCCACTCCCCTTTCCCTACTAAAATGAGATTTTAGCTGGAATTATAAGATATTTCTATGAGTTACTCATATTCCCTGGGTATCTCCCTTATATACATAAGAGACCTACGCATGTTAATAAACTTCTGTTTTTTTTTTTTTAACTTGTTAATCCGTTCTTTATTATAGGGAACCCAGCTAAAAACCCAGATGAGTAGAGGAAAAATTATTTTTCCTCCATGATAATATGTAGAAAATTTCACATTAATCTATTTTTTAAATTAAATTAAAAAAAAAAAAACTTTTCAGGAGCTCACTTCTTACTTTTGTAGAAGGAAATTTAATCCGAGTCATTATTGGGGTTCTCCTTCCTTCTTCAAGAGGGTGATGAAAAATTCAGACATTTTACTCACGGCAAAATATTGTGGATCTGGCCAGTTAGCTTCCTTCTCTTTCTTCCTTTCTACCTCTTTCTTTACCCCTCCCCACCACCCCCCACACCCTAGCACTCTTTGTCTTTCCTCATGGGATTAACACATGCCTTCTCCAAACAAAACCAGGTAAGGGCTTTCCCATCAAGCAATTTCTATTCTGAAGCCAAGAAATGCAGAACCTTCTATATATGAGTAGGGACAAACATAAAGAACAGAACAAATTCATACTTAAAATTCTCTTTTGCTATTTTCTCTTCCCTTTCATTTCCCTACTCCTCTATCATCCACTTTCCTTCTCTTCACCCTCTTTTTCCTTCCCTACTACCCTCACTTTCCTTTTCTTCCTATCCCCCTCCTCATTTCGTCCTCTCCCCTCCTCCTCTCTTCCTCACTCCCCGTTTCCTCCTCCCCTTGCCTTCCCTCCAACTCTCCCCCTCCATTTCTCCCCATCATGTCTCCTCCTCTCTCTTCTCTTCCACTCTTGTCCACTTCTCTCCTTTTCTCTCTTCTCCCTCTCCCTCACTTCTATAGCAGAGAAAGCAAAGCAATTTAATGTGCCAATAAATAGCTAGGCTATACTTAGATAATCTATTCTCTCCTTCCTATGAGATATATATTTTAGTTATTAGAAAAATTTTCCAGTAATGGACAGGGACTTTGCTTTCCTCTATAAGTAGTATTTTCTGTTTTTCTGAGAAAAACACAAAGGCTCATTATAATCAAATGACAATTTTTCATTAAAATTCATTTAGAAACTAAAATTCCTGTAACACATTTACTTTTCCCTAGATCAGAATTTCTCTTTCACTGTTAAATTTACAAAGGTATTTAAGGCAATTTATATGTCGTACTCTAGCAAGGAAACTTAAATACTTCTCTATTACATGTAATTGTATGTCAGTTTGCCCAGATGTCTGATCGTTTACATGGAGAGTTGGAATTAACAACATAATCTATGTTTCTCTGTATTTAAATAGTAAGTGGATTAAAGAATCAGAGCTTAGCTACAAAGTTTTCAAAATAATTTTGAAACAAGCAATTGCTTTTAACATCACTGGCCCTATTTCAATGAGTTATCATATCTAGATATGCAAAACTTTGATTAATTAGTAAATGACCGTTACAGATTGTAAAACTCCCATTCCAAGCTTTCAAATAAACCATTTTGCAATCATAGGTGTTGCTTTAACTATTTATTTAATAATACAGTTTTGTAATGTTGTTACTGTTATCATCATCCTCTGCATAAATAGAGGCCCCCTGAGTTTCCTGTAAAACACAAAACACAGAGTGACTTAAGTCATGTTGACATTATTGACTTCATGATATATTCAACATTGTGATGACTCTTTGCAAAAATGCAAATTTCCATTAGAAGGTGAAGCTTTTATATACTAGTTTTTCACAAAACAAAAACGGATACAAATGTTCTCTTTTTACCATAAAAACTGATATCTCAAAATAATTTTCAGAATATTAAAAATGACTATCAAGAAAAGCAGTAATGAGTGTTTGTTTAGAGGTATTTCTTGAAGATCTTCCCCTGGCATTTGACTTTCTTCCTGTAATTGACCGGTAATGTGGTTTCTAGCACCATTAATAAGTGCTATAAAATTTCCCACTGTGTGCGTGTCTAGTATCTGGACACCAGTTTTGCCAGTTCATATTCATTTGTGACTTACCACAGTGATGATACACATTCATCAATGTGTAGCAAATTCCTAAATTTCCTTAATCCCACACTGAAGACAAAGGAAGAGATTTTACTAGTCTGGAATCTACAGAACGTTATGGTAAGTCCTCAAGAACCAGAGGAAAATCATTTTAAGGGACTCTCCTTTAGATAAGGAAAGCACATTGTATTAGAGAAGATTAAGAACTAACGAGAAGAGGAAATGTACATCCATAAACTTGAAATTTTAACTTGTTTTCTTAGATATGGGAATCGTATCCCACTCTATAGAATTAGTTTTGTAATCTGGAGGAAAGAGATTGTTTTTTTAGTAAAATACATATTTTCAAAATTGAGTTAAAGGAATGCTTGAAAACAATAAATTTTAAAGAAGAGATTGAAAATGTGTTTAAAGAGTTAGCATATAGTTTGAATAGTTTTGCACTATTGTTGAGTTCTAGCTCAACTTTAAAAAGTATGGGATTCCCATATTATTCAAACTATTTCAGACTATAGGAAAAGAGGAGCTTTTCTGTTCATTTTCTAAAATTGTTCAAATTTAAATACTGATGCTTGATAAGGGTAGGTGTCTAAGCTATAAAAATCTGTTTCAATTTTTTAAAAAATTCGATAAGAAATTATGACACAGCTTTTTCCTCCAGAATTATTTTTACTCAGGGTATGTTAATTATTTTTAAAATAAGTTATAGCTATTTTCCATTACATGTCTCGGCATATTTTGTTCTGTTTTACATGGTCTTAATGTTTCCTTTTCAAATTTATCTGGTTTTTAAAATTTTTATGTAAACTTTATTTTTTAGAGTAGTTTTAAGTTCACAGCTGATAAATAATTTGATTAATTTCTACTTGTTTCTTACATTGATTTTCTCTAAAACCTGGATAAAGAGAAAGGATTCCTTGTTGTTTCTAAAAATGCAGTATCAAAATTTTTTTTTGATTTTTGATAAATTTGATTTTGTAAAACTAATTTTTAAAAATCTCTTTACATTTCAAACAAATACTTCCCTGTACACAATAACTGAAGATAAAAGACAAACTGGGAAAAATAATTGAAATACATAGTATACATATAGATTAATATTCCTACTATATAAAGAATTATTACTACTTGTGTTTATATTACTCAATGAAAATATTTTCTATTATTAGTTAATACTTTTTATCATGAATTTAATTTTTTGTATTAATAATGGTTAACCCAATTTTTTGTTCACATTTTCCCCTCATTTTCAACCTTTTAGTGCCCCATTATTTCGTTTGTATTTTAAAAGGCTTTTAGCTAAATACATATCAACATACCATTTTATATTTATTTATCCATCTATATTGTAAAGTCAAAGACTATCTACTTTTTAAGAGGACATTAACCATCTCATATTTAGTCAAATTTTGATGTATTTAGAAGAGAAATTCAGGAATCAGCATATCTTGGGGTGACTGCATGTTGAAGTATGGATGGTAGTCTCACATGAATGGCCTAGCACAGAGATGTAACTCATAGGAGTTTTGTGTATACAGTGGCCAAGGAGGTTAATGAATATCATCCTCGGGTTCTTGAAGGGACATCTTGAAAGCATATGTGGCACCTTCTCTCAATGGGCTGTGTCTGCGACCCTAAGGCATAGTTTTCTATTATAATGTGACTTTTGGGTATTGGCACAAGCTCGATCTACCTCAAACATTCTCTACTGGTTTTGTACAGTCATTTCCACCAATAGACCCATTGCTGAATCAGAGGACAGATTTGTCTACAGTGTTTGCCACCATATGAACCCAAAGCCTAAGAATCTTCTATTAAATACATCTCTCTCTATGTATACATATACATACACATACATCTTTAAACATAACATAGATACACGCACAAACTTTCAAACACAAAATAAACCTTTACACACACACACGCGCACGCGCGCACACACACACACACACACACACACCCCTTTGAACACAAGGGAATGACTGCAACTTATTCCTTGAACATGGAGTTATTTATCCATTTATCTATAAGGGCAGATACCATAAGTGTTTCAACTGGACCTTACTATTCCCGTCTGGATGAGGCAAAAAACTACTTAATGACTCAGACATAATTTAACATCTTCAAGAGATTAAAGTAAATTTCTGATCTCTCAATCCTTTGAGTACAGAGGGAAAAGTGCAAACCTACACCACAAATTTACTGTCAAGCAGCTCATTCTGTAAAGCAAATATAACTATGTTAGAGTGGAACAGAGAGAAAGAAAAATTTTTCTGCCATTTTAAATTTGAGACAATGTTAAGATTCCTGAATGTGGAAAGTGATGGGCAAAGAGATAAAAGAAGGTGGAGACAAAGAAGATTGGTGCTTATTCATGATACTGTACTGCAGCGTGAGTCTTTTCTGCCTAAAGGTCCAGCTACAAGTCTAGTATCTGTATTATACTTGCTGAGAATAAAATAATAGAGTTGGTGTTCAGCAGAGTATGATTTGAAGGGCAAAAGAGAGAGTCGCTAGTGGAATGAGATAATCTATAAAATGAAATAAATTTGTGGAAGTAGGAACTCAGGGAAGAACTGATGACAAGTATGTTCTTACCCGTCCCCACTACACACACACACACATACTCTTGGGACAAGGAAAGACATTCTGAGGATGGATATCCTCAGATATTATTGGCAATTAAAATAAAATGGTGAAATCAGTTGACATCTGGGTGACTTTTCAAGATTTTTGATTTACATTATATTGCACACTTGAACACCATTTCTTTTGTTTTAACAAGTTTGGCTCTCGTAGAACTCCAATTTGACTTTCTGCTTTGATGTGAATCATGGGAAACAAAAAAAGTAGAAACATGAATTTCACTTTATGTATATTCTACCTCAAAACATGATTGTGCTTTAAGAAATCATAGGGGAAATACAATTCAAATTTTAATTTTGGGAAAACTATGCCAAATTATTCTAGTTTTGTTCTGGCTGCTAGGAAATTAAAACGAACTTTCTGCTCTCCAATTAGCATTCTTGTGGGAAACTTGGTTAACATAACTGAGTTCTAACTTCCTCTTGTATTTACTGTACAATAATCTTTTCATTGCATCAATCTCTTTATTTATTTATTTTTAATCACCGTGTACCTATTGCATTTTAATACATAATATAAGTCCCCCAGCCCTGGTTAAATGGTAGTGAACAGAGAAACAAATAAACAAACAATTAGGTGATTATTGCTCCCATACAAATTTCCCCTCTCTCACGTTGGCCCCTAATTGCTGCTTAGTAATCCATTTACTCTTCATATGTTGATTCCATATTGTATTCTCTAGAACATCCATTTTTAATATCCACTCTCATGATTCTTCATCTGAGAAAGACTTCAAAAAGTAGGTTCAGATCCCCATAGCCTTCACTGTATTGATTAGATCATCTACAGGTCATTCTATATGACAAGGGGGTTTTATGGTCTAGATGTTTGTTGTGGGGTCAGCAGCATCTGTTGTAGAGTAGTAAGCAACTAGCTATATCTCCTATGTGGTTTACAAAGGACCTACTTTCCGCTAAGGCAGTTTATATATCCTATAACTGCTACTTTTCAATTACCTTTGTTCTTTGTTAGAAGAAAGATAATTTCATTGTAATTATTCCCCTAAGAAACGCCTTGTAATTAATCCCTTCACATGAAAACTCTGTATCTTTATTTGTGCTTTAAGAATGGACTTTTGAGCTTCCTGCCCTAACACAGGATGGAAACAATAGTAGGTTAATGTTTTACTAACACCAGTAACTAGCTAAGCAAGACACCTTATAATTTAAAATAAAAGGACACTATTATAAAACTAAAATATCATCAGCAGGAGGAAATATGCAGAAGGAATTCTTCCCTAATTTTCTTTTATCCTTGATTCTTTATAAAGATCACAGAATCATCACCCTATCAGTGCTTTACAGAAAGCATGAAATCCTCACTTTGACCAAGTACTGTCAATTCAGTACTCGACTGCCTGTCTCTGTCTAAGCTGTTATCGCCTGTGACTTCCGTTGGACAGTTTCTTAACTTGTTTCCTTATCTCTATACTTTCCACTATAACCTGAACTCCGTGTCATCCACAGATTAATCTTTCCAATCATGTCTTAAAATGCTAATTAAAAGCTTTTTTAAAGTGTTATACAAAAAGGATGAAATTCTTGATATCACATATGAGGCTTTTTATGCTTTGGCCTGTGTCTACCTCTGGAATCTCATTCCGATCCTTCTTCCCCATGGTTGCTATGGTCCAGCAATGTTAAAGTCACTATTATAATCTGACTGCCCCAAACTCTCTCACCACCTTGGTGTTTCCTCTTATTCAGTTACTTCCTTCTAGTTAAATGCTCTTTTCTCCTTTTATTGCCCTCTTCCAAAAGTCAGCTTAAGTTTTTGTCTTAATTCTGAGGTCTTCCTTTATACTCCAGTCAGATTTTATTATCTATTTTTATGATACTTCCCTCAATATTTTATCTAGATGACTGATGAGTTCTGAGTGAGTTAAAATTGTCTGTTACTTAGAAGCATGACTGAGGTATCCAGGAGGTATGAGAGGATTTATTTACTCAGTATGGTTCAATCCTTTTGTTGTTGTTGTCGAATCAATAAATCAACATGGCTTAGAGTTTAGGTCCAGGTGGCACAGGTTTTTGTGTTGTGAGATGACTTTTCTAGCTCTTACCCTTGTGGGTAAAGCAAATTGCTGCTGCTTTTTCCTCCATTACTATACTGACTACAATTTCTTATGATAATGGTTGATCTATGTACTTTCTCCTCCAGTCTTATGTCTCTTTCCAATACTCAGTGTAGAATGGAGTTTAGAGATTGCTCCTCAGCCTATCCAATTTTCCAGAATTACTGCTCTGGATAAGATATTTTTCACTGTGTTTCATAGGATCATGCCACTTGCCTTGGGAGTGCTCCAGGGCTCACATGAGATATGAGTGTACTCTCCTCACCCAGACTTGCTAGTTCTGAAACTTTATTGTATTCAGTAGCTATTCATTATAATTTGTGGTTTGGAATTAAAGCTATTACCTGTATTATTAAAGCAAGAGTTTTCTTCTCCACTTTATAAGAAGTTTTCTTTTTAGTTTTCTCATGATTTCAAAGAGGAGAACAGAATAGAATGCCTTTAATGTGCCTCCTTAAATCTTACTTCCACTTTCACTGTATTACTGAACTTCCTCTCTGGCAAAGCTCTAATGATTTCTTAACTGGCAAATCCAAAATGTCTTCTCTGCTGACAGTCTCTACATTGAAAGCTCTTATTCCTAACACTTGTTTTTCAGTGTGAATCTCAGTTTAATCTTCCTCATTCTCTTTTGTCTCTTCTCTTCTAGTCACACGCCATGATATTTTCCTTAATTAATAATAAAAACACATCCCTTTGTTTTTGTACTTGTTACACTTTTTGTACTGTCTTAAGAGCCCTTAGCACAGGCTGAGTTCTCCATCTATTTGTATGCATGATTATCTTCTTGTTACTTGAGCATGAGGTTTTACCCTTTTTTTTTACTGCCTTTTTCATAAGTTAATCAATTAGGTTGCCTCTGTACTGTATCTAGTCTCTAGGATCTGTTATTAGCCAGATAAATTCATAAATTAAATATATTAATATATCGCTAATTGTAATCAAAGGCAAAAAGACAGCAATACGGAAATGGAGTAGTAAATTAAAAACAAAACAAAACAATTCTTTGAACCATGAGCCTGGGAATCTGTTTACTGTCTTAACCCAACATTATTAGAGATGAACACAAGACCTTAGAATAAGTAGACACAAATGAAGTAGACAAAGGAGAATGTTATTTCATATACATATATATGCTTATTTTCAATATCTTAAATTTTAAGATTCTGTAATATCAAAAGATTTACTTTTAGTTTTCACATTAGAAAGTATATTGAAATCACTACCATGTTCTTAGCCGGTGGTCTGAAAAGACTATTTTAGTCTATATTTTTACTATCATAAAATTTTATATGTAAAGCATTGCAGAGGTATGCAATTTTAATAAAACAAAAAAAATCCCACCAATAAAATAAACATACTTTTTCCCCCCCAGATTAATAAAAAATATCTACTAGGTACTAAACTCTAGCTATAGAAGCACTAGGAAGAGAAATGTACTTTATCAGAGCTTCTTTCTTCTTTATCATACCCTCACAGCTGACTCTTTCAAAAATTAAGTTGCTTCTATTATGAGCAGACATAGGCATGGTTGGGGAAATACACATACATACCTACACAGAGTAAAAATTAATCTTTTTCATTGTATGCTCACAAAAATTATTGCGCTTATATTTTTAGCTAAAGAGATTTTATGAAAAGCTTATTCTCTGTAACTCTGCCTCTTAGCCTGAGTTGACCTGGAGACTCTGCTTATTAAATGAATCTCACTCATAATTTATGAGATTTAACAAGTGCGTCTATTATTATGGATTCTTGTGCCCTACATCTGGATTACAGTACACAGTAAAAGGAACATTTCCCATAATGTGTGTGAGAATTGAGCCTGTTGACAAATTGTTTACAGAACAATGTGCTATCTAATAATCCAAACACCACAAGACCACACTTTATTGCTCACTGAATTACAAAGAGAGTTAGCTCAGTTTGGGAAGCACTTGCACTATCGCTAAATCCATGATACCTGGAAATATACTTGATTAATTAATTGAACTTATTGATTACTGTAATAAAGATTCATAGTTTCTAAGAAAAGCAGTTATTTCATATTCATATTCAATCTACTGGATCTCCAAAGAATATAATTACAATTAAGTTATTTAAAGTATTCTGAAAGTACATCCCATGGAACTGGGAGAAGATAATGATGATTCTGCTTGGAGAAGTCAGAGAGGTTTCTAGAGAAGAGTCAATAGACATATGAAGCTGCTGCTTTTCCCCTTACCTGTGACAGCCACAGTTAATGGAGCTGACAGAGTACTCTCTTCCTCTGTGCTAGTGCTCTTTCATCTTCTTAACAGAGTACTCCAGGAACTAATTTGAAGGGATGATTTGCTTTTACCAACCTAGCTGAGCATGCACAACCAAAGACAACATACATCTTAGACTAATCTGATATAGATAAGCAAATACAACATATTCCCCAAAGTGCCTTGGTGGTAAAGAATCTGGCCAAGATAGAGGTATTGATTGAAAGAGCCAAAAAAGGACACTGGAGTGGGAATTTATCAAACACTAACAATTTACTTTAATGATCATTTCCTGAAAACTTTTGAAATATTTTCAATGTTTAGAGAATTTGTTTAGTAACTAAAAGGAAAAGTTTCAACTAAGAGAAAACTCTATGCACTTATAAGAACATTCCAGTTTCTGCATTGTTTTTCATATCTATATCTATTTGTCAATATCTATAATATAAATTTTAGAAAACATTTGCTTCATGAATTTATGAATGAGTTCATTTTCTATCATGGCATTAGCAGTATTTTTCTTTCCTTTCCAGGTTTGTTCTCTAGTAAAAAAATCGAACACAATTTTGTATTTTATGATGCTTTTTTCAAAATGTTTTGACATGTTGGGTGATCAATCGTGCACTAGGGGCAAGAGTAATGGTGATGAAAGTGTTGCACTTTTGAAAATATAAACGTATGGCTTCAATAAATACAATTGTGCCCAAATGAAGAGAGTGTGGGTCCCTCCATCAGGTCAGGTCCTTGCTACAGAAAGGAAGGTCACCTTTAAGGGTTGGGTCTGCTTCCCACACAGGCAAGAGTGCAAGGCTAATGTGAGTTCAAGAGTAGAGTAATGGTTCCTGATTTCCCAGCTGCATCTCCTCCATCTATCACTATAGATGATTTATAATTTCCTGTGTCTAACCTGAGACTTTGCTCTGGGATTAAATATAGTACAGGAAAAATTATTTGATTTAAATCTAGATCGATTAAATTTTAATCTAAGTTTATACATATATCCAGTTCCAAAAATGTTTCAGTTTAATTTGAAAGAAGCTTAATAAATAACTAGTGTGTATTGAATCCTCACTGTGTCAAATATTGTACTGGTGTTTTATCTGTGTTATCTCATTTAATCCTTAGAGGGAAAAAAGAATTATAGGTACTATTACTGTTTCAACTTTACAAAGGAGAAAACTGAAGTATGAAAATAATAGATCCAGCTAACAAATTAGAAAAAGATTAATATACAGAATATTTAAAGAGTGGCTCGGAAAAAAAGACAGAAAACAATAAAAAATGGTTAAGGAATTAAAGTACACAATTTACAAAGGGAAAACCTGAAGGGCCAATACAATTTTTGAAGAGATACACAAACCCTTTAGGAATCAGAGAACTGCACATTAAAGATATGCTGAGAATATTTTACATCAATCATTAATAGAAATAAAAAATTTAGATGACATTTAGAGCTGAAGAGAATGAAGAAAAGTGGGAAGTCCTGTGTACTTTGGTCTTATAAAGACTTTAGGGAGGTCCTTTTGTACTCATTGAAATGAAACAGGAATGTAACCTATAACTCGGCAATTCCACTCCTGGGGATATATCGGTATTGTTTTTTCTAGTTCAGATATTTAAACTGACTTATCAAAGCTACAATTTACACCCACTTAAAATTTTTATTTATGTAATGCAGGCAAGCATTAGAGATCTCTGCATGCTGGAACTGGACGGAGTCTCTGACTTAAACTGCCAAAGTCTGCATCAAGAATTTTGTCTTTGGGAGACCTCCATCTAAAAGCTCTCAGTGGCTCTTTAAGTAATCAGGTCAGACTCATCTAACTGATTAGGCCAACTGCAAACTATCAGTAAAGAAGCTAACCTGGGGTGTCCTCAAGGTAATTGGGAACTATAACCAAAACATTATAAAGTCCACTGCCCTTATCCTAGCCTAGTCAAAAACCAGGCATCCAGGCCATTCTCAGAGATAAAGACACAACTCTTCCTGTCCAGCTGGAAATTAGCTCTCTCTTCTATGGAAACACTTCCATATGTCCACAGAAAAATGTGTGATGATGTCCATCTTAGCGTGCTTTGCAAAACAAAGATTTAAAAATGTTATCAAGGAAAACAAGTTAATAGATAAAATATGTGATATGCTTACAATAGAATATTATGTAACAATAGAAAGAACAAGATTTATCTGTATCAACATAGGTAAATATTAAAAGTGAAATATTTAGTAAAAACCAGAATCATGACATTTTGAGAGGTGTTACATAATGAGATGTATTGCATAATATGATTTATCAGCATAAAACATACAGAAACATACCATGCATTTTTCAAAAATTCATATGGATGTAAGTCACAGATAGTGGTTTGGGAAGGATTAGAATTATGGAAAAAAGAATAAGTTCTTATTAGTGGGATGAAATTGGGAATAGAAATGTGTCAAAGGAAATAAAATATAATATATTTGTGTGTGTGTGTGTGTGTGTGTGTGTGTACACCTGTGCGCGCGCGCTCATGCACACGGACGCGCATTGGGGAGGGGAGAGATTTCTGTGCACTATAGATCCCCAAATCAAGAATAATAGAAAACATGATAAAAGAAAAAACAAAATAATTAGAATTTTAAAAAAGACAAATATTTCCGTGGGTAGGCAATAAAGAAAAAACAAACAAAAAAAGAGTTAAAGTGACTGGCCTACAGGACTCTGGATAGAGCTAAAAAAATAAAGTCTGTAAGTTTGCCTCCTGTAGAGACAAAAGTTCCCCTTACAAGTTGGGCTATCAGAACTATGACCCACACTTTGAAAAAAGAGAGGAGTGGGTGGGCGTGAGTTGGATAAGGCAATTAATGTGAGGAGAGAGAGAATGTGAATAATCACACAAAATTCTCTTTTTCAAAGTAAGTCTGCAAATTAAAATTGAAATTATATCAAGTGGTTTAGAACTAACAGACATACACAATGATTAAACACATGATAAATTTACTCTGCAACGGATTAGGAATAAGTGTTTTAGATTAAGCAATAAAAAAAAACTTGAAAATCTAGAAAACTGGATATGAATATAAAACCAATATCAATTAAAATCTGGATTTAAAAAAAAAAAGGCAGACACGTAGACAAAATCCACAGATGTAATAACTCTAGGCTGAACACAATTAAATAAGAATTAGTATAGAGCAGAACTTTGCTCCCTGATGAAAGGATGTAAACTGACCAAACAATATACCTATTATATTCTACAGTTTGACTTCTAGCATCCACAAACAATCTTTTCCTGCAAATACATAATTCTAAACATGTGCCCAGGGTCCCAATTCAACTATTCCATGTGTGATTGGAACATGATCACCCTATTGTCCAAAGAGAGACAATCCAAAATCTACGCAAATTAAAGTTTTTTCCTAAAAAGCAGCAACTTTAGGATATATGCATTCTTCTTGTTTTTTACAAATAGGTTTTTATTTTTCTGGCATTTATGACTTATAATAAAGATTAACCCATGTTCCCATTCCAAATTTAAGATAGTGGAGGAAAAACTACAACAATGACAATACAAATGTCCATTAAGTGAAAATATCATGCCCCTAACATAAAACATGCACAGACACAGAAGGATAGAAATTAACAGAATTCACTTTTCTAGTTCAGAGGATCTCTCTTGCCCATAATCCTCTATAATGATTCTTGTGAAATCTATTCCACATTTTTTGGTGTGTGTTTTTAAATCCGTTCTTGAGTATTTCTCTGATGGGTATAGAAAATAATACAATTTTGAATATTTGAATATCAACAAATATGCTTCTTTCTTGCTGGCAGGTTAATGATTCTGAGCTGGGTATAGATACTTAGATTCAAATCTTTTTCTTTTAGTAGCCTGACAATGTTATTCCATGTACTTCTTCCCTTTGGTATTGTAAAGAAAAAGTCAATGCCAGCCCAAGTGATTATCTTTTGTAAGTAACTTGTTCCTTTGATCTGGTAGCTTGTTAGAATTTTTTCCTATTTTTAGATTCAGACATTTTGCCAAAGCATTCCTGGATGTGTGTGTATGTGTGCGCATGTGCATATGTGTGGGAAAATTCTGCTTTATTATTTCTTTAGTTATTGTCTCTCCCCAACTGCCATCATTTTTTTTAACTTCTATATTTCAAACATTAGAGTTTTTGGATATGTCCTACAAGTTTCTTGTCAGCATCTTTGTTATTTTTATCATTACAAGATTTCAGGGTACTTACCTCAATTTTAATAATCACCATCTTCTTTTTTTGTCCTTCTAATAATTTTTAACTTTGAAAATTATATGTTTTAGTTCCTGAAGCCTTATTATGATATAATTGAATGAATCTCAATGTTCCTTTTTTTTTCTTTAACAGTTGTCATTATTTCCTCCATATTCAATTTCAAAGCTAGATTGAAATTTAAATTCAAATCCAGATTCAAACTCACTAGAAGAAACTGCCTGTTTGGAATGTTTTCCTGGTTGTTCTGGTCTTCTTCTTTTGATTGAAATTAATTTACTTTTAATGGTGACATTGGTTAACCAAATCCAGTAAGCTTCTGCTGTACATTTTAATAGTAAGGCATATATATATTTACACTGCGTGCCCACCTCACATAGTTAGATTTCTTTCTGTCACCACATATTTGACCCCCTTTACCCCATCTACTTCTCCCTCTCCCAGTTCCCCATACTCTCTGGTAAAAACCACTAGTCTATTGTCCTTGTCCATGAGTCTCTGTTTGTTTGTCCTGTTTGTTTGTTGCTTTTAGGTTTATATTCCACATGTAAGTGATATCATATGATTTTCAACTTTTTCTGTCTGGCTATTTCACTTAGCACAATTATCTCGAGGTCCATCCACATTGTTGCAAATGATAGTGTTTCATCTCTTCTTATTGCTGAATAATATTTCATTGTATGTATATATATATACACATACATATATATACATATATATACACACACATACACAATATATATAATATATATATATAATATACATATATATACCAAAGCTTCTTTATCTAATCATGTATTGTAGGACACTTCAGTTGCTTCCATGTCCTGGCCACTGTGAATAATGCTGCTATAAACATCAGTGTGAAAATATCTTTTCAGATATGGGTTTTCAGGTCTTTGGGGGTAAATAACCAGTAGAGGGATTGCTGGATGACATGGTAGATCAATTCTTAGTTTTTTGAGGAACCTCCGTACTGTTTTCCATAGTGGCTGTACCGATTTGCAGTCCCACTAGCAGTGTGTGAGGGTTCCTTTTTCTCTCCAGCATTTGTTATTACTTGTCCTGTTGATTATAGCTATTCTAACAGGTGTGAGACGGTATCTCATTGTGGTTTTGATTTGCATTTCCCTAATAGCTAGTGACATTAAGCATCTTTTCAGATATTTGTTGGCTATTTGTATGTCCTCTAGGGAGAAGTGTCTGTTAAGATTCTGTGCCTATTTTTTTGATTGTATCGTTTGTTTTTTGTTGTTGTTGTTGTTGTTATTGGATTGTATGAGTTCTTTGTATATTTTGGATATTAAGCCCTTATCAGAGGCATTGCTTGCAAATATATTTTCCCATTTGGATGGTTGTCTCTTTACTGTTCTGGTCTTTATGTACTAAATTTCCTTAGGCATACACCTACTCTTGGCTTTATTTGCCTTTATAAGTCAGACCAAGCTATTGAGATAACTTAAAAAATACAAGTGATGGAAGGCCCTGAAGTGCCCCCAAACAGGCACTGGTGATAAACCAGCTGGCAATCTGTCTGCCCCTGTTTGAGGTGCCATTAAGAACTATTCACATTGCATAATCTCTTTCACTGAAAAATGCGCTATTCTCCAAAATTCAGATTCAGATGTGCCCACTGAAAATGTTTCAACATTTCATTTAAGACCAGGGTACTCCTAGGATGACATATTTATTCAAGTGTCACCCATCTTCTCCGGAATCTATTGATTTTTGCAGATTGAGCTTTCTCTAAAAACCGCAGAATTTAGTTCTCATCCCAGGATTCTCCACACTCAGTTGCCACACATCTATCTAGCTAAAACATAAACTTTCTGCATGTATTTTCTCTTTCTTTCCAGATCAGTTTGGGGTTTGATTTGGAGAGAGGGGTTTGGTTTTCCTGGTCTCAAGCTTTCATGTATAGAAACTTCAGCATGAGTTGTTTTGCTCAAACCACTTCTGAGTTTTCCCTATTATAGAACTGTTCACCTGTCGAAAAGTTGCATTTTGCTTGGTTCACCGACATGGTAAGTTTATCAGGACAGAGTCTGGTTCGAAATGGCAATAACCTATTTGTTTCCTGGGGGAATATATTCGATGCATTGCAGAAGGGTAGGAACCCACTACCACTATACTTCAAACTATCTTTGAATAGTACTAGAACTCTTCTGAACTTAGCATTTACAGAGTGGTGGGTTTAATTATTTACTCATTGACACAAAACCCAGCAGTGCCTGAAACATTAACAATCTATTCAGCAGTGCTTCATTCAGGAGCAGTAGTTGTGGATATAGTTAGAATTAAGAAGGTAGAATTGTAAGAACATGAATTCAAGTATCATTTTTCCAGAATCTCTTTTGAGTTATTACTTTTTCACTCGATGGTTGTGGAGTTCCAGCTTTTTAGGCCGTACAATGATAATGTACGGCCTATTCATTTTTCATGGATAAGTTCCACTGATGAATTCAACTACTTTGTTTATCATTGTATAGAGAGATTGTTCTGGTATCAACATCTTCAGGTCCATCAGTCTTTGTTTTCCTAAGTCACCTTATGTTTATTACAAAGGATCAACTTAAAATATAACCAAATGAAAAAGTACTAACATCATGCCACATTTATCTTCTTCAGAAATAGCTTCAAGGAAACAAACAAACAAACAAAAACACCAATGCATAGCACATCCCTGTAATTACAAACACTCACTGTGGTCCCCATTTGTGCTTTAACTTCAAACTGAGATTGAAATTAACTTGTGCTTATACCATTGGGCTTATTCTTTATTACAAAGTTGCTCATGTAAATGCCTCTGAGTTATAATTATATTGGTCACTGATTTTAAAGGAGACCTCTTTAAGGTTTTTGTATATATGTAATACAACAATAATTGTAGGCAGTGTTATAAAGAAATCTTGATTACTAAGTTACTACTTGAAATTGTTCAGATATATGCTCTATATAGCGCATTCATTTCAGAAGAATTTTAACTTACTTCTAAAATCCATTATTTAAGAACTCATTGTCTTGGTAACTCAGTTTGAATTCTTTTTTCAATTTCAAATTTTGATTTTTTTTCTACTATTCAAAACATATTTGAATACATCTATAGATAAAATCATCATAAGCCTGCATAAAATGTTACAAAGAAATTGCATATAGATAGAAAAAAATCTCAGCTTAGTTTATATAAATCTGCTTCTTTAAAAGCCAGATTTGTTACAAATATTGTGGAATATTTCATGGAACTCTCATTAAAGGAAGAAAATGAGTTTTACAACTCAGGAAAATAAAACGGAAACATATAATCTCTTTGCATCAATATTCAATAGAACATTTTTTTTCTTAAAAGAAAACAACTTACATTTAAAATATATGAGTATCAGGGTACACACAGAGACATAACTGCACCTGTTTTATACTGTGAAGAAATGCATTGCATTTTCTTCTAATCTGTATTACAATCTATTATCTGGCTTCTGTATGAAAATGATTTCAGCAGTGTTGTCTTAAACATTAAACCATTATAATGTAGCTCAAGCAAATGACCAATCTTAAACTCAATATTCAGAGTATAGTTCTCTACTAGTGATAGAAATTGATCACTCTAAACCCAAAGTCAAATCATATTTGGGGGATAAAAGCTTTAATTTAACTTTTAAAGTGACATGTTTATTCTGCCCAGACAATAATTCTTGGACATTGTGTGGATGCCTATTATACGTAGAGTGTCAACAGACCATCAGTAAGAAACATAATTTTAAAGCTGTTTTAATTGCAGAATTCCTTTTCCACACTCTTTGCTGTTGTCTTTGAATAATAGCCCTTATCCTGACATTTCTGATTGATAAACAGGTGGTCTTTCTTTACTTCAGGCTTTATCTTGATGAATGCTTCTCTTCAATTACGTCTCCTCACTATTTCTAGAATATTCCTTCAGCCTTTTATTTTTTACCTTCTCTGCTTCAGTGATTTTTGCTTCTTATAATACCTTCCATATTTGTTTCTGAAACTCTGTCATTTTAAATCCTGCTACAAAGTCCTATAAAAATGTCCATATATTTCCTAAACCTTAAATTCATAATGTTTCTTCTACTTAATATCATCATTAACTCTTAAAATTTGGAATATTGGAGTAATTACTTGAAAATATTTGAATAAATATTGAATCTTCAAATCAGACCTTCTAAGGCAAGGCTTATATCATTTCCCATGTTGCCTAGCAGAGATTCTAGTAGGAGCACCATGTATCAATGCTGACTGATTAATTGGTTGTTTCTTCTATTTGTCACGTTATCTGTCATTCCTATTTCTCTCCCTGCACAAGGGCCCACTAGGTTTGTCACTGCTATCCATCTTTAGACCTATACCACATAGCAAGGCTAGGAGCAAGAAGAATTTGCTCAACATTGTGTAGCTGGGATTTAAGGTTCTCATATTGAATATTATGTTTAGGCATAGAATGAACTTATCTGGTCATAAAGATTTACAGATAAATCCACAGAATTTTGAATTTAAGTGATGTATTGGAAGATAAACTTCTTCCACTACACATTAGGTTCTCCAGCTGATGACCTTTAAGTTAGACTGGTCAAAGATAAATTAATAAGAGAAAAGAAAACAAAAGTTAATTAAAATATACATCATGCATATGGCACATGTGAGTACATGAAGATGAGTAACTCAAAGATTTGGTTAGAACTTAGGCTTATACCTCAACTTAACAGAGGAATAATGAATTTTTAGAGAAGTAGAAAGGACCTTGAGTCTCTAAAGATGGCAGATTGTGCAAAGGCAAATAGATGAGAAATTAATAGTAGATAAAGTTTAGTTAGTATAGTTTGTTATGCTGTCGCTAGACTCTTAGAGTTGAAAGTTGTTTTCAATTATTTACTTTTGTCCTTCCTGGTAGAGAAAGGGGGAAGGACATCTTTGTAAATTTATGTCCTGCTCTTGTGCAAATAGGAGAGGACAGAGAAATTTTTATAGTTATTATTAATTGCCTTCAGCTCAAGATAATAGCTTTGGTAAAATGGGAGATTTTGGAGTGGCATAGTCTGTCACACTACAGCAATTAAATACTATGCCCTGACCATCTACTTACAAGACAGAGTTTAGAGTATCCATGTTTCTAAGATAGGGACAATTTAAAGGAAGAAAATTGAGATGTTTAAGCATTATATAACTTTTTTCTTTTTAAGTTGAGTCAATTCACAAGATCCTCAAAGAGAAGTTTAAAAAATCCTCTTTCTCTCTCATTTCAGAAGACTGCTAACCAAAGGATAAGACCACACACACAGGAGGCTCAAGTCAGAAAAGCAGAACTAAAACTTTAAAAGTGATTAAAGGAATTAACAAGAAAATGTTAAAAAATATCTGAGTAGTAATAAGAATATAAGTTGGACCATCAGAAAAACTCTGGCCAGTGGCTTCCATAAGTTCTTTAATGGGAAGAAGTAAAAGTTTTAACAAAACCTAGTGCGTGGATGTTATAGCTCATTGTGTGTAAACATTTGTTGTAGTAATAACATGTACTCAACTCTCATTACAGATATGGATTTAGCTATCTTCTACATATTCTTTATTTCTTTTTATACAATCCTTCTAAAAACACTTCAAAATTTTGTTATGCATAAAGTGTCCTGTTCTGGCTAGACGGTGAGTTTTTGTTAGATCGATATTCTTGCGTACAGAGGAGTAATAAGCATGAAAGTCACAGCCTATATAAAATATTCACTTAAAATTAATTTTCTTTAGTGAGCTATGGTGCTACTATGTTGAAATGTCAAACACAACATAAAAATAAACCCAAATTGTGGGTGTTCAATAATTTCAGTGAATTCTACAGTTTTAAAATTATCTCCTATTAGTTAACAACATGAACTATTTATTCAATGGGACTAACATTTTAACTGTGTAAAAGACCCCTCCACTTTTCTTCTTCTACATGCAAACCCCTCCCAACACTGACAGAGACGTGTGCTGCCACGCTCTTTCTTTACTATCTGTCTGTACTTTCCTCGAATGGTGTCTTCTTTCCTCTCAATCTATCTCTATCCTGACCATCCTTTGGAGAGTGTGGGTTAAGCGACACCCACTTGACAATACTGATGTCTCTTTGTCTTAATCCTCTTTTATTGTTGTCAGTCAATTATATCAAACATAGTCAACAGGTGAACATAGGACACACTCAGTCAACTTTGCGTTGATTCATTTCTCTGTAGATAGCATCATAAAAGCAGAGGCTGTGTTTATAAGTCAAAGGATAATATTTGCTAGATCTGAGAGACTTGAACATTGCCCCTATCAGAATCCTGTCACTTAACAGTGTGCCAAAATATTGCTATGGAGAGACATGCTTGTACTTGATACTAACCTCAAATGTCAAAAAAGAGCTCCTAAAACACCACTGTTTTTCTTCAAAGCCCATATGGAACAGTCATCAGTGCATATTTAAGACTTTTATATGCTATTTATGTTTCTAACTTGTACCATCACTTGATATATGAGCAAGGTCAAATATAGGGGAAACTGAAATGGAGAAACTTCTTTGGAAGTATCCATCTGAATTCTCCTCTGTCTCTCACTTAAAATTATTTAGTGCTCTTTACTGCTCACCTTTCCAGTTAGATGAGAAACTTTAATAGGTGACACCAGTCTCTGTGCTCTACTTGTTCCAGAAATATTTGCAACTTGAACCATGAGAAAGAAATGTATAATATGATTGCATGCATTAGAATTGGTGGAATTAAAAACTATCAGGGGGAGGCCACTGGAGAATATATAGATATATTTTAAATGTTTTGTTAAAAATTATATATACTATTTTTTTTACTTTAAAGGGCACAAGATCAACTCATCAGTTTTTACTTTTTTGGCTTTTTTTTTTTTTTAAGATGTATAATTAGGCCAAGAAGTTTTTAGAGAGCAAAGTACTCAATAGTTTATTGTGCTCTGTTGACATTGCCAGCTGTGCTGAGATCTGCATTAGGGGCTATAAGACATGGAAGAGGGAATGTGGACCTTAAAGCCAGAACATTCAGACTTTATATTGAGAATATGCCCCTTTTTAGTATGAAGTCTTTGGCTGAAGACAACCTCTTTGTGTCTCAGTTTTCTCATCTGTCTCCCTCTCTCACAGGATTGCTGTGAAGATTACATGAAATAATATACATGTAGGAATATTCCCATAGAAGGCTCACTTGATGAGTCCATGGCCACAGGAGCATAATAATATGTTCAGAGAGTATCTCTTTCTCCATCCATCTCTTAATAAAAAATTTCTGTGGTTATGAAAGATGAAACACCAGGTCTGAGTGGAGAAGGATCTTTTTCCGGAAAGAACTTTCAGAATGTCCATAATTTTTGACCATTAAGTTCTTTCGAAGCAAAGAATGTGACTGTTTTGCTTTTAGTAGTATGAAGACCACCTTGAGACAAGCCACTGCTGTGTTAATGGTATATTTTACATACATATTGTATTTCATACACGTGTGCTCATTAGTTGATAAATTTAAAGTTGCTGATTTTTATTTTTGTAGGAGAGGAACAGAATGGAGAAAATTAGGATGGAGAAGATAAAGTGAATTAAGGCAGTGTCCTGTAAGAATGTGCCAGCCTGAAAAGAATGGTAGTCAAATTGAGTTACTTTTGTCCGAGTCTGAAATTTCTTTGGATTCATCTAATAATAGCAGAATAGCAGGAAGTGAATTTATGTAAGAGCTTCTATAATCAGGTTAATGGCTTCTGGTATATTCCTGTTTTTTTTAGTCCACTCCTCTGTCACCCCACCGTACACATGCAAGAGTATGTGAGCATGCACACACACACACACACGTGCACACACATTCGCACACACCCCACTCACAGCCACAAAGAAGTGTGGCGTGCCCAAGTTATTTTTATCTTCAGAGTTATGTACACTGTATATGAGAAGGCAAATGCCTACATCTTTGCTAAAATGGGTAAATAGTGTTAATACTAGCACCAGCGGGTAAGCCACAGTACTAGTTTATAAATCAATAGGAAAATGAGGGAAAGAAATAGAAACAAAAGATCTACATAAATTTTTAAATTAGTTTTCTAAGTTTTTGGTTAAACATAACTCTGCATTATCATACCAAGCCAAAAAATTCCCAAATACAAATTCCCAAATACAAAGCCAACTGATAACTTAAAATACACACGTGAATATGCACGCATGTGCACACACACACACACGTTAATTTATAAATGTGAATATTGATAGGTGACTGGTAAATATATATATCTCTGAGTGATTTATAAATTTATCCTTTTGAAAGTAAGTTTTGGATTTCCACCTAAAACAACCTTAGATATTGCAAAATATATATATTTTTTTAATCCAGTGGGGGAGGGGGCAAAACCACATTTGTAATAAGCATGTGCATTTTTGATCAGATCATTGATTTATGTAATCATGGAGTTTTCTGAATGGGCGATGTGGCAGAATTTTATTGCATGAGAATTTTTTTTTTCTAATTTAAGAATGGTAAAAATAAATGAACTAACATATAAAATTTCCGATAAGCTTTTGGAGAAATATCAGTGTAATTTTAAAAAAGAAAAGTTGAAAGCAGGCCAAAATAAAGTTCAATACTAAATAGACTGAAAATTAAAGACATGATTACGTTTAAATGGAAAGAACAGCACAAAGAAATGTCAAACTCAAAGAGAAGAAACAGGCTAGTCAGAAATCAACTGCAGTGGATATATAAGAGCATAAGTAGAAACATATTTTAAAACTGCAAATTGTACAACATAAAATATAAAGGACAATAGCTAAATACATAAATAATTAAATTAATATTGGTTAGTAGTTAGGATCAGCTAGATTTGTATATCTTATGCTAGGAACAATAGGTGCAGCAAAATTTTTATATTTATTGATTCAGTTTTACGTTCTGAAAGTATGTTCTGTTTGTTAAAATAACAATGTCACTGTATTTTAAAAGACAGGAAAATTTTTTTAAAACACAAACTTGGTGTTTCTCTGCAAATTTCTCTTGAAATTTTCATTATCCAATCAAAATGTATGAGAACAACTATCTAGAATATTGTTTCAGTCTTTGATTATCTATATATCTCTATCTCTATCTATATCTCAATCTCTATTTATCATCTCTATCTATCCATCCATCCATCCATCCATCCATCCATCCATCCATCCATCTATCTATCTATCTATCTATCTATCTATCTATCTATCTTCAAAATAAAGTTACCCATAACACATGGCTGATTGTTATGAAACTTGTTAGGAAGCTCAAATGCAACTCAGTAGTAAATTCAGATTAAATACCCAAAATTTGTTTGGGTGCTACTCACTACTATGTAGACTTAGAATTGATCCTGCACTTAAAAAGGGGGATGAGAAAAACAACAATGTATTACACTTCATTTGTTTGAATCACAAATTGTATCACCTTCTTTTTGAGTCTGCCACTGGAAGCTCAGGTATCCCAATTCCAGGTCTCAGTAAAATTAATGATGATAGTTTTCCTATATCTAATTGTTGATGCCATCTACTGCCTGTGATGTCTCACTAAGTAAATGACTAACCAATTGCAAATAAAAAAAATTTTCCCATCAAAAGTAGGCTGTGACACTACAATGGGGAACAAGCTCAACCTGACTTTATGAACAGTAAAAATTTCCTTGCCAGAATGTGCAATGGTAAATGCTATTGTTAATATTGATTTCTATTCATACAAGGGTAATGATGTCAACAAGATCAATTATTTTTTTCACATCTGTTGTCATAGGATAAAAAATATCTGCTAAATGTCAAAACTGAATTTAATATAACTCCGTGGTGGTATAAATTTTAAATTTACTTTCGGCCCATCAGGTTTTAGTTTTTAGGAGTAAAAAGTGAAGTATTGATGATTTTTACCCATTGCAATGAGCCAGGATTGATGTGCAATTTTACTGAAAAGGAATGAAGTAAACTAAGATTTAAGGTTACTTCTACAGAAAGTAATATCATTGGACTGGAGTAACAGTCATTAATTTTTTTTCCCCAACTCCAGAAAAAAAATTAAGTTAGTCCTGAGTAAGTGGATATCTTTCAGACCAAAATTAATAATAAAATTAAAATTTTTTTATTTGCAATACATATGAATAAATTGCAAAATTGTGATTTTTAAAGCATAAAAGCCTAGATATATAGAATTATAATAATAATTCAGCATATTATCTTTTGTTACAATTTCTCAATGAGAAACTTAATTGAAAAAAGGAAACCGTATGATAAAAATATTTTTCCCTCACAGAGCAGGTCTTTTTTTTTATACACATCTAGGATATCTTTTAAGGTATGAAGTAAATAAAATTGTGTTACTTGCAGCATGAAACCTTCCAGCAAAGTATAAGGAAACAAGAAACATAGACCAAACTCTCTTCATGGTCAGCAAGGACCTACATGATTTAGTCCCTGATACCTTTCTGACTTCAATGCACAACATTCCTCTTTTCTCAATGACCTCCAGCCATATTGGCCTTCTTTCTATTCCGCAAATCATGCTCATTGTGCTCACTTCTTATCTTTTATACTTGTTCTCTCTGCCTGAAAAACTATTTTCTCCAATCTTCTCATAGCATCTATAACCTCTTCATTATGATCACAGTTCAAAAGTCACCTCTTATAGACTCTCCCTAAATACCTTGACTAAAAGCAAGATCTTCATCCCTCCACCATCTTAAGTTTTCATTGCATTCAGCGTTCTCTAAAATAATTCGGTTTGTTGACTTGTTTACATGTGTTTCCAGGAGGTCAGTAATATCATCTTTCTTTTTCACAACTATATGCTTGACGGAGAGTAGACGCTCAATAAATAACTATTTAATTGATGGGTAACTATATTGACCATCATATAAGAATATTTTTTAAATTCCTACATTTTCTCTTATGAATTACTCTCCAAGTGTTTTTTACATTATTATCTTATATTTTAATAAAATATACAAGTAATCAAAATTATTTATACACTGAAATTAATCAGATTTCTATGGGACAAAGGAATGATAGGAAATATTAAATGGGGCTATTTATGTTAAGTTATTTTTAGAATTTATCCAATGTTATTTATCTTGAAATTATCAGATTCCTTATTGGTTTCTTTGTGCACTCATTTACTTTCCATAGTCCTTTATTTAACAAAATCGAGCCCATGCTATGTGAAAGGTACTATTTGCTATGCTCGAGATTCACAAAAATAAAAAAATAAAAAATAATAAAAAAACAAAACCCAAATCTGATTTTGTGGAACTTATAATTTAGTGGGAATAAATAAGCAATAAGCTTTGTAAATAATAAACATATATAGGATTGTGAAAAGCGGTTAAAACTCTTTAAAAATAGAGCAGATGGGAAATGAGGAAGGCCAGCAGGCTACTCTACTGGTTATTGGCTCTTGCATAAGCCTAGTATTTGTTAACATTATGTACACTTTGCTACTTGTTCCTCGATATTGATACTCTTTTCAAAAGATTCATCCCACACATGCCAAATTTGCCATTTTCTTTACAAATTTAATTATTTTTGTTACTGCCATTTTTAGCTTCATTATAGTGAATCTTTTGTTTAACTAGTATTTTCAACACTTACCCAGCTTCTGCACTTTTCAGACATAATGGAAACAATGATATTCTCAAAAACAAGATCATACCTAGAAAACATACCACTCCTGGGCAAACCACACTGTGGCTGAAAGAATCCCACACCATCACTAATGCCATTTGTTGTTAGTCCACATTGCTTTGTTTTTTCATAAAACTTATAACAAGCCATTAAAATATTGTTTTTTAAACTAACTTTAATTTCTCTAACTCTAGATTTTTTAGCTTCAGAAGATAGGCTCAAATATTTTTTAAAAAATTGTTTTTACTCATGCTAAGCATATCATTGGCACTTAAAGCAATTTTTAAAATAAATAAATGAGTACATTTATAAATGTTCATGATGTACCATAATATACCCAATCATCATTACATGGGAAGAACTGAAATGTCCATTAACCTAAATGCAAATGATTTAGATGGAGAAGCTAGAATATTCAGCTTTGCAATATAAAATTGAGTACATTTTGTTGAGGCAGAACTTCCTATTTCCATGGACTTTGTTGCTGTTTTTTATCTGTATGAAAAGGAAGGAGGAAATAGATGACAAAAATGTTTCTTTTCTTTTCTTTTTTAAGACTTAGAATGGATTAAACTACATCGAATTGTATTGTTATATTGTAGAGATGAGAATTTTTGTTGAAAATGACTTAGAGGAAAAGGCGCATTCTGGTATAAGAACTGAAAATTCAAGAGACAACTCCTTGGTCAGGTAATGGGAAATGTTTTTGCCCTCTGAGCCTCATAAGAATTAAACCTAAAACAGAATACCTCATTGCTTTTTTGATGGTGAGAGATAAGCTGACCTTGCTACTGGTAGGCAAATAGTCAGCTAGAGCACTGGACTGTTAGAAAATCCATGAGGATTATGTGGTCTTGGGTCAGTGGACTCTGAACTGAACCACATTGATCAGCAGTTGTAAAAAACAAGCTCTGCTATTTGTATACCCTTTTGTTAACCATAAACTTTCAGCTAATTTTATTTTTAAAGTTTCAATTCAGTCACAATCCTGCAGAGGTAATTTTACATAAGTATTTATTTTTAACCCAAAAGATTAAAGTGGAGGGCTGTGCCTTCTCCACTCCCATCCGCTTACTTCCTCCTGCCTTCATTTTCATAGCAGTAATGATCCAAAGGATTTGGGGACCGTAGAGGGAGCAGGAGGGTGAGGCAGTCATGCAGGCTGACATTCAATACTGATAATTATAGAGACAAGAGCCACAGCAAGAAACAAAAGAGTAAAACTGTTAATGTTTATTGAATGCTTGCTCTGTTCTAAGTGCTGTAATGTATCAGCTCATTTAATTCTCCCAATACTATGAAGTAGTATCATTATTAACATGTGAAACATGGCAACATTGAACAAAGAGGGAAGAAACATCAGATGAGGGGCTGCCATTCTGACCTTGGCTCAGAGTTATCATAATGGTGATACTAATAGCTATACATCCATTTTGGATCTGAATAGGTAAAGAAAACCATTACACTCAGCAGCAGAGTACTATTTGTCAAGGGTTTCTTTGGGACAGCTTGTAGGTAAGGTTCATTTAGAACAGAAAACTGTGGAAAAAGCTTCTGTCAAAATCTGAGTTGTAAATTATCTACTTAGCTAACATTTGTTTTCCAAAGGGTTAAAAAGTCCACAGGACTTTGTCTTAATTACTGGAAACTCTGCATCTCCCATTCTCCTGTGAGCTACTCAGAAGAATAACTACCAACACCAAAGCTAAAACTTTTAAAAGGATTTGCATCACCACAAATCATTATCTATTAGCTCATAGGGCCTTCCCAGGAAGGAACTGAACTTCACTGATCACTTTGACTTGAATATAAAAGGAGATAGTTGAGGGCTAGAAGCCCTAGTTGCTCTATTTTCAGGTGTTACCACATATCAAAACCAAGAAAAAGTAACTGAGGACACTTGAGCCTCAGATGTCTCTTTCTATCCTCTCTCGTCTTGAACTGGGTATACGAGAGAGGGAAAGTCTGTTTCATTTTTATATTGAAATTCTAGTGTCAAAAATGGGCTACAGAAATCTATTTTCTATAAAATGTTTGTATATAAAATAGAAAGCATGTGAAAGAGATGGAGAGTGACAAAGAGAGTTCAGTATCTGGGACTGTGAGTACATAGCTTGCACACCTGTGCTTGAATGCAATATAGTTGGAAGGATGAAACTGACTGTTTTTACTGTTATCAGTTGTTATGGTTTAATGGATTTGGTAGTGATCTCTACTGATTATTAAGGTGGCTTTGTAAGCAGAATCGACTAAACTTTAGTGATATTTTGGTATACATCCATAAATCCATCTATTTATTTTTATTTTCTTGGTATTTTATCAAGGGAAAATATATGTTTATCCTCTGAAGTAGTTTAACCCCTTCACAAGTAATTTTAAAATAAAAGCATTTGTTGCTAAAAGGCATAAATATCAAACAGCAGGCACTAAAATGAATAATCTTAAGGGGCTTTCCAAGGTTATTGGGGTGAACAGAAAGTTCATAAACATACCAGGATAAAATACTAAATGAAATGCTCTAAATGACATAATAATTGTGAAGAGTTTTGTTTTGAATTTACTTCTCCAAAAGATCATAAAATATAACAACATTTTAAAAGGGTAAATTATATGTACACATTAATAAAAAATATCAGTATCTAATTATTTTTTTAACCTCAATAAAAATTTTTCATTAGCTTGTTAACTGCTCTGTTTTTTTCTTCTTTTTCTTTTTTTTCTTGCATGTGTCTTTGCCTAGTGCACCAAATGTCAAACCCATTCAAGGGCCTATTCTGTGTATGTCCATGAAGATGCCTACCATCATGTCTATAGACATAACAGAGTGGGCTTAAATATGTTTATTTTTTCTCTTGTTTCCTTTGTTAGTATATACTGTTTTTATGTTACTGTGTGGTAAAGGAAATAAATATGTAGAAAATAGATAACCTAATTATCTGGTTAATACTAGGAACTGTAGAAAACAGAACTGAATACATATGTTAATACCCTCTGCCCCAGACCAAGCCTCTTGCCTGGAAATAAAATTTTAAAAAGAAGAGAAAGTAAACAATTAAAAAGAAAAAGAAAGGAAAATTCACAATATGTATAAAAGAATCAGAAATATCATGTTTTATTTTTTTCTGTCAACCATATTTTTCAAAAGAATTCCACGTAAATTAATTGTCATAGGACTTGAGTAGTCTACTTTCTTCTATGGGAATATTTCATCAAAGCTCTCTCATGTTTCCTAGAAGGGAAAATCTGCTATGCTGACATTTTCCTGCCTGTTGTCATGTACCTGAGGGGAAAAACCATTCTTCTTTAGCCTTCTTTAGGGGAACCTGTAGGATTCCAGAGCTTACAAACTTTCTTAACCCTCAAAATTCTTACTTTTCTTCTAATGGTAGAATGTACATTACGTTTTCCTGATTATATTGCAAACTCTTTCAAACAATAGACCCATTACATTATCTAGTCCTTTGTACAGACCATAAAAATAACTGAAATTTCTACATATAACCAATAAACATGTATTAATTGTGGATTCAAGCCAACTAAACATTCATGTCTCATAAAATTGTAAAGGGGAATTTTTTATCTGTATAACTTTATTTCTACAGTTTGGACAAATAGATCACATTTCAAATGCCTTCAAATATGTTTTTCAATCAATAAATAAATGTTTACTGAAGGTTTCTGAGTGTGTAGTAAGGCACTGGATGAATCATAATAAGGTGGAACAAATCCTTAAAATCTCATTTCATCCTAGTTTTATGAAAAGCATTTCTCTCCCTATGTTTATTTTCATCTCTAGATGACTCTTATTTTTGCACCAAACATGACATTTTTCTAACGTGTTTTGAGATCATGATTTAATATTGTATATTTTAAGAATAAAGAAAATAAAATATTCAATAGCTTTTGAAAATAAGGATAATCAATGGTACTTTGTCCTAGAATATTTTAAAATATATATGTAAAGTTGAGATATTATAGCCTATAGTTAATTATTTAATTTGGTTACTAAGTAAAATTAAGAAAAAATTAATAACTAATATAGTAATTTAATTCTATTTAACAGTCATCATGAAATACTATTATAAAAGTTAATGAGTATATTAATTAAGCAGGTGTGTGTGTGTGTGTGTACTGAATTCATATATATTCACACATATATATGTATATGAATTTAATATTTCATTAAAGTGACATCTTAAAGTTATGAGGAAAAAAGATCATTTTACAGCACATAGTGAGGATTGGCTGACATTTAGGAAATAATAATGTAGATTCCTTATTTCACCACGTAAATCAAAGTAAATTCTAGATATATTTAAAACATATTAACAATGAACTTTTAAGATGACTTAAAAAATTGAATGCATCTTAGTGTAGGAAAATACTTTCTAAGTGTGACACATAGAGGAACCATAAAGAAAAGGACATATATTTAACCACACAAAATTAAAACTTTTAATATGGCAAATAAGTTAGAATAAAATTAAAAGTAAAAAACTTGTAAAATATGTATAATATATATAATAAAGATCTATTAACCTTACTGAAAAATTGATATATAAAATACTTTGATGACAGTTTATAGCCGAGAACAAAAACCCCATTAATAATAATAAAGCACTGAGAACAGAAGACAACATGAAATGGTAATTTTCTTTACTTGCATAGAAGAGATGAGAAGACACAAAGCAAATTTGTTCTAAGTGTTGATAAAAATAAAATAATTTAATGTCTGTTAATTGTTCATTTCAGATGTCAATCAAAACTTGCAATAATATATGAACACAATTTTTAGTAAAAAATGTAGTATTCATGTCCCGTTTTTCACCTTCCTCAGACTTGAATATTGTCACTAGTCTTCATGTAATTGACTTTGCAGAAGGTGTAACTGAATTCTCTTCTTTTCTGAATAGCTAAATCCTGCTTATTTTTTCATTCACTTTCTCCAATTCTTTGTGTATGGTTTTGCTTCATGATTTATTATATTGTGATATAGCCTGGAAGGGAAAAATAAAAATGAGTAGAAATAGTGAAGAACAAGGGAGTATGAAATTACATAATATGATCAAGGAGGACTTCTCTGAGAAGGTTGCATTTAGGTCAACCATGGAAATGAGAAGAAATAATTTAATAAAAGAGTTAGAGAACAGTGTTTCAGGCAGAGGTAAGAGGGTAGTAAATATAAAGGCCTTGAGGCATCAAGTGTCTAAGTTGTGTTTTAGGAGCTGCAAGGTAGGACATGTGGCTAGATAACTGTAAATAATGTGTCAGTGCTCCAGGTGAACCATGAGAAATAGCCAAGTCTTAGATTATGCAGCCTTTTCAGGTCAAGGGTAGATATCTGAATTTGTTCAAAGTTAGTGGGAAATCATTAAAGAATTTTACAGTTCTAGGGTTGACAATCTGATTCATTTTTCAATTTGCTCTGTTAACCTTGATTCTATCCGTGATGGCCCTGAAAACAATTCTTACGAAATATGGAAAAAGTATAGGAAACAACTGTTGGAAAGTACTGGAGGGCAACTGAGATGGGCCAGAAGTAGGGCTCCTTCTCTTAAGAGAAAGGAAGCAAAAATGATGTTACTCAAGCATTTTGGCTATTTTCTCTAAAGGTATTTTTCAGTTTTCAATTAATGGGAATAGAGCCAAAGCAGAAAATGGCTGATTTTACAGGAATGAGCTTGGTACTAGAAAAATGGATACGACTTGGGAGAAAAAATTCAGCCATGAGGAAACCTCAGAAAAGTTAGTACAAAAATCTCCATGCAAATTTCTTTCAGTAGTTGGCTGATTCTTGAGCAATGTCTACATAGAGCAAGATTCCAAGAAAACCGGCAGAAAACAGTGTCTAAAAGCCAAACAGGTAAGCAGTGATTTGAAGTACACAATGCTGGGGAGGCAGATATCAACATCCAGACACTCAGGATGGAAGGGCCCTGTGGAATTCCAAGTACCTCCAGTACCCCAGAAAGGTCATATCTAGAATATGATTCTGATGTAGAAGTGTAGGCATAAGGAGCTATGGTCAAGGAGTAGGGATAAACTGAAATAGCTGCTTAGAAATAGATTTCATGGAGATCAGTCAGGAGGGAGGAAGTTGATGAAGTTGACCCAATGAACTTCAGACTTGGTTTTCTTGTAGTAGGACTATTCAAAACTTATAGAGAAAAATAAACCGTATTTTTGGCTATCTCTGAAGTATGCACTCTGAATCTTAGTTTGGAATAAAATCTATTGACTTGAAAAAAAATTCCTTGAATTAACATATGTTTCTAGAGAATTTTCTCTGCATTTTTTTTTTTTGAATTTCAGGTATTAGTATTGGCCAGAGAAATAGAATAAATAGTGTGCGTGCGTGTGTGTGTGTGTGTGTGTGTGTGTGTGTGTGTGTATTCAGGTATATATATGGATATATATAATTATAAGGAATTTAATTATTATATAGTATAAGCTAATTAATATATATCTATATATGGATATATATAGAGAGAGATAGGTATGGTATATATGAATTATTATAAAGAATTGGTTCACACAGTTATAGAGGTTGGCAAATCCAAAAATTGCAAGCAGGCTGGAGACCCAGGAGAGCTGATGATACAATTCTAGTCCACAGGCCACTAGCCTGGAGACTGAGAAGAGGTAGTGGTAAAGATAAAGTCCAAAGGCAATCAGCTGGAGAATTCTCTTGTGTTGGCAAAGCCCACTATTTTGTTTTATTCAGACCTTCACCTGGTTGAATGAGGCCTATCCATGTATGGAAGACATTCTGCTTCACCAATTTAAATATTAAACTCATTTGAAAACACCCTCCAAGCTGATACATAAAATTAACCATTACAAAGTATAATTTGAATAAAACACACAGATGTTAAGTGTTCAGTAGAATGAGTTTTGACAAATATATTCTTCTAATTAACCACACTACAATCAAAATATTTTCATCACCTCAGAATGTTCACTCATGCACCTTTGCATTCAATTTTTCCCACACTGGGTAACCTTTACTTTAACTTCTATTATCAATTTTCCCTGTTCTATAACTGTTTATAATCGGAATTTTAAATATCTGGCTGCTTTAGTCCAAAATGATTTCTGTGGGATTCAACCATGATACAGTATGCCTTAGTCATACTTTTATTAATATGTCTGGCTTGTATTTCTCTATATAAATATCTGCAATTTGTTTATTCATATTTTAATTTATCAGTTTTTAGTATTATACACAAAACTGTAATAAACATTCTTGTAACAAGTATTTTTGAGAGCATAAGTTTTGATTTGTCTTGGGAAAATGCCTTGTAGTGGATTTTGTGGATCATGGGGTAGGTATATTTTACCTTCATAGTTTACCAAACAATTTACAAAGTGTATCAGTTTTTTTTTTTTGCCCCCACCAGCAATGTGTGGGAGTTCCAGTGGCTCCACATGCTTGCCTACACTTGGTATTGTTATTTATTTTTTTAGCCATTCTAGTAACATGGTCTTTAGTTGTATTTCCATAATGAGTAATAATATTAAATACTTTTTTATGTATTTATTGAACAGTTATATGTTCTTTGGGGAAAATGCTCGTCAAGTCTTTTGACCATTTTTACTGTGCTTGTCTTTTTATTATTGAGTTTTAGAGATTTAAAAAAAAAATGTATATTCTAGACACAAGTTCTTTATCATATATAGACATTGCTAATATTTATATCTGTATCTGTGGTTATCATTTTGATTTTTTAATGGTTTTATTAGCTCTAATTTTGTTGTCTTAGTTCCCATTTTTTGTCTTATTATCAGTACTTTTTGTGTTTGTTAGAAATCTTTGTCAAACCACATCACAAAGATATTCTTCTTTTATTCTAAAAGTTTTACATTTTTATCATTCACCTTGAATTTTTTTGTTTGTTTGTTTTTTGAGGTATAAATGGCATACATTAAACGGCACATGTTGTGCAAGAAACCAGGTATGGTATCTTAAGTTGGTCTAATGTCTCATTCCAATAGAAATTATGTTATTTCCCCTTTTTAGACTTCAAAGCACACATTTTCAACATGTACTGGGTATGCATTTTTTATTTCACCCGTCTAATATATACTTTCAAGTTCGAAGTACCACTTTATTCAGACTTTGGCCCCACGCCTTTAAGTAAGGTGGTGGTTTTATCTCATTCTATTTGATAAGCCTCACATTAGTCAGGACGTGAAGTTACCATGAAGCCTACCCTGCTTTGAAAAGACTCACATTACTTTTTATTCTTAATTGTGGTTAAAAATATGTATATGCCATAATATTGAATATTATAATAATTTTAAATATATTATTTATTGATATTATGTACATTCACATTGCTGTGCAGCCATTACTACTATCTAGCTCCAGAATATTTTCATCATCCCAAACTGAAACTCTGTACCCATTAAAACAATAATTCCCCATTCCCTTTCTCCCCTATATCTCTGGTAACCACTGTTCAACTTTCTGTCTCCATGAATTAACCCATGGATTATTATTTTTTGTGTTTTGCAAGAGATAAAGGAGAAGGTTCATTTCCCCCTCATATAAATATTTAGTTATTCTAGTACCTCCTAACTTGCCAGTTTTTACCAAAAAAAAAAAAAAGTTTGCTGAGATTTTGATTGAGATGGCACTGAATCTATTGATTGATTTAAGGAAAATCGATAAAGATGGTGAGACTTACAACCTACGAACAAAGTAAATCTCTTTATTTATCTGGGTCTTCTCTAATTTCTCTGCAGATATTTGCACTTTTCTATGCAGACATCATGCACATATATGTCTTATTAAATTCATTCTTATTTTTGTTTTCTGAAGGTATTGTAAGTGGAATTTTTTAAAAGTCCTTTTTAATTGTTTATTTCTGGGCAACTTTAAATCTCTAAAAAGACTTCTTTAAGCACAAGGTAACGCATAGTTCCAGATACTAGGGAACCATACCAGAGCTACATACCTGGCACATGAAACTGACTTTCTGCCCTATTTGGAATAGCTATAATTAATATATGTCTTAAAAATGTAGAATGAGAGAAAGGAGAGATTATAGTTTCTCTAGTACTGTGTGAAACCAGCAACAGGGCTGAAAAAAGAATCCATATTGCTGACTCTCAGTTCAAGGTTCTCATGGGGGGCATTTATGAAAACATCACTTAAATCAATACTAAAAAGCTGCTAATAGAGATGTAGTATTTATTTGTAGTCTTTTCAATTATACTTGTAAAGGTGTATAACATTTCTTTTTATAACTTCGTAATATTTAAAGGTCATTCTGACATTAAGTTTTTTGTTAAACCCAAAAATGCATTCACAGACCCTTCATCACCAGGAGCATTGTTATCAGTGGCTTCGTGTTCAAGAGAATATTTTGATCCCTTTTTACAAGGATTGTAAAAAATTCAGATTGATTACGTACTACTTAACATCACTTATGTTCCTATTTCAGAAAATCTCTGTCAAAAAATAAGTAACTTAAAACTGTTTTGAATAATTTATCAGTGATGCCTTGTTTATTAAATGAATCACAATATTTTACATATTACAGTTAGTGGTATATAATCATAAAGAGACTGTCTTCCACTGTCCCCATGTAGATTCAACAGGGGCTCTGTTTTCAATCTTTGATTTTGTCCAAAATGTTTTTATACAATATAAATAATTTTCTGGTCATTTTGAATAGAAAAAAAAAAAACATCTCAACTTAGAAAATAGTCAAAACTTAGAGTTGAATTTAACATGAGATCTTTCCCTGTCATCCCATGCTGAGATCAGTTTCACTACAAAACTCATGATAGGAAAAGAGAGTGGCTTTTCCAGATGGCCATTTCTCATTCCCTTCCAGAGCTGGCTAAAAGTGGCTTCTGCTGTTGGGAGGAGGATTCCAGGGTAGGAAGATGTGTGCAGACAGAATGCAGAAGAGAAAAAAGAAAGCGAAAAGGTTCTTATCTACTTAATATTCTTATAAACTGGCATTTCACTTTCTGAGACTTGTAGATATTTATTTCTGCCTTTCCATTCTGAATGCTTTTGTGTCTTTTTCTGAGCACGCTAGATATCATTTACTCTCCCTTGATATGCGTGACTACATCTCCATGTAGATTAACTATCTGTCTTTCCTTAGTTTCCCTCTGCTCTAGTCTACTACTTTCTAGGCAGCCCTCGTCTACAGAATCTGTCAATTTCACAATAGCTTTTCTTTGTGTGTATGGCCCATGATGGGTTCACAAGAAATATTTATGCCTCCTTACTCTGATTAGGTGCACAATGCAGGCTAATTCACTCACCTCTTTTTCAATCTAGTTCAAAGCAGGTAGCTGTCACTTTACATGTTCTAGACAAAAAAAGACATCAATCTCCTCTAATCTTCAAATTATAGGAGACACATTTAACTCTCTAGGAATTTTATATAGTTCAAATAAAAGGAGAAGAACCAACATGAAAGGAAAGGTACAAATTGTAGCAAAACCATAATTTACTCCAAAACCAAAATCTTTACTCTGAAATCTTTTAATTTTCTTCTGACCCTTTTATATGGGTGAAAGGCATAAGATTTCCTTATTAATTTTTAAACACCAATTTCAAATGTCTACGTATCTTAGTTTGGAGTATATATCTTCATTTATTTATTTAAAGTGAGACAGAGAAAGCTCATTTTTTAACAGCTTTTCTGAAATATAGTTGACATGAAATAAACTGCACATATTCATAGTGAGAAATTTGATAAATTTCGAGATATGTAAACACATGTGAAATCACAATTAAGCAATGAACACATCTATCACCCCACTTCCCCATGAACATGTAATACTTCCCTCTCGCTTCTTTCTGCACTCTTAAAGATCTGCTATCTCTCATTATAGATTGGTTCGTGATATATAAATAAAATCATACAAGAAAACAACTCTTTGTCTAGTTTCTTTCATAAAACATCATTCTTTTGAGACTTGTCCATATTGTTTTGTGTATGAATAATTCATTCCTTTTATTACTGAGTACACCAGTCCATTGTATGGATGTGACACAATGTGCTTTTCTATTCACCTTGGAGAGTAGAACTTAAATGTTTTTAACAACAACAACAAAAGGTAAATATGTGAGGCAATGATGTTAATGAACTCAATGTGGTGGTGGGGGGGGATCTTTTTACATGTATATGTATACTAAATCATCACATTGTACATTTTAAAGATCTTACAACTTTATTTGTCTGGATCTCCTGAATATTTTTTTCCAGTATTTGGTTATTACAATACAATATAGATACTATAAAATTCATGCACAAGTCTTTGTATAGACATGTATTTTCACATGGGTAAATATCTTGGGTGAATAACTAGTAATGAAACGATGGAATGACTGATTCTTATGGTATGTGTATGGATAACTTTTAAAGAAACTACCAAACAGCTTTCCAAGTGTGCACACTATTTTACATCCCACTAAAGGTTTATGAGAGTTCTAGTTCTTTCAAACCTTTGTTATGTATATATATATTTTTAATTTTAGCCATTTTAATAGATGCATAGTGGTTTCTCATTGGTGTTTAAATATGCATTTTCTAATGACTAATGATGTTGAGCATATTTCTTGTGATTATATGCCATCAGTATACCTGCTTTGGTAAAGTGTCTGTTCAAATCTTTGCCCATTTCTTTATATCAGGTTTTTGACTTCTTATTATTGTGTTTTGGCAGTAAAATATTTATGCTTTACCTAAAATATGGCTTATAAATATCTTTATCTGTACTTTATGTTTTTTTAAACAGTACCTTTCAAAGAGCAGATTTTTAATTTTGAGGAAGTATGATTTACCAATTTTCCCTTTTTCGATTATATTTTTCAGCTTTATTGAAGTATGATTGACAAATAAAATTGCAAGATATTTAAAATGTAAAATATAATGATTCAGTGTTCATATACATGTAAAAGGATTCCCCACATTGAGTTGATTGATTCATATATTTACCTTTTTTTTTGATGAAACATTCAACTTCTACTCTCTAAGCAAATTTCAATCAAAACCACGGTGTTTTTATGTTATTCATACATTAGATCCTCAGATCTTATTTAAGTTATAACTGAAAGTTAGTACTGTAAAAGTTTATACCAACTGCTTCCTATTGCTCCCATTCCCTAACCCCCATTTTTGTGCTTTCCATTTCTATGAGTTTGACCATTTTTTTTTTTTTTTATTCCACATATAAGTGCTACCATACAGTGTTTGTATTTCCATGTCTGGCTTTTTTCACTTAGCATAATGATCTCCAGTTCTCCAGTTTCATTCATGTCGTTACAAATGACAGGATCGTTGTCTTCTTCTTCTTCTTCTTCTTCTTCTTCTTCTTCTTCTTCTTCTTCTTCTTCTTCTTCTTCTTCTTCTTCAAGTTGGGATAATATTTTGGGCTGTGTGTGTACATATATATTTTCACATTTTCTACAGTCATTCATTTACTGACTGAAAGACACAGGTTGTTTCCACATCTTAGCTATTGTGAATAGTGCTGCAATGAACATGGGAGTACAAATATCTCTTAAAGATAGTGGTTTCATTTGTTTTCTTTGGATATGTACCCAAAGGTGGGATTGCTGGATCATACAAGAGTTATATTTTTAATTTCTTGAGGAAGAACCTTTATGCTCTTTCTCATAGTGGCTGCACCAATTTACATTTACACCCACAATGTACAAGGGTTCCTTTTTCTTCATATCTTATTATTTTTTTTTTTTGTAGTTTTGGATTTTTGTTTTTAGTTGGTTGCTTTGCTTGTTTTTGGTTATTTCAGGTATGATTGTAAATCTTGGCCAAAGGTAAAAGTGTAGAAAGTTCAATTTAATGATCACTATCTATTAGTTTTCTATTGCTGCTATAATTATTTTTATAATTATAAAGCTATTATAAATTTAGTGGTTTAAAATAACATGAACTTATTCTCTTATTAAATGAACTCAAAAGGTGCCTGGAGGCCTTGCTAGAAATAAATGATAGAGATTTATTCAAGGATCTTCGAATTTGTAAACTAGAAACCCAGCTAAAAAAAAACCCAGAAATGTTCCAAAGAAGAAAGTTGAAAGTTAAAAGTTCTTATAGTTAAAAGTACATTCTTGAGAATGATCAGTCCTGCATTCTTAGCCCTAGGATTTGTCTAAGGCAATTATCATGTTAGGTAGTCAAGATGATGGATGCCAGTTGTCTGGAAGATGGTTTCCAGGAGGTCTGGTCAGGCCCTCGTGGCCTGGATAACGAATGTCAGGTCGATGTATACATTAGTCCTTCAGGGTGTAATCAGGTGGCCTGGATATGTGAGTCCTTCAAAGGATAATTAAAGGTTTACCTGGAGGCTGGATGTATTTCCAGACATCAACTCATGTCTTGACATTTTAAAAAGTTTAAGATCCCAGGCTAGTTAGAACAAGAATTAAGTCTTTCCTCATACCTCAACCTTCATGCTAACAATTTTAGCAGCTTGGTTAAATGACTCTATTTTATCTTCCCAATTTTCACTGTCACCATACTCTTATAGTTCTGGAGGTCAGAATGCTGAGGTCAAGGTGTTGGCAGGACTGTTCCCTCTGGAAGCATTAAGGGAGAATTCATTTCCTTCCTTTTTCATTGTTGCATTCCTTGACTCATGACCCTTTCCTTTATCTTCAAGTGCATCACTCCAACATCTTTCCATCAGCATATCTTCCTTTTCTTTGATCTTTTTGCCTCCCGCTTTTAGGACTCTTATGATTGCTTTGGGTTCCCCCAGATAATTCAGTTTAATCTCCCTATCTCAAGATCCTTAATTTACTCGCATGTGCAAAGTTCCTTTTATCAAGTAAAGTAACATATTCACAGCTAACAGAGATTAAAACAAAGACATCTTTCAGGCGCCATTATTCATGTCAAAATCATTTTAAGACAATTGCAGAGCTAACAAGTAGATATTTTATGGGTGCATATGCTGCACCTTTATTTTTTTTTTTTTGAATAATTACTTTTCTGATACTTATGTTATTACTGCTATTCATTTATTAAAAATGTTTACTTAATATTTATTGCATGACAAACATTATGATCTATAGATAAGAATATGAATATGTTCTGCAGCTTAATTTAAGATAACTTATGTACACATATGTTTAGTGTGGCAAATTGTAAGACAAATGACTAATAATTACCTAAAAACAAAACAAAACAAAACAAAAATACAAACTCATATGGGTCAAAGGAATCATCTATGCTAAAAGTTTTGAGCTAAGTTATGTGTTACAGACACAATGTGTTATTTAACTTAGACTAATAAAGAAAGATGTATTGGAGATCTTACTAAACTTACAATTTGCTTATCATAATAGCTAGTATATTTAGCTATAATAGGCATTTTCTCAAATATAGTTCAGTTTAAGTCCTCTCAATTCAGATGTTTTAGACAGAGGACTATTGGGAATAACTAAAGCAATAGTGTTAATTAAACATGTTCTACTGCAATAAAATTGTCTATACAATTGATAAAGTTGTACCTTGTAAGATAATTAATTATTGTATAGCATATCCTTATAACACCATGGTCAATATTTGGGATCTAGAGTTAGAGAGACCTGTGTTTAAAGCTCTTTAATCTGAGGCAAATTTCTTTGCTTCTTGTTGAATAATAGAAACAAAATTCACTGTATGTATTTCTCTCCCTGTTTCTGGCACAGAGCTCTTCAAACCTTGCAAATTTCTAAGTGGTGCGATCACTAAGAGCACTCTTGTTCTATTGAAGTGGCTCTGCATGGGCTCCTGGTTGGGAGATAGTCACCAGAAAGACCAAGCCATGATTAAAAGCTTGGAATTGTCAGCCTTAACCCTTATCATACAGAGTGGGGAAAGAGGATGAAAATGGAGTTAATAATTAATCATGCCTATTTGAAGGAGGCGCTATGAAATCTTAAGAGTAGAAGGTTCAGGGAGTTTCCAGGTTGGTGAACACATTGGTGTACCAAGACAGTGACATACCCCACCTTTACAGCAACAGAAGCTCCTGAACTTGGGACCCTCTCAGACCTCACCTTAAGTATTTCTTAAGCTGACTGTTCATCTGTATTCTTAACCATATCCTTTAGTGAACTAGTAAACATGAGTAAGTATTTCCCTGAGTTCTGTGAGCTTATCTAACAAATTAACCTAACAAAGAACCTAACAAGGGGGTTATGAGAACCTCTGATTTATAGCTAAGAAGTTGTGAGTAACATGAGGATCTATGACTTGCAATTGGCATCTGAACTGGGGTGGCAGCAATCCTGTGGGACTGAGCCCTTAATCTGTGGGATTTAACACTATCTCTAGGTAAAGAGTGTCAGAACTTAGTTAATGTAGGACACCCAGAGGGTATAGTGAAAAATTGTGTGGTATGGGGAAAATAAAACCATACATTTAGCAACCAAATGTATCAGAAGTGAAGTGGTCTGAGTAGAAGTAAAAAAAGAAAGACAGGAGGAGAACTGTAGTTTTTCTAATACACATCTCCATTTTGCTTTTTCTAAGCTCTAAAACTACCTGCCTCATAGGATTATTTTAATATTAAATGAGGTAACCTGCGCAGACTACTTAGTGTCTTAGCTATGCATAGTTAACACTAGTACTTATGACAAGAAGTAAGACATAAAAATGTTGTTGTTAGTACTATCATAATGGCTTAAATAGCTTAAATTTTTAGAGAGAGGCAGGAAAGAAAGCATTCAACTTTTGTTAAATTATTGTAGAAGATGTTTCATTGTATTAATTTTCATCTCAGAGGAAGTAATCTTAGACCTTGAGATGAGCTTACAGTTTTAAAATTCTAAAGATCAACTAACAGGAATTCTTTAATGTTTCCTCTGTGTAAGAGTGCATAATAAGGAAAGAAAGACTTGTGAAGTGATTGTCTAATAATTTAAAAATGTAATCAATTCTGTAATTGTGATTTGATATATATCCAGAAGTAAACTATGCTTACCCAGTATTTATTACAAAAAAAAAAAACCCTTCAAAGATGTTTCTCTAAAGTCCACATACATGTTATTTATTCACTAATTGTAATTTGCAAAATTGTTTAGCTTAAAGTCAAATGTGTACTTCGAACACAAAGTTATATAAAAATTACCAATAATTATACATATGGATGATACAAAGATAAAAATCTAAAGAAAAGGTTAAATAGCAACTTATTTAAATTAAATTGTTTAGTAAATAGATTAGTAATTTTACTTAAAACTAAAATATATGTTCCAAATTTATAAGAGGTAGAACTGCAACGTGTAAGAAAAGAAAGAAAAACCCTATTTTTTTTAGTTTATAATAGAAATACATAATCATAGCAATTTAAAAGAAAACAGAGTAATTTAAATTTCAGTTAGTATGATGTAAAAATTACTCTCAAAATTCTCTTAAAGCCGTCACAAAATTATTCCATGTCATAGAATAGATGACATTAAAATTTCTCTAACTATGTCAGGATGCAATGGAAAACAAAAAAAAAAATCAGAGAATGGAAGAAGGATCAAGTTTGTTATTCTTAACCCTTGCCTACCCCTTTAGGGTGAAAATAATCTCTCTCTCTCTCTCTTCTCTCTCTCTGGACATCAAAGCTAAGACTGCTTCCTTGTGCTTCAACCCTCAGAAAGATATAAAGAAAGAGCTATCAACCTCAGCTAAATTCAAGTTCATACACATAGTTCCTCTATTACTAATTGCTCCTATCTATTCAGTACATCTAAATAAGTAGCCTTAGAAGGTGCAGCTCTTGCCTTTGTCCCCATTTCTCTTCCAAGTTAAATGGAAGATTATGTGCATCAAGTCTCAGGCTGCAGTTACATGTTTTATTATTATTATTATTATTATTATTATTATTATTATTATTATTTAGTTTTTATTTTTCCACCAGTCTTGATGTTTGAAAGCAGGCAGGTGCCGAAGCATGGATGTCTTTAGAAAATGTCACAAGGTAGACTGGCTGGCTGGCTGACTGCTAAGAGATTCTCAAAAGATTCCAGTCGTTCTCTCTTCTTAACAATCTACATTCAAGATTATACTTTTATACTGATAGTTGTGCTACCTTACACAGAGAGAGAAACACTAACCATATTCAGAAGCAATGATACATTAACTGGAATGCCTATTGTTAATTTATAATGAGAATTAGAGCAGTCATACATTAAGAAATTTCTAACTCGATTTTAACATGTTCACCTAAATGAACATATTATTTACCTTATTACTCACTCACATCTGCTCTTTTTACAGTGTTGCCCTTTTCAGTTAATCATCACTGGATCCTTATACTTTAAGCAAAAAGCCTTGCACTCATCTGTGACATCTCTGTTTCTGAGAACCTTCACAACCATCTAACGGCACATTCTAAGGACTCTACATTCAAAATGCATCTAGAATTTGAACATTTCTTACCATTTCCTGATTATCACACCAGTCCAAACCATTATCTTCTCTTGCCTAGATTGTTTTAATAACTTACTAATAAGTATCATTGTTTCCACTCTTGCTCTGTTTTAGTGTATTCTCAACACTGCACCAGAAGAGGTCCTAATAAAATCTCCTTTGCTTAAAACTCAGCAACTGCTTCCTATCTAACTCAGAGTAAGATAAAAAATCTTAAAGATAACTTACAGCAACCTAATGATCCTTGTGCCAATCTTTCATTTCCAGTTACTCCCTCTTGAAATTCTGTGCCCCATTTTTCACTTTATTTTTTCTCCATATAATTTACCAACACCTAACATTTTAATACATTACACTACAATGAAGCTCCACAGGGCAAGGATTATGACTTGTTTTGTTCACTGTTATAGCCCCATTATGCAGAAAAGTGATTGGTGCATGGTAGACATCCAATACTTGGTGAACAAATGAATTTATTCTGTTAAGCTAAGCATATTCTTTCCTTGGATATTGATACTAAAACCTACTCTATGGAAATAATAGAGACTCAAAGGAAGACCAATTATTTGTATGCCTCATGTTATGATAATCTGGTGGATCTATTTTCATGAAGATATAATATGTATTATATTTAGAGTCCAGGTTAAGTGTGTGATTCAAGCTCCCATTTCCCTAAAAGTGCTTCCTTGATCTTCTTTAGTTTTATCTTTATTAAAAAAAAAATACTTTCAAGCAGAAACTAAAAAGACTTCATACGTGCACCAAAAATATATAAAAATTTTCTTACAGGTTTTTATTTTCACATAAACAATACCATAGTGTACATATCATTTTGCGGTTTGCATTTTTCTTCTTCTTTTTTTTTTTTACACAAACATGTTTTAAATCTGTCTGTGCTAATTCAACTAGATCTGGTTGATTCCTTATAGTTGCAATATATTATTCCATCAAATGAACAAATTAGATTTAACTCTTTTAGGAATTGTTTTAGTCTTTAATTTTGGCAAGAAAGGCTTCATAAAACATCTTAGCATGTCTCCATATGCATATGTAAATTTGTTTTCTCAATCTTAAATATTTAAAATTAGAATTACTGAATCACAGTGTATGTACATTTTCAGTGTTAATGGATATTTCCAAATTCTTCTCCAAAATGGCTCTAAGGCAGGAATAAAAAAGACACTATTTCCTCATGATTTGATAATTTGTTGTTGGAGTATTAATAGTATTTTTTTTCACTTTTCTAATCTAATCAATAATAAAGTAATACTATTTCTATAAATTTAAATTATTATGGTTACTACTGAGAATAAGTAAATTTTCATATATTTATAGGTCTTTTGAGTTTCTTCTTATACATACTATTGTTCGTATTCTTTGCTGATTTTTTATTTAACTTTTATTCACTTATTTTATCAATTATATATAGAGAGAATAAGTTTGATCATTTACAGTGTATCTTTAAGATTATTTTTCCTCCTTTTATATCAAACATTCATTTTGACGTCATATTTTTATCAGTCTTTTCTTTTGACACATGCATATGTGGCAAGATTCATTTTATAGTAAAAGAAATGATGACGAAAAATAAGGACAGTGATAAAATCAAGTAGGAGCACATAGGTATGTTCCAGTTGTTATATTATTGGTGGGTTCAGGAGTTATTTCTTAAAGCATATATATTTTATATGTATTAAATATTGCATTAGTGTTTTAAAACAAAAATCTCACTGCCTTTACACTATAGATTCCATTTTAATTTTCAGTTTTTCAAGCATCTTCTAATTCTCACTCTTTTCTTTATGCACTTTCATGTCATTGTTACCATTGGAGCCAATCAGGAGTTGGTTGTCACCCCAGCGGCAGCAGGGGTTGGGGAAAAGGGATGATGAGGGTGCAGAAGTGTAGTTAGCATTCTTCCTTTGTTCTTTGTCTTTGATGCAGTGAAGAATCACATGTCAGTGAGATTTAGAAAAGATTTATTAAAAGTATATTTTAGAAAGACAAAATATGCTCCAAGAAGACACATGGTCCCATTGAAGAGCTATAACAGAGCACTGTAACAACAATCATAATAAGCAACACGAAAAGACCACAAAGGCCACAAAAGTTCACACAAAAGGCCACAAAAGAGCAAAAAGGATCCAGAAGTGGAAATGTCTGCATTATATCTAGGCCGTGATGGGGTAGTTCCAAAGGCATTCCTATGTGATTAGCACGTGAGGTCATTTTGATTGACACTTAGCTCCTATATAACTCTGCCTAATATGCATACGTGTACCCAGAATTCAGTCTGTTATAATTAGATTCATGAATTTCAGGCATAACATAGTATCATATTGAAGCTAAAATTGTATTCAAATTAGGGTAGTGCCTTCTCTGCAGGAGTCTGTAGCCAGATTAAATAAGGTATAGATTATGGCCCCCCAAGTCCTTTGCCTCTGGAGATGCAGGAGGGATTCTCTAACTACCATAGAGTGTTCTTTGAGTGGTCTCTAGGCTGGGCTTCTATTCTTTTGTTCCCTTGTCACTCATGTTTGACTAGCTACCTTATATCATTAAGATATGCCCAGGTCTTGTTTTATTTTTTTCCGTGTCTCTACCATAAAAACATTCTTCTCTGTTGCATTCTGCATGAAATGAATTTCCATAATGTGTTTTATTTGCCTCTATTTTTACGAGAAGAATGTAGTTTCTCACTTCCTATGATTTCTTTTAGCAGTTGATAGTTGAAAGAGAAAACAGAGAAACAAAGGTACTGAATGAACTACAATGAAAAGATTTTGAACAGAAATTAAGCAAGTTATTTTGTGCCTAAACATTTAACACAATGAAAATATCAATTCTCCTACCCCTTGAAGATTTGCATTTCCAGTGACGTAAAATGGGTCCTGTCATTCCCATTTCTATTTCACCTACACAGTAACTGGTTGGGAACTGCATTTGTGACTTCTACTCTGCTCTGGGTCACTTAAATAAGTCTTTTTAAGGCAAAATAAATATTCTCAGATGGTAATCTCTTGAAGGACAAAAGGCATATCTTATAGTTTTCTTTGTTCAGTGCCTGAGACAGTATTAGGGTGGTGAGGATTTTCTGTAATACCTACTTCTTCAGGGTAGGTAGTAGTTATTAAGTCATATGAATTTTCTCTTCCTCTTCTTTAGTGATGTATCCAAACACCAAAGCCTCTGTACATACTTTTACTGGCAAATAGTCTGAATAAGTAATGCTTTTAAATCTCACTGCTGCCTTTATAAATTTAATACTAACAGCTTGTAAGGATGTCAGAGGAAAGCCTTTAAGAATGTCAAATCACTTTATTCAATATTTATGAACTATATTGTGTTGAGATTCCCATGGAACTATTTAGCCATTGAAGTCCATAAAAACAATATTTACATTATTTTAAAATCCAAAACTCGATATAGAAGAAATTAAAATCCTTCACTTTTTATGAGAAGCCATATAAATGTTTTAAAAATATCCTTAGAACTAATCCATATGAAAAATAAATAAATAACATATTTTTTGTGTGTTCCAAATTATGACTTACTTAAATACCCAAAACAAATTTCTTATATTTAATCAAGATAATTTATATTAATAAAAATAGCCCGATTTTTACATGAAAGAAAACCTATGCATAATCAATTTCTAAAATGAAACAATAAATCATAGAAAACACATGAAGGAGGTTAATCATTTCTATTCCATATTTCCTTTTTCTATTTTAAGGAAATTTCTTCTTTAAATTCATTCTCCATTGCACCTCATGGATAATAAAAATAAAAAAGTTTAATATGTGAAGCAAACAATCTACCTAGAGATAATTTCATCAATGCTGGAGACACAAAATATAACAGCGGTTCTCAAAATTTAACACACATCAGAATCACCTTTACCAGGGCTTGTAAAGACACATATTTCTGATTGCCACCCCAGAGGTTCTAATTCTGTAGGTCTGGAGCTAGGTCTGAGATTTTTTATCTTTAACAGATTCTCAGGTGATGCTGTTGTTAGTGATCCAGGGACCACTCTGAGAATCATTGATGTAGAGAAATTCTGAGCTTGAGGAAAGCTAGTAATATTTGCTTTACTAAGAATTTGGAATTGAGAATGTTACAAGTTATCTTAAATAAAATCTATTAATTTGGGAGTGCAGTGGCCATGTTAGGTCATGTGCAATTAGAGAAAATCATTTTTCAGAGAAAAGAATACAGAAGACATTCACAGAGCAAAGTATAAAGCAGAAAAAGAGACAGTATAGCTTCAGGGGAAAAAAAGACATAGAGAAAGCAGTTATTTTACTTTTCCAGTCACTTGATATGTCTGGGTCCTTGTTAGGTTCTGAAAGATACTCTTTGTAACTTTCTAATAAGAAATTAGAAATAATTTCTAATAAGAAATTATCATCAGGTATTCTGCAAGGTACAAGAACTCATTTAACAAAATTATTGCTGAATAAAACAAAAAAAAAATTTCTGAACTAATCTTATAAACAAAATGTGTGTGTGTGTGTGTGTGTGTGTGTGTGTGTGTATTAACAATAACACAGATGTAAGCTCTGCTATTGTTTACAACAATTCTGGCAGAAGACCAAATGTCTTCTGTGATTACCCTAAGACAGCCTATGGCAATATAGTAAAGATTTGTTTATGTTTTAGAGTCTGTCTTCACCTCCAAAAAGAGAACAGAGAACCTCATTTGGTTTGCTGCTGTATTCTTCATACTTGAAATAATTAAAAATCAATGAATCAATGAATAAAAAATAACAAACTTTTAGTTTAAGCAAAATATAGGATCTATTTTGAAGAAACATAATTTCCTAAAAATGTTGGCTGAGTCTGTCACTTGATTTCAGTGTTATGCAAATCCTGAAAAGTTAATCACATTTCCATTTCCTCAGGGTTCTAAGTGAAATCACCAAATGTTATGTAGCAGGTCACAGCAGGCCAAATGGACAGGTCAGAATTACATAGATATTGATTGCAGAGATTATCTATCTCAGCAATTACGTAGAGACAATTCAACAAGGTTGGAAAAGCTAAAATGTGGTGAGATTTATGGCATTAGTAGCATTGTCTGCACATCAGCCAATTGCAAAATCTCAATGGCAAATGACAGCTTTTATTTTAATGCTCATATGCCTGTGGCTTGACCAAGATAACTCATTTTCATGCTATGGGTCCATATGTGTGTTGGGATGGTTCTATTCCTTGCATATTCACCCAGAGTTCCTAAGATACAGGGACAGAAGCCAATAAGGGCATGTTTTTGTTCTGGTAGCAGTCAGAACAAACATCTCACAGAAATATGTAGATGCCCCATAAGACTTAGGCTCACTATTTTAATGCTGTTACTTAAGTCGTATCCCATGGATCAGAAGAAATCACATGGCCATGCTTTCTTCCGTGGAGCAGAGATATATACTCCCTATATGGAAGTAGGGTGAAATAAATTTTTGTTGAAAAATATCCCAATCTACTTCAAGAACCTTTGGGGAAAAAATAAATTGATGAAGCTACTAATAAACCCGAGGCAGATATTTTCCTCTGTTATTTTATGAACTAAACCAGAGCCAGAAACGAAATTCTTCTGGAAAGTATTGTTCAGTGATTTGTCTCCATCCTTAATTACAATGAAGAATTTAACATGGACAGGACTATATTAATCAGGATTCAGTAAGAGATACAGATCAACTCTAGTAATTCAGAGGAGATTTAATCTGGAGAATTGGTTATACAAGTGTTAAAGGGATATAAAGAGCAAAAGAGAAAAAAAAGAGGTTATATAAAGAAGTAAAAAAAAAAAAAAAAGTGATACTCAGAGATCGAAAGCTGCAAAAGTCCTTCTACTGGAGTCTATGAGCTAATGCTTACTGTGATTCTACTGGAAACTGTTCTATTTGCTGTTTTAACCACTAAAGAAGTTTCATCTTGACCACGACTGGCCTGAAAAGGTAACTACCTTTGCCAGATTGCTTATGCCCAATATCATACTCCCTCTCTGCATCTCTAGCAATTTTCAACAACTACCCAGTTGAAGGACAGGGGGTAGGAAACTTCTCTCTCTCCCTCACTTTTTGATCTCCTTTTTAAAGCTCCTAATGATAAGAACTCATCGAAAAGTTAACTGTCAAAATGACTTGGGAAAAATAAGACGCTGACATTATGACTCCTACAATATAAGCAGAGCATAGAAGAGGAGGGTTTAGTGACCAGCAGGAAACAGGCAAAAGAACTACACAAAAGACTGTTATCTTTTGACAAGAGGAAGATGGAGGGATTCTTCAGGAATACTTTAAAAAGGAGAGGAGAGGGAAGTGACAAAATATGAAAATGGTGGAGTAGTATCAGTTGCTCTACCAGCCAGGTGGACAAGATTTGATCTCTGGCTTTAAAAAAAAAAAAAAAAAAAAAAAAAAAGCAGGCTGAAACTAGAAGTTGAAAGAATTCAGTTCATAAACTGCACTATGGGAACATAGGTACAAGCCTTGCTATTTCAGGGTTAACGTGATACCTTACATGAAATTGAGGATTTGTAGAGATTTCAAAGACCTAGTAACGAGTCTCAGGACAGACATGGCTCAATGCCCAGAAAAGAATGTCAGAGTAGAAAAAATTATCTTAGAAAAGTCATGACACATATGAGATACCATCAACCTTCATACTCTCTACAATAACAGATTGGGAGTACAGGGATTTTTAGAAGGGATGAAATTCTTGTTTAAACTGATTAAAGTTTAAAGCCAGTGGGAACCAATATTTAATGCAATATAGTGTTGCAATAGCTTGATGGAATCTAAGATAGTTTTAAAAACTATAAACCTTAAGAGATGGAACAAAACTACTCCATCTAATTTAAACTTTAGTATGATCCACAAAAGGAAATACATTTTATGGTGAATTACATATACAAACACACACACACACACACACATGCACACAAAAACAAAGTTTCATGAAATAACGTAATTAATCCAACTACGTGATGTACTTTGATATTTTCTATTTTATTTATTCTTTACTATTTTATTTTGTAAAGAAAGATGGTTGTGACCCATTTAATTAATTTAATAACTGCTAACAGGTGTAACAGTCCCTTTTAAGTTTGAAAAACATTCATCTTATAGTTACGAAAACTGAGATTCAGTTTGATCAATAACTCTACCAATTTCTTAATGTTCCTTATGTACATAGTCGTGTCACATTGTTTCCAGTCACAAAGTCCTTAAGAAGTGAGGTAATAATTAAATTGTATTCAAGAGCACAAGGTTTTTCATCTATGTTCTCTCTAAATGCTTCACAATGATTAAAGTTATGTATTGAATTACACTGCATCATGGGTTTACCTCGTGTCTTCAATAAAATTGAAGCTCTTTGAGGACAGAACCGCCTCTGATAATATTCTTATCTCCTACAGTAATAATATGATTCTAAGTGAATACTTTTATGGTTTGATAAAGACATATTTAATTAAATAATAGATAAAGAATTACAAAGACTGAGTTTTTAAATTTCTGTGCCTCTGAGTGATAACTGACTGGCTTGTGCCACCCTTCAAAAACTAAAATGTAAATCATGGGGTTTTCGCAATAACATGGACAATCTAACATTTCATTTCTCCGTTCAATATAAACTCTTGGCACAATGATTCAGAATATTGTGGGTCTGGAGTCTATTAGCATTAACAAAAAGCTTTTTTAGATTTGTAAAAACAAAATATAGAATAACCAAGACTTCAGAAAGTATGACCAGCTACATATTCTCAGATTGAGAGAATTCTGGTATATCTTAACAGCTAAATAGTTGTCCAAGATTCATGTTCTTCTAAAGTGTTAGGATTCCATGAAGATAACAAACAAGTTGGCTGATTGTATATGAAAAGGGAAGAAAACAATTTTCACGGAGATTTTCATTTCTGCCTTTCTATCAAATAGAATTTTTATGGCTTTGGCATAAACCCTTGAAAAGCTGAGATTTTAATAGAAATGTCGATGTATTTTTAAATATAACACCCCTGGGCTATGCTTGTATTACAGAGAAATTCAATGTCCTTCATAACAACCAAATATTGGAAATATTGATGGAGGTGTTCCATTCAATGCTTGACAATCTTTCTTTCGAAATGTATTTGTCACAGTTTACATTTGTCAAATACTGAATAATTTTTAAAAATTGCTATAACAATTTTTAAGCCTATGTACTTAAAACTACTACTTATGCAAACGTAAGTTTTAAAGTGCATAAATATGGTGAAATATATTTATTACCCATGAACTGCAATTCTTCATATGTTGTCAGCATGATGTACTACAAAGAACACTGCAGTCTGAGAAAGAAAACGTGATTGTTAGAACTAAATTCAACATTCATTATCTGTGAGAGATTGGTAAATCACTTCATCAATTTAGGTCTCAATATTCTGCCAATAAAATAGGAATAGTAATGACATTCGTAAATGGTTGTTGTTAAAGTCAAACAAGACATAGGTGAGAAGTGATTTTTAAGTGTAGAAAGTGTCTTAACAATGTATGTTTTTAATGTATAGGTATTCTTATTTTAAAATAAATACTGTATATATATTACAACATGTAAAACATAGAAACTATAAAAATTATAGAGATCACTAATTATATATATGAAAATCATATATAAATTCTACAAATATTCCAATTTCATTCTGTATGTAATTATTTTTCATATATTTATATTACACCTGACTTTTTTTATTAGTAAAAACACCTTGTTGACAAGTATGTATGTATATGAGTACATATATATGTGTGTCTACACACATGTAATTTTTTTTTAAATACTTGAAGTGGATTCATTAAGTAATTTTAGTAAAAATATTATAGGAGTCAATAGCCCTCTATAACCTTGTGCCAACTTTTGATCTCATTAGTAGTAAACTACAAATGTTGGGTATATATTACTGTTTAAAAAATATTGAATAATTTGATAGTTAAAAAATAATATTGATTTTTCAATAAGTACACATTTGCTTGCTAAGATAAATATTTTTAAGTAATTATTAGGCATTTCATTAATTTTCTGCCTTAGAATTTGTTTTATCTTTTTTATTATTTGTTTGCATTCTACATTATTTGCTGAGGCTCAGTTTTCTTATCTGGAACATGGAAAATAATATTTCATGGATTTTTTATCAAAATAATTAAAAAGATAATATAACCTAGAGGTGGAGAAAATTTTTTAGTAGGCTGTCAAAGGTATCATAGCTAATAAAAGGTAGAGTTGGAAGTTTAATGTTTAAGTTCTACAGCCTATGCATACTCTTTTCAAAACAGAGCTCCTTAAAAACAAAATTTGACAACATTCACTAGACATCATGTCAAAAAATGAACTAATACCATTTTTTCTTTTCTTTTTTTTTTTTTTTGGAAATCAATTCAACCAATAAATGTGTATTAATCTGCTAATCTAGCTAGGAATTGAGGCTTTATGAGAGTAAACATGTTACTTTAGTATCTAAAGTCAATCCTTAAATATTCTTCTACAGATGAATGTGTAAACAAATTGCAATACATCTATACAAAAGAATATTACTCAGCAATACAAAACAAAAACAAAACTATTTGGCCATGTAACAACTTTGACGGATCTCAAAGGCACTGAGCTAAGTGAAAAAAAAGCTGATCTCAAAAGGTTACATACCACATTTCCACTTCTATAGCATTTTGAAGATCGTAAAATGGTAGTGATAAGGAACAAATTAGTGATGGTCAAGAGTTAAAGTTGTGGGGAAATCGTGGCAATAAGTGTGTAGCAAGAAGAATTTTGCTTGGAGTGAGGGAATATTAATGTATCCTGATTGTGGTGGTGGTTATAGTTTTACACACATGATAAAATTGTATGGAACTTATTCATAATGGTAACCACAGGCCAAAGATTTAAAACTAAAGTATATAACATAAAACAAGAGGAACAGAGGGAAAACCCACAAAGCCAACCAAAATTTAAAAAAAAAAAATAGTAAAAAGTAAAATACAAGGACAAGAAGCAATGGAAACACTGAGCTACCAGAAAGCAAAAGATAAAATGACTATAAGAAGATCTATATTTCAATAATAACCCTAAATATAAATAAACCGAACTCACCAATAAAAAGGCACAGAGTTGCCGATTGGATCAAAAAACAAAACAAGACCATACGCTGCCTCCAGGAGATACATCTCAGTTTTAAAGACAAATACAGACTCAAAGCGAAAGGGTGGAAAATGATGTTTCAAGAAAATGGCATTCAGAGAAAAGCAGGAGTAGCAGTACTAATATCAGACAAAACAGACTTCAAAATAAAAAAGGTAAAGAAAGATACTGAGGGACACTTCATAATGATAAAGGGAATTATGCACCTAGAAGACATAACACATTTATATCTATGTTCCCAATCGGGGAGCCCTGAAATATGTAAAGCAATTACTAACAGAACTAAATAGAGAAACAGACCAAAACATCTATCATAGTAGAGAACCTAAACACCCCACTGTTAGATATGGACACATCATTCAAACAATCAGTAAGGAAATAACATCCTTAAATGACACATTAGGCCAACTGGGTATAATTGACATTTACGGAGCCTTCCATCCCAAAACAGCTGCTTATACATTCTTCTCTAGTGCACATGGAACATTCTCAAGAATTGACCACATACTGGGACACAGAGATAGCCTCAACAAATATAAGAGGGTTAAAATCATACCAACCATATTCTCTGATCATAATGCTTTGAAACTAGAGATCAACTGTAAAAAGAAAGCAGAAAGAACCAAAAATCATGGCGATTAAACAACATACTACTGAAGAATAACTGGGTCAGAGAAGAAATAAAAAGAGAGATCAAGAGATACATAGAAATGAATGATAATGATAGTACAACATATCAAAACTTTGGGGACATGGCAAAAGTAGTCATAAGAGGAAAGTTCATATTATTACAAGCCTACCTCCAAAAACAAGAAAAAGTCCAAATAAACAACCTAATACTGCATCTTAAAAAAAAAAAAACTAGAAAAGGAAGAACAAATGAAGCCTAAAGTCAACAGGAGGAAAGAAATCATCAAAATTAGAATAGAAATAAATGAAATTGAAAACAACAACAACAAAAACAATAGAAAAAAGAAATGCAACAAAGAGCTGGTTCTTTGAGAAGGTTATTAAAATTGACAAATCCCTGGCTAGACTCACTAAAGAAAAAAGAGAAAGGACACAAAAAAAATCAGGGATGAAAGAGGGGAAATTAGGACTGACATTGCAGAAATACAAAGGATCATACAAGAATACTATGCAAAAGTATATAACATCAAATTTAATAACCTAGAAGAAATGAACCAATACTTAGAAAATACAACCTTCCTAGATTCAGTCAAGAAGAACTGGAAAATCTAAATAGACTGATCAGTAGTATGAAAGTGAAAACAATTATCAAAAAGCTACCAAAAAATAAAAGTCCAGGACCAGATGGCTTTACCATTGAATTCTACCAAACATTTAAAGAAAATTTAATATCTATTCTCCTCAAACTCTTCCAAAAAATTGAAGAGGAAGCAATATTCCCAAATCATTTTATGAGGCCAATATTACCTTGATACCAAAACCTGGTAAGGATAACACAAAAAAAGAAAACTACAGACCAATATCTCTCATGAAAACAGATGCAAAAATCCTAAATAATATACTAGTGAACCAAATACAGCAACTATATTAAAAAGATTGTACACCACGATCAAGTGGGCTTCATCCCAGGGGCACAGGGATGGTTCAACAGCCGTGAATTGATTAATGCGATATACCACATAAACAAATTAAAAAATAAGAATTATATGATCATATCAATAGATGCAGAAAAAGCCTTTGACAAGATACAGCATCCATTTATGATCAAAACACTTAACAAAATTGGGATAGAAGGAAAGTAGATTGACATAATAAAGGCCATATATGACAAGCCCTCAGCCAACATTACGCTTAATGATGAAAAACTAAAAACCTTCCCTCTAGGATCAGGAAAAGGCAAGGCTGTCCACTATTGCCACTGTTATTCGATATAACATTGGAAGTCCTAGTGCAATCAGGCAAGAGAAAGATAAAAAACGCATCCAAATGGAAAAAAAGGAGCCCAACTGTTACTATTTGCACACATTACATGGTTCTCTATATAGAAAGCCCTAAAGACTCCACAAGAACACTACTAGAAACAATAAGCAAATACAGTGAAGACTCTGGATACAAAATCAACATTTAAAAATCCACAGCATTCCTATACTCTAATAATGAAATGTCAGAAAAAGAAATGGAAAAAATAATTCCTTTTGCATTTGCAACCAAAAAAAAAAAAATACATAGGAATAAATCTAATGAAACATGTGAAAGACCTATATAATGAAAACTATAAGACCCTGTTAAAAGAAATCGAAGAAGATACAAAGAAATGGAAAGATATTCTGTGTTCTTGGATTGGGAGAATCAACATAGTTAAAATGACCATATTACTTAAAACATTATACAGATCGAATACAATTCCCAGCGAAATCCCATTGACACTTTTTAAAGAAATGGAACAAAAAATCAGCAGATTTGTATGGAAGTACAAAAGACCCCGAATTGACAAAGCCAACCTGAAAAAAAAAAAAAAATGAGGCTGGAGGCTTCACTCTGCCCAACTTCAAATTATACTACAAAGTGACAGTAATCAAAACGGCATGGTATTGGCAGAAAAATAGACACACGAATAAGTGGAACAGAATCAAAAGTTAAGAAATAATCCCATATTTATATGGTCAAGCAATTTTTGACAGAAAAGCCAAAAACATACAATGGAGAAAGGAAAGCCTCTTCAATAAGTGGCGCTGGGAAAACTGGAAAGCCACCTGCAAAAGAATGAAACTAGATTGTTGTCTATCACCACACACCCAAATTAACTCAAAATGGATTAAGGACCTGAATATAAGACTAGAATCAATGAAATGCATAGAAGAAAACATAGGAACTAGACTCAAGGACCTGGAGCTTAAAGAAGATTTTATCCATTTGACCTCAAAGGCAAGGGAAGTGAAAGCAAAAACAAATAAATGGCACTACATCAAACTAAAAAGCTCTGCTCAGCAAAAGAAATTGTCAACAAGGTAAAGTAACAACCATCCAAATGGGAAAATATTTTTGCAAGCAACGCCTCTGATAAGGGCCTAATATCCAAAATATACTAAAAACTAATACAACCCAATAACAAGAACAGCAGAAAACAAACAATCCAATCAAAAAATGGGCAGAGGACCTGAACAGACATTTCTCCCTAGAGGACATACAGATGGCCAACAAATATATGAAAAGATGCTCAACATCACTAGTTATTAGAGAAATGCAAATCAAAACCACAATGAGATACTATCGCACATCTGTTAGAATAGCTATAATCAACAGCAAAAGTAATAACAAATATTGGAGAGGATGTGGAGAAATAATACCCACATACATTGCTGGTGGGACTGCAAATTGGTACAGCCACTATGGAAAGTGATATGTAGGTTCCTCAAAAAACTAAGAATTGACCTACTGTATGTTCCAGCAATCCCTCTACTGGGTATTTACCCCAAAGACTTGAAAATTTATATTCGAAAAGATATTTGCACACCATTTTCATAGCGGTATTATTCACAGTGGCCAGGACATGGAAGTAATCAAAGTGTCCTACCATAGATGATTGGCTAAGGAAGCTGTGGTACATATATACAATGGACTATTATTCAGTCATAAGAAGAGATGAAATACTGCCATTTGCTACCACATGAATGGACCTTAAAATAATCATACTAAGAGTAATAAACCAGACAGAAAAGGTTGAAAATCACATGATATCACATATGTGTGATATAAACCTAAAAGCAACAAATGAGCAGGGCAAACAAACAGAGACTCATGGACAAGGACAATGGACTAGTAGTTACCAGAATGGAGGGGAGAGGAGGAAGGGGGAAAATAAAAAAAAATAAAATGTTAAAAAAACAATTGTATGGAACCATACACACACAAAGAATGACTATAAAACCTAGAAAAATCTAAATAAAGTCTGTAGCTTAGTTAATAGGTTTATGCCAGTGTCAATTTTCTGGTTTTTTTTTTTTTTAAATTAAGGTATAATTGATACATAATGGTTGTATTAGTTTCAAGTAAGTGTACAACATAATAATTTAATATTTGTATATATTGTGAAATGATCACCACAATAAGTCTAGTAAACATGGGTCACCATACGTCGTTACAAATTTTTTTCTCGTGATGAGAACTTTTAAGAATACTCTCTTAGCAACTTTCAAATATGAAATGAAATATCATTAACTATAGTCATCATGCTATTTATTTTATAAATGGAAGTTTGTACCTTTGACCCTCTTCACTCATTTCACCCCATCCTCTACCTCTAATAGCCATGATTCTATTTATCTCTTTATCTATGAGCTTTTTTTTGGCTCGTCTGTTTTATTGTATTGTTTAGATTCTACGTATAAGTGATATGATATGTAGTTTATCTTTTTGTCTGACTCATTTCACCTAGCATAATGGCCTCCAAGTCCACCTGTGTTGTTGCAAATGACAAGATTCTATTCTTTTTATGGCTGAATATTATGTGTGTGTGTGTGTGTGTGTGTGTGTGTGTGTGGTACACATGCATATCACATACTGGGCAGTAAGATAGATAAAGGTGAAATTCCTTTATGAGATAAACTTTAGGAATGTTGCCATCAAATTATATGTAAACCAATTTACTTTGTGTGTCTAATAACTTAGTGCTATTATATTGACAAGTTCAAATTAAAACTTCCGAGTGTCTTGAGGATAAATGCTATTAATGCTAGTAATTGAAATGTACATGGGCATTTAGGTTGCTTCTGTATCTTGCTATTGTAAATTGTGCTGCCATAAACATAGGGGTGCCTAGAACTTTGTGAATTATTGTTTTGGTTTTCTTTGTATAAATGCCCATCATCATAAGATTGGATAAAGAAGTTATGATTCATATATACAATGGAATATTACTCACCCATTAAAAAAATGAAATCCTACCATTTGCAATGACATAGATGGACCTAGGGGTTATTATGCTGTGTGAAATAAGTCAGAGAAAGAAAAATACCATACGAGTTCACTTGCATGTGGAATCTAAAGAACAAAAAGAACACTAATCAAAAACAGACTCAGAAGTATAGAGGACAATCTGGGGATGGCCAGAGCAGAGGGGGATTGGAGGAGGCTGGGAGAATGGTGTGAAGGGTTAAAGAAGTATAAATTAGTTGCTGATAGATGGTCACAGGAATGGGGAGCACGGCATAGGGAAAACAGTTAGCATTAATGTAATGGCTGGATGGAGAACCAGAGGAGAGAAAGAGTGATTAGGGGGATCATTTTATAAATTGTATAAATGTCTAACCAACATACTGTATACTTGAAACTAATAAAATAAATTTAAAAAAATGTATATGCATTTTATTTTTAGGTAATTTAGTAGCCAAATATAATCAAGATTAGGTTAACATTGTTCTTTTCCATATTCGATAATTTGTCTACATTGTCTAAATTCTGAAATTAAATTTGTATACCATTATATGTACCTCCTTTGCAAAAAAAAAAAAAATGCTACTTTATGTCATCACCTTCACCTTTTTAGTAATTTTAGAAAGGAATTGGTATATATTTGAAAATTTTAATTTTAAAACCAGATTGTAATTTAAAAACACATACATATAAATTTTTACTTTCTGTAAAAACTATTCTTAAGTCAATACTATTTTCACCTAAGTCAGAGAAACGTCTAATCATCGAGACTTTATTAATTTCAGGAGAAAAGTTTTATGGGAAATAGTATTTAACTTTTGTGAGTTATGACCTTGCAATATCTAAGGTGACTTTATGTAGTCAGGACATTTCAATTAATAGCTTGAATTGATAGATGTGTACATCCAAAAGTGTTTAAGAGTTAAAATTGATTCTTTTTCCAGGAATATTATATAAGAATCTACTTTTACAAAAATTCATCATTTCTTCATTTTAATGTAATTTTATAAAAAGTAGTTTAAAAATGTATTTAGTTTCTTGAATAGTCTATGAAAGATACACCATTTCTCATTTGTGTTAGAAAATATATTTAAAGAACACTTGACCATTTAGACAGCAATCATTAAATAGTTAAAAATTAAGCTCATTAATTTACAGCACCAGATTTTGTGACAATCTGTGAAGACAGGATATACTGTTTAATAGTGATAATGTGCCTAGTTTGCTAACTGCAGTCCCAATATACGTGCAATGTTTAATATTGAAAAATGAGACTAAAACTCGCAGAAGATTACTACAGGAAATCATGCTAATTATTTTCTCATTCTTGGCAAAACAATGATTGTCAATCTGATAATGACTCGTTTTAACTGGTTAAAGTAGATTTCTTGCCACAGACTGTTTCTAATTCTGAAAACTGGTCTCTCAAAATATGCATTATTAGTGCAAAGAAATACTGAAGCTGAGATGGGTGGATAAGCATAATCAATATTAAACCTATTGTTCACTATTATTAATATTATTAAAATAAGTGTCTCAAAATTTCTTTCTATTTTATGATACAATTTAGTTATTTTTCTGGATAGAAAATGACATTAATTCTTAACAGTATGATAATATTATTTGAAAACAATGCAACTAAAATACATAAATATAAATACATTTTAGCACATAAGATAGGTTTCATTAAACTAAGCATGGGATAAAGTCTTCCTTACCAGCTTTCCCATTCCAAAATTAAAGAAAAAAATGCCTAAAGACTTAATGCCTTTGGTTGCCTTATGAATTGAACATTGAAGCAACTCAGGATCAACATGTCTCACTGTCGATTTATATTTAATCTGTTGGGGTGATTACTTTCATCTTTTTAGAAAAATGGAAATATAAGAATTTTAAATTGCTTGTGCTTTATGTAAAATATGAATAAATTCTACTTATAACCTACATATTTTTGAAAGATATTATGAGGATTGATGAGATGTTTTCAAGAAGTTCCAAGCTTCTTAAAACAAAAGCTTTTGCAAGTGCATTTTTGATAACATAAAAAGAGTTAAGCATCAATTGTGGTACAAAAAAATGTGTTGTTAAAGTGCTATAATATTAAATTTTAAATACTCAATATTAAATTCTAAATACTAATATTAAAATCTAATTCTGATTTGCGATTTTTGTCTATCCCTTTTCCCCATAAGAATTTCAAATTATTTAATAAATATTTTCAATCACTGCACTCTGATGAACTCTAAGCTCATCTCCACTTTATAGGCAAATTAATGGTAGAATTTATTTTTATTGTTGAATATAACAATGAAAAAATATGGCCAAAATGGCTTAAGTAATAAAAGAAATTGTATGACTTATATAAATAGAAGACGATGTAGCATTGTCCTCAATGATGTTCCCAAATCTTTTTATTTGACTTTTCACTTTGCCTTAAGGCTTTTGGCATCATCCTAAGACTTCCTCCATTCATGACGCGAAGATGGCTTACAGCAACTCACAGGACTACGTTTCCTTCTTTGTATTTTAGCCTCAGAAATTCTTGAAAAACTCCAGAGATTCAATTTGATGGAAATATCATGGGGCAAGTGATTATCCTCGAACCAATCACTATAATGAATAGTATGTACTGATTTCCTTAGTGTAGGTCACATATGTTACCCTGGCACCAGGGGATAGCTGGCTTGTTTGAAACAACGTATATCCCCAAATGGAAATCAAGATCAGTTGTGAAGATTGAGTTCAACTTTTGAAGTGGAAAATTATTTCTATCCGTATCTATATCTATATCTATATCTATATCATCTATGTATCTATATCTATATCATCTACATGTATCTCTTGCCTATGAGTATCAAACTATTAGTTTATATTTTTATATTTTCCCTCAAAATTCTTTACATTATTTGTCAATTTTTAAATTGCTAATTCTCAATTTTGTTGATCTTTTTACATTGAAGTGTTATCTTTATGAGACATACTGTCTCATTCACAAAAACTTTTTTGCTCACCAATCTATTTGCAGAATGAACATATGAGTATATTGTTTTTGAATGCGCTTTTTTTCTCTTCTGTCCTTTACTCATGCATGGATATAAACTTTCTCTTAATCTCCTACCGATGATGTTGAAAATTAAAATACAACAGAAGAAAAACCTTGGGTGTATTATATTTTCAGTATTAGATATGTCAACTCAAAGATATCACCTAAATTAAACTTTCTGTTAGGACATTCCTAGCAAGATGGCTCCTAGTTAACGTTAGTCTATCTGCATGGTAGTGGCCAATTTTCCTTCCTTTTAATTTCTCTGCTTTCTACACACTTAAAGGAGTGTTCTTGGACATGACCATCCTACTATCCAGAGTAGGACAAACAATGTCTTTTTTTCTTCTAAGATTTGTCAAATTCACCGTTAATCCCCAGTTTAACCCCTTCCCAGGATGGTTGTCATGAACATTTCTACTTCCTTTAAGAAATGTTTTATTTGCAACCACAGAGGTGTGGTCTGGCCCAATCCTTCAATAGAACAATTGTCTTGGAATACAATAGTCCTGCATCAGCCCCTCTCTTGACGAACAAATTATTTGTCTTGAATAGTAATAGTATGGGACATCATTATTTTATTTCAATAGTCTGATATTTAGCCAAGCCCAATTTATTTCCAATGTACAGTTTAACTTCGAGTTCAAGTTAATTGGGATTTCTTATCTTTTTAAAGTCCTTTGAGGTCTCTATTGCTCATGTTTTGTGGCCACTATTTTTATAAAAATTTCCCCCAAGGGCTTGCTGTAATTTTCAGAGACAGCACATTCTAAATCATGTTTGGAAAAAAATTCCTCTAAGGGAAACACAATCTGCCGATATGCAACTCTGCTTGCAACACAGCCAACCTCTTTACATTATTTTACAGGGCAATTGCATCCCTTGGAGTCACGTCTCTGCTTTACATCTTCAAAATTAAAAAGCACATTTTCAGTGTGCAATTTTCCTGGAACAATAAACCAGCCTCCCTGAAAGAAGAATATAAGTCTCTAACAATTAGAAAGCAGAAAATATCCTGACTGCTTTAAAAGGACAGCATCGTTTAGTTTAGTTTTTTATTTGTTTGCTCCACTACCCTTTCAATTACATTTATGCCAACTTTAGATCTCAAAGATATTAGGATGAAGTTTGCATTTAAATTTTAATCAAAGTTTCTGGTATGCCCATCCTCTACAGACATTTCTACCTGTAAAAGATGTTTTTAAGCCCTTACTAAGCCTTTCTAGGGATCACACTGTCTTTTCCATCTCTTGAAGCGTTCTTATGTTGTACTCAGCTAATTGTACTACCTGGGAAGGTTGTATAGGAAGACCAAAGTGAAATTCCCAAGTAGAATACAGGTCCAAGCAAAACTGTTTAATAAAAGTTTTCGCAAAAATCCAGTATCAGTCTTACTATTTTTTAACAGGAGAAACTGGTTCACAATTTTAGCTCTAGTTATCTTCTTCCAAATTTATAAGTTCCCAACATTTGGAAGAGTAACATTAGAATTATAGTTTTCTCATATCAAGAAGAAAGAGTATTTCATGCATATCAAAGGATTTTGGAAACTCATCGAATTTATGCAAATAATCAAGAGTTGCTGCTTGTATTTCCTGATAAACTTCAGTTTCTCTGGAAGGAATTAAATGTTTCTTCACATGTAAATTATGAGGACAGCTCTCTTCTGGGAATATAGAGTTGTTAATACTGAACCTGATATAATTTGGAAGATAAACATGGGGACAGATTTAAGAATGGTTTTTTCTTAGCCTTTTAATGATAAAACCCAAATACTTGAACTTCAAGTTTGCTAACCTTTAAAGCCAAAGGTCTTGAGAGAGAAGAGCCCATGTTAATGGCTTAATGGAAAGTAGTAGAGACATTTGACAAAGGGAATTCATTTTAGCAGCACTTTAACGAAGTAAGTATTTGGCAAAAGGAACTGAGAGGCTGATAAGTCAAAGGTTGAGGTAGTAATGGACTGGATGTCTCTTGAATTATTGGGACTTGTTTGAATGATTTAGTAAAAGATATACTTAAGGCCATTATGGATAGAGCAATCAAAGGTGTCATTATCTCAATCTTCTCAACTCTGCTACTCCAATACTTCTTGAAATTGTACTTCCTCTCACTTCTTATTGCCTTTGCCCTGACGATTTTATATACTTATTATAGTATTAGCTTCTGAGTTAGCATCCTACATATCATTGTTCTTTGCCATGTTCCAATTTTACACAGAATTATTTTTCTAAAACACAAATGCTTAAAATTATATATGGCCGATGAGGACATAAATTGCTTCTATCTTAATGGACCAAATTATGTGGCAATATCAATCAGTATTAAAAATTCACATAACACTGAAAGTAATTTCACTTTAAGAATTTATCTTATAGCTATATTCACTCATGATGAATGCATAAAAAATGTGTGTTGTAGTACAGTAGACATAGAAAAGATTTGGGAAAAGCTAAATATCAGTACAAGACTAGTTAAATCAATTATGATACATTAATACTATGAAATTTATGTAGTCATCAAAATGAATGAAACAGTTCTGTATGTATAAAAATGTGCTATCTGTTAGACTTATTTATTTTGGGGGAAACTAAATAAGGTATAGAATAGTGTGTAGAGAAAGCATGTATAGCCAATGTGGAAAGGTAAACAAAAAAGTGTTCACAGGAATTGCTTCCCAGGAGGAATCTAGGAAGACATTTAACACCACAAATCAGTTTTCCCATTAAAAAATTTATATAACTAGAATTATTCATTTTTTTAGGGGGAAACATATTTCATTTAATATATGTTGCTGATATTTATCCATTTAGTTTCATGCAGCAGTGGTTTATTAATTTTCATTAATGCTTAACATTTTATTATATAATATGGTACAATTTATTTATTTTCTTTATTATTAACAGATATTTGAGAAATTTCATGTTTGAAGCTACATAAATAGTGCTGCCAGGAACATATCAGTAATGTCCTTTGGTACACATATGCAAGCATTTCTATTGGAGATAAATATGTGAATTGCTGTTTTATAAAATAGATTTGTATTCTGCTTTATTATATATTGACAATTTTTTTCAGTGTTTATATGCATTTACCTTGCATTAATAGGCTGTGAAAATTATGACTACTTCTAGTCCACATCAACAATTGGTACTGACAGTCTTTTAGTTCGTAGTCATTTTGGGGTGTGTGTGTGTGTATGTGTGTGTGTGACAGAAAGAGAGAGAGAGAAGTGGATTAATTTTTAATTTTTCTGGTAATGATATTGAACCTATTTTTATGTTGATTGGACATTTAGTATCTTTTTTTGTGAAATGCTCATTAAATTCTTTTCCTTATTTTTCTATTAGGTTGACTATCTTTTTCTTACTGATTTATAGAAATTCTTTAAACAAAAGACATATAATTAAAATAACTTATGCTCGGTGACTTGTTTTTCGCTTTCTTAATGATATCTTTTGATCAACTAAAGTTCTAAGTTTTATCATTGTAATTGCCTATATTTAGCATTTTTTTCCTATTTAAGAAATCTTTATTATTCCAAGTCATGAAGATATTCTTTGTTATTTTCTAGAACCAAGCTGCAAACAAATACCCACATACGCTGCAAAATAAATACCCATTTTATCTTTCCATAATACTTAATCTAGCACTTAACTGAACTTAAAAAAATACTTGTAATTTAACATGCACTAATTAGCAAAAAAAATTATAAAAAACCAAAGCTATTTCTTTTTACTTATGTGTATTTATTAAGAATCTACTATTTGCAGTACTGTGTAAGTTACCAATTTTAAAAATAATAAAAAAAATTGAATAAATATTTCTCTGAAAAACATGCACGAATGACAAATAGGCAAATGAATATGCTTAACATCATTAGTCGCTAGGAGAATAAGAGCAAAATCACAATGAGATACCTCTTCACTACCACTAGGATGGCTAAAGCAGAACAGATAAGTGTTGACAAGAATGTGGAGAAATTGAAATCCTCATACATTGCTAGTGGGATTTTAAAGTGGTGCAGAAGTTTGGAAAACAAGTTAGCAATTCGTTGGAATGTTAAACTTAAAGTTTCCATATGACTCAGCAATTCTACTCTTAGGTATATACCCAAGAAAATTGAAAACAGGTGTTCAAACAAAAAACTGTTCCCAAGTGCCCATATTAGCATTATTCATAATAAAAAGTAGAAGCAACTCAAATGCCCATCAACTGATAAATTTGATTTAAAATGTTGTATATCCCTACAAAGAAATATTACACAGCTATTAAAGAGAATGGAAAATGAGTACATGCTATAATATAGATGGATTTTGAAAACATTAGCTTTTGTTTATATGGTTCTATATGATAAAATTGTATGATTCCATTTATTTGAAATATCCAGAATACATAAGTCTATTGAGACAGAAGGAAGGGTATGTATATGTTTTCTTGGGCGGGGGGGGGCGGGAGGGTGGAAATTGAGGATTGTGGGAGAATGTCAAATAAAAGATTAATATTAGTGGGTACAATTTTTGGGGGGGACTAATGAAAATGTTCTAAAATTAAGAAGTGCTAAGGATTGCACAACTGTGACTGTACTAAAAAAACTGCTTTAGTGTACCGTCTTCTTTAAAAAAAAAAAATAACACTGCATGCTATTTATTATACCTTTGTTCCCTCAATCAGATGTGTGTTCCTGAAGAACAGAGGCTGTATATATATATATTTTAGTGTACGCCTTCGATGAGTCAATTTTTTTTAGTGGGAAAATACCTTAATCAATAAAAGGATTAAAAAGATGAAAAAACAAAATAAAGGGTATAATGACAGAATTACATTTATAAAAGTATGAATTTCATTAAAGAAATTCAAATAATTATTTTATCTCTCAAAATATTTTTATTAACTGCTCTTCTGACCTCTTTTGATAATATTTTCTACAATTTATGAGTGTAAACACCATCTCCATTTGACATAATAAATTAGCTGTTAATTCAGTGAAACGGATAACTAGGAAGAGTATTTTGCTTTAAATAAATGAAAAAAATCTATGACTATTATTTTTCAAAAATTAAAAAAATTAATATTAGTGAGTTAAAAATTTGCTCAAATTGCAGTGTGAAAAAAAAATGCACTCTGAGAAAAGGTAGAAAAAATTACGTAGAAAAAAATTATGTAGTCATCAAAATGAATGAAACAGTTCTGTATGTATAAAAGTGTGCTGTTGGACTAGTATATAAGGAATAATAAAATAGAGGTCATAAAAATTGAACATGTTGTATTTATTGAGAGTGATAGAAATATTCTTTATATGATAACTATTCAAGAACTTATACATTTGTAAAGTGTAATGTGTTGTTGATTCCATAAATAAGAAAAATATGATTCGTCTTTGTTTGTTTGTTTGTTTCTTTCTTTCTTTCTTTTTTTCTTTCTTTCTATTTTTTATTATGGTGACATTGGTTAACAAAATCCAGTAAATTTCAGGCGCACAATTCAACAGTAAGGCATATATATATTGCATTGTGTGTTCACCACTCATACTTAGATTTCTTTCTGTCACCACATATTTGACTCCTTTTACCCTTTTCATTTTTAATTTTCTCTATCTCAAAATTCCATCTTCCATGTGAATATAGTTTAAAAAATAATTAGTGACATCGTTGGGATGACCATAAGAAAAAGTATGTTTTTTTTTTCTCAAAAATTACATATGATGAGTTTGATATTCTTTTTTAGATTCCACAAGTAAGTGATACCTTGTAGTATTTTTGCCTTTCTTTGTCTAGCTTACTTCACTTAGCATAATGATCTCAAGGTTCATTCATGTCACAAATGGCAGGATTTTATTTTCTTAACAGTAACTAATTTTCCATTGTGCATTGTATAATAGAAATTTGCTAAGAGTGCAGAGTTTAATTAAATGTTCTCGCCAAAATAAATTAATTAATAAATTAATAAAAATATGTGAGATGATGGACCCATTAATTAACTAACTGAGAGGTATACTTTCTTTTTTTATATACTTTTACTCCTGGGCCATTAGTTTTTGTTTCTTCAGTTTCTTCTGGTGAATCTTCTGCGCAACTGCCTCTTTGGTTTAGGAACCATCTGCTCTTTTTCAGTAAAGATCATCTCAGTGTGGCAAGGAGAGCTCATGCATGGGTCAATCTGCCCATGAGCTCCATAAGTTCTTTATGGCATCTTGGGAGCTTTGTTCGTCTGGATGACCAGAGAATCTACACCTGAACTCTTAAGTCCAGCATTACTCTCTGCATTTTTAAGTATGTGCAGTAAAAATTCAGTGCTCTTTTTGGACCACCGACCCTTTTTTAGCCTGGGCACACCTACCAACTCCACCATTGTAAGGATGGAATGGCACACATTGCTTCTGTATAGTGACATCCCTCAGACACTTGGTGCCTTTTCAGATGTGCATACCCTTGATGGACTTGTGAGAAGTTTCATGAGTGTTCTTAAAGGGAAGATAAAGATTTGAACCTCTTGATTTGCATGATTTTGTGGGGATTTCTAGGTCAAGTGAATAGCAAACCATTTTCAGAGGTCACTGCAGGCTGCTTAGGGGAAGAGCAAGACAAATACTTTCATAATGTATATGTGTATTGAATCATCATGATGTACAGTTGAAATATTTTATAATTTTATTTGCCAAATATACCTTGATCACTGAAAAAAATATGTATTATTTTTTTAGTCTTATATCTCTACAAGCTATTTTTCTGATATAGTATTTTCTCAGTAAGCTTATGTATTTTTCTGACATTCTTCTCTGTACCATCTCCTTGGTTTCCACAACCCTCACCAATGCCACTAACTGACATGCACACAAAATTATAACTTATGTTTTCCTCCTCGTCAGAATACAAGTAGATGCTCAGAAATAGGATAAATCATATAAAAACAAGTGAAAATATAAAATGGTTCAAAATGTAACATAGTAGAAAAAATAAGAGAAAATAAATGAGGGAAATAAGGTGAATGTAACATGATTTTAAGAAATTATTTTGGGATAACTTGAGCTATTTGAAATGTTTGGTTTTCTGATAAAATAAAAGAAGGAAAACGAGTTATAATACTTTCATAAGGTGACTCTTACTTAAGTAAGAATTAGATTAGTGAGTGATGAAAAAAAGAGGCAAATAAATATTAGGCATATTAGAAAGGAAAAAAAAAATCTCTGACTGATTAAATAAAGAATATGAGAGTGGTGAAGGTTTTAAAGGTTATAATGTCATGTCACATTTCAAGGCCTCTAGTGTCCCTTAATTTTAATATGCACATAATGTACCAGTTTTTGACAAATATGACATGATCAAAAATCACAAGTACATTTAACACCATTGATAAATATTATAAATTATTATCAAAATATTTATGTTAGTACAAAAAACATTCCCATTTATAAAGCTCTCTGATCTACTTTTAACTCTTTCAGAAATTTAGTCAGAAATCTGTTTCATCCCTAGAGATGTCAAATTCTATAGTATTGTAACCTAATTTCCTATCACAATATTTCTTATTCTCATCTACAAGTATTTTAAAGAATGTGATATTGCTATAAAATATTGATAATTATACCAAAATAAATTATCAACAAATTACTCATAAGCTAACAATTGATTAAAAATTTATGTGATTTGTTTTAAAAAAATATTTAAAGTATTTAAATCTAAGATATTTTGTAATTTTCAGAAATCTTTTGAAATGACAGTAAATAATTCAAGTAAACTAAAATCTTGAATTATTTTGAATTATTAAGTCTAGCAAAGTAAATCTAATATCCATTTCAACAGAATTTCTACATTTGAAAATCTTATGACAAATATTTATTAAATTCACAATATCCTAATACTTTAGTTGTTGACACAATGGATGCACTTTTTTTTTTTCTGCAATTGACATTTTTCAGTGTTAAAGTACCGAAGCAACTGGTGCAAGAAGTATAATGTAGAAGAATATTGGTAAATTTGTTTAAATTTAATCTCAAACATTTATATGAAAATATATGAATGTAGTTTGAGTAGTTGCTATGGCATGCATTACAGTTCTTAGTCAAAAGGCCTTTCTTGTCCATTTTCACTTGTCTTCTACTATAAGTGCTGAATTGCTAAAAATTAAATTTCCCATCCACTTTTGTAGCTAGGGGTTGCCACACAATATTTGTATAGAATTCACTAGCACAATGATGAGTAAATGCCACAAAACAAAGAGTGGATGGAAAGAAAAAGAATCCATGTACCCTCCTGGCATATCAAGCTTCTTCACTAGAACTAGACTGTCTCCTCTCAAAATTTTATGTTATGTGAAGCAAACTCTAATTTTTCAAGTTGCTATTTGTCATCTTTTTGACTATTTGAAGCCAAGCACACCACAGATGATAAAAGTATCATGTATTTTTTAGTAATGTATATTGATTTAAATATTTTAAGATGTGCACTTTTCTCTCCTTTCCTTATTAGCCAAATTAGTATTTTAAATATATTTATTCATCTATTTTTTATCCTTTACACTCCCATTTTTAAAAGAAAATAGAACTTTCCCATAAATAATTTCATTTTTATGTGTTAGTTTTACAACTAGCCTATCTTATGCAGATGGATGGTATGATAAACATGGCAGTGAAAGGAAAATACATATATATGGTAACAAAAAGCTCAAGAAGAAGTCTCTGATGAGTATCATTTTTTTTTGCATATATATCCATCGACATGTTTTGACAAATATTTCCTCATTTTATACCCATTTGATGAGGACTTGTAATGTGTCAGATGTTGTGCTGCATCCCGGGAATACAGATAGAGCAAAGACTCTTCCCTCAAGGTGCTTATAGTTTACCTGGGGACACAACTTTACACTCTGCAAAGAAAAGTGCTGAGAAAGAAAGAGTTAGGGCATCTAGAAAGGATTTAACATTTATGCCCTTATAAATGCTCCTGATCGAGTATTAAATGGTGGTTATAATCCAAGCCAATTCTTCCCTCCTACCTGGTTGTGTCCAATCAAAGGAAGATATGCCTGCTTCTCATTGTATAAGGTACTATCAACTTGCCAAGCCATGTGACTGCCTGCATCTTTCTAGAAGGGATACCTTTCCTTGAATCATAAGAAAGACCAAAAAAGTAGTAGGATCAGCTGATATATAAAAGGAACTCTTATCTTTTCTGAAGGGTCAAGGAGGCTTACCTCAAATAATGGCTATGAATCTTATCTTTGTATATAGTAAGAGTTCCCTGTTCAAAACAATAAAGAGCTTTCTTGAATAAGATAAACGCATATGTGGAAATTCAATGAAATGTGCACAAGCAAGTTGAATATTGGAAACTGGGTATAGAAAATAGGAAATAGAATCTTGAAAATGTGTGTGCGTATGTGTGAAGAAAATTAGATCTTAAAGGTCTATATTGCATAGCAAGAATGCTATGAGTATATGTTTTTTACTGAAACAGTTTCTATCCATAAGAGGACAGATTACCATACTCTAAGTTAAAGATTTACTTGTATCAGGATGACATTACATATTTTAATTTACTGAAATAGAATATTGCCTCAAAGACCAAGAAAATGATAGTAATGCAGAGAAGAAACAATCTTCATTCTCAAAATGAAACAAATTTGTCATTTTGATATCGAAAAATGAAATGGGTCATAATTTAGGGAAAACTTCAGAACTCAGAGAATCAATATTTTTTTTTCAGATTTACCATGAATGAACACATTTACCCATAGGCAAATCTATTTGATGTACTTTGTGAATTCATTACCACAATCAAGATAATAAATATATTCGTCACTATAAAAGATTTCTCATACCTCTTTGTAAACCTTTTATCCCTTTCCAGGTGTGCTTCCTGTCCATATAGATTAGTTCTTCTCTGAGTCTCAGACAGGGATTATCATTTTAAGTGTCTGCATCAGAGATGTTATAAACATCAGATGATAACTGGAAACCAAATTAAGCTCACTAATTATGGTTATCAAATATTCAGATGGCACATGCATGAATAAAGTAGAAAATTAAGGAATCACATAATTGATGTATAGGGAAGGTAAATTAATTCTGGAATATAGAGATTATCTTGTCCATTTTGCTTTATTTCAATTTTACAGACAAAACTAAACCATTTCCAAGTTCTAAGATTTAATAATTTTAACATTTCAAATCATTGTTATAAAACCAATAAGTGAATCAAATCAATATTATAAAATTTAAAAGAAAGAAATGTTGATATTTGCCTAATTAGGATGAAACAATAAATTCTGTGAGTGGATCCTGGGAAAAACTGATATGATAGCACCTTTGAATAGAAACTTACTGTGTTTGTGTTGGTTATGACAAGCTCAGCATGAGTCAACACTCTGATCATACCACTGAAAATATTATCATGACAGGGTATTAAATTGCTTAATCAAATACTCATGTCCAGATAAAGAAAGTTATTCATTCCATCTACTATGCAGTTCAAACTTGGAATAATTTCTCCTATACTATACAACTAATGTAAAAAAAACCATTGGCAAATTAGCATGTGTTCAGAGCAGTGAGGTGTCTGAAAACTGACAGATGAGGAAAGATGAAAGAAACAGGTATTTTAGTCTGAAGATAAAAGACTTAAGAGAGTCACAATAGATGCTTTTAAATATTTGAGTAGTTATTCTGTTTGAGAAAGAATAGATTCTACATATTCTATATATTTTTCAGACATCATTGGTGTATTTTATTAAAGTTTTAGTGAAGTAGTTGCTACTTCTTAAAAAGAAGATCTTTGGAATAATGAATGATTTGAAACTGTAGAATAGGCAGACAGATTACATAGTGATATCATCTTTACTCAAAAATTTGAATAGCAGCTAATTTATTGCTTGTAGTATATGTTTGATTAGCACATCTGCTTAACAGTGGAATAGCCATGATTTTGACAGGTAATTTAGAAAAAATAGCAAAACACCATTAATAAAATTAGTTATCAGCTGAAATTATGTGAATAACCGTTATCATATGAAGAAATATGGGGACTTGAAGTCTTAAAGCAGGATTGGAATTTGATTCTTGCTGAAAAGTCTGAACGATTCTGAGATGTCTGCTCAATATAGGCTCCATATAGAGTGCTGTCTCACTTACTTGATTGCAACATCTTTAGGAAGCATTGAATCTAAAGACAGATAAATCACTTTAGATCAGAGTTAGCAATGAATGAATCATCTGAGGAAGATGCAGACATGGAAAGAAGGAAATAATACACACATGAAAAAAGGTAATAAGAAAAACTGAGTCATAAGAATGGCTAAGAAAATAGAGGTGCAGGTAGGATATATGAGAATATAAAGAAAGGTTGGTTACCTGATTGTCTATTAGATCACAACAGCTGATGTTAGACATGATGTTTTAAAATGGTTTCAAATTTTATTTTATGGAAACAGCTGAGCAGCTGTTAAAACAATTTCCTTTGCTCTTTACCCTCCAGAGTAACTTGATACTAAATCCTGAGAGGACCTAAGGCTGTCTCTACTACCTGCAATCAAAAAAATCCCAATTAATATATACCTTTATGTACAAATATTTAATTTGAGATAGATGGAATGTAATTAGCATGAGATCTGAAAAAAGGAGATGGAAGAGACAGGCTTTAATGAATGTACTACATTAATACATTCTAAACATTCTCTAATTCCATTGCTCCTCACTCAACATTGGGCTGATTTCTTTCTTGACAAGCAGTTTTGTTATAATTTGACCTTTCTTGAAAATTTCTCTTTAACAGTTTATTTACAAATGTGCCCCAAGTATTGCTTTTTTTAGAATCACCAAGAATATTTGTTAAAAATACATATTCTTAGATCTAATAACACTGAATCAAACTCTACTGAATTACAATCTCTGGAGTTAAGTCTTAGGAGTTTGCATTTTAAGCCTTTGCCCTGTTACTTTTATGCACACCAAATTTAACCACTGTCTAACATAGAGAAAATGTGCTGACCAGTCAGTATAAATATGTCCTAACATCTAGCAGAAAATGTCAATCCGAGTCCTAGTAAAACCACCTTCTCACTTTGTCCCTTAAGTCTGGTGGTTGGGGCTTCTTATTATTGTGAATGCCTGGATTCCCTTACTGTCTCCTATTTGTTTGTTTTTGCAATAATTTGTAATTTGTTCTAGCCAATTCCTTACATTTCAATCCCTTCAGTTTATATATTCAATGTGACTTTATTTTTTCCTCTTTATTTCCTGACACTGGTTCAGATGACCAGTATTCTCTTTAGTCGAAAAGATACTTGCTTGAGTCAAAGACCATATGAAATAAACATTAGGGTCAATTTTTAACTTAGTTTCTAGGAAACTCTGCATATTTTCAATCGGTAACTATTGGGGAAGGCTGTACAAAAAAAAAAAAAAGTGAGGGGGAGTTAACCAACATTTATGTTGCTTTTTGACTTGGCTCTATACCACCCAAATCAAAGGCTTGCAACTTTGAGCAGGGGTATATGTATTACTGTTCTCCTAGGTTCAGCGTCTAGCCCTTTAACACAATTATGTAAGTTATTATTAATATAAAAGGCTGTTTTCCCACTGAAAATAGAGAGGTAATTCATAAACATGAATGAAGCACTTCAAAGTTAAGAATAAGTTAGGAAAGTGGAGGCTATCTTGACATTTTATAAATCTTCTTGAATGTCAAAGAACACTTAGTTTCCAACTTAGTTACCAGCGTAGGCTGAGAGAGTTACTTATTTCCTATAGGGGCTGTCAGGTTTAAAGATTTTGCTGTTATTCCTTTTAATTCAGGAAGAAAAAACTGAAGAATTTATTCCCAAATCATTTCAGTTTATCAAATTAAAGCAAACATAACAGTGAGGAATGTAAATCATTATTTCTTATAGCTCAGATTCCTGATTGTCTTGAGAAGAAGGAGTAGGAGCTATAGTAAAGACTTCTTTAGAGCAATATAATAACCTTGTTTGCTGAGAGTACATTTATTCTTTGAAAAAAAATTACTGTCTTTCATTTCTGGGCAATATGTTCAATGATAGAGTTACAAAGATGGATAACACATTTCCTGTCCTTGACAATCAAAGGTCTTAAGAAAATAAAGAGTGGTAGTACAAATAAATAAGTGAAATGATTACTATGTTTTGTTTTGCTTTGTTTTGTTTTGTTTTGTTTTGTTTTGTTTTGTTTTGTTTTGTTTTGAGTGCCCTGGGGGAAAGCATGGGAAATGAAGCAGAAAATGGAGAGACTGCATTTGGAGTGAGGAAGAAATTGTGTTGAGTATTCAGACAATTTAGATAATACTATTTTTATATTTTCTTTCTTAACAATTTTAAAAAGTAGATATTAACACCGTTACTTAAAGGAGTAATTAAGTTTGGAGAGATTAAGTCATTTGCCAAAGTTAATTTTCAACCTTTTATTGTAGGTCAATTGTCATTTGTTTGATCTCTGAATACTGGAGCTCTCCAAGCCTGAGTCCTCTCACCTCTCTCGTCTCCTTCCATACTACTTCTTACATCAGCTGTTCTTACATCTTGTGGCTTTAAATATTATGTGACCATTGTGCTGACTACTCTCAAACTAAATCTCTAGCTCAAATGTCTTCTCTGCTCTCCATACTTACATAGCCAACTGCCTAATTGATATTTACATTTTTTATCTATAACAGGCACTTAATACGTTCAATATTGAACTTCTGACATCTGTCATCTCTCAAGCCATTTCCTCCTGTAGCAGTCCCCATTTGATTAAAATACGTCTCCATCTTTCTTGTTTCTTAGGCCCCAAATCTAGAGTCACTTTTGGTTTCTCTTTTTGTCTTAAAGCTCTCTTCAAAACTCCTTTGTCTCCTCAAACATGTATCCAGATTTTGATCACTTCTTATTACCTTTCTTCTCTGAGGTTTCTCTTAGATTTTAAAAAGGACTACCCTAAGATCTATCTCATCTACTTATCATGTTTATATTATCTGTCTATGTAATCAGTTCTGGCTTCCTGAATACACAGCCTGTACAGTTTCAAAGCAGCTCAGGTTTAGAAGGATCTATGTTTGGTTTAATGATTTATCATCTCCATCTTGAAATTATTTATAATTTCATCTTTAAATTTGTGTTCTGTAAATGTAGTTCAATAGAAGAAAGGAACATGCATATTAGCAGAGAAGCAAGCGTTATATGTGTGTTTACTGCTATTCCTTGATGCTCCAATCACAAATAGCTTTTGCAATGTCCAAGATCACAGAAATCTGGGGAAATTGCAATGCATGAAAGTTTAGTAAGACTTCAGGTAAGTCTGCTATATCTATAATTAAGTGGAAGTGCTAACAGTCTAGAGATGCCACACTTTCATTTGAACCAATATGTGTTTCCGATACAGAAAGACAGCAATGACATTGTCAGAAACATAGACAACCAAGAAACCCTAACACATATTTTCTTAGTCATGTTACTTTCTTCTATTAGCCAACCACTTATGAAAGTGCTGCCTCTGAATAGGAAAGATGGGAAAAAATTAAAAAGATAGGGTAACTCATAGTACTGTTCCTTTTAATCATTCCTTACTAATCAATAAACCAAAAGTAAAGAGTATTGGTTAAATATATCTGTAACAAGAAGTTACAATTAGTAAAATAAAATTAGTTGAGTTAGCTTGTGTACATTTCTACCACTCTAGTAAGAACAAAATACATATGCATATCTCAATTATAAAATATGAGATGTAATTTCAGCAATTTCACATATTTGTTAAATGCTCTTATTTGCATTTAAAACCAGCTTTGTGCAACACAAGAAATGAACAGTAATGGTATTGTTTTCCCTGCTTTTTGATCAAGTAGTCCCACATTTTCATTCTGTACTAGACTCAAATTATATAGTTAGCCATGATAAATGTATAATATATATATGTTTATACATATACATATGTTATAAACAATGCATTAAATCAAACATATTAATGTAATATATTAATAATATATATTATATATGAGTGCATATATATAGTATATATATTAACACAGACATACATACATATATATTTTCCTTGTCTCGCTCTAGTCCTGGATGCTATGAATTTATCAGAAAAAGTTTATTCATTCCTCTTACTGATGGACACTAGAGTCAAAAACTCTAAAAACTCTAGTTTTGACTATAAAATACATAAAACTTCTATAACATATTTTTAACCTTTTTTTGTAAACATACACATTTTTTCTTTAATAAAAATCTGGTAGTTGAATTGCTCAGGCACACTGTAGGTAGGTATATGTTTAAATTTATAATAAACTGTCAAACAGGTCTCCGAAGTGATAATATTATTTGACACTTCCATGAGCAATGTATGGGATGTTCAGTTATGCCATACATTTGCAAACATACACTAGTCTTAGGCTTCTATATGCTCGCTATTTTAGTGGGTAACAATTGTCATATTACTGTGGCTTAGTTTGAATTTTTCTGATATTTATTAAAATTATTGACATTTATTGATCTTTTATATGGTATCTTGTTATGACTTTTTTTATTGAATTGTTTTCCTATTAATACAGATTTATAAAAGTTCTTCACATGTCTGCATAAAAGTTGTGGGCAAGATGTATGTATTGTGAATATTTTTTCCCAGTCTGCCTTATTTATGGAGGCGAAAGTCATTAAGCATTGCAAGATGAATAATTTAAAGATTTTTTCTTCAATGAGCATACAATAACTAACACTAATGAGGAAGCTTGCTGCACATTTTTAAAGGATTTTAGTAGATACCTTTTTTTCTTTTTGTGGTTGAGAAAGTAGACACCTTTCTAAGACTAAATGTCTCTAATTCTAAGTACTGACACAACTCGATTATATTTAATGCTTGCAATTTCCAATGTGACTTTCAATTTTCATATAGTCTGTATTTTGGAGTTCACACTAAAATTTAAAACCTTTTCTTATATGATAATAAATTTTGTATCTATTACATATAATCTTTTGTGTTGTTTGCTCATTTATTTACATAATGATGAATCTAAATAAATTGACATCTTCTTGACATCTGCCCCAAACAAGTATATTCTGGTGTCCATACTTAAACTGTATTAAACTAAAACAAATAAAATTTTATATCAAAAGTTATTTATTTACTTTAGAGATGACATAATAAGTAATGATTGTAGTTACTGAAGTCTAACCACCAATGAATGAATACTTTACAGTTTGTTGGGAAGTGTATGATTTTACTTGACAGTATTACTTAAGAGATGCTTTGTTTCCCAGAAACACCAAATCACATTCCGGTACCAACTGAAGATGTGAGAATGGACAAGAGTGAATTAGCATACAAATATTGTATAATACAATGAAAATCTTAATTCTAAAATTTTAATTTTTAAATAAAATATAAAATATTTAGGTCTTAATTATAGAGATATACTTTGTAAATTATTTGAAATGGGTACAATTTTTCTACAATGCCAAGTATTTTATCATATTAGAATATTAAATAATAATATCATATTGTTGATAAATGACTACTAGAAGCAAATAATTTTTGAATCCTTATGTTCCTTATAAAAATAAAATAACAGCAATGAATCATGGTAACATTGATAACAAAATAAAGTTGTAAAGGACCTTTGTTTTTATATTTACATCTGATTGAAAAATAAAAATTCACTTCTCAGATGCTACTCATTTTTTTTTTAAACCAGAACAATGTATTGATCTAAATACTTAATTTTTCAAGCATTTTCTTCCTGAGGAAGTTGTCTTCTGTCAATTCATCTACTCCACACAGTTGGAATTCATAGCATTCCATCTAAGGAGCTTAGCTTTCATCTATGATTTCATAGTCTTTAGCTGTGAGAAAAAGCTGCAACTTGTTTTTCCTTGCAATCATTTATTTCCAAATAATTCCTTTTCTAATCTGTCTAATACTGAGTAAGCATTATATTTCTACTTTACTTTCTTAAAAACTATTTTATGTTTCGCTACATTGGTTTTCTTTAAAGGCCTTTCACCCAGGTCCCAAATGACTATCATGAGTCATTTATTAGTTATTTTTGTTCAAGATTCAAAGTGTAGCTGGAAGTAGAGGTAAATTTCTGATGGGAGGTCATAAATAAGACCTAGTGAATTAATTATCTTCTGTCAATATTTCTTAACAAACATTGTTTGCCAGATAGTCATTTAAAAGTTTATTGCTTTCCAAGAAATATTTAGACAAGAAGATACTGAACTATTTTATATGTATCTTTGATTTAATCTCTAAGAACCCCAATGATTATCCTCAATTTACAGAAGAGCATACTGAACCTTAGAGAGGTTAACTTCACCCCAATGGTTGCACAGTTAAGAAGTAGCAGATTCTGGATTCATTCATGTCAGTTGACTTTGAGCCTATATTCTTAAACACTAACCAACATGGATTTCTCAGAAAAGTAAATATAAATAGTGGAAATATATTACTTTCCTATAAGATTATTATTTTAAAACTAATAGAGGCAAACAACACACACTGATATTTTAACAGAAAATGGCTCCATTGCATCGCTCTCTTTTTTCCCACACTTTACTTTTATTTAGTTTAAAAAGCTCCTTGTGACCTTAGTTAACCAACATCCTGCTTTATTTTATTTAAAGAACTTTTTGTGCTCTAACAATAAAAGAAAAGATTATGAAAATAGTTTCTTAACCATGAACTGAACAAGTACATGGTACGTAATATTGGAGGGAGGAGGTAGTAGAGAGATTAGTTATCAGCCCAGACCATTTGTTCAGTTCCGCTGTTTTGTGCCTATGAGCAAGACCTATAAAATACCAGATTTGTATCTTAATCCAGTCATATTTGGCTAAATTATTTTATTTAAGTTATTCAATTTGCTAAGCATCTGTGAAGTCATTTGTATAATGAGGCTAAAATTTCTTGTCATACAGACTTACAAAAGGACTAAACAAGATGATGATATAAGAAAAGCTCCTTGAAGGTATGAAACCCTCTAATCGTTATTATGTGTTCCCTATACTGTATTTCCTCACCACTGCACCTCAGATGAGTCTGATGCCTTCAGCATAATGTATCTCAAAATTGTCAGCCAGTAACAGCAAGCCATTAATCAGCCTTTCTTTTCCCAATTTCTCTATTACCTGAAGACCTCCTCTCACTCTGATCTCATTTGACTTGGCTTTGCACTTATTCTTGACCTTGGCATTTTAACTATTTTTGTGACTCTTTTTTCTTTATTGACTTTTTATAATTTATTTTATTATGACTCTGTATCACCCCATGTGATCCTACATGAATCTCTTGTTTCTTCCATTCTGAATTTGGCTGTGTGGATCCCAAATCTAACCCTAAACCCATAGTAACCTCCCTCATAGGACATCTCACCCCCTACATTCATTGCTTATGAGGAAAACATTCAGATACCTCTCCCTTTATGTCACCTGATTGGTGTATTTTAATACATTTTTTAAAAAGGCTCACCTTGATTTATTTCTAGCATTTTCAGTATATAGCTGTGTATAGTATTCTTATTGGTCACTCAAGATATTGATATATATGTATATAACCAACTGATAATGAGGATTTATCATTTCAAGGGAAGCGTAAAATTTTACCCCTATTTATATCCCTTTACCCTCCTTACTTTTACAATATAATAGGTAGATATTTCTTCTACATACATTGAACACCACATCAGATGGTGTTATAATTTTTCCTTCAATAATCAAATATTTTAAGATTCTTTACAAGTAAGATAGTCTATTGTATTTACCCTATTTCACCCATTCCAAATTTCTTTCTTTTCTAAAGTTTCAAATCTTTTTTTATGACCATTTTTTAACTATTTATAGAACTTCCTTTAGCCATTCTTTAATGATAAGTTTGCTAGTGACAAATTCTCTTTGCTGTTATTCATTGTTAAATGTCTTTATCCTGAAGGATATTTTCATCAGATGTTGAATTTGGGGTTATTTTTGTTCAGCACTTGAAAAATGCTGCGCCACTTTTTCTGGCCTATATGGTTTCAGATGAGAAATTCTCTGTCATTTGAATTGGTTTTCTTAAGTAAGCAATGCATCATTTCTTTGTGCTGTTTTTAAGATTTTTCTCTTGACTTAGGTTTTTAGAAGTTGGATTATGATGTGTCTTATCCTGAATTTCTTTGGGTTTATCCTAACTGGGGTTTTCTCAACACATTTACAAAAGGAGAAACAAACACCTACACTCACAGACCTTTAAAAAAAAAAACAAAAAACACTATTCTAGAATATTGAGTTTAAAGACATGGTATGTTTAATTTTCAACCTTTGTGAGTCATACCATTGAATAAAGCCTAGCAAATTAATGACCTACAAATTTAAAACTAGTCCAAGCTGAAAATAATAATTACATCTTTACTACTTACTCCTAGATTACACATGACTAATGAATCATTTGTCATAATTAAATTCTGAGAAAATTAATCTATAAAAGAGAATTTTATCTGAGACTAATGTTCAATTATAAGACTTTTTAAAAAATATAGTGAGTTCTTTTAAAAATGATGGTTTTTAGAATGAGTCAAAATTTATTTTTTTAAAATGGCTTGCAAAAGAAAATTGAAAAACAATATCTTTACATGTAGTTGGTTGAATTTTAAAGAATGCAAATTTATGTGTACAAAATGAGAAGTTTATTTATAAAGTTTCTAAAAATTTTACTAAATTTTTGTACAGCATTTTTTTCTATTGGTTGGAAAAATTATCTATCAGTCCTAAGGAAACTCATAGCTTCTAATATTTCCTGGGTAAAAATTTTTGCCAGAAGATGGCTTAAGCTCAAGTGAAAAATGGCACACACAAAGTAATAAAGGAAGAGAATGTAAAGACAGAATTATTTATAGAGGTATGGGCAAAGTTATGAGATTTCATAACTCCGTGCTTTAAAAGAAGGGGAAGTTGTTACTATCTCATGCCTAAAGAAACAATAGAAGAGGCAATATCTAGAATTCAGGGAAAATGCATAGTCATAGGTCATGGAGGGGAAAGCAGCCACTGCCAAAACTTGTCTTGGCAGAAACAGATGGAGTGAAGAGAGACATGGAAAGGGTAAGTAGGAAACATAAGTAAATACTTTGACCTATTTTTCCTTCTCTTTCTTATCTCTTGACATACTTTTTATTGTCCAAAAATGACAAAGATCCAGATGGCAACAGAGCCTGCCTAAGTAAGACAGTCCATATTAGTTAGCCTCTAGGTCTAAATTAAGGCAGAAGAGAATAGATCTCGAGGGATAAATGGGGCTGATCAGTTGAGGGTTCACACGTTATTCTTACATAGTGGAAAGGTGTATCATTCTTGCACCAACAAGCATCTTTCTAGCTTCCTCAGTGGTATATAATTCCCACAGGTTTTTAATCATGAGCTCCTACTTTTATTGCTCAAATTTTAGGTTCTATATCCTCTATCGCTGTGAACATATAAACTTTCTGGTCCCTCCTCAGCCCAACTCTATAGCCCCTAGTTATCTCTGTCCACTTGGGGATAAAGATGGAGGAACATTAAAATTCCCGTGATTCTCTGACTGCAAGAAGATTTGGGGAATAGTAGGAATCTCTTCTGCCAATTCATTTTGTAACACTTATTCTTGGAACTTTATTTGTATAAGCTCCAGTCTAAGAAAATAAGTCATCAATCTTTCTGCAGTTAAGTTCTTTTTGAACTATTGGTCTTCTGTCATCCACTCCCTACCCTAGTAGGCAGCTGAGGGAATAAAGACCAAAGAGAAATGGTCAGGACATTCTTGTGGCCTTCAAAATTATCTAATTTTCTTATTTACTTAAAAATTTCTTTCAAAGTTTTTCTCTTATTTCAAATCATATGTCTTTATCGGTTTTGGAATGAGACATGTCTCTTATATCAGATTTATTTCTTTTTCACGTTATTGTTTATAGTATAAACTCTTTGCTTTGAAGAGAAAAAAAATAGAAAACTGTGATTAAACATCAAAATTTCTTTTATATAGGCGAGCTATTTAAATTATAAGATTCTTTGGTTTAGGACCATAGTATGAGCTATGAGTTTTTAAAGCATTTTCTTAAGAAACTTGGCTGGTTACTTTGCTTTCACTTGTATCCACCACCACCCAACCCTCAACTGCCTAAGCAATGGATGCAACAAAGTTAATGGGTAGGATATCCAGGTAGAAAGAAAACAATCATGGAAAGAAAATCAAATCTGTTACTATTTCCAAAGGCCATGCCAGATATATTGAAGCAAATAGATTTACTTTGGGAAGTTTTACCCTTAGAAATGTGGAATGGTATATATACATATTGGAATCTATAGTGCCGAAGGTGTTTAAAATTATGTCTGTTTTACTAAAAGATAATTATGTAATAATGGAAGTTATTTGAGTACATCATCATCTTTACTTGTAAACCAGTATTGTACATTTAAAAATGAATTAATGATAGTACTGCATACATCTTTTGTATACATATTACAAAAAAAAGTGCCTATACCACATGAATCTTATCAAACCTCTAGATTCAGTAGAGACTTGAGTCACTAAAAAAAATAATGTTTTTATAGTTTCACCTCTCTTGTGATTAATGCTACATTTTATTTTGCTTTAAAGTGATTGTTCAGAGAAATAAGTCAGAAATTATAAACTTTGACTGACTATAATCGTAAAAACTTAAGTAAGTTTCAACTGTGTTTGTGAAATAGTTTTTAAAGAATTTAAACATTGTATTGAAATTACCTTTCTCAGCGAAGTAAAGAAAGTCGAAGCATGTTTACAATTTGGAGCCCAAAGGGCACCATCAACACAATGTGTTTTGGTAAAAAGAACCGGGTAGGGCAAGGTTTCTTATGATTAAACTATACATTTTCTCTTTCTTGTTACCTTAGATACAGGTTTTTTTTTTTTACAATTATTAATATACAATGAGAAGTGAGAAGTCTCAAAAAATTTAAGTTTAACTACCAATCTACTTTCTAAATGTAATACTTTAACTTCTTAAGCCCCTGAAATTTGTTCACAATGCTTTGACTACTACAAATATAAACCATTAGAAATATGATAGCCTAACTGTTAACTATTTAAACTATGTGAATCATTATTATTACTTTTTCAATCTTTTGCAAAATGTCATAAAAACACAGCTTTAGCAACTCTATCCTGATTGCCAACCAAAGGTCATGCTACTTAGAAATTCTGGGAAAACTGATCAATTTTAAATAAAATTTCCAAAATTAAATTTGTCATACATTTTCACTAAACAATAACTTGTCTTATATTCCCTAATTCTGATTATATCACAATCAACTTTCTAACCATCCTCATGAAAAATGGCAGATTTTTAATTTTCTCTTTCTCTGCACTCAAAATCTAATTAGTTGTTATCATCTGTGGATTCTGCTTCATTGTTAGCTCTTCCATTTTGTGACTTCTTTATTTTTAAACATCTTATTGTCTGCCATTCTTTGATTTCTAATTAACTTAGTTTTTTCATGCCTCCCAGGGTTTTGTTTTGTTTTGTTTTGTTTTGTTTTGTTTTGGACTTATTGAGTTTTACTGATATTCTCACTGCCTGTCTTACAAATGCATAACCATTCTACTGGTCTGGAAGCAGCATAATTTATATTTATTTTTAGTGGTCACACTTAAAATGTAATGTGTGCTTGAATTTAGGAAACTTAAAAACAATACAAGGGCCTTAGAATTATTTATTTTCAATTACTCTCCTTTTTTACATGTTAATGTCTTGGTTTTTTCTTTATTTATAAATTTGCCTACTTTTTATTGTAGCCCATATTAGTCATCAATTATTATTATTTTATAGTGTCAAAACATTTAGATTTGCTCATATTTGCTATTTTCTCACTTACTATTTCTTTTAAATATTTGTCTTGCCTTCTAGATTGTCTTCTGAAAATTGCCTATTCAGATGGCTTCAAGGAAGGTCTGTGCTCTCTACTTTTGTTTACTGTTGTTTTGACATTTGTAATGAAAGTTTCATCTGGTACGTATGGTATGCATGCCTCTAGATGGCTCCTAATATTCTTTGCCTCTTGGCGTTTCATTTACTCATTTGTGTAATTCCTTTCCCTTTAAATGTTAGCTGTTCCTAATGTCTCTCTTCTAATAAATAAAATACAGTAAAAATGTTGGGATGTCATTTCTAATACTACTTTTACCAAAAGTTTGTGGCTTCCATCTTGTTGACTTCTTCTTATCACTCCATTGTTTACTGTAATGGAAGTTAGTTGTCATGTCTTGAGCTACTGTAGGCAGAATGTTACATAATAAAGAACTGAGGAATGTATATAAGGAATAGTCATTGAGGAACTAAAACCTTTAGTTCAACAAACTACAAAGAACCAAATCCTGCCAATACCCAGGGAATGAGCATGTAATAGTCTGTTACAACTTTATTGGTAACCTGTCTGGAATAGTTCCTGAACTCACATGCCACTTCATGTGTTTCCCTATTATTAATCTTCTCATTTTCAATCATGCATTAGATTTGAATAATGCACAGTTCTCAGATCTCTTAGTAGATTCTAAGCTCCTTTAGGATCAAGATTTATTTAGTAACTTGTACAAATTGTCTATAAAAATATAAATAAAATACACATAAAATTTATGGGATATTTAACATATTATTGATACCGCTAGAACAAAATTTAATAAAAAATAGAGGGGAAAATTAAGAATATCAAGAAAGAAAAAAGTAGAGTACAAAACAAGTATAAAGCAAATAAACTCATGGAATCGAATATAATGGAAGATGGAATTCCAGTTCTTATGTTAATTAAGTGGTGGTGGCCCAATTCTATATAGATGGATAGACCTATATGAAAGCTATTGGAGGGGGGTAATTCATCTATTAAATACACTTTTTATCGGACATCTTACAATACTGTGACATTTAGACTACCTGGTCATTAAAGAATTCATTATTTAAAAAAGGGGGTTAAAAAGTACAGAATTAATTATATTGCTGTGTGACTTACAATTATAGACTCGTTGGACTCTAAGGAAGCACCTAACTTAGGTTTAGAGAAGGCTACCAAAACTAATTTATTTAGCCACATGAAGAAAGGAAATAGAGAGAAGGTATGAGAAATTATATCATAAGGAGAAGAAATAAATGTGAAAGCAAGAAGCCATATGAGACTAAATTCTTTCAGCCCTTGTCACTTAATATGTCCATATGGGAAGACAGAACATGTTGAAGTTGTAATGGGAAATGAGAATTAAGTGACAAGATTGCGTGTCATTAAGGACAATGTAGGACAGTCATGTTACAAACTTTGGATTTTATTTTTACAATTATCGAAATCAATGAAATAAGAAGTTTTTAATGCTACCCAAATACTTGCTATTTACAGTGAAGCCCATGGACCAGCAGCAACATCACTTGGGAGACTGTTAGAAATGTAGAACCTTGAGCCCCGCCCCAGATCTGGAAATTCAGAATCTAAAGTTCACAAAGCATTGACATAGAACAAAATGATTTGTGACTCATAGGTTTGGCAGACACCATTTGTGCCTTCATAACTATAATTTTTGTACCATCGCTCTAGCTATTGAGATCCCAATTTTGTTTGAAATGAGGCAAAATTTGGGTGAATCTATCTTGATATTCTCATTTCTTTTGCTAGTAATTTAAGGTGAGTGTACAACCTAGCCTAGGCAATTAGATATGAACACCGTACGGGGTCTATATATGACAAAATTGTATCTGATCTCAAAGAAGAAGCACCTATTCTTCTTTTGGTTGATGAGGTGATGTCTGTTTTACCCATGAGAGGAGAGCCAAAAGATCAAGGTGACATTATTAAGGTGAGCATAAAGGTCAAGGTGACATTCTGAAGGTAGCTGATCATAAAGGTCAAAGAGCCTGTGAACCACTGAATTAAAAACCTTGGAACAGACTTGAACTCATATTGTGAGATAGCTTTACTTTTTAAGCTATACTGAGTTGTATCTTTTACTGCTTTCAGCCAAGCCATCCTACCTTATAGAAAAGCTAACTCATGTAAGTTCAGGTTGCTGTCTCAGTAACCTCTACCAAAATCTCAATATTTTTCTTCTGTCTCTTTAGAAATTTTCTGAAATAGTCAGAGGTGACTCAAATATGTTTTCGGAGTGACTGCCCATGACTTTTGGTCTCATTTTTTGTTTTTTTAATCTCTTGATCCAAGTGCATTAATGAGTCTGCCACTGATCCCATACATCTTTCTCTAGATGAAGCTACAAATGCTTCAAAACCTGTATCTGGCTTCAAAATATCAGGAATATCTGTATTTTCTCCATTTTCATCACAGATTTCCTTGCCATCTCTTCTACTCATCTCAACTATACATTTTTTTTTTTTTTTTTTTTTTGAGTCTGGTATAGAAAGGGATTCTTTCTTTAAGTGCTTGGTTAAGAAAGGAAGATGTCCAGGTTTAGAAATCCTGAGAGTTATACTAACATAATTATATAGAGTTTTACTATGTGGCACAGATCCTTATAGAGTGCTTAGATGCTTTGAGGGTGGGGCACACAACTGGATTTAGTGGACTCAAGTTTGGCTACATAATGCATCTCAAAAATAATTATTAGCAACATGGATGGACTTAGAGGCATTGTGTTGAATGGAGTAAGTCAGACAGAGACAAAAGCTATATGATATTACAAGTGGAATCTAAAGAAAAAAGTAAACAAACAAAACAGAAACAAACTCATAGATACAGAGAACATTTTGTGATTGCCAAATAGGAGGGAGATTGGGGGGGAGTACGTGAAAAAGGGAACAGGATTAAGAAGTACAAATCAGTAGATACAAAATAGCCATAGGGATGTAAAATATGGCATAAGAAATATAGTCAGCAATATTGTAATAACCATGTGGGGTATTGAATGGGTACTAGATTTATCGGGGTGATCACATCATAAGTTATATAAATCACCATGCTGTACACTTGAAACTAATATAATATTGTATGTCAACTATATTGAAAAATAAAAATTATTTTAAAAATACTTGTTAGCAAACATTTGTCTCTGCTTTGAATATAGTCCACCTTAATAATTAATTCAGTCCACTCTCAAAGATTTTCTCCCAGGGCCACAATTAGTTACTTCCTAAAACCAGGTTACTACATGGTCTTCCTAGTCATCACACATGTTTGTATAGATCTGAATTCCTACTACGGATTATGTTTAATTTCTTTCTCATGAAGGTTTAATGACCCATCAGTTCAGAGTATATTGCTTGACTCCTGCTTTTGTGCTTTGATATTACTTGCCCAAGGAACATGTAATACTACTAATGGAGGTCTTATGTTTTTGTGAACATTCAAGGGATTAGTGATATAACCAAAAGATTTAAACAAGTTAGAAAAATATCCTGTGCTTTAGAAGCATTACTGTAGTATCAGTGTACATGGTAGAATAAATATAGAGATGGACTCGAGGCAAAGGTATCAGCAGGATTACTGCTAAAATCCAGGTGAGAAATGATAGCTTGAATTGAAGCTTGAATTGTAGCTTGAATTGAAGCTAGAACAGTAAGATATGCAGCATAGAAAGCCAACTTAAAAGAAAAAATCTAGAATGGTCCCAATTTCAGTCTGATTCATTTACATTTAAATTTATTCTCTATTTCCCTTTGGTCATGAAAGAATTATATTTTATTTAGAGATGGCACAGGTTTAGGGTACCATATAGAGATCAAGTTGACCTCATTAACCCAATGTACACTGTGTAGGATCGAAAGAAATTATAGCTACACTAAGGGGATCAGCTTCAGCCCTAAATAAAATGATGTAATGAAACTAAATAAGTGTAATACGTTCTGCTTGGCCTTTCTATTTTGTTTGGTTCTTCAAAGGAATATTTATTTGTGAGGGAATGCTAGCATATATTATGTTACTCACATTTACAGCCAGCATATACTTGTCTTCTTAACATATAATATAACGGGAAAAGAGAAAAAAAAGTGGTGAAGTAATGACACTATAGAAAATTTGTATGCAAGGCTCAAGTGAATTTTGCAAACCAAATGTATTTTCCACAGATATGTGGGTCTTCCAAAAGTACTTCAGAATGAGGTAGTTTGGGCTTTCACAAATAAGTCAGTATAAGTTAGCGCCAGTAAAAAAAAAAAAAAAAAAAAAAATCTTATTTCTTTTCCAGAGCTGTGCACTCAAATAAGCAATTATGTCAGTTAGAAAATACACAGGGCAAAGAAATTTCAGACTTTCCAGCTGCTCATGAAACAGCTTGGTATTTGTGGATTCACCTCTAGGCGCTTGTCTCAGAGGTGGTGTAACTATGTCTCATTTCTCAAAGAAAAAAAACCTACGAATCTAAGTGTTGATGATACCTACTGTTTATTATTCCTCTAGCATAACCTCATCTTTAAAAAGCAAATCCTTGTGTTTTCTCACATCAGAATATAAGAAATATTTTTACCCAGTGAATGGAAATTGGTAGCTAGTTAGATTTTGTCAATTACTCCTTTACTCTCACCTTGTGCTGATGGTAGACTCTGTAATGCACAAAAAAGAACCCATAGGCTATTCTCTCAGCTATAACAGGTTTACCAGTGAGCTTGTTATGTTTCCTCCTTGGGTCATGACACATTGGTTTAATCATTTCTAAAATGCCTTTGTCATGCAGTGAATCTGAAAGGGCTTTTGTAATATGCTCCTGAATTTGACCCTTGGAAACTGAGAGATGGTTTTACTATTCTTGTTATTCAGAAACAGATCAGATTTTTTGAAAGCAACAATGCATTCACTAATGTACTCATTGTATTTGTGATTCATTAAAACCCTAGCACGGAATGCCTTTGAACTGTGATATTTCCAAACATATATAGTGGTACTGCTTTATATTCCATAAGTCCTGTATTTTTTTTTTACCCTATGTAATGCTGTTTATGCACATATTCCATTTTCTGAAATGTTCAATTTTTTTCTCTCCTATTGCTATTCAGGGTTTTAGAGGATAGTCAAGAATCTAGGTGAACTTTCATAAAGAGCAGGACCCTTCCCTAAAGGTAGACCTAAAGCTGTGTTCTCCTTTGAGAAAACCCCTGTGGAGTGGGGAGCTGTGATCAGCAGTTGCTAACCAGTCCCCATTTCCTGAACACACACATTTTGTAGCTGAATGTAATACATCAAGTGTTTCACAAATGTTAAAAGCACCAATTGTAATGGGAACTGACATTTAAGAAATCAGCTGACCCCTAGAGAATGAGAAGAAAATATATCATGTGTCTACCATTTGTGCAATGTACCTTTTTCTGTGTGGCTAGGTGTGTGCTAGGACTTTTTGCTGGCAGCTGCCCTACTGCCCTCTAGTATCCCAAGTGAGAGAGTAAAGAAACTAAGTTTCTCTCTCTTATTAGTACATTAGGTCTGTGTAGTGTTCTGTTGCCGGGTTTTATAGAAGTTGTCTTGGACAACAATCACATCAGCCTCTAGTGACCAGAGCAAATGAAAGGTACCCCAGGATGGCTATTATAGCCTTTTTTTTCCTCTGCTACTTATGGTGCTCGAGGAAGTGAATGGCCAAAAGCCACAATCCCACGAGAAGATTCTGTCTTGAAACTATTAGAAGGAGTATTATTATTTTCATCACTATTCAAATCACCATTCAGACACTAAGGCTGGACCAATAACACATCTTCATTATGTGAGTGTGACATTTACCTTTGGTGGTGATTCATAACACCTGTGCACATGAATAAGTGTTATACTCTTGGCTCAAAGAGTAACCAAATCTTTAAGGTAAAGTATAAATTAAGACGTGTCATGAAGTATTGGATTTTTTCTGAAATCTAAATGAGGTCATAAATAACAGATGAAGTGCAATGGCTTAGAACTTAAGAATTAATGACTGTATAGAGATCTGAATTTCCAATTAGATTTAGATAAGCATGTCAAAATTTGGTCTTTCAGTATATTCAAAACTGTTGTCAGCCTGGCTCTGGGTTGTTTTTTCACTTCAGTAACTCTTCATATTTGTGTGTATGTATGTGTGTGTGTGTTATAGCTAAATTGTGAGCAGAAAGAATAATAGTTTGTTATTGATCTATCTGACAGCCGTGTTCTAAAATTGCCTCTATCATGGGGCAATTGTAAGTTTTCCCCTACCTACATTCAATTGGAATATGGAAATAAAGGTGTAAATATCTTCTCTAGAAATTAACTAAAAAGCAATGTATAATTAAATAAACTGTGAAATACAAAGCCTCCTCAAAAGTCAGAATAATTTCTACAGCATAAAAACTAGTTAAAGAAGTTTAAATGCACAATGACTAATCAAAATCTTTCATAGTAGCCTTGCATGTTGGTCAGACTTCCACTTTAGAACTGCACAGAGACTCTATGTGATAAGTAGAATAGTCACCCTCCTCCCCAAAAGCTGTTGAGATGCTCTAATCCCTGTGAATATGTTATCTTACATGGCAAACATAACTTTAAGATGTAATCACAAATACAGACCTTGAGATTATCCTAAGATGGAGAGATTATCTTGTATTATCCAGTTAGCTCAATCTTATCACATGAATCATTGAAAGTGAACAAGCTATCTTGGCTGAGTAAGAATGATGAAGAAGAAAGAAGAACAGATTGAAAGCTTAAAAAGGACTGGACCACTGCTGGTGGTTTTGAAGATGGAAGAAGAGGGCTATCAGCCAAGGAATCCAGATGGAATCTAAAAGCTAAGAATGGTTCTCAATTGACAATCAGAATGAAAATTGAGATCTCAGTTCTATAACTGCAAGTAATTGAATTGTGCCAAGAGCCCAAGTGATCAAGGAAAAGGATTCAAAATGTTATAGCCTCCGGAAAGAAAAAGAGTCCAGCTGTCACCTGGATTTTAGCCCAGTAAAATCTGTGTTGGACTTCTCTAGTTTACAGATCAAATAATAAATTTATATTGTGTAAGCCACAAAGTTTGTTGTAGTTTGTTACAGTAGCAAAAGGAAATGTATACACTACACTACAGACCAGGGATCTACCTACCTTATCTACCTATCTAAATATCTGTATCAATCTTTGCAGTGGTTAAACCTCACAGTACAACACCACAAATGTGTCTTTGTTACAAGGGCTGTAGGAAAAAAGGGAGCAAGCCAGTGGGCCCCATGGCATTCGCTACACTTCAAATACAGTAGTTCTTTTACATACTATTTGAATAATGTGCCATTCTGCTCATGACAAACTTAAAATCACTGTTTTATCATATTTTTCTTGTTTATTTTATTAAATGGGTAAAAAAAAAAAAAACCAGAAAATGAAAGTACTGTTTTTAACGAAGAGAAATACAAGTCATAACCTTGATAGGCTTGTGGTAAAAGTTGAAACTCACTAGGAGAGCCAAAAGTGTAGAATATTTTAACTCAAATGGATGTTCATTAGATCTAAGCCTGACAACTGTGTGTTCAAATGTAAAGGAAGAGAACAAAGTAGTACATGTATGAAATGCTTGAAATATAACCACAAAGGTCACACCTCAAATGTAATATGCAGTTAAAGATTTTATGATATTTTAAACTTCTGAGAAGGGCATCTCCTTCTTTAAAATATGCAAGCCACATGACTTAGAAAGTTAAGTTCAACACATTATCAGTATAATAATGTGTATGAGAGATATCTAAAGAGAAGATACTTCGATTGGAAGACAGATTTCAAGCAAGTACTTAAAAGAGAGAGTCAGACAAACAAACAATGACAGTGTATCAAGGCTCAGGGGAGAGAGAATATACTCTGGGCCACAAGTAATCATCAAGTCTTTGCAAAAAGTCTTTCTTATTTTGGAAAAAAATAAATTAGGTCTTATAAGTCAATGGTGTCATTATTTTGTACTCTAAGAATAATTTTTTCTGAAAATATCCTTCATATATAGGTCTACCTGTAAGAGTTGAAAATGTTGATCAGCAGTAAACTCAATAATCATATGTATCATATAAAAATTCCTTTCTCGGTCTTGAAAAAAAGAATGAATGAATGAATGAATGAATGAACGAAAAAACAAAGGAAGGAAGGAAGGAAGGAAGGAAGGAAGGAAGGAAGGAAGGAAGGAAGGAAGAAAAGAAGGAAAGGAAGAAAGAGATGGATAGATAGATACACGCAAATATATAAGTATATAGATAGATACCTCTTAGGTCTTTCTCACCTGGACTATCATGAGATAATTAAGTCCTATTGTCCTAAGGTATTCATTGAAGGTTAAGAATTATCTTTTCACTTATGCATTTAATGGTACTTATTGAGACAATTAAGAAAATAGTCACTCAAAAATATTTTCTATGTTTTATGGTTCAAATGTAGAATCCTAGTTGAGACACCCCAATTAAGATGATTAATTACCATATGTTAACTTGTGACATATCTCAAATTTTCAAGTCTGCAAACTGTGGACCATTATCTTCCTATGGAGATCACGGAGATCTTAATATTATACACACATTATTTATCTATTCTATACATGTTATTTGACATAAAACTACCAGTACTACTTAATATGACCTTTTCCAAGAAATCCTTTTTTTTTTTGGTGTATCCAGATGTGATCTCTCATTTTCCTAAATTACTTTGCTCTTTATATCATATTTTTGCATCTTATTATATTCATATACGACCCCCCCCCCCGCCCGATCATAAGTACTATAATAGAAGTCAACCTCCATATTTCTACCTTTTAGACTGGTTAGAGTACCTGGAATCAATAAATACACAGTGCACATTTGTGGAATGAAAAAATTAATTACTAAGTATATATCGGTATCTGGAAAGACAGTTCACAAAAGTAGGACACTAATGTTGTGATTTTATGGATTTGATCCCATGTGGTCACGCACTTATATGTAACTACTGGTTTCAAAATCCTTTCGAACATTTTCTCACCAAAAAAAAAAAAGTTATAATAGAGACTAAGAAGTAAGTAGATATGCTAGCATCACCTTATTTTGCCTAGCAAAAACAATAATGTACCTAAAAAATTGTGGGATCTGAAGTGTCATCTTTACATGCAAAAATAGCACTTTATAAGTTTATTGTAACTCTTTCTTAGGATAGGATAGCATGTACTTCATGAATTAAATGCTTCTGAAACTGTTATTAGATCTAATATTAAATTGTTGACTTAAGGCAGGCATCATAGACAGTACTCTGCACACATCTATGTTAAAACTTTCTAAGATTTATTTTGACTATATGTTTGTTCATATTATCTCTACCATTTAACATTATATCCTCAATGATTTCAAATTTCCTTTTCCCCAAGTACTGTATGTACATTTTTTATTCTTTGTAGAATCTTAAAAATCCCATACACAATACTACTAACTATGCTGTGTTACCTTTAGATAATCAAATCTCAGTTATAGATACTGAGTGAGAAAACATCTTGTATCCTTTTAGGAACCTGTGATCTAGTGGGCTCAATGGCCTTTAATCTTGACACTATTGCTAATTTTTAAAATTTATTTACAGTAAATTTTATAAGATCAAATAGTTTTTTATCATATAAAACAAAAAACATAAAATATAATCTTATCCATACATTATTTGTGATGTTATTATTGAGTTATAAAATGATGCTGAACACTAATTTTTTAACTCAAATGAAATTAAACTCTCTTTTATGTTGTTTTGAATTTTGACTAATTTAATGGGTCTTCCATTTCTATACCAAGCCTGTATAAAGTAAATTTAATCATCTATTTTTTTTCCCCACCAAGTCCTGATTATAAAAAATTGGTGAATTTAAAGCATTTATGTATTTTTTATTTTGTATGTCGAGAATCCTAAGCATATTTAGAGTTTAGTTAGGTCATACTGAGATGCTAATTATCCAAGTAACTCTAGAATTGCCATGAACGTCCATAGAGTTATACATATAATGACCTTATGCTCCCAGAACTTTGTATATAAAAAAAATATATATTAGCTTAGAAACCTGGGGTCTAAAAAGTAAAACCAATTGACATTTATTTTAATTCACCAGAACTAAATAATAATTATTAATTTTATTTATTATTTTAACATGTCATACTGTAATTAAGCTAAAGACCACAAAAGGGCTTCATTAAATCTTACCTAAAAATAATTTAATTTTGTTATGTTGACTTATTTTAGTTGAGTGAGTCATAATTAGGACTTTAAGAGGAAAAGAGTCCTTGAAGTTAAAATGCATCGTGAACACACACTGTGACATAAGCAGAAACAATGAGCAAGATGTATAGGCATTAATGTACCCTGATCTTAAAAACATAATCTTGAAAGAAAACAATAATAAATAATAGACAAAATACATATTTTATAAGAATATATGCAAATAAGATATATTTTTAGAATAAATATAAGATAGCTTGCTCTATCATCCATTTTTCTATCATCTATTTATCTATCTATCATCTATTTATCTATTTACCAAAAAGTATCATCTATCATCTATCTATCTATCTATTTATCTATCTTCTATCAAATCTGTCATCTTCATCTACTTATCTACCTATCTATAACATATTAAAATATTTGCCTTTTTTAGAGGGTAGAGAAATGGAAGTAAAGAGTTAAGACAAAAGAGAATCAAAATTATAATAAAACAAAAAAAGGATTGTTGCCCAGATCAATGTGTCATGAACTGAGTATTATAATAGTACAGCCCTTTCTATATGAGGTCTTGCAAAACAGATAAATATGAAAGAAATAAATAAAATAGTTTCTAATTTTAAAAATGCAACCTTTAGCACAATTAATTTTGGTATGTCCTGTATGGTACAATTGATGAAACATAGTGACAACCTAGAAACATACCTCGGTCCCTTTCACACTTTCTCCATATATCCAATTATACCCAATATTTTGGGGAGTTCAAAGACTCAAATTTATCAAAAATGTACTAGAATAGATAAAGGCATTCTCAGAACACAATCCACATTAAATTCTATTAATTCTTTTTGTAAAGTGTGTTTATCCTCAAATTTCTTTTCTGCCACCAGAAGACCTCCATCTCAGCACAGTTCACATTTAGTGTTCAATTTCTACACCATGGTTCCAAGTAGTTCAGGTTCCAGTTATGAAGAAGTGCAGTGTGAGTGGAGACAGGAGAACCATTAGGAAGTGGGTTTTAGAGTCACACTGCCCAGGTTCAAGCCCAAGTAGCAGTACTGACTAGATGTGTATTTGGAAAAATTAATTAATTTCAGTGTGTCAGTGAAAAGCATGCAGCAATTTTATTTATTTTACATGGTTATTTTGAAGGTTGAATATTTTTTGTATAGAAAAAATTGTCTGGCATAATAAGCCTTTAATATATGTTAATTATCCTTCTAGAGATGATTGGATAAAGAAGATGTGGTACATATATACAATAGAAAACTACTCAGCCCTAAGAAAAGATGAAGTACTGCCATTTGCAACAACATGGATGGATCACGCTAAGTGAAATAAGTTATATAGAAAAAGTCAAGAACAAAATGATTTCACTCCTATGTAGGATATAAAACCGAAAGCAACAAACAAAAACTCATAGACATGGACAACGGTGGTTTACCAGAGGCAAAAGAAGGTGGGAGGTAGAAAAGGGTAAAGGGGGTCAAATATATGCCAATGGAAGGAAATTTGTCTTTGGATGGTGAACACACAATGCAGTTTACAGATGATGTATTATAAAATTGTATGCTTCAAACCTAAACTATTGTTACCCCAATACATTTAATAAAATTAAAATTTGATGTCTCATTATTGTAGGAATAGATTCTTCAATTGCAATTTTAAGAATCTTCAAATGTTCATTAGTCTTTTTAATTTCCTCTTTTGTTAAATAAGTGAATTACACACATCAGTAAATGCATTTGCCCTGCTCAGTCTCTGGAAACAACAGCCAACAAACTGCTAGATTATCCTGATAAAAAACATTTCCTGAGATCAGGCAAATAATTGATAGTTGATTGAATTCTTTATTGAGAATTTAGACATACAAATCCCACAAACTAAAGCCAGCCATAGTAGACCTTGGACCCGAACGGTGATGAGATTTTACTTGAGGTGGCCATTTTATGGCCAACCAGAAGATGCATAAACAAAGCAAGATTGCCTTAAAAGCAGAGAGAAAGAGAATCCACAAAAAGAAAAACAAAACAGACTCCGTTCCTGACTTTTATCTCCATACACCAATCCCCACGGAGACTGAATGAAATTCTTGCTTTTCACTTATTTTCTTTTAGTTTGTGCAAGCTTAAGTGTATTTTAGTTCCTTGCAACAAAAAATCTTCTTTTCTAGAGCTTATCATTATTTTTTGACATCACATTTATCTCTTGGAATATTTGTCATTTTTTTTTTTGCTTGAATTATTTATCTTGGTTGTTAAGGCTTTTATTTCACACGTGTTATAAATACTTTCTAGTTTGTTGCTTTTGAATATTACTTGTCACTTTTGAAGTTTTTATTAGTACTGTTAAAATGAATACACTTTCTGCTTTCTGCCTTTTATCATAATAATTCAAAATGTTTTTTATATATAACATTTGTTTTACCAATATTGTATTCTATGTAATTTACTTATTTGCACACCTATGATTTTTAATGAAGCAGTCCTTTCTTTGCAATAGTAGTGTAAAATTACAAAAATGACCATGCATGTTATAACCACGTAAAACAATTTAATAATCAATGAGAAACAGAAATGTTCTGTGACATTTAAAATTTGTCGCCAGGTGAATCAACTATTAACTTCAAAGTTTTTATTTAATCCCTCAGAATGTAGCCTTTACCTTTAAAGCATGTAATGTCCATAAAGCTTATAAATGTGTTTGCTAAAAGGGGAAAAAAAACTTTCTAAGAAAAATTTTGTTGTCAAAACATTAAAAACAATTTTACTATTGGTTACAAATATATATATATTTAATTTAGTAAAGCTAATTTATTACATTGTAATTTAAAACGTTAGAGACACTGAAAATTCAAGTGTTTTATTTATTTGTGAAAAAGCTTACCAAGAGTAGTTTGAATAGCAGTTCCCTTTTCTTCTCCTGCTATAATTTGCTACATGAAATGAGCATCTTTTACATGTTCTGTAGACTTAACTTCTTTCAAAGTTTGAATCAGGTGTCAGTATTTTATCCCTTGCGCTTTTAATGTTATGAAATATCTCTGAGTTTCTTTAATGTGAAGTTTTTGTTTGCATCACTTTCTCTGACACATCTGCATCCTTTCATCACAATTTTACTCAATGGACATCAACAAGTTTACCTTCACTAATTTACTATGCCTACGTGTTTAGAATTTCTTGAATGGTGCCAGTGTTAGCATACCCATAGTCAGCTATTTCTTCTTAACCCCATTTACCTTCAATTCCTATTTCACTTCCAGCATTCCCACTTGTTTTCCTCCTATTCCTCCTCTTCCTTCTTGTTTTTTTTCCTTGCACTTTCATCTTTGTTGACGATTTCTCTCCTTCGATTATCTAATTTTGTAAAATGTCACATGGATTTACCACTGAGGAGACAAGAAATCAACACAATTGCATATCTCGCTGTCTCTGTGCAGATTTGTTAACAGTTGCTCAGAAATCAATCACCAAGAAGCTTTGAAATAAGTGATTCAGTTGGTCATGGTTCGTGATGCACATCTATGATTTACTATGATTTGTGCACTGAAGAGCTAGTAATGAAGTTTGTCCTACTAGGTAAATGCTTATAACTCATACACCATGATAATGCAAACTTACATGGTGTTCTAAGGAGACTGCTAACTAAATTATTGTTACTAAAATGTGTGCATTCAAAATGATGTAAAAGCAAGGACTGCTTGTACTTAATTTGTAAATACATTTTAACCTGGCCAATGCTAATTTCTAGAGATCCTTTATGTTAATCAGGACAAAGTGTCTCCAAATCCGCATGGATGCGCAATCCTTTAGTCCCCATACTCATAAAGAGAGCATTATGCACAGCACCACCTACATCTCTGTAAATTACAGCAGCTGTTGGAACTAGATCCACAACTAATCCCTAGAGACACTTTAATCAGCCCTTGAGTGTTCCTTCATTTCTGTGCAAAGGTGACAGTGGTCTTCTCCTTAGGCAGATCCTTCTAGGGTACTCCATCTCCAAAAGTGCATGTCAACTATATGCCAGCTCAACTAAATGATATTGCCTGTGGCTCTTTGTTTAACTTGAAACATAAAATGGCTACTGGGCAAGGATTAGAATTTTGGGATCACTACAGTTTAATGTGAATGAAAGTCACAGTAGAGACAACCTTTATTTATAAAAAAGAATCTTGACAGAGACTTGAATTAAGCTAGGCCAGAAGAGAACTATACACTCGGCTGTATCTCGAGTCCCCTTTCTAACTGTTTTTCCTGAATTGAATGATAGTCTTTTCCCATTCACTCAGAATGAGCCTATTACATAGAAAACAGCACCACTGAACAAGTAGCTTTGTTTACGATAAAAATTGTTGTTTGCATAATGCAGCCTCCTTTTTGTGAGCATTCACAAAAATAACTTCTCTCTGGTTTTAGTATCGGGCAGAATAATACTTAAATATTTTTTTTTCTTATTGAATTATGTTACCTATCACATTTCTTATTTCATATTAATTACGATGATTAATTTCATGTTATTAATTAATTTAGGGCCAAATTTATATACTGCAGCTATCAAATATATAGAACCCCTTGGTGAGCTTTTCATGTATTAATGTCATGTTTTTGTCACCTTATCTTTTTTTTTGGTCATTTTTCCTTTGTCCTACATTTCTCACCCATTAACTTTATCAGTATTCATATCTCATTACATGCATATATATTAAAATCCTTTAGACAAAGTGGGATATGAATACATGTAAGTATATAAATAAAGACTGATTTTATAAAGTATCTTAAGTTACAAAAAAAGCATTTATGTTTAAAATTTCATATTCAAGTTTGGCATGGACCATCTGGTCAACAAATTTTGTAAGGAAAACACGATTAAAATGATAGACAAATTTAAAATATAAAAGTATTTACTGATTTATTTATCTAAATATCAGGAGTGACCAAATGTTATTGATTTGAGAAGAAAGTAAAAATTACTATTTTACACGATCAGTTTGCAAAGAGCAGCATTATGTTTTCCAAACAAGTCAAGCCACCTAGGTGATGTCATTATCAGCTCAATTAACTGTTCTTTCCCTATACTGAGGTCATAATTAACCTGCTGCCCAGGCAAGAAACAATTCAAGGGCATAATGCATTTTTGTTTAATTTGTTTTATTTCTGTAACTAAAACTACTGTGAACAAAGTAATATAGGTAGTTTCATACATACAGTGCGAGGTGAATATTACATAGCAACCATTGCAGTCTCAGAAATATAACTGTGGGTGTTACCAAGAGCGACCAAGAAAACAAAGCTAGAATTAATGGGAGGTGATTGATTAAGACATTAGATTTGGATACCAAGACAATAGTGGATGTTAGGACAAAAATTAGAAATATGTTTTCTCTCACTGTTTACAATGAGATAAAGTACTTAAGAATCCTTTGAAAGAAGCAATTCGATGCTGTAAAAGAAAGAATCACATTACATGGACCAGAAGGCTATACATTGATGCAAGTAATTTGTTACTCTTTAACATTATATTTATTGTAAAAATGTTTTGCTCTAGAAATCTAGCTTTTTAAAAAATAGCATACAGTATTTTGCTTTTAATATAAAGCATTTAAAGACTACATTCCCTTCTTTAGCTATATTTTTACATTGAGGAAATGACTAGAAAATTAATGTCATGAAATTCTCCCTTAATTCAGTCCTTATACCAACTACTTATTTAAACAACAATGTAAGTGCATTTTTTTTACAGTCAAATTATTTTTAAAAACTTGAAAAAAAATCCTACCAGTTTATGTTACCAGTATAAACTATTACTGTAAACACTAAACGGTGTCTAAGTTGCCTACAACATTTCTTACAAAACTTTACCACATATCCTTTTAGGATGATTTTAACTTTATTTTATGAACAGTTTAATAAGCAAGAGCTTATGTAATATTATTTTCAGGGAGGAATAAAGGCTTTAATTTTCTAGTAGAGTATATTTTGTTTTGATCATAAAAAGCAGTGCATACTAATCTTAGAGAATTTGTGAAATACCAACAAAAAAGAAGGAAAACAAATTCTCACTACCCAAATCAAATTACTGATTATATTTTGCCATATTTCCTTTCAGATGGGTTTAAAATAATATTTTTTTGATTTTAAAAGTAGTATGGCCTTATTTCATCATTCAAAAATTTAAATAAAAATAAATGCAACTTTAAGAAATAACTACTATAACGTTTTAGTGATTTGTTTACTAATGTTTTTGATTTATAGCCCTATTTCATTGATTTACATAATTTTAATTACATAGTCTATAAAATTCTATATTCTGAATTTTAGGTAGCATGATTACAGAGAAATACTTTTAACTGTCAAATACTCATTCATTGTATGGATACAAATCTTTTCTTATATTTAATACATGACTTGTTTCCATTTTTCTTAGAGTTTAAAAAATATGATAATTAATGTATTTTTGTGTAAAGAGTTCCCCTGGTTTTTTGTTTGTTTATCAGTCTGTTTCCTTGAAATAAACTGCCAGAGTAAAATTATTAGGGAAAAAATTACCAGCAGACAAACTTAAAAGAAAACTATAAAAATTTCTTCATGAAGAAAAAGAAATGATTCCAGATGCAATTTCAGCGATGAAGCAGGAAAATAAAGGCAAAAATTTGAATTTGGACATAAATCTAAATTAACATTAATGATGGCAATTATAACAATAGTGAAGAATTTAAAGCATATAATATTAAGACATATAAAATATTATTTAAGAAGTCAATTAAAAGAGTTAAAATATGCTAAAGTGCTTATATCTGCTAGAGGAGAGTAAATGTGTGCAGAAAAATACAAATCTGGTATTTAAAAGGCAGATTCTGAATTGTATCTAAAAATAGCAAAGTGTATATTTAATGGAAATCATTTAACTGATTAAATCATTGAATATGAGAACAAAATAACACAAATTTGATGATAAATTTAATGTCATGCTTTGCAGATAATGCTAATTTTCACTAGGTAAGAATGGCTTTAAATCAGCACTTAACTTGAATGTTAACTATTATAAAGGAAAAATAAGAGTTGCATGAGCTTATGGAAAAAGCTAATTGATGATCTTTCTCTTCATTAAATGAAGGCTCATTTTTTACTATCACCACAGAAAGTGTAATGCCAACTAGATGAATTACCAAAAAACAAATAAACGAACGAACAAACAAACAGAATGAAATCATAGTTTACTCTCATATCTTCATTATGTGTGGGATTAAGAATTGTAGATAAGTATCCTATTGTCATGCCACCCTGAATAAGCCAGATCCCATCTGATATCGGAAGTTAAGCAGGGTTGGGCCTGGTTAGTGCTTGGATGGTAGACCACCTAGGAAGACCAGGTGCTGTAAGCATAAAAAACTAAAAAAAAAACTGAAAAAAAAAAAAAGAATTGTAAGCTGACAAGGTCCTTGCAATCTGTGAAGTCAGCCAAGGGTTGCCTCACAAAAAAAGAAAAAAAAAAAGAATTGTAGAAAGGAGAAGTGGATCAGAAGAAACAGCCATTATCTCATAAGGACTTTAAACAGATTCTTAACTTGATTATTTATACATCAAGAAACGAATGAGAAAATTTGAAAACTGTCCACAAGAATCTTATTGCCTTATGTCAGAAGACTAATATCCTGTAAACAGAGGAACATGAAGCCTAACAGATTTAGTACATAAGGAGAGCTAACACTTCTAAAACACATGCAAAAGTATAAGGAAGCATTGTGAAAAGAGAATGAAAGTAAGAGCAATTTCAAATTAATTTATTTTTATGTATTTTTCTTAATAATTTGCAAGAAAGAAACACATTTGCAGTAGTATAAGGTTGGGGATCATAAACAACTCTAATGTGCTATTTTTATAAATGTGTAAAACACTTAAAATATCAGAACCAAATGCTGCATATTTTAACAAGTAAAAGGAAAGCTATCAATAATTTATGATGTTGCACCAGATAATAAGAAATATATTTCATGTTCCTTAAATATATTTTCATAAACATGAAGTAAAATGGTTCATCTCTGTGCTTATAAATTTTGAATTCATTGGAATATTATTTGATTTGAATTTTAGTAGGGTCAAATCAGAAAGGAAGATGAAAATACTTATAAGATGATTTGGTCCAAAACTAGATACTTTTTAACAATTACAGATGTTTGTTAATAGACTCTAACTAAAGGGGCATTAATAGTTCGTATGTATTTACTATTTATCCCAAGGGCCTACCTGGAATATATAGCATACACTTAGTATGTACTCTTAAAATGTATATGCTTGTTCAATAAATAAAATTTACTAGGTATGAGTAAACACAAACAAACCCATGATTTTTTAAAAAAAAAATCTCATTCATCAATAGTTCTTAACTTTATTTTTTAAAATTTAATAAAAATCTATAAATTTCTTCCCCAGAAAAATATAAATATGCAATCTATATTTTAAAATCTGTACATTTTGGATACAATTTAAGAGGACAGTCCATAATGAGTTACTTCTGGGCTTCATGGAGTACTTCTAATTCTAAATATCTTAGTGAAGCCACAAAAATATTTAAAATTTAGAAGTATTGAGGCTAGATTTTAATGTACTTTTAAAATTTAAATGTCATAGTAGTTTCTTTTTTTATGTTTCTAGCTTATTAGAAGTTAACTCTTGTTTGTTATTTGTCCTTTATATTCCACACATCTGCTGGCAAATGATTGTGTATATGTGGATGCCAACTGCTTGTTGTGCTATAGATTTGTGAGCACAGCACAAATTTTGAACATAAATATTTGTCCAAAATGATGGTGCTCCAGTTTATGTAAAGATTAGATTCTAAGAAAGAGAATAAGTTGAAGAATCACACATAATCGAATAAACCACCCTTAAATCTCTAAGACTTTGATTTTTGAGAGTTCAATGTCAAGAAATTCATTATTCAGCAAAGACTTGACTCCACACTTACTTGCTGTCAGGTATAGTTCAAGATGCTGAAAACACAAAATGGCAAAAATCCCTAAACTCAGGAAGCTTATGTTTTAATATGTGAGACATGATAAATACATTTTGTATGTTTTATAATGGATGCGTAAAAAAGTGAGGTAAAAGCACTTTTGATTATCTTTGCTTTTCCGTTTTCCCTGTAACACAGGAAAAAGCAAGAAGAGAAATAAAGGAAACTTTCTTTCCTCCTCTCTTCTTAGCTCTTATTGTTAAATCCCGGTTCTTTTCAAGTCTGGGATTATATAGTGCTAGATATAATAGATTTTATGAATTCTAGACTTTGTCAAAACTCGAATACCCAAAATGGACTTATTAAATGGCTACATCCAATCTATAAAATATGTTGAGGCACAGTCTAAAATAAGCAGTATATATTAAAACTAGTATGAAGAAAGAATTCCTTAGCCAAATGAGCCTAGCTGATTATATACACATCTCCATGTAGCTTTATTTTCTCATCTTATCTTATCTTATCTTATCTTATCTTATCTTATCTTATCTTATCTTATATCTTATATCTTATTTTATTTTCATCAATGAGCTACTTTTTGGATTTTTCCTTTTTGGATTTTATACACTATTTCTGCTTGTTATCATTTCATAGGGATCTTTGCATCTTCCTCTTTAAAGATCTTACCTTCCTTGAGGTTCATCCCATTGTAAGATTTTTGGTTCTAATTATCTGTTAATACTCTGATGCTTGTTTTTTCATTTCTCTAAATAGCAAAATATCTTTTCCTCAGTGATCCATACTTGAGCTCTTCCTAGTTTCTCTATAATCTGTTTTCAGTCAATCTTATGACTTAATCCTTACTTCTATCAGTAAGAATTATATTTGAATCTTCAATGAGTCTCTCAATTTTCAGTACCATAATTTTACTGTCATCTGAAGACCTCTCTATTTTCATGTGTTGTGTCTATTTCAAGTCCAAAATATCTAATAACGAATGTATCACTTTCCTTCACATAGGTGCCACTTTTCCTATGTCTCTTTATTCTATTATAATTAAAGTAATCTTTCAGAATTAAAGTTTAGAATCATCCTCGGTATCTCCCCCTCTTTAGTTCTCTAAGTTCAATGGTTAATTACTATTGTTTGGAATCTATACAGTCTCTTCCCTTTCTTAAATTAGCAACATCGGGACCATCCTGTGTGGCCACACGTGTTGTGTACTATTTAACTCCAGGGAGGTTTTCTATTCACATATTATATGATGGAAATGACATCTTTTAGAGGTATAGCATCATCTCCCTGAACGAGTAGTCCCTAACCTATTTGGCATCAGAGACCTGTGCTCCTATGAGAATCTAATGCCTGATGACATGAGACAGTGATGCTAGTGTGGGGAGCAGTAGCAAATACAGATAAAGTTCGTGTGCTAGCCTGCAACTCACCTCTTGCTGTGCTGTCTGGTCCCTAATAGACCTCGGACTGGTAGGGGTCTGCAGTCTGGGGGATGGAGACCCCTGCCCTAAAACATTTAACTGAAATTTTCTTTTCCTCTAATTAAATAACAGCAGTATGGGAGAGTGAAAAGTACATAAAGTATAGAATCTAGTAATTCACAAAAAGTGTTTCTCTAGGATGATCTCTGGCAAGATATTTAACCCGTTTCCCATTTGCCTCAAGACTACTCCCCAGCGGTGCTCTGGCTGCAGCCTTTACCCCAAGATAACTCGAAGATTACAGTCCTAACCTTACCCTCATTGTTTGTCATGGAATATTTCGCTTTTTATTATTATTCTCACATCGCTCTAGCATCTCAATAGTCTTTGGAAACAAATGACATTATTCTCTTTATAGCATTCTGTTTTTAGTAGTGGTATTTACATTTACAAAGTATAGTAATTCTCGATTGCTGGAAATGCCAAATCCTAAAAAACGTAGCGTTCTTACTCATGATGTTAACATTGTTCTTGAATAGTTAGCTGAAGATTCATTAGATAAACCCAATTTATGTACACATTTCTGGTACTTTAGGATTAGAGACAAGTTTTGTTTAGAAATAACTCCAAGAACTATTTTTATATTTTATTTTCACATTGAAAACTAGTCAAATATGCTTCAGCCTCAAAGACTGTGTTTATGTAAAATGAAATTAACACTGGCAGTGAGCAGCATTGTTTTTTTTCTAAACAGGAAATGGGTTAACATCTCTGAGACTCAAATTTTACCTTCTGCAAGAATAATGCTGAAGTGGGCACTTTTTGAAAAGCACAAGAAAAGTGAAGCTTTATCTTGAGAGGAAATGCTGCTAGAGGGTTATGACAGGGAATTCTGGGTACCAGTGAGCAGAATAAAGGTCTCAGACATGCGATAAAAAAGAATGAACCACAGAAAACAAAGGCGGCATAAGATTGTGAAAGGACATCAAACGCCAAGTTTTCCCACATCAAAACTTGCATATAGATTTGTATTAAAACAAACAAACAGATTGAAAGTAGCATTTAACTTAAAAAAAATATTCGCTTACTAGTCTGCTTTCCTTGTCAACAATGAAATATATTTTAGCTAAATGTTGCTTTTGGTTTGGGGAGAAAATTAAAGAATGCTTTAATTTCTCATTAACTACACCATTAATCAGTGGTTAATTGTAATTACTTAGCCTGTAGAAAAAGTGAAACTAGAATTAGAACCTGACTATGAGTCAAATAAACTTTGTCTTTCTTATTGATTTAAGCATTTTTAAGACAGATATTCAATAAGGTTTGCTTAGCAAAATTTGGATAGTGCTTGGTCAATGTGTTGAATAATAATTGAAGTCAGTTGCTATGTCAAACTGTTTCTTTTTTTGTGTTAACTTATAAATGTTAATATTTTTTAATAATACAGAACAATATTAGAATTGTCTTTCTAATATCAGTGCATAATTGCAGTTAAGCTTTTGAGTAGTTATAGAATATATTATCTTGTTTTGTGGATTTCAAGTTTGATATCAAAATCAATTATTTCTCTATTTTCAGATATATTCCCTTATATTTTATCTAAAAGCAATTTAAAATGTTATAAATTCTCCCTACAGATTTCTCCAGTAATATTGATATCTCTAGCTAATGAGCAGGTTAAAGATACAAATTCTGAATCTTATCAGTTTAAACTCCTCTTTTGCATTTAAGAGCACTCTTTTGTTTGTAATACAGGGGACAAAATTAAAGACCTAAACTTGTCTCAACAGAATGTCAGGAAATAAATAAAAACCCCATTACAAAATGTGAAAATGTTAATAACATGCCATGTCTAGTTTCTCAGTTTGGGAAAATGCAGCTTCTCGTTCTTTCTCTAATAACTATACTTAGAGGCTCTTTATAGTATTTTCTTAACAGAAATTGCTCATTGAAGAAGCAACAACTGAATTTGGCATTCTTTAGCTTCCCTTTCATCAGTGTCCAAATTATCCATACATTTTCTAAATCCTATGCTAACAGACCTCTGCAGTCAAATGCTAAATGTTATTAACCTCCAACAAATTGGATTCCTGATGAATCCATGTTCTATTTTGAAATAGTGGCAGGAAGTCATCACAGTGCCCTAACTGAGTTTCTCCAGTGGCTCTGTGAAAGGATCCAGGCAACTTGGTCTTTGAATTTAATGATTTCGATGTCATCCTTTGATAGTTTATGAAAGAATTACAAACATTAAAATGCAATTTTTCTTTCTAGTCAATAAATATTTATTTAGTATGAGTTATGAGTGGTGTGCTGGTGCTGTTGGCTCTGAGAAGGCAAGGGTATTTACAGTATTGCTTCATTTATTCTGTACATATGGGTAGGAGGGTTTTACAGAAGTAAATTTCACATTTCTGTAACATTCCTCAAACTGGGGGCACTGTACATAATTTAACCTTTCTGTAATGAGTTAATAATGAGATAAATTTTAATATAATCTATTAATTTGTTTTTTATTTTCTGATTTTTTTCTACCTTTATATGCATATACATATATGTATGCATGTGTATATGTATAACTATCTATAATTATCTGTGTATATCTTCTGCTTCTATGGGTCATAAACAGCTTACAGAGAACAAGGCTAAAATCTTGTCATTTCCAAGCAGACAGAAAAGACTTCCACTCAACTTTTTGTTTTTTCATAGTTTAGGTATATATTGGAAGGAAACTGCTTGAGGAAAGGTGGCAGCTCTAAGCTTCAGACTAATAATAAAAACTTACCTCTGCACTTTCTTGCAAAGTACCTAACGTAGCCTTAAGCAGTCCCATTCCCTGGGCTCACCTCTGTAATTTTTGCCTCTATTTTCAGATTTCTAATTTTCACTACCTTACTGAATCTTTCATGTTTGTTGGATGATCATTATATACTGTCCTACCTTTTTAGAGTTCCTAAGCAGGGTGTTTGGTCTGGATACCAAATTAGCCATTAGCAGAGTTGAAGTCTTCTCCCGTGAGCAGTGAGCCCTCCTCTGAGCGCTTCCTCACACTCACATGCTAAGGGATTAGCATTAATATCTGAAGGGCATTAAGACCCCTAGTACTTCCATTCCTGTCATTTATATTTGTCAAAGCAGTGTTGATAATAAAAAAGGCGGTCTTCTTCAAAATTGTGATTTTTAGCAAAGTTTTTGTCAAAACTTCCAGTTTCCAATCATTTTTCCCATTTCTCTTTTGTTATTCTCTGTTTCTTTCACTGGTGGTACTTCAGCCTTTCAAGTGCAGAACAGCATGATGTCACTGGTTAAAAGATAATAGAATTGTTTTAACTACAAAGTCAGTTGCAGGAGGAAAGAAAGGGAATAAGAGATTTTGGAAGGAAAGATGGCTTTGAAAAGTAGGCTTTTTCAGAGGAAAATTACAGACCATGTACATTTTTAAAGACTTTCCATGTGAGAACACCAGGAGGGAATGGAGTGAGGATCTATGGGGACAAATATAAGAAATCTCTACCCTAGACATTAGGAATGAGTGAGATTAGGTTTTAGATTCGGGTACTGTAGCAAATCTTGAATGTCCAGTTAGTAAGGCATTTGTCTGCATGTCGTGTTTCAAATGAGAGTTAAGAAATAAATTGTACGTATCATCAAGAAAATCATTCCAAATGCCATTTATACAGGGTATGAACAAAAATCTGAGAAAAAAATCTGGTTTAATAATGGAAATCTATATTAGGCACAATCATTTATTTAATTTACTTGTTAGTTTTATATTGGTTTTACTAGAAATGTCATACAAATTGCTGCAAACAAGGTGGCTCAAAAAAACAAATTTATTTGCGATACTTCTGGAGACTATGAGTCTAAAATCAGAGTGTAGGCAAGGCTATGCTACCTCTGAAAGTTGAATTGTGGCTAAAGACCATGTTGAATTGTGGCTCTGGCACCCATCTGTAAACAATCCAGGGAGGTGGTGTGCAGTCCAGAGGGTGACTTGGGTGGAGTGATGGAAGGATCAGATGTGTCATATACCTGGGGTCAAAGAATTCAGCATGAGGATACAGAGAGGAATGAGACATAATTTGTCCCCCAAGGAGCCAGTGTGTCAGCAAATGCTTCTCATACTTCTGTACCCAAGTACATCTGTGAATACATCTGTGAGTACTTGGGTACAGAAGTTTGAGAAGTACATCTGCGAGTACATCTGTGAGTACTTTAGTACAGAAGTTTGAGAAGCATTTGCTGACACGTTGGGCTCCTTGGGGAACAAACTAAGTCTCATTCCTCTCTGCATCCTCATGCTGAATTCAGGGCCACCAGAGACAGCATGCCCAGGGAAGCTTTGGCCCACCCTTCCATCGCCCCCAGGATGCTGGGTAAGAAATTTCTTCGAAGTCATCACTTTTAACTTACAATTCATGTGAATTGAGTGTGTTATTCCATAACGCGCTCTCTCTCTCTCTCTCTCTCTCTCTCTTTCTCTCTCTCTCTCTCTCTCTCTCTATATATATATATATATTAGTTTTTATTTAAAAGAGGTGGCATTGCCCCCACTACTTTAGGGAAGACAGGCCTTTCCAAGCACATGCTTTGGAAAACATCTTCCAAGAAGTTCTGTTTAGCTCTGGCCCAGGGGAGGACAAATAGCCTCCACTGGGATGCAAGAGGCCGTGAACGTGTTGTTACCCTGCAAAAGTAAGAGTGTGCTAAAGAGGCTATGGAGAAGGCACTTACCCAGGCTCACAGAGTTTGTTACCTCTTTGTATTTGAACCCCCGCTGCCCAATGAGCCTTGCTGTGAGCTGGGCCTCCAAGGTGCTCACTGGCAGACATGAGAAGGCTAGCACGTGTGGTCGGAGACCCGAGGTGTATGACACATCTAATCCTTCCATCCCTGCACCCAAGACACCCTCTGGGCTGCACACATCCTCCACGGAGTGTGGACAGACTAGTACCAGAGCCGCAATTCAACACGATGCCGTCTCAGCCCAGAAGCGCAGGGGCTCCTTCCCGACTGAGGCCTCAATTCCTTCCTGGCTTCTTTATTATAAAATCAGACTTCTGGACTGAAGTAAACACCTCCCCCTCCCTCACCTTTCTGTCTAGACTGCTCATATGGTCCTTTTATACTCATTTAAAATGGAGAGAACTGAGGCTCAGAGAGGTGATCACACAGCTAAGAAGTGACAGAGTCAGAATTAAGACCCAGAGCTGTCTGAAGCCTTTAAATATCCAACAATAATAAGCTGAGATTTTGAATGGCTATATTAGAAGTGATACATTCCACGTAGAGGAAACAGCATGAGAGAAAATGGAAGCTTTGAAATTGCATGGCAAGTTTTGAGAAAAAGTAGGCAGTTCTATATGGCAATATAACAGAAGATAAGCTTTAGTGAGAAGTGAAGTAGGAAAGAATTCAGGAGCAAAATTATCCATATCTTTTGTAACCTCCTGGACAAAGTGATTACAATTCTTTTGCTATTAAATAGTCACTAAAGGGTTTAAGCTGAATGAGGATGATATGATAAAATGATTTTATTGTATTTCATTTTTATTTTTATTCACTTCAAATTTCTATAAATTAAACTTATTGTTGTCACCTCATCTTTGAGTTTGTATATTCCAATCTAATGTGGTATTTTATATTGCTTTTAAATTTCTGGGAAATATTTCTAAAAGACATAATGAGTTTGCTGAAAACCACTCTCACCCCATAGCTGACTATTTGGCAAAGTAAATTTGGAAGATTTGGTTTTACATGGGACTTTATAATTTGAATCGCTTAATCGAAATTGTGTTTGTGATATTAAATGTCCTATGGACACTCTTAGATAATGGGAGAAATCATTCAATTGTTCTGATTATTTATTCAAGGGTGTGGGGTACCACTACCCTGCTCCCCACTGCCATTATTATTGCTGTTGGATCAATTTTAAAATGGAAACAAGAGAAAATAATTTTCTTTCTGATTTCATAATATGATACCACCTTTTTCATTGTATCAAACACACATACACACACACACACACACACACACAATCTATTCTTTGATCAATACTTTTAATGCCTTGCTCTATCTAGTAAATCTCTGGGAAGGAGCTGATTATAAGGAACAGAAGCAACTTTCCTATTAGCTATAGATGATAAGAGCACTTAAGTTCAGTCATCCAGGGGACATTATCAATGGATACTAAATTGCAGGAATGAAGAGCTAGAGAACATCAACCAGGAATTTATGTAAAGATACTCAGAAAGAGAAACACAAAAGAAGAAAGGCATAGAGTATAAATTTTGTGATATGGCAATAAGAACACAGGTTGTTAATACTAGGAAAATGACCTTCGAGAGCCATGTAGTTGGAAGAATACCCTATTCACATAGCTTAACAACCTCCTAAGAGCATACAGATTTTTATTAAAAAAAAATCTTACTGGCTAGGAATTCAGAAATGCGCCTTTTTTTCCCCTTTCAACTGGTTCCAAAGTAATAAACAATGTTAAAACCCCCTGAAATTAGCAAGAAATTATAACAAAAAAATAACAATTTTAACACAGACAAAAAATAAATTTGAAGAGCACTCAGCTAAAAAGCATCGTGTTTGTAGATGAAAGAAGTTTTCTATGAGATAATAACTTTAGTCTAAGACACTGTAAATATATGTTCTTGAGAGAAAGTGACTTTAGACTGAGGGATTACAGGTAGGACGAATATACATATTACTGCCTGAATCATTTGTAGGAATCAGAGCTTCAGTGGGTAGAGAAACACAAGAGTAGAATGGGTTCTGGAAAATAATTAAGACCAAGTTTGTATTCTTTACAAAAATATTTTGGCACAGTGAGTTTCTCTTTGTCTGCCTTATCCTTGCTATGTTATAGTAAGCATTTACACACTAGAATCCAGAATTGAAACTATTTTATTGGGACAGATGCAATAAAATGGTGGTTTACTCTAAAACTGTGATAATCTATAATTTTCAGCTCTGTTAAAAAAGAAAATATTTTCCAAAAAAATGAATACTGTATTATATACAAACTTAAAGATGAACAGAAACTATTTTTTTGTCTACTGGTTTAGACAATTGAGCTTTCTTTAACATCTTTTGTATTAAATACTAAAATGCGGATATATGAGCCGAAAGGAATCCAATCAATGTGGACCTTAACATTTGAGTTGGAATGTAACCTTCAATGATTAATTATATAAAGACATTTCTTAAACTATTTTTGTGTAATAGTCAATGGCATATACAAGATCAAAGTCTCAGAATTTTCTGGTAGAAGAAACTAAAACAAAACATTATACATCATAGAACAGAATTTGAGCTCAGTTCACAAAAATTCTCTTGGTCTAATTACAGTATGCAGAAAGGATTTGATACATGTGATTACTCAGTTGTTTTTGCGTATCTGCGTTCACCATTCTGATCATTGCTTCCAGTTTGTGTAAAGCATCTTGTACTGTCATAAAATTAAAAAAGTACTCTAAAAGAAATCCTGCTATTATGGAGTTATGTTAAAGGAACACAAGAGACAACTGAAAGAGCTCCCAATGGCCACAGCTGGAACAATTTGAATAATGACATAATTAACGTACCATTGGATTATAACCTGAAGAATAAAATAAGTATACATGAGTCTATACTGATATGAATAAATGACAGAATAAATAAATAAATAAATGTGAGAGAATAGACAAATAACCCATGTAAAAGGATACCAGGTGAGCTATGCAGAGTCTGCCCTCAAGGAGGTAGAACATAGCTCTTTACTCCTTAAGTCTAGATTTAGCATAGTGATTTTCCTCCAAAAAGCACAGTATGGAAATGTGGGAGAAGAGTACTTTACAGTGGAGAAATCTGGCAAAAACTATTTTAGCCAGGTGATTGGAGTTAACATCAATAGTAATAAGTTATGTTGATAGTATATACCCTTGATGCCATGTATTGAAATGGCAATTTACCTCTACAGTCTTCCTCCCAATAACCCATATCCTCATTCTAATCATAAGAAAGTTTGAAATAAATCTCAGTTCAAAAATCTTCCACTAAATAGCTTACCAGTACTCTGTCAACATGATTAAAAACAAGAAAAGTCTGAGAGACTGTCTCAGTCAAGGGTAACCTAAGGAAACATGCTGACTAAATATAATACAATATCTTCAATGGGATCCTGATAAGGACAAAATACATTAGATAAAACTGAAGAAGTATGAATAAAGTATGAACTTTAGTTAATAAAAATGTGTCAATATCAGTTCATTAATATAATAAATGTACCAGGCTAATATAAAAAGTTAATAACAGGAGAAACTGGAGGGTATGGGAACTCTCTTTACTATCTTTGAAATTTTTTCTCTAAATCTAGAACTACTTAAAATTTTTTTATTTTAAAAAACTCACTTGTTCTTTCTGAGATGCTGCTGCTCAAATGACCATTAACTCTTATACACACAGAGTTTTTGAGAGATGTCCATCCATATTAATCCAATCAGAGCAAATCCTGAAATGTTTTTTGGGCCATGTGCATGTAGAGTCATCATGCCACCACAAGGGCAGAAACTTACTTGACTTTTAGGACAGAATGAAAAAATGAGCTGAGATTTGCAGCATGGGAAGCCAATTTTTAAGTACATTGAGCTCCTGGATCTAGCAATTTTTAAACCAGGTTTGACTTTTGTTCTTTTACATTTATATAAGCCAATATGGTTCCCTTTTGCTTAAGTCAGCTCAAGTTTGACCCTTGCAACCAATCACCATAATTCTAACTGATGTAATGTATTTGAGATAAAGCAGAGAATTATCATGGAAGTGCAGAGCTTCTAATAGGGTTTTCTTTGTGAGATGTTCTTTGTGAAGCTTAAATTATAGACCTAGTAAAAGAGGGTGACAATGTGGTATATTGAAGAGAGTTGTCCAATTTGTTCCTCAACATTTGTATGAAATACAGCTGTTCCATTCTCAAAGAGATTGTTTCCTTATAATAAATGAGTTAATTGAAGACATTATGATCCATATACTCATTCATCATTATTATTTTTAATGACTGAGTGTGTGTGTGTGTGTGTGTGTGTGTGTATAGATAGATAGATGATAGATAGATAAAGAGATATCTTCAAATTTACATCTATATCTATAGGTATATATATATCTCCATGCTGTTGGTTTGTTTTCCTGGAGAACCTCGACTAATACAGCAGAATTTTTGGTGAATTCAAAAAACAACCATGAGGCCAGAGAGGCTGGGTCAGAGGGATAGAATATGCTATCAGTATTATTAGCTTTAACTCAAAGTCAGGAGGGGTTTTTTTTGGAGGATAGAGATGGATCATTCAGCAAATCTATAACCTCTAAATTCACTTTCAGTTTTTATCTTCCTGAGTTCTATACCATTTCTTCACTTTGAATAGTCATCATATGTTGATATCTTTATATGATGAAGTGCACACACCATTTCTACATTTTAAACTTCTCCAATTAAATCTGTCTGACAATGATAAAAACCACAGACTAATTACTTAATGGTATGTAATAAACAAAACAAACAAAAGTCTACCCTTATCACTCCTGCACACACACAATTATTTCAGGAAATTTCTACTTTTCCAGTTGTTTTTTTGGTCCAGGGGAAATATATCCTAAGAAATTAAAATACAAAATATTTTTAAATTAGTTTCTCACAATTGAATATTAGAGTTAAGCTTCTAAAATTTTGTTTGAGATTGATATCAAAGTTTCAATATTTTTAACTCGTATGTATTGTGACAAGCAGTTTGTTTTTAAACACAAATATTGACACCACACACACACCCAAAACAACTTAGTAATTCTAGTCTTCCTAGATTTCTATATATTTTTTTATGAATTCTAGCTCGAATTCCTAATAACTGTACTTTATCTTTTTAATTTTTGATTTTCACTACAAAGCTAATGACATTTTATTAGTTTGAAAAAAAAGAAGAACCCTTTATTGTGTCTATTGTACTAGGTCTCACTTTTGTTATCTGATTTCAAAGCTTCCTTCCTATTTCAGAGGAAGATGAACAACAAAAACAACATCATTGATATGATCAGCAGACAGATCTAGGCCACCATATAAGGTGAGATTCAAGAGAAATGAAACAGCTTTTAAGAAATGTGCTTCTACTTATACATTCGAATTAATGTTTTCTTCTAAGTGGTTACCTTTGCAGGGGTTATTTATTTATTCTAATGATACTGTTATAATTCAATATATTTCAAAGCTTTTTGTTAGTTTTGTTTTAATTTGGTTTCAGAACCCATTTATAAATCACAAAATTATTTGTCTGTGTATTATTTACTTAAGAAACATTTATGTATGATAAATATGATGCAGGCATTGTCCTAAGATGACATCCTTTCTAATTGTTTATTACTGAATCCTTATAACAACCTCAGTGCTAGGTAATATGGTGATTTTACTTTATTAATTAAAAAAATGAAGCACTGCTCAATGTTACACATCTAAGAACTTAGGGACTTAGACCGAACTCAAAAAGCATGACCCTTTGTACCTGCTTAATCACTACATTGTTACCTATTACATCTAACTTTTATCTTAAACATGTCATCTATATTTTTCAAGAATTGTAAAATACCTCTGAATATTATTTTTGTCTTTAATATAAAATGACTTCTTCAATGGCTTTCATAAATAAATTTAAAAACTTGAAGCAAAACAGGAACCTGAATCATGAAAGATTCAGTCATCTACATACTTACTAAAAGAAGGAAAATGAAAAAAATTCCTGCTAGAAAAAGTTTTCTTCTTAGCCTTTTGTTAGTCAGAAGAACCAATATGTATATAGCTTTCTTTCTTTGAACTTCTGATGAATTGAGGTTTTACTGAGGCAAATGTAGTGTCAATTATCTTGGCTATCATTCTTGAATTTAAGATGTGCCATGTCAGCGCTAGGTTGACTTTCACTAACTCAAACCATTATGGGATTGATCTTGATGACACTCTACTATTAGGATGATTTTGATGAGCTATAAATCAGCCTCAATGTTCCGCCCCACCCCACTCCCCCGCCCCTTAAGTCTGCCTTGGTAAACTACAGAAATAAGTTAGCTGAGAAATTTTGTTCAATTCTAGATTCTAACATTACAGGGAAAAAATAAATAAATTGTTGATATATATATATATATATATATATATATATATATATATATTTGGATTGTGATTTCTCCTACTTCTTTATTCTTCTACATAGTAAAAGTCAAAGATCTAATCCAAAGCAAGAGTTGAATGACATCAAATTTCTTATAATTTTATGAATTGTTTATAGGCCTAAATTAAAAATGTAATTCTTTCTCACAGGAAAACTCATAGGAAGATCATTTGAGTAAAATGTTTATAAAATGATTTACTTTGCCATTAGATAAAACCTTCACTAGGATAATGATTATGTCTATTTAATTCACCATTGTACTCAGAAACTAATACAATGACTGGTACATAATAGTAGTTTTCAATAAATATTTATCAAATTAATAAAGATTGCATTTTTACTGTCATAATTAAGATCCTTTCCTAAGCTGGCAGGAGCAATTCATCTCTTCAGGATGCTCCCATAATATTTTAGGAATACATTCAAATGTCCTTAATATTAGAAAAATAAGTGATTTCAAATCCCAAGATTAACCAATACCTTGTATTTTCATAACATTTTAATCTATTCTAGCTGCATAAGGTACACTCTCGTTATTTGCTGAACCATCCATAAAAATAGTAAAATGAGTTTTGTTGCTTCTGCTTTTACAGATGACAATGAGAGAGGAGAGGAGAGGAGGCATCTGAAAAAAAAAAAAAAAAAAAAAAAACAAAGGAAAGAGCCTGCAGAAATGACTGACTCAGCCATTTAAAGCTCATTCTCGACTGCCCTTTCCTCCCAGCCTCCAGGATTCTCCAGCTAACATGTTTTCTCATAGCTACCTCCCCCACCTCAAGGACTCTCCAGCTCACATCTGTTGATTCATGGCTTGCCAACCAACTAATGTTCTCATCTCTGTAGCTGTGTAGGGATAACAAGACTGTGTAAAAACTGCTTGTTATGTTACAATTAGAGCTCAGCCTTTGGATAGGAATCCGCTGAGCAGGTGCTGGCATCAATAAGTGCTGCTCCCTGCTTACAGTGTAATGGCTGAAAAATGACTGCTAGAAATTTATTACTTGCAGGAAAATTACTGCTTGACTGTGTCCATGGGAACATAGGCTGTCACCCATAGGAACATAACATTCTCACAATAAGCTTTCTGCTTCTGTACCCCCACTTACGCACCTGACCTGTGAGTTGACAGGTAAATGAATAGAAGGATAGACCTTTGTGTTTAGACAGAATGAAGAACGGGATTTGGGGTTTAAAACCCCTGTACCTCTACATTTTGGGGCTGCTTAATTTGGGGTCTGCGTACCCCTGGCAGACCCAGCTGGCTGAATAAAGAGTATTTCCTATAACTCACTCACTGAGTTCTGGTGGTCCGTGTGTCTTTCAGGGGCTGGTGGCTACAACAATAGCCTAGGAGTTCTGACTCTCTGTTTAAGAATCCTATAATGGTGCTGATAATGACAAGGCCCTGGGTTCCACAAAACAAATGACCCGTAAGACCAGTGGTCTGAAAATTCCTCCCCGCTTGCAGCCCCCTACCTAAAGTTCCCTCTCCTCATCCTGAGAAAGAAGGCACATGAAAAACCTCAGGTAAAGGAATCACATGGACACTGCAAAAGTATATTAACCGTAATAAATCTAACCAGACTGAGCTCGTGCACGGAGTTAACCCCATGTGCTCCGCCGGCCTAATAAATTCTCCTTCCTCTAACAAAGTTGTCTGTGCATCCAAATTCCTCCATCAAGTGTCACTTCTTACAACAATAAAACAGACTTAGGCATTTTAAGACATTGGCTTAAGGTGAGATGGGACATCACTTGTAAAATTCTTAATCTTTTAGCAGGAAATAAAATGGAGCATCTCTTGCAGAGTTCATCTTTTTAGTAAATCTAGTTAAGTTTTCTTCCCTCTTTTTTTTTTTGGAAAAAAGCCCTCTTCCTCAATCCTGATAATTGCACTGGCAACTCAGATCTTCTGGCTATTGATAAGGGTCATCAACCCATTGTTAGAAGAAATGGTGTTAAGTCAGACAGGACCCTTAGAGTCTGAGAGGGGAGAGGACTTTAGGCCAAAGGTCTTTTTTTTTACTCTAAGAAATATATTAACCAAGCTTGTTTCCCTTTACTTGCTTAATAGGCAAATCAATAATAGAAATTAATAGATATAGGATTTAAATAACAAGTTTGTATCTTTTTCTTGTCTAGGGACTGAGGTGGCACGTTAGCAGGAAACCCAAGACCCCACCCTGACTGAGGCAGAAAGGGTGTTAAAGGCGAATAATTTTCCAGTAAACCGGTATTAAGGATTTACTCCGATTCTGTTAACCAGGGTGTGGTAATCTGCTCAAAGATATGCTAAGGGACAATTTCTGATTCTGTAATCTGCTTGTTTATTAATCTTGTTTTATGTTAACCAGGGTGTGGTTCTAGGCTTTATACACTGCCTCTTTTGGGAGCTCTGGACTGATCTCTTCTAACCCTGCATGATAGAGAGTCAGTCGCAGGCTGGCTAATAAAGACTCAACAATTCATCTCAATTGGCTCTGTAGGTCTTAGATTTGAGTGAACCACAACAAGGGAAAGAGCTCCATGAAATCCCTGTAGGGGGACTACTGCCATTCTCAGCAGGAAGCAGGTATGGAAGAAGAGACCTCCCATCCCTCAACATCCATACTAATAATAAGGGGATTCATGGCTCTTAGAAAAGAGGTAGGCAGGAAAGTTAGGGAGTTTTGGGTCTACTTGCAAAGTCATCCTATCTTAGAAGGGATCCGCCCTAATCCTCCCACAATTAAGCTAACCAGAAGGCATTTTTTAACTCACACGAAGAAACCAGTAGGTAGAGAATTAGGTACCAGTTTAAACCAGTCACTTGCACCTGCACAATGAAGACCCAAGCAACCTTCAACTCACCTGAGCCTTATTATATCATCATTATAATATGATGCACATTCCTGAAAGTTCATTAATATTACAACAGACTGAATTCTGGGAACAAACATGGACAGAAAGCAAAATGATGAATTACTGAGTCTTGTCAATCTTAATTGTCAATTAAGGAAGTCCACTTCTCTAAGAAAAGTAACCACCCATAGCAAAAGGGGATAAAAAACCCTGAAGAGTAGTTACCAGGCCTTTTGAGCCATGCTTCTCTTGCTCAGGCTCATTTCCATGTCTGGAAGTATAATTTCCCTTCTAATAAAACTTTTCTTTTCCACTGTATTTTGATGTTTTGCTTAATTCTTTGTTTGAAACATCAAGAAGCTGGACAACTCTCAGGGAAAGGATCCCCACTCTCTGGTAATAAAGGGTCATATACTGAAATCAAATACCTAAGCAAGGAATTGAGCTTCTTCCCACAGAATATGGAAGGGTGTAAATCTTTCCCAACAACATAAATTATTTAATGACCTAGATTCATCTTTTTGCATCTAAAATGAGGCTACTATATTTGCATCTTTGTGACTGAAGAGGAAAGAGAAAATTCATGGCAGCTGGCAAGAAGGGCAAGCAAATTAACAGCTTATAAAATGTTTATAAACTCACAGTCCCCTGAAATTTCAGGAGTTCCCTGTCATTCATTCTGCTCCTGCTGATTCCACATATAGTTTCTTGCAAAGTTTACATCCGATAGCCAGTTCAGATTTATTTGGTTTATTTACATTTTAAATATTTTGAGTTGTGAGATTCAGAGAAACTGATTATCCAAATTAATGGTAATTATAAAATGTATTGTGAAAAGGCTAATTACATTTTATTACTAAGCCTCCCTACATCTATTGTGCATTAAAAAATGTGCTCTCCACAGCAGACCCAACTCTCATAATTTTTTCATAGAAACAGTGCTCTCATTCAGAAATCTTATTTCTGAATTATGTGCTCATACCACACACTGATTCCTTCTTACCTGAGGGGAAAAGGACCATTGTGCAGTTGTAGATTGATTTTTTCAGGTTTAAACTGTTAAAGGAGGTAGGGAAAGATGAAAAAGGAAAGGAGTAATTTCACTTGTAAAGCTATTGATGCTGCTTTTCAAAGCATAATTTTCTACCTTGCTTCTTATTGTTTCCTCCATTCCAAATAAAATGATATTTCATAAGAAAAAAAGTCACAGTAAATAAAAGAGTAGCAGACAGTGATACAGTAATCAAGATCAATAATGAATGATGTGTATTTAAAGGAAAGGAAAAGAAAGAAATCACAAGGGTCTCTTCCTCTTTCCTCCAGTTCCTTTCTCCTGGTAGTGAGTTACCTCCATCTATAACTTAAAAGAGAAAGAATATGCCAACTCTTTCATCATTATTCTACCTAAGGTATAAATCTTTATCCCACATTCTATCCTGTTGCATAGGCCAGAAAATTTCTGATTCCTTTGTATTTTTTTTTTTTTAAGTAAAACACAATGGCAAACTAAAGATATATTCCTTTTGCACTTTCACACACAAAAAAACTCTAGACAGCCACTTAAACTTTATAATCCCTTTTTCTTCTGTTTTAAATGCCCTTAGTTTTCCATAATATTCATAGAAGCAGTAAATGCAATGAATGCAAAGTCTGCCAAGCTTTCAGCTCCTGCAGCCCTTTGACTCTTAAATGGTGTTGAAGTTCTTTAATTTTCTTATGTAAATTTAGCTCTTCGAAAGCACCTGAAACCCTTGGGTAGGTTAAAAGAAAGAAAGAAAGAAAGAAAGAAAGAAAGAAAGAAAGAAAGAAAGAAAGAAAGAAAGAAAGAAAGAAAGAAAGAAAGAAAGAAAGAAAAAGAAAGAAAATAAATCTCTGGGCTATTATTTATTTTCTTTAGGATCAAGTTAGCTAGACTTCTGGTCTTATTTGACATGCTCCAGACTTAAGAGCAGGGCTTTTCATTGACTACATTTCTAATTATTAAATCCCTATCATCTCAGCATATAATTGGGTTGTTTCTTAGTTCTTTCGATAATACTCAAGTCTACTGAACCAAAATATTTCATTCTCCTGTCCTCCATTCTTCCAGAATACATTTCCTTTTCTCTTCCTTTTCTACCCGGTAGAGTCTTCACTACTGAATTTCAGACTTCTCTGAGGACAACTACCTAGCAAACTTCTTATAAAGCATCCTCTTGGAGTAGGAGTGTGTATCTCCCATGGTCTTTCTCAAATATTTTAACCCACTAGGTTCCCAGGTCTCAGTCATTATTAACAAGACCATTATTTTTCTGACCAAGTACTATTTAAAATAATACTCATTATATAAGCGATTCCTTTGCATAAATGTTTTAAACATACTCTAATGTCGAATAATTCTATATCTTATGAAAGCATCAGCTATGAGTGGTTTTGAAATGGTTTGAAAATAGGTCATATTTCTCTGAATAAGTACACACTTAATTTAGGCAATATACATCTTCATATTTTTCCACAAAGCTTTTTAAAAACTATCACAAAATGTATTACAGTGAAATCTAATTCTGTCTCTTAACCACAAAAGTGACTTGGCTTAATAAATTATGAAAAGAATCAATGAGGCTTGCATTGAATGCCTGAAAGAAAGCTGCAATCATTCATAAAGAGTAACTTTGGATGATTACTAAGTTCTCTAAAGTAGTGAGACTACAGAAAACCATAAATGCTTTATCCAACAATTATCACTATCCCATAACCAATGGAAACATTTTGGAAGTATTTCCAATAAATCTACAAATGGTTTGACTGGAACTGATGTGGACTATTTTTACAGAACTCTATTATAACGCTTAGTTACAAAGATTGCTCTCTGAATGGAATAATAATGTTCTTTTGTCAAGATGATAAATATCTGTAATTATAGATCTTTTGATGAAATGCTTCTACTCAAGAGGAAAAACAACAAAAGGAATGCTTTTACTATGTAAAATAATATAATGTGATAGAGATATGAAAGAATCACAAAACTGATGTAGTATAGATTATAGATGATTAAGGGACAGTTGAAGCCTTAATTTAGTTACTTCCTCTCCTTTGTATTCAAGAAAATAAATCTCTTGAATACTTTGTTCTATGTGACAAACACTGTGCTAGATCCTAGAGAAAAATGAAGATGAATATAATTGTTCCCTATCCCCCAATTACTTCAAACATGTAAAGGGCTCATGATGCAGCTACACGCACAATAACATGGGTATGGCTGGAAAGAAGGTATTTCCAGATATAGCCATTCAGATAGACAATTTATTCTTTTCACCATCAGCATAGGGATTGTGCCTGAGTTTCTATACAAACCACCATGACAGTGAATAAACAACAACTGTTATTGTTGAAGAGGAGTTTCTAGTTTATTTGAAGAGAGAAATATACAGACTCAAACTATATAATCTCTATTTAAAGTGATGGAATTTACCTAAGTTCCAAGAATGTCTTAGCCTAAACACAGCCAGAAAACTTAAGGGGTATTCATTACCTTGATGATGACCGAATGAACTTAAAACAATTATAACATCCTTATGGGAAATTATTACTCATGTTTTATGGTCTGAGTTCATAAACATTGAATATATGCAAATTAGTGATATATTTATTGGAGGAAAATATTATAAAGAGCATAAAGAAACTATTAGGTATAAATGAAGGAGAATTTGTTGTTTGTAACTAAATTGTAGATATATGGGCCAGTAATCATTTTAATGATTGATAGATTTACAGGGGAAAATTTGGTTTTCTGTGTCTACTGTCAAATCAAATGGATGATATGTAAAAACATATTTACTAGAGTACATCATTGAGAGTCAGTTTCTACTTCCAATCTGTTTCTTAAAATAACTTATTTTGCACTGTTTCAATAGATGAGAATGTTTGGCTTTAATTCACTGAAATCCAGAGTGCAGAAGAGTGAAGGCATCTGTATCTGTTCCCAATGGCAACACTACCTCACTTATATAGTTCTCTGAATCATTTTCACATCTTTTTTTCTTTTTTGCACACTCTGAGTAAGAATCCAAGTGCTTAGCATTCTCTGAAGTCAATGAGAATCTGTTATTAGGTTAGCTCGATATGGATGTTACAAAAAATTATAATATGTATATATATTTTTTATGACTAAGGACCAAGAAAAGCAGATGGTTGGGTGAGAAACGTGGAAGTTGTTGGATAAAGCTCTTGACAAAAAGATTTGGTGCTAATATAATGTATTCAGTCAATTGGAATATCTTGATGACACCAAATATAGAAAAGAAGATGCATCTGGTTGTCTTTGTAACTTATGTGATGATTGAAAGAAACTAACTTAACTCAGGCTAATAAATGCTTATTATAGAACAGAGGATCACATTTTTAAAACAAACAAACAAACAAACAAACAGTTTCCCTGCTCATGTATCTGAATTTTACAAGTAACTAATAAGTTTTTACTTTTAAAACAAAAGAAAGTATTAGTAATTAAAAGATTCTTTGGATTTTGTGATCAAATTAAACATCTATTTTAGAGTTAGATGATAGATGATAGATAGATAGATAGATAGATAGATACATATATACATATATACATACATATCTATATACATAGATACATAGATAGGTAGATATGTAGATAGAAATGTACATAGGTATTTAAGTAGATAGATAGATGTATAGCTCATATACAAAAACAATTTGAATTGTCACATGACAGAAATAATAATCAATTTTAAGTTCAGAAAAAAAAATGTCCTGATCCGATTGGAGAATATAATTCAATATACAACAAAGCAATTATCCTTGAGTAAAATCCTCATTGCATCACAGTACACAGTGGTCAATCTATGGTGCCCATTGTGGCACCAGAACAAACTTTAATGTCACTTGCCTGCTATATGCTCCTCTTTATTTTCTGCACTCCAACTTTTTTTTGGCCTATATTCCAAAATCGCCTTTTTTTAGGCAGCCTGTTTTTATCTTCTTTATATCTCTTGGTCTTCTCATGATTATGTTCTATGACTATATTCCTTTCTTTTTTAGTCTCTAAACTTATTTTCCTTAGCAGTCACATGCAGAGAATTTTAGTAATTAATACCCTGTCTTTGGTACTAAAACATTCAGTCTCGACATTTGGGATCATAGATGTTATTTTAGAATAAGAATTAGTATTCTATTCTATTTCATGATGGGCAATTAAGAAAAAGGAAGAAAACAGAAATCTTTGTCCAGGACCAAATATGATCGAGGAAGTCTTCAGGAATAAGAAGACATGGAGAATAAGGGACCAGAGAAGCAAATTTTCTTTTTTGAAATAGTCATGAGAGAGGATTCATATGCTGCAAATGGAGACACCATTGTCTATTAAAAAAAAAAAAAGAGAGAAAAGAAAACTTGGAGTAAGACACGCCTAGATTTTAAAGAAACACAGGCCTGTAATAAAATTCATTTCTTTTCCTTACTGACTGTATTGTCTCAGGCAAATCACAACTACTGTGAACCTGTGTCCTCCTCCCTAAAATACACATAATGATAGCAATCTTTAAGGTTGTTGAGGAGCTGGTAATAATGCATACAAAAAATCACCACAGGGTAGAAAATGTTCTATTTATTTTATAAGTTTCTCTACATAATTGTTAATCAGAACAGGTGCGATAAATGACAATAGTATGACATCCCTGATGAAGGCCAGATGTTTATTATGCTTATGCTTATTTTTTTTCATTTTCTCAATAAAATCTTAATGTACTAACATAATATTAGAAAAGTTAGTGCTAGGTTTTTAATTTAACTTTGGTAAGTTTAATATTATCTTTTTTTTCATTTTAAACTAATCTTACATAGTAGCCCTCTATTTCTATTGCTTAGTTGTGAATTTTTCCTGAAGAAGCCATAAACCTATCCTTGTATAAATTCAATGTCTGAAAACTGACATCCATCAATATACTTTTTTTACTATATTAGTTCTAGAAACTATTTATTTTTTCTTCAGTTTTTCTTTATGACCTAGGAGTGCTTATACTTTGGCTACATTGTTTAAAAATATATATACCCTTTTTTCTTTTTGTTAAATTTTAGAAGTATAATGGAGACTTTTTAGATTGTCTGCCAAGCTCCAAGTGGGAGTCCTGGCACCTGTGATTATTCTGGGTGACTTCATTTTCCTGGACACAATTGATTTAGACACCTGCATGGAGCAGGAATCTTGAATTGCGAACTCAGAGAAGTCCACTTCGGCTCTTCTGAAGTGAAACTTGCAAACTACAAAGGATTTGGACAAACATTTTCTTCATTTAAAATAAGAGCATGGAAAGACTTCAAGCAGAGTAGAATTTAAATTACTCAGAATAATCAGTTATCCTAAAAGTAAGAGAAAATGGAAAGGAAGAGGGGAACAAAATAAATGAGAATAACCAGAAGAAATACTTAAGAACTGCCTTAATTCCTGAGACCTTTTTAGTTCTCTCACCTCAAAGGCTGACATCACTACCTTCCTCTGAGATCCATGAGGTACAGCTTTAATTTTATCCTACATTTCCTGTTGTCGTTTTTTTTTTTAATACTAACCTAAGTAGGTTCTTGTTACTCATAAACCAAAGAACCTTAACCCAGACATATAGCTGTGAATGTAAATTTTTTAAAAGTAAATTTCATAGTTAAAAGATGATAATTTAATAGAATCACACTCAAATAGTCAAAATTTCTATTTGATTTGGAAAACTTTTAAGTCTGAATCACAAAGCAAAGGTCTAAACAACTTTTTCTCTTCTGCAGGTGGGAGTGCAACATAGAAGCCATCAGCACTTACCTACGGAGGTACGGTCGGGAGGGACACACCTGAGGACAGCAGCAGTGCAAAAGGAGGCAATTCCTAAGTTGAAAAGGCATTAAGATTCTGTACAGTGAACAGAAGTCAAGGAACTTTATTACATCTAATTGGAGGTGTAACGGCATTTAGAATCTAAATTCTAAACAGCTGCAAACCCAAAGTCTAGAAATTATTTTCAATTAGTATTATTCACTGATATAATGCACTCCTTACCACTCCAACAGAGAACCCACTACCTCTAGAGGATGAGATGTTGAGCTAATCAAAGAGATAATCTAGACAGAGCTATTAGAAAAAAATTCCTTAGCCTTATTAAAAATTTCTCTTATTCCTTAGTGAGACATAATAAGTCAGTCCCAGTATAACACTGTGCAGTTTTAGATTTTCATGAACTTAACTTGTTAACTACATGGTTGATATTCTTTAGTAAGAATATAGTCTTTCTCATAGAATTATTTTTTTATGTTTTTGTTTTGTGTAAGGGGGAGAGTTATTTTTTGCAAATGCATTTAAGACAAATTAGAGTTGTCTGGGTAAATCCAATACATAATTTCCATTTAGGCTATTGATCCTAAAAGGTAGACATAACAATAAGTACTGTTCCAGAGTAGCCTTTAATAGAGATTTTTCTTATTTGTTACATCAAACTATATATATAAATATTTACTGTTTTCAATGTTAAAAAGTAAAGGACAGTACTAAAATCAAATACATTAATTTGATGCTTTGATAGTCCTAGAGCAGTACTTTGTCCATAAACCTGATTCATTGTTTTTTACTTAAGAAAATATCATATACAAAACTAGGATGCAAAGCAATATTCAAATGGTGAAATAATTTTGAATATAACCATCTTTATGATTTTGCTCTCTCATAATCGAATGGCAACATTTGTTTCTCATTAGTTAGCATCACTGTTACAATGCTTAAAGCTATTCACATCCCTTATGGTATTTGTTTAGTCTGTCTACACACAGGAATATCATTATAGCTCACGATTGATGGCAGGAATTACTGTTTTCCACTTTGTACACCTATCTAGTTCATCCAGATTGATTAGAGCCTTGAACTCTGATGCTAAAAGATTTTTTCAAAACTTTCTGCTTTCATAACAGTTATTATCACCCCACCCCAAAGCATCAATCCTTTTTAGAGAGTGGTAAAGGCAGGCATGAGTAAACAGTAAGATTGCTTTTTTCAAACTTAATAAACACTGACATCATGTGTAGCTGTTTAAGGAATGCTTTCTTTGATAAAATAGTTATATCTGCACATGCAATAGGTGATATAAGGCTATTTTAACAACAGAGTTGAGAGATTTCTTAATTGAAAGGTGGATTAAATGAGAAGAATGGCATCTGGAGCAAGTAGTGGAGACCAAGCCAATGAAGTGTAAAAGGGAGAAAAAAATCTCTTTGGGACATTTCTCCTTTAAAAAGAACAGAGATGGAACTTAGCTCTAAACTAAAGATCTGGGCCATAATTGCCACTAAATAAATGTTAGATGAATGAGCTAATAAATGAGAATGGAAAATAAATGAATATGTGAATGTACTTTTCCAGTACCTTCTGCTAAATGACATGTCTAAACATTAAATTTAACCTTTGTTAAATGACAAAAGTTTGCATGGAAATTGAATACAATAACAGCAATGGAACTGAAGACAACATTCTTTATTAATTTATCATTTTTTTTGCTTATCTGTATGTTTCAGTGGAATGTTTTTTACATGGTGGGATCAAAGTAAATAAATAAAATAGTCCTTTCCCAGATGATTTAACCCGGAAGAAATGCATTTATATATTTGCATACAAATCATAAACGGTCAAACATAATCAAAAAGAGTAAAGGGTGGATGGCCAGAAAATGAGTTGAGAAATATATAAACATTAAAGTAGCTAAAATTGTACTGTAAGTTTTAAAATTAACTTTTCATATTAACAAATTTATTGCAAATTTTTTCATAAAGTAGACAGTGAGGCAAAGAAAAATCATATAATCTTACCCAACCCGAAGAGATTAACACATATGTATGACATCTAGAATATGTGCTATTAGAAATATTACTGCAACAATATTTATAACAGTAAAACTTATAATAGCCAAAAAGTTCAGTGGTGTTTACAAAATGGTTAATTAAATTTGAGGTAGCCAAACATTATAACACATAAAAGAGAGACAACCATAAAAGAGAGGTTTTTAAAGCATATTTAGTACCATAGAGAGATCCAGACAATAAATGCATATTAAACTTCCAGTTTCATACATTTATATCTATCCTTGTATTTCTATCTCTATTTATCATTTATCATTTATCTATCTGTCATCTATCATTGGAGAGTCAACACAGCAAAAAAAATAATAATAATAACTTACTGGAAGTAAATAAACACGCTTTCAAACAAATAATTCAAAAAACTGAATGAAAAAAGGATGATCACTGTTGATATTTGAACTAGTGGTCTGGGAAATTAAGCAAAAGAATATCTCAAAACATTGATGAAAAATATAAAGAGATGAAAATCATGAAGTAGAAGAAAAGAGGCAAGGAAAACAGATATAGAAAACACAACGTGAGCAATAGCAATTTCAGTAAAGAGAAGGAGGAGCAGATGGAGGATAGACAATAATTAAACAAATTAAAAAAAAAAAATCCCTGGTATGAAGAAATGCTTGAGTCTGCAAATTAAAATTGTTCACTGAATTCTAGATAGGATTTGTGGAACACAGACCTAGGTATATCTTGGTAAAATTACTGAACTCCACAGGTAAAAAAAAATCTTGTAGTCTTCCACATGGGAGGCTGAAGCTATATACAAAGAGAAATAAAATTTTCTCCTCAGTGATCTTAGATATTGCAATGGAATATAATATAGATTCTTTGGCGGAGCCAGCCGGCCTAGGTCGAACAGCACCCAAGGTGGGGAGTGAGGACTGAGAAAAAGACAGACAAGAGATAGATTCCGGAGGGCTCACAGTCAATACTGCAGCAGCCTCGAGTTTATTTTGCAACACGTATTTATACCCTACTGAGTAGGTAAGAAGTAAAACACCTCTAAATAACAACCAATCAGGGAAACTCCATAGCTATTCAAAGATCATTCCATTTCCCGCCCCCACACCAGGTGCACTTCCTCCTGAGTCAGCAGACTGCACAGCTGACTGACTCTGCAAAAACATCCTGCTTAACAAACAGCTTTGTTTTCCTCAAAGTGGCTCCTGACAATTCTTGAGAGAAATAAACTTCAAACCAAGAATCTTCTATTCAGGTAAGGTAGCTTCCTGTGGCAATGAAATATTAGTGAATATATAGCTTTCATAGTGTTAAGGATGGAAGATTTTCCAGTAAGCCAGCATTAAGGATTTACTTCTGATTCTGTAATCTGCTCAAAGATATGATAACAGCCAATTTCTGATTCTGTTAACCAGGGTGTGGTAATCTGCTTACTTGTTAACCAGGGTGTGGTTCTAGGCTTTATAAACTGCCTCTTTTGGGAGGTTGTGGCTGATCTCTTCTAACCCTGCATGGTAGAGAGTCAGTTGCTGGCCAGCTAATAAAGGCTCACAATTGGCTCCATGGGTCTTAGATTTGATCGTACCACAACAATAGGATATTTTATATATATATATATATATAGTATAAATATCATATATATTCAAGAAAGAGTACTAGCAAACAAATTAATCATATCAATGATCTCAATAGGAGAAAGAGAAGAAACAATACTCTGGTCAGTAGTGGGTAAAGATGTGGTAACTAATGCTATATAATCAGGCCTAGTTATGGTTTCTTAAAGTAAAAGACACAAACTGCTATAAGGAACTAAAAATTCCAAACTATCACAGCAAAAACTGCTAAATAAAGATGAAGGATAAGAAATAAAATACTTCCCAAAGTTTCATATCTTTATGGGGATGTTAGAAAATAAAACTATTTCATGTCTTATTTTCTTTATGGGGGGAAAAGAGTATAAGAAAAGAGAGAGTGGGTGTGGATAGTTAGTGGATTATATACAGTGGCTGAAGCTACACATTTGGTTAGGATCATTAGTAAAAGAAATATAAATATCAATAGAAAGCAATAAAACAAGAGTGTCCATTGTTACAGCTAGTATGAATGGATAACATCTGAACAAAGAATCTTCTTACCTGGCTTCCTGTGTTATCTGCATTTCTATTTTAAGAAGAGAGTGTTAAGGGGGGGAAATTTTCAAATGGCCAACTTCTGCTCGCTTGTTTAATGTTTAACCAGAGTGTAGTTCTAGGAGATATTTTGTGCAAAGATATGCTAATGACTAACTTCTGCTTCTGTAAACCTGCTTGCTTGTTCAATGTAGTTTTAGGCTTTATAAGCTGCCTCCTCTGGAAGCTCGGGGCTGATTCTCTAGTGGGGAGAGTCAGTTGCCAGGTGGCTAATAAAGGCTCATAATTAATCTCAATTGGCTCCGTGGGTCTTAGATTTGAATACACCACAAGAAGGGGAGAAAATAAAAATATGAATTCTAATTCAAACTTCTTTAGAGAAGTCTTAAGAAATTATTTTTGTTTTTGTCCTAAAGAAAAAATATTTAAGATATTTCATAGCTTTCTCTTACATCTCTTAAAATCCCTACTAAAGATAAATTATTTCTTTATATCCCATTTATACTAGCTAAATAAAAGACAGAAAATTCAAGAACCAAATATCTAACTTTGCTTTCAAAAATTAATTCCTAAGCAAAGATCTCACTCTCCATATAGACAAAGTTACCCAATAGCTCTTCTCAAGTAGAAAAGAAAGAATGCTCACAATAAAGGCAATAAAAATAATTTTCTAAAAAGGAACTTGAGTGTAATTTGTTTGACTAAAGTATAATGTTTCTATAGAGTCCATTTACTGAAATACTTATGAATTCAACAAAGTTTTATTGAGTGCCAGTTATGTGCATAGCACTGTGATTGTTATGAAAGAAATAAAGGTGAAGGACATAATTCTATTCTTTAAGGAATTTGCAGACACACACAAACACACACTATAATGCTATAAAATAGGCGTTAAACATAGTGGTGGCTAAGTGCAAGCTTTTTTATAAGTAGGTTAGAAAAGTCTTCAGAGAGGAAGAGCTATGTGGAGACAGTCTTGAAAGATAATGAGGAATATTCGTTGGAGTCTACAATGGGAAGAGCATCTGTGAAACCACAGAAGTATAAAATAACTTGAAGACACTGTCCATTATTGCACTGTGTGTGGTATTTATGTGTTGCAAAAGGGAAGCCACAGATGAGATGCTATAAGGGAGATAGAGATTTGGCTTCAGTCTGCCTGTAGGTTATGCCGAGGGCTTGCACTTTCTCCTGTAGGCAATGGAGAGCCATCGATAAGCACTAATCAAAACTTTCCTTATTAATCCAGTGATTTAGTCCCATATTCCAAATTGTTGATATTAGGTTGTTTTCACGTTTGAACATTAAAATAACTCTTTTTAACAAAATATTTTAGTAGTATTGATTTTAACTAAAGTAAAATAATTATTTAACAAGTTAAAAATCTGAATTGTAAAGTTTGATATTGAGTTCTAATAAAAAGTTTTCCAAAGACATAGTTTATTTTTTAGTAGTAGTATACTCAATTTTTATAAGTCTCTATCGCATCTGGATATAATGTTGAGGAAAAACAGAAAGATATATAATGTAGTTTATTTCATCAGTCTAGGGCCCACTTATTTACATACACATTTTAACATTTCTAAAATCAGGATGTGTCTTGCAATTGATGTCAGTTTAGAACTTTAACCCCAGATTTATTTATTTTTTTCAGCAGGATATAAAATAAGAATGCATCATCTTAGATGTAGCAGAACTGCTTTATCTGGTGAGTAACCTCAATGTAATAAGTCTCTACAATTAGGACCAAAGTTTTCACTCTAGTACAGCCTCTAAAGTTTAGTTGGAGAGGGTAGAGCCCACTGTAAATAACTCCACAGTTCTGATTTTTAATATTTTTACAGATAGAACAATTGCATATTCTTTAAAAGTGCTAGACAAACTAAAGACTCTTACTTTTTATATTATATAATTTAAAAGAGAAACATAAAATTGAACCAAAAAACAATTTGTAAAATTGACCAGGGGAATTAGACTACATGAAGGAGAAAATATAATATAAGTAAATATAATATTTTTAACCCTAAATCCAAAGACTTCTTTTAGTCTAGAAAGTTTTATAATATGTGAGAAATACAAATGCTAAAAGCACTATTACCTGCTGGGTACAAGAAATATAATAAATAATTCCAAAATTGCAAGTTATTAATATCCTTTAGTTGCAAATTTCACTACATATTCATACCTCATAAATTGATAATGATTCATCAGCTCGCAAATGTCTCACTTTTTGTATAAAGACTACTTGTCAGAAGGGTTGAAAAATAAGAAGCAATATGATAAAACAAGTTTAAATATTTCAGTAGAATTAAAATAAGCCCAGAGTTAACATTTATATTTGCATTCATGAAAATTGATGTTTGATGATTTTTGCAACTTTTTTCTTCTGTTGAAAACACATATTGGCTGTCATATCAAGATATATATTTTATAAAATATCCGATTATTCTGTTTGATGTCCTTAAAGCTTTAAAGTTTGCCTTTTTTCTTTAACTTACATCTCTTTTAAAGAAAATAACTGTGATCCTCTCTATCTCTGAAGGGAAAGTGTCAATGAAGTGCAAATCTGAACTTCTAAAAATGTTTTTCACCCTAGAAGCAGTATCATAAGTGACTCCCTCCTGGGAGTTTGTAAAAGGTAATAGAAATCACTATAAAAATTATAGATTAGTAAAATATTATTTGTTATCTGGTTATATGCTCAATATTAAATCATTCCGTACCAAGATTATCCATGTTGTTTCATTCCATAATAAATCATTGATGAAGCAATGACTTGCTTATGAAAAAGCAGCCTTGGGCCTTAAGAATCAAATAATTTTGGACCTAAGAGACTCCCTCACAGTAAGAGACTTCCTACACATGTATGTTAAAAATGTCCTTTAAATTAGTTTAAGAAAAAAATGCAAGATAATTATTGTATACCATTTAGCTAGGCATATAGTAAGTGCATAATATTTATTGGTAGAGTTAAATAATTTATTAACTCATTTTTGTTTGAAATATCTCCAGTACATTCTAGTTTACCATAATTATCACAAGAAAAAGAACCATGTTTCTTTATGATTATTTTCACTACAAGTGCTTTTTTAAAAAGCAAATAAAAGAGATAAAGAGAATGACAGAGACAGAGAGGGAGAGAAAGAGAATTTTAGAGATTAAAAAAGTGTATGGATATGGCAGAAACACTGATGGTTTCCTATTTAATATCTGCCCTGTCTTGTCCATATCTGTCTTCCTATTAGACCATTAGTTCTGGCTTTGTAATACCTGGCTCTAACACATACTTAATTCAAGCATTCAGTTGATCTGTGATAGGACCTGAGAACTTCCATTTTTAATTAGTTCCCAAATGGTGCTGATGCCGCTGGTTCAGAGAACACTATTTAAGAACTACTAGTCTAACCTAATAATAGTAATCCCTAATACTATACAGATAGACAAGAGACACCTGAAAATTCACATGTACTGTGATGACTGTTGTCCATTCTAATTAGTAATGTTCTGTTCTGACAGGCGACTGCTATACTGGTTGTTAAATATTTAAATATCATTCCAAATAATTCAGTCTCTTTTTTCTTAATTGTCTTAGAAGTATTTGTGAGATTTGATTTCAGCCAATAAATAATTTTCTGCTGGAAACTTGTAGAAAATATTATTCTTGCTTTTGAAAAAGATATATAGAGGGAAAGAGTTTTTCTAGATCTGTGTATTGTCTTTTATCTGCATGTGACACCTGGAAATACAAAAGCTACCTTTGGATCAAAAGGTGGGCAAACTTAAGAGGATAAGCCATTCAAGTCAAAGGCTGAGCAGAGACAAGGAAGGAACCTGGGACCTTGAGGATATTGTTAAGAGGTCCATTTTGGGGATTACCAAACCTTTTTTGTTTTTTGGTTTTTTTTGGTCATATGAGATCACATGTGTTCTTACATTGTAAGCCCCTTTTCATACAGGTTTCTTTTCCTTGCAGACAAAATCTTCCTAACCGATACAATGGATATAGCATAGTTAGGTTAAAAAACACTGCATCCTTTGATTGGAGGGCAAAATGTGAAAGAAGAAAACAGGAAGATAATTATTATTAGATTAAAATTTATTTGTTTAAAATAATTGTACATGTATTCATCAGGAAAAAAGTTCTAGTTAATCATTTAATGATTACATATGTTGTGATTTATTTTTACCTCTTTGGATTAAAAAAAAAAACTAACAAAGTCTAAAAATATGATTATTGTCTTTTTGACAGAAACCAGATAAGGCTAATGAAATAGCAGTTTTTAAATTTAAATCAGAGACTTTCATTTGTCAAAAAAAAATCCCTACTGTTAATTCTTTGCAATAAGTGAAGTTAAGGGGGGGGGGAAACTACCTTTTGAAAACAAAACTAATTTTTAAGTTTTCATAATTTAAACAAAATTATCTCTATTGCCAATATTTTTAAAACTTTTACACATAGATTAATCTATATTAGAAACCCGCCTCTTCTTTCAGCAGTAACAGACTGGGCTGTCTAAATAGATTAGATATAGTTTCTTTGGCACTTTTAAAATTTAAAATAATCCAAACAAAATTCATTAATATTCTTTAATTTTTTAAAGAGTATTAACAGTATTAACTTGTAATTGGGTACAAAGATAACATTGCAAACCCCCATCCTAATTTTTAGAAATCTAAGTGACTCCCCAGTTTCTAGAGTTCTGTCTTAGGCAAGAAGATGATTCCAGAACCCAGTACTTCATGCAATTCTGATTCCTTCTGATGAAACCACAGGGGAGCCAGTAGAAAGGGATCAAGCCACAACAGCTTTCTAGCTTTCAGTTTCACATCAGCCTATCAGAGTTGTCCATAGATCATGTCTTATGAACTAAAATCCAGTGAGGAAGAAATATCTCATCAAGAGACTATTTATAATACTTCATCTGTCTTGTTTGATGTTTCTTTGGGGAAAATCTTATGTTTATGAATTATATCTACTCTCTGAGTGTGCCCGCTGAAATTCTCCTACTTTCTTGGAAAGTTGCGAAATTTGTAATTTGGCAACTACAGTTACCAGGACTCATTTGATTTGCTTTCCTTCCTCTCCAACATATTCACAATCTCTTTGTCTGTTCTGTTTTCTGGTTTCTTGAGCTATCCTCAGTCATTTCAGCCATCTTTATGAAATTTTGTCTTTCTTTTTCTGCTTTACAATATTGGTTCCCCTTTTTCTTATCACATCTTTACCAGCACATTGAATTAGACTCAAGCACGTCTTTGATATCCCTTACCGCACTTCAAGCTTGTCCTATAGATATAAAGATTATAACTTTTTTTTTTAAAGAAAATCTCTTAATTCTCCCTTCTTTGATATTTTTATTGTGTTCATTGCTCCTGTTCTGACAGTTTTGCTGAAATATGTTTCTAAAACCAATCCAGTTACCATTTAAATTCCTAAACAAACCTGTTTCGTGAGAGACCAAGACTTCCAAGCACAGGCCTATGTAATTGCTTCATTGTTCTCACATGGGAGAGCAAATGTCATCAAGCTGCTTCCTTTCTCAGTCAAAGAAAATTGAGTGTTCTGTGTGTAAGGGGTCTTCAGACAGTCATGAACAGAATAATAATGATGTTTGGGTCAATGATACACCACCTTATATGAAGATGATCCTGTAAAATTATAAAGGAGCTGAAAAATTTCTAGCGTCTAGTGACCTTGTAGCCATCCTAACAGTATAGTGCAATGCATTATACAAACACTTACGATTGTATTACAACTGTCAACAGTATTCACTACAGTAACGTGCTATACAGCTTCGTAGCCTAGGAGCTGTAGGGAACAGAATTTGTCACCTCAAAATATATCTCCTTGGCATAAGAATTATTTTAGTCTGGTCAATTTTAAGAAATAGCAGACATGAGAGAAGCTGTGAAAAACAGGTAGACAATATTCCTTGTAAAATACATTTATATTTTTAGGGACATTTCCATTTGTAAGTATTTCTCTTTTTTTGTACCAGGAAGAGGGGATGACTTTATCTCTAGATTCAGAAGGCCATGACTTAAATCTGTATAACGACCTTTCCTTTGTTTACTCTGCTTTTCCTGGTAGTTTCCTATGGTGTTATAATGTCTTCATTAAATTATTTCTGAGTTGGTCCTTATTTTTTAAAACATGGTTCTTATTTAATTACTTATTAAAGTTAAACATTGGGGTAGATACAATTTTGCACCAACATTTAGCCAATAAACACAGTGCCTATTATCAAACTCTTTACTTCAGAATGTCTGCTGCTGTCACAAGGTTCATGAGCTCAACACTTCAAATATTCAATATTAAATAGATCAGAGTATGAAATAAGGAAAGGTTTATTAACTGAGATGGCACTGACTGAGAAGACAGGAGATTTCTCTATTTTCTCAAATCCATCCTGAGAGCGCCTCAAGTTCAAATGCCTTTTATGTCTGGGGAAGAGAGGAAGGCATGGAGAAAGGGGTAGGATCCAAGGAAGGGTGAGAAATCTCTAAATTTCTTTGTTCCTGTAGGCTGTTGAACCCTGCTGAAATGAGTCAGCCCTGAGGTTCCCGAAAAATCTTTGATGAACGTTGTTTTGCACATATTTTCCACTTCTTCAGCAAAGACTCCTCTGAAGAGGGGCTGTTTTTGAAGAACACTCAAATCTCATGCAGAATTCCTCTAGCCAATTAGCATATCTATAGCAGGATCTAGCAGCCTGAGTCAGGGAGAGAGAAGAACATGTCGATTTAAGAATATCAAAATGAAACCGAGGGTCCTGATTTAATGAATGATTTTGATTCAACATGTAGCCCCAGCACCTGATTCAGTTTCTTCACAGCATACCCAGTAAACTTTTGCCCTTTTAGTGATAATGTATGCAACATTACTTTTAAGAATAATTATAGTTTTTCATTAGGGATAAAAGCTCATAAATAAATAAAGATTGCAGACACTTATGATAATCAAAGTGGCCTTGAAAATACTTCTTAAAAATGAGTTAACTGGTGATGTTATTAAATTTTAGATTATGTCAAAGCAAACATACTTTATATAACATATATGCTGCTTTGATTGCCATTTTGATAAAGTATATATGAATTAGGCTTTCAATTTTTTCCTTCCTTCCTTCCTCTCTTCTTTTCTTCTTTCCTTCCTTTTCTTTTTTCCTTATTTTCTTTGTTTCTTCATGTCCTTTAGTATTTATTTCACTTGGAATTTAAAATCGCTTATGTCAAAGTTATCTCTAGTTGTAATACCTTCCTATTTATACAAATCTTCATTAATTGACCTGGCTGTGTAATTTAATGGCTTTACCCATATTACTGAAAACATAGTCTCAAATTAAAATCTTAATAGACATCATAGTTGTATCACTTACAGTATTATCTTCAAGCAGATTGGGCTATTTGAAGGTTATTGTGCATATATAAATATATTCTCCAGGTTTATAATAGTACATTAATCAATTGAAAACAGTTTTTCTACCACTTTGAGACATTTCCTGAACTTTTGTCATCCTTATTAGGTGTTTGTGGTTGTCCCTACAATGACCTTTTAGATATCATTGCTTTGAGAACATGCATTTTCACTGGAACAGCATCTTTGAATATGAGACCTTAAAACTCAATACTGTTCTTCCTGTGACCTACTTTCCAGATAGCAATGTGACACGTGGGAAACATACATTGATAAGTGAGGATCTTTGTTGAACATTAAAACAAAAAGAACTAAATTGAGTCTCCAGATATTAATTATTCTCAAAGACACAGTCCATCTTAGTGATCTTCCAATTGAGAGACAGTTTTACACTTTAATGTGATTGAGCATGGAAATGTTTTAGTCCTGGAGTGTACTAAACAATATTACAAATGGGCTGGGAAAAAGGAAAGGGGAAAAAAAAAACCAACTTGTAACCACATTTATAAATTAATTGAGAAAAGTAATATTCCCAGACCTGACATATTTTGGCTAAGAAAACTATCTAATTCAAAATCTGAAAAGAAAGAATAATTTACCCTCTTTTGCTCAATCTGTTAATGCCCTAGGGGCAACTTACTTTGTAAAACATGTCAAAGCATTTTACAAGCAGATGTAGTTTGATCAAAGTCAACATAAATGATTTGAACAAATGTTCGCCAAAGGTAAAATAACAAGCAAATGTGTCCATTGTTTTTTTATTTTTGCATAATGTTAGCTTATTTTAATTTTATGTGTAATAGTATATGTAATCAATTTATCTTGCCAACTGAATATTATTTATATTGATTATGTAGATCCAGTCTTGTTATAAACTCACATTAAATAATGTATATGAAAATGGTTTTGGAAAATATATAGTATTATACAAATAAAAGTGATTATTGTGATTATAATCATCTTAAATAGTGAGAGTAATTACCATGAACATCTTAAAATATGCTTCTAGCTAGTATAAACAGTCAGTCTGCCAGTCAGTTGCATTTATTTTATGAGTACACACACAGAATTTTGTATTATGCCAACTGGTGAAATAGAAAGGAAGGAGAATATATTATCTGTGTCTTTTTGAAGACTTCACAATTTGAAGAGAGCACATGATAATCTTAAATGAATATGTGAAAGATAACATATTCATATTACACACTAAATACCAAGTATATAAATTATGACAAGATTAATACAGAGTATGTATTCTTGAGGAACAGTAAGAAAAACAAATGCACATAGGTTGGGCAGTTTAGCATAGTGCTAGCAAATTAGCATACCACAATCCCAAATCTGATTGAAACTGTTTTTTATTTGGCCAAAATGTCACATTTTTCTTCCCTTCTTCCCTTCCCCTTCCCTGCCTCCCTCCCTTCTTCCTTCAATCCTTTCTTCCTTTCCTCTTTCTTTCCCTCTTTCTTTCCCTCTTTCCTTCCTTCCTTCCTTCCTTCCTTCCTTCCTTCCTTCCTTCCTTCCTTCCTTCCTTCCTTCCTTCCTCCCTCCCTCCCTCCCTCCCTCCCTTCCTCTCTCCCTTCCTCCTTCAATCCTTTCTTCCTTTCCTCTTTCTTTCCCTCTTTCTTTCCCTCTTTCCTTCCCTCCTTCCTTCCTTCCTTCCTTCCTTCCTTCCTTCCTTCCTTCCTTCCTTCCTTCCTCCCTTTCTTCCTTCTGACAGAAGATGTAAATTATAAATCTGTATTGTGACTTACAAAAAAGTTTCCAATAAACAAAATGTACACTGTTGGCTTTGAGATTTTATTTTATCCTGCTTAAAAGCTGCCAAATTAGCCTCTTATTACTTTATAGATTACAGCAGAAGACATACAGCTCTTGAATTAGAGACAACAAAACTTTACTACTTACAACTAAAGAAACATCATGAGCATTGCTATGTTTGCTTTGGCCATGATAACCCCCATCCCCCAAGACCACAGGGTGACATAATGGACCCAGGTGGATGCTTCCACACACAGTGGGTTTGATTATAGAAGGGCAGTACTGAGTTTGGGAAGTCCACCTCTTTCATAGCAAGCAGTAAGCAAGACCATTTTTGTTTGTTTGTTTTTGTTTTTTGGCTTGAGGGGAAGTATTACCTCATCCCTTAGAGTTACCAGCTACATAAACAACACTAAGAAATGGCCTGTTTCAGTCCACTAGAAATAGTCATCCAGCAAGATGTATGGTAGGAATAAGAATCCCAAGGAAAACTGTCTTTCTTAACATGTAACCATGTTCATAACATACCATGTTCATGGTATCTATAAATATGGTATGTATAAAAGTATACATAAATCATATAAATATGTTCTCTCCAAATTAATATGTTTATTGCAAGTCGAATCATAATTCCAACAAGTTCATTTGAGGATATGGATAACTATACATGGTTGGAGGGAGTGTATATTGACACAATTGTAATGGATTTTTATTTGGCAAAATTTAAATAACTGATGATGATCATGTTGCATGATCCAGAATTTCTTTTTGTGATATGTTTACCTTAGTGCATCCTTCTTTATGTACATAGAGATGTTCATGGTATGATGTTTCTTACAGTTTATCTTGAAAAAAATTCTGAATGATTATCAATATGGAAATAGATAAATTCTTAAGCAATAATTAAAATAAATTAAATCTGGTGTGTTAACTGAGGTAATACTCAAAAACCAAATGTATAATAAAATAAGATACAAAATAATATGGATTATTTATGCAAATGAAAATGAAGAACAATATTAATTATTTATGAATTTATAATAGTAGAACATGACACCATACACAAGAAAAATATACAACAAATTGAGGATAATTATTACCTTTAGATAAAGAGGAAAAAGGGGAAATAGAATACACTGGGAAGCTTTACTGTTTATGAAATGTTTTATTTCTTTAAAATAAAAAGTTGAAGCAACTATGACAGAATGTTAAGGTTGCTAAATCTTGATGGTGGGAACAAAGATATCTGTCATGATATTTTTTGTTTTTGTCTCTATGCTTAAAACATTTCAATATTAAAATGAAAACAAAAAAATATAAACATTTTGCCTGCCTTCCTGTCTGAATAAATTAATGTGTATAAAAGTATTAGGAATGTTCAATAGCTACACTTACTATATTCTCATGTTCTAGTTTACAATTTAATCATAATCAACAGTGAAAAATAGAAGAATATATAATAGTGGAAAGGTAATATTTTTCCAGAAGTAAAAGAACAAAGATAAGCAAGACAAGTTCTGCTTCGAAGGTTATTTGAAATAAGGGTTAAGTATTTTGAACCAAGTCAATGACAGTCAATATTAAAAACTCTGCGATGAGGAGCAAAATAATTTCTGAAATCTGTTCAAACTGTAATATTATGTTTTAACAACAGATCGTGTTGGGAGTATTCATGCTTTTCAGTTTCTGATTCACTAAACTGTTCACTTCTAATATATTTTAAAAACTCAGTTGACTTGATAAATTGACATAATCTTTTTGAGATCCTTGTACATTGGGAGGTTTCAGAATAGTTTTCTATGATTAATGCTACACATTGATGCCTCTTTTATTTTATTTTATGAAGTTTATTTTGTGATTTTAAAAATGATATAATGTTTATAGCATAATAAAAATAAAACTCTAAAATAAACAAAGAAACAACTATATCCCATAGCACAAAGCAACTGATTGTTATTAACACTTGACTTCTTTTAGTACTTTTATATGCATACATTTACTTTTAATGTGATTGCAATCATAAAATATATAAACCATTTTCTACAGCTTCTGAAATGTATTTTAAGATAGAATTTATCATTTGAATTTAGTTAAAAATTTTTTTTAAGATTCGCATCTCAGTGGAGAAAACCATAGAAAAGTTTGAACTTGAAAACTTCAAAATTATTCATATATGCATCTTAAATATTCAGAAAGTAAAATTTTTTTTTTCTCCACTAAAGAAGTACTGCAGCTAGAGTCTGCCTCTGACTTTAAGGGTGAATAGTGAGAGCAGGTGGAGTCTAAAGCAGGGTAGGAGAAGGCCAAAGCAAGCATGCACTTCTATCTTTTCAGTTCTCTTGGAAGAAGTGCTTAGGAATAATAGAGTGGATGGAAAGATGAAAGAAAAATATCAGAGAAATTAAATTTAAGCCTAATTTCAAATTTGAGTTGGAAGAAAGTTTTACATCATCTGAAGACCAGAACATTTTTCCTTACCAAATACTGTTAAGTGACCAAAGTCTTTATTTTGCACAAGCTGCCAAAAAGAATGAAATTTTGTATTCTACAAGAGTAATTGTAGAATATCATGAAGAGCACAGAATCCTGTCTTGATTTGATCTATATTGCTCCTAAATTTAATCTATTATTAGTTTTAGTTTCTGCATTGTAAGAAAGCTCAAAGTTTTGTGTAACTAAGCTGAATGACTCAGCAATGTAATAGGCCAATCTTGATAAAAACAACATAACATTCAATTCCCCTCTATGCTAAATATCAGATAGTTTCAGCTGCTTTGATCTGAAATGACTAATTGTGTTGCAGAAAATTTGGGGAAAAAAATAGGTTCAATTTATATGAGTTTCATTTGCATGGTAGACGAATCAGTCTACGTGCATCTGTTCTTTCTTTTCTAAGAAAAAAAAAACTGTTCATTATCTCACTTGCTTAAAAACTATAAAAATGCTTTTGCTAAATGACAGTTAATCAAGAAAAGAAGATTGATTGGGCGGGTGGGGCGGGGGGGAGCAATCTTACCTAAGTCCATCAAAAGAATTCAATTGGAATTTTCCATTTTGCTTATTTTGGTTAATGAAGTTGTTACTTTAATAAACATGAATGTGTGTGTGTGTGTGTGTGTGTGTGTGTGTGTGTGTGTGTGTATGTGTGTGTGTAATGTTTTGAGATAGTATTCTTTTAAAGGTTTATATATACACTGTTATCAAATGCAGTATCTACTAGACACATGTGGCTACTAAACATTGGAAATGTGGCTAGTTCAAATTTAGGTGAATGTAAAAAAATACTAGACTTTAGATGAATGTATATTAAAGAAGTGAATAGAAAATAGCTTATTAATGTTTTATATTTACATGTTAAGTGGTAATATTTTGAATATTTTCTGTTAAACATATTATTAAATTGTATTTCATCTTTTTCTTTAACTTATTAAATATGGCTGCTAGAAAATTTAAATTATATGGATTTAAACTTTAATATTTGTGATTAACATGATATTTCTATTGGTTTGGAACACAATTAATAATGGCAAGGATACATAGAGTATGCTACAGTATTTTCTTCTTATTTTGAATACAGGACTCTGAAGATATTTATGACTATGTGCAAAATTAAAAGATTATTTTTAACTCTGAATCAATTTTATAACATTCCTGCCAGGATTTATACAACATGTAAGTGCTAACCTTATCAGTAGTCACTGAGAGATACTATAACAAATTACAGCAATTTGATTTTATACATTTTGTGACTTTTGTTTTAAATTACTCTCAGAGTTTATGGTATATTTTTATGTTTTGAGGTTTTCCTTGGTTCTGAAGAAGATGGTCAATTGTATTTTAAATTTTAAATATGGATGTCAATTGTCCCTCTTATCTGATAACATCTAATTTATAGGAGAAAGCATAGTATGGGAGTCAACTCAGCCTTCTAAATCAATTCCAGAAATATGCAGACTCTTCCAGGCAGGCACAGCAGTGCTAGATCTAGGCAAATGTCCCTTGCATAGCAGCCTTTCTAAAAAACTCCTCCTTAACACCCAAAGCCCAGACAAGCAAGAACTCTGACAGCAGTATTATACAAGCCTCACAATTATTTTACATGAAATTATTTCATTTCGATCTGGAATATTAGAGAATGGTCTCTGAGAGTTTGAACAACTTGTCCAACATTATCTAGCCAAGAAGTAGAAGATGCTTTTATCACACTCTGTTGCTTTGTCTAGTGCATCTTTATTGAAATTAAGCACAACCTCTCAAAAATTCTACACCCAGTTGAGTTCAAGTTTTGTGAGCAAAACGTATCAGGATGGTGATTAAAATTACTAAAATCAAAGCAAAACAAAACAACAATAACAACAACAATAACAAAAACAGACCTGTTCTTCCTCTTACTTTCTATCATATTTTTCTCTGCCAGGATATTTGAAAATCTCTGAGTGATACTTTTAAAAATAAATTCCAAAATTTTTTGAATATTTGATATGTTTTTAGAATTGATGCAAAATTTACCAAAAACAGTTACTTTGAAAAATGATACTCTCATTTTAATACTAAAGTTTATTAAGTTTATTTTTAAAACATTAAAAATCTAACATTTTCTATAATTATAGTCAAATTTCATACTTTTATTATTTTTTTACTACATAGTTTTATGCATAGGTCATTGTCATGACTATGATTTATAGATAAATCGAATACTTGCAGAATATTGTTTTACAATAAATGCTTTTTTATTTAAGGATGACAATATAAATAATTTAAGGTTAAAGAAATCTCTAGCTTCTCTCATGATTTATTGATGTTTTAGAAGGCTGTTAGAAAATTATCTTATAATCACTGAATTTTAATCCAAAAATTTTACTTTTCCCCCCTTAAAATCTAATTAAAGAAGTTATGTTTAAAATATGTAGCATATTTTTATTGCTTTCTATTAGGCTATTTTGCTTCCTATGTTGCAGAACTATATGATTTTAACACTAATATTATTTTAATAAGTACCATTTAAGTGTAAAAATGTGTATGTTATTTGAGAAGTTAGGACTTAAGTTGTATTTCTTAGGCAAGTTCTTTATTGATGTCAATGGAATTTTTGCTTCATTAAGAACCATAAAACCATTCCTGTTAATATCACCATACAATTAGGTCATAGATCAGTAAGATTTTTTTTTTTTTTTATGAGTATGAGGGCTTACATATCAACAGCTTTGTTATATCAGACAACCTATTTGGCACTTGTTTCTTTTCATTTCATACCATTATTGATGTATGATTTAGTGATGTAAGTTTCCTAATGCATTTGTTGATAAATAGGACGCCAGCTTTGCTGTCTGTAGAATTACTGTATTTTATCTTTTCTTCATTAAAACGTCAAGGCTGCTATCCTCAACTGCAAGTACATTCTGTACATTAATGTACAATGATGATCGGTGATATAAAAGTGCACTGAAGAACATTTCAATTTTTGAACTTCCTGGTTTTAGGTTTTAGTTAATTATTCTACAATTGATGTTCATTCAGGGATGTCATTGATCTCCATCTTCCAAATGACTCATTCATTCTCTTATATTAAACATGATATTCAGGGTGGTGTGTTAACTTTCTCAGGCAAAAGGAACACTATTGAGTGAATTATAACAGAGTTGTTATTATATTTAGTTTTATTTATTCAGGTCATTTGTGGCAAGCTTCAGAGATGATGCCATAACCTTGTATTCTTGACCAATTATTCTGTCGATGTATCTCCCAGTCAGACTCATGATATGATAGAGTTTCAGAGCAAATGAGAACTTCTATTCAAACAGCTTCATTTAAGGGGAGCATAATTGTAGTAGAAAATGATTAAAGATTTTATGACATCATAAAGGTAATAACATATCCGGGGATAAGGGAAATGTGACCGAAGCCTTAAAACACTGTTTGAGAAAAATCCAAGGTGCTTCCACTTACTGGCTATGTGATATCTGGCAAGTTGTATAACCTATCTAGTCTCAATTTCTTCAATTAATCTGTGTTGATAATGACTATTCCATAGGTTTATGTGGGGGAAAATAAAGGCAGATATACAGTAACTGTTAAATTTCCTTTTTTAAATTTTTTATTATTTCAGAGAAGCCCACCACTAAATCTTGAAAATTATTTCTTAATTATTTTCTCTGGGAAATTTACCTTTATTATTTGTAAGTTAGCAAATTTTATAAAAAAGCATTTTTTAATCACCAAGCTAAAATCAAAGAGTAATACAGGTCATTGTCTTTAGTGGATAAGCAGAGGGAAAAGAAAGGCATTGAGACATTTTGAATCTCAGTCTCACCGCATTAGGAGTAAATTGAGACTAGAAATATCTCAGCTTTTGTATTTCTTTGAGTAGAGGACTCTATAAATTTTTCCTCATTCTGTTGTAATTCTGTGAAAAACAGTGAAAATGAGTGAGTGCTTGTTCACTTGTCATTTATATAGTTCCCTTCACCTCTTCTCTGGTCTTGCACATAGGCTCCTGGGATCCTATTATCATTGTCCATCCCCCCCCCCCCCCCCACTGCACTGGAGGGAGGGGGAATTCTGTATATAATATTGGTGAGATATTTTAAAGATGTCAAAATTCAATTGTTTGATTGTTGACTTGTATTGCTGTTAAAGTTTAGGAAATAGAATGTAATTATTGAAATAATTTATTTGAAATAGAATTTTAAATCCTATAGTTATTCCAAAATTAAGCTATTATATGTGTTAACCCATCTTAATTTCTATTGTTAGCTTATTCTAGAGGAGAAATTTCAGAAGGGAATCTAGTATTTCTAAATATCAGACAAAAATAGTGAAACTTACTCTAGACTTGTGGGCTGCTGAGACAAATATTTGGCTTGAGGCAACATAGCATTCAAAAGAGCACTTACCTAGGTAAGATACATGTGCCAGCAGAACTCTTCCAAATAAGAAGCAAAGGTGTGATACCATATTTTTAAAATATGTTAAACTTTTAAAAAACATTTAATATTTAACATAAAAGAAATTATAATGATTGACTAATCAGGAAAACACACCTTTTTGTTTTAGGAAATAATTATAGACAAACTTTATTTGGAATAAAAATTCATTAATAATAGGTTAGTTTTGAAATTTGAGTAATAAAAATATATTAGGATAGCATTATAAAACATTGATTTATGATCCTGCAATGAATTATTTGTCTAACAGCAACATAATTGCTTAATAATAATTCCCATTTTTAAACTTTTATGAGGTGGTTACACAGTAATTGATGGCCAGCCAAACATTATCATGTTATTTTTAAATCATACTTTTGAAATAAGATGTTACAATTATCTTCATTTGATAGATGAGGTAACTGAAGTTCAGAAAGGTCGAATATATTCCACAAGTTTACACAGGTCAGAATTTGAACCCAGATCTTCTAATTCCAAGTTCTTTGATTTTACATTACATCCTAATACAACAAGAGACATTGTGATAATGTGGAGAAATAAGTGAATTGAGAATTTAACTAACTTTACCTAACTTTAGCATTATCCTGCCTTTATCATTAACTCAAGGGAAAGAACTTTTGAATTTACATGGAGAGAACTAAAGCCCAGAGAATGTAACTTGCCCAAGTCACTGCTTGAGGTTTAATAGACTCACGTGGTGATGTTAAGGAGAAGTAGCAACTACAATCAAAGAAAATAAAGAGATTATTTGAAGCAAGTGAATGATATTAGAAAACATTTTAAAGAAATATAGCTGAGCAGTAAAAATGAAAAAGCTACATAGCAAAGCTCAAAGAAACAACCATTCTTTCATTGCATTTAGTTGACCAAAGCAATTATCATCCCAGCCTTATTTTTTGCACCATATTTTCTCCGGAAAATGGGTTACCGCTCGTGTTCTCTCTCTCTCTCTCTCTGGTTCACATTTCTTAATTCTACTTTCCTTCTCAATATTTTCAATTCCTTATCTCTTCTTAGGACCTGGTATCTTTTTAGATAGTCAGCTAGACTGTCTACAAAGAGATTGAAACTTTTTAGCTGGAATATCAATGGCCAGGTTATTTCCAGAATCAAGCCTCAATTAATACGGTTGGTAAACAAATTTTGGTGGCAAATATTGTCATAACAGAGCATGGATTTAATGCCTTTTCTTGTGCCAGTGTGCTCCCCAGTCACATATTTGTTTGGACACGTACTAATTTTTTTCTCTTGTGATTATGCCTCACCGGATTACTTCTGTGCTTTCTGGGTGTCCTATCATTACTTGCCACTCAGCTTGTGGTCCACCAACCAACAACACTGGCATTTGTTTTTCTAAGTCTTGTTAAAAATGAGGAATCTTAACACCTCAAGGCATATTCAGTAAAAACAATATTCTCAGATGGTCCTTGTTCACGTTAAAGTTTGAAAACTACTGATTTTTGCTATTTTATCATCTCTAAAATAGATATTCTTTATACATCTCCTCAGTCCCATTCTTCAAAGTTTTTCATATCATGATTATATAGGTATTATTTTTGATAATATTAACTAAGTATTTACTCATGCATTGTTGATGCTCTTAAGGGTACTGCAGAGTGTAAAGTCGGTTCAAGGAGATGTGATTCTTCTTGGATGTTTCAAGTAATTTCTGCAGAAGCAGATAGAAAGGCCATGAAAGAATTGCTTTTTAAAGTGATGACTTTACTCCCAATGCAGCCTCACATTATTCACTCCTTGCATTTCTCTGAGAACTGTAAAATTTGCCCAATATATTTTCATTGAGTGCTGAATGCTATGCAGTTAAAACCTGCAAATGTAAAAGTAAATGATTATTAATTTTATGTAGGAGAAATTGAAAATTTTAAATTAAATCATAAGCTATTAACAAATGCATTATGTTTTTTTAGGCAACACTCAAATACTACAGATGAACATTTTAAGACTTGGTAAATATCACATTCTAGAAAGTAAAGCCTCTTCAATTTATAAGTTTCGTTAACTTTTCCTGGCTTAATGCAGAGTGTTTAACTAAGTCTGAAAGCTGTTTGCTAAAATAAATTTTTAAAAATCATTGGAAAGAAAAATAAAACAATACACTGTATTGCGAAGTTCAACTAAAATAAAATTCAATCCAGGTTTGCAATCTTTTCTTTATACAAATCTAACCAAAGAAAATTCTGAAACTTAGCTAAAATAAAAATGCTTATAATGACAGGAAACATAAGTGAATTTCCTCAATTTGATAATCAGCTTTCTGAATGAGAGCTGAGTATATGAAAACTCACCAAATTAGAAAACTGCAGTACAGATGTCAGCCATATTTCAAAGTGAGGAGTGACTGAGTCCTGTAATTATTTACAGAACAATTCACATTGACCAGTAGAAGAGTTTCTTGCTCTAAAATATATTTAGACTCCTTTCTACCCCCAAAACTAGATCCCCTTTGTTACTGCAACTTTAAAACATATATTTTAAAATTCTTCCTCTCTCATTTATATTTCTTATCTGAATTCTCTCTGTGTCAACCAACAAAAATCTTATACATCCATTAATACACCATGATTGATGCATTTTTTCTCCCTAGTGGATTTAAAACAATTTCCTATGAGGTTTCATAACTACTTCCAAATTATACAAAATTAAAAACAATTTTATAGTCAATACCAAATTACATTCTGTGGTATACGTGGTATATGTAAAAGCAAAGAATTTTTCTGTTTTTTTTTTTTTGGAAGTTCCCACATTAGCCAACATATTTCTTAGCAATGATATGTTGTCTGTAAATATTTTTATATTGAATACTGAAATATCATATGCTTAGAAAATAATCAATTTAGACAGAGGTAGAACAAGATCATGTGGGAAATGAGACAGAAAATGTACAGAAATAGATGTCATGAGGAGTAAAATTAATTTCTCAATTGTTAATTTATAGAAGATAGGCAATTAGCTGGCCTGCGGCTAATGCTAAAGTCATCTCTACTGCATATATGTAAATGGTTGATATTGTCTGCTATGAAATAACATAATATTATTGTATTACCCAGTACTAAAAATGACCATAAATAATTGAAGTGTGACAACTCTATTTTCACAACTTTTGAAACCTATTAAAGTTACATCCTCTGTTCTGCAAGATTTTAAATCTCTCTTGACCAGAATTTTGAGGCAGTTTTTATTTTCATAATATAGACATGAAATTGATTAGTACTAACCAATATATGTTATTGTGCAAATTCCCTAATGTCTAAATAAATATACTCTAAAATCTTTTTTTGATTCATTATCAAAACACATAATTCCAAACATCATTATTTTTTATTCTATGTGCTATAAACATTGTTTATGCTATATATCCTCTGATCTTGCTGTTCTGAAATCTTCCCATTACAAGAGTTTAAACATCACACTTTGAAAGAAATATGAAAAAACTAGCATTACATTTCTTGAGCGAAGAATCCATTATATTTATTTGATGTCCTTTATTTTATTACTACTTTTTAAAGCTGAACAGCAAGATATTTGTGACAATTAAAAAAATAAAGGCTAAAGTTAGTGAGGTCAACATGGATTTTTTTTTTTTTTTTTACAATTATTTTATCATATCATGGGCATTTTCTGACTAAGCATAAATGACTCTTCAGAGATACTTAGGGTTATCTCCTAAAATTAAAAAATGTCACAATGCTTTTGTGAAATCAAATAGCTTTGTGTCTTCATTAAATAATTAATCTGTGAATGTATTATATAATTTTATAACCAACAGCGAAGTCCTCCCTTTATATTTTATTGCCAAAGACGTTCTCTTACTATATATGTTTTCCTGTTATGAAAAGTACGTCTTTTAGAAGTGCTTTTAAACTTGTTTTAAATTAATATTTTAAATTTATTTTTATGTTACAGTCATCCTTCACATATTTAGAGTAATTTCTTTTGTAATTGGATTTTGATCTTAAAATATTAATCGATGTGTGTTGTGGTGCGATCAAATTTAAGACCCACGAAGCCAATTGAGATTAATTATGAGCCTTTATTAGCCGCCGCAACTGACTCTGCCCACAAGAGAATCAGCCCCAAGCCTCTAGAAGGAATAGCTTAAAAAGCCCCAAAACCCCTTCTAGCAAGCAAGCAGGTTTACAGAAGCAGAGGCTAGCCATTAACATATCTTAACACAGGATAATGACACCCTTCACATTAGCATATCTTTGCACAGAATATCTCCTAGAACTACACCCTGTTTAACATTAAACAATGGAAGCAGAAGTTGGCCATTTGAAAATTTTCTACCCTTAACAGTGTGCATTGCAATTATGAATTTTACTTCTCTATTATACTGCCTCTGTTCTTGCACTTAAATCAGTTGACTTTTTATTTCACGATTTTTGTCTGATCTTGAATTAATTCATTTATTTTTTTCTTTATTAAATCACAATTTTATACTTTGTAGTGCTTAAGAGCCTCAAAATAAATGGTACTCCGAATTGTACATTTCTGAAAACCTCTTAGAAATGTGAATATAAGTACAAAGTGTTGTGGTGCCATCAAATCTAAGACCCATGGAGCCAATTGAGATGAATTATGAGCCTTTATTAGCAGGCCGCAACTGACTCTCTACCATGCAGGGTTAGAAGAGATCAGCCCCGAGCCTCTACAGGGGATAGCTTAAAAAGCCCCAAAATCCCCTCTAGCAAGGCAAGTAGGTTTACGGAAGCAGAGGCTGGCCATTAACACATCTTTACACAGGATAACTACACCCTTAACATTAGCATATCTTTGCACAGAATATCTCCTAGAACTACACCCTGTTTAACATTAAACAGTGGAAGCAGAAGTGGGTCATTTGAAAATATTTCACCCTTAATGAAAGTAAGAAAATAAAACTAAAAAAATTTACATGGTCCTCATTGTTGCCAAAAAAACAACTAAGAAAGTTTTGTTACCTCATGAAACCTTCTTAAATGACATTCTGTGTATCTTTCTCTTTCAATTCCTATAGTATTTCTATGTACCTATTTTCTAATATTGCCTTCTAATTGTTTTATGAGTATTAATATTAATTTGAATATCATTGTATAAACCTTGACGATATGGTTAAGGCTGGTTTTTGTATTTTCAATACTTGAAAAAATGTTTATTATTTTGTAATTATACATTTTAGGTATTTAGTACATTGATGAAAATCAAGTAATTTCTGTAAAATATGTCATTTATTTGACTTCTATGGACCATGTTTAAGCATCACAAGCAGAAGTAATTCATAAACTTTTAATATCAGTTATTTTATTCAATTTATATGTTAACATATAAGATTGACAACAAAGCTGTGTGCATTTTTTAGTTTTAGTATCCTTTTAGCTATATCTAAACAGCTGAACAGCAATTTTTCAGTCATCTAATAATTAAAACATTAGATAGTCTATCTGCATCAGTGCAAAAGAGACCTTTTTCCCAATGGCTCTCTAATCAAAGTACTTCTGTTCAAGTACTCACTTCAGAGGCTATAATTCACAAGATGCACAATAATTTCCCTAACATCTGCTTTTTCCTCAGTATAACATTTCTGCAGGAACAAAATCATGAATCACAAAATTTTATTGAAGCAAGTAAGAAGTTATGAACTCATTGAATCCTGTTCACATAAGAGTTGTGTGTTTAATTTAGGCAAGAATCTCAAATGGTCTTTGCAACCAGCCCTCAACTGTAGTATCTCTAGTTTCCTATCATTTAAAAAATAATAACAAACATTCATAATACCTCTATTAGGTTTCGAACATTGTGTTTTAATCAGAATTAGTCATCTTATATGATAGACCCCTCCTTTGGTTTTATTATTCCATTTTAGAGAAGACAAATTAACATGGCTTAGGTCACTCTATTAACAAGTTCTATAATGAGAATTTAAGCAAAAATTTGCTTTCCTTTAAATCTATCTCTTGACAGATTTTTTTAAATTTCTCTTAAATTTCACTCACTCTTGATATTCATTCTATTGTGACAACTGGAGAAATTAAGTAGCTTTTATTTAGAAATATTAATTTGGGAACCTAGAGGCAGTTAACCAGAGGATTCAGATATATCTTTGTGATATAACTGTGTTTTGACTTAGTTTTTCAGATCAGTGGTTGACATCAATTTTACCAATGTAGATATCTCTAAATCTTTGGAGATAAGCATAGATAACTATGATCAGTTTTTTAAATATTCACTGCCACTTTAACTTGAAGAATACCATTTATAATCTGACATTTTGATTATGACATTAAACAGATACACTATATATCATATTCAGTCAACAGAGACAGCATAATCTGATGAATGGGGTAATTATCTGGTCATCAAATTTTACGAATGCTGATAATCAACTCAAAAAGCTTCTATAAAGTTACTCTCTTACCTCAATAGAAATGCTGTGGCTCTTTTTACATCATGTGCTTTTAGAAAGCACATAAATATTTTTTTGATTGACTAACTGATTAACTCATTCATTCATTTATTCTTATGTTGCTACTGGACAATGATTCCCAAAACTGTTGACTCCACAGCTTATCTGGGAAATGTAGAACCTGCTGCATCACAGAGATTCTGATTCAGTAATTGACAAACAAAATCTGGTAATTCTGAAGCAAATTAACACAAGGACCATATTGTTAGAGGCAATATAGCTCATTAACATCAAACACTTAGCAAATAATATTTTTTTGTAATGAAAACCAGTGTATTAATTTCAATAGCATACATTCCTGTCACTATTTTTCAATTTATTTAGGAAGGCAAAAATATACATACAGATTTTAAGCCATTTGTCGAATAATCATCAAATAATAATAGTTTAGTAGTTTTTAACAAACATAATTTTCAAATACATGTATCCTTTATTACCTCTATTTTAATATAATTTTCCCTGAACTTTCTCATTTAAGGTGAATACAAAATAAAGGTAATTTTACATTTTTTCCTAAAGATAGATAGTTCCTAAATATAAATTACTGTTATTAGACTTAATTGGTTAAGGAGTAGATAGTACCTAAATATAAATTACTATTATTAGACTTAATTAAATATCTTATAACCCAGTTTAATCTGTAGGTCTTTTTCTTTTTTTTTTGTCTTTTAAAAATGATTCCATCTATTGCTATATTTAATTAGCATAAAACCCAGAAAATGAGTGGTTTACTCATTTTCAGTTGCTTATTCTAATTCTGGGAGTAAGTCATCAAAAATGTGGCAAGATATTAATTTGGATTTTATAATTATATGTATTTAGTTCTGATATATGCATACCATCTGGATTTATTTGGCATGCAATATGAAAACTTAAATAATATTTACCATACTAAAAATACTGAAGTTTTTATAAAGGTTAACATGTATCTTTTATTACTAACAAAATAAATGCAAATATCAAGGAGAATATCTGAAGGACTCACTATGGGAAAAATAAACATAGGAAGAGTTAATTGTGGGAGAAATAAGCAGGGTTAACAGCTACAGATATGTAGGAGAACTTATTGGATTAATTATAGCCAAGTTTTGATATGTTTCATTAAATTTCAGTCAGAAATTTTATTCAGAGAAGCTAATTTAAATTAGGCTTAGTGCTGAGCATTGTCATAATGTTTAAAATCTGGATGATGGCCTTGAATCAGAGTGATGGTAAACAATGTCATATTCTCTGGGTGCCATAGGGATGAATACCAGCCTGGTCTTATTTGAAACCTCATTAATGATCTCAGAGACAGAGTAAACAAAGTACTAATGAAATTCTGAAATGAGCTCAAATTAGCAGGTAGTGAAAATTCCACAGATACATACACACAAAGTCTGCATTTGAAACTACATTAAATGGGTAGAATCTTGGCCCAAAAGTTAAAACATTTAATTTTGTAAGTGGGATATAGCTAAAAAAATTAATGGAATCTGTAGATGGAGTGTGAGTTCAATATTTATAAGGCATTTTGGAAATAAGTAAGAGTAAATAATAAATTTGAATATTACATTCTAATTTCACAGCAAAATATTTCCATAGATATTATAGCATACATTCAAAAGTTTAACAAGTTAACGGTTCATATTATATATGCAGATATCCAAATATCTATTTGAAAATCTACATGTACTTTTCTATACCCAATACTCTAGATATATCTACATTATCACCCCTCAGAAACTAAACTTTAAATCTTGTTATTAATGATAGCTAATTCAGTGCAAAAAGTTATAGACGAAGTGGCAGGAGAGAAAGAAAAAGAGCCATAAAAAGCAGTTAAGATGTGAAAAAGGAAAAATAATTAGGAAAATAGAATTGCTATGACACCTTTGGGAAAGGACAGAATACTTTACTGGAATCATCTGTATGGAACAGAAGAAGGAAAAATAAACAGTAAAACATAAGATTTAGAATAAATATCATGAAAAGTGGTAAATAATGGAAATAGTATTTAGAAATGAAATCAGTTTGAAAATAACTTTCACTTCTAAGATTACATTTCAGAGCGAACAAATTTCAGTTTCTAATTTATGTTATAAACTCAATTGCTCTGTTTATTACTGTCCGGATATCCTTTTTGGTCTACTGATTTAAACATTTCTGTAGCATAAAACTGAAATAATTCCAAAATACAAAACATTCATTGATTTTAAAACCTATTAAAGTATATTTAGAATCTACTAGTTTATCTGTCAGTGCCTGAACATTTTTTGTCTTATGCAACTTCTTAAATTTATTTGATGTTCTAGAGTTTGGTTGAATATTTAAAAGCCTTGTACTAAAAATGCATTTGTTTAAGGCATAGAGAAGAGCTCTATTTTTGGTGTCATAGTAAATATGATTGAAAAAATACTGAGTAACAAGTCTGGGAAGACAGATTTCATTAGTTAAGTCACTTACAATAACGACCTGAGCTAAATTACTTACTTTTATGTTTAATTGTTAAATTGGAGCGGTGGAATTACACAATCCTACAACTCTGGGGTTCTCTAAGTAGGAGAGAATTTCTTTGTCCTTCTTATTCTTGAGGGTCTAGCAAATATTTCTAAGAAGAATGCTGAAAAGAGAAGCATAGTATAACTAACTGAAACAAATATCTATCATACAAAATTAATGAAAATAAAATAATTCCTCATAAGCCACCTAAATACTATATCAAGACAGTATAGTTAATGTGTTAACAATAAACTAGAATTCTGAGGATTAATGGGGTTTAATTGTAGATATTTAATGATAATTTTGATCTTATATTTAAATTTTTCATAAGGAATTTTGATAAATGCCACTTGGAGGCACTCTTATACTGTTGTACTGCACAATTTATATGATCAGGATGTCATATATTAAACTTTCGGTTTTTATTTCCTTTTTTAAATTCTAATAATCACTTGGGGATGTGTAATTAACACTGGTTGTGGTATTTAAACTTTGACATTTTTCATATTTATCACCTTGTAATTTTACTGTTGTAAATAATCTCCTGTTCATCTAATAATACAGATTTATTCATTTCTATAAGGAAAAAAAGAGCATTTTAGGATACACTTAATGATTAGTTTGAGGACATTTGGTTTACAAATTAATTATTCTTCAAGTTGGGTAATTTTACTATTAAAAAATAGTGTTAATTTAAATTTGCTAATATCTAAGGTAGAATAATCAATAAGAACTCAGACACTATTGATGAGAACCAATCTCATCAATTTAAAAAAATTATCAAAAATATGAACAATTAATAAAATTATATTAAATTATCTAATGGAATACATGTAGAGGAGTATATATTAAAATTGATCTGCACAGGAAAACTAAAGCTTATAGCTATCAACTTCTGGCAAGAAACTTTTAAAGGAATGGAATCATTTTTGAGATTTTTTTCATTTGTATAATGTCAACTTATTTTTAAATATATGTATAAATTTTTACTACACATATAAAGTTGGAATGTTAGCCCTCACTTTTCTTTGTTTTAAATATATTTGGAAGTTGCTGACTATGACATAAATAAGTATATGTATTTACCCAATTTCTACTGGAATCTGAAAAATAATGCATCGGAAGTTATCATTTTTTTTTTACTACTACTTTTGTATAGGCTATTTTAATGTTTTTATTATGAGTGATGTTGTCATTGTAACATTCAAACTCCAATATTAAAATGTTGATATTTATCAACATCCTATCAATTCACAATATATTTATCAATTAAAAGTGTGTATTGTCTATGCATGAAATGAGCAAACAGTAACAATTAGAGGTCATGTATATGTTTGAAGTTACATGTTTGAAAAGGTTAACGAAATGTTAATTCTTTAAATCTTTGGTAGTCCAGTGACATGTTGAAAAGGATGTGTTGTTTGTATAATTTCAGGTCAGAAGGAGGTGCTTCACTAACCTGACCTGTCAATTATACCCCCACCTACAGTTCTGGGGAGTGGCTTACTATTTATTCTTTTGGCATTTATTCCTTCTTAAGATGGTTACTCATCTTCAGGCTCTTAACAGCTAAGATATTTATTTTTCTCAGCACTCCAGGGCTTGTTTTTTCCTATTATTATGCATAATGAAATACTCTCTTTAATTAATTTAAGAATTTGATTAATATTTAGACAGTTCTATATATAGGTACTTATATATCCTTTTTATTAAATGGAGTTAATATATTATAGATTGCAAACTAACAATATAGGGCAAGTACTATTTATCTAAACTCATACATGAACTATATAGTTCCACATAGCCACTGAAAATGTACTTTCTCCAGTAAATAAAGAAACTGGCAATTGAAAATTTTATTGAGAGCTGAAACAGCCAAAAATACTGGTCAGTTGACTGAGTTTTTCTCTTTTCGAGTCAATGGGCAAGCATTGTATAAAGAAAGCATAATAATGAGATGTCTATGTTTGAGGTGTTTATTTTTATGTAACAAATCATCCCCAAACAATGGCTTAAATCAATAGCAAGAATTTATTTTACTCACAAATCTGGAGGTTAACAGGACTCAGCTAAGCCAGTTATTTCTCTGGGTACCTCACAGAGTAGCAGTAAGATACTGGCTAGGCTGAGACAAAGAGAAGGCTTTTCCCCCCAAGTATCTAGTACTGAGCTCTATGGGCATCTCTGTATCCCTAGACGGTCTCTCTATGGCAGCTCAGGGTAGCTGAACTTTGTACATGATGGCTTAATGCTCCCAGACCACTGTCCCAAGAAAAACAGCAAAAGGTACATGACTTTTTCCAAATTATACTTGAAAGTCATACAGCATCACTTTCACTACATTCTACTTGTCAAGACATAGAGACCCAGTCGGTTTCAGAGAGAAAAGACACAGATGTTACCTCTTAATTGAAGAATGTCAAAAAACCACCATATTTCTTAATCAAGTTCTTTTATTGAGTTTTTCGATCAAAAATTGACTCCAGCCTCACCCATTGCAAATATCAATACAAAATATGAGAGGATATTTTAATTATAAATATACCCGATTTGGTATTTTGTGTTCTTTGAGATTTCTAATTCAACCAAATATATGTCATTTAAAATGGACAGTGTTTTGTTTTTTTTTTTTTTTTTTTTTTTTGATATGTAAAATAAAACTTGTTCTTCTGTGTTGAGGGACTATTTTCTGAATTTGTAATGTTCTATGACTCTCTGATTTTCTGATCCTATAAACCTTAACACGGATTCATTCTAAGTTATCTAGTTTAATGCTGTGTGTAAAGTTCGAACTTCTGGACAACATCTCTAATGAGAATCTACTTTATGCTCAAATACACACAGAAATAATTGACTAGCCCAGAGAAGTCCATTCAAGTTATTCCCAAAAACAATAGATGGAAAATTTCTTCCTTAATTTAAAACATTTACCTACATCTCTAACCCAGGTTCAAAAATATTGAACCTGGACTTGATGACATCAGTGTATACATAAGTATGAACACAACCCAGTGCCTCCTGGTTTATCACCTATATCAAATAATTCGTCCCTATAATGTAGGTAAGGCATTTATTAAAAAGCCACTTTACATTCTGAACAAAGATCCATTTAAACATTTTTATTACCATCCCACGCCTAACTCTGAAAATCAGTAACAATTTTACAGGCTGGAAAAACAAGCTGCTTAGATGGAATAACAAATGCAGGAAACCGATGAACTAGATACCAATAATGTGGTAGTGAATAGAATGTTTGGCTTATTCCTTTGGCACAGAGGATGATCCAAGAATTAGAAGGCTGACTGAGAGCCAAGACTCTTTTACATTAAAAGGGTTTGGATGTGCTCTTTGTCCCACTATCATTACGTTGAAAATTCTATTAGAACATTGAAACCTGTTCATTTTGTTATGTTTGAAATGAAGGACAGGAGATAAGTACTCTTTTCTCTGCCCTCATGCTGTTTTTCTGCTCTCTCTTTTTTGACTGTAAATCAAAAGAAAACAGTAAATATGCTTTTAATTTATGCAATGCCTAGAGCATCTGGCATTCAAACATTCAATAAATATTTATTTAATAAATATACATTTACCGAATGAACAAATTAATACATATTTGATGTCTCTTTATCATCAGAAATGTCTCTGACCTCTAATGAAGAAACAGAAAACACATTGTCACAAAAGAGTCTTTTCTGGAATAGGAAGGGAGCTGGAAAATCACAGGAGAAAGCAGAATGCCCCTTACTCTTTAAATCTCAGAATATTCTCCCGTTTAGAAAATGTTGGTATACATGTAAGAGAGATAATCATTCTCATGAACTTCATGATTTCCCAAAAATATGTTTACCTAGTTCGAAGACAGCTATGCTCTCTTATTTCTCAACCAAAAAATAGAAAGGCAGAGGTCAGTTTTAGGAGACATATTTAAACAGTAGTCTTCATGCACTATGGCCTTATTTTACGAAGCAGATTAACCGATGGGTTTACTGCTGGTATGCATGAATGAAATTCCTACCCAATATGAAAGTAAGTAATATATCAAGGAAGGAGGAAAGACAGAAGTAGGACCACAATAGTTTTGCATGATGATGTTTTTATTTGCTAGAGTACTAAATACTCTTACTGTGGCAGAGTCATTATGCAATTGAGGAACTAGACAACATGTGAAATTAGGTAGACATGAGGTCAAATCTCAGGTTTAACACTGACTTTCAAAAGTCATCAAATTTCTCTGAGCCAGTTAATTCATTTGTCAATATGGTTGTAAATGTTACATAATATAATGTAAGCATCATGTTTAGAACAATGTCTCTACCATTATCCTTTTTCTCTTCTTTTTTTTTTTTTATGATTAGTGATTTATCCTGGATAATTATCATCTCTAGGAATTTATAATGGTGGTGTGGTGTGGATGTTAATAAGTAATGAATATCAGATATGGTATCTGTCCAAAATTGAATCTGGGCCTGATGAATCTTTGTGCTTCCTTAGACCTTGAAGTGTATAAAATAGTGAATTCCTGGTCAGATCACTGGTATGAAATTAGTAATCTATATGGTGGAGATTAAGCATATACCAAAAAGTCATGTGGCTCAACTTTAAGGAGTTCTCTGTCTAGTGAATGAGATGAACACAACATAGAGATATTTTCAAAATATAGACAAAGAGAGCACAGAGTTTGGGTTCAGAATACACATAGTCTAGCATGTCCTTCAGTTCAAGAGCAATAGCGATCATTTAAACTCCGTGTTTTCTCGATTTTCTTACCTGTAGAGAATAGAGATGGGTCGTATAATCAAAACCTATAATGAGGGTCTAAAAGTCATGATTTGCCAAATCTATATAAAATTTTATGCTTTTTAAAATAAAGACAAATTTTATTCTATAAATTTTTATTCTATGAATGCAGTGCAAATGAAAGGAGGAAAAAAAAGTTTATATATAAAGACAAGTGGAGAATTAACATGATTAACATGTGTTTAATATCTGGCCTCTTACTATTTCTTAACTCTTCCATTTAAAACTCACTTTATTTGTGAAAAATTGTCAAATCAATAAATCAAAGATGTTCCAATTTACCAAGTAGTAACTGGTCACATCTGAGATACAGTCTCCTGTTATCCATTTATACTCCTTTCTGGAATGTTAGCAGAATTTGCTGTTGTTACTATAAAGCATGAATATTTTCAGGCTGTGACTATGGCAGTGACTGTTGCATTTGCTTAACATTCCATCTGCACCACCCCCATCCCCTTAGCCATGTAATGAATTCCGAGCTGTGGACTAGAGGCATAGAGATATGTGTCACTTCCAGCCAGTGTCTATAGAAGTCAGCACACAGCTCTGCTCTCTGTTTCCCTAAGGCAAGAGCACACAAGGCCTCCTGCTGATGTAGTAGAGGCTAAGTTCCCTGCATTCTCAATTGCTGGGGCCCTGGTCTATAATAGATTATGTACAAGGAAGAAACAAAATCTTTGTTTTGTTAAAACACAGAGACCTTGGGACTGTGTTTTGTTCTTTTATTTCTTTGTTTGTTTTTGTGTGTTTGTTTGTTTTTTACCACAGCAAAACCTACTCTGTACTGACATTCTTCTCTAAGATATTGGCCTGATGGCCTCCTTATTTTATCTCTTGACACTTGGTTTGCCCACATAGCCATTGAACAAATATATCAGAATGCACTTGGGGAACTAAAATAAGCTACAAAATTAAGAAGATATATGTGCACATAAATAAGTTGCTGAAAGGAAACAAGGGCTTTTGGAGGACCACTATTATTCAATAAGTATGTTATCATTAAGTAATCGTACTGGAGAAAGGGTTTGATCAAAAAAGCTTGGAAGTTGTATAAAGCATATACCCTTATATTTTTTAATCCAATAAATACACTAGCACATCAAGGTAACCAGCAACATTCTCAGAGAAGTCTAAACCTATCCATTGCCATTATTCTCTTTCCAATTTATATGAAAGAGTACTAGTAACCTACTGGTAATTTTTTACTTAGCCCATCTGACAGGGTTAAAAGTTCAAGAGTCTCTTCTCTTTGTCTCTCTCTCTCTCTCTTTTTCCCCCAGTAAAACTATTTTATATACTTAAACTTTGGGAGCAGCAGTTGTGGAAAGTTTAATCTAAAAGGCTTACTTTTTATAAAAAGGCCTTTAAAATAATCTATATTGAAACTAAATGGATAAATTATAGTAGCTTTTAAATCTTTCTAAGAGAAGATAAGTGGATTCATAGCTACATTTCAAATTTGAAGTTTTTTAGTAGAATTATTTGAAAAAGTTTTTGGCTGCTGATGGGAGCAGGTATATAGGTAATACAACAACGTTCTATATGCTACGTTTGCACACTATTAAACCTAAAGAACTATGGAAATGTGAGTTAAAATGTTATTTCTCTAGTCATTTTAATTCATTTAAATTTAGTGTTGAGAATGTGCATATCTTCAGAACGTTTTGAAGGACTTTGATTACTTTGGTTATTTGTGATTTGTTTGAAATATTTGGATGACTAATTTTAAGATAGGCCTGTATCATATAATAATTGTCAATGACTGGAATTTAAACCAAAGAGAAACTTTTTTCTATGCAACTTTCCTAATTCTTAATTCATGATCTCTACTAAAAAGGCACTTTTGTAGATATGATTTCACTTGTTCATGGGCCACTAGATGCATTTATTCTTATGGTTTACACCTTAACTGGTGCTTGATGTTAATTTGACCAGCCAATGGATAGAACACTTTACCAATTTCTTGTTAAAATGACTCGACAGAGGTAGAATTATTCACTAGAACATTAATCAAAAGACCATCTGTTCTAATAAGAAATTTTGTAGTTTCTTAGTTGTTCTCTGAAAATTTGGTGAGATTTCTAGATTACAAATATCACCATTTGCCTAACATTGACACAGATTAGTCTAAAATATTTATAAGATAAAGAATATATAATATATAGAGATAACTCATCTCTTCTAAAAGTGATATCAAATTTAAAGTCTAATTAATTCAACATTATTCACTTAAAATATAGAGCCATTTTGCCAAACTGTATAGTTATCAAAATCTGATGGGAATCCCTGATCAGATTTGATACCTAAAAAATAAAAAAGTACATATTTTTCCTGAATGTACTCTGTAGCAGCCTCACCAATTGTTATCTGGGAGAATTTGGTCTCTCAGAATAGGAATTCAACATTTTTTAAAAAAAATCCAAGCTCTTGGAGCATAAGTGAAAGCAAGTAATAAATATATATGTCTCCTAAATGTAAGATATATCGATTAGAATCCTTTTAGCTGCATGCACAAAGAATCAAGAGTAGTATTTTTTTTTAAGTAGGTGAGCAATACTCTAACTAATGATTTTTGCTTACAATTATAAAAGTAATACTTTGGGATTTAAAAATGAGCAGAAAATTCAGGAACAAGAAAATGCTCTGTCCCACATATTTGTTAAATTCTAATACATCCAATTTTAATGTGGTAGAAACTTAGCTTAACTCACAAGCAGACCTGCAATACTGTTACCTCAGACATTATCCAGAGGGCACCCTTTAGACCAGTAGACAGAACTCTGGAGACAGAGCTGGGTGCCTTTGTTTAAACAACAGATGACTGTAGCTGGTCCATTTGGAAAACCTTCACAGCCCACAATTGTAGTAAATTTTTCATCACATTTTATTTTCTGTCTCCTGAACGTTAATGCCTTTGTTCTTAATACCAGAGGCTAGAAGGTAAGGCTTTTGATCTACTCACAGTTTGTTACACACTTCACATTTGGTTTAGATGAGTCATTGATAGGTAGCTATTGTTATAAGACAGCTAATGCGTAGGTAGTAGTGAAGCTGTCTTAATGTCTGGAGAATCTTCTTTTTATCCCCTGGAGTGCTAAATACATTTTCTCCTCTGATCCTCAAATAAGTTGAGAAATTCTACCTCTTTCTAAGACTCTTAATAATAGAAGGAAACCAGAAGTACAGATGTGACCTCACCTACTTAAACATTAAAACTAAATTAGCTGTCATTGTTCACCATCTCCACAATTTAAATAGAACTTCATTTTTAGATTGTGTATTCTTGTATTTTTACTTTTTCTTCTCTATCTCATTTCTTTATGGAATGATGTTTAATATGATTGTACATTCTAGATTTTTTGGACAGTCTAGATATCGAATTTTGCCCTATTGTCCCCATTAATATGTACTTACTAGTCAAATTACACATTGTACATGTTTGCCAATTCATTGCCTCATAAAAGGGTAAATATATGTTCACCTCTCATGCAGAGTAGGCTTCCTACACAAACAAAATTTAGGTAAAATTATAGCCCCTTATGTCCATATATGAAGTTAGCGAAACTTTTAGTGTTTTATGCTTAGTGACATCTGGTCAAATAAAAAAATAGAAAAAGGAGAGTAGGAAACTGATTTTCCAACATACTATGAATGCCAGGGGAATTCAAACAAAGTAAGGATGCTTCATACTACAGAAATATTACCTTTTTTGGGAATCAGGCATTTGTGGGCACTCTTGAAGTCCTGATAGGCCACTTCTAAGATAATTCCTTTGTATGGTATCTGAAAAGATCCTTAGGAAAGAACTCTACTTAGGAGTAGAATTATCTGGAGCATGTCTAGGAAAACAGGCCAACCTGAGAGTAAAAGAGGGAGACAATGTATCCTAAGAGAAGAAGTAACTGTATATGAGTTGATTGTGTAAACCAGAGCATCATTGTAGGAGAGAAATTGTGATTCTGATTACACTATAACAAATACTTCCAGCCCAATCCCATTGATACCAAGGAGGAAAAGAACCATAAATAAAAGTTGTACCCAAACAAACAAACAAACAAACAAACAACTATGTAAAACACTAGGCACAAGCAGTTCTGCTTTAGGATCTCTCTGGGAGAAAGCTACTATCAGGGAATTAACTTTTGCTCTACTTTGTCACAAATCACCACGTCACTTGGGCACCATGACAAGTCTGATGATGAGGCCTGGTATATATTAGTCAAGTTCTCCAGAGGAAAAAAGAACAAAAAAAGAAAGAAATTTCTATTACAAAGAATTCACTCACATAGTTACAAAGGCTGTATGTCCAAAATCTGCATGTGGGCAGATATCCAGGAGAGGTAATGGTTCAGATGAAATCCAAAGGCAGGCTGCTAGATAATTTCTCTTACTGAGGAAGAGCAGTCGAAGTCTAATCTTTTCTGTTCTAGAAAGGCCTTCAACTGGTGAGGCCTGCCTAAATTATAGAGAGCATTCTGCTTTACCTAAATTTCACTGATTTAAACATTGATCTCCTCCAGAAACACCATTCAAGTTGAGATATGAAATTAACCATCACAACTGCAACAACTTATAAGATATGCTTAATGAGTGTATTCAATACCACTTGGGGATGCCCAAAACTAGTGGTGAGTGAAAAGAGGATGCTGTAGGTTGTTAGACTATTAAAATAGTGAGAGAGCTATAAATCAGGGGAATTTAATCTATTATAGTTATTTAATTTCACATCATCATGTAAAGCAAGCTATTAAAGGTCAGTACAAACTCCAGCTGCATGTTTTATTTTTCATTTGTGCAGTGGGCCTCTTGAGCTGTAAAGTATCAAAAGGTTAGACAGTGTCTGATTAGAATGTTTACCAAAATATGATGTTTAATGATATTTAATGATTATTTTGTGAAGATGGTGACACTATGTTATAGTATTTAAGAGTATGATAGAATTAATTCACTTGGGTTCAAATCTTGGCTCTAATTGCTGACTGTGTGGCTTTATGTATATTGCTTGATTTTTCTATGTTTCAGTCTTATGTGAAAAATAGAAATACTTATGTAACCTTCTTTACTTGGTTGTTAATAAATGAAATAATTATTATTGAGCATTTGATATAATTTTTAATACATAGTCAGTACATGTTAACTATTATTCTTATTATAATTTTATGATGTGATCAAGCTGTCCAAGTGTTAAACTAATTATCAATCCATCTATTTGTACACATATATTATGCAGCCATAGGTTTGCCAAAGCTTAATTTTTAACATTGGTTAAAGGACTGGTTAATATTAGCGTAAATGGAGAGCAATGACAAGTGACAGAAATGGTTAATAATATCTGTGCTTTGTACTTAATTGGTCTGTCATAAGGACAAATAAAATTTTCAGTGTGAATCTGATTTTCAATCTGCAGAGTATAGATTATATTAAATGTACAACAGCATACAAGGAAATTTTCTTTTTAAAAAAATATACATTATTTTTTAGAATAGTTTTAGATTCACAACAAAATTAGGCAGAGATTTCCCATATACCACATGCCCCAGCACATGCATAGACTCCCTCATTTATCAACATGCCAACCAGAGTGATACATTTGTTTATGATTGATGAACCAGCATTGACAGTTATCACTCAGAGTCCAAGGTTTTCATTAGGGTTCACTCTTGATGTTGTACATTCTACAGAATTGAACAAATTTATCGTGACATGTATCCACCATTCTAGTACCAGAAGCAGTAGTTTATTGCCCTAACATACTCTGTACTCTCTCTCTTCAACCTTCCCTTGCCACTAATCTCTGGCAATCACTGATCTTCTTACTGTCTACATAGTTTTGCCTTTTACAGAATATCATATAGTTGGAACTGTACAGTATGTAGCCTTTTCAGGTTGGCTTTTTTCACTTAATACTATGCATTTAAATTTCTGCCTCTTATTTCATGACTTGCTAGCTCATTCGTTTGTTTTAAATATCTTATTTTCTAGATGTACTACAGTTTATTTATCATTTCACCTACTGAAAGACTTTTGCTTGCTTCCAAGTTTTGGCAATTATCAATAAAGCTAGTATAAACATGACTGTGCAGGCTTTTGTGTTGACATAAATTTTCAACTTCTTTGGGTAAATATTAAGGCACATATTTGCTGGATTGCATGGAAAGACTATGTTTAATTTTGCAAGAAACTTTCATACTCTCTTCCAAAGCAATTACACCATTTTGCACTCTCAGTGGCAATGAATGAGAATTTCTGTTGATCCACATCGTCGCCAGCATCAGATGGTGTCAGTGTTCTAGGTTTGGGGTATCCTAATAGATATGTACTAGAATCTTGCTGTTGTTTTAATTTGCATTTCCTTGATGATACATGAAGGGTGTGGAGCATCTTTTCATATGTTTATTTGATATCTATAGATTTTCTTTAGTGAAGTGTTTGTTAAGTTCCTTGGCCCATGTTTTAATCATGTCGTTTGTTTTCTTATTCTTGAGTTTTAAGAGTTCTTTGTTTTGGATAACAGTCTTTTATCAGACACATCTTTTGCAAATATTTTCTCCCAATCTGCGTCTTTTCTTTTCATTCTCTTGACAGTGTCCTTTGCAGAGCAAAGTTTTTGAATTTAATGAAGTCTAGATTATCAATCGTATCTTGCCTTTGGAGTTATATCTAAAAAGTCATTACCAAAACAAGGTCATCTAGATTTTCTCCTATGTTATCTTCTGAGAGGTCTACAGTTTTGCATTTTACATTTAGAGCAATCCATTTTGAGTTAATTTTTGTGAAGGGCATAACATCTGTGTCTACATTCATTTTTTTTTTTTTTTTAACATTTGGATGCCCAGTTTTTCCAACACCATGTGTAGTCTTTCTTCTTTATGTGTGAAGTTTTTTCCAAAAAGTTATTTGTTTATTCATTTGTGTATTCATCAGCAATTTCCGAATGACTCATATGTACAAAATACTGTGTTGGACACTAAATTTTCAAAATGAAAAATAAAACATATTCCTTGCCTGTAAAGAGCTCCAGTATCATAATGGATAAAGGGAAGTAAATCAATAATTAAAATAAAATTATGCACTTTTTTTGCTGTAAGGCAAATAATTACTCTTATATACTGGTAAATATAAATTACAATGCAGAAAAGGGAGAAATGATGCTTAAAGGCACAAGTGGGTAAAACTGCTGATATCTTAGTAGGAATTAAAGCATAGTCTAGTAGTCATTGTATTCTAACTGCTACAGATTTGCAGTAACACAATGACAGTTTCACTTATAAATGCCCTCGATTAAAAGTATTAATTTGATTAAATCTCAAACTTTGAGTACAGGCTGCATATATTACAACCTGACATTTTATATAGCTTAAGTACAGAAAGACTCAGTGGAGAATAATCATTAATAAGATTATAACACATTATCTCCTTTTTAAGAAAAAAAATATGTTAATTTACCTATTCAAAAAATAGACTATTACTAGACTACTACTACATGAACATCACTGGGGCAGTTGAAGTAAAACCATATAAATGCTGACTTCAGGGAGCTTAGAACTTTGGCAGGGACAGAAACATAATTGGCCATAACTCAAAGGTGAGAAAGGTACATGCACTAAAAGAAGTGCATTGAAAGAACTATGAGAGTGCAGAAAAGGGAGAAATGATGCTTAAAAGGCACAAGTGGGTAAAACTGCTGATATCTTAGTAGGAATTAAGGCATATTCTAGTAGTCATTGTATTCTAACTGCTACAGATTTGCAGTAACACAATGACAGTTTCACTTATAAATGCCCTCGATTAAAAGTATTAATTTGATTAAATCTCAAACTTTGAGTACACATGTTTAATATTCTGTGTGTCAAAATGGAAAGTGTATAAGAAATACTTCTGCAGCATACTGAAGTAGGATGATTGACTAAAGGAAAAACCCTCATGTGATAAAATTGTGAGCTGAACTAAAAACATTTTTTTTATGGAAAATAATTTTTTCTTTAAAAAAATGACAAATAGATAAAATATAGATGTTTTGACTTGGATGTTTCTCAGATATTTTCCCAAAAAAGGAACAACTAACCAAAGCAAATTACAGTATATATTGCTAAGGATAAAATTAGAATTTTTAAGGGAAAATTAAAATTCTGAAAGATTATTATCTGCCAATGTAAGCCTGCCAGCTTCACAATATTTAAACACTTTTCTGATGAATTTGATCATGTTATTAATAAAAGTGATGGTTTTTGATGTTGTATAATAAAATGTGTCAACATTTAAGAGATCTACAATCAATAAACCAAGATTTTCCAAATGACCAATATATTGTTATAAAATTATATGTTGATAACATCCATTCAGAATTCAAGATTGATCAAGAAATATTAGTATAATAGAGTATGAAAGCTTCATTGATTTGGTTTCAGATTTTTTAGTACAGCCAAACTTTAAGAAATTACCTCTCATAAACTTTTGGTGTTGTATCAAAGACGACCCACAATCATCTGAAAAAACGATTAAAATATTCTTCCATTTTCCAATTACATATCTTTATAATTAATCTGATGTGTTTTTCAATATTCTGCAACCAAGAAAACATACTGAAACAGAGTGAATGCAAAAACAAATATAAGAATTCAATTGCCTTCTCTTAAAGCAGATTTTAAAGAAATTAACAAAATGTAAAATAATTTTGCTCTCATTATTTTTAAAATATAAGACTGTTAATAAAAATAATTCTAAATGTTAACATGTAATGAATTTATTATTAGCAGTTCTAACAGCTTAATAAAAATATTTTTAAAATATCTATAGTTTTAATTTACACATTTAACTCACATCAACAAAGGCCCCTTTTGGTACCTGTGCCAGTTATCAATTTATTACCTCTTAGCCCTGAATTCGTTCTTTTTACCTGCCTGCTCTGTGATAATGAAGGTATGTGCCTTATAAATAATTTTCCCTTCCCAGGCAGCAGGAAATTAAGCTCAGTCAATAAGGGTACTGGAGTGGTACTAGAGATGAAGGAGATTTTTCTTTCTGCTTCTGGTTTGGCTTTATCTCCAGGATCCTGGAGAATGTGCTTTCTGTAGCTTTCAATGTAGGTAGCTGTGGTATAGCCAACACTCCCAAATACTGTGAGACCTGCAGCCCAGCTCAGATCACTGCTGCCTGCATCCTCTCTACAGTCCTCTGCAAATATACAAGTGCCAGAGGTCCCATCAGGCTGCATCTACTGAGCAGACCATCCAACCTTTGTCCCACACAGCCCAATGCAGGCACAGAGTGTACTAAGTTTATTCAGACAGAGGCCTGTGCAGCTTCTGTTTTCAACAGTTCTCGCAATGGTGCTCTGACACCCTCTGGGAGCCTAGACACCAGCTTCAGCTCACCTGCAACTCAGAGGGTTCTTACACTTCCCCCAGTGACTCCGGACAAGCTCTACCCAGGCAACTCAGAAAAGTTCACTATAATCCCCCAGATTGCTCTAGACCTTCTTCAACAACATTCCTTTTTGAAGTTTGTTCTTTGAGAACTCTCCCTCTGTCTAGGGTTCCCCTCGACATTATCTTTCCATTTTTTAGCTACTCTACTATAATATCTTGATAATAATTATTTGCATTAAACATCTGTTTAAATTATTGTGCAGTCTCTGACCCTCAGTTAGAGTTATCAATAATTTCTAAGTTGCTAAAAATGTCCTGAGACCAAAAAGTTTGAGAATGATTGCTATCAGGTATAGTAAAAGTTAAGTGCAGGTGATGTGATGGCCATGGACTAGAGGGACGAAGGAACAATATCATCCACAACAATTGTCCCTCTCACAACAAGTTATTCCTATTCTAGTAAAGCCTTGAAGACTGAAACATCTTCTAAAATGGAAGAGAGATCCTTTTGTGGTTATAAGAATTTTAGAACTCTCCCTTTTTACTCTATGGTTTTAGTTAATAAAACTGGTATTGGCACATTTAAAAATACATATTGACTTTTTTTCCAAAACCCATTTCTACTTCAGTCTTTTACATTTTACTTAATAGCCCAGAATCTGACCACTTCTTAACACATTTATCACTACTATTCCTAAATCAAGTTACCATCATTTCTTGCTTATATAATGACAATGACATCCTAACTGGATTTCAGACTTCTGCTCTTACCCCTTCCAGGTAAATATCTATCTATCAGGCTGACATCTGCACAGCAGCCAGGGTGATACTGATAAAATATAAGTAAAACAATGTCACTCCATTACCAAAATCTTCCAGTGCTCCACTCCATACAGCTCAGAGTAAAATCCAAAATCTTTCCAATGACCTAAGGATTTCTACACAATCTTTTCTTCATTACCTCTTTGCCCTTTTTGTCTGCTACTTTTCCTGCCATCCTGTTTTAGCTACACTGTCTTCTTTAAAACAAGAGGTACATAACACAGTGTACTTAATGGCTGGATAGTTTTTTTCTGTTTATTTTTATAAACTTGGAATCTAGAACAATATTTGAAAACATTAGTTAATCTGTAAATTTTTTGAAAGAAGAAATATACCACAGTCTGAACTGAAAGGCTTGAGAAACCTAGATTGAATATAAAACTATGGTTTTTCTGAAGTATTCGTAATTCCCAAATTTATATGTGATTATGAATATTTTCATATAATCTAAATCTGAGGAAATACTGTTGTTTTATTCCTCTTTAAAACGATATTTCCAAGATAGTGTCAGAATTAAACTGTAAGTTGGAACAAAGGCATTTAATTAAGTCATTTAAAAAAATGTTAATTTAGTACCTACCACATTTAATATACTCTTTTAGCTACTATGCAAGCCAAGATAATGAAAATATGATACCTGTTAATGATATGGAAAGCAACGTAAAGTGTACAGTGGACAATTTCACTACTAAAACGGCAGACCAGGCACACATTCCACTGTTTGCCACTTGAATCTACAAAAGTACAGGAAAATAATTGCAAAAACTGATTAATGAGCATGTAACCATGATCAAAATAAAGGGGAAGTCTCAGAGGCATTGGATTTGTACAACATATTAAAAAAAGGCATCCACCTGAAATTTACCAAAATAGCAATAAGCTAAGGACCCAAATAGAATGTCACAGTTCACAAGGGAGGTAAGACAGCCCAGAATGCAAATGAGAGCATTCTGTCACAAAACTAAAGAACATAACATCTGAAGAAGATCAGCACCATGAATGAGAAAAAAAAAAAAAAAATGTACAAAAATTCCCAAGAAAATAGAATTAATTTATCAATCCAGAAATAGATTTTAAGTAACACAAAACAAATAGGAATGTGAGTCTCATTTTTATTTAGCTAACAGAGTAAACAATTAGAAAACACATTTTCTAGGAGACTTTCAAAGAGAACAAGATCTGTGAGATTGTGAGTCAGGTCAATCTTTTGAAAAAAGTTATGTATTTAACCATTTGTAGGAGAAGAAAGACAAATGCCATTTTATTGAAAATGGCAAGGTAATGAAGACTCACACTTTATGAGCATATAAGGAGAACTGAAATTTCTGGAATAGAGAATTGGTGTTAAGGAGAAGAGAAAGGTAAGTACCAAAATTCAAAGCAGAGACAAAGGCAGTTTAAAAACTTTGGATTACCAGTTAACAGGTAATGAGAAATGTTGTAGTTTCATATTGGAGAAGAAGAGCACGTCACCAGACAGTAGAGAAGTAGTTTAAAAACAATTATTCTTTAGTACTGACTTGAATAGTAGTAAGACATAGAAGGAAGAATCCTAAATAGGCAATGTTAATGAATACTTTTGTAAATCTAAAGATTTCTAAAAAAAAAAAAAAAAAATCCAAGCTGTTAGAATCTTAGATTCACACATTTTCAAAATGGTAATGAGTTGATGAATACTATCTGTAGAAGTTTAAATGAATGGCTGCAAATTTCTTGGAACATTTCCTATTGAGCAATAGGGTCTTCATACTCTTCCCTTTGAAACTGGATGGGTTAGGGGTCTACTTCGAATATGGGAAGAGCAAAGTGTATGCATAAACATAGTGCAACTGTTGTTACATGTCCTTTGTTTAAGAATGGTTCCTAAGCAACAATAGTAATTGGAATGGAATTTGGTATCTTGAGGTGGGGTCAAATCATAAAACAAAAGGGAAATAGAAAATAGGCAAAATGCAATAATTTAAAAAATAAAGCGAAATCTAAAACATGTTGTTAACTTTGGGATTTGTCATGGGTAGATGCTTAAATGGGCCTTGAGGAAGCTGTTGGGAAAGCTTAAAGAAAAACGAAGAAGCTGTTATTGGAAGCTGGAGGAAAATGATTTCTTGTTACATAGTGATGAATAATTAAGCACAGTAACATGGAAAATAGACTATTTTTCTAATGAACTGATAGATTTTGCTAAGGAGATTTCTAGCCTACATGTTCAAAGTGTAAATTACTTTCTCATAGTTGTGCATCTCAATGTGTGAATAGAGAGATAAGGTAAATAAAAACTTAGTTTTTTAAACAGCGCTTAAAGAAAATATGAAAGTCAGGACTTACTGGCTTTAAAGTACATCGACTCATCCCAGTGTATTGTTCCAGATTCTCTGAAAAAGCAGATGTCAAGACTGTAAGAGGTTTGTAAGGGAAAATACCTGGAAGGTAAAAAGAAGAGGGAGCTCACGAAGGGAGGAAGAGCTGGTAGACCATGATGCAGGTATGACATCTGTGAAGGAAAGAGAAAGGGAAGGAGGATTAGATAGTCTTAGACTACAGTGTAGTTCTAAGAAATTTTAGCCAGGTCAAAGTTGCTGGCAATTAAGACCATGGTATGAAAATGGTAGTAGCTCTAGAGTGCGACAGCTAGGGTATATGTCAATTAGAATTCCTGAAGTTAGAAATACGGATTATGAATTTTCTTAGCCATCACAGTTCACTACTTACATTGCACAAATATATTTCTCTACACAGGTTCAAAGTACAGCTCCTCTCGTGTCCCATGGACCATTATTTTTGAGGAAAAACTTAGAATGGGGTGGTTAATGAGATAGATTATAGGTCCCATCGCTATATCTTTTCTTAGAACCATAAGCAGTACTCATCCACTTTATCTAAATTCCCCTCACTTTTAGCTTTTCCATGGACGATCTTGGTGGTCCATTAAAGTGACCAAGGTTTTATTTCTCAAGGGGTGAACACTTGGCAATCATACTCATTAATTCCTGGCTGCTGCCTGTGCCCATTCACAGTTACAATGGAACAAGAGAATGCCAGGAGGTGCCCAAGTCTATCACCTGCATTCTACACATATCTCTCCATTTCCTCATTGAATAAAAGCAGCCATACCTTCTTTTGCTGACAAGGGTCAATTATGCTTGTAAATGTGAAACTTCTCTTCACCTACTGGTTCCTGGATATAAGAAGTCCCAAGAGCACTGAAATGCCCCATGGCTCACCTACTTTTTTTCAGTGTTTCCATCAAGTTGACGACAGTTCCACTATGTTTTTTACAAGCCTGTTTCATTGCATTCTACCAATCCATCTGCTTCTGAAGCATGTGACCAGTAGATCCTATAGTCATAAGCTGAATATAGCTTCTCCATTGCCAGAAAGTAGGTAAGGATGTATAGCTTTCATCTTTGCACCACTGCTCCTCCAATCACGAGTCCATCATGGTACTTCTAGAATGCTTAGTAAATAAGTTTGACTGTGGTCAACTAGCCAAGTCATTGTGTGTCCTTGAATTTTCACTGACATTTCCATGGTGGATGCTTTCTGGTAAGCATTAAAGTATACAGAGATCTCCAAATTCTGTGCCGACTCCTGTATGCCAATCTACAAATGTCTCTGATCTGCCAGTCATTTTCCTCCTAAGTCTTTGATTAGAGAGAAAGCCAGGCCATGACCACAGCCCAGGAATCTAAATATATTCTTTCCCCAGATCACCACATCTCCTTCCTCAACGGTATATATCTAGGTGTATCGCTAAAAACTCTGCCTATTAAGATTTTCTACCTCTATTGTCCTTCATGAATGTGGTTATAACACAGTCGATATTCATTTTTGGTTTGCATTCGTGTACAGAGATGACCAATTTGTAAAACAAAATGAGAACTTTTCCTTCCTTAGCTGGTCTTGTAAAATCCCCCATATGACCGTAGTGAAAGCTGGAGTAGGGGTGCAATTGCAGATAATGATTGGCGATATGAAGATGTGTGCTTCCTACTCATGCAGCTAGCTTACCCAGGTCCTCTGGTTCTGTTTTATTCTAAGCTTGAATGTTCTATTTCTACGGACTGCTGCTGAGTCTGTCCACCTCTACCAATTTGTGGATCTTATAGAATCCAACCCATGATAGGAAGTTCCTGATACATGGTCACTTTCTGCTCCAAGGTCATTTATTATGTCATGCTAATTAATATGTTAGGAGATGCTTCCAAATGGTGTATTGTTTTCTATTGGAAGTGACATGGCTTTTTTCCAGAATTGCAAGGGTCTGGACCCATCTTTTGATTATTCCACCACTAATATCTCCAACCTCCAACACCACATAGTCTGACAGATTTTATGACCCAACCAGGGTGACTAATCACCCTGGTTTGTCTAAGGCTGGTTTTAGCATTAAAAATCTCATGTCATAGGAAACAGAAAGTTTTCCATGTTATTCTTTATGTGGAATGCAATATGGCACATGTTGTCTCAACAACCTAAAGGGGCTTATTACTATGTTTTGTGCTTATTTGTAGTAAAGGATACAAGATACAGTGATGTGTCTTTTATTTTGGAAGGGCTATCCTGTCATGCTTCTAAAGTGTGGACCACTAAAAAACTTTACAGAAGTGTCAGGTGTCTAAACTTTTGTAGCATTTATCACAGCTTCTGAGGATCGTGTAACTTTACCAAAGCCTCTAAGATACTAGCTACCTTTTGCTCATTTTATCTATCATCATGATGCAACCAGTGTAATGATCTGTGTAAGGTCCTTTGGGATGCTCAGACAGTACTGATCTCTTCACACTATATGATGGAAGAGAGTAAGAACATTAACATAGCCCCAAGGCAAAACAATATGAATATTGTTGTCTAACAACATGAACTCATACTGTCTGATATTCCTTTCTTATCTGAATGGAAACAAAGCATTTGTCAAATCGGTGTCACATACAATGTACCTGAAGTTTTACTAATTTGTTCTTGTAATGATACCACATGTGGCACAGCAGCTGTAATATGGGATACTACATCGTTAAGCCTTTAGTTGTCTACAATCATTATTAAGGATACATCAAGTTTGTGTAGAGGCCAGACTGGTTAATTATATTGAGATACGAAAGGATCATCATTTCTACATCTTTTAGGTCACGAATGAAGGCTCCAAACTCTATCCACCCTAGGCTATAATATTTTTTTTGATTTACTTTTATGGTGGAGAGAGGGAGGAGGGTTTTAGAGGTTTCTGTTTCACTTTCTCCGCAGTGATATTTTTTACTTCCAATGTCATTTGTGTTAGTTACTCGACGAAACAGATTACAAGAGGGGATTAAATGTGCAAGAGATTTATTGGAGTAAATCTTGTGAGGGAAAATAGTTGGAAGCCAGAGAAGGTAGGAAAAACGATTAGGCCAAGATGTAGCTCTGTCTAAGTTAAGGAGAGTGGGAAGGAAAGAATATTGGATGGGCAAATTATCAGATTGTGGTGGAGTTTGAAGAAATTTCTGGTAAGCAGATGAGGAGTCCTTAAACCAGAGGCCCCCATCAAAGAAGTTCTGTCTCTCATAGGAATGTGTTTAGCTTAGTATGCTTGCTACATGTCATCACTAAGAGCAGCTCATGGGAAATATGGGTTTATCACATAATGGTGGATTCAGAGTATAGCAGCTGGGATTATCTGTCATTATGCTTCACCCAGACGGAGAACTGAGTGGCATGCTTTTATACTGTCACACCCACTATCTTCAGAAGAATATTTTCAAGTAGCAGAAGGCCTCAAGGCAAATCCAGGATGCTAATAAGGAAAATACAATTTCAGAGTAAAAATGAAGAAAAGTCTTATTTTATAAAACTCCTAAATATTTAAGGTTTAAGGTATTCTTCATAAACCTGTTCAGAATATAAAATTGTGTCTCAGACATATTTTGGAAAACAATCGGGATTCTAAGCCTCTTAAGGTTTTGTCTCACATCAGCTTTACAGGAACCCCAAGAGAGAGAAAAAGTTTTAGATGTGGCTTTCGTCTAATAGAGTAAATAATACATCAGCACACAAGTAACAAATAAAGCTTTAAAATTATTATACCAGTCTGGACCAAAAGAGACAGAGATGGTATGAAATGAGAAAAAAAAAAAAAAAAAAAAGACTTAACATCCTGCTTTTTCTAAGCAAGAATCAGGTTAAAACAAATAGTTGCAAATATGAACTACCTTTAACAAGGATGACAGAGAAGACAGAACAAGGGCCCAGAGAGCAGAACTAATAGCCACAGAGAATCCAAGGCCAGGAGCAAGGGAATAGGACTAAACTCTAATCTAGAGGCTGGTAACTCATGTTCTCTAGATTTCAGAAGTAATATGGGACAGTATTGCTGTGTACTTCCTGTTCCTCTCCTTCTTCCTGCCCTGCATCCATATTTGAGCAGAAGTGCCACTTCAGTTATCCTATGCCTATTTCACCATTGTACTTTGGGTATGTGAGACCACTTTTGTTCACCAGCCTTCAGATTGAGAGAAACAATATTTAAGGACTGTACTAGAGGGATGATACCAAGGACACTCTTCTATGCTTGGACCACATTTAGATGACTGAATCCTGAATTTTAATTATACATTTATATAAATAAAATATGAGCAGATAAAGCAAATTATATCACTCTCCTCACATGAGAGGTGGTTCTATGAACCCTTACCATGAATATGAGTGAGGTTTGTATTTGCTTCAACTAGTAGATCCCAGCACAAATAGATCCTAGGTGACTAGGGCTAGTTTATAAAATCTCATATGTGGAGTCAGACAGTAAATATATTTATTTTTGATGAATGGAAACAAAATATCAAATGACAAAAAAATAAAAATAAAAAAAAAATTAAAAGCCCATATAGCTTTTTCCTGATTCACTTGGAATGCTAACTCTCATGACTTTCTCTCTCAGAACTCAGTAAATATATGGTGAGAATAACTGGCCATGTGGAAGGCCTCAGTAGGCGCTTCAGTAGACAGATCTGTCTACTCCTGTCCTTTGAGTCATCTTATCCTTAATATAAGAAAAGCATCGGAAAATAAGTCAACATTATTCTAGTCTCCAGTTGTTCAAACATTCCAAGGTGAGCCTCAGCCACTGTGAAACAGAGTGGCTGTCACTAGTGTATCCCATCCTAATTAATTCCAGACCTAGAGAATCCTTGAGAATAACAAAGTGGTGTTGTTTTCCAATTCAAGTTTTGGGTGGTTTGTTTTACAGTAATAATAACTAAAATGTCATTCAATATTCTTTATTTAAAAAGCTGATCTCTTCATAAATTATATAAATAGCTAAACATTATGCTATATACCTGAAATTAATATAAAATAATATTGAATGTCAATGATGGTTGAAAAATTAAAATAAAAAAACTGAAAAAATTAAGTTATAATAAATCTCTAACTTAAAGCCTTTTTCCTATATCCCAAATCAGTTATATGCACCCCCCCACCTCAAAATATTTGAAACTACAACAGCTATTATGGCTGCAGAATTCTTAAATTCCATATTTTTATTTACCACAATCTTGACTTTGGAATTTGAAAGAAACACCTAAAATAATGCTACTAGAAATATTTTAATCCCCAAACAGCATATTTTGGAATAAAAAATAGTATTTAGTAAGTAATCTGGAGTTATTATTAAATAATTATAGACTCGTCAGTATTTCATTCTTAAGAAAAGGGAAAAATATGTTGCCAGAACACATTTAAAAATACAAATATCCACAGAATATTTTAAAACTAATAAATTGAAAAGTAAAGTTCAATATATGAAACATATGTATCTACTCAAAAATGTAAGGCTGTTTATACATGGAGAATGAGAGTCAACAGAGAGAAAAGCGGGGAGGAGATGAGAAAGTATATGAAGTATAAAAACACTTAGAGTAATTTTGCATGTTTCTATGGGCCATATTTTCTGACATTACAGTATGTTAGGTTACAGAGCCAAATTTTATCAATGAAAATCTAGTCATTTTCACTCTACTACATTTTTTTTTTCTTTTGAGTAGCAATATACCCAGAGTTTAATGTGCCATTTAGGTTCTCAGAGGGCCTTTGAACAGCCTGTGGTTATAGAATGTGCCTTCGTTTGGTAAAATCTTGCTGACAGCTAAGAGCAGAACACTTCATTTTGTACCCTTAAGATAATATAATTGCTAAGATGCAATTGCTCCTTTATCTTATGATAGTAATCAATCAGCAATTGACAAGTCTAAGAAGCCTTGGTATGTGAAACCTGATAGCACTCTAACAGTATCATAACTTAAAACATCTTTTTAGCAATCCTATAAGAAAAACATGGTATTTTATAGATAATTCAATTTACATCGATGCCATTATTGTTTGCATATATAGAAAGGTTTTATTACGGTGGAATACTACCTTTGGATGTATAAATATATTGCTCTAATGGTTTTATGGTATTTCCCAAGACCTCACTATTTCTGCTCTAAAAGTTTGATGATTTTTTCAAATTGGCAAAGATAGATTTTTGTATGTATGTAATTCTTTTTTTTTTATTGTCTTCAGCACAGTGTATTTCAGGTGCATAGATTTATGTTTTGATTAAAAGCCCTACCCCTTTCCCAACAGAGGTAATTCATAGAGAGCTACTGTAATCAGAAGAGAATGGCATCTGTTAAAAAACATGGTGTTTGGTTACAAAGTCAAGATAAAATACCATATTTTTTTACTCACTGAAAACATCTAGAAAAATCAGTGATCATTTATTTCTTTAATATGACATGCGTTAAGACATCTCTGAACAGATTTTTTTTCACATTAAAAATCTTTAAAATGTTAAACTTTAAACTGGATAATTACACTTTATATTTGTCTTTTAGCATTTCAATTAGAATCTGTTAATCTTGAACTTGTGCAACTTACTTTGTATTCAGAAGAATAAAGTAGAATTACGGAAAGTATTAAAACATTCTTTTTGTTCTTGGTAAAATGATAAAATAATGTACAAAGTGCTTTTCTTCACTTTTCTGATATTCTTTTAGAAAATGAGGCTTTCCATCATACAGAAGGTGATAAATTACTAAGAAGTCATACCATTCTTTCTTGCAGTCTGTGGATTGTATCAGAGGCATAGATTTTTGTGAGATAACCAAAAGACAGTATATAAAATACAATTATAGTTTTGCTCTGAATATCCCACTACAGTAATTTGAATTTAAATATCTTCTTAGATATTTTGTAAATCAGTGAGCACGTATTTTTAAAACTAAATTTAAAGCCAAAATTTAAGCACAATATCTGGAAAAGCACCAAAGCAGTCTTCTTTTTTTAGCAATGTATGGATGAAAAGGTGACTGGGGGATCCATTTGAAGTTCCAGCTTCAAATGAACAAGATGTAAAGCACCACAGAACAGACACAACTCAGTGATTCATTTTTTTTAGGATGATTTTTTTGGATGTTTTGTGAAGTATTGATCATTTTCCACATTTTATAACACCACGAGTATTCTCTTTGATGTTGTCACTTCATATATCATTGTGATGCATCTAGAACTTAGCAGAAATATCCTGTTTTGATTTCATTTGAACTCCCATCAACTATATGATAACTTTTAAGTTCAAATTAAAACTCTTACCTGAATATGATATTTGATCATACAATTCAAAAAACATTAAAATAAAGAGGAAGGTGGATATTTTGATTAAGAAAAAATGTGTAGGGAATATTCTTGAAAATTGTTCCCAGCACTGGCAAAGCAATCAAAAGGAAGATGCATCACCTTACAAAGTCACTCTAACATATTTCTGAAGAAAAATGTCTAGAAATTGTACTCCCTTGACTTTCTCCATCATGATATTTTATAAGTTGTGTCCTTTTTTCTATTTAGTACCTTTTTGCTTTAACAGATATGTCAAAATCTTATTTCCAAATGTGACAGTGACTTCCCCCAAATCTTTGGTTTTCATCTCTGTCACCGCCCAGAGAGTCTATGCCTCAATTTATACATAAGACTCTGCAGCACTGCTCCATTTACTACCTTTACCTCATGTGCATGAAACAATAAGGCCTTGGAAAAACAAAGACTTGCATTTTATTAGTTTGGATCCTGAGTGCACAGTCTAAAGTAGTGGCTAGTGAGAGACAAACATGGGAAAAGACTTGGCAAGTCAGTAATGGAGGATGATGTTGTAAGCAGAATTCATTCCAAGGGTATTTGTATGTCTGCCTAAGCCAGAGGGGTTTACAACAGGCTTCCCCTCATACAATTCATAGTCAAAGACATTTGTCTAGTGTTCTATGCTCGCATTTGAAAGGATTGTTCACTTCCATCTCTTGAAATTCTTTTTATTTGCAGAGATTGGTATAATGACAACTAACAGCAGACCATCTCATTGAGTAATAGCAGAAATATGTATCAATGTATGCTGAGATGATGCAGAAAGACTTTATACTTAAAATATTGACTTTTGATTAAATATAGTCAGAAACTAAAAATATTATTGATCTGGATACTGATGTCAACAATAATCAGAAGTAATTAATTTATACTTGTAGGGGAGAGGTCAGAATGACAAGAGGAAGAAAAATTTAAGACTGAGACTAGGAACTAGGACTCAGACAACCCTGGTCACTCCTTGTTTTAGAAATATATTTTTTTATATGTCAGTAGGAATTAACTTGAACATTTACTACACTAAACCCATCAATAAAAATAGTCCAATGAACCAATAGTGTCTGAGTAAAATGGTAACTAAATTTAATTTTAAAATTATTCGAACACTGAAAGACATTAGCTGTATTAAGAAAAAACAGAAGAATCATTCATTACTGTTAATACCCTTCAAATATGTAAAATTAAATAAATTAATAATTTTCCACTGAAAATACATTTCTTTATAGTATCCACCTAGGACAGACAATTTTCTTAAACTCAAATCTTAATAAGACTGCGAAATACTGTCTGGACATGAAGTGTTTCTTTCCACTTTTCAAATATAAGTTGAAACTGTGGACTTAATTAGCAAATATGATGAAGGAGAGTATAAACCTCTTTGGAAAAATGACAGAGAAGTAAAGTTTCAAGATGAAATATAACTGAAAGTAGGGGATTCAAGTGCTTCATTTTGATCTATTTAATTTAAAATGGGACAAACTTTTATTAAATACTTCGTAAATTGGTGCTATTAAGAAACAAAAATAAATGTCATAATCCTTGGCCTTTAGAATTTATGATCCAGTAGAATGTTAAAAATCTAAATGAGTACTCAGATATCTCTAATATAAGAAAGAATAATAGTGTGATGAGAAAGGTAAAAATGCTGTTTTCTGAAAACTCAAAGGAGGGATTAAATGATATCTATCTACTGAAGCTTTGGAAGATTGCATGGAAGAGGTGACATTTAAAAGGACTTTTAGAGCGAGAAAAATTTTAATATTCAAGAGATGGGAAGAAAAATTATTCCAGAAAAAAATAACTAAATTAATAAATGAATAAATTTTACAGTTAATGTAAAGAACTATAAGTGACACATGAAGGAGATTAATGAAGGATTGACTGTTTTGAATGTTTAACTCTGGGTTTTAAAACATATATATATTTATTTATTTACTCATTATTTCAGTAGGTAATGGGGGACTCTGTGAGAATAAATGATAGTGTTTGAGATATTCTTTAAGAAAATAAATCTTCTGGGAATGGAGACAATTAATTGAACATTCCAATTCAGAGATTGGTAAAACAGTCTAAGCAGGATATAGTGACATTTCTTACCAGAATGATATCAGGAGTGGAAGGCAAGAGATGTTATAGCAGATGCAGAAAAATATAATCTAAGTTTACCTTAATTTGAAGAGAGATATGAGAAAGAGAGACAAAATAAAGTAAACATTACTTTGAGGATGTAAACTAATCAGGATGATGGTTTAGAGTTTTTTTTTAAGAAATAAGCTGTTAGGGATGTAAAGTAGATTGAGACCAGAGGAGATTTTGAGTAGTAAATTCTTTAACAAAAGGGCAGATGAGTGCCTAGGATGAATTTCAGAGAGTGACTGAACAGTGGAGGTGGTATTAATAAAATATGAATATAATTTATATTCCCTCCATGGATAAGCCTGATCTTCATCTTTATACTGGTCAGCACAAATGTCATTGAATCTAAGGAAATTAAGTTTCTCATTGTAAATAAACACATTGACACTTTGATGTATCAGAGATATTTTTATATATTTGATTACCAAGAATGGATTTTTGTGCCAGAGAGAATCTGGTCTGATTACTTTCTGAGAGAGCTGAAACACAGCTTTTGAACTTATTTAGATGAGGACCAGATTTATATTTAAATAGTAACAAGAGAGGGATGTATAAATTATATTCATATAAGCTGTGTTTATTTCTTAGTAACAACTTAGCATTTCAATCCTAAATAAATTGTTTTGCTCAAGAAAAGCTTGAGCAAAATTCATCCATTCTAAAATGCCTGAGGGTTTTCAGGAAATAAAGATGTGGGAAGAAGAGCTATAAATCTCCTTATATTTCAGTTTTCTAATCTGTGCAAAGGGTGGCAATAATAATAACCACTTTGTTACATAGGTATAAATAGTAAATTGGATAATTCATGAAAGCACTGAGAACAGTGTCTGACACATGATAAGTAGCACAATTAGTGCTTATATGGTGATGTTTGAGACAAAGATGAAAGCAAGTGACAAGAGAGAGAAAGGTAGAAAAACAATGAAAAATAGATTTAGTTTTCAAAAAGGTTAGGTACTGTAGATAGAAAGTAAAAAAAAATTAAGCTTTTTGTTCTAAAATGATTTATCTGACAGAATTTTATTTCACTATTAAGTATGTATTAAATTCTGTTTACTTGTTTGTTTCCTACAGAATATTAATCTCCATTGAAATGTAAAAGAATTCATACTTCAGTAATAACAAAGTATATTGAAAACAAAATGTTGATAACATAAATAAGAACAAAATAGGCTTTTTTTGTTCACATTTAACATGCTGGAAAACAATAGTAAATTTGACTGACCACATTCTACTTATGTTATTTATAATTTGTTAATATTAGACTAGGAATAGTGCATTTGAAAAGTAACTGAATTGCACTTAAGTATTTTTATTACCGTGGCCAATTATACATGTAAACATTTTATAATAAAGCTGTTTTATAATAGCTTTAGAATAAGAAGCGGACCTAAAAATAAGCTACAAAACTTCATAAGGAGATAGCAACCCATGAGTGAAATGGTTTGCTTTTTCTCTTAATCTAAAAGAGCTGCTCAACAACTGGACATTAAAAGTCAGTTCTCACTTTGATCTAAGTACCAACGTTTTCAATTTTATGGTTGTCTATAAACTTGGATTTAGTACATTACTCTTTACCAAAAGCTATAATTTTAAACTTACAGTAATTAAGTTTAAGTTCTTATCTACTAGAAACTATGGTAAAATATCTTCCAAATACATGTAGGGTCAGGTCTTCAGAAGGTTGTGTGCAAAGGTGGTGATGGTATCTACGATAAGCACTAACATTTTTCCCTCACCTGCTTGCAGGATAATAACTATTCACATTTATTTCGATGAAGGGAACAATTAACTGTTGATGTATTTGAATAAGTAGCAACAGCTGATTTTAAATCAAATTAACTTGATGGATGCTTGTGGCGTATTGACATTTTGGTCCATGATTGTAATGTTCTTGAAGGTTAATTGCTCTATTCTCTCACCTATCATGTAATGTCATCAATTAATAGAGAATTAATAAGTACCAATTGAATTGAACAGGTAAAAAAAAGTAAAGATAATAAAACCAAAGTGTAAATTATAGATTTTTGGGATATTAGATAATAGAGATATAAGTAATTTAAGCTTAAATCCTTTTTTTATTCTGAGATAAATCTAATATCTTGGTCCTCAAATAGTGATAGAAAAGAGCCTTCTAGATTTGTGTTGGTGGTCAATATGAAAAGGAATATCTAAAGGCAAACCATCTAAAAATGAATTAGAAAACAAATATATATTTTTAAAAAGATGAAATAAAACCAATAATGGATTAAAAAGTGAAGCTAAGGGATAAACCTAAGTTCATGTGGCACAAAAAAAAATTTGTTTCAAAAGATAGGTAGATTCTCAAGAAGATCTAAAAGAATGACATTTTTCTGTTAAAGGCTATAGGAAGAAGGGGTGACAGAATATCTGGTGCTGATATACGTGGAACGCTTCACTGAAATACTCTGAAACTTTTTTTGCAGCCTATGCTTGTGAGGAGAGAATTCTGTCTATGGGAGAAAGGGATATAAGACTGAGACTCTTGAGGTCATTCTCAGTCTCATAAATTTATGATTGTATGAAATATAAATTAAAAAAATAGCTTTATAGTAATTGATGCAATAAACCTAGGAGAGAAGTAAAAGACAAGATATAGACAGCGAAGAGGCAAAGACTTTTTTTTTTTCTCCAGAGGTTCTTAAATTTCTCTGTCAGGTGAAGATGGAAGGTGTCTATATTTAGTTTTTTCCTCCATACTGAAGACGGGATTCTCATAGCTTCTAAACATCCCATTAATTCAACCCTATATATCTGATTTTCAACTTTAAATTAACTTTGTTGGTATAAACTGTGAAATTATAATTCTTTACCTGGTTTCCTTGATCAACTTTAATGATTTGTATACAAACTCAGTCAAAATTCAAGAGAGCTTGGAACCACCATAAGGCAGATTGAGATGCATGCCCTAAATAAATTATCATAGTCAGGTATAGGGAAGAAAAAAACATACAGCTAGAAATCATGAGGTCAAGTTATTATGCATAGCTTTACATGCTGGAGATTCATAGATATTTAAATTAGATAGCTGTTCTCCCTCATTCTTTGTATGTCGGTTTCTTTCTGCTATCTTTTTTATTTTCTGACACTAAAAATCTCTAGATTGAACCCTTCGTTTATGTAATTTAAATTAATTACCTGATTAATCAAAGATTTTTATTTTATTTTCTAGAGTAACAACAGCTAGGTCTTCTTTTGTAAGGTTTTAAGATCCATGGAGTCAAAGACTATCCACCCCTCATCTGTCAAACACAGTGATGATATACAGATGATAATTTGAGTACATTTTCTCTACCATAAAGCAAACAGAAGAGGTTGCAGACTGACTGATAATTCTTCCTGATTGCAAATTGAATATTAAAAGACTTACAAATTAAATGCAATGGTAGCAATAAGGTATGTATTAAATAATAACCAACTAATCAAAGATTTTTTTTCACTATTTGGTAATTATTTGAAAAATACTTGTTAGAAGCATCTCCAGTTAGAAGTACCTTTTTGCCTTAGAAAGAAAAAGAATCAGGAATCTATACCCTATAAAAGACTCACATTTATGATTGAATTTGATGTCATTTATATTTTAGATTATACTATATGGACTTTATTAAAGAAGAAAATTTAGAAGAAATGTTCTTTTAAAAAGTATATAATATATGGCTTTAAAGTCATTTAAGCACTTTTATTATTAAAAATCATAAGAAATAGTTCTAGTCAAGATAGTGGAATAGGTAAATGCTGTGCTTGTCTCCTCTCACAGTCACATCAAAATTACATCTAAACTACAGAACAACCATCATTGAGAATTGCCTGAAGTCCAGCTACATAAAATTCCTATAACTATGGATATACAGAAGAAGTCATGTTGAGACTGATAGGAGGGGCAGAGATGTAAAATGCTGGTCCCATACCCATATGTAGCAGTTAAAAATTGGGAGGGATATCTCAGCTGTGGCTATCTCCTCGGAGGGGAAAGGAGTTTCAACCCCACACTAAGCTCTCAAGCCTGGGATTCCAGTGCTGGGGAGAGAGGTCCCCACAACTTCTGGCTGTGGAAATCAGTGGAGATTGTGGCTGAGTGAGATAAGGGTGCTACTGGAGTTGCAGGTGTTCTTTTTAAAGGGCCCACACACACATTTGTTACTGACAGACTTATTCACTCTGAGCTGAAGCCCTGGAGCAGCAGTTTGAAAGGCATCAGAGATGTACGGGAAAGAACTAAATTGTCCGGCTTCAGGGCAAGAGCTGAAGGAGCAGCTTTCTCCCAGACAGCAGTGTTGGCAGAGGATATTGTTCCTTTATTGATCTCTCCCCTTACCAGGTGTTCAGACACAGGAGGGCATCATATTTGAGTCACAAGCAATCTAGTTAACACCATTAACTCTACACTGGAGATTCCCAGAGACTCTGTCCCTCGCAACTTGCAGGCCTATCCAAGCTGTTTTCAGTGACTTTTCCTGTCTTGGCTCATGCTATGGACTTTCCTAAAATCTCTAATATTCACGAACCCCAAGCAAGCAGCATGGGGTCTCAGCATGCTTGTACTTCTTTCAAAGCAGGACCAAGCCTGGCAGTAGCAGTAGCTAGTGCACCTCCCAGGTGTTTCCAAGCCCAGCACAAATGGCAATCACCTGAAGATCACTTTGTAGTTCACACCAAGTGGCCCCAGGCAAGGCAGAGGAGTGGACAACCATTGCCTACAATAGAGCTTCTCCCAAGAGGCCCCAGAACTGGCAAACATGATGGCCAGCTTTAAATCATACAAGAGCACCACCCAACCACCTCCACAAATGACTCACCCACAGGCAGACTGTCAGATACTGGAGCCCTGTTGAAGCAAATCTTTCTCTGTAGGATCAGCCCCTGCACAATGGCTCCTCCACCATAGTCATGGCCAGTTCTCACAATCAATCAACCTGGAGGATAATTCCTCCCAATGACTTGCAAACAGAAACCAAGGCTCATCTGCAAGAGGATGGCACACACAACCCACACAAGAGATACTTTTGGAGCACCTCGCTCAAGCGACCAGAGAGACTGAGCCACTGGGCCCCACAGGACACCTACTATATAAGGCCTCTCTCCTAAGACTGGGTGACAGACTGGGAGACATAAGCAGCTTTATCTAATACATGGAAAAAAACCACAGGGACACAGCCAGAATGAGGAGACAAAGAAATGTATTCCAAATGAAAGAACAGAACAAAGCTACAAAAAAAGAACTAAACAAAATGGAAACAAGCAATCTACCAGATAGAGTTCAAAACACTGGTTATAAGGATGCTCAATGATTTCAGTGAGAACGTCATCAAAGACACAAAAAATACATAGAAATGGAGATAAAAAAACATAAAGAACCAGTAAAAAATTAAAAAATAAAATAACCGAAATGAAGAATACATTAGAGGGAATCAATAATAGATAAGATGAAGCAGAAGACTGCATTGGCAATTTGGAAGAAAGGGTAGCAGGAAACACCCAATCAGAAGAGCAAAAAGAAAAAAGAATCCAAAAAAAATAAGAATAGCTTAAGGCAGGGGTCCCCAGCCCCCAACAGCAGACTTGTCAATTGCCTGTTTGGAACTGGGCTGCACAGCAGAAGGTGAATGATGGATGAATGAGCAAAATTTTATCTGTATTTGCAGCATCTCCCCAGCGCTAGCATCACTGCCTTAGTCCCACCTCAGATCATCAGGTGATTTTTATAGGAGCACTGGTCCCTGGTGCCAAAAAGGCTGAGGACTGCTGGTTTAAGGGATCTCTAGGACATCAAGGGTACCGACGTCACATCATAGGGGTACCAGAAGGAGAAGAGAGAGAGCAAGAAATTGAAAACCTATTTGAAGTAATAATGACAGAAAATTTCTCTAACTTAACAAAGGAATTAGATGTATAAACCCAGAAAATGCAGAAAGTCCCGAATAAGATGAACCTAAAGAAGCCCACACCAAGAGACATCTTAATTAAAATGCCAAAGCTTAAAGGCAAAGAGAGAATCTTAAAAGCAGCAAGAGAAAAGCAGTTAGCTTTTCCTACTGGGAGCTTCCATAGACTGTCAGCTAATTTCTCAACAGAAATTTTACAGGCCAGAAGTGATTGGCATGAAATATTCAAGATGATGAAAAGAAAGGACCTACAACCAAGATGACTCTACCCAGCAAAGCTATCATTCAGAATAGAAGGATAAAGAGCTTCCCAGACAAGAAAAACCTGATGTAGTTCATCACTACCAAACTAATATTACACAAAATATTTAAGAAGAAGAAAAAAATTAAAAATATGATATAGCAATAACTACATATCTAGCAATGATTACTTTAAATGTAAATGTGGATTAAATGCTCCAGTGAAAAGATAGAGAGGCTGAATGCATAAGAAAACAAGACCCTTACATATGCTACCTATGGAAACTTACTTCAAATCAAAAGACACACACAGCTTGATAGTAGAGGGATGAAAAAAGATATTTCATTAAAATGGAAATGAGAAAGCAAGCTGGGATAGCAATACTTATCCGAGACAAAATAAACTTGAAAACAAGAGACAAAGAAGGAACCAATTATTCTCCTTCTGAGTATTTGTCTGAAGAAACTCAAAACACTACTTCAAAGGGACATGTGCCACCATATGTTCATTGTAGCATTATTTACAGTAGTTGCCAAGTTATGAAGGCAAACTGGGTGTCCATCAATAGATGAATGGATAAAGAAGTGGTGCATATATATGGTGGAATATTATTTAACCATAAAAAAAGAAAGAAAACTTGCTATTTGTAACAATACGGATGGACCTAGAGGGTATTGTGCTGAGTGGAGTAAGTCGGAAAAAGACAAATGCCATATGATTTCACTTACATGTAGAATCTAAAGAACAAAATAAAAGGAACAAACAAAACAAAACATAAATATAGAAAATATTTTGATGGTTGCCTGATGGAAGAGGTGTTGAGGGATGAATGAAAAATGGGAAGGGATTAAGAAGTGCAAATTGGTGGTTACAAAACAGTCATTGGGTTGTAAAGTACAGACAATATATATTGTAGTAACTATGTATGATGTCAGATGGGTACTAAATTATCGGGTGATCACTTCATAAATTTTAGAAATGTCTAATCATTATGTTCTATACCCGAAACTAACATAACATTGTACATCAACTGTGTAATTTAAAATATATATATAAGAGAAAAAAAGTCATATAGATTTAATTAAACATTTGCTCTAGACTTTTCGCCTTTGATTTAAATGTGATTCTGCATGTTTTCAAATATATATATATATATATATATGTATATACACACACAAATGCATACATTCATTAAGATTAATGCTGAAATATTTAATACACTGAAAAATCATAGAAGGATCAAATTCTGGCAGTGGGACATAATCGTCACCATTCTGATTTGTTTTGTTTTCTTTAAGGTGTTTCAGTGACTATAATATGAAAATCACTGGATAAAATGTTTTGACAAAATTTCCACTGAGTCAAAATCTGAACTGGATTATAGCTACACTTACACTCAGAATAATAATTATGGTGGTCACTACACTACAATTACCTACTTTGTTTTTGGATTACAATATGATGCCTTTGATGTGTGCAATTTATCATGTAGTCAAGAATGGAATATTAATGGTAAATTGATGTCCTAATATGAATAGACTGTTTTGTTTTCTATGTTTACACTGTGCTTGTCAATGACTATGTCTTCTGGGCCCAAATAATACTGGAAATAGCTTTTTGGAGTTAGTAATATCAGCCAAAATAATGAAATAGTAGCTGCGTCAGGAAATAATCTCACCTGACCTCTCTATTAGTTGGGAGAGAATACAAAATGACCTGCCCTCTTTAATGTGATCTTAGATCAATTATTATAGCACATCGTTCTCAAAAGACCAAGCTGAATTAAACCAATGCCCATCCATAAAAGCTTTTCCCATAAACTCTCCCTATTAATTAAATCAAATGTAGCTTTTAAATTGATGAGATTGCAGAGATAAGTTGTTCCTTAAGCTTAGCATATTTATCAATAACATAATTTAAAATAAAACAATGGGTAAGAGTACTAAAACCCTTAAGAAAAGAATTGTGCTATCCATATTCAATTGTCATTTTGTGTTATTTTAGAGTTCTTAAGGAAAATTTTAAAAACAAGCAAACAAAACAAAGCAAGACAAAACAAAACAAAAAACTCTAACACTTGGCTAATATCCAAAGCATAAAATATGATTGCATGTCATGTCTATTTGACTTTTACTGGATAAAATGATATTAAAAGAAGATGAAATGTCATTAAGCTAATATAAAAGAATTTAGATTTTAAAAAGTCTAATATTTTATAAAAGTGAGATTTATATATTGATGTATTTAAAACGCAGTTTATTTTAAGCATCGACTTAGTCACAGAACAAATTGTGAAACCTCCTTAGAAGCCAAAACATAAATTTCTGTTGCTACTGAAAACTAATGTGTATCTACTGTATAGGCTAGTTTTCTGAAGCTAGCATATACAGTAGATACATATTACGAAAATAAATGAAACAACTTATCTTACCTATTTTAGCTTTGAGATGTCCTTCAATTCAATGTGTAGTTAAGAGTGAATTCCTGAAATTTGTCTATACTAATGCTGAAGATTTCTCAGAAAATTTTGACACCTACCAACATTTATTTAACAATAACAAAGAAATAATCAACACTATTTCTAAAGCTTTATGATATTCAAAAGTTGCTTTCAATTTTCAGAAAAGCATAATATAAATTAAATTACAATCAAGACACCCTTAAGTAGAATGTTTCATTAGAACTGAATTTCAGAAGGGCAGTTTTATTTTATTTTATTTTTTATTTTTTAAGGGTTTATTTGAACAAAAACAGATTTAAATGGGTCGGTGCCAAATAAGAAGTGATTAGGAGTCACTCCCATTTTATTTATATTGAAACTAATGGAAAGTACTTCTAAATTTAATTTGGACCAAAAAAGTATTGCCTATTTTCCAAAAATACTTTAGTTGCTTAAAAGTAAGCAGTCAAGGAAAAATATAGGTTAGATTAAGATAAAATTCTTCTAGTTGACAGCTTTAGATTTCAAAATATATCTTGCTACCTTGAAATTTGCATTTTTATAACATAAGTTAAGGTCTTTAGAAATATTAACTTCATTAAAATATTAATACCCTCCGAACCAAGAAATATGTTCTAATTTGTGAATAAAACATGAAAATTAGACTTATCAATCGATCATATTCTCTCTCCTGTGGATCATTAAAAGCACTAGACTCTCACCAAACGTTGGACTTTGCTATTAACACATATATGGAAAAACAAGATAGGATTTAAAGTCAGAGAATTATAGAGTCGTCTCTTGTTGCTACCTCTTGCAAGATGGGCAGCCATGACTAATGTCATAATAAATGATGGTCAAATTTTTATTAACTTATATTTTATATACTAAAATTCTGCTTATTGAGTGTAGTGCTCTTGTTGGGTATCTAGTTATGAAGAGAACAAGACATAGTCTCTGTGCCCAAGGAACTTACAGTCTAGTGATATTTCTTATCATTTTTATCTTCTGTATTTTATTGATGTAAGTCTTCTGAAATCACCTTAAGTACCAGGATCATTCACCCTCTATCCAAATTACATATCATTGTTAGTTAATCTTAGCAAAACCCACTGATATTGGGGCTAACATACTAAAGTCAGAGACCAGTTTGACTTACAGAATTTCAGAATTTCAGTTTTATTTATTTGTTTGCTTGTTTGTTTTTATTTTGTGCTTCCTGAGCCATTGTAGGAGTAGATGAGACACTGCTTTCAGCTCAGCTCAAAAGGATTTATGGAAAGGTCTCTTATTTTTTGTTTTTAACTCCTTGTCCTAGTTTCCAAGATCTATAATAACTACTTGAAGTGAACATAATTTAGACAATTTTCCCCCTCTAAACCATTTTTTATTTAGATGGCCCCTTCAACTGTCTTTTTTTTTTTTTTTTTTTTTTTCCTCATCACCCTGGCTTGAATCAGCAGAATGGTATTAGTGATTTAATTGTTGTAAGTTCTTCCTGCCTGTCAGATACCATGTTAAGGAATTGATAACTACCCGATGAAATAAGTATCATATTTGTTCCTATTTTACAGTTGAAGCAAAAGTTAAGAAAAGTTAAGAAAATCTACTAGTTAAGAATCACTGAGACTTGAACCTAGAACATCTTTCACTTTTTATTAGTCTACATTCTTGATTCCTGATTGCACTATCTTCAGCTCCTGATTTTTTCTCTCTTTATAACCACTCTACCCTCAAGGTTGGTCAGCTTTCTTAGTCTGTCCCTTCTTTTGTGTCATAAGCCACCACCTGTACACATGTTTCTATCAGCTTACTACTTACTTGACTTTCCTTTCTGGGTTATGAATCTTTGTCTAACCTACCCATCCTTCAAATTGTCCCATATTAATAAATCTAAATCCCACTTTGCATAGGTTCCTCCCATTTGCTTTTTGAAAGTCTTAACTTCTTAACCAGCTTTAAATGACTCTCCTAGTTTTACCTCTGTATATACAATCATGTGCCATTTAATGACAAAATACATTCTGAGAAATTTGTTATGTGATTTCATCATTGCACAAACACCATAGAGCACACTTACACAAACCTAGGTGGTATGGCCTACTCCACACCAATGCTCTGTGGTATAACCTATTACTTCTACACTCTAAGCCTGTACAGTATGTTACTATACAGAATAACAACAGATTAAATCAGCACAAGAGAAATTGATGTAATCAAGAGATGAGGTAAACAAAAGACATATGAGACTGCTACTGGAAATTTTTAATAAGTAGCAAGAGTACACTCTAAAATAACAGTATAGAGTATAGTATAGTAAATATATAAACCAGTAACAGTTGTTTATTACCATTATCAAGTATTATGTACTGCACATAATTATATTCATCGTACTTTAATATGACTGGTAGCGCAGGCTTGTTTACACCAGCATCGCCATAAACACATGAGTAGTGCATTGTGCTATGATGTTACAAAGACTACTATATCACTAGGGGATAGGAATCTTTCAGTTTCTTTATAATCTCATGGGACCACCATCCTATATGAGGTTTGTCATTGACCCAACAGTTATTATGAAGTGCATGACTGTATATTCTAGTTTATTTCCATGAATGGGATCCTTTACTTTACTTAAATTTTCATACTTACTATTTAGTTCTACCTCTGAACATTTTCTTATTCATCGTTTTTGTTCTGAATGCTTTCTCCCATCCTTTTTGCTTATTTGAATCAAAAAATTCTCCAACATCCAGTTCAAGTATTACTTCTAAACATTTTTCTATAAAAATCAGTTGAGTTCATCATCACTTTCTTCTTAAAATTTATGCATTATTAAACTTTCCTTTGGTACTTTATATATGCGGTATTATATAATTATCATAACTGTTTCTTATTCATTTATATGGTAACTTGTATCTAGGCCCAAAGATGTGACAGCATAGAATCTGTAGAAGTAATTCAACATTCATATCCTTAGGGAGTATGTATTCTTTTTTAGAGCAAAGTCTTTGTGCAAGACTGTTTTTTCAGATTCTGAGTATCCATTCAAATATTAAGTTCATAGTAGTTCCTCAATAAAGTTTTAATGAAATGAATTAGATATGCTGAAAATTACTGGAAATGCACACATTAGTAATAATCTTTATAAAAATAATCAGATTTTCAATTGCAAGGTAATTAGCATTTGCAATAATGATTCGTGCACTGTATCAATTTTGTGAAATGAAAAGAAAGTTTGCATTATACACAATACAGGGCTGTCCTCTTTCAAAATAGTAGTCCTTTGAAGTGGAAATTTAAATAAACTAAAAAATTAATGGTGATATTTCAGGGCCAAAGTCAGACATTTTATTTGTCAAAATATGTTATAGAAGAGGTGGCTTTAGAAATTTCATTGTTCTTTCAGCAGTGGTATTTTATTTTTTAAAATTTTTTCTAGTTTTTATTTATTTATTTTTCATTTTTGCTCCCTTTCTTTTTTTCTTTTTCTTTCTTTCTCCTTTCTTTCTTTCTTTTCCTTCCTTCTTTCTTTCTCTTTCTTTCTTTCTCCTTTCTTTCTTTCTTTCTTTCTTTCTTTCTTTCTTTCTTTCTTTCTCTCTTTATTTCTTTCTCTCTTTATTTCTTCTTTATTTATTTCTTTTCTTTTTAAATGGTGACATTGGTTACTGAAATCCAGTAAGTTTCAGCTGTACACTTTAACAGTAAGGCATATATATGTTTACACTGTGTGCTTATCTTCTATAGTTAGATTTTTTTTTTGTCGCCACATATTTGACCCCATTTACCCCATCTACCTCCCCCTCACCAGTGATATTTTAAATACAATTTACCAGAACTAGGATTGATAAAAGCAAATGGGAATATATACTCTTTTGTGGAACATTTAAATTCTATTTCCCTCTTTATACTCATTAGAAATTATCCAGTTAGAGATAAATTAAACATCTACATTAGTCAACACCAAATCCTTTGCTAAAATGTTGACCTGCCATATTTTTTTCTAGAGAGCCAAAAGAGAAATGTTTTCTTTAATTTAAATTTCTTATTAGTTGTAGGTAAGGACAAAATTAATAAATAGAAATGCTTTCTTCCTTTCTATATTTTTTCAGCAAACTAAATTAGAAAACTAAAATAATTTCTTAATTTGAATGTTCTTAATGAAATATTATTTCAGTTACTACCTTAAGATTTAACATCTTAGGCATACTGGCTTCTCAGAAAATTTATTGGTAATCACAGATAAAAATGAATAAAAGCTCACTCAACATCGCTTATGATTATCCATATAAGGTGAAGTGATTAGAACTAAATAGTGCAATTTTTTACATGTTCGTGCCAATCAGATAAGTCTTAGAATACAAGATTATCTTTATAAAACTATGCAAATATACCGTTATGAAAATATACAATATTTTGTGCACAAGCATGCATGTAAAAGAATTTTTAAAATGTTGTTTATATTTCATTTTAACCTATGATATTTGAATTTCTTTCTCCCAGAATTGGTAATATTTTAGAGATTCAGCAACTCTTCATTTCCTATTTCTCTGTAGTACGTAATATGCAGGACACTGCCTAAGATGATGTAATACTGGGTTGTCAGCATTATATGTACTAGAATATGTCCATCAGAGTGACAAGTAGAGAGTGACTCTGCTTCTCCAAAATTTATGTCATAGATTTTCATCATGATGATCTATAGTCCTATTTTAGCTTTGAAAGCTAAACACTAGATATGGATTATTTTTAAAAGTCAAGAAATGACCCATAATTAATTCTTATTCTTAATGGTTGAAAATGAAGAAGAGTGAATATTACCCTTCTCTGAAGAAATGGAGTTCTAAGGAGATATTAGTAGTCTCCCAAGAGGTATCTGAAGTTGCTCTCTTAGATATGGACTTTGTCACTTTTGTCAATGTGCTTTGATTCTTAAGTAAGAAATCAAGCATAAATATTTTTTAGATACTTCGAACTTTCTTTTCTAGATTGACGTAGCCCCCTAAATGCTACTTTAAACCAAAACAGGGAAAATAATCTCAATGAGATAAATTCTATATATTAATTTTCATCAATCACATTCAAGTTAACAGTACATATTCTAGTACTTTTTAATTCGCACAAATTTTTTCTCCTGCAATAAATTTTAATCAGATACTTTGTACCCAGTTGTGCTCTTGTGTGAAATCTTCTAAAGTGCTATTGTTGCCAAGGAAACCATTTCCTTGTTATCTGTGCATTCAGCACTATCTCACTGTCTGGTTCATTTTTCTCATTCTCTCTCTCACTTTCCATGATTCAACTGGAAACTTTATGTCATGCATTAGTTAAAATAAAATTTTAAAAAATATTGGATTCTTTCTCAGAGTACAATGCTCATTTAAAAGATGTAGAACATAAGTTTCAACAATGGCTTTCTGTCCATATTATTATTATTTGAGTGTGAAAACAAAGAAATAGAAACCAAAAAAGAGAAACAACTTTGTTTCATGCTTTGCTTTACATTTGATAAGCTGAAAAATGCATGAAATTTTCTTTTGATCTCCTACCTATTTATGAATGCTGTGAAAGTCTGAAACAAGTGCTCTTTGAATAATTTTTAGCTCTGAATCTTTGCATACAGCATAAAAGGGAAAAGATGAGAAAGGAGACACAAACATGAAAGAGAACTTTAAAATGGTAAACTGTTTTAGGGTCAAATGTTCTCTAAATACTTCTTGCTTGCTTACCCTCTCGCACCTTTTTTCACTCTCCAGAGATTTCCATTTACAGACTACTTTATTTTCAGTTGCTTTACAAAATATACTTGCATATATTCTAATTAATAAAATAACTTATTAGTAATCCTTTAGTAAAATGATTTTGCTTATACTAAGCTATATAGATTTAATGTTTTGAATAGCTCTATAATCAGAATTCTGCAAACATGGGTAGACTGCCCAGGATATAAATTATACCTATTGAAGATAGAGGCAGAATTAGCACTTGATTGGTAATAAAAATTAAATAATATAAAATCCATAAAAATCTAATAGATGCACACTCCTAATATATACATATTTACAATAAATGCATCTTATTTATCTAATGATACATTTCACATATTATACAAGCACACAGAATTGTTGTAATAAGACATTTTCTTATGAAAAATGATTTATAAGTTACAAAGCACACACTAAAATAGAGCTTTTTTCCTTCAATTGCATACACACACTCAAAGAGATAAAAACTTGATCATCTGCAAAACAGAGGTATGATTCATTCCGGGTAACTACATTGATCAGATTGCTAATAATTACTTTTCCTTTTAAAAAGTTCTAATATCTTATAGAATGTATTATCTTTTTTTGTAAATGTAACTATTTTAACAATGATGGGTTAACTCAATTTACACTGACTGTCCCATTAAATATCAATAGAGATACTGGATGAAATATTAGTTTGTCTCTTTTATTTATGCTTTACCTATCTCTTGAAACTAGGGGGAATAAAAATTGGAATTCGAGGTCTTCCAAGGAGGAGCTGTCTCTGGAAATACCTCAGACTTACAGTTCAGACTTGTGATTTTCTAGATTACACACCCTAGGAGTTAGGTGTCAAAAATAGATACACTATCACAAACATAGAAACTCAAGTTTCAATCAATTCACTCCATGATTCAGAAGCAAAAATAAATTACTTCTGGGGGGAGATAGCAGCATTTAGAACATCAAATTATCTATGGATTAAAAATTCATAATGTCTGGTATTCAATCAGAAAGATTAACTTTGCAAAAGGCAAGAACTAAATGAAAATTAAGAAAAAAAGGAACACAATACAAGAAGATATTTGCTTTGTTGAACACATTTAAAAAAAAAACTAAGATATTTGTTTAAAATTAAATTAAAGATGAAAAATTTCAGCAGACTAGAAGTTTAATATAAAAATAGAACCAAGTAAAAAAACTTAGAACTAGAATACATAATATAGAAAATTAAATATTCACAGAGGATGAGTTTTTAAAACAGATTAAATCCAGTTAAAGAGACAATTAATAAATTAGAAAATCGATCAGAAGAAATTATCAAGACTGAGTAAAAGAAAGAAAGAGTGGACCTGCAATATAATCTTTCTTGAACAAATCTTAGCAGTCTGTAGGCTTGAGGGCAGTGGTTGGCCTTGGTGTGATCTGAGGGTTTTGTGATTGGCCCTAAGCTCAGCACTGGTGCCAAACCTGAGTCTTTATTAACTTCGTGAACATCACTTGCCTACCCTGGTGACCCCCTGGTTCCCAGCTTTTTCCAACTTGGGTACTGCCCAACGTTCTTTCACTAGGTGAACCTAATGAACCACTTCAGGCTTTGGAATACTCTAGGCCTTTTGCTGAGATGTCCCAGGCCCTTTTCAGCTCCTACCAGATAGCTCTGGGCTAGTCACAGACAGTGGTTAACCCTAGCCTGAATAGGAGCCCTTCCCAAGGGGACCCAGAACCAACATACTGGGAGACTGGTGTCAGATACAGCAGAATACCACTTGATTAGCTCCACAAACAGCACACCCAAAGGGTGGTCTCAACAAGCATAGGCGAATTCCACTCTGTGGGGTCATCCCCACACAGCAACTCATAAGCTGTGGGTCTGGCCAATCCTCACATTCAGTTGGCCTGAGAATCAGTCCCACCCACTGATGTGCCAAAGTCAATCGAGGCTAAACTATAACAAGAGGGCACACAAAAGGGACACACAAGGAATACTCCTAGAGGACCTGGCACAGGTGATCAGTGAGATTGAGCCACTGAGCTACATAGGGCATCTACTCCATAAGGCCACCTGGTCAAGACTGGGAGACATAGCAGATGCACTTAAACACAAACAGGCAGACAAAATGATAAAACAAAAGATGTCCCAAATGAACAAAACAGGATAAAACTACAGAAAAAGAATTAAACAAAATGGAGGCAAGCAACCTACCAGATACGGAGTTAAAACATTGGTTATAAGAATGTTCGATGAACTTGATGGAAGAAGAAATGAGTTCAGTGAGAATGTCAACAGATAGTAAGTATAAAAAAGAACATAGAAATCATAAAAAGAACCAGTCATAAATGAAGAATACAATAACTAAAATAAAGAATATACTAAAAAGAATCAGTCAATAGCAGATTAGATGAAACAGAGGATTGAATCAGAAATTGAAAGACGAGGTAGCAGAAAACACTTAATGAGAACGGCAATAAGAAAAAATAATCTAAAAACATAAAGATAATTTAAGGGATCACTGGGATAACATCAAGCGTACCAACATTCACATCATAGGAGTACCAGAAAGAGAAGAGAGAGAGCAAGAAATTGAAAACCTATTTGAAGAAAAATGACAGGAAACTTCCTTAACATGGTGAAAGAAATAGACATATAAGCCCAGGATGGGCAGAGAGTCTCAAACAAAAGGAACCTAAAGAGGCCCAAACCAAGACACATCGTAATTAAAATGACAAAGGTTAAAGACAAAGAGCATCTTAAAAACAGCAAGAGAAAAGCACTTAGTTGACTACAAGGGAATTCCCTTAAGACTCAGCCAGTTTCTAGACAGTCACTTTGCAGGAGACTGAAAGTGATGAAAAGCAAGGACCTACAACTAAGACTACGCTACCCAGCAAGGCTATTATTTAAAATGAAGGGAGAGATAAAGAGTTTCTCAGACAAGTAAAAACTGAAGGAATTCATTACCACCAAACAAGTATTGCAAGAAATGTTAAAATAACTTTTTTAAGAAGTGGGGGTGGAGGCAGATGCATAAATATGAATGATAAAATGGCAATAACTACATGCCTATCAACAATCACTTTAAGTACAAATGAATTAAATGCTCCAATCAAAAGACATAGGGTAGCTGAATGAATAAGAAAACAAGACCCATACGTATGCTGTCTACAAGAGACCCACTTTAGATTGAAAGATACACACAGATGGAAAGAAAAGGGATAGAAAAAAATATTTCATGCAAATGAAAAAGAAAAGCTAGAGTAGCAATACTTATATTAGACAAAATAGGTCTTAAGACATAGGCTATAATAAGAGAGACATTTTATAATGATAAAGGGATTAATCCAACAAGAGGATATAACCCTAATAAACATTATGCACCCAATGTAGGAAGACCTAAATACAAAAAGCAAATATTGACCTATGTAGAGGGAGAGATAGACAATAACATCAACATAGTAAGGGACTTTAACACCTTATTAACATCAATTAACAGATCTTCCAGATTGAAAATCAGCGAGGAAATAGCAGCCTTAAATTACACAGTAGATCAGATAAATTTAATTGATTTTAAAAGAGAATTTCATACCAAAGCAGTAGATCATACATTCTTTTCATGTCCACATGGAATATTTTCCAAGATAGACCACATATTAGACCCAAAACAAGTCTTAATAAGTTTAAAGAAATTAAACTTATATCAAGTGTCTTCAATGACCACATGGTATAAAACTAGAAATCAATTACAAGGGAAAAAAACTGAAAAAAACCACAAACACATGAAGGCTACATAACATGCTACCAAACAGTAAATGGGTTAACAATGAGATCAAGTAAAAAATCAAAAAATACCTTGGGATAAATGAAAATGAAGACACAATGACCCCAAATATATGGGACATGGGAACAGCAGTCCTAAGAGGGGAATTTATAGCAATACGGGCATACCTCAAGATACAAGAAAAGTCTCCAATAAACAATCTAACCTTAAACTTAAAGAAACTAGAAAAGAAAAGCAAATAAAACTCAAGTTAATAGAAAGAAAAAAATAAAAATTAGAGCATAAATAAATAAAATAAAGTCTAAAAGAACAGTACAGAAGATCAATGAAACCAAGAGTTGATTTTTTGAAAAGATATAAACAAATCAATAAATCTTTAAGCAGACTCATCCAGAAAAAAGGAGAGAGAACCCAAATAAATAAAACTAAAAAATAAAATAGGAGTGACAATTGACACCACAGAAATGCAAAAGATTATAAGAAAATACTATAAGCAATACATGCCAACAAATTGGACAATATGGGTGAAATGGATAAATTTAAAGAAACATATATTCTTTCAAGACTGAATCAAAAATAAAGAGAAAATCTAAACTGACTGATTATTACTAATGAAATCAAATTTAAAGACTCCAAACAAATAAAAGTCTTAGACTGGATGGCTTCATAGGTAAAATATTAAAAGATGAAGTAACATCTATTTTTCTCAAACTATTTCAAAAACTTCAAGAGAAGAAAAGCCTCCAAAATTCATTTTATGCGGCCACCATTACCTTGATTCCAAAACCAAACAAAAACATCATAAAGAAAAAAAATTATAGTCTGATATAACTGATAAAGATATATGCAAAAATCTCAACAAAATATTAGCTAACTGAGTTCAGCAATACATTAAAAAGATCATACACCACGATCAAGTAAGATTTATTCCTAGGATACAAGTTTGGCTCAATATCCACAAATTAATTAATTTGATACACCACATAAATAAATTGAAAGATAAAAGTCATGTGATCATATCAATAGATGCAAAAAAAAAAGTGTTTGACAATACACAGCATTTATTTATGATAAAAACTCTTAGCAAAGTAGGAATAGAGGAAACATACGTAAACACAATAAATGTCATATATGACAAACCCACAGCTAACATCATACTCAACCAGAAAAGCTAAAAGTGTTAATCTTAAAATCAAGAATAAGACAAGGATGTCCACTTTCATCACTTTTATTGGAAATCCTAGCCACAGCAATCAGAAAAAAAAAAAAAAAGAGGCATTCTAATTGAGGGCTTCCAATCAAGATGGCAGAGTAGGTAAAAATTGTGCTTGTCTCTTCTCATACCACATCATAATTACAACTTAACTACGGAAGAGTCATCATTGGGAGTTGCCTGAAGTCTAGCTGAACAGAAGTCCTACAACTGGGGAAACACAGAAGAAGCCACCTTGAGACATGTAAAGGAGTAATGAACATGTGAAATAGGCCAGTCCCATGCCGTGTGCAGCAGTTGAGAATTGGAAGAAATATCTCCGTTGCTGAGGTCTCCCGAGAAGAACTAGGGGTCTTGGACTAACAACATCAGGCTCCCTAGCTCAGGGGGAACCCAGCTCAGGGTTCCAGTGTCGGGAAGAGAAGTCTCCACAACTTCTGGCTGTGAAAACCAACAGGGATTGTGGTTGAGTAAAACAGATATCACCACACACCTGTCAAAAGAGCTGTTATCAATAAATCTACAATCAATAAGTACTAGTGAGGATGTGGAGAAAAAGGAACCCTTGTGTACTGTTGTTGGGATTATAAATTGGTATAGCTACTATGGAAACAATTCAAAAAAATATAGGCACCCCTATGTTCATTACGGCACTATTTACAATAACCAAGATATGGAACAACTGAAGTGCCCATGAGCAGATGATTAGATGAAGAAGTCGTAGTACATATATTCAAAGGAATATTACTCAGCTACAAAAAAAAAAAAAAAAAAAAAAAAAGCATGAAATCTTGCCATTTGTGAAAACATGCATGGACCCAGAAGGTATCATGCTAAGTGAAATAAGTCAGACAAAGAAAATCAAATACCGTATGATCTCACTTATATGTGACATCTAAAGAACAAAATAAAGAAACAGAAACAGATGAATAGATACAGAGAAACACTGGTGATTGCCAGATGGGTGAGAGGGTTAGAAGGCTGGGTGAAAAAGGTAAAGGATTAAGAAGCACAAATCGGTAGTTACAAAATAGTCATGGGGATGTGAAGTGTAGCACAGGGAATATAGTCAATAATATTGTAATAACTGTGTATTATATCAGATGGGTCCTAGACTAATTACGGGATGACTTCATAAATTATGTAAATATCTAACTACCTGAAACTAAAATAAAATAATACTGAATGACAACTCTAATTGAAAAATAAAAATTTTTAAAAATTTAAAAATATGTTAGATAAGACAAAAAATTTCTATCATGTGCATGATTTGAGACAGAAGAGGAAATTATAGACTTAGACAAAAGTAACATATAAAAAGATAATAGCCCAGAATTTTCTTAAAATAATAAAACGTGTCAAATCAAAGTTTCAAAAATTGCCAAAATCCCCCAAAAAGATAAATAAAATTAAAATCATACCTAGACACAAAACAAAATTCTGAAACGCAGAGAAGCGATAAAACATTAAAAGTATCTGAGATGGAGAATAATGCACACACAAACATAAATACATGTAAAATAAATATATAATACCATTGAAGCTACAATACAAATGACAGTTAATTTTTGAACAGAAACAGAAGCTAGGGAGAAACTGAATTATATCCTTTAAGTGTTAAAATAAAATAACTGCCAAGTTAGAATTCTAAACCCAGCAAAATACTTCCTCAAAAATTTTGGCAAAGACATTAAAAAAATTGTCAGCCATAGGCTTGAATTAAATAAATTTTCAAAGAGATATATAATAAACCCAGAAAAAAACAAAAAATAAGGGACAGATAATTAAAAATGAAGATATTAGCCATTTGCACTTATTTTTAAAATATTGATAACTAATACAATTATAATAACTTTTGAAAATAAAAATATCAAAGTAATTAAAACACATAGTAACAATAGCACAGGGGTAGAGAGATTTTTAATGCAACTAACTTATTGCCAGAGATGGTGCAAGGTTATTGTATTATAGTAGTAGTTAACCTGTAGGGTAACTACTAAACACAGTAAGAGCATGTGAAAAGAAGATAAAAATGTAAAATTAATCAAAAGAAAGCAAAACTGTTAATAAAACATAGAAAAATATGACAAATAGACAACATATAGTGAGATAGTTGATTTAGGCCTAAATAATTCAGTGAATGCCTTAAATGGAATGGAATGAGTTCAAATAAATGACAAAAATGTTGTGACGGATAACAACAAAAGAAAGCAAAACTTACAAGAAATACACCTGAAAAAAATTGTTGAAAGTAAAATCTTGGAAAAAAATATTCATATAACCCAGAACAGAATAAAGCTTGTTTTTGTATATACAAATTGAAGGAAGACTCTATGGCAAAAGATAAAATAAAAACTATTCTCATTGCTGATTTAAGTCATCTTAAACCCTAAATCCCTAAAATTTTAAATTTAATTTTTAAAAAAACACTTAGAATGATACCTGACATGCAGTGGACACTTACCAAAGGGCAGCAAATATTATTATCCATATGTGTTCTGGGCTCGGTGTTTAGATGCTGCATTACTCATACACAGCACCATTTAACCAGAATAAATGAAAACATTATTTCACAGTCATTAGGATATCATGTTTTTATTTAATGAAGACACCAGTGATCTATTTGGTTTCTGCCCTGAAAATGTAATAGCTTTTTTTGTACATATAACATTTGAGTTTGGTATGTTTTATAGGGAGAGGGAACATGGAGGGGAGGAAGCAGGAGGGAAGGGACTGAAGGGCAGGAAATGGAGGAAGTAAGGCAGTAAGGAGAGAAGGAAGAAAGGAAGAAAGGAAGAAAGGAGAAGGGAGGTAGGGCTCGGGAGGGGTCGGGTGGTTGCTTTATGTGCGTTAGTGGTCTGGCTTTCGTTCTTTCTGTCCTTTCCTTCCTTCCTTCCTTCCTTCCTTCCTTCCTTCCTTCCTTTCTTTCTTTCTTTCTTTCTTTCTTTCTCTTTCTTTCTCTGTTGTTACTATCTTAGAAAGCTATGCTCTTTTGCCTTAGCTAACAGAAAAAGGACCTGTTGGAAAGCATTAATTTGTAAATGGCCATTTTCAATTTATTGTTGAAAACATCACTCGGATCCTCAGAAAGTTCCTTCACGATGCTTGGCTAGGGAAGCAGAACAGAAGTGATTTAATTTGAAAGCAAGGGCATTGTTCTCTGAGCTCTAAGTAAACAAATTGCTGGAAATTTTTCTCTTTCCTTTAATTCGTGGCAATCTGTCTATTATTTTGGAGCCTTCTGGCATCTTGCTTTCTTCAGACATGTGGATTGCAGCTTCCTTTGCACCTTATCCCTGAGTCTTCTTCTACATTTGAAAACTAGGATATATCTGTCAAAACTTCATGTAGTTGTATTCTAATGGAATCTAGATGACAGTGGATCTGGACTTTAGAAATAGAATGTTAGAACTTGAATAGTAACATTCATTTCAAGCAAAGGGAAAAATTCTAAAAGATTTGCTAGCATATTTGTCAATATTTATTTTGGAATTGCAAGTAATTTTTTGATCTATCGTTTGACAAAGTCTTGCTCTTTAAGAGGAAAAACAGACCTAACTGGTATTGTTACCGAATTCAGGTTCGGCTCCTTGTCGCTCATGAGCCAATAATTGGGAAATAAGGGCTGTTGGGAGAAAAAAAGTTTTTTTCAAGAGCTAGAACATTGAGAAGATGGCGAACTACTGTCGCAAAGACCATGTTGCCACTTTGGTGCCAGCAGTGGCTATTATAAGCAGAGGTCTGAGTAAGGGACAAGAGAGAAATTCCAGGGCTACATCCTGGAGGGGAGGGGGAATGTCTCTAGGCCAACTATCTTGTCTTCTGGCCTTGGCTTCTTTCTCATGCCACCTGGGTAGGGGGAGGTAAGAGAACAAAAAAACTGACAAGGAGGGGGTGTGGAGTTCCTCTTTTCAGGTGCAAGTCTGCATCACCAACTGTCCTTTGCAGCCTGCTCTGCTAAACAACATGGAGCTGGTCAAGCGGAGGTCTGGTTTGCTTCATCTAGGGGACCGACCATTTGGCAATCAATCTTCTGGCACCAAAAGGCCTGGGAACAAAGTCAGCTTCCTTTGAAGTCCATTTCTAGGGTTCTCAAACAAGCAAACTGTTCACCTTCAAGTTAAGCATTAGTTAACAAGGCATTCTTATGTACATAAAAATGAGACAGGAAAGGAAATAAATGGTTACAATAATAAAACAGTTACAATCTCCACTTCCATTTCCTTATTTTCATTTCTATGGAAGTTTTGCTGATCTACCTGTCATGGACTTGTGAGACAGTAATTTACTGTGAAATTCTCAAACTTGCAATGAGACATGGCTTTCAATTCCTCTAATTGGAGGAAGTGTCCCAAGGTACATTTGCTTTCTAATTGTCAAAACTTGACTACATAGTTTAGATATGATTATTTTGAACATTCTATAAGAGACTAATGTGCTGGAGCCAGCCGGCTGAGATTGAACAGCACCCGAAAGAGGGGGGTGAAGCCTAAGGGAAAAAAAAAAAAAGAAGACAGGAAAGTTCTTCGGGAGGGCATACAGTCAATGCCGCAGCCTCGAGTTTATTTAGCCCAGCCTATTTATACCTAAGCACAGAGAGATCAGCTTAGCTCTAGGCATGCCGCAGTTTACTAAACACAACATCATCCTAGTTCCCATAAATCATGAATATCCTTCTCTCAGGGCATAAATATTCTTGATTACAAGGCTGTAAATCATTCCATTATCTTGAAAGGATTTCTTTAGGAGGCAAATCTCCTCACCTGCATCAGTAATATTTAACTTAAAATCCTGCTTCCTAAAACCATTGTTTAAGCAGCTTTAGCAGCTGCTTCTAGCTACATGACACCTTGGTGCCTCGTAATGGCTCCCAACACTAATGTTAACACTAATACAGTGAAACTTAACTTTACAATTGCTCTTAAGACAGATTTTATTCCTGATAGTATCCAAGTGTTACAGTAATCTAAGTGGCAAACATAATATGATTACTTGTGTGTGTGTGTGTGTGTGTGTTATATAAGAATATAAGAATTTAAAAGTTGCATTTCTCCCTGTTGCTACTGTTGCAGTGTGTGTGTAACTCAGATAATGCAAACTCAGAAAATGTAAGCATGTTTTGATCACCTGAAGTGTGAAACTTGTTTTGACTCAGTAAGATAAACAGACACCCGTGCAGCTGGCTGATAAGACACCAAAGACGTCATCAAAGAGTATAAATTGAAAGGGACTCTAATGCAGACTCAGAGAGTGTGCTCCCTATCCTCCCAGGACTACGTTCCTATGTCTCTTGTTTCCTGACTGCTTTGCTTGGAAGAAGAGGCCTCCGCCGATCGACCATCGCAGATCAACAGCATCTGAGCCAGGATTGACTGGTCACTGCTTAATACATGTCTTGTCTCCACCAGCACCGCCAGGTGGTCTACTAGGACTGAAATCTATCAGGATCTGGTATGATTAAACTTGTGTGATGCTTTGTCAACTATTTGTGTGTGTATCGTCCTTGCTTAGTTGTTTTCTCTCTGGGCTTGTTATATATACGTATCTTAGACGAAGTGCTCTCCAATGCTCATACTGGCTTGGCCTTAGGGAGCGAGTTGAGCCACCTGTGCACACGCCCATGAAGAAGTTGGACAACAAGAAAATAAATCAGAAAACTTATCTCCCTTGTCTTGGAACAAGGGAGCAGGTAATACAAAGGTAGAAGGATATGGGCAGATAGAGCAAATGAGCCACAACGTTATATTAGACTGCTTGGATCGGAGAATAAAGCTATATAAAAGAAATGAAGCTTGTGTGAAGTTAGTGTGTGGTTATAGGATGAACAGGATAATTGTGCCTTTGCCTAAGATCTCAAGTATCATTGCGAAGTTTTACCAAGTTTCCTATCAGAAAGCACCATTATTCATTCTATGGATTTCACTAGGATGCATAGATTATGAATGAAAAAAAAAAAAGGAAGAGTCATATTGAAACCTGGCCTAAGGAAGCAGGATCAGCTTAAGAGATACATATGTTAAAAATAAAACTAAAGGATTGTTTCCTATAAAGCTAGGCTGAGCTAAGCTGATCTTCTGACACGGTTGCCTGACTTGTACAAAGATTTCATGAAATCTGTGCTTAGGGCACCCTCTTTTCTACAAACATTGACATTACTATGTGTCCATTTACTCGGAGGCAAAGGGAAGCCAAATATTCAGGTTGATATGAAGCCTTAGAGATTTTCTCTAGGTAAAATTTTCTAACTTTTGTACTAATATAATTTTGTTTTCATTGAACAAGAGAGAGTCAGGGCCTGAACATGTGTCTGGATGGGCACAAGTCTCACTTAGTGTCTGTATAGAAAGCTTCTAGATGACCCATATAAGTGAGGGCAGTTCAGTACAAATCTTCCCATGGGGTAACTTTTAGTCAATTCTGCAGTGGTTAACTAGCATGATATTACAACTATAGAAGGTCGACAAGCAACATCCTTTGTCTCTTAACAGCTACCCAATTTTACTTTTGCTTCCATCAGTCCCGTTCTCTCTGATTAGCTATTTCAGTGGTAAATGAAATAAAAATCCAAGGTATTAACCTGTCATATTAAGAAACCCTTTTTGCTCTGGTGCATACATTTGGCAGAGCTGCGCATTTTGCATTTAAATATTCCCTCCAACAGTGGAATGCTTGAAACTATTGCTTTTCTATGGGAAATTAAACAGGGAGCTGTTTAATGCTCCTTGTTAGGTTTTTTTTTTTTTTTTTTTTTTTTTTTAAATAAAAATGAGAGTGAGAAGCCAGCAGTACCAGGAGCAAATATCTGTAGGACTCTATGTCTGTGCTAAAAGCAAAAAAGAGGAACCAAAATACATATTACTTTAAACTGCCCTTGCACGGGCAGCTTTGCACTACCTGCTCCAATGTGGCCCTGGGAAATTGCTTCTCAAATGTTGTTTAGAGGTTATGTCAAATCATTTGAGTCCTCTCCTGGGATCATTAGGCAGCTCTCAATTGGTTTCCTAATAAAATACTGAACGTTACAATATATAGGCAGAGCTGCAACTGTTGTATTCGTGTGGCTTCTATATGAGTCAAGAAGTGTAAGAAACAAAATAGCAGAATGGAGAGAAAAAGAGAAGAAGCAAAGACTGAGAGAAGCAGGGACAGAAATGAACAAACAAAGATACAAAATGCAGAGAGAGAGAGAGAAGGAGATAGAAGTGAAGAAGAGAGGAGAGGAGAGGAGAGGAGGGGGGGGAGAGAGAGAGAGAGCGCGCCAATTAAAAGAGACAAAGAGAATGACTAGTTCTCAGGGTATAATTGTCTGGCATGGAATTAAACAGAAACGGTTTACTTAGGCTTAGCCTTTGGTCTCACCAAATTCATTTCTAAGGCCAAATACCAACTTCCAAGGAAAATACTTCTAAATTGATCTAGCTGCTGCACACTTATTTCAATGCAGACCATGTAATTGTAATGGTTTGTAACTGTAAACATAACATTAGTCATTGGCAGCAGTGTCCCAAAGCATTATATAGTTTTCCTTTCCTTACCTTTGTCATTTCTATGTTAACACGCATCTAATTAAATTTATTGATATGGCAAAACCTAATTATTCAATTTTAAAAATAGCGGTATGAACTAACTTAAAAAGTTTACTATATAACAGATCTTGCAAATTTTTAGTAAAAGACAGGAGTAAATGTTTTAGACTTTGAAGGCCATGTGGTTTCTGTTACAACTACTCAACTTGCAATGTAGGGTGAAAGCAACCACAGACAACAGTAAAAATAAATGGGCATGGTCACGTTCCAATAAACTTATTTATAGAAACAGGCATCAGCATGGATTTGACACAAGAATCATGTCCCTACTCTAAAGAACAGTTTTGAGTAATCCAAAAGACATGCTTGCTAAGATTCTAGGGGGAAACAAATGTCCAGTAAGGAAGCATTTCCTTGTTGTTCTACCTATTTTGCATCAGAGGACAAATGCCCTTAAAATTTCTCATATTGCAAAAGCATTCATTTAGCACCCTCAGACCACTTACAGCTGCATTTTACACTATCGAAAAGTAATTTTTATCTACCTTCCCAAAGGTCAACGTGCATGCTCTCATTTTAGTTGGAAGAGTGATAGTTCTGGTAGTCCATTCATCATTTTAATTTCTACCAATTTTTATACTTCACTAAATAATTAACAAAATAAAAATAGTAAGTCCATAAGGCATGAAGTGGATGAATGGATTAAAAAAACAAGAGCCAGCTATACACTACCTAAAAGAGATTCAATTCAGCTTTAAGGACACATGCAGACTGACAATGAAGGGATGAAGAAAGATATTTCATGCAAATGGAAAGGGAAAAAAAAGCAGGGGTAACTATGTTTATATCAGACAAAATAAATTTTAAGCCAAAGAGTGTAATAAGAGACGAAGAATGTCATTATACAACAATAAAGAATAAATCCAACAGGAAGTTAAAACAACTATAGATATTTATGCACTGAACATAGGAACACACACACACACACACACACACACACACACACACACATACACACATATAAAGCAGGTACTAACAGGGTTGAGGAGAGAAATAGACAGCAATAAATAAACAGCAATACTAAGAACTTTGATATCACATTTCAATGGTTATATCCTCCAAGCAAAAAATCAATAAGTGAATATTGGTTTCAAACTGCACATTAGATCAAATGGATTTAGAAGATATTTACAGAACATTACATCCAACTGCAATAGAATACACATTCTTCTCAAGCACTCATGAAACATTTTCCAAGATAGAATGTATATTAGAAACAAAAATGTCTTAATAAATTTAAGAAGATTGAAATTATATTAATCAACTTTTCTAACCATAGTAGTTAGAAAAGAAATCAATTATAAGAAGAAAGCTGGAAAATTAAAAAATATGTGAAGATTAAACAACATACTACTGAATAACCAATAGGTGGAAGAAGTTATCAAAAGGAAAACCAAAAATTAATTTGAAACAACTGAAATTTAAATACAATCAAAACTTATGGGATGCAGCAAACACAGTTCTAAGAGGAAAGTTTATATGATGAACATCTACATTAAGGAAAAGTAGAGCTCAAATAAACAACCTAACTTTACACTGTAAAGATCTAGAAGAAGAACAAACTAAAGCCCAATTAATAAAAATAAATAAATAAAAATTAGTGCAGAAATAAATGAAAGAAATCAAAACGACAGTAGAAAGTGTTAATAAAATCACAAGGCTTTTTTTTTCAAATAACAAAATAGATAAAACTTTAGCTAAAGTTACCAAGAAAAAGAGAGAAAACTCAAAAAATGAAATAAAATCTGAAATGAAAGAGGAGACATTACAACTGATACCACACAAATAAAGCATTATAGTAGACTATTATAAATAATTAAATGTTAAAAAATTAGACACACTAGAAGAAATGGTTCTATGTTTCTAGAAACATAGAACCTACCAACTGACTATTAAATAAATAGAAAATCTAAACAGATCAATTACTAGTAAGATTAAACCAATAAAAACAAAAAGCAAACAAAATAAACCCTTCAATAAACAAAAATCAAGATCATATGGTTTCACTGGTGAATTCTACCATACACTTAAAAAATTAACACCAATTCTTCTCAAACTCTTCCAAAAAATAGGGCAGGAGAGAAAACATCTGAACTCATTTTTACAAGGTCAGCACTACTCTGATACCAAAAACGGACAAGGATACTACAAAAAAAAAAAGTAAGTTACAGTCCAATATCTGTTATTAACATAGATGTGAATTTCCTCGACAAAATATTAGCAAACCAAACTTGACAGCACATTAAAAAGACCATATATCATGATCCAATGGGATTTATTACAAAGATACAAGGCTGTTTCCACATCTGTAAATCATTTAATATGATACACCACATTAACAAAATGAAGAATAAAAATCAGGTGATCATCTCAGTAGATGCCTAAAAAAAAAAAAAAAAAAACAACAAAAAAAAACAAAAAAAAAACTGGACAAATTGTAACATCTATTTATGATGAAAACTCAACAAGCTGGGTATAGAAGAAGGAAATCTCCACACAATAAAGGACATATATGACAAGGGTAACACAGGAGCCCCAGGTCTGGAACTTGAGCCTTGAATATTCTGAATAAACCACCAGGAGGACCAGAGGAATGAGACACGCTGTTTATTACTCATGAGACAAGGAAACTTCAGCAGCGGCCGGTCAGAGCTCAGAAAAAGGCACCCGTCCAAAAGCAAGTAACATTTTGATATATAAGCGGGGGTAGGGGGAATTATCTCATTGAGGGAGCAGTGCTTTCTCAAGCAGATTGGAGCAAGGTGTGCTGCTTATTTACAGAAGTAGATAGTGTCCGTGAGAACGGTGGACCAATTGCCTTCTCCAACAAAGAAAGTAGATAATATCCATAGGAACTGCAGAAAACATCCCTGGGAACAGGCATTGCCCAGAGCCCTTTGTGCACTGTCTTCCTCATGGCTGCAGGCCAGGTGGTCATTTTCCTTCTAATTACATGGTGGGGCTATGTTCTGAGTTAAACCTACAAACAAGCCAATATTTAAAATCATACTCATTAATGAAAAGCTGAAAGATCTTTCCACAGGATCAGAAACAAAAAAAGGATGCCCACCCTCATCACTTTTAATCAACATAATATTGAAAGTTTTAGTTTGAGCAATTAAGCAAAGAATAAATTATCAAAAACATAAAGAAAGGAGTAAAACTATCTCTAATCACAGATGATATATTATATATAGAGAAACCTTAAAGACTTCACCAAAAATAAAAATAATAAATGAATTCAATAAATGTGTAGGATACACAATCGATATGCAAAAATAAGTTATATTTATATATCATAAGAAAAAATGATCAGAATGAGATATCAGTAAGCAATTCCCTTTGCAATGTATCAAAAAAAATAAAATAAACAGGAATAAATTTAACCAAGAAGATGAAAATTCTGTATATTGAAAACTATAAGATTTCGATGAAAGAAATTTAAAAAGACACCAATAAATGAAAAAATTAACATTAAAATATTTATACTATTTATAGCAATCTTAGATTTATTGCAACCCTATTAAAATTCCAATGGCATTTATCATAGAAATAGAACAATCATAAAATTTGTATGGAACCGCTAACGAGCCCAAATACCCAAAGCAATCTTGAGAAAGAATAATGCCAAAGGCATCACTCTTTCTGTTTTCAAACTATATTTCAACACTATAATAAGCAAAACAGTATGGTATCAGCATAAAAACAGACACATAGATCAAAGAAACAGAACAGAGAACCCAGAAGTAAACTCACACATCTACAATCAATTAATTTATGAAGAAAGAGCCAAAAATATACAATAAGGAAAAGATAGTCTATTTAATAAATGATGTTGGGAAAACTAAATAGCCAGAATGAAACTGGAACTAGATCCCTGACTAATATAGAAAAATCAACTCAAAATGCATTAAACTTAAATTTAAGACCTAAAACTATAAAACTACTAGAAAAAAGGGGAGGACAAGCTCCTTGACATTGCTGTTGGCAGTAATTTTTTGGATTTGACACCAAAAGTAAAGGGAAAAAAAGCAAAAACAAGTAGTATTACATTAAACTAAAATATTCTGCACAGCAAAGGAAATCATCAACAAAATGAAAAAGCAACCTCCAGAATGAAAGAAAATACATATAAATTATATATCTGATATATAGTTAAAATTCAAAATATATAAGGAACTCACACAACTTAATAGCAAAAAAAAAAATTCGATTAGAAAAGATATAGAAAAACCGAAGTCATTTTTTCAAAGAAAACATATGAATAACCAACAGGTTCATGAAAAGATCTTTGCCATGACTAAAATGCTATTCAAAACCACAGTGAACTCACCTCATGCTTGTTAGTATGTTTTTTATCAAGAGGACAAGAGATAGCAAGTGTTGACAAAGATGTGAAAAAAGGAAACGTTTTTGCACTATTGGTAGGGATGCAAATTGGTGCAGCCATTATGTAAAATAGTATATATTTTCCTTAAAGAATTAAGAAATATCTTGAATATTACTTAAAGGAAATGAAAACAGGGTATCAAAGAGATATCTGCACCCTACGTTCATTGTGACATTATTCATAATAACCAAAATATAGAAACAACCTAAGTGTGCCCATAGTAGATAAACGGATAAAAATATGATTATATATACACATATATGTAAATATATATGTGAATATTATTCGATCATGAGTAAAAAGGGAAAGCATTTTATTTGTGACAACACAGATGGATCTTAAGGGCATTATGCTAAATAAATAATCCAGACAAAGGCAAATATTGCATGGGGAATCACTTATATGTGGATTCTAAATAAAAATTCAGATACATAGAAACAAAGTAGCAAAGTGGTTGGCAGAGACCAAGGGAAAATAGAAAAAGGGTACCAAATTTTAGCTATAAGATGAATAAGGTCTGAAGATCTAATAAATAACATGGTCATAGTTGATAGTACTGTATTGTATAACTGAAATTTGCTGAGACTAAAATTTAAATGCTCACACACACAGAAAAAGATAAATCTACAGGTGATAGATATGTTAATTAACTAAATGAGAGGAATCCTTTCACAAAGTATAAGTATATCAAATCATTATTATATACACTTTAAATATCTTAAAATTTTGTCAATTATACTTCAATAAAGCTGAAAAAAACCAAGTAATCATATGTCCAAATAAAATATGAATGTTCATAGTAGCATTATTCAATATAACCAAAAGATGAAGACTGCCCAAATGCCCATCATAAGCTGAATGAATAAATAAAGTGGTATATCAACATAATGGAATCTTATTTGTGTATAAAAAGGCATGACTTACTGATAAATGCTACAACATGGATAAATCAGAAAAATCTTAGGCTGAAAGAAGTCATAAAAAAGTTCATATATTTATGATTTCATTTATATGAAATATCCAGATTAGGTAAATCCATAGAGAAAGAAAGAAGATTAGTGATTATCAAGGCTGGGGGCAAAAGTGATCAAAGAACAACTGCTAATGGGTAGGGGTTTTCTTTTGGGTGTGATGGAAATGTGCTGGAATTAGAGAGTGATGATGGTTGCACAACTATGAGCCACTGAATTATTCACTTTAAAATAGTTAATATTATGTTATGTGAACTTACTTTGATTAAACAAAAGTGAAGGATTGATCCACGCTGTAACATGGATGAGCCTTGAAAACATTAGGCTGAGTGAAAGAAGCCAGTCACAAAAGACTGCACATTATATTATCCCATTTCTATAAAATACCTAGGATAGGCAAGTATAGTCAGAAGCAGATGAGCAGTTGCCTAGGTGAGGAGGTGAAGGTGGAAAAAGTTGGAGTGTGATAGCTAAAGACTGTCAGGTTTCTTTTTGAGTTAATAAAATGTTCTAAGATTGATTGTGGGAAAGTTATAGCGCTCCGTGACTATTCTAAAAATTCTTGAGTTGTATGCTTTAAATGTGTGAATTTTATAGCAAATCGTACTTCAATAAAATGCTTTAAAAAAAGAGAGAAGCTATAAAACTCCTAGAAGAAAACAGAGGCAGTTATCCTCTGACATTGCTCTTCGAAATATTTTTTTTCTGACATATCTCCTCAAGCAAGAGAAACAAAAGAAAAAATAAAGAATGGGACTACATCGAACTAAAAAGATTATGCACAGCAAAAGAAGCCATCAACAAATCAAAAAGACAACCTACTGAATGGGAGAAAATATTTGCCTATAATATATTTGATAAGGGATTAATATTCAAAATTTATTTAAAAACTCATATAACTTGGCATTAAAAAATGGGCAAAGGACCTGAAGAGGCATTTCTCTAAAAAGGACATAGAGATGAGCAATAGATATATAAAAATGCTCAACATCACTAATCATCAGAGAAATGCAATTTAAAACCACAATGAAATATCTCTTCATACCTATCAGAGTGGCTATCATCAGTAAATCAAAGGACAAGTGTTGGTGAGGATGTGGAGAAAAGAGACCCATTGCGCACTGTTGGTTGGATTTCAAATTGGTACAGCTACTATGGGAAACACTTTGGAGGTTCCACACACCAAAAAAGTTTAAAACAGAACTATCTTAAGACCTAGAAATTATACTCCTGGTTATTTACACAAAGAAAACCAAAACACCAATTCAAAAAGATATATATATATATATATATATATATATATATATATATATATATATATATATACACACACACACACACACATACCCTTATGTTCACTGTTACAATAGCCAAGATACAGAAACAACTGAAGTGGCCATCCAAAGATGATTAGATAAAGAGGTGGTACATATATACAATGGAATATTACTCAGCAATAAAAAAGCATGAATTGAAATCTTGCCATTTCCAACAACATGGATGGACTTAGAGAATATTATGCTAAGTAAAATAAGTCAGACAAAGACAAATACTGTATGATTTTACTTATCTGTGGAATATAAAGAACAAAATAAACTAACGAAATGGAAACAGATGCATAGATGAGAACAAACTGGTTACTGCTAGATGAGAAGAGGAGGTTGGGGGGCTGGGTGAAAAAATTGAAGGGATTAAGAAGTACAGATTGGTAGTTACAAAATAATCATAGGAATGTGAAGTACAGCATAGGGAATATAGTTAATAATATCATAATAACTATGTATAGTGCCAGGTGGGTACTAGACTAACCAGGATGATCATTTCATAAATCATATAAATGTCAAACCACTATGCTTTTCACCCAAAACTAATAAAAATAATTTTGAATTTCTACTCTAATTGAAAAATAAAAATAAAAAAAAGGAGGTAAGCTTGGGTCATCTCTTCTAAATCCTTGCTTCAGTAAGATATTTATTTTATACGCAAAGATAAGGATATATAAATTTAATATTTTCTAGCATTTGCTCAAGGTAAATAAAGTGTGAATTTTGAGACTCTCTAAAGATAGATATTTGGAGAGAGAGTGAGAGCGAGAGCCAGAGTGAGAGCAAGCGAGAGAGAGAGGAAAGGCGCTTTACAAATTATTTCTGTGGAAAAAAACCTGTGTACCTCACTGCCTCATCATCTACCTCTCTGCCTTAGTTAATGCTTTTAATCATAGGGGATAATGAAAAACTTTTCAAATATGTTTTAGAGAGCTTTGAGTTTAATTTAAAAATTGAATGAGAAATATTTTCAAGTATTTCTAAGTAAATTAGCCTGAACTGTTAACAAAAAGTATAAAAGACAAAAAAGATTTCAATTGAAACCTAGGACTTATATAGAATGGAACAGCACACTTAGAGGGTCAAAGATCCCAAAGCCAGGATCCTGCCTTTGGACTTTCTATAGAAAACGCCTTAGACTAGTAAACATGAAAAAGAAGAATGATGGGGAGAGGATATTAGAAGGGGGAGATTAAGAAAAAATATCAAAGAAGATGATTTTGAATAGCTCATATGGATTTTGTTCTTTTATCCTAAATGGAAATTAAAATCTGATTGTGAGATAGGAAATAGGGCAACATGATGTGAATCATCCAACTGACTACTGAAGAACTCAAAAGAATCAAAAGTTTTGGGGTGATAAAATGTTTCAGACAACTTTCAGTATGATTTTTATAATATCCCTGCCTCTGTTTTTTTTTTTTTTTTTTCACATTTTCTGGTTATATGATAAAGAGATTGATTTGATTTCAATCTTCTTTTGTCTGGCCTTTTTGTATTTCCAGTGTAATTTAATATTTCAACAGAGTACCCAAAATGCCATTTTTATTCAGGGAACACAATTTCAAACCTATATTATTTCTCTATATTTTGCCTTTTTCTCTTTCCTCCCCGACCTACCCACAGACTAGCAAACCTACTTATCCTTTATTTGATCTTCCTGCTAATAATTTAGGATATCTTAGGATTTGTCAGGTTATAATGTAGTATTCAAGTTGTCTAACTTAATATCAGAGTAAGTTATGCACTTAGAGAATTTTGCAAATGAAATCGCGCAAAGACAAGATGATGACACATCACAATATTCCTTTCTTAGTCTCAAGCACTACAATGCATTAGATGGAAATTATCAATGTCTCAGGAAGACACAGTAACTCAAAACTGCTACAGCACAGTAAGGTGTTATAATTGGAGGAAGAAAAGAATAAAATTGCCAAGAGAGCATCAGAGAAGTTGAGAAAGTGATAAAGTCTGGAAATGCATTTTTGAATGACATGTATATGGGTTTCTATTACTTCACTTGTGTAACAAATTTGAAAAAAATGCTTAGATTATGTTTTTTCTCTTATCCTCTTTATTACTATTATTATTGTTGAGTGATTCCATGAGCAAAACTTTTTACTTTAAAGGAAGTCCCTCATTTCATTAGGAATTAACTGATTTTATGTCAGTTGATTGTTTTTCTCTCAAAGCAGCACACCGCAGCAGTTGCTGCGTGGTGGCTAACTTCTTGGTAACCCATGCAGCTTTACTTGACGATTAATGATTCATTGAGCACCTACAGTGCCCAGAGAAAGCCTGGCACTCTTGCTAGTAACTTGCAGCTTACTAAGCAAACACCAACCAAATGAGGAAGGCAAAAATGTGACAAATTTGCCTTTCTTCTATGCGATCTGGATCTTCAAAGGGTGAGTGTACATCCAAGATGGGATTAAGGTCTGCATCATTTTAGAAGTTTAGCAAAGTCATTTGAAAATGATTAGTGAGGCGGAATGACAACATTACAATCAGAGACAATTTTGTAACAGACTTTCCTTAATGGATTTAAAGTTGGAAATATATATTTATATATGTAAATATAAATATATATATATATGTATCATCTGTCTATCTACTTATCACCTATCTAATTTGTGTCTATCCATATATAAATCTGAGGTCCATAGAGAGAAAAAACAAAAAATATTCACAAGGCAAAATACTTTCAATCTTTAGTGTTTTTGTGTGACTTTGAACACAATAACCAAGCAGTAATACCATTTATAGACAAAAGTGCACCCTAAAAATGAGGTGGAAGACTAATTTAGGAAATTGCAAACTGAAGGATAAAGCTCTTCTGAGGCCTTTGCTAGAGAACACACAGTTAATTAATCCATGTGGCTGGAGATTCAGAGAAACTTGGTTTTAGTTCAGCCCCTCATTCTTCAGACTAGCGTGGATTGCTTTGTCAATCCCTGAGGCATGAAATCTGAATTCTTTATATAGCTTGTGGCAACAAGCTACCTTAGTGTCCTGCTCCTTTGACACATGTGATTGCAAGCTTCAGAGAAACCCATAAATGTCGTGGAATGTGCAGAGCTTTGACATACTTTCTATCTTACATATTGATTTACCAAAGAGAGAATGAAGGCAGGGAGGGGACATTGCTCATAAATTTAGAAAATAAGTATATGTTCATTAGCATGAGACTGGGGAACCCTTGTCATTTTATTTCTAGTAGGGGAGACATTTTGAGCCCCATTCTTATTAACTTAAGTGTCTGAAGCTACTAGGTTTATCGGGTTTTCGAAAATACAATCCTTTTGTTTATTTCCTCATCTGTCAACATTATAGAATGTAAATTACACAGTTATACACAGAAAATCCAGAATCCTATTTAGTTTCTAAGCCCTAGAAGTCCTTCAAAACAAAGCTTATGCATACATAAAACACTGATTGAAATGAAGTGTACAGTAAACATCAAATAGAGATCAGGCCAATGCTTCTCAGTAATAAAGATTAGAAAACCCAGCAGTTGAAATGGACGTGATATGTGGGCCTTCATATCCTCAGCGAGTAAGGCAGCATCATTTATAGAAAGCACTGCATTTACCTCCACAGAACGAAAAAGAGAGTAGCCACCTAGCCCTTATTTCAGAGAACTGTCATTTTTTCTCATGCTTAATGTGCTTTGGCCCAGAAAAATGTTAACCCATGGGCTAATATATGAGAACTTTATTTTGATATATTCGTTCTTCTTCCTGAGGAGTTATTGAACCATCATCTTATTTTCCATATTTCCAAAATGTCTTCTAGTTGATACATTTTCTAGTAGGGCTGACAAATAAAATATAGAATCCCCGGATAATTTGAATTTCAGATAAACAACCAAGAATTTTTTTAAAAAATATAAGTATGTATCATGTGATATTGTGAGTATTTATATTTAAAAAATCATTCATCATTTATCCGAAACTCTAATTTAGCTGGGAATCTTATAGTTTTATTTGTTAAATCTGGCCAGCCAAATGTGGTTTATCTTAGAAAAACTGTATACGCTTTCAAAGGAATTATTTATCTTAAGCAAATCTATCAATCTTTCTTTAGCTCTTCTGATTGATTATTAAAAATAGGAAGGCCATTTGTACATAATTGCTTAAAATAATATTTATATCTGTTTTTGGACCTAAAATCTCCAAAAAGCAAATATTTTTGCTTCCCGTGATGCAAATATTTTTAGCAGAATCATTTGACTAGGAAGCCATTTCCTTCTGTGGCTGCATAGTACAGAGCCAGTTTATTTGACCTCTCCTCTAACCAGGGCCATCAATGTATTTCTACTTCATCTATTTTCATTCCCTGAAGTAACAGCACAAATAGAGAAACTTCAGTAGAGTGATTATGTGACAGTGACTGCAGAAGAAGGAAGCCCAAAGTGGCATGGTCTGGAGCATTAAAAATATTGTAATGAATGAGACTTCTTACTCAATGATGTAATTTATTTGTTTTTAAATATCCTGTGTCCGCATACAGTATTAGGATAAAGGTAGAATCACATAGCCAATTTTCGTGGAGCCTTCATAGATGCTTGTGATCTTTACCTTCCAGAGGAATTGTTTTTATCTAGTAATTGATGGTCTCTACTTATGTAAATTTCTGATGATAAAGTCTCTTGCATTTGCAAAAACAAAACAACAGATACGTTTTTTTCTTAGTAGTTTAAAAATCTCAGTCAAAGAAGTTTCTTCTTCTTGATTTTTATCTGCAAGGATCTTTCTTACCGCTTTGTTCACTTTTTTACAAAGAATGATTGTTGGCTCCAGTTTGTTTAATCATTTGTAAAATGAAGATAACAGTAGTTGCCTCCTTCAGTTGTCATGAGCACTACCTGAGATGAGCATCAAAATTCTTAGATTAGTGCTGGACCACAGTAGTATATTTGACACTGATTGACTAAATGTGCTACTCAGATCATTTTACTAATCTATTAACATGCTTTCTATATAATATTAAATATGGAAATAACCTGCTTCTTGCCTGCACATGGAAGGTTGGATTCTGCCATTTTCTTGGAGCAATTTGAAAAAATAATTTCAGTGTTATTATGTATGTTTTCTGAAAAACTTTATGGCTTGTGCATTTTGTTAATTTGTTTTTGTGTTGTTAAACTCTTTACTAAGTTGAGCATCATTTATAAACATTCCATTACCAAATTTAATACACATTTAGATTTCTTTAACACGGACTTTTAATGAGATCAATTTGAACCTTGCCTAATTATTACTCATAATTATTCATAACAATTAAACATTTTTCAAAGAACATCTCTACAAAGCATTGAAAAATATCATGTCTATACTGAAAGCTTAATCTGAGGAAGATGATTGGTTGAGAATGACAACTATATTTATTATAAATAATAAATCAATAACACAAAAGATTACCCAAAGATATCCCACTCTTAAAATATTGACAACCTGAAGGATAAGGTTTGTTCAGAATGAAATGATAGCGAAACCATCATGGTAGGTAACATTTTCAGTAATACAAGATTCTTATAACCTCTACAGTTAAGAAAATAAATAAATAACTCAAAATTAGATATAACATTGAGTTCATGTTATGTAATTTGTGAGTTATATAATATTGAGTTACTGTGTTGAAGGGGAAAAAAAAGAGCAAAAGGATCAGAAAGCTTTTTTTAAAGAAGCTAGCTCTTTCCCATGAACCTTTACATTTTTATTAACAGCAGTTTTAATTTTGGAAGTTAACTATCTCCTACTGTAGACTTGTTTTATGACTTTATGCAATTATTCTAAAACTTAAACCATAACCATTGAAAAAAAATTAAAACTTAAATTTAGAACACATTTTTTAAAAAATAAGAAAGAGGGTCCTTAAATATTAATGAGATATGTATCTCCTAGGGCTTCAGGTTTTAAAAAAAATGAATGCAAAAACTCACTGAAATAGAGCAGAGTATTATAAAATTCAACCACAGTTAAGACTTTTGCTTGTCACCCAACTACACAAGATGTCAAGGTCTGTGATCATAATGTATTTAAAATATTCAGGTGCACAATTTACTTAATTTGGTCAAACAAAAGGAATGAGTTATTACTTCATACTTATCCTTTAATTAAAACAGAATTCATTCATAAAGGGTAATTCATTTTTTAAAAATTATGTTTGTTCTCAAAGGTGGGGGTCTTATTTTCTTTTTCCTATTCAAAGCTAATGAAAACTCTGCATGTATCAAAAATACAGCTAAGCAATGCAGCAGATACTGTTTTTATGAATATGACTTATAAGAATGAACCTGGTATTGCCCAAGCTTGTTAATGATATTATGCACCTCATAACTATAAGTGTGTGAACTCAAAAGGGAGTACTTTATCATGAATACATTTTAAAATTTAAGGGAAAAACCAATGATGACTCATTTGGATGAATTATCACATAAGAGAAGACTCAAGCAGAATATTTTGACATAAGGGTGAAAGCAAGGGAAATGAAGAGCCAGGAAGGATGTGAGTAAAAACAAAAACAAAAAAAAACAAAAAAATAAATAAAAATAAATAAACAAAAAAATGCAGTTGGTATTAAATAGATGGGTGGAGAGCAGTGCTGGATCACACTTATAGGAGCAAGTGTCTCAATATGTAATATAATAATTAGAAATATAAACTTTGGGTTTTAAACAAAGTGTTGTTTAAAACTTGACTCTTTACTAACTGTGACACACATTACAAGTGTGTGGGACACATTAGAAGCCTCAAGACCTTCATCTCTGAAATGAAGATGAATATAATGATAGATATTTCTTCATAGGTTTTTACGTCATGAAGTCAGATGATGCACTCAGAGGACCTAGAATTCATTATATGTAACAAATAATAGCCCTTTCTATTCCATGAGTGGGAAAATCCATTTAAAGAGACCTGGATTGTTTGTCACATTTATTATGCAAGGAGAAAATAAAACTATGCAGTAAGAGATGGATAATGATGTTTGTTTAAAAACAGAATTCAACATGAAAAACAAAGACATTAAAAAAAAACAATAAAACTGGTATGTATGCAGTATCAAAAATATCCAAAAATATTTAGAACTGTATAATATAAAAAATTAAAAATCACTTTTATAATTATAACATCAGTTATAGTTACTTACAATGTGCTTTTTTTCCAACTCAGACATTTTAAAATGTATACACATAAACACAAATTCACACACCTTATTTTGTTTTTTTGGTAAAAATAAGATGGTATTAATAAGTATTTTTTTCTTTTTGGATATGGATATTTTTTCATATCAATATATATTTTGAGATATAATATGTTACATATTACTCTATTGCCTAAAATTTCATACTTTATTTAACCAATCACTAATGGTGGACAGTTTAAAGTATTTTTAAGTTGTGTTGATATAAATGATATCAATGTGAGTCGAGAGTGATGTAAATAAATTATTGAAAAAAAGTAAATGGAAGAGAATAGACAAATCTTCTATACGGAAGTATTCTAAATAATTTATTTAGATACTTTTCCCTCAAGGAAGTAGGCTGCACATAGTGACTTTCTTAAAAAAAAAAAAAAAGTGCCGCATGGACAGAGGAAAAAGAATCACTTTATGGTAGTGAAACTTAACCAACACTTTGTCATCCAGGTAAACAAGTTTAACATTGATATTAAGAAATTACACTGATAGTGTGTACCCTTGTGATAAAAATAACACTTTGTGGTCTTCCTCTCAAAAACATGTAATTTAATTCTAATCATTAAAAAAATAGGCAAATTTTAATTGAGCGGCATTCTACAAAATATCTTAACAATATTTCTCAAAAGATCATGAAAAAAAGGGACATCTGAGAAATGCACAACCAAGAGGCACAGCCTAAGAAGGTATGATGTGGTAGTTTGGAAGAAATTGGAACAGAAAAGAAACATTATGTAATAACTAAGAATATTAAATAAAATATGGACTTTAGTTAATCACAATGTACCAATATTGTTCCATTAATTGTAATAAATTTACCACACTAAAAAAGTTGTTAATAATAGGAAAACCTGAGCATGTAGTATATAGGAACTCTATCTTTAATTTTTCTTTCTTTTTTAAAAAAAAATATTTTTAGTAAAATATAGCTAACATACAACATTGTATTAGTTTCAGGTGTGCACCATAGTTATTAACATTTATATACCTAAAGGAATGATCTATCACAAATAGAATGCTATCACAAATATTATTGACTCTATTCCCTATTCTGTATTTTACATCCCCATGACTTATTTATTTTATACCTGGAAATTTGAACTTCTTATTTCTCTTCACCTTCCAAAGCATTTAAAAATTTTTCAATTACAGTTGACATTCAATACTATTTTATGTTAGTTTCAGGTGCACAGTATAGCAGTTAGACATTTATGTAACTTACAAAGTGATCCCCCAACTAGTCCAGTACCCACCTGGCACTATATATATTATTACCATATTTTGGCTATATTTCCTATGCTTTACTTTACAAAAAAAAATCTAATACTGTTCTGTAATAAAAGTTTTATTAAAAATAAATTTTATAGACATTTTTACTACTAGTAAAATTACTCAATATTAAGTTCTAAGAGTGAAAAAATTGTATCAAAATATATTTACATTTAAAGTGTTTTAATATATAGTTTAAAATTGTCCTCTAGTTGGTTGTACTATGCATATAAACTGAGTTTGTAAATACATATTTATCAACACCATCCTCTACTCAGAATATTATAATCCTTTTAAATATCTTCAATATGCTAGATTAAAATTTGCATACATATTTTTAGTAATGGAGTTGACTTTTTATATGTTAATTGGCCATTTATATCAATTTATTAGGAATTATATATACATAAATTAATGGGAATATTGTAACATTTAAAATATTTCCATAGTTTGTTTTCTTGCTTCTACCCATGTTTAAAATTTCTGGTGCCAGCAATATACTCAAAATGAGACAAAAATCTTCTGAATTAAGTCAGTGACAGTATTCAGATACTCATTCATGTTTCATGTTGTTTCTACCTCTGGGAAAGGCAATCGAGACTGCCTTTAGCTATAATTCTACTATAAAAGATAAAGGAATATTGTATAACCAACCAATGACCGCAGTATATTTATGTGCGATTTAAATTTAGAACAAGGGAACTATTAAGTATTTTTGTATATGTTTCTATTTTTTGGTTTGCAGTGGATAATTCTAGGTAAGAGCAAACTAAATATGATAACCTTTCAAATATAATAAAAACTCAAGATAATTGTGAAGATCAAACAATTTTCACAACAACCAGATAAAAAGATGCAAAATAGCTATCATCTTTTGTCACAATACAACTGTTATATAAATTGTTTCTTATTCTGGTTATTTCCAGACTTTGTAATCATTTTTCCAGAAATATATTGCTATGAACTAAAAATCATGCAATTATAATAATCCTCATTGAAGTGAAGATCCTCTTTAAAAATCAGGTCTAAAATAAGTATGTTCTTTATAGGAACCAATTAAGTAGTTTTTACTGTAAGTCAACACCCAAAACAAGACTAGAATTAAAAGCCTCTACATAGACTTTAAGCATTTATACCAAAGATAAATTACTGACCAGTATTTTATCATTTTTCTCTTTAAAAGTGCCTGAAGATATAGGATAGTGTTTTTTTCCTGTACTCTCATTACAGTTTATGAAAACGGCATCATTACTCGAAAAAAAAATATTTTCGTAAATCAGGTTTTTGGATGGATTCCAAATTTCTACTACAGAACTCAGCATTAATCAATGGGTTGTCTATACTCACATTTCCCCATATGTACTTTCAATTTTTTCAATACATAAAAAATCTGATTGAGAACATTTGCTAATATTCATTGAGCATGTATTAATTGTTGTTCTAAGGGCTCTAAATGGACAGTTTTATTTAGTCTTCACATAATTTCATAAATCAATATTATTAATCCCCAATTTTACAGATGAGGGACCTAAAACACAGAATGATTAAGTAGCTTGCCAAATATCTCAAAGCTAAGAAATTAGACAAATCATTTGAACTACATGGTCTTCTTCAGAAACCATATTTTTAACCTTGCATTGTGCTCCTTTGTAGATCATAAAAAGATATAGCTATTGAGGCAATATTGGAAGAAAGATGCTGTGAAAGTAAAAATACTATGTGGAAATGTAGGAGAACACAGGTAATATGGAGCAACTATAATGATACAATTCAGCTTGATGATATACAAAATAAACTAGGTCCTTTTTTTAGACATTCGAAAACATTTCTTGAATGTATAATATATATTTCAGACACTAGGTTATTGTTCGGGTGGAGAGAAATAAACATGAATGTTACTCTATGGAGCTCATCATCTAGTTATGGAAATATATATATATAATTATAAGTCATAATAATTGTATAAAAAGAGAAATGATGGTGAGTTATGAGAGGTTATAATGTGGCTATTTCTAGGTTGTGCAATTGATTAGGCTCACCTTAGGGAGAGACAATGAAGCTGAAATAATGAATGAAAAGGCAGTAACTTGCTTTAGGTGGTACAGTTCCAGATTGGAGCTGGTTCAATGACATGAGTAGGTAGATCAAAGTGGCATTTTTAAACTTAAAGAAGTTTTCATCTATAGATGAAATGCAGAAATAGAGGTGAAGAATATAAAATTACCTAGAGAAATAGGGGTTGACTCTTAAATACATTTTTGCATTTGGGCTATCTTTGAAAGACTTTTAGCAGGGGACTAACACAAATATATCACCCTGACTTCTATTCAAGGTGCTCGATATGGGAAAGTGAATGATAAGGGGGAATTAATTGTAGTAGGGTGAGTGAAACGAAGTCTTTAACCAGAGTGATGGTGTTATGGATAGAGCACATGGAAAATACAAATGCAGAATATGTAAATATATCTTGTATGAGACATAAAAAAGAGAGATGAATTGAAACCTCTCTAATTTGCTTAACTTCGTGGATGGTGATCTCATTCATTCAAACAGAGAATGCTAGAACAGGACATAATATTTAAGAAAAAAACTGAGTTCCGATTTGGATATGATAATATAGAGTTGTCTTTGAAATGTTCAAATGCAGGTGCCATGTTGAAAGAGGGTGATAAGGGTCTAAACTTCAAAAGTGAACTCTCTAATAAATAAATTTAAAAAGTAAGTAAAACCACAAGTGTGAATGCTATTACCAAGAGAGAAAGGATACAGTGAAAAGATAATAAATAAGACCAAATCTTGGGAACTTCTAACATTCATAATCTAAAAAGAGGATGAGAAAATAATAAAGATTAATATGAATGGACCAGAAAGATGGCAGGTGTGGAAGATCAGAAGGGTATATTATTCATGAAAGCTAAGGGAAAAGGGAATTTCAGGAGAAAGAGAGTGATTAATACTACATAATGCTACTGTGAGTTTAAATAAGATACTTAAAAATGTCTATTAAAACTATTGACCTAGAAAAAACAGGTAATTTTTTAAAATAAGCTGATGGAATAGCTTCATTATTCTTTACTCTCACACTGTCTTTTCCTCTTTTTTCCATGAATTGTGTGTTTGTTAAGAGAGGTGAAGTAGAGGTAGGTTAAAGAGGAATATAATCGAGTCTACTTCTAGCTTGCACAAAGGCAGTATGAGTGATGTAGGTTATGTGTATACTCTTAACATTTATTTAAGTATTTAGCCTTAGAGAAATGTGTTCATTCTCAAACTAGCTATAAATGGTCTACAGACAATGCATTTAAAATGTGATTTTCTCAGTTTGCAAAATTAACCACACTGACTCCTGCAAAAAACACTGTGTTGTCCATTTGGTGGGTGACTAAGTGACCATCATCCTTGGCCATCTAACCTGCTTCTATTCAGTGGGAATTTAATATGAAAATTTGGAGAATTACTATGCCCAGGAGGGGAGTTGATTTAGGCACCAGAACACGCTGAGATAAACTGCAGCAACTTAAAACAGACTTTGATAAGGGGTAGTGTGGTTCTTTCTGATGGTTGTAGACACAGTGGTAGTTTGCCTTTAAGCTCTACTCTGATTCTAGGCTAAATGACTGAGCTTCTACTCATTTCTTTATTCAATCTAATTGTGGTTAATTATCTCTGCTTCTCATACATGACCATTACTGTGTATGGATTTATCATTCTAACTTTCTGGGCCTTGGCAGAACATTTAATTTTTACATTACATGAGCTAAGCTCATCAGACCTCCACACACGCAAAAAGGCCAATGTTAAGAAATGAGAAATCTTCATGAACAAAATAAATGGAGAGATGGATATTAGAATTCAAGGCATTAGTCTCAACAATCATTTTCTCATTTCTCAGTTACAACACTAATGCTTTGTCTGTTCGTGGTCATTTAAAAAAGCAGAGAACATGTTATTTTAGGAGTGTGTGTGTGTGTGCGCGCGTGCGCGCACGCACTCATGATTGTCTTCTGATCGAATTTCAAATTGGGTAATTCTTTACCAACTTCCTGAACCGTAACGTTATTTTACTGGGGCAATATCTATTCCTTTCTTCCCTTATTAATCAGCATCATTTGTTGTTACATATTTACTATGATAGATTTCAAAGCTAATTCACTAATGCTCTAAAATGGAAAGTCCTAGTTACTCTTCTGAAAGGTGATAAAGCAATCCAATGTACATAAAATGAGTATCTTCTTTGAGCAAGACACTTTGAATCAATTAGAACATCTGCAAGTTTGTTGTTATTTGAAGCAGAATTTTATATTTAACCACCGAAGCTTTTCAACAGTGCTATAACTTCAGACCAAATGTTGACATTTATTACTATCAAATAGGAACTTACTGTTTGGGGCTTCTGTTTTAAAAGGCACTAATAATATCTGAAGTCATATTTCCAACTTAAACCTTTCTCTTTCTTCCCTTTACTCCCCTCTTCGACACCTTCCTTCCATATACTTTTAGCAGAAGTACTCAAAACTACTTGGATGGAAAAGCTATCTTGACTTTATTCATATAAAGACCAACACCTTAAGTGGTTTTCAAGTTGTTTCGATGGTTATTGCTTATCAAGTCATTTCTGTCTCTCTGTTTAAAATACACAAAACCAAATGTACTTCAAGCGAGGGTAAAATAAATCAAATAATATGTATTCAGTCCTTTCCTAAATGCCTGAAACAAGTGTAGTACTTATAAAAAAAAATGACAAGTGCTTAGCTGCCTTTTGTTTTCTTTTTCAAGCTTGAAATTATTTCTGAAAGGAAAAAAGAGTCTACTGTGGACATTTCTATTTCAACAAGACAACCAGCTATTATGTGCTAAGTAGCACCACCAAGATAAGTACAGAAAATAACTTTAAATGAACAAATATAATTGTAAGACCTTGAATGCAATTGATACATCTCTAAGAGGTAGATTCTGAAATAGGAAAAAAAAAAATACTTCACTTCCCTCAGAAGATAAAGAAATATAAATGAAAAGAAAACATTGGCTTCTTTACATTGAAAATAGATTTAAACTATTTTATTGACTAATTGGTAAGATATTCATTTGAAGAATTATTTAATAATTTTTAATTTACTACAGTTTAGGAATTATACAAAATTATCATATATTTCATTAGTAGAATAAAAACAATAAAATATACAGCAAAAGAAAGATGTTACCTGAACATCTCCATAAAACCAGGATGTTAATGCTACTTGAGCATTGGGTTAGTTCATTTCCTCTTTAAAATCTGTGTGAATTTCTGATTATGGTCAATGAAAATTGATGTAAATATTTAAATGGCCTAAACATACTAATTTGTAGACATCTAGCCAGCAGCTAATGTTTAGTTCCTTTATTATTCTATGATCTTCAGCCAACTTTCACTTGCTCACCTCCAACATTTGTTCATTTCACCTTCTCTGCTTAAAATGTTAACTTTACACACACTCTTTCTTCTCCTCTTTCTTCCTCTCTTCTTAGTCCTTCTACTTCTTCATGTTCCAACCCACAAGCACTAATAATACTCCCTTTACTTCAACCAGTCAAATATTTTCAGTTTCTCCTTGGAAAATAAAATCCTCTGACTTTGGAAACTAAAGTAGAGATTTACCATACATCCTCTATCTCTGCAATTATAACTAACTAAAATATTTTTTAATTGTATAATTGTTTGCTTGGCAACAACCTATGTGGACCTATCAATTTATGTATGCTGATCATACCTGCTTTAGTTAAAATCATCCCTGTGTTTTAATATTTCCTGACATAACCATTTGAGACTATTTCTTTCTTATGCTTTTATTTAATCCATATTAAATTATGAATACCTACTCCGACACATTTCAAAATTAAAAATTTTAGCCATTAAGAGGTCTCTTAGATTTGCTGTGTGCAAGTGATGATGAATAAATGAGGGAGGACAAAATCAGGGCACGGACAAAGACAGCACACCACAAGAGTTAAGAAACACCAAGGTGTGCCTACTTAGCCCACTGTTTGGAACAGACCCTGACTACTTAGAACAGATATTCTGCAGAACTGAGAAGTACCATTATTATTATTCATCTTACATCTATTAGGAAATAAGAGAGGGGAAAAATGTTCAAATGGTAGATTAAAAACAATAACAACAACAAAATTAAACACTTGTGTATATACGAGACCCAATCCCATTCCTAACAGAACCATTCGAACAGTTCCCATTGTCAAGCATTGGTGTATAGCAAGTGGCTGGCAGTGGTGTCAAGTGGCCCATAAAAGAGAACATGCCTTATATCAGTCTACTTAACTAAGGACTCATGGTTCTGTGGTGTCTCAGTGTAGGCATCACTGAAGAGTTTATTTGATTTGACACTACTTATACACAAAAATATAAACTTTTTATTTATTTATGTATGTTCATTTGTGTAAATTGTGTCTACTCAAAGATACATATTCGTATCTATAAGTATAGCTAAATGTTTAAGCTCTATGCAGTCATATATTACTTAAAGCAATATCGTTTTTTTTTTTTTTTTTTAAGTTTTACTCTTTTGGCTGAATACTAGTACTATTTCTGTCTTCTTTCTGATCTTGGACATTATAATCCTGCTTTGTTCTCTTTGGCATCTTCTCTGCATCATCTTATTTCTTAGTTAAACATCAACACAAGTCTCTGTTACAAAGTTTCAAAGAGTTCACCTCAATTTTTAGGCAATATTCTTTAATCAAGTCTTGTTGTACAGTAATTGTGCCCAGCTGCTAATAAGAGAAATATAAAATCTTAGTGAATCAAACAAAACTGAAATTTATATTGCCTTCTCATAAAAGAAGTATAGAATTAAGAATTCCAGAACTAATAAGAAGGCTACATATTGCCAGCAAAGACACAAACGCCTTTAATATTTAGCTCCAACATTCTTAGCTCTCTTCATCCTCAAAACCAAGGACCTAAATAATTATATATATTCATTTTTGGAGGTCTTAGTGCTAGGCAGAAAGGAGATTAAAGGTAGTGGTAGCAAAAAAGGTACACGTTCGCCCTCTGTTTCACTCTTAAGGAGTTTCTCAGAAGTGCCATTGTCAACTCTCATTTATATCTCATTGAATACCTTAGTTGTAAGGGTGTCTGAGAAATGTAGTCACTTAACTGAGTACACAATCGCATGCAATAAAATAGTAATACATTCATAAAGAAAACATAACAGGCTTGAAAGAAGAAAGTACTATTCTCTGATTGAAGTGTTTTGCTCCCTTAGCAAAAATAAAGTAGTATTGTAATCAATACTCCAGCTTTCTCTGAGTTTTTATACTATCTCTTTAAATTTGTAATTGCCTCAACATTACAATATTGAAATGTTCTACTTTAATTTATGTAATTTTGAAAATATAAGAGAGGTAAGTCAAAGAACTCAGGTGTTTAAAAAAAATAATAGCTTCCTTTATACTAGGAAGTGTGTTAACAAGTGTGGTTGATTACATTATGCTTCCAAATCATTTATTTCTCTTTCTTTTTGTATTAGAGGTTTACATACCTTGGCACATTGCTATGTGACTTGCATTACTTTCTAGCAATATACTTCCTCTCCAATGTCACGTGTGGCTGTGTGACTTACTGCAGTCCATAAAAGAAACCAAAAGTGGTATAAACCTATTTTTAGAGGAAGTTTTATGTGCTGTTGTCTGTTTCCACCAACTATCTTGCTCTTTTTTCTTTGCCATAAGAATAGCATGTCTGAAATGTTCTGGAAAGTAATGGCATACAGAGTAGAGGCAAAACACTTGACAACCACAAATGTATAGCACAGGCAAGAACTAAACTAATGTTATTACATGCTACTAAGATGTTAAGATTATTTATTATCATTGCATACATTAGCAACAGTTGACTATACTCAAGTACATAAGTATTATTCTAATACATAAGTATACAAACAAAAATTCTACTTTTTCTTTTGCCCTGATGCTATTAAAATTTCTCAATAAACACATAGGAACTAGGGTGTCACCTCCACTTGAGGGGCATCATTCTTCCTCCTCATACATGTATGTTTTAATCATTGCCAGAGACTGAATTTGGTGAGTTTATCTTACAGTGTCCATAATTAGTTCCCATGCAGGTGAGGTGAAGAAATATAAAATATACAGAACTGCTCCTCCCATTTTCCCTCTTCCTTTTTCAAATGTGAATTCTCATACTTTCTCCAAATTCTCTTATTAATAAAGAAACAAGAAATGAAACATAGTGGAAATCAAGCAGATGGCATTCAAGTGAGACTTTCATTCTTTCAGAAATAGTTAAACTAAATCAAAGTTGCCCAAGGAGAATAAAAATGTGGTTTTTCTCTCATTGAACTTCAATACATTGTCTGAACATGCCTCTAGACATCTAATAAGGAATTTTGCTGCTATTAATTTTAAAAATGAGAAAAAAATTAGTGGATTTTTTGCTTTTGGGGTACCAAATAAAACTGCTTTAAAAATTTTCTGCATCAGTTGGCAGGTTACATTTTTTCAGAATTTAAAGCAACTGCATTTAACATAAAGAAAAAATATAGTTTTTTTTTTTTAAAAAAACTTACGGGTATGATTTTTAACTCTTTGACTTGGTATGTGTACATACACATATATATTTTTCCTTCTTTTTTCTCTATACTGATTTAACTTCAGTAATTCAATCTTCATGTAATTCAAATATCTTGTGTCCCTTTTAGAAATAAGATTAATTGAAACAAAGGTAGAAAAAGTGATCTAGTACTGGGTGATTTAATAGACATTGTTTAAAAATCGCAATCATGTGCTTTCAAAAAGGAAAATAGTTTACGGAGAGGATATAATGGAAAAATAGCACCAGAGCCATCACTGGAACCCATGATTTCCATTATGTGACACAGTTTTAATTAGGACTAATTAACAGAAACTAAACTTCTTCAGGTAGACGTCACTAAAGAAATATGTTATACTAAATCTCATGCTGCTGCAAGTTGTAATAGAAACAATGTCAGATACTTATTGTGGTAGGCAAAATAATGGCTTCCCAAGATACCCATGCCCTAATCTCCTGGTCTTGTGAATATGTTACTTTACATGGCAAAAGGGACCATCCCAATGTCTTTAAACACCATGAGATGAGATTATCCTGGATCATCATGGGTCTTTACAATCATTCTCAGCTATGGTCAGAAAGAAACATGACTAAGGAAGAATCATCAGAAACATGCTGCCTTTGAAGAAGGGAGAATGGCCTATGAGTGAAAAAATGTGGTGGTCTCTAGATTTAGTAAAAGGCAAGTAAATAAAATTTCCCCTAGAACCTCCAGAAAAGAACATAGCTCTGCCAACAGCTTGATTTTAGCTCAGCAAGACTCATTTCAGACTTCTGACATCTAAAACTATAAAATAATAAATCTGCATTCTTTATACCGCTAAGTTTGTGGTAATTTTTCACGGCAGTCTTTTTTGGTAATATACTTAACCAAACACCATTGACTTTTCCTGTTGCATACATAGCTGGACCACATTTCTCAATTTCCCTGGAATTTAAGTGAAATTTAGGGCCATCTTCATGGGCATGTGGACTGTGCAGTCACACGTGACCCACGTGTAGAAAGGCCCTGTGTTGGTTTAATGCACTGTTACCATGGTCATGACATTCTTAATAATGTTTAAACAGAGGCTCTATGTTTTCATTTTTTTACTAGGCTCCCAAATTATGTAGATGGTCCTATTGAGACTATAGGACTGAGTTTGGCCCAGTGACATTGATAAAGTTGATATACGCCACTTTGACAAATGAACTCTAGAACATCAAATTAAATTAAATTATATTAAATTAAATTTAAAGCTTCCCCATTCTCCACTATGTCTCTCCTCTTTCATTTGCTAACAGGAACTAGAGGATCCTGTAAGGATACAGAGAGCCCACTAGACTGGGAAAGCTAATGGGGATTCTGTGCTCGCTGGGCACTGTGAATGTGACTAATGGAATGGAGCCGAAGTGAAAGGAGGTAGACACACATATTGTACATTAAGCCTCTGTTTATGTGTATGCTGTATTGTCCCTTCAACTTAACTTTCAAAACCTAAGTCCAAAGATAAAATTTTAAAGAATTTCAAGATGTCAATAGCAGAACCAAGCACGGTATGGTGCCCTTCTGACTATTGAGTCTTCTGCAACTGTGCAGGTCACAAACCCATGAAGCCACACAGGATTTAGTCTTTTTTTTTTTTTTAAATGAGTGAAAGGTGAAAGCCTTTAATTATGGATAATCATAACTCCTCTTTAGAACCAGAACATTGAAAATACAACTTAAAAGAAAAGTCTTATATAGAATTACTGACATGTTTTTAGAGAGCCTGATTATCAGATAAAAATAATAAGCAAATAAAACTTTTCAAGAAAAATGTCAGTAATCAAAAGAGCTAGTTCTTCTCTTTGATCAGTTCCAAAGATCTATTTGTAAAAAGTAAAGGAAAGAAAAAGAGAAGAAGAAGAAACAAAGAAAAGCAAAAAACAAAACTGGATCCCCAGAATGACACTGGGGAACAAAACCCCTTGATTTGAAATGCGGTATTAGCTAGAAATAAATTTTCATTGTGATTATCCTGTATATTTGAGAATTGTTTATTAGAGTAGTTGGCCTTTCTGAATAAAATGTAGTTTATACTAAAACAAAAGGATCTTAATTACCTGAGCAAGAAATAATATTTTTAGATATAACAATGGAAGCTGGAAGAAACATCAAGAATAACAATCGTTTATTCAGTTGTTGTTAATAAATAGAGCGAATCTTTTCCTACCCTAATCTGACTCCTCCAACCTGTAATGTCTACAGGCAAGGTAAATAAAAACTTAATTCAGATTTTATTTTTCTATAGTTCACACTGTGGAAAGTTAGCCATTTCCCGGTTCAAGCCTAACTTTGATGACAGAGTTAAACCTTCACAATGATTTTATAACTACTGCTTAGAATTAGATTTTTTTTTTTCTGAGAGTTCTATTCCCTTTCTTGTGTAGCTATATAAAGAATAAAGAGAAAGCCACCATGTAAATGTTTAGTTATTCAAAGTTAAACTACTTTAACATAAAATTTTGTGTTCTCCTTTTCTTTCACTGCTAATTAAAACTTTATAGTAGTCATTTAAATGATAAGTAATATTAATGTAGAAAGGAGGCAAGAGAACTAAATGTTAAATCAAGCTACATTCAGAGACTGCAATATGCTGACCAGGAGGAAACCTGTAGAACAAAGGAAGATTTCTGCTGGGATTGCTAGCAAACCGTTGACCCATACTGTGAGTGGAAAACAGGAAAACAGTCTTTAAGTCAGGCCCTTCACAAAATAAATCACAATCATTTATTCCTTGGGCTAAAATCATGGGGAACCTATGGATCAAAGGCTGTGAATTGTCCGCAGGTCTTCTTCCTACATAATCTTACCTTTCACACTGTATGCCATACTATCAAAGGAAAATGGGTAAGCAAAGACTTTAAATTGTAATTCACAGAAAGTAAGAATGATATAGAAACTGAATACCTCGAATACTCATTCAGAGTTCCTCTCACTGTCTTTTTCTCTGTTCCTCTATTGTCTCTGTCCCTTTGAGTCTCTCTCAGCTCTCTCACTCTTTGGCTCTGAAGGAAACCCTGCTCTGTCCATGGAGTGTCACCTTTCTCTAATAAATGTCCTTTTTCATTCTGACTCTGGTGTGCACTTGAATTTTTTCCTGCATTCTGTCAAAAACATTTTCCCTCTTAGCGCAAGGCCTCTAGGGAAGAGGGCGTGGAATTTACTCTATCCTGCAGCAACATTATACCTTAACATAAACCCTCACTGAAAGTGGTTAAACCAGAAGTGTCAATGATTGCTTTTCCTTGTGTGTTTTAAATGTTTTCCTTGGTTGTCATTTTCATCATTGCCTTGTTCCAGTCTTTTAATTAGGTACACAAAGGTACACAAAATGGCCTCACTGAGAAATAAGATGTTTGGTAGGAAAAAAAAAAAAAAAGGCATATAAATTGTAGTTCTGTAGCTGTTAAGAGATTGAAAGGCCCGGAAGCTATTTTGCTATTATTGGCATGGTTAAAACGACTTGGCTGTTTTGATTCTTGAACTAAATGAAATAAATGTACAATATGCCAGTAGTTCCAAACAATGATTCTTCTTTTACTTTTCTGCTCCACTGAGAGGACTGACTTTACTGTCAGTAAAACTTATGACAAGGTTGGAAGGGAGATTGATTTGAGGGTGGAAGGGTGATGTTAGAAAATCAAGCGAGATTCACAAAACATAAAACTGCATGTCACTACACATCAAAATTACACTTGTGGTTATCTACAAACAAGTATTAATTGATTGAATACTTGTGTCTAGCATTGACTCAATAAAAAATGGTATAGGAAAACACTTCTTTATAAATAAACAAAACTATTTCTAATAAGGATTTCAAAATACTTTGTAAGAAATTGAACTTATTTTTAATTGCAAAAGTCTAGTAGCTAAAATCACATGAAACATGACTTGTAGGGTGAAAGAAATTAATGTTTCAATTACTTATTAGGTCAGCAAATATAATTACATCTTTAGTTTTCAATTATATTTCTAGAGAGAAGAGAATTTTTATTAATTTTTAAATTACTGCTACTAGAATATGTTATATTTTTATGCTGAGAATAATGGTGACTTATGTTTGAAAATTGCAGATAACACAGATACATATTTCCTCTTTCTCTTGAAATGTTAAAATAATAGTAAAACAAATGCAATTAATATCATAAACCACAGCAATAAAGAATATCAAATGGATGCCACAAAAAATGAATAATGTTAATAAAATTCCAGAAGACAGAAAACAGTAAACACAGTGTTGACTAATGACATGAGAAAACCACAGTCTAGTTGACAAACAGAAGGGATTATACCTAACAAGCTAGCTAAACTGCCTACCAGGCTATAGAAGGCAGGAGTGAGAAGTAAGGTTGACTGTAAGGTCACAGGAATGATAGAATGCCAATGTACAATTCCACTCTACATATGGGATGATCTAAAATCAGGTTTCATCACTTTAAATAAAACATGTTAGGAATGACTTGGGCAAAAATAATAGGCATCAGTGCCCCATTCCTATTCTTACACTTTAAGGTTCCTCTTGTGTACAGCCATGCCACCTTGAACAAGCCCAATCTCGTCTGATCTTGGAAGCTAAACAGGGTCAGGTCTGGTTAGTACTTGAATGGGAGACCACCTAGGAATACCAGGTGCTGTAGGCATTAAAAACAATTAATAAAAAATATATATATATAAGATTCTTCAGCAAAATGATCATGTTCCAGACACTCACCCAAAAGAAATATACTCCAGGTGACAAAACTCAGATAAGTGAATACAGCAGCAAGTCAACCTTCCTTTGACTCATTTAAACTTGGATAATTAACCATTCCTCTCCCCTCATACACACAATATTATAAAATGAAAGACAAAGACCAAGATAAAAAATAAATATATATTGCATCCATTTGAAAAGATATAGTGAAAAGAAATAATCACAAAATAAATAATATTTCCTGGAAACTAAAAGCAAAATTTAATATGCTTAAAAAATAAATTAAAAAAATAAAAAGTAAATTAAAAATCTCCCTAAACAAAAAACATGAAAATACGTAGAAGTAAAATTGAGAGAGAAAAGATAAGACATAAAAAATGATAAAGTATTAGAAAGTTATCAATAATAATATTAATACAAGGAAATTTCTCTGAGTTAAATGCTTTCACATGAGAAAGGCCTGAATATAAATATAGTAAATAAAAAATCATCAAAACTTAGATACACTGAGAAAATTTTAAAATTCTAAAAAAAATTCTGAAAGAATAAAAATACTGTAGATGAGATTAGATTCATTGTTCTTATAAGACAATAAATGAAGTTATGTCTTCAGGGTACTAAGTAAACAATGATTTTCACTAGAAGCCTTCCGGACTAATTTACTTTTGTTTTTTATTTTTAATTATTTTTTAAAATTGAGATAGTTGTAGATTTGCATGCCGTTACAAGAAAGAATACAGAGAGATTCCCTTTAACACTTTGCCCAGTTTCATCTACTAGTAGGATTTTACAAATTATCGTACATCACAACCAGGAAATTGACACTGACACAATTCAACAATCTTATTCATATTTCCCCAGTTGTTTTTCTTAACTTTCATTCGTATGTGTGTGTGCACACACACAGGCACACATTAACTCCTATACAATTCTGTCACTTTATAGTTTCATGTATCTACCATAATAGTCAAGACCCTAAAGAATTTCAACACTTCAAGGATTCTTCATGTTGTCCTTTTATAACTAAATCCACTATTCTTCATTTCTGTCCCACTCCCATCTCTCACCTCTGTCAATTATTAATCTCTCCTTTACTTCTAAAATATTGGCATTTTGAAAATGTTGTATAAATGGAATCATATAGTTTGTAACCTTTGAGGATTTTTTTTTTTACTCAGCACAATTTTCTAACTATTATTCCAAGTTGTTTCAAGTATCAATAGTTGATTTCTCTTTATTGCTTGCTGAATATCAAATAGTCTCTTATACATGTACCAAAGTTTAACCATTCACCTACTGAAAGACATCTGGACTTATCTCAATTTTTCAGCAATTGAAAACAAACTGCTATACACAAATGTGCAGGTTTTGCTGTAAACCTTAGTTTTTATTTCTATGGGAAAAAAACCCAGAGTTCAATTTTTCAGGTGTATGGTAGTATTTATATACATTTCTAAAAAACAGCTGAACTGTTTTTTTGAACTGCTATACCATTTTAGATTCCCACTGGCAATGTATGATTGATCCAATTTCTCTACATTCTTGTCTATGTTTGGTGTTGTTACTATTTTTTGTTTTTAATTTTGGCCATTATCCTAAATATTTAGTGATATATCATTGTCATTTTAATTTGTATTTCCTAATGACTAATGGTGTTGAACATCCTGGCCTACATTTGTAGTATGTAAATCTAATGTCAGTTTCATTATCAGAGCTTTTGTGGTACTATTTTGATCTGCTTGGTTTAACTGGTGCTGTAGTGGCTCCAACTGTTCTTTGATGGTGCTGCCTCAGGATGTGGAAGGGGTTACTGTAGGCCTGAATGTCTGGCATCTCTCGGTGGGAGAGGGTGCATTGGGATTTATTCTTGTATACCTCTCTTTCATGATGATGTTTCTTGTGCCTGCAGGGACACAGATGTTTCTTAGGCCTAGCCCCTTGTGATAGCTAGGTCCTTTAACTCTTGCCCAATATACTGTCCTTTGTCAGAGTCTCACTGAGACAAAAATTTTTCCTAAACCACCTTGTTTGCTGTGGCTGCATCTGTTTTCTCAGTTCCACCTGCTCATTTTCCTTTGCTATGTGGGAGAAATGAGTCTGGGTACAGCAGGAACAAAGACGCTTATCAGACCAGGGCCATTCGCTGTCATTTTGTCCCTTATATGGATTCTGCCTACTCACCCTGGTGACTCTGATCAGTGTAGGAGACATTTAGTCACATAGGGACCAAGATGCTTCTTGGTCCAGATCACTTTCTGCATCTTGTCTCTTCTGGCAGCTCTACCTACTCATTTGGGTATCTCTTGGTGAATAAGGGGAGTTTCAAGCCTAGGGGGAAATAGTGCTTCCACTGGCTGCTCATTTCTGTCAGAGCTCACAATTAATCCCTTTTCCAGTATCAGGCTTCCTTGGTGTTTTCAGAAGTACTTCTGTTTGGAGAGGAATGACCTGCCTTCTGTTGTTACATTAGGTTTGGGAAATGGTAGGTCTGGTGCCTTCTGTTGAGTAAGGGAAACAAGATGTCCTGCTGCCACTGTGTTGTACCTCCAATTTTGGTGTCATAAACCAGCTGGTGTTCCTCTTACTGCCTTTCAGATTTTTTTGGTTGCATCTTATACCCTTTCCGGGTTATATAGCTGTCCTTAGAGGAGAAATGATTCTACAGCTTCTTATCTGGATCAGAAATCTCTTAATTGACCTTTTAGTATGTGCTAATAATAATATAATAAATCAGAAAATGTGTTTTTAAAGAATAGTTGAATTGTTTTGTTTTGTTTTGTTTCGTTTTGTTTTGGAAATAAACCAATAATCATTATAGTTTTGACCTATTCAAAACTTAAATGCTTATTTTTTTAAAGTCCACATGGTTCTTTGGCTTCTAAATTTTTTTGTATTAAAGTATCGTTTAAACACTACTGATGTTGAAATAACAAGAACGACTATCATTTTTACAAAATCTGTGCAAGGTGAACAATGTTTTATCCTTTGAAAGAGGTAAAAACCGGATCTCAGAGAGATTCACTTAATTGTGAGGAGTGTAAGGCTAGATAGTTCTGTCATAGACTGAGACTGAAATGGAGATCTATATAGCGTAATACAATGTTTCTTTCCTTATCTCTAGATTTCATGATTTTTAGACTCAGCCTTCTAAAAATCCACATAGATAAATACAAAAATATTTACCTGGAAATCCTCAATATACATGAGTTTTTAAGCTCCCCCCCCAAAAATAGATATATTCAGTGATAGTATAACATTAAAAAACGCGGTTTGAAGTAAGACTTTTATTTCCACACATCCAACTTTCTCTACTTCCAATAAAGCTGAATAAAGTACTTAATCATTCTGATTCTGTTTCCTTTCTAAATTGTATTTAATAATATTCACCTCAGCGTGTCATTGTAATGATTAGCCAGAAAAACAATCCAAAACACCTAGAATAATTCCTGACACATAAAAGGCACTCAATAATGATATATTATTATTTGTTATTGCTATTGATATAATATTAATAATGATAATAATGATGAAGAAAAATAGGAGGAAGAAAGGGTTCTTCAAAAACATTGAGTCATAGAAAGGATGTAGTCTAGCCTAACAAATCAAATAAAGCTAATTATGTTAATACAGATGAGAAATATGAGAAAATTGGAATATATAATGAGATAAAGCACAGGTTAAGATGAGCAAAGCAAGCAGAAATAAAAATAATTTTATAGATTTAAATCAAATTTTTCTCATCAGCATTTACTTTTCATGTAGAGGCAGAAAAGGGAAGATTACATTGGGAATTCAGGGAGAAGGAAAAAATATGAGTTGAATACATTTAAAATCTTCACATATTCTTGTAAACTTGTTACAGTCTAAGAACAGATCACTGGCTGAGCTTTAGAATTGGGGGAATTTCATGCATATTCTGTCCAGTTAAAGTCTCCAAAAGCAAAAGGCACTACCACATTGAAAGAGCTTTGAACAATATTTCCACTGAATAAGGAGCTGAAATTTAAATGCTGATGACAATATAAAGAGAGAAAGTAACATCCAAAATCTATGGCAGCTGCCCAAGATCATAAGCAAATGTCCAGTACATGGCATGTATTAGGCATTAAATGGAAGATTATAAGTCATTTGATCTAATAGTTATTATACCAATAAGGGAACTGAGGCTAAAAATTAGCAAGGTGAAAAATGTAGCATTTCTCATCAATGTAAATCACTGATGGAAAAGATAAATAAAACAAAGCAGAGCACTCTATTTCCGGAATCATGTTCACTGGTAATATATTACAGACCATTTATAGAAATGACAATATAGAAATATCAATTATGCTAATATAGATATCTTGAAAGTAGACCATAAAGAAATTTCGTTATAAAAGATAATAAAAATTTCCCCAGGGCATTTTAACATAAAAACAAACAAGTAAACAAAAGTATATTTGCAGTTAACCTTTTTATAAACTCAACAATTATTTTGTGATTTGACAAATAAATTCTGAATGCTCTTTTAAAATTTTCATTTTCGTATTTAGTAATTAAACATGCGATACATGTTGGATATGGAAAGATATATATGGCTTTTTGTAACAAGTAGTTTAACAAATAGTGAAACAGATACCTCATTAACTAGATTGTTTAACCCTTATGCCACTTCCACACCGTGTCTCTTAAACAGACTGAGACAAATTCTTAGATTATTTTAGGGACATAACGATTAGAAAAAGGCTTTCTAAAGAAGTCGATTTTCAAGTATGGCATAAAAGATAGGTACAGATCTGGTGGTGGAGATGGAAGAAGAGTAAAATGTTTCAGACATGATCAAAATTACAGAAATATATTAATAATTTTGTAAATAACCTAAAACCTGGGTGAAGGCTGTGGGAGGTCAAGGATCATGAGAGTATTAGGACATTAACATCAGAGATTAATGCTAAAATCCTAGGTTGAAGCCAGTATTTGAAGAGTTAAGAATTATTTTAAGTACAAAGAGAAGCCACAGATAAGTTTACGAGAAAGAAATGGCAATTTGATATTTCGATTTTAGAAGACAACTGACAGATACATGATGGATCAATGTGAGATAATAGAAACTGAAGATCAACAGTCCATTCAGAAGTCTACTAAACAATTCTGAAATGATCTAGAAATGACAAAGACCTTAATTCATATAGTTACTGTGAGAATAAAGAGAAGTGGATGGCAAATAATATTTTCATTTGCAAGAAAGTAAAAAGGTAACCTACAGAATGGGAGTGAATATTTGCACATCATTCATCTTAAATGGAACTTATATTAAGAATATATTAAGAACAATAAAAATGCAATAATAAAAAGATAACACAATTAAAATATCAGAAAAGTTTCTAAATAGATATTTCTCCAAAGATATGCAAATAACAGTGAACACATAAAAAGACACTCCACATCATTAGCCATTACAGAAATGCAAATAAAAACAATGAAATAGCACTTCACACCTGCTAGAATGGTTATAATCAAAAAAGAAAGATAGCAAATATTGGTGAAGATGTGAGAAGATTAGAATCTTTATATATTGCCAGTGAAATGTAAAATTTTGCAGCCCCTTTGGAGAAGAATTTGGCAGCTCTTTAAACATAAACATTGAGTTAGCTTATGACCTAGCAATTCCAGTCCTAAGTATATACCTTAGAGAAATGAAAACATATGTCTACACAAACACTTGTACATGAATATTCATAACAGCATCATTCATAATAGCCAAAAATTATAATAAACAACCAATGTTAGTCAAGTGATGAATAGGTAAATGAAATGTGGTATACAAGGGAATATTAATAAGAAAAAAGAAAGGAAGTACTTACCTGTGCTACAATGTGGATAAACATTAAAAACATTATGTTAGATGAAAGAAGCAAGTCAAAAAAAGAAAGATTACATATTATATGATGCCATTATATAAATTATTTGGAAGAAGCAAATGTATAGAAACAGGAAGTAGATTAGTAGTTGGCCAGGAGAGGGAGGGTTGAGAAGAAAGTGAGAAATCATTGTTAATGGATAATTCCCTATTCTTCTCTTTTTGGGGGTGGGTGATAAAACCTTATAAAATTGTGATAATGGTTGCACAACTCTGGGAAGATACTGAAAACTCTTCCACCTTACACTTCAATGGATTAATTGTGTAATAGTTGAAATAAATTATATTTAAATATAATTTTTTAAAAAGGAGTGGGTGAATTTGAATATTTCAGAAGTAAAATTGGCAGAATTTAGTAATTCATAGAGTGTTAATGAATAAGGTTGTCAATAAAATGTCATTCTGTGATTGATCTGTGTGACTGTGTGACTGTGGCACTGCCACTATCTATAATTAAAAAAGTGTAATTCAAAAATTCAGATGGAAGGACATGTTTGGGGAGAAAAAAATTAAATTTCTTTTTAGGTATTTTGAAATGAGATGTTGATTTTCTTAGTTTTTCTTTGTCATTCATAACATTCCTGTAGAGGACAGGACAGCTATTTTGTAAGATATGATTCAATTCTGCAACACATTTTTTGTAGGAACACCACAGAAGAGATATTTTGTTCTTGGGTATCACATCGAAGTGCAAATGATGTAGATGTGTCCTATTACTGATAAAGTTAACTTCAATCCACTAGTCATGTTTTTCCAATGTTAGATTTTTATTTTTCTCTTTGTAATTAACAAATATATAATGGAAACATGTATGCATTTAATTGATATAATTTCTTCTCTAAATGTTTTATTGAATTCATCCATAAAACCATTTGACATGGAGCTGTTGCTATTGTATAGTGGAGGGAAAGATTTTTAATGATAAATTCAATACATTTATTTAATAGAGAAGAGCACTTCAGGTTATGTATTTCTTCTTATGTAATTTTTGGCACTCTTTGATTTTCAAAAAATTTTTGTATTTTATCACAAATTTCTGTATTGATCACAATTATTCACAATTTTTCATAATATTTCTTTCTCTTTTAAATATTAGTATATCTTCAGGGACATTTCCTTATTCTTTCCTGATATTGATTCTATTAATACATTTTTTTTTTCCCCCTTGGATTAGCCTGGCCAGAGTCTTATCAACTTGATTTTTTACAAGTAATCCATTTTTTATATTCTGATATTATCTCCTGGTTTCTTATTTTTTAATCTCATTGTTTTTTATTTCTATCTTTATTATATTATTTTTTCTGCTTGCTTTAGGTTTAATTTGCTTTTACCTTTCTAGTTTCTTAATGCAAAAGTTACAATTACTGGTTTGAGACTTTTTTATTTTCTAATATAAAAATTTAATGATACAAATTTTTCCCAAAGCACTACTTTAGTTGAGTCCTTCAAATAGTGATATGTTGTATTTTCATTTGATTTGTTTTTTAATTTTCCTTGTGATTTCTTTTTTGATCACTTAGATATGATTTTTTAGTATTTATTTTTATATTAATCCCATTGGTTAATTGCATGATTTATATATTTTTAAATTTATTAATTTTTTTAATGTCTTAGACTCGTGCTTATTATGATAAATGTTCTATGTGTACTTGAAAAGAATGCATGTTCTGTTCCTGATGGAAAGTGTTCTATAAATATCAATTAGATCACATTGGTTAATAGTATTGTTCAGGTTGTCTATATTTATATTAATTTTCCGTATATTTTTTCTATCAGATGTTGAGAGTAAAGTATTGATTTGGCCAACTATGATTGTTGATTTATTTCTTTGTTCTATCAGTATTGCTTCTCATATTTTGAAACTGTTTTTAAGTGGCTATATGTTTAGGATCACATGCCTATGAATTAAACTTTATATCATCATGTAATGCCTGTCTTTAAACACAGTAATATTCCTTGTTACAAGTCTACTTCACTCATTCTTATTATAGTCATACCACTTTGCTTTTTATTAGTGTTTACATGGAACATATTATATTATTCTTTTATTTTTAATCAATCTGTGTTTGACATTTAAAATGAGTTTTATACAGCATATATTTGGGTTTTGCTCTCTATCCAATTTGATAAGCTCTGCCTTTTAATTGAGAGTATTTAGAACACTTACACTTAATATAATCAAACTGCATATAAATATAACTTAAAGTAATTATAGTTGGATTGAAATCTACCATTTTGCAATGTGTTTTTCTATTAGTTCTATCTGTTCTCTGTTCTTTTTGTTCTCTTTTCCTGACTTCTTTTAGATTAACTGGGTATATTTTTTTCCTATTCCATATTATTTTCACTATTGGCTTATTAGATATATCACTTTTTAATGTTTTTGATTATCATTCTTGAATAGGGCTTTTCAACCTCAGCACCATAGATATTTTTGAGTCAGACAATTCTCACTTAGTTATAGGGGCCTATCTTCTGCCTTGTAAGCTGTGTAACACATCCCTGGGCTGTATCCACTAGATTCAGCAGCACATCTCAATTATGATGACCATAAATGTCTCCAGCTATTGCCAAATGTCCTGTGTGTGTGTGTGTGTGTGTGTGTGAAGGATGAAGGAGTAATCATATCTGGCTAACCTCTGTTCCGGAGTTATCACAGTATAATATTTAATAATATTATACCATTTTTATGTAGTGTAAGAATCTTAGTGCCACTCATTCTTGATACTACTGTTGCCAAGTGTTTTATTTTACATATGTATAAACATAATATATTTATAATATTTGTATAGCTGTTATTCAGAGTATAATTTTAAAAATTATTAATTATGATTACTTTTGTATTTTGTTTTTCCAGCCGTGTTCATTTCTTTACATATACCTAGTTAGCTTTCTTGATAATACTTCCATCAGATTCTTTTACTTTTTAATAAACAAATAATGTAATTATTTATAAACAAATAATTATTTTATTTGTCTGAGGTTTTTGGTCTTTATTTTTTTTAGAGTAGTTATAGGTTCATACAAAAATTAAAGGGAAGTATAAAGATTTCTTATATATTTCCTACCTGCACTCATATATAGCCTTTCCCATTATCAACATTTCTTACTAGAGTGTAAAATTTGTTAAAAATGATGAACCTTCATTGATATATCATCACTTAAAGTCAATAGTCTACATTACTGTTCACTCTTGGTGTTACACATGATATAGATTTGAGCAAGTTTTAGCGACATGTATCCATCATTATGATATCATACAGAGTATTTATACTGCCCTAGAAATCCTCTGTGCTCTATTTTTTCCCCCTTCTCAACAGAACCCCTGACAACCACTGATCTTTTTACTGTCTCCATAGTTTTGCCTTTTCCAAAATGTTATATAATTGGAATCATACAGTAGATATTATTTTTGCTTTGACTTCTTTCACCAAGTAATAAGCATTTAAGTTTTTTCTATGTCTTTTCATGGCTTGATAGCACATTTATTTTTAGTGCTGAATAATAGTCCATTGTCTGAATTTACCACGGTTCATGTAACCATTCATCTACTGAAGGACATCTTAGTTGCTTCCAAATTGTGACACTTATGAGTAGAGTTGCTATAACATCTGTGTGGAGGAGTGTTCTTTAATCTCTTGGCCCAGCTTCAGCCATAAACAGCTTCTGTGTTCTGAGGCCTTGGAGGTGGGATTTTGTCTCTGCATTCCTGATCCTTTTCTTCAATGGCAGTTAAACTCTGCTTTGTGTCTGTTTTAAGTACTGAGTGAGAAACAGTTTTTTGCTCCACCTTGAGCAGTAATAAATCTCCATGATTCCCTGGAGCTGAGGAGCTTCCAGAAGCCTTATTTAGATGGAACCTGAGTTATTCAGTTTATCGTAATCCCCTGTTTTTTCTCATCCTGCCTGGGTACTTCAGTACAGAACCTGGGTATAGATAAATCCATACCACTATTAAATTTCATTAGAGAAGAGCTGCCATGCATAATAATTTCTATTGTTAAAGAAATTTGTGTTAAGAGAGGAAGTCTGGCAAAATAGTACTATTGGTTGTCTAGGATTAAAAAATAATAAATTCTAAAGTCTAGCAATATCTAAGTTCCTATTAGTCATTGGATAATTACTTAACTTCTTGGAACACAGATTCTCCATGTTCAATTTAATTAAATTAAAAAATTAGATGTACTTGTGCATGTTACTGTATTATCAACAGATGAAGAAAATACAATATTTATGTCAAAGAAGTTTGAACTCTAACTTATGAGTTATTTAATTAATATTTAAGATTTATTTATGCTAAAAATTATGTGACTCTAGATTCTTATGTCAAGAGGAAAAAACTCAGATAAAAAAGAAATAAAATTATTTAGACACACTAGGTATTATTTGAAGTTAATGATACAATATTGCTTAATTCAGCCTGACAGAATCTTATTGATTTCAATTTATATGAAGAATTAGATTTATGTTCCTTTTGTCTCTTTTGATTAATAGAATATCTCAGTTTATCCAAGGATTCAGTCATCCAAAATCCTCCTGTGTATTCTAATTCAAATAAATTGAAAGTTTTGTTCCACTGAAACTTGGCTTAATAAATAAAAGAATCTCTAAAAGTTAGTTTGAAACATAGTACCTCTAGAATTCAGATAATAAATACTTTTTAGTATTATTAGATATATTTCACAGAAATGATCATTGCATCAAATCTATTTTTTTCTTTATTTAGAGTTTTGAATTTTGATCTTTTCCTGGACTAACAATATGTGGTAGGATGCTCTCTTATGATACATGGAAACGGCAATGTGCCACAGCTCCCAGTCAGTTACACGATCACGAGGGTAAACAACCTATACTCTATAGTGTACTCCGCTATCAATGTTTTTGGATATTATGTCTTGTGTTTTCACGTTCCATCATGTCTACAAAATGCCCATCTGTGTGTCATGCCTCTGGTGAAAAGAAGGCTTTTACTCTTAAGATGAAACTCAAGATAATTGCCCAAAGATAGGCTAAACTACACTGTTCTGTAGGTTAGGTATATTAAATGCATTTTTTACTTATGATATTTTCAATTTACAATAGATTTATTGAGGCGTGACCCCAATGTAGGTTGAGGAGCATCTACATTACACAATAAACCTTCAGAGAGGATGTATAAGTTACTATAGAGTCTCACTTTTGTTGGAAAGAATATAGAAGATATATAGATAATATTTATTGTTATTTGCTCTAATTTTTGTGAGATTATGTTTCCTTAATACAGTTTGTCTTAAAATACTACACTTTTAAGACACTAAAATGACTACTCATGATATTTGGAAATGTAGTAGTTGCCATTAGCTGAATAAATTATGTATGTCAGTAAAATAGTTTTCTATTCCATTAAAGAAAATATTTTTGATATCTATATATTGACAATGAAGCAATCCGTATGCTATAAACTTAATTTATTATAAAATTATTTGTTTGTGTGATTTAATGTATGTGGTTGAAGAGAGAATAAATGTATATGTGTGTATTTACTTATCTATCTATGTATCTTACCTCTGTTTATCTGGGGAGTGAGAGGATGGTGAGTCTATCAATTTTTTTATTTTTTGACTCACTAAGATGTTATTTTCTTTCTTTCTTTCTTTCTTTCTTTCTTTCTTTCTTTCTTTCTTTCTTTCTTTCTTTCTGTCTGTCTGTCTGTCTTTTTTTTATTTCTCTCTCTCTCTCTCTCTCTCTCTCGCTATAATTTGAAGGTTCCCACAACCTATCTGCTCAGGTTTGATGACTTGCTAGAATAACTCACATAACTCAGGAAGGTACTCTATGCATGTTTCATGGTTTATTTAAAAGATACAAATGAACAGCCAAATAAAGTGGTATATAAGAAAAGGTTTCCAAAGGTCCCAAGTATAGGAGCTTCTATCCCCATAGAGTTGGAGTGTACCACACTCCTGACAATTGGAAATTCTACAAACCCCATCATTAGGGTTTTTTTATGAACGTTTCATTATATACACATAATTGATTAAGTTATTGGCTATTGGTTACTAACCCAATGTCTTCTTCCTGGAGGTTGAAGAGTGGGGCTGAAAGTTCCAAACTTCTAATTAGGACTCGATCCTTCTGGAGATCAACTATCATTCTGAAGCTATCTAAGGGGTAATCAAGAGTGCTTCATTTGAATAAAGAATGTTTCTATTACATTTATTACTCAGGAAATTCCTAGGGTTTTAGAAATTCTATGCCAAGAACCAGGGACAAAAAACAAATATCTTTTTATGATATATACTCTCAATATTGTTTTTTTAATTAGAATATACACATTACTTTTGTAAGAAAACAATATAATAAATAACAAAATATATTAATAAAATATAGTCTTTATATAAAATATCTATACAGTAAATGTAAAGTTTACAAATAGTTGTTTCATACACTGGATGTATCTGAACTAAATTATTTCTTGAGAAATGTATAAAATATATTAGAAAGCCTTTAGGGTATGTTGAACCAGGTTTCCATGGTCACCTATGCAGTATGATTTAAGAACCACTGAACCACCTCTCCTTATCATCACCACTGTTCTTGCCACAAAGGTTAAATCACTGCATAATGTGCATTTGTTAAATCTGTTTCTTGCATGGGGTGCATGCAAAAGAAACACCAACATTGAAAATAAGCACTGGGAGTTTTTTCATCTTCTAGTTATAAGTTTGTACCTTTTAATAACATCTCTCCAATTCCAGGCCTTGATAACTACCATTTTGCTCTGTGTTTCTATGATTTCATCTTTTTTATATTCCACGTATGAGTGATATTACATAGCATTTGACTTTCTTTCTACAACTTATCTCACTTAGCATAATGCCCTAAAGATTCATCCATGTTGTTTCAATACATTTTTTTGGCTGAGTCTTTAACCACAAAAGCATAGATACATAAAACTTTGAATTAGAAGTAAGTCGATAGATCACCTAGTGTACTTTCTGAGAAATGTTTGATTTTCTCTAGGCCATAGGTTGGCAAAATATTATCCTTGGAACAAATCTGGCTCTCTTTCTGCTTTTATTATTTTTTAAAAATTATTGGAATACATGAAGAAGATAAAGAGGAAGGAAGAGGAGAAAAAAAGAAAAAAAAGAAAGACAAAGAAAGAAATCTTGAATATCAATGCAATCCTTGACTTAAATCTCACAAATGTTAGAGAAAAATTTTATTCCATTTTTCGTTGTTGTTTATTTTTAACCTCCATACAAAAATCTCTTTACAATTCAGAATTTTCTCATTTTTGTTCAGTAAGCCTATATAGTCCAGCTTCCATAATTAATTTTTATCTATCTGGTGAAACTCAGACCTTGCCAGTGAAAAGCAATCTAGCCCATTTCAGATCTTTTCAGTTATGCCTCTACTCAATTTGATCAACCTAATCAACAAAATAAAAGTCTGGATTTCAAGGAACAAAATATTGTTTCCTCTTAGTAAGGCACAGGCTACGATTGTAACTATTCATATATTTTTTGTTTTACAATTTATTGTAAATTGTTAGTTTAGTACCAAAGTTTGGTTCAGAGCAACATAGCCCCAGTGAACTTCAAATGTTCAGTTCCTATTAGAATTTACATCTGTCAGGCAAGTAATTGCTTAATTTTGATGACAGAAGACTGAATGAGATATACTGTTACTTTCAAGGAACTTGCAATATAGTAAATGGCAAAATAGTACAAAGGTAAAGTTAATACAGAGAGAATAAATATTACAAATTGATATCATGCATCAATTTCAGAGTTTAATTTATATATGTGAGTGTGTGTGTGTGTGTGTGTGTGTGTGTATAAAATTATTTGGCTTTGTACTAAATAGACTGATAGGATCAAACAAAAGACAATTGAATTTTGCTTTCTGGGAGTTGTTGGACAAAAATTCAGAGCATACAGTATTTTCTGAGAGAACAAAAACTGAAAAACTGGAAACAGCAGTGCTCAGAACCCTTCTGTGTGAGAAGAAGCTCTGTGAAGGGAAGAGATAGAGGAAGAAATGTCACTGACATTGGTCCTAGATAAATGTCAAAACAGAACAGAACTTAGATCCTGGGGTTATTCGTCAAAGATAGAGATCAATTTACACATGTGTCTTGGCAATTGTTAAGGTTATTTGGAAATGCCTTAGAACTGAAATAGAATTATTATTCAGTTTAGCTTCACTTGATCACTGGAAATGTTAGGCTATTTAGCTTTATATCTCCTGAGATTTTTTTCCCCTCTTATAGTTTTATCAAAATATAATTGATATACAGAAACCTGAACATATTTAATGTATATAATTTGATGAGCTTGGACACGTGCACACAATTATTAAATCATCACCACAGTGAAAGTAATACACACATCCATTACCTTCAGAAGTTTCATTGCTCCCTTTTGCTTTTGTATGTGTATGTATTTCTGGAAAGAACACTAAATGTAAGATTTATCTTCTTAAAATTTTTAAGTGCTTAATATTGTTGACCATAGGCATTACATTATACAGCAGTTCTCTAGAATTTATTCACCTTGGATGGTCAAAACTTTACATGCATCAAAAAAGCAACTCTGTTTTCCTCTCCCTCCTGCCCCTGGCAACCACTATTCTACTCTTTGCTTCTATGGGTCTGATTGTTTGATACCTCATATAAGTGGAATCATACAGTATTTATCTTTATTTGAATGGCTTATTTCACTTAATATAAGGTCCTCCAGGTTTATCCATATTGTTGTATATGGCATGATTTCCTTCCTTTTTTAAGGCTGAGTAATACTCCATTATATATATATATCACATTTTCTCATTCTATGCATCCACTGATGGTCATTCTGATTACTTCCACATTTCAGCTATTTTGAATAATGTTGCAATAATATCCTTTAAGATTCTGATTTTAATCCTTTTAGATATATACCCAGAAGTGCAATTGCTGGATCATATGGTAGTTCTATTTTTAATTTTTTATCTGCATACTATTTTTCTTAACAGCTGTACCATCTTACATTATTACCAACGGTGTGTAAGGTTTTAATTTCTCTATACCTCCCCAATGCTTATTTGTTTGTAATTGCCATTCTAACATATGTGAAGTGATATGTTATTTCCTTAATAATTAGTGATTTTGAGTACTTCATGAACTCTGAGATATCTGTAAGATGTGGTAAGTTGGTCTAAATATTCCAACAATACAAAAAAACTCACTTTGCATGCGATTTTCACAAAAAAAAAGTGATGCTTTTAAGAGTTATGAGAATATTCACCTGAAATCTGGGCCAAAATCACTGAGACTCCCAAGAAGAAAACTCCAACTCCAAAATCTAGAATAGCCAGCACAGCTGTGAAGCCAGTTTGTGGGGCTTACTAGGGCAGCAGCTGGGCATGGACTAAACAAAGAGGATAATTCCAGTGCTTTAGAGGAAATAAAGCAATGAAAAGCACAGCTTAATCTTCTCTTGGTGAAGAAAAAAAAATCTTATTTAAAAAAAAATCACTAAATGATCGGCACTTTAAATAACAATGTCATTTTTAAGACACTCTGAAAAGTTCATGTTCTTCATCTCCTCCACACTCATTACTGTCACTCACTGATGATTGCCAAGTCAAATTTTCAGCTCCCTTTGATTTTTAAACTGGGCATTTGAGTAATTTAATGTTCCAATTTGTTGAGAAATTTTCACTTAAAACAGGAAAAACAAATAAGCATAACCTTTGGGAAATATGAATTACACAATTTAGAATTTCCAGTGTCCCTACCATTGAACTTTAGGGCAAAATTCTAAAAACAGACTTTATGAGGAGGATTAAAGTTTACATTGATTGAATTATTTCTTCAAATGTTTTGTTGCAAGATATTTCAGCTTTACGTTGATAATCAGGGGATCTTGGAAAAAGAATAAAGTATTGCCAGATGATATTAAAGATAAATTAGGTCATGAATGAATAAAACAAGGTTTTATATGGCTTAAGAGCAGGACTTGTCAATTAAATCCTGTATGGCAAATTAAGCTTCATTTTTGCCTTATATGTCCCTTTTCTAAAACCTGTTTATATTTCTCCTCCCACCTGCTTTTCAATTGTCAGGACTCTTATGCTTACTTGAAAAAATAATCAACAGAAAAATCTGAATTTTTTCAAAGATGTAATGCAATTTAAAACAGATTTGGTATGTACAAAAATGGCTTCATCCATTTTATTGAAGTGTATATGCAGCCTCATTATTTTTATGAGAATCTGATGTTTGTGTATGTGTGGACTGTATGTTGCACCTGAGCATGACAAAACTTCTGATTATTAGCTGATAACCGAAGACAGAAACCTGTATCCTAGAGGTAGACGAGATCCATTTAAGATCCAGGAGGATTTCCTGCCCTGAGTTTAATGTACATAGATGCTACTAAGCAAACTACTCCCACAAGTATTTCTAAATGCAGGAAAAATATACTTGACAAACATAAATTATGAGATATATATGGTTAATTGTTAAATGCATGATATAGAAGATGTATTCAGCATATGAGTTTGTGGGTTGTCAATTAAAAATATCTAACTCTCAGAAATGGGCAAAAATGATCACGGGACATCCTTTCAGGAGAGTGACAAGTGACGAGCTAACCTTTGGAGGAATATCTGATTCTATAGGGGTATGCATTTTTTTATTCTTTCTATAGCTAGACTATTTTACAACTTTATAGGACTAGAAGTTAACTTATGAAAAAAGTAATAGAATGCAAATCGTCATTGCCCAGTAGGGCTAATATGGGCTCATATGTATAAGCAAATGTATTATTTTTTAGGGCCACCATAACAAAGAAACACAGACAGACTAGCTTTAAACAAAGGAAATTTATTTTCTCACCATTCTAGAGACCAGCATTCTGAGATCAAGGAATTGCCAGGTTGGTTTCTTATTACTCTTTTCTCCTTGGCTCGTAGATGGCCATCTTCTCCCTATGTATTCACATGTTTTTCTCTGTGTGTGTCTGTATCTTAATTTCCTCTTCTTGTAAGGAAACTCTCCAAATTGGATTAGGGCCCACACTACTGACCTCGTTTCAAATCAAATTACCTCTTTAAATGAATTTTCTCCAAATATTGTCACATTCTAAGGCACTCAACATTAAAACTTCAACATACATTTTTATGGGGAAACAATTCAGCTCATAATGTGATATTGCTTGATACATTGAAGGAAATCTAAGAGGGGCTCATTTATATGTGCAAAATATATTTGCATATATGTATATACACATATATACACACATATATGCATGCCATATTCTATACAGGCTTTCCTTTTTTGAAAATTTTATTTATCAGGAAAAAAATAAGGGCTATACTAGTGGTCATTAAGTTAAGTCCTATCTTTTGACTAAGGAAAAGCAATCTCCAAACCAAGTAAGAAAGTCATGTGATTTAAAAATATTTTACTCATTGCCTATGTTTGTGCTTAACAGCTATTGTTTATAGTAATATCCTTGATAGACAGTGGTCAAGTTTGTATTATAGAATCTCAGAATTAAAAATCTTCAGAAAGGTTATGAAATTTTTGCCTCAACTACTATATGGAAAATAAATCCTCAAGAGAACTTTGATCCTAAAATTACAAATCACCTTCAGTTCTTTCTCTTCTTCACTAAGATAAGAGAAGGAAAGCAGTAAAAGGAAGGCAATGTGATATATGTTTTGACAACAGATTAGCTCTCTGTGGAATTCCATAGTTATTGCTTTGTAATTTTTATTTTATTTTATTTTTAATCAAAACTCTATTAAGGCCCACTGGGGCCATTATTGGTTGAACTGGCTGACTGGTAACCTTTTCCATGAAATGAAGCTGATTTTAAGAGAGCCAATGATATAGTCGGGAGAGGAGGGAAAGCAATAAGTACAGATATTGATATAATCAGACTCAGGTCCTGGATTAGAAGAGAGACAGCAAGCTTTAGTTCTGATGACTTGCAAACTTGATGGAAATCTATACTCCTTATTGCACAGATTATCACATGTTAAAAAAATGGGATCTAGTTTTGCTTACCTCAAAGATCAACCATTTTAAATTGTTATATAAGATTTTTAATGTTAATAAAAGAAACAAAATAAAACACTGTGATAAATCACCAAAAATATTGTTTTACTAGTCTTATTCCAAAACTGTTATTACTTTCTAAAGTTGTCTTGAAGCTCCCAGTGCCAGCATACCAAATTGTTGTCAAGATGATCCATGCCAAAGAACCTAAAGAGAGCCTCTTTAAAAAGCTACATTTGCCTATAAATTCAAGATGGTGAGCTCCTCCAAAAATAATCTCAAGGTGATTCGTAATCTATCAATGAAGTACTTTCTAACTGTGGGTTTACCCTGCAATGAACCAAATAATTCATTTCCATTTTTATTTACTTTCCCCAAGTCCCAGTTTTTTTATGTGTAAAGCAAGAGTAATAGAAAACCTAACATACAGAGTTATTATAAAGATTAGGTATATTAACATTGCCACCAAAGGTCCTTAATAAATAACATTTTTCTATGTAAATGAAGATATATATTTTATTGCAGACATTCAGTGATAATATTAGTGGAGTACCATGTTTAAACATTGATTTTATTAATGTGATAAGCCTGTGTTTACATCATCAGGGTTTATATGCATGATAGTAGCCATAGAAATATGTCAAGAAGAGTGTTTTATTGTCCAGATAGAAGATTATGAAGCCCTGATTTAAGGCAGTAAAGGAAAAGAAGAAGAAATTATACCTATGAGAAATACTAAGAATCTAAAATTGTCAAAACTTTATCACAAAATAGTGGAGCAAATGAAGCAAATAGAAAAGTCTATATATATATTTCTGAAATGTAAAATGGAGATATTATAGGGAAAATCTAAACAATTTACAGGTTCTTATGATATGCTTTTTCTCTGCCTCTTTGACCTCCTTTTACATGGTAGAACAAAGAGAAGTTTTAAAAACTGTGAACAAAAATGCACCTTTAATTTACTTAAATCTCTTCAATGAGTCCCATTGTTTTTAAGATAAAGTCCAAAATTTCCATATGATCAAAGATTGCTCATGTCTCTGAGATTATTTTATGCCATATCCCTTCTCGATTTTCATGCCTAAGCCACACGGTCCTCTTTTCATTTCTAAAACAAAGAAAGTACTTTCCCAACTCAGATTTCTCTACCTGTTGAACCACTGCCTGGATGCTACTCTTCACATGGTTGGTCAATTCATCTCCATCTGGCTCATCTTAAAAATTATCCTTTCAGAAAGAACTTTTCTGGCCACTCAATCTAATAGGGACCTCAAATTATTTTTATTATTATTGTGTTGCATTTTTTTTTTTCTGGAGGGCAACTCTTATGACATGTTAAAATACACTTATTTATTTGCTTATTATATATCACTTCCAAAGACTTTCAACTGAGTGAACGCAGGGACTATCACTTTGCATTAGCCACTTACACTGTATGCCCATCGCCTGGCATGTAGTAGTCAGGTAATACTTATATTACTATGATAGGATGAATTCCAGTAGGAAACACAGATTTTTGGCTTAAAAATGTCCAAAATGGAAATGTAGATTTGTGATCTTTGCTATACACAGAGTAATTAAAACCTTTGGAGTAAATGTGATGAGAGAACAATTGAAGGAGATGTGGACTAAAATTAAATCCTGGAGTGTATACTTATTTAAAACAACAAATATTTTTTTAAAATTTATAAATGTGATACATGGTTGTTATAAAATTAATCAGTAAAGGTTCTACTATGCACTACACCAACTAGTTCTATAGGTAGCCACTGTTAACCACTTAATAAATATCTCCGAATACATATTTTAACAATGTACATAAGTTAAATAAGTAAATAGGGAAAATTGTGTTCAACAGAATTGCTCCCAGGTAGATTATGCTATATGGTTTGGAAAAAAAATTTTCACTAGACAATTAAGGCAAAAGGAAAGACCCCCTAAGCAACTAAAAGAACTGAACTATTGTAAAATAAGAAAAAAAAATTAAAAAGGGGAACAATTTGTCTTTATCTCTGAAAAGATAAGAAATGTTATAAAAAGGGGTGGGAACAGGAAGATAGCTGAAACTTTGGGACTCTGGATTTGCATTTCTTCTCTACCTTCCCTTAAATTTTAGTAAAGAAGTACCATAAGAAAAACAACAATAGGAAACTTCAGTGTGTGTGTGTGTGAATATGTGCTAAATCCATCTTCATGCTTGGGCAGAGATAGAGAAATAGAAAATCTGGAGAGGATATTTACTGTCCTAAACAATAGAATTGAATAATGGTTGTATCTTATAAAATTTCCTAGTAATAACTGGATAATTTGTGTATACTTTTTTTTAACTGTAATGGAAGCATACTCTAAAAATTATACTGCAACTTCTTTTAATTATTTTGGCACAAAATTAATTCTATGTTAGTACAGGATTAAAAAGGATTTTTAATCCTTTTTTAAACAGCTGAATGAAATCTCATTGTACTTTATTATTCCATAATTTATTTCTTATCACATATTTATGGACTTTAAATTTTTTCCCATATTTTGCTTATTGCACATTGAAACAATAAACAACTTGAACAAGATTTCTGTGCTCTTTATAAGTATTTTATTTCTATGTTCCTTGATATAGAATCAGGCTCAGCACATTTTGATTTTGATGAAAATCTACTTCCCAAAGGCATGTTTTTTTTTTATTATTATTTTCACCAGCAGCACGTGGAAATTCTTCTTTCACCACATCCTCTATCCACTAGTACTGTTTTCAATTTTGTTAAAAACAAAACCTTGTTAATCTGATGGATGAAATATAGCTTGTTGATGTTTTTAAGTAGCAGTACTTGAACTGTGAATTAATTTAGTCATCTTTTGAATGTCTATTTACTATTATTTATTTGATTGTTGTATTGAATACTTTTTGTTTGTTTCCTGAATCAACCTGATCTTTTCTCTATTTTTCTCTTCCCATTCTAGCATGGACAGATTACATTACTTCCCTGACGTCTACATGATTTCAGCTCAGGCTGAGCCTCAATATAGCATCATCTCCTGATAGCGTAGGTGATGCTGGGAACCAGCCTGCTAGCTGATGGAAAATCAATTATACTGGACCTCTCTCTTATGAAAAATACAATACTTTGTCCTCATAAAATAAAATATAGTCAACATATGGATTTCTCAAAAAACTTCAGCTCTTTGTAGATTTCACCACACAACATTGCACCCAGCCAAAGGACATTCATTTTTTGGTAAAGGACATACAGCAGTGACTCAGATCCATGGTGTATACTGGTTTTATAGTGTGTCCCATCCACAAACAACTGGCCTGATAGAATGATGAAGCAGCCTATTGAAGGCTTAGCCATGCCAATAGAGGACTTCACCCAACAAGTCTGAGGTACAGCATATATCTCAAACTATCAACCAGCATTTTGTACCATCTTCCCCGAACCCAAGATATAAGGAAACTTTCTTCATTATCTTTGTTTCACTTTCTTCATTATCTTTGGCTCAATAGATTTTGGGGTGCTTTGCCTAAGGAAGTATTGTTTCCATTAGGGAACATGGCCATGTTTTCTATGAAGCAAAATTTGAGACTTTCTCCAAATGAAATAGCATTTCACAAATCTTAAACGTTAGGAAGAGGAATATTGCACTGGCTAGAATTATTGATCATGATTATTAAAGGAAATGAGTTGCTGGTATAACATTTTTGCAAGAGGACTGTATTTGAAATTTAAAGGATTGATTTGGAGTATATCCTAATAATCCCTTGCCAAATAGTCAATTTTGGTCAATGAAAAACTGCAGCAATCTGATAAAAAAAAAGATCATCAAGTATTCAAATCTTATAAGAATTAGGATTTGGGTCATTCAACCTGTAAAAAATCCATTTGGATAAACTTAGAGAAGAGGATAAGAGGACCTGGAATTAATTGAGAAAGTCAACTATGTTATTTAACGTAAATCTTGTGATTAAATATAGAGACACTGACTGCAGCATCTCTTTTTTATGAAATTAAATTGTTTATATTCTTCCTGTTTTATTTAGGTTTTAAAATATGATTAAATTGGCAATATTTTGCAGTGATATTATAATTGATGGGACTTCATGTATTCTCCATATTAGAGACACAAAATTTACTTAGATGAAAGACAAGAATAGAGGCTGAGGTGCAGAGCCATGGAGGAGGCTGAGAGGCAAAAGGACAGAAATATACTGAATATATTTTGTTTTATCCTTCAGATCCTGTTTCACTTTTTTTTTTCTACCTTGCTATCTGTCTAGGGATGCTAATGAGCATAGATTACACAAAAGGAGTTGTCAGAGAGAGAGAAAAAAAGAGAGAGAGAGAGAGAGATGCCAGATATTAAGGTGGTCAAATAGGACAATAAGCCAAACTAAAAGTAGTAGCCAAACCTTTATTTACTTACTGAGACAGTATAAGCAATGGCCAGAAAAAAGACAACTCCTGTTCGGTTGCTCATGGGCGCCATTACTCCAGCAGGAAGGTGGCTCAATACCTAAGATGGTCGATGGCTCACGACCAAAGTTACAGCAGAGGCTTTCCGGGCGGCAAGATCAGCCAAACAGAAAAGTCCCCACCCTGTAACTCCACCAACATCCTTAGATCAGCCAAATGGAAAAGTCCCCACCCTGTGACCCCACCGACATCCTGGGCCAGAACCTTTAAAAACCGCGCCTATACCCCAGGCACGTGCGACTTCTCTGGCCCCTTTCCTCAGCACCAGAGAACCTTGCCCGCAGACCCTAATAAAGCCTGTTTTATACTTCGCTTTGGCTCAATCTCACCCTCATTTTCGTCTTCTCTGGCCGATAAACTCCCTCAGTGTTTCATTTTCCCCCTACAGAATAACATTGGGACAAGGGTTATGTGCATCAATGTGGATAGGGAGATCATCTCTCTGCCAAGAATGCCACCAAAAAAAAAAACTCTCCTATCACACCGTAGAACTGAGGCCAGAGGAAGGGAGAGCTGGAAGGATTAGGAGTGTAAAAACACTGAGTACTGAGTCAGAATGGAAAAAAGTATTTTTAATTTCCTCACCTCCTACAGTGGCCTAAGCAAAGATACCTGGGAAGGGCCTCAGCACAAAGTCCCTTGATAAAGAGGCCTCTGAATACAGGCACCAGATCTAGGACTACAGACATGTATAAGAGCATGACTGGCTGTTCAGTGAGAGGTGGCAGCGGGTAGGGATAAGTCTTTAATTGTATCTCTCTTCAGAGGTTGTGATGCACTGGCTGTGTACCTAGTCTGTTGTGAGGTGGGTGGCTTCCCTCCATGAGACCTGCCAGGTAAAGACTTTATAATTGCCTATGATCAGGCCTGAAAGGTCACACAAAAGATTTTATCTTGGAGCTGGATTTCTCAAGGATTTTATATTATCTAGGTTCTCAATGGATTTAGCTAATAAGGATTCTGAAAGAATAGCAGGAGGAGAAAGAAAGGAGAATAAAATTAGAGTATTTATTTCATGATAATCCTTTTCTCCACCATTAGGCACCTTAAACCAACTTGTGTCCCTGGACTGAAGGTCACAGCTCTCCTCAGGGCAATCAGACTCTCACAACTCTCTGTTACTTCAAGTTCTGGTAATTATTTCTTTTTTTGTTCATTTATCTAGGGTTGGTATTAGCTGAAATATCATTAAACCTGTGCCATGTGGTTTCCCTCCAGTGGTCCCCAACCTTTTCCGCGCCAGGGATTAGTGTTCCTATGAGAATCTAATGTCTGATGATCTGAGATGGAGCTGAGATGGTGATGCCAGTGCTGGGGGAATGGCTGAAAATACAGATGAAGCTTTGCTTGCTTGCTCACCACTCACTTCCTATTGTGTGGCCTGGTTTCTAATAGGCCTTGGACTGGTACCAGTCTACAGCCTGGGGTTTGGAGACCCCTGTCCTACACCTATGCCTCATAAAAAAAATCTTTGTATTGTCATATTTCGAATGTTTTAACTGACTTTGACTAAGATTCTGGCTCATGTATATTACTTGATCTTTTAAAATTTCAATTGTTTGTCTTTCTTTTTCATTTTTAAAATAACTATTTCTATATTTATTTATTTATTATACAAATATTATACGAATATTTATTCAGCACTTATTGGAGTCAAAGTTTATTCTGGGCCTACACCTCTGTAGCATTGAACAAGTCCAGCCCTCTTGAGCTTACATTTAATGAGGAAGAAGGGAAGAGAGTAAATAAATAAGTACATAAAAATATCATATGCGAGAGGAGAATAAAGACTAAGCAATGGTGGTGGAACTGCTGTTTTATGAGGGATAGTGATTGACGTCCTTGTCAATTAGACAATCTTTGAGCACAGACTTGAAGGAATTGAGGAAGTTAAGAGCCAGGGAGGTAACTGAGAGAGGATTGTTATAAGAAGAGCATCGCAAGTGAAATGGCTTTAAGGGAAAAATGTGCTTGGTATGTTAGAGGGACAGTTAAAAGTCCAGCATCCTTTAGTGAAACAAACAAGGGGAAGAGTGACTGAAAACAAGGCCATATTGGTGGCCATGGGTTGAACCATCGGATAGTTGTTCTTGACTTTGGCTGCACAAGTTTACAAAAGACCAACAACCAGGCTTCATCTCATTCAAATTAAATCACAATCTCTTGGGTAGGGCTCCAAAATTCATGTATTTTGGTAGCTTGCCAAAAAATTGTAGTGTGCATCTAGATTTGAGAATCACAGAGGAAAAGTATTGTTTACCTTCGGAAGAGTTTGGTTTTTACTCTGAGAAGGATGGGAAATCAATGAATGGTCTTGAAAAAAAAGGGAGATATGATCTGATTTCTATTTTCAAAGGATCCCTCTTTCTGATATGTTTTAAATAGACTGTGGTGGAAGGTGAATAGGGGGAGGTGAAGCAAGAAAACCAGTCAAGAGGTCATTGCCATATACAAGCCTGAGATGCTGGCGGAAGCGAAAGCGAAAGTGACAGAAGTAGCGAGCTTCCAAATATATTCTGAAGGAGGAAGTGACCTCATTTTCTGCTGAGTTGTATGTGAAATATTAGGCAAAGAAAGGAAAAGAGTATCTACAAGGTTTTTGAAAAAAGTAAAAAAGAATAACAAAATTTCTGAAATAAGAAGCATTATAGAAACAGCAAGTTTGGGGATAGGGTGAGATTTATGTTAAATTTAATACTTTTTTTTTAAGGTTTTACAATTTAACTCCTTATTGAAACATCCAATTAAGTTTGAAATGCCACACACACAATAAGATTGAGAAGACTGACAAAATTGAGCATCAAGAATATGGAATAGTTTTAGAAGTCGAGTTAAGGGAAGGTGAAGGGATAAAAGCTACTAGAGATTTACATTAATTCCAGAGGGCTTTCCAAAGGCTGAATATTTGATAAAATTCTTGTGTAAACCTCTTCCCCCAGGCTAATTGGATCTTTAGGGTAGGTTGTGTGTCAAAACAGTGTGGCTTTTTCTTCTCAGACCCCAGTGGCCTTCTACTGTTCCCAAATAAATTCTATAAAAGTCGTAACCTTTATTATTGTTCAAACGGGTCCTGGATGTTGGAAACTGGCACTCCCTATGAGGGAGCTTTGATGCTCATGGAGAGAGGACACCAATATGTGTATCTCTTTTAAGATAGGCATGATATATATTTGAAGATCTGACATATGAAAGTGGTAAGTTTTTAAAAGTATTTTGTCATCATAGATTCAATATGTATATTTCTAAAATTAAACAAAAAAAAAGATTATGGAACTCTTTAACCAGAAATTTAAAGAAATTTACATATGGGTTTTAATATAAAAATCTAGTCACTTAAATGAAAACCACATCCTTCGCAACTTAGAGCCCTCTTAAACTACATAATTGTAACAACTCTGCTATTACCATCTGCCGTGAAGACAATACTCACTGAAACAGAACCAGATGTGGTAAATAAATTAACACGTGCGCCATTGTCAAATGCTGCTGTTCTAAAGTGTATAAGTGACATGGCAATTAACGCCTGTGAACAGCTGGTTTTAAAGAGTATGGGAAGTGATTACTTTGCCCGATAAATGGACAAATCCACAGATGTTTCAGGTTGTGCTCAGTTGCTGGTATTTCTAAGATATACTTTCGAAAACGCTGAATGAAAGCATGCTGTTTTGTAGAACTTTGTTGGATATTATAACAGAAGGAAACTTTCTGAAATATTTCAAGTAGACAGCACATATTTTAGGATGCGTGAGATTCAGTGTGCAGTTCTTAACATGGACTCAAGAAAATCAAAGGTTAAAGGAGGGGTAAGAGTCTCTCCTTGTATAATTCTTACTGGATATTTTGTGTTATCCACCACAATCATCTAAATGACCATGTCTTTGGAGAGATATGAAAAAATGGCATCACTTGTCGAAACTCTTCTCACAATCTTCAATGGCAGTGATGGAAGAATTTAAAATTGGCTAATTAAAATGTGCTCCAGTGTTACCTTTTTTTCTTGATCAAAAAATAAACTTGGCGGCCTAATTAATAACCATTAAGGTTTATAATATCAGCTTTCTGAAATATTCCTTTTTTGCACTTTTTGGATGACAAACACTTTTGAGACAAAAAGAAATGCATTTTTACAATTGTTGACAAAATTGAAGATGCCATGAAAGTTAGTGAAATTAGAATTCAATGTTAGGCTTATTTTCTGGGGAAAAATAGTACCTACTAGATTTATCATTCCATTGCCATTTACACACCAAATTGGAAATATTATATGATAGGAAAATACACTTGACTTTCTGAAAATAATTAAAAATTTTAGAATAACTTTATATATATGAAAGTTATTTTTCTATATTTATCTTTAAAGGTGAATACTAAAATAGAATTTAAGCCTTATTATTACCCAGGATCACATCAACTGGAACAAGATCCCGTTCATTATTGACTATTCCAAATGCCTCAGAAAATATATTCAGATCACGTACAGCACTGATTTGAGAAAAATAATTTCAATCAACTGCTTCATATGTAGAATAATCATTATAATTGTGATAGTTTAGCAGCATAAATTCACACCCATTACAGTGAATTAAAGAAAGAAGTTTCTAGGGTTAAAATCAAAAAGTAAAGTGTGCTGTTTTCCAAGTCACCAAAAACAACCAGAGTTCATAGATATAAAAATCAGTTACTTTAAACCAAAGATTCTTAGGTAATACAGATAGAGATAGTCATATATGAAGAAGATTTAGAACCACCTAAAAACAGGGACTCTATTTTTCTACTCTTCTCCACCATGACAACATCTGAACATTCCTATCCACTCTGCAACTTTATCTGCTTTTTCTTAGGACTGTAGTTAGGGGGAAAATAAAACATAATAAATCCTTTTAATAGTCTGGAGCAAGAAATAGGTGTCAAATTGAGTAAAAGAAAATGTAAAATGATGAATTAAAAATTTGATTTATGTATTAAATTATTTTCCGTATGTACATAATAGAATAAGAGACCAGATTTACTCTTCTACTTTAAACAATTAAAAAAACAAAATATATAAAATGATGGACATTGGACCACAGGCATAGCAGGATGACAATCTTTGAGAAAAGACCAAAAATGATTTTCTTAATGGCCCCACAATACCATGTACAGAGTATTTTCTGAAACATCTGTGGAGAGATACAAGTTAGATTTCAAGGAGGCCAAGGCAGGTAGGAAATACAAGATAGGGTGTCATAAAGGAGAGGGCTAAATGAAGGTGCAGATGGCAGGTGAGGAGAGAAAAAGAGACAAAGAAACAGAGAGAGACAGAGAGACAGAATAGTAGACATATTCGAAAAGCTCACCGAAGTGAAGAAACATAAAGAAAAACCACTACAAGGCATATCATAATCAAATTGCTTAAATAGTCTAGGATCCATGTGACAAGAAGAATGTTGTTAAATCTTTCTAGTTTTCTGCACATTTATGCACATTAATATTCCTTCTAGCTCCATTTTGTTCCTCTGTAGACTCATATTTTGTCACAACATATAATGCTGTCTAGCTTTTCTGCACAACTAGAATTTTCCAGAAAACTTTATTATCTCACATGCTTGCTTCTTCTGCATAAAATGATTTTCTTGTTCCCATGCTGTCTAGGGCTACCTATTTGTTTTCTAAACATTCTGTTCAAATGTCATTTCTTAAAAGTTTTTCCTGAGCTCCTTCCATGAGCTCTATAGGTGCTCAGAAAATGCTTGTTGAATAAATGAAAAGACAGATAAATAAATGAAGTTATTTAATCCTTAACACAAGGAAAAACAAAACAGTAATTGAGAAAAAGATAGATTATAAATCTAAGCCAGCACCTTGGGACAAATTTCTCTCTGTGGAATTTTCTTGAAGACTGGGAGTCTTTCAACAAATGGGTTACTATTATAGCTATAGTGTAACAGGAAAAAATGAATTCTTATGAGAAATGCTTTCTCAGGCATCTCCCATTTAGAGTTTAATCTCTTTGATGAATGATTGGGTGAAAATGGAAACATTTTCTTACAGTTTCTTCAGTTTCTGCAGAGAAATCTACATGCAAACACATACTCTCATAGGCTTCAGCAGCCATAGAGTCCATGATATCAGAGTATATCCATGTCTCATTGATATTCTGGTTTTGAAAAATCTAGACTGCATGTAATAACAATAATCACTATATATTTTATAACCAATCTTATTCTAGAGGCCAGCACCAAGTCTAGGTTTAGGCAAATATGGTTATTTGACTAGACATAAAAGTTAGGTAGGTGCCCAAAATCTCAGTAATCAAGATAAATGTATTTCAATGCAATATTTTTTAGGCATAAAAACTAATTCAAAACCTATGCTACACTAAATGTCAAAATTTTAAATAAAAACAGAATCGGTATTACTGATTTTTTCTTTTTCCTGTAATATATCAGAATAATGCTTTTACTGATTCTGGTCAAGCACGTGTACACACACACACACACACACACACACACACACACACAAATACACACAACTGTATCAGACTTCAGTTGAAAGTATATTTTAAATATATATTTGTTACTTAGTTAGGAAAGTTACCACATCCTTTGACACACTTTCCTTTCTAGCTTCAAGGTGGAAACAAATTCAACATCAGAATCAATAGTCACAGTAAGATCATAGTAGTATAGTCTATACAAACATCAATGGGGGAGGCTATAGACTCTTGCCTCATTCTGAGTTTCCTAAAAAAAAAAAAAACAGTGATCTCTTTGGATCTTAGTTTTCTGATCTTTTAAATGGTTAGAAATAGTACTCTTCAAACAAACAAACAAAAAACAAAAATACAAAGAAAAAGTTCTGTTGTATTTACCTCAGAGGGTTACTGTACTGTAAAATAAAAAGAAAAAAAAATATGTTGCCTGACCTTTATTGACATCATGTATAAGTGTTCTTAATTTCAAAGTTAAGGTTGACTTGCTAGGAAATACTTTTGACTTTATCCAGCTCACCTACCTTGAAGCAAATTGTTGCAGAAATATAGCTCTGTGTGGTTGAGTATGCACAAAAATGTCTGACAGTGAGTTAAGCAACTTCAGTGCAGTGTGTTGAATGGAGCTAGAGAGAACACCATAGATTCAGACTTACACACCCCTTTCAGCCATATGGCATAGCTGTGGACTGTGATCTATGTCAGACCAACAGAAGGGGTAATCGAACGAGATTTGAATCAATTGACTTTGAACAAACACACCAGGAATTTTGCAATGGACTCAGTACAGGTTGAGCCCAGTCTGATCATGTTATTATCTAATACCTGACTTCTTTTTATGACACTTTACAGTCTACAAAATTTTTTCACAAACAATGTCTCTGAGTCTCCTAGCTTAAATATAAAACTGATGTAAGAGAATCTAAGTGTTGATATTACATATTACATGAAGAAAACTGAAACCTGAAGTAGATTTGTTTAATTTCACATAGTGAGTAAAAATTGGAGGTAGTTACTGAAGTTATATGACCCCAAATTCAGTAATGTTTCTATTGCGTAGACTTTTTTCCATTAAACTGTTATATGAAGAAAGAAAAAAGTATCAAATTCTTCTTTCTTTTTTTCAGTTTTATTAGTATAAGTTGATAACATCTTGCTTTTATTTTTCTTAAATTGTATTCTTTAATTTTTGAAACGATCTTAGTTACAGAAAAATTGCAAGTATAACATAAGAAAATTAATTTTTCTTTACCATTTGAAAGAGTGGTTTACATGATGCCTTATCACCCCCCCCAAAAAAAATTTAGTGTGTACTTGTTAGAACAAGACTGTGCTTTCTATAGAGTACAATACAACCATCAAAATTGAGAAATTGATATTGACATATTACTACTATTTACTTAACAAAATAGAATTCAAGCTGCGACCTAAGTTTTACCAACCATTCCAGAAATGTTCTTAATGGCAAAAGGATTCAATTTAGAATCCCGTGGTACATTAAATCTTTTAGTCCCCTTCTCGTTAAAAATATTTCTAAATATTTTATTGGCTTTTATAACATTTTGTATTCATAGATATAGGCCATGTATTTTGTAGAATGCCCCTCAATTTAAGTTTGTCTGATTTTTATTCACAATTAGAATCAGATTGTATATTTTAGTAATATCACAGAGGTAATATTGTATATTCATTACATCTTATTAGATTGTCCAAGATTTTAATTTGTGCTATTACTGGTAAAGTTAACTTTGATTACTTCATTAAAGTGGTGTCTACCATACTTTTCCACTACACAGACTTTCGATTTATTTATTTTCGTATATCACTATGAACCATAGTTATTCAGTGAGCTGCAATCCATTATTTATGGGTTTTGTCCCAAATTTGGCCAGTGAAAGCTCTTAAAGTTGCCTTTTGTGTTCTTTTGGCATGCCCCTCATTGTTTGAGCCTTTTATTGTTTTCTGGTACAATACGACATTTTAAGCTCATGTTGCCCTTTCCTGCCCTACCTCTGCAATCAGACTTTTTCTTCAAGGAGTCTTAGTTTATCTTGGGGAGAATAGAATTTAGAAATAAAGATCTGGGTTCAAGTTGTGTTTGTTACCATTGAGATGTTCCTGCTTCCAGCCTTTCTCGATGGAAAAACTAGAAAACACATTTGTAAACACACATTTATGTCTTTCTTTATTCCTAATACTTCTGTATTGAAAATCATGATTTCACATTAGTACCTTTAATTTTAACATAATATCATAGAGTTCAAAATGGTTTTTGCCCTTTCCATATTTATAATTTCTTTCTCTGGTGGTGAGAAATCTAGTTCCCATTATTCCTATCTAACATATTTATTAATGTGATCGATCAATCCCCCTCTGTGTAACCAATATTCCAACACTACTGTCATCCTCTTCATGCACAGATGCTTTTCTCACTCCACTTGTGCTCCACCTTGTGGTCATATGTGAATGTCCTGTTCTCCCCACCTTTGCTTCAACTCCTTGAGTGGAGTCACCCTACAATACGGAAATCTTCCTCATTCTATCCTCCTCACCTCACCTAGGGTCCAATATCTCCCGATGATATGGTCTCTCAGGTAAAAACACTCTCTCTTGGATAGAGTTATGACAGTCATCCCATGAAGACATTCACATCCACAGTGGGGAAAAAAAGGCCCTAGAAATCAGGGCAGAGCAGTACAGAATACATATCATTGCATATGGTGCGAGAGGTTTGCAGTACAGGGGGTTATAGCAAAACATGGCACCTAAACTTAATTGTAAGTGGTATAAATGCAATTCTGTAGTTCAAATCTCATCCAGGAATCTCTAACACTTTCCATTTTCATCCATAAAATATTTAGAAAGAGCTAGGGGTGGAAATTCCAGTTGGTTAGGGATTGTCAAAAAGTTTTCTTTTCATGCTCTTAGGTTATTGTTTACCTACCATTCATACTCTAATTATATCAGACTTAATTTGTTGTGTCCCAAGAAATACTTTTTATATATAGACATCTAGTTTTACTCAAAACATAAATTTATGTTTTTATGTGTTTTAAAACTGTTATGTAGATGTAGTTCTCCTAAATAATGAACTAACTTGTTTTCAACATTTCATAGGAATCAGTTTACACTGATCCACTATCTCTTCTCACTTTGACTGCTATCTGGCCAGACTTCTATAGATCTTAGCTGGTCCTCTTGGTATGCTTGACTTAAAAAGATCTGTCAGGTCCAGCACAAGTCAAATTGTACTGGCCTATGCCTGGTGGGTCTTCCCTACCACGCTTCCCTTGAAGAAAGAAGTAGAAACTTGTAGTGTTGGTTGTACTTCTTACTAATGTCAAATGAGACTGAGCAGAGGTTTTTTCTGTTTTCCCAAATGTCTGAGCCAAGCAGAGGTAGCGATATAATAAAGAACTGTGGAATGAGATGACCACTTGGGAAGGCTGTGAATGTTATTAGAGAAAAGCATTCCTCTTTCCGATGTCAAGGGAATCACTTCTGAAGAGTAGGTGGCCAGAAGAAAGGTAGAGGGGATTTTGTTCTCCACTGGCTGTCTGCTTAGGCAGCATTCTTGCCACTGTGCTCCTGCACTACCCAGCTCAACAAAGAGAAAGAAATGACAGAGCTAAGAAAGAGGGAGCTGGGTGGAGCTGCTTGTGTTTCACCATTTGGCAATGTCTGCTGAACAGATAGGAGGGACTTCCTTAATAAGAGGCTCTGGGATAGATTGATGCTGGTAGGAAATGAATGTCATTGGAGTATATCTAGCCAGAGACTTATCTCTGACTTTAGGAAAGTATGCCATTAAATTCCACTTTAGAAGAAATTCTTAACAACCAACAGGTGTGCTTTCTCAAAAAGCCAGCGTTTAGGTAACTGCTACATATAAAGCAAGAGTAGCCAGTTTCAGTTATCCAAAGGAAGGACAAATCAACCTAACCAGATTGCTGCCTCTCACTATTAAGTCGAGGAACACTATCATTTCCTCTCTCCGTTCCTTCTTCCAACCGCAGTGACTGGTACTAGAAAATGAAGGAGGTGAGTACATAAATAGTGATCCTGTCAGATCTTTCTTGTTACTCTTTCAAGACACTAAAGCCATAAGAGATTTTAGATGGTGAGAAAGAGAAAAAAAAGGTCGAACTTAGTTTAATGTGATTTTTAAAAAAATAACGGACCATATATTAAATACTAATGTGAAAATTCTTCTAATTATTGAGAAATAACAATAAATTTATTGATAACTAATAAATTAAGGGACTCACTACATAATAGTATTTGCATACATAAAATCGTTATATGTTTATACCATCAAAAGTTGATATTTCTTAATAAAATGTCTGTAGTAGTTAAATGACTCTGAAATTCACTTGCACTTTGTGAATTTCAGAGTTGAAAACATGACTTTAAATTTAGACAGCTAAAGTTATAAGCAATTGAAATCCATGAAGGATAGCGAAGAGCTGACAGGGTAGAATTTTTTTTTTTTCTTCTGCTTTCAGTCAGTAGAGAAGAAAAAGAGCTCTGCTGCATGGATTTGAAGGTCAATGTTGTATGGCAAAAAGCCTTAGCTGAACTTAGGACAGACGGAGAACACTGAAGGAAGACGTATCTCAGGCATTTAGAGGTAGAAAATGACGTTAAATGTCCAGAGCTGGATAAAATAGTTCACAAACATGGAAGAGAGGAATGTGATAAAACTAGAGCCAAATTTCAAACCAAAACAAGTTTCAGCATTAGGAGTCATAGTCTTTACAGGTCAATAAAGCAATTACATCGATATTGTTTATGCATGTATTAACTTCACTGAACAAATATCAATGTGTCAAACCTGCTAATTAATGTGACTATAAATATGAACATGATACAGTCAAATCCTGGGCCCAGATTGCTTAAATCTAGAGAAAGAGAAAGATTCTTGTGTTCCTATTCTCCCACTTCCTGCCAATAAGAGTGTTTTATACATTTTTATATTGCTAACGTATTTCTAATTCTCTTAATGTAGTTTATTTTAAATAATTTTATTCCAAATTGATTTTTTAAACTTCTTAACAGCTAAATCCTATCAAATTTCTTGTTATAACACAATGATTTTTACAGGTAGTCAGTCTAGACAGAATCAAGTCTGAGACTAAATTAAAAAGCTATACTTACATGTGGAGCCTACCTAATTTTGTCTACTCTGGACCACAGATTACTGAGTGTCATAATCGAGCCGAGTTGGCCTAGCCAACATTGCTAAATATAAGCATTCTACAATCATTTGTCAATTTGAGGATTGTTCAACTTGGATTATATGTTACTATAATTACATCTTCCAAAATCTAGGGGTAGAAGAGAATCGTAACTATTTCCCTTGGGATATACCCTTCAGTGAGGTTCTGATTTCTGTTTCACAAAGTATGTGAGAAACTTAATTTAGGTGAAAGTCTAAGGGTTGCATCTGTGTAAAGCTTTGGTCGAACTACCTTTTCTCCCTGAAATGTCCCAATTCTATTATGTCACATTGGAACCTTGTTACTACTTCAAGACAGCTTGTGGTTCTTACGTTTGCCTTTGCTTAAAATAACATTCTTTGAGTACAGAAATTTTGCTTTATATCACTAACTTCAAAATCTTAGTCATCTACTTTATCATCAAGAATGACTGCAGGTACTGTTTCTCTCTCTCAATCTCTCTCTCTCTCTCTCTCTCTCTCTCTCTCTCTCTCTTTCTCTCATTTAGTTAAGCATGCAATTTTCACTCTATTTGCTACACACTTTCAACCTGTCACAATCCCCATGGATATTCTCTTATTCAGGGCTCTATGACACGGAGTCATTTGCAACACAGATCCTTGTTAAAAACAGATCCCTTAGTGAATATGTGCATTACAATTGAACATTCTTCTTTATATACGTAGCAATTATTATAAATCTTGCTGTGTGCCTCAGCTCCCTCCTTTGAGAAGGAGACATTATTATTCTTTATTTATTTATTTTTAGTAGTCATGAGTATCTCCTATAGGCAGCTCATAATTGGTTTACTTTAGAAATTGCCCTCAGCATATAACAGCTACCTCTCCCAAGTTCATGCTTGTTGTTGGAGTTGACTCTCATGCAGTGTCTGGTAAAAGCAGGTTTTCGAAGACCTGGCCCATTATTTTAATTTAGAACAATTCCAAGGAGCCAACCTGTTCCACAGATGTCTTTGGGGCTGGCTGAGGCCTCTGTTGCATATGTTTCTCTGTCCAATTCTACTTCCTTCATTTCTTTACTGGTGTTCCAATATGTCTTCCCTAGTACAGCTTCTGCATGCAAATTCTTATCTTAGTACTATTCCTGAGGACCCTGACATAAGTCAATTGGTGCCAAGAGTGATCCTAAAGAGTGAACTGTGAAATGGCATCTTGGAGCTGGATCACCCACTGGCTGGCCAGCATTTTGAATCCTATTACTGGTTGATAAGCCATGTATGTTAGAGCAATGCAATTATTGAACTTCACCAGTGGTAAACAAATGGAAATAAATACATTAGATATTTCAATATCTCAGGCATTTAAGAAGTAAAAGAATTATATGACTCTTGCTGGATACTATCAATGCATTGGAAAAAGACAAAGAAAGGTAGAGTGTGACTAATCATTGTTTTAAGGCAATGTCTGAAAATCGCAATGCTTTCTTTGAAATATGTAAAGAGACTCCTATATTCTGATGTCACAGAGCAGAGAAAGGTGAAGATCAATCTCAGGACTGTACCAGAAGGGTTGTAGAACCCAATATGTCAACTACACCGCAGTCTGGGCTATAATGGGAAAAGAGAGAAACGCTGAGATTAAGGATATTGCTTTCTAAGTCAATGGTTTTTAGAACCATGCAACCTGAGATCATCTAAAATTCTCTGGCCTTTCAGAAGTGCTCCTCTCCTTCACGTTCAAAGACTATCGTTTTATCCATGTTAGATAATGCAGATACCTCTGCTTGAAAAACAATATATCTCTTCCTCAAGCTATACTGCCACTTTTGCTCTTTGTCCTAAAACTCCTAGCTAAGGCCAAATTATTGAATAATTTGGCTGGGATATGGTGCTAATATACTACTGAGTGGCTTTTGAAAGGTCAAAAAAGCGTTTGCCCTCACTAAATAAAAAGAAATGCAGAAATACCCTAGGGAACAGTGGAAAAAAGTAATATAATCACAAACAGGGGCAATTACAGTGCATATAGCATATACATCTGTGAAACCCTATGGCAACCTGAGTACAATTCATTTACAAAGCGGTAAGGAATGTGTTAATGAGGGGTGCATCAGCATTGTAAATATCAGTGATAGCTATCCTCTGTAGGTTAGAAATGATTTTAAAAGACAATGTTATTGGATTGAAAGGAAGGTGATGGAATGTCAAATTAATAGAGGCCAGGTGGCAAGGTTTAATTGGTAGGAGAAAGATGAGTGAAATTATTGAAATATATGTCAAAGTCAGAGTGGAAGCCAGGTACCAGCACAACCACCACTATGGTGATTGTTAATAGAACATAAAGTTTCTGGGAAAAAGCTATATGGGCAGCCGACAATGATGTTGCTTGATTTATAAAATAAAACACAATAGAACAAACAATATATGGTGGTTGATCAAGAAGTCAAGAGAAGCAGCACTAATAAAAACCCAATTTTCATACATGAGTCAGTCTATATACCAAGAATTCACCAATCGAATGGGAGGCTGGGTCTTCAGCACTCTGTAACATCTAGGAAACATATAAAGTAATGATTCCCCAGTCTTTCCCTCAAAATCTATGAATATTTACTCAGTAATGATGCTCTGGGAATATGTGGCAGTGAGATAATAAATGGGATAATGAATGGATAATAAACAAACCTGGCCCAGGTTCATATTACCCTCATTCTAGTTGTTCCACAAACGTACCTGATAGTAACCTCCCAAGTTTCCCAAAATATAATTTAAATGCATATCTTGTTAGTATAATATTCTGTTGTGGTTACTCTTGTACATAACAAGTATCTCAAAGTTTAGTGGCTTTAAATAAACATTTTATTTTTCTCATGTTTTGATGGTCAAGATTTTAAGAAGAGTTTAGTTAAGACTTTTAATGCTGGTGGAGTCAAATGTTGGCTGAGGCTTCAGTCATCTGAAGACTCAGCTGAATTAGGTAGATAAGATGGTTCGCTCACCTGGATAGCAGCTGATGCTGGATATTGGCTAAGAGCTCAGCTGAGGCTGTCATCTATAGCAATGCATGCTGACTCTCTAGCATGGTATTCTCAGAGTATCTGAACTTCTTACATGGTAGATGATTTCTTCCAGAGCAATCATTCCATGGGGAACAGATAGAAAGTTATAATGAGAAAGGCCAAAGGAAGTTCCCAGAACTGTCCCTTCAACAATTTGGTAATAAATCATAACCTAGAGTCACATTCTGGAAAGAATGACAGAGATTAGTGTCACCGTTGGAGTCTTAAAAAGGATGCGGGAGTGATAGTCTCTATTATGTTCCTATTTAACTTACTAGTGTAGCCCCTATAAAAGCCAGATGGATCCTGAAGTTTGACAAAGGACTATCAGAAATTAGAGTAACCCTAATTACTGTTTTTGTGGTGGAAGTTGTTAGAGCACATTAACATAACTTTAAGTATGTGATATATAGTCATTATCCAAAGAAAACATTCTTTTTCATCCCTATAACAACTGTAAATCAGAGGCAGCTGACATTCACATGGAATGAACAAGAATATATACATATTTATGATCTTTCTCTAGTTTATGTCAACTCTCCTCTCTATCATATTACACTGCAAAGAGACCAAGATTCCATGGATAGTCCATAGAATATTACTATATGGTTGGCATTGTGTTAGTTGGGCATGATGAGTGAGAAGCAGCATTTTGGCAACTTCGGTGAAAAGCATGTACTCCAGAGGGTGGATGTTTAAAATCTATGAAGATTTAGGAAATATACATTTCACTGAAGTGTTTATGAGCCTAGTGGACTAGAATATGCCAAAATAGACCATTCATAATCAAGGACAAATTAGTGAAACTAGTACCTCTCATCACTAAGGAGAAAGAACAGCCTTTGGTTTCTTGAAGTAATGGAGACAGCATATTTCACACTTGGAAACACTTCTCTAATTCATTTAGTTGGTGACAGGGAAGCCAGCTTTGGATAAGAGGCCATGCAAGAAAGGATTATCGCAGGTCCAAGCTATCGCATAAACTATTTCCTATAGCTTGGGTCATATGACTCAGCAGACTCAAATTACGACCCTCAAACCGAATCTTGTCAGCTCTGTTTTTATAATTAAGTTTTGTTAGAACATGGTAGTGTTCATGTGTTTACATATTGTCTATGACTGCTTTCATGATGCAGTGTCAGGGTTGAGTACAAGCAGCCCTTGTATTGCATGGTTCTGATGTGCACAAATTTCAGTAACCACAGTTTAGTTAGATAACGCCGATCTCCGAAGCACATGGCTTAAGTTTCAGTTATCATGGTATATAACTGTAATTACATAAAGCACAAGCTTTGCTGCTAGCTTTTTAGTCTTCACATCACTATGTAAATAACAGATGCACTTTATAATCAGTGACCAATCAGTAAAAGATTCTTCAGTATCAACTATTCAGTTTGCAGAGGCAGAGAAGTATGTTATTGTGTTGCTTCCCTGTTTTTAGTGATAAACTCACATGATATGCTAAAAAAAAATGTATAACCTAAAGAGGGACTTGAACAGAAAAAGACAAAGGTGCGTTCGAGAAATAGAAAGTAATAATACTGGAAGTGAAACTTGAGTGTAACATAAATAGAGCTGGAGAAGCAATAGCTGCCTGCGCAAGTGTTAACATTGCTACTGTTAACTGCTGCTATTAACGAGACTCTAGATAGACAGCCAGAAAAATTTGATGAAGAGAACTTATCAATATTGTAAGTAAAGTGGTTGTGATAGAAAAGATGAATATGTCTCAGAGGAAGTGACACTGGCAAAGCCTTCACAATAAAGAAACTCTTGGAGATATTTCATGACATTGTAAGAGCAAAGGATAAAATGTTGGAAGCTGATGCAAACAGAAAAATGCATGGCAATTCCCCAAGGTACAGAAAAGATGCCCACTTCATATATTAGTGACACAACATCTAGAAGAAAGCAAACATTGTTCAAACTACTCCTAAGTATTTTTTAATGATTTAAAAAAAAAATTCAGGTAAGTGTAGATTCACATGCAGTGCTAAGAAATAATGCAGAGAGATCCATGTATCCTTGACACAATTATAACATCTTCCAAAACTATAGTCACAATCAGGATGATAAGTTTTATACAAAGAAATAAATCATTTTAATTTTTAGTGTTTCAGTGTTTGCAGTGAGAGTGTACTAAATAAATATGAGTTTTACTATTTGTTTAATTTACCTATACATTTACAATTGACCATGACTATTTGATGTTTTGACAACAATTTCAAAGGCTATGAAACAAACATAACTTAATCATTAATTACTAGGATTGCTTTGTATAGTTTTGACTTGCATAGTCATTCTTCTAGTCCTTTTCTAACTACTATGAAAAGCAAGGATTTCCTGAAGTTCTGACTGAAACTGTATGATTCACAGACCCTAAAGTATTACTACCAGACTCTTTACAGAAAAAAAAAATTGTCAACCTCTGGTCTACGATATCGGTAGTCTCCTTATATATTCCTTATATACTAGGGTCTGTTATCTGATAGGATCCTTATTGAAAAGCTTTAGGAACTGCCAAGAAGATCACAATTTGAATAATAGTAAGCAATTACTTGAAGTTAAAGGTATTTGAAGCTATAAAACTTCTAGCATTAAAGAACATCATTAAAACAAGGTGGATTCAATTGAGTGATCGAATGAATTGTGTCTCTTCCTATTCCACACTCTTCAACCAGAATAAGTTTGTTTTTGCCTTTCCATTAATGTCTTTACAAAAAAAAAAATAAAATTGGTAAGGTAAGAATTGCATGGTTCTGAGATTTCAGAACAGGTATTTTAGGCTTACTTTTTTGTTAATCTGTCCAGTTTAATAAAAGTAATTGCATTTTCTCATATAAATGTTCTGAGATGGAAAGCTTTATATTTTTGCTACTTTGAGTATCCATCTTCAACAGAAAATTTGTTTTATACACTTATACTAAGACATTGTGAATAATTTTAATATTACGAGAAAATTCACTTCACAGAGCAGATATTTTCTATCAGCTCTTTTTTGTGTTTGTAGAGTGTTTAATTATATGTGAATTCACATTATTATTTTGGAATTTTAAAGAATATCATGAGATGATATTAAATAGTTTTATTAATTTCAAAAATAGAAATTAGAGTTGTAGGAGGACAGGAGAGATTCGAGTTCTGTCCGCCACCATCTGTGTGTTCTTCTCTGTTCATGATAATTTATTGTCACCATCAGAATCTCAGTGCTAAGGAAATCAGAAAATAAAAATCAATCACCATAAGAAAGTGTTATTTGGCAACCTTTCTTGAACAATATGAATATTGAGTTGGGTCTGCAAGAATATAATGGAGACAGAGAGAAGAGATTCTACCAATATACTTTTCATTCCCCTAAAAGCCCGACTGAGATTTTTACTTTCATTCATTTTCACCTTGTTGTGTGACTTTGGGCAATATACTTAACACCTTAATCAGCAGTTTTCTCATCTGTAAAATGGAAGTAATAATAGTATTTACTTCAAATGTTATCTTGGTAATTAAAAAAAATATTGCCTGTGAAATGCTCAATAGAAGGCTTGGCAAAAAGTCCTTTGTTATGATAGCCTATGAATGAGCTCTGAGTTCAGCCAGCAGTCATTTTTAAAAAAGAAAGCTAAATATAATTTAATGTGATAAGTGTTACAGAAATCATTTGGTATAGTGAGCAGTCAGAAGCCACTTTACCTATTGACCATGATCTGCTTTTCGAGCCAGCCAGGTGAATAACCTCTTATCTCAAGCTTTTTATCAAATAGGTACCCACATATCTAATAATTCAAAAATATCAGAGGCAAGAAAATAGAGTAAAATTTTAGATTGGGAAGTGAAATTAGTAAGAAAAAGTACAAACATTGATAAAAGCCAAGAACATAGTGTCTTCTCTGTGTGGCAGCATTTCAAGCACAGTGTCAAGCAAAAGACGACCTAAAAGAATAAATTCTCCTTTCTGTGACCAGATCATCAGTGTTCGGGAATAGGAGCTCTTTCCTTCTTCCAGCAGAATCATTGTTAGATCAGATAAATTTGATTTGCAGTTGCTTCCCTCAGTGTGTCCTTCAGCTTAGTCTAAAATATAGGAGGTTGAAAAGAACCAGTAACAATTAACCATCCAGACTTTGAGAAGCATCAATCATCCTAAAATGAACAAAACAAAACAAAACAAAACATGGTATTAAAAATTATTTTGCTAAACTAAGTTATTTTGGCTCAAGATGAAAAAGGAAAGCATCACTTTGAAGAATATTTTGTTATAGAAAACCGATTTAAAGTTAGAAATTGCCTGTTTTTTCTTTTCAATGTATTGAATTAATTATCTATTTATTGAATAAGAAATAAAAGATGAGATAACAACATAAATAAATGTAAAATAAAATATGACTGAGGAAAAGTGACCTGGATAAAATAAAGTTATATCAAAAAAACAAAATAAAAGAGAAGAATTAATACCTGCATTATAATGAGAAAGGTAGAAATCAAATAATAATCAGACCAATAATATGGAGGAGAAATCTGAAATGATCTACCATAAATTTAAGTAATAGGATAAAAACATTTCTATCAACAGAAAGCAAATGGAGGACTTCTATCTATAATCAATAATAAAAATATAAATATCCCCAAATTAAAATGGGCAAAAGAGTTGAATAAGCACTTTACAAAAAAGATACCCAAATGGTCAGTACACATATGAAAAGGTGCTCAGTATCATCATTCTTTAAGAAAACATATGTTCAAACCACTGAGAGGTACCACTACATATCTATTGGAATGATTAAAATTTAAAAAGACTGATCATACTATGTATTGGCAACTATGTGAAGCAAATGCAATTCTTGTGCATTGCTTAGTGAGGTATAAAATGAAACCATTTGTAAGCCTATTTAGCATTTCTTAATAAACATAAACATGTATGCGATATATCTAATATCTATGACATAGAAATTTCACTGCTAGGTATTAAGACAAATATTTTTATATGTCAACAAAAAGATGTGTACAAAAATGTCACAGTGACTTTTTTCATAATAGTCAAAGACTGAAACCATCTCAAATGTCTTCCAGTAGAAAATGGATACCTAACTCATATTCCCAGTGAAATACTACTCAGTAATAAAAATATATGTATATTTATTTACATATATATGTTTATAGACAATATAAATGAATCTTTCAAATCTCATGTCAAGTAAACCAAGGGAGACACAAAAGAATAAATAATGTATGATTTTATGAATACGAAGGTCAAGAAAAGGCAAAACTAATTCCACAGTGATAGAAGCCAAAACAGTGCTTACTTCTGCAGGAATGGTTGAAATTGAGATGAGTCATGAAGGAACTTTCAGATATGATGGGAATATTCTATATTGTGATTTGAGTGGTAACTACATACTGAATACAATGCAATACAATAAAAGTCATCAATTTTAAGTGTATAGTTTGGCAAGTTTTGATAGTTATATTAGGTCATGTTACAACCACAACAATCATGATATAGACGTATTTTCCATTCTGAGTGGTAGCCAATAGCCACATGTGGCTAGTGAGCATTTGATATTAAGATGTGCTATTAGTGTAGAATACACTTTGGATGTTAAAGATTTAACACCAAAAGAAGAAGAAAGAAGGAGAAAAGGAAGAAGAAGAAGAAGAAGAAGAAGAAGAAGAAGAGGAGGAGGAGGAGGAGGAGGAGGAGGAGGAGGAGGAGGAGGAGGAGGAGGAAGAAGAAGAAGAAGAGGAAGAAGAAGAAGAAGAATGTAACATTCATTAATAACTTTTGCATGTTTTACATGTTTAAGTGATAATATTTTTACATTGCATATATCGGGTTGCATGAAATATACTATTAAAATTAATATCGCCTGTTTCTTTTTTGTTTTTTAATATTGCTACTACAAAATAAAAATTTACATATATATCTTGGATTGTAGTTCTAATGAATAACCTTGATAAGAACATTCGATAGACTGTGGGTATGGTTTTTTCTGCAACTAAATTCCTCCTCCCATCCTCTGCATTGTTGGTGTTGGTTTTACCTTTATGCATGTTATAAACACTATAATATATTGTTATTATTTTTGCCATAAAGAAGCAGTTATATTTTTTGAGAAAATTTTAAAAATAAATATATTTTTGTAATTAACCCCATAATTACCATTTTTGGTGCTCCAAATTTTTCTTCTGTCACTAAAACTTTTTGAAAAATAATTTATTAAATTTATTGGGATAATATTGGTTGATATAATTGTACAATTTGCAGGTGTACATTATAAATTGACATCTGTATATTCTATTATGACTTTACCACCCAAAATCTGGTTTCCTTCAGGTACCATATATTCGATCCCTTTTACCCACTTCACCTTCACCCAATCCTCCTATATTAGACACCTTTTATCACATCTACCTCCCCCCTCCTCCGCCATCCCCCTATCCTCTGGTAACCACTAGTCTATAGTCCATGTTTATGAGTCTCTGTTTGTCCTGCTCATTTGTTGCTTTTAGGTTTATATCCCACAAAAAGTGATATCATGTGATTTTCAGCTTTCCCTGTCTGGTTTATTTCACGTAGCATGATTATCTTGAGGTCTATCCACGTTTCTTTTTAATGTGCCTTTGTGTGGTTTTCTTTATATTTATAGTGCTTTAGTTTCTTAGAGTTTCTAGGATCTCTGGGTTTATGACTGTCATCAAATTTTAAAAAGATTCAGCTGTTTAATTTTCTTTAAATGTATTTTTTTCTATGCCTCCCTTTCTATCCTTCTCCTGGAAATCAAATTATGAATATCACAGCACCCTTGATGTTTTTCCTCGGATCACTTCACTGATCCTCTGATGATGGTTATTTTATCTTCTTTCTATGCCTCATTTTGGATAGTTTCTAATGATAGGTCTATGTCTATTGATTTCTTCTTTAATATCTAATTACTGTTAGCTATATTCATTTTCTTCACTTACAGTACTGAATTTTATTTCTCTAGAATTTTCATTTGTCTTTTTTGGTATCACTCATTTTTCCTACCAGGTTTGTATTTTTCTTCACAAGCCTGAACATATGGAACAATTCCTGGATCTCTGTTTAATAATAAAATTTTAATGAAAACTTAACATTTAAAAATTACTTGATTGATATAATTTTGGAATCTGCATTGATTGAATTTTATATTGCTTATGGGTCATATCTTCGTACTTCTTAGTATGTATGTCTGATCATTTAGATACTGAACAATATGAATCTGACATTTTGTATACTTGGTGTTATTGCATTCATTTAAAGAGTGTTGAACATTTTTTTTGGCATGTAGTTAGGTTACTTGGAATTTGTTTAATCTTTTGAGGTTTGCTTTTAGCTTTTGTTAGATCAGCAAAGAACAATATTTAATCTAAGGCTAATTCAACTTCATTACTAAGATGATAGTGTTTGAGACTTCTTATCTGATGCCTCTTTTATGACCTTTTTCCATTTTGGCTCATAGTAATATGAACTATTCTCAGTCATGTGTGAGCTTTTAAAATTGTTCAGCCTCCTGTTTTCTGATAGGTCTTTCCCCAGCTTCCCTCTACCCCACCCCCCACCTTCCCCACCCCCAGCCTCAGGCTTTATTGAAATATAATAGACAATAGTTGCTCATATTTACATTATACAATTCCCCAGCTTTTTGTAGCTTCCTTAAACACAGGCACTGATTAGTACCCAGCTGGGGAGTTGAGGTGGCCCGCTGTAGATCTCTTCACGCTTTTCTCTGTACAGTAATCCATCTCCATTATTGTGCCACAAATTATGGCCACTATGGCCTCCACAAACTTTGATTTCTGTCTCCTCATATTTGTGACCACTATGTTCTTTGACGGTTTACCCTTCCTGCACTACAATCCCAAAACTGCCTCTGCATGGGAAGTTAAAGTAATGAAAGGGCTTCTCTTTATTCATTCATTCTATCTTGTGCTTCTTGTTACACAATATCTGAAAAATATTGTTTCTAATGTTTTATTCATTTTCCCTGCTGCTTGGGGCAGGAGCAGAAATTCTTTTATTTTGTCTCTACCTGAAGCAAAAATTAATAATTATCTTTTAATTAACGTTTCCAGATTGAGCAGACTCTAGATTCTGATACTGTTTTTAAGGTCTGAAATTCTTATAATTTGATGCAGAGAATAAAAAAAAAAAGTGCCCAGAAAACTTTGTAAACTTTGAGTAGAGAACTATGAAAATAAGTAAAAAGTTGAAAAATAGGTTGGTAGATACTTACATAATCACACAGATAACTTATTAACTTGTTACTTGGCAAAATTTTGGATGAAATAGAATAGCTTTTTGATATTAGAGATTATTAAGAAATAATGTAGGTAGGTTAGTGAAGTAAGTTGTTACAATGTTATTTTTCTCCTACAAATCTTTAAACTAAGAAAAGAACTTTGTGTCCATAAGTGTTTTAACTAAATTCTCTGGACGAATAAGCTAAACAGGATAACTGAGATTTTCCAAGTTTTGTATTTTTGTAATAATGTGCTTCTCTTACTCATCTAAGAATGCTTAATCAGCTAGTTTCTATTTTCACTGATTAGCCCTCACTATGCCTGGCTCACTGAGTAATCCAATCACCATATGCATTTTGAGAATGATGAATCATGACACATATTTTACCCACCCTTCTTCTGCTCCAGGATCTTCTGTTCGAGGTCTTCTTAAAAAAAAAAAAATGTTTATCAAGATATATCATAATACAAATTTTAGTAAAAATGAATATTCTATGTGATGGAGGCTTACCTCCTCATTTACCATGTGAAGCTCTTGACTCCTTTTAAGATGGCTAAAATTGCAGTAATTTGATTTCTGAATGAAAGATGAATTACTGTTTAGGTGAATGCCTATAAAACTATACACAATGTTTTTATCAGAGGAGCTAAAAATGATATTAAAAATCATATTCATTAATTCATCTGTCTAATAATTATTTTTGGATAATAATTATGCTCCAGAGACTATACATCTGAGTATATAATAATAAATATGCATGCTAATTATAAATATTGAAACTCAGTTAACATTAACACTCTTGATCCTTACATTGAATTGTTCATATTGGATCAACTACATTATTTATTTAATATGCGGTAGTAAAATCAAATTTCTGTCAAGAACTTTTGCCACTCTGATTTACCCAATTTATTCTCCTAATTCCAGGTATAAATCATTGAGGTGTGGTTTTTGCATAGTTTTGAAAAATAAATTCAAATACTGATAGAATATAGTTTTTTCAGTATAGTTAAATAAAATAAACAAGATTAATCTGACTGCAGCAGAGGTGAAGGCCCACTTCCATTTTCATAAAGCCTTAACTTTACACTGGCTCTTTGGATAGTGTGTTGAGTCCTAACATCACTACTCAAGTGATATTAATGAATGAAGGCGGTTTTTATATCTACAATAAAAGGGAAGAATTGTAGAGAAACTTCTTTAAGCAAATCCCTCCTACAGATGTGATCTAGTATATGGTGGCTACTTGGCACTGAACATTTTTTACCATCAAGCCCCGAAAAAACATCTTGATGGGGCATTTCTCTGAGTAGTTTCACAGAATTATTTATGACTCTGTAAGGATGCCAGATTGCCTCATTTTGAGGCAATTAAAACAGGATTTTAGGCAGCCGTTATTTGCATCTTTAGGAGAAAAAGCCATTAGCAGAAGGCTAGGGGATCATTGGAGCCCTGAGAAGCTACCTTGAATAATAATCCTGGACCCTAATAAACTCTAGCAAGCAAAGCCAGTGATGCCTGTTAGAGTAGTCTGCATGTAGATGGGCACAGAAACAGGAGCTGGGTTTTTTAGAATGATAACTAATATATTTTTGATGAGGCAGACTAAAATGAGACTCCAGAGAGAGTGACAGAAAAGACTGATCAGAGAGAGTAAAATTGGTGACGGGAAGATTCAAAAGTAGAAATCATTGTAGAACATATAAATCATGGGAAAGCCTGTGCATGGAGGCAGACTAAACTCCAGAAATCCACATTTTGCTAGAGGTCAGCTTAATGAATTATCAATGTGAATACTTAAATTATTTAATATTTTACTACATGTGGGAGAAGGCTAGTTGTTGACTAGAAAGAAAATGTCATTTCTCTGTCAGGAAGTTCAACATCATATTAAGAAATATCTGCACACAGATTTGGGATAAAAAAGACAAAAAGAATGCTTTCAAATCTGCATATTTTTTAATTAACAGTTCTTGGTCTCTGTGCTAGCAATTAACATATAGATTGACCCACTCCCACAGTTGATATGAACAACGATATCCCTGCGTGTTGAAATAAAGATTTAATTAATGTTAGATGAAATACAGCCAATGTAATTTAAAAGTCGAGGGCTAGGTGTCCTAGTAGGGATAAATGTGGTTAAGGAGAAAGATGATATGAACAGACAATTTTTCTTGTTTTAAAATCGTTCTTGGCCTGGCCTCCTCTTCGCATATAAAATTCCACAAATAAACTTTTCCGAAATCTACTATGTGCTGGTACTACCTGGTACTAGAAATGCAAAGATACTAAAAACTTTGTCTTTTTCTTAAAGAACTCATGAATGAAGCAACACACACACAGTGAGAATTGTGTTTGATAAGTATGATGTATGTCTAAGCTTTCTCTGCTAGCAATGAAGAGGTGAGATATGAGGTAATAACAACTCATTTCCTTCGCCATGAGTTCAAATACTTGCTGGTAGAATCAGAACGCTAGAAAATTTCATCTATTCAATCCCCTTAGTCTAAATACAAACACAGCAAAATTAAGTCTAAAAAATGGTATTGTTTATTTCTAACAAGATTTGGGGGAAATTTGACAACTTACTAAGCTATTTCTTCTAAAGGCTATAAATACTTTTAATTAGGAATACTTACATAAATATCACCTACTGTAACAGGTTCATTTCATGCTGCTCAAACTTCATTAAGAAAAAAAAAAGACAAAACCAATAACAAAACTTTTGATTCAAGCTGTAACTTGGACTTGAATAGGATTTTATAAATAGTTTTTATGGTGTTTCACAGATCTTTAAGATTCTAATAACAAGTATATCAATAGCAACAAAATGTATATAGTATTAGTTTCTATATTTTGAAATAACATAAGCTGTGTGTATATATACACAATTCATACACATATAAATGTATATATATGCAATTTATACTCACAACAGTATGCATGCTCACATCAGTATGTGTGTGTGTATGTGTGTACACACACACACACACACAACCATACACACATACTTATGTATGATAGAAAGCTGACTTTAAAAACTAAAGAAGTTGTTGCTTAATTTCATTTTTTTGATTCCTTGAAAATGCATGTTTTTATACCGCTCCTGGGAAACTCTAAGGAATAATAATGTAAAATTTTACATTGATAATTTTGCTCATAGAATTTACACACATAAACATCCCACTATAGTTGTGAAATGGTCAGTCACTCCATAAATTTTTGCTTCATATATTTTGAAGTTATGATGATAGATGTATAAAGATTGTTGTATTTTGTTTTAGATACCAAGTAGATGCTCTTTGAGGGACTACACTTCACAGTATTCCTTCAAGTTTATAATTCTTGTGGTTTAGTCGAGTCTGCATAACTGCCTATGGCTAGTAGAATGGGGCCTAAAATGATGTATACCTCTCCCAGATCTGGATCCCCCAAAAAAGGAAAACATAATTATTTCTGTTCTTTTTTTTTTTTTCATCAGAATGTAAAGGAAAAAAGGAAGTTGTAAAAGTTGGAAGGAGCAAATGGAAGAATCTGGGGAGCCTGAATCATCATGAAGAAGCTTACCATTAAATATCAATTAGGCTGTGACTTGAATAATAAGTAAACATTTATTACATTATAACTAGTCTGATTAAATAATCTTCTCATAACTTTATTAATATGAGTGATTTCCCTTCTAATGTTTTGCATCTATATTTAATTTGTTAAATTTTTTAGTATTTATGTATTTCTGTCTTTATTGATAGTAGTTCTGCATTTTTTTAATTCTCCTTCTTGTAAACAGATTTTACTCATGTATGAAACTCTGCCTTTTAAATGTGAATTTAAACCCATTTTCATTAATAAAATATCTGTGATTATTTCTACCCCGTATGTTGAATTACAAGTTTCCATGTTTTTTTATTGCTCTCTCATTTTCTGCCTTTGTTTGGATTTTCAAATTTTCTTTGTTTCACTCTTGGTCATTGTAAGATAGCTAAAGATATTTAGATATATGTTTTAATTGATAGCCTTAAATTTTTAAAATATATATAATAAAATAAAACATTAATCTCTTTTTTTTACTTTCCTTCCCCCAAATCATATATTTTTTAAATTTAATAAGTAACCCTGGAATTTCAGTTATAAGCTTGTATATATTTTTAAAACAGATCTGTTTCATAGTTAATGTAAACTTTATTGATTTCTTCATGTTGAATTGTTTCTTTGGGTTTGCTCTTTTGAGTATGTTCCTTTATAATACTTTCAGATTGCATAAGTTTTAAAACAGAATATGAGTTTTTGTATGTTTTCTCCCTTCAGTGACAATCTGATTTATATTAGATTTTATGATCATGATCTGCTGTTCCTCAGAATTCTGAAGATATATTTCTACAATCATTTTGCAGCAAATACTGCCAATAAAAAGCCTGTTTTTAATGTCATTTAACACTTGTAATATGTTTTAACTCATAAAGTGATTTCTTTTTAATTTGGGGAATTTAGAAATGTTACAATAATGATGCATCTAGGAATGTATGTGTGTGTGTGTGTGTATGTGTGTGTTTAAAATTCCTGGCATTCGATATTTGGCAAGACTTTTCAATTTAGTAGTCCCATCATTCTTCAATTCTAAGTAATTTTTCTTCACGTTTAAAATTTTATTAAATTTATTGGGGTAACTGGTTAATAAAATTACATGCTTCAAGTGTATAATTCTATAATATGTCATCTGTATATTGCATTGTGTTTACCACCCAAAGTCAAATTTTCTTCTGTCTCCATATGTTTGATCCCTTTTACCATTTTCTACACCCTCATCACTTTTCTTTTCCTCTGGTAACCACCATGCTGTTTGTTGTCTGTGTCTATGAGACTTCTGTTAATTTGTTTGTCCTGTTTGTTCATTTGTTGCTTTCAATTTTATAGCCAACATATGAGTGAAATCATATGGTTCTTGACTTTTTCCACTTGATTTATTCTGATTTGCATAATGTTCTCAAGATCTATCCATGTTGTTGCAAATGGCAGTATTTCATCTTTTTTTTATGGCTGAGTAATAATAGTCCATTGTATATATGTACCCCATCTTCTTCATCTAATCATCTATTGAAGGACACTTCAGTTGTTTCCATATCTTGGCCAGGGTGAATAATGCTGCAATTAACATCGAAGGGTCTATATGTTTATAATGTGTATGAGGATTCCTTTTTCCCCAAAACCTCTCCAAAAATTATTACTTGTTTTGTTGCTAATACCCATTCTAACAGTTGTGACGAAGTATCTCATTGTGGTTTTGATCTTCATTTCCCTAATAACTAGTGAAGTTGAGCATCTTTTCATATTTCTGTTGACCATTTGTCTGTTTTCTTGGGAGAAATGTTTTTTTCAGAGCCTCTGCTCATTTTTAAATTGGATTGTTTGATTTTTTGTTGTTGATGTTGAGTTACATGAGTTCTTTATATATTTTGGATTTTAACCTCTTATTACAGGTATTATTTGCAAATATCTTTTCTCATTCAGTTGGCTGCCTTTTTGTTTTGTTGATGTGTTTGGTTTGCTGTGCAGAAGTTTTTTAGATTGATATAACCCCATTCATTTATTTTTGCTTTTACTCCCCTTATCTTTGATGTCAAATTCATAAAATTCTCTTTAAGACTAAGGTCTGTAAGTTTAGTGCCCATTTTCTTCTGGGTCTTTCGTGTAGGTCTTTGATCCATTTTGAGTTAATTGTGTACAGTGATAAATAGCAGTCTGGTTTAATTATTTTGCATTAGGCTTTTCCCAGCACCATTTAGTAAAGAGACTTTCTTTTCTTCATTGCATGATTTTATCATCTTTGTTGAAAATTAGTTGCCCATATATATGTGGGTTTATTACTGGTCTCTCAATTCTGTTTCATTGCTGTGTGTCTGTTTTTCTGCCAATACCATACTATTTTGATTATTGTTGCCTTGTAGTATAATTTGAAGTCAGGGCATGTGATACCTCTGGCTTTGTTCTTTTTTCTCAGAACTTCACAATATGTGGAAATCAATGGCAAAAAAAGGTGAGAAGAAAACCCCACAAATATGTGGAGATTAAAAAACATGCTACTAAAGAATAACTGGGTCAAAGAATAAATAAAGGGAGTAATGAAAATATATGTAGAGAAAAATAAGAATGATAATATAATATATCAACATTTGGTAGAATACAGCAAAAGCAGTAATAAAAATAACATTTGCCTTCTTCAAATCTTCTGTAACATATTTAAAAAATGTATTTTAAGACTGCTCTCTCCTTTATGTTTTATTTTCCTTTTTGTATTAGTTTGTTGGAATATTCCTCTATTCAACAATTTAACTCACTACTCTAGTCAGTTATGATATGAAATGCAGATTTTGAAAGTTTTGTTTCTCATGATAGAATTTTAAACTTGTACAATCACTGTGCTGATATATTTCTGACAATAATGGCAATCTAAAGTAATACTTTGTTTTCCCTATTGTCTGTTTCCACAGATGTTAGTTCTTCAATTTTTTAATTTTCTGCCTCTCTTTTAAATGGTTGGTTTTCCTCAAAGAGTTTAGAGTTCTTGGTTGTGTGAGCATGTTGTATTTGAAACACTTATTTATGCTACCTTGAAATGCTTGTTTTGGGCTTCTGCTAAGTTGTGGTAACAATATGAAACTTTTCCATCTCACAGAGTTACTATGTGAAAGAAAAGAGAGTACACATTTTTAAATTCTTTATATAATTTTAAAAATAAAGCATAATTAAATAAGAAATTTTCTTAATTTCTATCTTATTTGAAGAGTAAACATAGGTCTGTTGGATTTCTTGGATCAAAGGTCTTAGACACTGTAATTACTTTCTTAAAATTGGTGTCATTTGCTTTCCTTTCATGGTATAAAACAAACACACCGTTTCAGTTTTTGTATTATTATATGTTAACAACTGTACACTAAAATAGTTTCTTAAATTGTTTTGAGTTTCACTCCTCATAAGTCAGATTATTTTTTAATGCCCAATTAAAAAATATATCTATATTGCTTAAGTTGTGATTTAAAACTCAGTAATATTAGTAAAAGTATATTCCTAGAAGTGATCTTGACCCATTCTTATGTAAAATTATGCAGCTTAAAACAAGAAACACAGTTATTTTGCTATCTTTTTTCCCCTCTGCGTTTTTAGCAACTAGTCTCTTTCCTTTAGAAAGAGATCTTCATCTTTTACTTATGCTCAGAAAAGCATCACTTATTTTTAATAATTCACTTAGAATTAAATATAAAACTTCCAATGTGAGAAAACCAGAGTAATGATCTTTAAGTCAGCATTCAGGGACTATTTTATATAAAAACAGAAACATATTTACAGAAAAAAGATCTTCTATGTTGCCTTGGCCAATAGCTACAAAAACTGCCATACACTGTTTCAATTTAGTTACAGCATCACAACATTTACCCATATTACTGATCTTCATAAGTAGTTACAAGACAAAACTTAGAGTATGTTAAACAACCTTAAATGGAAGCTCTGTACAACTAGATTAGCTGTAATTCATTATCTTTTTGTTCCAGGAACACAATTTATTAGTCAAAGAAACAAAATATGTGTTTGCAGCTGAGGAAACAAAATTTAAAAGGCGAAGTCTCTGTTTTTAATATGTTAACTATATGATAACTGTTGCAATTTATGTAAAGATACCATAAAAACATTTAGAAGGAATAGGATCAAAACTGGAGAGGTGAGAAAGGTTTTTGGAAGAAAAGAAACTTGAATTGATTCCTAAATTATACATATGAGCTCTATATGAAATGAGATGGGATAAGAGAAATTGATTTTTAAAAAACATCCCTAATGGGTCACTTAATTTCACAATTCTTCAGGTTCTCCTACTCACTCTTCAATTTCTAACCTCAATTCCTTCAAAAACACTCTTCTGCCTTCTTGATGTCAACCACCAAAATCAAACAATCTGTTGAATTCTGTTTCCCTTCCAGATAAGTACATTATAATATATGGAAGTAATGGCCTAAATTTTAAAAGTTTTGTCTTCAATACCAAGGTTGAAAAATCATACCAAGAGGACTGCTGATGAGCTGATTTCTGTCCAGCACACTGGAATATGAATAGTAATGGAGAAAAGCACAGTAAAGCAGTAAGAGCCAAGGGCCTAAATCTCAGGAGGAATTGCAGGCTCAGGCAAACAAGACCCAGAATCAAAGGGAAACATAATGAAACAAACATTAATCAGCTCTCATCATAGAAAAAAGGAACTTTCGTTTTAAATTTGTTTTATAGTTAAGACTATGTGCTATGGCTCAAGAGAATTCTAACAGAAGTTCTAGAGGTGCCACTGACGTCACATAAAATAGAATGGGTGCAGGTATTAAAATCATGGTTCTAATACCAATTCTAGCCCTTATTAACTGTGTAAATTTAGAAAATTATTCATCAAAACCATTTTGCTTTTTCTAAAATAGGCAAAATAGACCTAAATAAAATCTCATTGCATTATGACAATTAAGTAAAATATTGAAAGTAAAATATATAACTAAAGTTTATTATATTTTTTCCATTATTCTCTTCTGAAAATAATATATAAAATAAAGACTGGATTTTTTTCAGGAGCCTCTTATAACCATTAGCTGTTGGTTTATTTATATGCTTAATAACATTCAAAATGTTGTGTTAGATAAGTAAAGGATCCAATATGTACCTAGAATTCTGGTTACAAAAAAATTGTATATGGTATTGCTACATCATCCAGTAAGGTAATTCTATCTTATTTTATCCCCAACTTTGTTGGTTGCACACTTGCCATTAAGGAATAAGAAAGCTCTTTAGAAGCAAGGGAACCACTCAACACAGTAAAGAATATTTGCCTCATTTACCCACCCTATGACTTGCTTGCACAAATCATAATATCTCTTGTGATTTTGACTTTTTTATTTAATAAGTCTCAGTACTTTATCCTTTCCTGTTGCAGGCAGGGAAAAAGATTCTTTTAAATACTATCTTAAGTAAATTAGTGTGTATATGCATGTTGTGTATAATTACAGCAGTTAGTAATTAGTATAGATTATGTCACAACTAGCAAACATAATTAAAGCATATAACAAGTCTAGAAAAACTTATATTTTTTACAGAAAAAAGCATTAGATGAATTCAAAAATCATATTTTATTAAAAAAGTCATTAAACATATTGTACTTCATATCTTGATAAAAATAATTATTGTATAAGACTATTTCTTAGAAATATTTTTTGAGTTTTAAATAATTTTTAAAATTAAGAGAAAAAATGCCAAAAACAAAACCTTTTTCTTTTCTTTTCTCCCTGTTTCCATGTGAGGGAAGTGTGTACCATTTACATTGTCCCTTTGAGGGAAGTTTTGTTTATGATTTCACCCTTCTCGGTGCCCTAATAGAAAGTTCTTTTTGCATATTTATTACTTACTACCTTATATTGCTATTTTAAAAGACATGTCTGAATGCCAAATTTCTTCACCTAACTATGAGCTCTTTTGAGTATAAAAGTCTTATACTTTTGATGTTCTTCATGCTCATAGCCTCTAGTAAGATGACTTCCAAATATCTAGTAGTTGTTGGATCAATTTTTTTAAAAGTGAGTACAATATTTATATTAGTAATTATTTAAGTTTGATATGTCTCAATAGATAAAATTTATATAATCAAAGGATAACAATTATTCGTTCAGCATGTTAGAGTTTAGAAAATGTTTTGTTTCACATTGTCTCTGGGTTTTTACAAGAGTTTCATGAGACAATTATTTATAGAGCTGAAGGTAAAAACTCAAAGAAGTTAGAGACTTGATGTAAAGTTATAGCATGTCATATGGAACTTGACTGAGCTAGGAACTCCAGCTGTTAAACTTCCTAAATCCACTCAATTATACAGAAAATCGCTTTTATAAAAAAAGTAGGTCTAACTAGCTTTATGAATAATAGATACATCTTTGAAATACACTTATTCAAGAAAAATATATACATTTAATTCTCAATATTCACTCTAGTTCTACTCTGTGATGTTTTTGTGAACACTGAATTGACAAATATGAAATTATTGCTGCTAGAAGAAATACAGGGTGCAAGCCTGGGCCACAACATTTTTGTAATAACTTTGTTTTATGTGCGTTTTGCTTAAAGACACCTATTTAATGCATATTGTTGATTCATTAACATTGAACTCACAGTCAATAGCACTATAACTCATGCCTGAACAAAGCTTATCTAACACATATTTTCTTAGTAAGGCACATCACAGCCTTTTGTAATTAGAAACAGTAGACAGCATTTCAACACTGCTTGGGGATAATTTTAAACAACAACATCATCAACAAAAAGCACAAAAATGTGAAAACCATACCATTAAATCACATAAAATACGCTTGTTTATAGTCTGAAAGCTGAAACAAAATGGCAGACTGTCTCTTTCTTTGATTTTAGCTGGGAAAATTTATATGAGATGACTCATATTTCCTACCTCTTTGTACATCTGCATGTCTTCAAATGACTGTGAAAGTGTCATATGAGTATTGGTTTGGGGGTTATAAGTAAATTTTAGTCAGTAGGCAAATTTGCAAATACAAAATCCATGAATAATGAGGATCAACTGTATTAAATTCTCAAATAAGAAATATTATGCTACTCATTAAGAATATGGAGATGAATAAAATATTGTGGATTTTGAATGGTTCAAAGTCTGAGGAGATGGAATAGTAACAGATGACGGTTCAATGTAATTATGTTCTATTGCTAGAGAATCACAAAAGAGAAAACATCTTGATCTTTAGTTTATATGTGATTCTATATTTCATTCTTGTTTTTCAATAGTCTACATTTGGAACAGTATGGTAAATTCCTACCACAATTTTTACCAAGTTCGATTGATGAACCAATTCTTCCTTGTTGGTAAGAAAAAAGACCCCAAAAGCACTCCCTCATTGTTCCCATATCTTTTTAGTGATCCGCAAAGCAAGTTAAGGCTTAATAGAAATTTAAATTTAGAAAACTGAAACATTCTTTACATCTCTGTATTACGTACCACGACTCATACTTTCCCACTGAACTAGTTCTACACACTCTCATACAAGATAAACAAACAAAAAAACACCATACCCTTTTTCTCCATGGAAACCATTAGTACACTACTACAATATTATTTCTTCTCTTATTCATTGAATCTCACTCACACAAGGTCTGTTTATTTCCGTAAAACCTAAAATTCCTCATCTATCTCAACTTCTCACTTCATTATGTTTCTTTGTGTAACATAGTACTATTGAAAAAAAAGTATTTTATATGTCAGATCTGAGATCTAATCCCATAAATATTAATATATTTTATATTTGTATATCTCAAAATCTGTAATACTTATTTTGTTCTCCCATATTCTTATCTGCGACTCTACTCTGAATAATAAATTTCAATTTTTAAATTAAGCTAGTTTTTCCTATGACACATTTATTTTCCTCCAGAATTTTTTTGTCTTTTCTTTCTTTCTTTTCAAATTTTCTCTGAGAATTGCTTTTCCCTCTACTTATCCTTTATAATCCTTATACCAGCTACAACCAAACCACACCAACAGCCCTCATAATTATTTAAAACTCTATTGTTCATGTAACTCCTCCCTGATTATCTTCAGCAGAACTCTGTCATATGTTGGAAAACTCTCATTTAACCTTGCCCTTAACACCAGAGCTTGAGATGTTAAAACATGGTTTAAACTCACTTGAGTGAAATGGAGAGCTAACTTCTAAATTACTACATGTTGGCATATTGTTTCAAAGTGTCACTGTTTCCTATTAATCAAGTTTAAACTTCACAATGAACCTTAAACCTCTTTCAATCTGTTCCAATTTTAAATTGCCTCTCATATTATTATTGTGTAGATTTCTTTTTCTAAGAAAAATATACACATTTTTCTGTATTTTCATTAAAATTAGAAGTTTTCTCTGCTCAAACACAAAGCTTCTCTGAGTTTGTATACTATGAATTTGGATCCTTTAAAACACTGAATCTCCCAAAGAACCTGTTATCCTACCCCTAAGACTATAGTACCTCAAGCACTTTGATTGTTACCTTCCTCACACACCTAACAGACCTGTCACTTAATCCCATTTATTTGTTGAAATGCCATTCATTTTGGTTGGAATTGAAGGCCTTTTAATTGATGCTTACATAAATTTCCAATCAGTTGGATCTCTTATGATCACCTTTTGTGGCATAGAAAGAGATTATGCACTTTGATGAAGTTTGTTTCGTTAAAACCTCACAGGTTATTTACAAGTACTCTCTTATTTTCAAATTGTTCTGGTTAGTGTGGGCAGAAAAAATATTTTAATATTTTATAGTTTTGTGTCATTAGAGAAAATAGGCCTTTGAAATGTCTTGCTAATCAGTTGATCTTTCTTCTCAATAAATATATCTTACAATTTACTTCTAAAATTACTGGAAATGGTATTTTCAAGAAATAGAAAATAAAATTCATTTAATGAAAAAAGTGACATTTGAAAATAATAGATTTATATTGAATTCAATTTTGTCATCACTCTTGGTGGCTAATTCATTACTACTAACATTTAAACTTTGATCTAATTTTTAATGGTTTTAAATTGAGATAATTAGAAAGTACATGATAATGACTAAAATATCAACAGTACTATGCCTAAAGCACAAAAAATGAATAGAAAACATGTTGAATTTTTTTAATGTTTGAAATTATAGAGCTATTTGAGAAATGCAATTTTGTTCATACAAAGAAGTTTTAAAATAGAATTGCAGCTTGAGACCTCCAAATTTGTTCAGATATGTTAAAATCTTATGTCCTTTAATTTTGATACATATAAACTATGAATTTGAAGCTGAGATTTTCATTTACTTATAAAATGGAACATTTGAGGTTACATTAAAATATATAGCTCATCTCATTTTTGAAATGTATGAGACAAGCTAACTCGTTATGGGCCAACCGGCTCTCTGGCATTGGTGGGGTTACTTGATAAATACTCTAAAAGATATTTAAAGTTCTGATTATTTACTTATCCTCTCACCAAATAACTTTAGGCTAAGGCTATATAAGGTTTTGGTAATTTTATAATTCTAAGTAATACATATTTTTTTGATAAATTATTGGTTATTAATGAGGATGATTTGGGTATTACAGGTGTTTGTGATCATTGTTTTGCCACTAATTCATCTTAAAGCTTTTTAATTATATAGATTTCTACTAGTTTTTGACTCAATGCAAACTCATTGGAAGAACTAATTCTATAAATTAATTGATCAAGCTCCTCAGTTATTTCTAGTTTAGGACAGCTCGACTTTCTAACTTTCCCATGATATCTCTATCTTTATAACTTAGTCAAGGTCATAATATATTATTGAAATGATTTGTCCCTAAGGGGGAGAGGGAGAGTGAGATTCCAAACTTTCAATAATTTGATGTGCATAGAAAAAATAGACCATTTTATAAAATCTCTAGAGCATGTTGCCATAATTCATGAAAAGACTCACTAAAACTTGTTTTAAAAAACAATGTGTGTAAATACAATTTGAAAATAAGCTTTAATTACATAGTAAGATTAGTTTTAGTTTGTTCAGATATGAATTTCAAAATTAAAAGAGTATTTTCTGTTATCTGGCCAGGCCTTTTCCTTTCACAGGAAATGAATTCTTGCTTATATTAAACATCTCCCCACTCCTGGCACAGGAATGCAGACTGGGGGAATCCCGAGTTTCTACGGACTATGTGCCCAGGTAAGGCCAGGCCACTATCCTCTTTGTAGCCAGGGCCTGGGACCTGGGACGTCACCAGGCTCAGCACTGCTATGAAACTCTGTGCTGCGCCTCCACCCACCCAAAGCCATGAGGTGGCGCCCTGAGCCACCCGCAGCCGTGGAACCGCCCCCCCCCCCCCCCCCCGCCAACACCCCCGGCGGTATATCTCGGCTGCCATGAGGAGGCATAAAGAAAAAGAGTTTTTGTGACTTGGCTAGATATCATTGAGTTTTATAGCCCATTTCACTTTGAAAATTGGCCAGATTCTGTAAGTGGTATGAACATGGATATTTTGTATCAACCTGAAAACAAAGAAACACAGAATGTGCACTATTAGAGCAAACTGAGAAAAAAATGGTGGTACCACCAAGTTTGGTTTCTTACCAAACGGTAGCTGAAAGAAAAGAAAAAAGCGTATCAACGGTTTTCTATGCTGTAACTATAGTCAAGAGCTATAACTAGGCTCACTGGTGATTACTACATTTTCTTGGAAGCCTAAACATTTTGATTTCTATATACATGGCCTTCTGCATGGCCCTCTGAATTACCACAAATTTTCAGTATGAAATTTTAAAGACATGGCATATTGGAGATAACACTGTCTATCTAGCCTCGCTGTTGCAATGAACAAAGGAAATCGGATTGATAACCTGGTCAGACAGGCTTATCTCCCATCTTTACATCAAGTCCAGGAAATTATAGATCTAAAATTTAGCAGTACATCAGAGCAGTTCTGGAAAACAAGGAAGGATCAACAGTTAATATAAATATCAATAGGATCTCTAAATAAAATTAATGACATATGGTGCAAAATTTTAAATTATCTAAACTGATTCAAAAATCAAGAAGAAATCTAGATATTATAATAACCATAGAAAATTTAAAACGTAGCTTAAGTTTTTACAAAAATATACATTAGTTCTCAAAGGTTATATTGCTCAGTTTTACAAAACATTGAAGAAACAGAAAATTCCTGTGTATATAATCTCTTCCAGAAAAGCAAGAAAGCAAGGGAAGATGCTTTGTTTTAAGATATGTGCAACTTCAGCTTTATGAGTCAAAACTAAATCTCTCTCTCTCTCTCTCTCTCTCTCTCTCTCTCTCTCTCTCTCTCTCTCTATATATATATATATATATATATATATATATATATATATATATATATAACCAACTACACTTTTATCATCACCGAATAAAAAAATTCTCATTTCACCCTTACCCACCAACGCTTGGTGTTATCATGTTTATTTATTTTTTTTTATAAAAAGAATGTAAACATTATTTTAAAAAGTCATATAGTAACAGACTGAGTGGAGATTGGGCTGAATTTGTAATATAGCACCTTGGATTCATGGTCATGAAGAGGCAAAGGTGTAGAAGAAAGTTTATATGAGAAACCTATTATTTTCATTTATATTTCCCTAATTACCAGATTCAGCATCTCTTTATATGTTTATTAGTGATTACTTTTGTAAACATGGATAAAGCCTGAATATAACAATATACAATATAGTTCATGGATACATAAATCGTATTTGTTGACTAGGGACAGAACATATATAGCAATGATATCTATCAAATTCTGCATCATGACTATATCCTGGGAGGGCTCAAGCTAGAGTAAGTCTTAACTATAACTAAGTAGATTAGATTTTTGTTTGCAAATATTCACTCCCTTTTCTCCCTGACATTGATGAAAAGAATAAATTCCCTACTCTGTTGACTTTGGGCTGGGCCATGTGATTTGTTTTGAGCAGAATGTGGAAGCAAGTGAAAGTATGTCAACTTTTAAGAAAAAAACTCATATTTCCACTCATCTTTCTGGGAACTTTCATTTTCTCCATGAGAAATAGATGTTCCAAGTAACTACTGCCACTCAACCAAAGTCCAAAATTGGTACAGGTGAAATAAACGTAAAATCAATGGCAGACTTTTAGCAGAACTGACTAAGCCATCTCTTAGACATATGAGCAAGAAATCCATATTATATAAAATAGTTTTACAAATCAATAGAAAAAATGTCAAAGAATATAAACAGCTATATCACTAAAGATATAATATAAATGCATACCATAAGAAAGATGTTTAATTTTGTTAGGGAAATGCAGAAAAAAATCAAGGAAATTGTAATTAAAATATCAAATAACAGCATTTTTCTCTTATCAGGTTGATAAAATTGATAGCTTGATTATATATAATGTAAGTGAGGGTATGGGGAATAACATTTCCTTTGCTGGAAATGTTAATGATTGCAGTCTTTGGGGGATGCAATTTGACAGTATTTGTTAACTTAAAAAATGTACAAATATAAAGCCCCACAATGCTCACTTCTGGGAATATATCTTAGAAAAATACTTGTACATATACATAGTCATGCACAATTCTATTTACTGTAACAGAATTGGTTAGAACATAGACATACCTTCCTGCCCCCTTATTAAACACTGCTGAGAACAGGCAAACTAACTTAGATACTTGCTCTAGGAAGATAAGATTTAGAACCAACTACAATAGCTTACTTATCAAGAATAGCAGATTTCTTATATAAACTTGATTCCAGATCTTCAAACCTTCATGACCACCAATCCAAAGATGTTATAATATAAATTCGGCCCAATTCTACTCAGTACCTTACCATATAAGACTTACTAAAAAAATTACCCCACTCAAGCCCTAAAACCTTGATCCCCTTTTATCAGGACATTCCTAAGACTATCAACTTGATATTCTCTCTTACTGCGATCAGCCTAATCGATTTACCATTGTTTGGTGTTTTTGTGAGAATCTACAGTCAATATATCAAATAATAGTATCAAAACATACAAAACAGCAGTGAAATCAAGGGGTTGAATCATGAAATCACATCTTTCTAGCAGTTTGACCTTAAAAAAAATTATTTCACCTTACTGGTCCTTCCTTGTAAAGTAGGGACAATAATAGAATTTATTCATTAAAACCTTGTGCAAAGTAAATCAGTTAATGTATTTAGACTACTTAAGAGTATAGAGGAAGGCCTCAAAAATATCAGATATAAACACGGTAAGTAAATAAATGACCTCAATCTTTATCAACAGAAACAAAACTAAAGAACCTACAATATATTCATAATGTCTGGTTAAAAAGAAACATATAATTGAAGAAAAGCAAATTGAGACACAAAACATATCATGTGACTATTTGAGTAAACAAAAATAATATAAGTATATATTTTATATTCAGTCAACACGTGAAAATGATTTTTAAGGATCTCATCAAACCAAAAGCAGTATTTATTTTGAGAGGAAAGGAATAGGATTTCAGATTACTGTCAGGGATTGTATTTTTTCTTTTAATAAAATATTTATGTAGTAATTGAGTTTTTTGGGGGCAAAAGTCATGTTTTCATTGAAATTATTTTAACATGTGGTGATGAGAAACTACGTATAGTATATGGAATTTTTAAAAATGTATATAAAATGCTTTTTTCATCTAAGACTTCCTTCTAATTTATAAATAAATATACAACATACTGTCAAATATTGCTTTATCTACAGTTTTCAAACAGTCACTTTAGGAAGTAAACTCAGCAGCTGTTTTTACTGAAGCACTAAGCAACTTAAATTCGTGAAGTGAAGAGTAATTCCTTAACCAATGAAAATGTCAAGAGGAGTTTAGGTAGGCAAAATATCACTCTGCCTGGATGATTAGATTGTGTGTTGCTTCATTTAATTTTTGGCAAATTGTTCCATTTTACTTTAGTGAATACATTTCTTGAAGTCATAGGATATTTTGAAATAGCTAAGAAGGAAATATTTTCCTCAATAAAACTAAGCAGCATATTTTATCTTGTCTACCCAGAACAAGGAACAAGACATTTTAATCATTAAGTTTTGAGGATTAAAACTGAACTCTCTCCTATACTTTCATAAGTATCAACTAAATGTAAATATTTTAACACATATTATGAATCACAGCTATTCTCAAAGTCAATTAATGGACTTTTGTGCAATTTCATTCTTTAAAAACAATAATTCATGGCTTTAGAATTTACAAACCTCATTCAGAACCTCATTTGATTTTTTAATACAGGTAATGCCATAAAAACACATCTGCAAAGATAGATGGGTTTAAGAAGAAATAATACTGATCAGAGAAAATTAAGTACTATATTTAGTTTTGTTGATTAATAGTTCTAATGTATGATTAATGGTTTTTCAACTTTTATTGAGATATAATTGACACATAAGATTATTAGTTTAAGATGTACAAAATGATTTAATATATGTGTATTATTATGCTTAGCCTAATAAGTTTAGTTATCATTCATCATCTTTCTGGTTATACTTTTTTTTTCCTTGTGATGAGAACTTTTAAGATCTGCTCCCTTAGCCACTTTCAAATATATAATACAGTATTATTAATTATAGTCAACATGCTGCTAATTACTTTCTTAGGACTTATTTACCTTATAACTGAAAGTTCATAACTTTGACCACCTTCACCTATTCCCCTCATACTCTACTCCTCAACTCTAACAAACACTGATCTTTTTTCTGTTTTTATGAGTTCGTGTTCTACATGTGAGATCATACAATACTTGTCTTTCTCTACCTGACTTATTCACTTAGCATAGTGACCTTGAAGTTTATTCGTGTTTTTGAGATGGCGATATTTCATTTTTTTATGACTGAATAATATTCCAAAGTGTGTATGTATGTACACTACACTTTTTTTTTTTAAATCTATTCACCCATCAGAGGACTCTTAGGCTGCTCCCATGTTTTGGCTATTGTAAATGATACTGTAGTGAACATGTAGGTGTGCATCCCTTTTCAACTTTGTGGGTTGTTTTCCAGATAAATACACAAAAGTAGAATTCCTGGATTATATGATAGTTTTGTTCTTCACTTTTTGAGGAACCTCCATACTGTATTGCACAGTACCTTACCAATTTACATTTCCAACAACAATGCATAAAGATTATTTTTTTTCACATCTTCACCAACACTTGTAATTTTTCATAATAACCATTTAAACAGAAGTGAGGTGATATTTCATTGTTTTGATTTGCATTTTTCCTGATGATTTTTCATGTTGAGTAAATTTTCACGTGCCCATTGGCCATCTGTATTTCTTCTTTGGAAAAATATTTAGCTCTTCTGCCCATTTTTAAGTCTTTTTTTTTTCTACCGAGTTGTATGAGTTCTTTATATATTTTGATACTAGCTCCTTATCAGATATATGATTTGAAAATATTTTTTTTCATTCAGTAAATGACTGTTATTTTGTCTATGGTTTCTTTTGTTGTGCAGAAGTGTTTTAGTTCAATTGAGTCTCACTTATTTATTTTTGCTTTTGTTGTTTTTGCTTTTAATCCCAGATTAACAAAGTCATTGCCAAGACTTATGCCAAGAAACTTACTGCATATGTTTTCTTCTAAGAGTTTTATGGCTTTAGATGTTATGTTCAAGTCTTTAATTCATTTTGAGTTAATGAATTTTGTTTGTTTCTGTTTTGTTTGTTCATTTATTTTGTTTTTTAGACTTCATATATAAATGAAATCATATGGTATTGGTCTTTCTTCGTCCAACTTATTTCTTGAGTTGATGGATTTAATACAATCCTTTTAAAGTATTTTTGATTTAGGTTTGTTCATTTTTATTAAAGATTTTAACATCTATGTTCGTCAGGGATATTGGCCTGTAATTTTCTTTTCTTGTGGCATCCTTGTCTGTTTTGGTATCAGGGTAATACTGGACTCAAAATGAGTTCGAAGGACTTCCCTCTTCTATTTTTTGGAATGAGTTTGAAAAAGATTGGCATTAATTCTTTGAATGTTTGGTAGACTTTACCAGTGAAGCCTTCTGGTCCTGGACTTTTTTTTTGATAGGAGATTTTCGATTAATGAATTAATCTTCTTACTAGTAATTGGTCTATTCAGATTTTCTATTTCATCATAATTTAGTCTTGATAGGTTATATATATCTAGGAATTTATTTATTTATTCTAGAATTTTCAATTTGTTGATATATGATTATCCATGGTACTCTCTTATGAACTTTTTTTTTTGTTATCAGTTATAACATCTCCCCTTTTGTTTCTCACATTATTTATTAGAGTCCTCTCTATTTTTTCTTTTTCCTAGTGTCTAGCTAAAGGTCTGTCAATTTTGTTTACCTTTTCAAGGAGCCAGCTCTTAGTTTATTAATCTTCTCTATTGTGTTTTTAGTCTCTATTTCATTTATTTCTGCTCTAAACCTTTGTTCTTTTCTTCCTTCTACTAACTTTGAGCTTTGTTTGTTCTTTTGAAATTCCGTGAGGTATAAATTTATTACAGACTTTGCTTGTTTCTTAAAGTAGGAATTTATTGCTATGATATTTCCTCTTAGAACTATGTTTGCCACATTCTAAAAATTTTACTCTTTACTTTGTGCATCCATCACAAATTATTTCAATTTGTATTTTTAGTGCTTTTGTCTTTAATTTTCATAGTATAGTTTTGAATAATTTACCCACCACCATTACAAAACTCAAGTATTCTGAATTTAATTATATATTTACCTTTACCAGTGAGATTTATGCTTTCATATGTTCTTCTGTTACCAACTGGAGTTCTTTTGTTGCAGCTTAAAGAAGTCCCTTTCACATTTCTTGTAGGCCCAGCCTAGTGGTAACGAATTCTGTCAGCTTTCGTTAGTATGAAAAACTCGTTACCTCTGTTTCAAGTTTGAATCGCAACTTTGCCAGGCAGAGTATCCTTGGTTGGTAGTTTTGTTTTCATTCACTCACTCATTCATTCATTTATTTATTTGTCTTTCTTTCTTTCTGTTAGCAGTTTGACTACATCATGCCGTCTCCTTTTAACCCACAAAGTTTCCTTTTATCCAATAAGGGGTTTGTTGTTGTTGTTGTTGTTGTTGTTTTTCCTCTTTCTACTTTCAAGAGTCTCTCCTTACCTTTAACTTTTGACAGTTTAATTATGGTCTTGTGTGGGTCTCTCTGTGTTTTTCTTATTGGGAACTCCCTGAGCTTTCTCATTCTGGATGTCTGTTTTTTGTTATTATTGTTTGTCTCTTTGTTTGTTTGTTTCCCAAATAAGAGAAGTGTTCAGTCTTTATTTCTGTAAATAAACTTTCTACCCCTTCTGGCTTTGTTCTTTTTGGGGAACCTATAATGCAAATAATGGTCAGATTGATGGTATCCCAGAAGTCCCTTAAGCTATCTTCACTCTTTTTATTTATTTTTCCTTTTTGTTCCTCTGATTAAATAAATTCCACTGCCCTGTTTTGATTCACTGATTTTTCGTTCCACTTATCTAGTTTGCTGTTAAATACCTCTATTGTATTTTTTTAGTTTTTATTGTATTCTGCAGCTTTGTGATTTTTGTTTAGTACTTTCACATATTTTCTACCTCTTTGTTGAATTCTCACTTTGTTGATGCATTGTTCTGACTTTGGTGAGCATCTTTATGACAACTATTTTGAACCCTTTATCTGGTAAATCACTTATCTCTGTTTTATTATTGTCTGTTTCTAGAGTTTTTTCTTGTTCTTTTGTTTGGAATATATCCTCCTCTTTCTCCCCGCCCTCCCCCCACTTGATTGTCTTTGCTTCTCTGTACTAGATAAAACATAAAACAACCACTTCTCCCAGTTCTGATGAAGTGGCCTCTTGTAGGAGATGAATGTTATCATTTAACCTTGCCTTATCTCTTAGTTGTCTCATATTTTGTGGTTGTCTAAGCTGCCTTCTTTGTTTTAAGTGTCTCCTAGTAGTTGAGGGTTAGCCAACATCTGTTTTGATGCGGATATTTCCCCCTTTTTTTTTTGTAGTAGTTGCTCAAATAGTTTTTAGAAATCTTTCAGAGGGAATTGTACCATGTATAGTTGTACAATCTCTGTGTCCTTGGGAGGAGATGAGTTGAGGAGTCTCCTATGTCCCCACTTTAAACCCAAACTCTTTGTGATTATTTTGTTTTTGTGTACTTCAGTTTTCGTTTCTTGCTATGAAATTTAGTCCTTCTCTTTTCCTCTTTACAAATATATAATGAAGTTTATAATGTACTAGGTTCTAGGTGTTAGGATCTGGGAATGCAAAAATGTAATACTCATTCTCTAATCTCTGCTTCTTAGTTTTGAAATAGATATTTTAATTAGGTATGACAAAATACTTCAAATAATGATGATCAAAGTACTATGAGTAGCCAGAGGAGGAAACAATCTGGCACAGTTAGAGAAGTTTTCAACAGAATGTACAGTTTACCTGAACAGATAGAATAGGTAGTATGGCAGGCATAATATTGTGAAAGAAAATGATGGTCTAGGCATAGGAAATGTAAGGTTCGGCCGCTCAACAAACAGAGTCTGACACATGATTAACAGGCATCCTTTATTGAAAGGCAAGCGGTCCCGGGTGAGGTTCTCTGGATCCAAGGAAAGGGGCCAGAAAAGTCGCACCCGGGCGGGGTCAGGGCAGGGTTTTAAGGGTCCCGTCCAAGAAGGGGAAGATTCAAAAAAGGCAAAAGCACAGTGTGGGGCTTTTTCATTGGTGCAGCGGTGTGGCGCCACAGCGTGTAGTCCTGGCACCTGCGGATTGGTCCATGGGCCTAAGGTGGCCGGTGGGGGGGAGCTAGGAGCGGGGACCTGATGGCCTTGGGGCTTTTTTCTTGGAGCACTGGCCTTACAGGAAACTGTATACACAAAAGCATGAGGTTGAGAAAGGTGATCGTGGGGGATTTGCTGAGACCGAAATATAACTGTAGGAGGATTGAAACAGTGACTGAAGAAGATGCTGAAGAAGTAAATTAGAGCCAGAATATGAAGGATCTTATGTACTATGTAAACAGTTTGAATTTATTTTGGGGATAATCGAGTCACCAGAAAACCTTGGGGAAATCATATGATGATTTTTTCCTCTTAAGTAATATACCAGACAATAGTGTAGATAAATGAAAATGAGACAAAATGCAGACAGATTGCAATGAAACTGAGAGGTTAAAACAGGCCCATGGAATACAAAGTTATTCATATGCCTGAAATCTGAATATAAAAGTAATACTATATATTGATTTCAGATTTTTGCAAACTATAGAAACACCAAAGGAAAAAAAAATAAACATTTTCTTAATCTCATAAATATTGTTGATTAACATTTCAGTGTATTTGTTTCTAGATTTTTTTTCTAAATACATATGCATTTTAAAACAAAAGATATGACATCTATATAAAATACTTTGTAGATAAGCAGTTTTCTAAACCATCAAATACTGGACAGACGTTATTCCTGTGATACACAATCAATTACTTTCCTTATTAGAAATGTAAAGATTTTTATCATTTAAAAAACACTGTGGTAAATGTGTTTATGCCTACATATTTGTACTATTGTCTGATTACTTAGAAGAAACCACTAGGTATAGAATTTCTGAGCAGAAGATAATACACATTTTAAAGGTTTTAAAAAAATCTAAGTTTTTCTTTCAAAAAACAATTTATCTTTTCCCTACAGCTTTTAAAACAATGAATATTTTGATTTTTTTCCTAACAATGGGCAAATTTGATTCCTTACCATTTAATTTGCATCCCTTTGATTACTTGGGAGGTTAAGTCCTTTCATGTTTATTGTAACTTGCCTGTTCTATCAATTTTTCTATTGGAGTGTTTGTAGTTTAATGTTTGATTTTAAAAGGCTCCAGGAAATTTCTATTTAGGAAAATAGAAGATAACAATTAGAATTAGTTATTCAGCCACAGAGAAGCTGTAGAGGCACCTCAGAAATTAAAAATGTATGAAAAACAGGAACACAGCAAGGCTTCAGGTGAAGAGAAATATGTGCAAATATTTGATGAAAAAGTCATACCCATGCAAATTTACCAAAGACGTGCAAAATAACTTAAGGCATGAACAACTGGCTGTTTTCAGAGTTCCAGATGAATAAAGTAATGGAACTAAGAGACTTCTTCTATACAAATGCAAAGAAATTCCCTTGGGCTTGTGAGAGAAGTGACTACACTCAAGCATGGATCACAGCTAGTTAACAATGTCAGTTTTCTCTTAAAATGTATTTGAGACTAAACAACAAAATGCCAAATTGCATAATCTTGAAAACAAGTAATAAGTATTGGCAACATATTAAACTTCAAAAGTGATAAAGGAAAACTAGCCAAGAAAAAACTGCACAAGATTAACTCATATCCGCCCTCAATATCAGTCTCTTAAAATGCAGACAACTTTCTGCACAGAAAGTGAGGCGCTTCTCCTGAAATGTGCATGAATAATTTTATGACATGGTTAGGAAAATACAATAAATGTATTCACTTGAGTAACCACTATCACAGTCAAGATTTAGAAAATTTCCATTACACCATAAGTTCCTTCATTCCTGTTTGTTTTATATCACTATGAATTAAATTAACTTTCTCTAAAATTTTATATAAATGGAATCATAAAAGATGTGTTTTCTTTTTTTCTATTTGGCTACTTTTGCTCAATATAATGTTTTTGAGATTCAGCCATGGCTTTAAGCACAATCTGTTGAAAAGACTGTCATTTTCCTGTTGAATTATTGTGCCTTTTTCAAAATTAAATTGATGATACATGTGTGAGCTCATTTCTGAAATCTGTATTTCATTGATATAATCGTTATGTCAATACCACTGTCTTCATTATTATAGCTGTATAATTATCATAAAGTTAGGTAGTATAATCTTTCAACTTAGTTTTTTTATTTAAAAACTGTTTGGACTATTTCAGGTCCTTTTATTTACCTGTATATTTTAGAATCTTCTTGTCAGTTCTTATGATGAAAACAATGTTGGGTGATGATTAGCATTTCATTAAATTTATATATAAATATAATAAATAATCTTAATTTTTCAATTCATAGTTTATTGCTCCATTTATTTTGTCATCTTTAATGAACTTAAGTAATATTTTATGAATTTTTTACAAACTTTAAGATCAACCTTAGGTATTTAATATTTTTAAAACATTTTATCGACAATTTTTATTGATTATATATACAAATAAATCTGAATTCTTCTTTCTAAACTACACTACAGTCTGAAAATTGCTTATGGAAAAGTAGCCAAGATTATCATTGTGTTTATCTGTTCTGTATTCCTTTCTCAGTGATAATAATATTGAGCTGACCAGTGTCTAAATACAGTTGTTTTGTATTTTCTTTCAGTGTTCTAATTGTTTACTGTGTGATGGCAAGTTACTGCATCATAGCCAAAACAGATTTTTAAAATATATTCATTTAAATATAATGTAGTTTTAGAGATGTAAATAGACACCTATGCTCATTGAATCCTGGGAAATGGAGGCTCTGGTAGTAATAGGTAGACAGATGCTAGCAGATCTATAGGCATAAAGGTGTCTGAAAGGGATGTGTTTTTGCATATATTTTTTCTTGACAAAATGAAAACTACAAAATCCTACAAATGACAAAAAAAAAATTGTCTTCCACACAATTACATAAGTACAGAACTGCTGCAGGAAATCAATCTCAAACAACTACAAAATCCTGAAACTTTACTAAGACTTTTAAACTATACTTCAGCATAATATCTAAAATGATGTGAATAAAGGGAGGAGGATGAAATATTCCAAAGTATCTGGCTTTGCTAGAATTTTCTGTATTTATTAATTAAAAAACAAAACCAAATCTCTTAGAACCAATAAATAAATATTATAGTTTAGAGAACAGTAGTGTTATATAACAGATACAGAGGAAAATAATACTCCTGAGCATATTTTTATTGGGAGAAATACAAAATAATTTTAGAAGTCATCTGGGTTTTTAAAATAAAATTTAAAACAATTTTGAACTGTGAAGCAAAATGATATATGACAAAAAAGAGAAAATTTTTAATAAATGAATGAGAGAAAATGAATTAAAACATAAATTTAAAGAAATAAGGATCACTGTGAGAAATAAAATCAAAAGCATGAGAGAAAAATATAAACAGTTTGTCCAACATTTAGAAGAGGGTAAAATATTAAGACAAAAATATGAATATTATGACAAATGAACACATACATAATTTATTAGTAAAGTTAAAAAAACATAACATACATATGACAACATGATAGAAGTAATAATTAAGCATCTAGAACGAAACAGCTTACCTCAATGAATCTAATATCTGGATTTATTAGTGAAATCATACCAATTTCTAGATAGCCTGATGAAATTTTTGAAATGCATGGACTAATAAGGACACTGAGGCAGAAAAAAATAAAAGTTTACATACAAAGGAATAACATCAAGTTGACTTCAAACTCATTCTATATTACCACCCTTAGAACACACTGAAATAGCAAAAGGGTTTTGGTGGTAAATATTACCACCAAGAACTCTATAACTATTATGTTTAAAGAAAAAGAAAAAAATTTTCAGATGCACATGTGTAATTTTCACAGTCTTACAAAGAGAGAATACCTTCACAGATATTTTTGTTTGAAATATGCAGCTGTTTTAAAGCTGCATCAAAATTAAGAAGTTAAAAATATAGTAGTCATAATAAGAAAGGTCACATGATTGACATGAAGTCATTTAACATCAAGTTAAGATAATAGTTAGAAAATATAAACACAAAGGTCGCATTCAGTTTGGGATAAAAAGATATATAATTTAAAAATGAAGTAAATATGAAGTTAAAATATAAAATTAAGTTAAAATTGGAAAATGATTATAGGTAGAAAAGAAAAATAAATTGTGCTAATTTTTTTTTTCTTTGGGAAGAATCAACATATAACATCAGTTTAACTGTGATAGTAAGAGAACATAGGTTTGAATGTGTTATTTTAAAATGCTAAAGTAATCTTTAGAATTACAAAAAGTTTTTATAGCTATTAAATTAGTAAAGAAAGAAAACAAGAAAAATTATATTCTAAATCTTAAAAGAGAAAAAGAAAGAAACCTTAAACTTTTAAAATTATATTAGATTAAGTATATAAATTTGATAATGCAAATATACTAAATTCCCTTACTTAAAAATAACAAATATTCTCGTTTGTGTCAACAAATAAAATTTAAGCACTTTCTAATGCAAATTTCTGAGATTTACAGTTACCAAATGTTTAAGATTTTTTTTTTGCTTTGAGTCTTACAGTTTATTTTCACTTTGTAAATTTTATAAATTTCTCAGCATTATACCATACACCTGAAACTAATATAAAATAATACTGAATGTCAACTCTAATTGAAAAAAAAAAGACTTTTTTTTTTACTATAGACACAAAGTAAATGATTTAACAAGAAGCCTAGGACTCTGTTCAAATTCTACTGTCGCCTACAAGCTATTCATACTTGGCAAGTTCAAACACTTCTCTGTGTTATGGTTTCTTTATCTGTAATATAAAAATAATAATAGTACCTACCTCACAAGGTGTTATAAGGATCACATAAGTTAAAAGTTATAAAGTGCTCAGACATTGCCTATTTTTAGGAAGTGCTACATTAATATTGTTATGCAAAGATATCCAGGAGGAGGAAAATTGAAAGAGACAAGTAGTTGCAGGTGTGAAGACATCAAGACTGTTTGAATTGGAGCTGCCTGTGTATTACATTTTGATGGAAGAGCAGACAGATACTTGCTTTTAGGAATTATAGCTCCCCTTGGGAGGCATCTAAAAATGTTAAGATTTCCCAAGCATATTTTATTCACTTGAAATAGTGCAAAAATTCTAAGAGACAGAAAGAGAAAATATGGAGTTGGAAGGCTTTGGTTAGCATCATTAAATCCCCATTATGTCTGATAATGTTAGTGTGTTGCACTGGAGGACTTTTAGAGGAGAAGTGGTCACCGTTAAAGGACAGAGAAATAGCTGTTCAATTGACATGAGAAATCTCAATTTTTCCAAAGGAGAACATAGATGGGCTGTTTTTATTACGTTTGAACAAGCAAATAATTATGTTCTCTTTAAGAAAATATGAAGACAGGCTGAATGATGTCTTCAATGCTAAAATACTCTTGTTTGCCAGTGTGACAGGCATCCCTTATCTAAATGGGTGGATGGGAAGAGCTATGAAAGTGACAAGGGGAGTAAGGTTAAGCGGCCCATTTAGCTTCCACTCTGATTATGGATTGAAAGATTTCTTTCAGGAAAATGCATTCTACATTTGAAAATAGTATGGTGGAAAGATGGAAAAGAGAAAGTAATGAGCAGGTTATATTCATGATATAGACTTCTGTGTTGACATTTCTCAAACTAATTGAGAAAAAGAAAGAGACAAATTTTTAAAAGATATAAAAAATTATGCCAGAGAATTATGAGTAAAAGTCACAGAAGAAAATGCAAAGTATGATTTATTAACATTGAAGACAGAACAGTAAAAACACCTGTCATACATGTTGACAGAAAAGGAATAGCAAATAAATTTTGAAAAGAAAAACATACTGTCTTAAAGTTATGTGTTACCTGTGGTTAATATCTAGATGAGTATTGTCTCAAATATTAGTTATGGGCAATAATGAATATCAGCATCATGCAGAATCCTGCAGACTCTCCTTGAACAGCAAGATCAATTCAAGGAACCTGCACCCTAGGTACCTAACATTGAAGGTGCATGGTTAGTCAAAATCAATACAGATTTACACTGCAGTTGAGTAAGTTCCAGTTTCAATATCTGAAAGGAAGATGAAATGGCTAACAGGTAAGTTTGTAATCCTTTGTACTCACTTTGAGCCCCTGGTGAAGGGAGTACTCAGTCAAAGGGAAAGTTAAGAATGTAAAGAAACACAGGTTATGAAGAATCCATCCTGTAAAACTGAGAAAGTGGAAGGTAAAGAAAGAAAGAAATTGACACATTTTGTGCATTGATAGTGATTAGGAAAGAGTAATGTGAGGAAGTAGAACTTTAAAATGTAGCTAAGAGGACGAAGGAAATCAAAGACCAGAAGATGATGCATGGTTTTTAAAAATTGTCTTCAAGTTTAAATTTAAAGAAAGTGTATGTGTTTGAGAGAAAGACTGGAGGTGTTAGGTAGCTAGTCAGATATGAGTGACAGGGGGCAAAAATGGAATACAAGCCCAGCTTAGAGATTGCTCAGCGAACAGGCTATTGGTAGTTAGAGAATCCCTCCTGCTTCCCCAGAGACAAAAGGTAGGCGGGCCATAGTCTTATTGGTTTAATCTGGCCACAGATGTCTAAGCAGAAGGTCTTTATAATACTATGTTTATGTTTGCGGTTTATTAATCTAATTATAAAGGACTGAATTTTGGGTAAGCACATGCACACTAGGCAGAGTTATGTGGAAGCAAAGTGTCAATCAAAATGATCTCACTTGCCAATCACCTAAGAACGCCTTTGTAACTACCTATCACGCTCCCAAATATAACATAGACCTCTCTCTCCCGGAAGGTTACATACCCTCCTCCTCCCAGGGGTACGTAATCTTGTTTCCACGTGGTTAGCCAGTTTTAAGCTTGACCTGTCTTCTATCTCATAATGTGCTTTTAACAAATGAATATTTCTCATATTTGCTGAGTTGAAATTAATTTCTTCAGCAGTGAAAAAGACCTAGAGATGTGTATTACCGGAACTCCAAATGCTCTAATGGTAACAGAGGGAGCGGGTGGGAAATGATACAACAATTCAGTCTCTGAATGTGATAGAGCATAAGACGACTTTGGACCTAATTGCTTTAATAGGAAAATAAACTATAGTTAGAAAGAAATATTTAAGGGGAAAAGAACAATATGCTAATTAAAATTTGAGATAAATACTCCAGGTAACATATAAATACATAAAAAGCCCAGAGACAATTGTTCCAGGAACACATTAATTAATTAATTAATTAATTAATTAATTAATTAAATAGAACAAGAGAACAAAAAAGGTAAAGGGAAACAAACTTTTGGCAGTCATTCAGGTTTACGTAATTTATATTCAATTTCTGTGGAACTTTCGTTGGACTGGCCCATGGGAGTTGGATTGTAAATATGTATAATATGTAAATAACTTTTAATATATTTGAAGATTTTAAAAAGCGGGGTAATAGAAATGAACGTGCTCTATAATGAATATCATTATAGACACTGAGAATGTTGAAAAGGATACCCAAAGAACATTTCCAATTCTTGTCTCATATCTGCTTATATGTATTTAATTTCCTGCATAAGGTAATTTGTAAAATATAGGTTTTTCCTTATTGAATTTATTTTCTTTCGACTTAATTTTTTTCAACGCATTGCTTCTCAGGATTTCTATATAGTAAAGATTTATTCATCTGCTTTTCTGTGTTTATGTTTTCTGTTTTGTCATCCATTTTAGGCCCAAATTTTCTAAAAGACAGGAAATAGCCATTTATATTCCTGGAAAAAGTCAATATTGCATGATAATGATTATCAGAGATTAACTCGCAAGGCAATATTTAAAAGCAATTCCATTTTGTAAAATATATTCAACTTCGATTTCTTATATATAACTTATATCCCCTAATAAAATTCAGGGTAAAACTGGATAAGTCTCTTTGACACATAAACTCTCAATTAATAGGAAAATCTTGTTTGCAGATACAGTCAGTCCTCACTTAATGGCATCTGTAGGTTCTATGACTTTAAGTGAGGCAAAGTATAACAAAACCACTTTTATCATAGGCTGATTGATACAAGTGACAGTTAAGTTTCTATGACATCTCATCAACGTTATCAATGATGTTGAACAAAATGATAAAATTCAAGGACCAGCTGAGCTAAATGTTCTTCCAAAAATGTAACTTTCATTATATTTCAAGAGTGATTCCCAGTCATATACTAAATATGAATCCAGAATATATGGCTTTTAAAAATCCCACTCTATACCACCATAGTAAAGATTTTGCTGGAACTACTCATCACAAATTTTCTTCAGTCTACTATACTGCCTTATTTTTGCATGCTAATGTTTAATAGCATACCTTCCCTTTGTGCAGAACCTACTTTCTGAAACATCACCTAATGTAATGCTTCTTTGGGTTACCGATAATTCAAATTTCAACAGAATAAGCATCAATTTAGAATATTTATAGTTTGAAATAATATTAATAATAGTACAGATCAAGGTGATTTTAAATGTATATCAGTAATTAAGATTCAAGGGAAGAATAAGAGAACAGAATATTTTGAAATGGAACCTAAGAATAATAAACCAATCATCAAGTTTTGTTAACTGAACTTCCTAAAAATCTCTCTTTTCTCCTGCTTTCTCTAGATATTCACTTTCACTCTCTTAGTTCAGATCATCATCTTTTGTCTGGACTTACAAGGAAAGATTTATAAGGCAAGGATCCATAAGAACTCCTTACTATCTAATTTTCCAATTTTTATATTGTCTTTCCTGCAATTAATTTTTCATGTTCAAGCATAATAATATTCCTAAAATATAATCTAATCATGTTAACTATCTTTAAGATAAATTCTGATTTCTCACCAGGGTACCCAAAGTTCTTCACTAAATGGTGCCACGTCACTCCTTTATTTCTTCTGTGAACTTTATGCTCCCAATCTCTTGAAACCATTGGCAGGTGCACGAGTGAACCATCTTTCCTATCAGCTACAGGTCTGTTTTATTAGGAAAAAACGTTTATTAGAACAAAAAATGTTATGTAAGTTCAGTAAGCTTCGGTGTGTTTTTTACTTCTTTTATTACTTCAAAATAACTTTGAAAAAGCATGGTGGTAAATTGATAGCATATGAAATAGCATTTTTATTTTATGGAATTAATCAATCAATTAATTAATGTGGTCTTATTCAATCCAGTGTTTGTACAGACAGTAATTTTATCTTAAACCTGGGCATTTCCCAGTGTGTTAAGTTTATTCTCCATTTTCTCCTCCTCCTCCTCCTTTTAACTGTGGTAAGAACGCAACACAAGATTTATCCTCTTAAACTTTTTAATTTTTTTCCCTTTATTTATAGTTTTATTAAGATATAGTTGATACATATTATTGAATACATTTCAAGTGTGTGGCATAAAGGTTTGACTAACATATATTGCAGAATGATAACCACAATAAGTTTAGTTAAATTTCATCATTTTATATAGATACAATTTCTTAAAAATGGAAAAATTATTGTCTCTTTTATAATGAGAACTCTTAGGATTTACTCTCTTAACAGCATATATGTGTGTGTGCATGCTGCAGTTATACCTTTGATCATCATGTTGTATACTAAATTCCTAATATTTATGTAACAAATTTTTAAGTGTACAATACAGTATTGTTAACTATAGGCACAGTATTATACAACAGATTTCTAGAACGTATTCATTTTATAAAACTGAAATTTTATTCTCATTGAAAAGCATCTCTCCATTTCTTCTTAGCTCCAGCCACTGGTAAACACCATTCAACTCTGTTTCTGTGAGTTTATTGTAAGTACCTCATTATAAGGAGGATCAGATAGTGTTTGTTTTTCTGGCTTATTTGACTTATCATAATGTCCTCAAGGTTCATGTATGGCAGAATTTCCTTCTTTTTAAAGACTAAATAAATTTGATCATTTACATATACCACATTTTCTTTGTCTATTTATTATCTATTCATTAGACTTTTAGTTCTTTTTTCACATCTTGGTTTTGTGAATAATCTGCAATGAAATGAAAATGCAGATATTTCTTTGAGACCCTGATTTCAATTCCTTTGGATAAATACCCAGAAGTAAGATTGCTGGATTATATGATAGTTTTGTTTTTAATTTTCTGAGGAAGCTTCGATTATTTTTGATAACAACTGCACCATTTTACACTCCCATGAAGAATTCGGATTTCCCCACATACTCATCAACACTTATTATTATTAGTTTTTTTTTGACAATAACTATCTTAACAGATATAAAGTAAGATCTCATTGTGATTTTTATTTTTATTTCCCTGATGATTAATGATGTTGAGAAACTTCATATCCTTGTTGATTGTTTATATGTTTTATTTTGAGAAATGCTTAGCCAAGTCTTTTGCTCATTTTTAGTGGCTTTTTTTTTTAAATTCTATTGAAATGTAGTAGTTCCTTATATATTTTGGATATTAAAACCTTATCAGATATGTAAATTGCAAAGATTTTCTCTCACCTATGGGTTGAATTGTTTCATTTTCTGGGCAGAAGATTTTTAGTTTGAATAGTACTACTTGCTTATTTTTCTTATTTTTGACTTTATTGCCTATGATGTTGGCATCATATTCAAGAAATCACTACCAATAACAATGTCATGAAGATGTACCCTTATATTTTCTTCTAAGAGCTTTACAACTTTGGTTCTTATATATAAGTTTTGAGTTGATATTTTTGTATGTTATAATATATGGGTTCAATTTCACTCTTTTGCATGTTAATATTCAGTTTTCCCAATACCATTTTTTGAAGAGACAATTTTTATCCTATTATATATTCTTGGCTCTTTTGTCAAAGATCGATTGACTCTATATATGTGAATTTATTACTAGGCTCTCTATTCCATGCCATTGATATATACATTTATTGTTATGCCAGTAACAAACTTAGAATGTTTCTTTTTTAAAAATTTGTTTTCGTATCACTAGATCTGTATGAAAGTGATATCTTAAGATTTAGTATTAATTTTTTGTTTTATCCATAATATACACCATCCTAGGCCTTTAAAGTAATGAAATCATAGAGTAGCAAGGTTGCATAGTACTCGACTAATGCTACTCAGCTAGTTGGTAATGAAGCTGGAATAAGAACCCTGTTCCTGTGAGATCTTGCCTAGTGCTCCTACACAAGACCAACCAATTTTTTATATGATGTTGAAAACTTACTGTAGATGTAGCATATTGCAAATTTTGACACTTTCCTGGACCTAATTTCATAATTAGAGAGTAAAAATTAAAACAGCAGACGGGAGAGAACATGGAGACAGCCTACTTCAGCAGCATTCCTTGGACAGCTGGATGAGCAGATTGTGAGAAACGGAAAACTGATCAAATTGCCAATGATGAAGTCACCAATCAGTCATAATCAATTGACTGTCAAACCAAAACCTTGTTCAGATTTCTCATGGACTTGTCTCTTTCTCATTTTTATTCATAAAATATACAAAAGGAAAAATTTTGAGTAAATCAGACTGCAAGTTAAAGATTTAGAAGTTCTCCTTTACCTCAATATTTCCCTGTCTTCGATCTTTTGTCTGTAAAATTCTTATCATTCTTGCCTACTATAAAAAACCAAATATTTATAATTTGAACGAAACTGAATTCTTGTTTACTGTATAATTTATATAATACAATAAACTCTAAAGATCCTATTTTAGTATAATTTCTGATTCACATGTTACTGGGATAAAGGAAAAAAATTAAGTTTTTTATTTAAAGAAGGCTACTACAAATTTGCAAAGTGTACAAAATAATAAGAGACAACAAACACAGATATTTGCCCAATCATAAGACTTATTTCTTATTTCTTTTAACTATACAAAATTCATATGTTCAATCATTTACTTAATAAATTTTATAAAATGCCTACTAGGCACTTAGGAAAGTTACTCTTCTAGATTCATAAATCCAAAACCAAACCAAACAAATAAATAAGCTAAAAGATGCAAAATAATTTACAATAGGTTTAGATAAATTTCTAAACCCATATTGGATTCCTCTTTTTAAAGTAAGCATGACCAAATGGCCATAGACATGTAAAAACATAGCAAATTCCCAAGAAAAATGGATAAAATGACAAGAATTAGAGGTCCAAGAAGAGGCATATTCACCTGAGAAATACCGGAGCAAGTTAGACAGCAAACATATTGTGGCAAAGAAAGTTTATTCATGAAATAGGCATTGTCAAAGGACCAGGAAGGAGACCATGGAATAAACGTGTTTCTGTATTGGATTTTAAGAATGAAAATAACAGTAATAATTAAAACATCAGTTATTATATATTATTTACTTAGTACATTAAAACTTCATACTAACTTGATGAGTTGTTTTATTCCTCAGTTTTGTTGATGAGGAAATGTATATTTTTTTTGTGGTAAAGCCACATGTCCAAAACTGTAAAGCTAATAAATCATAGAACTTAGACCTAAATATGACTTTTTTCTTTTAATCTATAATACTTCACATTTATAGACATATGACCATACTTTTGAGATTGCTACAGAACCAGGGTAAGTCTGTGGTGAGTGAATAAGGATGGAACAGATAGATACTAGAGCAGGTTAATAAGTATTAAATGGGAGAAAAATGGAAGGTGGAAACCAGAAGGGAAGACTTAAGCTTTCCCAGTAATTTTTTTAAAAGTTGGACAGAAAATTGGTTGTTTTAAACAAATAAATAAACAAATAAAAACAATCCTTGCTTCCTTGTATGGTAAGATTATCTTTAATATCTTAACAACTCTACTGGGTTTCTTTTACAATAATTTACAATCCCTGAACTGCCCTTTTGCCTCTCCCATTGGCAGAAACTTCTTTATTAGAATTCTCTATAATACAAAATCATGAAAAATAATTTACCTGGAGTGTACCATATTAAATGCAAGCAATTTTATTCTTATTCAGAATGCTAAAAAATACATATAATTCTATTTGCTTTAAAAAAGAGATCTAGATAACATACAAAAAATAAAGACCTAGATAACATACAAAATAAAATAATAAAATGTTTTTATTCAATTATCTGATTTAGTTGTCTAAGCACTTTGTAAAGAAAACCTTCTGCAATGCACACAAAATAGATACCCCAAAGTAGTTAATGGTTGAATAAACGTATCTTAAAAATGAAGCACTTAATTTTGTTATTCTCTCAGAGTATGGTCAAGATTAATCAAAATCATTACTACAAAACAATTGTTATTCATTAAAAAAAAAGTCTTATTTTACCATTAGGTAAGTATGAGACAATAAGGAATTAAGGTCACAAAAAAAAATAGCTATTGTAAACTTAGGATGAATTAATAGAAGCATAATGTAACCTAGTAGAGAAGGGAATAATTCAATTTTTTTCTGCATCAAATAGACAACATGTAGGAGGAGTATATAATATATGGGCTAAAACTTGATTATTTAAAGAACTTTCTAGCTGGTGTGAAAAAAGACAGACAGAAAAATTTAAAAAGAAAAAATTACTATTGCTATTTCGAGTACATTACAAAAAAAATAACAGGTGCTATTTGCAATAGTCATCTTTCACAAAAACTACCCATTCTGAGTCTCACTCCGGGAAAAGAAAAAGAGTTAAGAATAAAGTAAATCTTAGGGATATATGAAGCATGTTTTACAATTAACGACAACAACAAAACCCACTACATATATTTTTTTTCAAGTGGAGAAAACATTTAGAGCTATATACTGGTGTATAGCTGCTTCATTTTAGAGACTTTTTAAAAGTTATAATACCTGAAAATTAAAGTTATTATGACAATGTGGGTCATTTGAAGAATTACAGATTTTCTCTCCTATTGTGAGGAGGGAAAATGAAAGATGGAGCCATTCTAGTGTCTGCTTGTTTTAATTATGCAATGAAAGAGATACTAATAATCTGAGCTATCAATTCCAAGAAAGCATACATTATAGTTTTAATATTGATATTCCTTACTAAATTTATTTTAAGTATTAGCTCAATAATCACCAGATCAATGGATTGAAGTACATGTTTAGAGTAATTAGATCGTAAGTAAAAGTTGAGCATCTGAAGAACTCCTCTCTACCTGTAAAGGATAAAAACTTTAGTTTGTGAACAAATTTTAGCTGATCTGTAAAAGTTTTTAAGGCTTGTTCTGAACTATATGTTGATAGGTAAATAATTACAGTCATTTAATACTAAATTAAATTATATCTGTATATAATTAATAATTATATAATTATATAATTTATTTACAAGTAGCAGAGTTGTTTAGTTTTGTTTCAGGAAATAATTCTGTTACTGAAATTTAAAGAAGATTAAAGTTATAAAACTTTATGAAGTCAAAAATAGCTTTGAATATTTAAAAAAAGATGTCATCAGAGTTTTCGTAATTGCTGTCTTATTCATTTACTATGTCAACAAATTTCTTATGAGCCTACCACATGCTAGACTCTATTCATATAAAATACAATCAAAAGAACAATTCTCTCCTCTATATACTCACATTTAATTTTAAAGCACTTATATAACTAAATTATTATAGGAAACTGATACTTGGTAGATTAAAATTTGAGATAGAGGTATTATAGTCTATGAAGGTGTGCCAAATTTTGCTAGGACAGGTCATCAAAGGCTCATCAGAGAAGACATTTAAACTAAGTCCTTGAACACAGGAATTGGTGTTCACCAGATGGACAATTAGACTGAGAAGTACAGCCAAGAATGGGGGTTAGGAGTAATGGCTCTCTTATTGTAGTGGAAATAGCATGACTCCTGGCAATGGTTAAGAAATTTGGGTTTTCTAGAACACAAGGCAAACAGAGGAGAGAACAAAATGGTACAAATGTAGATAGGAGCTAAATTGAACAGACTGTTGAAAGGCGTTGAATGTTGTGCTCAGGGGTTTACTTTGTACTGGTACAATATAAAGACAATCAGTATTTTTATTCATGAGAATAACATGATCAGAACTCTGTTTCAGAAAGACTATACAGCACAAATGTAGTGGTCAGATCATATAGAATAAGACTGAATGCAGCAAACTTTGTTAGAAAGCTCTTACATCTGTTTAGAAATGAAATGGTGAGAGCTGAATCAAGGCAAGGCAGACATAATATTAATTTCCATTGCTGTTGTTCTCAATAAAAAGAGAAACTAGGGGAGATATAAAAACTTTTGCACTGTAATCCTTATAAATAAGGAAACTGTACCATTCATATGGAAGAATAATTACAATATTTATTTTAATTGTGGCCATGTGGAAGCTACATGCTTTCACCATATCTGGTAGCTAAACATGCAATAATAGGTCTCACATATATCTATAGTTTAAAAAAGAATGAACAGCATTAATTTGACTTTTCTAAAAATGATGTGCTCAAATGCTCTTATTATGGGGTTGGGGAACCTAATTACATTAAGCAAAATAGGCACAGTTTCTCTCCTCAGAGATCAGTCAGTACACCTTGACAAGGTAATAACACCTCTTTGTTCCTTATCACATTTTTTCTCACTAGGTTAGGTTCCTCTGTTTCTGCCATTTCCAGGTGTTCATTTCATGTAGCTCAGTATTGTTCTCTTTTTTCTTAAAGTGTATCCAAAGTTTCCGAACATCCTTTTTTACAGTTTTTGTAACTCTTATTCTTAGACATCCACCCACCAAATATTCTAAAGTTTGTAATTATCTATAATTCAGGCTGTTTCTTTTTCTTTTTTATTTATTAAAATTATTGGGGTAACATTGGTTAACAAAATCAAATAGGTTTCAAGTGTACAATTCAATAGTACAACATATATATATTGCATTGTGGGTCGTTTCTGATTTTACAAAGCACAATAAGTTTTCTTACCTACGATTGTGTTTACTTGGCTTATTCAACTAGGTTTTTCTCCTTCCCTTAATCTTGATAAAATACCATTTTTGATGTTTAGCATTTATAATCTGTCTATAAAACTTATCAGGGAGAAAAGAGTCTCTGAATTTATCACCTGTTCTTATTTTAAAATTGCTATCGACAAATTTAAGTCTTATTAGATTCAGTGTTACCTCATTACCATTTCTTCATTTTATAACTTTATTACATTTCGTTTTATTGAAGGATATTTAAAAATATCTTAATTATGATAAGACATGTAGAAATGTCTATTTTTATATCAAGTGAGCTAAGAATTATACAAGTATATCAATGTTTATTAATTAACACACTGCTTATTGTGAAATAGTACATTCTAATGAATACCCATGGCAGCTTGGGAGCATTATAGATTATTCTCAAGATTCTACAGAGATGGTCCATGAATTCTTCCAAAATTTATACTTTCTAAGAATTTTTTCTTGGATAAATATTTACTTCTCTCAGCTGACTCTATCAGGTGAGCTGAGAATTATAAAATATATCGGTGTATATTAGTTAATACACTGCTGATTGTGAAATAGTGCATTCTAATGAATGACCATATAGTTGATAGGCATAGATTCTTTTTAAGATTCTACAAAAATGGTCCACAAATTCCTCCAAAATTTAAATTTTCTAAAAATGTATTCTTCACTAAGTATTTACTTATCAAATAACCATACAGCCCATTGGCATGAAAACATGGTTTCAAATACATGTCATCTTTTTATTACTTTCTTATGGTTTAATAAAAATACGATATTGGATAAACTACATGAAAAGTATTAAAAGAAAAGAGATCATGTTATTTGTTTTTGAAAGACCTAAAAAAGGAAAGAAATAAGGTGATATACCAGAATGAATTACATAATCACAATGAGAAATAATAGTGCAAAAGTAAAAAAGGAAAGTGCATATGCAGAAGAGAAGACAGGGCTAAGAAAATCATCAAATTATGTATATTTTCTGAAGCTCCAGAACCAAGATGTTGCTAACGCTTTTTAAGCTAGTTTTATTATTATGGCAAAACATTTTTTTTGGAAAACTTTATTTCTTCTTTAGAAAAGCACTTGAAAATATTTAAATAATAGGTATTTTATTGGCTAGAGTCAGATATTTAGCATATAAATCCAAAAGAAATATTTTTAAATTTAATAGTTATCAATACATATTTTGTGCTCATTAGAGTAACCCAAATACTGACACTCTATGTATTAATAGATCAAATTCGAAATTATCTTTTCATTTATGTCTGGGCATTTAAATATAGTCTAAGTAACTTAGGTTTAAAAGCATATAATTTCTTATTTTGTGGATGTTCTTTTCCTAAAAAATTTAATTTTTATATAAACTAGTTCTTTTCCAAAATATATATTTTGTTTCATTGTTTTATTTTTTACTCTTTGCACCATTTCATATTGATTAAATTATTATATAAGTTGAACACTTAGAAAGACAAGCTGCTCCTAAGTATTTTTCCAAAATAGTCTTGTCATTGGCATTTATTCTTCAATTCGAACATTAGTATTATTTTAGAAGGTTCCTTCTACTAACACCCCACTTTCAAATACTATTGGGATTTGAATCGGCCTACACTTTTTATGTGATATACAAATTTGCAATTTCAAAAATTATGAATATCTGTGAAAAATTGTTTTAAATGAGTACAAACAAGTTTTAAACATATTTTTTATACAAACTGATTGAAATTTACTCTTTAAATCTTTTTTATCTCTTATAGTATCAGTGTTGTAATGAGCTTACTTCAAGAGTACATGCAAGAATAACTATTAAGGCATTCTCTTAAACTAATTTTCTATCTTATATAAGTGACTTCAAAGCATACAAGCATAATTTTTTAAATTTTCAATAAATTTGTTTAATTATATATTTTATGAGATAAACTTTTAAAAAATTCTGGATCAGTGAGTATGATAGAATTTCTCTCAAGAGGTAACTCCCCAAACATAAAATCTTTATTAGCTTGCACAACTTCTAAACTAAGCTGAGAGCTACATTTTTTTTTATTGCTTTGGAACTTTCCAATATGTCGCATAACACATATTTTTACAAAATTCTTGAGGTTTCCTGAATCAATCTTAGCTATGTTTCCTAGCAACAGACTCAGTTCTCTGAGAGAACACTTTTGAGGGTAGGAGGGAGGGAAGCTGTTTTTGGATAGCAATCAAATCCAGGGTGGGCTTTTTGCTGCAATTTTTGCTACTTATTTTTTTTTTTTAAGCCTTAGACTGAGGTCTGTGTGCCTGCTCATTTGTTTGTTTTTAAAGAAAGATTTAGGTATAGTAGAAATTCTTTAAAGCGAAGGTATAATTCACCATAAAACAATATTATGACATTGTCTATATTTCCATTTAAAATATGTAATCAGTAAATTAGTCTTTGTGTTTTTAAGTTTGTATCAAACATGTATCCTATTATCCATGATATTTAAAATAGCATGGGACCCCTTTACCTTACACACAAAAAATGCTAGTATACTTAATAACAAGTCAATAAACTCAAATAATTGAGATAAGTTTAGTGTTGTTAAGATCACAAATTTTGGAGTCAAACAGATCTGCCTTTCAGTTGTAAGTCAGTAATTCATATGCCTGTAACTTTGAACCACTTACCTCAAGCCTGTAGTTCATAATTTTTTATCTTTAAAATGCAATTAACGACCTCTACCAAATTCAGTTATAAATGACAATTTAAAGCACTTTGAACAATGCCTGACACAGTAAAATCTCAAAGAGAAGTAGTTGAAAATGATGAGATAAAGTTGTATATTTTTTCTCATTCTTAAAATTCTTCAAAATTCAACACAGAAAACAAATTTGAATGTTAAATATGCTACATTAAAATTCAATTAAGTGCAAAATAGTTTAAGTAGAAAATGTCCACAGAATGCTGCCTCATTTACCAAAAGTAGTGTTCTCTATAACAAGAACAAAAACGACAAAAACACCCACACCATTAGTAAAATACCCATTTTGCAACTTAAATTTCAATAAGCATTTTAAAGGCATACAATACTTGCTCATCTGATTGAAGGAAAAAATGGTTATTCCCTCTATGCCTTAATTTCTAAGAATGGTTGTTCTTGTGCTTTGGCGAGTTGAAGGAGCTTTGAAAGTTAAGGACAGAAGCACAAATATTTAAGACAAAGAAAAAATTTGCAGGTAATTGCAGACTCTATTAAAGTTTTAATTAAAGGGCACTAGGAAAGCGAATTAGCACATCTGAGATTTTAATCAAACTGCTATTTCAACCAATTTATTAATTAACTCCAGGATTAGGCTATAATGTGGACTGTTAAGATGTATATTCGTGATCTGAAAACTCTACAACTACATCTTACCATTCTTATCTCAGAAGCAATCAAATGGAAATGTGCATTTAAAAGTGATCTAGTTTTATAGGGATAATTGTAGATCTTGTAATAAGTATTGATTGCAATAGCTAAGCCAAAAAAACAATATAATTTGGAATTCAGCAGATGCTTACTGAGTGGTTGAATGGTTATAAGTATTTTGATTCATCTAAAGACAGCCACATTCTTGATTTGAAATATAGTCAGAGAAGAGTTACGGCAGTTGGTATATTGTATAAGTGCCTATAGTTTACAATTCAGTATTGAGCCTTTTAAAATTTGTTGGGAGATTTAATGTTAAGTTTTCTTACCAGAATATAAATAAATAAATAAATAAATAAATAAATAAATAAATAAATGGACATAAAGAAACTTCTGAAAGTGATGAATATGTTTATTATTTTTACTGTGATTATGGTATCATGGGCGTATGATGTCATGGATATCCAAACTCATCAAATTGTATATATTAAATATGAAGGGGTTTTTTGTTTTTTTGTTTGTTTGTTTGACTGTTTTACCAAGTGTACATCAATTAAGCTGTGAAAAAAAATGTATTCCTTTATTCTCGACAGAAATAAAACTGAAAGTTATTAGGTAGTCAGACACAAATAAAATTCATTTAAAAAAATCTTAAAGGTAATTACAATAAAACCAAAGGAAATTCTCAAAATATATAGTACAATTTTATAACTTCCAATCTGAACACTAGGTATAGGGTCTTGTCTTTGTCTTTTTGGGGCTAATATAATAAAATACCATAGATTGGGTGGCTTATAAACAATAAACATTTATTTCTCACAGTTCTGTAGGCTGTGAAGTTCAAGATCAAGGTAACAGCAGATTCAGTGTCATGTGAGGGCTCCTTCCTATATATTCTTTTTGCTATAATTTCATATTTCAGGAGGAATGAAAGATCATGCTGAGACCTATTTTATAAGGGCACTAATCCCATTCATAAAGACTCTTCCCTCTGGATCGTGTCACCTTCCAAAAGTATCACCTCTAAACACCATCACATTGGTAATTGTTTCAACATATAAATATGGGGGGAGGGGGCACAAACTTTCAGTCTATTTGTGGGCCTATCTTCTCCTGAAGTCTTTAACCAATAAATTGCCCTTCTATATTTTTGGATGTACAATATCATAGGTGTGTGTGTGGGGGGAACCCCACATAGTCTTCTATATAGAAACATAGTGTAATAAAGTTATTACCTGTTTCAGAGTGAAATGGATTTCTCTCTGCTGTAAATAGGTTATGTGTTACTTTACTTGAAGCCAAAAGAGGCAAACTGAATTCCCTTCTAAATTTTCTTTCTCCCAGATGATTTTAAACTCCTGTTTATGTTTTTATCCCAATACATGAACAGGAAAAGAAATACTTCTTTACCTTAAATATAGTTTTTTGAATTCATGATGTATATTAAAGTCTTTGGGGGGGAAAAAAAAAACAAGCAAAAACAATTACAAATTGTCTTGTGTCTAGGCTCTCTCAGATTTAGCAGCAAGAGCAGGACCAACCCAGAAGTCTCTAGTTATTAGCAAGATTAATCAGTTTGGGCTTATGGATAAGAACAGATTTAATTTTTATTTATTTTTTTTGGGGGGGATGAATAAACATAAAGGTTTTGACATTGATGAGTGTATTAATCATGCCTTTTTAATTTTCATATTTTTGAAGCTTTGACATCTGGAGCCTTGCTGATCTTGAAGAGACTGCTTCTCCCAGGGCTAGCCAATTCCTAGAAATAGTAAAGGACTAACCTGAAAGATCAACTTTCATGTGCAAACCAACCAATCCAGAGCCCATATACTCTACTTCTTTTATCAGACTCATAAGACTTCTACACGCCAGGCCACTATTTACTTGCCCCTAATTATTTACCCAGAGCCAGGTACCAGACAACTGTAGAGAGCTGATATACCCCAGAGCACTGAAGTTATTTAAACAAGCCAATCCTAAATATGCTTACTCTGTCTTGTCCATTCCTTCCCATGAAAACTACAGTGAAGGCTCCTGTCCATGCTTTCCTCCTACTCCCTGCTCCCTCTGCCTCCTTACGACTTTGGTATTTTCTATGTGGCTCCTGCATGCTGTGACATGCCATCTCCTCTTGGAAACTGTGAGTAAAAAACTCTCTTTAGTGGCAATTCTCACCTGATCTGTTGGCCTCGCCATATCTTAATAATAATGAAATCTGAATTTTGGGTACAAAACAATGAGTACAAAACACTTGTACTATTAAGAAAACAGATATATTCCATCTCTAGGCATGACATGACTTTCTAGCTATACTTAATAGTAAAGTAAAAAATTTTTAAATAGTTTCATACTTTCATGCTTTCTGCCAATCCATCAAACAGCTAGAACTCGTGCTGCTAGTAGAGTTAATTTATGTATGCAACAACAGCTCATGTTGTACCTGCCTAGAAGCAACATGATAGAAATACTACCTCAGTATTCCACAATAAACAACCTTTTTTCCAGGGTCTTTCTGTAAGAATTAAAGGCTATTTTGCTTTTACCCATTAGAAAAAATGATTGAGGTGCATAGGACAAGTGAATACTTATTTATATAAGGATGCTTTAATTCAATGTTGTTACTGTGAAGTAATATATATGAAAACAATTCATAGACTTTCTGATACAATTCTTTGACATTACGTAAACCTATTATGTTTCAATTTCACTTTTCTAAAAATCACCCTCTTTCCTACCCAAGTTCGTACCTTTCTATTTTTAAAACTGTACTTGATCCAACCTTATGTAGGTACGGATTTCTGATAGAATGAAGCAGCAAAAATGATTTTCTCACCTCTCAATGTGCCTTCACAAAGACCAGTGTGACAAAAAAGATAATAATACTTAATATAATAGACATCAAGGATTAGACTGTTTTCAATAGGTTTGAGTTCAAGAATTGATTGACACTGGGCAGTTGCTGGCATTGATGGATATATATATATATTATGAATTATTATATATATATTTTGAATTATTTTAAGTACTTTTATAGCCACCATCATTTCTTTTTATTATTAACCACTCTCTCCATGGTCATTTATTTCCACATAGTTAAATAAAAAAAACTGCATGTGGTTGAGTAGATCAATAATATTGACTTATCAAATAAGATTGATATGTCCATGATGAGTTCATAAATGTTTTAAGACTAATATATTATGGCAATAATTTTCCATCATCAGTACTTCAACTAAATAGCACAATAATCTTAACCAACTACTTATTGATAATGATCTAAAAATTGTTGCTCACTTTGACCGTCTTCATCTTAATGATTAATCAATTATTTTAACTGTTCTAATTCAATGTCCTCAATTTCTCTTGTTCTAATGCTCCCTTTTCTATAAGGAGGTTAGACTGTCGTCACATTCCTCTGAACTGCTGCAGGGACTTTCTTGCCAGTCACTCTACCTATATTCTCATCCCCTAATAACTCATCCTTCAGAACACTGCCAGAGAAATGGCTAACATGTATTGAGGGGCAAATGTTCCCCATGCTCAATATTATTTAAGGATTGCCATTAATTAAAGAGTATTTTAGCAACTTCCTAACATGGTATAAGGGGCCCTTAAAAATCTGCTTGCACACATTTTATGTAATACAGTCCAACAATACTAGATTGTTGCAGAAATGCCACTATTGCCTGCTCGCTTACATCTTTTGCACTTATTATGTTTTCCTCTTCAAATGCCCTTTTATTAAGTTATTATTGACTCAAAAATCTTTCCATGACATTTTTCATTACTTCTCCAGGCACATGTAGGTATTTTTTATAGTTTCATTGCTACCTGTGCATACTGAATTATAAGTATCATGGTCATTTTTTTCTTACAGTTGCATGAATTTTTGCCTCTGTTGGATTACAATCTCTTTGAGTATAGGGATATAATATAAATTTTCATATATATATATGCACGTGCATATATGAGATATAGCCCCATGTATAGAATGTACTCTTAATTTTCATAGTCACCCATTTCGAATAGTTGAATGAATGAATAAATGAACAGATACGGAACCTCTAATAATCATAGTAAATATGTTGGATACAACTTTCCATCACTTTAAGTCTGATAAACTTCTATCTAGATAAATATTTAGAGATCACATTTTCTTAACTTCTGAAATTCTTAAAGGAAGAAACAATGTGTTAACAGTTGACTCTCTCAAAACACTAACCTCAACATCAATTGTTTAAGCATAAAGGTAGGTTTATCAGATTTAATGAAGTGAGGAAGAACACCACCATGACTGAGTCTTGTAGTATCTCAGAAGTGGCGGTCATAGGAGGATATTTATAATGCTTTAGGTCCTGAGCTGGCTGGCTGATTTTAGGTTGGTCTTGCAAGGTATAGAACAGATTGAAATTGGACAGAGTTTAATGCCATAATAGCTTTGTATTGGTAGCCACACAGGAATGAGGGTCTTGAAGCACTTCTTGATGAAGAAGCTATTTGCTTTTATAAGTAATTTGTTTAGTTGTTCTAGAGTCTATCTTCTAGAAACATATATTATATAGAAAGTACTAGGTTATTTTTGTTTACTCATGGTGTTGCTTCACATACATACAGGAGTGTACATTCAGACTCAACATTATTTAACTAAGCACAGAAATGATGTCGATTTTGATTCTCAGTTTCTTCCTATAATTTGTTTCCATAATGTCTGCCACAGTAATTGTCATGTGGAAAGATTTAAATATTTTACACTCTTTAAATTGTTCTAACTCAAAGGGTGTAAGACATGGGAATTTTCCCTAAATCATGAATTTCTTTTTTTAAAGGCAGTGTTGACATAATACAAATGTTTAAAGTAAAAGGATGTTGTCTATGAAACCCATCGATTTCTCTGTTTAGTGCCCCCTCATGCCTCTTACATTTTCCTCTATCATCTTCTCCATTTATCTTCCCCTCAACTATGTACTACACCCACAGCCTCATCTGTCACTTGTGATTGAATTCTACTCATTTTGAAAAAGGTCAGTCTCCACTTTAGGTATATATTTTCAATAAAATTTAAAATAATATGCTTTCATTGTAAAACTTCCAGGAATTTAGAGAAGTATAATATAAAGTTGCCAGAAACTTACTTTTCACTGTTTACTTATTAACGTACACCTCCCTAAAGTTTGTCTTATACACATACACAGACAGGTCCCTGATGACCTGGATCCATCTGAAATATTTTCATGGCAGCCATCATAAGAAATCTTAGAGATTTTGCAATGTTCACCTTACTTAACCATTACATTGTGGATTGCATTTTCAAACATGAAAACAGAATCCAATTAAATTTAACAAAGAAATATTGTGGATTACCCATGGGAAAAATAATTTCTTATATCCTAGGGAGTTAACATATATAAAATATTCCCTTCTTTCAAGGTTAATAAAACATACAAGGCCTTACCATCTAGCAGAGAAGGTAATTTAATAAATTAATATAAATTTAAGTAATTAAAAGAAATGTTAAAGAGAATAAACTCTACACTAAATTGTTGTATGTGTTATAAGAGTTTATGAGAGGGAAAATGTACTTTCGAGAGAGGTCATTTCAGATTATAATTTTGAACACCTTTCACAACTTAAACCTCACTTTGCCTTCATCTTTTCATCTCTTTTTATCCATTGGTTTGCCTACATATACATATACATAGAAGATAAGTAGAGAAATGTTTGTGAGTTTCAGTATTAGAGAACACTTAGGGAGTTGATCTCAGAAAATAAACAACTAACACTTTTACCTGATGACTGGCATGTAATTTTTTTCTTATGGCTCGTTCTTAGCCAGCTAGACAACTTTGATTAGTCTGAGTTTGACTGGTTTGTCATTCTTTTTGCTGCCATGGTACCCAGTCCCAGCTCTCTTTCCATTATATGCAGTTCAGCCAAATATTTAACTCATTATCCACTCCCTCAAATGTTTGCTGCCAATGACAACCCTTATATGCTATATATCTAATAATCAATTGAAAATAAGGCTGAGCTTGCCTTGAAGGTTTACCCAGTTTGAATACTACCACTTAGTTTTATGAGACTTAGAAAATGAGTAACAGCAAAGATATTGATGACTTGCCCAAGGTCAAGGAGAGTCAGTAATATCCATTTCATTATGGTTAGTAGAACACAGGCCTCTGGTTGCTCACCTCCCACCTAAGTATTCAGAGGTGGGTTTAAATACCTTTGATAACTGTATAATATTAACTTTTAAAAATGTATTTGGAGATGTTTGAAGATAGAATAAACATAGAGAATTGAATTATCTTCTCATGCTGCATATGACATTCATATTGTGTGTCAAATTTTCTCTTGTTTAGTAACTATAGATAAAGATGGTTATTTTTTATAACCAATAAGGGTTGAATTTCTGCCTCAAATGTTTATTATTTCAGTACCTTATAAAGATCATTCAATTTTTTTGTGTGTAATTTTTGTTATTTTTATGTTCTATGTAAAGGGAGTACTACTTTTTTCTTGGTATTAGTAAAGAACTAAAGAAATAATATATTGCATGCAGTAAATACTTAAATAAATATTGCGATTTTGTTATCAGAAAGCTACTGGTGACTTTCAAGAGAAATTCAGTAGCTTGATCTTGACAAGAGGCAGATTGCTAAGGGTTGTGGAAGAGTCCGTAATGAAAATATGGGGATAGCAACTATAAACCAATTTTTTTTAGGAAAATTGATATTTAAAGGAAATATATAAGTTTGAATTAGTGGTAAGCCAAATAGAGAAGTTTAGTTTAAAATGATTATACATATTTTAATAGTCATTTTTAAAACAGTGACCACACAAAATTTTTGACACATCTTCCCATTAAGAGTTGAAATCTACATCCCCTCCTTTAAATCTAGGATCTAAATGTTACAAACAATAGCAGTTGGTGGAAGTGGCAGTTTGTGACTCTTAAGGCTAGTCAGTAAAGTCATGTAACCTCTGTCTGGGTCTCTTGGACTGTCCTTCTCTAGACACCTGTTCTCAGATCCCAGGCACTATGTTATGAGGAGGCCAAGTCCATGTGGTAATGACAAGTATAGGTGTTCCAATCAAAAGTTTCAGTTGAGCCCAGGGTTTGGGTCATTCCAAGCACTAGCCATAGGAGGAAAAAGCCTCCCGAAAGATTTCAACCTCCAGAATTTTGAGTTACTCTCAGGTATTAGAAATTCTTTGCTGATGTCCCAGACTTGAACAGAGACAAGTCATGGCTATACCCTGTCTGAATCCCTGACCCATGAACACCAATAGCAAAATAAAATGGTTGTTGTTTTGGCCACTAATTTTGGGGTGGTACTATTTAATAAACAGAAATAGAAGAAAAAAGCTTATTAAATCCTGAAGAAAATTTAAGCTTGATTGTAAGTCAAGAAAGAAAAAAAGTTATAAGAAAAAAAAATTACTAATAGACCATGGAAGAAAGACAGCAAGGTTCTATAATCTACCAAAATTATAGGGAAAACTGGAAAGGAAAAAAGTTGGCAGTCAGGTCTCTTGGGCTCTATAGGTGGCTGTCAGAAGAAATTCAGGACAAATCTGTGACCAGCAGCAGCAGAAAAAATTATGCAACAACAAGTACTTATTGAGTGCTTAGTATGTTCCACATACAAATTACAACACACACACACATGCACACACACACACACACATGCACATGTGTTTGTATTGCAGTTTTTATCACCTACTTTTATATTCTTTATTGTCATGTTCTAACACTTCCTTGACAATCTTTTGCACATTTGGAAAATCTTTTCGAAAAAAAGTTTTTCTAATATCTTAGAATTACTATTCAAGACATTGTTGCATTTGATTTTTTTTTAAATTACCGTTAATGATGCTTGATTCATGATCCACTCATTGCTCCTTCCTCATAGATAGGATAAAATTTGACTGCTGGTGGTTTACAAAGAATATTTTTAAAATGGAGCAAAATCTGGCAGTCAACCATCTGTTTGCAGAGCTGTTTCTTTTCATAGAAAACATAAAGCTTATCAACTTTGAGACTCTTAATTTCCTACCATAAGAGACTGAGATGTCTCCAATGAGATGCTCCACTTGTTTTTCTAATTCATTCTTAAAGTCAGTGAATACAGTATGTGTGAGGGGACACTTTAAAATATCATCTAAACATTAAATCGAACTAATTTTTTAATTTCTCTTATATGTGTTCGAAAAAAGCCATGACTGTGAACTTGTCTGTCTACCTCATAATACAAATAAACAATTAAATCTTCTAAGTATTTGTTTCCAGGTTGTCTTCTTGTAATGGATAGTAACTTCACAATTATAGTAAATATCTCTAGGGGTTAGGATAAGCACATGTTTAATTTAATAAGTAAGTTTGTCCAATATGTTTTTATCATTTCTGACATCCTTATTATATAAAGAAACCACCATTTTCTTTTACTTGACTTTTTAAGTGTAAACATTATTTGAGAATCTTTCCTTAGATTTTGCTCTTTAAATTCATGTTTTTAAAAATCTCTATTTTTCTCACCATTTTGATCATTGTTATCTTTCTACTAATGTTGAAAAGGTTAATATACTTTTCCTAAATTTATGTGGCAGTCTGTATAATAACATGAGATAGAGTCATGTTTTGTTTATTCCCCACAGTTAATTTTACTGAATTAATTTCCTTATCAATAATTTAAAAAGGGAAACAATCTATATTTCTGGCTTGTCTTAGAAAAACATAGTCTATAATGGCAAGAGCACCAATCCGTTGAAACTGAGTGGCAGCTACCTCCTTTAGAAAGGTCTGTTTTTTCAGGGTGCTACATTTCTTGAAGCTGTACCGTTTTGAACATAGCCTGTTATTTCCCTCATCCCTGTAAGCATTTGAATTTGCAAGCTCTCTTCTAATTTATATCTTGGAAGAGGAAGATATAAGCTTGTATTTTCAGATGGCAGTTTAACAACTTAGTTCCAAGTATCTTGCATTGATATTTATACATAAAAATTTCCTAGGTTGGTCTGGTAAAAAATCTCTCAGATAAAAAGCCCAGAAGCTATGTACTTTTTTTGTTTGTTTGTTTGTTTCTTTATCCTGTCTCATTGGCACTAATTAATAGTGAGGACAGGTCTTATGAATTGGGCTATTATAATATTGTCCCTCTGCTAGCCCCTCATTACCTTCCACAGGAACATTAGAGGCTCTAAATAATCCTCTCACAAGAATTAATCCTATGTATACCCATTTGATTAATCTCTAAGTGTATAACTTTAATCATACCTTGCTCAGAAAACTCAGTAATTTTCATTTGCCTACAGATTAAAAAAAAAAAATTATAAACTTAGTGGTCCAGGCCATTCACAACAGGAATCAATTTATTCTACTTAGATCCTAGCATTTTATAACAAGCATGACCTTAATTATTATCTAGTTCATTTCCTCTATGTGTAGCTGAAAGAACCAGATTCCAAAAGGCTAAATGACTCATCCATAATTCAGTAGATATTTGGCAGAGTGAAGATCAAATATTGGTTCTCCAGAATAAGATCCCAGGGCTACTTCCACACTCACCTACCAAAGTGCTTATTCTAGCCAAAAGACTGGTTCCTGGCTTCTGTTCTATTCATTACTACCAACATCTGAAACTATCTCAAATGTAACTGCCTTCTTAAAAATTTTGCTCATCTCTTCCTCTTGCTCATAGAGTGAAATATCTCCATATTTTTAAAGTACATTATAAATTGTGATTTTGTTAGGGCATTCACCATATTCTCAATTACATTTTAGCTGTCTGTTTATACTTGATCTTTTTCAAGCACATTGAAGGGAAGGATCACATTCTTGTAGAAACCAATACATTTTCCTGAACTTAACATTTTGAATCACCATTGAATCCCCAGTTTAGCCTCCTTTCTCCCTCTCAACTACACCTTCCTCTAAGTGTCTGTTATGATTTACTAATTAGAAATTCCTCTCCCTGCTCTGGGGTGCTTCTTTTCCAAATGGTTCCAACGTATTTATTTCTTTCGCATTTACAAGGGTTAAATGTTGTATTTTGTTTTTCCCTTTTCTTTAGCACATAACTGGTTTCTAATTTCAATACAAATTTCCTCCATTTAGCCTTTAAAAGTGTAGCTCAGGAACATTAACTCTTTGTGTTTCCAACATCATCAGCTATTTGCAGAAATTTGTAAAACATCATCACATGTCTGAAGGGCTAATACAAATTGAGATCAAGAGATGTTCACCCACACAGCTTTGAATCTCTGAAAGTCTACCAAGGTTGTGTTTGTGGAAAAATCTCTGCTATTCCTCTGACACATCTTATTATACCCTAAGAAATAAGCAATTTAATAGTTACTTAGCTTAATATCTCTTACTAAGTAATTTTAATTTTATCAAACTGTTCATTCCAGTAATAGCTCCATGCTGTGTTGTGAAATTTAATCAAAAATTAATTTGAATTCAGGTCATAGCTTCTAGTTATCTCTTCATAATTAAACTTTCATTTCAAAAAGAATTAAAAAAAAGAATGTACTTATGTCTAGAATTGTCTGTCTACTACTTTTTTTGTTTTGCTGAAAAATAAAATAACACCATATTTGATATTGATCTGTCATATTTTTAGATATTCAATTGATGATATTTTATCTTTTTATTTGAGATGACTGAGATTGCTTCAAATTAATCTTCTTTTAACTGTAAACTATAATATCTTCTTGGTATATGTATATACAAACCTTATTTGACCATTATATTTAAAATTAAAATTGGTACAACTACTAATTTATTTAATAGTTAAAAATACTCAACTATGGATATATTTTATAAACTAAGGTAAACATTATAAAATATTTATATGACTACTTATTTTCTTCATAGTTTTTGTATTATTCTTGCCAGTGTGAGGCCTTTTAAAATATACTTTTTTATTTTTGAGGAGCCTTATTTCACACCCTATCAGTTCTTTCACAAGCATATTGAAGACAGGGACTAAGTTCTACTAGCATTGAACACCAAGCCTTGGTACCAGCAGGGCTCAAGGAATATGTGTTGAATTGTTATTGAACCCCAAATCCTACCTTTTCTTTATTTAAATTCTGTCTTCTTCCACAATTTTCTATTACCGCCTACTACTTAGAATAACAAAATAAATATACAATTTTAGTTCTTAGAAATATCTTAATTGTTGTGTATAAAAAAATTAATCAAAATGTATTAGATCACAGACGTTAAGTATTCCACATGAATTTAATTCAATATATACTTATAATATGCTGACATGTTAACAGTGACTATAAACTTAAGGGAGCCAAAGATGAGTAAAACGTGGTTCTTATCTTGAAGAGTTCATAATATGCTGGGCAAAATAAGCAGATACATGTTATAAAAGTGATATACACGGCTTTCCATGGCAACACAGTGGAGACTTGACTACATAGGCCTAAAGAGGTAAGAGACTATCACACTGAGAAGATAACATTTGAGAGAAGTTCAGAAAGCATGAGTAGCTATTTACTTGGAAGGGAATAAAAAGGTAGTGAAAATATTTTTGGCAGAAGGAATATTAGAGGGGATAAAAGAACTATAAGAGAGCCAAATAATGAGAAATTTGGTATGACAACAATAGAAGACTAAATGAAATTAAGGGTTGGGGGAATGACAACTCATAAGAACCATAGAGTACTATGAAACAAAACTTTTTAATATCATGTGGCAATGAAGATCTATTGAACATTTTTAACATAGATAATCATAAAATACAATTTGTGTGCACCAGAGTCAGCATATTACTTACATTGGAGAGGAAGACATGTTAGTTAAAAAATGTTACAATAGATTATATGGAAGATAAGAACTTGAACCAAGGAAGATTTATAATACTTGACTTATTTGTTTTAGATTACAAGTAACAACAGAAATAGACATGCGTAAAAATGTTCAAAAACTGCTGGAGTTATTTTTTACATCCAGAGATTTCTCTGATCACTTATGTATAAATGACTGTTTTTCCATATAATCATTAATATTTTCAATAGGCAGTACATATCTAATAACCATATGCCAGTAAGTGAATAGAGAGCCTGAATGACAAGTAAATGAGATAAGTGTTACTATAGGGAATACATTTACACCTCTCTCCATATGGAAGTATTTGATTTTACACTTTCCAATTATACTAATAGGCACGATGAAGGACAACAGTCCATGTAATCTTGTCTGCCAAATTTTTAAGATGCGATGTCCAACATCCTCTTTTCTCTTTGCAATTATAGTAACAAAGTAATAGTGCAGCTTCTTAATTCCACAACTCTTGTTTCCTAAAATGACCCACTGTTCCTGTGCTTCTGTTTAAAGTGACTAAGCTAGAGAAGTTTGAGTTCATGTTTGGTATGAGCCATTGTATTGCCCACTTAATGTAGGCACCCGAAATACTTTATTCTCTCAGTGTCTACCTGGCACTTCCTCTTTAACACCATTATCCATTCCTGGCTAAGAGTAACTCCAGAGAGCAAATAAAACAATTAACAATTTGGCAGACAATGTGACATCAAATAAATGATTTCATCTATGTGCAAGTGAACTTTAATAGCTTTAAAAATCAATGTTAGATCCTAAATGTTCATTGTGTCATTGAAAGAGAATATATCAAGTTTTTAATTTTCAATATCTAGGTACCTAATCAACAATACTTCTTGCAAAAACAGTGGTAATAGATAAGCATACTTTCTTCTTTTAAATTATTTAAAATGTAAAGAAACAGTTAAAATATATATCGAAACATTAATTACTAATTATATATTTAAATTTTTATTATTAAATAATAACTAAATTGATTTTAAGAATAAAATATATCTTGCTAAATATAGAGGACAATCTGGTGACAGCCAGAGGGAGGTGTGGGAGCTGAGAGAAAGCAGTGAAGTGTTAAAGAAGTTGATAAATGGTCATGGGGATGGGAAGTATGGCATTGGGAATGCAGTCAGCAGTAATATAATGGCTATGTGTACAGCCAGAGGGAAGGTAGAGTAATCAGGGAAATCATTTCATGAGCTATATAAATGTCTAACCAATGGACTATATATTTGAAACTAATAAAAAATCTCAAAAATAAAAAAAAATATTAAAATATTTGAAAAAATATATATTGCTAATAATTTATATATACACACACACTTATTCCAGGCACTCAGGCAATTTCCCTTGGTTAAAGAGTGTTGCCTTGCCCCAAGGCACTTTCCTTTCTTTGGGACAGCCTAAACCTAATAACTGCTTGCTATGGGACTCAATCCTTTCTCTGTGCAACATGGTAAAACTCTGAAGAGTTATGCAGAATTTAAGGCCCCTTGTGGATCTAACTAAGACCTATATTGGGATTGGGTTGCTACCAACTTCTTTCCTATCCAGTACTGCTTTCTTCCTTTCTCTCATACAAGTGTTGATCCTAATTACTTATAGTTGTTAGATTATCTTGATTAAGATGCAGATGACTCACATTCAATTCATGAAAACCGTAAATCTGGGGATGAGCTGAGTTTAGCATAATAAACCACAATAGTGGAAGCCTCAGTTTCTCATCTATTATTTTATAGAACTAAAATCAATTTTGAAGGTTAACCATATGTATTTTAAACATGTTGATATGAAGATACAGAGTAGATATTTTATTCATTCATTAAAAACTTATTCAATATCTATTATGTTCTAGTATGTCTGCTTGGTGCTGAGATTAAAAGAATAAATGACAAATGATTTCTTTCTTGAAACAATGTGCCATCTACAAAAACTATCTGATGTAGAGAAAACTTTAGTGAGCTGAATATCCTATAGTTTAAAGCAGTGTAGTCTCCAGATCAGCAGTATTGATATACCTGGTAACTTGTTGCAGATGCAAATTCTCAGGTTCACCCAGACTAATCGGATCAGAAACTCTAAGGCATAGCTCACCAATCTGTGTTTGACCAAGAAGGCAAATGATTCTAAAGCTCACTAATGTTTGGGAATCAAGCTTTTAAAGAGTAATAACACAGGAAGTTGTAAAAGTAATAATTTAGTTGCAATATATTTTTATAAAGGCAAAATCAAATTTGAACTATATCACAGCTGTATGTAACTAGATTCTTAAAGAAAATTGAACAAAAAGTAAAATTTAATTACTTAATAAAAATACCCCACCCTTTTAAAATGTTATCAAATTTCTAATAAATTATAAATACAAAAAGCAAAACAAACCAAAATAACAAAACCTATTTTTCCTTTGCCGATATCATCCTAACCCAGTTTTTCTTTCTTTTTTTTTTTAATCAAAATGTTTTCTCCAATTTTGTAATACAAGTAGGTATAAAAATACTCCAAATGATACTCTATGTCTGTAACCCTAGGAGAAATCATTTTTGAATCTTATCGCTATTGAGCTAACCGGTATATTTATACTGACTTTATAAAGCATGTGTTCCTTAACCTCAATTACAAGGTCTGGAATTCACCTTGATCCAACTTTATCATTATTAGGAAATAACAAACTTTGTTTTACAAATAACCAAAGATAAGAGGAAGCAACAGCCTTCCAAATATATTTTTACATTGCTCAGTAAGTCTTGATTTAAATGACTGGAAAAATCTACAAATCATACTATATTAATAATTTATTGGTGATGACTCTTTTTATGAAAGATAATGTGGCATTTGAAGTTATGAGGAACCCAGTATGGCATAGATTATAGAGCGTCCCAAGTATTCCATATGCTTCTGTATCTATTTTAGCCTCCAGTATAATTAAATTGAGGATATGGATGAGTTCTATACAATGTCCTGTGAGAAGAAGTGAAGAGTGTTGCTTCTGGTATCAGAGAATAATGGGTCCCCCACATTCTTTGTCCCCTTGTCCCAGCAATACTTCATTTCCATATAATGGAGGCATTAAAATATAGAAGGCATTGAAATTCTAGAGTTATCAGATGGATATTAAATCCAGGCTATTTTCTAATTCACATACTATTTTGAGAGAAATACGTCTTTGCTACCTAAACCACTGAGATTTAGGATTTCTTTGTTTCTGCAGCATACATAATCATATCCTGTCTAACTATACTAAATGTCTTTTGGTGGCCATTTTCTCAATAATAACTTATAGGAAATAGAGCTTGCTCTTGTTTACAAACCTTCTGTGAGGTTTTTTGTTTTAAACTTTTTGAATAGGCAACAGCCAATGGTTCATAAACTAAACTCAGATTTTTCTTAAAAGTCTGTTAATTTAGGTTGTATTAAACATGAATGCATTCTCCTCCATACATGTGGTGAGGTTTTTTGTAAGGTGACTCTATTGGGTTTTATAATGCAAAAAATGCTTCATATCAGACACTTTAGATTACCCAAATATTGTAGAGATGACTTTTCCAGTTTCTTGCATGGATACTGGGAGGTAAATTAGAGCAGAAGTAGATAAATATTTATTTAACTCTTTTGTTTTCACCAGGAAAAGTATTATGAACTTAATTGTGTCCTCGCAAAGTTCATATGTTGAAGTGTTAACCCTCAGTGTAACTGGATTTAGAGATAGAGTCTATAAAGCTGTAATAAAGTCATAAGGGTGAGGCCTTAATCCAATGGGACTGGTGTCTTTATAAAAGGAGAAAGAAAACCTAGAGATTTCTTTCTCTCTAACTGTACACAGAGAATTTTGATAGCTGTTTTCTTACAAAGGTCTGCTTTAGGACATTTGTAGTATTTGCATCTATTTTAAATAAGTTTGCTTAAAGAAAATGAAATATGATAACTCACCTAGAGTTCTTTTTTTCACAGATTGTTTTTTAATCCCTTTGAGGCAATTTAAGGAGCATTGTTTGAAATAGATACTAATTTAGAATTTGTATTCCCAGTAACTAGTACAGGGCTCTGATTGTGCAGCAGATTTCTGATGTACTTTGAAAATATTTTGAGGCCCCAACAAAATCATTATATTTTTCTCCTGAAATGAGACATCTTAAAAATTTGGAATCTTATCTGAGACACCTACACATTTCATAAACAGGAAGATGCCTGTGTAAGGTTTGCTTTCATTGAAATAACGCTTGGATGTGAGATATATATATATATATATATAAATAATAGAGTCTATATCTTATATATGTTATGTATATATAATATATAATATATAATATATAATATAATATATAATATATAATATATTTATATATTATCTATAATATATATAATATATATCTCACAATATTATGATTACTATTCATTAATTCAAAAAATATTTATTGAATTCCTACAATGTGTTTTAAGAATATAACAGTAAAAGAAATAGGCAAAAACCTCTGATTCCTGCACCTCACATTTTAGTTGAGAGAGATCAATAGCAAGAAAAACACAAAATATATATACATTAAGTGGTAAGTTCTATAAAAAAAGAAAGATGATATAGCATTCCCTCTATAAAGACAGTGCTACCTGACATACTTGAGAGAAAAAAAACTAAAATATGATATATTTTTAATATTTATCAGGATAAATACATTGATGAATTTTAATTATATATCGTTAAAACCCCTTTTAAAAGAGACTTTTTAAAGTGAGTTAACTTGTGGTATGTTACCCATTCCGTGCTGAGCTTATGAGATATCTTCCCCACAGTCTGAGGCTCATGAAAATTCTTTTCCTAGCTAAAGATCATGAAGACCCTCCGCCCTAGTGAATTACAAAGCAATTCTTGAAAGCTTTATTCACCATCCTCTTGGAGAAGAAAAAAAGTTTTTCATCTCCTTATGAGTGTTCCTCTCTTTCCTTTCTTTAATGCAGTTCTTAAAAAGGATAGAGTCTTGCTTGTAAACCTGAAATCTGTGTTTGCTTCTAACACAAGTGAGACCAGCATAACGAAGTAATTTCACCATATAATAATCATTTATAGACAGGTAATTTAATTGACACCTTGGAATAGTTGAAAATTCTCAGGCAGTGTCTTCATGGCCATTTTTCAATGATTGATGTAAAAATTCACCTCAATAAACTATCCCATACATTTAAAACATAATTTGATCAGCCTTAGACGGTAAGCTGGGGAAGTCTTTGACCATCAATACTTGCAGTATAGATCCAAAATACAAGGTGTAAAAGGTCTAAACAATATGATACAGCATAACTTTATCTTTCTCGTCTTTAGCTCTTTAGCTTTTGACAAACCCCTCCCACACATACTTTTTTTTCTGCCTTATTATCTCTCTTCCCTACCTTCAAAAACTTTGCGTAGCTCATAAGCCACAAAGCTTGCAAAAATAATACTGGGAAAATACTGTTCTGATGTTACCCTGAGCAAAAGTCATGACTTCCAACTATGAGTTTCATTTAAAGTCAAAAATTGCTGCCTAAATCAAAAACACAAGTGCAGCTACTCAACTGTCCCCTGTCCTGTCAACACTCCGACTGCATCAATTATGAATTCGGAAGCACTTCATCGTCAGATGCCCTATTTCATATCAGCTAAATAAATTCTTTAACCTCTATTTGTGCTACTTAAATTTCTTCTGAGAACTCAAGATCAGAGTGTTCAGGGCATAGGCACTAAATTTTTCACTGGGGCTTGAGAGTAGGTAATAGACAAAGCATTAAACTTCAGCACTAAATTATGCTATAATATAATCTGTATTCTTATTTTTAGAAAAATTCCCTAAACTGGCTTAGTATCAAAAAAAAATTGTAAAGGCATGACATTAACATGCCTACAGAAATATTTTTGGAATTCTGATGCCTAGGTCAAGCAGGAATTCTCTGTTGTTTTATACACGGTTTTATAGTAGATATTATGGTAATGGATGCCTCAAAAACATGATATGTCTTGTTGATAAAACAGCTACAAAATGCCAAGAAAATGTTTCAATGTTATGAAATAAAGGTATATCTTTATAGCAAAAAAAAAATGATAAACCAGAAAGAGATTTTCAGTGGTTTTAAGTTCTATACTATGGAACATCCTTTTCCAGTAAGTAATGTCATGATCAACTGTGGGTTTTATTTATGGAACCAAGATATGACAGAGAGTAGCTATTTCGGAAAGATTTAATAAGTAAACTTTAGCATGAAAGTAGGTAATTAAAGATTGTAACTATCTTCATTTTGGTTATAATGATCTTGGAAACAATGTTAAATGTCCACTTTAATATTTCTGTGTGTGTATGTGTGTGTGTGTTCATACATTTAACCCATGTATTGAATTTACTCTCTTTAAGTATATCTTTGGTTCAGTTTATAGAGTTTTGAATCAGGCCATCAGATTCAAACAAAAAGTAACACCACAATGTATTTCAAAGGGAAGAGACAGTAATATGCCATTTAGAACTAAAAATGCGCTTTTTGTAGTTTTTTTTTTCCTTTTTGTAAAGAAAGGTACGTGGAAAGGAGGAAGCAAGTAAGGGAGAAGGAAAGAAGGAAGAAAAGAAGGAAAGAAAAAGAAAGAAAGAAATGAAAATCTCTCAAAGAGAGAGAGCATCTGAATAAAGATCTCAGTTCATTTGTATGTTTCAGGTGGGCTATATCTTTTCTGACTTTTAAAATTCTATTGGTAATAGGATACTGCGAGAGCTACAGATTGTAGACTACTAGAGTTTTATAGCCCAATGATGTATTTTATTTGGCTATTTTGTGATGTCTGCACTGAGTTTTTAAATAAATGAGATTAGATATGTATGCTGTTTCCTACAACACAAGCAACTTAGCAAACACATACAAATATAGCGTACATAGGATTCAGGGCTTAAGAAGGGTCCATAACCAGTGGTTATCAGGCATACATATTGATTTAAAGTTGATTTGAAATTTCTAGAATTCTGAAAACTAGTATCTTTTAAGAATTGCAGAACAAATGAGAAAAAGACTGTCTCAGGACTAAACTGGTCCAAACTGAAGATATTAACTTGGAAGAAATGAAGTCCGTGCTCAAACTCAAGCTATGCTAATTTAGAAAATAGGGTTAAAAGAAAAAAAAATACAGAAAATTTATAAATTTTTTTCTTGAAAAACTATTATTACAAAGTTCTTTAGCATATGAGTGAAATGATTTCAAAGATATTTTCAAATTTTCTTAAGATTAATAAAATATATATAGGAAAGACTCATGCAAAATGAATGAGATGAGACTGTTCTAGCCTGACTCAGAGTTACACTCTCAGTGTGAAGTACTGCAAAGGACAGCTAAATATATTCAGTTAGAAAAAAAAATCAGCAGCTAGTATTTCTTTGGGAGGGAGTAGGTGATGGGGATAGAATGGCCATCTGGGAGTCAAATCTCCATAAAAGGACATTTACCAGTGGAACAGAAGGGCCTCAGCTCTGCAATCTGGTTACTATGTTTGTAGAAAAAGCACCATTTAAAAACTTAGACAGCTTTTCTATTTCATGGATATTTTTTTTTTTACATGAGAAAAAAATAACTCTGGTTAATATGTTACTCAAAAAATTTGCTGCATCCTATGTTTCTTATGTTCGTCTACAGTATGAACTTGCTTGGTTAGATGTCAATAGAGTAACCTTGGAAGAGAGACGATGTCAGGGGAAGAAAATATATTACCACAGTACTATTCCTCTTCTGCACACACTGAATTACACCTACCTCCTTCTCTCACAATACCTCACAATGGTTACTTTCCTCCTCTTCTCTTGCCCCCACCATATGGTCATACCATTACTTGCAAGTGCTTTCAATATGTTCCTGTTCATCCTCTGAAGTAAAGAATGGTTTGTCTTGCTCCATTTTACTCAATACATCCTGGGAGCACTGGTCAACCTTCACAACTAATTTTTACATAAGGAAATGTGGTAAGGAAAAGTTAAATAGGAAAACATGTGAAAAAGCTTCAATAAATTAAACTTTTAGGGTTTTTTCTAAGGAAAAGTTAGGCTTAAAAGTATATTTTGTACTACAAATCTACAGTAATCAAGGCAGTATTATATTAGTGTAAGTATAGACACATGAATCAATGGAACAGAGACCAGAAACAGACCTACATAAATGTTATCGGTTGATTTTTTTATAACAAAATTCAAAGGTAATTCAATAAAGGAAGGAAAAGACTTTATTAAAATGGTGCTAGAACAATGGGATGTTCATTTGCAGAATAATCAAATCTAGGTCGCTTAGGTCACCTTCATTATCCTCTCATATATAAATTTTGGCATGTGAAGTTTCTAATAACATAGGAACCAACTAATACAGATCTGGGGATCTTTGAATTTGTATATCTAGACCTAGTCTACATTGATCTGTAAATTTCTTTCTATCTTATCTAGCTGTAGAGGTCTTCAATGATGGTTTTCATCTGAGAAAGAGACCAGGGCCTAAAGTCAGTCTTAATATGCTTGTTCTGTTCTGAATTGGCATTAATTTGAAGAGACCATTTATCTTGTGAGTTTCTGGTCAGCTATCTAAAGGGAAGTGGGTCAGATTGAGGAGTGTGGGCAGAGTACACAGAGGATCATGTAATGTGGAAATAACAAGAATTGTGTAAAGGTTGTTAGTTTTAAGTAACAATTGCAAGAAACTAAGAGAGAAAGCAAATTTTAAAGTTTCACAGATTTAACTGTTTTCTATTTAAGGGAAATTTTAACATGCAAAATTATGTCAACCAATAAAGATTTGAGGCTGTAAAACAATCTAAAAGTTGGTGTCTTCAATTGAATCTTGAAAGATGCAGATTCAGGTCGTAGCTCAAACTGAGCTCTGGAGAGAACAAAGAAAGGCTAGATTTATAAAGGCAAAAAGCACACAAAGTAATCATTTCATGCAAATGAAGGATTACTGGTTAGGTTAACAGGGATTGGTTATTTCCAATATGGAAACAAGGGAAGCAAAACATCCATAGATGTCCATACGGCAGTTTTGCTCTAGGATGTTTATAACTCAGCCTTGAGCTGAATTCAGCAGCCAGTTAGCAACTTAATAGCAGCTCTGAGAACTGAAGCATAAGATGTGCTGTGCATAAGCTGTATTTCCCTAACAACCTCCTGACTCTATTTCAAGTGACTCCCTTAGCAATGCTTATTCCGTTTTATTTTTTTCCTCATTATTAGTTGTTATCTAAAATTATTTTTAAAACTTCCTCATACAAATTTAAAACAATGGAGATCACTAGATGTTTTGAATTTTACTCCTGTTTTGTTTTAAGACCTCTCAAATTAACAATTTTATTTATGCTGTAATTTTAAATTATATTTGGTAAAATTAAATAGATTTTGAAAAAATAGAAATTAGAGTTAAAATGTGAATATATTATTTAAAAAAAGGAAGAATATGACCTGGAAGAAATACAGATTTAAAGTGAGAACAAAATCATGAAAGTATGGCAATGGTTGATTAAATATGTTACTAGTGTGCTTCATGGCTCAGACTCACTTTAATGGTTGGCTATCTGTATTTGCATACCCAACAAATCCAGTAGGTGGAAAAGAAAAAAAAAAAAAACACAGAAGAAACATAATAAATAGAAGACCTAAGCCAAAGTTTGTCCTACAAGGACTGCCAACTACAGCAAAGGAGAACATTACACTGAAAGAGTATCAGTAGCTTATTGGCATGGGGCAGTCAATAGATATTTATAGGGTTTTGGGGTCTGGGCTAGAATGATTTAAGATGAATCTTTATATGTATGGGGTTAACTCAGATGGAGGAAATCTGTGATATAACCATTCAGTATTGTGTACAGCATCAAGAGTCTTGAAGTGAGCCCTAAAAAGTAAATTGGTGTTTGAAAGTGAGTTGTTTGACCAGATAAGGAATATATTGCCCTGATAGGAAAGATTTTTGTCCAGAAGCAAACTATTTGTCCAGATAAATTGGTTTACAGTAATTTCCTGAAGCAAATTGTTAAGCCATGGCAATACAGATGGCCTGAATTCTCAATCCTAATAGTTAAACTGTGTGAACATGGAAATCTCAATTCTCATTTTAAAGGCGTGGGGGTGGGGTGGGGTAAGAAGCCTAAACAAAGGAAAAACATATACTTTGAAGCCCCAGTTCACTTTCTAGTTTTTCTACTTTCTGAGTATCTAATCATCAACAGATTCATTAATATTCTCAGGTCATATTTTTTTTCATATATAATATATATATAATGCTTATTATATCTTGCATTTTTATCAGTTTTAATGTAACAATGCATATAAAGAATCTAAACCAGTACCTGCCTGTCATTTGGAAATTGTACATTAAAAGCAAGTTTCTTCCTCTTTGAGAGGATTAAAACAATAAGGTCAAAAGTAAAAATATTTTCATTCCCTTGAATGTAAGGGATAACAAAATACTCTTTTATGTTCAGAAGGCAAACTTGTTTACATATATGTTTGTGGCATGCATTAAATTGTGTTTACTGATTGTTGCCATGTGAGAAAAATTATTAGTTGTAAAAGCAGAATATTTGAAAAATGCATTTATGATAGTTTCATTGAGTTAGATCTTATTTTTATTATATATCATAATATTTATATATTATAAATGTATAGTTTGATGAGTCAGAAAATTTATACAGTTGTTCAACCATATCAAGAGTGAGTTTTGGAATACTTTAATGACTAAATGCAGATTTATACATTTTTGACAAAATATTACATAGGTGATGATACATACTCTCCATTTCATCACATCAAGAAGTAAAGGTAAATAATATCAGCATGCTTTATTATTACTGATGCTAAATATGATTATTTGGTTAATCTCCCTTTCAAAAGCAGCTTTCCCATTCTGATAAATAATACATGAGTCGATATGTTGAAATCTTGTGGATAACCTTTTCCACAGCTAACTTTACCAATAATTTAGCATCCATTGATGCCATGTGCCTGAATCAGTTGTGCCTTCAAATGAGTGATTTTCTAGTTATGTCAGCCTATTTTCCTTCTGTCCTCTTTTCTTCTCACACTCCCTCTCTCCCTCCCTCCCTCCTGATTTTCTTTGGAACCAAAATTTTCACTTTTCCTTTTGAATTTACCTTGTGGGAGGCCCCTCAGTCTAGACCTAAATGTGCTTATTTTTTTGATGTGTTGTGGTTCTAATCCTTTTTAGTGTACTGTAATATATATTAATATGTAAATGTCCTGTAATATATATTAATATGTAAAATAGATTATATATATACATTATATACATTTGTATATAAATACATAGCTTTGTTGACTGTAGTCTGATTTCTTCTATAAAATGTACTCCATTTTGAATTCCATCAGGAAAAAATAAAGTATAAGATCGCCTCATAGACTTTCCAACAAAGTATTCTGATTTTTTTTTCATACCTGATAGGCAAAAATGACATTAAGCTTAGTTTTGATTTTTTTATTATGTATGAAGTTGAAAATTTTCCATATGTTTAAGAGCCATTTGTGCACATATTTAAAAAAAAATCTGTTCATGTCTGTTTCTCATTTTTATATCAGACGTATGGTCTTTTTTCTGCAATTTTAGAGTTATTTATAATTTGATTATTAGTCTTTTATCTTTTATATATAACACAAATACTTTTTTAACTTGTCACTTGTCTTTGTTTTTGCCTATGTTGTCATTATATACATAATAAAATAAAAGTTTTATTTTTCTTTTAGTACAACTGGGTTTAAGTCTTAATTACTAGGGAAGGATTTTTCTGCTTTCTTGTGGTTCTTGTATTTTCTTTCTATTTTTAAAAAAGACTTTGATATAGAATATAAAAGTACTCAGGAACCAGATGTTATAATATATTAGTGAAAAAGAGAGTGGTTTTTAAGTCAATTTTCACTGTTCTTATTTTCATATAAAGTGCAATAATAGTAAAGGTTGGTGGTTAATATTTTACCTCTTGAATGGAATTTAAACTCAGCTGAAACAAAGAATACAGAAGATGAGAAATGTGAGGATCGTTTAACTCATCCCCTGGGTTCCATCATAGCCTCTAATTATTCAGTATTCTAACTTAAACCTTCCTCCAAGGGGCAGTAGACTCCAAGAATTAGAAGTGGAAACTGCCAATCCTCTTAAAACTTGGTTGGGTTTCTTAGTCCCAGAATATCATTTCTGCTGTTTTTTTTCTAGATTAAAACCAGCAAGAGTCAAAGAGAGAGAAATAAAGTCCACCTATTAATGTGAAGAAAGGCATTGGATTACAGAGGTGAAGTGGCATCCATTTTTGGAGATTATTACACACTGTTTTTCCTGGAAAATTTACTACATATATGTTTATGGGGGATGAGGCCTTGCCTTATGGTTCTTTATATTCCCCACAGCACTTCGCGCAGTATTAAAAAATAATATTTCATTGCTGTTTGGTTTCTAACAGTGTTTAGTTAAACTTTTTGTTGATATTATGATGAATTCTGTCAATAACTAGAATATTTCGATACATGACACATATTTTACTTACATATCTAACCACTGTAATTTAACATAAATTCTGTAGCTTCTACATGGAGAGATGTATGTCATTAAAAAGACAATGCCTTCACCATTAGATTTATTTAACTACTATTACAATAGGAGCTTTTAGTTAAGTTGAAGGTACTGGAATTTCTTTTTTGCACTACGTCCAAATTTCATTTTACACAAAAAGTGTAAAAAAAATAAAAGAGGTTGAAAGAGAGAATTGAGATAGATATATTATTTACTCTAACATCCATTTAAATTCAATGATCAGAAATGTACGATCAGAGAAAATTATGCTTGCGGTTAAAGATAAAGTTACCTACTTCTATTTGAAAAATGGTGTTTAATAAAGTAATGTTATACAATACTTTTTGCATACAAAAGTGTCCTCCTAAGAAATTTTACTTCAACTAATGAGTTTATACCATATTATAATAATGTAACTAATAATAGTTAAGCTTTATTGAATTGAGCAAATAATATTCAATTTATCACTATTGAATACTTCTTTAAGTTAAAGTTATTATTATTTTTATTTTTTAGTTTTTATTTTTTCTTATTATTTTTCTTTATTACCTTGTATTCTGCCCCAACAAATACTACAACTCTTAGATATAAAGAATACTCAGTTAAATTCAATATTTATTGAGTATTAATTATATTTATTAAATTTGATTCTTTAAATACAATTGCAACAAACCACAGCCAAATTAAATTAAATAACTATTTTTAAATCTTATTTCGATGAAAAAGTTCTTAATCCTTGGAAAACAAATACTTAACCTTGGTTTCTCCCTCTTTTGGGGGATGTGCTAAAAATGGCACTTTATTTGTTGCATTTTTTTTAAAAGGAAGTTTATATATAAAACCAACATATTATGAAAGATCTATAACATCAACCATCCAGGAAACTAAATTACATAGTAGAAAGCACATTTAATTATAAGATAGTGGTTCAAATTATGATTCTTGGTTTTGCATTTAACAGAAGACAGTAGATATTTTATTTACTTTTCTCTACATTTTAGTTTTCTTATTTTTTTTTCAGTGAAGCACAATGTGTTGTTGGGAGGATAAACTCAAATAACATTATAGAAAGAATATAAATTCAGATTTTTATTTTAGCTTTTTGGCAGATCGTTAATGTTTTGTTTGTCTTTATAAGCACAGAATTTATAAAATTACCTTAAAACAGCAGGTGATTCTTAAGAGTTTGGCGTAATTGAGCCAGAAAAAAATGTAAACTAAAGAAAACATCGTTTTTCAGGTGTAGAGTGATGGAGCTCAATTGGCCATAGATTGCGTCATGGCAACATCTGTAGAATTTTTAGAAGACTTTATAAATGAGGATTTGTACTGTATTCACATTCTTCCTCTTCTAAAATGAAGCAACTTGGGGCTATCACTAACAAATTTTGGCAAGTCTCATATACCCTCTCAGATTCAATTTCATTATTTGTTTAACTGGTTTTTACTAATACTTCACCTATATAACTGTTGCGAGGGTCAAAATAAATATAAGTAAAAGTCCATCGTAAAACACGAATTAAAACTAGCTAAGAAATTGATTCAAGAGAATAAAAGCTTTAGTCTTCCCTCTTTCAGTGGAAAAAAATTTTATCATGCAATAATTGAGACAATAGTGGCTAGCTAAGATTTGATTTTCCTACTTTTATAGCAATTAACCTTTTTCAAAACTATCGTCTATTCAGATCAAGTGAAAGGCTCATTTCTGGCTTTGCTGTGGTAGCATATATCTTTTAAAAGACTATTGAGATCTTGTTGGCCTTTGTCATATTCAGTTTGTCAACTTCATTTCGTCTTTTGTTAGCTAAATGTAATATTGTACACTTCCTGTAAAGGCCAGGATACAAAACATCTAGGTCATCTTTTCTCATGATAAGTTTTAAAAAATATCTTACCCATTTAAAAGTCCCTCCGATAATATAATAATGGCCATGCAATAAAACATTATTTTGCCAAGTTGCCTCAGCAGATAGGAGGAATGTACAGCTTGTGTCTTTCTAAGTATAAGTGAAAGATGATCTCATTTATTATTAATAGCATGATTAGGTGATTATTAGATACATTTTATATTTTTTATTACCTGGCTGGAATAAACAGGTGTGAGTAGTGTGTGTATCAATTTGGCCAAAAATATAGTATAACCGGAGTTCCAGTCAAGATGGAAGAATAAGTAAACACATGACCACATCAAAATTACAACCAACCTCAGAACAACCATCATCGGAGTCACCTGAAATCTAGCTGAACAGAAGTTCTACAAGTGGGAACACACAAAAGAGAACACAGTGGGATTTGTAGGAGGGGCAGAGATGTGGAATGGGCTGGTTCTATACCTGCATGTGGCAGTTGAGAAACAGGAAGGATATTTCAGCTATGGAAGTCCCCCTGGAGGAGGAAGGGGTCCTGCCTCCATATTAGGCTCCCCAGCCCAGGCTTCCAGTGATGGAAAAAAAAGTCTCCATAAACTCTGGCTATGAAAATCAGTAGAGATTGTTGCTGAGTAAGATGTAGGGTAGCTGGAGTCATAGACTTACTTCTTAAGGGCCCTACACATGGAATTACTCACTCTATATCTATCAACAATTAATTTAAAAATAAATGAATTAAATACTCCAATCAAGATAGGGTTGTTGAATGGATAAGAAAATAAGACCCTTACTTATACTGCCTACTAGAGTCTCACTTCAGTTCAAAAGACATACATAGACTAAAAGTAAAGGAATAGAAAAAGATATTTCATAAAAATGGAAAAGAAAAAAAAAGCTGGGGTAGCAATACTTATACCAGATAAAATAGACTTGAAAACAAAGGCTGTAACAAGAGACAAAGAAGGACCCAAGAATCTCACTTTTGGCTATTTATCTCAAAAAATACCAAAATACTACTTTGGAGGGACAGGTGAATTCATATATACCTTGCAGCATTATTTACAATAACCAAGATATAGGTAGAGGCAACCTGGATGTTCCTCAATGAATGAATAAATAAAGAAGTGGTGCACATATACAATGGAATATTACTCAGCCAGAAAAGAGAATAAAATATTTCCATCTGCAACAACATGCATGGACCTGGAGGATATTTGTGATGAGTAAAGTAAGTGAGACAAAAACAAATACCATACGATTTCACTCACATATGGAATCTAAAGAATATAAACAAACAAACAACAACAAAAAAAACAGAAACAAACTCAGATATAGAGAATATTTTGATGTTCTTGCCAGATGAAAGGAGGTTCAGGGGGCAAATGAAAAAGGGGAAAGGATTAAACAGTACAGATTGGTAGTTACAAAATTGTCATGAAGATGTAAATCACAGCATAAGAAATATAGTCAATAATATTGTAATAACTATGTATGGTGTCAAATGGGTACGAAATTTATCAGGGTGATTATTTTGTAAGTTATGTAAATGTCTAATTACCGTGTTGTATACCTTAAACTAATACAATGTTATATGTCAATTGTGATTTTTAAAAATAAAAATAATCCCTCATATAACATAATGCAACTTCACACAGTGTGTAATACAAAAACTTCACAGAGGTATTATTTTTCAAACATAATGGAACTTGGCTACTACATGTTAGCTGTATTGTTTACAAAATAGCTTTTTTAAAAGTTATACAATAAAGCAGATGGCCATAAAATCAATTGTATTTTCTCAGAAACAATATTATATGTAAATGGTATTCTCTTTATCAAAAATTTGTCCTCATAGTGTCTATAAATTAACAGTATATCATAAAATTAAAACACTACAACCTTGGAAATATAGAATTATTTGAATATAGGGCACATATGCTCATAATCATAGTATTTTGAAGCTTCAGATATTCAGTGTCCAATCTCCTAATTTTAACATAAGGGAATTTGAACCTAGTAGGTGATAAATGTAAGTCTAAATTCAAATCTCTATATTTCCAGACTAATTATATTTCAATTATTTTAGACCGACCTACATTACACAGAAAATTGAAGTGATTTACAAGCGAGTTAGTTTTTCTAAAGTAAGATCATGTCTTGCAGCTATTCTATTAGGTAGAACAGCACCTGCACAGTCCCGATACTTTCGAGGAATTTTATATAAAACTAGTTTATGACACTCCTTTTGTAGAAGATGTGTACCAATTGCCAGATATAAACAAGATGCCTCAAAGAGTGGAAATTTACCACTTTTATTCCAGATTTTCCTAGAAAAAAAGGGGAGAAATAAGGATTTCATATCCATTGATCACTATAGTGGATATTATTAAGAATTTGCCAAACTGCCTTTTTATTGTTTTTAATTAGCTCACTTATTTAATAAATATTTATAAAATACTCTCATAGGATAGGACTTGTATTAATCATAGGTACAAATGATTTTTAAAAATTATGCTACTCATTGAATGTTACCATGCTTCCAGAAAAAAAAAAAGTCATTTGAAGAAAGTATGGTGAGTCCACAAGGTAGCTACTTTTCATTCTTCAATGTGGAAAGTTTATAGTTACTGTGGCCTTGTATTTGCATCTTGCCATATAATCCTATAATATTCAAAGAGAAATATACAAAGGAATGTTGTATTTTCCATGATAGTAAAAAATAGTTCTTCAAATACACTAGTATTTATAAATTTGATTACTCTATGAAACACCCTGAAGAGATATGGAGTTATATATATTACTTTGTCTTTAGTCTGTATGGAGATACTTCAGTTACTTCTTTCCATTCAGTCTCTGGAATGGAAACTTCTCAGAGCTGGTTGGTTGATTGATTGATTGGTTGGTTAAAGTAGGATTTAGATATCACTTTTTAGGTTAAAATGTTCAGATTAATACTCTGAATAATGTGACATTTGGCTTTTTATGATTAGGGATGTCATGGACCCAAATTTTGAACTTGTAAGAGTACTAAAAGAGACAGGGTAGTGTACTAGAATTCAAAAGTCTCAGCTCTAGATTTGCCGTTTAGAAAATGTTAATTCTGGTCATCAACTGGACTGTTCTAACACTATGAAAGTGTACATAGCATTATTATTTTTATTTTTGTTAAGAGATATAATAGATAGAGCTTTCCATCTAAAAAGCTCATATGTGACAATCTGATTGTATGTATAAATTGAGATCCTTTTTTTCTTTTTTTTTCAGAAAACATCTGTGGAATATATAAATGTTATTAATCACTAGGCTTACATAAAGAATCTCATTCCAAAGCCTTAAAGTGGTTATGCCTTTACATAAGGAAGTATCATTTGTTAAAATAGTCTTATAAGGAAAATTTTACATAGATCAATTTGTGGGGAATTTCCTGGGTGGCCAGAAGTTATCTGATTGCTGTGAGACTTGACAGTGCTGGAATTAAAGAGGTTTATATTTCTAACCTTGATTTTTGAACAGTTAGTTCAATGTGGAAGTCATAAAACTAATCCAAGTAGGCAGGATAATTATCTAACAGTAAGTAGCCTGGCTTTTGAAAAAGAAGGCTTTCCTGAGTTTTGTTCAAAGTAAAATATGTGGGTCAATTTAATATCCAGAAATGTATAACTTTCTTCTGGGCTATCTAACTTGTTTGTAATTGTTCATACTAGTCTCTTCTGACCCTTTGTACTTCTGTGGTGTCATTGGTAACTTCTCCTATTTTATTTCTGATTTTATTTATTTGAGCCTTCTCTATTTTTTTTTTTCTTGGTGAATCTTGTCAAAGGTTTGTTAATTTTTTTTTTTTTTTTTTTTTTTTTGTCTTTTAAAAGAACCACCTCTTCATGAACAATAGCCTAGTGGGTACCAGAAGGTAGAGGGGAAGGGAGAAGAGGAAGGTAGATAGGGTAAAAGAGGTCAAATATGTGATGACAGAAAGAAATCTAACTATGTAAATATATATATGTCTTATTGTTAAAATGTACAGTTGAAACCAGATTTCATCAACCAATGTAACCATAAAAAATAAATTAATTTTTTAAAAATAGAAGATAAAAAAAAACAAAGAAACACCTCTTAATTTCTTATCTTTTTTAACTTTTCTATTGTCTTTTCAGTCTCTATTTTATGTATTTCTTCTTCCATCTTTGTTATTTTTTTCCTCTACTAACTTTAGGTTTTGATGGTTCTTCCTTATCTAGTTCCTTTAGATATAAGGTTAGATTGTTTGTGTTTTCTTGTTTCTTGAAGTAGGCTTATATTACTATGAACTTCTCTCTTAGAATACTTTTGCTGCATCTTATATATTTTGTTGTATTCTATTTCTGTTTTCTTTTGTCTCTAAGTAATTTTAATTCTTTGATTTCTTTGATGAGCCAGTGATTTGTCTAGAAACAAATGGCTTCACTGATGAATTTTGCCAAATATTTAAAGAAGATTTAATATCATTTTTCAAATTCTTCCAAAAAATTGAAGAGAGAATACTTCAAAAATAATTTTATAAGGCTAGCATTGCACTGGTAGCCAAACCAGTCAAGGGCAGCACAAACAAAACAAAACAAAAGTCAAGCAAACAAAACAAAAAAGAATTACAAGCCAAAACCTCTGATGACCACAGATGAAAAAAATCCTCAACAAAATATCAGCAAACCAAGTTCAATAATTCAGTAAAAGGATCGTACACCATGATCATGTGGGTTTACTCTAGGGATGCAAAGATAGTTCAACATCCATAAATCCATCAACATAATACACAACATTAATAAAATGAAAGAGAAAAATTATATGATACAGAAAAAAATTTGCCAAAATTAAACATCTTCCAATAATAAAAAATCTCAGCAAAGTAGGTACAGAGGGAAAATACTTCAACATAAAAGCTCATGTATGACAGATCTACAGCTAATACCACACTCAACAGTAAATAGTTAAAACTTTTCCTCTAAGATCAGGAGTAAGACAAGGATGCCCACTCTCACCACTTGCACTCAACATAGTATTTAAAGTCCTAGAGATAACAATAAAGCAAGAAAAAAAAAAGGCAAACAAATTAGAAAGAAATAAGCGAATTTGTAATTATTTGCAGATATCATAATGTTATATATATAAAACCCTAATAACTCCTCCAGAAATTATTTAAATAAATGAATAAAGTTGTAAGATAAAATTAATATATAAAAATCTGTTGTGTTTCTATACTGAAAAACAAACTATCAGAAAGAAAAATTAAGAAAACAATCTCATTTACAATTGCATCAAAAAATAAATAAATAAAATACCTAGGAATAAAGTTAACTGAAGAGGTAAAAAACATGTATACTAAAAACTATAAGACATTGATAAAACTATTTTATAAATAATTTATAAATTTAATATAATCTTTATTTAAAATATTTAATAGTATTGTTATGGGACTTGAAAATTTAGACACATGTCAACCTAAAAGTGTAATTTTATAATAATATCCAAGCAAACTATAAAAAAATTGATGACAAAAATTTGTCATTTTACATAACATGAGTACATTCTATAAAGATCTGGTGGTTAAAATTGTAACATGGGCACAGAACTAGATAAATAGATCACCAAAAAACGATAAATGGCCAAGAATCAGATTTATTAAAAAAGTTTTTTAAAAAAATATGCATAGAATTATAAATTACATGGATGCACATTACTCCTTTAGGAGAAACCATTAGCTGTTCAATTTACATTATAGACACCATACACATACACAAATTAACTCCCACAAGTATTGGAAAGCTCAAGTTTAAAGAAATTATTTTTAAATGATTGAATATAGAATAGTTTTACAGAATTTGGGAGAAGACATTTCCTAAACAACACAACAAATCAATTAGAAAGTTAAAGTCTGACAATTTGACCACATAAAAATTAAAATTTCTGAAAAAAAAGTCATGAAGAGAAATAAAATAAACTGAAAAAAACAAAATAAAGAATAGACTGGAGATAAGAATAACATATGTATTAGGTAACATATGTGGCATAGAAAAGCAAATCCTATAAAAACTGTGTAAAAGACATAGCAAACAATATACTGAACAAAACCCCCAAAAGTAGTCAAATGAAAAGATTTTCAATCTCCATATAAAAAGTAGGAAAAAAAATAACACCAATATTGATGCAAATTAAAAGCAAAATATTTAACATAACGTTTTACCCATCATTTTGGGAATAATGTTTAATCTTGCTTTGGCAAGATTTTAAAAAAGAGAGAGTATAAATTGGTTTAGCATTTTTAAATGGCAATTTGACAATATCTAACAATGTTTGAAATTTGTACATTCTTTGTTTCAGCAATTTCACTACTGAAGCTAATACACATGTAAAAAGAGGGAAATTGCTACATTTTTATAATAGTTAAAAATCAAGTACAATTTTGAGTAAATTGTGCATAAATACTATAGTAGATACTGTATATGACATAGTTATATGTGAGCATTTACTATAATTATAATAATCATTGCCATTATGGATATTGTGGGTGCCAGGTCCAGCTAGTGCACAGTCTTTCTGGTCCAAGGTCTGGCTAGTCCATGGTCTGGCTATGATCCAGGCTACCAGCTAGGAATAGGACCTGTATTTAGAACGTTACATTAGTGTAGTAGGGTGCCTTCACCTAAAATATGTAAACATAATTCAGTTTATTGTATCATGCATGTGTAGCTGAATGCCACTATTTTACTCTGCTATTTATGGAGCCATGCGGTCCCCTGGGGAGCTGAAGGGGAGCACAAGAGGGGAGCAGAAGAAATGTGCGCAATACTACAGTTCCCCATAGAACTGCACTAGAAACAACTGAAGTGCATTCCACACAATAAAGTTAGTGCCTGCTGTTTCATTCTCATGTCTGCCTCTCGTGTATTCTTCTAACTGGGCATCTCATCATTGAACCTTCCCTTCTCGATCAGCTTGGCACCGATAGATATATATTGAAGATTTTCCATTTCTCCTTCAAATATATTCTCCACCCATCTCCAGACTGCTCTGGACCTGGGAGGGTAATTGCTATGGACTATCACAGACCTCCTCCTTAACATTTGCTTCTGTTTGGAGCTCACCAATAAATAATCAGAAGACTAATTCAAATAAGGTTTGGATGTTTACGATAATGACTCCCTCCATGCCAAACTACAGAAAGTTACAGGCTTCTGTCTAATAAAAGCCACAGTTTCAGTCAGGGACTATCTATTACTCACTTCCTGAGATCTAGAGATGGTAGGTAACAGTTTTCCGCTACTGTGAACTAGTAGGTTCTTCACTACAGCTTGTTTTCTTAAGCCTCATTCACACCTGTGTAAATCATCCTTCATAGTTAACTCTCTTTAAGGAACCCATTTTTTGTGAACCACTGATTATTGCTGGTACCCTTTCTCGCAGTATCCACAGTCTTTTATTTTTTTTCATCACTGGCATAGCTCTAATTTTATTTCCAGGTTTCCACCTTATTCTCTAGAGCTTTTTGCTCTGAGAAGGTAAATACGTTTCTTCTCAATATAATGATTAATCCTGATTACTCTGAGTTAATCATGGTAATTCTATTCATTGTGACAGAAATTGGTTTAGGAGCGGTTATTGGTAAACGAAAAGAGCTCTAATGAAGAGCTTCTAGAAGAGCTCTCATGAACTTATAAAAGAAAACACACGAAGAGGCAGTTTCCTGGCGGGCATTGGAAACTCTGGGTGTGATACCTGGAGCTGACTTGGGTGCTACACCATTGCGTTAATACAGAAGAGCAGACAGTTGAAAAGAACCTGAGCTTTTACGAATGAGAGCAAGTTGACAAATCTATCAATCTTAGGGTTACCTTTCTTTGTGTAGCCTCTTCTATAACATAATACATTTTCTTCTCATTATTCAACCCATTTCATGTTGTTTTTCTATTACTTGCAGCTGAAGGCATACTCATTGATGTGAATACCAATGAATGCTGGAAAGCACTAAAAAGGGGAGTGAATTGGCTCTTACTGAGTTACAAATATTTCCAAGAATAATTGTAACTGTTTACAAAAGAAAATAAAGATTATATATAATATATATTAGCTAATGTATCTAATATATATATAAGTATCACATATAAAATCTAATCATATTTTTCTCAATACTCTAAGTATGCATGCATATTATATATGTAATTGGTTTATTAAATATGTTGGCATTGATAGAATACAAAAAGAAAATAACTCTACCCTACATCTCTAAATCCACTCATATCTTATTCTTTCCTCCTCCAGATATAATATTTGGTGAACACCATAGCTCTTTCGAGCAACTCCAGAGAGTCATCCATAATCTATTATCCGTACCTTCTTAAAATATTTAGTCTAACCTAGTAGCAAAACTTCTACCTTTCATTAAATTTAAATATTTTCTCAATCCAGTTGAGCTTGCCTTAAGTTTATAAACTTATTATAGGAAAGGTAAACCTTTAGGTCATCTTTATTTTTTCACCACCTTTTATTCTATGGTCTCTATGCATGCTGCCCTGGCTCCTTTAGACATTGAAGAGGGAGAGGAGGTAAGGGGAAAGACAGGTCTGGATTTACTGAAAGAGTATAGGCTGACTGGGTCTTTTGTGTACCATATCAACAAATACTGGCTTATTTTCCCAAGGGGTTTCTTTATGCATTTTGGGGGATTTGCTCTAGTAAGGGATTCATAAATGAAGTTCTTTGAATAAGGGTAATACCTTCGCTTTCTAACAATTTATCTATTTCCTCAGCCATTGAATTCCTAAGTTCCATCCCTCTGTAGTAGTCATCTCATCTTATATAAAGTATTCTTAGAAGGGATCTGTTCATAATTATTTTCTCCTTCCTTTGTCAGGATATACATCTGGCAAATTCATCTTTGTCTCACTCTGGTTGTGTGTAGTAAACCTGTATATATATATATATATATATATATATATATATATATATATATATATATATATATATATATCTGTAGTCTCTCTCTCAAGGAATTCTAACCAGGATTGAGATTTCGAAATGTTCAACTTCTAATCAAATTATATTCTCAAACCCCAGAGAAAAATGGTGATGTTCTCCAATGTTTATCTCAAGTTCTGTCAGTATTAGCCTATCAGTTACCTTCAAACAAAAGAATGCTAAAAATTAATTAGGTTGCTAAAGAGATTGGAAAATAGAAATTTCTTTAGAGGCAGATTTGGTGTGCTGTGATGTCTTCTGTTGTCCTCAGTTAAAATTTTAGAACCTAGAAATTTAATTTTTACATCTTACCACTAGTAATAGTATATAAATACATAGCAGAAGACTGGGAAGCTATATGAAAATGTTAATAGAGGTTGATTTTGAAGAAGGAAACTATCCAAGATTGAAATAAGTGAAAGTAGGAGAGAATCTTTAATATTTACAACATACGATTCTCTTTTGTTCAGATTTTAAAGCTGAGTATTCATGTATCACTTATGTGCCTGCAAGTAATAACAAAATTTTTTAAAAAAATTAAAAGGTGAGAGCAACTAGACCTTAGAAACCAAAACTACTGGAATATTAGATCATAAAATGCTCAACAGTTGGAATTAAGTACATTTCTATCACTGAATCCTTGGACTTAAGACATTGGTCTAGATGCACGGGAAGTTTAATAAATATGTGCTGAAGTTAGAAACGTAAGTAAAAATGACATACTTGGAGCTCCTAATCAGGGAGTTAGTATGTGTCCTGTTTTGGACACTTTGAGAATAACTGTAATGCCAGCTAGATGGAAAACCAGGGCATATAGCTCACCCCTTTCCCATGAGGTACTAACATGGCGGAGGGAAACCTATCAAGCTTAGGAAATTCATGTGAAATTAAGATTAGCTCTCCTGGGAAATGAAGATGAACCCCTGACCTATGACTTTTGGTCACACTTAATACTTTGTGCAAGCCAATGAAACAGTTTATCTGACTAGGTGCTACTGTAATAAAAGGAAAATTGTAAACCCCAGAGGCTGTACAGGTAGATTAGTCTCCAGCAGTATTAACAGACTTTTCCATCTCTATCTAATACAAACACAAAATATACTAAAAACATTAATTATTGAAAAAACTTCCTTTTATGAAAAATGTTAGTATATGTAAAAAATATAACCCTGCAATAAATTTAAACCATATAAAACCAACCTACTAATCACCAAAAATGTTAAACACAATATTGACAGCATTTTTGTTTAGGACTTTTAGAATTTAGGACTTTCAGAAATATTTTCATAATCTATTATTTTACAAAAGACCAGAAAAGACTGCATTCTTTCACAGCAAGCTTATTTGAATAATAATCATTGCAGCAATCCAAATGTTTAAAAGCAATGCTAAAGATTATAATTGTGATGGATTCAAGAAAGCAGTTGTCTCTTACCGTTACCAAACTTGAGGGATTTGTTTTGCCTGCATACGTCAAACCCAAAAGAGACATAGGAGTTTGCAGCAAAGAAAGCAGAGATTTATTTAAGGAAATGGTGCCAAGCCTGACGCAGGCGAGCTAGCATTCAAAGATCTTGCTATCTGAGGACCACTAGGACAGGGGTCCCCAAACCCCAGCCGTGGACTGGTACCAGTCCATGGCCTGTTAGGAACCAGGCCGCATATTTGGAGGTGAGTGGCAGGCTAGAGAGTGAAGCTTCATCTGTATTGACAGCAGCTCCCCAGCGCTAGCATCATGCCCTCAGCCCCATCTTCTATCATCAGGCATTAGAGTCTCACAAGAACACCAGTGCCTGGTACCAAAAAGGTTGGAGACTGCTGCTCTAGAGGATAGGTTATATAGGGGAAAACTCATTATTAGCTAAGGGAGTTGGGGTTGTGGGCTCTACTGATTAGTCGGGGTTAGGGTAGGAGGCAATTGATCATTGTATTAGATCCCGATGTCAGTCATGGTGTAATTCTGTCTGGTTTCAAAGGGATGCTGGTGGGGTCCTTTTCCCTTCATGGGTGCAGAGCTGCAAGATGTTATCTTTAGTTTGACCAAAACTCTGTTTCTGTGGTCAACAGTCCTGACGCTTTGCTCCTAAGACTGTTTGATATTGACCTTATGGACTTAATGATTAAGGACTTAATGATTCTGCAGTATGCAGAACGATCAGGAAAAAAAAGAAACAAGTGATCCCAAGGCCAGTTTGAAGTGAAGATTTGCATGGTACATTACCACGTGTGTCTCTGGATTACAGTCTTTCCCTCTCCTTTCTCTACTCTCCCCTCCTCAAGTTTAAAGGCAGAATGGAAAGGGAATAGTAAGTAGTTTGTGTTTCTTGAGAGACAACAAACATAACCGGAACTGTCAAATAAAAGCAGAAGGGAACTGCTCATCCTCTGCTGTGGTGTAGTCAAGGAAGAATGGATGATAATCTAATTGGCCTCAGGATTTTCACACCAGCTTTTGGAGCTCTTTATTTGATCATTGTTACAGTGTCATTGACCATGTGAGGCTGCACTACAGAAACCAACATACAGTAAGAAAAGGCATGGGAAATGAAGAATAGTTGTTAATTAGACAGTGGCAAAAGAGCTGTGTGTGCAGTCAAAACCTGGGACTTTCATACTTTGAGAAAAAATTTGGCCAAAGTAATAGCCTACATATTAGTGACAGACTTCTCAAAGGATGTCTGCAAAGGATGGTTTTCCAAAGGTTGAGACTTTATTCTTGCCTCAAAGTTCCTTACATAGCAAAGAGGTTTATCATTCACCTATTACTGTCACAGAAATAGCAAGGGCTTCCAGGCTTTCTACTGAACTTTACGGATGTTTGCAAAGCATTTATGTGGCTCTTAAAGGTAAGTGTGTTCCACCTGACTTACATAAACACAATTAGGATGAATATACCTTCTCAGCCATTTTTCTTTTTCAGTGTCTTTGTGTTTGCAGATATTACCTCTGAAATGTAAATGGAACTTCCTTGTTCTCTTAATATTTCATAGACTCTCAATTCTAATATTGAAACAAAAATAGAATTATTGTGCAATGCAGTCAAAGCCCTTATTTGACACCATATAATAAAGAATCTTTTGTGTGCTAAAAATTTGACACAGAACTCTGAGAAATATAAGAAACAATGCAAACTCATTTAATGTTTACAACTCCCAGGCATTTTTAATAAGATTTTTAGGCATAACAGCTTATATAACCACACAGAAACAGAGTTTCAATTCTAGTCTTTTATCATCAGCAGGAAACTAGAAAATAGTGCTTCCTCTGCTGAATAAAAATTTGCTGGTGATTACGCTTTTTATAGTTGAGCTCCTTATAGACGATTTTCTTCACTTGTAAAGAAAGTGATAGTAACCATCTCATATTTTAACAGAAGTAGAAGGAAATAGATCCATTTGCATCACATCGCATTATTGTATTGGGTCCAGAAAGACTCTTCAATCTTCAGATATTTTTGTTTACATGATAGTTTCTATATAGTTGGCAATAAGTTCAGTGACTCTGTAGTTTACAAGCCTTCAAAAAATATGAGATTGATGATGTTCCAGGCATCCAACAGTGAAACTGCTCTAAAGAAAAGCTTTCCCTTCTCCCCGCTCCTAATTTAAATAGATGGCCAACAAATATTTATAAATAGATTTTACTAATTAAGTTTAAAATCTATTTAATGCTAAAAATAGATTTACTAATTAAGTTTGGGTAACCACAAAAGCAATACATTGCATTCTTAGAAAACTCAGACATCCAAGAATTTCTAAATGTCTCGCAGAAAATGGAGATGAGAATCTATAAAACTTAATTTAGTTCTGTGACTTCCAAATGTAGAAGAATTACATTATTTGAAATTTCTATCTTCAGTTAAAATGGGATATATCCTAAATTTAGGAATTAAGGTTGATGTTAGATGTTATGTTATAACCCTTTGATTAAAGAATGGCAGTTTTAACAGAAATGTACATGTAAATTATTTTAATGAGGATGCATTCTGTCTTCTAGCTATAGTAACAGCAATATTGACCACTATTATAAAATATTGAGGGTTTATTATGTTCCAGATACTGTAAGTGATATTTTACATATCTTTCATTTATATCTACGTCAACTTTATGAGATATTTTATCCTTAATTTTACAGATAATTTAAACTGACAATTCTAAAGTCACATACCTACCTAGTAAGAAATTCCATAGTCTCTGCTTTTGACAATTGTTTAGATTGTATAATGATGCATAACATGCTGCTACAATCACAGTGGTGTAAAACAACAAATATCATTTAACATTTTTATTCATGGTTCTGGAAGTTCACTGGGCAAAAAGTAAGTGGTTCTCTATGCGTCTCTTACATAACTGCATTCAGTGGCTAAGGCTGGTGTTATTATAAAAGATTTTTCCTTTTCAGGCCCAGCTATTGTCCAGGACATTTACACATAATGTCTTTGTGTAGCTTAGGCTCTACCAGAGCATGGCGGCAGGATTCCAAGGGTAAATGTCTCAAAAAAAAAAAAAAAAAAAAAAAAATGAAACTTTTGAATGGTAATGACACAAAGTTGAAAGGCAAAATGGGTAAATCTGTCACATATATGACAAAGAGTTATTAAAAAGTGGATAAAGCAGATAAAGAAACACTACTAAAAAAAAAAAAATCCACAGAGAAACTGCCCCCCTACAAAATTCACAAGTAATTCAGCAGACAGTTTAGAAAACAAAACAAAACAAAGCAAATGACCAATGTTTGACCTAACTACAAATCAAAGAAAAACATTTATTTTTCTGCTGGTATGGCCAATACTATAAGGCTTGGTAATAGCTAATATCTAAAGTTTGCTGGTTATTTGCCTATTTGCTTTTAAGTCCATTTCTTGCTCTTTCTCTGCTTCATTTTTCACTGTAGGACTACTGGCTTGACAGGATGTATTATACAGATACCGATGTCAGCTGCTTTCCAGCTGAATTTGCCAAGGGAATGAACTGGTATTAGACTCTAAGGTGGACAGAAAAAAGTGTCAGGTTATTTCTTCCCCTCTCTCTCTTTGGAGCAGAGCCTTTGGCTAGTTACACTGCCTCCTTGGCTCTACTTCCAGCTAAGTCCAGCTTCTTCCTCCTTTTATTCTTCCACAAGCGTCATGCTCAGAGGGCAAAGCAATAGAAACGATTCCACTGGGTGCAAGCAGTTAAGAGGGTACTTTGTGGGAAGAAAAATTTTAAACTACACTGAAACCAAATAAAAACCAATGTGTTTTGTTTGTTTATTTTTTATATGTTACTATGTGCTAATAATTCTAAACAATGTCAGTGACTTAAAGATATACTCCTGTCACCAAGGCTACTTGCTCCCAAAATACTCCGTGGCTCCCACTCCCCACTTGGCCACCCATCCAGATTAAGGAGTGACAAAGGCAGCTCTCTCAGGGAGAGGCCTTCTGTTACCAATCTCATGGTTGCTTCACTATCACCTGTTTGCTTTCTCAACTTTCTCATTATCTGTGACCCAAATTTTCTGTTTAAATTTAGGAGTTCCAGTTTGGACCCTGACTGATACAGTCAGCATACGTGGAATTTGGCATGCTTTTTTTGTGTGTGTGTGTGGTGGGTGTTAGTGAAATAGGTATAAATTCTTTAGATAAAAATTTGGTCTTTAATTTTAAATGTGCATTTACTTAATGTTGAGGCGAGGATGAGAAGTAAAAGGGTTCATGCTTTTTAGTTTTTATGCGTTATTTAAATTACTTTTATTAGGAAAATATTGCATTTCCAATTTGAAAAGAAATATTGATCTACCCTTTAAGCATATAGCATGCTGTCAGCATGAGGGAGTAAACGTGCATCTCTGATTGTCAGGGTGTGTCTAGAGAGCAGAAATTTAAAAAGAAACAAATTTTTTATATCTTAGTTAAAGACAAGCATGACTAGAATAAATCATGGAGAACTAGAGGGAGGAAAATAATCGATTGTGAGGGATGGACCTGCTGCTAGGATGCAATTAATTTCCAAGCGATAAACCAAATGAACTGGGGTGTTACAATATATGTTATGAAACCCGCTGTGAAAAAATAGAAAATAAGTGAGCGTGCTAACTCTGAAGGGACATATTCTGTTTTTCTCAAAAGTTTAAGAGGTAAACAGGCTTTCAGGGATCACTTTAACCAGACTGCTGGAAGCTGATGAAGTGAGAGCCCTGTGTAGAGCTCTGATGGATAATTTATAGCCAGATAAAGCATGCAGTGCTGAGCGATGTAAAACACTAGTTCTCAGGCTATGTGGCACAGACATGTGGGGAATGCAATTATTGCAAGGGTCTTGCACAGGTAAAGCATTTTAGTCATAGACTTACTAAGTAATATGTCTGACACATAACTTTGATACACAATATGTTAATGAATTTGGAATCAGGCAGACCTGATTTTGAGTGCATTCCTCGCTAGTAATGAGGCCCAGGACACATTACTCAAGGTCTTGTAGTTTCTATTTTTTCATCTACAAAATGCAGATAGCAATCCTTGCATTACATGCTTATTCTATGAGGTGTGTAAGCACTTCTTATAATTGCTCACTACTCTTCTGTTATCCAAAATCCTATACCTTGATGAATAAAATGAAAATTCTTTTATATGTTTTTACATTAAACATTGCTTTCTTGGCATTTTGAAACCTTCTCACTCCTGCTGTCAAAAATATGACTACTATGATGTTGTGCTCCACAAAATGTTTATTACAGCTCAGACAAATTGAAAACAACTAAATGTAAGTATTATGAATATATGAGGTGGTGACTCTAAAGTTTCATTCAAGAGATCCCATATTACAATAAATAAAAGAAGTCATTTTAAATGAAATTAGTATGTGTAGTGAAAAATCCCCACGAATTAACAAAAGTTTGGAGACATTAAAATATTAGCAATCTGACTGAAAAATAATATCTGGAACTCATCTAAGTTCTGTGATAGAAATTAGCTTTTTATGTAATAATTATTATATATTTAAAAATAAATAGCATGTAAAGCATTTACTGTATGCCAGACACTCTTCTAAGCATCTCACACAGAATAACATTTTTTTATCCTACAAAAACTCCAAGAGATAATTATTGTTGTTGTTGTTGTTGTTATTATTATTATTATTCCCATTTTACAGATGAGAAAAAGGAAGTAGAGTATAGGTGTTAGAGTCAAGGGTACATAAAGGTATTTGTTGGTTAAGTTGTTAGCTTAAGAATAGACTAACATAATATTGTACACAAAGCAAAGATATAAGATAAAGTGAGTGTATTTCAGATGTTTTACCTCTACAATTAGTATGTGAGTTTGAAATGATGTTATGGTAATAACTCTATGATGATATTCTGTAACTGCGAAAGATTTTTTTATTATTTTATTTATCAGAATGAGGAATTCTTATTAATGACTACTTTTCCAAAAGATAGTTTAATACATTTTTTAAAAACTTATACTGTATTTATTAGATTGATTATAGGGCTTTTGTTTTTTATTCCAATATCATGACAAATCCGATTGATTTTTAAATTGATTGAATATTTACATTCCTGTGATAAATCCTACTTGATCATTATGTATTATTCTTTTTTATAAAAAATACATGTATACTGCTATATTCAAGTTGCTAATTCATTATTATAGATATCTGTATCTGTGTTTAGGAGGGGTATTAGTGGGTTATAGAATTATTTACTTAGAATTTGGTTTTGGTAATATGGTTCTTATTCAATTCAATTCAATTAAATTTAAAGCTAAAATATTCCTTGTAAGCACTATTGTATCTTCTCCCACAAACTTTGATATACTATGTTTTTTATTATCAGTCATTTTGAAATATTTTCTACTTTCCTTTGCAATATCTTCTTTGACCAATAGATTATTTAGAATTATATGGCTTATCTTCAAATATTTGGTGCTTTCCTAAATATCTTATTGCTTATTTATTCCTAATGTAATACTACTGTGATCTGAGGAAATAGTTTGTATGATTTAAATCATTTAAAACTAATTTAGACTTATTTTATGGTCTAGCATATGGTCTATCTTGGTGAACATACATGTGCATTTGCAAGAAAAATGTGTATTTGTTCTAAAGTGTTCGCATATGAGTCTTTCTGATTAATTGACCCTCTTTTGTGATTCTGAAATGCCTCTTTTTATTTTTGGTGATATTTTCTATATTGAAGTCTATTTTATCTTACATTGATAGCATCATTACAGCCAACTCCAAAAGATTGTGTTAAAACATTTATTTTATTCAAACCTATGAATTTAAAGAAACTAGGAGCGAATATAGTTTTATATACCCACCTATTGACTATTTCTAATGCTTTTTACTCATTGCTGATTATCCAAGTGTCTTCTGCTGTTATTTTCCTTCAACTTAAAAATTTCCTTTTGGCATTTATTCTTTTATGGGCCTGGTAGTAGCAAATTCCTTTAATTTTTGTTTATATGAAAATTATTTATTTTGTCTTCATTTTTGGGAGATATTTTCACTGGATATAGAATTCTTTGTTGACTTCTGTTGTTTCGTTTTTCTTTCAATCCTTTAAAGAGATTTTCCATTGTCTTCTAATCTTCATGTTTTCTGTTTAGAAGTCTGTGATGTTTTAGTTTGTATTTTCCCTATATTAATATTTATTTTTCTCGGGGCATTAAAAATTTTGTTTTGCAAAATTTTTCTTTTTATCTTAGTTTTCAGCATCTGACTTATGTGCCTAGATGCGAATTTCTTCAAATTTATCCTGTTTAGATTTCAAAAGTCGTCTTAAGTCTCTATAGTAACATGTTTTATCAGATTTAGGTGGTTTCTTGCCACTATTTCTTCAAATATATTGTCTTTGCTATTTTCTCCTCATCTTTTGAGAGAGAAGAACTTCTATATTAACCTTCAGTTTCTTGAAGCTCTGCACATCTTATAATCTTTTCTCTCATCTTCTGATTGGATAATTTCTATAAGTTTACCTTCAATTTAAGTTTTTCTTCTTTTATATCCCTTCCACTCTTAAGTACAGCTAGTAAATCTCTTATTTTAGATGTTATATTTTTCAATTCCTTAATTTACTTCAGATATTGCATTAGGTTCTTTAAAAATATTTTTTACTTTTTTTTTCATTATGAGCATATTTAACTTTACCTGACCACTAAGCATAGTTATAGCAGCTTCTCTGATAATTCCACATCCAGATAATCTCGAGATTGGCATATGTTTATTGCTTATTCTTGAGACTGAGTCATATGTTCCTGCTTCTGATATGTTAAGAATGTCAATTTCATCCTGGAAATTTTAGATATTTTGTTATATAGACTATGAATCTCCCAATATTGTCCCAAAAAATATATACATTTTTGTTTTATTGAGCAATTAACTTGCTTAGACTCAAACTTCAAAATATCACGCAGTGACATATGGCAGTTCAGATCTCATTCAACATTGTCAGTTTTAGTTGAAAGTTTCTTTCAGTTTTCCCTATGCAGGTTCAGGGATCTGCTATAAACTTGGATTGAATTTATGCATAAACTTTTTCCTCTTCTTTGGCTCTCTCCTTTCCAGGATTTTCTTCTCAGTCTCCAGTGACTTTTATTGCCCTGGCTCCCATTCCTTGATTTCTCTAGTAAGAAAGATAATAGGTTGTTCTTTCAGAATCCTGCAGCTACTATACTTCAATGACAACCATAACTATCACCATTGTCAAGGAAACAAAATAAAACTGGAGAATACTTCGTGCTATTACACTTCATCCAAGTTTTGACTTACTTTTAATATTTGTCAGACCTTTTTGTTTGTTTTTCTATTTTCCAGAGCCCTTAGGTAGTTGTTTCACGTATTTTGCTCAGAGTTTATAACTCTTGTTCACAGGAGGATTGATCCAGACTTTATAACTGAAATATGTAGAAAGATCCAGCATTCACTCTATTGTATTGGAAGCAGCACTCTCTCATACTTATTTTAACTAAGATTTGAAGTGAGGCAAAGTGGAGATTGTGAGAGACCATGTAGCATTTACTTCCTCAGACTCGCTCTTATCATTCTACATTGCTGAGATATAGTCATCAACAATGCATGTATAGACAAATCATTTACTCAGTCTACCAAGAATAGGATTAATTGATTCACAAGTTAAAGTATAATTTTATTGCTTAAACTTTCTTAATTTTTATCATTTTATTTTTTCTAAGCATTGCTAATCCCTATGGCCTAAGAACCTATTGGCAATATTCTTTGTATTAACACAGTTTGGGAGTGGAGCAGCTCTCTACTATACTTGAGTGCATTTAAGACACCATCAATTGTATGAGGCACCGTTATTTAAAGTTACACCAAAAGAGAAGAAATACTGTTAATTCCTGTATAACAAAATGATTCTAAAAATCACTTGAAACTTGATTTCTACATCTACTGCAAATAAACTTTTCTTCTATATTGCCATGAGTTTCTTTTCTAATTATATATTAATGTACTGTATTGTCATACTTTTCTGCTCACACACACATTATTTTTTCATGCTGAATCATAGTGTTGTCGTTTTAAAGATATTTTAAGCAGCAATTAAGTATAACACACTCAGTACAAATAATGCACATAACTCAATTGTTGTAAAGACAATATTAACAGCTATGATTAATTTCATGCTTGCTGAGGCAACGACAACTATATTGCGACTGTGGCTTAGCCAGCCATCATCATTTTTAAGAATTCTCTTGAACTTAAAGATCTCAAAGTGTAAAAGTATGTATTTATTAGTATAAATAAAACATTGCTAAATATTTTATTTTGTTTTCTTTTTCTACCCAGGAAAGTGAGCACACCAATTGTTTGAAGGAGGAGTCATTCCTCTAGATAAATATTTTTTTTTTTACATGGGACTTTATTTATTTACTACTTATAACATTTTGGTGTATTTGTTTTCACATATTAAAATAATTTAATTATCAGAAATTATTGTCATGAACTATTAAAAAAATAAACTCAAGATCAAAGTTTTGGTTAACTTTTCAGTCTAAGACTAAATTAAATTTTTATATGTACTTTGGTTTTGTTTTTATTTTGTTTTCTTAAAAATTACTGGGGTGACATTAATTAACAAATCAAATAAGCTTCAAGTGTATCATTCGACAGTAGTCATATATATATTGCATTGTGTGCTCACCACCCAGAGTTAGATTTCCTTCTGTCACCACATATTTGACCCCTTTGACCTCGTCTACCTCCTCTTAGCCCCCTTCCTTCTGATAACCACTAATCAACACACCATTAGTTTCTATGAATCTCTGTTTGTCATGTTTGTTTGCTGCTTTCAGTTTTATACCCCACTTATGAGCGATATCATGTGGTTTTCAACTTTTTCTGTCTTATTTAGCTGAGCGTGATTATCTCAAGAGCCATCCATGTTGTCATGAATGACAGTATTTCATTTTTTTCTTATGGCTGAGTAATATTCCATTGTATATATGTACCACATCTTCTTTATCTAACCATTTATTGTAGAATATTTTGGTTGCTTCCATGTTCTGGCCACTATGAATAATGCTGCTATGAACATCAGGGTGCATATATCTTTACAGATAAATGTTTTCATATTTTTTGGGGGTCAATACCCAGAAGATGGATTGCTGGATCACATGGTAGATCAATTCTTAGTGTTTCGAGGAATCTCCCTACTGTTTTCCATAGTGGTTATACCAATTTGCATTCCCACCAGTAGTGTATGAAGGTTCCTTTTCCCTCACAACCTCTCCAACACTTGTTATTGCTTGTTCTGTGATGATAACTATTCTTGCAGGTGTGAGGTGGCATCTCATTGTGGTTTTAATTTGTGTTTCCGTAATAACTAGTGAAGTTGTGCATCTTTTTGTTTGTTAGCCATTTGTATGTCTTCTTGGGAGAAAGTCTGTTCAGGTCCTCTGCCTATTTTTTAATTCGATTGGTTTTTTTTTTTTTTTACTTTTTTGTTGTTATTGTTGAGTTATATGAATTCTTTGCATATTTTGGATATTAGGCCTTTATCAGAGGTATTATTCACACATATATTCTCCAATTTGAATGGCTACCTCTTTGCCTTGTTGATGGTTTCTTTTGCTGTGCAGAAGTTTTTCTCTTTGATTTAGGCCCATTCATTTATTTTTCTTTTAAAGACTAAATTAATTTGAGCTTTATTCTGCAATATACCACCTGTATTCTTACTTATTATGTTTTAATTTGTAGAGTTTCTACTGAAACTACATAGAAAAAGCCCAATGCTTACCTTCTTGTGTGCTAAGGTTTGTCTGTCTCATAAAATAACTAGAAAAAAAATGGGACAAAGGTCAATGGGAGATATTTCTTTAATAATAGAAACAATATCATAGTATTTCCTAATGTGCTCTCTCAGTTCCAAATAAGCAATCTTGAGAGCACACACAGAAAGCAAACACCTACAGGCTTAGATATTTCAAGAGAGATTTTTCATTAGATATATTGCAATTTTTCAAACAATTTTTAGCCATCTGATCTGCCCTTAATTACCTCATCTTTTATCCCTCTTTGTTTCAAACTTTTTCTTTCGCTAAGTCTTTGTATTTCTGCACTATTTTGTTTTCTACCTCTAGGTCTTTTTCTATGATCCTAGGATGTTTATAAAATGACTTTCTTTTATCTTTGCTTAACTAACCTCTTTCTTATTCTTTGAAACTTAGTTAAAGCATCAACTTCTCTAAAAAATTCCTCCAGGTCTGATCCTGTTTGATTTTTACCCAAATTCTAGTTAAGACTTTTCCCCCCCTTTTTCTTTAGCTTTTCCTTTTTAGTAAGCAAATTGAGAATATGAGACGATGTTTTCTAGTTATGTATTAATCAGCTGAGACTGCCATAACAAAATACCACAGGCTAGGTGACCTAAACTATGGAAGCTTATTTTCTCACAGTTCGAGAGGCTGAAAAATCCAAGATCATAGTATTGGACAATTAGGTTTCTGGTGAGAGCTCCCTTCTTGGCTTGTATGTGGTCATTGTCTCACTGTGCTCACATGATTGAGAGAGAGTGGGAAAAAAAAAAAAGGATAGGAAAGAGAGGAAGAGAGATGTAGAGAAAAGGGGGAGGAGCAAAGAGGGGGGGGGAGAGAGAGAGAGAGAGAGAGAGAAATGTTTTCTAGTGTCTCTTTTTAAAAGGACGCTAAAGCTGTCAGCAATGGACCAACCCTATGAACTCACTGAACTTCATTAATTTTATGAAGACCCCATCTCCAGATTTAGTTACATTGGGAATTAGGACTTCAACATATGAATTTGAGCGGGGCACAGACATTAAGTCCATAACAAGTTATTTAAGTAATTCTTTTAGAATCATAGAAGCACAGAGGCAAACTACTAATTACTTAAGTAAAATTACTCCCCATGCTCTCACTTATTGTCCAACAAAGTATTCCCCTCTAGGTGACAAAAGAAGCAAACAACAGGGGCTTTATAAGATGACATCTTTGTGAGAAGTTATTCCATTTACTTCTCGAAGTATGCTTATTAGAGAGGAAGAAGTAGATAAAATACCTCCTTGTTTTATTATCTTCATATAAAGCAAAGTCAAGGTCTTAAGCACTATGACCTCTTTACTTCTGAACTAGAACTGGGGATATTACAACTGTATTTGCAGCCACTCTCCCAGTGCTAGCATAATGGACAATAGGAGGGACTCTCACACAAGGAAGAAATGAGATTGTTCCCATCTGTTTTCATCCCTGCCCTCTGGCCCCACCCACCAATCCTCTGTGATTCCAAGATTTCTTGGACATTCTACTTTACTTACTATGTAATTGTCTGATGTCCTGGGCATTTTTCTTTTGCCCCTCCAGATCCACTTTCTGTTCCTCTCACCCACGCATACACTATTAGATAGTCTCTTTTATTAATAGCACCTACCACTTCTCTCTCCTGCTCATTTCATTTTAAATAGTCCCTTTATTAAACTTTCAAAATTTACCTCTTTGGTTGTGGCATTTATTTCTAGCAGGAAATAACCAATCTACATATGTGTCTTTCAGCTAAAAAACTGAGTTCCTTCAGGGTGATTTAATTAAATTTGTATTTTATAGCCTAGCACAGCACCTGACACAGTAAATTTTTAGATCAATAATCATACTTTCCCATATATTAAATTTTAAGTCTTCACTTTTATTATTGAATATTTGTTATTTTTATAGATTTAGTCTGTAGTAACTAGAAACAATTCAGTGTCTGTTATTTAGAGCAGGGGTTCCCAAAACCCAGACTGGTACCAGTCCATGGCTTGTTAGGAACTCGGCTGCTCAGCAGAACGTGAGTGACAGGCAAGAAAGGAAAACTTCCACTGTATTTGTAGCCACTCCCGAGCGCTAGCACCGCCACCTCAGCTCCACCTCAGATCATCTGGCTTTAGATTCTCATAGCAGTGCCGATCCCTGGTGCCAGAAATATTGGGGACCAGATTTAGATGTTCAGAATTTCCTTTCACAGTGCAAAAGAGTAGAGAACTCTTTTTCCTTTGTACAGTAGGGATATATTATTTATTCAGAACACTAAATCAAACCTTCACACAATCAAATGCCCTTTGTTTGTAGTAGCTATTTCACATAAAGTTTCTGGAAGACCACTTAGGGTTAAGTAAGAAGATAGAATTTGGTGAAGAGTGAGGAGATGTTTTATCTCATAGGACTAGAGCATCGGATTTGCCATCATGTTAAGATGTAACAAAAAATCAAGAGTGAGCAACTGACTTACAAAGAGAAGGAAAGGAAAAATCAAATAACCATGGTACTAATAAAGAGAGCAAGGAAAAGATTAAAAATCTGACATGGAACATATTGTCCCTTGGCTTTTTAAAATTTGAAATATAATATTTTGTTCATTCTTTCTGTTTTCATTCACACAAAGCTTGGATTGTTGAACTTAGATCATGCAGTTTGCTCATATAAATGCGTTAGCTTGATACCTCTTGCTGAATAGGCCTTCTTTCGGTGAGGGACCAATAGGAGGAAAAGTGTATATGACAATAAATATCTCTCTGAAAGATTATAATGGTCCTTTGAAACAAAGACACAGATAGAAAAATATACTTCTCAGTATTCCTGAAAAGATGTCTTTTTTTTTTTTTGTCAGTGATAACCATGGATAACTTATTAGATGAACTATTAGCACCGTTAGATTTAAATGGCAAATCCAACAATGGCTCACCTGGAAATGTTCTCTAGAAAGCAGTAAAAGTGATTGGTTTAATGAAGTTTAATTTGAAGGTAAAGACACATTTAGCGCTATAAAAAAAAATTATTCTTTATGTTTGGTCTGAGAGACACCAAAAATGATAGTAAAATAATGCAATAAGCATACGTTGTTGTTTGTTTGTTTGTTTGTTTGTTTGTTTATTTTACCTAGCCTTAGTATAGTGAGGGTGAAGGCAGAAGGATGAGTGGGAGATCAGGGTTCAAGCCCTCAAGCGCCACTGCCTTGAAAATAGAGTCTGTGGCATAGGAAGTCCTTTTTCTCTCAATAACTGCATAGATCATTCATAATAGAGTTTGGGAAATTTTGCATATAAATTAAAGAAAGAGTTAGTTAATCTGTACTCCTAGAGACTTGTTCTCATGGAAACTTATAAATAACATTTAGAAAACAGCTTGCAGTTGAACTATGTAGTTTTTTTTTTTTTTTTGCTTTTTGCTTTTTTGTTTTCTTTTTTTTCTCTCTAGCTTTTTATTGTTTAAGAAGTGTTGCACTATTCCATATGTTCCTAGGCTTTCAGGAAAGAACATTTCCTCTAGCTTATCTAACACCTGTACGTTCTTCCAGATTATAGCCAGGTCTGGTAGTTTCATGGATTGTGTTTGCCTTTCCTGAAAGAGGCAGAAGAAGTCATTCTTACAGAGGGATCTATTCATTAACATATCTCACCACAATACTATCTTGTTTCTAAATAGAAAAAAAAAAGTGTTTATTTCAGATACTCAGTATTCCTTTTGTTCCTTATGAAATAAAAGAATTTCTGATTCCAATATTCTGAAAAGCTAAATTAGCATTGTAACAGCTCAGCTGCATAAAATGTAATATGTAATGAAATTGCTGTGTTAAAATAGAGATCTAATGATACCTTCATTAACTTGATCACTGAAATGGCAAATCCTTTTCAATATAACAGTTTCTGTAGATACCACATGCCTATGATCAAAACCACTATTTTCCTCTACTTGATTGTATTTTACATCTTCCTGGCTGTAAGTAACAATTAAACATAAGGAAAAATAGTGCAAGGCAAAATATACACTACATCTGCTATACCGTTCAAATAAATACACTATCTGCACAAAAGATTTTCCCAGTGGGCAAATTACAAATGAGTGTCTAGATATGTTCTAGATTTTCTTAGTTTTTTATTTTTTTTTTAATGCCGCAAGGGACCTATCAAGTGTTGCTAGAGGAATTTTCCATATCCTCTACCTATCTACCCCAAAGACTAAATGTTCTGTCAAAAATATTTAACTTAAACTGTTGTAAAACGTGGATTCTGATACCAGAAAAGATAGCTTCTGGTTAGTAAGTAGATTTCTATCCAAGTATAAATATATATCTTATTACATATTGGTTTGAAAATATGCAAATAAGTTTGGGAAAAGAGTTTTTGAAACTGAAGGAAACTTTTCTTAAAAATATCTGTGGAAAATGTTGATTTGTAGATTTTCCTTTATAACATTCAGAAAGTTTTATTGTTTTGCATTTCTCCTATATATTATAAAAATAAATCTAACCACTAATCTGAAAACCCCCACAAAATTTTATGCTATTTACCATGAAACCGATTTTATGTTTAAAACTATAATAATTTGTTCTATTTTAGGTAATTTCTACCTGAGCTATAGAGAAAACTATTGCAAAGAATGTTCCATGATTAGTTACATTAGAGCCTAAGGCAAGCAAAAGGAAAATCAGTAATACTAATTCTATCTTTATTTAAAATTTTGATAACTTGTTCATCACAGTTTTGAATTAACTTTCACTTATTTAAATACAGCATTAAAATATGAATCTTCTAGATTACTGAGTTTTTGACATCTCCTTATATTTTGCACCTGAGGCAAGTGTCTCACTCACTCGCTTTCACTGTAGTTATAACCTGCAAAGACTGATATATTGTAACTGTGTAAATTATTGAATTACATTGTAAATATTATATTAAATCCTATTCTAATTATTAACAACTGTGGCAAGCATTATGAGATTTCATGACTCTGGTTTTGTCTTGGACATTATGATACTGTTAGCCATCTTAACCCAGAGATCTCCAAATAATTAGGTTGATACCCTCAGAAAAGTTATAATAGTGACATTTAATGTAATTTAATAAACTTCTTTATGACATATGAAATGCATACTAGCACTTTAGTTAATATACTTAAGTTCAAAATGCTTTTTACATTGATCTGTAATTTAGTTAAATTTATTTTTTCAAAACTGTGACCCAACTCACATTTAAATACCTTATGACATCAAAAGTTCTTACGAAAATATTTTCTATGCTCAAATGTTAATTTGAAAAGCTGCATAGAAAATATGTCTTTGGAAATTCATAATCCACATCTTTATGTTAAGTACTCTAAACTTTTGAAATAATAAATTTATTTATAAATAAATACACTAGTTTAACTTTGTTTAATTTAGTTTTTCCCAAATTATTGACTCTGATATCTTTTAGTGCATTTTTGGTACATAAGACTTGATAAGCACTATCAGTACATATACTGTATTCTCAGAACACAATTTAGAAAATATAGTTTTGAAAGATACAAATATATATTTATTATATCGATGTACAACAGCATACATAGTGCTTTCTCAGCCTCTATATTATTAGAATGTGAATGTTTACATATGTGGTAATATTTGACAAGTATATGAACTAATAGCTTTAAAAACTAAAAAGATAAGGCAAAAATAGATCGAAGATAAAATTATATATCTTTCTATCACTAAATGGTATATTATTAGTGCAACAGAAAATGATCTTTTGAAAAGCAGAATACCTATATTCTACTTTCAAATATGAATGCTTATTTGAAATATTTAAAATGTTCAATATACTTTTAAATTATATTTTATATATTTTTCAATATCTTCAAATACCTGGAGCTTCTGTATTTTATCAAGTACTTCAATAAATTTTCTATGCTTTCCAAACCAGTTTTAAACTTTTTTTGCCTTAGCGCATGTGAATATTTCTCAAAGAAGTGTTTGAGGGATTATCTGAGCATTTCTTTAGATTTTTCATATTATAAAATTTCTCTCATTGAATTTTGAGTCCTTTGAGAAACAACGGTTATATTTTATTCTTTAAATAAACTACAATAGGTAGCACATTGTAGGGCCTGATAGCTCCTGTCAGTTTAATTCTCAAGAATTTCCATGTACTTTATACAAATATTTAAGCTAATTAAAATAATTAAATTGCTGGTGATTGTTAAAGTTTTATTTGATAAATGTCCTTAATTTGGAAGGAATTTTACAACTTCTTTTTAAACTGCTTATTGAAAAAAACTACTAAGTGGTATAAGGGAATAACTTTGGTCATAGTTAATTAAACATATCTGGGCTTTAGTGGCAGACATATCACAGTATGGTATGTACAAATCCCAAGTTCTTTTATTTACAAATTGTAGGAAAATGAGAAGTTATCTTGATTGTATAAAACTATAAAATGCAGAGCTTCCAAGAAGATTAAATAGCACCAGATATTTGGAAGGGCCTGATAGCTCCTGTCAGTGCAATTCTCAAGAATTTCCATGTACTTGCTAAAAGCAATGCATCATGTTTGAAATTAACTTTCATCAGTGTAGACACTTAACATAATCCAAATGCAAGTCTCCAAAGAGGGTCAGTAGAAAGCATTACATTTCTCTATCCATTTCTCTGTCCCTATATAAGATCTCACTTTTCAAGTCACTTTTACATAATAGTAGACTTTCGGTCATTTTTAATTTCACAAGTGGTTCAGTCAGCAAAATATTCTATCTAAACTAATAATCTAAGGCTTTTCCCCCTCTTCTTTCTTGGTATTACTTTTTTTTAAGTCCAAAGGTAGATCGAAGGGAGAAATGAGGTTTTTCTCCCCTTCCTCTCTACTACTTTGCAAATCATGTTTGAGTATGTGTTGGAAAAAAGAAGCAAAGTAGGAGACAAGAAATGTCTTACTTCAAATACTAATGTTATCTTGCATTGGTTTCCTCTAAATTTGTAGATTTTCTAAGCTGACTCTTTCTTTCATAGGAATAGTTTCCGCTTCTCCAGGGTTCCCCTGTTGAGAATATTCATTGGCCCATGACAAGCAGTATTAATTTCATCCTTCAGGCCCTGGGCACTTCTCAGTCTACCTCATTCATTGGGTTACAGAGACCCTTCAGTTTGGCTTATTGAGCAAGTCTGCTCTCTTCCATGAGATATAATCACATATCATTCTTTCATATATGAAGTTGAAATTTAGCCAATATTAGTTTGTTAAGGCTGCCATAACAAGGTCCCACAAACTAGATGGCTTAAAAAATCAGAAATGTACTTTCTCACAGCATTAGAGGCTGACTAATGCGTTACCAGTGTTGGTTTCTTCTGAGATTTCTTTCCTTGGCTTATAAATGGCCTCCTTCTCTTGGTGTCCTCTCATGGTCTTACCTCTTTGTGTCAGTGTCTTAATTTTCACTTTTTTTCTTTATCTCCCCAAACTCTTCTGCTTATAAGAATACCAGACATACTGAATTAGGGTCTATCTAAGTAACTCCATTTAGCTTTAATTATCTCTTTACAGACCCTATCTCTAAATATAGTCACATTCTGAGGAACTAGTGGTTAGAATTCAACATATGAATTTTGAGAGGAAAACAGCATAGGTCAATTTCTCTCTCTCTCTCTCTCTCATTCTTAAATATTATCTCCAGTTAGCCATAGTCTATTTATTTTATGTTTAAGTTTCTCAAGACACTATAGGAACAAAATTCTGTGCTGTGCAAACACCAGGAAATAGGCACCAAGCTTTATGAGTCATCACATTTTAATTTCTCTCACTTCACTTGGGGGAAATGGTGGGGGGATCCTCAACACTCCAACGAATTTATCTCTCCAAAAGTTTTTTTTTTGGTCTTTAATTTCCATCTTCTTTACACACCTAAGGTAAATATTAGGCCAATATATATATTTTTTAAACTTGATTTTTTGAGTTCTCTATAAACTGTCTTAATACATCTTATTGAAGTATCCCACTAATTATTTTGTTCTCATCCATTTAGAAACTCAGCTACATTGAGGGAAAAAAAGTTATATTTTAGTAAACAAACTTTTGTACTTTTTAAGTATTGAAGAATATTTTACACACTTTCCATAACTCCTCTTTGGCTGAAGTGGGTACCCAGCCCTGGGCCAGCCCTTGGCAGGTAATATAGATAGAGCAGGACACCCAAGACCAAGGGCAATAATCTCACTGGGCTAAGGACACATGTCTTCTTAACCACTCCTTTTCCTATGCTTTTAATGCAGTTGATTTGGGGTCACAGTTTGGCTGCTGCTCCTATATAATCGTATCTCTTTTTAGAGTCAGTCATCAAGTATTGCCTTTCTCTTCATTCCATTCTCTGTCTTCCTCTTGTCTAAGCTTCTAGTGAAGCCTCACTGCTGACTGTGTACCATGAAAGGCTGAGCATCCATGTTGGCTATGTACTGTCTGGGATCCAAGAAGAGATGTTGAGAAGGCTATGGTCTCCAACTGCTAGCCACACTTTGTCATCTGTGCCTTGAAGGTACTTTTCTTGTGTCTAGAATTTTACAACATCTCTGTAAAAAAGGTCCCACAGTTTCTGGCTCTTTCACTTCTAACCATAAACATCAAACCTGCTTACAGAACTTTTGAAATAAATGAAATACCAGTTACTTTTACTCTCTCCCCTAAGGCTCTCATATTCCTTCTTTTCCAGTTAAAATGCTTGCTTTTTATTCATATCTTTAGCTGTAACATACTGAGAAAAGAGAGTGAGGGTTAAATGAAGAAGATGTCATCACTAAAAATATCCATGTGCCAGATAACTTCCATTTTTTCAGATCTGCTGTCCATTCCTTCTCCATCTTGTTTTGTGCTAACCTTTGTGGATTGCATTAACAGGTTCTCCTTGGATCTAATATTTATCAATGAGAGACAAGGAAGAAAGTAAAATCAGATTATACATCCTGGACAGATCAGAGTAGTTGACACTGTCCTTCTACCAAAGGCCATGGCTTCTATTTCCTTTTGGGAGGCCCTCTCTTATACTTGTTTTTTCTGATTTTCAAGTAAATACTCTTTCTTATTGGCTTCGAGTTCAGATGCTATAATAGTTCTCATTGTTACTAACCTTAAGATTCTTTACCAACTCTTACTGGTTTTCCCTGTAAACCTTCCTCAATTTCCTTGTATGGATGTGGAATCTATTTTCAGCAAGAGCACTGACCCAATCTGCTCTCCATCATGGTGAACTAAGCATGCCTTATCATAGCGCTTTAGAAGGAAAAGATGTAAGACAATCTAAATCAAAAGCTGTGATGTCCTTCCAGCACCACACCTAAGGAGCTCAGCTTGGGTCCTCTGTTAAATACTGCCTTCTCACCTTCTTCTAGTCACTTAATTCTTTTCTTATCCTGAAATTTTCTGACTTAGCTGATAAGGAAAATGTTAACTAGCTTAATTTAGTGAGTCTTTTGTGTTCTTGTGAGTCATTTAATAATGTGAAATAATTTATTCGAAATATCAGATCAGAAAAATTTTTTATATGCTGAGAGCTTCATGCTCAAAACTATAAATGACAGTTTTTGAGAATGTATTGCACATAGAGAACAGTCAGCTCAGTTCTTTCTTGCATTGTGGAAAGCATTTAGCAACTCAATATTCACAACAAGAATATTTTTCAGAGATAGTCACTCTTTGGTAAGGGAGGGCCAAGGCACAATCACAAATTTTGCTATGTTTGCCAATTTAAAAAATACATGAGGTATAAAATAGAAGCCCAGTATGAACCACTTGCTTTTTTCTCTGAGAGAATCCCCTTGGAGAGTATAATTCCTAAAGATTTAAATCAATATTTCAAAAGTTTACTTAATATCTGTTCAAATGAGTCATCTTCTCTCTCGTTGTTCCACTACTCCTAAGCTTTACTCTCCAAGGATTTTTTTACATGAATGCACATTTTTTTCTAGATGATTTTACAGTATTGGACAAATAAAGTTATTGGAAAATGTTAATAATAAAATCAAACACAGTAGTTTTCAAGTGTTTCATAACTCCATCACTAAAAATATAAATTCTTAAAATATTATATTTGAGCTTATATTGTTTATGAAATGAAATTCTATTTTTTAATATTTTTGTAAATATTGTTATAAGCAATTGATAATGTTATTAGAATTTTTGGAAACTTTTTTCATGCTCTATAATATTCCACTATGTGTAATTATATCATAAATTTATATGATATATACTGCAAAGTGATAAATCATTTTCTGTTGTTGGATTTTTAGATGCTTTCAGTTCCTAATTATATTTTGGATTATATCAGGTTTAGCTTATTGAAAGCATACTTCTTGGGTGTCAGGGTATGAACATTTTTTTAATTCCATATTTATTTTAATGTCTATTCCAAATCATTATTTTTATTCTCATCTAAATTTGGAAGAGAGATCTATTTCTCATACTTTGCCATATTTCTTGATTCTAAATGGAATAACATCTTGGAGAGTTTACATAGTAAGTATCCAATATAGAGAGAGCATGTAGATTTGATATTAGATCTATTTTTCTGCATTCATATGGTATGGTATGATACGGTATAGTAGGTATGACTCTGAAAAATATTGTTGTATATATTCCACTTTTAAAGTTATTTTTATGCCATTTATGTATTGAAACTATTAAATCTTTTCTCTATTTTGTATTTTGATCTTGAATATATATTATCTACTTTGAATTTCTACCAACAAATCACATTAATAATACTTCAATTTTTCAACAGAATAATTAACTTTGTGAAAAATGCTATTTTATTTTCATGTATATCACTAATTTTGAGAACAGAGAAAACTTTGAAAAAGTTTTATTTTATTTGAGACATTATTAAATGTTTGTCAGTTTTAAGATTTTCAAAGAACTCTCTAAGATATACCGAGGCAAAGAGTAAATCATACTTTAACTGCTGTCTCTACTTTCATTTCCATTATAGTCTTACTTCTAAAGGTTGAAATATATATAAAAAATTGATAGCATTTTACCTTTATAACCTTAAGACACTCACTCAAATTATTCTGCAAAACAATTTTCAGTTTCTGACCTTCTGGTTGGTCTTCTGATATCCAGGACATCCAAGCATGTTGCAAGATGTTACGGCAACTTGTTTCCTAAAAATGTGATACATGAGACCTGCCTTCACTCACCCTAATGACAAGTGAAGGTCCAGGATACCACTTTTCTTAGAAAGGAGAGAATAATAGGAAAATTGATATACTGTGTTCCTCATTGCAGAATCATTTCCAAGGTCATATTATACATTTACTATGTTTCCTAATGAGACAGATTCTCTGATATACTAAGTACAAGTCAGGACTTTCTTGATGACACATGGTGTTTCTCTGATCATATGTAAGAAGAATAAATTGTAGGAGTATGTCAGTTGGCATTGGCTGGGACAGAAATGTGATCTCAGGAAGTTCCTGTTTAATATCCCTGTTTAATATTTAGTGGCATACTGGGAAGCCAAAGCCAGAAATTCAAGGAGCCAGTTGGCAATATAGAGAATAATTTGGCCTTGAAATTTAACCCTTTGTAAGGATGAAATGAAACAAGCGCGAAAAACTCCTTAAAGAAGATAAAATTGTTATACACAAATGGAAGGTATTATTAGTAGGGTCAAGTAATATGGGGAACAAAGAAGTCTCTTTTTCTTACATTTCCAAGACAGGTCTTGAGACTACAGTTAAATCGCAACAGGATCCTTTCATAGACTTTCAGATAATTTCTGGAAGAAAAAAAAAAGGCTATTGACTTTCTTATATCTTCTGCAAGCATACAGGAGACATGAAATGAATAGTAGGTTCCAAAAGAGCAGTTATCTGGGACTAAACAAAGTGCAAACTCATAGGTCACAAATATATTTAGTTTATGTATTTTGTACAGAAGTTTACTTTTTAGAAGTAAAGATGTAGATATGGCTTTATGAGGGAACCTACTCTATGTGTGTTATGCCTTAATATGTCTCTAGTACCTAAAGAAGGAGCTCACACACACACACACACACACACACACTATATATATATATATATATATATATATATTTTTTTTTTTGAGTTAGTCAATATAAATTTGGCATGTATTTTGTCCAAAAGTCCTCTAATAACCAGACCTCCTTAACAGATTACCCTTGAGATTATTCTTCTCCACTATTGTTTTAAAGCAGAACCATAGGATGCAAGAACAAGTGAGCTAACAGTCTAGATAACCAGAATATACCCTGCCACTGACCTCAAAATGATGTTTCAATTAATTTGAAGATATTCCTCCTAGCTGCCACTCCTGAGCTCATATAGCCAAGTTCAAGTCCATCTGTCTTATTACAAAACCTGAAAGGATCAATGCTTTTCATGCTTGTACAATACTTCCCCTGCTAAGTTGAGTTTCTTGGTAGCTATTTATATTACATATTGCCTTCCTATATGTATTCTTTTCACTTTTATCTCTTAGACTGTTGTCGAGTTTTTGTTGTTGTTGTCGTTGTTTGTTTGTTTGTTTGTTTGTTTGTTCTTTCTTTCTCTAATAAGTACCGAAGGCTCTGGGAAGCTGGTTTATTATGTTGTCATTTCAGAGAGGACATTTTGAGCCCGCACTTCTACTAAAACATCCGTGCACTGGGGATTGAGAGCGACAAAGCAAAGCTTAAAATATGGAACACATGCATGCTCCCTTTAGGGGTTTCTCATGGAGGCCACTTGGTTGAAGCCAGAGTTCCCATATGTATAACATCTGTGTAGTTAATTGACCAAGAGGACTCTGATCGAATCTGTCTCCTAGTACAGGAATGATACAGTTCTCCTTTTGACTCTTTCATGCACAGCTTCTATCCAGAATCTTTATTACCACATCAAATACTTGAATAACTATTTATTTCTTAAGGCTGCTGCAATAAATTGCCATACACCTGGTGGCTTAAAACAACAGCAATTTATTGTCCCATAGTTTTGAAGGCCATAAATCCAAATTCTAAGTTTTATCTGGGCTGCACTCTTTCTGAAGGTTCTAATGGGAAATTCTCCCTTGCCTCTTCCTAGTTCTGATGGTTCCATGCATTCTCTGGCTCGTGGTTCCACAAATACAATTTCTGCCTATACCTTCACATGACTTTCTCTGTATTTCCTTATCTTCTTATAAAGTCACTTGCCATTGGATATGGAGTCCATTCTAATTAAGGATGACCCCATCTCAAGATCTTTAAATTAATTATGTATTCAAAGACTTTTGCCAAAAGATCACATTCACAAGTTCTGGGGCATGACATATCTTTTGGGAGGTTACAATTCAAACACCTACAGTGACAGATTAGGGAGGACCAATATTCAGGATCCTTACTTCCCCCTCTTCTATAGCTGCTCCGTCTTCCAAACTTTTCTCACCTTACCAAAAAGCTCTATTTGTGTCTTCCCCTCATAACAGCTCTTGTAAAAAAAAGTCTCAGTGGAACATTAATTTGCAGTCCTAATGACAGGCAATTGAAAACTAGACGCTGCAAAAATATAGACCTAGAGCCTTAACAAATAAACTCTCCTAATTCTTCTCCTTTGAGAGGAGTGTAATAAAGTTTTCATTCAAACAAGGGCTAAATAATTACACTTGTATTTAGAAAAGCTGTCAAAATAAGGCAAAGCCAGTGATATTCACATACATATATGTTTTAAATATTGAAAGACTACAGTCTGTTATTTGTACAGATATAAAACTAAGTATGAACTTTCTCTATTTAAGTATTTTTTCAACTATGTAACCAGGATATATTTACAAATTAAATAATAACAAAATAGCTAAATAGAAATAATTCAGATTCTGTTATTAAATAAAAGTGACAGATTATTATTTCTGAAAGAGGTCACCAGTGTACGAGTAGTTTCCTAGGGTTATATGCCACTGGAAGCCGTGTATTGGGGAATATCCCACTATATTCTCCATTCAAATAATTATCTAATCTTTTTCATACTCTGGGAAGAATTAGCATTTAGTCTTCCCTTCATGCTAACTTGTTCCCTTCTCTTTATTAAATTAACTAAAGAAATATTATTAGGTACTAATATAATAATGCATGCATGTGTGTGTGTGTGTGTGTGTGTGTGTGTGTGTACAATTTTAGACAAAAAAATACAGGAGTATAAACTATTAGGTAAATCAGACAATTTCTAAGACCAACTCATAGATACTACTAGTATAAGGTTGGGAATGGGATTGGGTGTACTCTTTCTTTTGGGTTCAAATGAGAATGTTTAAGTCTGGGAGGGTGAATAATGGATAGTATGATTATATCTTACATAATTTAACTCAATACCAATGTTTCTAGGAAGGTACTTTCTACATTAAATCAGGTTTTGCTTTTGTCTGAGGTTTATGGACCAAAATAATTTTTTTTCTAGTTGAATTTCAAGCCAACCAAGTACTACGTCTTGCTTATTAAAGTGAGAAAAGTGACATCCATGAGGCCATATTACTCAGTTTTGTCTAACTAGCATTACAACTGATCCTAAGAGGGATAAGAGACATTTCCATCTCCTCTTAACTGCTCATGCATTGGAGACAGTCTGATTTTAATATATTGTTCTTAACTACATTGATGATATTTAAATAGAAAAAAGGATATTATTGTATAGGAAATTAATACAAGAGAAAGAATTCAGTTGTATGCTTAGTTTACATCCTTATAAAGTATACAAGGATATTATGATTCTACGAAGATCTAGAGTAGTCAAATAAAAGCATTTGGATCTCATTTACCTAATGTTATGGATAGAATTTTGTCCCCCTAAACTTTGTATGAGTATTTTTGGAGACAGGGACTTTATGGAGGTACTCAAGGTTAAACAAAATCACTAGAGTGGGTCTCTAGTCAGATGAAATTACTGTTCTTATAAGAAAAGAAAGAGACACCAGAGCTCTGTCTCTCCCTCTACTTGAACACAGAGGAAAGGTTAAAGGAAGACACAGCAAGAAGGCAACTCTCTACACATCAGAAAGAGAGCTCTCATCAGAAACTGCAATTGCTGGCATTTCGATTACAGGCTTCTAGCCTCGAGAACTATGAGAAAATAAATCTCTGTTGTTTAAACCAGCAAGTCTATGGTATTTTGTTATGGTAGCCTGAGCAAACTAATACACATAGCAAAGTTTGATTGGTTTGCTTTATCTGAGATAATTATCCTATTTCGATTTCATTGTTTACCTCTAGTTATAACTATAAGGTCAAAGTCAGATGAAAATAATTTCATCTGTGACTTTGCTGAGACATAGTCAAAGCATTTCATTTTGCAGAGTGTAGGAAATGATTTTGACTTTAATCCAGTTCTTAAAAGATGAAGTTGGCATCACAAAAACTCCCATCATCACTGGCACTAATTAGTCTCCTTCCTGACAACTGAAGGAAGTATGACTAGAACTGAATTTTAAACCAAAAAAAAAAAAAAAAAAAACATAAAAAACAACTGATTTCTCCCTTGGAGTTCATCTTTCTTTCAGAAAGTTGAGATCTATGTCTTCAGAAGTCAAAGGAAACTTGTTTTTTGCCATCCTGGTATTCTGACTAAGTTAACCCTTGAACAACATGGGTTTGAACTGCACAGGTCCACTTATACATTTTTTTTTCAACAAATACATTGGAACACTTTTTAGATATTTACAACAAGTTGAAAAAATTTGAAAAACTGCATACCCTAAAAATAGAGAAAACAGTCTATTTTATCGTTTATTACCATACTTATACACAAATTTATTATAAAAGTTAACATTTATGAAAACACACACACTTATAAAGCATACATGTTCATGATACCATTTGCAGTTGAAAGAAAAGTAAGCAAATATAAAAATGTAGTCTTAAATCATAACTGCATAAAATTGACTGTAGCACATACTGTACTATTGTAATAATTTTGTAGCCACCTTCTGTTGCTATTGCAGTGAGCACAAGTGTTTCAAAAGTATCAGCTTAAAACACCATGTGACACTAATCATCTCCCCATGAATAGTTCCTCCTTTCAGTAAATTTCATATTGCAGTAAAAAGTGCTCTAAACAGTTCTTGTATATTTTTTATCATGTTTAGTGAAAAGCGTTAACCTTGGAAAACTCCACGGGATTCATATGAAGTGCCACTAGTGATGCTGGAAGTACTCCCAAGAAGCAAAGTCATAACATTAGAAGAAAAAGTTGAATTGCTTGGTATGTATCAGAATTGCAATAGCAGACTCTAATGCAATTCAGGAAACAGCAAAGCCATTACATAACAACTTAAAGCAAAAAGAAGGTGAAGACTCTAAAGATGAAGAATTTAATGCCAGAAAAGGTTGGGTTGACAATTTTAGAAAGAAGTTTGGCTTAAAACTTAACCGGAGAAGCAGCTTCTGCTGACCAAAAGACAGCAGGAGGGTTCCCAGATGCCATTAAGAAAATCACTGAGGAGAAAGGATTACAGCCTGGACAGATTTTTAATAAAGACAAAAGTGCCTATTATGGAAAAAAAATACCATAAAGGAAGGAAGGGATAGGCTAACTCTACTGTTTTGTGCAAATGCAGTCAGGTTTACCATTAAGACTGCGCTTATCTATCAAGCTGTTAACTCCCGAGCCTTAAAGGGAAAGATATATACCATCTTACAGTGTTTGATTGTACAAGAAGAAGGCCTGGTCAATGAGAACCATTTTCTGTATTGCTTTTCCATCAATGTTTTGTTCCTAAAGTCAGGAAGTACCTTACTGGTAAGGAACAGTCTTTTAAAGTTCCCTTGATATTGTTCAATGCCCCTGGCCACCTAGAACCTCATGAGTTCAGTGTCCAAGGCATCAAAGTGGTTTACTTGCCCCCAAACACATCAACTCTAATTCAGCATCAAGATCAGAGGGTCATAAGAACTTTTAAGATTCATTACACATGGTACTCTGTAGAAAAGATTATCAATGCTATGGAAGAGAATCCATGATAGAGAGAACATCATGAATGTCTGGGAAGATTACACCATTAAAGATACTATCATAGTTACAGACAAAGCCATGAAAGTCACCAAGCCAGAAACAGAAAATTCCTGCTGGAAAAAAAACTGTGTCCAGATGTTGTGCATGACTTTACAGAATTTATGGTAGAGGTGATTAAGGAAATCATGAATGAGATTGTGGATATGGCGTAAAAGGTGGCAGTGAAGGGATTCAAGATATGGATCTTGGGGAAATTTAAGAGCTAACAGATACCACATCAGAAGAATTAACAGAAGACTTGATAGAAATGAATACTTTTCAACCAGTGCCCGATGATGAGAAAGAAGACATAGAAAAGTAGAGACAGAAAAAACAAATTTTATATTAGATAATCTGGTAGAAGAGTTCCAATTATTTGAGAATGATTTTAACTTCCTTTACAACATAAATTCTTCTATAATATGGTATTGAAACTAAAGCAAATGATGAAAAGACATATACTATGTAGAAACATTTTTAGAGAAATGAAAAAGCGAGTCAGATAGATGTATTCACAATGTATTTTCATTACATTACACATAGTGAGCCTGCCACTCTCTCCCCCTCTTTCACCATCTCTGCATCTCTGCCACCACTGAGATAGCAAGACCAAGCTGTCTCTTCCTCTTCCTCCTCCTCCTCCTCAGCCTACTCAACGTGAAGATGAGTATGAAGGCCTTTATGATGATCTACTTGCACTTGATGAGTAGTAAATCATCGTTATGCCATACAGTTAATAAACTTATATGTTGTGTATGTGTGTGAGTGTCTTCATGTGAAAATCTAATAACTGTATGTCAAGAACTGTATGAGACCTCGTGTCATTGTCATCTAAGTATTCATTGTGTAGAACATCATGTGCAAGGCTTCTGTTTAAGTAGGTAGTCTAGACTTACATACATAAGGTGAGTGATATCTAATAAAAAATTAGTAATGTGTTATCTATCTTACTGTTTTATATCTTTGCTTTTAAAGAATTATATCACCACACAGTGTGCTTCCCTCCCCCCCACTTGTAATTGGAGAAATTACATATTAGCCTATCATTACAGGTGTGTTTTTTTAATGTAACAGTTCACAATACTGTATTATGAATATGACTGTGATACTCTTTGTCATAAAAGTTTATAACAATTCATTCATTAGCATATAGGCCAGGCTATCGTAAAGCAATCATATCAATTATACTAAGGTACCATATAGCAATCATATTGCTGCTTCTTTGTCATTAATACATAAATTGTTATACTTGTAAATAAATATGAATTTCTTTTTCACATTATTTTTTTCATTTTTGTTGTCAAATGTTAGGAACACATATATCATCTAGAGTGTTTTGTATTATATAAGACAATATTGATATAGATCCTGACAGAAGATTTATCTTATAAACAGAGGATATAAACTAACAGTATCAACAAATACAGTACAGTATTATAAATATATTTTTCTTCTTTATAATTAACATCATTTTCTTTTCTCTAGTTTACTCCATTGTGAGGATACAGCATATAATACATATAACATACATGTAAATATGTGTTAATGATTGTTTATTGTTTAATGACTGTTGACCTAGTAAGGCTTCTAGTCAACAGTAGGTGATTAGCAGTTTGATTTTGGAGGAGTCAAAAGTTATAGGCAGATTTTTGACTGCACAGGGATTGGCATTGTTCCAACCTCCATGCTGGTCAGCTGTATTTTATTCTTCTGTTATTGTCACATATTTTATCATAAGATCTTATCAGAGTGAAGAAATATAAAAGAACTTTATAATTTCTATGTAAAAAGTGAGATACAAATGAGATACAACAGTAATGTATCTTGAAAACTAAAACATCTGAGTAATATAAACCATTTTCACATTCGAAATGATACACACAATGTTCATTTCTTATATCTTCAAAATTAGTTTTTAAAATATATCAAAAATGGCTTTACTTTATTGCAAAAGATAAAAGAAAGTACTCACGAAATCCATAATCATTGAAAATTCAAATCAGTTGACCATCAGCTGGGTCTTTTCTTTTTATTTAGCTTACTTAGCACTTCTACTTTGTACTTTGAATTTGCAAAGTGCTTATCAGTCTTATTAGTTAACCCTTGTAATGTGTCCATGAAGTAGATTGATGGCAAGCATTAGTGTGACATACATTAGTGTACTCCTTTGAGGGATGCCAGCAATGAAGCACATAGAGGTTAAATGATTGCTGCACGATTGCCTATCAAGCCTTGAAGAAAAACTGTCTTGGTCTTAATTTTCTACCTTCTAACCCTTAGTGATAACAAGGGTAAAACTAAACGTAAGATCATCTACAAGAATCTAATGTGCAGTCTCCTTTAACAATGAAAGCTCTCAAATGCATTTTCTTAGGGTAGTGAAAATCTATTCAATGAACAAGTATATTAGATATATATTTCTTTGTCACTTCCCCATTTAAGATGGGATCATCTTAAAAGGCTATGACATAAATTGTTGTGGAAAAGATCGATTAGTTTAAAAGCTTTTTCCTTTTAACAGATCAGATAGTCATTATATTTTATCCTTTTGCATGTGATTTTCATTGAGCCATTTTAATCATTTACTCATTTGAAAAAATTTCACCAGAACCAAGAGGTCTACAAATCTCTTCATCACCTTTGGCACGGCTTGCTAATCACTGGGTTTGAACTTCTGGGAATTGAGGACAACTGCCTGACTCTGGGATCTATTTCTTTAGAAGTAGATTTTGTTAAAGAGCTCTTCGATTCTCTTCCTGGGTCAGACTCACTACCTCATTTGTAATCTTTTCTCTCATTTGAGAACATCATTAGGGAATATTTATGAGAAATGACAGAATATGTTTTGAACCTGATGGTAAAAAGAGAGACATTGTAGTCAGTTCAATGGGAAGAAACGTAAATGATCATTTTTTTTGGATAAAACAATCTTTTAATTTCACATCTTTTCTCAGTATTTTGTCCTTTTTATTATTTTACACCTGCATGGAACCTTTATTTAAAAATGGATATAGAGAAAAAAGTATTCAGGGTGAAATTCATAGTATTTCATTGACTCTTTTCATAACATAAGTGATAAATTGGTGAGAAATAAAGTTAAAGGTGTTTGATATAATGAAATATAGATTTGAATTATGCCAGTTTCTTGATATCAAGCAGGAAAAAATCTAGCTTATTGAAATATTTAGAGAATATCATAAAATAATGACTTATCTTTGTATAACTTTTACATTTTACAAAGTACTCCTACATTTTAATATTACCCTTATATTAGCTTTGACAAGCTGCTGTTCTACATTATTGTTTCTAGTTGATAGGTGAAGAAAATAAAACCCAAAGAATCTGAGACTGGTCCAAGTCACATGGATGATAACTCAAAACTTGTATATCCAGGACAATAGCTTTTTGACACCAAGTCCAGAGAAAATCTCCTCATAATTTTGTCCACCATTTTATACTACAGATCTCTGGGACATATTCACAAATAAGCCTTAGAATAGGTACAATAATACCTTTTGTACCTAAGATAATAAATATGAAAAACATGACTGACATAATGCCAATAAAAATATGAATAAATATTTTTTCATTATAACCACATGAATACAGACTAAAATTATCTAATATTTTCAATAAGTAGTTGAGCACTTTCACCCTCACATCTGCAAATAGTCAAGTTCAAGTAGGTGTTTTCCAAATGAAAATTAATTCAGAAATGTTTCATGTGATTATTGCACAAGAGCTAAAATTACTTTAAAAATCTCCCAAAATAACTCATTCTAAAAGTACTCGAGTATAAATTCAGTACCTGTGTACATGTCCAGGAATCTTGTTATATAAACTAAAAAGTTTTTGGTATTTCACATATTAATGAGAGTTAATATGTTTCCAAAAGGACCCAGCCCATGACAAATTCTGTTCACCTTTTAAAATCATGTTTTATGGAACCAGGTCTTCAATGACAACCTGTTGCTTATAGAATCAAGTCTAAGCCTCTTACCTTGACATTGAAGGCTCATCAAGACTGGTCCCAATTTCATTCTCCAGCCTTTCCTTTAAATGCTCATATTCATAAATCTACTATTATTGTTAAACACATGTGTTTTCCTTACTTCAGATTGTTTTGTGCTCTTTTAAATGAGTGCCTAAAATATCTTACACTTTTTTCCTGTCTATGCAAATCATATTCCTTTCTTACTATCCAACTTAAAGCAGGGTCCCTCTAAAACTTTCTGTCTACTGTGAACTCCAGTTTTTAGTACATGTAATGTTAATTTGAGATTTAAAATGCACTGCTATTCTTATGTCATGTTAGACATTTTTAAGTCTCTGACATCTTCACTTTCAAACTTCTACTTTTTAAAGTGATTCAATATAATAAAACATAATATTTGCTAGTAGTCATTAAATATTAGAGTTGAACTCCAGATCAGCACTTTAAATACATTTCCTTACTTTGAACAACAACTCAGAAGTTGCTACTATTATTATTACAAATGAGCACACTATGGACTAAGAAGGTTTGGTTCCACTCTCAGTGTTATAGTAATGAGATAATTGTCAAAACGGGAATTTGAGATGAAGCATTTCAGAGTCCAGAACCAAACTTTATCTTAACATGTAACCTCTATCAAGGATTCTAATTGAGGATGGAAGTTATGAATCATAATTATTTATATCCTAAATACAATGACTTATTCTGGATTGAATCCTGGAACAGAAAAAAAGATATTAGTGGAAACATGTGACATTCCAATAAAGTGTTTTGTTTAGCTAATAGTAATGTTCCCAGGTCAATTTCTTAGTTTTGACAAATGTACCATTGTTATAAAAGATAGTGACATTAGGGGGAGCTGGGTATACAGGGAATCTCTGTATTTTTTTGACAACTATTCTCTAATCTCAATTCATTATACAATCTAAAAAGTTTTTAAAAATAATGACTAATTTGTATCTGCTTAAAATTTATGTTCTAGTTATATTTCCTCAGCTATGTACTTTTCTGTTTTTCCACAGCCTTATGATATTATGTTTGCTTCTTTAGCAGATTTTGTCTTCTTTTTTATATATATACTGGCATGTGGCTGGGCTTGTGTGTGTAGAGGTGAATATTTATTGTTTTGTAAAATTTTGTCGCCTTTATGATGGCAGACACTGTGTCTAATTAATTGTTTGATTCCTTCGTAAAACTTACTAAAGTCTCTTATACATAACGAAAGTGTAAATAAAATGTGTTGGATTAATTCCAGCTTGAAATTGCTAATGAAGAGGTGATTTTAGAATTTTGATAGATTTTTACATATCCAGTCATCTCCTTTCCCTTCTTTTTTTTTTTCACCAACAGTGTATAGAAAGATGGCCAGTAAGATTTATAGCTGCAGCCTGTGGTTAACAAACAAAATAGCTAAGTTAATCATATGATACCAAAACTATGCCACATGACACTGTTGTAAAAATCTACCCCAAGATAATAAAGTTAGACATATTAAAGAATGAAATCCACTGTTATGCATATCCTTTACCCAAGAAATATAGATTTGGGGGATGTTTCTTTTCAAGTACAAAACCATATTCTGATGTTTGGGAGGTTTTGTTGTGTATTTTAAAATGCCCTGAATCATAATCTACAGGCTCCTTAAAAGCAATTTCAATTTTCTCAGCCTAAATAAGGGGAAGATTTGTAAAAAAAATAATTAAAAAACAAAAAACAAAAAACCAACCCCAATCCCTTTTTCAGGTCATCAGAGTTTTCCTGATACCAAAAAATTATATCACATAAAGTATCAGGACATGAACTATGTGTCTTTATAAAGGGAAAATTCTTACCTAGTCACAGAATTCTCATAGCACCGTGCTTGTTAGCACATGCCTTGGCTATAATGGGTAAAGAACGTGTCAAAAAAAGCTGACGAATCCATTCTTCCTATTATAAGAACATGTCCCCTCCTGAATTCGAAGGTAGTTTTTAAAATTAAGCCCCCTGTGTCACTGTGCCTTGCTTCAGTGGTGGATGTAACAATTAGTGGCAGTTGAATTAGAATTATTTTCTTTTAACTCATCAAAGTACTGCTCAACCCAATGAGTTAATGGGTTATTGTAATGGCATATTACAGCATCTTGATTTCTGAATACTTATATACTTAAGAACAGAGTGACAGGACACTTTAAGTCATCAACCAGGAAAGATTTCTTCATTCATGCCTTGCAAGTGGGAATAAATGTGCAAATCTATACAACTGTGCTTCCCTTACTATCTATCTTGTCAAATGAAAATCAACATGAGAGTCAAGTCAAATGTGCTTCAGCAGATTAGAAAGAAATAATGTATATTTTTCCTCTTAAGTCACACAGAGTAACTATCACTTCCTGCTGTGCCAATTTGTCTTGGGCCAGTGTTTCTGAAGGTCAAACTTTGAAGGTCCTATGAATGAAAAGCCAGTACTATGCAGAGTAAAATAAACACATAACGAACAACTTGTGTATAAAATAAGGTACTGTAGAAAAAACTGTAGATTGCATCTTTTTTTTTTTTTAACTTTCAAGAGAGTATAATGTTCTCTTGAATACTGTTAGAAATAATTAAAAGAACAGTTGTAAAAATTATGTGTAAAATATTTTTCCTCATAAAAAAATAGGCAGCTCTTAAGTTATTTTTAAGACTTTCATTCTATTTGTTGTTGCTTGATCTCAAGTTATCCTATAGCTCCCTTGTGTTCAGGTTTGTGTGTCCAGAAGGGGAACGGGAGCGGCGGCGGGGGAGAGGGGGGCAGAGTTTAAGAAGGGATAAGGGAGACCGATGGGTATAAGAGGAAGAGGTGAATAAAATTTGAACTATTTGAAGAATGAATTTTGGTCAGTGTCAAAAGGCAAATAGGATTCACTGTAAAAGCTACTCATTCATCACCCTGACTACATGTTTGCTTTCTCCCCTAACATTATTATATTCTCTTTAGTACACCCCTATCACCATGATAATTTACTCACCCTGTGCAGATCCTTATTCTTTTTCAAGGTAATGACCTGCTGTTCTCATTTCTAAGCTTAGGTTTAATTTTTAAAAGAAGATATTGGCATATTTAAAGTGAAGGGCAGATAATCCTAAATTATGTTTTTGCTTTTGTGAGATCACCTTTTGAAATTCATCAAGGTGACCTACATTGAAGAGCCAAAATATTGTAATTCTCCCTGTCGCTGCCCTTGGGACTCACCAGCAAGTTAGATTGTCTAGGAAAATCTCATTACTGTAGGACTCACCGTCCAAGCAACTATTAGTGGAGAGAAAGCAGAGAAAAAAGTAACACAGGTGACTGTCTGCAAATTGACACAGATTAACTGTTCTTTGTCCAGAATCCTGGTGGAATACAGAAGAACTGTGGAAAATCATTTTCAGACACAACATTGAGAATAGAGCTGAAAGATGATACACAGTCATTCATGAATTGCAACAAGGGCCACACAAACTGGAAGAACGCTAAGTGAAATAAATTTGGCTCAAAACAATATTTCTAGGAACAGTTTTAAAGTTTTAACACGTTGCTGCAGCTGACAATTTATTTAATTGGAAAAGCTATTAAACTATTTTATTGCAATGGGCAAAATTCTGTGAGATTGTGAAGCCACATACAAAACAACAGGTTTATCTTTTCTCCTTGTATTCAGTTGGGAACACTAATTGAATTCATTCGCAAAGCACTGGATTTTATTGTAGATGCAGTTGGTTGCTTTCCAGGAATCAATTCCCATTTTAAATGTAGGACTAAAGTGTCTGGGCTTCAGCCAGATGTTTCTGAGAGGAGGGTGATTAAAATGGTTGCTAATCTCATGGTGAATATTTTTCTCACCATTCTCACATTCTACCATGAGAGTCAAAACAAACCTCATGTCTGCATTACAGATTTCTGGGAAGGTCATTTAAATTCATCTTAGTCTAAAATAAATAGTTGCATGAAAAGAATTTGGAGAGAACATAAATTTGATGTGGAATACATATAATGTTGAGACTAATAAAGTAATATTTATCTATGGAAAGATAAATATATGTACTCTGGGATTATGACCATTTCAATTAAATTTTTAAATATTTTAAACATGCTCACTAAGAATCATTTTGGAATTTTTGTTGCAGTTAAACTTATTGCTCAGTCTTTACTTCCAATGACATTTCAAAGTATAAGTTTGTAATATCAACTCTAAACATCTGCATTTTTTAAAGAAATAGTGGAAGTGAAATGAACATTTTCCCTATGGGAGCCCAACTCTGCTGAGTAACAAACACACATATCAACACCAAAACAACAAACGATCAAACTTATAGGTGAAGCTTGTCTGGTAACTTTTGGTTTCCATAACTGTATAATTCTTACACAGAGCCTTGATCTTTCTATCAGTGATGATTCAGCATCCACACATTAAAATGCAGACATCTAATACAACTGTTTGAAAATTGTATTTCCATTATGTTTTTTACTTAAATTTCAGTCTTTAAACACTGCTGTATAAATCAATGTATGTGAGGCAGATGACTTAGCAGGTTTGATTGTCCTTTACAATTCATTTCCATAGAAAAACACTAAAGGAATTTTACTGTCTTATGGAAGTCTGGGAATAAAATCGGCCTCAAGCAGGATAAATTTAAATATCACAAACAGCTTAGCAAAAAATATTTTTTCCATATTCCAACGAGGAAACTGAAGATTGGATAAATTATCATACTCAATGAAACCTAACCAAAATGGAGGCAAGGCAGGGATGCTATCTATGTTCTAAATACAGGGCCTCATCAAGTCCTTGGATAAGAGCTATAGATGCTGAATTTGGGTTGACCGAAGAAAGCTTTAGCATCTCTCATTTAGAGCAAAACAGATTTACATGCAACTCATTTATGTTGGAATTCCAAGTAAAAATTTGAATAAAAAATAAATAACTAATAAAATTTATTGCAGAAAACATAGGGTGACCAACTGTCCCTGTTTGCCTAGAACCAAGGGGATTGTCAGGACAAGTTTCAGTGCTAACAAAGGGAAACTCCCAAAAAAACAAGGATGAGTCGTTCACCCTACTACTCCACCTTTCATCAATACATTTAGTTGTTGAAGCCTGAAGATTTCGCAAATGATTAGGTAATGCACACCGAAAACTCTAATTTAATGGAACGTGACCCTGGTCAGAAGCTTCACGTGAATCAGCATTGTAATACGCCTCCTCTGGCTGTTGAGTTAGTGCAAAGAAATGCAACCATGTACTGACTCATTTGAATTTTCTCGTGCTCATATTTTTTAACAGTAGGCATAAATACCTATCTATGTTAAAATTATTTTGCTTTTATTTTGGTAAAGCAATGGCTTTCAATTTTTTTTTTTTTTTACCACCACCCATAGTAAAAAAATAAATTTTAGAAGACCACTCAGTACTTAGGTCTATGTAACTATTACAAAAGTTTCATAGAGCATTTTTATGTGTATTATTAGCCTTCAGAATAGTACATGCAGAGCCTTCAGGTCCTACTGAAGTTCAACGTTATTATAGACTTCCACTTCTGCAATCTTCCCTCACACTGAATACTCATCCCACAACCTAAGGCTGTGGTTCTCAAACTAGAGCAAACATAAACATCACCAGAGAGTATGATAGTTACTATGGGTGTATCTTAGCAATACCATGGCATATCACAGATACCTTGATTCTGGGCCTGATTATGAGCTAAGACCTAGAAATTTGATTTTAACAAGTAATGTGAGCATGGGTGAATCTCTGACCATGCTGAAGAACACTGCCTTAAGGGCTATAGTTCTGAAATATTCTACAGTTTCTACGTTGTCATCGATTTACTTTTCTGCTATTTTGTTATTCATCCAACTAGTATATGCCCAACACTGTGAGAGATACTAGGTGTGTAGGCCTCACATTGCTAGAACATAGTTGAAAGAAATGCAGAAAATGGAATATAATATGATTTTATTAAGAAAGTTTATATAAGAGTTCGGTTTAAGATTTGATTCTTTTTTTTTTTTTTTCCCTGCACAGTAGGTAACCATTAGAAAAATGTGGGTGGGGGAAAAAAATGCACCATGTTTTTGCTAATTATAAAGATCATTTTGCTGTGAAGGAGGTTAAGATAACCTTTAAGAGGTTGCAACAATCCAGGTAAGAGATGGTTAGTTAATGTGCTGAAGAGCAGGACTGAAGATAGTCTTTGCTGCTCAGGATACAAGAAGCAACTGAAGCATAATTTCTCACTGTTTAATAGGCAAAGTAGACAAGCAGATGGTCATCCTGATTCAGTGCAACATGTTCTGCGCTAATGGGATTTATAAGTTACACAATTGCAAAAGGCAGCAAACTACTCAGAAACACTCTCTTACGCACTGCAACTCTGTCTCAGAGCAAGAATTAGAGGGACTGTGGATGAGCATTTGACTCCCAAATCAAGGTGGCTCGAAATTAAGATGAACTCAGAATCCCGAATTACCTTTCAGTAAATGTGAGAATATAATATGATTTAACATTGCAATAGATTAGAGACAAAAAAAGAAAAATTTCTTTGTCATGCCTTAAATAATAAAATCCATAAACTCTAAATCCAGATCTGCAAATTGCAGGGATGCTACTATTTTTTTTTTCCAATTTTATATAATCTTTTCACATCATCTCTATATAACAGAATCATTTGTTGAAAATCCTCAAGACCTTCTTCTAGACAATCAAGAGATTGATGACTCTCCTCCCTCTGACATTCCTGTTCAATTAGGTAGAGGTCAGGGAGACATCTGCTCCATATATCACCAATGAGTATTAAGGACTTCAATGAAAATAAAGTTCTCTAATTTTAGGTCTTGGTACAACACAAAAGAAATTCACTTTTCACTTGTAAAAAAAAAAAGGTGACAATCAGTTGATTTTCTCCACCAAATTCTTCATTTTAGATTAAAATTTTTCCCCTTATTATTTATTACCTTGTTTTATTATTTTTAACTTCCCTCTCTAACATTCCTGTTTACCTTGTTGATATACAGCTTGACTTTGGATCAAATGCAGTGGAGGTTCTCATTAAATGCTGAGCAGCAAGTTTTGACAAACTCTACTTTCGCACAAGTTCCACAAGAGAAATACATAATATAATTTTTATGGTTGACTGCCTTGAGAAAATTTAGCACACCAGAAGCATAATTCATTCAAGGGAAAAAAAAAAATCTCTTTAGCTGAGTTATTACCTGAGCGCAGCTCTGCAGATGGAAATAAAGTTTGAAAGCTTCCGCGTACATAAGGACTACAAATGGATTTGGGTCATCAATAACGTGACTAAGTTCAGAATTAGCGTGTTAAAGGATTTCCCTCTAACAAATAGTAATAATATCCATTGTGCTTGTGTCTCTAATGTGACAGAGTCCCTGTCCTACACTTTATATATGTTGCCTCATTACAATCCTAACAGTCCTATCATATAAACACTATTATTCCCATTTACAGATGTTAAAGCCGAGAATCAGAAAGACTGATAAGTCGCTGTTAAGTGTTGAATCTAAGTCTCTTAAATCCCATTAGCCAAGGTTTTTTTTCTTTGATTTTCGTGAAGATTTTACTGCTCATCCTAACTAGAGGTATTGTTCATCGCTGAGTGCCTGTAAACCATATATTTGATGTTCTGCACAGTTTGTCAGGGCAAGCAAGACAGAGTACTAAAAATACAGTAAGAGGTAATCTGATCCAAAGAAAAGCAATCATAAGGTTTTCATCTCAGAAACACCATGCAGTGAACAAACTAATAGATGATGAAGAGGACAGAAGCCAGAGTTGATTTCGATGTTAATACTGAAGCACATGAGAATGTGTATCCCTTAACAAATTATTTGTTTGCTGTTTGCGAAATCACTACAGAGTGTGAAATGCTAAATAAAATGTTTCTTTGTAATATCTATCTATACGCAGAGAGAGTTTTGATTTTCTCAATACAGTATTTGCATATACCCGATATAGTTATAAAGACAGAACCACACTGCAGTGATATTTTTAAAAAGAGTTATTTAGAAAGTAAATGAGAAATAAATATGGGACCTGTAGTTTGAAATGCATTTTGTTCCTTTCTCTATGGATTTCTGGCCTACTCTCTTTAACCATCTAATTCATTTGCTGCATCCATTTTAGGACTCTTCATTACAAGAAATAAGTTTAGGAATGTGGTCAGATATTAGAATACTAATGAAACCTGGAAATGCAAAGATGTTAGGCAGTTGCACTAGTGCTAATCTTTCATCTCCACTGTTCTCTGTGATCCTGGCTCACTCTCTCTGATATTCAGTTTACCTGAAAGGCAAGAGATGGTCATTCAATGGTCCCAAGTTTATATGTCACTAACGCGACAACAGGGAGAGGTATTCTTAGTGCTAACTTCAATTTTCTGGAAAAGGAACACCAGTTTCATCATTTCATTCAAATAAAATGATGGTCCAATCATTGTGAACGTGTGCTCAACGCTTTGGGTTTCCCCATTCAAGGATCTAAGGTCAATTGAGAATCATCCTGAGCAAAACACTCTCAAAATGATTGAATGCACTTTCTTTTGTGGATTTATGCAAGTTACAGCCTCTGTGCAACAAAATATCTTCTTGTTTTCTAAGTTCTCTCTATTTGTAATAAACCTTATCTGATTATGTTTCTCAATCCACAGGAGGAGTCTTGTTACAGTTAATGGGATCACTTTGGCTTTCTCACTTATTCGAACAGTGTGGATCACAGCATGAGCATTTAGAAAAGATTAATTAGTCACAATGACATCTTTTCAATTAGAAAATATTAAATTAATCACAATGACATCTTGCTGAGATTAGAGAATTTCTAGTTTTGTCCTTACTCCTTAGTTTATATGCTATTTTCAGTCTATACAACCTCTGCATACGAGCCCTACTATTTACCATTTAATTCTTATTATGTTTCTTATGTTTTTTTTTGTATAATTATCTTGTTTACTGTTGATTGTAGAAATTAATGCCATCTGTTTTTATACTGTAAATCTCCTGAGAATAGAGGAAATATTCTAATGGTTTTGCTTAAATCCTTACAAATTTCCAAATGGAAATGCTTAATAATTATTATTTAATGGCAATGATCATTGTGAATATGATAGAAATAAAATGAAACAATATACTAATCGGTAAAATTATATAATCGATAACTAAGAATAAGCATCCATATTCCAAAAAAATCCTGCCTAGAGACAAAGCAATTATTTCCTGTGGCTTAAAGTCCTCAAATCACTTCAAATAAAGTGGAAATATCTAGTGAATTATTATGACAGAGTGATAGTTCCATAATTTAGTAGAGACAGTAAAATGATCTAAGGCCAAACATTGTTTAACTCTTTTTATAGTAAGAAAAAAACAGTTTTATGTTAGGTCTCAGGCTAATGAAACACACAAATCTTCCACTAGAAAACTATTTTACAAAAAGCTAATCTCAGTTAAATGACCTTTGTACAAATGTGACAAGATATGTATGCTAACAAATCACACATGAATAGTCTGAATATATGTTTACTAAAAAGAATTATAAGGCCTAGTATGCAGAATGACACTTACTAGAAAAAAATCATTGTGGAGAACTTTTATCATATAATATGTAATATTGTGAGTAATACAGAAACATATTCATCTATTAAAAGATACATATAGAAATAGAAATAGAGATAAGCATATGTTTATAAATCTCCAGGCCTACTGATAAATGTAATTTTATTTGCATGTAGTTTAAGTGTTAACTAGAGTGGTGAGAAGCTGAGCCAGGTGGATTTGAACAATACCTTGGTCAAATTCAAGGCACTGCAGAGGTGCTATTTATGGTCACAATTAAAAGAGAAGGATTAAATCAAGCCTAAAAAGCATAAATGGAAGAGTGATTGAAGTAATTCCAGAAATAATTCCAGGAGGGTAGTTTTTACATGGGAAGAATCAGCACCTGAGGTGTTTCTTGTCTGACTTGTGTTCCAAGTCTGTTAGGCTAATTTTAACCTCTGTGTGACCAGTTATACCCTCATCCTACCATAATGACTTCAGAAAAGATATTTCCTCTGGACCAAATGGATGTTCCTTTGGGAGCCTTGCATCAGTACGGGTCTGAGCAGCATCTATTTTCCTTGATCATATTCCCTAGATAATTATTTCCCCAAGTGTCAGCTGCCTTCCTGTCACCACCACCTTAGGACCAGAGCACAGAACTTGGTTAACCAACCCCTTAAGCATCTGGGTCACCTTTTCTGTGAAATATTCGAAACAAAGTTTAAATTCAAAGTTTACATTTTCTCTATTTTATAGACCACCTACCAAATAAAACTGTTCCCTTTTTCTATTTAGCTTTCAATGTTTACCTCATTTCCTTCTGTCATAATTGCAACTAGAGATTTACATGTAAACTAGATACTAATAAGTAAATACATTCAAAGGCAGGAAAAAAGAAGGGGAGCTATGGACAGAGCTCCTAGTGCAACTCCGATAAAGACTCAGGCCTTGAAGTGTCTTCTCTTGGGTAGTAAAAAGGAAAATACAAATTAGCTTTACTTTTCATCTTTTTTCCCTTTACATTGCTGCCCTCTTCTAAGATTGGCCTATACTTCTGGTAGATAATTCTATATAAGTATCACAATCTATGAGGCTTCTCTGATAATCACCAAATCTGAAAACGGGATGATTTTTGCAGGCCTCATTTCATATTGTGTCAGCTTTTGGTGGAGGCAACACAGCTTTTCCAGAGCCTAACAGCAGCTGTGGAGATACCATCAAACTTAGAGGAGCTATGGAAGACATTTGCCATGGGCACATTAAGACTGAACTTTATGAATGCTCTATAAATTAAGACCATCTTTGGAAAGTGGAAAAGAAGGGGTTCGGAAACAGCATCTTCCATTTTGTGAATTGTTGTACATATGAAGGGGAGTTGCATTCATAGGAAAAAAGGAATGTTCTATACTTAAGGATAAAGACTCAAGAAACTTTCATAGAAATCTAAAAAACAAGGTAATGTACCACCGTATTAAAAAAATCAGGCCAGTGAGAATAAGTGGCCACTGTGAAAAATGCATTACTACTAGGGGACACAAGAAGGCAGAGGCCACTCTTTTTACCATTTAGCTCCAAATCGTGGTTGTTCATCAAGCAAACTTGTTAGGAAGTAAAGAGGGCTTCATTTTCTATAAGGGAATGAAATCGAACAGGATGGATTTAACCAGAAATATGAGCTCACGCTGTGGGCTGGGATTATTGCAGTAAATCCATGGAGAGATGACACAGAAATGGCTGTGTGCTCATCTGATGATGCACATTCCCAATTTGAAAAGTTAGAACATCTCTGATTATAGAAGTATGGTAGAGGAGTGTGCTGAACAATCTGTCTCCTTGATTACCTTTAAATTTTAATATCACTGTTTATAATCTGTGACAGCTCCTGAGACATTTGGAACTATTGATTTGAGGTCAGGATAAGAAAATATCCTCTCACCTTAGGCACCAAAATGAGCCAGAAAGTCAGACCATAAAAGGGCTTTCAGAAAATAATTCTGCTGACCTTAAGCAAATATAAAAAAGAGGAAGTGTTCATCTATGAGGCTAAAGATGCCCATATACAGCCAAAAATAAGCTTTGTCTCATCTACCAACGATTTCCAGTGAGAGAAAAATAACTTTTGCTGAGGAAGGCATAAGAGGAAAAAAATATTTACTAGGATTTTAGTGATACTAACAAAGTAATGTAGTTTGCATAAAGTTTGGATGTGCACTCCTATCTTAGAGGGGCAAGAAGGGAATCGCTTTTAGCTGAAGGTGTCAATTGTCAGGTGTAAAAGACAAAGAAAAGTTTAGTATAAAATGTTGGCAGTTCACAATTTCACAGATCCTGTGCACTCACAATCATCAGATAAGCTGAACTCATAAATTTCATGGCTTGGGTAACTTTTTTTTTTTTTAAATGTAACTCGTAAAAGCAAAAATCTTATACTAGATCTTGTGAATTTATACACGTATAGACCAAAGGAAGTTTGGCAATGTACAGAAATGATGGTCAAGATTTGGATTTAGCAAGCCATGAATTAGGGGGGTTGAGCCATATATTACAGAATAGAGATCCCAAATGAAATATAGTTAATGTGTAAATCACCTTTATATTTTAAATGTTTCCTTGATTAGGACTAAGATCTTTCAAGATCCCAAATGCTATTTTAACATAATTAATATTCATGATTCTGGGGAATACTTAGTTTTCCAAGCTTATTGTGGGATTTTAAATCTTAATCATACATCAGAATTAACTAGGAAGTTTTTAAAAATCTTGATGCCTTAGCCTCTCCCCAAAGCAATTCATTGGAATTTTTCCCAAGATTCATATGTGGCTATCAAGTCCAACAAAAGCTAAAAATCCTGACCTAGAATCATTGGTATTTTTAATCAGTAGTTACAGACTTGACCTGCAACTTAGATTAACTAAGGCATCATTTTTGTAGTTTTTGAATTGTTTTTCTTGTATGCTATTATTCAATCTTTCATTCACTCATTCATTCATTATCATACCAGTTCAACCAACTGAGTGCATTTCTTTGAGCGAGTATTGTGTTGGATACTGAATACACATACGGTGTTGAACAAAAAATCTCAGCACCAGACTTAGTGGAGTTTTTGTCTTACAGAGGAAAATTGTGAGTCAAATAATCATTAAAATAATATATAATTACAAATTATGAAATCCATGTTATAAAAAAAGTCAAAAGTTTTGGTGAGACTATAATAAGGGTTCCTAATTTAGATTGGTAATGAAATAAAAATAATTTCTGTGGAATTCTTTAAGTGGAGACCTAAAGGGATAAGATATGAGTTACTCTAAAAGGAGAAGAAGGTAAGAGGATTCTAGGGAGAAGAACCATCATACAAACCGTTGGATAAGAAAGAGCAGCCATATATTTGAGGACATGAAAGAAAGCCACTATGTTGGAAGCATAGAAGACAGGGAAAGATTTTTAAAAAGCCTGGAAAATAACAAATGTCAGCTAATGCAGGGCTTGGAAACCTGGCTAAGAATTTAGATTTTAAATTGCCAAGGGTTTTCTTGCTAATTGGATATTCAGTAGGGCATCACTGAAAGGGTTTCTAATAGCAAAGGCCATGATTTTATTTGTAAATTCAAACATTATTCTGACATGCTGGCTGCTGTTTAAAGAATGGGGCAAATTTGGAGTAAGGTAAGTTCACAGACAATTATACAAGATGATAATAATGTAAATCAAAGAGATAAATTTGCATAAAAATAGATGAAATTGACCTATAGCTTGAGAAAAATATCTGGCAGGGAAAGGACAACGTTACAGAATCCTGCCCTTTCACTTATTATCTGTGGGAGCTGAAAAAGTAACTTAGCCATTCTATGCCTCAATAATTCATCTATAAAATGAGAAAAATGCTATTTCTTTTTTTAAAAAAAATCTAATTGACTTTATTAAGTGATTCATGAATCAGGCAGTATTCCATCTAGAAACTAGAAGGGGAGCTCCATGCTATTTCTTTCTTCATGTTTATAAAAATACATAGTAGTCAACTGTTGTTCTTCAAAAGACCACCAGAAAAACATTTTTTATCTAGCAAAACTTAGTACTTTAGTAAACTTATAAGGAAGAACATTATCTTGATAGATCTTAGTGTTTTCAAAAAGGTCATGACTGAGGAAGATATTTATATCATTTTAGGGCATAAATTGAGTGATTTATAAGGTGGATCTTGCAAGTTGAGAATCTGCTTGGGGTTGGGCAGAGTTTATGACTTAATAACTTTGATTTGATGGGTGAAACACAGTGAAGGGCTTCCTTTGATGAGCAAGCAGTAACTCTTGGGGAGTGTACTATTAGAAAAGATTCACAACCTTATATTCCAGGATCAAGCAGCTCGTTTGTTGTTGTTTTGTCAATATTGTTTAGCATATATGTGGGAAATCTTATTCCAGAATTGTTCAGCATGTGAACAAGTAGTGTTTCCAAATCTTTATAAGATATTAATATTCAGGACTTGGAAAAGAGATGCTAGAATGAATTCCCTGGAATTCTTGACTCTTCGAAAACATATAATTTTTTTATTCATAATTTATTTGTGTTTTTAAATAATTATGAGTCATCATAATAATAAACAGTGGATTATTTTTCTGTTATAGGCCTATATTAAAATTTCTAGTTTTTTAAAACTTAATAATAAGTGAACTATTTATTAATAAAAGGAACCAACATATTGAGACAAAGCTGTATGTTTTAATAACATTCAAATTTATCTGTATCTGATATAGCTATTTTATAAAAGGGAATATTAATATTAAAATAAATGCCAAATAATTTTAAAAGTTAAAAAATAAACACATATTTAATATTTAAATACAGTTACTCTTAAAATAAATTTTAAGCACGCAGGCATTATTACTATCTTCAAGTGAGCCGTTAAGGTACATGCTGCTTCATATAAACTCATTTTATTTTTTAATGATAAAAATATTTTGTCTTGACCTGATTTCGGTTTGCTATTAAAATCGGTGTTGCTTTTGTTAATTCAGATTTTAGGTCTGTTTTGATTTCATTTCAGAGTACTGTCAAACAATATTCACATCTGCTTCTTTCTGAATTTCTTCTGTTATGGTACTTATAAACAACTATATACTAAAGCAAATATGCAAACACAAAAAGTCACCAATAAATATAACTGGATAGAATTAAAATAACTTTATACTCAGCCCTCCTAACAAGGATGGAAACACTACACAGAATAACATTTAAAAATTACCAAATTAAGGATTTTTTTTTTTGCTTCTGAAGCTTATGTACGATGCCTACATATGTATTAATATATATTTTATTATAAAAATGATTCACCATCAGCAGCAAACTGAACCATGAGAACACACGTATAACACAGCTATCATGGCTACAAGGAAAACCGTGAATGGATCATGACCAGACCCTCTTCCTCAAAATATCCAGCCTTATTTTTCAGCTCTGAATGATAGTGCATCTAGTTCATCGCTGCTATGTGATATCAGTGGATTACTTAAAACTACTCTATGTTTTCTGTTAGTTTTTAATTTTTATAGGAGAATTATAATATTGTAACACTTTCTTAACTTTTTGACATTTTTTTTTCTTGAGGATTATGATTTGGAAAAACATTTAAATTTCCAGAGAAATGACAGAAGAATTGATGCATTAAAACACCAGGCACAGGAAAGCGTCTTGTTTCCTTTTGCTGTTTCAAACAGGTCATAAGATCGTGATTTTTCAATTTTAAAATTGATGAACATTAAGTTTTTTAAAAAGCATCTTAAAAATAATTTTATCTGTAATTATTGTTATTATTATTGAAACAATTATTTGAATGAAGTGTTTTCTTAATGAGAGAAGGATCTGGTTGAGAAAAGAGGGGGAACAAAAAGTTCAATTTGAATATTAAGTTTAAAATGCCTATGGGATACTCAAGGAGAGATATCAAGGAGGTAGATAGGTATAGGGTCTGGAGCTAATAAAAGTCTAATATAGAAATATAAATACTAATGACATCTAGATAGTATTTAAATCAATGAATTAGGATAAGGTCACATACACAAGTAGTACAGTGAAAGCTGAAAAGAGGTACAGGCTCAAGGTACTGACTGTGAAATCTGGTCACCTGTACAACTGCTAAACTACATTTTCACACCCATGTTGTTTTAGTTTCCTGGTATAAGTGGTTTACCTCTTAGTTTCCCTAATGAGAAGCTATGTGGGTTTAAAAAATTACTTGGCTTAGGTCCTAATACCCTGCCTGACACTTGCTATTTTCTCTCCTTGAGCCTGAAGCATCTGTCCCCAATCTTCTGCCATGGACCTGTTCCAAACTGATTAGATCCAGAAATATGAGGCTGACCTTAAGCATTGTCTTTCACATATGGTTCCTCATATGGGCAGTCTTGACCATCAGTAACAAACTGAATCCAGCCCTGATGCACATATGCTTTTTAAGCCCTACTTGGTCCTGACTTTTTCTGCTTTCCATTTGTGTATTTACCAGAATGCCTTATGATATCACCAATATGATGACAGCATTTGCACAAATAAATTTTTTGAAAGAAGACATTGAAACATCAAAGAAAATGTAAATGTATTTTGTGTTATTTTCTTCTTTAAATAGTTTCTATAACAGCTTTATTGATCATGCAGAAATTTTGCAGGATAGAGCCAGAAAATTTGTGCAATAACCTAACTAAATTTTACCATCAATGCACAATATAACTTTGGACAGGTTACACTATCTCTGCTTTTCACCTGAAAATTACATGTAATAATATTATCTCAAGTACTTCTAACATATTAGTAAAACAAAACAAAACAAAACCAAAAGTGAATATGCTTTATAAGTTAAATTAGTTAAATGAATTAAATACTATATTGGTATGAGAGATTCATAAATATTTCCCGAAAAAAATATTTTTTTTTCTCTGTTTATGTGAATGACATAATTTTAGAACATACATAATTATTGTAATTTATTTTCTTAAATGAAATGAAATTTTCAAGAGCTCTGAGCATTATAAATTGAATGTGTTTTCTTCAAATTCCTAAGTCGAAGCCATAATACCTAATGTGACTTTATTTGAGGATGAGACGTATGAGGAACTAATTAAAGTTAAATGAGGTCATAAAAGTAAGTGCCTGATCCAATAGGATTTGTGTCCTTATAAAAAGAGACAGGAGAACGTTCTCTCCGTCTCTACGTGTACACAAAGAAGTGATCCTATGAGCCCACAGAAGAAGGCAGCTTTCAGCAAGTTAGAAAGGGAATTCTCAACAGAAACCAAACCCTGCTGGACCTTGACTAGACTGATAGCCTATAGTATTAAGAGACAGATTTCTACAAAATCCTACAGTCTCAGTGTTGTTTAAGCCACCCAGATTATAGTATTTTGTTACAGTTAAGCTGATGAGAACCAGGAAGCTTAAGTTGATCAATACACTGTATTAGACAATCTTTCTCTGTGTCTCCCAAATATTATTATATTTAAACTATATCAAATTGGGCTTACATTATATTTGTCATCAGATATAATCTTCAAGGGCTGGAGCTAGCAAAGAAATGCTCAGCAAGTGCTAGTTACAAAAGTAATGTGGTATATGAGCTCTAGATCTCTTACTATGAAAGAGTTTGTTTTGTTTTTTGTTTTGTTTTGTTTGCATCATGATAGCTCTGGGTCTTTTTTTAAGAGAAAATTTTTTTGTTTGCTTGTTTGTTTTTTGTTTTTGTTTTTGTTTTGCTGATTTGATCATATAATTTTGCTGACAGTGCTTTAACATAACTCGCACTTCATGGTGAATCATATTTGTTACTATAAAAAATTATATTTTAAACTATTATTCTTCAATAACCTCTTGTTTAACAAATTAACTAGGTAATATGAAAACCACTGATTTCTGATATAAAGTTAAGAATCTAATTGACAGAAGAGAAGCATAAAAGACCAGTACTCAGGCACACATGAATAAACCACAAAGTACCAGAACTGCATAAAACTATTCTACATGCAAGAATAACAAGAATAAGGGACCAATGCTCCATGAATAAGATGGCCAGCATGAGAACACAATAAAATATAAAAGAGGTCATTTTTACCTTTTTTAATAGGTTAGCTTCAGAAATAGATTTTTGTTGATATTGTAAAATTGCAGTTTTCAAGTCAGTTATATTATGAACATCAGAAAAAAATGCCAATGTGTTTCATCCAACCCAGAAAAAAGGAAGAGGGACAAAAAGTAAAAGGTGGAAGGAACCCAGGAAGGAGGGAAGGAAGGAAGGAAGGAAGGAAGGAAGGAAGGAAGGAAGGAAGGAAGGAAGGAAAGAAGGAAGGAAGGAAGGGAAGGAGGATGAGAGGGAGGGAGGAGGGGACAGACGGGCGGTCAAAATGACGGAGGGAAAGTAACAGCTATTCTTGGGATGTCCAATTAATACATTTAGAAGAAATGAGGGAAATAGAAAATCACTATTAGAACTCCATAATGGTCTTTGCAACTGGTAGGTTCCACCAATAAATACTAAAGTTAATGGGTGAAAGCTTACGTGGAAAAAGGAAATTCTCATAGTCTCAAAGTATCTTTTCCCAAAGTAATCATGACAGAAAAAAATAGTAATTTTACAGGATGATCCTGGCAGAGATCCCCTTAGTTAAATGATCAAGACTAACATTGTCAGTGTTGCATATAAACGTATGGAACACTTACCATGATGTTCTGAGTAAGGGCACACCACCCTTTAGTACCCTGCCACATAAGATAAACATAATGCAGAACCTAAATTTAGGATGACAAAACATCAGAAAAAAAAAAAACAAATTTAGGAGCGTTATACAAAATAATTGACCAATACACTTCAAAATTATCACGATGAGAGAAGATGAAAAGAAACTAGGAATTATCACAAATCCAGGAAACCAGAGACATAAGAATTAAATGGAATGTGGAATTTCGAATTGAATCTTAAATCAGAAAAGTCATTATAAGAAAAACAAAAACTAGTGAAATCTGAATATATTCTGGTCTTAAAAATATAAAGCCAAAATTAATTTCTCAGTTTCAACACGTGCTGTTTTTTTAAGATGTTAAAAGAAAGAAGCTGGGAAAGAAAATGAAAATATTTGGTGCATGATTTCTGGAACTCCTTTTTAAGCCTAAAATTTTCTTAAAAAATTATTTCAAAATACAATAAAAATGGAATATAATAAATAAACAAATAAATAAATAGTCTGATATGACAATAGACAGATATGTTTACTACCAGCTAGAATCTAACATGATTACTTCTAAAACTAAATTTGTAAACTGCATTGAACTTTATAGTCTTGTTATTGTAATTACATTGCAGGAAGGTTTCTACTTAACTTCAGACTGATATAAAATAATTGTTTTTCTTTTTACCATTCTGACTTCCATTTCCTTGCCTTTCAAAAGTATATTGTTTATCTCAGAGCAATTGTTAACATAAATCTCCCTAAACTCCTCATTCTACTGATTCAAACACGAGAATGTATTACTCTGCTTGGTTGTAATTTGTGAAGTTAAGAGTTAATATATCAAGATAATAAAATGTTATAGCTTCTAATTCAAGAAAAAACTATAAAAATAGAAGATATCATAGTACACGTTATCATATTACGCATGAAATTGCCTGTTTAGAAAGAGAAATAGTAAAGTGATAATTGTTATGAAGTTAAAATCTCTGAATAGAAATTGCCACAATTTCCGTTTGGTTTATCAATAAGATTGCAATTTCCTTTGGGCTTACACTCTACTTCAAACTGTCTTTGAGGGTTTCATTTCTTCCACCACTGTGGAAGTTGAATTTCTCTAGGAGGTCAATAGCTGGACAACTGGTATAATTCACATGCCCACATTTTTTGGGGGGCGACCTGTTAAAAACAATCATCAAAGGCAGTGAAGGAGAAGAGAGGAAACAGGAGAGTTGCTGACAGTTATGTCTAATTATTCATAGAGACACAGAGAGTATCCCTGCTCAGGAAATGAGCCTATCTTGTAGGACTCTTGAAATCCAAGGAGTTTACAGACATATCACATACATACACACTCACACAAACACGCATGCGCACGCGCGCACGCGCACACACACACACACACACACACACACACAACACTTGTATCTTGTGTATCTTTAGCTCCTGCTAGCTGTTCCTGCAAGTTCTTGCTGAACTCTAGAAAGAAAGATTCAACTATATCTCCAAATTCAGTGTATCCTCCATGAGCTATGATAACCTAGGAATAGGCTTGGGAAGAATGTCTAGATATTGATAGAAGTAAAACACTTGAAGATGAATGAAGCTTTTTAGATTTTTCTGGCCTTTCTCTGAAGCTCCATTGCTAATTCAGTTTACATTTACCCTTCTAGAAACTCTGTCCTGGAGCATATATCATGTGACCTGAAAATAGTTAAAGAATTTCTCGTTCTCTTTTCTCTTTCTAGATACAAGTAATCTCTTAGTTTTGTACTAGAATTGATGTAGCAGTGGACTTTTCAGTCTTGAACACGTTTTCCTCTTCTCTAGAGTCACCTGAAACTAGAGGTATGCATAATTTTTATTTTTTTCTAATCCAGAATGATAATCCTAAAACTTCTGTAGTTGAGATACAATGATAGTACACTTAAAACATTAAGCCAGTTGATCAGCACTTCCATCTAAACCTAAGAATGTTACTTTTATTCATTCTTCTCAATGTATAAAATAAGGAGGACTTGGGAAGAGGTAAATAAACTTTACAGAGATAACTACAGATTTTAAGTGATTTAAAAAAGTTCTACAATCCAAATGAATTTACTGGAATTGTACTTCATTGGGAAGGTTTCACCTACCAAAAGGATGAATTCTTCCTTTACAATTCTTAAATGGGTCCTCAGTGTTCAAACTATTATTTCTCCATGTTCTTCCAGGGAACATACAAAGGAAATATGTATAATCACTTAATGGAAACAAACAAACAAACAAAAAATCAGCTTCTCCTTCCTAGTCCCAAATGCCTTTCTCAATTTTGCATGATGATAATTATCATGGGAACTTCAGTGCCAGATGTATAATCGCTTACTTAAGGTAAAAAGGACCTCAGCTGGAGCCGCATGTCACATTCTCTCTGCTTTTTTATTGCAGTCAGGCTTGTCCTAGAGCATGGTTTGTGTTTTAACAGTGTTTGGCCCAGTTCCTGCTTTGTACTTCAACTGTTTCGATCCTTAATCTTCCCTTGGGTACTCGTGCATAGGAGCCTCAGCAGGACTCCAGTCCTGTTTTATTCATTGCTGCTTGCTCCAGTGTCTGCACATCAGACTTTTCTCAGTCTTGCCGTATTGCATGAATTCTTTGAATGTGTGCCTTGGTTTTTATTATTTTTTTTTTTTACTTTGATTAATCTACATCTCAGTTTCTGTTGATTGGCCTATAAATTTAAATTCTTATGTTCTTTTCCCTTCAGTTAATAAAGGGAAATCAATATTACTGGCACATGGCACAAAATGTTCTATTCTTCATGCTATAAAAATTCTCTTCTTCTAAAGACCAAGATGATATTTATTTTTACTTAGAGTCATCCTGGTAATATCTGGAGTGTATTCCTGTGGGAGGAGATTTGGCATTCAAACACCAAATTCTAGCCATAATTTTCAGTCAATAAATAATAAGAAAACTACATTTATGTTTTTAAAGAATATTGATACTTATAGATAAGTAGGAATTTAAGAATCATGTTCTAAGTAACAGAAAAACATTTTTAGACTCACTCACCTAAATTTAGAAAACAAAAAGCTGACAATTGGATGGATGTTGAGCTATCACAGGAAACCTAAGGATAGGAAATGTAACAGGAATTAAAAGCCACTAAGGACATAAGTAATCTGTGTCATTCATTTTCTCTCATTATCTTCTCTCCAGATCTCACACCACTGCACAGATACTCTAGTATCTGTGTATTTCATTCCTTCTTTTTCTCTAAAAGCCCTTAATTTTCTGCTTTAGAATATAGATGGCCACCTTAGTCTCAACTTTCATGGCCTCTTAATTCTTCTGCAAACATACTGAGTGTCTGAGTGCCAATTCCAAAGTCTCTGCAGAAAGAATCAAATTGAGTTATCTTGGGTGAGGTGTTCACCCTTGGTTTAGTTAGAACTGGTTATCAGTCGCCAGCTACCCTCATCAGCAAAAGTGTGCAAAGAAACTCAGAGAAGAGAACCAAATGCCCAAATATCACTCAGGTCTGTAGCATTTAGAGACAGGCTCCAGGTTTTCATTGCATTTGAAAGAAGTAATTTTCATGTTCTTTATATTGGTTTTGCATGTAGTTATCTCCCTCCAACAAAAAAGGTTAACGAAGTATTTGACTGTGCATCTTTACTGATGAGATTTCCTCTCCTACTATAGAAAGTAATTTCTAAGCACAATTTTCTTGTTCTCTTTTTCTAAGCATTTACTGTCCTTCATTAGGCTAAGATTACTTTCACTAGACTTAATAGTACAAAACTAATTTTCCAATAGAATTCATGGTCATTTATGTTACATATGTGCTTCCCTAATTTAATGATTCTTAAGCTTTATCAGGCAGGAGAATCACCTGGAGGATCCAGGTAGGCCTGAGGATTTGCATTTCTCACAGGTTCCCAGGTGATGTTGTTGTTTCTGAAGTCTCACATTAAGTCTCAGACACTGCCTAAAAATCCTATGCTGAAGTCACACATTCATAACCACTGACCTAATTCATTATTACTCTCATTATAAGAGAATATAGCTAAGAAAAGGTCTTATGTTTCACTATTGGGATCCAGGTGTGGGGACTATGTTCCATTGTTACATTGCATTCCTGTTCTAACAGGAATATTGCATTCTTATTCTAAAATCCTTGCACTATTAAAATGTAAAGGGACTTTTGAAGTTGTCAGGCCCTGCCTTTTCTAAATACCTCATGTTACATTAATGAGTTTAACCACTTCCATGTACCACCTCTGTTATTCTATTCTTAATAACTTCATTATTTACATAGAAAAATTTATGTTATTCCTATAGATGGAAAAAAAACATTACTTATCTTAAATTAAAGGTAGCTATAAAAATAAATTTAAAATGTTAATTTCAAAAGTAATGAGTATGTGACAACAAATCAAATAGTTTAAAAAATGCATGTGCAAAAATAAATTATTCCATGAGAATAAACAATGTATGATTCATTCTTAATAAAGGATTATCTCAGTGTCACTTTGCTTAAGATAGAAAAGAGATTTGACATCATTGATTCTATTTTTTAGTTGTTATATTTGCTTTTATTGTTAATCTCAATTCGTATATGTTTGTAGTCAGAAAGAAGAGAAGGGATCTAAGAACTCTCTTTGAAATAGTTGGACATTCATATTTATTCCTAACACTCTGATACAAGTTATTTTGTTCAAATAATAGAGTTCAGTAAGATTTCTAAAGCCATCTCCACAAGCTGTTCTCAATTTTTTAATGTCTGTAACATTGAGGAAAAACTAGGTTTCTTCTCTCCCATACTCCTATGCTCTTTCAGAGTAAAATTATGAAAATCATTATATTATTCACATTTTTATAATGTTTAAACATGCTTTCAGTGAGTTAGCTGGTAATTTATAGTCAGCTTTATTTGAAAGAATATTTTTTAGAATTTAGCAAATGAGTAAAGTTCAAGGACCCATTCTCAGGTTACCCTATGTGGCCTGTTAATCACAGGAAAACAAAATAGACACCATGCACTGAGTGGCCTATATAAAATATTTTTCAAATCTCATTGACTTATGAGATTCATATTATAAAATTATAAAATTAATATTTTCTAATCGATGAAGTAAAAAACAATTCAGAGTAGTTGAAGAGATTTGCACAAGTACAAATGACTGTGCCAAGACTCCAGCTCACTCCAGAACATTCTTTCAACATTGATTTGGCTGTCTCAGGTAACTGAATCACAGAGGAAGCTAAATGATTCTGTTTCCCCATGAAGGTTCTGCTCTCTCTACCTGCTCTGACCATACATCCAGCTTTCATCAGACATTGCCTAAAAGTCTCATTTTCTGGAATCTCTAACCTTGGTGGTCTAGAAACAGATCAAGATGGTTCCCTGGCCTGCACTGGTGTCTGTCCTTGGGGATAAGTGTGAGTTAGTTTGCCTGGGTGGTACTATCAGAAATTCATACCTGGAAATACAAACAAGGCTGGTATCCTTGCCTTATCTCATTTTCTTCCTCTTCTATCTCTGTTCTTTCTGAAAACACTGGTTTAAATCTCTTCTGTTATTTTATAAATGAGGAAAATGTTTTTCCTCTCACTGGAGCAGTGTGTGTGTGTATGTGTGTGTGTGTGTGTAATATCATTAAAATGTAGACTAATTACTATTAAATTAGAAATATTAAAACATCCCCCAAATATACTAATTTTGTAAAAATTTATCTGAAAGAGATTTTTTAAAAAAAATTGAAACATGATTTGAAAGGAGTTTTTAAGGCCCTATTTGTCTCAAACTTTTACCTCAAGCCTTTCATGTCTGAAAAGTGGCAATAAGAATCATCGTAATCGTGTTACCATGAGCTGTGCAGTCTATCTCCTTGCAACATCACTTACTAGCTGCCTGATACATAGGAAGTTATTTGACCTCTCTGTGTCTTCATTGCTTTTCTGTAAAATGATCATAATTTCAGCACTTGCTTCTGTTATGCAGATGCACAGTGGCCCATCCTACAGCATGAAGAGATTTCTTCTGCGCTTCTTAGAAGCAAAGGAGTAAGACAGAAATTCCTTCATCCTTCCAGTATTGTTTTTCCAGAGAGCCCCCAGGGTCATAGAGCTGGGCCAGCTCTGAAGAGCCCTCTAGTGGAAAGAATCCCATCCTGCATTAGTCACATATTTACAGATTGGTTGGACGAAAGTTGGATAAAGTACACACAGTGTTCTATGCAACAAAGGGCCTTCTTGGCTTAATTTTTTTTTTTTTTTTTTTTTGCAACAGCTCAGACCTCACCTAGGGCATTGGAAATTAATGCGATCGTATCAACTGGAGACCTTGTTCTCCTTCCATGAGGTGTTTCAGCCCAAATGACCCAACTCCCTGCCAAGTTACTGGAAGAAGGTAAAAAAAGAAAGGCCCAATGTTGATTATTAATTTTATTGTTTATTGTGTATAAAGCACTTGTTTGTTTTCCTTAACTCTCAAAACTATGTAATAGGAACTATTAATATTCTCTTTTAGGATATAAAATAACAAAAATAATTGAAGCTCGAAGAAATTAATTTTTATGCCCAAGGTAACACAGGTTAGCTGCAAACTAGGCTGTCAGACTTCAAGGCAGTTTCATTTTCTACAATATGAAATGTTATGGATCTTTCACAACATTAGCCATAGAGCCTTTTATCATACTATCAAGTAGCCTCATCCTGCGGTTTATTCAGTAGAACTACAGAAGGTCTGCAAATTAGTAATAAAATAAAAATTTGGCAAATGACACTGACATGATGATGATTTAGAAGTTACTGGGAGATACTGCCTATAGGTGACAGAGGAGTGATTGTAAGAGTTATCCAAAACAAATGCTTTGGGGAAAATAGACTTAATAGAAGAATAGACCAGAAACTTGGGACACCTATAACAATTTATCTACAGGTAACATAGAATAGGAGGGCAACAGATGATCAGATTTTGTACAGGTCAGTGATGACCTTACTGGGTCAGAGTTTAGGACAGTTCTCAGAGTCTCACAAGGCTGTTATTAGGATAGTGCTAAGTTTAAAAATTGGGATTGCTTTCAGGGTGTGTAGTCTCAGGTAAGCACCATAGTATAGGTGATGAATGTTATGAGCAAGGACAGGAGGAAGAAAGGCTGAAGTGCTCAGTACATTCCTTGTCACATATCTTCAACATAGCAGGCATATATCCAAGTACAATTTCACTGGATCATCATACAAGCTAACACAGCTAATAAATTTCACAATCAGTTGTCAAAACCTACCCTCCTGACTTCAAATCTATAACTCTTGCTATTTGGTAACGGCTTCAATAGTGTATCAAAACAAAAAAAAGGCAAAGAAAGGGAAAGTAATAGAGGTGATAAAGAGTAACTTTATCTCCTTTGAAATGTTGCCTAAGATAAGACCACCCTTTCTGCACTGCTCATGATTAAAAATCAGGAGACGACAAATAAGTAGGTGGGTATGGTTTGCCCCTAATTTCTTTTGCCATATATTTGTCTGTTTATTCCAACACACAGTAAGTGTCTGCTAATAAAAAAGTAATTTTCTTAAAGGAGGACATTGTGACAGCCTATGAAAAGAATGGTGATATTTTTGCCCTTTTGTGAAATTGGTAACATTTTTCTTGTGAAATTGTTTTTACAATTTCATATTATATTTACTCTAGGTAAGATTTTACAAATAACAATAATCTCTGATGGCTGAGTACCTTCTCCATTACACAAATCACCCTTTGTGAAATTAGTAACATTTTTCTTGTGAAATCGTTTTTACAATTTTATAATTATGTTCAGTGCAATGTTAAAAATGAAGACCTTGAAGTACAATTTGAAGTTTGCATTGAAATCTTCCAAGAAATATTTTATCATTTCTACTAAAATGTTAGTTAGAAATATACTTATTTAGTTTGAAATTATTTTCTAAATCTTGATAGTACTTTAGACGTTTAGGAGCATGGTTCCAGAGAAGAGCTACTTGCCTTCAAGCCTCAACTATAACAGTTATTACTGTAAAAAATTAATGAACAGAGACCTCATTTAAAGTAAAGTACGGAAGCCAGAAGAGAGAGCTCTCAAATCAACCCATTTTCTGGAGAACTATCTGGCTGACTTCTTGTTTAAAGCTCAGTACTCCTATGATGCCGGTTTTCTCATCATAAAATGGATAACAGTCATATCAAAGTCATAGAGTTTTAGGGTGTTTGGCTTACATGAACTATCAAATAATTACTACTACTAATAGAATTACCATCTTTTAAGGTAATATTTTGTGGTTATTTACCAGACAGTCCATTAAGAATATTATTATAGAGTGTTTGTTATACAATATATAGGTAGATAAACTAAATTCAAATGTGACACATACTTGCTCTGAAAACTCAGACAAATTAAATTACTTGAGCATTGGTTGTTAATAATAAATAAAACTAACCTGTCTCATAGGCTAGTTTTAAAAATAAATAACATAGCTGAAAAGTCTGGTATTGCTCTTGGCACACAGTAAACTTTTTTTCTCCAACCATTTAGAATAACTAGTTTTCACCAAAATGATGTCATGACAATAATCCATTAAAAATAAGGTCCTTACTATGGAGAAAAATGAATCCTTATACATTGCAGGTGGGACTGCAAATTGGTACAGTCTCTATGGAAAACAGTATGGAGGTTCCTCAAAAAACTAAGAATTGATCTACCATATGATTCAGCAATCCTTCTACTGGGTATTTACTCCAAAGACTTGAAAACCCATATCTGAAAAGATATTTGCACATCAATGTTCATAGCAGCATTATTCACAGTGGCCAGGACATGGAAGCAACCTAAGTGCCCTATGATAGATGATTGGCTAAAGAAGCTGTGGTACATATATACAATGGAATATTACTCAGCCATAAGAAGAGATGAAATACCGCCATTTGCGACAATCAGGGCGGACCTCAATATAATCATGCTAAGCGAAATAAGCCAGACAGAAAAAGTTGAAAATCAAATGATATCACTTACATATGGGATATAAACCTAAAAGCAACAAATGAACAGGACAAATAAACAGACTCATGGACATGGCTATAGACTAGTAGTTACCAGAGGGTAGGGGGTTGGTAGACAGGGTAAAGGGGATCAAATATGTGGTGACGGAAAAAAAATTAACTATGAGAGGTTAACACACAGTGTAAATGTATATGCGCCTTACTGTTAAAGTGTACAGCTAAAACTTATTGGATTTTATTAACCAATGTCACTATTTATAAAAAGAAAAGTATAAAAAAAGAAACAAAAAATAAGGTCCTTGCACCAAGTTACATTTTCCAGCCAAATTTGGTAAGGATCGTTTTTGAAATTAAAAAAATACATATATGCTTTAATTTTAAATGATAAAACATACCCATACCATTTAGTCACATTTACAACACTGTTATGTTAAAGAAGGAACAAGTTTACAATGTTTCTCCTTTAGGTTTACAGCATTCATCAATGCCGAATCCCCTTCTTTGCTTTCCTTGTGGTGGAGACCTGAGACAGTTTCATGGAGATGGGCACAGATATATTAAATGAATCAGAACTAAAGGCAAAATAATCTAATGAAAATATTTATTGGAATAATTATTAAGAGGGCAGTTAGTTATGAAATTAGAAAATTATACTTCAAAAAGATGAAAGGGTGAGGGGTAAAGTTTTTCTTGCATTTTTAATTTCTTTGTGTTGGAAATAGGATATTTTATTATTTTGTTATTAGTTTTGTTAACTCTTTTAAATAAGTAATACTTTTCTAATTAAAATTTGAAATCTAGGTTCTATGTTTAAGACCTTTTAAAAGTGCTTTATTATTATTAATTATTATTATTATTATTATTATTATTATTATTATTATTATTCTCTTACCTGGAAAATAATGGCATTTGAAATTTTAGTGATCTCTGTCAGGAATTACAGAAGGAAACAGAAATCTCTCTCTGCTAAAACTGAGGAATAGACTAATAATGCTGAAGGAAAAGTGTGATATGCTGTAGAGACTTTCAGAACATTTGAATTGGAATGTGATTTTGTTCCAGTGGTTTTAAAAGAGAAATAAAACAATTCAGATGATCTTTGCCTGGGAGTTGTTTTAATATCAGTTCTAATTGACTTGTACAATGCTCTTATAAAATGTGCAAAAATGCCTAACTAGTTCTTTGACTTAACTCTAGAAATATATTCCTTAAGGTGAGAACAAACTCAGGTAAGAAAATTATATCTTTCTCTGAATCGCACAACTGTTTTTTTTTTTTTCTTTTTTGATAGTTGAAAAGCATCCTTCTGAGGATTACCACCATCCATAGAATCTGTAGTAATATCAGCCACAGTAGAACAGTGGACTGGATTAGGAATCAAAAAACTCAATTTTATTTCCAGTTTGAACAGTAACTAGCTGTGTGACCTTAAGCAAGTCATTTCACCTCTCGATCTTAGTTTTTCATCTGTTAAATGAGAAAAATGAACTAGATGACCTCACAGAATTCATAGTGTTAGAGAATTCATAGTCTGCAAATAGAAGATTTTGTTTTACAGATGAAAGGACAGCATTCCAGAGAGATATAGTGTCTTATCCAATGTTCAACTGAATTACTGGAAAAGTAAAATATAAAACTCAGGTATTCTCATTTCAATCCTGTCCTCACTTCTATACACTGAAACATAACATACTTGTCTACTAGCCAAAAAAACTATATACAAAAACACTTTTATGATTTCTAGATTAAATAACTATATAATAAATATACAAGTAAATAATAATTATAAATTTATTTTATATTTATGTATCTTTATAAATATATAAATATATTAATTATATACTATGTTAATATAAAATGTATGTACTTCTTATCTATTAATATTTATATGTGCATATTTTATTCATTTTTCTGTTGTCCAGATTATCAATAGCATATGAGGATGATTTTTGTATATTTTGGGACTTTTCAAATTTATAGAAAATATAACATTTAAAAAACCTATCAATGCAGTGAAGATAAGTCAATATTTATTCATGATTGCTTGACAACAAATTTGTAATTACTGAATTTAGTTTAGATACTGCCTAAAGATAGACTACTTTAGGAAGTTCTTCCCAATTACACAAAGTCATTTTGTAAAAGTTTCCAGCAGGAACAAAGAATTAAACCTGTATAATATCACAAAAGGATGTTTTTTGAGATGACGTGGTAACTAACCTACAAGGTCCCCATGAGATTTTAGTAACTTGCTGAATTTACCCTAACTTGAAAAAACTGTTTTGTCAAATCCTTGTAATTCTTACATTACTAAAAAACGCTCAGGACTGGTTCAAATTAAATAAGAGCATAGGAAAAGGTATGTAAAACCAGAGTTTCTTTATTAAGTTACAACTAAAATATAATTTCCTAGGGCACTGTGGAGTTTTGACTCTTGGCTAGTTCATTCTCCTTGTAGGAAAATCTCTGGGGTAATTGATTTATAATCCAAAGTTTTATTCCATGAGTTAGAAATCAGATCAAGAGTAGCTAATCACTTATTGTGAATACTTAGTGGTATCAAGTGGGATAGTCATTTTCACGGTGACTGCGTCCTCTGCTCAGATACTATGCTACTTGTTCATAGATTAATATAATCTCTGACATTCATTCTTCCCAAAATTCATATATATATATATATATATGAATACTATACATATTATTTTTTCTTTGGTAAATATTTTTCTTTGGTAAATATTTGCAACCATCAGGAGTAAATACACAACGTATTTAGCAGTAGTATGAGAATGAGAACAAATAGTTTATGAAGTTCTGGAAGTGTGAGTATTTCAGCCCCTAGTTGTGGCCATAATTCCTGTGGTTGCTGAATAATGGAGCAGTCTGGCTTCACTTGTGGATGAGGTTAAGGGAAGCAGTTACATAACAGTGCATGCAGAAGTATTTTGATATTTCCAGCAACTGGTCCAGCTGTCCTGGTGCATGCTACTTGAATATTTTCCCAAAATGTTGGAAATCTTTCTAAATATATTTCAATTTTTGCCTTGCTCACTTCAATTAATTATAAATTTCTTTTAATGTTTAAGGTGGATGCTTAAAACATGAGTTATTGCTGAAAAACTATAGTAGTGATACCTTCCAGGTTTCCAGATTGTACCAAATAAGGCCCAACTGCTAAGATTTTTGGAATTCTTATATCTGCTTTTAGAACCTTTTTCTTTTCTTTTCTTTTCTTTTTCTTTCTTTCTTTCTTTCTTTCTTTCTTTCTTTCTTTCTTTCTTTCTTTCATTCTTCTTTCTGTCTTTTCTTATTAGGACTGTCACTTCTCATTTTTATTCTTGAATTTTCTTCTGACAAAAGTCCTCAAGTTTTCAGAGACTGAATATAATTTAAATCTACCCTAAGCCAGACAACCTGGCCAATTTCTTAGATATGTGTGTATAATAATAATGAATAAATTCCAAGTCATGGCTCAAGGAGCTATTCGTAAAGGAATATAGATTTTAGTTTTGGACCTTGTGACATGTATGCTGTCTATTCTGAACACCTTTTGGGGTACTTCAGTGTCCCCAATGTTAAAATATTCTAGTTTGACTCGTAGTTACCACAGGATAAGTAATCAATTGTGTTTCACATTATTGCAGAGGTTAAAAATCAGTACTTACTAACGAGGCTCAGATAGCAGTTGTGCTTCAATTAGTTTCAAGAAAGCATTGGTTTAAAGCAATGTTGTTGTTGTTGTTTTAATTTTCATAGTCAACATTTAAAATCAGACTATTTTAAATATAAACCTTAATCTTTGGGTTCTCTTGAAAAACAGAAAGTCCAGTAATATTGGATCCACATGTTAACATGAAAACGATAAATGAGAGCTAAATAGCAGCTGCTTTCTTTTGATAATATAATAGGTTGAAATGTGTGCTCCCTGAAAAATTTGCTGAAATCCTAACCTGAGTACCTCAGAATGTGATCTTATTTAGAAATAGTCATTGCACATGTAATCAGTTAAGATATCTCACTAGAGTAAGGAGGGCCCCTAGCCCAATACGACCGAAGCCCTTATGAAAAGAATGACATATGAAGGGATAGATAAATACAGAGAGGAGAATGCTACACATAGGTGGAGACAGAGATTGGAGATAAGCAGCCACAAATCAGAGAACTCGTTGGGCCACCAGAGGCTGAAAGAGACAAGGAAGGATCTTCCCTAGGCTTTGGAGGGAGTGCGGCCCTGCCAACACATTGATTTTGAACTTCTACCCTCCAGAGACATGAGAAAATACAGTGCTGATGTTTGAAACCACCCAGATTCTACTTTATTATGGCAGCTCTAGGAATCTAGTACAAATGGAATTTTCAGACCATGTGGTTGAGTAAATAATCAATATTTCTCCATAAAAATCACTAAATGTTGAATAAAGTATCTAAACAATCTTATCCACATACAGATAAAAGACAAAGCCTGACATGCAAGATGCAAAAAATGAAAAATAACCCCTTCCAAAAGGAGACCTTTGACTACCAGTCAAAGAGTGGAATCGAAACAGTCTTTCCACTGGTAAAGGTAATTCCAGACACTGAGATGTATATCTGTTTCTGACTAAAATGGGAGGGGGCACCGGGAAACTAATCTAAGAATTTCAGCCTATAAACTTATAACTTCTCTAGGTATGGGCTTATTATTCGAACTCCAGTAATTACCTAGCAAGCTAAGAAACTGACGTAACAAGTGATAACAGGCTAAGGACATATTTGGATCAACAGCAAAAGCCCTCTGAAAAGATCTTCATCTCAGGCCTTGAAAGACTCCTATAGAGAAAACACCTCAGCCCAGTAAATACAGAGCTTTTCAAATTTAATAATAATTTTTAAAAATCAACAAGACCACCAAAAACCTCACAATATGTATTTGTAATCCACCAAATATAATTTAGCTTAAAACATAAATAGCAACATTAGACCTTCGAGAATTTCATATAATAGAATTATCAGACTAGATTATAAATTATGTTTTAAAAGATTAAAGAAAAATAAAAAGAAAGCTATTTATTCAACAGCACATATTTATTTCACTCAGCTAACATTTAGTGAAGACCAGTTATGTCAGGCATTTTTCTAGTTACTGGGAACACAAAAATTAACCACCATTACCATTATGGCCACCACCCTTATCGCCGGCTTAATGGAATTTATATTGTACTTGCGAGAGACAGAAACAAAATAAAAGATGTTTCATGGTGAAATACGCTATAAATAAAAACAAAGCAGGGCATGTGGATTGAGAGCACCAGGTAAGTGTGTGATTTCAATTTTACATTGGAGATCAGGGAAAGCTCCACTGAGCAAAGAATACTTGAGTCTTAAGGAAGTAAGAGAGCAAGTCAAATGAATATCTGAAGGAAGTATGTTCCAGGGAGAGGAAATCAAAAATGTGAAGGCCCTGAAGGGGTAACTTTGAAAACCATAAGGACTCCTGTATAGTTGAGTAAGACTGAGTGAGAGAAAACAGTAGTGGGAGTACAAGGTGAGGTTCGAGAGGAATAATAGGAACAAAACGTAAGAAAAACTGTTATCAAAAAGAACCAGAAATATATTTACAAAAAAAAAAATTAAAATTTCTAACAAAAGAAAAGTAATCACAAAAATATAAAAATTAAATGATAATTAAACTGCAGATGAAACAAAGCTTAAGGGAGAATTGGGGAAATGAAAGAAGGCACTAAGAAATGAGCCCAAAAACATCATTCACAAAGACAGATACAAAAAATATAAAAGCTAGGTTAAACAAAATCTTAAACGTAGGATAAAATAAAGAAGTCCCAGACATATCTAATAGATATTCAAAAAGTAGAGAATGAGATTGAGACAGGCCATATTTAGAATGCTACTAAATTATAATTTTCAGAATTATTTTTAACAAAACGATTCTTCAGATTCAATAAGTAAAGTGAATCCTAAGCAGAATAAATGGAATTAAATATATTTTCATGCAAAAATAGCAAGTCCCACATTTCATAAGTTCTCTATCTTACCTGCTTCATTTAGTTTACCTGCAAGTTTTCTTAAAAGTATCTGAATTTGTGACATTTTTAGGACTGTTAGAATTTTATAGTCATAATCAAGATGTATTAACTCGTCTCATTAAAAGGTATTTTTTATCACGAAGCACTTGCTAAGAGAACTGAAAACAAACGCTGGCATTTCTTATTTGCTATCTCCATCTCTTCCTTCTAACTCTTTTTGACTTTGAGAAGAGAAAGTAGATGGATATGCATAGAGAGAAAAATCAGGGCTGACTGCTTAAGGTGGGAGAGACTCTGGACTTCATCATTTTTGTTTAGATGAATATAGCTGACTACGTAAATTTATGATTGTCCTTTACTGTGTGATCTTGGAAAGGCTTACCTGAAGATTTTATTTATTCAAGTCTGTGTGGCTGTGCTATATAAACCAGAAATTATGATTATCAGTTCCAAATTTCAACATCTGTCTAAGGTAGGATTTCTATCTCTCATGATATATCAAGCCACCCCTCTTTTCTTCTCTGTGCATTTGGTTAATGTTCACATATTACAGAGATAATTTCTTTGGACTTAGATTTTTCTCTAACATATGCTTATCATTTTTACTAATGCACTTTTTTTCTTAACCTGAGGCAATTTAGATGAATGAAATTTTACACTTTGATTTCTAATACACAAGACTTCTGATTTATAAAATTATAAATTACATACAGTAATTTATTTTAATAAATAATATCTTCAAACCATACTTTTTCTGGAGGTAGAGACACCGCAAAATATTGTGACTGGTAAAGTAGGAGGTCTCTAGTAAGTGAGAATTTTCACAATTTTCTCACCCTGATGCATGTAATTTAATTTCAGAAATTAAAGCACAGATTCACTTGGCAGAGAAAATAGAGCTAAGAAATAATCAAGATTTTTTTTTTTTAAGTTAAAAGGCACTTTAAAATTTAAAATCAGTTGATAAATCTCCATGGTTAGTATTGCTCTAAAATGAATTCTTTAGCTGAATTTTCCTTTTCACTGACCTGATTTTGGCCATATTGCTTTTATTATAGAGCTTAATGTGCTGTGTCAGAGTTCAACAAGAGAAACAGAACCAATAGGTACTATCTATTAAGAGATATATATTAAATGATCCTTGTAGTTGGCAAAGCAATCTGATATCTGCAGAGCAGGCTACCAGGGAGGATAGGCTGAAAATTTTGGAGCAAGGAGTGAGACTTCTGTCTACAGGCAGAATTTCTTTTTGGAAGTTTTGACTCTCCTCTTTAAGGACTTTTGACTAATATATGTCACTGTATATTAGTGAAGCAGGTAGCCAGGAGCTTGTCCCAAAGAGGTCTAGGGACAGTGGGATGCAGGACCACGTGTGAACTGAGTCTTCAAGTCCCCTGGCCTATGTTCCATGTCAGCTGGACTTCATTTACAAATCCAAATTCAAAGATTTTTTTTTTTTTTTTTTTTTTTTTGGAATTTCAAGATAATAACTGCAAAACGTTATACCCCAAGTACAAGGTCTCCTTCTGACCATGGGGCACTGTGTAGACTGCACTGGTCACAGGCCCATGAAGCTAGTCCTGGGCTCAGCCTATGATAACACAGGCCTCCCAGAGGGCAGAGCCTCCTAAGGAAGGAGATTATTTACTTAAAAGAGGAAACACACTCTTACCAAACTCTATACCATCATAGTGGATTAGCTCTGCACAGATAAAGGGGTGCTAAGGACCTATTATGATACTTTCTTCATACTGGCAACAGGGACAGGTAGGAGATTAATGCAAGACTTAGTCTTCCTTTTCATCATTCACTTATGTTTATTCAACCAACAAATATGTACTTGTTAGCATTCTGCAATGTACTATAATCTCTCTGTTAGTTTATAAGGACACAACTAGAAAAAATATGTGGTTTCGTGCTTGGAGAGCCTCACTCTTGAACATACTACTATTATGTACCCTGAAGTTCTTGGAATATTTAGCCAAACAGTCCAATGCTAATTTAAAATAAAATAAATGTTAAACTTGATTGACTTCATGTGAGATTGTAAAAGTAGAACTATAAGTAGCATGTAAATAATGAACCTGAACCTTAAGACAAACTATCTTTTTCCGAATTTATTTCAGCACTCCTGAAAGTTATTGATTCAAGGTGTCTATTCGTTTTTTCTATACAGAAATATCAAACCCACATTGGTATGTTTATTTTGTAATCGGTCTTCTTATGAAGAAGAAATACCACATATTTGACATTTTAAATCTTTCTAAATAATTTGTCAAAAAATATTTAAATATGGTTGAAAAGTCAGCTGTTTTTAAAAGATAACTTAAAAGTCAATATTAGTTAGGAATATATTTGATCACAGGTAATAGAGAATACTAATTAGTGGCTTCAATAAATCGGGGTTTCTCCTCACATAACAAAAATTGTCAAAATAGAGAGATGCTGTCATTGGTTCAGTAGCAGGACATTTTTAGCACACCTGCCTCTGAGATTCTAGTGGCCTTCCTTAATGTGTTACTTCATTCTGTTGCAGCTGCTGATATTATATCATTATGGTGGTGAAAACTCAGTCAATATTCATTCTTATCTTTATGGTAAAAAGGTTGAAAAATAAATATGCCTTCCTTTTTTTGGTGTTAATCAGTTCTAAGATAAAGCATATATTCCAGTTTTAGTGCTAAATAATATACTGGGGCTAGACGAAAATAAGTTAACTATTTGTTTCTGGAAGTACTTGCTCCTTGATAAGCTAACTTATGGCAATTGAATCTTGCTTATCAAGGCTTACTTTGAAACTCTTTTGTCCTGGTATTCGTCAATCCAAAACGATCATGTCACATAATATACTTTGCCTTTTCAGGCCCTAAAACCCTAAAAATATTCTTTTGCAACTTCCTCCTTTTTGGGACACTACTATGAATCTCTCAGAGTCATAGTTTCTCCCCCTGTAATCATTTTGTTGATTGGATACACCAGAGCAGGAAGAAGAGCGTTAGCCATGTATGTCCCATTTATCAAGAAATCAAGTACTCTCAGAAATCATCACAGTCAACTATCATTAGATCTCACTGGCCAAAACTGACTCTAACTAAAAAGAAAAGTAGGGAAATGAGATATCAATCAACTTGTATCACCTGCAGATTTCTAAAGGAAGTGAGAGTTTTTTAGTAAAAGGGGAGAAATAAATGAATACCAGATAAGCAACTAAATCATGAATATCTTTTTCCAGAATAAAGATGAGCTTTATTCAAAAGAATATAGGATAAAATTTCTACCAAAAGGTTCAAAATGTAAGACCTTACTGAAAAAAGTTATGAAATATGAAGTTGGATATTTTTGTAAATGGAAGAAAAGGTCTTAGCCATGTCTAGTTCAACTATAATAGCTTAATTTAAAAGGGAGATCGAAGAGGACTGAGGTATATATGTTCTAATAAAAATAGCAACCTCTTCGTGAAAGATAAATATCATGTAAAATAAGAGTCAGAAAACATTTACTCCTCCTTCAGAGTTTAGATTGAAGTATTTTTTAGAATTAGTGTCTTTATGTTAGGAGAGTATGTGTATATATGCACACACACATTTGATTCATAAGTTCTACACTGAATAATCAGAATAAAAGCAAAAGTCATTGACATTCATATAATTCAGAATGATGGAGAGATTGAAACAGATCCTATCTGGGTGACTAAGGACATCAACACAAATAACTAAACATCATAAGGAATTATATCATAGAAGATGGAATATGTAAAGTCAAATATACATTTAAAACTTTTGGAAGAGGTATTGTGGAACAAAAGTGCAGATCACTAAAGAAAAAGGGTGGTCTGTTCCATTAACTGTTTAAAGATGTAACCAATAGGTTTGGGAGAAATTTTTTTTTGTGTTAGTATAAAACTCTGGTTTGAGGTGGAATATCCAGTTCCTTTTCCATTTCCTAGTGCCTCTAATATACCATCTCTGAAGAGTTTCTGTCCCCAGACACATCTCAAACAATATGAGATCAAGTTCATTTTGTATCCTTTGACCCAAGGACAGCAAACTTTTGTGAGCTTACTTTTTGATTGGTAGATTTTCAACATCTTATTTTTGCCAAGGAGTCTATAAAGTAGCATCATTGAGACTGTCAGCTTCCCTGACAAGGTAACTTGAAAGCTGAATTGTGTGAAGTAGAGGAGGTTTGAGCTCACCCCAGGCTCAGTGAATTACACAAATAGCAGTTTAATCTGCAGGGTGTCCAAGCCGGTCATAAGAGAAAGCCGAGTCAGTGTTTGGGTGAAGGATGTCTTTGTGTCTTTTTTTCTTTACATGTTGCTGATTAGTTTTGAACTTTTTGAGCTGCCACTAAAGATTCCAAATTTCATACCCTTAAACATCCTAGATTTTCTTGGGTATAATTAAGATTATATTGTCAGATAAAAGTTTTAGGAGATATTTGCTGCTAATGTTTTACATAACATTACAGAAGATTCCATTTCTAAAAAAGAGAATTAACATTCGAACATAACACCAACTTATGCACATTTATCATCAAAGCCAATTATTCTTCCTGAAAAAAAGTTGATGTATTAATGTTTAAAATGTGGTTACTAAAACTATGCAAACATAGTCCAAGTTTTTCAAATAAATACAGCCAAATGCCATGTAGGCAGGGGCAGAGGCTCTGTAATCAAACCAACATGGTATAAATTTTATATTCTGCAATTTATAAATTGCATACAATTTATTAATTGTATATTCTGCAATTTATTAATTGTATTTCCTTATACTCTCTGATGTGTAGAATCCTCATTTTAAAAAAGGAAATAATGATACATCTTTAATAATATGGCTATGAGGATTTTTAAAAATTAAGACATTTGTAAGAAGAAAATAAAATTTGTCGATTTATAGAAAAATAATGCTGCTGATTGTGTGTTCTAAGGAAGTATGAGGGCATCACTGGAAATTTATTTTTTTTTTTAAGAGAGAATGTACTCTAATGGATACTTAGGGTCTAGATTATGAACACAGATAATATTTTAGCTTAGTGTAATGTAGTATTTGGAATTCGAAAGACAAGATAACTGGAGTGAAGGATTCTGGAAGTAACAAAAGGGAACAATGAGAGAAAGGTCTGAACAAAAAAGGGACAGAAGTTAAGTTCAAAATTAAGTTTCGACAATGATGTAGGCCAAAGTGAACTATTTTCCATAAAAAATTTCAGTATCAGGGATAACTGGAGGACACTAAGCTCAGTGGATATAAGATTAAATATTAAGCTGTTTTCTGCCCTGTGTTGTTACAATTATGCCTGGTTACCTTCAGTCCTTCAATAAAATTGTCTATCTGCTCGAATATCTTAAAAGGCATGCTTCAAGAACTAAAAGAGGAGAGCAAATGAGCAGGAAGAGAGGATAATTCATAACGAAATGGTAAATTAAACCAGTAATTCAGCAGTGGCAGGAATTTTAAAAGACGTAACTAGGAAAACCAGGATAATATGAGATTGACTTGCTCCCTATCCTCCCGTTCTTCCATCTTGGAATTCTTAGATAATGGGGAACTTTGCTTATCTTCGCCTAGCACAGATGACATTTTGCAAATTGTTAAGGATATTAAAGAAAACAGTGATTCTGGAAACCTGAAAGACTGTGTGTGGATCCTTAAGTTATATATATAAAACAGATGTCTCCCCTGCAATGGAAGCTTAAGAAATTCCATAAGTGGAATTTTATGTGTTGTTTTTCCTCACAAAATCACAAAACTTACACAGTATTGAATAATTTCTTCTTAAATGAGTTCCCATGTTTGACATAGCAAGCCTTAAAAAATATTATTTCTTCTTTTGCTTGTGATGTTAATTTACAGATACGTTCCAAATAAGGGTTTATCTCATTTTCAATCTTATTTTTCATTGATTTATATTATAAAATTGGAAACAAATGAAAGGAAATAGAAAATTTACACAAGATTAAATTTACAAAATTTTTCAATAAAAAGACTTTTGTAGAGTTTTTCATATTAGATATAGCAACTGATCCTATTGAGGATAGTGTGAGATTTGTTTTTCATTGTGATAAAATAAAATAGAAAAAAATCTGAGGCATGAGAAGTAAATGCTGGTTTTCAAATTATGTTTTTAAAGATTCTCTTTGTATTAGATAAGAATGTGAATTAAACTGTACTTTAAATGTTTTATTTCTGTAAAGGTGAAAAATTTGAGCTTACCTATAAAAAATGGGTAACCTTAACATTGTCAAGAAGATAGCAGATTCTTTATTTAAAGTAGCAATAAAAAATAACAATCTAATAAGATACTTAGTGAATTAATATCAACATTTATTAATAAAATTAATTTTAGAAAAACATGATAGTATTTGACTTATGTGTCTATCATATACATTTCTTATAAATAGTTATCTAACATTCATAAAATGTTTCTCCTTTTCTATTGTTTCCATTGGGATTTTTCTCCCTCTTAACTCTCTTTCCCCTGAATCCCTTGTCAGGGATCATTGACATTATTCCTACTTTAGCCATATCTTTACCTCTCTTCCAAAGGCTCTTTAGAATTAATTACCATGAAAATATAAAATCTATTTCTTAAACTCAAATGTCTTGAATTGTCTTTCTTTTAAAGGAAAGTAATTGAGGATTACTCTGGTCTGTTTATAATAAGTCCAACTGAATTTTAATTTGATGGTTCGTGTATCTCAAAACCTATTGTATACACTTGAACATTTTATATTTTTCCTAAAGGATGGGGAAAAAGAGAAAATGAAAGGCATAGGGATGTTTATTTTCAGGAAAGAAATAACAAAAATCAGGAGCTCTTAGAATTGCTGACATGTTAAGGAGCCGAAATAGTGTTTGGTAAACCAACTCTAATTTCCATTACATTGAATTTAAGCTGGGATATGGGAGCAGTCTACTGGTACAGGACTTAAGGAGGTACATTGTCTATAAGTAATTTAAAAACAATATAAAAATGATGTGGAATATATGTGACAAAAACAAAATATGTGGTGGCAAATCACTGTCATCCAAATATTGTCTCCCGTCTTTAGCTTGTCATTGATTCTAGGAATCTAGTTCATTAGAATTTTAGATAGCTTAGTACCAAAACATGACTTCAAATTCTTCTTCAAGACTGTGGTCCTAGCTCCATGCCTCCTCACTCTCAGAGCATCTTCTCCAGCCATAAGATTCTTCACTAGAGGTGTGGAACTGGGGAGAAGAAGAGAGACCACTGAACACTATTTCTAAAATACAAGAAGGGAAACATTTTTAAAATGGTACTCTGACTAAATTTTGCCTTTAAAAATTAGGATTTGTGGTGGTAATATTTTACTGTTATTACATTCCTTTCGCTTCATTGTAGATTAAACATTTTGGTTTTGCGGGGTAGGAAGTGGTGACTGCTCTAGTACACACATGTTTTCCATGGTGCAATGCAATCTTAGTCACAAATATATGATTCACAAAGGAATCTTTGGAATACAGCATTTTTATACATTGGAAACTGCTTGTAACAGGAGAAAGTTAACTTTTATAGACCACGTATCTGATGCTTTAAGTTTTTGTAGACGTTAAATAACACTAAAGACTGCATTTTTTATAAAACCAGGAAGTTGAGATATACCTTCTTTTATTCCAGAGTCTACTTAGAATTATTTTCTAAAATCAGAGAGCTCAAGTCAGAAATGCAAATGGAATCTATCACTTTTGTGTATTAGCTCTGTGCTGTTATGCTTCTCATGCATTAATAGCGCCACATGTATCAGTCAGAAACTGAATCATCTACCATGTCTCTACTGATGAGAATAAGGTTTTGATAGCATCGTTGGGTTTCTTTGGCCATTGTTGAGTCTTTGTAGAGTTATGATAAAGTAATTTAGGATGGCTAATATAATCGTGAAAAGGAAGTATGTGGCAAAGAGTTATGGGTTGGCATAGTTAGCACAATCTAATATACCAGGTATGTTATGAGCTGAATTCTGTCCCCTTCAAAATTAATATGTTGAAGTCTTAACATCCAGCACCTCAGAACATGACTATGATTAGAGCTAGGGTCTTTAAAGAGATAATTAAGTTAAAAGTAGGTCATTAGCATGGGTCCTAATTCACTCTGACTGGTGTCAGATTAGAATGGACGCACAGAGGGGAGACCATGTAAAGACACAGGGAGAATACAGCCATCTACAAGTCAAGGAAAAATGCTTCAGGAAAAAAAAAAAAAAAAAAAAAAAAAACCTGACCTTATCAGTACCTTTGTCTCAGACTGCTAGCCTCTAGGGCTATAAAAAAAATAATTTTTTCATTGTTTAAGCCATCCAGTCTGTGGTACGTTGTTATGGCAGACCTGGAAAACTGATACAGTACCTAATAAATATTCGTTCACTTATTTTTTCACTCATTCAGTCAACACATATTAATTAAGAAATTAATATATGCCAGTCATTATTTTAGACTCTCAGTTACAAGAATGAACAGAAATGAACCTTGTTGGCTTGAGACCAACAGGAGACAGCATTACCAAAGACAGTCAATGAGGTACAAACTGGAAGGGGTTGAGAACAATGACATGGCTAGGGCCTGGGTGGTAGACGTAAAAAGAGGTTGTGTGTAGAAATGAAAGATAAAGAGCACATGGTACTCAGAGACAATGGTAGACAAATGTGTAAGTGTGTAAATTAAAGTCAGTCAAAAGTATGTATAGTCTTAATACATGTAGTACAGAGGGCAAAACTCTGTTCTGATAGATCATAGTGAAAATGTTTATTTTTCTTTCTAATATATTTATTTCTGATAAAGTTGCATGTAATTTAATATGCCATTTAAATCATATTGTACTCTATGTGTCAATAAATATTATCTCTAAAGGAATCTTAATGACAAAACTGTCCTCCTTTCTCTCCAGTTTTGGTTCTCAGGCATGTAGTTAATTTAACAGAATCCCAGATATTATTCCGTGTCGAGGATTCTCAGAGAGAGATGCTTGAAATGTGATTTTGTAACTTTCAAACCTACAAAACACTTTTTAAGTTCATTTCGTCATTCCCATTGAATACTAAATTCTTATAAATGAGATGTTTGGCTATAGTGAGGTGTGGGGTTAAAAGAATATTTTCTGAAGATAAAAGATGGCTGTATTCTTGAAGATCATTTTGAAGATCTCTAATTCTTATCTTCTCTTAATCATTTGGTTTTTCATGTCTTTTCACATTCACTCCTTTTGGATATTTTAGTGATCAAACTTCAAAAGGCTTACATTTAGAATTGTTAACAGGGGGTATAATAAATGAATCCAAGGTAAAGAAGTATTTTGATTAATGTACAGATACTATTAATTTTAAAGGAAAGGAACAAATATCTGCTCATTCAAAACCCCCTTTCTTATATGCTACCAAATGAGCCAGGGGAATGTCAAGTTCTCAGGTTTCCTGCTGTTGTTACAACTCAGCCTCATTTTGAGTCTTCTATTAGGTGAGAAAGAACTTCTTAATTTATGTGTAAAAAGACTCATTGCGATGAGGTAAATTGTGTTTGCAACCTGGAGAAGGGGCTGCACTCTGACTCAGGCTTAACAGGGTATAGCTGTATTGTCCTTCGTAATTCAATTAATTTTTATGAGACCACCTCCCTAAACAGTATAAAAAGGAATTTGAATGGATTATTCACAGGACTCCTGTTACATCTAACATTCTATCTTTTCAACTAAATACCTGTCATGAGAATATCTATTCCTAACCTTAAATAGTTCAATTAAACAGAAGATTTCAGAACACTGGAATTTTTGTGGTTAAAAAGGCTTCTAATAGAACATACAAAAACGATCTATAAATTGATAAAAACACTTTGTGAATTTATACGTATCCAAATTCATTTAGTTGTAAGTGATAGAAAATATAACTCAAACTTGGTAAACCAAATAAGCGGGGATAGGGGGATGATTTAATTGGCTCATGTATTTCCACAGTTCAAGGGTAAATTTAATTCCATGGCTATCTTTACCTAAAAACTGATATACTCAACACCTAATATGACTTTCTTAATCTTTTAAGGTTATTATCATTTCCAGAAGTTCCTCTTTGAGTTCTGTGTTGTCTGCCAGAAACTTGTAAAACTTTCTGTTATGGCCTGAATTTTTGTTCCTCTAAAATTCATATAATAAAATTCTAACTTCTCAAGGGGATAATATTAATAGATGGGGCTTTTGGTATGATTAGATTATGACAGTGGAGCCCTCATTAATTGCTCTTACAAAAAAAGATCCCACAAAGCTTCCTAGTTCTTCTATGCAATACAAAAAAGGGCCCTCACACAACTCTAATCTCGGACTTTCAGCCTCCAGAATTGTGAGAAATAAATTATTGTAGTTTATAAACTACCCATCTTGTGGTAAAGGAGCCCAAATGGACTAAGGCATTTACCCATCTTATAGGGAAAAGTTCACAATCCTTATATCTCAAGCACATACACACAATCACAAATGCACCTAATTATAAAATTAAGTTCCTTTGGTTCTGATTGGCAGAACTTACTTAATGTTTCCCCGTCTGAATGCATCATGGTGACCAGGAAGATTGGAAGTGTGAGAGACTCTTAGAAAGAAGGAAGCAGGAAATGGTTGCTGGAGAGACAATCAGTGTATGTCCCATAACAGCATCTATAAACTGTTTTTGTTTGTCTGTTTGTTTGTTTGTTTCAAACTTAAGTTTGCAGATTATAGAATAGGCATAATTCTAGTAAGGAATATAAATGAAGAGTCTGGAGGACTTGAATAAAGTGCAAAGAAAATTTATATAGCCATCATATATTTTTCCACCGAGGAACTCTGAAAGAACAGATGGCCAAATGGAGCTTAATGGTTAAGTGACATCAATGCTTTCTACAAAATACTGAGTTATATTCATCTTTTATTAGAATAGCCGATGATGGGAATTTGCAAATAATTCATAGTCATTTTGAGAATATTTAGTGTGTTTTTAAAAACTAACTGCTTGACTTCAAAATGAACCAGGAAATTAGTGTTATATTATAAAACAGTTGATACAGTCTTGTAGTCCTTTTTATGAAAGAAATATTGATGTCTTTAAAAAATATTCAGTTTCTGGTTCATAAAAATATATTTTTATTCTGCTGGTCAACAAACTATTTCAACAACTTTGCTTCTACATTACTTTTTAAGCCCAACATTTTGCCTTATCAGTTGATTTAGAATTTATGTGATCATTATGATCTAGAATACAAAAACATCCAAGTTTGTCATTGAAAATCTTAGCTGATTTCAGCTGTTCCAAGCATCTTCTCTTACATCATAATAAGAAAAAATAATTAATTCAGTATTCTTCTTTAAATGCCCTAAAAAAAGTAGTAAGGGTATATTGCTTATGATGATGGAAGTTTTGGCAAAAAAAAATAAAATAAAATAAATCATATTTACTGGATTTGTAGTTATTTGATAATAGTATAATTTGATTTATGTAAATTTACCCAAAAATATAGAAGACAAGATTATGATGTTAAAATGTCAAGATTCTGCATTGGTCTCATAACTTTCATAGTGAAATCAATTCAAATATTACATATTTTTACATTCATAAATTTATTTTCACTTTTATCTGATTTAATCTCTACCAATTATTTTAAGGATTAAGGTGTACCTACTTTGAATAATGAAAAATGAATCTCACCTGATCTGATAACCACCATTTTATTAATCTATTGCCAACATATAGAACAATTAAGGTAATTTAATTGTTTCTTGTGTGGTATCCACCTGCTTTGTAAGTTTTTAGCATGAGTCCAATATTTACTACCTAATTGGGTCACAATGTTACTCAAATTTTAAGTAACATCAAACATTAATTAAAATGCTAGACTTGTTAAAATTTAAAACCAATGTTTTGAGTTTAATCTGAAAAGTAATAAATTAATTTCTTTCAACAGTAACATTTCTTTTCAGCACTCACTTTCCATCCTTCTAATATAAATAACTAGATTTTCTTTAAGGAGCTTTCCTATCCTTTCTTATTTTTCTTTATTTCATGTTATTGAAGGTAGGTATAATAGATTGGAGTCAGTTAGATGCAAAATAGTATTTCCTGGGAATTTTATGAAACAGAAGGTCTTCTTTTCTCCTCCTTTTCATTCAAATAGAACAGCATAAAAATATAAGGTCTCAAGCTAATGTATTTATTTTTATACAAAGAAAAAGGAACCTGATACTATAAATGGACCATCTCAATAAACCTGAGAATGAATCTAACAGCAGAAAACACTGTAGAAAGAAAAGCAAAGTTCTTCATAATATTGTATTCACTACTACATCAATTTTTTTCTAAAATAAGTTCTACTGAAGATATTTTTAATCCGATGAGCCAATAAAATCCTTTTTCAGAAACCTCCCAACTAGAGTTCAATGTTTGCTTTCAGTTCTGTTTCCTCCCTTAAAGTAAATCTTAATTGTTTTATTCCCTAATTTTTAAACTCTACATATTCCCACTTAATACTTCCATATCAAGATATATCATTCTTACAGATTCTTATAGTAGTAATATCATGGGGCTATCTAAACAATCACCCAAAGAAGCCAATTTCTTCAGAGATTTTTCATAGTATAGATTAATTTTATTAGTTTTAAAATTTCATATAAATAGAACCATACAGTATGAACTATTTTCTCTGTCTTTTTGCTGTCAAAAGGCTATTTCTGAGATTTCTTCATGTAATTGCATGTATTAACAATATGCTTCTGTTTACTGATCAGTAATATTCTATTTTATGAATATACCATTTGTTTTTCATTCTCTTATTAATGAACATTTGGTCGTTTCCAGTTTTTAACTGTTAGGAATAAAACTGCTATGAGCATTCATGTGCAAAATTTCAAGTGAATATGTTTTTAAACTGTTTTCAGCTGCCCTTTTTCTTTTTCTTTTTCTTTTGGTTTGTTTTTCACTCTTTCTGTCCTTTTTGTTTTTAATTTAACATTTCGTGCAATTCCATTTTCTCTCCACCTTCTGAATATCAATTACAGAATCTTTTAAAAATGTTTTATTGGTTGTCCTAGAGTTTGCAATATATACTAACAACTAATGTAAATTCCCTTTTAAATAATGCTATACTGCTTCATGGGTACTGTTTCTACTTTACAATTTCTCCCTCTGATGCTCTATAATGTCACTGTTGTTCATCTCATTTACTTATTAGCTGCAATCACCAAATATCTTGTTGCTATTACTATTTTATATAGATGGTTATTTGTTAAATCAATTAATAATAAGGAAAACAAAAATTTTATTATACTTCATATATTCTCAAACATTTTTCCTTTCTTTATGTAGATCTAAGTTCCTTACCTATTTTTCCCTTCTCTCTGAATAACTTTTTTTCACATTTTTTGCAAGGCAGGTAGCAACGAATCCCCTCAATATTTGTTTATCTGTGAGTCTTTATTTCTCCTTTACTTTTGAAGGATAAATCCACTAGATACAAATTTCTAGGTTGGCAGACTTTTCTTTCAGTACTTTACATATTTCACTGCAGTCTCTCTTTTCTCGCATATTTTCTAAAGAGATGTCAAATATAAATCTTACCTTTCTTTTTATATAAGTAAGGTGTTCTCCTTACACACACACACACACACACACACGTACGCACGCACGCATGCATGCACGCACACACATTCTGGCTTTTTTTCAAAATTTTTTTATTATCTTATTTTCTGTAGTTTGAAGATGATATGCCTAAGTGTAGTTTTGGGGCATTTATGTTGCTCGGTGTTCTCTAAACTTTCTGGATCTGTGGTTAATTTGAGGAAATTAACATTACATTAATATTAATTCAGGGAAATTCTCAGTCATTACTGTTCTGAATATTTCTTCTCTTCCTTTTTCTCTCCTTCTATTGATAGTCTTATTACTCCTATGTTACACCTTTTGTAGTTTTCCACCAGTGTGTGGATATCATGTTCTGCTTTTTGTTTGTTTGTTTGTTTTCTGTTTTTGTTCTCTTTGCTTTTTGTTTTTCAAGGATTCTATTGCTATATCCTCTAGTTCATAAATGTTCTCATCACCCATGTACAGTCTACAAATAAGCTCATCAAAGACATTATTTCTGTTACAGTGTTTTTTTTTAATGTCTAGCATTACTTTTTTATTCTTTCTTAGGATTTCCATCTCTCTGCTTACATTACCCATCTGTTCTTGCATTCTATCCATTATCCATTAGAGCCCTTTAGCATCTAAGTTATTTTATATTTATGGTTTAATAATTCCAATGTCCCTGCTATGTCTGATTCTGAAACTTGCTCTGATCTTCAAATTTTGTTGTTTATTTATAGTATGCCTTGTAATTTTTTTTTGATAGCTGTAAATAACCAACTGAGTAAAAGGAATTGCTATAAATAGGCCTTTATTATATACACATATATTATTAAACATTATATATAATGTGATGGTAAGGTGTAGGGGGAGGTGAAGCCTTCTATGCTCCTATTATTAGGTCTTAGTCCTTTATGAGCCTGTATCTCTGAACTATAAACTTCACACTTCATAAAGTGTTACTCAGTTTGTTTGTTTTTTCCTACCCATTTAGATGGGGTAAGATGGCTAGAGTAAACTGGAATTAGGTATTTTCTTTCTCCCACATGGAAGGCTAGAGCCAGCTGAAACTGAGTAGCTTTCTTCTCCAGGTCAGTTAGGCTCTGATAATACTCCCAGTAGTTTAGGCTCAGATTAACTAGTTTCCGTTGAAAGCACACCTTGTAAAGAAGAACAGAGTGCTCCGGCATATTTTAAAATGATTCCTTTTCCTCTCCTCCGCAAGAAGCTCAAGGTTTTGTTTTGTTTTGTTTTTCCAGTATTTACCATAGGAACCTTTTCCAGCTTGTGGAGGTAAATATTGTGGAGGTCTCCTCGTGACTAGGTATCCCTGGAATTTTTAACTCTCAACTTGTTCACACTGAGCCTCCAGCAATTTATCAATTATAATTTGGGTTTTCCAACCCCAGCACTGGTTCCCATGACAGTTTTTGTTCATTAGTCTATATGTAGGAAAGCTGCAACTCCCTGGATTTTCTAGTTATTCTTTTCATTTTGGAGGGCCGCAGGTCTTTGCCCTGCTCCCTATAATGGATACAAGAGGAGTTGTTGATTTTTCAGTCTATTTACCCTTTTTGCTTTCTTTAGGACACAGTGGTGACTTCCAAGCTCCTTACATGCAGAACTGGAAACCAGAAGTCTCAATTATCTTTTCATTAAACTTCTTTCAATTAACCCATTGAGTGCACTATCTCGAGAAGTACCAAGATCCTAACTGAAACAAATGATATAAAAATATTAATTTTATTTCTTATTCAGAAGTAATTTTATTTTAAAGCTAACTGGCACTAAGATTATGATGATTTACGAGCTGTAATTAGAAAGCATCTCTATTTTTATTTTCGATTGTCTTTGAAATGTACTCTGAAAAGTCAGTTCTTATCTTGTATAGCATGAAAACTTGGGTAGGTTCCATGACTTTTATGGCCACTCTAAGATTTAAAAATAAAATCCTATTTGAAATTGCAAAACGGTCAATTCAGCAATTAAAATGGGAAGCTTTGTTGCTTCAAAGCTGCCACTCTTCATTCTTAACTTTGAAGATGTGTCAGCTCCCCCCACCCCACACACACACATTTAGTTCTGCTGTACATGGGAAGTCTAGAGTCTAGAGGTGGTGTTGGTTTAGCTACTTCCTCTTTTTCCATAGATATTGACTCTTCTTTGCTTTCTACGGTTAATAGCTTGCCTTTCCATATTTGGAGGACAAAGAGATAAAGGAAGAAATAGCTATAGAAGGTTTCTACCTTTCCGATAATGTCATGAGCTAGTTTATCCTTTCTCTGGACAGATCAATTATTTAAAATATAATCCCATTTTTCTGGTTTGTTTTCTTTTTCCTTTTCTATCTTTCTTTTTCTTTTCTTTTCTTTTCTTTTCTTTTCTTTCTTTCTTTCTTTCTTTCTTTCTTTCTTTCTTTCTTTCTTTTTTTTTTTTTTTGAGACTTCTATTTATATTATCTATGGTTGCCTCGATAGGGCTGACACTTTCTCTTTTGGCTTACAGTTTACATCTCCTCTTGCAATCCCTGCACCTCTAGCAATAGCTCCAGCATTTTTTCTGCTGTCTATTCATTAATCTATTTAAATGGTCCTTTTTTGATGGGTTCAAAGATAAACCTATAATTTATGTTTCTGCTTTGTAACTGAAATCTGGACCATGGAAATCTCTCATACATTCTTTCTACTTATTATTTTTGAAGTTCAATACTTTAAAAAATGTAGACCTGCTCTCTGTAGGATATATATCTTCATTCAATTTCTTGACCTTTTAGATTTTGATGTAAATCAAGCACCAGTTCATTGAATGCCCCAAACTCCACAGGATACATATTAAGTTCTCAGATGAGTTTTGTTTGAGTTTTTTGTTTTTGTTTCTTTTAGAATTTTCTTTCCTGAGCTAACAACGAAAGTCAGAAATCTGCCACTCTTCATTCTTGAGGAAGATGAGATTCACAGAATAGCTCTCTCCAATAAATTCATTTTAAAAATCCTACCCTGACCCAATTTTTACTCCTGATCCTTTTGCAATTTTGTTGTTCGTGAAAGGTTTAGCAATTTTGGGATAATTTTTTAAAAAATTTTGCCTCGCAATATGACATGTTACTTTGGATTATGGTATCTGTTTTGTTTGTTTGTTTGTTTGTTTGTTTTTGTTTTGTTTTGTTTTTTTGGTCCCTCAATGAAGACTTCAATTTAACATGCTTCTACAGTTTCATTTTCCTCTTGTCATTGCCACATACTGCATCACTCTTTATCTTTCCTTTGTGTTGTTGTTGAATAAGTTCATTTCTTTACTTATTTGTGTAAAGAAAATGTGGTGCATTATGGCTTTATTTTACTTTCCTTATATTGAAACTATTCTTGCATTATACAGGGTCATTTTCCCCATGTTCTTCAAACCACATTTTCTAGCTTGTTTGGGATATAATTCAAGTCTCCTTTTCACCTCTTGTCAAATCTCAATCAAGACATGATTGCATATGACAAAGAAGGGCAGAGAGAGAATAAAAACATTTTTCTCTTCTTTTTCTTCTAATCAGACAATGATTCCAGGCTTCTCCAGGGTTTTTCATCATGAGTTTTTCATATATTAACAACTAAATTATGCATTACTGTTTACTATTTTACTCTTCTTCATGGTTAAATTAATAAAATTGCTTCATCTGGCTTATTTCTCTACTTGTGCTACAATGATCAATTTTAGAAGTCTGTCTTGCTCCACAGAGAAGAGAAAACTTCCTTTGGTGTTCTGCCCATACTGGGAAGAGCACTTAGAACATAAGCAAAGAGCAGGCAACCAAAAGCCCTATTCCAGAATCATCATCTGATGTTTACCCGATTTAGTGTTATTTAAGCCTACTCTCTTATACTTCATCCTGATAGAATAGTTTGGTTTTATTGTCTGGACTAATTTCTCCCATTGTTCTCTTGGGCTTAAGTTAGAATCCTGAATTATAAAGCACAGGTTTTCAGGGCTGTGATTTAATAATGAAAAAAATGTTTAAATCATATCTAACTAAATATTTATTTTATAATTAAAGTAATGAATCTTGGAAAGATTGATGCTTCCTCAAGCCCAGGCTAGAAAATAAATCAGCTGTCTTTACTTGCAGGCAAATAATTTTTTTTATTACATACTTTTCATTGTTTCTTATATATTTACACCTACTTCTGTTTATGCTCATCTGCTGTACTGGTCTAAATTTTTTTATTTCACATTTTTTATATTTTCAAACCACAGTTCTCATGGACTGTTTATTCTGTCACAGATCTCAAGTCATGTACTTGGCTGTCATACTTTTTCTTTCATATTCATTAATGTTTGTTGTGAAACCACCCTCACTACACTTATCCCCAGCATTCATATTAGTGACACTATATGTGTAATCTCTCTCTCTTTCTCTCCATCAATCAACAAATAACTATGATTGTAATATTGTGTTTAGGTGACTTACCCTCTCCCACTGCTCTATCCATAAAAAGTAAGGAAACTATTTTTTCCAATATTAAATATCTAATTCTAGATATGAAATAATGTCACTTTTCATTAAATAGTGAGATCTTTAGAAATTAGTTAAGATCTTTTTCACAACAGACTTTTAGTTCATAATGTAAAATGGTTGAGGAAGTTACTATTTTTTTAAAAAATGTGTTGAATGATAATAGTAAATGTTCTCTGAGGGAGGTATAGAAATTAAAAGCTTCAGATATTGTTGATGGAAATGTAATTTTTTACATCTTTGTGAAGAACAATTTGGTACATTGTATCAAACATTTTAATGTGTCTAGACCTATATCTGAAAATCAATAAGTAGAAATTTATTCTAAGAAAATTATCAGGTAAGGATATGTAGTGAATATAATATAAATGTGTATATATGAGAATATATATTCATGGTCACAAAACTTGGAAGCACCTTAAACGTATTAATAGATTATTTACATAAATACATTATGGTACATCTATAAAATACTATGCTGTCAAAGTGCTTTTGATTTTACCATAGATGTGCAATATACATTTTGAATTTAAAAATTATAAAGTAGAATATAATGGAAGACTTCATGTATACATTACCTTTTCTTGAATGTCATATAAATGGAATCATAGAGTACGTAACATTTTGCATTTGGTTTCTTTCACTTAACATGCTTTTGAGATTCATTCTCATTTTTACATCTATAAGTAGTTTATTCACTCTTGTTACTGAATAATGTTTCATCATATGGCCTTATCACAATTTGCTTATACTTTCAATAGTAAATGGACATGTGAGTTGTTTCTTTACGGTTTTAAAAAAGCTGCTCTAAATAGTCATATATAGATTTTTGTGTAGGTAAGGTTTTCTCCCCTCCCTTGCTTGGATAGATACCTAGGAGTAGAATGTCTATATCATATGGCCAGCATATATGTAATTTTATTTCAGAAAACTGCAAAACTCTTTCAAAAGTAGCTGTACCATTTTGCCATTCCCATCAGCAATATATGAGAATTACAGCTTATTTCTGAATGTTTTACAAAGAGCATTGATTATTCTTATAAATAATAAAATAAATCAAATAATAAAATGAAACTATTTCTATTTAGGTGACAAAATATTTTTTATGGGGAAAAAAACTTTGGGGGCTCAAGGTGAAAGCAAAAATATAAAAGCCATTAATATGTGTTGTTTTGATATGCTAAAATAAAACAACAGAAAAATCTGCGAATAAAAACATCGGGGCAATTTTTACATCATAAATTGATAGTAATCATTATATTAGTGATTTCTATTCGCCAGACCTTGATAGTTAATATCATACTCAATAGACACTTACAAATATCTTATTGTCGAGAATAAACATTGTGAAAAGCTTTTCCTCCTGGTCTGGTTCTCCACTCAGGGTTTAATGCCTTTCTGATTGCAGGACTCTTCAGTTGTTGATTTTCATCTCTGTAGTTCTCTTTCGGCACCAGAGACCACAGCTAAAACTCAGGAATATTTTCCTCATCTTTATTTTTTTTCCCTAAACTTTTATTATAAAAAAAACCTTCACTATGTTATTGCCATCTGCTCTATTTCCATTTTTCATTTCAAATTCTATTTTTTCTTTTGTTAATCAGTCCCCACAGAAATGACTCAAAATTCTCACACACTGAAAATGGAATTTTTATACTAGGATGCTATGTGCTGAAATTTGCAGTTAAATATTATTCTACTTTCCCATGACTTACCAGGGTGCATTTCAATATCAAAGTGGGAAGAAGGATGTTAACTGTGCATGACCATTTGTTTTATTCTCATCCGAGGGTGTTGTTTTCCTCTATGTACTATTGTCACTAAATAAGTATTGATTTGTTAATCTTATATTTCAAGAGAAGATATACAAAGTATTTTTTAAAGGAGACTATGTTCCAATTATTTCAACTTGATGTGGTTTCAACACTCAGATCTGTGGCTTACTCTACCACTTACTAGAAGTTGCTTTGAAATTTATCATGGTACTCTCAAAGGGACTTTGAAAGGTCATTCTGCCCATGCCTGCTTTCTTCAAGTAGTGTGTCAGTCCTAATTATGGGGTGGGGGTGGGGGTGGGTGGGTAATGTGGCAAGAATCATTTGTTAGAGACAGATAAAACCATCACATGTAACCTATTACTTGCCCTCTGATCATCCACTGAGCTCTAGCTATATAAATTACTTTTACTGAGTTTAGTATACATTTTACTAGTGCGGCTCCCCCTCTATTGCATAGAATGTATTTGCTAACCCATTAAGTAAAATTGCTTATAGATGTAGTTTTTTATGGCTTTTTAAATGTTAATGTATGGCTTGTTAAATGTTAAAGTGGCAAATAGCTTCTGGAAGCTCATATGTACTAAATTTCATTTTGTAGCCTTCAGCATTTAAAGAGAGAATTCATATTTGTCAAGCTAAGATTTTTATAAACTTACTGCTTATAATAAATGATTGTACAAAATAAATTAGGATAATTATAAAATAATGTCATTGCCACATTAAATGGTCACTACAAAAGAATAACAACCATCCTCTTGCTAGTAAGTTACGGAAGAAAAATATTATGAAATGTAAGAATTATGAATTTTAACTACTGCTACAAACAGAGAATATAGCTTTCTGAGTCATTTTACTAGATCAATGTTCTTCTATATAGGGCTGTTTACAATTCCTATTTATTTCAATATTTATTGTAGATAATTGCAGTAAATGTTTTTCTAAGCGTTTCTAGCTCTCACCACTGCTTATATAATCATACAATAAATGAAATCAAAGCTCAGAGCAATTTTTGATATTGAATCCCATGGTCATCATTGAAGGTTTGGCATTAAATTTAACTCTAGATCCTTTTAAAAATATGGATGGCTAGGTTCCAATTATTGATATACTCTTGAGAGCTGAGACCCAGGTATGTATACTTTTTAAGTGTCCCAGGTTATTCTGACATGCTACCTACATTAAGAATCTTTTTATCCTTTTAATTAATAATTTATAAATAAGAAAACCAATACTCAGAATTTTAAGAGATTTACCCAATGTTAAAGAGCTAACGAGAACTAGAACTAAAATTAAAAGTATGTTTACTCTTGAGGGGATCCAGTCAAGATGGTGGGGTAGGTACTCAATCAATGGAGATTTTTACTCCTGCTGACATTATTATAAATGTTACTATTATTTATCATAAATATTTATCTAATAAAGTTATAAATGTTATAACAGTAAAAACAATATGTTTACTCCTTATTTTTGTCACAGGTAATATAGATTAATCTTCAATCAAGACTATATTAATAGGATATCGGAAGGTGAGCATCCATGGATACTTCTAGGCAGTGATATTAATAGAGGAAACAGGCAAGATAAGATGAATGTTTTATTGCAGCTATTAATTTGTCAGGGCTGTGGTAACAAAGTATCACAAAGTAGGTGACTAGAATAACAGAAATTTATTGATTCACAGTTCAAGAAACCAGAATTTTAAAATTCAGGCATTGGCAGAGTTGGTTTCTCCTGATGATTGTGAGGGAGAATCTGTTTCATGACTTTCTCGTATTTTATAGTGGTTTGCTGACCATCTTTGGTGTTCCTCAGCTTTAGATGCATAACATTGATCTGCACCATCATGTTGACATGGCATTCTCCCTGTGTGCATGTCTGTCTCTATGTCCAAATTTCTTTTTTTTTTTATAAGGACAGCATTTTTACTGAATCAGGGCCTAGCCTAATGAATTTAACTTGACTATAGACCCTATTTCCAAATAAAGTCACATTCTGAGGTACTGGGTTAGGGCTTCAACATATCTACACAGAGACTGTGGGACAATCAGCAGCTCAGCAGACTCAGAGACTGTCTTTTTTAACACAGGTTTATCCTTTATAAGTTCAAATTATTTACTTCATAACATCATTTTTCTCTGAGACACACAACCCTTGAAAATTTCACCTTAGTTCTTCCTCTAAAGAAGGAATTTAGAATCCTGTAGCCCATCCTTTAATTATTGTTTATTTAATATACATTTAAAAATAACACCATTTGCATAATGTGGAAATCTAATAACCTGGGTAATGATTAGTCCAACTTGAAAGAGAGTTTCAAAATTTATAAGAGAAGTAATATGGGCTTTCCTCCCTTTATTTGTGTGGTTGTTTCCTTGTTAACTCTCTTTCTCCATGAGGTCTAGGAGACCTCTACAGTTTGATCCAAAATAAACTAATTTAAACCATCGTATTTCTGCAAGTTAACACTTATGTTCTTCCCTTTTATTACATAGTCATCTAACTTTATGAATTTTTTCTACTCAACACATTACTGCTTTCACCTTGTATAGTAGAACGTTTCTTCATCTAAAAACATCATCTCCCTACTTGGAATTGCTTTTCTTCCAGCTCCACAAATTTGTTTCCCCCAAAATGCTGTGTTCTCGCTTATTTTATTCCACAATAGATTGGCCTAGTATTTTTTAATCTCAATTAACTGGAACCTATATCAGAACTTTTGAATTCGAGACTAAATATTCTGTCATTTAGTCTTCCACCACAACAAAAGTTATATCCTAAACTGTTACTGGCGATGTTTTTATTTCCAAAATCATTCAGGAAGTTCCAGTTGATAATAACAGAAAATTCAGTTCAGAGGATATAAGTAACAATGAAATCCACTATCGTGCAAAATAGTAGTTCAAAGCAGTGCAGCTACAAGGTATATTAATTTAAGAACTCAATTATATCATCATAATTGTTTCCATTATTTCATTCTATCACTCTTGAGATTAGCTTCGTCTTTGGGCTTGCAGTAAAATGTCTGTGCCAGTTCAGGGTATCTTATCCAGAAACTATTCTATATCCAGAAACAGAAATAAATCAACTCCCATAGTGTGTTTAATTTCAAAGGCAAGGGAAACTTTTTTAAACCACCCAGCCAGTTTTTCATTGCATTAGTCAGAATTATATCCTGATCCTATGCCTGAACTAACTACTGTCAAGGGAGTGAACTCAAATATAGTTGGTTTAAGGTCAATCAGAATTAACTCTCTAGGGCTGAGGATAGAGCAGCTTCTCCTGATATTTATGACCATGTAAAAAGGAACATACACATTATCAAAACCAAGATCATTAACAAGAAAGAGAATAAATGTTGGGTAGGTTATTAAAACTCTATACTAATCCTTCAGTATAGAAAAAGTTTCTATGTGTTGAAACAGAATGCAGCCACCACAGGTATACAAAGACCTGACCATTTTAAGGACCTTAGTTCCAACTCATCTCTAAGTTCAGTCGCATTTCTTGTCATTCCACAACATTTTTAAAGTTGCTTTTGTTTATGCTTTGTTGGATTCTATGAGCATATAAATATTTTCTTCCCTATGCTTGTTAAAATAGGGTTTCTGTCACTAGTAACAAAACTAACAGACTTTACCATATTGTAAATTTATTGAAGTGATATTTGAATTTGTAATTTCTTTTTATGGCTGGGAATTTTCTTGCCATTTTTTATAGAAGTAAGGCTTTATATCTTCTACCAACTTAACTATATCCAAATATACCTAGATATAAGGTTGAATGTATGGATCATTTCTTCAGGATACCTTATGAACACTTTTCTATTTCTATCACAAAACTAACATGTAAATTTTTTATCATTTACAAGTGTGATATTTGTGCCAATTCTAGTTTTCTTTTTTGATCACTTATGAGGTTAGAAAAGCTGTTAGTTAGTCATGTAAGAATCATGATCTTTTCTCTAAAGGAGAGCTTGACCCTAATAACCACACCCTTATTAAACATTTGCATTTCATTCTTAACTTATATGATGTAATTCACACTTTAACATTTAATGTTATGAAATTATGATAAAAACATCACCATTTCTACTTTTTTCTTCTCATAAAATGAATAAATTTAAACCCCAAAACTGTGTTAAGCTGTTAATGGTCTCCCATGGGTTTAATTTCTTACTTGTGACTCTTCGCTGGTTTCTTTACAGTTTAGGTGAAACAAGTTTTGCAAATTACGCTTATAAGCATGACAGTTTTTTTGTTAACTTCAGTAAGTCTACTCCAGAATTGTGTTCTATAAGGCAGGGAAACTCCTCAGATAAACAATAATTTTGACCCTACTCTGCTTAGTGGCTTTCATTTGATTTTTAAAAAATGAATTCACCTTATGCTGTTGATTTTAATTTTAAAGAAAGTAATAGCAAAGACAAAGCTTATTTTCCATGTATGATGCATATGCCTGCACCTTTCCTTCCTACCCTTTGGCATCCAAACCATTTACCATATTTTTTAAAATCTTACTGTTCTGCTGATTTTCAGTTTTATATTCCATCAGGGATGCTAGGCACATTCATATCAAAACTTACAGAAATGAATATGCAAATTGTTTAAAATAAAAGTCTTACTTTTTTGACTTTTTAATTGGAGACTTCTATTCAAGTGCTATCACGTTTAAGTAAGAGGCAAGGTATGGGAGTGGGGCTAGTGATATTTGATAGCATAAACATTTTGGATGAGAGGAGGTCTTAATGACTGAATTATGATGTTAAAAATTTTTATATAAATTTACGATTAAAATAGTGCTCAATGGTTGAATAGACAATAGTTATTCGCAGTAAGTGCATACATAAACAAGCCATCATAACTTTAAAAAGTCAAGAAATAAGCTAATGATCATTGCAGAAACTTTAATATCATATAGGGAAGACATTTCTGAATTAAAGACATGTATCATGTCAATAGCTTCTCCTAGACCAGAGGTCGGCAACCTATAGCCCACTAGTAAAATCCATCCAAAACTCATAGTATTTATTGAAATACAGCCACATCCACTTATTGACATATTGTCCATGGTTACTGTGTTGTTGCAGTGGCAGAGTTAAGTTGCTATGAGAACATATGGCCTACAAAGTCTAAAAGATTTCCTACCTGATCCTTTACAGAAAACGTTTAATGATTCCTTTCTTATATAAATCCCTATTAGAATGTTGTGAGATTATTGAATTTGTACAAATGCCTGATTTAAACGAGCATATGTTATTAGCTGAATTAGAGACATTCTTAAAAAGATTTAAAAAAAGCTTGGTTCGTCAACAACAAGAGGCTGTAGATTATGTTATTTCCTTTTTGACCTCAATGAAATTAAATAAACCATGCAGTCCTCCAGAGCCTATTTCCTTGATCATGCTAGAGTTACTATGCAGGATAACCTGGCAAACATATAAAATCTCTTCTTTACATTTATAAATGATGCCACAAAAGCCACAAGTATCTGAAGTTGCATTATCAACATCCTTGAGGAAGACACTTGTTGTTACAATGACTGTAGTCTATACAGGCAAAATCAAAACAATATCAAGATCTAAAACTAGCAGATAAATCTACAGATAAGAGTATATGTCATAGAAACCTGGGTTTATGCAACTTGGGAGAATCGACTTCCATGAAACTATACATCCAAAGGTAAAAGTTCAAAGACAACAGTTGTAGGACACATCTGAGTGAATAGGTAAAAACAAAACAAAACAAAACAAAACAAAACAAAACTAAAATCCCCTAAAGCTAAAGAAAGCTACTTCAGTTGATGGGTTAGACCTCAGGCTGATGACAGACCAAGAAAAAACACTAAATAACAAAATGCACAAGGACGAAATTATTTAATTGGAGGGGGAAATAACATATTCCTAGTAAATTCAAATAATTTATCATATAAAGAGTACATATTTTATTTAGTCCATGTCTCTCTTCCAAAAGAGAAATAATTAGGATCACTTTTAAAAACTGAAATAATTCAATCTTGTATTTATAATTCATCACTGGATGAGGGTTACTTTATATTTAGGTTTCTATTAAGGTTAAATTTTATGAATTCTAAATATTTCATATTTTTAAATGAAAATATTATATTCAATCAACATTTTTCCTCCCAATAGTGAGAAAATACTTGAATAATACTAATTGCGCATTCAAACTATCAGACTTTGTTTAGATGGCATTGCAAATTATACTTTCTTTTGGAAAGGAGTGTTCTCAATTTGTGATTTTCAATCACAAAACTCAATATATACCAAGTCACTATTTTTCAAAACAGAATAGACCCTTACTTTACTAATTATTTTTATGTTTGCCTTGTGTTAAACAGTTGCTTTTCTTGAGATAAGTTTTAATTTGGGATTAGTAGTATAGCAGTTAGAAATTTTATTCAGTAAATGACATTTAACTGCAGTAGTTTAGACATGCATTTGTTAGGTTTTTTTTTTTTTTTTTTCATTTTAGTTTTATCAAGGTAGAGAGTTCTTGATGTTGGTTCTGCAACTCAAGACTTTCAGGAAAAATTCATCTTCAATTCTCTTGATATTTCCCTCTGAGAACTTATCACACAGAGTGTGTGCAGAACTGCATGAATAAAGAAACTTCAGGGTAAAGATGAGATGAATATTAAATATGAGCTGCCAAAGCAAGCACAAGATGTTACTTTTTAGTTCCAGAGAGACCAATGATAGCAATTTTCAGGAGGCAATTGAAAATACATGTTAAAATGAGAAGAGACTGGAATTAATTTTGATTGAGGTGATGGTTGAAGATTACCATTTCAAGAAGTTTGAAAGGGAGGTAGGCCAATTGAAACCCTTTATTGAGATAAGGAACTCTATAGAGCAGATTTTCCGTAGGGAAAGTTGTGTCTTTCTAAGAAGGGGATCACTGAAATAACTAGCCAAGTAGTCAAGGCTGCCAAGGAAGATACAGTGATCATAAGAGCGACAAGAAGAGAGAGAATATATTTAAAGAGAGAGAATATATTTGAATGGCATGTTCTTGAAATATTTTTCTTAAAGTAATATAGCCTTATTTCATTATTTCTAAGAAAAGCCTTGATGAAAAGATGACTGACTACTCTATAGGAGTATTGGCACTCCCACTCATAAAATTTTATAATCACTTATCCTCCCAAAGTTATTTTAAAAGCTACAGAATCTATAGATTGAATGTGTTCAGACAAACTCTTTTTTTGGTACCAGTCTACATAAAGGTGAAAAGTTAACTCTCTTATTTTGTTTTATTTCTTTTACAGAGGGATTCTCAACTTCTTGTATTAAGATCAGAACACACTTTCTTATTAGAAGAAATTTAATGTACAAGTCCCCCAAGCTTGACCTTGAGAAGACTATGTGCATTTTATAGTATTCGGTGGATCACATTTTTCACATACGAAGAAAAAAAAAAAAGATTTAGAATTAAGTGTATTGTGATTTGAGTCCCATTTCTTCAGAAATTTCCAGATAATAGTAACTGCCACCTACTGTTTTGTGCAACACTAAACAGGTTGATTTAGATATAGTCATTATATCAGCACACATAAAGAAAAAATATGTGCATTTAAACAAGATTGGATTACAGCTACACACATTGTTCCTTTAAAAATGAAACTGGTTGGCAGCCATACCAATAAACAGTGCTCAATGCTATCTTAGTCATCTGTTTGAGATTTGGAATGCTGAGTCTTATGGTAATTGAGTATTACATCTACATACTTCAAATGAGTTTGTAATGACTGTTATCATCAAAAAGAATAGGAAAACAATTAACCATGATTAGCCTTTTTATGTGAAGAGTTACCTCTTTATTTTGGCATTCAGTTTGCAATCATTATGAAATTAACTATGGGTTTGAATAATGTTATTTATTTATTTTTATATTTTAATAGTGTAAGAACAAATGAGTTGCTTAACCTTATACATTTCTATAAAAAGTAGAAAATGTTAGCAGTGTTTATGAAAATATAAAACTCATTTTCCTATTTTTTTAAATCAGAGAAAGAGAACAAAAGAAATCTTTTTGACATTTTTTCTAGTTTAATTTGAAACTGAGCTAACTTTAAATACCTACTATTAAATTCATTATTGTACTTTATATTCTCTCTCAAATGATTAATTATTATTGCCACAGATCATTTTTCTAAGGTAAATATTCTCTGGTAAGAGAACAAGGACATGACTTGGTAAACAAACATCGTTGATATGGTTGATGTTTCAAAATATTACCCTCTTGCAATATTAAGACATTGTATACAGGTTTTTTATTCTATATGTAGTAAAAATGTGCATTTTATCACAGAAATTCACAAATACTATGGAAAAATCAAAGAAAGAGTTAAAATAGTGACTTTTTAATAAATCATGGCTAGATTCCCTTTGTTTGTATGTTTTTATTTTTGTTTTTATAGATACTGGGGCATTGACTGCCATGCAGGTGGGATGTATTTGAGTCCTATAAATGATGACTGTGAGTGAAATCTCAGGAGACTGCATGGGAACTGTCTGAACTTTCCAGATATTGATTGTGCAAGCAATGCACACAGTTCTTAAGGAGGCTTTTCAGGTCCTTGGGGATCCAGCCTTCTGCTTTGTGCTAGCCTACATGACTTGGAAACCGCCAGTGGCTATGACTTAAGTAACCTCTTGGAAGAATGGGTTTTGGCTTTGGAGTTCTGTGCATGGTTGTGAATTACAGAGGGCTAAGGGAATACTCTGGGGATTTGTGTTTTGTTGGAAAAAGGGGAGCAACTTCTTCCTACCTTAAGGGAAAGACAGAAACTGTAGCATAGAAGTTAACTTTAAAGAATTAATTTAGGTTATAAAAAAGAAAACCAGGATTTGTGGTTCATAGCACTAAACACAGTAAACTATGTGTGAATAAAAACATTTCCTCACATTAAATTCATTTATTTAATCCTATCACTATGTCTTTTGTTTTCCATTTGTTTACTCATTGTTATTTCATATTAAAGAATTTCAGAAGCAAATTCCTTAAAATATTTGAATGAAATTTCAACATAAATATTCAAAGATTGAATATCATCATTATTATTTTCTGGAAGTGGAAATCTTTGGCATAATGTATTCTCAAGAAACCTTTCTTGATTTGTTAAATAATTTACTTTTCTAAGAGAGTAAATCTTGTATTGTGGTCAATTAAAAAAAAAAAGCTTTCAACATTATAAATGACCAAATATGTAGATTTATGAAAACAAACTGGCCTTACTTTATATTGATATGAGAACTATACCTTAAGATATATGTGACTTCAAACTACTTTGTTTCTTTCAAATCTCACACAAACAACTTTCTTATAGGAAGGCCTATTCAAATATGACTTTTTATAGGTTAAAGCTTTTGTTCAATAATTTAAAACAAACTGTCCTATTCAGTGAGTATCTTTTTTTTTTTTTTTAAGGTCAAGTAAGGAGACATTTAGGAACCATAAAATATATCAATCCGTATTAGCAGAATTATGCAACCATCACAATAATTCAGTAAGATCATTTTTTATAACCCCAAGAGAATTCCCTCATACCTATCTGTATTTTATCTCCATTTATACTCTTATCCTTAGGAAACCGCTGATCTGCCTTCTGCCTCTACAAATTTGCCTTCACGAGCTATTTCATATAAATAGAATAATACAATAAGTAGTCTCTGGGTATGGCTCCTTTCACTTAACATAATACTTTTAAGGTTCATCCATGTTGTAACATAGTGGTAAGCAAAATAATTGCCTCACAATTGAGATATACATTTTCTAATCCCCAGAACCTGCAATTATTTTATGTTACCTGAAAAAAAAAAAAAAAAGAGAATTAAGGTAACAGACAGAATTAAGTTTACTAACCAACTGTCCTTAAAATAGATCATTCTAGATTATTAAGTGTTTCCAATGTAATCACAAACATCTTTAAATGTGGAAGAAGGAAACAGAAGAGTTAGAGTGGTGAGATGTGAAAAAAGATTTCACTGGCCATTGCTGACTTTGAAGACGAAAGGGAATTACAAAGCGAAAGATGTGGATGGTCTCCAGAACTAGGAAAAGGCCAAACGGATTCTCCTTTAGAGTCTTCAGAAAGGAATATCAATAGCCCTGTGAATTCTAGCCTAGTTAAACCTAGTTCAGATTTCTGAGCTCCATAAACTATAAGATAGTAACTATGTGTTGTTTTAGGCCACCAAATTTGCAGTAATGTGTTACAGCATCAATAAGAAAGTAATATAAGCATGTATCAGTTTAAGTTCTTTTTTAAAAAAAGTTTATTTTTATTTCATTGTGGTAAGAACACTTAACATGAGATCTTCCTGTTTAACAGACTTTTAAGTGTAAAATACAATATTGTTAACTATAGGTCAAATGTTTTCCAGCAGATTTTTAGAAGTTATACTTTTTGCATAACTTTTTATAACTATTGATTAACAACACCCCAATCAGCTCCTCTCTCTGGTCTCTGGCGACCACCATTCTACTCTTCCTATGAGTTTGATTATTACAGATACCTCATATAAGTGGAATCATGCCGTATTTGTCCTTCTGTGACTGGCTTATTTCACCTAACATAATGTCCTCACAAGGTTCATCCATGTCATGCATATTACAGAATTTCCTTCTTTTTAAGACCGGAAAATATTCCATTGTATGTAAATATCAATTTTCTTTTTTCATCCATCGGCAAACATTTGTTGTTTTCACATCTTGACTATTATAAATAATGATGCAAAGAGAATGTTGACATCTCTTTGTGATCCTGATTTCAATACTTTATGTTTATAAGTGGGGTTGCTCAATTGTAAGTTTTTTTTTAATTTTTGTGTGAAACCTCCATACCATTTTCCATAGCAGTTACATTATTTTGCATTCCTACTAAGAGCGTGCAAGGGTTCCAATTTCTCCACATCCTTGCCAACACTTTCTGTCTTTTATTTCCTTGATGATAGCCATCCTAATAGATGTAAGGTGGTATCTCATTGTGGTTTTGAGCTGATTTCATTCTCCTGATGATTAGTGAAGTTGAGCATCTTTACAAATACCTGTTGGCGATCAGTATATACTTTTTTGGAGAAATGTTTTTATTTAATTGCCAAATAGTAATCTGTTCTTGTATAGACCACATTTTGTAATATTTGCTAGTTGATGGATATTTAGATTGTTCTCAGTTAAGGCTGTCATTAATAATGCTTCTATGAATATTGTGTACATGTCTTTATGTGGACATATGTATTTGTTTCTCTTAATTTGATACTCAAGTGAATCTGGGGCTATAAGGTAAAATTTTGATTAACCATTGATATGATCATATGATTTTTATCTTTCAATTTGTTAATGTGGTATATCACTTTCATTGATTTTCAAATATTGAATCAACCTTTCATCCTAGGAATTAATCAACCTAATCATGGTATATGATCTTTTTAATGTGTTACTGAATTTGGTTTACTAATATTTTGTCGTGGATTTTTGTATCTATGTTAAATAGATAGAACTATAATTTTCTTTTTTTATAATGTTATTGTTGTCTGGTTTTGGAATCAGAATAGGTAGTCTCGTAAAATGAGCTTGGGAGCCTTCCCTGCTCTTGATTTTTTTGGAATAGTTTGAGAAAAATAGGTGATAATTCTCCTTTGAATGTTTGATAAAATTAACCTGTGAATCCATCTGGTCCAGGATGTTTATTTGTTGAAAGATTTTTGACTGCTCATTTGATTTCATTAGTAGTAATCAGTCAGTCCAGATTTTCTGTTATTTCTTGAGTCAGTTGTGAGAGATTGTATGTTTCTAGGAATATATCCATTTCTCCCATACTATCCAATTGTTGGCATATGATTGCTTGTCGTATTTTCTTATTTGTATTTCTGTAGAGTCAGTTGTCTCTTCTCTTTCATTTCTGATTTTATTTATTCTGGTCCTTTCACCTTTCTTTCTTTCTTTCTTTTTCTTTCTTTCTTTCTTTCTTTCTTTCTTTCTTTCTTTCTTTCTTTCTTTCTTTCTTTCTTTCTTTCTGATGAGTCTGGTTAAAGGCTTATCAATTTGTTTGTCTTTTCAAAAAACCAGCTCTTGGTTTCATTGATTATTTTTGTATTTTTTTGGACTCTATTTTGTTTATTTCTGCTCTTATCTTTATTATTTCCTTCCTTTACGCACTTTGGGGTTTGTTTGCTATTCTTTTTTTAGTTCCTTTAAGTTAAGGCTGGATTATTTATTTGAGATTTTTCTTGTTCTTGAAGTAGAGTAGTATTGCTATAAATTTACCTCTTAGGACTGTTTTTGCTGTGTCCCATAAGTTTTGGGTCATGTGTTTTCATTTTCATTTGTCTCAGGTATCTTTTAATTTTCCTTAATCTCATTGTTAATTCATTTATTGTTTAGGAGCATGTTATTTAGCCTCCTTGTTTGTATGTTTTTCAGTTTTTTTTTCTTATAATTGATATCTAGTTTCATATCATTGTGGTCTGAGAAGATGCTTGATATGATTTCAGTCTTCTTAAATTTATTGAAATTTGTTTTGTGGTCTAACATGTGATCTAACTCAAAAAATGTTCTACATACACTTGAGAACAATGTACATTCTGCTGCTTTAGGAAGGACTGCTTTAAAAATATCTATTAATTCCATCGAGTCCAATGTGTCAGTTAAGTCTGCTGTTTCCTTGGTGATTTTTAATGTGAAAGATCTTTCAGTTAATGTCAATGGGTTCTTAAAGTCCCACGCTGTGAATATTACTGTCAACCTTTATGTTAGTCAATATTTGCTTTACATATTTAGGTGCTCCTATATTGGGCAAATAAATGTTTACTAGGATTATATCTTCTTGTTGGATTGAGCCCTTTATCATTATGTAATGTCCTTTTGTGTCTCTTATTATACCCTTTGTTTTAAAGTCTATTTTGTCTGATACAAATATTGCTACCCTAGCTTTTTTCATTTCCATTTGCATGAAATATCTTTTTTCATCCCTTAACTTTTAGTCTCTGTGTGTCTTTCATTCTGAACTGGGTGTCTTATAGATAGTTTTCTTATCCGTACAGCTACCCTATGTCTTTTGATTGAAGCATTTAATCCATGCACATTTAAAGTAATTATAAATAGGTACATGGTTATTGCCATTTTTAAATTCATATTTATAGCCCCCGCCCTTCCCCCCTTTTTTAAAAAATGAAGTCTCTTTAACATTTCTTGTAACACTGGCCTGGTGGCGAAAAATTCTTTTAGCTTTTTCCTATGTAGGAAGCTCTTCATTTCACCTTCGATTTTAATGATAGCCTTGCTGGGTGGAGTAGTCTTGGTTGTAGGTCCTTGCTTTCCATCTCTTTGAATATTTTGTGCCAGTCTCTTCTGGTCTGCAAAGTTTCTGTTGAGAGGTCAGCTGGAAGTCTTATGTGAGCACCCTTTTAAGTAATTAGTTGTATTTCTCTTGCTGTTTTTAGGATTCTCTCTTTGTCTTGAACCTCTGACATTTTAATTATCATGTGTCTTTGTGAGGGCCTCTTTGCGTTCATCTCATTTGGGACTCTCTGCACTTCTTGGGTTTGTGGGTCTATTTCATTCACTAGGTTAGGGAAAATTTCAGTTATGATTTCTTCAGATAGGTTATCAATTTCTTGCTTTCTCCCTTCTCTTTCTGGTCCCCCTGTGTTATGAATGTTGGTGTGTTTGATGTTGTCCTAGAGGTCCTTTAAGCTATCCTCATTTTTTAAATTATTTTTTCTTTCTACTGTTTCAATTGGGTTACTTCTGCTACCTTGTCTTCCAAATTGTTGATTCAGTCTTCTGCTTTATCTGATCTACTGTTAATTCCTTCTCGTGTATTCTTCATTTCCATTATTGTATTCTTCATTTCTCCCTGGTTTGTTTTGTGATTTCCATGTCCTTTTTTTTTTATGTATACTATCTCTTCATTAAAGTTCTCACTGAGATCATCTATTCTTCTCCTAAGTTCATTGAGCATCCTATAACAAGTGTTTTGAACTTTGTATTGGGCGGGTTGCTTACCTCCATTTCATTTAGTTGTTTTCTGGAGTTTTCTCTTGTTCTTTTACTTGGGACATGCTTCTTTTTTTTTTGTTTATTTTTACTTCATCTCTGTGTTTCTTTCTATGTAATAGGTAGATCTGCTATGTCTCCCACTCTTGGAAGAATGGCCTTATGTAGTAGGTGCCCTGTGTGGCCCAGTGGTGCAGTCTCCTTGATCACCTGTGCCGGGTGCTTCAGAAGTGTCCTTTGTGTGTGTTGTGTGTATTCTCCTATCATAGAGACTTGACTGCTGTGGATGAGATTGACTCTCAGGCTGACTTGCTATTAGGATTGGCTATATTCACAGAGTATACACTGCTGTGTGGGAGTTGGCCCCACAGAGTGGAATTTGCCCCATTGAGCTCATATGACTGTTGAGAACACCCTTTCGGCTGCTGCTTGTGGCGTTAATCAGGTGGTGCTTTGTTGTGGTCTGACACCGGCCTCCCGGTGTATTGGTTCTGGTGTCCCTTGGGAGAGGCTTCCATGCAGGCCAAGTTAAGCTGATGCCTGTGACTGCCTGGGGCTACCTGGGAGGAACTACAAAGCTATTTGCAGTTGGTTGCTGCATGTGCTGGACCAGAGGCATATAATAGAGGCCACTCCAGGAACTGAGGCCAGCTGCTGCCACTAGTACTGGGCCTGGAAAAACTCAACAAAAGTCTAGGGTACTCCAAGTCTTGAGGCTGCCAGCCAGATGCCTGTAAGGCTGAGCAGCTGAAAGAGCCTCAAGCAGTATGTGAGTTGGGTAAGGCGAGGTCCCAGGGAGTCACCAGGGTTGGGTAAGTTAAGTTCTCCGGGTTAGTGCAGATTCAGATTTGGTGACAGTGCTGAACCTGTAGCTGCTCACAAAAGTCTCAGATCACACTAAGGCCAGCCTCAGGACTACAGATTGCCGAGATTTGTTCAAAAAATACTACAGCTCGAGCCAGGGCTGGTTGCCCACCACTGAAAGCAACTCCAGAGGTTTGTGAGCAGAGGCCTGTTGATTGCTGCTGAAGAAGGCTCTTGCCGAGAACTCCAGGTGGAACTTGTTGCCTGGCCAGGAAATGTCTCCAGCAATTCGAGAACTGGGTATGGTAGGCTCTCAGTGAATCACCAGAGTGGAATGAGAAAATTTCACCAGGCTAATTCAAATTCAGATTTACCTGTGTGCGAGAGGGTTCAACACAGGCAAAATGATACCTGCTTATAGGCTGCCCTAGAGGAGGCCTCAACAAAGGAACAATAGCAGTTGTCCCTCTAACCCTGAATCCACACACTCAGTTTTTCCCTGTATGTCTCTGGTGCCTCTTTAGTTGCTACATACGTTCAATCATGGAGAATATTACATGTGTTCTTGAAAGGAGGATTCTAGAGTCATTGTATATATTCAGTTAGCTCAAGTTTCTTGATTATGTCATTCAAATCTAAATCTTTATAAATTTTTTATCTAGTTGTTTTATTTGTAATTGAGAAAGTATATTAAATTCTAACTTATTGTCGAATTGTCTATTTCTCCTTTTAATTCCGTTGAGTTTTTGTTTGTTTCTGTGTTCTGTTCTTAGGTATGCAGATCTTTATAATTGTGATATTTACCTTATCCACTGACTCTTAAAGTCTATATAGTTTGTTATTAATTTAATCACTTCAGATTTCTATGATTATTCTTCTCATGGCACATATTTTCCAACATTTTACATTCAGTCTGTTTCCTTTGAATGAATATAAGGAGTATTTCTCATAAAAAATATAGAGATAATATGGTTAAATTTTGCTTTATATTTAGTCTGATAATTTGTGCTTTTTGATTGGGGTATTTAGAATGTTTATATAAGGACATTAATACTGCTGGGCTTATATGTGTTATTGTCCTATTTGGTTTTATACATCTACTCTCATTTTGTACTCTCTTGTTTCTCTATGATGCTCTTCTTTTGTGTTAAATAAATACTGTTAGTATACAATTTTAATTTTTCCACTAGCTATTTTACTATACTTTTGCTTTCCTTAGTTACTTTAGAGGTTATAATACATATTTTTTGTTTTATCACCATCTATTTTAGATTCATATCAACCAAATTCTGGTAAAACATATAAATAAAATTTTCCTCCAATATAACTCCATTCCCTGCTGCTTGTTTATGCTATTGTGTCTTATATGTTATGCATTAGGTACATTTAAAAACTAATTACAGTGCTGTAATTATTGCTTTATAAAATCCTATTTCTTTTTTAAAAAGTTAAGAGAAGAAATGAGAAAAATATATTTGTAGAATTGTTAATGTTAACCCACATATCAAAATTTCTAATGTTATCTATTTCTTCCTATTTATTTGAATTAAGATCTGGCTTTATTACCTTTCAGAAAGGGGAACTTCCTTTAGTATTTCCTGTAAAGTGAGTCTGCTAGCCACAAATTCATTATTTGCTTATAGAATATCTTTATTTTGCTATCATTATGAAGAATGTATATACCAGATATAGGATTTTGGTGACGTTATCATTTTCTTTTTGCCCTATAAATGTTTTTACTCTGCCTTCTATTGTCTATTTTCTCTAATGAAAATTTAGTGGTAATCATTTTGATGCTTCAACATAAACTTAATGAATTGTTTCTTATTGTGTCCAAGATTCATTGTTTGTTTTGGTTTTTCACAGTTTAGCTGTATGTCCAAGTATGAATCTATTTGTATTTATTTCATTTAGGCTGCCTAAACTTCTTGTATTAATGGTTCCATCATATTTGGAAAGGTTTTAATCATTTCTTTGATAGCATTTTTGTTTTTGTTGTTCCATATTCTCTCTTTCTCTGAGATTCTATTATGCTGGTTGATATACTTGATGTTGTCTCTCAGGTCTCTGACTCTCTGCTCTTGTTTCTACCATTTGTTATTGTTGTTGTTCTTTTTCTTCTTCAGATAGATAATTTATAATGAGTTTTCTATAAGTTTACTGATTATTTTATAATCTTGATTTTGCCATTGAAATCTGATAGTATGTTTTTTCTTAATTTTAACTCCAGAATTTTCTTTTTAAAGATATTGAAATATCTCCTTATTGAATATCTTTGCTATTCATTGTTCTCATAATTTTGTTTATTTCTTTAAATAAGTTTCTTTCTGTTCTTTGAAATTACTTATATTACATGTTTTGTGATTTTTATCTGTTAAATCTAATATCTAGAACACTTACCATTTCTTTTGACACACACACACACACACATACACACACACACACATCCTCTGGAGACAGGCTGCATTTTCACGTTTCTTTTCATTTTTTATTTTTATTTTTTGCTAAAAAAATGAATATTTCAGATGATATACTAGGTCTGAACTTTGTAATTTCTCCTGAAAATTATTGTTTTGTTTTTGTTTTTTTTTGTTTAGTAACTTCAAGCTTAAATCTGTGATATCTGTCTACTTTGAGTGAGGGGCCCAAGTAACTAATTCAGCCTCAGTTTTATATTTCCATGAGATAAGGTTAAGAGAAGGTCAATACAGCATAATTTGACTCTCTTCTGCTTAGAAAGTTCCAAATAAAATATTTTATATGATACCAACTCTGTTTTTGTTTGTTTAATGGCACAGATTACTTAAAACTGAACAGGTTTTAAAAATTCAAACCCTCCTCATATTCACAGTGTCCTTTGTCCTTTTTCTTTAAAAATTACAGAGAATAATAGGACATCTATGAGTAAAAAAGTTTCATTCTCTTAGATTAAAAAAATATGCAAATGCATACATACACTTACAAACATACCAAAATATTGAGCAATTTATGTCTTATAAATAAGGAAAACATATATATATATATATGAAATAAAATTAATATATTGCCAAGATAACAGAGGCCTACAGAAGATCTCATGTACTGGTAGCTATTTAAATATCTATTATTTAATACGTTAATCAAATAGAGAAGAAAGTATAGTTTATAGCATTTTGTTGCCTGTAGTAACACAATTTTAAGATGTTTAACATCATTGATATAGTTAACCTTGATAGTGTATCATGGGAAAATATATTATTTCAGTATATTTGCCCTCAGATTCCTTCCTACCCTTCCCCACCATTGTTCTGTTTTAAAAGTTGGCTAAATCCTAAAGACTGCATCTCCCGGGCTCCTACAATAACGGGTTTTGGCTGAATATGGTTACAAAAGCTTTGGCAGAAATTTAGAGAATGGTTAGGTGGATGAAACCAAGGTATACCTGCCTCTTCTTCCACCTTGGGAGGTAAGAGCACCATGTACTCTGTGGCTTCCATAGACATAGGCAGATTTGCGTGGGTCTCAGCATTTGTTGGGTGACTCTTATTTCTGAGTACTACTAATGTTGCCTAATCCTGGTTTTGTTTTTTTTTTTTTTTGCCTCCAGCCTTGTAGTGGCCATAGCTCCCTGCTATTGTTAAATCACTGTCACCTGCTCGATGTTTAAGTTCAGAATAACCAATTCTCTGCATTACATTTACTTGTTCTAGAAGTTGTTTTTCTGGTTAGACCTCAACTGATAGAGATTTTTAAAAAACATTATTTTATATTCTATTTGGTATTTAATCGTAGGATACTATTTCTAATTAGAAAAGAAAAACAATTTTGATCCAGGTGGTGATGAATATTTTTTATTTATGCTTACATTCTCCCAAATCTGTTCAGGTGCAATTAGCTTTTATCCGATGATTAATATCACAGAAAAAATTTTATTTGTATAGTTTTTAATTTAATTTAAATACGTATTACTATATTAGTAAAATTAAAGGCTCCTATATTCTTTGTCTTTTTCTCTTTACTTCTTCTTGCTTAGTTACTTCACAGGAATGTTTAAGAAATTCATGGTTTAATCCCAGCCAACTATCTAGAGTTGCAAAGGTGAACAGGGAAGCTTTTAAATAAAAGTGACACTAATTCTAATTCTTACAGCGTGCCTGTGCTTAACATGCTCCACAAATCTACACAGTCGACTTATTGGAATCCTACTACCTCTGCTTCGGTAGCAATGAAAGAACTCATTACAACTTTATTTTTGCAAGGTTTTAGAAATGACAATACATGATAAAATACAATTTAAAGATGATACATCTCCTAGTTAAAACATGTTTCTTCCAACCACAGTGAATAGATTAGAAAAAATAACAGAACTAATGTATTTTTAACAAATCCACACTTTCCCATATCTATTTTATTCTTTTAGAAAAAAGTATTAAATCAATGAGCACTCTCTTTGTCTTCCTTGTTATACTTTTCCAATATTAACAGTATGAAATTGTCAACAATATCCCAAAGGAATGATTTTTATTTTTAAAAAAAGCAAGCCCTAAAGAATTCTCCAAAGAATTTTCCCTTCATTTACTAGTCTAAAATTGTTTCCTTTTCACATGGTTAAATATTTAATGTGTTGCTGCTATATAAAAATCATTTTCAGGTTAATTATTCAAATCGTAAATTATTTTCCATATTTTTCAGCATTAAATACCACTTTATTTAACTAATTCAAAATTTGGATTGCTCAGAGAAGACTTTTGATGAGGTCGATTGTTCACTTGTACCATTGTTTCATTTTACATATCAACTTTTTAATTTGAGGCTATCAGATATCATAACTGAGAACATGAACATATCTAAATCAGTTTTCATTATGCCATTAGGCGTTCAAAGGAAATTAAGAAATGATGTGGTTTAGTTCAGAAGTCTTATATTTTGTGTCACGGTTCTGTTTAATGGCTTTTGTGAAGTATTGCTTCAATTCAGTTTCCAAAAAGCAATAAAGCAGAAGTTGTTTTTATAAAGCAGACAGAGAATTGATTCACTGATGTTGGGCATTTTCCAAATGTAATGCAGTATTTCCAAACTGTTACATATGTAATAATGGCTTTGGCATTTAAGTAAGCATTTCATTAAGTGGGTTGATTTTAGTTCTAAGGCTAGGGCTAGCCTAAGTAAATAATGAGATGGTGAGAAAGAATTAGTCATATAATTTTGTGTTGAAAATATCACCATTTATGTCTATATGAATCTATTGGTTTAACGGACTGAAGTGTTAAACCTCATTTATTTTTATTTTATAAATGCAAAGTTTATTTAAGTACTTTTTTTACTAAATTGTAATAATAGTAATAATAAGTTGTACATATCACTTTCAATTATCCATGATAAGAAATTATCATGATATTTTTTCTTGCATTTTCATATTAAACCATATTTACTTTTATTAAAATCCCACTCTTTCTCAGAATTGCTCTTAGCATTTATTGATCTATTTTTAAGTCAAATAGCACAAAGCAAAAGATGTCTCACTACTGTTTTTTTTTGTTTTCTCAATTCTCTAAAATAAGTGTAATTCACATTTTTTATCAACACTGAGAAAAAAATATATGTTTTATTTAATGATTCAAACTCCATTATTTTAATATTTCCATCAGCTCCCTTTATATTAAAAGATATCATACAATTTTTCAGAAATTGAGATGATTAGCTAGGAATTCTGATATTAAACTTTCTAAATGTAGAAAACTAACAAAAATTCAATGAAAGACAGGGTTCTTAGATGATAAAAATATATTTTAAATATTTAATTATATTTTACGGGCTGTAAGATAAAAGCTTGTTTCCCCTTAAATCACAGTTATAACGCTATAAGTCACTTAGAACTATAACAGTAGCATGATAAGGATTAACACTCTTTTCAAATTCTGTTCAACATTGTATGTTATGATTCATTTTGAGAATGGAGTACCTGTTGCCCGAAAAGAGTTAACTGGCTCTTCTTTTAATGGGGATTGCAAGTACTGTCCACTGAAGTTTGCTACCTTTTGAGTATGTATTGCAACTTGCCAAGCTAAGAAGGGATGCAGATTAACTAAAGAAGTTTTGTCTGGTTCATTATTTTCCTAAAGCATTGGCTTATTTTATTCTTAATTGCTGCTACTTATACCTTGCCTTACTCTTCTCAAAAACAAGAGAGGGATAAAATAATTCCAGGGGAATAGATGTTGTAAAAATCAAAGTTAAACAATTGAAATGCATACAGTGCTTGTAAAATCTTACCTCATGTTGGGTTCAATTAAGGGAAAAGCAAATTAAGGTGCAACAAATGAAAAAGTATCTTAGCTCAAGCATGTGCTCTTCAGTTTGAGAAATAAAAATAAAATAAAAAACAGAGTTGGCATCCTCAAGCCCAAAGAGGTTTTGGCAACCTTTTTTAAAGTTTTAATGCCTATCTCATTATTTGATTGCAATAAACATAAGCTTCCTTTTCTATTGTAACGTCACCTCTATATAAATTTTTGACATATATTAATTATAATCCATAAATTGAGTAACATTGTATTTATTTATTAAATTAGAATAAATCAAATGCAATTTAGATTTCTTAGCCTATTTTGCACATATTTGTGATGGAGAGTCATCCTTGCTTCCAAACCTGGGCCTGAAGGATTGCCAGTATTGAGGTCAAATAATAGCACAAGCTAAACTTTACTTTGGATTCAGAGGTGGTACCACCAAAATAAAGAATTGTAATGGCCTATGTACTTGAGTGGACACCCTGCCAAAAAGTCCTCAAATGTGGTACATTTTAATTTGATTCCAAGCATACATTCTTCTTTCTGGCAGTAGTTATATCTGTTTTGTTAGGATATATTTCTAAATAGACTGAGAAGTTTTAGCATCCTTATCCGCTTTTTTCTTAGATATTTAAAACCTTCTTTGTAGGCTATGGTTTATTCATTTTATTTTGGAGAATATTTCTCATGGGAAATTTATTTGCTAATCTGTATAAGTGCATTGAAAAAATAATCTAAATGATAGGACACAAGAGTTGAGCTCAAAGAATCATGCAGAAAATTGAGAATACAAAAGCTATTCAGCTAAAGACATTTAAACTGGCCACATTAATTATTCTAAAGAATAAATCCTTTTTCTACCAAAAAAAAAAAAACTGTTCTCACTAGTTTAGAGGGTTTTTTATTTAAGATTATGATTTTGAAATGTGAGGAGTTGGTCATGCAGTAAATAATACACATCCTTTCTTCATTTTCATTAAATTCAAATCAACAGCCTATTATATGGCCCCTACTTCTGACATATGATGGTATTATAAAGAAAAAGTAGCTGAAGTCACAACTATGAAAAAGGTAACAGATTTCCTGGGAAATAACATGTAAACAAATAAACTGTAACCAGTTATAACTCAATATATAAATTATAACTACCACCTTCATTAATCTTATAGTAGTGCTTGATCCAATCAGAGTAGAAATTAGCTGAAAAATAAGTACAACAGGAAAGGAAATTCTAGAAAGATGTCACAGTAAGAAGCACCAGGACTCTGTCTGCCCATCTAGACAACATTTACACTGGCAAACAGGAATAAAACAAAAATTCTTCAGAGGAAGGGTAAAAAGTTCAGAATTCGGTGTTGCTACAATATAATATTTAAAACATCATGTTTTCAATGAAATTTATGAGTGGAACAAAAAAATGAAAATATGACCTAAAGACAGCAAAAAGAGTGATAAATAGAAACTGTCTTTGAGGGTTCTCAGAGGTTGGATTTAGTGTAAAAAGCTGACAAAACTTCTATTATAAATATTTTCAAAAAATTGGAATTGACTATGTTTAATTTTTTTTAATGTAATGGTAATAATAATAAAAAAAAGAATCTGAATAAACATTTTGGAAAACAGTATTTTAGAAAATACTAAAAAGAGACAATAAATCCAGAGTTAAAAACTTCAATAAAAAAAAAGGTTTACAACAGATGTAAGGAACAGATTTGAGAAGGCAGAAGAAATAATCTATGAATTTATTAATAGATTAATATAAATTATCCAACCTGAAGAAGAGAGAAAAAAATGAAACTGCAAGAAAATCTATTTTATTTCATAGTATCCCCAAACTAGAAACAATCTAAATGTACGTTATCTTAGGGAAATGGAAATTTTGAAAAACTAGATGCTTTATAGGTTTGTTGTACAATTCTATAAATTTATGCTACAATTTTATAACATATAAATTCTACTTCAATGAATCTTCAGGAAAAAATATAAGCACAACCAGATAGAAAGTCAGATGATCCTGATTTATAAAAGGTTAACAAATTTGCCATTATTTCTTGATTGAGTAACTGATAGACTACAATAAAGTTAGTTGGTGGAGTTATTTTCTGGTTAATAATAATGAATGGAACTCTGACATCTCAAAAGTGAATCTTCTCTTTGATTAAAACTCTAGCGGACATTTATTGAATGTGCGTAGACTTACAAAACTTCAGCTAGGCTTCCAAGAGCCTAAATCATCTGGTATGTGCATGCTTACTTCCAGCCTCCTTTTGAAATATGTTGAATGCTTCCTCTCCAGTCACACTAGCTTTTTGATGTCAGGAGAAATCTTAAATGCTTTCTCAACTCAGTGGTCACATGATTATTGTTTCATTATCTCCAATGCTAACTCCAGTTATATTTGAATTGTCTTCTTAGACGTCTCTAACTCAGACTGATTATCTCTGACCGATGCTGGAACCAATCAATCTAAAGCAGATTCTCTCTGTTATTGTGTCTATTATGTATGTCATATTTCTAATATTACTCTGCAGTTTTCTCCATATTTGTTATCATAATTAATTATCTTATATTTTTGTATGTTTCATTTCTCTTCTTTTCTCAAGACTATAAGTTTTATAAGTATGAGAAGCAGACATTTTAAGACCGGCGGTTTTCAAATTTTGATCTTTGGACCTTAAGAATTACTGAAAACTTTTCATGGGGTACACAATGTCACTAGTATAATCAGAAAAATAGCTTAGATGTTATTTGCTTATTTATTGTATTGACATGTAATGGGGCAAAGCAATGGTGTATAAAGTTGCTGGTTTATTAGTATAAATCAAGGTAAATTCTACTATTAATCATCATATTCTTTGCTAGTTCATACATGCAGAGAAAAATTGCCACACGCACATAATAATGTCCTTGATAGAGCAACAAAATTATTAATTTTATTAAATTTCATCTTTTTAATATCTTGTTCACAAAATATAAAGTACACAAAAAGCGCTTCTGCTGTATACTGAAATACAGTGGTTTTCTTGATGAAAAATAGTGTGTGATTGAGTTTCTGACTACTCTAGCCACTTTTTATGAAGCACCCTTTTTGGTTGAAATGGTGGCTATCAGACAGATTGTGGTTGTTCATATATGAATATTTGGAAGATATTTCCTAAAAAATAAATGAAGTTAGAGATGCTACTAAGAAAACAAATATAAGCATTTGTTGCCAGTGATATTATTTTAGCTTTCAAGTGAAAACTAGAATTTTAAAATCATCTATGCATCACTGTTAGCTTGATAGATTCCCAATTATTAAATTAAATTTAATTTAATTGTTTATTTTGGACAATCTTTCTCATGAGAAATGTATTTACTAAAATACATAAAGTACATTGAAAAGATAATTTAAATGATAGGACATGAGAGTTGAACTCAGAGAATCGTGTGAGAAATTGAGAATACACAAGCTATTCCGCTAAAGATCAACTAAACTGGCCAAATTAATGATTTAATATAATTGTTCATAATATCAATGAATATAATATTGATAATGTATAAAAAAGTGTTAGTATTCAAAAGATCTGAATAATTCAGTAAAACAATCTATTATAAATGACCAAGGCAAAATTATGCATGAGGAAAAAATAACTATTTGAAGTGCGAGATAGATCAATGGCTTTTAATGTAACATTAAAAAAATTTCATTTATATGGTGTCATATTTTAAGTTATAACTACTAGTAATCAAGTTTTGGAGTAGTATCAGAGTTAAAACACTGCTAGGGAAAAAACATACATTACGAAAGATGGAAAGTCTCAAATCAGTAATTTAATTTTTTACTTCAGGATCCTAGATTTAAAAAAGACCAATATAAACTGAAAGCAAATAGAAGAAATAATAAGAGCAGAAATCAGTAAAATTGAAAATAGACAAATAATATTCTTTAAAATTGATAAAACAAAGAGCTGATTTTCAAAAATTTTAATAAAATTGACAAATCTCTACCGAGACTGATAAGAAAAAATAGAGAGCACAAAATACCAATGTCAGCAATCAAGCAGAGACTATAATTACAAACCTTGCAGGTATCATAAAGATATAAAGTAACACTACCAAAAAAAACACCCTCTACATACATAAATTTGAAAACTCAGATAAACTAACCAATTCTTTAAAAACAAAACAAAAAAATATTACAACTCATCTATCATAAAATAAATAATTTTTAAAATTCTTTAATTATTAAGAAAATTGATTTAATAGTTAAAAACTCCCAAAATAGAAATTTCTAGTCTCAGATATTTGCCTGGAAAATTTTATAAAACATTTAAAGAAGAATTGGCATTTATCTACATAATTGCTTTTTGAAAATAAAAGAGGAAAGAACATTTCTAAATTTATTGTATAAAATCACTATTACCTTGATACTAAAATCAGATGAATGCAGTACAAAAAACACAACAAAACAAAACAAGAAAACAAACAAACAAAAACTACTGATCAATATAATTTACATAGAGGAACAAAAAAATCTTAAATTAAATATTTGCAAATATAATTCAGCAATATACATAAAAAATAAAATATGTGTACACCATGATTAAAGAGAGTTTATTCCAAGAATGTGATAATGGTTCAGAAAAACAATCAATGTGACCCACCATATAATAGGTTAAACATTAAGAAATAAGATCATATCAATATTACATTATATCATATCATTACAATTGACACAGAAAAAAAAATTGACAAAATTCAACACCTTTTCCTGATTATAAAAAAGCTATAAAACATAGAATAGAGTATGATAAATAAGAGCATTAAAAAAATAAACTACAGCTTACACTGTAGTTAATAGTGAAGAAAGAAATAATATTTTCCCTGTGACATAATTGTTGATACAAAAAAAAAAACCCTCAAGAAATATAGAAAAAAGCTTGAAGAATTAATAAGTGAGTTTACAGAGGTCATGGATAAAGGATAAATATACAAAAGTGGTTGTATTTTTATAGTTTAATAATGAACATGTGAGTACTGACATTTAAAAACTATATAATAGCAATTATAATCACTTAAAAAAAGTAAATCACTTAGGGATGAGTCTAACAAAACATGCATAGGACTTGTATGTTGAAATGATAAAACAATGATAAACCAAATCATGAAAAATCTAAATAAGATTAAAGGCATAATATGTTAATAGATTGAAAACTTGACATAGTAACAATGTTAATTCTACTCAAAATGATATACAGACAATACAATGCCCATTAAAATCTCAGCAAGATTTCTTTGAATATATATAGACAAGATAATTTGAAAATTTATTTGGAAAGTTAAAGGAACTAAAATGGCTAAAACAATTTCAAAAATAATGAGAGGTAATGGTGAAGGGATATAATATTGTACTGTATTGATAGAGAAATAGATATATAAATTAATGGAACAGAATAGAGAACCCAGAAAGAGATACACACAAATATCCAGCAGATTTTTTACAAAGTTGTAAAAGTGATCCGATGCAGGAAAGATAGCTTTTCTAACAAAAAATGGTCCTAGGGCAACTGGACCTCCAAAGACTGAAAATATGAACAGCAATCTAGATCTTCTCTCTCATACCAAATAAGTAAATAAATAAATAACTCAGGTGGATCCCCAACTTACACAAGAAATGTTATAAACTTAAAAAAAAAAAAGGCTAGGAAAAAAAGCTCAGAACTTTAGAGGTAAGCAAAAAAAGTAAAAAACATAACTGATAGAAGTAAAAAATTATAATTTGACTTCAGCAAATTAAAGCCTTTTTTCTGCAAAAGTCCTTGTTATAGGAATCATCAGATAGGCTAAGTGAAGAAAGTTAATACCTAAAAATTGCATACTGCATAATTTCATTTATACAACATTCTTGAAATGTGAAAATTACATAAATAGAGAATAGGTTAATGATTTCCAGGAATAAGGAGGAGATGGGGTGAGGGTAAAGTGGGTGTAGTCGTAAGGAGGGTGTGGCCATACAGGATCCGTATGCTGATGGAAATGTTCTATAGCTTAACTGCAGTGATGTCTATATCTTAGGTGTGACATTGTACTATAGTTTTTCAAGTTGTTACCATGAGAGAAAAATAGGAAAAGAGTACAGAGATCTTTTTGCATTGTTTTTTTACAACTGCCTGTGAATCTACAATATCTAAAAATAAAATATTAAATAAGATTTTTATTTTTCAATTTTAATACAGTATGTATTTATAGCAATAACTCACATATAAAGCTCTTTGGGGTGCTCAATAGTTTTTAAGAGTGGAAAGGTGTCTCAAGAACAATATGCTTGAAAACTACTATTCACAGCAATCAGTGATACAGAGCAGCTCCCATTACAAAGGTTAGTACAAAATGCATAATAAATATATGTTGAATAAATGTATAATTTTAAAACAGCTATATGATTAATAGAATACATGACTAACACGATATTTTAGTTAAATTTTAGGAGACCTGATGTTTGGCTGCCCAGACTTCTATAGTTGATAAAATTTTAACTATTTTCAGAGTCTAGTTCTAAGCATGGAAGTTCAGAAAGCTGAATTTATCACTTCACCTAAAGGGTAGATTAATGACGCAATGGTAAAACAACAAATTAGCAACTTTTAAAATCACCTTTTTTCCAATATCAAAAATGTTATCAGTCAAGATAGGTTCAGTTATGCTGTGGTAGAAAGTAAGCCTAAAATTTCAGTGACTTAACCAATAAGGATATATTGTAATCCATATTCAGAGAAACACCTGCAGAACATGCACTATCTGGCAATTGTTAGTTTATGGAAGAAAGAAGGGACGTAGTGACGCATGATTTCTTGAAGTTTTGGTCCAGAAGTGACACATAACTTCTGCTCATATATCATTTACCAAGATAAGTCAGATAACCATGTTTAACTTTAAGAATGCAGTAAAATTTGTTCCTATTAAGTGTCCTGGATCAGAGGATTAGAAAATTGATAAACTAAGCTGATATTTACTACATGGCATTCCAAATAAACTGGCAGCCATCGAATTGCTATTAAAGGAAGAGCAAAGCAAAAAAAAAAAAAAAAAATCTAAGCAGCAGGGAATTTCATTAGAAAGAGATGGGGTGAAAGGATTCTTTTTGTTTCACAGAAGATTTAACACTGGAACTCAGTGGTCAATAAACACTGAAAAGTCATATTCTCCAATTCTCCATTATTATGAATGCTATTTGGCCTCCCAACTTAAATGATAACAGTAAAGGGTAGGAAACTCCACTGATGCTGGAATTAGGATAAGAGACACAAGTAAACTATGTTTCTCCTTTACCTTAAGTTGATTATTTAGCTTTTATTTCACAGAGTAATGTTTTCTGGACTGCCTAGAGCAGGTAACATCTACGCAGGAGAAAAGATTAACGCAGGCCCTTTTCTAGAGTTTGTGTCTCCAAATAAGTAGTCCAGATTCTACAATCTGCTCAAATATATTTGTAAAACAATGCATACCCTCTACCCCAGTTACTCACAATGTACATTAGCATGTTAAAAACCTCTGAGAATTTCTACAGCAAAAAACCTATTTAATGCCTAAAATGTGACAATGTCTAGATGTTGAGTTTACATTAACTCATTTTAATGCTTAAAACTTCATGAGATAGGTAAATAATTATCCTCATTTTATAAATCTATTTGTTTTATAAAATCTATAAAATTCTATAAATTTTTCCTGAAAAATTCCTATTTTTCTTTAATGGTGGTTCTTCAAACTTAAAAGAGATTTGGGGTTGTCTGAAATAAAATGGAGCTAAAAGAGGCAGAACGAATATTGGTTTATATAGTAGAACTTGAAATAGACCGTGCTGTCCTGAGGGACCTTAAATGTATTATTTGATAGTTTAAAATAAAACATTTTTTATCTCTTCTGATCTGAATGGTCCACCAATTAATCATCACATTGGATTATTCCATGGGCAGAAAATTATTCTTTTCTGACACTGAGAATTGAGCCAGAATTGGGAAAGGTTCTCCAGTTTATGAGTTAAGAGAATTAGGTAATTGTTAATTCGAGAAAAACATGATGTAGAATTGAAGGGATGAGGTGAAAAGAGTAAATATCAATTTCACCAGAGGCAAAGTAATAAAACTCTGGAAGATGGGGAGTGATCTGGGGTTTCAAGGTGATCTCTGGATATCAGGTATTATAAAGGAAAAGAGCAAACACCGGAGTGTCTAAATAATGGTTCTCAAACTCTTGAATGCTTCAATAAGTGAAGATTGCTGCCTCTCCTTCTCTCTCTTCCCAACACACTATTTTTTATGTTTGGGGTAGAGCCCAGATTTCAAGATTTTTATTGAACTGTTTGCTTGCTAAATTTTTTGAATCATTGTTTTGTAATTGCCAATATATTGCCACAAAAGAAGTCATAGTATAAAGACTACAAAGACAACTTTTATAATTTTGCTTTGCATTTGAGAATGAGTAAGGCGAAGCCTCTCTGTCCTATGAGTTGTGGAATCTTTGCTTCTAGTTTAAGAATGGTTTCTAGGAGAATTTTCTCAGGCCATTCTTGTAGCCAGAAGTAATTTTGAATTCAAAGTCTCATTGTAAATATCTTGCTTTCATTCACTTTTTGATTAAAATAAAGTATCTATCTCTATATACTTATTTGATGAAAATCAATAGGTTTATAACAATAGTATATAACTAAAGGATTTTTATTAACAGTGCACGACAAGTTATATTCCGTTTCAAAAATGTCAATGAATATTCAATAAGTAAAGGAAACTATAAAATCTACTGTTTAAATTATTATGTCATGACTTTCCATTTAATATAAATTTGAATAAGTGTTTATAATTTATTGAATATTTACATGCATTTTCATGTGGGCAAAAAAGTTTAAACACTTCAAATGTATATTCATTTGGAATATTATTTAAGGATGAATAATATAAATATTTGTGTAATTTAAAGTTATGAGACATATGCAACATATACATGAAAAATATAACCAGATTAATTTAATCTTGATAAGTATGAATTTCCAAATCTGAATTGAATTACTAAGGTTTCAGAACATATATATCACTTAAAGGTGTAATTAATAGCAAATGTGTGAAAAAGCTAAATCTAAGTCTTGACATTTTGCTTATATAGGAGACAGATATTTTATTTTTAGCACAAAGATTGATTTTTAATACTCAGAAAGGATTGCATTCTTATTTTGTGTTTATTCCAAGGCTCAGATTTTGTAAACTTGGCTTTCTTTATAGTGCCATTCCCTTGAGATTCTTTAAGAGAGGAAAGCAAATCATCAGTCAATATTTAGACTTGGGCATTCTTCTGATTAATAGAAGGGCTAGTACTAGGTCTCCTCAGGCACTTTGCACAATATTATAGGTTTACCCTCAGTCAGACAATCAAAAATCATCATAAGTAATTGTAACTCTGATTTTTGGCAGCTTTCGCTACATTTACTTGTCAACTCCGATGCTTAAATAACTGTCTTACTGCTATTACGTTCTTTAGTCAATTTAATAAGCCTTTTATGTTTTTTTTTCTAATGTGAGGTAAGATAATACAAATGATACCAAGGAAACAGTTTGTATTCTGTATTGTTAGTCCTTAGTTTAGAAAAATAGAATAATAGAATTACAGTTTAGACTGCATCAACTAAACATCATTTTAATGATTGGAAGGCAAGGCATATGCAGCTGATGCTGCATTAGAAATAGATTATGACTTACCACAGACATGGGACATTTGTTTCCCTGGGATAAACAACATGATTCATCAACTGGCGACAAGCCAAGAAGAAAAAAATAATTCTAACAAAAGTTAGGACTATGGTGGCGTAGTATACTTAAGAAGTTTCAATATGTTACCTCTTAACCCAAATCTATTTAGAGAGCCCCCATTACAAGTTTAATATAATTATAGAGTGTTTTATAACATAAACTACTTAGGATAACTGATATAATATTCTCCCATACCCTTGTAAACTTTATAGTCACTAAACAACCTTCTTAAAAACTCAGTTTTATTGGTTGTTGAAAATGTAAATAACCATATAACAAATCCTTCATATGACAAAATCAAGTCACTCTTCTCCTGCTGTAACCTTGGTTTCACTGCTGATAGTAATTATGGTTTTATGAATTGGTAAACGAGTTTGGGGGGATACTCTCTATTAACACTTACTGCTACTGTAATGCTATATTTTTGCCTGTGGGATTGGTCCTTGGTTATTTGTACTCAGATCCTGCTGGCTCCAATTTTTTGTCTTTAAAAACTTTTATTTCTGTGCTTTATATATGTATAAGATTATTCATTTACAGTCTATATCCCTGGATCATATTCTTCTATATCTCTGTCCAACCTGCTTGTCTCAATCCTCCTATTTTCTTTCTGTAGTACTGGTATCTGCTATCAAAAGCCTGACACATCCTGGTAACATTCTTTTGACTTCAGGTTTTGGATCATTCTTAATTCCACCATAAATGGTATTACGGGCAGAATAGTGTTCTTCAAATTCTCATGTGGAAATACTAACACCCAGTCTGTCAGAATGTGGTTCTTTTGGAGACAGAATCTTTAAAGAGGTAATTAAAGTAAAATGAGGTCATTAGGCATTAATTCACTATGAGTAGTTATAGAAGAGGAGATTAGGACACAGACCCACACTGAGGGAAGAAAATGCAAAGACACAGGGATAGGTGACAGGCATCTGCAAGCCAAGGAGATTTCTCAAAAGTAACCAACTCCGACAGCACTTTGATCACAGACTTGTAGCACCAAGAATTGTAAGGATATACATTTCTGTTGCTTATGACACTCAGTCTGTATATTTCATTTTGGCAGCCCTAGAAAGCTAATACAGGTGGGTTCACCTAGATATATATAGTGAATTGAGAACACACCTTAATCTCTGTTCTATCTCCTCTCTTCTCCACTAAAGTCCTTCTCAAAAATCAAATTAGAAGGTACAAAATGATGTACAGCTGACAAGAAGAATAGGAAAGATGATAACTGCTGATGAAAAACAATGACAAATGTTGCAAAGCAAATGAAGATATGCCAATTTAGCTGAAACTTTCTATGTTGCATAACAAGAAGGTAATGAGAAACAAGATACTTTGGGGACATTCAGAAATTATAAGTAGAACAAGGCAGGGTTGTGAAATGTAAATCAAAAATAAAAGATCGGTTAGAAATCTTCAAAGTGTGGTTAAAGTGCATCAGATCTCCTATTCTACCTTAGCACGGTCATGACATGAGAGGATTGCTCCATGAAGATTTTCAGACCAAAAGATTCCCAAGAATTAAAGATATCAGGCAAAAAGGAAAGTTACGAATGAAGGCTAAAAAAGAGATTATAGGAAGTAGAAATCTATATTTTTGAGTGATGAGATTCTCAGCACTCTTTCTCATGTTGGCTCTCAGATAATTTAAGTCAGGCATATTTCATTCTGGCCCTCTGGTAGAACTTTGAAGATTTCTGATACTAAGATTTGAATTTTCTTTAACACCATTCCCAGCCAACATACAGGGAACAATAGTGAAGTATAAACTCCATCCAAGGATGGAATTTCCAAATAAATATTAAAGTGTCTCATATCAGTGGACATCAGACAGCTGAGAAAAGCCTTAATGTGAAAAACAATATTCAGAATTAATAAAAGTATAATTTTTTTAGGAAACAGAAAAAGCTACAGAGAACAAAATAAGTCAAAGAACTTAATAGTTATAGAGAAAAAATAAATAAATCTATTAAAAAAGAGAAAAGAATATTCAGAGAATGAGGAAGTATTTTAAATTAAAAAAAATGAGAGCAAACTTTTAAAGCTTAAAAGATAGAAAGATAAGTTTGAAGAAATAATCTACAAGTTGGCAAAAAATAATAAGGAGCTAGAAAATAGAAAATTAGAACATTGATCTTTAAGTTTTAATATTCATTACCAGCCTTTACAAAAAGAAAAAAACAAATATAAAGGAGAAAAATAATGAATACAATTTTATAATTAAATTTTCCAGAACTGAAGTAATGAAGGAAAACATTATCCATATCAAGGAACATAATATTTAGTTTAAAGAACTACAAAGGAAGGAAGTTTAAAAGCTTATAGGATAAAAAATACACACACACACAAATAACAATCACACTGGTCCTGGAATGTAGCAATGACATAATGGCAAGATTGGAAGCAAGATGAAAAAGAAAGAAAACAATTGCTTCAAATTTCTCAAAATTTATTAATTTTCATGGATATACAAAAGGATATTAATTATTCTCAAGGATTATTATTTCAAATCTAATAATTCTATACCCAAACTATTTAATAATGAATTCTTATTGAAATTTTGTCTAACACAAACAAGATTTTTTTTTTTATCAAACTTTGATGTTTAACTAAACTACAGAAATTTCCAAGGAAATGGCAAAAACTAGTTTTACAATTGGTGTACCCCTCAACCAGTTTAAGTGTGAGGTGAAAGAGATATTTTGAGGAGGAAATCTCTATATGAGATTTTGGAGACATCTCTGTTGTAATCCTCACCAACTCCTCCATCAAGAGAGAGGGATGTATAGTATTTGCTTCAATTCAAGTCTAGTGAAGGATTCAGCTTAATCACTGCAGAAATTAACATATGCCCTGTGTAGTATGAAGTCATTGTAACATAAACTCTGGCTCCTGCCCAGAAGATAAAATGTAGGCAGAGAACTCATATGAAGTTTATCCAAATCATGACTAATTTTCTATAGCAAACTAAAAATTTTTGGACTCTTCTTCCAGATGTTTCTTACAGACCATAGTGTGCTGAGAAATAATCTGTCTTTTATAATCAAAAGAGATGGTGACAGATACCTCCCAGACAAGAAATTTCTCAGGATATTCTCTCAGGAAGTATATTTAAGACTTCCTAAAGTATAGCCAAACCATCCTTTAACAAAAACACAATTGGAAAATAAAGTTAATTAACAGGAAATCTGTGTTTAAATTGTCACCCACATCAAAATACACAGTATTCACTATTTCCACTGGGTAATGAAAAGTCTGGCCATCTGGATTATCTTTCTAGGATTTAGTGTGTGCATGGAGGATCATTTGTATCACATCTTCAGCTGTGTGCTTTGTTCCTTGGGTTATTTTGAGACTTCAGTTACATTCTATTAAGAAATATATTTTACTAAGATTCTCTACCCTCTAACCTCAGGCAAAGATCTTTTCTCTTACTCATTATTCATGTTTGTTTGTTTTCCTATTTTTGTCTTTACTATTGATGTCAATGTTTTTCCCTTTGCTTGCCAGGGTTCCATTTTTATCTTCCTCTGAAGTCTCTCTAAGCAGCCATCCCTCAAATCTTCTCATGTTATACTATATTCCTCTATTACAGGTATATGCAACATGAGAACTTAGTTATGACTCTGGAAAAGAATTATCTATATCTTCATTATTCCATTCAAGTAAATGAAATATTCTTTAACAGAGCTAAAAAAGTATTACACTCAGTACTATTGTCTCCTATCTACTAATTCCTTGGGTACCTAGTTAGACATAATAGGTGCCTGTTTTCATGGGTCTGGTATTTTTGGATACCCAGATGACTATAATTATATACTCCTTCCTCAACATTATGAAAGCCAGTTTTTGAAGCAGACTTCCTGATGTACAGCATACTAATCATCCTGTCACCCTAAACTACATTTTTTCCCTTCTACTATTCTCATTACCATTTCATCCTAATGCATTAAATGAGATAGTGAGAAAATACAGTTCTAGCTAGCAACTCTGAATGTTTCCCCATAAATGAATTCTTTTCTTTTAGAAATTTAACCAGTAAATGTTAAATTTTTAGTCACCAAATCATGTATGTAGATGACAAATACTTTTCTATCTGTGTATGTGTGTTATACTGACAACTTAAAATCTACTCTCATTTAGCACTGATGCTTTCAGAGATGAGAAGAAAATGAGTTGAAAACCAAGGAAGATCTGAGTAGAAAAGTAAACTAGAATGTTTGTTTTCAAATATTTTAAAGCTATAAAAACCAAAGAGGATATATTGTAAATATTTTTCAAGTAGTAAATAAATGAGCAGCAAATTCCTTGAAACTAAACCAGTAAAAGCTTTTTATATAAATATACATATATATAAATTCATGTGTAGTAAACAGAATGTATACCTTCTTTTTATCCTTGCATATTTGTTGGCAGAAAGAGAATGCAGAAACACTAATATGGGTTTCCAGGATTAACTTTATTAATAAACTTTTAAAAATTAAGCAATATTTAATAGACTTATCCAGTATTTAAATAAGCTTGTATCATGTGATTTGTTGTTCTCAGTTTAAAATTACTCAACAAATGAAGAGCATGCAGTGTTGTACTTTTAAAGATTCTGATGATATTCAAATAATTGTACTGCCAAACAGAAACCTATATTAGTAATAGTTGTTTTTTTTTAACGTTTTTCAACCAAGTCATGGCACTATAGAAATTCAGAACTCCACTTCTTTGTGAATGTTTTCATTGTCTTTTCATATTTTTTTCCACTCTAGAAAAAAATTTCTCTATTTTTAAACCCAGATATCACTGCTTAACAACGTGTTGAAAAATTCAAACAATTATGGAGAAATCCATTAAAAAAATTGGTCTTCAAAAAAAGTATAGGACCTTTCAAAAGAAAAAAGATTATGACGTTAAACAGTACACTTCGATATACAAAGGCTTGAACTATGTTTATAAATTCCATATAGAGTTCAATAGTCAATAAATAGTCTATTTGTTTATTAACTCAATCCATACGATATTTTATTCTATCAAGTAGGAGAATAGGCAGTTTGAAGACAGCTTCTTCTTGAAATATTTATGATGCTCTAATATCTCTCAAATCTGTTTTTGATTTTTCATCAACACAGTATTTTTTCCTTTATTTATTCATTTATCTTAGGTTAATCAGTTACTATGTAATCATCCCTTGATATATAATTAAAAACAAGTCGCAGTTTTTGTCATCATGGAACTTAATATCTAGAGAAGTATACAGACCAATAAGCAGCTGTTTACAATATGAGTGACATAACTTTTCGGTAGTTCAGGGAAAGCTCATGAGGAAAATAAATAGGATTTGGTTATTGAAAGGGCGAAGTTGGGTTAGAGAAAAAGTGAAGAGATAGTCTAAGCAGAATAAATGGTTTATGCAAATACCCTGACAGAAGCAGTCAAGGAAATGGAACCTAAAAGTCTGTAGATACTGGTGAAACCATGGTTCTGAGGAAATGTAAATATAGAGGCAGAAAGTGAAATAAATGTTAGGGAATAAGTTTAAGAGATAAGCAGGGTCAGATTAGAATGGTTCCAATAAGACATATGTAGATGTTCAATGTGCTTTTTAGAAAGGTTATTTTGTCTATAGAATGGAGAATAGATTAAAGTAGTATAAAATTGTCACCTGAGAAACCACTTAGTAAATAATTACAATAATCCAACTGAGAAATGATTTTGAGTTGGGGTTTGGGATGCAAATAAACTGAAGTAGATGGAGTTGAGATATATTTAATAGCTACAGGACAGGAGTTAGTGATTGATTAGGGAGAGTGATGGTGAGAGATGTAGAAAATTTGAAGTTAATATTCAGATTTCTGGTTTGATAAACTATGTGGATCTAGCAGAGTTTGGGAATTAGATGACTGTTCAAGTGAAGATTCCTAATATTTATTATAATAAATGGGTCCAGGGCTAAAGAGAGAATCAGGACTATAAGTGTGGAATTAGCTTAAAGACGATCTTTAAGGTGTAGAATATAAACCGAGGATTGTTTCTTTGTCTGTGAGTTAAAGAGTAGATTTCAGGCTACATTCTGGGAAGGGACTCCCAAAAGAGTTACTAGAAAGAACTGGAAGGAGCTGCGAGGAAGACATACCAGCATCTCACTTTTGGTCTAGATTCTAGATGAGCTGGAGAAACCCAAAAATCTTCCCTGCTGTCACCATTGCACTACATGAAGAGGAAGTTCTTGGAAGAACTCAACATGCTGCCAGTAGTCTTGCTGGAACAGACCACGTGAAGAAGAGAAAAGGTTTGCAACTACAGATAAGAAGATTCCGACTGCTCAGTTTCTTGCAGCCTCTTGAGGCCATTTAAGTGAGTCATTGATTCTTATGGTGTTGAAAATGAGACAGGAGCTGAGAAAGCTGTTAGAAAATCCAGATGACTCACAACATCAAGAGGGTTGGAGTCATGTATTGCTAAACATAATTCGGTATGGCGTGGTTTGCATCGGTGTTGCTGTATGTCTTTGAGTTTATCTATTCAATACACTGCACTGAAAGAAGTAAAATGTAACATGATCAGTAACGTCCAGGTCCTAAAAGAACATCTTAATGCAGAAAGCTAAGTGTTTCCACATCCTTGCATAGAGAATTACAAATTATAGTTGGGTAGATGAGACTATACAGAAAGAAGAAATAGCCTAGTTAAAAGCATATAAGCAGCTTCTGGGTTTGTTAATACTGAAGGGAGAATGCTTTCATCTCCACCATGGCTAAGCTGATCCAGAAGAAGTTACAGGGAGAAGTGGAGAAATATCAACAGCTACAGAAGGACTTGAGTAAATTCATGTCAGGGTGGCAGCAGCTCGAAGCACAGCTAACAGAAAATAATATCATGAAGGAGGAACTGGCCCTGCTGGCTGGGTCCAATGTAGTCTTTAAACTTCTGGGCCCTAGGGGAGGCTTGGGCCACTGTGGGGAAGAGGCTGGACTATATCACAGCTGAAATTAAGCTTTATGACTTCCAGCTCCGGGACCTCAAATGGCAGTCAGAACAACAGAGGAAGATCCTTGCTCAGCTGCAGCTGGAGTTCCTGCAGGCCCAGGCAGCAAAGGCAGGAGCTTCTGGGAAGGCCTGACCCCGTGGTGGGAAGAGAAGGGGAGGGAATGAGGTAGCTCTAAGATCTATACCATAGTTAATAAAATGAAAAAACCGGGCCAAAATATATATATATATATATATATATATATATATATATATATATATATATATATATATAATCATGCTAAACAAAATAACTCAAAAAAAGTTGAAAACCACATGATGTTACTTATATGTGGGATAAAAACCTAAAAGCAACAAATAAACAGAGAAAACAAATAGAGATTCATGAACACGTACAATAGACTAGTGCTTATTAGAAGGTGGAGGGAAGGAGGATGTAGATGGGCCAAAAGGGGTCAGATATGTGGTGACAGAGAGAAATCTAACTATGAGAGGTGAACACACAATGCAATGTATATATATGGCTTGCTGTTGAATTGTACATCTGAAACTTTCCGGATTTCATTAATCAATGTCGCCATTATAAAACTAACTAACTAACTAACTAACTAACTAACTAACTAACTAACTAAATATACATTGGAAAAATCTGAAAAAAAAATAAAGCATACGGAAGTAAGAAAGCATACAGCAGTAATTTAAATAACTGTTGGATTGTTACAAGAAGTCCAGGATATCCAGAGAGGAGCTAGAATAAATGGACAAGAATAATATCATAAAATGTTACTCCTTCTCTCTCTGGGTTGAGACAATATTTTATTCTCAAGGATAATCTATTAACTAATTATAGGCATGAATTTATATAACGTTTACAATTTGCAAAAATATCACCAGCAATGTTAAAAAGTAAAAACTTATGAGGGAGATATTGGACAATGAGAAACCTCTACAGAGAGATAAAGGAGTCAATAAATTATTGTACTAGTCAGGATAGAGAAAATAAATAGTTAGACTTGGATGACAGTGGAGGACAAGAAAAACAATCATGCCACAACTACTGAGTTAAGTAGGAGCAGTGACTATGACCTGCAAAGGCTAAAATATTTACTATCAAGTTTTTAAGAAAAAGTTTTTTGATCCTTGGTTTACACTGCATTTTGTAGAATCAGAGATGATAAGTTATAGATAGAATCTTAACCTACAAGCGATTTTATGTTTTAGGATGGGGCACAGTCATGCTTATGGGTGTAGGAGAAGGTTCATTAAAGATATTGGAAAGAACAAATCACCACAGGAGGACGGTCTCAGAAAAGACACAAGATAGAGGCATTAGCTTTGATAAGAGAGACCTTTTTTCATAGATAGGGATGGGAAAGGTTAAGGCTGGATTTGGGTTGAAATACATTTATAATATAAGAAGAGGAAAGATCAAACATCTTTGACTTTTTTTATTTTTATTATTCTATAAGGTAGGAAGCAAAGTCAATTGCTGAGACTAAGAGGGAGCTGAGAAGAAGCTTGTGGGGAAAGGTAGGGTCTTTGACAAACCGTTTAAAGGCATTGGCGGAAAGAGATAAATAGGTAAGTAATTTCACTTTCCTCGTCTATACCTGGAACCAAAGGACCCTATAAACCAGTTAGTAATGGCACTTACCAGATTAATTGTGTGGCAGTTGTTATTTATCTTACCATATACCTAGAGGAATAATAATGAAAGAATGTTATTTTAGTGTCAAAATTAGTATTATCTACAAACACCTGACTTTGAGACAGATTTCAACTGGTTATTGAATTTAAAGTATTATACTATACTCTTTTGACAGTATAAAAATATAATTATGTCTTTCACAGAGCTCACAATTGATAGGTGAGAAAAATATATACATAAGTAAGGAAGGTCAGCAAAGCCTGAGAAGTGTTATACTGTCAAGGTTAAACAAAGTCTTTATGGGAGAAAAAAAAGAAACAGAAGAAATACATAATGCTTCACAGAGGTAAAGGTGAGCTTTGACGAAGGAAAAGGGAACACTTGTACTTGGTTAATGTGAAGTAATGTGCTGTGGTCTTTGATAAGGAGTTATTTTTTGTTTGTTTTGTGTTTTAACTAAACATCTTGTTCTCAATGAAAAACAACCATGGGTAGAATGTATATAATACTGGTTTAAGTTAAAGATGAGAAAATAGAACTTGTGTTTAATTATCATCTCTGTATAGGTCTAAATAAGTTTGCTGTTAATGATTCTAACAAAGACTCAAACAGCATAGAAATGACATGGCTAGAGCATTTACATATACCTCACAAATGACTTCATTTCTTATACATGTAGGTAGAAATTGTCATCTCACATATATGAAGGTAATTAAGGATTTAATGTCAAACTGAAAGCTTATATCTAATCAACATAGAGTTTTACATAAACTTTAACCTTTCAAATATAAATGTATGTCACCATACAGTTCAATGTACTTAAAATTTTAATGGGCATCCAAATCTTTAATACTTATAGTCTAGATTATAAACTCAGATATCAGTGACTCTATCATACCTTTATAACTCAAAATAGTTACATAGCAGAGTTTCAAAAATAATGATTGATTTCATGATGATATCTTTCCCATTTTGATTTTTAGGTTTCTTAATTATGAAATACAATACATAGAGTGAGACATATAAAGAGTTCTAAGTTTAAGTGCCCAACGTGATGAGCCTCCCAGTTGCATAACCACAACACACATCTAAATACAGAAAAATACCATCATGCCCATTGTCAATCTACACCCCTTCCAGAAGTAAACACTATTTTGGGTTCTATCATATGTCTTTAAAAGTTCACTTAGAAAATATTTGCTTTACAATTCTTTTTGTAAAAATCAAATACTTGTATTCCTAGATAGTCAGTTACATAAATAACAGAGGTTATTTCAATATAAATTTCCTAGCATGACTTTCTACAATGACTAAGTTCACTAGATAATTACCACCAGTAGCAGCTTATTTTGTGTTGTGCTGTGTGGACCAGAAATAAAAAGCCTCATTTAAAGCCAACCCTTCAAAAGTGTTGCTCAAGAGTCATGATCATGTTCTAATTGTTATGGGGTGTGTACTGAATCTCTAATGAAGTCAGAGTCTTTGAAGGCAAAGAAAGCCTACATTTTATGCCCCTAAGTTAATGAAGATAAAAATTCAAGGTTTACACTTTGAAGGCAACTACAAATCTTTCTTAAGATAATAGCCTTACTCTTCTTCTCACATAACAGGGATGTTCTGTTAGAGAGCTTCATAGAAGTTTGGCAGATTGAACACATTTTATGAATAATGACTTTCAATCAGTTTTGCAAAATAGCAATGCCGTTCTAATGTAACTTGTCATATTTTCCAGGCTTTTTAAAACCAGACCTTGTTTATAAAAACAAAGTCTTTATAAGTACAGTGTTATATAGTATTACATATTCATGGAGCATACTCATAGATGGTTTTTTGTAGATAAAAGATGCAGCTCTCAATATTCTTAATGATAAATAGCAGATTTTTCATGGCATCTACTTCTAGATTGGAAAAGTTCAAAGAGAAAGAAGTAGAATAAATTTGGTTGGTATCAGTGAATTATACATAAGTAGCAGGTAAGGAGATTAAGATATTTGTACTGGTGAAACTGAAGGAGAGATCTTTTCCTTTAGGAAACATATGAAAAGCCTCTACTATGAAGGACTGTGCTATACATACATACATACATACATACATACATACATGCTTGTGTGTGTGTGTGTGTATATATATATATATATATATAATATTCTGTAAGTTTAAGGGAAACAAATAGAATGAGAACCTACCTTAAGAATTATTCTGTTGAGTAGAGAAGACAAGACATACACATAACTAAGGACAAAGACGTTTTATCATACATAAAAGGACAGATGTCAAAATCAGTCAAAAAATTAAAAGTAGAAGAATAAAATAGCAAATAATGCCTTAGTAGCACAGAAATATCCTCATTTTAGAATTCCCATGAACTTCTACTGTAACCATCAATACCACCACTACCACCCCCGCTATCATTCCTAATACCACTACACTTTTGAACATGCTGGTTGTTATTACCCAACAAGACGCATCTCCTCTTTGACTGTTCTATGTACTGTAGCTTTACGCAGAATGCTATTTCCTTAGTCAGCATTAGTTTATCTCTTCTTTTTTATCTTTGAAGATTTAACTCCAAAGGTATCTTCTTCAACTTCCCTAACTATGTGCACTACATGTATATATCCTTCCTCTATCAACATTCTCTCGATGTTCAGGTGTAAATCTCATATTACATTTCTGTGACCTTTTTATTTGTCTCTACAAAAAAGTACCACATGGAAGGCAAATATATTGAGGTTAATATTCTTTAGTATCTAATACATAAGAAGTATTCAAACTATTAGCTGGATCACTAAATAGTTTAATGGAGGGAGAAGCTTGCCATAATGAAAGACTATAGTCAGAATCCGAAGTTTTAAATGTTAGTGTTTGATCTATCACTGAGCAATTACAATCTTGACAAATGACATCTAAAGACACAGAAACAGAAATGAATAAAAAGTAGCAATCTGAGGAAAATGATGGAATTTAACTTGCTACAAAATGATTCTATTTAATAGATAAGGAATTGAAAAATACTGTTTTGTTGCTTAATAAAGAATAACAAGAGACAACAAGTTTTTTCTAGTACCATAAAAAAAGAGAATGACATCAAAAATCTGAATTTTGAGAGTCAACAAGGGAAAGAAAAATGACATTGTTGGATTTGGCTTTGTGAGGATATGGTGACTCTAGAGTGAGTAATTCCTATGGCTCAGAATATAATCTGTTGAAAGGTGATTAAAAATGAAAGAAATAGAGAACCTGAATGCAATTCATGCTTTCAAAAGATGGAGAAATGAAGACAAAAAAAAATATTAAGAGTTTCAATGTGAAGTTTTAAAGGCATGTTTAATCAAGTTTTTGCTTTGTTTTAATTTGCTTTGTTCTGTTTGGAATTTTATTTTCAATAGGACAGATAATATAAACACACACATATACACACTAAAATATTTTAAAAGAGTCTTGTTAACATTCCTATTTTAGTTGCTCTAAATTTCGAAATAGCACAAATATGATTATTCTATGCAATGCTTATCATAAGCAATGTTCTCAAAAAATAAGATGCCATGCTCAGGAAATAATGTCAGTTTACACTGTCAGTTTTGGTAAGGTGTTTTTAAATAACTGCATTCTTTGAGTGGCTTTGAACTTTGTTTAAAAAGAATTTTTTTACATAATATATTATGGCAGTAGTTTGGCTTTTGCTTTCTATGCATATTAAAATGTGGCTTCCATATCACTAAAAAGAAGTCCAACTCTTCAAACCTTTGCTCAGAAACTTGCAAAGAAGACTGTAATCTTGTATACATTTCCCCTCTTGGTGTCCAAAGGAGAAATACAATGTTAACTGGCTCGCTAATTGATTGATTACTGCAGGAGTTACCAAATTATAATCTGTAGGCCAAATTGGGTCCCCCACCTCTTTTATAAATGAAGTTTTCGTAGAACATGACCATACATGTTCATTTATGTTATCCATGAATGCTTTCACACTATAACCACATGGTTGAATTAGTAGTTGCGACAGAGAACGTGTGGCTTGAGAAACCTAAAATATGTATGTATTATCCTTTACAGAATACATTTGCCAGGCTTTGTACTGGAGTTTCATATATCTATAGTAATGATAAATCTTAATTTTTAAAACAGATTTCAATGTGCTTTCCCAGATTATGTTTATTTATATTTTGATGAACATGTTCTATGAGGCAAACTCTTTAATGGGTGCTGGAAATACAACAGTCAACAAAACAAACAAAATTTCTAGTCCTCATACAGCTTACATTCCAGTTGTAATCTACTAGACCATCAACAACCAACAAAGTAATTAAAATCAACAAATCAGCAAAGTAATCAACAAATCAACAAAATGAAAGAGAAAACTATTAAAATAGTTTTCTAAATGATCAAATGTGCTACGGATAAAATAAATAAGAAAAGAGACTAGAAGATATCCAGAATTAGAGGAATTCATAAACATAAATTATTTAATTATTAAACATATATATAATAAACTATATATTACTTATATTACCTTAAGATTTTCCTTAAATAAAATGAAGTTATCTATCAGTACATCAGTAAAATAATAACTCCTTAACTTAAATGTCCTAGTTACACTATACTTAGTCTAGACACTCATTAAGATACTTTATTAGTTTTCATTTTTAATTTGTACATGTCTCTGTGCTCAAAATTTACAAAACGAGGAAAGACCAAAACAAAACTATATTATGCAAAGTTAATTCTTAGAGAATAGTTAATCACATTAAACCAGTCCTTAAAATTCTGCATAAACTCAGTGTTTAAATCCAATGTGTAATTTCTCTGTAATATGTGAGAAAGGTGAATTTATTATAAAAGTGTTCATGCCAGTCTAGCAAATAATAGTTCAATTTTATCTTGACACATTTAGAGAGCAAGAGGAAAAAAATGTCTAATCATATTAAAAATTATCTCAAAATATATAGAATGTAGTGATAATTGAATCATTACATTAGCTTATAAAATATTATAAATAATATAAAACAATTTTATTTTTATGACATTGATAAAACAAAATGTAATTTACATTTTTTGCTAAAACTTTTTTGAATGACCCACATATATGATATACAGTTGGTTTAATGTCATTTTATGTATGCCCAACAATATTAAAATGAAATGATAATAATGGTTTATACTGCGACATCTTGGATTTTCAGAGCTTCTGTAGTTTGTCAGAACAACTCAGTTCTGTATTTTAATTAATTGTCTTGTTCCTTGAATTAGTTCATAGCTTCTTGACACTTCTATTTCAGGAGATAATTCCTATTGAAATGTTTAAGACAGCTTTAGAGTAACTGTTAGGATGCAGGAAAAAAAAATATTTTAAAAATCATTGATCTTAATTTTTCTGAGATGTATTTTTTTTTCTTGTTCATTTTTGCAGTAATCTTTCATGGGAGGAAAAGCAATTACTCTCATAAAATATTAATTAAATAGCAACCCTCATTGATATATCTTACAATATTAACATTTTCTGAACTCGTGTTCTAGCAACCAATAAATAAGACCTGATCTACATAGGTTTTTAAACAAAAATGAAATTTTAATTAAAATATAAACTAATATATTTGGTATAATTCTAGTCTTAAGAATATAAATACCATTACTGTAAGTCTCTTACATTTTTATACATTATTTTCTTCAAAGGTATTACTGGAAGAATGGTTCTGCTAGGAGGAAAAAAATTAAAAATCACTTATTAAGTTATATACACTTTCTCTAATTTTATGTAAAGAATAATATAAATGAAGCCACTTTTAAATGGAGTCAGAGTTGCCATTGCAGAAGAAGAGCTTTGCACATCTTTCTCCTCAAAACTTTGGAATATTAAAACTGCGCAAAAAAAATCTTTGGACTGGGCTTAACGCAACATTATGTTTGAAATAATTGTTATGACTACCAGACAAAATTAAAGACATTCTTTATAATTAACAAACTATGTTAGCTTATTTGCACCTACAGAAATTCCTTCCTTAGCTTGTTAACGCCCATAGAAATTCTTTCCTTTTATTCACATAATTATTCCCTTTCTCTTTCTCAAATACTCCTTGCCTCCATCTCCTAATCTGAACACTATTTGGGGTTCTGCCTGGATCAGAGTAGCTATTCTTTTGGATCTTAAATAAATGCTTGTTGTCTCTCATTTTGGCATTCTCTTTTTAAGTTTGCAAGTCCTTGAAGGTACCATTCATTAGTAAATGACAAGGAAGTCAGACATCCTGCAGAGTTGCACAACGGAGAATCAGTCCCTATTTCCTGGTGTAATTTTCATTGTTTGGGCAAATATTAATACTTTCCATGACTCAACAACATAGGACTTTTTTCCAAATACCTATGTGCTTGTTCTCTAGTCAAAGCAATAAAAAATGATTAAGCCCCTAAACTTAATAGCATAACATGAAGATATTCAACAAAAATAGAAATAAGATATAGTTTTAAGATGAAATACTGGAAGTCTTAGAATTTCAATTCTGCTGTTGTCATTATCAATGAGCTATCAGTTTACAATCACCTTAAAGGTATCTACAAAATGCAAACACATAAGCTGAGGGGCAAGTAATAGGAGAGGAAAATGCAAGGCATAAGAAAAAGAAAAATTCCTTCTATTAAGGCTTCATGCAGTATCAATAATGATTACATTTGTTTCCACAACATGGCCCACATATATTTAAAAAGCTAAAAGGTAATGAATTGTAAGAAAAAATAAGAAATTTGTTTCTACTTATACAGTCAATAGACTTCATTAGGTAAAGTGTGGCATTAATGCGGGAGACCCAAACATATTTAACACAAATTATTATAAAATATACATGTTTAGGAAACAATGTTTTGAGAAGCTAAGTGTTTTCAAATTACTGCTACCAAAGGCTGTAACAGAGTTTAGACACAGAAACAGAAATCAGTCTTGAAATCCAAGCATAGTCCTTATGCCAAAGAGGCTGACTTTGAGGTGGCATATTCTACTAACTCTAGAAGAAATGAGAGTCCACGAGCGACTTCAACATATTAAAAATTCTAGTGTAGTATTTCTCACAAAGTAGTTAACAAATTGATAACCAAATGTGTTTGTTAAAAATTCAACTTTTCGGGCCATCTCTCAGTCTTACTAAGTCCAGATATTTTAGTAGAACTAGAAATTTGCATTTTTATTAAGCTCCTCAGGTGATACTGATACACAACATAATATAAGGGGTATAAATCTAATAGAACCACATAAGTGTAAAAATAAGGATACACAAACTTACCAAAATGATAATTGTTTTAAATTAGACTTATAGTAATTATTTGTGATAATCTCATTTCAGTTCATTTTTAACTTGCATTTTATTGAGCACAGTTATGGTCAGATTTTCTAAATGCTAAGATTGCAGAGCCGAGTGAAACACATCACCTTTGATCAAATATCTTATTAAATCTTGTGGATAAACAGACAAGTAATCCAACAATTATAAAGTATTTTTAGAAGTTTAGCAGACATACACTATAGGTGATATGAGATTGCAGAGGACAGATTTATAACCAGCTCTGTATAGCAGTTCAATGTGCCTTTGAATAATAATATAAAAGAAAATTCATTCAAAATCATACCCTTTATAGTAAACCAAAAAAAAAAAAAAAAAAAAAAAAAAAAAAAAAAACAAAAAACCAAAAACAAAAAAACAAAAAAAATCTTTCACTAACAGGAACTTTTATGATGATTGTAAGTTTTTATCAACATCTATTAGTCAATAACTCCATGATTTTACATTTATTCTTGTATAAGCACATAATCATTCTCTTCCACAGATACTTGATTTGATGTTTGCTAGATCGGTTAATTTGTTGTTTGGCTTATTAAATTCTACCTTATTAAAGAACGTAAGTGAGGTACTCACCATAAGAACATATGCAAAGATCTTAAACACTACCAATCTAATTTTATTTTGGAGAGTCAGAGAGCCATGTATCTTTTTACAACCTCTCTTGGATGTTTTACTTATAGGTGTGGAGCATGGAGTGGTTACCAGATCTGTTCTGATCCCTTACATTGTGTGAGCTCTAGGTACAATTGGGTTGAGCAGTTTCAGCATCATAAACAAAGGAAATGACTTTGAATAATTTACTGTTTCCTCTAACTGCTAGAAACCCCTGCTGGCCTCTGGCATTCCTGTTAGTTTTGTAGAGATAATACTAGGGTAGCCTCCTGACAGATTCCTGAAAGTCTATAATTTTAGAGCTAGAAAGAGCATTAAAGATCATTAACTACTCCTCTCTTATTACAGATCAGGTAACTGAGATGCTTAAAGGCTAAATGACCTTGCAAACTCCAAGGGTTGATTAGTTGCAGATCCTTTACAACACTGAAGTACTTAGAGTACTCAAATAGGCATTTTCTTAAGCCAGAAGGCATCAGTCTAAGGGCAGGCAGCATTCTACAGTTCTATCTAGGACAGTCCAGATTGTAGAGACCAACTTCCAGCTAATAATCTGTTCTCCCCTAGAACTCTCAGAGTCTGATCAAACCAATCATTGTTGTTAGGTCTTACAACAATCGAAGGAACAAAAGACTCTAGTAATTAAAAAAAGATACCCAGAGGCCTGAGGTACGTTTTCCTCTTCCAAACACCTGGGAAACATACCTACCTAACAGACAACTGAGGTTATGTTTATGAAACCAACGAACTGTTTATAAAATGTGTGTGTGTGTGAGTGTGCATGTGTGTGTGTATGATAACAAACTGGTTTATGTAAAATGTATTTTTTTAAAAACGTTTTAAGAGGAAATGATTGTTTATAGTTTGTGGTTTATGAAAATTATGACCTGTGATCTCACAACACTGCTATATTCTGTAGAGCCTGTTTCAAAGCTTTACCTGAGGTCTGGACCTTGTCCATGGTTAAAACAGCTTATTACTTCTATACAGGAGGCTAGAAGTTTGAGGAGAAATTTTTTGTTGATTCAAAGATTAGAGGGATCTTAGTGGGAGGGAACAGAAATGCTCTCAGTTTCCTTATGTAGGAAACTATCTTATAATGAAAAATCATAGCTCTTCATTATGGAGCTGGACATTCAAAAGGATGAACAAGTTGTTCATAATTTCTAAGTCTACTCGGAAACACAAATATTGATTTTTTTTTTTTTGTTTTGTCATAGTTCTGAGATACATTGAATTTTCTAGGAATAGAACTACAGAGTAGTCAAGAGAAGATTCTTGTTTTCTTCAGAAATTGGTAGTGTTTGTCACCATTTAAAAAACTTTGCTACTATGGCAAGGCTGCTTATATTATGTGAGTGGTCAGTAGAGAACACGTATATCAATTAACAATTATAGCTTTTGAATTTATCATAATTTTATATAACTGTACCATCACATAATTACTTCTAATCCTATACAAATATACCTAAAGATTTACAGATTGAAATTTATATTATTTCTATGATAAATTACATTCCTTTTGTTTTATTATAGACAAAGTATTATATTAACTTTAAAATTAAATATCTAAGTATATAATATTATCCATGAATTTTATTTTTGTTTAGTATAAGAAGCATAACAAAATATTTGTTTCATGAAAGAAATATTCTATTAGTTAATGGTGAGAAGAATTATTCACTGAGCCAGGTATTCCTTGGCTTGGGAGGAAATTTTCTACCTGAGCATTTGCGTAAAGTATAATTGTGTACCTTTTAATAAATAAATGTGTATGATAATATGATGTTTTTCAAACTAATAAGAATTTTATGTCCAGAAAATAGAAATGATATGCCATAGGAAAGATATGGGAATATGTTTATATTAATTATCAAAAAAAAAAAAATGTCTCCTTGATCACCAAAAATACCCTGATCTCAGAGTAAAGAAGACAGGCTTTTGTCTTGTGTTCCATAGATATCTCTGGTTTCAACAAATTGAATGTCCACTATTCGATAAGTAATGTTTACCTATTAGCTTTAACTGGTTAAAGTGACGATGTGAAATGTTTTCATTTCTCAGAAACACCATTTGTACTCTTGCTTCTGTGGTCTAATTTTGTGGAGTAAGGAAAGATATAGTGCTATTCACACAATTTGTCTGTCAGATGGACACTAATCATTGATAACTTACAGAAATAACACTTTATACAGAATTGTTGTCAACCTGTTCAATCACAGTGAGGTTGACTCAGCTGAAATTTGTTCTGTGTTTAGACCTCAAAATGGTAGTAGATACCAAAATTATAAAAATAATTACCACACTGGGAATTTTTAAAGATGTATGATATGCAAAATAGTGCCAAATTTTGGCTAATTTGTCTAGTTCTAGTTTTGGTCTATGGTAATACTTATGACACATGAAAATTTAGTTTAATTCTTTGCCATTTATTTTTCTCATATGTGCATTCTTTCCAACTATGACATTGATAATTATTTATAGATAAGTTTGCCCGAACAGTGTGTTGTGAAAAGTAGCTGTCTAGCAAAATGTCAATCTTAAGCCTAAAGTTTTCCTATAGCAACTTTTCTTTCTTATACAGTCCTCCCTTTGCAAATTTGCTTAAACTTTTATAAATTTGTAATATATATATGTATTATATACATTTTTTCTCACTCAGAAAAAAATGATACTAATTTAATAATGACATTTTTTTGTCATTATCACTTAAGTAATCAAGTATCAGTTCATTAGTATTAAGCACTTTCCTTTGTGTCTATAATTTATGGTGACAATAAGCCATTCTATGGCTTACATGACCTGGCATGCCCTAACACATTATGGTTTTCTTTGCTCTGACCCACCATGCTAACTGGAGGTCATTATTTTTATCTTCTTTGTCAATTACAAACTTATTATAAGATGTTCTGAACAAGTCTTCACATGACCAAGGACAACATCATCTCAGCCATCTTTTTCTGGATTCCAAACTGCACACTTTATGTCAATGTCCTTTTATACAATTTGGATTATACTTTATGCCAATTATAGCCACAGAAGGTTAACTTGACAATTTAGTCATGTTATAGCTGGCCTTACTTGTAATATGATTGATTGATTAAATGCTTGAGTTGATTCAATCAGATATTGAAATTATGAAAAGGATAAAACCATTCACTTCCAATAAAATTGCACTGTTTTTAAGCTTTTAAAATTGACACACCTTGAAAATTGCCCTACGTTATAGATTTTCTTTTGTACAGGTGCCAGTGGTAACTCTGTATGTTTAATTCTGAGGGAGATAGCAGAGTAGGTGGAAACGGAAAGCATGCATTTGGCAATCATATTGAGTGATTTTTCAGTTCATTAGGCCTCAGAATTTAAGCTGTTCTAAATAAGACAGATGTGTTCTCTTTTTTCCTATATATAAAGTGTAATTATTTCAAATTACTTACTTGGCTATTTCACATATATTTTAAGATTATAAAGGTGAACAAGTTAACATTTTTGAATTTCAATTGTTAACTGTAATATTTCACAGGAGTGTGTGCATGTGCATGTGCGTATGTGTGTGTTGAATGAGGAGGATGTGGATGTCTGTGTGTGCTTACCTATAGGAAAAATCTTTCCTGCTCATAACCTGTTCATAGAGTTGCTTTTCTAATATATAAATTCAATTAAAAACCTCTGAAAAACATTTCTTGAATAAAATAATTTTTACTTGTAAAGGATTATCTTTATATATATAAATTTACTACAGGACATGTTTTAATGCAAATACTTATGATCTATTCTAGGTAATTTTTTTTTTCATTTAAAAATTAACTGGTATCCGTAAATATAAAGTAAGTTTATCTTTTCCTCCTCATCAGCTCAGCATCTGAGGCTATAACAGCCGGGTAACTTTAATTAAGTTTTAAAAAATCTTATCGAGTCCTTGCTCTGTCTGAAAATTCTCTTCCTTAGATAACCATACGGATTACTCTCTCATCTTCAGTTTTCTGCTCAGTGAAGCCTTTTCTATCAATCCAATTTAAATAAGAACCATTCACTCCTGAACCCTTCTTTGCTTTATTTTTTCCACATCAGTTACTGATATTCACATACCATATTAATTTTCTAATTTATGTGCTTTTCGTCTATCTCTTCCTATTACGATATGGAAACCAGAAAATCAGGAAATATTGTCTTATTTATTTCCCCGTGTATCTCCAGAGCCTGGGTCAGTGCCTGGCTCGCAGCAGGTATTCAACAGATAGATATTTCCTAAAATAAAAGGAGAAATCATGTTTCATGTCTTATAAATAACTTGATATTTTCTGATGATTTTTTGAGCACATATCACATAACTTTTTTTCTTTTAAATATTTGAATAGAGGTGAAGGAAAAAATATTTTCATAATTTGGTAAAACACTGAAAGATTAAGGCCTCTATAAAATATATTTATCTTTTGAATTACTTGTTGTAGAGCTTTCAATAGTCAGTGTCCTTCAGAGTGCTGTACATTTTTGGTGTAATTATCATGACAAGATTTTATTAAATGAAAAGAAAACATAGAGCAACATTTTTTTTTTCAAGTCTAATCACAAAGAGTTACCTAAATTAACTGGTCGTAAGTGTTGTACTTCCATTCCTTTGGAATATCTTTAAATCATATCCCTGATGTCTAATGTATGTTTCTGAGTTTCTGACCAATTCTCAAATTTGGGGATGTATTTTTAATCTCCGTATACACATCTGTGTAAGATGTGTGAGGAATAAAATAGCAAATAAATGAACACTGAAGCTAATTCATAGCTTTTGTGTGAAAAGTCATGGAAAATGAAGAGCAAGTATAAACTATACATTGGCATTGGTACTTAAAAAATAAAAGTCACAATGCATTTAATTCTTCTAATTGCTAGAGGGCCTCTGGACCTCAAGTGGAATTTTTTGAAGCAAAAGATGGCAGCTATGTGTCGTTTTTATTGACCAGTTCTCAATTTGCAAACATATAGAAGCTCTCAGGGAGGATTTTTAAAAAAAATGTGTCTTTATGAAGAACAAATCAGATCAGACTAATCTAATTTCCTCTCTGACAGAGTGACAGACCCTGTGGTTAAGTGGAAAGCAATAGATATAAGATCTTTATTCTAGTCAAGCTTTTAATTCTTCTAATTTAGTCTTATATGACATTAATTAGGGAGCCACGAAGCAGAGTTGAGATCCTGCTATTAGAGCATGGAGTGTGCAACTGCTTGGAAGGTCACACTCAAATAGTAGTTATTAATCGGTCCATGCCGCCCTGAGGGATAAGAGTGGATATTGAGTGATGCTTTAAAATATGCCTAGTTTCATTACTATATCTTTATCAGTGACTGGGATGATTAAGTGGAGCTCTTACTACTTAAGTTCATGGATAGCATTAAGCTGAGAGTGTAACTGCAAATCTTCACTTCTTTAAAATGACTTTTCTTTTCTCTATTTGATTCAAACTGGCCTTGGGGTCACTTCCTTTTCTTTCCTTATCCTTTTGCACGCTGCACAACCACTCCCCTAATTATTAAGCCCTTTGATCAGTATCACTCTTAGGAACAAAGCCTCAGTTCTGTTGATGACAGAAATAGAGTTTTAATCAAATAAAGATAACAGCTTGCAGCTCCATGCCCGTGAAGTTCTAATGACTCTACCAGCATTCCCTTGAAAACAGACAGGACATCATGGGTGACATCAGGACCTCATACAATGATCAACTACTTCCTACCCTAGCTTCGGCCAATTAGTAGAGCCCACAACCTCAATTACCTTAGCTATCATGACTAATGAGTTTTTCCCTGTATAACCAATCTCTAGAGGCCATCAGGGAGCCAGGGGATTGAGTGCTTGACTACCTGTGTCTCTAGACTTGGCGCCATTTTATTAAATAAACCTCTATTTTCTTTGTTGCAAACTCTTGTCCATGACTTTGATGTATGCAGGCAAAACAAACACCTTGAGTTCTGTAACAAGAGGGGTAATCGTTCTTAAAAAAAACTTGAAAATTTAAATGACCTTCTTAAGATGGAGAAGTGGCTTGTGAAAATACAAAAAAGGAAAAAAAAATGTTTAGGAACAAATAGAAAGAGGGAGACCAAATAAAAAATTCTTTATAAACTGAAATTAGGAAATTGTAGGACTGCTTTTAGGTAGCCATCATGGAAGAGAGCAATAAAATTAGCCCACAAACAGCATAATTTTAAAATATTTACAATCTTCCCAAATTACTACCCTGGAAATAAGAATGTGGAGATGATTCTTCTTTCAGGTAGAATTTGATACTCTCCACTCCTGTCAGCTTAACTACTGATGAGGAATCCAATATTACGAACCCATTTGTATCTGATATTCTAGTCTAGCCACACCCTTGGATTTATTTCTGCATCACTAGAAGGCATAGAAAAGACTTTTTAGAAGATGAGGAAGATTCTATCCCTATTAATATCCCTTATCTACTTGCTTGTCGATGGAGTGCCTATTTGTATTCCTTGACCTTATTTTGTCGGAACTACTAATCTTGGTTTCTTTTATCTCGCCCTCCCAGTTTTTTGCCTGAATGTCATAGTAATTGATTTTCTTTACCACTCTAGGTCCTATGGTTCATGATCAGTAGGTGAGTTGCATCACCTTAATTTATGGGGATGAGTACTCTGGCTACCACAACATTGAATTGGGATTTAATAACGTCATTCTTACAGATTCCTGGATTTCTGCATGTTTTGACCTCTAACCTTTTATCAGACAAGGGTTTGTCAGTTTTGACTGCTTGCCAAGACTACACAGCACCTGACCTTGATTTCTGGTGATTTGTTGTTGCTGTTTATCTATCCAAACTGATCATACGGCTGCAGACTTCTGACATCTCATGGGCAATTTTCTTTAAACTATAGACACAGAGTAGGTCTCTAGCCTCATGGCTACCTTCTATGTGAATATTTTAAATGATATTTATTGGAGTCATTCCATTTTATTTTTTCATTCAAAAGCATAGTGAAATTGAAACTGTACAAACAACTTTTCAGATGTAGTGAAAATTCCTCCTTATATTTTCTCTTCTCATTCTGCTGAACTGTTTTTGAATCATAGTTTGTATATAATCACCCAGATATATATATAGCTATAAATTTTATATATATAATTATTTTTAACAAAATTTTATTATAATATTCTACAACTTGCATTTCCATTTTATATTAACCAGTTTCTTTTTGATGAACAATAGAATAATTCTAGGTTTATTCTATTAAAAAAAGATATATATATATATATATCCATAACCTCATAAATTTATCTCAGGCACTTATGTATGTATTTATAAAATAACTTTATTGAAATTTAATTGATTTGAATTAAAAGAATCTATGAAGATATTTTGATGACATGGTTTCCATGGTCTGTCCTAAAGTGTTTTAGCTTTGGGTTAATAGGTATAATGTAAAATGTAAGCCATTCAAGTTTTCAATGGGCTTACAACCTTTTATAAAGTTAAACATAAAAATATGTAACAATAATAGTAGTATATCTATAATTTATATTTTAAAAAACTAATCAGTAATATCTGAAACCTTTCTTTATAAAGCTGAACTACTTTCATGATTAACTTTATAAGACAAGGAGAGTAATTTTTAACACTACTATTATTTTTGGAAAAAGTACTCTTTCCTGAAAACAACCCAATGTTTGTTTCCTTAATTATTTTTCAAATTTGGTATATAGTTAAATTCAATATTGAGGGTTTCTCTCAAAGAACTTCTTTTTATAGATGCTTCAACTAAAGATACATACCTCTATTCATAGAGCATAATTTTTAAAATGCTTCAAAATCAATTATGAATGCTTTAAGGCATAACTATAATTTTTTTTAAAAGATAAAACCTTTATCAGTGTCTTTGGGGTCCTGATATTATCTATTAGAATGTGACATTTCAGATTCACAGATCCAAATTTTCCACTTTAGCCTATTCTATTTTGAAATTCAGTTTCCAAAATCTCAGAAGTTTTTCCTAAAGGCTAAAATCAAAAGCTTTATAACTGAAGCAATATTTTCCACATTTTCTATTTTAAAACTTTAGATTTTCTGGTTAAATAGAGATGTTTACTTGAAATAAATATGATATAAGTCTGAAAACTTGTGATGGGCTTACAATTTAATTGTTTCCCCCATAAGAACACTTTTGAGTAAGGTGGTTGATGTAATAAATATTTTTTCTTTTTGAAAAATAAAAAGAATAAAAATAAAATGTGTTGAAGCATTTTATGTGTACTTTTACTTGTACAACAGTGAAGGGAAGAAGTATAAAATTGATTACAGATTAAAAACACAGATATCCCAGCAGTCAGAAGAAGAATTGAAAAGAAACAGGCAATCATAGGAAAAAGAAATGAAAAAGCATTGAAAATTATAACAACATTATTCAACGTTATAGTGCTCTCCATGTTTGTAAAGATGTATGTGAACATTGTTCTTCATTATTCTTCTGTGTCATGGTAAGGGAGAACTTCAAGATAAATCATGTTAAAAAGACAGAAAAACAAAGAGAACAAATGTAGATGGCTTTCTTTGAACAGCAGTGAGGTTAACAGAGATACAAAACGAGAACACTTGGAGAATTAAAACAGTTTGAGATCAATTTATTTATGTATATCCTGCTGGATTTTGATTTTTCATTACTTAGTTTGAAAAATTCTTTGTGGGAGCAAGTTATAGGCTATATTCAAGTTAGAGTCTATGGTACCTATTTTAGTCATCGTATCTGGGGGAAAAAAAACATTTAACAATGCTTCCAAGAAACAGGTAAATATCTCCAGAAAGTCGTCTTCCATGTAGAGTTAATTGTATATAAAAAAATCTTAAGGTAGGAGGAACAATATTTCTGTAGTTAAAGAAGGTAAGTTTTATCAGGAGATATATTTGATGTCAGTGGATTCAGGAGTCTTTGCCTCTAGGAAGATTTTCTTGGTCCTCTCCGAATTCTCCTGGCTAGTAACCAGAATCCTTTTTTTTTTTTTTTTTTTTTCTGAACCCCTAGTGTATCCTGTAAATCAATACTTTGGGGTACATGTAAACCTTTATTGCACCCATTTTTCACCTATCTAACTCCTTGCACACAGTGCAAGCATCATATTTTTTTGAACTATCTATAATACATATTACAGTACCCAACATCTTACAAACATTAAATAAATACTGTTAATTATTTGCTGAATCTTAAAAATCCTCATTTATATTTTAATCACAAAATTAACATGTAGACATATATAAACACTATATATGTGTGTGTTTGTTTTAGATAGATAGATAGATAGATAGATAGATAGATAGATAGATAGATAGCTGGAGAGAGATAGAAAGTGAGAGAGCATTAAAAAATACATATAAAATGCAGAAGCCTATAAGCAAATTATATGAAGTTTGGCCCATGGACTGGCTGCCAATTCTCAAAATGTTAGTTACTGGTTTGAAATGAGATAAAGTATTTGAGCCAAAAAGTAAATCAGATATAGAACTAAACACAATATTTAGTTAAGATGACTTTTTTTCCTTTCATAGCAAGCCATTTTTGATGAGGAAAGCAGTGACTTGATTTATATACTGGGCCAAGTTCCTGATCTTGTTGTGGACCAGCATTTCAAATAGAATAGAAATATAAAATGAATGCATTTAACCTACATGCCTAAAGATCTATCTATGCTCTATTAGAACTTTTTAACATTTTAACAGTATTGACTGTGCAGCTAATTGCAATAGAAGATGATTTACTGCATTATCAATATTTCATTAAAGCACCTACAATGAGAGACTACTCCAACTTTGTGATAATATAAAAATACTAAAATGAAGTATTATATAAATGACAACAGAAAAATGGACAAAAGACATAACTGGGTTTTTTAATGTAAATGCCCATTAATATGACAATGAGTTCAATCTCTTAAAAATCAGATGAATACAACTATAATGCTATTTCTTATCTATTGAATTTCCCCAACTTAAAAATAATATATATTAACATTATCATGTGCTGGCAAGAATGTAAAGCACGAAATAACACTCATCCACAGACAGTGTCTGAGAGAGTAAATATGTACAACACATAACTTCTGTCTTTTTTCAAGACTCCTCTATCCTACCATGATCTTTTCCTCTTTTGAATTTCGTTAGTGTCTATAACGTTTAGTCATCTTTATTATTGTCCATTTAGTGCTCACATACTTTGAACCATACTCTACTCTGCCTTGTATTGTTGTTTTGATTTCTTTCTTTGCTTATGTTCCCTCATTTTCCCAAATAGTTTGTAAAATCCTGGAGAGCAGGAAATATAATTTGAACATGCAGTTTATACTTCATGGTCTTTAATCTCTCTCAGAATACAATACAATTTTTTTATGTAGTATATATGTTAAATTCATATTTGTAAATGAGATTGAAGAATAATGATGCATTAGTCTAAATGTAGTAAAGAAGGAAATAAGTAAAGAACAAGGGAAGGTTTTTACTGTCCTTGCATCCAAAGATATATATTACTTGAATACTCTGGAAATGAGGATCAGTGTTCTATTCACAGACTTAATTTATTCCTAGAATAAGAAAGAATGAGAATGAAAACTTTCTTGTGCAGGCATTGGGGAGGGGAGAGTAGGACAGAAAGATCACAGAACTGAAGAATATGAGAGCAGAAAGTGGTTAAAAGTAAAATTGAGGATCAATTGCTTTGTCGATGAGAGATCCAAGGTCCAGGGAAGAAAATGCGAGATTGCATAGCTGGATCTTCACAAACCCCTTGTTACCAAGTACTTAAAAAAACAAATAAGACATTTTTAAAGAGCAATTAAATAAGGAAAGTAGAGTTTATTAATATTTGGGCATAGTTAAGATGTTAGCCTTAGAAGCACAAGAGAAACTGTGTAGCTTAAAGATGTTTACCCAAGATGAGAAACAAGAATCTAAATATTTAATTATACTAAGTAAATGATACTGTTGAAAACAAATGAATTACACTTTTTCTCCACAAGTAGTAGCTGGTTTCATTTTAAGACAGGCAGCCCAATAGGTGGTATTCCCACCCATCAGGTCACTGGTACAGACAGCTTTGTGATAAACTGATAACTAAGCGCTATTACTGGTAACATATCCCCACTGACATCATGCTTCTGAAATACTCCTTGCTATCACTTTCACTCCAGATAGTTGTAGTCTGCTAAGTGGCCAGAATAAGATTAAATTTGTGGCAAAGGGCTACCAATGTACTGTTACTTCTCTAAAAACATGTTCAGTTGTCAAAGTCAAAAGGAATCAATTGGCAGTCATGCTGTATTGTATTATTACACATTCTTTTGTATTGTTTGGTAATGATAAAGTTTGAATCAGTTGGAAAGTTCTTAAAGCTCATGTCTTTAAGAGATTTGATTTCCATTATATTTTAATTTTTCTAATGATAGTCTTAGGAGGAGTTTTGAATTAATAATAACTTGAATTTCTGATAGGATAACTTTACTAAATATTCATAGCACTCACACTTTTTGAAAAATAAAAGGCAAATATACATATAAGATCAATCTAAAGGAAAATAGAAACCACTTACATTCAGCTATTCTTTATATAGCATTTTTCTTTATATAAAATTAGGTATTCATACTTTGAAAAGGAGATAAAAGGGCTGATTGCATGGTAACCTGTGAACTCAACATTATTATATAATAAAGCAAAATTGACATATGGATTAATAAATAATCTATATTTTGATTTAAACTTCTTTGAAAAATATATACTTTAAACTATTTTCCATGGCACTTTTGTGTGGGCATGTTGCAGGACTGCTTGCATATGTGAATGGGGTGGTGCTCAGAAGAGTTAACGTAAGCCTTGAATCTCCCGCTTTCTTCTTGTATGATTACAAGAAAATAATTTACTCTTTCTACGCATTTTATAATCAAAGATTTTTGTGAAACTAAATTAGATAAGTGACAAAAGTATTTTAAGATCTTCAGATGATAGATGCTATATAAATACATTTTGATAGAATATTATTGTGATGACTATAAATACAGAAATGTATATTTGGTTACTTTATCATTGGTTGACATGTTTATTTCAGAAATGAGCTAAACTTCTAAGATTAATTATCATCTACTCAATGTGATAGATTTGACCTTCACAAGGCAACTTTCTGATTATTCTTGTGGAGCATGAGTTCTGTGCACTCTGTTTCTGGATTTGTGTTAAAAAATAAGCTTCTTGTTTGCAAGATACTATCTAATCTCATTTGCTGAAGGAAAAACAATCAGCCCATATTTATTCCACTTGGGAATCAAGGATGTGTTATAACAGTCTTCCTTCCTTTAAAATAAATATTTATGTTTCATCTCTAGGTCACATTTTTTTGGGGTGTAATTGAAACTGTTTCACACAGTCACTGGTTTTTCTGTGGAAGTGACTAATACTACTTTAACAGATAAAGGCTTTTAAAAACCTTTTTTTAAAAAAAAAAAAAAAATCATCCAAGAGTCTTACAAATTTTGATGGGCTTTCAAACCTTCTTGGAATTATTTCAGACTGTATCCTTTATGTAACACATGGGACACATTGACCCTATAACTAAAGATACTTCTAAAAAAATAATTTTGAGATCTGAAAATGTGTGTATGTGTGTGTGTGTGTGTGTGTGTGTGTGTGTGTATGCTTTCTTATCCTTTTAAAAGTCTACATTTTATGAGAGCATGTGGGAGGTTAAATCTACAATAAAATTATGAAATAAAAGAACATAAGCGAATTGACCAAGCTAATTATTAGTATAACTCTATTTTCTATTACATATTTTCTTTGATTAATAGATGCTATCAAATTGTCTTCTTAGTGTCTCTTTACTTCAGGTATTTTAAAATTCTTATTTAGAAAACCACAAGAGAGAAATTATAGTATAATTAAAGATCTTAGATAATTAGGATTAATCTTGCATTTTGTATCCCACTCTGAAGGAAATGAATTGTTTTCAAGTGTTTATAGTTTATAATTGAATCTTTAGTATCCTAAGAAACCTAAAATATGCAATAATCTTTCAGCCTTTAAAATTGACTATGTACAAAGACTTAGCATCATTAGTTTATGTTCACTGGTTAATACGTAAGATTCTTGAGCTGTCATTTCTGGCATTAGTGAAATGTCAAAATGTATTGCTGGGTATAGAAATAGAAATATTACATTTGGAGTCAAAGAGAAATCTACAATTAATTTTGTTTAAATAGCATCATGAAGTAGCACGCATTTCTGGAGGTATCATCTGGCATTAAAATGGAGAGCAGATCTTTATCTCAAGAGAACATTCTAGCAAAATTAAACAGCAATCAAAACACCTCTGATGATGAAAAGCCTACCTACCTCCATAGTTCAATCTAGGTTTTCCCATCAGACCTGTTGCCTCACTTCGCTATGAAAAGGGCTTGCCAGTCTATCAGTAAAACAGAAAGGGTAAGGATAAGAGGGCGTGTGCCCTTGACAATATAGAGTTTAATTACTGAGTACAATGAGACTTCAGGCTATCTGGAGCTGAGGATCAGGATGGTTATAGTTTAGTAACTCCTCTTTCTCGAAAGGTTGACTTTTATGGACTTTGAGTCTTTATATTATAGTTATATATTTTTTTTCTTAAAGATTTATAAATGCAAGTGTTATCAGTTAGAGCTTTTTTTTTTTTTTCATTTGATCCTTATTCAAATCCTTCTTTTTTGCCATAAGAGATAATAATAATAATAAATATCTGATTTCCTATGCCACAGCAGTGTAAGAAGTTCAAACCTTACAATTAGATATATATTCAGAAGAGGGGCAGAAAAAAAAGACATAGTAAAGTGGTAGAGGCATAGTTCCAAAAAAGGAATAAGTGGCTGTTAGATAATAGACGAAGCTTTCAGGAAATATCACTTCTCACATATCTGGGTCATCCGAGACTATTTAGTGTAAAGGACATGGCACTATTTCAATATTTCCTATGGGAATTAAAATATTAAAATAAAGTAAATAATATTTTATGATGAAGTTTCTTGGGTCATTAAAAATGGCTTAAATTGCTTTCAGTGCATGCCAATATGTCTCTAAAATATTTCAATGAGGGCTTTTTTAGAAAAGCAGCCTAGTTTACTAAAGAAAATTGCCTATTCAGAAATATAGTTTCATTTTAAAGTCACATATTGCATTTTGTACTTAAGTAACCCATGTCTTCTTTGCACCTGCATTGCCTGCTTATTTAGGTCCCACACCCAACTACAAGTTCTCTCCCAGTTGTAGCAGTTGTATCTGGGTGTGGCACCTACAGGAGCTGTGTCCTACATTCATGTATATATCGAGCCCAGTGTAATGGACCATCTCTGCACTTGCCTTCTCTGATGCCACTCAGCGATGTCCCTGCTAAGGCCTCTCCTATCTATGAAGCTACAAGGAGAACACTTTACAAATCCAGGGGACCCACCATTGGGACAATTTGCCCAGTTGGTACATGAACTGTTCTCCACCTCCATCACCACTGTTCTCCTAATGTATTGGAAGCACTGCCCCCTGGAGGCCATAATGAACCAAAGCCACATTAAACTCCATGTTCCACCCTGCTTCTGTCAATATATTTTTCAAAATTATATACATAATTTACTGAGAACTTATTGTTACCGAATAGAAAGTGTTCGCCCACCAGGAGCCAAACACTGAACACTGAGAATCGCAATGGAGAGAGATTGGCTATTTTATTATGAATGACACCACCCAGGAGAACAGAATGCTCAAAAGCCTGAACTTCTCCATAGTTTATGGACAAGAGGTTTTACAGAGCAAAAATCGTGTGTCATTATGAGCAACGAGTTTGGGTCACATGTCTTGCTGATTGGTCAATGATGAGGTAAAGGCGGCAAATCATTATTTCAGATCTTGAGGTTGGCTTTGATGTTTTTCTGTCTGATTTCATCAGGATGTTGCCAGGGAGTCATTCTGTTTTAGGACTTAGGAGTTGAAGGATAGCTTAGGCCATGATATTTAGTTTAACAGAAACCCATATCTTGTGACCCTTACTCAAGGCAAGGTCATTGTTTCTGGCTGCCTCATAAGGTTAATGACTAATAAGGGAAAGGGCTAAGGCTTATGGGGCATGCTCTTAAGAAACTGAATAGAGCACTGGGGCTACATATTAAATCAAAATTATATGTTAAATCACACCCCTTGGTTTCAGTTGGTTGTTTGCTTTGGGGCTTAAAAACATTTTAACAATGTGTGTTACTAGATTATCATGATGTGCAGGAGTAGTATTGTGTATTTTATAACCCTTACTCATTATATGCTATTATTCTTTCTGCTATCTAGATTATTTTTCCCACAGTCTAATAAACCTAGTCTAAGCTATTCCTATAATGATTAACCCTGTGCTATGGACTTTCTTCTTGCGGCTGTTAGTCCAAACTAGTGTTAGGAATTTAGGTACACATGAAGGATGGGGGAATGAAGGCCCAGCCCAGGGATCCCTCTTAGGACCTCTCTGAAATGCCTATTTTACGTTAAAGATTATCATTATATCCTAAAATAACGGGAAATAAAAAACACAGAAATAAACAGTGGGTTAGTCCAGCCACAGTGCTCTCACAGTTAGTGGGTATACTATTCTTCCTTGACCTTAGCCTCTGTGTGTTAGGTAGGTAGTCAAACATGAGAGAACAAAGGAATAGGGGCCCAGCCAAGAGACCTCCAAAGAACACCCTATTGGTAGTTAGAGAATCCCTCCTGCATCTCCAGAAACAAAGGACAGGAGGGCCATAGTCTTATTGGCCTAACCTGGCCACAGGTGCCTGCACAGAAGGTCGTTATAATACTATGTTTATTCTTGAAGTTCATGGATCTAATTAAACTGAATTCTGGGTAAGCACATGCACAATAGGCAAAGTGTTATATAACAGCCAAGTGTCAGTCAAAATACCTCACTTGCCAATCACCTAAGAATGGCTTTGTAATTACCCATCACAGCCCCAAATATAATGTGACCTTTCCCTCTCCTAGGGTTACAGCTCTCCATCTTCTCTAGCTGTAACCCATACATCACCCTTAGGGATATATAACCTCATTTCCACATGGTTAGCCAGTTTTAGGTATGACCTGTCTTCTACTTCATAATGTTCTTTTAGTAAACAAATATTTCTCATGTTCACTGAATTAAAATTTATTTTTTCGGCCATGTAAAGGACCTAGAGGTGTGCTATCAGAGTTCTGATTGCTCCAACAGTAAGTTATACCATCATTATAATATAATACATATGCCCAGAAGGGCATGAATTTAATTATAATAGACTGAATTCTTGGTTACTGCATGTGAGGTAGACAAAGAGTTATATTACAGCCAACTGTCAATGAAAATGACCTCACATGCCAGTTACCTAGCACCATCCCTGTAATCACCCATTTACGGCCACAATATAAGGTTTACTTCCTGAATTCTATGGTGCTGTGGCCATCTCAAGTGTACTCTATTTCTCTTTTGAGGCATACTTTAATAAATCTTATTTTTTATAAACCTCACTGATCTGTAACGACTACATCAGCAGAAAGAACGAAGTCACCTCAGCAACACTAGGGCAACTTCAAATTTGGATTGCCCCAATGGCAACAATACAACTGTTAAAGAGACCAGATTCTTGGCTCAGCAAAGCTTCAAGCCTAGTGGAATGGGAAGGCAAGTAAATTAACTATTATAGTCATGCACCGATTAACAAAGGGAAATGTTCTGAGATGCGTTCCTCATTGTGCAAACATAATGAAGTGCACTTAAACAAACTAGATAGTACAGCCTAAGACACATCTAGACAATGGGTTATAGCGTATTGTTTGGCAGGGAAAAAAAAATTGTCCCTCTACTTTTCTGCATTCTTGGGTGAAACTTAGCTTCAATAAAAGAGAAAACAAGAGAAAAACAAACAGAATTTTAATAACATGTATACTTCCTGTATCCATGAGAGTTTCCTGGTTCAAACACAGAGGTACCCTTACAAATAGAGATTTCCCTTACAAATGTAAATGTCTTTCACAAAGGGCAACTTACACTTGGTTTTCAAAGCTTCTCCCATGTCTGCTGTTTCTTAAAATTAACCAGGCTAAATAAACCTTGTGCCAAAGAGACACATTTTGGGATGACAAATTTTGTTCCTCTGTAGCTCCTAGGCTACAAACATGTACAGTGTGATACTTTACTGAATACTGAAGGCAATTGTAACACAATGGTATTTATGTAATACATTGTGTTAGGATATATGAAAGCTATGGCTATGAAGCCACTAAGTGGTAGAAATTTTTCAGTTCCATTTTAATCTTATGGTGAGACGTGAGGGCAACTTCCTGCTGCTGAGTTAGTCAGAAAGGTCAGCTGCTAGAGCCTGGTAAGTTTCACAAGAATATTAGCTCTAGGGTCCTACCAATCAGCAGAGTCTTGGGAGGCATACTACATAGATCCACATATGAGCAACAAGGGACCTTCCCTATCACTATGCATGCTCAGTAAGGCCTAAAATTGTCCCTGAGGTGACCGCTCCCCAATTTAAATTCTAAAATTCACATCCAGGGATGGAGATATACCATGCTACTGAGACATGCGAAGCAGAAAGAAGCATGCAGTCACAGTGCAAAGGCACCAATAAACCTCCACCTTTACATGCCTAGACGTGGCTTTTACCTGTCTAGCTCCCTTTAAACCCCTGCCCCAACTTCTCTCAGGGAGCCACCTGAAACTTTCCTTTCTCAGTGCTGCTTCCTCTTCTGCACAAGCTTAATAAACCTGTGCCTCTTGCCTGAACATTTTTTGTGGTCTCCCTCTTGATTTCCATCCTGGGAGACTGAAAGAAACCAAGATGCTGGTAACAATGGGACCACCTTCACATGTGTGGTTCACTGTTTACCACAGTGGTTATCCAGGGTATGACTCTGTGGATCCTGAAAAGGAATTTATCTGCTGAGATGAACTCTCCGTGGTCAACTCACGATTTATACATAATAAGAGCCTAGTGAGAATTTGTTGACAAGGGCTTCTCATGCACTCTGTATACCTGGAAGATCCTCAGACTGACCTCTCAGCTTCCTGAACCGTGTCCCGATTGTTTACACTGTCTTAGTGAACCTCTGGAGGGAAACTCTAATTGCAGCTTCCAATCAAAGGACTGAGACTTAACCTGTCCAATCCGAATTGTATAACTTGGATACCTCATTTACATAAAATTGAGCTAATTGAGAACCTGGGTGGAAGCTTTTGCTTTAAAAGACAACCTCTGCTTTGTCCCAATGGAACACTATTTAAGCTGTTATCTGAATTTGTTTCTCCTGGGCTGTAGCTCCTTTTTGCTCAAATAAATGCTTTTGATTCTTTATTGTAATCTAAAATTAATTTTATTTACAATTATGTATATATATAAGGAAGCATTTAGGACTGCTAATGCTGAGAATCAGATAATGTTATATTTAATCATTTCCTGATTACTGCTGCTGCCTCTTCCTCAATACCAGGTTACTAAAATTCAATGACTTAACAGGCAGTTTAATTTTGACATTCAGAAAGGTGGCTGTATAATAGGTGGATTTGGGAGTACAATTTCTGGAAGAAACTGATGCACTGAAGTCTACACCCATTTTTAATTGTATTAAATGATATCAATTTTACCAAATTTTACTAATTTATTAATATTACCTATTTATATTCTCACCAACAGTGTGTGGCAATTCACCTTGTTTTGCTACTTCATTGACATTTAATATTGTTCATTTTCTTTCTTAATATTTAAAAATCTGAAACATGCTTTAAAATTTTTTAATAATGCTTAAATATGCTTATGTCAATATGCATATCTATTTATTATAAAAATTTATCTGTTTAATGAAAAATGTAATTTGGTAAATTATATAGTTATGACCTATGGACTAGCTTCCATAAAATCTTTTAAAAAGATAGATGTGCACATATATCAATATACATTTTTTGATATATGTATATCTATAATAAAATTTTACCTATTTATAATAAAAATGAACTTGGAAAATTATACAGTTGTGTCCTATGAACTATTTTACAAAATAATCTTAGATAAATATATAATCAATACATATTCATATCTATCTAAGATTTTATTTAATATAGTTCATAGGACTTAACTGATTTACCCAATTATTACAAGGCAAACACCAAGTAATTAATTCCTGGATCAAGATATAGAAAATTTCCAGTATACTACAGCCTCCTCATGCTCCTGTGCAATAAAAACCTGTTCTCTTTTGATGACCATGTGTATTGTCTCTCAAGGAGAAAGAAGCATAACACTAGCTTGTTTTTTTCCTGTGTAAATCTATCCTATCCCAAACTTTTAACTTATCCAATTATTTTAAGTCATGAGAACGATTCTTTCCATTTTTCCCAGGTTCACAAATAAGGAGCAAATGTGGGTTTTGATTGTCTGTTTGTTGTTCTGTTTCTTTTGTTTGTTAAGTTGTTGTTCCCCAAGTTTATCTTTAAACTTTCTTTCACTCAAATACTTACCTAGAGTGCTGACAAACCAATTCTGCTTTCTAAAGACAGTCAAGGTGAAAGTTATTTATTCCAATGCAGTTCTGATAATATTTAAACACCTTTACATCCATGAATCCTATAAGGATGCTAAGCACTTAGAAGGGTCTTTTCATTTTCACAGCAGTATTTGGCATACACAGACAGGTCAGGTATTATATGAAGATAATAAAAATAAAGCAGTCTACAATGAGGAAAGAACCTATTATTAATTTTTATGTGAGGCTCTCCTTTTGGTGAAAGAAATATGCTGCTTCATGCAGGATTTTATAGAATCATATTACTTGGAGGGACCTAAGAAATCACCTAATCTAATTCCTAAAGGCTTAGGGAGATGAACTGATCTACTGATGACCCTTGCATTTATATGTGACTTTTCCTTGTCAGGAAAATACAACAACAGAAAACAAGGGGTAGAAATTGTAGACAGATGATGGGGTGTGTGTGTGTGTGTGTGTGTGTGTGTGTGTGTGTGTGTGTAAATCTCAAACTAGGCTTTCAGTTCATTTTTTTTTTAATTTGCAAAAATAAATACAGGCAACTGAAAAATGGAGAAAATTAATATGCAGACTATATAATAAACTTACATCTTGATTTGACAATATTCATTTGTCCTTTTTGTATTCATTTTCAAAAATAAATAGTTAAAATTTTTCTTCTTTTATACAGCCTATTGCCTTTCCTTTCTTTTTTGAAGTAATCATTAATATACAGTCAGTATATACTTATTCAGCCTATTTAAAAATATTGTTGCATACTTTTTTTTATTTTCACATGATTTTTCAATGTTTACATATGTATGAATTAAACCATTTGGTATATATTTCTAGAATTTACACTTCTCCATCTCATACCTGTTCAGATGGCAATTATCAAAAATATAAGAGATAACAAATTCTGGCAAAGGTGGAGGAAAGGGAACCCTTGTACATTGTTGATAGAAATGTAAACTGATATAAACACTATGGAAAACAATAAGGAGAGTCCTCAAGAAATAAAAATAGAACTATCATAGAATCCAGCTTTCCCACTTCTAGGTATATATCCAAAGAAATGTAACCATTACTGCAAAGTTATCTGTACTCCCATGTTCATTGCAGCATTATTCTCAATAGTCAAACTATGGAAATGACCTAAGTATCCATAGACAGATAAATGGATCAAGAAAATGTAGTGTATATATACAATGGAATGGAATTTGGCCTTAAAAAAGAAAAAAAATTCTGTCATTCACAAATGTGAATAAAGCTGGAGGGCATTATGTTAAGTGAAATAAACCAGACAGAGAAGAATGAATACTACATGGTATCATTTATATGTGGAATTAAAAAAAAAAAAAAAAAAGGTCAAACCCATGGAAACAGAAAGCAGAAAAATGGTGACCAGGGGCTGAGGAATAGAGAAAATAGAGTTTGGTAAAAGGATACAAACTTTTAGTTATAAGAAGAATAAGGTTTGAGCATGTAATATATAACATGATGACTGTCATTAACACTGTATCATATAATTGAAATTTGCTAAGAGAATAGAATTTTAATATTTTTACCAAAAAATAGTACCAACAAAGTGATAGATATGTTAATTAACTCAATGGAGAGAATTCTTTCATAATGTATACATGTCATATAATCACATTGTATACTTTAAATATCTTATAATTTTATTTGTAAATTATCTCTCAATAAAACAAAAAACAGATTTACAAGATTTCTATATATTCTGGGTGAGAATCTTTTTTATGTATATTGTAAATATATTTTTTATTTTAAGATTCTAAACATAGCTACAGGCAAAGTTGACAGCAAATTTTATTTTATTGAGGTGGAAGAACATGTATTTTATTAAGAAATGCTTTATGTCCTATTCCATTTTTGTAAATTATCTGTGTGTTTTTTTTAAATCTTTATTCTATATAAAAGGATATGAGTTTGTATATGTGCTTATCAGATCACACTTATTTTTAGTATTATTCACATCTTCTATGTTCTTGATCATCTTTAACGTATTTGATCTATCAATATCTAAGTGAGTATATTTTAGATAGGTTGATTACTACATTGCTATTGTATTTAAATATTATGAGGCAAGTTGCACATTATATGAAATTTTAACATTATTTTATATTCTTAAGGGATTAGACTCTTTATCCTCTAATTGTATCCTTTTGTATTTCTTAATGCTTTTGGCCTTAGATTCTATTGTGTCTGATAATAATATCACCACTCCAGATGTTTTTCGATTAGTATTTTACAGTAAAGTTTTTGCCCCTTTATTTTATTCTTTGGTATTTCTCTAAATTATATATTATAAAATTGTTATGAAATCTCTAGTTTTTATTAAGTGAGTATAATACATTAGCATTTTGGGTCATTATTCATCAATTGAACTAATTTCTATGATTTTTCTCTGCTAATAACCAAGATTTTATTTTGCTTCTCTTTCCTCCTTTCATCTTTTCTGTGGGAATTTCATTATTTTTTCCTCTATCATTGCTTTAGAAGTCAACCATTACATTTCCCTTATTGTTGTGATTATCTTTAAATTTTAACAGACATACATAATGGTGTATTTTTCTTTTTCTTTTTCCCAATGTTCTTACGGGTCTCAGATGCAAGGTATTAGATTAACTGTAATCCTTAGTTCAAGACACATTCTGAATATAGCCCTTTTCTATGTATCTGTGTCCTTCAATTTGTTGTAATGTAATAAATCCATCATCCTACACAAAGCCTGGGCCTTGAAAATCACTTTCATCTACTTATGTGGTCCTCTCTATAATTCCATCCTGTTGCTACCCCTTGAAGAAAAAACTTTGTGAATCCCAAATTTATTATTTCTCTGTTTTCTCTTTCTATAGCTTTATCTATACTTTGTGTATTTCTAAATTGACTTCAGTTGTTTCTAACATTTTATAAAGGTATTTTTGCTCTATATAATATTTATAAAATTACATTTTTATTTAATATTTATATTTATTAATATTTTTGATACTGCTCTAGTTTATTCATTTTGACTGGAATCCTTTTTTTACCAACTCTTTTTCAATTATGTGAGTTGAAATAGATTTTTAAAGATTATAATATGTCTTTTTTAAGGTGTGTTTTGGTAAAAAAGTTTTTAATTTTTCTATGAGCAAATTATTTTCTTATAGTTTATAATTTATAGTTAAGGCTTTACATTTTTTGTTTTAAAAACTTTCTCAACTCTAAAATTATAAGATAATAACCTAAATTTTTGATTGAGTTTTTCAATATCATTTGACATGTAAGACTTTAATCCATTTGGTTGTAACATTTCATTTGTTGAGGAAAAAATTCTATTTTATATTTTTCCATAAAGAGCTCCACAAAAGGCCCTATTCCCAGAGAATAGTCATTACTAGACCTATCTGGCAGTTCCATGGTAACCCCCACTTATAGGTCTTGACTTTCTTGGACCTGAATCAGAGTTCATTCATTGTAAAAATTATTTATTTGTCAAAAATAAAAGCTACATTTTTTAAATATCAAAGTTCTCTGAGGTGGTGATAACAGCTGGGACAAACAAAAAGCTATCCAAGAAATTTAAAAGTCAAAGCTAGGGTGCTAGATATCTATAAAGGGTTTTGAAAAAATTCAAAACGATGTAAAAGAACAAACTAGAAGGCCCTAACCTCTTTCCTCCACCTGACTTGAGGCTCTGCACAAGGAGAAAGAAACAAAACAAAATAAAACAAAGCTAAAGGTAGACTTGGATACTCTCTGCTGGAACATTGAAGGTATATACCAACAAATACATAGAGTATCTTGGCAAAGGACGGGAGACATTCTAGTCCAAGCCATTTAAGGAAGTCTCTTTCTAATCATTAGTTGAATTCTAAGGTACTCGAGCAAAAACTTAAGTTGCTGGATATGGCAAAACTTTCACACTTTAGAGGATTAGTCCAGGATTGTTGTTTGATGAATAACAGTAACCTATACACATAAGAAGCTCAATTAAGTTCAATTAGGATTAATTCAAAAAAATTTCACATGTAGTCACATTGTAATCAAACTTTGAAAAAACAAAGAAAGCTTTTTGAAATCAGCAAGAGATATTCAACTCATCACATACAAGGCATCATCAATAAAAGCTGACAACAGATTTTCTATGCAACATTGTCCTGGAGGTTCTAGTCAGAGTAATAAGGCGAAAGGTGGGGGGAAATAAAGGCATCCAGGTTGGGAAGGAAGAAGTAAAACTATCTCTTTTCATAGATGACATGATCTATACAGAGAAATCCTAATTAATTCACAAGATTTATATTAGAACAAATGAATTGGCTCAGAAAAATGTGCAGGCTATAAGAATAATATGCAAAAATTAATTGTATTTCTACACACTAGTGAGAAACAATAACAAACAAAAAAATAAAATAAAAAACTTAGAATAAATTTAATAAAGAAGTACAAGATTTGGATACTGAAAACTACAAAGTATTGTTGAAAAAATTTAAGAATGAACCATGAAAACATTATACTAAGTCAAAGAATCTATCACAAATGGCTACATATACTGTATAATTCCATTTATGTAAAATGTCCAGAATAGTCAAATCCATAAGAATAGGAAGTAAATTAGTGGTTGCTTGGGCCTGGTGTCAGAAAAAAATGAAGAATGAGTGCTAATGGATATGGGGTCTATTTGAGGTGATAAAAAGGTTCTGAAATTAGATAATGATGATAGTTGCAAAAAACAGAGAAGGTTCTCTTCACTTCGAAAACACTGAATTGTATTCTTTAAAAATAATATATTTTTTGGTATTTTTAAAAAGAATTTTTTAAAGCGGGTAAATGGGATAGGACAAAATTCAGAACACAGAAAATAAAGGTGTTCAAATATTATTGTCAGCCTTGACTAAGTTTACCTAACACTTTTGTTAAAAAGCCATAGTAGGAGACTAAAATAGTCAATTGGCATTTTGGTTTCCCTTGGATTAGGCTTAATAATTTGTTAGTGAATGAAAGCTAAGTAGAACATGAGAATGTAAATGTTCATCAGAGAAAAACTCGTGACTTGGTAATTTTAGTACCTGTCCACATTACTTAAAGCTCTAGATCTCAGTTTCTTTGTCAATCAAATGGCATTTCAAAGATCGCATCTTAGGATACACATTGTTACTCCATCAAGTAATAGTATTTCATCACGTAATAATACTTCATCAAATAATAACACTCCATCAAGTCTTTCTCTCTGACAAATATATTCTAGGTTTACACACTGACGATTCAATACAAAGTTGTATGTGGGTAATTGAAATCATTTGGGGAAGATCTATCACTTGTAAGTATCTGAGGATACCTTCCTTGATGGAAAAAACTTTTAGCAAATGATATACTACCTAAATTGATAAATATCAAATCTCTGGATTTTTATTTCATAAAACTTTTTGTACCACTCTTTAAAACCAATTGTTTTACTCTACTTTTCTGAAAAATTGCATTCTCAAAATAGGGGTCAATTGACAATGAACACAAACACTTTTAAAACAATAACCTTGATTTATTTATGAAAATTAGAAATGCAAACTATTATTTCAAGGACCCTCAATACTAATGTAAACTTTAAAATCTTCTTGATTTCCAGCACCTTTAAAAAATAGTGAAGAGTTTTAATCTCTGAATCAAGAATATTTAAAAACAAAGAGCCACTAAAACAAAGCAATGACTAACAACAGAACTCAGTAATTTTCTTGTCTCTGTGAAAAAGATGTAAGAATTGGCATCTATAAGAAAATATTTCCATTTTAAATATAACTTTTCTTTGAAAATCTGTTAAATATGTTTATCACCTGTTATAACTATCAAGTCAATATTTACATTTTAAAAGTATTTATTACAAAAATTATATTTTAAGAGTAACAAAAATAACAAAAAAGAAGAATATCCAGCCAGAATATATTTCCTGCATGTCAATATTCTATGTTTGTCTTCACTAAATATCCAGTGTAATCTCAATGGTTATATTTTTAACATTGATATAACTATTTTACACTTTTCATTTATTATATCGTTACATTATTTATGTTGCTAAGAAAGTTTCATAATAGTTAAAGTACTTCTTATTTAATAAAATTAATGCACCGTATTTTATTTAAGCACTTATTTTTTGTATTTTCATTTTTTAAAATGTCATTTTTAAGTGCTGCTATAATCTGCATCTTCCTGTGTGTAGAATTAAACATTATTTTTGTGAGATAAATTCCCTCTAAAAGTTCTCTGTTATTTTCCACCAAATAACCAAATACTTTACTATTGGGAATGGATAAAAGGAGAGAAAGGGGCAGTTAAAACATAGTAGTTAAAAGTTTGAAGTGGTTTGAACCCTTTTCCCTCATCCATCATTTACAAATTGCAGGTCCACATTCAGTATATCTGACCTGTCTTAATTTTCTTTCTTTTGTTTTTAAGGGAAATATGCATACTACCTACATTAAGATGGTTACTTATATAAATGCATGTAAATTACTTAGTTCAAAGTTAAGTACATAATATTTAATAAATAGTACCTATGATGATGATGATGATGATGATGATAATGAAGATGATAATGATAATGATGATGATGATGACGAAGACAACAATGATGGGAAGAGAAGAAATATTAACATCATTTTTAATCTTTATGATCTTTGATGCTAGATTTCCACTTTGAAACTATACCGACAAACAGTATGTTCTAGCAGCTTTGACTTAAAGTAATACCGTAAGAAGTGTGTGTGTATTGGGAGAAGAGGGGATTTCATAATAAAGAAACATAACTACTCAACAAGGCAGAGAACTCCAAGTGAATTATTTATTGTATCTGCATTTTTCCTGAACCTATTCTCTACTGGTGGCGGATTTTGTTTGTAAATACAATGAAGGTTGGTATCGGTACGTTGATTATCCCTAGTATACAAAATACAATAAACACTGAAAACAGTCTCTTGTCAATAACCTTGAGAATGTAGAGAAAAAATGCATCTTACTACACACCAGCCAGTGGCAAGGCTATGCAGAGTGATGCATCCCTAGATCTCTCAGCATGCCTGCGGCAAGCTTCACTCATTAGGTAGAAGGCTTTGTCCACTTTTGTTTTCACCCAGTACACTGAGAAAAAGGTATATGTAACATTCTGGCATCATAGGGCAAAACCTAAGCATAACATTAAGACAAAAGTTGATAGACTGAGACGAAGTTCTCAGCTTACTGTGATTATTTAAAAATATATTGTATACAGGTACTGTTCAACAATAAATATTTGCAATGTTTCATCATGCAGTATTGAGAATGTCCTCTTCATTACATCTTTAATAACATTGTAGAATATATCTGATATTATTTATAGGTCTGCCATTGCATGGAAAAAAAACATTGGATGAAAGCCAGAAGATCACCAGTGCATTTCTATTTTTACTTTAAATTACCCTTGATCTTGGGCAAACAAAGGATATTTAATTCTTTCCTTATCTATAGATTGATGGGGTAAATGAGGTGATCACTAAGTTTTTTTTTTCTAGTTCTAAAAGTCAGAGAATATGTTAACAATTCCAGTAAATATTATTGTTCCCATTTGCAGATAAGAAAAGTGAGGTGAAGAGGATGTAAGTGACTCCCACACAATGGGTAAGTAACGAAAGTAAAATCTGAGCCTGGGCATCTCACTCAGCTTGTCTCATAGAGTATAAGATATTATGAGCAGCAATGTAGATGACCAGTTTGAAAAAACTAACCTACAAAAGAAAATAGGTAAGAGGTTATTTTAGGACCTAAGCAAGCAATGATGAGTAGTCAAAATAAAGTAGTAGCAGTGACTATAAAGTGTAAAGAATATATGCAAGTTATACTTACAATAGAATTAACAAATGTTTATTATTCATTTCATCCATTTAATGTAGGGTTAAGGATAGAGAGAAATCTAACATGGTTCTGTATGTCTGGCTTAGGAACTACATAAATGACATTTCCTGTAATAGGGAATGTGGGAAACACAGAATAGGAAGTTAAATGTAAAATTTCTGTCCTAAAGATGTTAATAGGAATATATATTCAATAGTTAGAAAGATAGATGATACAGAACAACAAAGAAAAATGATTAGACCATATTTAGTCTATGTTAAAATCAGCAGAAATATGCAAGCCCATGGATGTGGAAATGATCATAATAACTAAAGAGCATAATTCAAGTAAGGGAAAAAGAAAAGAAAAAAAATCTGACTATGCCCATCCAGGAGTACCAGTGCATAAATAGTGGAAGAAAAAAGCGAATCTAGGGAAAAAAAAAAAGCCATTCTGAAGTAAGAAAATAACGAATAAAGAGAGTTTTATAGAAATCGAGGAAAGAATTTCAATAATGTACAGAGATTGAATGTAAGGTAATGATTGAATTTAAAAACTAGGAAGATTGGTGACTTCAATGGTCAGTTTCAGTGGATCGGTGGGGAGATAAGTCAGATTGAAAAGTTGAGAATTGAATAAAAGTTTGCAGAATCATGGATAGTTTTGGAAAATATGTTAGAGCTATTAGATTGACACTACAGGGACAAATTCCCTTTTAGTAACATCAGAATTATATGTCAACTATAATTACACTGCTGTCATTTGCCACCATCTTTCCTCGAAGCTATATTGACTATTGCCAATATTTTTTAAGCTTTTCCTTGGATGGAAAATTACATAGGACAGACCACATATCAGAGAATACTGATTTACTTTGTTGGTCCAGACATAACTCATGACATCTAGTCACACTGGGATTTCACTGAAAAAAACAAAAAACAAAAAACAAAACCCTATAGTTGTGGTAAAATAGATATTTTATCAGCAAAACAAGGCCAAATACAGAACAAGTTATATCAGATTTCGGCGTGAACATACAGCTTTATCAGTATGACTAAAGACTCCTAGAATTGATTCTTCCTTAGAATAGAGAATGCCTCATTAGCCACTGACACATCATAATTGCCATATACTCTATTCAAATCTAGTTCTTGTTAGGGATGTCTCAGTGCTGTAATAACCCTGTCAGTCAATCCGCCACATTCTTATGTGTAGAAAGTTCTCTTGAAACTTCAAGCTATTATTAAATACTACTAGTGTTTGGACTTTGCCCTCACTAATAGGTTTTAATGCTTAATAAGAAAGGACATTTTACTTGAAAAATTTAATTTCATTATCGTCTATATGTATTAACCAGTGAAGAAGCAATGTGGTATAACATTAATGTGATGTTGAATCGAGATATTAGAATATCATCTAACGCACGCCTGTGTCAGTTCTGGATATTTTTATTTATTTTGTTAAAATGAAGAATTCCAACAGAAGGTCCCTAGGGATTCTTCCAGTTCTAAAATGATGTTTGTCTGTTAATGCTTTTGCATCTTCCTTCATTTGAGGTGGAGAAGTAGATGTTGTACTTTCCAGAAACACCTTGGGTGCTACCAGTCTGTTAGCATGGACGTAATGCTCATCTTAATGTCATTCTCTTGGATTGGGCATGTGCAAGAGATAAATGAGAGCTGAAAAACTTCCTTTACAAATTTTTATTTGTGAAAATAAAGAGAATCAACTGTGAACAAAGTGAAAAAACAGAACGTGTCAAGAACATGCTGAAGTATAACTTCAAGTAAAGTAGCACAACCATGAAGATGTTGGCAAAAAGCAGCAGCGTACACTATAGCTCAGTACAGTGAAAATAAAAATCCAGTTTTTGAAACAAAATTCTGGCTTACTAGGATTTCTAAAAGTGGAGGCATCCAAGTTTCATTCTCCACAAACAGCAACTTCCTCAAGCTAGGGGACCATCTTTCCCACAGCATCATGAGGTAATGACTGCTCATAACCAGTCTCTGGTGTGTTCACAGAACCAGAAATTGTTGTCAAGAGGTTATTCTTTAACTATTATGAATTGAAATAGTGATTTATAGAGGCTCCTACCAGGTCTCATTTAATCTGGAGCAGTAATGCAGGATGTGCTGAATAAAATGTTTTGTATATATGCTGAATCTCTTTTTGTACCTCTACTTGGGGCAATGGGTATGATGGGTTAATTCAACTTATAAGGCAATGTTTGCTGTCAATTATGTTCTTCCCTCCTTATTCCTCCTTCCACTTCTGTAATTTTTATCTAAAGGATACTTGCTGTTGCAATTCTGAATTCTTCATTATATACAAACTTTGTCATAATTCTGTCAGGGAGTATTTTGCCCCCACTCCACTGTTTAATTATATTTGGTTAGTATCTTCCTACCTTCATTCAGTGTTCTCTAACAAAGAACATATTAGAATTATCCAGACAGTGCCTTACCCTGGGGCAGTGATTTTAGAACCCTACGTGCACTAGCATCTGTAGTATTTTAATGTTCCTGGTACATCCTAATGTGCACCCACGTTTGAAAAACATGACTTATCTAGACAGTTATTAGTATTTTTGGTCTCTGTGTAGCAGACAGAGCTAAAATTTTTAAAAAAGATTTTGTTCAAGATTTTAGTCACAAAATTAAAGGATCATTAGACCTCACAGAACTCAGAAATTAATAATCTTTCACTTTTGTGACTAAAATCTTGACTCTCCTCAGTGTGTGTGTGTGTGTGTGTGTGTGTGTGTGTGTGTGTATGTGTGTGTGTGTGTGTTTAGTTAAAGTAATAGATGGCTTGATGTGTCTAGTGATTTAAAATTCAAGAAGTATTTTTGGCCCAGAATTCAACCATGTGCCAAACACTATACTAAGTGCATTCTTTTTTATTATTTCATGTAACTATATTAATAATTTGATCAAACAGATATTATTCTCAGTTCACAGAGAAGAACATTGAGAGTCAAAATTTTTAAATTATTTGCCTATGGTCATATTAATGGACCTATAATTAAAATCCAAATTTTTTGGCTCCTACTTTAGTGCTCTCTTTCACTAATGGTGTTTTCCAGGTAAATTTCAAGGTCAATATCGAAAGGTTGAAGCCCATTATTCTTCAAATATTGCTTTGTTTCTTCCCCTCAGTGACCTTGCTCTTCCCATAATAAAATAAGTCTATCGTTTGCTGTTTACTCACTCAGTTCTAAAGACCGATTCTTATAGTTTATTTTCACAGTGGACATTCGACTATTTGAAAACTCTGTTAGTTGAAGACTTGATTCCGGAAGCTTTGTCATTAAGAGAATGCTATTATTTATCAAATGTGTACTTTTATCACTGACGCTCTGTTTCTAGGGAAAGATAAGCCTTCTTATAGCCTTGCCATGACATTTTAGTTGCCTCTGAATTAAAACATTTTAAAGGCCTTTTGAAGGCCTTCCCTATTTCATGCATGCTTTCAAATACTGAAGTCCATTAATGAACATTCTCTATATAAAAACCTACTTACTTTTCCTCCAATTATTTACTGATTCTGTTCAGCAAATTTTAAAACAAAATAAAATTTATCTGTTTTATAGTTCCCAAGTTTTGGGATATTCCAAGTTGATAATGGCTTGCAATCTGGCAGTCTTTGGACTGAGTAGCTAATTGAAACTACAGGTTGTATATTTAGCCAATGGTTGGAATATTTCTAAGGTCTTCTCAATAATGACTAAGGCAAGACATTAATTTAGTCTTCTTACCAACTTCTTTACACACTTAATGCAGTTTCTGGAGACTGGCCATATATGATCCTAATGATTATTCAATTTGTTTCTGCCTTAAATATATTTAAGAAAATCCTAAACTCTGCTTTGGATTTTATTGCAAGACACTCTACAAAGTCTTTTCTATTGTACCTGACTGTGTGGGCTTTTTCATTTTGTTTGTTTTTGTTTTTTTATGGAAAAATTTTTAAACCATTTTTTAATATGTGGCCATTTAAAGTAGAGAATGTGTTGATATTTATATAAAAATACTATCAGTAATTAGTAAATTATTCAAGTACTTTTGCATACTGTATTGAAGCTATCTGTATGCTATATTATATATTTCAATTTAAAGCAGCTTCTGAAATTTCTATTCTTTTTAATTGGCCTTTCTGTTGATTTCAACATCATTTATATACTCTTTAGTTTGTATATGTTCTCATTTTCCTGATTATTTTCTATTGCAAAGTCCACCCCTTCTTTACTATTGTTAATAAATATTGTCTTGGCTATTCTCATGTATTTATTTTTCCAACTTAATATTAAAATCATTTGGTCAAGTCCCAAATGATGATATCATTTTGGAATTTAATTGGTGATTGTAGGAAGAAATAACATTTTATTTTCAGACACTTAGCATGAGTTTCCATTGAAAAAAAATCAAAACTATGTGTACCACAGTTCACAAATTCTGAACAAATAAATGTGAGCTTTAGAAGCCATAAAATCTTTGAAGTGTTTAATATTTCCTATTTTGATTATTATTTTACATATTTTTGCATTTTAAACTATATTGAAAGATATATGTATGAGGTGATGATTAAGTTTATCTATCTTTGTCACTATATTACATCTTCTTTATATTAATTTCTGCTTTTACCTTAGAATTAAATTATTTCTGGTATTATTATTGTTCCCCTTGATTTATTTAGGCTTACGTAAGCTTTTTTTAATAATGAAATATTTATTTTTTAAAGAACTATAATTTTTTTGTTAACCATTGCATCATCAGGTCCTTCTATCTGCTAAATAGAAGGTGTTCAAAAAATACTTTTGAACAAAATTATTTAAAATCAAAAAGATAAGATAGATTTAAAAATTCAATCTCAGGATCTATGCAATTAAATTGGAGGGTTTAATGCATTCACATTTATTGTGACAATAAGTACAGTTGTTCTTATTTCTTTGCTTTTCCATATATTTCTCTTACTCATTAATAATTAAGTTTCTTTACTTCTGTTTCCTTAGGGATTTGGAATTTATATAAATATGTTATATACAGTATATAGATAGTTGCCAGTACAATCTTAAAAGTATCTACATTTTTAAAACACTAAAAATAAGATAGCATTTATCAGCTACCTATCTTTGTGTAGAGTAAGAAATTTGGCAAAGTTTTACCTTCTTTCTAAATTCCATATCATATTTTGTTAAAAAATTCCGATATACAGTAACCAGATTATTCTTATTGTCCTGAAATAGATCAAGTGTGATTTTTTATATTTATATTTGTCAAACAGAAAGAATCTGCAGTTTTTCTATTGTTAAAATACCAGATGTATTTTGAGGTTTATTTGAAATTCTGATAGTGTCCTTTATAACAGCATAATTTTTTTCCAAAATCCATTGCGCTTATCTTTTTACTTTATACTTCTAATTTTGTAATTTCGATATGCTACCTTTCATCTCTGGTTATCTTTTTTTAATGTGTCTATATCTTTTTTCTTTGACTAAGTCAATCTGCTTAATTAGGGGCAGGAGTGAGTCTTACGGAATGAAGATTAATAGACAGTGGAACAGTGACATCATTAAATAGGCTAGTTACTAAATAGATTAGTCACATTGCTACCTGGAAAATCCCCATGAGTGGACACAAGGAAGTGCCCAGCAGAGTGAGAGCAGATATCAGCATGATCCAATAATTGGTATAGTTGGAAAACCTAATGTTATTATTTCTAATTTTCTAAGGTGGAATAGTTAGGAAAATTTAAGTAATTGGCCCAAATCATTTACACTGTATGTGAGAGAAGTTAGAAGTGAATCTATAAGTTGGGGTAACCCGGGAAACTTGGTACTAGATCTTTGGGTTAAGTAGTCTAGGATTCTTCAAATTATGCTATAATAGATAAATGATTACTTTTACAACCTGGGCCAAGAATCTAGAATTTAGGTTGCTTCGGCTGTGAGAAATGGAGAAATGAGAGATATGAGCCCAGCAGATATATGTAGAGATATTAAATGTAATAGGTTCTCAGGTAACAAAATTACATATTAGATGGACTTATATTTTCCTGAAGTTATTGATATGTTCAGATAAGATGTTTTCATTGCCTCCAAAATAAAGTGAAAATTCTTTAATATGCTTTACAAAATACTACATTACCTAATAACTTCTGATCATTTTAGATTATGGATAATCATCTCTCACTTTATTATCTAGACATTTGTGCCTTAACATATGCTGTTTCCTCTGCTAGAATGGTAATCCCTCATTCTTCTTTTTAGTGAAAAATATTCAAGAGTCATTTGAAGTATCTCCTCCTTGATGAATCTTTTTGGCTCTACAGCTACTAAAATATACGATTATCACAGCTTTCACTTTGTATTATATGTACCTTCATTTATGGCACTTAGCAGGATACTTTTTAATAGTCTCTTCAGACCCATTTTCTCATTAGATATATTGCTATGGAAAATAGAGATCATAGATTTCCACTGGAGTGATTTTAGCACCAAGCATCATATCTTCCAAGTAACAAGCATGGAATAAATATATGAGCGCAGAATAGTGAGAGGCGAGAAAGGAACTCAGGGTCTCCTTTTCATTGCCTACTTATATTATCCATACTGCTGGCTACATCTGCTTCTCATTCAGGAACAAACTAATCCAAACCAAAAATGTGTGTGTGTGTTTCCTAGACCAAGGCCGTTTGTAACATTTTTGGATCCAAGTACATGACAGAACATAAACTTGATTGTCTATTTTGAAAAGGATCTAATTGCAAACTTATTACTTAAGTGGGCCCCTCTAAATATAGTAGTCTCATTGTTGGTATGTATTGTTATATCTATATCTATATACAGAGAGAGTGAATATGACATATTTGGCTGTGGTTAGAATATATGTCCTTTATTCCCGTTCACACTTTTCATCCTCAAGCTACAGCACAGATAAGAAAAAACTTATAAAACCCAAGAAGTCCCAGGCAGCACACCCCTAATATCCAACTGGCAGAAATATGTAAGTGCATGCTTTCTTTTTATTACAGTATTATTCATAGATGTTAAGTTTGAATTTAAAGAGTTTAAACATTCTATTCCCAACTGGATCAACTATCAGACCTTCCACACAAGGATATTCTATTTTTATTTTCTATAACATAGCTAGTTGATCATTCTTTTGTATTTGAAGCAAAAGACCTATATCCCATAAACAAAACAATTAGATGGATATTTTAAAGTACCGTAGTTGATACTATAAATGCAGACGTACAATAGAAAAGGAGGGGAATTATAACTTTAAAAGAGGGTTTCAAATTTTTAGGTGAAAGCATAGAAACAACTAAGTGATTAAAATGATAATTTTATTTGTATTTTTAGATAAGAAGATATCATGGAAAGAAAAAGGTCATAGATTGCTTATTTTGAAGATTCATATTTTTATTTTACTTTAAAATTCTAGGAAGTAACAATTTTTAAAAGCTTACCTAGCTACATGAACGAAAATATAAAAAGTATCCTATAGGGGGCACTCAAGTACTATGAACTGAAGCATCTGCTTTTTCTAGTCAGATTTTGTTTAGATGTAAAGGGGTAAACCCTTGGGCACATTTTCATATTACCTTTTATATAAAGAACAAAACTGAGTAAAATAAATGAAAATATTCTTTGTCATACTTCTACTGTTCCCCAGTGAAAGACAAAGAGGTATTAAAAGGTGCGATTAAAACCATTTAAACCATTCTGAGCCTAATTTTTCTAAAAGTAGAAAGACATGGTAGTACAGACAACTGAGTTGGTCTGCATTTTCAAAATTCTAAAAAGGTTTCTTCTCCATTATAGTTCAATGCCAGGGATAATTATCTACCTCTGGAGACACTGAGTTGTATAAAACAGTAAAAAAGCTGAGTCATGTGCCTCATTCTTTCTGAGTTTTAAAGCAGGTCAATATAAGATATGATTTAAATTATTCCTGAAATAATATTCTTAAGGAAGAGTTAGTCTACTGCTTGCACAGAGAAGTTGTAACAAATGATGGTGGTTGTTTCTTTGGTGCCTGGGTGGGTCAGGGCAGATGAAGGCAAAACTAAAGTCCATTCTAGCACCTGTGTGCTAGATGATATTTCACCTGAATGATGTTTTGGTAGCTAAGACTTTAGTTTGAATAAAACCTACAATGGAAACCTGTATTGGCACCTAACTGGAGTCAAAAAGTATCTTTAAAGTGATGGAGGGGAAAAAAATGTTTCCTTTAGGCTTTGAAATGGTAGATAAAAAGAAGTTGCTTTTCATTTTAATATGGTCAATATCATGGCAGTTTAAAAATTAACCTCTAAATGCCCTCAGGGTAGTGCTATGAATCCCATTAAGCACATTAAATATTAAGCTCTCCTACTGAATTTCTCATTGAAGTACTTCACAGTGCATATCACTTAGAACACGTCTGTTTTACTTCTGTTATTTTCACACAAGAGAGCTTAATGTGTGGTTTTGATTTTAAAACAGTCATGTATGCATGCTAAGCACTCCTCTTCATTAGCTTATTCACCACTATCACAGTTGCAAACAATGAAATCACTTCTAGTTCCATTTGTTAAGTCCCTAACTTGAGATACTTGCATGCAGGTATGATGCAGTCAGATAGCCTGTTTGCATTACGAAGCAAGTTATTAACCCTGCTTCCTAAGTGATTAAAACTACTTAAATATCTCCTTTTATAAAATTGAGTTATATGTAATTCCTAACAATGATTTGAGAAAAATCTCAAGTTCTTGACATACTTTGAAAGTGGGAAACTTTAAGAGAAGATAATTTGTAATTTCTTGGATTTTATATGGTCATTATGGCCAAAGAGGATTTTCTGGAATAGTCTTGAGTAGAAATACTCTGTCCAAATGCTGAATAATTATATTTATTAGTCTGTGTGTCATAATTTTGATTTGGAAATTGTGGCTACCATAAATCTAAAGGGTGGAGGAGTAGAGGGCATAGGGAACCAGTTTCAGACCTGCAAGGCCAGCCTGACAGTTGCCTCCATAACATCCTCGAAGCTATAATTTGCTTTCACTCGAAACCTAAAGTTTGGAGTATGGTTGGTTCTAGAAACTTCTCAGTCAAATTCAGGCCTGGTAATTAAGTATCCTTTAATATATTTTATTGTAGGCAAACAACAGAATATGTTACTTTTTCTGTGTTGTTTTCACAGTGGTGAAATATACCTTTGTGGAAATGTCCAAATCGATTCATCTAAGTTTTGGATAAAAAGTAAAATTAATATTAACAATTCTTTGACTAATCTTCTATATTTTCTGAATGTAAGTCAATTTGTGGTTTTATAGATATATATATTTTTCTTTTTCCAAATAATTGTAATATAGCTTTCAGGAAAAGCTCAGTAAAGAATATAAAAACTGTTTCTTGTCATTTTCATTCACTTTCTTTTGTCAAGAAATAACAAGAATTTCAACTGGAATAAATTAGGATTGGTATCTACCTAAAAGTACAAAATTGATATTTCTTTTAGAAAGAAATTCATTTAATCACAAAGAAAGACTGAATAACCAAAAATGTTGGTGGTCATTCTATGTCCAAGCATAACTATTCATTCTCTTCAACCATTCCTATTGTGTACTTTTGAGTAACTTTGTCCTAACTTTCTTTGTTGTTGTTATGTGCTCGGTTTGCAGAATAATGTGAATGAAACCCTTAGGTAAAGGCTATTTACAATGCAGAATGTAGGAAATGCAGAAAGTGATAAAAGCATTTAATGGTCTTTCAACTATAATTTAACTTTGCTGTATTCATGCATAAAATCACACATTTTCACAAATGTTGATAAATATATCTAGGTCCAAATGCCACTATTTTTCTTCTCACAAAGAGAGGCTTGACAAAAAATTAGGGCATTCTGTTCTGGACTAGAAAGCTCCTTTTTACATTTGAGTTTTTATTGTGATTAAAAAGTATAATTTTCATAATAGAAAACACTTTTAGAGGCCAAGAGACATTTCCTATGAGAGAAATAAATTTTTCTACTAAGAAAAAAATAAGTAATATTTTTGAAAAGTTAGTTCTGTAAGTTTTATTTAAAGTAAACTTTTAAAAAATGTAACAACAACACTAAGTGTATTCCACTTACACATATCTATTTAGTACTTACTCGGTGACAGGTGCTGTGCCCAAATGGAGTCCTTGACAGCCTCTGAAGAGCTATTGCCAGTGGGAATTATGCAAGGTAAACTTAAGATTTCTTTTTCTCTTCTTTCTTTTTCTACTTTTTGCTTCTCTTTATTTATTTATCTTTTTAGTTTACTTCATGAGGATTATTTTTGATAAAGGAATAAAAAAAATAGTTTTCTTATAAACCCCACTGTCCAAAGCAAAGCAATTTCCCCAAAGTAAAAACAAACTAAACTAATCTTGACCAAAGATATAGCTCCAAAGTACTTTTTTGCATTTTAACAGCAACTAATCTTATAAAGTATATATAAAATGCAATTAATATAATTCTAGTATCCCATCTTATCTAGTATCCCATCCCAGCTCTTTGTCAATTGTTTGTACTTACCTTTTCTATCTTTGTCATTGTATTACCCCATTTACTTCAGATATAGGGGTGTACTCTATGGCAGAAGGACCAAGGAATAGCAGACCTAGAAAAGATTATACAAATTCAAGGGAAGATGTGAAAAGCCATTAATTTGCAGTATGATGAACTCTCTTTCAATACCTATTGTAGGGGAAAACCCACACAAAAAAGATCATATTCTGGGGGATTAGAAATTGTGAAATGCTAAAGAGTACATAAAAAGTAAACTTAAGAAATATATCATTTGGAAATAAAGTAGAAAATTATTAAATATAAAGTGTCTAAAACACTTGAAAGGGTACCAAATAATATTAATAATAAATATAAATGAATAAAAATTTGAACTGGACTTTCTCAAGTTCTCTTTTTGTTCTCCGATTCTATGTGAATCCTCAACACAACAGAATTCACTGACTCTAATTAATTTGTAAATTATCACTGACATTTCTGAAATGAACTATTCTAAATTCTGAACACTTCTGCTACCCAGTTGTAGATCAAAGGAAGTACGATATGCTGTTTGACTAAATGCTGGTAAGCAACCCTCAAGTTATTTAAATATATATTTTATGATTTCTTATCCAGAATCTAATTCTAACAGAACACTCAGATTCCTCTGTAAAGGTTTATCTGTAAAGATATTTTTTCTAAGAAATATGCAGCCCTGATTTTATTTTGTGGTCTCAGCAGTGGCCTTTATGTGTCATATCTGTGGTTTATGAAAAGCATGGTTCCCCTGAGATCCTGGAAAGCCAGCTCGTTAACTCAGAAATTACTTAGATTGTAAGCTCTGCTAGTGCAAGGACTGTGTCTATTTTCACCATGGCTATTTGCACGGTACTGAGTACAATGGCTTTATAGAACTTATGGCTTTATAGCTACTAAGTGAGTAAACAAATTCAAACCTAGTGGGCTACCACCCCTCTGTGCTAGGAAAAAAATAAAGGAATATCAATGAAACTCACTACATAGTAAAGGAGATTCAGAAAACTTAATTTAAAAGCCTGTCTCTGACCTTAATAGTGTGTGACCTGAGTAGTCACCTTTCTTGTCTTTTAAGTTTTTTCATTTGCAAAATGTGGTAAATTGGAACAGATGATTTCAATGTTCGTTCCAGCTCCAGAAATCCAAGAGTTCCTAATTTAAATTAAGGAGCAGCAAAATGATGAGCAAAATACAGAGATTAATATTAGCAGCTAGAAAAAGGATTCACAGGAATATTCAGACAAAGGCCAGGAATCAGTGACAAACAACCCTTGGCATGGAACACTACTTTATTCTAGCAGCAGGAGATGAGGATGTAGTGATTATCTTGACCACAAGTATGTCAAGATCAAAAGGCACCAACAGCAATAATCAGCAACTGACTTGCAACTCAAGGGCTACTTCCATACAATTAAAGTGATAAGGATTTGACCAGTTTTTGGCATTTTTGTATACCATCCCCCACAACTCACACACACACATGCACAGTTCGCATGATTACTGATTGTGCCTTCTGAAGACATACCAGAAAACAAAATAGGATTTGTCTCTTGTCTGTATTATATTATGGAAGTAATTGTTGCCTGATAAGTTCGTCTAATTCAGTAAAGACTTCTTTTTCTTTCTTTCCTTTCTATTGTTATCAAACAAGAGACAGAGAAAATGTAAAACAATCAAATTGGTATTGAGTCTCTATTATTTATACTTTGAAAGTTACAATTGACTATCAGTTGTGCTTTCCACTGTAATATGTATATCTTAAAGCATTTATAAACAATAACGGTAAAGATAAGCTGAGATTTATATGCAGAGAAAAACTTAATTTGCTTGGAAATAATTTGTCTTTCTTGTTTTAATTAGATAATAATAACATTCTTCATTTTCTTTTCAGGTATATATACTTTTTAATATTTCACAAATGGTGGGAATTAAAGTTGCACCAAAATCACATTTCTTTTACCTATATCCCTATGTGCTAGTTGAAACAGCATGCTACCAAACAGTTATAGTACACTTTTGAAGGAAAGAAGTAAAAAATGGACTTTGAAATGGGGCAGATTGATAAATAAAATGAATCTAAAGTTTTTTTTTTTTTTTTTTTTTTAGCAGCTTTGTCCAGAGTAACACTGTTTCAATTTTAAAGCACTGAAAATGTTCCTTTAATAATTCTCCTTCTCCATCCCCAACCCCTTCTTCTTATCCTGTGTCTGCTTCTGCCTGGTAACTTTTCTGTGAGGAAAGGCAGGGTAGGAACTCTAGCAGACCTTGGAATGATAGCTGCAGAAATTCCTAGCAACCTGGCTTTCAAGCCAACTCTCATTCACACACATCGCTTTCATGAGACGGACTGTCAGTCTTGGTTTGTTTAGACACAAGCCCTCTTCCTAACATAGTGTGTGTAGTACATGAATTGTTACCATCTATGGTAAGAAAAAAAGAGCACAAAGAAGATAATTAAGTTAGCAGAAATAAAATCTGACGTTCGATTACATGTATGCAAAGCATGGCTCTAATTGGTAAATATAAGATTATTACTGGCTAATAATTAATATTCACATGTTGTTTTAGACCTGAAAGTAAGAATGATTGGTTCTACTTTGTTTAATTTATCTCAATGAGTGATTTCATAACATTCTATAGTTTGATGAATTAATTTATTTAACTTGTCAGTGTTAATAATGCTGATTAGAATGAAGAAATTATAATGGGCCATAGGAACACACAGAATTTGAACATTAACTCCAGCTATTCTTTCTTTATTATTAAATCACTTTATTAATTTTCTTTTTTGTTGAAGAATATACATTGGAAAATAAAAGTATTTCCTATAAAATAATAATTATACTTTTTTCTTTTATATATAATCCATTATAACTGATGGTTATTCGAAACCTAGAAATAAATTATTTAATTTTAAAACTCAAATTTGGCCTCTATCTTATCAACTTCATGGATTCTCATTAAAAAAAAATGTCTCTTGTGATGAACTGGTCATTTTCATTGGGTTTTTGGAAGAAGAACCACCACATACAAGTGATTTGATATGAGATAATTATATACAATTTCATTGAGACTGGCTTTATTTCACTTTTGGAGCAAATATAAATTAAGTTTAACATTTATTGTGTATTATTATGGCTTTGTAATGTGAACCAATGTCTTTATTATAATTTTTGTCTTAAAAACCTGCTTCACAAGCATTAAAATGCATATGTTGTATCCTCTGGACCACTGATATATACAAGCATCCATTCTTCCACTAAATTGCTGTGGTCAGTTTTTACACCCTGTAGGTCTTTGTTAATAACACCTATTCACATTCTTAAAATAAGTCCCAAATTATAACTTGGAGATAAAATTGAGAATCATTTTCAGTTGATATTAAATGTAAGTCCTTACTGTTCATTGGTATGTTTACCTATATCTTAGCAATTGAGCTTCCACACTTGCTAACACTTTCATACCACCATTTTAATGTGCCACGTAGGTGATTTGATTAGTAATTACTAAAAAGAATTCTATTTTGCTTTATATAATTCTGATCACAATATGCGGACAATGTATTCATGATTTTCTTCCATTCAGGGCAGTGAGAAAAGTCAACCAGATGATCCAAACTAGATTATATGATTTCTACTCTGCCTAATTCATGGAGGTGCTACATATTTAGAATACAAAATCTACTGGGTATTTACTTCTCTGATTATCCTTCGTAACTTTTCCCTTTTAAGAGCTGACAGTGGATTCTAGGGCTGCTACATATACTGCAGAAGTGAATGAGTCACTGATTTTCGACCGTAGCACTTTGGTACACAGTTAAGAGTCTGGTTGGTTGTATTGTTTGTGGCTGCTTTCCTATACCTTGCAATTTTTTTAAATGGGGGGTGGTTAATTTGTGGTAATAGTATATAAGGTAAAGAATGAGGATGTCGTTAGCATGGTTTGGGAGCACTCCTCGTTTTATTGCCAAGACTTAAGTGGATATGGATTTCCTAATCGCTGACCTCTTAGTTGAATGAATGGGATCATGTCAGAAAGACACTTACTTACTTTGTCCTCATGAAAAGATAGTATTTCAAAAAATGCACAGATCCATGGACGATTGAGAAATATTTATTACTTTGAGCATCATTCAAAATTGACCCTTCCTATCCCTTACCTCATGTATTTGAACTCTCCACTCATTCCAAAGTTTGCGAATTTTCAGTAAGAAGTAAAATAGGACAATTTTTTTTTTATGTTTCCTATGTGGTACATTTTAGTGAAACAATAAACACGACTAGATAAAATGATATGTGAAGCAACTTTAGAAGAAAAAAACATACACTTTTAAATATGAAATGGAAAACTGACATAAAGGACATATTTTATAATCATAGAGTAAATATGAAAGGTAAATTTAACAGATTCTTGGCAATGTCCTTCAGAGTCACTTCTTTGTTCTTTGATCCACTCTAATGTTAATGGCTTCTAAGGAGCATCTAAAGATGTAATTTTAATCATAAACAGCTAGCGCACATTGCTGGCATTCATCTATGATAAGTCTCAGCCAGTAAACTAAATAAAGTGTTTACAGTATCTTCTCTTCACTTTTCAATTTTCCTATTGCTTAGTTTTGTCTTTTTTTATATAATTTTCCTTTACACCCATCACAGATTTTAAAATATTAAATACAAAAGGTTTTTCAACCTTTGTCCTTAGGCAAGAAATATGGATGTTACAGGGAAAAAAGTAAATCTTTAATTCTTAAGATTTCCAAGTTTTAACTCTTTAGCCATTTTTGAATGGCTTACTAAAATTTTAGATACTTGGGTGATCACATTTAAAAACTCAAGTGGTCATACAAATAACATTTTTTTTTTTTTGCACCGATTCATTTTGATGCCAGATAGTTTGGGAAAGTTTTTAAGCCACTATTGTACCATGTGTAAAAAGAAAACGAATAAGTAAAATCCTCAAAACGTGTTGAAAATGGTTCGAGATACCCTTTCAGAGAAATCCACTGTTAAACAAACTCGAATTCTTGCTCTGTGGTTCTCTGCTCAGGGACTTCTTCCCATTCACCTTTCTTTCCTATGCAATAGATAATGACTTTGTTTTGGGTTTGTTATTGGTGGTGGTGGTTGGTGGGTGGGTTTCTGCTGACGCACTAAATTTTACATCTTTGTCTCTAGGTGCTACTCAGCGTAAAAGTTAAAAGTGCAATTCAAAAAAACATTACGTTTGTGAGTCGAGCGGAGGAAACCATTTCCCTAAAAGAAGCTCGGATACTTAGCTTGTCCTTCCTTCCTGGGAAGGCAGCTTCCAGGGAGCGAAGGGATCAAATCTGCTCGGCAAACAGAAGCATCCCAGAGCTGTAGCTGATAATTTCCAGCTGGCTGTTAAATGCGGAGCTTCCTGGGCGCCTGGCTGGCTCAGCCCAAAGCAGAAGTCTCCTCCTTCTCTAAAGACCCAAATCCCTACAGAACCAGCTTGGAGTTACTTTCCCTTCAAGGAGACCGACATAATCGTGATTTGTGGGGCTCTCAGTTCGCGGTGGTATTTTCCTGTTGTGTTAAATGCCTCTTAGTAAGTAATAGATGTGATTTATGTGGACCACGAAGGGGTGTGTGGTGGATTCGGTGATTAATCAGTGAATTCCCATCCGCTGGCATCTCTCACTGCCCCTCTTGCGTGATGTAAGATCAGACGTACCCTGCATTGAAAAGTCAAGACACACGAGCGGCTCGCTCGCGCTCACACGCACTCTCACTAGATCTCTCTCTCCCACACGCGCGCATCCGTACACCTTCCACATCCTGCTCCAGGCAGGAGAAGGCGGACTGGCTGGGCTCATTGAGCTGAAGAATTTCCAGTGACATTTGTAAATGACGCTGCTCCATTCCGGGCTCGGAGCCGCCGCCGCCGCCGCCGCGGGGCCGCGGGTGCCGCCAAGCAGTCTCCAGCGCAGGCTTCCCTACCGAGCGACCACAATGTCCGAGTTTGTCCTCGCCTTAGTCACTCTCTCGGGATTATTGCCTATCGCCAAGGTGTTGACGGTGGGAGCCGATGGAGGTAAGGAGACCACCTCCCCGCTTTCGTCCCCTTTTCCCCCCGGTTTTCCTGCTAGGCGATGCTTGCAGATATAAGTGTGAAACTTAAGTCCTTGCGGCCCCGCTCCCCGGGTCCGGTTGGCCGCTGTGCGCTGGCCTCGTGGAGGGTGAGAGGTGCGGTAGGGGGGTTTCTGAACCAGGTGCCAGAGTCCTCAGCTCCCCCACAGCTTTTTCTTTTGGCCATTTACTCGTCCTGATTTGCCCCCCGCCGGGAGCGTTTGGACTTGACTGCGCGCGTCTGCCCGCGCATCCCAAGCGCTGCAGATGTTAGAATCAGAATTCGCTTTTCCAACACTTCCCTCCGCGCTGACTCCCCAGAGCTTAGAGCTTTAGCGGGCTCCGAATTCTTTGCCTTAAGTACGTGCTCCTTCAACTTAGCTCCTGGGTTAAACTTACCTGCTGTACTCGAGATCTGTAGAAAGGCGACAGCACCGACTCAAACCTCTTTCGTTTCGGTAGCCCCTTGCTGGGGCAGACTCGGGCGAGATTCGTGTCATCAGCGGAAAGGCTCGCGTTTTCAGGGCGCTTTTGGACGCAGGCACCTGCTTGAACTTGACTCTCCCGCCCTCCTCTCGCCCCCCAAAGCTCTGTGGCACAGCTCATGGTATCTGGAAATGCTAAACCTAACCCACCACTGACACTTTATCCTTGCTTTTTCTCTAAATAGCTGACGAATGGTAGAAGTTTAAACTGCAGTGGGTATGGGGAGCAGAGCAGAGAGGAGAGGAGGTGGGAATCATAATACACCTGGATTCCACAAACTTTTGATCTGGAAACCCAGGAATCTTTGTGCAAGTTTGATAATCTTTGAGAACAGTTGCAGGGGTGGAAAACAAAAAAATGAATGAATATTTGGGCCACCGGCATTGGAATGGTTAACTAGAAGTATTACGGTTCTAGATTTTTTTCAATTGAGTTCATATTGACTGATATATTTCAGGTGAGTTTGGGGGATTTAATTAGAAAAAATAGTGAAAAATATAAGAATGAAACCTGGATCCCAAAGCCAAGCAAATAGACAAAATGTTGTATTGGAAGACTTGATGATTGTGCTTAAATGAAGCAGATTGCTTCATTATAGGAAAAGAACAGGGGAATGAATTGTAGTGTTTCTATCCAATCTGCTGTTGGGAACCAGATTATGGTCTTTATAATATACCCACACAAGTAATTTCCTTTACTAGTAGTGAAACTAATATGAGGTCCTTCAGAAAGTCTGACATTTACTGACAGATAATCTTTTAAATGTGTCACTGCCACCTAACCATATACCTTCTGAACTTGCCTTGAAGTTGGTGTGGTGTAGTTGAAAACTATATTGATAAAATGGAAGCACATAGCTTTAACTTGAAATGATTATGTCTTTGATCTGGAACGATCAGCTCTCAACCTTTCTTAGGAAGAATGTTTGAATTTGGACCAGAGCAGGTGAACAGAATAAAGCTTTTCAGTCATGTGTGCTAGCAAAATGTAATGGCACTGGTAGACTACTGCTATTGAGCTATATTTCTGATTATGTCTCCAATCTCCAGAAATTTGACCTCATCTAGAGTTAAGTCCTCAGTGCTTTCGTATGTGTTTAGGAGGAATAGAGCCATCGCTACAATGATTGGAATGAATACCTAAAGATAATTTTAAACATAATATAAAAGTTAAACATAGTCCCCCAACTTCCTTCTTAAGAAACTAAATGACTTAAAGGATTGCATTTGGTGCCAATTTAGTTCCATGAGGGCTAGGGACTTCTAATGAATAAGCAGGGCACATGGAAAAGGACTGTTACTTTTTCTCAGAACCGAAATAGTGTAATGTTGTATCACCACGTCAGCATAAGAGGTACTGTATCACATAGCACAAGTAAAAATAGTTGTATACCAACACTTTAGCATTCTTCTATATATTTAACAAAAGTTTCAAAATTGTTAGGAAAGAGCTAAAATTGTCATGGCAAGCTATCATAAGTGGAAAGGGTGGTCCCATTTGGACAAAAGGAAGACAAAAAGGAGAGAAATCTTGTTGAAAGTTAAAAAGAAAGTGGTGCTGCATTATGACAAACTTCCTCACTGAAATGCTGAAACAGAAAATATGGGAATATAAACTCAAGGAAGAGTTTAATGAGATGTAGCTTTTGCACAGGCTTATGTCAATTGTCCTTGAAGAATAAAACAGACATGTGAATTATACAGGTGTGTTTTATAGTTCAAGAGCTAGCTACCTAGCTTCATGCCAGAAAATGAAAGATTATCTTTAGGTTCTCCAAATGCATATTGGGCAATGGGTACCTTCTTAAACTGTATGGACTAGCTAGAAATGGTTGTATTTCTCTCTACCTGTGTTACTCTTCCCTGTATAAGTTTATAGTATGAACTCAAACTGTCATAAATGGAATAATACTTTAACTTGTGTCCTTGTGTTCAGTCTACACACATCTACTTGTCCTTTAATTACATATGCTTATTTTCTTAATTTATATTGATTTTTATACAGAGTTAAGCTAATGTGCATGTCAGTTCTTATTTGATTTTATCATGTCTGAAAAAAGAAACATCTTTGTAACTCTTAGCAGCAAATTGTAGAAGATAAATCATAGTCACTTAAGATCAACTAATGTGTCACATATAAAAATGTCATCATATCAGAGTAATGCTTGATAAGGATTAAGACTTATAAAGAATATATTTTAAATTGTCAAATTTTCTGGGAAAAAAAAGGAGGCGGGAGGATATTTAGAGACCTAAAGCTAGTCTCTTTTAAATTTTTGAGTGTGGCAAATGTGGAAACATAGTTTCAAATAATTAAAATTCTTGATGTTATCATTTAAATGTGTCTGTTTGTCTGTAAAATCATCTAAAAGTGGCACTCACGTGTATGTTAAAATTTTAATCTTCCTCCCCTCAAAGAAAAATGAAGTGCAATTTGTGTCTCTTTATATCCACAAATATCATAAAAGTTTTGTTTTGAAGAGGTCTCTGGAATCTTTGAGATTTCTTCTCTCCTTTCTCTCTCTCCCTCCCTCATGTCCTCTCTCTCTCCCTCTCTCTCCTCTTTCCCTTTCTCCCTCTCACCATCTTTCCCACTCTGTCTTCCTCACTGTCCCCCTTTCTCTGAAGCTCAAATCAAAACTGGTAAAAGAAAGAAATGAGACAATGGGAAAATAAAGACAAATTTCTGTGTATTAAAACAAGAAAATAATGTGAATTGCAGAAAACAATGAGGGAAAGAAAGAAGAATGGGGAGAAAACTAAAGGATTTTAGGAAAAGATTGAATCCAAATTACTATTTTTTAAAGAAAAGATTTAAATATCTTTAGACGAAATGATTATTTCTTAAATACCTTTTTTCTGATTTCATAAAGTCTTATGACAATGTTTTCAGTATAAAAATAATTTAAAGAAACTTCCATCAGTATGATGCTGGATATAATTAAAGCTCTAAGAATGGAGAGATACATGAGAATATTGCAGAAACCTTAAATGTTAACTATGCTATAATTATTGAGATGGGAGTTTTTTTGTTTTGTTTTTTTAAGTGGATATAAAAGAAATCTTTGTAGATAGCGTGGGAGATGAATGATATAGTTAATATACCCTTAAGAATGAGGTGACACTTCTTAAATGCTACTTGTCATTCATGGTGGAGACATGAAGAGATTTTTGGTTTTCAAATGTCTTGGATCCAGGACATTAGTTTCTTGCTACTTGCCTTATCAATTTCTTTTCAGAGCCTAGGGTATAACATAAAGATAAGCTCCATTTAAAATCACCTGTACTGAACATGACCTGGTCTTCTACAAGGATTATGATGGTGAGGGATCTCTATATCTTCCATTTTATATATTATTATGATCCATATTTCATATTTCAATTGTTAATTTTTACATATTTTACAAAATGTGCACTCCTATTGCTTCAATTTCTTCCTAGTTATAGGGATTGTGTGTAGTAAAATGTACCAACCAGACATATTGATAGATTTTTCTATCTTCTCTGGCGATCTGTCAAAACAATTCTTGTACAAAGAAAACTATTGTCTTCATTCTAGGTAGATACATTCAAGAAAGTAGAATTAATACTAAAAGTTAAACATTATTGTACAAAAATAGTAAGTGGAACTCACCTAGTATGTTCCAGTGTTTATATGATATCCATGTACCTACTATCATCTATCTATCGATTGATTGATCTATCTATCTATCTATCCATCTATCATCTATCATCTATTTGTCTGTCTGTCTGTCTGTCTATCTATCTATCTATCTATCTATCTATCTATCATCTATCTATATTCTTTAAAATGGCTGCCTCAGCACAAACATCTATGGAAATATAACTAACTTTAGCCTGAAAATTAGAAATAGATCTTTTTCAATGAAACTTATTTTTCAAAATTTTAGATCATATATGTCTATTTTTGTGGCTATTGCCTTCTTGAAAAACAAAAATATGAAATGAAGAAAACTTTTAAGAGTTATTTTTCAACTTTCAACGTGCATTATTCTACTGGATTAGTTTCCATACAATAAATATTTGGTTGTAACAGAATCTGATAGTGGAAGAAATAGATGTCAAAATGTATTTGTCATTGAAATGACTGTAATTGTGATGCAATTACAATGCCTGTAATTTGAAACAATGTTTTTAAGTAGCTGGAATGCTGAAGAAGAGTAAAGCAAATAAGGTTGAGCACTCTTATAATCAGCTAATCAAAATATATATTGGACTAAACTTCTATCAGGAAATGGTCATATTTACTCTAGGTAGTTAAAAAAAATTTCCCTGAAGAAATCTAACTCCCCATATTTAATCTAAGAGTAATGACAAAAATCTACCTTTATATATAGAGGGTGCAAATGACAAAGTTTTTTATTTTTTATTGATTTATTTTGGTGGGAAAGGAGAACAAAATTAATCTAGCCAACCAAACAGAGAGAGTCATGACATTTTTTATCATCTTCTGTAGAGTTGCTTTATATTATAGATTATACTCTCCAAATTTAACCTATATAAGAACCCATTAACTAGAGGCATTGAAATGAAATTTCAATATAACAATCACAAATCTAAGTCTACAGGCCTTGGGGACATTCTCCAGTTCTTATTTTTTGGAAGGAGATATTAAGAGGTTTTTAGTTCCTTGGGGAAAAAAGTTCTTATTAAACATTAAATATATAAGCATGAATATATCTCTAAGAACTAATTTGAGTTTTAAAAATGTTACTTTTCGGACTAATCCACATGTGTGCCAATGACTATATTTATGGCACTTGCTTTTGAAAAATATTGTGCTTGCGATAATATTTAATCACTGTTCTAACTATTTTGTGTTCTCTTATTTGAATAAAATGTTCCTCTCCAAGTACCTCTGAACCCTCTATGTTATTGAAAGGGGAATGAAACTTCAGGTTTTGTACCACATCAGAACAAGTAAGCGTAGACCTTCCAAAAAAATTTTTTTCCAATTAGAAGTTTTTCTGCTATAAGCTGCCTTCACAATTTCAGATCTGTATTTTCTCCTCATAAATGATTTGGTGGCCTCCCTATACTCCCCCAGCATAACTACAAGGCAAAGTTATACATTATGTATTATTTATTACTCTGTTCTCAATTCAATAATACCAAAATACAGTTTCTCTCTCTCTCCATCCTATTGATTTAGGCTATCTCTCTATAAACCCAATTATTTTGACTGAGCTCCCTTCCTAAACTGATTGATGAAACTGAGTGGTAACTAAATGGGAATCAAACTATTAGATAGTAGCCAGTCAGACCTGGTAAAATAGTTAAACTGATCTTGCATAAAAAACCTACAGATGAATATTTTGGAGAAATAATAATAATAATAATATATTTTCCTGAAAGATTTATAAATAGTACTTCTAATATATACTTTATAGAGTACATCATATGTGCCTTTGCCATTCATAACAGACAAATTATTATAATGGACAAATTAAATATATTTGATAATAAGTATGTGTTCATATCATGGGATAGCATAAGAGTTTAAAACACTATTAGAATATAAATACATACATGTTCTGAATTCATTTGTGCTCAAAGATTATTGGTTACTTTTTTGAAAGTGAGTAGAAATTTATTAGTTTTTCTTTATCGGCTTTAATAACTATGTTCATTTTTCTAATTTTGCAAATATTTTTAAAAAGTTAAAACACATTCCACAACATTATTTCAAAGTCAAGACTTTCTCTCATTACAGGATAGATAGTAGAAATCATTCCAATGATAAAATAGACAACAGGGTTTATCATGATTTTTAAAACATGACTATAATAACTTTCTCATGTGATTACAGTAACTTAGTTTTAGTCTGCAATTAGATGTCCAATTGTGGTTTTTAAAAAATGCAATGGCATGATTAAATAAATGGGCCCACCATTTGTTGCTGGTTTCCCAGTAGGTCAGAATCTTATATCATCAATGCAAAAGACTGATGCTTAAGTTGATAATGATTGTGTACTTATATTGCTCAATAACTCTTGCACTTATATTTGTTGAAAAATGATGTGTTATCTACATTTGGGGTTTCTCAAATATTCTAAAATAGCTGTAAACATATAACACTTGTCAAAGGTATCTTTACGTGTAGAAGCAATGGAAAATAATTTTAATTAATATATTTTTACTGTTGAATCATCTGTTTAGTCTTATTTTTCTCAGACATGTTTGAATATAGTTTTGTGCATATATATGGAAGTTCTATTTACATACGAATTACAATATAACTCTTTTATAGAAAATGAGTTGAGAAAGTACCTTTTCTTATGACATTCCTTCTAACTTTGTTAAGAGAAAAAAGAAGAAGAAGAAAAAAAAGCTTCTTGAAGATAGAGCATGTTGCCTTGCTAAGATACCGACATTACATTTTATCTCACTCTGCATTCTTAGTAACAGTCAGACATCTCTTCTAGAGTTGCATGAACCTCATTGTCCTGGCTGGCTTAGCCTTCAGACCAAAGACAGGTATTGTTGAAACACGACCTCATTTTAGTCGAAAGAATATCTTTCTTCTTTAGGTAAGATCAAGGTACCACAGATCACCTCTTGTTTTGTTCTGACAATCAATAGGAAGTTTCTTCCTAACTTTTCCACATTGCATTGACATCTTCAAGACTTCCAAGACAGTTTAACTTTAGAAATATGAATACATAATTTCTTAAGAATTTTTCTACCGCTGAGTTTTTTTTTTAATGACAATTTACCATCTTAGCCTTTTTTTCTTAAAATGAGAAAAGAGAACTAAAAATGGGAAGGGGGAGAATAGAAGTAAAACTTGGTTGTGGTTGCTTGCTTTGAGTGTTCCCAGGGTATTTTTTAGATATTTGTAAAAAAGAAAACTGTAGGTATAAGGCTAATAACAGAAATGGATTTAGAATGATCTGTTTTCTTTAGAAATCAAGATCTACAAAAAGGAAGGACAAAGATGCTAAGAGAGAGAACATTCACAGTAAGAATTTATTGAAACTTCAATCCATACAGATCAAGTAACTGAGGAAATTAGGAACCTCAAACTTTTGCCAAAATATAAATTCTTGTGCTTTAAAAAATTTGGTTTTTAGGTTGCAAAACCTTGTGTGTGCTTTCTAAAGTTTTTAATGGTATATTTTATTGATACAGGAATGTTTAAAAAGCAAGTATACTTTGTTAAAATATTCTACTATATTTGACTTTGTTAATTTTAGGGCATTTTCTCATAAGCCCCACAAGTAAAGTGATAATGATCCTAGCTCATGGGTGAGATTTTTGCCTCATTGGGTAAAAGTATTACAGATCGTGTCTACTGGGCATTCATATTTCTGAGATTTTTATTAAAGTAAGATTTATAGATAGAATCACTAACTTGGAATTCAGGCCCTTTTTGTGAGTCCTTATGCTGTCATTCTAATGCAAAGGCTGGCTAGCAGTTCATCAGCACCACCTTAGTGACCCATAATCCTAGTGGCATACAATTCTTATTTGGGGGAAAATATGTTTATTCAACATTGGCCAATGTTAAAAACAAATAAAATTTAGACTCTAAACATTTATTCTGCTTCTGTCCATTCTGTTCTATATATCTTTCCCCTGCCAGGGTGTTTTTTTCCTATTTCACTTGATAATAATATTGTCGATTTAAAAAAAAAATTAATCCCGATAGTGTGAAGTATCAAAATCTTAGTACTGTCCCCACTTTCCTTATTGCTCTCATTCGTGGGAGAACAAAAGATTATGAAGGGTATAAGGTTTTTTTTTTTTTTGTCTTGTGTATATTTTAATCTGGCTGCCTGTAAAAACCCCACCAGAGCTTTACAGAAAACTGCTCCAACCAACTCTGAAAAGGAATGTAGCAGTGTTCCTAACACCTTCCATGAGTATAAGGAAGATAATGTATGGGAAAACACATTGCATCATATATTACAGTGTACAAATACATATTATTTTATTAATTATAGTATTAACTTAATATAAATTACTAATAGCAATAGGAATCTCTTACATTTTCAGGATGCTTTAATTATTTTTCACAGTTTATTCCTACTGACATCTTATGATCTCTGAAGCAACACACACAGTTTGTAGTCATTTATCTATTCACCCATTCAACAAAGTTGAATAAATGTGTGTTGGGTGCTGTCCTAGGTGTTGGGAATGAGGCAGGTGGGCGAGTTAGACAATGTAACTGGTCTTATGGTACTTATATTTTAACGTGGGAGGAGACAGGCAATACGCCAAAAAATAAACTAATGAAAGTATTTTGTGCTAAGAAGAAATAAAAAATATGTAATTTAACTTAGAAAGTTCTCTAAGAACTACTGGTTATAATTACAGCAGTTCTTTTAGGAAAGGGTGACATTTGCTGAGACAAAAATGTTGAGAGGGAACAAGCAGCAAGTACTTCTGAGGGAGAAGCTTTCTGCGAACACCTTTTAGAGCAAGTCATGAATTCAGCGTTTAGAGAAAGAAGGATGAGAAGGTCTGTGTGTCTCTGAGCTGTTGTTAGGGAGAGAGAAGGAATGGGGAAAGTCATATTTATAATGAAGCCAGGTATTCCCGGTAGGACCATGCAAATCAAGGTGAGGTGTTTGACTTTTGTTCTGATTACAAGAGGCAGCAATCGAATGTTTAGTCAGAGGTGACATGACACAATTTAATTATTTAAGAAATCATGCTTGCTGCTGAATGAAGTAGGACGAGAAGAGAAACAGTGATCCAGTTAAGGGGTTATCATAATTGTCCTGGAGAGAGATGTTGGTGACTTAACTGAAGAGGTAGCAGTGCAGATGAGGACAAGGTGGAGGAACAACTTTTATTTTTAATTTAGGAAGATTTTCTATAACAATGAATGTAGCAGCATTCAATATATTAAGAGAATAAAACATGAAATGAAGCCTCAAATTATTATCTTTGAAAGTGTGTTACCATTCTACGTTATTTAAAAATGAATGCATTCTTTTTTACAGCACCTCTTATTGATTTGTATAAAACATGTTTCACAATGTAAGGCACATGGTAGTCATGTGTGAGCCCTGTAATATTGCTTGACTTTTATTATTTTTTCTCTTATATTTCAAAATTATTTATAACATCTTCCCTATTACCCCGTATTACTCGCATCATTTCTGCAGAATGGAATTAACAGAGTTTGACTCATGTATTCTTTGAGACTTTAGTTAAAATAATACACTTAGCCACATTTTAAGCATTGGTAAATATGGCAGCAATTATTTTTCTGTGATTTCTATCAATCTAAATCAGTATAATAGCAGAAGCAATAGGCATTGGCCTATGTGAAGAACAATTTGTGTTTTTTTCTTGAGGAAGTCATCAGTGTTTTCAAGAAAGAACTCCTATTTTATCGTCTCCATATCCTTGACAGAAGAACATGTGCATATAGTGAATTTCCCACTTATTAAAGGGAAAAAATTGTAAGAGAGCTACTATTGGCTATACTCATCACCCTCCCTGAAAATCCCCATAAAATAGTAGGAAGGAAAGGGGCGATGACAAGTGGTGGAGAACCCACTGAGTAAGAGTTTCTAGCCCAGTGGGTATTATTCTTGGTCAATTAGGGCCCTTGGCTTATTCTTCCGTATTTATCCACACATTCATTGAATAAATGTTATACTAACTGCTGTTTTCCAGTCAATGTGATTTATAGACTGAAGAAAGAACTAAACAACAAAACCAGAATAAGCAATAAAACATAAGTTTAACAGTTATATGACTTTGGATTTTCAGGGAAAATTTGCTTATGGCTACAAAACAAATCCATTTCGGTCTATGGAGTTCTAAAAAGGAAAGAGTGTGAAGAGGAGAAAGGCCCCATAAAACCGAAGTGCAAGGGAAAATATCAGGGCCCAGAGGGCCTTTGAGAAAGAAGAAACCAAGGCAGTGTTTGAAGGAAATACGGTTAATATATTAAGCTGACTGAGTTACTCTAGGTCCTAAGTTATTTGAAGATTGTTTGAAATTTGGTTCCATTGATTTTTTTCATTACTCTTTTTCAACTTTCTTTCCTGTTATCTACCTTGAGAAAAAGTCAAATTTCAGTTTTAAAGTTTAATATTTAAATCTGTATTTCAAAGTACAAGCTTAGCCCCCAAATATTATCACTTGGTTTCTCTTTTGGTGACATAGGCCATCTAGTGTCAAAAATCATGTTTTTCAGACAATATTTACTTATATTGTGAGCTACAGTATTATGGAGGAAATGCTTCACCTCAACTGGATAAATTACCTTGAAAATGCTATGTGATCAATACAAGTAATGTTTCAAAAGATAACCTGTTTTCTTAATTTTCAAACATGGTATGTGTTTAGATTTAAGAAAGGAAGATATATACTAGCAGATATTAGTCTAAAATAAAAGGAGATTTAAAGTTCAGGCATTTAAATTTTTAGAAATGCTTAAATAAGATATTAAAGTTAAAGATCTCAACCAATTTATTTGTTGTATAATGAGCTTACAGGTTTAGTAGACATTTGCTGGATGCATGTGCAGAAATCAAATTCTCTTGTGACTTGACTTTAAGATCAGTCTAGTTTTCATTCATGTTGTCAAAAACACCTATAATAATTTGACTCCAAAATTTCAGTACTAAAATCAACATTATGCCTAAAAGTAAGTTAAATATGAAATAAACGCTGAAATTTTATTAAAACTCAGAGTGATGGGAAATAAAAAAAAAATTTAAAACTGGAAGATTTTGCATTAATATTTAATTTGAGATTCACCATAAATTCGTTTGCCATGTACTTTAGCAGAGGGGTGCCAAAAAGTTTGGAAATAAATTATTCTGAGTAATTGAAAACAGCAGGAAGGGGAAGGGTCACTTGTATATTTGTGAGTACAAGGCATGATTTATGCTCCCTGACTAGAACTCTGCCCACATGACATGGAGGTCTGCTGAAGGGCTTTTTTTCTTTCTTTCTTTTTTTTTTTTTTTTCCTATCATAGAAAAAGTGCTATGGGAAAAGGTTCAAAATGAGTATAAGGGTGTTATTTATAGTTTAGGTAAAGTGAAAAATAATTACTGACTACATCCTCAGAATAAAAAGCATTTGGGCAGGAACTGTTGTGACCCCTTGGAACAGACTTAAACCTGCTATGACAAGCCGGGGAAAACAAACAAAGCTTATTCAGATAACAGTTAAGCTGGTGAGACACCTGAAAAATCTAGCAATAGCAAGAAAATCACTTAAGTCAAAAATAAACTTTCAGAGATAGCAGCTACTTGAGTTCACCAAGATTTAGGGATGAACGCCAAAGAGGATTAGTAAAACTTCCATTTGAAATATAGCAGTAATAGCTGTACTGCCATGTCTCAACCCATGCTTGAGTCACCATATAAGTGAGAGTTGAGCTCAATATACAATAAGAATAATAAAATTTTCTTAAAAATGAGGAAATACTATAAAGGAACCTGAAACAGAAATCCTGCCCTTTTCCCTCCTTTCTGCAAGCAAGAGAAAATAATAGGTAATATTTCTTCTATTGTTACACAGAGGGAAATATTGCTTCTGAGATCCCTAGACTCAGAGAAAAGGCTGCTAAGACTTCTTTCCTCATCATGTTAAGTAATGACACTCAGCCAAATTTGACCTTTATGAATTAAAGATCAAGGTATAGGGATAGTTTTGCAAACACAAATGCATATAGCATCCCAGCTGGTCAGAGGTGCCTTGGGTGACATGTAAATTACAGAATACCCACATTGTCTAAGGGGACAGCTGGCATTCAATTGGAGCAGATCGTGGCCTTCTGGAAGTATGGTCTAAGGGTAGCTGGACCTTCAGATAATTTAAGGGAGGTCTGGGATTTATATTTTTATGCATAGTGTCTAAAGTTTTAAATCTTGCCCATCAAGATAAAAAAATTAAACAAACTAAAAATAATAATAATATTGTTGGGGGTCAAAAACACAAGCTAATAGATTTAATACCTTGGCTGACAGTCAGTGACCCACTATGGACCTCCTTAGCTGCAAGCATCAACAGAAGGTTGGACTGCGTTATAGGGAAAAGACATTTTACTAGGTGCATTGCAGACAAAATGTGGCCTCAGAGAACTGAGCATAATGCCTTGACATTTGGAGTGCGTCGTTATTGCAGGTCATGGCTTTGGGAAGAGGGGTACCAAAGATGAATTTGAACAGTATACTGCAACAGTGTACTATTTCCTCTTCCCTCCGAGACATACAAGCAGAATCAGGGGAGAGAAGGTAGGTTTAGAGAAAATTCTTAATGACCCAGAAGAGAGTTAGTGGTATTAGACCCAACTCAACTGTGACTTGGGACAAGAACATGCTATCAGAGTCATCTAAGGAAGAAAACTCTGTTAACAATGGTGAGAAAATGCTATGCGGATGATTTCAGTTAGCCTTAGCATCACAGGGAACTCATGAAAAATAGTCTATGTGATAGGAGACAGCCACATGGCAAAAACAATATTGCTAGGTGCACACAGATTATTATTGAAATGTAGAAAGAAAAAAAGACCAAAGGGAGAAGAAAATCGTAGTGAAGTGGAGATGGCAGAGATATGATCCTGATGAGTAAACAAATTCTCATGCTGAGACAAATGGAATCACATTTAGGTTTCTGTTTTATCTTCTTTTTTTCTTGGGAAGGATGTGGCTTCATAGCCAACTGTGTGCTCTGTTACCACCTATTGTCTTCAGATTCTAAATCTGTGTTCACATAAGAATTAGTATTTTCAAACTGATTATTTGAACTAGTCTTTTTTCAAAGCATTTTTAATGCTTTTTATTTGAAATGATTTTAGACTTATAGAAAAGGTATATACAACTAGTACGGAATCCTCGTATTGCCTTAACTCAGCTTTCCATGATGTTAACGTCTTATATAACTGTAATTATCAAAACGCAACGTGTATATTGATATAATAAATATTATTAACTAAACTGTAGATTTTATCTGGATTTTACCAGTTTGTCCACTAATGACCAGCTCTATCCCAGCATTAAATTCAGGATTCAGTGTTGCATTAAGTTGCCATATCTCCTTAAACCTCCAATCCATGCAATCTCTGCCTTTAGTTGACTTTCTTGACCTGGGTTCGTTCAAAGAATCCTGCTCAATTTTTAGGGGGGTAGAATGTCCCACAATTTGGGTTAGTCTGATACTTTCTCAAGGTTATGCCTTTTAGACTAGGATATCACACAAGAAATGTGTCCTCCCTCAGTTTATTGTATCAGGACATATATGTCAATGTATTGTTATTAGTGATGTTAACCTCAATTACTTAGATAAAATGGTGCCTTTCTCATTGTTTCTACATTTATTAATTGGAATTGTTTGGTAAGAAAGAACTGTTATTTATTATTTTTATCAGTATAGACTCACGGATATTTATTATTGGTTATAATCCAGTACTATTACTGTTCATTTTCTTGCTTAAATTGTTCCACCTTTGGCTATTGGGAGTTCCTTCGGTTTGGAGGCTGCCCTTCTGACACACTCCCATCCTTTTCTGAGCACTTTCAGATGATTCAAGCACATATTGTCATATCCCTTTTTCTGTCCTGGAATCAATAACTTCTCTAAGGAGTGTCGTAGCATTTTGAAACTTCAAAACTAAAATCTTGAATTAGAATTATTATACGTGATGAGGCTTATTATGGCATTTAAAATTTCACTATTCCCAAAATTTCTAAAGAAAAATATATAGAGATTTTATAAAGCCAATTCATATTTAATGATATTATCTCAGAAAACTTTTAGGGATTAGGGACTTAAAAAAAAAAAAAAGGCATCCCTGCTCTTGAAGAGTTGATGGCCTAATTTAGGCGAGAAATATTATGGGAACATAAGCTAATCATATAAGGGATAATTGCAAAGGGTTTGATTTGACCTGGTAGGTGAGGCGAGGGTCCTATTGTGATCGTATGTCTTGTCTTTTGGCTGGAGATTGAACACAAAGCGTATGCCAGAGATAGTGAATGGCTTTGATATTTTAGATGAATATTGATCTATTATTAGTTGTCCATATTGTTATATTGAAGGAGATTCTACAATTGAGTCTGAGTTCTTTGATAAAGGGCACAGTGATAAGCTGGTGATTTTTTTAATGATAAAAGTCAGAAGACATGTAAGAGTGCTAGCATCTGGCTTACTTACCATTCCTGGCTTTGTTAGCACAATTAGAGTCTCTAGTAATTGCCATTAAAAAGGATAGTTTCTGCCCATGGTCCAGAATTCCCAATGAACCAATGGATAAAATCCCAGCTAGTGAAACAAGCATAGCTTTGTATAAAAACAAGTGTTTAGGCTATTTTTGAAGGACGTAAAATATCCACTTTTTTTTTGATCTACACAACTTTTTTATTTCCTTGCTTTTTTTTAGTGACCACCATGAACACCATATTGTTATTTTTTTTAACTCTTTGGTTGTCTTGCTCTTCATGATCATTTCCAGTTTCTCCTAACTTTGAAGCTGCAATATTTTTTCTAACTGTGGTATCTTCTCTAACCTGCTAAAAGAAACAAACATAAAATTACTCTCCAAAAACTCTGATTCATCTTAGGTGTTCGGATGCACCCAATTTGAATGGCACATTGCCTAAAACATGAGATTACTGGTCTGACCATCAGTTTAGTTTCTGATAATAGAGCTAGTAAGTTAGTGAGAAACAGAGATAATTGGAACACAGTGCAACACCCATATTGAATTTTTTACAACCTAGCACATTTTAGGAAATGACCCATCTGAAAAGCATTATGACTTGCTGAGAAAAGCTGCGCACTGGGAACTGGGAGAAGTGGGCTCAATTCCCAGCTTTGCATCTGACTCACTCTTTGTCCTTGGGTGAGTCCCTTAGCTTCTTTCTGTGTCTGCTTCCTGCCTGGTAAAATAAGGAGACTAATTCATAAAGGCTCCCACCTCACCAAGATGTGTTGAGGCTGCATTCAGCAACCAATGAAGGGATCTTTCTTCCCCCTGCTGGCTAATGACAATCTTATTTTTTATTAACAATTAGTTTGATTAAATTTTGCAATAAGAGCATGGAGCTACAACTAAAGTCAAAAAATCTTTTAATCCTTTAACTTACACTAGAGTTTTGTTGTAGTCCTTATTGGTTTATGTTAATACACTCATTGCTAGGAGGAGGACTTGTGGATCTTGCGTAAATAAAAATATCCATTCCCTCAATCTACTTGAGCGCCAACTATGGGGTCTTGTACTGAACACTGCAGAGCCCGTTAGAAGAGTAGAAAATGGAATCCTGAGAGGAGTCTTACAGGTAATACACAATTGGAGGATGTTACCCAGCAATATTTGTTCAAAAACTCTATTGTAAAGGTTAGAGTTTAGACAATACAGAAATCAGGATAGTCTGGAAAATCACAAAACAATGTCACAGGATAAACAGAACAAATGCCTCTTATTCTATCACATCTTCCCTTATTCTTCTAGAAAAAATGTCCTTTTCCATCATTTCCCACCCTTTTCTTGATCTTGTTGGCTCGTTTTCCCTTTCTCCGGTTTTCCATAAATATCTTTTATATTACTTTTTACGTTTTTTTTTTTTTTCTTTTCAACTAGTAGATAATCATGAATCATGCATTATTTTGGGTGGTTAGTTCTCTTAATTCTCTTTTCATATTAAGCACCCCTTTATATTGTTTTCATGATTTTGACCTTCTGAAATGATTCTGCCAATTATAGAATATCCTGTATTCTGAATTTGTATTATTTCCTCATTATTTTATCTATCTTAGTCTTGTACCACCATTTTCTATGAACTGGATATTAGATCTACAGGCTAGAATGGATTCAAATTGAACATTTCTGGAGAGAATAATTCCTAGGCGATATTAGGTACCTGTATACTTAATAACGATGATGTTAGGTATCTACATACAAAATAGAATTGATGATGCAGATACTAAAAGAGATGGAAAGGGCACTGATGTGTAGAGCTCTATAGCTTTCTCTTTGTTGCAGTGCTGAGGGGCAATATGATGTGTCACTGTGAAAGAAAAAGACTCTGCACTTGTTATCTGTATCATATTTGGTCAATTACTTTATCTCTTCAGGTCTCAGTTTTTTTTTTTTTAATCTCTGAAATGGAGATAGTGATCCCTGTCATAAACTCTTGAGTTTTTGAGAAAATGCCTATTAAGTGTCCTATTCATAGTAGGTACTCAATTAATTGGCATTTATTAATATTAGTAGTAGTAATAATGGTTGTATTTGTATTCTGTCATATAGTCCTGTATAATGTGCTATAAATGGAAGATATAATTTTTAAATCCTTTCCAGAATAAAGTAAATTATAAATAATCCAACAAAGTTAAAACATCCATGGACAAAAGTCTTTCCCTAAATGTTCACAGAATTCTTTGCTTCAAGGTCATCTTGTCCTTCTCCCAGTCTAATGCAAGGAGAGAAAAGTACACACAAATCAACCCTGAACCTACACTTGAGCTGTGCCCATAATTTACAAAACACTGTTAGGGTTGAGAGTAAGAGATTCAGTTTTGAAGTCAGTCCATTTGGATTCCAATCCAAGTTTCATCACTTATCAACTGCACAACATTGATCATGATACATAATCACTCTGAAACTTGGTATACTCAAAGAGATGTTGTGTGGAATAGAAATATATAGGCCTCCAAATCAAAATCACTACTTAATACATGTTAGGAATTATTATAATTTCATTACCATATACATATACTTACTGCCTACAGTGAACAATTATTAACACTTAGAAGCCAATGAAGTTCTAATAGGAAAGACCAGGCTTGTTGCAGAGTCTCCAGAGGAATCAGGAAGAGAAATGGTAGAAAGACATCCAGACCTCACTCTATGTACCAAACTTTGTGTCCTAGTCTGGGATTACATTTGCCCAGAGGTGTGTTCCTTTTTCTAATTAAGGCAAAGATTCCATGTAGGCTGTCATTGCCCTAGGTAGGAACCTTCTAAGCAAAGGGAATTGTAAGTGCAAAATTAGTGAAGAGAGCAAGAAAGCTGACTAACAATAAGTGATTCTCTAGTTCAGTATAGTTGGTACGAGATGAACCCTTGAACAGTAAGACGTGTAGAAGATGTTGGTTTTTATAATTTGGTGAATCTAAGATGGGCTTTTACAAGTTATCTATAAAAGAAATCATCCAAAAAAATCTCTAAAGGTAATTAATGAACTACTCTATAAAGGACAAAAGATACTTGTTGAGGAATAGATTTCACTATAGATTTTCATATTGTCTCCTGAGGTTAGTCACTCAAAATATAATTTTATTTTATTTTTTTTCAAATAGGTTAATATGACATTTTGACTACATTAGAAGAGAGTTTCTCCTAGTATCTACTAACTTATTGGCAATGCTTCAAGTCATGACTTTGCCTTCATGCTGAGTGTCCTGTGGGGATACACTGCTATGTTGAGTCTGAAAGGAGAAAGAATAAATTATTGGCAATCTAGAGTACTTTTCTGATCTTGATGATATTACTAAAGATGGAACTTTTTAGCTTTTGTGGGTTAAAAACAAAGGCTTTCAAGTTTTTATTTTTATCCACACAAGGCTTTTCATTTGCCTTACGAAATAAACAGGTGGAAGGGGGAGAGAAACATCTGTTGTTTCGTTTATGCTCTACAAGTATTACTATACTTTTTGAAAATACTATTTTTTTCCAGGAAGAATGATGTGATTGTGTAATACCAAGTACATGCTCAATACTTCTAAGTGATAAATTTACATAAAGGATAGTTTGCTTTCTGATCAGAGTCTGTGTGCTAAAGATTTTCTGTCAGAAAATCAGAATAAAGACTAAAATCAAGGCTTGGTTTTGTGTCTTTTAATACTACACATATCATTCTATACAGCTTTTGAAAACAACCGAACCCGATATCACTTTTCAGTGTTGACAATGTACTTTGCTGATGCTATTATTTTCTCTTCAGGCAGTAGAACTATGAGGAATGTCTGATGGACATAATGTTTTCCTTCTCAGTAGAAAGAACTACTCTTTATATAAAATAATGTTAAAATTTAAAAAATATATATTTTCCATTTTTTGTTATTTTAAAAATAAAAATGTTATACTTTGCTTCTCTGCATAACAATAAAAACAAGTAGTTTTAGGCAAAATATCTATAACGTTAATCCTGGGCTTCATTTATTACAGAGAAATAATGTATTAGATTAAGCTAATAGTTGAAAATTTTTCATATCTGTTAAGTTTATAGATATTCTCAAAATTATTGTTTTTGAAAATGGAAGATGACCTCATAAAATAAGCATTACAAATAGTAACAATACAAAAACAGCTATAGGGACTATCCAAGTTCTGCTATTTTACTACACTATTACATTTTCTACATGTGAATTCAAGCCTTGTTCCAATATTATAGAAATAAGAGAAAAAGACATTAAAACATTTCTAGGGTGTTAATGTGAGTTAACATCATAACCACCAAGTGCCAGCAGGCTTTGGAGGCCCAGCAGGGAGCCACGTTTATCCCATGTAATGGATGTGTGGTCACGGATCTCATTAAGCAATAACAATCTTTGAGAAATCGTTGTTCACTCCCAAAGTCCACTCTAAATGTACTCTGTCTTAGTCCACTGAGGTTCATGCTGCTTCTAAGTCACCATGCTCTTTTCTTGAGTTTCCTTAAGCTGATTTTGTGTGTAACAGAAGAATCCTGTCACATAAAATTTGAGATATTTGTCTATCAAAAATCCATTGAAAAGAAAGCCACTGCTTTAGATTCATGAAGAAAGTTTTGGGGTAAGCATGGTTTCTGTGATAAATTGTTCTGAGATATTGAGACACCTACCACCTGAAGTACTCAGTTGGCTTCACCTGGTCATTTCTGGGCAATATGAAAATGAGCTGACTCCGATGACTTTGGTGAATAAATCCTGCAAGACATTTTTAGCTAAATAATGCAATCAAAAACAAAGTCACTTGATCTCTACTTCATGGAGCTATGTAGCAATCTATTCGATGCTTTTGTCCCTTTAAAGAATAATTTATTCTGTTAGCATCTTTCTATGTAATATAATCAGAAGTGATTGAGAGATGATGGAAAAATGCACTAATACTAAATAGGATTTTGAAAAAGAAAAAAGAAAAAAAAAGTAAAACAGAAAATCTCAGCCACTTGGTAATCAATGAAAAAGTGTTAAATATCCAAGTGTACTATTTTGGCTTTGTTAGTTTTTGGTTCTTTAGTCCTTAAGTCCTTGAGATTCTCAGAAAACCTATGTTTCAAATGAAAGCAGTTATAAAAAATTAGTACAACAATGCTATGAAATAATTATTGAAAATGTCAAGGACTCTAAAAATGTGAATTCTATTTTTATTCTTTACTTTTTTTCCCACAAGAGGGGCATAGTGGTCAATGACATTGGCAGACCATGCTTTAGTAAATTTGTTATTTTTTTAAATTGTTGAACGTCTATTGATCAATTACTTGGCCTTTTACATGGAATTAAAAGTGAAAAGTAACTGTTTGAGCAAAATAATTTTGGGTAATGATAGAAGCTCTAAAATCATAAGTAAAATTCACTTCAGAAAATGTCTACTTTATTGTTATGAGGAGTTCCCTGTAAATTAACTTTTATATTTAAGTCACATTGTACCTCTTTAAAAAAAAAAATATTTGAACTTTTTTGGAGCTATTATATTTGTAACTTTAAGTCCTTAGAGTGTAAGTATTTTGTATAAAATGTAACAGTTGGATAAGGCAAATTATTAGGAACATAATCTAATATAAATTTTTATAAAAATGTATATCTAATGACTATGTATGTGTCTTATACCAACCTCATTGATCTGTATTATATTTTATATATATAATATATTAGTACAAATATAACTCATTTTTAAAAAAATAGAATGCAGCTGTAGCTGCTTAGTAATAATTAGATACTGAACATAATATAATTTTTACCTTTTAAAAATATTTTATTGCTACCAGATTTTTCTAGGGTATTATTATTACCACTGATTATTATACTCTAGAATTTGTCTTACCATGATAGAAAATGATCCAGTATTTGAGAGTGAGATGCAGAGAGGTGAAAGAATGACTGCACTGCATAGTGGCATATTCCAAGTGACAAACATGAAATGTTTTAAAGTATGGTATATTTTATGTCATAATGGCATGAAGGTTACAATGGAATGTAGATTAGCCTTGAAGCCAAAGATTTAAGTTTGTCTCTGGGCTCCATATTCTGTTACTTCCTAGTAGAATAAGTGAACAAGACATTTATTACTCTGAAACTGAGTCTTTTTATCTGCAAAAATGTAACTAATGAAAACTTATTGTATTGGGTTGTTTTAAAACTCAGTAAAAAAATGAAAGTGCCTCATAAATTGTATGGCTCTTTATATAGTTAAACTGAATTATTCCATAGTAATAACAATGAAAGTCTGCCCACTTTTGTGATTTTAAAATAACCAATTTTGGAGTATTTTTTTCTTTTGTTTAAGTCTCATTTCCTTAACATATTTCTGTGGATGGCAAAGAAACAGCTTAATAACAATTTATTATTTCAAAAAATATTTATTGAGAAGATGGTAAATAAAATTCCACTTTGGAAAAAAGTGTGAGTGACGCAGTAATGAAAAAGCATAACTTGTGTCTTAAAAAGAAAAGAAAATCTAGCTGAAGTAGCAGCTCTTTTTTCTTTCTTTTTTTTTTTTTTTTTTGCTATGGTAAGTGCCTTAAGAAAAGTGGGCATAAAATTCTGTGGGAGTTCAGGATTCATCTTTTATAAATCTGAGTACTTTTAGAAAATAAGGTTAAGTAATATTTTGATTAAACCTCTGGTCATATCAGAACACTGTGCAATCCCACAAAAAATACATAAAATAAGACATTATTCTTTAAAATAAGCTTCATAGAAAGAAGTAGTAATTTTCATAATTGAAACATAAACATAAAATATATACAATATGAATCATTGCTAAGAAGTAGGTTTAATCTAAATTCTAGACCCCAAAGAAGTTTTAAAAATATAGTCTGTTTTAGTTTATAAAAAACACGTCTTTGGTGTTAATAAACTATTTCTGAAAATCTGTAAGTTTCTATCAATTATACCATTTTGGTAGATAGCCTCCCCTACCAAATGTTTAACAACTTAAGATTTGTCTCCTATGCTGAAGTAGCTACCAAATATATGTAGAACTATAGAATGTTTCACAGAAAATAGATTTTAAGTTTTTAGTTATTTTTCTCAAAACTACATTTTGCAAACCACACATAGGAGTTAACAATAAAAACTATGATTCTAGCCATATTAGCCTTATTTAATGGAATGTATTAAAGAAAAAAAAATGACATATTTTCATTTTTGTCCAAGCTAAGAAGTCAATACTTTTATAATTTTTCTAATTGAAAAGAACTGAGAAGTTTAATCCGTTCCCCATTCTGCTACTAGAATAAGGTTTAAACAAACCCAAACAGACCTGTCTAAACCCCCTCAATATGTGTTTTCCAGTGGCCTTTAGAAAAAAATGTAACCTTCCAGCAAGGCACCTACAGATAGAGATGGCCAAGAATTACTCTCCTCTCTGGATTCATCTCCACTCAGTCGGGGTTGGGGCCCATTCCCATCTTTGCAAATCAACCTGTAAATATTTCTCTTACAGCACTTGCCAAGAACTGTCGAGGTTGTTTAGCATTAAAATCCTTCCTCATAGACTATGGACTCCCTGAGGGTATGGGATACATTTTTGTTTCTCTCTCTAGTGTGTAGTATCTGGAATGTGGTAGGAAGTTTAAGACAGACAAATAAAACCAAGTATGTCCCGAAGTATTGTTGGGAAGCTTATAGGTGTATAGGCACTAATTCTATGAAGTTCTCCAGATGTTTAAATAATGATAGCATGAATTTTTCATTGCTTGCTTTTTAAAATATTGGTTGACTATTAGGCTGAGAAAATGATTAAGAGTGTGTGGCCACTATTTCCTGAGATGAGACCCAAGGAAAGTAGCCCAGGTGAGCTGAGAAGAGATAAATTTTTGAACGCACCATAGCCTAACATAGCTCTAGTGAAAATAAAGTACGAATGATTTCAGTGCAAAGTAGAATGTCTTCAAAATTTTTATGACTCTGCATGTATCAAACTCATCTCTGCCCCATTGAGACCCCACAGGACTCAGTCTAGTATTTGGAAAATGCCTAGCTTTTAAAAAACTATTTAGAGCATTGGTTTCAGACCAGACTTTGCTAAATCAAAGAGTGCCAGATTCCTTCATGCCCAACAGCACAATAAACCCCTCTGCAAAAGAAATAAAGACTGCTGAGAAGTAACTGATGAGGCTTTTAATGTCAATAAATGCCATTCTGTGCATCACTATTGTGAGAGTTTCCTTTTCACAAATGGAAGAGAGATTTTATAAACTCTCCTATAAAAGGATGGGGATTTAGAGTTGGCATTAGTAGACCCTGTAATAAAACAAATCCCTTCTTCAAGTTCCCCTTGAAGTGAAGCATGGCACTTGAACTTTTCATTTGGTAATATGTGGATTACGGATATCCCTCCTCTTTACAACTAAGATTTCTGTCATCTTCTTTGCTGTCTTCATAAATATCCTACGGGGAGAAAAAGGAAGTGGAAAATAATTGAGAAATTGCCTTTTGGCTTCATTAGATATTACTTGATTAAAGATTTGGAAGGTGCAGTGAAAATACATTTAGTTGTTTGACAGTCTTATAAATGAAGCTCAACAAGTATCCACCAGAGTACTGATCAGATACTTGGGAGGAAGCTTTTACACAGCTGACAGTACCTGTTAATGAGTCCTGGATTGGCACAATCTTTAATCTGGCTTTTCTTTATATACAGCAGGTAAGAAGCAGCCAGTAGCATGAGGTCGAAAGTGACTTTTTTTGGCATATTGTTTTCATTGGAGTTTGTGACATATTCCAGCTTAAAATATTGTGCTATTCAACATACATTTATTTATTAAAAAAAAAAATCATCGGACCATCTCTTGCAGGATTAAAATGTTAAATGCTATTCATGAAAGAAAAAAAGTCCTTGTGTCAATTTATTGTTTAGCCAAGTCTTCTTTCTTTATTTTATAAACTGTAAAATTTGTACACTGCAAATGAATCTAGCTTCCTAGGTGGCTGCCAAAAAGAAATAGTCACATTAAACTCAAAGTGCATTCTTTTATATATTTAAAGAATATAAAGAACCCAAAGAACATAGATTTGGGTTTCTTTGTTAATGAAAACATGACTATAAAAATACCCATCATGAAGCCAGGCTTATCACATGGGAAGGAATAAGCTGTAACTTTTATATCTAAGAAACAGTTTATACATGTGTGTATTAATTGGTTTAACAGTTTGGTCTCCCGGGTTTTCAGGGACTAAAGCTATACAGTAGAAGAAAATAATTGTATACAAATAATTTCACCAATTAATTTATATAACTTAATTAATATGCATAGTTTGTATAATTGTTTCCACCTAGTTAAGATTTATAAAAAAAAAAAACTAGGAAAGCTTCTAGCAAAATCATTCAAATATTAGACTATATGGCGTTTAAAATAGTAAGTGCATTAATTAATCCTCCACTCTACAGATTTTTAACTCTGTGAGAGACTGCAGAAAAACTCTGCTTGCCAAAGCACAGAATCTATTTTATACCAGAAAATCATATCTATTATTTTTCCAGGATTGATAAAGAACAAGATAACATTTATACACTTATACCTAGAAAACATAAGCCCAGAAATTCAAGGAGTAATTAAAATAGTGATTCATTAATCACCATATTATTCTTAGTTATTTTTCTTCCACATTAATGATATTTAAAATAATTAGAATAAAATGTAAGAAAAATAAAATTTTAGCTTTTAAAACTTGTGTATTTCACTTTTTTAAAAAATACTTTTATTTTGATATGATTATCAGGTTTTGCCATTTTGCTAATTAAAAATACATAAAATAATTTAGGGAGAGTCTTCTTTTTCATATATGTGAAATATCTTTCTATTTTCTATATCTCCCATTGTCTAATTTGGTGGCATGACTTTCATAATAAGATCTGTTTAAATTTAATTATCAGTAGCCAATTTATGAACCAAAATTTGCTTTAAGTAATTATTAGGATGCAATTGGTGGGATTAATTTTGGATATTTTCAAAATATAACAACAATTTTTTCCACCCAGAAGGTGATAAGAACCTAGTCCTGATTTTTGGCTCCGTAGGAATGACTACCAGATCTTGTTAAGTGAATTTGTCTGAACCAAACTGGAGTTAATGCGAATGAAGTGCCCCAGGTTACCTTTCATGTTTCTCTTTCAGTGCCATTTTTAGTCTTTTAAGGGGAATTTTAGGGGATTTGTGGTTGGAGTGAAAAGTGATTCACAGTGCATGTGGCTGTAAGCATGCACACAGCTACTACCATGGGACACCGGTTTAGGTTTTAAAATGCATTTTCAGATACTTTAAATCATTATACATAACAATCATGTAAAAGTATTACCTCTTATTTTACACAAGAGGGAATTTATATCCAAACAAGATCTACCAACAAGTATCAAAGCTCTAGACTAAAACTTTCAATCTCCAAGCCTTTTATTTCTTTAGCTATACCATTATAATGTAGATTTCCGGAGAAGCTATATTAATATTTAATAAAATGTGGTGTTATGACAATAAAACATTATCAGCTTTATTTTTTAACAAACATCTCAGAAGTAAAAGAGTCATGTAAGTGTTTTTCTCTGTTCAGACTAGCTAGAACCTCATGGGAGGCTAAAAACTTGTTCTAATAATGGCTTATACACTCAATACATTTTTAGAATTATTTTGGAATTGCCTTAAAAGCCTATGACATTTTCTTTTAAACTCAGTGCTTTCAAATCTCAATTTCTAAAGTGTAAGTTTTATTTTCTGATACAATCAGAAACCATATAGATGTAAGGTCTGTGAGTGAAGTGATAAAGTTTTTATTTTGCTTTTGAGTTTAAAATTTAAATCTGATGTTAAGTGGTAGGTTGTGTCTAATGGTAATCCTAAGAGAAATATTTAAAGACAGTTTCCTTAATAACATCGATAGAATATTAAGTATCCTGTCTATGTCTACCCTAAAGAATAGCTCCATTTGGATTCTTCAGAATGTAAGAATCATCCAGAATTTTATCTTATTTTACTTATTTATTTAAGGCAAGGCCACCCTTGGTTGACCTTACAGATTACAAGGACCTTGTCAGTTTATAATCTTATTTTTTATTTTTTACACCTACAGCACCTTTCTAGGTGGTTTCCCATCCAAGTACTAACAAGGCCCGACCCTACTAAACTTCTGAGATCAGAAGGGATTGGGCTTGTTCAGGGTAGCATGGCCATAGACCAGAATTTTAATTTATCAGGATATGTATAACATATTATACATCTGAATATGTATGACATATGCCAACTATGTCTAACATTTGATTTACATAAAGAGTGATAAGCACACTAACACTAACATAATACATCTCATATTCCAATTTTATGAAATGCAGTTGTGGCCAAGTTCAAATCATGCAGATCATCTATAGAACTTACATGTTACCTAGACTTCTCCCCCAAAATAGACTTATTTAGTCAATGATTATAAAGTGACATTTGAGAGGTTCCAATTGCCAATCTATGTTCTTGAGGAGGTCCAGCCTGGCTGTGGTCCAGATCACCAGAGACATTCCCACTTCCGTGAATGAATCAGTCTATACTGAATCTTTTTTCCTTCAGGTACAAATCCTGTAGCCTGTTAGCACATCTATCCTTAATTCTCTCCTCAAGTTCACAAGCTAAATGCCACTTCCTCACACACAAAAAAGCAATTTATGGATAGTTCAATTAGGATAAGAACAATTTAAAAATGAATTTGCCTATGAAATTTACTTTTATTGGTAATTTCCTTTCTCCTTCCCTCCCTTCTTTCCCTTTCCCTTCCATGTTGCCTTCCTTCTTCTCTGTCTTCATTCTTGAGTCCTACTGCTTTCAAAGTAAAAGTAAGGCAAAACTATGTGGTTGGTGAGCAGTGGGGTTCCTGTAAGAGGAAGGCTAAACTGGAAAAAACTTACGGAGAACCAAAATCAATTTCAGGCTAAGGGTTAAATTTTATTATCATCTTGAAGAATCATTAAAGCAGCTTGGTTATTATCATCAGATTTCTTCTCTGGTTTGAAAGGTGATAGGTTAATGACTCATTTACTGAGAGGTATGCAGTTTTCTTTCATTTTTCACTTATAATTATCTTCACTTGTTTTCAAATGCAATGTAGCCTCCAAAATGTATTATAGTCATTCATTATTTCTGTCAATTAAAGTTTCTAAATCATAGATTTAAAATGAATTACAAATAAGCATTAATTGATTTCCATCACTGAATGCCCTCTTCCTGGAAGAAATGAATGGAGCAGATTTACTTTTGAAAATCTGCCTTCCGTGGCAGCTGGAGCACTGGGGCTCAGCAGATGTTAGTTTCTAAAACACTGGTATTCACTTTGGAAACTGAGTGGGGTCATCAGTGTAGTCTTCATGGAATAAAAGATTTGACAGAACACTGTCTGTGCTAATGGATTTTTGACAGAAGCAATGGTAACTTCATAGAACATTTGGGTTCTCTAAGCACTTCAGAGTGATGCCTTAGGTCATCTGATATCTGAAGACAAACTCATCATTTATAAACAGATTCTACCTTCCATCAAGATTTTCATGGGTATACCCAATTTTAGATATGTAATATAAAACTAAGTGTCCTTAAGTTTAGTATTAGAAAATATAAGTTTTCTTCAAAGAAAAGTAATGTTCACAATGCAGAAAATCCCAGTTATAATCATTGTAGTAACATTGTACACATTAGCATTGTTTATGAAATTAAGAGCAACTTCTTTTATATATCAACGGAGCAGTAATTCTCTTTTCGCCAGGCTCCATTGTAATTGACATCTCTCTAACACTTCAAATTCAGGTTACTCTTCCCAAGTGGTGTTCTAATGAGGTTGTTGCCATAGAAACTTTGCAATCATTGACGTACTTTTTACTATTGAAAACTTAAATGCTATGGCAAATTTAGAATTTTAAAATTATCTGGAAAGAACAAATTCTGTGAAGTAGTTTATTATTCTTTTATCTGAATTAGACTGCTTGGGGAACTAATTATTTTGAAATTGAGGAAAGAGGCTTATTGGTATTACCATTTGGGATCTAAAGCTTAGAGCAAAAGCTGAGTTTGGTCTGACAAATAGAATTTGCCAAAAAAATTCAGTGTCAGGAAATCTCAAAGAATGTCAATTTGAGTTTATATTTTTGATACTTAAAAAGCATAAAAAGTTTTTGTAAATAGAATAAATAAACTTGCTAAGGAAATACAGGAAAGATAGCTACCTATCTTTAAACTATCAATTAACCGTCAAATGTATGTCTGATATTTAAGGAGAAAATACTTTTTCTTCTAAATTATATTAATGTTATATTATTTGCCTATAATGTTAAATATAGGCTTTAGAATAAAATGGATTTGTAGATTTATGGAGCTGTGTTGCTTTATGGTCACCATTCTAAACTACTGTTGCCAATTACATTATAAACTCTGAAAGTAAAGCCCACTTGGATGGTCACCACCAAAGGGAAAATATGGATTACAATATCTCAATAATATCAATTTAATTTGGTTTTGCACATGCATTATTATTGAATAAGGAGTTTCCCTCCATTATGGATGTGGCATATGACAGAAGTTAAACTGACCATACATTATGTACTAGATATCAACTTTTCTTATTCTCACTTTTATTTTATATGAATAATGTTCCAAGTAAAAATACACTAAGTTATTGCCTGAGAGCTAGTTACCTGATCACTTATTAAAGAATCATCCATAATGACAAGGGTCAAAACTAGAGGAGAAAAGTAAGTTTTAATTTAAAAAGATCTACTTAAATTAACAAAAGTGAATTCCAATTTTTGGAATTAGGTGTTCTTTAAGAGAATCAGTAGGCTTCTTAGAAGACATTTCTGCTTTGTTTTTCCATTTAACCATTTAGATTAATCTATTTAGATTTTTCAGAATAATAGACCACAAGTAAATTATGGTTGACTTTACTTTGAGGTTGACTTTATGATTTATCTCAATGTGCTATTTACTCATTCTAGCTCTACTCCGAGTGAAAATAATGTCAAGAACAATTTTGGTAATTTTATTAAATTTGTCTTTGTTAAAAACAATTTAGCCTTTTTAAATATAGAATTTAGATTTTGTTTGTTCTGTGTTTAGTCTTTCAAAGGGCTCTTAAAACTTGAAAATAAAAACACATTTGGGTATTTTTATGATAAAAGTAAAATATATTCTCTAAGCTGAAAAGAAATTAAAGAGCCATTTTAAGAATCCTTAAATTATAGTTTCCTATGATATCTATTTCTAAATAATTTTTTTAAACTATGACATAGTCTTAATTTAAATATATTTTTAAAAAATGTATCAATGTGCTTCGATTGTTGTAAACATTTTCTTGAATATTTACAAATGCAATTGCTTTATTTCAAAGCATCAAAGACTCAACGATACCTACATGTATGTGGCACTCTTAATGATGTCCTTGAAAGTACTGAATGTTTATTTAAAGAACTTTTTTTTAATCTGACCTCAAACAAATTTTGTGCTTTCTCTACCTTTTGGAAGGCTGGAATGAATGTGGTGAGGTAGAGAAATGTGGGTAGAAGGAGAATAACTGTGTACTCTTGATTTGCTGATGTTGTTAGAGAACTATGGAAGAGAGCAAGATTTTCTCAAGCTTATCTGAATTCCTCCAAAATATTGAAAAGTAGGGAATCTAGACAAGAAAAATATTAAGCTTTACTGCTTCATTTTTAGAGGATACTTGTAAGAAGAAAAAGTGACTCCATGTGATTTACTCTCATGACAAGATTGTAAAGAGAACAAGAAGTACAAAAACTCAGTCTGTTGTTATAGTATTTACATTTACACATGAGGTCTTCTTTATTTAAATGCCATATTTGAGTATTTCAAAATAGGAATATAGAATTTCCATAAAGATTTACAGTCAATTTCAAAAACATAAGTTCTTAATTTAATAGTAATCATATGGTTTTAAAATGTACTTTCTTTCGGTAGCATGTTTTCTCAATCGATATCTCTGTGCATGCTTACATTAAATAATTTTGCTATTGTTAAAATACATGCCAGCTTAAGTTTTAAAATGCAGAGCTCTATTTAGCTCTATATTTAGTCACCTTAAAATTGAAAATAACCGGATATGATTTTCCAAACAATTTTTCAAATCAGTAATCTATCTTTAAAATGTTAATTGCTAATTCAAAAATCCAAATAGTATATGAAATTAAACAGTTGCTTCTTTTTTTGAACATGAGATTCATTGTAAAGTAAAATGCAATGCTTTCTTTATACATACTAATGAAGTCAATTGCCTTGTTCATGTTTGAAACAAGTAAAAAGCATTTGACTGAAACATCATGGATCTGCATCATTTTAAAGAGAAAAAAGAATGAACTTTAAAAAGAAATTGTTTGCACTGATTATTTTTCTCAAACAGATATGTTTGAGGTTTTTCTTATGACATGAGCCCTGTTTGACATTACGAATAAGAGATCATTTCTTTCATTAAATTGTTGCATCCTAATAGAGAAACTGCTAGCATTAGAAATTTTAGCTTTGTACAAGACAAAACAGGTACAGTAGAATTCTTTGGAAAACAGATTTTCTGCAATGATAACCAGAACAAACTGTGAACTAGGATTCTCTTATGGCCTGTCTGAACATGCACATAAGAATTTATAAGGATCGATTGTATAGTCACTTCATCAGATTTTTTATAGAGAATTTTACTTCTGTTGTCCTATTGCAATTTTGTAAGGTCTCTGTGAAATAGGTAACATAGAGCTGATACACTAAGAGTAAATGAGATAATGAAAATATTTAGTTTCAAAGCTAGGAATCAGGTATTAAATTCTGTGGTCAGGGACATGAGATGAGGTCTGTAATTCATTTATTGGAACAAATAGATTATACCATAAAGGTAAATGGTTACAGGTATAATTAATATCACGTTGGAAGGTCAAAGAAACCTCTGTAGAGTACACATTTTTTGGAGATCATGTGACTAATGGAAATTATTGCTTTGCCTTGCTTCCCAGATTATGTTTGATATAAGGCATCCTTCTTTCCTTGTGCCTTACTTTAAACTCCTTTCTTATCTTTGCCTATACAAATGAAAAGATTATTTTCTGGGTAAATGCTCTCTGGTATCTAGCCCTATTGTGTCACAGGAATATATTGGGTTCTTTGATTAATCCATCACTTTCCCACAAAATTGGGAAATTTCTCCCTTATTATCTTCTGCATAAAATATAGTTGACAATGTCCTTGCCCTCTGATGCAGGACAATATGGCTAGACCTAAATAAAACAAGTCTGTAGAATTCTGTGAACTTCTCCAAAAGAAGATGTGAGTATAATACAAGGGTTATTTATTTGGATTTAGAAGGGGTAAGTCTGGCCCAGAAAAGATAGTTAAGTGGACTAAGATCTGGCACCTACACTGCATTCCAGTTAATGTCACTTTGGTTTTCACAATGGCTGATTTATGGGTCTAGTCACCAGGCATTGAATGAACTGCAAACTAATTTCATATTGGATTCTGAGTGATCTTGACATAATAATGCTTCTCTTTTTCTGGGCATTGAATTTTAATCCAGAGATGCTATATGCTATATTTAGAAACCGACCTCTGAGTTTTCTAATCTACTTGTAAAATGATTAAATTATTCAAGATTGAAGATGTAGCATTACATATATTAAATATTAAGTGTTAGCATTAGCTAAGCTCCTTTCCAATAAAAAAAAATACATATTGAAAGAGACATTTTCTAATTTCAAAAGGGGTTAATTTAAAAACTGAATAAACTTAAAAGCCACTGAATTGCAGTTTAATACCTGGAGATAGTAATTAAGTAAGACCTGCAATTCCCCTGTGAATACTCCCAGAATATTTAAGTCATTGGTTACATCTGACTCACATGTATGGTCACCTTAGGTTGTTGTTTTCTTCTTAAATAAAATGAAACAAAATTTTTAATTAAAGGATAAACACACATACATATGCTGCAGCTAAGTGGTTATTTACATAAACTATACTAGATTTTTTAAGTACTTAATGAATATTAAGGAACTATAAATTATGGAGTCTATTGAATTACTTACTCCCTTGAAATCAATTTAGCTTACAGTAATGGCATATTACAGGTTTTTATTAAGGGGCTTTTTAAAACTATGAGATACTAAAGAGTGTGCTGTAGCATAATATACATTTGGTAGCTTATACCCCTGTGCATTGCTTCACATCTTGCTAAAAACATATAGACATCTCGTTATGAATAGGTTCTAAAATATAGAGGTCCATCTGCTGATTAAAAAAAAATATTTTATATGTGCATAATGCATGCATTCTTTTCTGTTTTTCTCCCTGAACAGAAGACTATTTTTCCATTTTAGTCAACATTTTGTAGCACTTGAAATTAACACATTGCTTACCTAACCATAGTACCTAGAGTGTGGCTCACTGGTACAATTCACATAAATGCTACAGATATTCATTGCACTTTAGCAGTATTTAGGGATCCATAAGGTGGAAGAAACATGGTACCCATTGGAATCTTTATTAACTTTTCATCCAGAACTATTTTCTGCTGCTTTCGATTACCTATTCACTTATAGAATCACAAAATCTTAGCAGTGGTAGGGATTTATTTATTAAAAAGTGTATTGTTGCTAAATATTTATCACAAAATAATTGAATATATTTAATTACATTTATATTCAGTTTTAATATATGTCGAGAATTGTCCAGATTTAAAGATGAAGAACATAACTCCAGAGAAGTGAATCGATTATTTTCTAGAAAACAAATAACCAAAATTAAGATAAAAATGTATTTATTTTACATTTTTTGTGTAGTTTTTAAATTTATTTTAAACTTATATTAACCAATAATATTATAACCTAAAATAAACATGTCAAGCGAGATATTTTTAATGTACTTTTTGTTCCTATTGAACTGATTCTTTTGCAAACAGTCCTGTCACTTAAGATCAATAAAGTATTTAAGTATTTTACAACTGCATTATGTTCTGTGGTCCCTCATAATGTTGATCTTGCATAATTTGTGACCACCTTAAGCTTTAGTTTATCTTTGTGGGTCCCAAATAAAGCTGGGCTAAATGTTGAAGCCAATTTTAAATATTAGTCATAATCAAGAAAACATTAACCCAACAGGCAAAAATTATTGAAAAGGAGTTTAAATCATTACCTGTCTCTTTAAAAAGTTACAGAAGAAGAGTTGCCTTACATACACCCTATCTTCTTAAGAGTGACAAATTCCTCTTGCTCCCTTTGCAAAAATTGATTATTTGTGTGGCACTTGCTCTTGTAACTTTCTCCTTTCTCATACTAAGCTCTCCAAACTCTTTCTATCTTTAATTCAGCCAACATAAAAGTTTAGTTTTGCCACATGCCCCTACTCTGCTAGCACATAGCACATGCAAACATTTTCCTAGATATTTGCTTTACTCCCTCTGGTAGCTCTCTTCTATGTCCACTATCTTGTCTTTCTGGCTTTTCTAGTCCTGTGGTTCACACGTTCAATTGATATGTGATAAGGACAATGGGGAAAAGGGTACATTTTCCACACCATATTTTGTTTTTCCTATTAACATTTATTCCTTTGGCTTTTTCCAGAGCTTCTTGCTTTTAAAAAATGGAATAGTCTGCATTACCTATCCATTCTTTTGCATTCAATTTATAAAATCAAAGTTGGATGAAGAACAATTTTATGTAATAGCCTATGTAAGGTATTATTTCATACAATTTGGGGTGAATAAAAGTGATTCCACTGTCAAAGAACTTAATAAGCTCCTCACTAAAGATTGGGGAAAGAAAGAGGAGGATAAATTGACCTTATTTTCACAAAACTGATGTTCTACTAGGAATTATAAGATTTTTAATGTAATTAGTGGTAATATGAGTTTTATTTACTATAAGAAAAATATAGACAGTGACAAAATAAAGAGGGTATTCTGAACAATTTTGATTTGGATGAAGGTGAAATTTGAGTTATGCCATATAGATTATGAAACTGTCATAGAATTTGGAGATGATGAGAAAAATAGGGTACAGATTTACAGATGGAAAAGTACAAATGGTTTATGTAAATGGCTTCTACTCTTTTATATTATTTTAGTATTAGAGTGTAGGTAGTTAATTTCACAACTCCATTTTCTTATTCATGTTTTCAAAATAAATGTAGAAAACCTATTATGATGATTTTAGTAGGAAAATCATGTATGTTCTGAAACCCACAAGAAAAACTAAACAGAAATTGCTATTAATACTTGTTTTAGTGAAAAAAATCATATTTACCATATTATATATGCAGAACTATGCATATGTAGTTTTTTTCCCACTAAACTTTTATGTTTCAACACTTTAAACCTATAGAATATATAAAAATCTCATGCAGGAAAGATATAGGACTCTATTTAAATTTATCCCAACTATCAAAAAGGTAAAACTAAATTTTAAAATCTACTTTATGTTTGTTCATGCTTCTGTACCTAGAGATTATTGAACTTTCTTCTATTTATGTCCACTCTATCTTGTTTTCTAAAAGCAAGTACCTTATGAGATATTTTCTGACAAAGTTATGAACCTGAATTACAACATTAAGAGAAATACCTAAGGATGTATTACGAAATATCAGTGTAATCAAATAGGTACTATGAATAGTTCACAAGAGAATACTAAAATGTCAAAAAAAAAATCAAAAGACTAAAACTACAAAAAACTATCATCTTTTTTTAATATTCCAGCTTAGTTATCAGCCAGAAAGTGCTTATGTTTTAAACAATTACTAAAAATTTATTGAGTAGCAATCAATACAGTGGGCACTTTCTCACAAGATAAGGGATTCAAAGATCAGCTGGATGTCACAGAAAATCTTATTTGCAATGCCATATGCAAAGGACATTCAATTATCATGTAAAAGAAAATCAGTCTAGAGATGTCCTGGGGCTCAATGATGACCCAGAGTCTTTTTATCCAGTTTTTTTTTTCCACCCTTAATATTGATTTTCATCTTGCTTTTTACCTGCTGGAAGTAGATGGTTGTTATAGCTCTAGGTAACCTCTCTAGTCAAAGCAAGAAAAGAGGAAAAAGAATGGCAAAAGGAATTTCTGAGAGTTGCTCTCTTTTATCATTGAAGGAAAAAAAATCTGGAATCTCACCAACAGTCTTCTGCTAACATTTCATTGATCAAGTTTTGGTTATGTGCTCATTCCTAGCTGCAAGAAAGGCTGGGAAGAGAATTACTGGGAATGTTGTGGTGTGATCAAATCCAAGACCCACAGAGACAATTGAGATGAATTGTGAGCCTTTATTAGCCGGCCAGCAACTGACTCTCTACCACACAGGGTTAGACAAGATCAGCCCTGAGCTTCCAGAAGAGGCAGTTTATATAGTCACCAGCACATCCCTGAGCGGATCACCACACCCTGGTTAACAGTTGGCCATTAGCATATCCTTGATCAGATTACCCTGGTTAACAGCAGCATCTCCTTGATCAGATTACCACGCCCTGGTTAACAGAATCAGAAGTAAATATTTAATACTGGCTTACTGGAAAATTGTCCACTCATAACATTCCCCACTGATTTTCTAGGGGAATTCAAATCATTGAACAGTAGGTCTAATCCTCTCCTACTCTGTCAGACCTCATCTAAAGCCATACAAAAACCCCCTCATTTTAGGATGGAGAGAATCAAGACAGTCCAGACTGGACTCTTGACAGTCTTATTTTTAGTGGGTCCTCTGTCCAGTGCAGGGTCCATTGCTCTGATGTCTGTGGTGGATGCGCAGCCTTGATTCTGGTACGGTGAATCCAATGATGGCATCCAGCTACCTTGACCACGGTGGGTGTTGTTAGGATGACAGGAAAAGGTCCGTCCCAGTGGGGCTCAAGAGAAGCAGGCTGTACCTTTCTTACCCAGATCCAATCGCCTGGAGCGTGGTTGTGTGGCTGGACTGGATGCTGAGCAGCTATCTGTTGGCAGAGACCAGTTGGTGGGTCTCCTGTCATGTGAGAGAGAGAGCTTGCAAAGATTTAAGCAGTGAAAAATTATGAATTTCTGTTAGCTTTTCCTCCCATAACTTGGGGAGGAGAAGTGGGGATCTTCCAAATATTATTTCATAGTGCATGAAGCCCTTACAATAGAGTGTGCACCATGCCCTTAAAAGGGAAAAGGGGAGGAGACTCACTCAGTTTTCACCAGTTTCCAGCTTGAACTTAGTTAATGTTCCTTTCAAGGTCCTATTCATCCTTTCTACCTGTCTTGAACTTTGAGGCCTATAAATGCAATGCAATTTCGCCTTTGCTAGAGATTGGCTGGTCTGGGCGATGAACGCTGGGCCATTGTCGGACCCCAGTGTTATGGGCAGGCCAAATCGAGGCACTATTTCTGAGACTAATTTCTTTCCTACTACCTGAGCGGTCTCCTGCTTGGTGGGGAAGGCTTCAGTTCATCCTGAAAATGTGTTGATGAACACAAGCAAGTATTTGAATCCGAAAGTTCCCGGGCTGACCTCAGTGAAATCTAACTCCCAATGTTCCCCTGGTGCTTGTCCATGAAGTCTCATCCCTTGTTGTATTTCCTTGAAGGGCCCTGGATTCACTTGTGTGCAGACGTGGCACCGGGCTGATATCTGTTTGGCTATTTGTTGCAGCCCTGGAATGTAATAGTCTCTTTTTAACAGTTCAGTTAACTTGGTTCCTCCCAAGTGAGTGCTCTGGTGAACCTGGGTTATAAGGTCTCAGCTCAAGGCCTCAGGTACTACAATGTGGCCGTCTGGGAGCCTAACCCACCCAGCAGATTCTTCTTTGCCTCCCAGCTTGTTGCATAGTTCAACTTCCCCTGGAATGTAGGTAAGGGTGTCCATTAGCACTCTGGGCGGTAGAGCCAGCAGAATGTCAATTGGCCCCACTGGTTTTCGGGCAGCCTTCTTTGCTGTCTGATCAGCGAAAGAGTTTCCCTGTGCTGTCTCAGAGCCTGAGTTCTGATGCCCTGGGCAATGGATGATTGCCACTTTCTCTGGCAGCCAAATTACCTCAAGAAGGGCTTGTATTTCTTCCTTATTCTTCATTGGTCCTTCTCTAACCCAACTCTCCTGGGTCCATTGTTTGCCCTGGGTGGCTGTTCTTGGCCTCTGCCTTTTCCTGGCAGTCCCTTTGGCTGGGGTCCTTGCATGGTTGCAAGCAGGATCTTGGTCATCTTCTTAGTCTATGCTATATCTACCTCATCTCTATTGTTGAATACTCATTGGGCTATCTCTACCAGCTCAGACAGGTTATTTCCTTCAAACCCTTCCATTCTCTGAAGTTTCTTTCTAATATCTGGGGCCAACTGACTGACAAAGGCTAAATTCACAGCCCTCCTATTATTAGGGTCCTCCAGGTCAATAGGGGAATATAACCGGTACGACTCTAAGAGTCGTTCCAGGAATGCCACCAGTGATTCATCCTTAGTTTGGATGACATCACTTACCTTAGATAAGTTAGTGGGTTGTCAGGCGGCAGACCGGAGGCCCTGGAGCAGAAGCTGGCAATACTGTTTGAGCGCCTCCTTACCTTGTTCGGTGTTGGGGTCCCAGGGTAGATGGCTATTCGGAAGGACATGATGGACATGGGTAGGATCGGCGGTGGGCTGCCCATTCGGCTCTAGCACAGCTTTGGTAGCTTCTCAGAGGATCTGCTCTCGTTCCTCCGAGGTAAAAAGGACCTGGAGGAGCTGCTGGCAGTCATCCCAGGTTGGCTGATGAGTAAAGAAGATAGTCTCCAAAGGAGAGATTAGTCCCTGTGGTTTCTCTCAGAAAGAAGGGTTTTGATGTTTCCGGTTATACAGATCTTTCCTGTTATCCGAAATTCCAATTCCAATATCAAGACCATGTATTCACTCAAATCATAGCTATCTAATTATTGTAATAGTTTTACTGTCATGGCCCAAATCAGAGCCATGCCCTCTGCTTCTCTATAAGCCATTTGTTTCTGAATAGTCAGGTCCATTCTTGATATTCATGACATACATCAATTTATAATAACTGAAATTATAACTGATACCATTATACAAGGAGCAAAGCTTTAGACAAGTTTCTAGGAACTTTATTCAATTTCTGAAACACTTGTATTAGTAACACATATTCATAAAAATGTAACCTAAAGAAGGTTAAGCATCATTTATTACTTGACAATGCTTCCCATATAATTTAATATATCAAATAGACTGAATTAGCTTAACGTTTCTCTTTTACAAAGTGGCAAAACCAAACCTTTGAGATTTTCCAGGTGCCCTTTGGGAAGTCTCAAAGTTAATTTGAGATAAAACAAAAGATTCCATTTAGATTTTATGTTGGGAAATTTGTCATAATGTCACTAAGTTTAATCACCTGATTAAATAGGATCACAGGTCACTATGAAACAATACTTAGCTATCTCTTTAACCAAAGTGATAATAAAAGATTTTAAAATTAATATGACTATATAAAAAAACAAAACCTTAGCATGGTATAATTTTTAAAAATATGATAAATCTTAAACAACTGGTAGAAATAGCATAAACTTATTTGACCAATAAACACAGGTAGAATAAAATCAGGTGTCTGACAACTTGAAGACATACTTATTTTTACTTAACCTACAATATTAAACTATCCTTATTACCAAAGATTATCTCAGATCATGTAAACTTGATAAAACAAAACAAAACAAAACAAAACATTTGGATTAGTTTCTATTTTTCTGACAATTTTAGGAAGACTTAATTTATCAATAAGTGCTTATTTCTTTCTAAACCAATTAAAGCAGAGCTCTTTTACAAATTTATTTTCCTATAAAAATAAATTCTAACCTAAACTGAAGAACTAGTTAGAAAGGAGACTTTATTATTTAGAATTCTGCCTTACAGATACTTTGTGAACATTTAATCAATTTTATGTTTAGTCACTCTTTAGATCCAAATCTCCAATACAAATGTACATTCATCCCTTCACTAGCTTTCAATGACATCTTTGCTTTTAATCCCTATTTACATAACCATTTTTCTACTGCTCTTCTCTGCTCTAATCTAAAATATAAAGAAGGATTAGCCCAACAGGTCTTTATTAGCTTCTTCAACTCTTATATTTTCAATATCAAAAACAAACCCACTTCCATCACTGGGTAAATTATTTAAACTTCCTGTACCTCAGTTTCCTCATCTGCAAAACAAGAATAAAAAACAGCTAGCACTCTACCACTATGCATCAGACACATGAAGGGTGCCGAACCACTGAACGAAAGAACGTTGTCAAAAGTTAAATCCTGCAGCAATGCAAAGCACCTAGCACACTGCTAGGGACCCTGAAAGCCCACATTAAATGGAAGTCACTGCCATCAAAATCTTCAGTGCATCCCCACTGGCCACAAATTCCAATTTAAACCTTTCCGTACTGTTTTAAAAGAAGTCTGTGACTACTGTAGATAATATTCCGCACCTGAAAGGCTGTTTGCAGGTTGAGTGACCCCTCTGATGGCCACCCTGTTCCAAATGTGGGCCAATCTAACTGGCAGAACCGCTGAAGGTCGAAGGGAGTGACACTAGCTCTGTAGGCTTAGGCTCGTCTCCTGAAATTCTTAAAATGGTTAAGGAGGCACTGAAGTGGGTAGGACGATTCGAGGAAGAAGCCTGACTCATGTTAGTAAAAACAAGCAAGAAAAGAGAAAATTCCCACAAAAGCCAAACGAGCCAGGGCTAGGATCAGCCGCTGACCCAGAGTCTAGTCGAACACAGCCACGGAGGCCAGAACTAAGGAAAACAGTACATTCGACCAGTCCAAACAGACAGACAGACAGACACAATACAGACAGACAAGAACAGTACATTCGAACAGTCTGGACAAACAAACACAATATAGACAGACAAAAACCAGTCCGGACAGACAGACACAATACAGAACACAAAACGCTAGCGTACCCCAAAACCTGTAGTTCCCCTTAGAGCCCACCGACAGAGAGATACTCAAAAACCTAGATACCTGTAGTACAGTCTGACTTACTGGTGAAGCTGCTCCAGATGAGTCGAGCCCAATTGTTACAGAATTGAACCTTTTGTCCACCTGCCCTCTTGGGCAAGTCTGTCTGGCGTCTGGGGCTGAGGAACGTCTCTCAGCAGCCATCTCCTGGGCGGGGCAGGTCCTTGCCCAAGGTGGCCAGGGTTGTGGGTCTTAGGAGATCTCCCCCTCTGGAGAAATCTCGCTGGGGCCTCCAAATGTTATGGTTCGATCAAATTTAAGACCCACGGAGCCAATTGAGATGAATTGTGAGCCTTTATTAGCCGGCTAGCAACTGACTCTCTACTACGCAGGATTAGAGGAGATCAGCCCTGAGCTCCCAAAAGAGGCAGTTTATAAAGCCTAGAACCACACCCTGGTTAACATCAAACAAGTAAACAGATTACAGAAGCAGAGTAAATCCTTAATGCTGGTTTATTGGAAAATTTTCCACCTTTAACAATAGCTATACTGTTAAGAAGTTTCATTTTTAGTTCTCAGTTAAATTTCAAAGTTCAAAACAATAAAATCAAACTTATTCTTTATTATATGGGACACTTAAAGAGAGAAGAGCAAGATCAAGATGTATTAATAATCGCATCTATTACATCATAAAATGGAGACTGTGTTTTCCAACCTCACATTAAACACTTCAGCTTGAAGATGTAAATACTTTTGCCAAAGTCTAAAAAACGAGCTTGCTTCTGAAAATAGAAGTGTTAGATAAATATGAAATGACATTTATACTTCATTTTAAAAATGAACAGTCTTCTTATTCAGTTCTTTGCTTAAAGAGCAAGTAATTACAGAAGATACTCCAGGTAATTAAGGCAGATTTTATCAACTTAGTGGTTAATCAAAAAATAAAACATAAACCATGAGAGAAATATTCAAGAAAATTCATGTAGAATTTTGAGCTTTATCTATGAAGTTATTATAATTATATATCTTGGGGAGACCGGTTGGAATAAAACTGAAATTATTTTTAAATTAAAAAAGGCATTCTTCATATTAGTATATCCTGATATTTCTCTAGCTTCTAATATTAGCTCATTTTGCACATAAATGAACTGTAGTAATAGAAACCATATATCCATTTTAAATCTTGAAAAGTGAAAATTTTTTATGATGAATTTTCCCTAGAGTCTAAGAATAAATTAGAAACAAGAATATCAGTGGATAGTACTTTGTATCGCTAGTTCATTTTTTGTTAAGTCAACCTGTGTATTCTGGTTTCAGAGTTCCATAGTATTAATATAAATAATTCACACATTTGGTTCAAAATGTGGAAATAATTGGTAAAAAATTATTTTAAGTATTTTTGTTTCTAATATTGACTACATCTATTGTAAAAGAAAAACATCTTGAATATTTTGGAAAACATTAGGTTCTCATTATCTTTTCTGTGAATATTATTCTAATCTCTGTACCCACGATATTTGTATGACTTACAACTGGAAGATCAGTATGATAAACGAGACAGAGAATGGAGTTTGAGAAGGAAAAAGTTTCATTCTGGCAGACAAATCTTAGCTTGTTTTCCCACCTGTAAAATAGTGATGATAGCTCAATTATGAGGCTCTTATGAGGTATAGATATAACACAGATAAAAGTATATAATTGATTCTCATAACAATTTGAAATGGAGCTATTATCACTACTACCTACAGATGAGAAACCAATGCTCAGAACTATGTGTAAAAAATATATTTAAACAGTAACTTGGTTCAAGGCATTTGTAAATAAGATTTTCAACTTTGTCTTATTTCTTACAAAGAATAATTTTTAGAATAAGTGATTAATGAAATCATACTTTAATTGTTTTTAATATAATGCGAAAAGATAATTTGTTTATATTTACCTATTTTCTCATTACCCAAATAGATGGAAAATACATCTAACTCATTTCTTTTTTTTGAGGCAGTAACTCACAAATAAAGATTCTGAATGTTTGATGAAGCCAGTCATGTGATAAGCAACTGAAAGCATACCATGAGAGATATAAGAAATAAACAAAACCCAAAATGCAAAAACCAAATACCACGCCAAAAGCTGTTATAAAACAAATCCCTCTTTTTTAAAACCAGAAATGTTTGATAAATATGAACTTTAAATATAGTACTGATAATTCATTTGATAAAGAGCTGACTTTTAAAAAATTCTGTTCTTGAACATATTATATATGCTTGATCAGGCTTAAACTTTGCTCTTTCTATTATGCCAGTTAAATTTAAATTTGTTATCTTAATCAGGTTAACGCATACACACCTTCTGCCTATAGACTGACAACTACACTATTACATTTCAGATGCATGATACTCTCCCCTCAACCCACCATTTCTCCCCTTATCTTGTTCATCATCCATATGCTCCTGTCATATGGTTTTCTTCTTCTCTCAAAAGTATTTGAATGTAAGACCTGTCCTATTCATGCTCATTCTGTTTCTGAAGCATCAAAGTATAGAATGCCCTTTATATACCAATCCTTCAAAACTCATCAAAACATTAAATATTTTTTACAAAGCCTTTTCCAATTCTTTTGAATTTCTACAATCTGTTATTTCTTTTTTAGTTGCAAGACATTTTTGATCTATGCATTTCATTCGTTCTTATGTTTTATAGTTATATCTGTTTTATGCATGCATTTATAAAACATCTTGAGTACAGGTCATATTTCTGCATGTTTCATAGTATCTATCAAAGATATTGTAGCTCCTCAATTAGTAATTGCAGAAAGAGCGAAAAAATAATGTATATTAATCACATAACAAACGCTTAAATCTTCCTGGCACATTTTTTCCTTTTAAAAGAATGTAAGCTCTATGCTTGGAGGATTTTTGTCTGTTGCGTTCACTAATGTATCTCCTAAATAAGTGTTTAGAACATAGAAGATCCTCAATAATTTTGGACTATAGTAATAAATGTATATGTATATGTCAAATAACCATTAAATACATGATTAGAACTATTTTACTAAAAAATTGACATTTTAATAATGCTAATAAAATGTTATTGAGAGGCTACTTGACCATCTGTGATTAACATTTTTTTATGAGGGTAGGAAGAATCCTGATATGAAAGAATATTAAAAGAACTAATGGCTGAAGTACTATCTAAATTTAAGCATCAGTAAGTGTTGTTGATGTATGCTTCACTATACCTTAACTAGAGTTTTCACTCAAATCTATGGCTTATATTAGCCATTATAATTATTCTAATTTCTCATATATTGTTTACAATGCAAGATCAATACAAGGTAAACAATATAATGAAACCAACTAATAGTATATAGAGACCAAATTCACTTAGAAGGATTTATTTAAGACTGATTGCAAAGACAAACATAGATATTCAATCTAATTGTGTTTTTTTGTGTGTGAATCATAGCTAATGTATGGTTTCTATTCTTATCTTTTAAACATCAAGCAGTGTTGTCATGTTCTTGATGCAAAATTCAAAAGTGGGCATGGATTATGAAATGTCTTAATTAAGTTAAAATTTTAAGGTACTCTGAAAGTCAGAACTGGAAGGAAACATGCAGTATCTCTTGGCGAATTACTTTTAATATATGAATAAGTACTACTTTGCATGTTCTGTACAATTTGATTTTTGTGTGTATGAACATATTTTATGTACACATATATTCTTTAGACAGGATGAGAGAAATATAAATGAATATCTGAGTACTTAATTTTGAAACTAGCTTGTGAAAGGTCATTTCAGGCAGGAGGAGATAGTGTTCCTCTAAAGTACAGCTTGCTATCTGTGTGCTAATTGAGCTTATCTCTTGCCTGAAACAGAATTATCTGTTCTTAGGCTTAAGAAAAGCTGCTATATTCAGTATGGTGGTATTTACAAAAGATCTAACTTGGTAGACACTTTATCTTTCTCTGTGGTCTCTTGTCTTTGTTAGACAGAAAAAAATTACATGGTATATTCTTAATTTGCTAAAAGGGTGTGATATTTTACTAATGAAATGAAATGATTGCTGGAATATGTTAACATGGTAATAAGTGGCAGAGACTCAGAGAGAGAAAACACCCTCTGAGTTTTGCTCTTATAATTTCTCTTTGGAGATCTGTACTGAAATAGCTTGCCCTTTTGTTGTAATTCATGTAAATAATCTTAAATATTGCATTTACATTCCCTTTTAAAATTACTGCCAATGTAAGACATGCCAAGCCTTCAGAATCTTAGATATATGTGAAGTTCAGATCAAATAAAGAGTAGTTTACTAAAAACAACATAAAAGAGGAAGATTATTTAAATTGCCTTCTTCCTCCTAGCCTGCCATTTCTTTGTCCCCACCTCATATCTTTAAGGAGATGGTATCTGACATAATAGGTCAATTATCACAAAGTCTTTAATCACCAGGGAATAAACATTCTGAACAGTAAAAACCTAAATAGAAAGCTACAGAGCTTACTCTCTTAGTCTTGACTATCCTTATTGAAATGAGATAACTGTTATTGCCCAACAAGAAAGCCAGCCTTAATAACCAAGGTAATGAGAGGTCAACACCCTTCTGACTTGTGGCAAATCACAGAAGAGTACTTAATCTAAAATGGCAAAATGGGAAGAGAAGAGATGGAGGGGAAAAAAAAATATATATATATATATATGCCACAAAGTCAAGAAAATAATAATTTACAGTGGAGTGAAAAAATCACTTTCTTGATGATAGTGAGATTTTTAACTTTGTTACAGAAATATGATATGCTCATTCTTGTCTAAACTATCTAGAATATAGGATTGGTAGATAAAATATAGGATACCCAGTTAAATTTAAACTTCAGATAAACAACAAATACTTTATATAAAATTCAAATTTAACTGGTGTCTTGTATTTTTACTTATAAGTTTAGCAACCCAATCTGGGGATACATTGTCTTTTAAGAGATTAACTCTGCTAGAAATATTCTCATTCTGATATTTTCTGTATAAAACCACAGCCAACGGAAACATGTCACTGATGGATTCATTTCTAAGGACCCTAAGTAGGAAATTCTTTTAGAGATATGCTATGTGAAGAGGTTGAATAATAGCATTAAATTTTCACCCGTGGAAAGGACATAGTCTCACTCTTGCTTATGTACTTCTGGACACACTGAGTACCTTATTGGTTATATAAGGAATTCTACTTTCATACAACTTTTTATTTACTTAGCATTTGGATCACCTGTAGTAAGATAAAGGATTACTAATAGGATAACCACTGAGTGAGGGCTAGCAGAATGCACTCAATCAGCCAGTGACTTATGGACACACATACCCCAACGTTCAGAGGAGGGTGATATACAGTGGTTTCAGCCCTATCCTTGATGACCGTTTGATCACAATTTACCCTTAACATACGCATACTATATTTACGTAATAAAGCCATAATAAAATAACATTTGAGGGATTGAACATACGAGTTATACCAGTAATAAAAGTCAAATTAAACTGGGGATTGCTGAAGCCCCACTTATAGCCCCCGTGCATATGGGCAAGCTATCACAAACAGACACACAGAGATGTACATTTCTCCTAGGTATCTTTGTCAACAATAAAGTGTATAAATAATAAAATGTACTATGAGATATCAATGTGCAAGTATGTAGCATAAGACAGAGAAAATTATTTTGTCTTAATATATGCCTTAAGTTTATATGTAATAATTATATGCATGGATGAGGAAATATACTTCATTATATTTTTCTTTAGCACCTTAGTTCCTGCCACTTTATAGGTACTCGATAAATTATTTATTAGATGAGTAGATACATCTCCTTTTGATGAATTCACAGTCCAGTGGATAGACAGATTATAGAAAGGTATCAGTATCAGTGTCATGATAGAGATTATTACACGCTAATATGGGAGAAGGGAGGAAGCACCTATGTGTTGAACCAGGAAGGTATCTTAAGAGGGTGATCTTTTAAATAAGTGGAGTTATCCAAGGGAAATGAGATAAAATGATGAAGAGGATGAAGACAGAGTTTTTGAGTATGGAGCTGATGTGAGAAACTCTGTAAATGTTGTGACCTTCATGAAAGTAAATACTTCTGAGGTATAAATTTTAATGAGGAGAATATAAAAAATTGAAGCTGAACGTGGAGGGCATCACTTTATGTCAGACTAAACAGCTTGGGCTTTATTTTGTAAACCACTGGGAACCACTGGCAGATTTTAAGTAGGGCCTAAAAAGGTCAGATATGCAGTTTAGGTGGAACCTTTTACCAATTACATGGAGAATGAATCTGAAAGAGGCAGAATTGCAAGCAAGAGGACCAGTTGGGTAACTATGAGAACAGTCCAAGGATGAAGGGTAAGAGTGGGATGGTTATTGATAAAAGTGGCTGAGTAGTGGGGAAAGGAGTAGTTGAAAGCCTCAGATTGAGAATTATTATTATTATTATTATTTATTTATTATAGAGGTAAATTAGAAGGGCTTGGTGATTGGTTTAGATACATGAACAAGGAATACAGAAATGCCTAGCACCAAGTTGGAGAACTGATGAGAAAATGTGGGGAGAAGTCTAAGTTGGAATAAATGAATTAAGGTTGATGATCTCAGTGGTAAAATCCTGAATGTATATGAGATAAATTTGAAGAGTGTGAACCAGAGTGGAGAGCTACCAAGAAACTGGAAACCTGGAGAATGCCAAAATTGCAAGTTGGGGAAGATGAGGAGGAAGAGGAACAGGTAATGATCAAAAAAGACAGAGGGGAAACAGAATAGTGTGAATCATGAAAAACAAGAAAACAGAATTGAAACAAGGTTAATAGTGCTAAATATAGCCCAGGTTCAGCAAGACATATGTCTATCCGAATATTTTTAATAATGTCTTTATCACGCATAACTCAACACAGATTTCATTTAATGTTTTTTCCTCTGTTTTGAGAATAGATTTTAAATTAGAAAGATGCTTATCATAAACTCGTCATGCCATTCGATAAAGGTCTTTTGCCCTGTTAAATGTACAGTATAGGAAAATTTCATAATGAACTGATTAGAATTTAAATAATACCTGATTTAAAACATCTTTTCATATACATATATTTATAGGATAGATTATTCAAGTTCCTAGATCTATTAAGAAATTAATTTAGAGTTTAAAATGAACTAAATATATACTGCGTCTACATCTAAATTCCTCAAGAGAGAAATTATATTCTATCAAGCATAAAATACATATTTAAATATTATCTGTTTACACATACTTACATGATAAACTCAAAGAGCCTTTTCAGCACAAGGTGTGTGTGTGTGTGTGTGTGTGTGTGTGTGTGTGTGTGTGTGTAAAAAGCATGAGATTCTGATTATTCACATTTTCCAGTTTCTATGATTTGATCATTTCGTTTAACAGAAAGAGAAGCTGAGAAGGGAGCAATTTAACTTGTTTTGTGTTACAAGACTTATACTCAGGTTTATCTGACTCTTAGAGGCTGCTCTGAGCCACTGTCCTCCAATGAGAGGGCTGTTCTTGAAGGATTACCTGGGACACTAGTTGGCAGTAGCCAGTATTGGAGTCCCCAGCAAGGAATCCTAGCTAGTGGCTGCTCTCTGTTATTCTAGGATTGACTTGGCATCACCTGATATGAATTACCTGAATCACACCACTAAATGTCTATTGCTTCCTGGGGATCAAAATTCTCTAGTCAGTGATGGTACTTACTAATAATATTTGGTGAGCTTTTCTGAAAGTTAACTTCCACATGAGAACAAAGCCAAAGCAATTTTTTAAAAAAGTTTGATTCATTTCCTCTGTATTTGGCAGCGTGAAGTTTACAATTGAGAAAATGTATTATAGGGTAGTAATTTAGGCATTCTTGATGTACTAAATGAATTTCAATACGGACATCCTCATTTATTTTCTTTGATATTTCTCAAAGAGATTATTGCCTACAGACAAAGTAGAAAACCTAAACTTTCAGACTTTATGCTTCCAAAATATACTTTAAAGGACTGCAAGATTATTTTAGATTGTAGAAAAGTTTACCTAAACAGTCAAACATCAGCATTTGATAACTGTTTGAACAAAGCAACATTACATTGGTGGACAACAGCAAAAAATCTGAAGCCACATTCTCCTGAGTCTAAATTGTAGTTGTACCACTGACTAGCTGTACTGTCTTGGGATAACTACTTAACTTCTCTGGGTCTCAGTTTTTCTCCTCCATAAAACAGGGGTAATGCTACTACCATCTCACAGGATTATAACAAAGATTAAATGTGTTGAGAGTTCCCAAAACAACATTTATAAAAATCGGTCAAATAAAAGAAAAATAGATAATACCCTGTCATTGGTAACCACAAACTTAAATTGTACTATTTCTAAGTTTTCCCCAATTCTACCTTTCAAGGTAGAGTCCATCATTTTCTTGTATTTCATTTATACCTCTTATTCCACATCTCTACTGGTTCCTATTATAGTCAATGTGACTGTCTCAACCATTGGACTATAAGATCTTTGAGAGCATAAATTATGTTAATCACATCTTTATCTCTAGGAACTTACAGCTGATACAATATGGACCCATCATGAAGATTTATATTGGATTGATTAATAATCTTCCTCATTTCTAACCTATTGGAATTATTTTTATTGGTTTATTCCATAGTATTTTATAAAACCTGTTTTGCCCTCATCCGGGGCTTCCTGGTTATTTTTATTTCTTCTTATATACTCATTCCTCAGGGCCTACTGAACATGTTTTGTTGTCATTGTTAAAAGTTTGTAACTAATGACATTAAAATAACTTTGCATAGCCTTCCATATATATTATTTCAATTTAAATTCCAAACCCCATTAATTTAGGCCATACTGGAAGTGAGAAAATTCAAAGAAGGTAAAGGTGTATACATTTATTAAGATTTCTCAGAGGGAAAGTCAGGTTTCCCAAGTTTGGATCCAGTGACCGCCTATCATTTCTTCCTTTCTTTCCAAAAATCGTACTAGGAACAGCCGTTTGAGAATTAAACCAGAACTTTAATCAAGGAAAGGCAACAGCAGTAGACTCAAAAGATGTGGAATTTTATAAATGGTATACATTAGGTTTGAACAAGAAAGGTATCATTGTTTTACCTATGGTAAGTATAAAGTCTTGGAATTTCAGGTGGTCGAAATCAGATCCAGAAGGAATGAGAGAAGAGGAAGAGTCAGTCCCCCACTTAAAAGAAAGCATTCTGAACAATACATCATCAGGGCATGTTTTACCTGAATCTGTGCAAAGCTGGAAAGAAGTTGTGATTGCAAAGTAAACACCGTACTTGAAGCATTGAGTAGGTGATTGCTTTTTATGAAGTTGGGCTGAATCATTTCAACACCTTTAATTTAAGTTCAAAACACATTATTTACAAACTAAACCCTTCTGCTATTTCCATTTTTTAATACTTCATTGGCAACAAAGCGATCATTTAAAAGCAACTGAAATGTGAATAAAAATCCATAAAAAAACCCACAATTTCCACTAGGTTTCCATAGAAACATAGAAAACCATGACCCAAAGGCACAGCCATCTTTTCTATTGGATCATTTGTAGTAAACTTATTTGTTCCCAAACATACTTGAACACAGTCAGAAGAGAGTATTCACTTAATAACACCTTTTATTTCCAAAAATGAAAAGGTAGATTTAATACTGTAGTTAAACCATAGCTATAATCTGGAAGATAGGTAGCAGTTAGTTATCCCAGGCCAAGTCTTTGACATGTGTGGCTCTATTGTGGATTTTATTTGTTGATGTTCTTTATTCCTGGCATCTTGGGAGGAGTCACCAATGATAATATTAAGTCAAACATGACTTCATCAAAAATGTAGGAAATAACCCTAAATCTTTTGATTATATTCAAGTAAACCAAAATTAAAATAAGTAAAAATTAAATTGAAACTAATTTTACAGTTTTCTTACTACTTAAATCTATCTTATATAGACAAGATGGCTGATTATTTCATATGCTTATTGAAAACGTGTTAATTCAGAGCTCTTATGATGAAATTCAAATTAAAGCTAATGAAATCTGTTTTTAATATATATTAATAAAAATTTTAAAAATATTGGATGTAGAAAAAAAAATCACATTTTGAATACTTTGATATTTCCAAACCTGGGGGCATATTAATTGAAATCTGAAGTCCCAAGGTAAATAAATAGTATTTGCTTATTTAGTAAATTATGCTTCTAAAGTATTTTCAGATCTGCAGGTAATTTCATAATATAATGATATTCAGAAAAGACAAAATTAGTAAAATGCCTAAAATACACAATGTATGGTAGTAGATGTACATATATGCAGAAAAAATAGATATATTTTTGCTCCTCTATAGTGCATGTAAAAATTGCGTTGGTCTCAAATACCTTTGATAGTATAGTTGAAGTCTAATAGTTTGTTCTCTTCTCGTGGCTATATAATCTATGATTTAGTGGCAATTTCTACTTTGCAAAAATAAATCATCTGGATGTTAATTTAAATGTAGCATTTTAAATTTAAATTATGTTAAAATAATTTCATGTTTGTTGAAATGTATGAATTATACTGGAATTAGAAACAAGTATTATTGAAAAGTATTGCAGCTTATTTAGGGATAGAGCTGTTTACTATTTATATAGATTGCAAACCATATAGAATATTTACTCTACTATATATTATACTATAACATCCAGATTACAACTGTGTAGATACTATATAAATACTACTACATAGGCACTACACTATGTATGCTATTTATTATATATGCTATCTAGATTATGAAAGTCTATCATTAAACCTTAATTGTTTATATTATTATTTATTGATAGTAATTTTGATGCATGATGCTGAAATGACAAAGAAATAAATTTCTAAAGAAGGTTCTAGATCTCTAAGAAAATAAGATTTTAAAAATGATAAAAATAGCACACCAACTCTGCTAGATATTTCTGTGAAGATTTCTCAGTTAAAACAGCAGTCCAATGTTATAGATATTTCTGTGCTCATTTTAAAAGAGAGAGAACTGAGGAAAGGAGGTTAAAGTAATTCAATGAGATTATACAATTATTAAGAGACAAATTTGAATCTCAAATGCAAGTTGTCTAACTTCAAATATGCTGCAGATGATCGTTCCAACAACACTTTGTTCCACTTATCAATAAAAAGATAAATTATTGTGGTCTCTAACTGTTTGGAAAGACTTAATTGAATATATTTAACATGAAATGAGCTTTGAAAAATAGCTGTCTTAAGAAATAAAGGGAAAGATGTCTTGGGCAAGAAATAAAACATAAGCAAAGGCAAGGAAATGTCTAACCATGAAATGATGGGTAAGATATTTTGATTGTGATGGCGTTCTAAATGAAAGAGGTAGAGAAAGTGTAGGTTTCAATCAGTTTGCAAAGGCTCTCGAGCACCAGTCTAAATCTGTAATGAACTTAATGTATGCATGTTATGTGGCAGATAAGCAGGACAATAGATGGCGGGCAAAGTGCAGTGTGTATTTTGATTACATGTTATGAAAATAAAGTTTAGCATAACTCATGCAGGAGGGAGCACTGCAGAGGAAAGTGGTGTTTCAGGCCACAGTGAGCACTGTGAGTGTCTCTGGGGTGATTTTCCATTCAAAGTATTACTCAAAGCAGTAGATAATTATGTTATTTAAATATTCAAGTAATATGTTCTGTAAGGGGCTTTCAGGCAAACATATTTTAGTTTTATCACTAAACTAATTCAGTTTTTCTAGAATGTATGACCTACCACCAACAATGTAGTATTTCTCGAGCCTTCTGGGCAGATGTAATAGAATAGAGATTGCTAAAGACAAATTCCTTGCAGAGAAAGATTTGTGAAATCCTGCAGGGAACCAAGGAAACTATACTCCCAAACACTCTTCCCTGCAGAGAAGCTTTTATCATTGACTGTCTCGTAGCACTTTAAAAAACTTTGAACTTGTAAATGGTAACTACCGTTACCTTATATTATAAATCCCCACAGAAAATTACAGAAATATTGATGGTTATCTTATATAAAAATGCAGGCTCTGATCTTAATCATAGATACTTTGTGTTCATAAACATAACATTTTTCTCTGAAAATACAAAGGAAATATGAATTGACAAGTAGAGATAAATTTTTAAAAATCAATTCATTTGTATGCATTTGCTGAATATGTATTCTGCCCCCAAATTGTGCTGGATTTTGGTGATATTAAGTCAAATAAGACATGGTCACTTCTCTGTTATTTTCAGAAAATATTTAAATTCTAACTCTTTGAAAGAATATATCTAGTTGCCTCTAAATCACCCCTAGATCAAGTTAACTTCAAGATACTCCATGCTAAAACTTTGAGCAGATTCTCATGCTCTAGGTAAACATGAGATTGCATGAAGAACTTGTCTCTATTCTTACCTCAAGTGATTCTGAGGTGGAAAAATAAATTATGCCATATGTTATCTTAGATTTTTAAATGTTTAAGTGTGAATGAGGTGTGTGCCAGGGTAAGCAGTTATAAAAATCTTGTGAAATTTTATTCTGTGTCACATCATAACTCTGTATTTTTTTCTGTTTTTAACATGACACCTCAAATGATGTCATATGAATGTACATAAATGAAACATGCAGAGATATATATTTTAGGGAGATTCCTAATGCCCAGAAACACTGCATGTCATTTTCACAGTGTGATAATTTTTATTTTTGCCTTTAGAAATGCACTTGCTGTTTACAATTATAAATATTAATAGAAAAAAATTAAAGAGGTCCTCTAAAGACTCCTCTTTGGGGGTTTCTAAGCCCTTTTGATCAACATTTGTGTGATGAAGTCCAACAGAAATTCCGACTGCTGAGTATTCTCTTGTTCTACTTTAAAAGAAGGAGAAGCTATTTAAAACAGTTTCATACAGTTTTCGAGAACTCTTTCTCATCTTCCTTTGATTTGAAACTTTGTGTTCTATGATTTTAATGCACACTTGAATGCTCCATAAAGCATGAGATGGATGAATTAAAGCAATAGTGTGAAAGTAGATTCTCCTTAAAGGCATTTTCTCTTACGTTGATTTTTCCTCAAAGCACCCTTAGCAAGTAATATTAAGATTCAGGTATTCCAAACTCATGGATATTTCTATAGGCATACAGATATTCTTTCTAAATAGGTAACTATAGTGTTCCTTTTGAAGATGTTATTGGTATAAATAATAATTTTCCTTAAAAAAAGCATGATCCATTATTATTTTAAAAATGTACAGAGATATAAAAGTGAATTTCCCTTGTTTGGAACATATTGTGGTTCATATCTTCTACAAAATTAAATTATTTATGCTTTTTAATTTATCAAGTGACTATATATCTTCCTATTAAGAAAATGGTTTGTCAGATATCATAAAACATTTTTTAACAGTAAAGGTCACATTTTATTGCAAAAACCTGTCAGTGCTTTATGTCCAAGCTGTGAAATGTTATTGCTTCAGGGTGATTATGTGGGAGGGGGCTGTGGTTAAGAATCCCTTTCTGTGGCCAGCTATGATGTACAGCAGCGGATAGAGAATTAAATCCTTAATTGAAGCCTACAGAGCAGTACCCAGAGGCTAGATTCAGTCTGAAATTTGATTCAGACAATTTTCTTAGTCAAGCCCCTATGGGCTTACCAGTTGATTCTCATGAGTTTTGATTGTGATTGAAAAGACAAGCTGTTTTCTACTTCACCCCAAACTTCCCTGAGGTAAATCCTCAGTTTTAGTAAGCTTCTTGATGAATGCAAAGGGAGACTTTATGGGAAAGAGAGAAAGTGCACTAGATTTTAACTATTTCCTCAAATCCCAAAATGAAAGTATTTAAACATATCAGATAATCCCTGGGGGAAATTCTTATTTAGTAAACTGGTAAAACTGCCCCTCCTGAAATTATGATGGAACTGTAGCTGTGGCTACATGTACTTGCCCCTGGAGCTCTCTGAAAAGAGGTGTGGGTCATTGGTCATAAGTGCCTTATATTTGCTTGGGCCACATTAGGTATCACCAGTGGGTATCTGATTTAGATGTGAAGTAAATGTCAATCCAGGGGTCACAGGATCCTGAATAAATCTTTCCATCTCTTTCGATTCCTAAGCAAGACCCATATTTGTTCTATAATGTGTGTTTTATTTGCCATTGAGTCAGCTTGTGACTCTCAGCAATCCTACAAATGAATGATGTCCATGATGTCCTGTCCCCAACAGTGCTGCTCAGATCTTATGGACTCATGCTTATGACTTCTTTTATTGAGTCCATTTATCTCATATTTGGTCTTCACTTTTTTTCTGCTGCTCTCTAGTTTTCTCAGCAATATTGTCTCTTCCAAAGAACCTTGCCTTCTCATGATGTTCCAGAAGTAGAATAGCTTCAGTTTTGTCATTTTTGCTTCCAGTGTTGTTTCAGGCTTTACTTGCTTTAGGATACACTTGTTCATCTTTCTGCTAGTCCAAGATGTCCATAGAGCTTTCCTCTAACACCATATTTTAAGTAAATCATTTTTTTTTTTCTATCAGTCTTCTTTGCTGTCCATCTTTTGCATCTGTACTTAGTCATTTGGAACACCAGAGTATGGATGATCTTAGCCATGATCTCTAATGACATATTTGCTCTGGCTGATCTTTTCTCTTCTCCCATTGCTTCCCTTGTGAGACCCAGACTTCTCTTGATTTCTTGGTGCAGGCTCCATTTGAGCTCATGACTGAAACAAGGTAAGCAAAATATTTAACAATTTTAATGTCTTCATTGTCTATGTTAAAACTCTCCCATCATATTTTCTATTTATTCTGGCTCTACTTGTCATGTCTCACAAATTACTAAATTATTTACTCTATTAAAAACATGTGTTAAATCTGCCTTTGTCTCACATATTACCTGTTTTTTGATTACTATGCTTAACCTATCCTATTAATTTTCACTATATCTTTTAAGACTAACTTATTTTCTATGCTTAATACTTATTATTATAAACTACTTTTTTGTTTTCTTGGCCTCTGTAGCAGAATTGAATATTCTCATATAATGAGGCAAACTCGTTAAGTACTGAATGCCTAAGATGCGCAAGGTAATGTGCTAGCTGTTAATGATGATGAAAAGATCAAATATAACACACTATTTAAGGTATGGAGTGATAAGTTATGGTTTAACTAAAGTTATAATGTCACATAGGTAGACATTTCAGTGGAATGGGCACTGATATGACAAGAACTGTGATTTAGAAAAATAAAATGAAGTGGTATATAACATAGGACATGGAAGAAAAGGTTAGATAAATAAGGTTATTTCAGTGGTATAGGTAAGTAATAATGTTGTCTTAAACCACTGTAATGGTTATCAGATAACAAAGAAAGGGTCAGATACAAATTATATTTTGGAAGTAGAATTATTTGACAGCCTCCTGAATATAGGTTGCTCAGGAGCAGGGGAAAGGACACTAAGATAATCTTGATCCTTTGAGTCTTTGTGAATAGGAGGATGGCCAGTAAATAAATAAAAACAGGAACATAAGGATGGAACCAACTGAAGCAAAAGATATTTCCACAGTAAAGGAGAGACACAAGAGACCAGCAAGAATGAAAAAAAGGATTGTGGAATACATTGTTTTATGATTGAGGATGTTCAGGCATGCTTGTGGGCTGAATGGATTGTTACAGAGAAAATGAAGAGATGGAAGATGTAAAGGAGGAACTATATAACCAATAGAACCTGGCTATAGGAAACAAAATTGAGGTCAGGAAAGCAGAGTGAAGGGTGTTTCTTTGTATGGTTCTGATAGAGAATAAAATTTTGCTGTACCAATGAGAGGCCTTCTGCCATTTCTTGTCTCCCCTCTCTGTAAATAGCCTGCATTCTTTCAACCAAATTTAAAGAGATCTGATTTGGATATTTATATGATTAATTTATTTATGTTATAATTATCCAAAAGTTCTCTAAAATATGCTCGCCTATTTTGTATATATACTAATAAACAGCTGAGCCTTTGGCCCTTCTAATGTTAATGAACACACAAAATAATTTACATGAAATAGATTGATATAATCAAAATGAATATGAACATTAAAAAAACACACGATCTTAAAGAAACAGTTACTTTTCAATTGGCAAGTAAATTTGGTGATAAGACATGAAGAAAAATTTTAGAAATTTAGTTGTTAGAGCATTTGGTTTTCAGATAATAAATATGGACAATTTATGATATATTTAGTATTTTATTAATAGATTCTCACTGCTTGTAGGTAGTGTTAATAAGAATTTTACATAAATTATTTTTATTAATCTATATTTTACATTTGCTCTCTATCATTTATAAGACATGTTACCACTAATACACCTATATTCTGACTGAGCATGTACAGCTTACCTAATCTTAGTAAAAAGGAGATTATATTTTATTTTCTAAGGACACAGGTGGTTGCCTTTTAATATATAATACTTTATACATACACACACATATGGATAGTTCTGTTAATGCTTATTTATAAAAACCGTGATAAAGTATATTAGTCTAATGATAGTGATAGCAAATTAATTATAGGTGGTGCTGAGATTGTAGATGTCTCTCATTTTTAGATGACTTCCTAGGGAAATAATGACATTTTCTGACTATGACAAAGATTGTCCTTATTAGCACTGCTGAATAATCTGATAGAGAATTTTAACAGACAAAATAACAGCAAAAGAACTTTGCCCAACTTTTCTTCCTAAAAGAAATAAAAACACAGAGATTTTGTTTAGTTTGTAAAGATTTATTTTGACTACAATTACTTTGTCATATGTGTCAGACTTTCACTCAGTTATGTTCATCACAAATTTATTTGATACCTATCCTCTATGCAAGACCTTTTTGTTGATCTGGGGATGCTATGATCAAAATAACAGACCAGGGGCCTTTGGCCTCACAGGATAATATATTCCAGTGTGTTAAATTTCAAAGGAGACTAAGAAACACTTTGAGCACAAAAGACAATCATTTAAGTTTCAATGGATAGGGAGCATTTGTTAGGTTTCTGAACTGGGCATATGAGTGGACTGGTGCATTTCTTAGAGTTTTAGGAGGATAGTTCATTCAAAAACCTGAGTATAAATTAGGGAGTGAGGATATATGAAATGGTGAGTAGAGTGTAGACTTTATACTAAAGGAAATAAAGAATTGCTAGAGGGCTATAAAAAAAGCAATGACATGATGAAAATTGTACTAATCAGTAGGGAGAATAAAGTAGATGAAGCAAAAGCTAGAGTCAGGAATCTTTATTCGGCAACAGCTGAATTAATGTAGGCAATACGTAGTGGTAGTTTAAATTAGTGCGGATTGATCTCTGCAATTAGAAATAGATTTGAGGGATACCTATAATATGGAGTCTAAAGTTCCTGGTACTTATTGGGGAATGAAGAAGGGGAAGGAAAGAATTAAGGATGCCCAGGTTTCTGATTTAGGTGATTGAGTAGAATGTGGTGATTTTTTTCTGAACTTGGAATCACAGAAAAAAGATTTAGTCTGAGGGCAGAAGAAAATGAGCTCCATTGTGGGCATACTTGGTTTAGTAGTCTCTTGAACCATCTTTATGGAGCTTTCGAATGGGCCATCTGTTATTTGAGCCTGAGGTTCTGGAGAGGAAGGTGAACAGCTATATACAGTACACGGTGATCATAGCTGTGGTGCAAGTGCTGGTTCCCAGAATGTGTAGAGGGAGAAGAGAGCCTCAAACAGAGGCTAAAAATGTTTGTGTAAGTCAGATGGTAAATTTAGGGTTTGTGGGCTATATCATCACAACTATTCAACTCTGCTATTGTAGCATTGAGGTATCTATAGATGACTCACAAGTGAGTAACCGGGGCTGTGATACATTAAAGTTAATTATGGTTGCTGAAATTTGAATTTTGTATAGTTATTATATCTCACTATATATTGTCCCTCCTTTGATTTTTTTTTTTTTTTTTACTTTTTTCAACCTTTTATAATTATGAATGTCCATTCTGATTTTGTGGACCATACCAAAAAAAAAAAAACAAACAAACAAACAAAATAGTAAGTCAGATATTTCCCATGGGCCATAGCTTACAGACCCTTGGCCTAGAACATTACCCTTTGGTTAAGAGAAACCAAATAAAAAATGATAGTCGCTGGGTCAGAAAGTATAAGAAAAATGAAGAGCAATATATATATATATGTTATATATATGTAATATATGTTATATATATGTAATAACATATATATGTTATGTTCTTAATTACATGTGTGTGTAAAATATATGTTACTCTAATAAAAGAAATGAATGTAGACGTGCTTGAAGAAAAGAGGTCATCTTTCTCCATTCTCTATCCCCTCCTGCTGCCACTCTCAGTCCCCAGAAGCATGAGTTTAGCTGTCCTAGAAACCTGAGTTCTATTCTTGGCTATCTCATACCAGCCAGTTAATTAAATTCTCCAGTTTAAGTTTACTATTATATATAAATAAAGATAATTTGATGGTAAAAGAAAGAGAATAAGTCAGAAAACATGTGTCAATGTGCCTTGGATTGAGTTCACAGAGTTTGAAGTAAATTATAGTGATATCATATATGAAAACTCCTAGTAGAGTGTAAGGTGTATATTTAAATACTTTTCAAACATCGCTTCTCTCCCCTAAATATTTGCAACTTAATGTCCTGTGTGAATTTTAATCCTTCTCAGGGAAATGATCTTTTTTCTGGGTTTCTTATAAGAACATATGAATTAATATCTATTGATTAAAAGAATGAATCCTTTTTAGAATATGAGTATCTGCACAGACTATAAAAGATGCTTGATTGCAATGGGTTATCAATAATTACAAATTTTTATGGTCATTATAGAATTAAGTCAAGGTGCTGAGTGGATTTGTGTTTGGACACATCATATGACACAGATATAAGAAAATTTGAGAAGTTTTGGAGAGGGCAATAAATGATTTTCGTTAGAACCCAAATTTGCCTCTTATTTGACAAAGACAGTTAAGCTAAGGACAAGTTATTTAACCTCCTCACTAAGCCTCCATTTCATTATCTATAAAATGTAGATCAACTACCTCTTAGTGGGTTATAGTGTGATTTAAATGAAAGAACATAAGATATCAAGCACAGTGGCTGACTTTATGTAGTAAATATTAGCTCCTCTCTTTCTATTCCTTCTTACAAGGAAATTAATTTTGCCCTCATTTTTTACATGCTGTGGACCATTTGCCTTAAAGAACAAACTTAAATGAAAAAGAAGAGTTTTATTGATGTGTTTGCAAATGGGTTGTTTGGAATGTAGAGTCTGTTACATTTGAAGTATATAAATTCAATTGTGATCTGAGTCTCATGAAAAGCTAAGAGGAGATCTATAATTTGTTTTATTTAAACATTAAATTATAATGGCTCATTTAATAACTCACAACTACTAAGTTAAACTACATTTATGTTCAGCAGTCATAAAAAATTCCTGTTAGACATTTAATTACTGCACAAATTGTTTTAGAAAGCTCCGTAAAACAAACATGTTGATTAGCAAAAAAAAAAAAAAAAAAAAAAAAAAGAGAGAGAGAGAGAGAGAGACATGATTGCAAAAACACTAATCTTTTTAAATACATACATTTAGATACAAGCAAGTATTCTATGATATAGAACTTTTTACATCTTAAAGGCTTGTTATTCTTTGTTAACCTTGCTTATTTTTAAATGTAAAACTTCTCATGCAGATTCTTTTCAAATGTATAAATTGAAGAGATATATTGGAATCTTATGAAAAATGCTTCGTTGTATTTTTTTCTTAACAGGGACTTAACATTTGTGGACATGACTTTATTGAGTCAAACATACAAAGACCAGCCAAAATCAATGCCTGGGTAAATCACGAGATAAGTGATTGTCAGAGTAAGGAATGGAAACAGTTACTAAGGTTACAGGTAGGGGTAGGGAATGTGAAGTAGTTATCTGATCTCTTCAGACAAACCAGTTGTGAAGTCATCACTCAAACTGCCTCATAACTAAGACAGAGGAACTGTCTTCCTAAGAGTATTAATGTGATCTTCATCAATGCTATAAGTGTGTGTGTGTGTGTGTGTGTGTGTGTGTACACACACATATATACATATATATATTTGATGAAGATGATAGTTCTAAATTCAAATCAGGAAGGCTGCACTATGACTTGAATTCTACCAGAGGAAAATGTATAGTGTTAAAAAAAAATCCTCTTTAAGCCTCTTGGCCTAATCATCTTTGAAACTACAGGATGCTATTGATAAGATCATTTAGAGCTGTAACCTGCAACCATAGAATAGATTCAACACTCTCTCACATACATACAAAAACGATAAACAAATTATGCAAAAATGACACACAGCACAGTCTTATGATTTTGACTTAATAAAAAAGGTGCACGCATGTGTGCATGAGAGAGGGAGAGAGAGAGAAACAGAGGGTAAAGTTGGGACCATTTTCTCATTAGCATATTCATTCAACAAACATTTCTTTAGTAATATTTTATTATTTAGACATTATTGTTGCAAGAATTAATTAGAATTGATGGGAGCGAAAGAAATATAAATAATTTAAATTAATTATGATCAGAGAGAAATATGATAAATATAACCATTAACGGACCACTGACTCACTTTGGAAAATGGAAAGAAGAAGGAGGAGTAGGCTTCCAGAATGTGATGACATCATTTAATGCATTTCAGTACCTCTGAAGGTCTAATACAGCAATGGGCACAACTCTGTTCTGAACTGTGTTATAACAGGGAGGGATGGAGTGTGGTCCTTGTCCCCTAGCACTTTGCATATAATATCGTATTGAAGAAAGCTGTTAACTGATACAAAGGAGGGGAATAAATCAATGAAAATTGTGAAAAATTGTATTACCATGACAAGGAGATGGAAAAGATAGCAATGGCAAATATAGACAAACAGTCAACCCACATATTGGTTATCACTATTAACGTGATCCCATGGAAACTGAAGGAATCCTAAACTATAAAGAGGATCTTCTTTAAAGTTGATAGAACCATCTCTTCCAAGCTCTCCTCGTCCTGTTTCAGTTTCAATAACCCCCCTATTTGTTACTTTATCCTGGCAAAAATACTACCACTAATGAACATCAACTTCTCCTCATTCTAGTGACAAAATTCAGCCACGAGAGGCAATTGCACCAATTTTGAAGTGAATGCCATTATCAAGTAAACATTTAGATTTCACCGTATTTCAAAAAGTAATACTTAGATAGAGACTAAACTTTGGAGAGTCTCTTTCATTAATTATAGGGAAAGGATTGGAAACTGAATTTTTAAAAATCTTTCATGAGTAACTAATAATCAGACAAGAGCAGGAACCATTATTCTAAACACCTTCTGAGCTGCTAACAAGCAGAATATTTCCATTTCTGTTGATCTCATGGCCTTCTTCTTCTATATTGGAAGCACTATATTATGTACAAAGATTGCAATAATAGTCAAATGTACAATTATGTCTAAATAGTCTATTTGTTTTCAGAGCTAGTGGGAGAATAACGCATGACTAAATTGATCTGTACTAGGTCTACATTTCAAGTAGGCACAGCAACCTTTTCAGTCTTATGAAAGTTATTATGGTCTGAAGATTTTTACTTGTGAAATGTTTTAGATGCCAGTACTATTTAGATAGAAAAAAAGTGATAAATCAAAGATGTCCTGTCTTTTTATTTTTAGAATTTAGTATTTCATTCTTAATAAAGTAAATGCAGGCCAACAAAGGAAAAATAACAATAATATTTAAATCTCAACAGGAAAATCTATAGTTCACAGTTTCTTGGTGCCTTTGTGATATAATGGACAGTGAATAGGGTATCATTTTCACTTTTTCAGATCTGGACTGAAGCACATAGCATTATTTTTGGTCTACATTTTACTTTTATTTTTTCAAAGAACACACTGTTCTCAATGTGTCAATAAGTACACAACATAGAAAAATTACTGAATTCGGATAATCTAGATTTGAATAAATACCAACCCGTATATCATTGAATACCTTCCATTATTTTATAAATCATCTCCTATTCCTGCTTGTGGTAGGCAGAATAAAGGGCTGACCCAAAATGCCAGTGTCCTATACCCAGAAAAATTCTAATTACATGTTTATATGGCAAAAAGAACTTTGCAGACGTGATTAAGATAAGGACTCTAAAATAGGGAAATTAGCCTAGATTACCTGGGTGGTATCAGTGTAATCACAAGGTCTTTAAATGTTGAAGAGGTAGGCAGAAGAGTCAGAGGTGAGGAGGAAGTAGAGTTTGGATGGTATGATGTAAGAAGGACTCATTCCACTAATTCAGACTTTAGATATTGAAGGAATCCATGAAACAAGAAATGTGACCAGCCTCTATGAGCTAGAAAAGTAAGGAAATGGTTTTCTCCTCGAGACTCCAAAAAGGAATTCATCCTTGCCAAGACCTTGATCTTTGCCAAGTGAGACCCATGCTAGACTTCTGACCATCTGAAATGTAAAATAATAAATTTGTGATTTACAAATTTAAATTAAAAAAATAAAATAAATTTCTAAGCTGCCAGCTCGTGGTGATCTGTTACAGCAGTAATAGGACTGTAATGCAGATTTTAGTACCTGGAAGTGGTATATTATTGTAACAAAAACCTAAAATGTAAAAGAGATTTTGGAATTGGGCAAAGGGCAGAGGCTGGGAAAATTTTGAGGAGCATAATTCAAAAAAGAAGAGAGTACCTTCAAAAGACAGTTAGTAGAAGTATGGATATTAATGTCTTTACTAGTAAGGACTCAAAAGGAAGTGAAGGGTACAGCAGAGAAAACATATATCACCTTAGAGAATACCTAAATCATTGTAAATGGACTATTAGAAATATAGATGTTAAATACGCTACTTGTGAAAGAAATGAAGTACATGTTACTGCAAACTGGAAGAAAGGGAATCTCTGTTATATAATAATAACAAAGTTAACAGAATTACATTTTATAGTTATGTGGAAAGCAGAATTTGTAAGTGATAAACTTGGATATTTAGATGAGATTTCCAAGTAGAGTGTTGAATGTGTGGCCCAGTTTCCTTCTTATTGCTTATGGTAAAATATGAGAGGACAGAGATAAACTAAGCAAAGAACTATTAAATAAGCAAGCAAAACTAAACAAAGTAAATAAAAAGTAAGACAATGATTTTGTTAATTGTTAGCCTACCCAAATGATAAAGGATGCAAAAGTGAAGAGTCACATGAAAGAAACCTTTCTGAGCAACCTTTCTGTGTCTGAGCAACTTCTTTCTAATGTAGCAGAAAAATCGAAGGATCACAATATTCAGTTACACAAAAGGCCCCTTAAAGAGATTAAGTGTGTGACTCATAGATCCTCTCACCAATCTCAAGAAAAGCAAAAAATAGAGATGGGATTATTTAGGAAAAATCTCTGTGGAGTTGCTTCGATAGGTTAAATCCTATGGCACACATAGAAGACCCACAGATTCATAAGAATACTAAGCCAGAAAAAAACAAAAACGAACAAAAAAATGGCAAGCTTAGATTGGAAAAGACAGTACAAAATGAAAGAGGGCTATTGGATGATCAAAATGCTACAAGTAGAAAATTGGCAGTTAAAACTACTCAGCTGCAAACATATTTTAACTTTCAAGAAAAATGAAGGATAACTCTGAGGCTCGAAACTAAGGGGTGGAGCTATAAGCCACAGAAGGTTATTCTTAAATCTTAAAAACAAATGGAGATTGCCTGGATAGATTTTGAAATTGCTTTGGACCAGTGACTTTTTCCCATCCATTTTCATCCTTTTTGAATCAAACATTTATAATTGTTATGCTATGTCTGTACCACCATTGTAGTTTGGGAACAAATGACTTGCTTTTTGAGTTTCGCAGACTTACAGGTAGAGAGAAATTTTGTCCCTGTTTCAATTACATCCTGAGTCTCATACATACCTAATTTAGGTAATTTTGATTGATTTTTGAACTAATAAGATTCAAATGAAATTTGGACTTAGAGTTAATGCCGTAATGGGTTGATAATTTGGGTGACTTTGGATAAATGAGTGTATTTCGCATTTGGAATGAATGTGAATCTTTGGGGGGCAAAGGGTGGACTCTGGTAGGAAGAAATAACACCATTCTGAAGTTATCTGCAGTCTAATCCCTGGAATTTGTAAATATGTTATATAGCAAAGGGGGAATTAAAGTGGTAGATGGAATTATGAATGCTGATCAACTGACTTTAAAATAGAAACTTCCTGGATTATCGGGGTGGGCCCAATAGAGTTATATGTGTATTTAAAAGTGGCCGATGGAGGCAAAAGAAGAGAGTTGTGGGGAAATCAGACTCTGGATGAGGTAGGTCAAAATTATGCTAACCATTTTTGCCTTTGAAGCTGGGGGAAGGGGGCCATGACCAAAGGAAAACGAGCGACCTCTAAAAGCTAGAAAAGGCAAGAAAATATATGGTCCTCTAGAGCCTCTAGAAATAAATACGCCCTGTTGACACCTTTCATCTTATCCTGTAAGATCCATATCAGATTTCTGATCTACAGAACTATAAAACACTACATTTGTTTTTAAAGCCACTGAGTTTGTAGTAATTTAATATCGCAGGAAACCAATACGTTGCTATTATATAATGGGTTACATAAGGCATTGTTGGATGATAAAAGTCAAATTCGTAGTGAATCTCTATCATAGACTTATGATCTTCAACAAATATTTTAGTGTTTAAATGCTTCAGAATTGTCCTTTCCACTATTGATGTGATATATATTCTTTTTGTTTGTTTGGCTTGATATTTTACTCTTTTCTACATTAAGGTGAAACCCAAAACTCTGCTATTGCTCCTGTCACTGGTTGATATTTTTCTCTAGGTATGTGGATATATGTTTGCATATATGTGTATTATAGAAACAGAAAAATAAGACAGTGATGCCCCAATTTTTTTTCTCTTTATATAAACATTTTTGGATAGATACTTTTTTTTTTCAGTTCATCAATTGGCTCAAGTCATTACTTGATCTGAAAACAAGAAAGTGAATATAATAATCCTTAGGCATATAGGCATGTGTGTGCATGCCTAAAGCACACATAATGTTCTCATATGTTAAGAAAACAAAACACATATCATTTGTACCATCAAGTCTCACATATCAAAGTCAATTATTGCATGGAATATTTCTAGAATGCTTTATCAGTCAAGGAAGGACACAAAGAACTATACACGTTGTTCATAATTCCTGGAGTCATATTACACAATTCCCCTTTCCTGTTATTGCTGAATGTTGGAATTAGAGAGTCAAAACACAGATTCATGGTTATGCCTTCCAATTAAACAGCTAATGAGCTAGAATAATGACCCTTTCTCCTAACTGGTTGTAAGAATAATTAGATTTAAAAATACTTTACACATGAATGATATCACAGTGTTGCCAGTCAGAGAAAGTGAAGACAGAGCACCATACTTAATTTTGCTCACTCTGATAAAAGTCATTTTGGTGTATGGGTGATAAACAGGAAAGCTGCAATATTAATCTTTGTCCAAATTCACTAAGATCTTGAACAACAAGATATAGACAGCTGGACCAATAGTAGGACTGTGAAATTAAAAAAAAAAATTAAATATTACAAGATGCTCTGTGCTAGAATAAAATCCTAATTAAATGGTTCAAATTTTAGGTTCTAATCATTTGCATACATTGAGACTTAGGAAGAAAACATTTAAAAAATATTTTTGTCAAAGTCTTTCTAAAATACACAAGTACACTATTCAGTAATAATTGAAAATCTTGGAGTGTTTCAATAATCATCTTTCTGGGTCTTAATGAAACACTACTAGCCATAAGGAATTTATAAGAAATAGTATATGTGTTTGATTCTATAGAAACTACCTATAGGATGAAGAGACAGGATTCAAGATTACATCTTATGTTTTATCGCAAAGCCCATATATTTTACTATGATAATTCCTATGTTGATATTATGATTAACTGAGATCCTTGAAATTTTACAGTATTTCTCTAATTTTAGAGAATTGAAATATTAATGTTTATTTCATATTATCTTGAAATGCTGGTGTCCTTAAGGGTTAGGTTTCAAATATTTATTAGCAAGTGCTTTAAAGAGATTCGACATTGGGGAATACATTTTTGTTGCATGTTTAGCTTAGTTCACAATTATTTGTGAAACTGGGAAAGGTCTATGATAACTTAGAAGTCTCTGGTACAGTTACTGTTAAGACCAAATAGAGGAAGACATGTTTCTAATTCAACATGACTTTCTTTTTCTTTTGTCATTTCTTAAAAACAAAAATAAACAAACAAAAAGTCAAGGCTTATTATTAATTGTGCACGTTAGTTTCAGTGTCACTCATTAATATCTTCTGTGTTGAGAATTTAACTTTCTGAGCGTATTTTCAATGTAAAAGTGTTTATTTAAAATTTTTTGACAATCCCTGCCTTATAGCTTTATTAACTACAGATCACTTCCATCTGTCTAAAAGACAATTAAGATAGACAGTACAGCTCTATTCATTGCAAATTAAAAGCAATTAGTTACTTTAAACAAACTTTATACTGAGAAATGGGAAAAAACAACTTATATTCAATTTTCTAATCTGTTATTATCTAGGAAATGAGGACAATAATAAACAAATATTATATAATACATATAAACACATCAATAAACAAAATTTGTGAAAGGAATATTTGTCATTACTGTTGTTATTTTTTTCGAATATAGCTTTCATTTCTTATGATATCTCTATATATTAACTAGAATTAAATTTTTCTAATATTTATCAAACATAATGCTTTTAGATCCCCCCAAAATCAACAAAATGTAATTTGAAAATACTGAGTAGTTCTCATAATTGTCTAAGAACAAAAGCTTTAATCTGAAAGTATATCATACTCTTATATTATAATTGTTTTTTGATACCCTTGTAAAGATTTGTCTAAGCACAGAAACACTATAGGTAAGTGGAGTCTTACTCTCATTAAAGGCCTGATTTCCTAATTATTACAAATCAAAAAGTTTGTTTTATTCAATACATTTCTCAGGCTGCTTAAAATTTAGTTGTCAAAATTTTGATGTAATAATTGTTATCACTTAGTTCACAGGGGCCAAAATGCTGTGTCATTCCTGACAAATCATGCTGCCACAAATTAATTATCTCTGCTCCATTTAGTAGACATCAACATCAAAATTTTCCTCAGCTTTCATCTTATGGTTGAAGTAAGCTCATTCATTATCTTTTTTAGAAATGAATGGGATTGGATCATGAAGTATTTTTATGATTGACAGGCTTCATGGTAGATGCGAACAGGCAGTGGTCAGCAAAGACCTTGCAGATTTATTTTCTTGGTCATGCTCCTGCCTCCAATAACTCACTACTTCTTCATGCTGCAACTTTTAGAGGTCGCAAGGTGACAATATGTGAGCAGCAGCAAGCATAATTTCTAGATCATCTTCTCCATAGTTTTTTTTCTTCTTCTTTTTTTTTCCTGAGCATACTGAGGTCACCAAGAACATAAAAACAATAGCAACTACTTTACTCTCCTAGTTCTCTGACACCATTGAAGTTTGCCCAAGGTCATAGCTGGTGTGTAGTGGAACCTGTTAAAAGTTTACATGTGAAGACATAGCTTCTGGAGTAGAAACTGTTTACCTGTGGAAATCACCCCAGTAGATTCTTAACTGATTTCTAATGACCAGCTCCTAGGCAGTAGAAGCAGCCCCTTCAAGTACAATCACTGTGCAAGAGGCATCGATTGAGGTAAAAGTTGATTAAAGTAGGGTGTAATTTCAGAACTCCAAATATAAGTGTCCTCCACAGATTTATTTACCTAAAATTCTCTGTTCTGAACCCAGAAGAATTTGATTTCTGTGAGGGTTGTGGATATCAGCCTAAAGGAAATTCATTGTTTTAGGTGCTTCTATTCTGAACTCTAGTTACCATTAGTCTCATAAGACTCAGTATGTCTGACCCTCAAAGTTTAAGTAAATAGAGAAGATATACTGTTAGTGCTGAACTTTTGAATTGATTAAATTTTGATGCACACCCAATATAATAGTCATTTAACTTGATTATGTTAATGCAGAATATATCACAGAGGGTACCCTGAAACGTTTTGCATAAATTGAATGTTCCTCATGTGACCATTACTATTGTTTCACAGATGTTTTCAGCTTGTAGGCTTGTCAGTGTTCTTTTCTCTGCTCGCTGAACAATACCATGTATTATAATCTTTGGTAAACACCAAATGGAGGATATGGTTTATTATGGACATAATACTTTATCACATTCCCTAGGAATAATTTTTCACTGCAGTTCTAGTAAAGTCTATAAGAGCAATGAATTCAGCAAGAGACCTGAAGGGTCTCCTGCTGTGCACATTTCCAGGGAAAGAATGAAAACCAAGTGAGTTACTCAACTCCTCACCTGACAGTATTCTTTCATTATAAAACTTAAATGAAAATATTAATTGTCACTACAAGTTTGCCAGACATCTTTGATATACATTTAGCTGCACAAGCATTTCTTTGCTACTCATTCCGAGCTGTTTCTCAACTTATTTTTTCAAAGTAATGTCTAAAAAATGAAGTATTTCTTAGAAAGTATAATTGAGTCTGTAAGATAAATGAATAATGATTCCTGCCAGATGAAATCTAATTTCTCTCTATATTCACGTCATGCTGTTACTCTCCTTTGATATAGTCCTTCTTTTATTTATCTGAATCCTTTTATATATCAGATTCGAACTTTACTCCTGTTCCTTTAAAAGCTCACTCAAGGATATCACCTCCCTACTCATCCATGGTCCATGAACTCTAATTGTAGTTTTATTAGAACCACACCCTATCATTCTTTTTTGTCTTCTGTTTCTCAAAGCACTTATCTAAATAAGTACTCAATAAATATTTATTGGAAATTTAACTTCTTCATTAACCCATTTACCTTATTTTAAACTGATTTTATACATTGAAAGTTGGAGTGCATTTAATTTTGTAATTGGTAACTGCCAGAAGAACAACAATTATCTCTAATTATGTCTTCCTTTAAAATGTAGAGACTTTTTAATGGAATAAATGCACATATACAAATTTTCCAAAGGTTTACGTGTATTACAGTATATTGTCTAGCCAAATCTATATCACTACCCTCAAGGAGATATAAGACAGTAATAATACCATTTTCCCTTTGTCAAATAATGAAAAATAAGCCAGATTAATCAAAAAATAAATTCGACCTGTACCAGGTTTTAAAATCCTTGACATACCCATCTGCCTCTTATGGATTTTCTAACTTTCAAAGTAAGAGGGAGGATCAGCTGAGATGAACTTGCCAGAGCTGGGAGATATAATACTCCTTGACAACAGGTTTTCTGCAGTTTTCTCTTTGAAAGCCTTTGAGGTTCTTGCATTTAACCTTTTCAGAGGCAACACAACCCTGATGGAGTCCGTCTGACACTCAGCAACTTACAATAGCGTGCAGGCTTAAAGACTCCCATATCTGGCAGTGCGAACCATAATTTACAATATGGAGTGGAATCTCCTATCATAAAGAGGAAAGAAATACTATTCATCTCACACATATGCAGCCCAAACCATCATTTCTCCTTCCTTAATCTCTTTGCAGAAAATGTCTTCTCCAGAAATTTGAATTTAGATGTTAAATAAAAAAAGTTATAGGGATTTTAAAATGCATTCTGAAATTTTATTCTGGCAAGAGCTCAAGGTTTTCATCTTCTGTTTAAGATACTTTTTTCTTTAACTTCTCTAAGAAAATATAAAATGTGTTCAAAATAATGATATAAAAAATGAATATCTTTCTATAAGTGTGGGCAAGACATTCAACATTCTGTAAATAAGATTTTATTCAACTAAATACTTAACACATAAAGCAGTATTTTGATGATTTCAAAAATAGGGAAAAAAATGATTCCGATACTTTTATTTCAAGGGTTGTTCCCCTTAGCTCATAAGGGATATGTTCCTTCTAAAATATTGTCCATGAATTATGGAGAAAATTGATCTCTAACACCTATAATCAGTCTTTCTGGCTTAGAAATAAAAACAAAACAGCCTTGTAGAAGGAAAGAAAGAAGAAAGGAAAGAAGGAAGGGAGGGAGGGGAGAAGGGAGGAAATAATCATTTGTTGGCAACAAAGAAAAGAAAAAAGAAAAAAATCTCTACTTTGTATTTAATTGGATAATGGCTTCCCTTTACCATAGACAGAGGCCAACTTTAATCAAATTATGACTAAGAAATTTTTTGTTGTTATTTTCTTCTATCTCAAAAACAAACAACTAAAATGTTTTCTTTGCATAATTATATCAGACTTTTAACTCCATAGATTTCCTCTATATCATCTATATTAGGCATGTCCCTAGACAGCAGGTCTTTTTCATTTAGCATGATTACTTAAACATAAACTGCTCATTTTTATATAGTGAGGTGATTAGGATAGAATAAGCAATATGTACTTTGAGCTCAGACAGACCTGATTTGAATCTTGGTATTATTATTACTATTTTAGTTAACAGCTTTATTTAAGTATAATTGTCATATCATAAAATTCACTTATTTTGAGAAAACAATTTAATGACTTTTAGTATGTTTAAAGACTGGCACAACTATCAACACAATCTAATTTTAGAATATATCCATCATCCCCCTAAAAACCTCATGCCCAGTTACAGTCACCCCCAACTCCTACCCCATTCCTAGGCAGCTACTAATTTATGTCTCTCTGAATCTAGTATTAGTAACCCTCTTTCAAAGACATGTATATTGTCATTCAGAGAAGTAAGGCAGTCTTCTCAAAAGCAAATAGCTGATAAATCCATATTTTACATGTAGGTAATGCTTGTAGCAACTTTATATAAACATTCTCTGCTATTTTCTCTATTTTACAAATGAGGAAATTGTAATACAGAGGTGAAGTAACTTTTGCAAAGATACACATTTAGAAAACAATGAGGGAGCAGGATTTGAAGATAGATTTTTTTATATTCTTAATCATAGGGCTGTATGTTAAAACTGGTCAGTGTAAGAGAAGATATGGCAGAGGAGAGAGATATATACGAAGTTGTGAGAGTTTTACCCTTCAACAATCTTTTTTTTTTTTTTAAATAAAAATAGACTGAGCACTAATTATGTGCAAAACATTATGCTAGGCATTAAAGAGAAATAGGAATGAAATGTTTTAAGGTGTTTTCGAACAGAGAAAGAGCAGCAGGCTATCCACTTAAAGGAATCTTTGAAGATGGGGTCAAGAACAGGGTAGGTGACATGCTGTGTGTTGTTATTACAGAGACAATCGCCCTGGAAATTCAAAGAGCAAGTTTTATTATAGTAAATACCACTTTAAGATGAAATCCCAGTAGCACATGTTATTAACAAAGCTTATATTCATCTGTGAGGTGGGACAGCAGGCTTCCTGGGGCTACTGAGGTTAGAGAAGGTAGTTCTAAATATTATGGACATCTTAACAAAGTAGTAGAAGCATCGTTTTTATACTTATATTAAAAAAGGACATTGTAGTGCAATGTGAAAGCTAAAGTTCATTTTAATCCCCATTTCTGCATTTTTAAGTACCCTGAATCCTCTTATTGGTCAATCGGGCAAACAACCTTTCATTCAGCAAACATACATTGAATGCCAGCTTCGAATAAAAAGAGGTTAAATGCATACTTTGCCCTGTAGCAATGGTTCAGGTGTAAGTAATCCTTAAACTCATTGTAGAAAGTTGAATAGACACAGGGATATTCTAATGAAGACTTTTTTATTCTGTAGTAGAAAGTAAGTAAAGATTTTCAAAAAAGTTATTTGTACTAAATCTTTTCAAGAAACGAAAAATCCGAGTGAAGCATTTACGATTAGAGACATAAATTTAATATACTTTGTAACTTCATGACCCATTTTCTAATTTCATTTGTTTATGAGATAACGTCCTATAACTGGAAACGTATTATACTCTTGTATAGTATTATTTTTATAAAAAATAAAAAGGATTGGAAAAAGCAATGTGGGGAGTATACTAGGGGCAAAGCAAAAACAGCTTATTTAATAAAGCACTAGATCCTAGTTGTGTTTGTTTAAAATTATTCAACAGTTTTAAAGGCAGCACTGTTTCCCATTTTCCCCAGCAGCATTCAGTATCGCTAGACTTCAATATGGATGTGAGCATTTGGAAGAAATATTAGACAATTCGTTCCCCATGCTACTCCTCCTTTTCTTTCACGTAGGAGAATTTGCATTTCCATCGCCATAGAACTTGAGTGTTTCAGGTCACTGAAACACACTCTACTGATTTCATGGCCCTGATCTCTGATTGCTTGGGCACAGGCACTGCCTTCTTATATAAGTGAAACTAGAAATGGTTATTCCCATTCAGGCTTTCTAAATTAGACCTAGAAATAGGGATTGGGGTAATTAAGGTGTAATGTTCACAGCAGAGAAGTATATGAGGCAATAAATAGTGGTTGAGGTTGGTTAAATGCCAAAATGAAGCAGTGATGTTTGATAACCACTAAAGCTATTTATGGTAAATATACTCCTAAACCATGAACATTAGTCTCATTAGATGACAGGATTTAAAAAGCAATAAGAAACCATAAAAAGTAAAACATGCAACTTTCTTTGTGAGGGATCTGAAATTGCTGAGTTGTCTGTTTTTCCAATGAGAATTCATTTAGCACATAATTTAGGTGAAAGGTAGCATAGTAGTATAAACAAAAATATTATCAATAAAATATTAAATATAACAGATTACTGGGGCTAAAATCATAGCTATGGAAGAGATATGCTAAGAAGAAGGAAGGAAAATATACAAAGAGAGGTCTAAATTTCCCTCATATTAATTTTTATAAAATTAAACAACTTCTGATTATAAAAATCTCATGTATTTTGCCTACTGAAAGGACCATAAAGTCTTAGCAAAGAAAAGCATATGGATGACAGCAATTCCTGAAATGTATTTCATCAGTGTTTTCAGACAAATAAACAGAGGACCTTTAGGTAATATTTTTGTTTGTCAGTTGATTTTTTGTTTTTTGGGATTTTTTTTCTACTGAACCACTCAATTATCCAGAATAAAACTTAAATGACTTTGTATTACATTCAGCCATCTCTGCAGGCTGCCCAACTTTTCTAATAGATTTGTATTTATTCATATCCTATCATCCATACTTTTTACAAATTTTAATGATAAAAGATTTTACAAATTGGCATGATCAGTGTGGCTCACTGTATAATTAGGGCAGAATGATTTTTTCCAGAACCTTCAGTGCCTAAAGAAGTTTTAGTGTGCCTTTCAAACCTCTGCCCACCATGTCCTTTTTTTCAGTCATGTTACATGGAACAGGAAAAACAGTTGGTTTCTATAACATTTGCAACAAAAAAAGTCCAAATGATGTTCTTGTAGGAAATAAGAACACAAAAATCTATTTTTCTCTGTTGTGAACACTTCTAAAATATAAGAAATGTTCTACCATAAGAGTCACTCAAGTAAACACTTTTAGCCACATTTTGCAGTAGCAGAAGCCATCACTTTTCAGCAAACTGTGGGTGGATAATAAAATGTGAGGTGAGCTGATTCATGGACATTTTCTATAATGATGTGAGTAATGTGTCATTCAGGTCCACAGTTAGAGAATGGTAACAATTGTTCTTAGGCTATGATGCAATGATACAAACATGGGACGTTCTGGAAGAGGCTCTTGAGATACGAAGCAATCTTGTATAATAAGGTGAAGGAGCTAGAAAAATAATATATCTATCAGGGTTATATATAAGGCTCAAATATCTATAAGGATTAATTAAACAATTATACCTCTAGAAGCTCCCATACCTTCTGCTAATTACTTTTTTTCATTACAGGTTTTTATTTGTACTTAATATTTATTTTTTCTTCACGAAGTCTTCTAAAGTCTATTAATTATATGGAGCTCTTTAATATGTTATTAAAATCTTTTGCTCTACTCAAATTACATTTTTTGGATCTCAGTTTAAAATTTTTCATCACAGAAGGGCATTCTATTTTTCTAATTCAAGTTCTGCTTGCCTGCTACTCTCTATAACAGCACCCTATTTGTTTCCTATTACTTATGATTATTTGTAAATATGTTTATTTATTACCCCTTCTCTATTCGCATCTAGACTCTAAGCTCCATAATGGAAACTCTTCTGTCTTCTTCGCTATTACATTCCTAGCGCTCAGGATAGTTACTGATGCACACGAGTGGCATAATGTACATTTGGTGAGGGAAAGATGGAATGAATGATGTTTTCTCCTACACAATGAGCTTGTCTCTCTGGCTCACTAACTCTAGAGACAAGATTTGAGTTACTTGTAAAATTCACTGATGTAAAACATGGTATTTCTTAAACAAGATTATGTAAAGTATTCCAAATTTTAAAGAGAACTGAGCTTAAAAAAATTCATGGAATTATTTTTTTGTAAGTAGTTTCAGAGAGAAAAACTGACCACAGAATCTCAAATTTGAGTTAGACTGAGGAGCTGTTTTACAGGCTGAATACTAATTTAGTTCAATTCAATTTAATTCATTTTTATTCCAAATATTAAATAAAATGCAGAGTCTATTTTGCATAGAAAGATGAAGACAAAGTTCGCTTGATATAGGAGTTTCCAGGTGGGGAAATCTGACTATTACATATGTAAATCAGTATAATATAAACCTGAATTAGACTATGTGTCCTCACTATATAAAGAGCTATAATCATCTGATTGAGGGTATAAGGAAAGTCACCAAAGAGATGGGCCTTATAGAATAAGAAAGGCATTGGCGGAAGGAAGACCAAAACACATGTAAAAGATGGAAGAGTTGGGAATATTCAGCAGATAGAACGTAGAAGGGTTAGACTAGAATTCATGGTATATTTAAGAAACTATTGAGAAATAAGACTAGAAGTGGTATGGGACAACCAGGAGGAGGATTTTAAATTTTCAAGACTCTGGGGTTTCTCCTCAGATTAAATTCTAGTACTTCATCTATTCTGTACAACACCCACTATTTTATTATTATTTTAATTTTTTTTTTTTGTATTCTTTTTTTTGAGGGGGGTGAGGGGAATTAAATGTTTGTGTTGAAATGAATTTTAAATTGCATCCATCAATATGTCATTTGTTTTTTTTTTTACATGAGATAATAACCTGAATTTCAATATCTTTGATGTTAGAAGACATATTTGCCTTTATTTAAAAAAACATATAGTACAATAGAAATGAGAATATTTAATGCTCCAACCATTAGCTTAACTGTGATCCCGTGTTTCCTCCTTTCCTCTTGGCCATCCTTTGATTATCAGCTCAAATATAGTTTTCTTGCATTGCCCTTCCCTCATGTACCTACTGTCCAACAGAGCTTCAAGTATGTATATGCTCTTATCTGTGGTCTTTTAGGACACTTTGCAGCATTTGTGATTGCACCTATAAATCCTGATTTACTCACTAATCAGTAAGTGCCATGAGTAGACCCTCTTGGTCAATGCAATATACCAGCAATTAATATAGACTGTGTTACAAAAGACAAGCTGATAATTATTTACAGAATTAATGACTGACCCAGCGGGTTTTTGATAACAATTTTAGATATATTATTTCTCAAAACTATGAATTTTTTAATATAGTAATGTAGCTATGTTTTTATACATCAAAAGATCTTAGCATGCAGATCTGCAGTTGTACATATTAGATGTTCCAGCTCAAATGGGTGAAATAAATGTCGTGCCCACATATCTTTGGTTTTCCATATTATATACATGTGTGTGTATGTGTGTGTGTGTGTATGTATATATGTATGTATATAATTTTTATTTATCCATAGAAATAAAAAATAGTAAAAAAAGATCTGCTTTTTAACATTGGCACTTAGGAGTGGTATGGCAGTGATTCTTTGAATTAATCTCTGCTATGATCTTTTATCTCTAATAATTATATGAAAGAAATAGTTATGTGTGCTTGTAGAATGCTGAACCAAACAAAATGAACAACTTTTAAAAGAAAAATTGCTAATTGCCACTGTGCTGTTTTCTTTAACTATTTTTATATTTTTACAGGCTCAGTTTGGCTAAATAAATATCAGAGTCCTTTTGGAAAATAATGCTATATATTAGTTTCTAATGTCTGTACTTTCAGACATCGCAACATAGCTCTGTTTCCACTGTTTCTCTGTGAAAGAAACAAGAAATCCTACTTAGTTTTGCTGGTCTTTATCCTGCAGGCTACAGCACTTTTCCTTTTGCCTCATGACATATCTAAGTAACTATGTAGGCAGTTGGATTTAAGATTTAAGTAAGCTCTAAATTTGATTCCTTTTGTATATTCATTAACTTCATGCAGACAAAGCAGATGGTCACTTGTATAATTGCTTATGTGTTTATAAAGAAAATCAATTAGCACTACCCCTGTGGAGTGCTTACCTTTTTCCTCCTTAAATTCTTATCAACAAAGGTATTGATAGAGTCAGCTTTTGGCACATGCACTTTCCCATATTTGTGAGTAAGTCTAGGGATCTTCACACATGTTAAGGAAGCTTGAAAAGAATCAAGAAAAGCACAGGAGAGACAGAAGGAAAGAAAAGAATTATAGTGATAGATAAGAAACAGTGAGGGATCAGAACAGCGCCCCGCAAGCACACTTGGACATTGCCATTAATCATAAGGAGGACTTTCGCAGCAGTTCCTAAGAAGGCTTAAGAAAGGAGTTATCTTCTAGACTCATCTGAATCATTAAAACTGGTAGGAAAATAATATAGACAAAATACTGAAACTCTATGAGGATAACTGAGATACATGTAGAAAACTGTAGTTTATGGAAGCTGGTCACTCATCAGGCTGTCTTGAGTCAAGGAGAATTTGGATCAGGCTCTCCTCAGCTTCTCTTGCACAGTTCATTCTTGACCCAAACTAGCTTGTGACTATGGCACAGGCCATGAGTCTGCCAGGCTCTTCAAAGTGTGACCCGGCTCTTGGCTTCAGGGGGAAATGTTTACAGGGAACTAAGATTTGAGTTTCCATATTCATTTATTATTTTATTTAGACTTATAATCAGGGAAATATTTGGGAGTTTCTTTAACCTAAAATTAAAAAAAAAAAAAAACTAGTTCCTCAAGAGACTTTTTAATTACTTTTAGTTGCTTGATTTTTTTTTTTTAATTCTGCAAACCTAAAAATGAAGGAAAGTTGTTCTCACATACAACAGGATTTCTGATTATTTCCATAGGTACGATGCTTAAATACCCTGAGAGAAGCAATGAGAAATCAATCACAATTAGTTCCCTCCAGTGTAAGGATGTAAACGACGCCCCATTGTCACAGTTATATCATTACCGAACTGTTTGCCAGTATGTTTGATACAGGCGTGGTTTCCACAAGCACTGCTATTTCTATAATTTTAAAATCTTCTGACCAAAATAACATTATCCAGAACATATAACCTCCATCCACGTGTTTTTAAAAGTATTTTTAGGTCTATAAGTCCTGCCAAAGAAGTGATACTATGCAGAATGGCATATCTGCTCTTTACAACTCCTAAAGTTGGATTTGGGTGAAACTCCAAATTTCTCATCCTGCCTTATCTTGTTCTTAAAATCAGTTGTTATCTTCCCAATGTTATTGTTATTATGATCCATCAGTATTAATTTTGTTACTAGAAAGTGCTTTCAACAAAAAGAACTCTGTTAAATAAATAGTATTAACTTTATATATACCTTTTTTGTTGTTGTTTATTCACATTAACATTGATTTACATATTTGACTATAGTCTGGATAATACTACATATGCTATTCTGCAACTTAATTTTTTATTCAACAATATACTTGAAATATTTTTCTATGTCTCTAAGTCCAGAGATCTAACATGAATTTCTGAAGGCTTTCTGGTATTCTAAAGTATGAACGCATCTTTAATTATTCCCATCTTTATTGCCAGTTTGGTTTTTCTTCATTATTCCACATGGCTAAGTAAGTTTGTAGTAAATATAATACAAAAGTATGTTATATACCTTTGATTATTTGTGTATTTTTGTATTCTTGATTCCTAAAAGTCAGACTGCCAGATTATTAAGATTCCACATTTAAAAATTTGGTAAGTCTTAATCAAATTGCTCTCTAAAAATATTGTATCAATTTACAAAGCCATCAATATCACATATAAATGTCCTTTCCCCCACATTGTCGCCAAAAACATACACATTCGGGAAAAATCTTTATACTTAATCTGTTTAGATTGATCAGTTTAGAAGTTACTATTTCATGATCCTCTATTTCACTAACCATTCTCTTCAGATAGTCATGTCCTCATTCATAGTTTTTGTCCAAGAGGCTGAACCGCACTTCTTTTCCTGTCTTAAATGTTTTATTTTCTGCCTCCTGCTTACTCCAACAATGTTTTTGCTGACACCTTCCTCACATAACGTTTCTTAGGGCCATCCATTTTATGTTAATATCATTTTTCCTCCTGGGTAACTTGACTTGAGAATAAGTCATATATTTTTGGCACATATTTAATACTTTTGTAGACTCACCTGTCATAATGAAAAAAATATTTAATATGAATGATGTGAAATTTTAGGTGTCTCCTAATTTCCTTCATAAAAAATTATTTGAGAAGAGAGTTCATGGAGACTAGGGGTCAGTTCAAGTCAAGGGGGCAAACACTTTTTACAGTAGTATCCTCAGTATATTATATGTGTATATGTGGGGAGTAGAGGAATCCTTCCCTATATATGGGCTGACTTGTTCAATAATTTTTTTGGCCGATTGATAAATATTAGAATTAAGTAATGAAGCTAATTGTGCAATATAACATATTTTCTTTAATTGAATACAAACAAAATAGCCAATAACTTTATCTTGGCACAGTTTTTTCTTCAGCAAAAATGGAATTGTAGGAAATTTGTCTTATTTTATTCCTATCACTTATTCAGATTGGCAATTGTTATCTTCTGTACAAAAATAAAAGAATATTTATTATATAACAGTAGCTGTCAAAATTATGTTTTCCTATTGTTTCCTATTGTTTTTAGTAACTTTTATGACCTACGTGCAAGCTGGAAGGTAAGATTACATACCTGGACTGAAATTATTAAGGTTTCAGATGATAATATATTTATTACAGCACTAGGATTTATTATTGCTACCTGAAACTAGTGAGAAATGCAGTATTTTTTTAATTGACAATTGGATCTGAATATATATGAGATATGTGCTACATAAACACACATGTACACACATATATTCACGCACACATAGAAAAAATTATTTAATTATGTAGTTCAACAGGATAGAACTATCAGGGATTTGAAAAGCATGAGCAGTCTAATAAAAAACTATGTTGAAAGCTTTGGACTCCATACCGAAAGAGGGGTAAATACTCCTCATAAACCATATAAGTTTATACCTTTGGAGTTTCTAATTTCTTCAGTGATAAACCTTAGTAACAGAGCAGGCATTGGCAGCCATGTGTTAGGTGAGCTTATTGACTTTACCATGTAAAGTATTTTATCCACAACAAGAATCCAGAATAGCAATCCTTTATCTCTTTATTTTCATCTCTGTACCAATAAAGTAGAAAGAGGTTACCACAAATATTACCTATTTGTTTGTGATTGAAGATGGAATGGATTTTAGATCATCCTAAATGAATCAGTGTTTCAATAAATGCCTGTTGCTTGTTCATCTTTCTTTCAAATATTTGATATAAACTGAATGGATAGGGAGAGAGGTCTCTTTCAGAGCAGTAGATTAAATCTTTTCAAGATGATTTGTCAATAGTGAGAATTTTGAGGTATTGTAATGAAATGAAAGAAAATAATCTATGTGAGCAGAAAGGGCCACCAAACACTGACTGAGCCAAACAGTGTAAGAATCCTAGGAGAACATAGTTTTGGAAGATATTTTCATGTTAAGGTAATTTGAGAATATATAGTTCATTTAGCATTTGCCACTCTTATTGACAACATATTTTGTCTTGAATCTGAATTCTGTCCTGAGGTGGTATATGTTGAGGTTCCCTAATACCTTTATAAAAATTGGAAAACATCTGTAATAGAATGGGCGGATAAAAGCTATACCTAAGAACAGTGTAAGAAAAAGAAAGAACATCTAGAGAAAAATATGATGTGTATTTCCATTAAAAAAAAATTCTATGCTATGAGATGATCTATTTTCCTTTTAGAAAAGGAATATTTAAGTGAAACTTTTATGGTTAATTGCATTACGACTATAGCTAAAATATTTCTCACATTTTTATGTAATAAAATTATTGTCTTAGAAGAATTTAGAATATTTTAATTAACATAATCTCTATGCTAGTAGAAAAGTGTATTAATTGAATTTAATAATGTGTGAAAATTTAAGAGTTTCTGATAATTGTTTTGTTGTCTTTTAGTCTTTTCCTGATTGGTGTTCATGCACTTAGCACAATGACATTTTATTAGGAAAAAAGTCAATTTTTAATAAAATAATTGACAATATTTTTGGAGTTCTTAAATATAATAGCTTTAGAATTTTAATAAAATAATCTTTAGTCAAGTACACACCCTTCAAATTTGATAAATCCTTTGAGATATTTAGAAACTATTGATTTAAACAAATTATTCATATCTTAAAATATTTCTACATTTAGTAGAGTTAAGAATTAGCAAAATTAATATTTTGTTTTTAAACATGTACTCTTCAGGTTTTAGGTTTTTTAACAAAGGCAAAGTATCTTCTCTTTACTGGTGCCTTGAAAATATACTCATCTTCTGAGTATGCTGTTTTCATTCTCCGATACTAATTCAACTGAGACTATAGAATTCTTCTTTATTCATTTCAGTGTCACATCATCTGCCTTGAAAATGTAGAATTTTGGAGGGACATTTCATAATAGCAATCTTTAGTACAAAATGCCATTTTAAAATATGCTACCAATAGCAGTGACATATGCTTTGGGCTGGTATCAAAGATAAATAAACTATTCAAATGTTTATTAGTATCTTTGTGCTGAAATACTTTGCAAATGGTCAAAAACTATTGACCATATTCAGTAATATTTAAGGTTTGCAGAAGTCATGTAAATAACAGAAAGAATTTTATTCTTTCTTTTAAGATGAATGCTCAGAAAATAACTTTTTTTTTTTGCAGTTACTAAAACTGCAGAAGTAGGCTAAGTAAAGATCAGTTATTTATTTGCAATTTAATTTTTGTGAGTGAAATTAAGGTACTTCAGCAGATTTGGAAAACCTTAGGAAACACTTTTACAGCAATAAGCCCCACATACAAAATGTTCATTCATGATAGGTGAATAGTGGCATAGTGGAAGGCCTGGACTTTCACTGCTATTTTACTTATAGTAGACAGCAAAACCTCTCTCACATTTACATAGACCTTAGATTATTCAGAGTAGGAAAACTGCTATAAGAACCCCAGATTTTCAGTAGCTTTGCCTAATAAATGTATACCTATTTGTTGTCCAATCAGTTCATTGTTGACTCTCAGATTGTCAGGGACTTCTATTGACTCTCCTATCACCTAAGGGCCTTGACATGTTCCTGAATTCTCTGCAGTAGACATGAAAAGGAGCAGAGCTTCTCACAGTATGTTTTTATAGGCTTGTTTTCAAAGTTGTCTTCTATCACTTCTACCTACAATTGATAAACTAAAACTCATTCAGATGGCCAAATCTGATATATTGTAGCTTTTTGCCAAGAAAAAGAGGGGAAATAATTTGTGATCATCTAATTAATCTCTGCCACAACCCTTCACAATTTATGAGGTCATTAAATATCATTGGATCCTGAGAACCACCTCTTAAATCCCTAAGGAGTTTATTTTACTATAAGGAATAGATGAAAGTTAAGCACAGTAACAATTACCCAGAAGCCAAGTTAGAAACCACCACAGATCTAAATGAGTCTTTTATCCATTGAAGAGCTCAGTATTTTTTTTTTTAATTGAACTATGTGAACTGCTACCTTCTATAGTAGAATTTTGGTTTTATTTAATATGACAACATGTAGAACAAGAATAGAGAGCTGATATAATGGCAGTTCTAAAATCAGAGCTTCCATGTATAACTCTGGGGAAGCCTATTTCCACAGACTACCATATAAATAGTACCTCCCAAGGGTTGGGTCCTACAAGGACTGTGTAAGGCACCTCTGACCTAAGTACAGCATTTGAACAATTGTGATTTAGACGAAAAAGGATCAATTTCCATACCAAGCTTAATATTTGAGGTATTCTGGAGAGTTAAAAGAGGCTTTGCTCTTTTAAGACTCTTGGGTTTGTGTCTCTACTATGCTAACTGCTCACTGTGATATTGAACATGTTAGTTACATAGACCTTTACTTTTCCATCTGAAGTATGGAGATGTATAAGAGGACATCAGTGTCTAGAATTGAATGGATATTCAGTAATTGCCAGATCCCTTTCCCCAACAAGCCAAAAAAATAAAAATAAAAAAATAAAAAAAGAAAGAAAGAAAGAAAAGAAAAGAAAAAGAAAACTTTATAGGTAATGTCTACTTTTGTAAGATAAATTCAAAGAAAAGTTTATATGCATTCCAGTAGGATATCAGAGATTCTTAAACTAGTATAAACTGATAAAAGTAGAATATAGATTTAAAAAACACAGACTACACTATCCTGATCAATCTTTGAATTCAATGGTCAAAACATTTCAAGTTCTCAAAATGTGGCAGGCATTTTTTTTTAGGGCACCTTTATGAATTTTCTATTTTTGTTTACTCAGAAACATGCATTATGATTGCATTGTTATTCCACCATCATTTCAAATTTAGTTTCATTTACAGTGAAGAGAGATCACTCTGTATAATTAACAACCTCCACTTCAATCTGTGAGCATGGTGCCCCTAAAGAATGGAACCCAATGGACTGTGTCAGTTGCCAGTTTAAACCACTTTTAGTGGTGCGTGTCATAGTCCTGGCACTTTAGTATTTTATTTACAGTGCTCAAGTCATCCATGGTAGTTCAAATGTAGAAACTGGAATGATCCCACAGTCCAGAAGTTTTTTATTCTTCTCTTTGTTATTACTTGGATAAGTATAGCCATGTGCTTCACTTAATTGGTCTGTCTTATAGAAACTGTCCACCAACTCTAAAAAAGGGAAAGAAATTTAATCAGTGTCTACATTTACTAACTTTTCTTGGTAGTGGCTGAAGAGACAGGAAAAGGGGAATTGTGTAATATCAGGACTCCAAGAACCATGAGTGCCCTGCATACTTCCTTCTGTTCTTCCCTGACTGATGCAGCAATCTAGAAATATTCTGTGCAACATTCAACTTCTATGGTTGAGACTTGATTTTACAAATAATATGTGTCTTATTTTCTTAATAACATATACAAGAAAAAATGAGATAAGTCATTTAGTACTCCTTTATTTTTCTCTCCTTTTATTCCTATCAGTTACGGCCCTGCTTTATATTTGTTTAAGAGATACATTGTGAAATTAAAGCATTTAATCACTATCCTACCTAATGGCTTTTTGTTTTATGTATATTTAACTTTAAATATTTTCAAAGTAGAAGATGCATTCCATTAGCATTACTATAATGAATGTCAACATGTGTTCCATACTTTTAATTTCCTTTCTTCAAGAGTGTGAACCTTATTACCAAAGAGATAGTGGCTCAAATCCCAGGCTTGACGTTTACTGACTATGTGGCCTTGGGCAAGTGACAGAATGTCTCTGAAAACCTATTAACTGTTTTGCAGAATGAATAAAATTAGATCATACTAGAGGGTTGTTGAAAAGTTACAGATGAGGTATAGTCAGCTAGATGTATGTTAAGCATGATGTATTAGACTATTATTATTGTCAGAAATTCTTATAATGGTTTCATACCAAATAATAAGTAAATTTAGTTGATACATATGTTAACCAAATAATCTAGCAAACATGACAGACTCTGTTGATCACCAGTTGCATACATAATCTTTTTTTCTTTAACAATATATATAAAGTACAGGAGAAACATTGACTATAAATACTCGTTAATGCTAGTTGAAGAAAAAATTACAATCCAAACTGATAAAAAAAAAATAAATTGTTTTATCACATTTGCAACTGGAATGAGACTCTCCTCGAAGGGCAAGACTGGTGATGGGGGAAGTGCATTTTTTAAATGAGGAAATTAAGATTCAAGTTCTCACATAATTTTGTGAAATGTGATAGGACTGAAGTGATTTAAGTAGAAATTTAAAAGATAATCAGGAAGCACCGTGGGAATGGTACAATACTGGGACTGTTCTGTTTCCGCCTACTCCTTCATAGACACTTTTTTTTTTGGATAATATTGTAATGCAGAAAATACATATTTACATTTATAGAATGTCAGTAATCTTGAAAACTAAAATGTATAGTCTTGTGTGCATAGTTTCAAAAGGAAATTAATTTAAAGAGAACTTGTGTAACTTTTTCTTTTTATAAAAATCAATGTAGAGAGAGATGGAGAAACTAAAGTATGCCTAATAGAAAATGAAGATCCATCAGCTGTTCTCAGGTATTTTTATATTTAGCATAGATATGAATGTTAGCTTCTTTCTGTCTGCCCAAGAAAGAAGTAAAGTGGGTCAAACCTAAAAGATATTTTACACCTTAATTTCCTTCCTGTTAACTGTTACATTTTCATGATAATTATGAATGTTTCTGTATCGGGATGACCCTCGATATCTTTTCATAATTTAGAGTATAGTCATAAAGATAAAAAAAATAGAATTGCTACACTTCCCTAGACCAGGAGTTCTTATAATCTGCAAAACAAACATACCAAAAAAATTTGCTTATTGAAAAGTTGGGTTTATGTTACATAAAATAAGATTGCTGGCATGTATGTGTTTATAGAATGACTCAGTGCACATATATAAGTGTTTTATCATTATCAGATCCTTTTCAGAAGCCTACTGTGTACACATCTCTCTGCTCTGCAGAAGGAGCATGCTAAGATCAGTTGAAGCTCTGAAATTGATCATTGCACTGAATTATTTGGGTGGATTGGCTGCCTAAAGAAGTAGAAACTAGCCAGTTTACTTCTGGACAATCCTACATGGGCCAACTTATATTTTGCTTTATTATGTGAACTAATTATATTGCCTGGTTCCCCGATTTAGAGATAGCAGTGTGGAAACTCACCCATAAATGGAAGAATAAACTCATTTTTCCTTTTATGTGCATACAAGGGAAGGAGTTGTATTTTATAGTACCAGCAAGAAAGGACTGCTTGTTAAGATTTAAAAAAATAGACCTAAGTATAAAATTATGATAAAAATCCTGTCCAACTTTTTTCTCTTAATAATGCAAAAGCAAAAGCATATTAGATATAAAATAGGATGACATATAAATATAATAGTAAAAATTGAAAACTTAGCTCAGATAATCATTCATAGTTGGGGTATATTTTAGGGCTACTAGTGAGCTAGTTAAATCACAGCTTTTCCAGAGTGGAAAAATCTATTTATTTAAAAATTTTATTACATATCTATTATATGCCAGGCCCTTTTAGTCTAAATTTCATTCTTTCTTTTCCAAATGACAGAATGATAAAATATAATCTTCTAAAATGACTCCTCTTCATTTGAATGTCAATATTAGGGAGGCCTTGAAAGAATGAAAAGGCTAATTATTTTAACAAAATGATTTTAGCTAGTGAATAATTTTGGACCTCCATGCTATTTCTTATCTATTGGAGAAAAAAGACATCATTGAGCTGCTGAAAAATGGATTGGCAGCTGATTTTTAGACAGAAGGAAAAATATAGCTGATCAATACAACAGTTACATTTTTTGGGGGTCAACATAGCGCCCAATAAACTGTCAAAATATTTTCCCTCTCTTTCACTTATTTGATTTATAGTAACCGTCCAGCTGACCTTTAATATATAATCACTTCGTTTTTTATTTTAAATTCTCAAGATCTATTCTACTGTCCTAAGAAAGTGAATGTTTTTATTGTTGTTTTCTATGTAAAACTGTGTCAGCTTTTAATAAATGTTCAAATTATTAGTTGGTTCTAAAAAATGATCAGTAACCATCTGTGGTCATTGCTCTCACACTATAGGAAATCTAGGGAATTGATCTTAGTAATGAAGAACTTGAAAAAGTGAAAATTATTCTGTTCATTAAGAATTTAAATACAGTACAGTCATTGTAACACTAATTATTAAAGAAAATTCGTATCAGTGGTAGGTCTGGCTCTTGAAATACATCTTTATTTCCGTCAGTTTTATTCACTTGCTGAGCTAAGGAATGTCATTCCAGTTAAACTCAGCGAATCCAGATTAGTGAGCATCTGGGAATATTCAAGATAAGATTTTCAAGTAGATTAAGATTAGCCACAGAAAAACAAAGACCACATTATCATTGGGTCAATGTTTCCCAAATTGGGTTCGATGGAACAATTATGTCTCTAGAGACACTAAAATTAAAAGGTGATAAAATTACTTGATATATGTGTATTGATTTATACTCCCTCTTGAAACATCACAGTCCATAGAGAAATGAGTGAGGAATCTTGGAATGAAGGCACTTGCTTAATTTGGTTAATGCACCATTTAATGAAGGCAGTAAAAGATACAACACCTTTCTTTATGCTTATGTGAAAAGGAAAATGGAACTAGATTTCTTTTTTCTCTAGATGAATTTTATGACTAATTTCAATCATCGGGGTTTGGGTAGAATTTCGATTGTTAGACTAACACATTTCCAATATTTTTATGACACTTTTTTTTTTTTTTATAGATATAAATTGAGAAAGGCTGTTCTGGAACCTAGTATATGTAGCTTAGGCATATGTAGCCTTGCCAGAACCACTGAAAAAACATTGCCCAATTTTTATTATTGCTAGTAACAAACACTTAAATCAAAAAAGGGCATAATTTAAAATCACCTGGGACAGCAGAGGTCAAATGGTATATAGATATAAATATGGAATTATTGGGTATATTATTTCTTTAAGATATAAGTTTTGAATTTACTTATGTTTATTCCAGGCCAGTCTACTTGGAACATTAAGAAAAGAAAAAAATATATATATTCAACTTTCTCTCCTAATTAGCTCAGCTTTCACCAATGAACACAAACATTTTAGAGGTCATTATTATTCTTACCTACATTTTTATAGCACGCTGACCTTTGTGCTACTTAAATTCTGGGGTTTTAATTTCATCATCATTATTGCAGTTTTCCAAATGCCAGTGTATGTAGATTACTGCCAAGTAAGGCTTATTATCACCAGTCCTAGTTTATGATGTACTACAGACAGTGGCATTCAGTTAAGGCCAGAGTCGTTTACTTCATGTGGCTGGTTTATAGCATACATTATACAGGAGAAATTGACTCTTGAAAAAACTACAGAAAATAAAACACACATAATACAATATTTTTTTTAGCATTTACTTTGAAGTTACATCCTCAAATTTAACATTTCTTCATTTATTTACAATAATAAAAATAACCATTTTTTTCTCCCATAATGAGAAGCAATGTAATTGTGTAGACTAATTTTAAGTTTATGGTCTCCATAAAATTAAAATATGTATAATATGTAAGTTTTAAATTTTAAAATTCCACTGAGAAATTTGGACAATATACAATTTAAAATCCACATAATATTTTTGCAAAAGTAAACTCTTGGACTTTATGTCCTCTTGCACTGAATTTAAGAGTTTGTCTTCTTCACTCTCCAGTGAGCTGTTACTGAAAATTAGAATATCTGAATTACAAGCTGGCACAACAAAAGTTCATCCTGAAAATTCTTATAGGTTCATCAATTCCTATAGAGTTTAGTCTTTAACAAGAACCACAATATTTATTTAAATAATAATTTCTTTGGGTTTCAAAACTAGTCAAACAAAAAGATAAATAAAAGAAGGCTTCTGTTTTGTTTGCCTAGGGTTTGGTTCTCTATTAAACAATTGTTTTCAAAACTCATAGTCTTAGCTAATATTGTTCTTTTTTAATTATTTTTATGTATTAGACTTACATTTTCTACCTAACTAATTTTCTTTCTACTTTTTCTTGATGTGAAGTCCAATGAAAAGATGTCTTGGTTACATAAATTTAGTTCTAGCTTTCACACACCTAGCTAGTCAGAGGTGGCTGTGCCTTGGAGTGACCAACGACTCCTCTGGGCTTTTATCCAGCCGCTTCCTTGTTCCTGACAGATCTCTGGGACCTACCACTAAAGAGAAGTTACAAATCTTTTTCTCCCTTTGGAAGATGTAGTCTTAGCTAACAGTATGAGGATTCAACTACAAAAATAAATATGAGTCCAGGAAGAAAATAAATCAGAAAAAAAGTTGTCATTGGTTCCATGACATTTACAGATATGTTTTTACAGACTAAGGAAATAACTCAGTAGAAGTGCTCATTGAATTTTTGAAGCATTGAAGTTTATAGATGTGTCTCACTGGAATCTACATAATAATGGTGCCAAGGGTGCTTAAGGATGTAGCTACTCACTAAAATCTTTGGACTCAAGTCTTTGCAGTTATACAACCAAAATTTGTTCTGCTTTGTCATCTATGTCTTGACGACTGTCAATCAGCTTAAATGCAAGTTAATTCATTTTGAAAAGAAAAAGAAAAAAGAAAAAATAGGTCTAACTCATTTGACTGCCAGGCTAAATAGTTCAATTTTCTATTTTCTTTGAAAATGTTGTTGGAATTTTAATAGAAATGAATCACTCATAGACATATGCTATTTAATAAAAACGTTATTTGTTGATTTTTTTGTCTTGTTTTCAGACCAAACTGAACTCGTTGAGCTATTGAGGAAAAAAAAAAAATAGTCCTCAGTATAGCTTTTTATGTTCTTTGTTTAAACTAGATTTAAGACTCTTCCCCTTTGACTCCATGGGGTAACACATAACTGTTTTTGGTCTATTTTGTTTTCATCTCTATTAAGGAGACTATGATTTCAAATGGTAAAGGCAGAATAAATACTCATGAAGAAAGTGAACTAAAAAAAGATAAGGAAATTATGTGAGAATATAATTTTTCTAAGTGATTTTGGGCCTCTTCTTTAGAATAAATTTACCTCTCGTGGTATGCAAATATTATTTTAGAACCTTTTTTATTCTTTGATAAATGATAACAAACAGAATATTTAGAGAAAGACTGGAAACATGGAAATTTTCTGATTAAAAAAAATGAAATGTATTATAAGCAGTATTATTTCTAGGCAAACATTTAGAATGATAAGTAGATGGCCGCAACATTATATTAAAAAAAGTAAAACATTGGAAACCAAATTGTGTTCACCAAACATATAAACAAATAAAAATATGTTCTATTCAATCTCATTTTATTTTTTAATGGTATAAGAGTACTCTAGGGAGAAGAATTAAAGCTGAGAAGATACACCAAATCAGTTGCGTTACTTTCATATTAGCAATTAATTTAATGGCCCTCAATAGCCCCAAAGGAGGAACTATTAAAAGTAGAATTAGCTGTGTTTTTTAACTGGTCGAATAACATGTTTCTTGAAAAAGTGCTGCTTTACTGATTGATGAAACTCTATAGAATTTTTTGATATCTTCTGCTTTAGTTAAGCATTTTCAAAAATTTTAACACTGACTTAAAATATTTTTGACATTTTTAGATGATACAAGACAATGAGGAATAGGGAATAAGATGAATGACAGACAGAAGCAAAGTCAAATATAAAATAGCTAAATTCAGATTTATAAGAGCACATTTTCATATTGCCAGCTCTGCTTTTCCCTGACCCACTAGTCATGACCACATCCAGTTACTCTCATAGTTGCAGTCAAATATATTCCACCCATATATATACCAGCTTCCCACTGCTCCAAGAATTCTTTTTGGTTTGTGTTTGGGTAAGAGTTCTACTTACTGCCCTTCTTTCAATCTGAGCATTGTGAGGCTACCATTGTTCCTTAGAACCTATTCTATTCTTTTTTTCAGTCTCGGAACCACCTAACTACTGTTTCCAGTAACCCTGGTCGGTCATTTGCACACATACACTCATCATGTTATTTTCTAATGAGTTCCAAGAAAATATAGGGATGACAAAGAGTGATGTGGTTCGCAGGATCACGGGATTTGGAGATATTTCACTGGTATTAAGGCACTAATTTACAATGTAGAGGAGCCATCCATGGCTATCTCTAGCCCGGCTCACTGAGATACATTAGTCTATTTAACCTGGAAAAAACTTCTGATGATTACACATTTTGTAATCATTCCCAGTTAAATATTCTTTTACAATGATAAAAACTCAGTTTTCACAATAAACTGTAAAGATAGCACAAAGAGAAATGAAAGAAACTGTGCTGCCAGTTGTTGGCTGTATCAGAAATGTTGGTGTATGGATGTCTTCACATATGAATTATTTCTTCTTGTGGGCTCTTGATGCATTGTGACATAAAATCTATACATAAGGAAGGAAAAGACAGCAATTGACCTAGACTCTCCTTAACATCTTGGTATCAAGGTTACACTTGAGTCTTTTCTACTGTCCAGGATGAATATATCAGATAAATACCAAAACTGGGGGAAAAAACAAAAACAAAAACAAAAACAAAAAAACCCCAAAAACCTACATCTCACTTAAGTGAAAAGTGGAGAGGAAATATGTATAGATAAGAGGAAATGAGATATCACTGGATGGTTTTGCTTGATTGAAAATGGCATAAAGAATGACATAGTTTTAATAGGCCCAAACCTTAGATCATAGAGGAAGACATGTTGTCTCAAGTAAATTTAACTCCAAACTTGCTTTTATGCAGAGCAAAGGGCTGCTTCCCTAAGAGCTAGCCCTCACACAATGAGCAAGAATACTTGTTTTATCAAATTACCAGTTTCCATTAAATTATGTAAATAATGAAAAGGCCTTAGTAGAGTGTCTGGACCTATAACTTGATTATTGCTATTGCTAGGGTTTTGTATAATCACTGTCAGTTCTTGAGACTTGCCTGCATCAAATACCAGCAATTAATGCAATTCAAGATCATATACTTTTCTTTGTCAGTTTGTTAGCAGCTGTGCTTTCAAGCTAAAGTTTTTTGTGTCATCCTTGATATTAATCATATGGAATTATTTAAAATTTGGGGCTCCTGTCTCAATCATTGTATTCAGGGTGTTACCACTTAAAACAGATACCAACAGTTTGAGCCCATTTAGAAGTCAGAAATCCTTTTGCTTCTCAACTTTCTTCACCACATAAATGAGCAATAGCCAAAAGAAATGAGAATGTTCATAGCCTAGATAAGGTAAAACTTTAGGTCATCAAAAATGCTGCTTTAAATATTTGAAAAGGAAATTTATTTATTTTATATTATTTTGAGGATAAAACTGGATCCAGGGGTAAAAACTACCAGAAGATAAATATCAGTTAAACATCAGAGTGTTCTGGATGCCAAATGCTCCCTTGTTAGGTGGCGCCTTCTCTCACTGATGCAGAACAAACTAAGAGCTCACCCTCAGAGATGCTGCAGAGGAAACTGATGTGGCCACTGTAAGTTTCAGCTACACGCCTGTGGTAATTATCTAATAAATGTCTGATAGTATTCTCTATATAGCCCTTTAAAGCTGCTTATGCTTGGAATTTATAAACTTTTAGAACTGTAGGAAATATATAATTGAAACGTCCAGTCTACTCTTGTCATTTTAAGAATGAGACCAAAGAAGTTAAGTAGCTTCCTTTAAGTCACAGACCAGTCAGAGCTGGAACTAAGGATGGATGACTGCAATCAGAACGCCGTGTCATTTCCCTTATACCAGATTCCCCCATCTTTTCATTATAAGTTATATCCTACAGATCCTCCTTTGTCCAGATTGGGGATTTCAAAATAGAATTTGAGTACTGCGTCTCTTTTTCTCTTCTGGGCTTTGTTGTCACTTCAGGGTTTCACCTCAGGTTCTGAACTTTTTCTCTCCCTCTAAACTTATTACCTGCTACTTTTTATTATCTCTTAAGTGATTCTCTACCTGCTGTGAGTCTGCAGCTGTGCTCCTGTCCTTATTTAGTTCACAACCAGACTTACAAACAGCACAATGTGCATAGTGTTCAGTCTCTGTAACTCATTTCCCAGTATTCCCTGGAGGATATGATGGTGGCCGAAACCACTAGGCTGGATGAACTTGGAAAGCCAGGCTTTCTGAAAAGGAGAGCAGTATAGAAGTGAATACAAGATAAATCTTTTTTGTCATTTTTCTTCAGAAATACAGAATTAAAAGCCCTGTGGTTTTGTTTTTGTGTTTGTTTTGAGTATTCCTATACTTCAGGCACTTATGAACATGAACAAAGGTAAAAAGAAGTGTGATGCCTATCAGCATTAATAAGTCAATTTTTTTATTTATGTCATAGTTATGTATAGTAATCTGTGTGTGACCCAATATCACTGCCAAGTTAGCAAATCCAGTTTGTGAGTGTAAATAGGCTCTTGAATTTTTTAAAAAATCTGTTGAGTTATATAGTACCAATCTGTGTTGCACACGCAATAGGGATATCTATGGGTCAGAAAGCTTTATCTTTGTGTTTTTATTAGGAAGCCATGACTATTTGTTATACTTAGTAAATTCAACACTTTTGAATCTGTTTGATTAAAACATATATCAAGGACCTTGACAAAGTAGTTGGATATGTATATTGTCCCTGCGAAATTTACAAGTTTCATAATTAGCCCATGAAATACACCTGTGACCATTTTAAATTTGTTTTTACTTTAATGAAAGAAATTTCAATGTATAAAATGCGGGACAGATTTTAATTCATAAGAAGTGTCGTGAAAATGTTACTCTTCCATTTTCTTTGTCAATGACAGTTTTGAGGATTTTAAAACTATAACCTTTTTCTTTTCTTCATTTATTAGACCATACCTTCTTGACATTGAGTATAATAACAATAGAAGTTAGGCATTCAACTGGTAGATAATAAGAACTTAATAAATCTAGTATTAAGAAATCAATGCATTGAGAAAGAAAAAATAGAAATATGTAATTATTTAACAATGTCATTTTATGAGATTGACTCTGGACTAGATTTATCCTTATTAACTAAAAATTATGTTTTAAAATGTCAATAGTCAGCATGACTTGCTCATTCTTAAATTGGCCATGAAATGCTTGAGCTTCTCCTTGTCTGATGACGGGTCTTGTCAAGTAGTCCCTGAGCCAGAAAGTAGGTTTTGAAGTCTCATATGCTCACTATTTTTGCTTCTGACCAGGGCAGACTAGAAGAAAATATTTTTAAGGGGTGGTCTAGGTCAGTGAGCCTGGGAACTACTTGGGGAAAAGGTGGGATTGGGTTGTACGTTGCAGAGAAAAGAGTTAAAGCAAATTTAAAAGACACAATTTAGAGATGAAATTGTCACCAAAATGACTAGACCTAACTACGATTTAAAGAAGCAAAATCCACAAGCAGTGATAAGGAAAGGTGATTTTGAAAGGAAGATCAGAATGTAAAGTTTAGGTATTATAGTAGTTCACAACACAAGCTACACTTTAGACCATCTGTGGAGATTTTAAAAATACAAATGAGTGGGTTCCATTACTCAAGGATGCTGAAGTAAGTTTCTCTTGATAATTAGGGCCTAGGCACCTGTATTTCTTTAAAGCTCCACCAGTGATTTTGATGAGCGGCCAAGTTTAAGAACCACCTGTGCTGGAAAAATTTCTTGAAGTGGCTGGAGTGTTGCCATGGTGGTTCTCAATATAGCACCTGCACCGTTACTCACAGGTGGGAAGGAAGCCATTAAGGGTGTCCTGCAATGCTATACAGAGAGGCTGATTCAGTTTAGCATCAAAATGTTTGTGATTAATATGTAACTAGGACTTTTTCCTGGGAAAACAAGTCAAACCAAAAAAAAAAAAAAAGAGGATATAAAAAAAATGTTGATTGTATTTTTTCATTTGTTATTGGCTTATAAATGAGATTAATTATATCATCAAAAAAGGATTAGTACAGTTCACTTTACTCACTTTAAATGATTGGTAAATGAATGAAATAGATTTTAGCTCTTTACTAAATTATCATTATTTAATTGCATTTCTGTATCAAATATTCTTATTCTACCAATAAATTGTTTATTTTTTATTATTTTAAAAATAATTTTACAGCTTTCCAAAATGAGATGTATTTTTAAATATAAATCTAGAAAAATTTATTTCAAAATTTATCGAAGGGCAACTATTTGCTAGACATAGCTAAGTTTATAGTTAATATGATAATATGACTTTCCCTATTATTACAGGGTGGGTAGCTACACCTTATGAATATTACTGACTAATATTATCATAAGTTTACTTATGATTTCATAGATTTTTGAATGTAAAGATTTATTTAATCATGTTTTATTTGAATAATGAATATTCTAGTATTCACTCAGGAGTTAACATCAAAATTGTCCAATTCAAGACATTCAATATACATTAATTAATCAGGTAAGAATGAAAAATACAAATAATGCATAATATGCTTGTAGTAAGAGCTAAAAATTTCTTTCTCAAAGAATGATTATTTCCGATTCTAGGAAGTAAGTCTCAAAATATTTACCATCATAGGAGACATCAATGAAAGTGAATTTATTCAGCCCAATAAGAAATGAAAGATATGCTATACAGAGGGACCAGTACAAATGAAAGGATTTTTGATCCCACAGCATATTTAGTGAATGTTAACAGATAGCTATAGCTGGAGTACTTGTGAATACATTAGAGATTAAGCAAAAAAGGCAGGTTGATAAGTAAATTGGATATTATAGCATTGAGTTTATTCTGAAAGGCAGCATAAAACTGTGTGATAATATTTATAGAGATTTATTAAAATTGTCTATGATTTAGAAGCATAATCGTGAAAGCAGTCATAGAACTGGTTAGATAATCGACAATTGGGTGATGGGGAAGCACAAATATTTCACGCAAGAAGACTATGGAAGGGAGGGTAAATTTGAGAGAAGTTTTGCATGTAAAAACATCAGAACTTTGTGGCCACCCTGGGAAAAGTATTATAAAGGAGGTGCGGATGACTCTGAGGTCCTGGCCTATATTTGGGGGCATAATAGACTATAATTCTAAGACACAAACCAAACCCACACAGAAAACTAGGTTGAGTTTATGAAACAAAATGAGTACTTTTTTGAACATGTTGTATTTGAGGTACCTGTGATGTATCTGGATCAAAGTAGAAAATATTTGAAAATATGAGTCTGGAACTAAGGTGAAAGCATCCTGGTCGAGTAGTAGTTTTTGGCTACTAGTGACAGAAAGCCCAGATAAAATGCTTTTAACCATAAGGCAAGTAACTATTACAGAATAAGATGTTTTAGTTTCCTTAATTCAGAACCAGATTTTCTTATAATTCCACTCTGCCATTTGACTTTATTAGTGATAAATTTTCTTCAGTATCTTCCAAGAGGAGATCTCATCTCACTGACAGAGAGTAGGACATGTACTGCTACCTAAAGAAGGAGAATGAAACAACCAGGATAGGTTTAGATTATGCTTCAGTGATGGGGCTAGGATTAAGTCCATTTTCTTGCACATTTAACTTCCTGAATGAGGGTCAGCACTCTAACCAATTTGTTTTAACAGCAAAGAGGATTTGTATGCGGGGAAGGAGGAAAACAACATCTTCCATAAGGGAAAGTTATAGGCATATAGGTAATAGTAGACATCTGGAAGTAGATGAACCAGGTCATATAGGAAAAAAAAAAAAAAAAGAAAGAAAGAAAATCAGTAAGAAGTTTAAGGGTAGAGTTAAATGGACTGACATTTTAAGATAGAAATGCAGGGTGGGAAAGTCAGGCAAATATCCAATTTCTGGAGGAGTTGAGTTTAAACAATGCTATTAAATATTATGTTACATTTCAAAATGAAACATTGCCATAAGAATTATAGTAATTAAATTAGGCAACATCTGGGCATCTGGGGACAATAAAGATTCTCAATGGGCCAGGATGGTGACAGACTCTTGTAGTTGAGGGAACCAAAAGATTTTACACTCACTTAAAGCCTGAGAAATGTTGTAAGGATGAAGTACAAGAAAAAAAAATTTAAAAAATGGTGTAGACATTAAAGTGGTAGGGGGAGGGGGATCTCAGGCAAAAGGGAGTATGGAAACTAGGTAAGATGATTTTCCAGAAAGGAGAATAATAACAGAGTCATGTTCAAATTGTATTAAAATTTAACAAGTCTATCGTCAGCCAGCCAGCAACTGAGAGGATGGGAAGTGGAGAGGACGGCATAGTGTCTCCGGTCTTCTGTTGTCTGTATCTCTGTAGCCTGTGTCGTATTCATGTTGAGCTCAATAAGGCAATGACTCATGATGGGCCCTGCACCATGAATGGACAGCCTCAGTGTCTTTCACAAAGAAGAGCCTGAGGCTGTAGGGCTTAAAATTTCATATGTCTAGATGTAATTTTTGTTTAAAAAAAAGAAAAAGGAAAGAAAGAATAAAGAAGAGAGCTACAATTAAAGATATATTTGAGCCAAAAATTAAAAAGAGTAAGAAGATGGGTAATATTGTTTTGTACTAGATGATTACATGGCTGCTGATATTTAGGGTAATAAATTTCCACAGGTAAGAAGATTGAAGATCAGATTTCATTAAATGCTAAGAAGCACCAATAAACCTTTTCAGCCACTCTCCCCAGCTTTTAAAAAGACAAACACCTTACCATAATTATGGGCTGAGGGACAAGATTTGGCCAAGATAAAGAGATCGGTGATATATAATTCAAAAAGAGGACTAGAATTGATGAGAGAAGACGGAGTCAAGAGCAATGGTGGAGTATTGCATGGGATAGAAAGATTAACACATGTATCCAAACAGAAAGAAAGAACAGGTGAAGCTACAGATGAGTGAATAGCTAGGAAGGAAGGAGATTAATGAGTTGTTTTCTCTATGTTGGTTTTTGTAGGAATCTTAGATGCTCTATTGGTTTGCTAGTGCTTCTGTGGAAAAGCACTACACTGAGTGCTTACACAACAAAAATTTATTCTTTAATTTTGTAGATCAAGATATTAAGTGTCCTTGCTTTCTCTGAAGGTGCAAGGAAAGGGTCTGTTCCAGGCCTCTTCTTAGCTTCTAGTAGTTCCTTGGCTGGTGCCTGCCTCTTCACATGGCATTCTTTTTATAAGGATACCAGTCATATTGAAATAAAGGCCCACCATGCTCTAGTATGACACCATCTTAACTAATTATATTTGCAATGACTCTATTTCCAAATAAGGACATAATGAGGTATTGGGTGGTAGGACTTCAACATATGAATTTGGGGGCATAATTCAACCTATAACAGATGTTGAGTAATGGAAGAAGGGAAATTTAGAAAAGCAATTGTGGAAAATGGGAAGAGCAGTTGATAATATGTCATTTTTCTTCAGAAAGCCAGTATATTAAGTGAATCTTATCAATGAATAAGGAAAATCTGCTTTTCTCCAAATATATCTGCTTTTACCAGCTACATTTAGTTCAGCAATAGCATGAGAATACAAATTATTTTAGTGATTTGATGCTATATGTCTATCTAGCATGTGCACATTTATCTCATTATAAACACACATACACACATCATATCACATAGCGGATAAAGTTAACACAGAAAGAGAATAAATAGAAGACTTGTGTGCAGACTTGTAAAAAGGACATATATGACAAAAAGTTAAAATATACAATTCAGAGTAGAAATATGTAACAGTATAAGAAATAACATGAAAAGCTTGACATTATGCTGCAACCTTAAAAAATTGTCTTTGACAGGTCTATAAGAACAAAATTGCAGTATCAGCTGAGATAAAAATAGGTTTGAGTGGGACCAAGGAACATTTGGTTTTCAAATATCTAATAAATTGTGGCTGGGAAAAGCTGAAGTACTTCAATGACACTGCTTGGTGCTAAATATTTAGAACAACCAGCCCCAATCTCAAGATAACTAACATTACCAAGGCATGCCCTTACCATCAGGAGTTCTTTCTTTCTAGGTCATGAGTCCTAGGCGTATCATCTCTAATAAAAATCTTACAAAAATAGCTTTCTTACATTAGCCTTGTATCTCACTCCTTTCCAAACACAAGTCTATCCCATCCCTTTATAGTTGGGTCCCTAGTTTTAATATATGCTCCAAAGGTTAAATTCAGTGATTCGGGATTTAAACTGCCTTATACTGCTAAAGCTTATGTTTCTTTCCAAAATATTCCTCATAATATTCTAGCCCCCAGATATCAGCCATCTCATATTTATCATTTTCTCAGTATCAACTTAATTGTGAAAATATTCCAGAGTCATTTATCCTTTAAATTTTTATATAGTGAGCAAAGAATGAAAATTATTACTAAATATATAACCCTTCAATTGTCAGATCCATACATTTACTTAAATTACAATCATCGATATGTTTAGCAGTGGGTTTTCAATTCATATTTCGTGCCTTAATGCCCATGAGAAGTAAATATTGACTGCTTTTTAATATGACTCATTGTTTTATAGCCATCTTTGTAACATTGATGAGAAGCGTAATTGCAACTCGTTTTATGCAAGATGCCTAAGGAGCTGCATTCCACCCAGTCATCACCCTCTAGCTGCTTATCATTTAAGTACATGCATATGGAAATATGTACTCACTGCACAGATGTATTGAAATTCAAACATTAAACCAAAACACAGACCATGCAGCCTTTTTTTCTATAAGGGATAGTTTATAAGTATATTTTCAAAGGTAGTGTGGAAGTGAAAAATGAAAAAGAAAGAAAAATAGTTAAAGAAGTCAGTGTTTAGTCATTTGAGAAAAGAAGAGGTCTTTAAATCCATCTCTAATAATTCAACCTCTTCAATCTTACTGTACAACAAAAATTAATTGTAGCAAGCAGTTTTGAGAACAGAAAAAGAAAAATTAAAGGACAATCTTCAGAAACCAAAAGGAATCTAGAGTTAGAAAAGTATGTATTAAAGTTTTATCAAAAAAGATGCTGTGAGGGAAAAAAAAAAGTATTAAGGAAAAGTAGGATGGGCTCTCTAGAAGTTCAGATATGCTGGAAAGACATTGGAGGATGTGGGTTTTGAAAACGAGAGGCATTTCTAGAATAACTTGTAAACAACTCTGGAATAAGAGAAAGGTGTACTTTCTTGTCTTTTTTGGGGGGAGCTTTTTCTCTTGGAGTTTTCGCTCTCACCTTCTGAATAAGTTTGTTTGGTTGTTTGTATATGAAAATAAATTGAGAGTGAATGTCTTAGATATTTCTCTCTCTATTATTGACCAGGTAATTCTAGGAATAGGATAAAAGAGTAAGTCTGAGATGCATAGAATCAGCAAGACTTGGACATTTATTCACTTATATCTTTCAACTTCCAGAAGAGCTTCTCCGCATCCTCTCCAGAATTTAACATTGTCTTTATTTTTAATTATTATTTTAGCTGTTCTGTTAGACATAATGATATCTCATTGTAGTCTTAATTTTTATTTCAACATAAGGAGATTTTTAAAAAAAAATTCTGAGACTCACCCTCTGAAGAGTCTGATTCAGTAACTCTGAAACAGGGCTCAGAAAACTAGTACTGCTTCCAAGCTGTGTGGTCTTGAGTGTATTACTTAGCCTGTGTGCCCATCCTGTTTTTTTCATCTAAGAAATGGTAATGATACGTCTTTGTGAATTATCAATGGGAATCAGTAGGCAAATACATGTGAGAGAGTTAGAACAGAGGCCTGGCACATAACAAGCACTTGATGAAGGTCAGCTACTATTAGCCTGTTTCACAGTGTGCTGGACATGCTATACATACATTTTGTCCCATTCTTTTTAACAGACAAAACTGGAATTATGTTTTTACTATTATATTTACATTGCAAGCTCCATATTTATAAACTATAAATATATGTTATGAATGTGTAATAGAAGGATCAAAAAATAAAAATCAAGAATGCTGGGTTCTAATATTTTCTTTTTTTTTCATTTATTTGCAACATAGTATCTAGAAAGGGAATAACCTTATATATTAGAATTTTTCATTTACAAAATGAAAGAATTGGTCTATTGGGTCTTTTTAATTCTGAAATTCCCACATATGCATCAATAACCAGTAGATATAACTGTCTGACCACTCTCTATGGGAAACAGTATTTACATAGTCCGATATATGTTACTCATACTATGCACACAAAGCACATGCAAATTCCCCTCATCTGTTTTGTATGAATAAAGGTGACCTTTCACAATTTGGTATGAATTACAAAATCTTTTCTAGCTGCTACAAGTGAATAGATCATATTCATGTAGAACCCATAAAAGTCATACTTGCTGTCAACTTGAGAAATTTTGGCTTAATGCTCATGTTTCTCTTTCCCTGTCATAGGAGAAAGGCAATTCTTCTTATGAGGAGGACAATATGTACCATAAGAAAATATAATGAAAAATAATCTACTCCTTGCTCCAACAGCTCCAGACGGTACATATTTGAAAACCAAAATACGTTTATGTTTTTATGTAAATAGTCAAGCTATGCATTTTAATCTTTTCTGCAGTATTGCTATTTAGGACAAGATTGGGCTATACCCTTCAGAAAATGGTACTCTCCCTATTCCTACCAAAATTAATCTTTAGTGCCTGAAGAACTTTTTATTTGTTTGGCTATATCATAAATGACAATGCACTGTACCATCGGGGAAAAGAATTTTAAGCCAGCTTCTCAGAGCATTTACCTAACTGAATGCAGCTTATTAAATTTAGTCAGTAAAGGTTTGTTGAGATGAAAAAAAAAAAAGTGTATGTGTGTGTATTCCACATATATTATCACGTAGATCATTCTCTTGGGAATATGGCCATTGTGGCTTGACAGGACAGGCCTGATCACGGGAACTGTCCTTCAAAACAATTAACAGGCTTTTCTTTTCAGCTGTTTCAAAGTGGTTATGCATATAAGCTGAGAGAGAAAAATAGTGCAACTTGATTGAAGCATAAGCATAACGTTCATATCTTAACAGATGTGTTATTTAAGTTGAAAATGGAAGTAAAAAATGTGAATCAACTTCTTTTAAAGTTTGCACAGCTGTCTCTATGTTTTAAAGGTAGCAGCATCTTGATAGTTCTCAAGAAAAAAGGCAAAAATACAGCGTGAGGGTTTTTTTTGAATAGGGTTTTGAAATGTTGATCTTTATTTTTTCAATGTGTTTCATGAGCCAAATAACTATCAGACCTAGTCAATGTCTCCTTTGATTGTTTCTTATTTCTTTTTACCCCTGTAAGAGCTGGTGGGCTTATTCTACTCACTCTCTGTGGGTGTGTAGGCAAAAGGTGGTGGACATTTGTGGAAGATGCCTGGTAGTAAATCAAATCTATTTATTGTTGTTATCGCCATAATTTTACACCTGCTTTAACCTTCCACCAAAAATAAATAAATAAATAAATAAATAAGCTCATTTCTCATCATAGTATGTAAAGCTTTTTCCTATTTAGATATTATTGAAAATCAATTAACCAATCTACTTATCAATACATATCACCCACACTGTCTTACAGTCATTTTTTAGGGAATATTGAATTTGTCTTCTTTAAGGAATTTCTAACTTAAGGCACTCAAACTACCAGGTAACACAAGAGCCACCTGGGTGTCTCCTTCTAAGTCCTCTAGGTCCCAGAGGTCCCCAATCTTTTTGGCAACACAGACCAGTGCTCCTGTGAGACTCTAATGTCTGATGATCTGAGGTGAAGCGAGGCAATGATGCTAGTTCTGAGGAGCGGCTACAAATACGAATGAAGCCTCTGTCTCTCACCCGCTGCTCACCTACTGCTATGGGGCCCAGTTCCTAACAGACCATGGACTATTACTGGTTTATGTCCTGGGCATTAGGGACTCTTGCTCTAGGAGGAGTTAACATCCTGCTCTTCTTTGCTACCATAGTACTTTGTATTGCATTTATTAACAGTTATTGCCATTCTACAGTACTGTCAATAAAAGCCCAGATTCTAGGCTCATATTACCTGGATTCAAACTTCTATGACTTAGTAAAATACTTTCACCTTCTATTTTCTAAATAGGTATAACAAATGTACTTGCCTCATAGAGTTGGTATGCTTGTGGACTAGCACCATGATCCTAAAACACTGGTTTTGGTAACTACTCCTAATGAAAATTGTATTTTGAAGGTTATTAAACTGTTCTGAGTAAAAAAAAAAAAAAAAAAATGACAAAAAGACCAAAAGTGGTTGTAATAAATGTATAGATAGAACAGATCCCATGGAAGTAGAAATGACATACTGACTGGATGAAAGGGGATTTGTTTGAAATGAGAGTGAGGTTGTGAATGTGAAGGAGAATCAGAGGTGGCTGACAGACTAATGATGGTACCCAGTAATAGAAATAGGAAATTTTTGTTAGGAATAAAGACAGTGTATAACTAGAAGCATATCAAGGAACATCATACATTTCACACATATTACTACCTTATTACTTTTTTTCTGTTGTTTTATTATCTCTCTTTGCAACTAGAATGTAAACCCCATTATAGCAGCAACACTATTTGTGTTCTATTTAGCTGCATTTAGTAAGTGCTTAATAAATAGCTGTTGAATAACCTAGTGGAAGAATGAAACATCCAAATATGAATTCAGGAGGCAGGTATAAGTTTTATAGGAAGAATTAGAGGTAATGAAATAGACAAGAAAAAGATATATATATATATATATATATATATATATATATATATAAAGTGGCAGTAAAAAGTGGAAATTTTAATTAATGAGTTTGTAGAGAGTCAAGCAAATAGATTTAGTATTTTTTTTTTTCCTGTAAAATCTGTAGCTCAAGAGGAAAATCACAAAAATCAGAGTTTAGGTGATTATTGACATGACAAGCATACAAGGAAAGTGAAGCAAGTTAGAAAACTCGATCATAAGGCAGTCATTCTTCAAGTGTGATCCTTGCACCAGCAGCATCTGAATCGCCCTGGCATGATGAGACCCCATCATTTTGGAGGGCCCTCACCATAGGTAGACTGAATCAGAATCTCTGAGGCAGGGCTAGCAATCTGTTTTAACAAGCTCTCCAGGCACTTCTGACATAAGCCAAAATGAAGAATCAAAGCCCTAAATTGTTGAGCTCATAAAAATGCTAGACTTGGCTGAGAAAGGAGTGAGCATGTCACCAGAATAGAGGGTGTTGGGCCATCACCACCTGCTGGGAAGCCCTGTTGAGTGTGATAGCAGTGATCATAAAGTTTAAGGCTTATGGCTGTAATGCTGGATAGTTGTGGGATGAGAGAGAACATCACAGGAGCTCTTCCTTTGGGTTCAGGGAAACTTTCTACCCTGTCCCATTAATCAGAATAGATGGAGTAATTAGTTCAGTTCAAATAGCCAACAAGTGTGCCAGATAAGGTCAGAAAGATATGTTTGTCTTAAGTTCAAAATATGTTTTCTCCAGTACTTTGAACATACAATATTTTTCTTAATTCTCTACTTAATTATAACAACAACAACAACAACAAAACAACCACCTAAGGAGTAGTTTAGCTTATTTCAGTAAACATGTATTAGTTAGACATGTTTTTGTTTGTATGTGCTTTGTGAGTATATATAGGTGGTGCTGGGGTAGTATGCAGTGTGTTGGGCACCAGAATTAACCGGTATGCTGGGTTCTTACAGGAATTCATTATGTGCTTACTAGTTATAGTCCATTTTATTAATATTAAAATTTTGAATTACCTAGTTTGTTTTGTTTGGTATAAATAACCTCTTAGAAATTAATCTCAGAATAAAATATAGGTTTTAGATTCTGTTAATTCCTTCTAAAAGCATCCTTTTGTAAAACAGTGTGGTCATTGCCTTGGTATGTGATGTATCTGAAAGTGGCATATCTAATCAGTGTGATTGCAGGGAAAGTACAAGCCATTTGCAAAATAGATTGTGGAGCCATTCTTTGGCTAACAGCTTCAAGTTGCCAGGGAGGTCTTCCTTGGCTAGTGTTGTTTTCCTTTGGCTTTGATATCAGCCACCACGATGTTTATCCAGTATTTCCATTTAAACAAACTCATAAATTTCTGAAGAAATAATAAAATAAGTTAAACCCAACCAAAATAAATCTCGTCTTTCTATATCTGAAACCAATAATTGCACCTATTACTTGGAAAAGAGGCTAGATTTTTAGAAAATTCAACAAGAATGACTACAGCTTCTTTTTCACACAATTACAATCAGTTACTAAGTATATTTCAATAGTTATACAAAATGATAATCTGATTCTTATAATTACTTTCTAGCACACTGTGACTTGACCTAAGAGCTTTTTACAGCTGCCTAGCCTAGTAGACAAACCTATTCACAGCTGCACTGTGAGGCTAAAAACAATCACATGCATCTTTTTTTTTTTTTAATTTTACACAGCTGCCTGATAACATGGACCAAAATGGAATTTATATTCAATTGGTCAGATGTGACCATATTCTATTTTGTTAAAAGATTGAGAGTGTATTGCAAATTACCTATTGTAGGGAATCTATGTTAGAAGCAATAGTGTTATTATAAGACTAGCAACCAACTGTAGAGGAAGAAGGAGGTAAAGGCACCTACTTGATAGCCACATAAAATTCTCCAAAGAGGCAAGACTACACTGGCATGCAACAGGAGGAGGAAAATACCTACTTATATGAGATGTGAGAATGATTTGGTATCTGTATCAGCTTCAAACTGCCTTCTCCTCAGCTTCCCATTGTGCCTTGAATTTCACTATTAGAAATCCATTCTTTGAAACAAGATATTGCATATCTAGTAGTTTCTTGTTAAAATGTGAATGATCCTAGAAGAAGTACTATTTTTCCTTTACACCCAGTTGTTAGTCCCCTAGCATGACTTAACTTATTTTACCTTGAGAATGGTGTGTGTTTTTACAGAACGGACCAAAAAACTGGTTGGCTATGTTGTATAGTGCATGTATTCTTAGTAAACACATGGTTTTATTGGGATCATCGCTCCAGACATAAAGTAGGAATCGCCTTATTAAAAAGAAAGAGATATGAACTTGAACAATGTATTTCACATGAAGGAGCTGAGTTACAAGGTCGCTATAAAGCAATACAATGAAAATTAGATACCAAAAAATGAGGAATTATGCTGAAAATAGTCATTGGCCAAGGTGGGACACTGACATTGGGTGAGGGAGGAGATAATTTATTTCTATTGAGTCAACTTACTCTGTGTAATAAAGTGTGGGCAAAGGTAAATACACAAATCAGAAGCTATGAAAAATTCCAGTTTAAGCATGACACTGGGGTGAGAATGAAGGGCTTAGAATAAAAGTAAATTCACAGTGGATTCAGATACAATCCTTCTGAAAGGATATGCTGCCTTTTTGAGCCATCGCAGTGGCCTGGCCTCCCCAGATCCTTAGCTATGGTCTTCTAGACACAGTATCATAAAATTACGAGATTTGGCTATTAACATTTAATGGGGAAACATTCTATAGATTTAGCTATAGGCTGCAATAATAGAAAGTCTAACTAAGGAGTATACCTATAATGTTATACAGTTAAATCAGTTTTGACCTGTAAAGTTGTTTTTAGTATGTGCATCAACAACGAAATGCACCTTCATATAAAATACTCACCTTTTAAAGCAAAGCAAAAATAATAATAAAATTCAAGTGTTTCATATTCATATAGTTAACTTTTCAAGTGTAAACACAGCAGAGTTTATGTTAACTATTCTTAATTGGAAAGTATTTCATTGCTGATGTTTTTACATTGTTTTAAAGAGCTCATTTTAGAATGTGTTTTTCCCATTACTTTTTTCCTTTTCATGTTGGATAAACAAAGCAAGATGATTTAATTGATCAAGGATTGGTCTGATATTCTTAAAAGTATGAACTAATAGTGAACCTACATTATTTTTCTATAAAAATAATTAAAATATACAGTTCTGATCTGACATTCATAAGTCCTAATGTAATAAGAAGAACCTAGTTTCATGCTCCTTGTGTTCTAAGAGTGTAAATCACTTTTATGCAAATTTACATTTTTATGAAGTAGAAATTCTGAATATTTTTAGCCTTGAAATGGCTTTAAAATGCAATAATCTTTTGGCACTAGGGTTTAACAAGGACAAATATCGTTCAGTGAAACAAAAGGTCAACTGATTGAGGATATTTAAATATGTTCTTCATCTTTATGCAAAAACAGTATATTTTGTTCTATTTTTTATGAAGTAAAAGTTAAGAAGCTTTGTTAATTTTTGTTGTATTCTATTTTTCTTGTTAAAAACCATTGCAACATTCTATAGCACTACTAATTTTTTTATGAGTAAATTATAAATCACCAGAGATTTTCATAGAAAATTATACTCCAATTAGGACTAGCAACAAATCATAAGTATCAAATTAAAATACATAAAAGCTCTCCTTGAAGCAGAAGGTTAAAGTTGAATCTGTTTTCTTTATGAAGATCATTTTGTTACTGTGATATTTACAACATTACTAATATATACTTTATTAGCATTAGTATTAAAACGAGTATGAAAATCTCATCTCTTTTTCTACTTTACACCTCATTGATGAAATCCTGATTTGCTCTATGAATTTTAACACAGGCCTAAGAAGTCAAAACTGTGTGGACCTTTTTTTTTCCAGTGTGATACAAAAATATATTATAAAATAAGGTGCCCAAATCTATTCAGAACTTAAAATATATTAAATACATAAACTTGAGAGTATTTGGTAGTGCCACTAATAATATTGCTTGTTTCATTTATAATAATCCTTCATTGTGAATCATTGTTTTGGGAATGAAAGGTCCCTATGAGAATGCCAGGTAGTAGAGACTTGTAAAGGAGAACATTTGTTTTCTGTATGGTCAAAATTTTGTTGATTTCTTTTCTTTTCTTTTCTTTTCTTTTCTTTTCTTTTCTTTTCTTTTCTTTTCTTTTCTTTTCTTTTCTTTTCTTTTCTTTTCTTTTCTTTATTTCTTTTTTCTTCTCTTTTCTTTCTTTTGTTTTCTTTCTTCTTTCTTTCTTTCTTTCTTTCTTTCTTTCTTTCTTTCTTTCTTTCTTTCTTTCTTTCTTCCTTTTTTTTTTACACCTAAGTTAATATGACTGTCAGTTATGATATTAATATTTAGTCACCTTTTCACAGGAATGAAATGAGAAAGCTATATTTTTTTTGATGGTAGATATACTTACTGTCATAGAAGTAGATTTTGCAACTTTGCAATTAGTGTTTAGAATAAACATTTACTAGCTGCTTTGCTTTTCTAGCAAGAATCAAGAGAGTGAAAAAGTAAAATTGACCTGAACTTGCAGAAGAGTTCAAATGCTAAATCCTGAAATTAATTAGAAGATGTATGAACACCCTTGATCTTGATTCTAATCCAATTCTAATTAAACCTACACCATAAACCAAGAATTCACACACGAGGAAGGATTATTTATTTATTTATTTAATTTTTTGCCACTCTATTTCATGCATAGGCTCAAAATGAGTTCTAATTAACTGAGCTATTCACTGAACATACTCTGTGGTTAGAAGCACAAAATAAAAGTTGAGCCAGCAAATAGACAGAAAGCAGAAAACATATAATGATTCATATAATGGAAATAGATGTAAAATTCTTTTGCAGCCACAGTTTTATTCTGAATCGTTTTATCAGCTTAATAGCATTCTTATATTAGTATACTATCTTTTAGATTATCACAGGGAAAATAGAAAACAAAAAAAATTAAATATGAAGTACAAGCTCCTCATCCTTGCCATTCAAAACCCTACACCAAATGCTCCTAATTTATCTCTCTTATCTTCCAAAGCTTCCCTGTGGGTATGCCAGGGTCTTAGGGAACTAGACATTTCTGAGCATGCTTTGTGTCTCCCATTCCTCTATACTTTCCCATTGTCTTCTAGGGGCCATGTCAAATATCATCTGATTTTGACACATTTTTTGAACTGCTATGAGCATTTTCTCTTGTGAACCATCATAGCTCTTTGATTGTATATGCCTGTTCCTTGATGGCCTAAATGCTGCTAGAAATGCATCAGTGAGCTAAGCAACAAACAAACAATATATACGTACCAATATATACATAGATACATATATACATACATATGTGTGTGTGTGTGTGTGTGTGTGTGTGTGTTCTCTTGGAGCTTATATGCATTTCACATAATAAATTATATATTTTAGAAAGGGATAATGTCTATGGAAATAATAAAGCAGGAGAAAGGGAGCAGAGATTCTGGCAGTGGGTGGAATCATAATTTTAAATTTATAGTTCAAAGAATGCCTCAATTAAAATGACATTTGAGCAAGAATTTAAAGGGCTGTGGATATTTGAAAAGGAGCAATTGAGGTAGGAATCACCATAGAAAGGGTCCCAGGGTGGGAGTTTGACTGGGACAGAGTGATCTAGAGGTGAGTAAGTTGGGGTCAGGAAGTCATCTTGGGTCAGATGTTACAGGGCTTTGTTGGCAAATGCAAGGACTCTATTTTTATCTAGTAAGTGGGAAGCCACTGGAGAGTTTGGAGCAGAGGAGCACTAAGACCTGAATTAGGTTTATAAAGCATCATGCTGGATGCTGTTTGAGAATAGCTAGTAGAGAGGAAGGATATAAATGGGAGTCTAGCTGGCACATATTATAATAAGCAAGGAAATGACAATAGCTGCTTAAACTGAGTAATAGCATTCGAGGTGATAAAAAGTGGTCACTTTCTGGATAACAATTGAAAATAAGACTATACAATTTTCTGACAGATTGGATTCATGGTGTGAGTGAAAATGAGAAGTCAAAGAACACCCCCAACGTTATCTTGTATTATAATTAGCAAACTTACCTTATTTTTTCTTCCACCACTAAGCTATTGAACTAACACGTGTTCTTGCGCTTATATACACTTGCATTCCTCTTTAGTAATTTGGACCAATAGTCTATACAATATAGTTAATTTCTCTGTAGACTGTGGAAATTAAAAGTGAAATAAGAGTTAGTACCAGTTTAAAAATTTGAGAAGCTAAAATCTTTTTTTTAAATTTTGGATTAGATGTAATTTTGCTTCAGGCTGGCTGGAAGAGTTCTGTGACAATTTAAACTTAAATTAATCTCACTTTAAAGCCTTTTTAATAAAGCTTTTCTATGAAGTACTAAACAGCTAGCAATATGAGGACCATAATGTTCCCAGGAATATGTAATCTAGAACTATAACTTAATGTAAATTTTACTGTACTTTTAAATTAAGTTCTAGATATTTACAGACAAATAGTATATACATATTAGACATATATATCCAGAAAGTGATTGAAGTAGAGAATTTAAACATTTATCTGGATAGTAAAAGCTCCAAATTTTTCATCTGAGCAAAAAAACATGAGTCAGGGTTAAAATTTTATTCAATACAATACTAATTCAATAGTTATTTAGTTCTGTATATCACTTAATCACATGGACATGGGCATAGTTTTTGAGAAGGATAAAAGTCTACTTGATGTATGCTTTGTAACTAAAAAAGAAATATTGTTAGGATTGATGCATTTTTCAACTTAAATCAGATAAAATTTGGCAAAAACAGAAAGCTACATTGAATGTGGGTTGATTTTTGTTCTTGGAAGAGAAATCTGGAGATAAAAATATACAATATAAGAAAAATGAAAGTGATAAAATGAGGAGAACCACAGAAAAGTTCTACTCCAATAAATTCTTTTTGTTATTTTGAATAAATTTGTATTCAATAAAGGGAGTTATTACAAATAGATTGACTGTAATTTACATTTCTTTCATATGTTATAAAGTTTAGCATCTGGGTGTCTGTGTCCTAATATGGCTGACTTTTGGTTATTCATTTTCATCTGAAGGGAGATATTTATTTAGAAAATGGCATGGCCATTCCAGGAAAAGGAGACAGCATGATTTAAATATCAACTGAAACTTAAGAAGAATGATGACAATAATGTTGTTATACACACATTTAATCAGAGAAAGTGACAAACAATTTGTTGTAAAACACATAAATACTAGTTGATAACTCATTCTATACACATAAAGAGCATTAACTTTTTCACACCAAGGCAGAGAAAATTTAATGTATTACACATAATTATTTAGACTAGAAATGACAGACCATTGAAATGCAAGACCCTGCTATCATGTGTTCATGCTTTTGAAGGTAAATAGAATGATTATGAAAACACCAAAAATAATGGCAAAAATATATAAGTAAATCAAGATGACAAATAGAAAAATTGTTTCACACTGAACAATTTACAAATATTTTTCTATAATTCAACATGATATTTACTAAGCAACTAGCACATACCAGGCTGTTACAAGATTTGAGAACTTGAATGATTGAACAATGACAAATATAGCTAGGAATTACCACATTTCAAATCAGGTAAATCTAGAATGCAGTATATATTATGTTCCTGAGAGAGAATGGTTTATTATTTAATACATCTTTAATTATATATTTACATAAATATACTCATAACAAAAGGCCACTTTAAGTAATATTCACACTTTGAGTTCTAATATTTTTATGTGAATATTAAGTGAAAATACCTAATAGAAAGAAAAGGACATACACTAAATTATGGCATTAATTTAATCAAATTCCTGCCTCAGTGGATTAATCTTGCTAAGGCTAATATTTCTATCTTTCATCTTTGTATTATTTCATCTTACCTCTTTAAATATCTGTTACCTAGTTCTCCTATTTTAAATATTTAATAATTTTCTATACTTGTTTTTTTATTATACAAATTTTAGAGTAACCTTGCCACTTAATCTAGCTAGATACTGCCTTTCATATTCATATCCACAATTATTCTTTCTTAAAGGAAATATCCTTGAATTCATATAATCTTAGAATTCTGTTGATCAGTAACATTTGTAAAATAAAATTTAGGGAGTCAATTTATGGTTCTCAACATTTTCATTTTACTGTAAGATAACAATTAAAATAATTATATCTCTTGTTACAATAATTTTGTTTAGAAATAGATTGCAAGTACCCAAAGGTAACAACAAATATTTATAGAACCTCTTGATTTGTTTTTATTTACCTTTACTTCCCTCTCACCCTCCTAATTTTACCACAGGTCAGTGAAAATGCCTTCTTCTGATTGATTAAGAATCTAAGATATGTTTTGGGGACTGCTGGTCTACTCGTGCCAGTTCTAATCCTTCACCATCTATCTTCTCTGCAATCCATACTTTCTACCATTACCACTCTCTTGGTCTTAAAATGGTAACCATGACCACACAATAGCTGAGTTCAGTAACTGTCGGTTTTCATTGTACTGTATGTGCTTCCAATATTTGCCAGCCAACCATCCACTTCTTTAAAAGATTTTGTGACACTGCTCTAACCTGGTTTTACTGTTTTGTGACAGCTCCTTTTTTGTTTCATCTTCTTTATTTTCACATAAAATTGAGCATTTACAGTTTCTGACAGCAGTTTCTAACTTGACGTACCTTTGCACTCTGTGAGGTATTTATTTTCAGAGTTTCAACTACAGTAATTCCCTCTTTTTATGAAAAGATAGGTCCCAAAACCCCTTGTGAATTCCTGAAACCGTGGATAGTACTGAACCTTACACACACAGTACTCTTTTTTTTTATACATACATATTTATGTTAAAGTTTAATTTGTAAATTAGGCACAGTAAGAGATTAACAACAATAAGTAATAATAAAATACAACAATTATAAGAATATACTATAGTAAAGTTTTGTGAATGTGATCTCTCTCTCTAAAAACATTTTATTGTATTCTCTCTTTTTCAACTTGTAATGATGTGAGATGATACAATGCCTACATGATGAGATGAAGTGACGTGAGTGATGTAGGCATTGTAACACAGTGCTCTCGAATATTAACCATCTAATGACTATTGACACTCTGATGGGACCTCAGAAGGAGATTCATTCAGCTATGATGATGTCAGTGTTTGTATATCAGAAACAGAGAATGTCACTGGTTGGGATTTTTGATAGTTGAAGGTTTTAAAAATATTTTGGAGTTGTAGTTGACCATGGGTAACTGAAACCATGGATAGAGGGGCTTACCGTATTACTTATTAGATCGACTCTAAAACATGTATTTTCAATCATAATTTTTCTATCATTATTTATAATTCAATAGTTCATTTCCAAAAGAAAGTGCTCCTAAAGGGATACTAATTAAAATTCCAGACTAAAGCCATCAAAAATAGAAACATATTCCACTGTTTTTTTTTCTTTCCACTCCCTATAATATACAATCAAGATTTTCCTACTTAAGTTTTATTTTTTAAATTTCAATTAATATTCATAAAACAACTCATTCACTTGATAAATAATTTTTGAGACAGTTCTTTCTCATTAGCTAATCACCAAATCTTTCTTCAAAAGTTCTTTTAACTCTTTTCTTTCATTTTTAAGCTGTGTGTTGTGATATACAATAAGTAATTTATTTTTTTTTCTGTAAAATGGCTGTAATATTGTATGACTAAGAAAGTTTCTGTGTTCTTTTCTATCCGTGTAGACTAAATGATAGTGAAATTCTTATTGATTAATACATGTTAGTTTTCTCTCTATTCTCTCTCAGTTAACCTATTAAAAAATTCTAGTTTGTCCTGTCATCAGTAAAGTGACTTTTTCTAGATTAAATTTCATCCTTCATAATAATCTTTCTATAGTAATAATCTACTTTTCAGAGATTTTTTAAATATAAATCTTTATGTTTTGTTATTGGTACTTTTAAAGACTTCCACATTATGCCCTTTCCCAACTTTCCACTCTTATTTTAGTTTTATTTTATTTAAAAATACACACACGTGCATACACACAGACACACATGTGTGTATCTATCTATCTATATATACATATATAAATTATTTTTGAATCTTATTTTTACCCACATAAGTTAAATAGAACTGAATGGGATATTTTAGTACCCAAAACCTTAGTATTTTTATCGTTAGCATAGGCACAATGATTGACACATAACAGGTATCTATCTAATAAAACAATATATATATATGTATATATATATTATGCATTCATTCTGTTTCTTTCTATTTAAATCTACGTAGAGTTTTCTAACTTCTGTACCTTTCCTGTCCCCTCTCTCTCCATGGAAGTTCTAACTACATTATAGTTATCATATCATATAATCCTACCCAAACTTAGCTTTATTTTACAGATGAGAGGTTGAAGCCTAATGTAGTTAAAAACCTAACAGATTAAGGACCATGTTGAATGCCACAGAGAAAAAATGTTATTTTCAGTATTGTAGACAATCTACTACTTTCACTTGTCCTTATAAAATTTGAAAATTCTATTTTGGCCATGTAATTTACAAAAGAGGAACATACATTTCATGAGCTAAAGAGGAAAGATAAATAAATAATAGTCTTCTTAATATGAGTGATGTGAGATACTAAAATAGATCTAGTTAACCAGAATTCACTAAGCTTTGTTACTAAATAATTGTATTATCTTGGACATGCCTCTTTGTGTTTTGGGGCATTATTTTTCTTTTCTGTTAAATGATGGAACTGAAACAGGTAAATTATAAATCTCTCTAAGCTCTAAATATTGTGATTGTAATTATTATAGTGTGACATGGAATATCAGATCATAATTTGGTCCCAAGTGAAGAATCAGGTACTAAGAATAGATTTTATGAGATGAAAAATATAATCTGCTTGACTAAATGAGAATCCAAAGTAAAAATTGATTTGATTTAATATAGTCAAACATCTGGATATGTGACTGAAATTTTTAGTTTCCATATGGATGGTTGACTTTGTGTGAATAATATCAACTTAAAAAAAAATAGAACTAAATTCATGTAAAAATAAACACTCAGGCTCATCTAATTTGAAAAAAAGTTTTAAAATTTGATTAATTTATCATTATAAGACAATAAATATTTTGACATTTTTTCATCTTTTTCCTATTATTTTATAGTTAACTATATTATAGCAAAATATGCAAATGCTTGCAGAAAAATGGATAATTCTGCCTCAAATACAATTCCCTCTTTTTTAAAATTTTCATTAATTCTAACTACTTTGCTAAGTCCTAGACTATTCATCTTTTCTTGGATTATGACCTCCACTGACAAACTCTCTCCTATGAACAAATTAAAACAAAACAAAAAAATACCTGAAATTAAAAAATTGTTAAATGTCACAAAATAACAAGTGAGTAAAGAGGACAAGAGCATGAATAAATATTTATATATTTTTTTGGTTGATACTCTTATATTTCATGAATAAAGAAAAATAGAAACACTTCATTTCATTTCAGGGGTTATCAAATGGAGGGCTGAAGTTTCAGACACCTAGGGGATCAATAGGTTGAAAGTATTGATTACAATGAAAATTAATTTTAAAAACACAACAGCAGGGCTTTAAACTATTTAGCAGAAAGCATGCGGTCTCCTATGGTAGAAAGAAGTATAATTAAAAAGCTATTAATAGTCTGGGATTGTCAAAACTCTTGTCACCTGAAACATATTCCTTATAATTATCTTTTGGGCTTTAAGCTAGATCACCATTAACCTCAGAAGAAAGAGGGTTACTATGCTTTCTGGTGTGAGAAATTGTATTGTCATGTAAATTAAACTCCATTTGACAGTCAAATTAGATTTGGGAAATGATTGAGTATTAAACCAACTCGTGTATATTATCAAATAACACAAAGTCAGAGAGCACTAGAGAGAAAGTGGGAAAGTTTTCCTTCTTTTGAAAGATTTTGAGATTCTTTATGTGCACAGAACATGATTTTGAGCATTCATCAGAGAAATAAAATTGAAGCAATAGAAGGGAAACTCAAAGGTATTTTTAGCCTTTCTCCAATGATTTCTTTTCAGCTTCCAGACAGTACAAAATGAGTCAACACTTAAGTAAGCCAGAAATAATATAATGAGTCCGCTAAATTACAGCAACCTACAGCTCAGATCTTCAATCAAGTAATTGTTAAAGGCTCAGTAGAAGGAAGAACAAGTATGTTCTCAGGTGAACTTGCTTAATATTTTTAACCTTACTGTCAAAAGAAAGAAGTCATAATTAAGCTAGCACCATGCATAAAGCAGAGAGCAGCATGAGTGCATCTTCCTGATGATTAATGTTTACTCCTAAGATGGTCTCTTCAGTTGTGGTTCAAGGAAAACCACATAGACTTCTACCCCTTCTAAAATGTTGGTGCTAAATGCCAAATAATCAAGTACTATAATTTCTGGATGATACTGAGCTTAGTACTAGTTGTGACAAGTTATGTTAGTTGGTATAAGAAATTATTAACTGCCAGCAGCATACAGCCTACAACCAAAGGTTTATTGTCATACTAATATAATTGTGGGGACCTGGAGAAACATTGGAGGGTATGCTGTTGTGGCTGTTATTTGCAAAGAAACATGTAAGGCAGGGTGTTTTGACCTTGACATGAGCACCATTTTGGCTAGATATCTTTTCGTCGTGGAGACTGTCCTGTACATAATAGTGTGTTTAGCAGCATCCCTGTACCTGCTCTGTAGATACCAGTAGCAACCTACACCCTCCATTGTGACAAAAACAAATGTCTTAACATTGGCAACATGTCCAGTGGGAAATAAAATTGTCCGCAGTTGATAATTATTGGCGCAAAATCCTTGAAAATGCAATTTAGCATAGATTATGTATCACAGGTATTTATCTGTACAAATAGATGTAGACACACACATACATACATACATACTTACATATGTGTGTGTGTATATATATATATACACATATACTCAAACTTCTATTTACATAGCATTATATACATTTATACATAGTCATATAATATATTTATATATGCATATACACATACTTACATGCATGTATACCCCACACACACATATATACTCATAGGTATGCATATATATATCCATACACCATATATATATATATATAATCTTTATAATACACTTATATATCATTATATATGAAAGTATACATGTATACAAATAATGTATGCATGTGTATATATTCATATATAATACACATGGGACTACACCTTAGCTGCACATCTCTTCATCCTTCAGTGTGCTATTTACCCAATCTTCAGCAGCCTAACAGAGTGCTAGGTGGTGGAGTTTGGAGCAGCTAAGCTGCAATGAAGAACAAAATGGACAGATCTGGAATGTGAAGTTCTACCCACTGGTGCATGGAGGACAAGAAAACAAAATATATTAAATAATATATTAAATACCTACTGTATACCAGGAACTTTGCATATAAAATGTGGGACAGGGCTCTGTTAACTAAAAACTGACATTCAGGTGGACCAGATGCAGATATTCCCTACTTCCTGCCCCTTTCCACTAATACTTCAAAACACTGGGAAACAAATTCTTCACAGTGACAGAGTCACATGGTTAACCAGAAGCAGATAGCAAGCCATAATTTGGGATTCTTCTTTGGAAAGGGAGTTCACTGAAATCAATTAAAAACTTTTAATAATTGGAGTTTTGTGGTAGAGTTAATAAAATTCAGGTGAGAGAGACAGAGGCAAAAGACCTCCTGAAATATAGTGTAAAAAAAAAAAAAAAAACCATGTCAAAATATAAAACAGCTGGCAGAATGAGCTAGACTCTGCACCTTGACCTACATGTCCAAAGAAATTAGTAGATGTTTCAGTGTGTGACTACATTTGAATCTACACTCACATAGTCCATCCTATCCACTGGGAAGAAGAGGTATAGGCCATGATGTAAAGTTGACAGATGGTATCACAAGGCCCTTCCTGTCCAGCTATTCAGTATTCCCACCACTGAGAGCTCTCTATTCAGGAGTAGGACTACATGTTCCTAGAAGTTGATGGGAGAACACAGAGAGCCAAACTGCAGAAGACAAAGGACCTTAGTTTAGTGATAAAACAGGACCCCAAGTCCAAAATCAAATCTCTGCTACTACTTGGGTGGCCTAAGAAGAACCATTACCAGTGGAGTCTACTAGTTGCTAGTAAATATTACTAGTAGCATTAAAGCCCTAGTGATGAATGAATCCCTTTACTTATTTCCTTTTAGAATTTCTTGTAGGGATATAAAAACAAAAGCTAGAGCTTGTCTAACTGCCCCATAAAGGAAAATAATCTAGTGAATTATGGGCAAACCATACAGGTGACCCAACAAGGATTTAGGCAACTAGATTATGTATATATCTTTATTTAATTCTCCCTAAAGCCCAATAATGTAGGGATCATCATCCTGATTTGCAGATTTGAAGTGGAAATTAGACTTAGTGAAGTTAAATAACACGTTTGGAGAGTGAGTAAGTGATAACAGTGAGAATCATGCCCTTGTCTGATAGCAAAACTATTACCTAGTTTTGACTCATGACAGAATCCTACTATCTTTTTATTGAAGAATAAGGTACAAACTTTGGTTTTCAGGATGGATTATGGGGAAAAAAAAGTGGAAGTTAATTAAAGACAATCTTATCTTGATCTGGCCCTGTCTGGGACTTTTTCTTCATGAAAGTAAACTTGTTAAATTTGTCAGCTGTCAGAAAATAAATAGTATCTTTCTATTCTGGTTGGCTTCAAGTGTTGATAGGTGAAGTACCCTTTGGACCAGTATGATGTATTTTATGCTGAATGTACCCTATTTCTGCTTTTGCTTGGCAAATATTAATGCCTAGATAAGCAAGTCCTTCTTCTGTCAAGGTCAATATATCTACACAAATGCTCATTAACATAGAACTCTTGTTATTTTATCATCAATTGGACACAGCTAGGACTTCAACACTAAATTTTAACAAGCACAATATCATTTAAAATTATATTGCTAATGATTTGATCTCTAAAAATAAAAACTTTCCTATAAGAGGGAGTTACAACATTTTACTTCTAATTATAATATGAACAGAGAACTAATGAACATAGACATTTTAAGACCTAAAGGAAAGAAAAATCAAGTCTGGAGGTAGACTTGTTGTTTTGTAGAGGTGGTTTAGTTCAATTTTTATTTTTAATTTTTTGATAAGGGCCATTTACTGAAAAATCCAAAAAAATACAGGTTTTTAGGTTGCAGTTTTGAACATTTTTATAAATCCACTTTATAACAAATTTTGGCACCACATTGTAAAGTAATTCTCCTTATTCATATTGAGAAGAGAAAACACATTAAAAATAGAATCTAAAATCCCATGTTTCCTGCTTTGACTAAACCAAAAACATCAACACTGGAGGTAGACCAGTGATCTCCCTTGGGAAGTACACCAGTAGACAGCATATGATCCAGCTTTTCTCTGCTTTTAAACAAAACAACAACAACAAAACAAGAACAAAAACAAACAAAAAAATTAACGCTTTTAAAACACTCTCAAGCAATTATGGAAACTATAATTTAACTAAACATTTTAGCTTTCTGCCAAATTACTGCACTTTTATGGCAGTTTTCTGCCAGTGACTCCAGCCTTTTACTTCATTCAGGTTATAGAATGGATAATCAAAGCTATGAATGCATTAAAGGAGGAGGTGCAAGAAGTTTCATATAAACTTCTCAAAGCATCAAAATGCTATGGTGATGTAAATTGCATATGAATGCAATTAATTTGTGCATAAAGAGATGATTTTTAGTTTCATAATAGCCTAATGTACAAGAAACCAATCATTTGCTTGCCAGAAGTATGATAAACTACTTGTTACTGATTTCTTTGAAGACTTAATGAATAGATGTTATTTTCAAGAATGTTTTGATTAATCCTTCTATTGCATATTTGTTATTAGTGTGAAATTAATGTTAATTGAAAAACTTTATTGGATTACAAATGAGATAGCAAGAATGCAGGTAATCTTGGTTTTTATGCAATTGGAAATTCGTGAAATGCAAAGATCAAAAGTAGTAATAAATTTTTTTTCCAAAGATGGAAATTTTTCTTTACTAACTTCCTCATTCAATTTTTATTTGATTATTAATGAAAATTTTTAAAAAGGAGAGTAGAGAGGAAGGGAAAAAAGACTTTTAACAATTTTTATAATGAAAATTTCTTACCTACTTTCAAAAGTTAATATCAGTGTTGCCAATTAAAGACATTTGGTTTTTTTTCTTTTTTTCATTCACTTATTTAAGCAAACTCTTATTGCAATACTATAAACATCCATTCTTTCCATAGGGAGAAAAGAAAGAAAAAAATGGAAATAGTTCTCAAAATCCAAAAGTGTCTTTTCTGCTTTGTTAATTTGAATTTGGAATATATTTTGTTAAGTGCCAAAACCAGACTGAGAAAAGTGGATAACTATAGAAATAAAATCAGTCTTCGCATGTTTAAAAGGGTTTGCAAGTTTGATAAATTATTTTTAATAATATCTTTTACAAAAATGAATTACAGCATTATAATCTCCATAATAATAATGCTAGAATTTACATTTATAGTTTTCTTTAATTTTTCACTGCATGAATAAAGTAATTAGTAGTGACTTCTTTCTTAGAGTAACTTGACCTGAATTAAACATTGTAAAATCAGGCAGACAGTTCATTTGAAAACCAGGATGCCTCCTGCATCACTCATATATTATGTATGTATACTGCCCACAAAAATAGAATAACTCAAATATTATCCATAGGGCTTAAGAGAAAACTTTCTATCATTTAATAACCTGATTTTCTTCTTCCTGAAATGGTCAGAGTGTTATGAAACTGCTACTAGAAATTCTCCATAAGCGGCTAATTTGTTAGCATAATGTATTATTTGGAAACATTATATAATTTGATACCTTATTATATTGTTTGCTAATTTCTTCTGTAGCACTGTGTCCTTCTATAGTTGATTGTGAATCCTTAAACCTAGTAGTCTGTAATAAATTTTATGTAGTGTGTATATATATATATGTTATAGAATATATAATATATATAAAATATGTATATATACATGCATATATATTTTTCCCCTCTGTCTTTTTATATCTACTTCCTATTCTATACAAACCTTGCTACCTTTCTTATAACAATGGCCATTTTATATCCAGGTCACTCTAGAATTAAAATCATAGAAATGTCTTTAATTAATCCTTTCTCTTTGTCCCCATACTTCTTTAGTCCCTTGTTCTGATTCAGCATATTTCTTTCAGTTCCATGACATTTGTCTCAATTCTTGGTTCCTATAAATTTCTTCCCAACTTTGCCTGCAGCCTCTCTGAAGGACATAAATTTTGAATCAATTCCTACCACCTAATAGCCATATGACCTTGGAAAATAATAGCCATTATTAAATAATTTCTTGTTAGATATAAGAGAGGTGTGCTCATCTCTTTGCATTAATTATTTCATAGGATCCTTGTAACAATCTAGTGATTATTATGTGCTATTGCCCTAATTAATCAGGAGAGGAAACTGGGGATTAAAAGGTGAAGGTGACATAAAATGTGGCAGAGTAGGGGTTTTCCAAACCTTTCTCTCCAAACCCATTCTGCCTTCAGAGTTCATGTTCATCAATAAACTATATTCATGAAGCCTCTATTTTCTCTGCAAATGAGAAAAGAAAGAATGTCAGGTACCTTGCAAATTGCTGACTTGTAGGAGCTGACACTACCCATGGTTAGATTGTATATCTAGCCGGGTTTAGATTGTATATCTGTTACCATTGGGGTGATCTAAAATCATTGTCTCAGTAGCACTGAGGGGTCCTTGGTCCTTTCTGATGATGCAGTGGAGAATTACAGATCAGTAAGATTTAGAAAAGTAAGATTTATTAAAGTAAGTTTCAAGAGAGAAACAGGCTATGCCAAAGAGGGCTGTATCCTCATGGAAATGGGGAGGTCTATATTATATTAGGGAGGTTATGATGATTGACATGTCAGATAATTTTGATTGACATTTGGCTGTTATATAACTCTGCCTATTGCGCATGTGGTTACCCAGAATTCTATCTGTTATAATTAGATTCATGAAGTTCCAGGCATATATATGATATTATAATGATGGCATAACGAGGCTAAGGTTATAGAAAGGTGAGGATGGTGCCATCAGTGCTAGTGCTTGAGACCAGACCAAACCAACCATTATTTTATGTCTTTTCACTCCTTTGAGCCTCAGGATGCAGGGGTAACTTATAACAATAAAATAGGACTTCTAAAGATGTCCTATGGGAAGTTTGTGAGGGGCCTTTTTATTCCCCAGTCATTCATGTCTACTTAACTACCTAACATATTTACTCTCACTCTTCTATTACACCCTGCCTACATTTTATTGTTCTGCCATTCTTTATTTTATTTTATTTTTTCACATTTCAGCCACACTCCAGAAATACAGTTTTAATTCTTCCGCTTAGGTAGTCTTTCTCATTCTACTTAAATCTTACTCAGACTAATTGCTTACTATTGGGCAGAGGAGGCCAGCCAAAGGAATGAACAGCAGCTGTGTTACTCAGTCATATCTCCTGGAACAAGATTTTGTCTACTCAGAGGGGTGGTTGCCTTTTCTATTTGGCAGAAAATCACCATTGTTTTCTCTCAAAACCTTTAGGCCACAAGATTGCTAATATCCCTATAGGAAGTGCCTTTGTCTAATTTGCACAACACTGCCCTATGGCCCAGCCAGATTTCGTCTCACCTGATTACTACTGAAAATTGTTTATTGGTCTGTAACAGGTTACAACAAAATGAGCAGTCCAAAACAACACACATTTATAACTCACAATTTTTTTTTTTTTTTTTTTTGTCTAGGCACAGATTATTTGGTACTCTGCTCAGGGTCACACAAGGCTGCGATCAAGATGTTGGCCAGGCTATATTCTCTTCTAGAGGTTTCTGATTCCAAGGTCTCTTGGATTGCTGTCAGAATTCATTTTCTTGCAGCTGTAGATTTCATGGAGCCTTGCTTCTTCAAAATTAACAATGAAGATAGAATGCCTGCTGCTTCAAATCCTTCTCTAAAGACCCTTTATTAAAGGGCTTACCTGAATAGGTATGGCTCACCTAGGATAATATCACCTTCAATTAACATTAACTTAAAGTCAACTGAATAGGGGATTTATTTACATGTGCAAAATCCCTTTACCTTTGCCATATTCTATTGGTTAGAGGAAAGTTACACATCCTGTCCACACTCAAGAGAAGGAGATTATGCAAGGTCATTGAGCATCGTAGCTCATCTTATTTCTGCCTAGCTTGCCTGCTGTTTCACTTTTCTCGAAAAGATTGATTTTTCTATTCTTAGAATTTCTATAGATACTTTGTCCCTTCACAATTCTCACATGTCACACGACAAACAATTATTTAATATTTACTACTGGAAACTGTCTCTAACCCTCCTTTCTCTCTCTTCTATTTTTTCTATAGCACTCATCATATGCCATGTAATTGATTTACATGTGTTAAGTGTGTATGGTCTATCTGTCCTAAATTTAAGCTTTTCAAGAAAACTTTGTTTTGTTCACTGATTTATCCCTATTCTTGGAACAGTGCTTGATGCATTATAGACTCTGAATAAGTGTCACGTAAATGCTGTAATGTGCTATTTTTTCTTGTGTATTCTCTCTAGAGAGAAACTTTCTTATTATTAAAATGTTATTTCTTATAAACTAGTTCAATGATATGAAAATACATTTGATTGTGCACCCCATCATTAAAGTATTAATAACTATGAGTATCTATCTCACTGTAGTTATATTCATTTCTAAATAATATAAGTGTATACAATACTGATGTATTATGAAGATTATAAACCAAGGAAATACAGTGATAAAAGGATAAAATTATTTTATTCCAAAATGAAAGTTCTAATATTTTTTCACTTCAACTTATTGTTTCCTGCATGATTTCCCCCATTTCTTAGAGTAGTGTAGGTGTTCAATAAAATTTTTGATGATTTATCTTTGATTATGACCATCGAAACTACACAGAAATACTGGCTTATACAGTTTTTAAAAAAAAAAAATGGATCAAGTAACCACTTCAAAACTTTCAGTTTTAGCATTATATTTTGCAAGTAAATGATTGGTTACCTCAGGATTGGGGAATTGTTGGTTAGAGATGAAAGGAAGAAGAGAGACGTAGCATAGGCAAGTAATTTAGCTGTGGCCTTCGAAATCATGTGGCTGGAGTTTAAATTCTCACCCCCACACTTGTTAGCTACGTGAACATAGACAAGCCACTTAATTTCTATATTTTAATCACTTGTCTGTAAATGACCGTAATAATAACACCTACCACATAAAATTGTTGGAAAGACTGAAAAGAATTTAAGTAAAGTATCTATAGCCTGACACAAAGCAAGCTCTGATCAGTTTAAATTTTCATTGCTTTAATTTATTTTTTAGGACATAGATAACAATACCTAATAATAGGATAGTTATATGTTGACCACAGTGTCTTGTACATATAAACAGTTTTTCCTGGCCAGAGTAAAAAGTTCATTGTACACATAAAATAGCGAAATGAGAAGGCAGGATAAAATCTTCAAATGAGAAAGGTTTTATTGGAATAGCTACTGACTTACTTATTTTGTGAAATAAATATAAAACTAAAACTTCAAATTATCATTCGAAAAAAAAATAAAGGTTGAACCAGCTTAATGAATTACTATCTGTTTGAAGCCCTGATAGGATTTATTACTGTAGCAAAGAACGTAAGTAAGTGATTTGTGAATCTTGTGGCTCTATATTAAAATATAGAATCATCAGCTCTAAGTAATTCCAAACATCTATTTCATTAGAATATATTTTAAGAAATTGGAAAAAGTTAAGGAAAAAAAAAGGACTATTAATTACTCTAATAACTAATTATATTACTGTCATGTATCACAGAGCCATTATGGTTTAAGAGAGTATTTGGTAAGGTGATCCACAAACTTAACTTAAGGCTAAACTTGAGTAGCCTGAAGACACAGATGTTGTCTCATTTTCTCAGCGAGGAACCTAATTTCAAAAAAGAGAAGATACAAACCTGACAAAAACTGGCCCTCCGACACCCTAAATGCCACTTAGGAAATCTATGCAGAGAAAATATAGCTGGAGCCTGGGTCTTCCTTACAACTGTTTTCAATTCATTCCCCCTCATTTATTGTTACTCATTCTAGAATGGGGTGAAGGAAATCTTATTCTAAAAGGTGTTTCATATAAAACACTTGAGGTGTCAGTATCATAAACCTAAGTTAGCTCAGAGATTATCCTTGTCAATATTTCACAGAATGTCTTTGGTACAAGTTTCTTTCTACAACTTGTTCTCTGAAATGATGATTCTTAAGTTAAATAATCTAGGGTAATATAACATTGCTATATTTCCCTCTTGAAGGTTTACAGTGCAGATAAGCTTATTAAAAGCTGTTGGATATTCTGAAGAAAAAAATATATAACTTAGTATGTCACATTGCAAACACTTTTGAAAATAGAACTTTTTATTTTATTTAACTTTAGAAATAAATTTGAGAGAGTAGAACTTAAATGTTTTCAACAAACAAACACAGATAAATATGTGAGATTCTGGAACAAGATGGGGAGAGGGTAGGGAAATCCTCTCACAACGTATGCATATATAGAGTCATCATGATGTACACTCTAAATATCTTACAATTGTATTTGTTAATTATAGGATCAATAAAGCTGAAAAAATAATTTTATTTACTTTAGCTATTTATTTACATAGCAAAATACTTTAAAATGAAATTAGTGTTTCTTGAAGTACTCAGATAACTGACAATAATAATACATCACTACCAGAGAATTTCTAGGCACCAAGTCTTTTGTATAAAATAACTCAATTAAATCTCACAGCATATGATGATGTAGAAGCAATGATCACCATCCCTGTTTCTCCCAAAAAATGGCAAAGAGGTTTATTGGGCTAAATAATTTACAAAGACCATTACCTAGTAAGCCATTATATTTCATCTCAAATTTGGTAATAGTGATATGTTTAAAATATAAACCAACTGAGACTCAGAAAAGTATTAATAATAACTTGTTGCCCAAGTTAATATTGTTATTTAGAGACAGAATAAGGATTACCTATTTATGTTCATTACCTTCATATTAACTGGTTCTCTTGCAACATACAATGCTTGTTCATTTGTTATGTTTTTTATCACTTATTTTTCTTTTAAATTCCATAATCCTTATGTGGGTGTGTACAGTTCTCACTGGCTTTTATGAGCACAGGGTTAGAATGTACATTACCAACTACTATGCATTTATATTAAACAACTTATACATGTAGAGAAGCTAGCATGTAGTAAGTGTTCAGTGCAATTTTGAAGAATCACACTAGTTCATACTGCCTATTGTCCAAAGCCTAGTGCCCTTTAATGACACATTAGATGCCCATAGAGAGAATGATGAAGCCTATTTGTACTTTTATTGCGATAAATATGCATGATAGCCTTTGATATGTTCTATAATCATCTGAATTTTTAATAACTAAATGATACTTATCACTTGCTTTCAAAAGAAAAGTGCCGTAAGGACTTGTGAATTAAAATCTGTAAGCATGTTCACATCTTCATTAGAGAGTGCAACAAAAGTACAAAGACATGATCATTTCTCTAAGTGTCAAGATAAAATGTAGAGAGATTTCACTGCCTTTTGTCAAAGAGCATCTCAAAAAACATCTGTTTCCTACTGCCCATCACATCTCAGTTTTTTTCTGCATGGTTTGGGCATTGCAGTGCATAAACATCCTTCGAAGGAGACTTCACAAAAGTTACATGGCAAAACAGACCACTTACTAGAACCATGAACACTGGCTTTTACAGGTCTCATAATTGGGCTCAGGTAGTTAAAGAGGTTTAGAAAATTCCTGCCTGGATGTTATTTCATATTTTGACACTTGTAGTTGTACATAGTAATGCAAATTTTAAAAACCTGACAAGGTTCAATGAATTAAGTGATGCATATATAAATCTGCCATATAAGATAGACTTTAAATTGATGGTATCATACAAAGCGGTGAAATAAAAGAGCTACCAGCAGTTATCCTGATAGGCTAATAGCTACAAATGATTTTATGAATCATTAATTTGGAGATGTGGTCCTACCTATTTTTAAAACCCATTGTGAGATTAACATATTTAGTCTGTAATATGATGTTAATAGTTTTTGAGAAAAGAGGCCATCTGATGAGGTAAAACGCTCCCAATTTTGTTCCACTGGGTTTTTGATAATGTAATTAATATGGTTATGACTAATTAAAATTCTTGACTGTTAAAGAACAAAGACTGATAGGTTGATAGATCACTACTGGTAACTTAATGTCCCAAGATACATTGCTTTTTGAATCGTGACACATGCAATATAGAATTACATTTAAAAAAAAAATTTCGTGTTGGTTCCTGTTTGTGATATTTTACTAAAGTATAAGGACATAGAAATTAAGCAAATGAAACTGGAGAGCATCTTTAGGCTAAGGTTAAATAATAATTTTCCTTTTTTAGTTTAATTAAAATTCTCTTTCCTTTGGTATACACAGTTGGGTAAGTGTTCAGAGTGTTTTGTAGTGATTTTACTGTGCAAGTATCATTAAAATAAACATGAGCTGCATGGCTAAATTAGAGCATGCTGCTTTGAAAATATACCCCACTATTTTTGGCATATTTAGCTGTCAGAACCTGATAAAATTGGGCTCATACTCCTAATTTGAGAGTATGTCTGTAATGCATTTATATATTTTTCATCACAAGTTGGTATGAAATTTAAATGGTAGCATAACATGATTATAAACACATCTATAGTCCATGAAGCCAATGTATATTTTAAAAATATTCCTGAGGTGTCAAGGTTTAATACACCTAGACTGGTGAATAGGTTGCAAGATGTGTTCGATGGACTCAGAAAAAAAAAATCTGAACTTATTTTACCATTTTTGTCTTTGTTAATGTGCATGGCAGTATATCTTTACCTTTCTTTGAAGTTGAAAGGGTGTTTTTGCAATCAGTCCACTGAACGGCATGCTTACTAATCAATTAACAAATAATTACTAAGCAGGAACTGTGAAGCAAAGCAATGTGCTGGCCTTCTCCCTACACTTTGCAGAACACTCTATTTGACACTCTGATGCTCAGTAAATATTTACTACTTTGCATTTTTCTTTTAAATTGAAGAACAGAATTGCTAACAAGCAGGCGATAGCCCTGATGCACAATGAGGATATGAAGCTGTGCTTACTTAAGCAGATGTATCTATCAGAGACAGTACAGTTAAAACTGTGGCCTTTAGAGCTAAACCAAAGTTAGCTCCAATTCTAATTTTTTCATTTAATATTTGGTTGATCTTGGGTTAGTTGTTTAACCTTAACCTACAAAGTGGTCTCCTGATGGTTAAATGAATTCATGTAAAGGACAGAGTTTTATACTGTTTATGGCTAAATTTAGCTACAATCAATATGTTTAGATATTGCTGGTATTGATACCACCACAAAGCTGGTTTGGGATACGGACCCTATCTTAATTTTCTTCTCCTATTTATTAGCTTTATGATACTGTGTCAAGTATTCTAAGGCATGGAGTCTGATCCACATTGATCATCTTCTTAGTGTGTTAATTTTAGCATTCTTATTATTCTCATAGATCTTTGAAGTTTGTAGGATGCATTGTTTCTTCTGAATATTGACGATGATAACTATCTTACTATTATTGTGAGGAAGTATATGGCGAATCATTTAGGACACTTGGCCCAGTGTAGCTTAACATATGAGGCCAGAGAATAGACTATACACAGGACATGTTAATATGCATCTTATATGTACCTGCAGAGGAAAGGTGATGATAAGGGGAGGAACGCACTCAGTGGCAAGTCAATTTGGCTAACAGTGTCTTCAGGTTAACAGTGCCATGTTCATTTTCACTTTCATTACACAGACTCCGCTTTATGGAAACATGTTATTATATAAAACTCATGAACTTAAGTCTTTAAATTAATCCATGATCTTAACTCTATGGCTTTCAGTCCTTAAGTTAATATAGACTGGTAAATATACACAAATACTTTGTGTATGTATTAATCTGTGTGTATACCTTTCAAGCTTTGGGAATTTCTGTAACCTTAATCTAGAATTTTTCACTTACTTAACTAGATACAAGAAAAACTATTTTAATTACTGAATTAAAGAAACTTCAAATAGTTGACCTTAAACAACCTTTTTAAGTAAAATTTGAAAAAAATAAATATTACAGTTAATAGAAATAGTATGTGTGTAAAGCATAGAATTGGTCCTCATATGTGATTTCTAATGATACTCTTAGCTAATAATTCTGCATTAATTGAGAAATTTCTTGCATTAACTTAATATGGAAAAATATTTTAATAGTTCACAGATAGAGTCTCATCACACAATTAAAAATATTCAATAAAATTAAATAAAAGATATGATTTATATTATTAACAAATTACCCTTTTAATTTTATATGGCTTTATCTTTCTAAATAGTTTTCAATTACAATTGGCATACAGTATTATATTAGTTTGAGGTGTGCAACATAGTGATTAGACATTTACATACCTATGAGTGTATACAGCTTTATCTTTAAAGTTACATGTAGATCTTTGTTTTTTTAAAAAAACCTACTTAACCTAAATAAGTCACTATGTTATTTTCTAACATATAAAAAAGTTCTTAAACATTTATGGAATTATTTAAGTTATGCCACCACTAATATGGAAGAAATAATAGGTTACTTAACAGTTATATAAATTATTAAAATATTTATAGAAATAATGAACATGAAATATATTCTTCAAAAAGTTAACTTTAATATTTTATATTTTTTATGATTCTAAATCAACTAAACTACTTAAATTTATGATAATTTTAGAAAATGTACTATAATATATTGGATCAAAATATTAGTAGTAGTGCAATATCATCAGAGCACATGACTCTAACCAAAATTTGTTTGGTAATTGCAGCTAGTAGTCATGAACTTTTAAAATTTAATTTGATTTCAATAACTACATGGTGAGCCTCAGATATCTAAGCCCACTTAGAAATATGGCCCTGGTCTTGCCCCCTGGTACTGACACATCTGTAGAGAGAGGGTCTCAGTATCATCAGTATCATCATCTCCAAATTGCATAGATGACAAACTCTAAAAAGCTGGTACATTGAATGCAAAGAGAAGAAATTGTTTATAAGATAGCTTGCAGCTAGCTGAAGGATTGGATCCACTCATGACTCACCTTTGTTTTTTCATACAACTCATTCAATAATAATTGGGTTTTCTTAAAATTAATTATTTCAGAACACAAAAGGAATATACTATTTGAGAGAATTTTTGTAGAAATTATTATTTTTTAATTTTTTTCACTAGTTTGTAGGAAAATAAAATAATATTTAAATTATAAGAAGTATTTTTAAAATTTAAATTTAAGTATATTACACATGGTTTGAGCCAAAAATTGAGCACTGTCATGTCACCCTCTTCCTTGTCTTTTTTAGCCGGACAATGCTATATTAGATCCTGTGCAGGTGGGAGCAATGCTAATGACAATAACCATAAGGAATTGCTATAGTTTATTGATCATTTATTATATCCCAGATTATTTTCTCATATTATCTCTTTTAACCCTAACTACTTGCCTTGCAAAGTAAAAAATACTAACTTTATTGATGTGAAAACAAATTCAGAGAGGTTAAGTGATATTAGGGGAGGTCTGAGGAGACAGTTTACTGATGAATTATTACAAAAACTGACCACAAATAAGAGTCGGTATTGATTTATTTATTCACGACTATATCATCGACTACTTTTAGGTCTTTGAGATTTGAGATAGGAAATAAAGCTATTTCAAACTAATATTCACTTATAATATTTTAATGGATCTAAGATCATTAGTATATTTTTCTTTTTCCTACAAAACTGAAGCTTTTTAAAACGCACATTTTGGGCATTTTTATGGATCCCTCTCAAAAACGGTAGTGTTTTTTTAAATTTAATTAAATTATATTCTACAGAATATAAACTGTAATAATTCCAAGGTATTAGAACTCTTAAAAATTGCCACGAATAAAAACTAAAAGCCCTTAGAATATTATATCTTCTACAAAATGAAGGTACTACTTCTTTCCTGATAGGGTTTTTATGACAAGTAAACAAAACAATAGGACACTTTTTTGTATTACTACCTTTATTAACTATGGCAGACAGAATAATGGCCTTCCCAAAATGTCCATGTTCTAACCCCCAAACCTTCTGAATATGTTAGTTAAAAGGAAAAGGGAAATTAAATTGCAGGTAGAATTAAATTTGCCAATCAGCTGAGTTTATAGTAGGGAGATTAGCCAACATTATCCAGGTGGGCCCAATGTAATCACAAGAGTCCCTAAAAGTAAAAGAGAGGAAGAAGAATTAGAATTAGGGAAATGTGACTAACAAAGAGGTGAGAATGACACTAAGTGAGGACTAAACTAGCCATTCCTGGGTTTGAAGATGGAGGATGGTGGCCATAAACCCAGAAAAGTGTAAGCCTATTGAAGTTGAAAAAAGCAAGGAAACAGATTTTCTCTTAGAGCCTCCAGAAGAATGATTCCTGTAGGTACCTTGATTTTGGCCAAGTGAGAGCCATGTCAGATTCAGGGCCTACTGAACGATAAGGAAATACATTTGTATTGTTTCAAGTACTACATTTATGGTGTTTTTGTTTGTTTGTTTTGTTTTGTTTTGTTTTACAGCACCAATAGAAAACTAGTTTACTGTCACTGTTGTATAAATTATTATTTTTATGCTTTCCCAGTTATAAAGTTCCAAGGGTTTCAAACATATGAATTCCTAGAAACTTGGGTTTTGTCCCAACTTGGTCACTAATTAGCTATTATTCTCACCACATAACTCTGCCTCAATGGCATATATGTATAATAACACCCTTTCGGCTGCCATACACTTAGGGATAAAAGCATGATAAAAGCAACTTTGAGATGTCAGGAAAATTTAATCTCATTTATAATGCATGGGGACTAATTAAGTACTAGGAATAAGATAGTAAATGTAAGGAGTTCCAAAATGTAAGACTGGAAGAATTACAGAAGCAAGAGAAAAAAGTGACATGTTACTTTTATATGTAGACAATTAATTGTATTAGGACTAGAGGACAACAGAGGGGCGTGTCAAGGTTTCCTTGATGATATAATTAGATTTAGGTTCATTAAAAATATATTTTTTTCAATTTTCTTCTACTCAGTCTCTGATACTCCCCATTCCACTTTCAACACACAAAACATATATGATATCTATTTGTGTGTATATGTTATACATGCACATATAATATAAAATCAAGATACAAGGCATAGCAATATTTGTGTGATTCCCTAATTCTATAAGCTCCTTTTTCATAATCAACTTTTGTATATTTTCAAAAGAGGTCATGATTGTGTTTATAAAGGGAAAGGATTTATTTTTTTAATTATGAAATATTTTTTATTCTGAGATAAATCATTCACAATGCACCTCAGGCCATTCAAAGAATTAGCCTGTTGTTTCTAGCTAGCCAATATTACATTAACATCTCAACCACCTGGAAGATGCTTAGCAAACAACCACAACTCTGAAAAATAGAGAAATACAGAATAGACAAAAATGGTCTCTGAACAGGTGCACTCATTTACTTTTGCTCATGGGGAAAACCCTCTCATAGGCTAAATCTCAAGTTTCGTTTAGGTTTTCTCTTTGTAAAGTCTGATTTCAGACAATTTGGTCATTTTGTTTTCTGACATCCAACGTCAATGTAAAATATTAGGAGCAATAAGAATATTACTAAATGGGTGTACACTGAAAAGTGCATGAAATTATTGTTGATCGCTTGTCTGCAAGACAGAGAAAAAGAAAAAACAGAACATTGACCTTAAAATTATAGCAGTGTGGAATCATTAACATTGGGACGAGCATTCTTCTGCATCTCAAAAATCTTTGAAGACAATGATCCCACATAAACATTGACATTCTAAAGTCAACCTTGAGTCATCAAGAAAAAGTTAAATTATATTGTGTCCTTTGTTTCAGAAGACAAGAAATATAAATTGATTTTAGAAAGACCTTCACCTATAATACTGACATTTTTTGTGTATCTATGTAATAGGCAAAACATTGCCAAAGGCACTTTACGGATATCATTTCAATGAATCAATGGTAAGAATAAAATAGAATTATAAGATGAAATCTAAAAAAATTTGCCGAATTATTTCTTTTGTCTCTCCCTCAAAGCTGACAAGTACACCCCCCAGGCTATTTTTCCTAGCCTTCTGATAGGCACAGCCAGTTGGAACCACTGCTGGGAGATTGCAAGATGGAAGAAGAAACTTTTTTTTTTTTATGTACTTTTCTCTGTTTCTGATGGAGATTCCAGCAGCAGCAGACAAAAAGCTTCTGAATGTGGTTGCAGGCTTAAATGAGGTCCAGGGTGGTCTGAACACACTCAAAGGGAATGGGGGTTCCTGGATTTCTGTCCAGAGGCCACTTGTGTGTTTTCAATAGCCAGAGCACTTATAATTTCAGCAGGTTGACCTCAAATACTGGCTCCTGGCCCAGGAGCAGTAGCAGATTTCTGGTCCTTAAGTAACCAATCTTTGTTTTACTGTTGCTACTCTGGTCCCTCTCTATTTCTTCTTTTCACTGTTTGAACACCTTTTAAACCAATTACCTGTTAAAATTCCCTCAGCCTTTATTTCTAGCATGGTTTCTGTTTTCTTAGCAGAATACAAACATTAAAACACACACATGCAAAGGAAAACTCCACCTTATTTTAAATATATCTTATTATGATAAAATGTTATTTAACTATAAATAAAATTAAATTAAAATATGATTTCCTTTACTTAAAAAGTTTAATGTATCTGGAGTGCTGGCCCAGTAAAATTTACTGTTCAATCTTAGTGTTGGTTATTTGTTGAAATTAAAAAAAAAAAATGATTTAGGAAAGTGTCAGCAAAATTTTTTCTTAACAATTAAAACTATTTTGATAGTTTTCTGAGAACTATAATGACCTGAGCACTAACTCAAGTCATTTTATAGTGTGGCTTGGAGGAAAAAAGAAGAAAAAGTGGATAGAGATTAAACACACACACACACACACACACACACACACACACACACACACAAAACAGCATCATGCCAGAATCTCCTGGCACCATTAGCAGGTGACAGAGTGGATAAATAGCTTTAACCCAATTAAGTCAATATTTCACAGACAACATTCATTCCACTAGTCAAGCAGCATGCAAGTTTTTAATGAGCAAGATCCATGGCCATAATGCTACAAGCACATATGTAGAGCACCTCAGATGTTTCACACTCATGGTGTTCCTTTATGTATTATTCTCTTCAACAAATTGAAATACTGGATCACAGATATATAAATAAAAATTTATTTTAAAAACTATTGTATTTTTTTTTCTAAGACTAGTTTTTCCTTGGGAAAGAAAAAAGCCATTGGGAAAATGATTCATTCTTATTAATGGGGGTTAGGTAAGACATTAATGTGCAGAACTGAAGCTTGTATAATTGCTTTCCTCTTTTTAGAGTTCTCGTCTTTCCCATTGCTCAATCCATAGTTCCTGTTGAAAATATTCTCTTGAGATGATGAAATTGTCCATTTCGAGAAGCTAAATTTATTAAAATAAGGATATATAGCATGTGCAATAGAGACTTTTTCTCAATTTCACTAGATATTGAGAAGTTTGGAGTAAGCAGTATGAAAAATCAAGTAATAGGGAGTAGGTGTTGAATGACTAGCATGTACAGAAAAGCATTTGAAGTTAAAAGCCGTAGACTTTTCAGTCAGTCAACCTGAGTTTGAATATTTCCTTGATTCTTTCTATGTGTTAAGTCAAGTAATGTAAGCTCTCTAAAAGTGTTTCCTCAAATCTATAGGATGAACAGAATATTCATTGAGATGACTGATTAAAACTGATGTAAAAAGACTGCTGAACATTGTGTTCCTAATTCCATTGAGAGTGATTTTATATAATAAATATAATAGTAATATAGTGTATATATGGATGCCCATATAAATGCATGTAAGTGCATGTGTGTGTTAGTTCGACATATTTAAACTTGCTTGTATTGCACTGTTTATGACTATATATATATATATATATATATATATATATATATATATATATATATATCCCTCCATTAAGGAAATTGTAATTTCTTATAAAAGGATTTCCACAGGGCATAGGATTTTTGCCAATTATTGATAAAACTGGACACTTCATGGTTTATATTAAGGATGATAACAATATACTGGCCATAAATGTGAATGTCATAATAGATGTTGAAAGATTTTAGATTTTTCCATTAAAACACCAAATAACTTTTTTTTTTTTTCTGATTGCGGTAGATTGGGAAAAGTTGGAGAACAAATGTTTGTGTTACAAATACAGTTGGGTAGTGATCAAAAGGTCTAAACACCATGTGTAAGTAAAAGATTTTATTTTTAACTAAATGTTAAATGGAGGATGAAGTTAACTCCCTTAGGTAATCGAACACAAATGAACAAATAATTTGCATCCTTCATAATGATGTCATGGAACATTTAGAACACTCACTCTGAAAACTAACACGCTGAAATGAAGGATAGGTAGGGACCAATGTGCCAAATACCCAAAGAACCACTAAATATATAAGTGTCTTTGGAAAGGTAACTTTGAAAGATCATATAACTAACTTAATTTCAAGTACAATTACAATGATTATAGGAAATTACCTTAGTTTTAAATGTGTTGTTACTAAGTGAATTTTAGTAAAAAGTTATATGAGTCTAAAAGGAAAGCCAATTTAGTACAACAGTGAATATGCTGCTTTAAAATATAAATGTATAAAATATAAATGTATAAAATATAAGTGTATATACACACATATACATTACCCTTAACTGTTGAAATATATGCATTAAAAAAAAAACATTGCTTTTTATTTTGTTGGTTTGATTATTGTTGTTGTCTTAACCATAAACATGTAACCTCTACTACATTGTTTGAAATATCCTAGCTCTGCATGTGTGAGACTACAACAATAGTAGTCTAAGGGTAAAGTTCAGCTTAGTGGGTCTAAACACTAAGATGTTTTCTTTACAAAGAAAATTTGTCAATTCTTCTCTCTCTGATATTGAATTATTTTATGACTCCCACTTTTTAAGTCATCACAGGAGAAAAATGTGGAATTTATTAAGTAAAAATATGAGTAAAGTTAATGCCCTTATAGCAAAAAATATTATTAAATTACTATCTATTACGTAAATCATTAACATTTGTAAATTATTTATGATATGGCCAATGACAGTAAAAACGATATAAAACCAAAGAGCCAAGTAATCTGTAGTTTGACTTTGTTTTTTAACTGAATGCAGATGATATTCAAGGGCGTGTTCAGAAAGAAGAGGGATACTGCAAGATGCTTAGATATGCTAAAGTGGAGAAATAATTTTTGCAAATTATTATTTTGAAAATGTGTTATTTTGAAGAAAATTTGTTACTATCGTTATTAAAACATAATGACAGATAATGAGTAAAATTCTTAACATATATATTTTTATACATATTTATTTAAGGAGTCTAATAGTAATGTGCATACAGTAGGCACTTATAACTGTTGGATAATTACATAGTTGTTAAATTAATAATGCTATGAGAAAATTCCCCAAAGAGGAAGAACAGACTAGCGGTAAATGAAGAGAGTCTCAGAATTTAAGAGAGCTCTTTTGTGATTCATTTTAAACGGCTATCTTATGTTAATATAGCTCAGTGAACTTACATAATTATAATCAAGGGAAAACGAGCTGCTATAATCATGGAGAACCAACTGAAGAAGACCATAGTTCATTGCAGATACTATTAGATTTACATAAGCCTAGGAGAGCCTCTCTGAGAGAGAAGCGAAAGCAAACTTGTATGTACACCAAGAAATGTAGTGATTCATCAGGGTACATAAGAAATCTGTGACAAGATGAAAACATAACGCAATGCTAGTTATGTACATGTAAAATTAAAACTACTTTGACCATTTCTGGAAACTCTACCACAAAAAAAAATGCAAAGGAGATACTTAATAAATATTATTCATAAAGAAATAGATTCTAGTTTTTATAATGTATTTAACATTTTATGAACAAACAGCCTCTTTTAAATATGAGTTGCCAATTACTGTTTTAATCTATTCCACCAGGGTCATCAATGTTCTAATAAAGAGAATAAGTGAAACAGACAAGGAACTAATGATATATTAACAAGCAGAGCAAAACTTGATATGGTCTATTTTAGCTTCTTTTGATTTACCTTACATTTAAATTACTATATTGCTCTTCATTTATAACATTAGAGTTGAGCAGAATGAACATTTTTTTGTCAGGTCTTTATTCTGTAAAGTTAAATTTCAAGGGTAGGGTCTGTAAATTGATATCTAGAATAGGATATTGATTCTACATAGTTAAGAATTTTTTAGATATAAGTATAATTGATCAGTGACATTTAACTGATTTACTTTGGGGCAGATGATCAACAAAGAATAAGAAAGTTAGGGAATGAAAACTAATAGTAATTTCTATGCATAGGCCACTCACAAAACATGCATATTTAATTAAATTTGAAATCATTGCTTTGCATGCAAATCATTTTTGTCTGTTTATTAAGATTACAAGAGTCTAAAATAAAGGTATTATATTTACTTTGCCTGAAAATAATAGTAGTGCTAATCACATACTAATGCTGAAATAGGAAATCATAAGCATACATTAAATAAAGTACCCAAGTAAGAAAACAGAGAGATTGTAAGTATTATTTTTTCAAAGCTTTATGAAATTATAGGGAAAAATAAATCTTATGTAAAACATCATTGGATTTGTGGTAGGTAGATTAAAAGAAAAGGAAATCCCTGCTGACTGAACTTCTTCCCAAACTCTAAGCTCTACAGACAAAAAGAGAAAAAAAGAAAAAGGAACAAAGGAAAAAATGAGCTTAAATCAGCTACACACCAGTTTTCTGTGAGGTTAATTAATTGTTGCTAATTGCAACATGCCTCAGCTAGAGAGAGAAGCTTTGTCAGAGATAATGTAATGGGGAGGAACCCCAGGGAAAAGAGAAATGTTTGTGGAATTTGAACTTTCAGAAGTTACTCTCTACCTAGCTGTGCTTAAAATGCAAAAATTAAAGGTAACACAATATTAGAAGCACACATCCTGAAACAAGATGCAATTAAGTGTTTTTTTAAGTCCCCGGTAATTACATACTTATCAATTAGCTAAATGAAAACATGGCAATTCTTTGTTTATTTGATCAGTATGATATCAAATTTTATAATTCAGTCTCCTGAATTCATTTTGAGCATAATAATCTCTAATATATTTTTTACATTGGAGATAAGAATAATAGTGAAAAATAACATTTGTAAGAGCTAACAATGTGTCTGACGTTGTTTTAAGAAAGTTTTAATTAATTAAATCTCCAAAACTAATGAAGTAATTAATACTATTACCCTTATTTCATAAGTGAAGATTCAGAGACACAGAGGAGTTACATAGTTACTCACAGTCAGGGATAATAACTGGTGGAGCAGAGATTTGAGTCACTATGCTATGCGATCACAGCAACTTTATTTCCTGCATTTCAAAAACAGACATTGAAAGAGATGCCTTGTGTTTTCATGAGGATCATGAAATATCCATAGCTCTCACAAGGCAAAACAAACAATGCAATTTTTCCATTTCCGTTTATGATCTCATGTCTAAGAGTATATGTTAGAAGTAAACAGATATATTTAATAGGGATAATTATAAACAAGGAAAATGAGACGAATCTAAAGAAAAAAAATTATTCATTCAGCCAGACTGTTAACTGTTCTTATCTCTGATAGGTAGAGACTCTTGAAACGCATACTTTAAGATAAATTGAAAAATAACAGATAATATTTGCAGTGCTTATTCCTCTATGATTACATAGGTATTTCTTAATTATATGTAAGTATAAATATAAAGAAACCAACATCTACTTTAAAAAAAAACATTGTGGTAAAATATGCATAGCAAAATTTACTATTTGAATAGGTTTTAAGTGAATATTTAGTGGCATTACAGACATTCACTTTGTGCAACTATCATCACTGTCTGCAGATGGGATTAAAAGGCCATGTTATTATGGTGGTGGTTGTTAATGTTTCTTTTCTTGGATATATTCTCTTCACATATAATTTCATCTCCTTTTAAAGATGAAAAAATGTACTCAGTATTTAAGCCCTAAGGTGATTAGCTCCAAATTTTAGATATAAGTATTTATTTTTTATTTCCCTGAGGAAGAAGAAACCCAAATTACTTATGTCTGCAAAATCTCCATTGTTTTCTAATATTCCTACTATGTGGGCATTTTTTTTTTTTTGCAAACAAAAAATGAAATATCTACTTAGAGTTTTTCTATTTTCATAATTGTAAAATGCTCCTGGAACATCATATCAAAGCTATATTCATTTCAGTTCAGAAGAAGCAATTCTAATTTGTTAGAGTTGCAAACAATACGGGGGTTTATTGAGCTGAAACACTTTCTGTATCAAGGAAATTATCATTTTTACTATGAATCATATAGTTATACAAAAGAAACTACTTAAAATATTATGATTTTTAAAAATATGTTCTATATTTTAGACAATTCCAAAGTCTAGTTTATTTTCTCTTACTTAAACAGCTAAAAAAATATTGGCAGTATCTACTGAATTGAATGATAATGACAATGTGCTCTATAGATAAATATGTCAATATATGGAATCTGAAATACTCATTGAGTTTTTTTTACCTGTCTGTTCTAACTTGTAAAAGAGATAATTAATTTGAAGTATCCTACTGGGGAAAAATTGTGGTTTTTATTTCATTTTTCGTATGCATAACATCATCTCTAGCTGGCTCGAATATTAGAAAATAGCTATACAAACAAAAACAAGTAAATTCTCTATTTCTAACTTTGAGAAGAATTTGGCATTTCATTTGAGCTTCTTGCAATTATTTTTTATATAGTAATCTGAAGGCAAAGGTGTTGAAATCACATCACTGTTGGTGAACCAGAATATAAAATGGTGATACCTTTTGATACTTATATCTTGGCACAAAATTGCAAAGTTTTTAATCTCTTCTGCATTTTTATAGTGAAAATAGGTCTTTTGCCAATATTTATATTGCCAAAACTCAAACCATTAACCTAATTTGCTATTTGTCTAAATGTTAAAAGCTTATTACAAAGTCACTCAGCCACATGTCATCTTGGTATTTTTAAATAAAGAGCATTTTATTTTTCCATCGTAGCTCTCATCCTTCTTCCAGGCATTGCCAAATCAATTATCTCAAATTTGAATTATATTCTAAGCCTTAGAGTAAATTATATTTTCTAGTTCTTTGTTAACATATAGATCAAGGATAGAATATTCATTCATATTTAAATTGATAATTTTGATTAATAGTAAATTCTGTCTTTCAAATATTTTCCCAAATAGAATCTGGCACTAATTTCAGCAAAACATCAATACGTGCCTGGGAACAATAACCTAATAGTCTTTAGTAAGTTTTATTACTTGTAATAAAGCCAATATTCTTAGACATCAACAGGTGGTCTGCTTTGGGGTTGTGGTCAACATTCTCTAGATAATGTATTTATAAATTCATAAAGTAAATAATGATATCTGCTTTATTATGTAAGGTGTGTGCTGAAGTGAGTACTTCACAGAAATGTGGAGATGCTTTAAAAGTACATTCTTTTGAGCTCGTGTTTTAAGACATTTTCATTAATAATAAAACCTTGATAAAGGCCTTAAAAGAAAAATATTATCATAGCAAAATTCCCTAAGTAGTCATAATATAAAAGTGTATTTTTTCTTCTAAAGACCTAACAATGACACAGTGACACAGGAAAGAAAATTAAAAGGTCACATTATTGTGGTGGTTGTTGTTAATGTTTTCTTTCTTGGGTATACTCTCTTAGCATATTTATTTTAAACCAACATTACAATACTCATTTGCCAGTATAATATAATTAACATTTCTTTCTTGAGAGGGTCCTTTCATAAAATCTTGCTCCTGCAAAACTCTCAAGACTCTTCTCTTACCACGTTTCTGCTGCTCTCAAACTATATTATTATTATTTCCTCTCCCAACTTTTCCTCTGTGCTATTGTTGGTCTCAATAACTCCTAGTAAAATTTTAAAATCCATTTCATATGTTACTCTTTCAGCACATTTCTTCCCCTACCTTTCACCCACTACTCTGGCAGGCTGGCCTAAATGGGCATGTGCATCTATTTATTGTCATTGTCCCATTATATATGGTTTTGTAGTCATTATCCCCAACCCCTATATCTGGCAATAGATGTCAATGAGCATATTTTAAATTCATTTTTAATATACTATTTAAACAAATAAATACCTTTTGGGAGGATCATTTATTTCATTAACTCATATATTGCAGTAACTATTTCTAATTTATGACCAATCCTGACAATAGGTAATGGCTGCCTAGAGTATATTGTCTTATATTAAGACTGTGCCTGGGGTCTCAACAGGAAAGAGTGCTATAATCGATTGTGATGTCTGCATTTAAAATGAAGAGAGGAGAGGCAAAATGCATGGAATAAATGCCCTGATGGAATAGTCAGATTAGCTCATGCATTAGAGATAAAAATAGTAATGATAATGGGAGAACGACATGAATGTTAGAGAATAGGAATCTCTAGAGCAGATGAGCGAAACCCAGTGAAGGATCCTGGACAGCCAAGAAATAGCATGAGGGATGTGTGTGTGTGTGTGTGTGTGTGTGTGTGTGTGTGTGTGTGTGTGTGCGTGTGTGCATGTGCGTGCTGTTGCATGTGCACACAGGCACATGCACATACATTGAAAGAGAAATAGCAAAGTACCTACAGGAAAACTAGCTACTTCCCAATCCTAGTATCATGTTTTTCCCAACTTCTGTCTGTGATGTGGGCTATACCGTACCTCAAATACTATCTCTATCAAAAATGTCTCCTACAGTTGTTCTATGATTTACAAAACCTTCTATATTAGATTGCTGAAAATCATTGTCTTTTCTATTCCCTATTCTAGAATACCACTTAGTGTTTTTATTTTTTCCTCTCAAACCAGCTACATTTATTCTCAAATGTGAATGAAATTAGTCATAACATCAGTTCTCTGAACATATAATCTTGCTGAAATGCAGTAGAAATGCAAATGCAATATAAAACTTGTTTAGAATAGAGGAAAATTACACTTTTTTTCAAATACCGTATTGTTCTAAATATAAACCTTATTGTTCATAAATCTTTTCAAACTAAGTTTTGAAGTCATGCTATAGAAATGACTTCATTTTTAGGCAAACGGGATTCTGTTATGTGAATAACTAAGGTGAGAGAATGAGAGATAATGCAAGTTCTAATTATTCAAGCAATTTAATACAAATCTGGGGTTAAAGTACAAGTGTTTGTTTCCTCAGATTACAAATATATAATACCATACTTGAATATTTCCATTTGTGTTCTTTTCATAAGATTGTTATAACAGAGTTGTTCACATAAAGAAAGAATTAGCCATGATTTTAGTGTTTGAATATCATTTAGAATGAAAATATTTCAAGTGGCCAATGCCGTTTGCACTGGTAAAGTTCACATTATCTGGAGTTAACTGAAGTATCCCCTAAATACTTCCTCCTTAAAGAAAAAAAAGGCAAAATCTCGTTTCTAATGCTTTGGTTCTATCACGAAGTAGACGAACTCTTGTTATGTTTTTAGTGGTTCCCTAGAGATCTGTATAAATTTTCAGACTCTACTTTTTGATGACTATAAATTGATCTTTGGTATCTACTTCTACACTATATTCCATAGGAATTTGTACCATGCTTTTATATTTCAGTCAGCCATTAGCCCAGTGGAGACTTAAAGACCCATCTCCACTTACATATATGTGAAGAATTGTACTAATTGAAAAATGCTTATAACCTGTGGTACAGGCATTACTATGGAGGGGTTCTTTGTTAATTAGAGAAAGGTTACCTACAGTTTTTAAAATTCCAAAACTTTAGAGGCTTAATACAAAACAAACAAACAAACAAACAAACAAAACAAAACAAAAAAACACAAAAACTTGTTCAGGTAACATGCTAACCTGAGTATTTCTGGATGTGTGGATGTTGGAGGTGGTGGAGAGAGAGGCTGCTCCATTCAATCATTCAGGGACCCAGGAGAATGAGAGTTCTGTCATTTTCAAAGATGTGACTATGAGGATCTCTGTGGAACAGGGGGAGACATCCAGCAAACAGAATGGGAAAAGAGGGTGAAGGCATACTTGCTTCTTAATCACCTTGACACAGAAGAGACAGGCATCACTTAGGTTCATAATCTCCATGGGAACTACTCATATGGCTATACCTAGATACAAAGGAAACTTGGAAATATAATCTTAGGCTGAGCAGCCACTTCTCAGCATTAACTCTGCATCCTGAAAGGAGAGTAAAAATTTTTGATGGACAGTTTGCCATTTTGGTCACAGTCACTTGTTTGAATAAATTTCTGCAATCCCTTTGGAAAACCAAAATAATATACAGCTGATACTAGTGACCTAACTAGATAATTCATGCGGACATCGTTATATGTTGCAAGAGCCCTCTACTTTCCATTCGCCACAGAACAACTAGAGTGTTATTTGAAAAATGTGCTGTGTGTTACATGCTGTTGAGTTTTCTCTGTCTCCTGGCAACACCATGACTGAGGGATGTACACAATGTCCTGTTCTCAACAGCCCTGCTCAGCTGTACACTCATGCTTCTGGCCTCCACTATGACATCAGTCCTTCTCATATTTGGTCTTCCTCTTTTCCTGCTGCCTTCTATTTTTCCTAGCATTATCATCTTTTCCAAAGAACCCTGCCTTCTCATGATGTGCCAGAAGACAGCTTCAGTTTTATCATTTTTCCCTCCAGTGACGTTTCAGGCTTAATTTGCTCTAGGACCCATTTGTTCATCTTTCTTGTGGTCCGAAATCTGTAGAACTCTTCTCCAATATGTCAAATAAAATATATATTTTTTTCCTATCAGCTAATCAGTTTACTTAAATCCCTTGCTTACAATACTTATTGGTCTCCTTGAATAAAATGCAAACTCCAAATTAAGGCTATCAGGATAAGGTTATCTGGCCCTGCTTAACTTGCTATTTTTGATATCCTATCCCTTTCTCTCTTGATCCCTGTGTTTTACTTACATTTAACTTCTTTCTGAGCCATGTTCATCTCAGGAATTATGCATTCACTGTAACTTCTGCCTTAACTACTCTTCCTCCAGATCTTCACACGTTAGACTTTTCATTCAGGTTGCAGCTCCAATATCTGTTCCTCAAAGAGGTCCGTCCTGATCACCCTAGCTGAAGGAGCAACCTCACAACTAGTCACTCTACACCATCACCTTACTTATTTTCTTCCTAAACCCATCAAGTACTACGGTACATGATATTTTATGATAAAAATATTTTGTAACTGATTCAGACCTTAGATAACCTATTGTGACCTCTCATGATGAGGAAACTAAGGCACAAATCACTACTGACATGCCTAAGGTCATATAACTAACTATTAATGGTAAAGCTGAGACACAGAAGCCATTACAGATTTTCAAAATTTATTTTTTAAAATAATGGGAGAATATGAGATATAATAGCCTCATATTTATTTTAATGAATTGGTATTTCTTTTTTAGAAAAAAGGAACCTGCTACTTGTTAACAGATAATAACAGGTAGTATGTGGCTTTTAAATAAATACCAGATTTGAGAGACAAGTGGAATGTGAAAGTGAACATAGTCTATAGCTGTACTGTTCAATATAGTAGCCTCTAGCTATGTGAGGTCATTTCATTTTAAATTAAATAAAATTAACAACTAATTCTTCAGTCACACTAGCCAGATGCTGGTTCTCAACCATATACGGAATATGTCCACTGATGGACAGTTTACAGAATATTTGAATTATACAGAAAATTCTATGTGATAGTGCTTGTCTATAGGTTTTTCTCTTAGGCTCTCATCTGGTTTGTTATTCTTAGTTCTGGATTCTGTAATTCTCCTTTTCTTCCTAATAATTTATTCTTAGTGCTAACTTTCCATTTGCTCTACTAAATGTCAGAGGTAGGCTTTCAACAGAATAATTGAGGTAAGTTGGGGAGGGACATAAATGTGATCTACTATAAATCTCTGTGAAAGATGGTGCTCATAATTTGTATTTTTTTAAACTTTTATTTTGATAATTTGTGATTTCTTTACACTATGGTATAAAAATAGGGCAGAAAGGAAGTAACCTCACATAATTGTAGAAACCTTTCTGGGACATTATACTGGGACATTGGAAGGATGCACAATAAGGTCGTCTACTGTAAGGTAAAATGAAACTCTTCATGTTATTCCCTGTTACCTTTGTTCTAGTTGCTGGGTGCCAGAGACACAATTACCAGTTTATTATCTGTTTCCAAGGTAATGAATATCATTCCCGATCTCTCAAGGGCACTTTCTAGTAACTCAAGAATAAAGCAGCGAAACTTGTCTCTTAGGCTCTGTAAGTGGTAATGCTCCTTCCTATCTCATACTACAGAAATGATAATTTTGGATATTTAATAGTTTGGACTGTTGTTTCAATTATGCAAGGTGACATATATAAAAAGATTCTATTTTATTATTCTTGTTGTAAACAATATATTAATGAGGTTATAAGGGAAAAACCATAGACGACAGAGTAAAATCAATTACAAGGACTAGAAAATCATGTCAAAATTAATACAATTCTGATAATGGACATGATGATCACTGTCATTTTCTAAGCTTGGATTTGCATGGCTTGCACTTCAGATGCAAATTTTTTTTTTTTCTGATCTAATTTGGTAAACCATTCTGAGGCAATTTCTGAACTGTAGCGTATTATCCCAATAGCTAGACTTCACTCAAGCATGTCAAAATAATTTATATAAAATATTCACTGCTTTATCACTCAAATACAAATGAATATTATTTCCAAATATGTAACATAAAAGGGGAATATTGACTAATTTGTGAGTAAATATCCAAGATGGTGACAGAACTTGTAAGGAGATGGAATCTAAATATGAAGACAAGTAGAAGGAATAATGTGCTTGTCCTGGATAAAAGAAACCTGAAAAGGACATAATAAGGGGTTTTAGCATGTTTGTGAGCCTATGAAGAAAAAGTGATTCTACTTAATCTGTAATTTCCAACATCTAAAATGTGACAAATGGATGAAAATAACATGGGGATAGATGTTACATTAATGTTAGTGTGAAATTGTTGGTATTGTCATTCTACTAAATCTACTTTTAAAACATTTTTTTTCAAGTAGAGATCAAATTCCCATATATTAAGAAATTTTGAAATATTAATTTCTTGGGAGGTAATCTTCCCTTAGAAAATTCTACTTCTATGCTTTCTTCTAACTGTGGAATACCACAATTAATTAAAAATTGTGAGCTGATGGACAATTTAGGGTGATATTTAAAGATATATAAATACCTAGGTAGAATTGATTACTGGTTTCTTATTTTACCCAATGAGTATAACCTCTTCTTATTATTTTGAATTGAGGAGACTCAAAAATAACTACTTCATATAAATAATCAATTGTAACTTTATGTGACTTTCTTATCCCTTTTTCCATCTTTTTCTTTTTTTTTAATTGAATTTATTGGGGTGACATCTTTTCAAGAATCAAAAATTTAGTCCATTGTTTTGTCAGCTTCCTGTTGCTTTACTCTTTATTCAATTAAGAAAATAGGACTTTTGTGACATACCAGGAAAAAAAATTGTCTTCATTTTTCCTATTTTTGTCTGGTTTCCTCTAAAGGCAGAAGAAAAGTAAATGCACAGACTCACACATGTTCACATACATTCACACACAATTGTACACCACATACCCAAAATAACAATTAAAGAACAACAACAAGTAATGTATAATTCTGAAACAAATAAGCTAGGACTAATAAAAAATGATGATGATTCTTTATTAGACATAAAATAATTTTATAATTTCTCTACTCATTTATATTCCACACAAGTAACATCTCCCTGGGTTTTTTTGTTTGTTTGTTTGTTTGTTTTTTTGCAATATATGTTATATCCATTGCCTTTATCAATGGCTCTGAAGGCTTCTCGGAAATCTAGGATCAATCTACCCTTTATTTTCATACTTTGAAAAAACTTTCATTTTAAAAGCACAATAGAAGACAATAAGATTTTAAAATTATCTATAGAATAATTTCTCCCAATTTAATCTTTCTGTTTTTTTATTTGAAGAAATATGTTTGATTTTTAGATACATTGTTAAACTCTTCAAGTTACTCATGTCATCCATATCTCCTTGTTTCAGACTTTGAGAAAAATGTGAATTTGCAAAGAAATATGTAGAGAATTTTACCCCAAAATACTATTTTAATGTAAATGAATTAATGGATTGCTTGTGCACTCCAACATAATTTAGTCAAAATTGATGAGCAAATTCACGTATTTTTTAGTAATTGGCACAGTCCCCATTGACCCAATTAAGCACAGAAGTTGTGATTTTCAGAAATTAGTTTTAAAAAAGAAGTCAGGAGATAAATTCATTTAAGTGCTATCCATATAACTATTGTAAAATTTTCTCTTATTAATGCTGAAAAGAATCAGAATTATAAATAAACAGCATAATAACATGCCAAATCCTCATTTTAAAATATTGTTTAGTTTTAGAGTTGTTCAATGATATTTTCTGTATATAAAATATATATTGTATTTTTATATGAATAATCCATAGTACATATGTAATTCCCTTATATAGTGCAGTTTATGATTGATGTTGTGAAAGAGTATTTGGAATAATGAATACTTTAAATTAAGCCTGAATGAACCTCAGACAGAATAGAAACAATGCATCCTAGTATGGCACTAAGGTTGAGAAATAATTCACTTCAGAGTATAAAATATTATATGATCTGATGCTTTGTTGATCTTGTTCATGTGCAGTTAACTTATAGTTATTTTTTGAAACCTATTTGGATATTAATCACAAAATTATATTTGATGTTGATTAACCAATGTCCAAAATATTCAACAAAAAAATATCACAGGTTTTATACAATAACAGTAATTTTAAAAAATGATACTTGAAAGGTAGGAGTCACTTTCAATATAATTGTTTAGCAATATCGATTATAGAGTTTGATAGACATAAATGAATATCACGGTTTATTGGCTAACTTTATTATGCTAGGAAAGTGATTTAAAATTTTCATATATAATTAATTACTCTCTAAAAATTAAGAAATGATTCTTAAAGCTGATTTACTTTTAAATATATTAAATAAATCATATTAACAAAATAGTAAAACTCTTGGAACCTTTGTATAACTTTACCACCAAGCCACTTGGTGGCCCCATCTAAGCATCATGCAACATTCAAATAATTAATTCAAAATATTTCAACATTCAAAAATGTTTTGAAAATTGTGACTTAGGTGATTTTATTCGTAATGGACAGCTTGACTTCTTTAAATTGTCTCTCTTCATCTTAGCTCATATTCTTTATTTTCAAAACGTAACAACTGTGACAATATCTTTGTCTTTTTACTTTTCCTTTTCATTAGAAATTTTCATTAAACTAGTTCCCACAGGTTCTTAATTTTTACCTTCTGCGCTTTCACACATATTCCTTCCTACCACTAACTGTTTTCCCAATGCAAATCGATTCCACTTATCTAGATGGCTCACAGTTGTTTCAATCATCCCTAGATCTGTACAGTGAAGTCTCGGACACAGAATACTTACTCTCTAACTAGTTGGAGCTTAGAGAGGATCAGTGAATACATACATATCATTGTTTTTTTATTCAACATGCATATATACCCTTGTATCGAGGAGAATTGTTGGTTCTGCTCAGGTTATCTTCATTGTCCAAATAAATTCATAGGGCTGTGAGCCTCAATAAAGCAGAAAGCTCTTTGAAGGTGACTTGTTCATCATTTGGCCTAAAAGAGTCCTTGGGTTTGCAGAGTGTGTGATTTGAAGATGGATAAATTAATAAAAGGATATTGATAAAATTAATACACATGCCTCATAGAACAGGATATGAAAATCCTGCAATAAAAAATTTATTTAATTTAGCACTTTTCAAACTTTTTAAAACAAACATTTAATTTTTTTTCCTGATACCTATTAACATCTTGCAAAAATTTAATGTACACTTTTTCATTTTGTACAAAAATTTTTACATAGTTTTGTAAAAGTTACCTTAGGTAATAAAGTCGATAATCAAAAAATACCTCTGTATATAAGTCACTCTTTTTAATTTACATGAACCAAAGCAGATACAGGAGAAATAGCATTATTGAGCAAGAATAGTATTATATTTCATTTCTAACTTAATGAGACATTCTAGGGTCTAAGTGTGATAGGCATAAATTAAGATTTATAAAATATGTTTTAACTTTTTTAGGTCACAGTTTTTAGCAGTCCTCAAAAATTAATATAGTGAGTATTTTACCATTTAAAAAACTACATATAAATAGCACAGAAGAATAAGTAGATTTTATATAGAATATTAATTGTATTATATCCCGACTCATGACAAGGAAATAAAAAAAAAAACCTTCAAAAACATTGGCCTGCAGAAATTTTGCAGTTTGCCTGGACTAAGGTTTTAACAGTTGAATGCTTCAGAGATTGTCCAATGCCTTTAGGAAGCCTAAGAGATATGGCTTCATTTCTTTCATTGTTGAATATACTTAAGATAATCCCGACTCACCACGTTTTAATGCCTGGTCACTCTCAGACATCAAACATAACTGGTGTGGATGAAGAGAAAATGACAAAATTGTTACTTCCTCTACAGCTTTGAAAGTGGGTCAATGAACTGTGTTAATGCATTACAGCTGCAGTATCCCTAAGACACTAAAAGGAAAGAGGAATAAAAAGAATTAGAGCATGCTACCCTATGGTCCCTCTTTCTTCAGTACATTTATATGATCTGTTCTTGTGCTTTGTCTGGTTTGGGACTTGCTGAAAATTGAGACCAGCTGGAGAGCTCTAAAAGGTAATTATTATCTTCCTCTTTCTACAGAGGAGAAAGTTAGTGTTCTTTACCAACAGGAAGACAAGGAAACCTTTAGAACTCTCAACTAAATCCATGTAATGAAACAAAAAATATGAAAGGACACACAGTGAAACAGAGCAGTTTTCATTTAGAAAGAAAATTAAATTTTACTAGATGTTACTACCAGAGCAAAATGTCATTTTAGTCTAAATTTCACAGCAAGTAACCAATATTAGATATAAAAGTTCATGTATTAATTAGTCAAATTCCATTGGTAATATAAGCTATGATAGATAAACACAAAATTTTTCAAATTTAATTCTAATAGATGGAGAAGTGTATCACCTGTGAGGGTACAGAGCACATGATGCAGTGTCATTGATACATTAGCTTGAATCACATTGTAATGAGATGTGATGAAATATAATACATCACATAAAAATAAATGAAAAAAAAAGATATGTAATATAACTCTCAAAACTAAGTATGCATAAAGAGGGGGCAAATTACAGGCAATCTATGAAAGCAAGTAATTTGAATTTACTTACAGATCAAATCTTCATTCTAGTAACATTCAGCAGAGCTGCCATCATTAACAATCAGATCTTTATATTGCTGCCATTTCAAAATGTATTGGTTAGAAAATTGGAACACTAGTTGTCAGGCTAGTTGTCATTATTTTTTCCTTTGAGAATTATTGATATTGGTTCAGGTTTATTTATTCACATAACCATTGAATAATACAGGAGGCAATTTTTTTGAGTATTTTAAAATTATATTCTTGTATTTTTCCACATAACATGTTTATATTTAAATATTGTATTTTAATAATGTGTTGCCATTCATTCTCGGGCCCCAACCTAGTCTCTCCCTCTTATTACAGTACTTATGTTCGTCTAGTGGAGGGTCTCCAGACCTGCAGTGTGATAAATGGTCTTGTAATAACAGGCAAGAAAGTTGCATAGCACTTCTTATTCTGGGTATAGAATTTCTCAACTGCATTTTTCGAATTTCAGAAGAAAATTCCTGAATATAAAGTATAGAGTAGCTTGTTCTAGAGCCTTTGTTCAAAGACATGTGTTGAGTGTCTGTTGGGCAGCCTCTTAAAAGAAGTAACATGGGGATAATCAATTCACGTCTCTTAACTAGAGTTTATCTATCAAGGCATATTTGCTACAATCTAGAGAAGGGATAAAAAGGAAAATTAGATCACATTTTCGAGAGACAAGAATGACAAGGCAAGAAATTTTTATTTCATTCATTTGACTTTAGAGAGTCATTGAAGGCTTCTCCATAAAATCTGACATCTAAGTAGAATTTTATAATGGACAACCTGATAATCTTAAACTATTAGGAAAAGCTATATATATGCTCAGAACAAATTTATTATTGAATTATTAAAGTATTTATCTATAATTTATAATATTTTAATAGTTGAAAACCATGTAACAGTGCTCATTTAAAAACTTTATAAAACATTATACGTTCTCTAACTCGATATTTTATACCATTTTGTAAAAACATTGATATAATATATATTTATCTGATAACAAGAGTCAAGCTAGGATATGAACTTCTTGAAAGGAGCATCAATGACTTGATTATTTTTGTACCCCCAGTGCCTATTATAGTGCCTGGAATGTTGTAAAGTATTAGTAACCACAGGTTAAATGTGAATAAATGCAAAATAAATGTAATTGAAAAAATGAATGTAAAAAATGCTTTAATTTTCTATCTAATCTGGCACGTGAGAATGTTTCCCTATTATTTGTTTTACATACACATATATGCACATAAGATATATGTGTGAAAAAAATGAAGTCCAGCATATTAATCCCAAAAGCACTGCTTCCAAATACGTATCACTCTTTATTGTAAATCAATGAACAGTAGCAAAACACAGTTTCTTGAGGCTAAAATTTTCTTATATTTTATTTGGCAATGATGTTGATTTTAAGCAATAGAAAATTGTTAAAACACATTTATTTAGACTTGCTGGTAGAATTTAAAAGATTAAATATATTAAATACACATATTAGATTCTATTAACAATTGTTCTTTTTGTATGTAAATTTCCACCACAGTTAAAAATGAATTTATTTATTTCAGGGATTTGTAAGTCAATGAAAGATACTGGTAGAACACTATGTAGTCCATACAATAGGGTGTTTGAAGTAGTATAAAGTGAGATGAAAAATATCTTTAGCATAGTGATACATCTGAAATATGTAAATTATAGCAGTTATCATCTAAATATGCTTTGATTTAAAATTTCAATTAAATTATTAGTCTGTGAGGATTCCTCTACCTGAAGGTAGAATAGAGCTTATTAAAATTATAAAAGGCATGATTTTTATCAGATCTAAATGTTGATACTTAATGGATTTAAGTTAGATTCGAGAACTAAATTTCTTATAAACTCTAATATTAAAGTAGAAAGGAATAGGATATAATTTCCTATTGAAATGTTAAAATATGAATCTTTTTAAAAAGATGCATCTGGAAACATTTTATTTCAAGATAGAAAACTCAGAACCAACACTTAAATAACCCAGCTTTTGTCTCATAGGCTAATTATTTCACAGGTGTGATTAAATGAAGATACAATTTTCTGCGCTTTCATTCACCTGCTTGTGGATTTGATTAGTCATTGGTACCTTTCTTTGAGACTAAAGAACTTGAAAATAATACCTGGAAGTTTTCACTTCATTTGACAGAGAATTGAAAGCAACTGTCCTTAGTAATTATTTAGTAACTTCGGTAAGAGATGTTACATTTTTAAGGGGTGATTAGTGGGAGAGTATAGTGTAAAGAATTAGTTTTGAAGATGTTTCTGCTACTTTGAAAATAATTACTCATTCAATGATATGACTATGTAATATTATAACAATTATATGAGAAATCACTCAAATATTTGGTTCTTCGATATGAATCAATGAACATTACTTTAAAAAAAATCTTTAAAAAATTGAATTCATAAAACAACATCTTGGTAGAATCTTGATTATTATTAAATACATTCTAAATAAAACTACACCCAATCACTATTTGATGATGGTTTATGTTTGGAAAATAATACACTTTCCTTTGTTCACATAATTGTTAACATCAGGCTACACATACTAACTGATTAAGTTTAGGCATTAAAACATGAGGAAAATATTTCCAAGAGATAAATTTTAACATTTTAAGAAATATAACTCAATTATAATGATGGTGTGAATGAAGAAAAAGGGAGAAGAGATTAAGATTTAAAAGAAGAAAGAACAGCATTGATGATAGATGAGATATGAAAGGATGAAGAGTGGTGCCTACGGTTTCTTGCTGGGAAAATGAATGGCGCTGGTGGATTGTCAGTTTCAAAGGATCTTCATGGGATTCAATGAATATAAGAAAGAATTTTGTGATGGAATGAGAAAGTTGAGACTAGAGAAATAATATGAAAAAAGTAAAATTTATATTTAAGATAAAAACTATGCCTTCATGTTATACTGTTCTTACTGGTAACCCAATGCTATGTGTTAACACCATCCTTTACTGATGCCTTATGGGCTTTCTTTGTAATGTTAATCATCATACTAATTCATTCCCTTATTAATTTTGAATGTTACCATCGACAAAATCCCTCTGGGTACCTCTACGTAATTACCAAAATAGACTATGATCATAAAGTGAATAGAAGCTAAATTCAGAATTAAATAAAAGCAGGTCACCTACACATTAGGAAAGGCCCTGATATTGAAGAAGCTAAGCCATTATCAAACTAGGAACAGATGGCCTAAAACAAAGGGCATGTGAAGACAAGAATGTCCTTAGGAAAAGCTGTCTTTTATTGAAGAGAGTTTCCATAATATAAGAAATTTTTCATCTGTGTAACCTTAAGGAAATAATATTTTCAAGGATACTTTATTAATTTTAAATTTGCCAGAGAGCATATCTTCTAACTCACCTGAAGATTACATGTGTGAAATATTAGAACAATAAAGTTGATATTTGGGATGTTACCTCGCATCTCAGTTATTGGACAGCTGTGCATTTTCCTAGACCCTTCCTTTATATTGGTGCATACTCAAAAGGATTTCAGCACTTTAAACAATCCGAATTGTCTACAGCAATCTAAGAGCATTCTCCCCTGATATTTATAATTCATCGCCTGCACAGACACTGGATTTAATAATTCAGAAAACTAAATCACAGAGAAGGATTTTTTCTTTTTTAAAAATTTTGTTTTATCTCTCAATAATTGGTAGCTTTGGGGTTTTAGTTCAGATTCTCAGAAACTTTGGCTCTTCCATGAGCCTCTATGATTCTAGCACAAATACTAATGTAGACATGTTTGCCTAGTATGAGTTTTCATAAATAGAAGTAGTTATAATGTGATTGGTTATTTGGATATCTTGATTTTCCTCATTCTTTATTCATCTTTAAAAATCATCTAAATTCAGAGCTAGAACTTCAGGAGTAGAAGATTACTGTGGTCACCAGATAAATAGATAATTTGCAGTTGCTGTATGGGGCTGACTGCTCTGTTGGCACAGGGCTCTTTTTCTTCTTTCTTTACCCTTTGGAGATATGAACTGTACTGCAAATGCAACTGTAAGAAAAGAAAAGGCTAAAGGTGATAAAGGAGAAGGAGGGAACATTATAAATGTAGAATGAGGAAATAGTATTTATGATGTTTTAGTCAGATTTAATCAGCCAATTTACTGGTTTGAGCTTGCAATATATGATGTGCTTATAGCTATAAATGCATTTATTAGTGACATTTCTTCATCGAATTGTATTTTTTACTCATTAAATATATTATTTCCATAACTAGGAATTATGAAATCTCTTCACAACAGAATGATCACTGTAGGGCTCTGGCATAACAGATGTAATGAAAGCTGTTACAGATAAGTCTGTAGGTGTGCTGTATGCTCAATCATTATGTCATTGGGCTTTTCTTCTCAAAATGTACATGTTGATGTCTCGAGATTATTCAATATCTTGTTGATAATAAAATAATATACTTGTAAAATAAAATATATTTTTTATTTTATATTTACTTGCATATTGACATGTAAAATATTCCCCCTTAGAATCAATCTGAAAAGAATCAAGTTTCACTCTGCAAATTTCAAGTATAGGGATGTAAATGGTTTTTACCCTTAAGCATTTAATATTGGATCATAAAATTAAAGGTCAAGAACTAGTGAATGATGAAATGCAATATACATACATAGATACTAAATTAAATTATACAGCTAGAATGTACCAACAAATTAAAATTGGAAGCAGATTAATGATTGCTGGAAGGACCACAGAAAGATGGGGGTGAGTTTCGAATTTGCTACTAACATAGTTAATATTTGAATCAACATGGGAAAAAGAAGAGGTCATATTTCAGGATGGAAATATGCATAGACTATTGGATTGATCTTAACCAACAGTTGTCAAGCATGTATTATAACCATTATATTAAGTATGTGAAGGCTGAAAACATGAATGAGTTATCATCCCTACCCTTAATGAGTTCATAATCTCATGGTGAGAACAGACGTACAAAAGTATAGGATGGGATAGCTGTGACAAAGGCTTTAAAGAAGACATTATTTTAATGTGCTAAAGGATCATGAAAAATATAAAAATAATGACTAATAAAATTTTGAGCAGAGTACTGCAAGGGTGAAGTGACGTGAATGAGTAAGAGTTCTAAATGTAGAGATTGGAATAAATATTTTAGGCATAAGGAAGAAGGGAAACAAAAATGTACTGAAAGGGTTATCATAGTGATTGGGACAGGGAATAACAGCGCATTGTGACTGGAATTTCAAAATCATGAGAAACTTTGTTCAGGTGAGAAGCCTGGTTTGGAGTAGAGAAGATGCAGGAAGTCAGTAGACTTCTTCGTAACCTTGTATAATTGTCTTGGTGTGACCTAGGGACTGGCCATTAAGACTGGCCAATAAGAGAGGGTAGATAAGAGGGCAGAAATGAGAGAGCCATGCAAACAAAACTGAATGACTTGGCATGGATGGTAAATGACAAGGAGGAGCTGACAAGTATCCCATAATTATAGGATTGGTTTGGGTCAGTTGCAGTCATTTTCAAAGGTCCAGAAGTCAATAAGAAACAAATATAGTGAGAAGAAAATAAACTTAATTTTGGTTAGTTGGTCAGGTTGTCGAAAAATAAAAATAAAAGATTTTGTTTCAATAACAACTGTTTAAAAAACAAAATGCCTCATAAAACTTGAAAAAAATAGTAATAATTCAAGGCCACTTGGGAACTGAATGAACCAAATTAGTAGAGTGGTAATAGTTAAAAAATCCAACTAAAAGAGATTCAGAATTAATTTGCAGGTTGCTAAGTAGAGATAGTGACTATAGATTATAATTTAGATAAAGTTTAGAAGAAATGTGATGAAGAGATGAAGCCTGAATATCTGTGGGACAAAGAGAAGACCTGAAAAAGGAAAATTGACAGTGATAATTCTAAAAGAGTGGGAAGTAAGGATTGATTGATTGAAACATTGAAGTCCCATTTTTGAGAGCCTATTAATAATGCAGTAGATGTTCAAGTAGTGGTGTTGAAAATAATATAGTGAAGAATTAAGAGTGAACTTGTGCAGCATAATACCAAACCAAGCAAGACAACACATGTATAGTTACCAATGTGAAATATATACAGAAAACAGAAAAGTGAAGGCATTTACTTCAAAGTATAGTCTTGTGTTATATAATCTCAATTCTATCTGGACCATATCATTTATTTTTACTTAGGATATTTCTATATTTTAGGAACTCATTTTTTATTCATGTGTATTCTGCACCTCGAAAGAAGTACATGTCAGAAGTACATGAGTCATCTAAAAAAAGTCTTACCATGTTGTAGGTAAATACTGTATTTTATATTTTTTCATACACTAGAAAGTCTATGAGCTGTAGGGAAAATTAGCCAAGATTGGGGATTACAAGAAAAAATAATAAAGAAAGCTAGAAACAATATATACAAAGATCTCATTTCATGTTGAATTGGAGCTTACATTTCTAAAGAAGTGAAATTAAAAATTATAAAGCACTGGAAGTACACAGTTAATTTCCCCAAATGATTCATCATGAAAATTAAAAAATACATTTATCATCAAGAAAAAGTCATTTGTGTAAAAAATGGACAAAGGCTTTTTGCTGGGATGTTGTTAGATCATCTGCCAAGTCAAAACAGTGTACATTTTGTTAATATGTTACTGGAATAAAATAATGCTACATATTTAGCACTGGATTATGTGGCCCGCTGCCAAAATTTGTAGCTCTGATTACAAGGTGCAAGTTTAAGTAGTTCCTCACTGATTTATGTCTGATGCATTATAATTCACCAACCAGAGGGTTAGCAACTAGATTTCTTAATTGAACAGTAAAATACATTTTTTGATATTTTGTTTTAATGCTTTTAAGTTTTGAGACTAAGGTAAAATAATTCATAATATGATAAAATTAATATTATTTAACAATTTAAAACATTGAATATGGAACCTACTATAATTTATTTTTAAAGCTTACCACCAAATAATCATAATTAAAGGGATGTAAACTCAATTGTGTAAGTCAGAAAATAGGTACTATTTCTAAATGTAGCCAGTCGGTTTATATTTTTTAAAAAGTGACTACTATGTGCACATCTCTTACAGCAAGAGGTGTTCTATATCACTGTAAAAAAGAACCAGCACTGCATTTTTAAATAAGAACAGGTTTACTATTTACATTACTTTTGGGGATTTTCATCTCCTACAAACTGTTTAAATATCTCCCCTAATCAACATGGAAATGTTTGAGTTTTTTTACTATTTTGATTATACTCTCCTAAATTATATTTCTCAAAAAATTAAATATAGAAATGCCTATATCTTTATATTTGAATAGATTAGATGAACAAGAGATGAAATTTTACATTACCACTGATATTTTTTTTCGGATACCTCTCTTGATTGGTCCATGTCATTGTGACATTAGAAGAAATCCTTGTTTTTATTAAAACACTTAAGATTTACCAAATTGACCAATAATAACTAATAGCTTGACCTTGAGTAATTAGCTTAACTGTCAAGAAAGAGTTAATCCATACATGTCTGTGTAAAGTAGTCTAGTCTGAGTACCCAGAGTGTTAAAGAAATAAGACTCAATAAGAGAAGAAGCAAGAGATCCAAAATAGATAATAAGAAAAAATGAAATTCACATTGAGCAACTTGGGGCCAATTTCAGGCAGCTTCAAGAGTAAAGGGGATAGGGTTTGGAAACAAGGCAATCTTCTTCCAGGAAGGAGCGAGGCAAGACCAATGTAACAGGTAGAGTTAGAACAATTGTCAGTGAGACATTATGGAGAAAAGTGGAATCTGCCTGCCCTGGGGAAATTATTTTAGCAAGAATATAGAGGCTAGCATCTTTCTGTCCTCTCTTTTCTACATATTAGATACCTGGAGGACATAGAAAGTGAGTGTATCCAAGAGATTTGAAAGAAATGAGTTAGAATGGCTTTTCCACTGGAAGATCTACAGGGTGCTGTTATCTGACAGTGTTATAAAAATATGGAGGGCTAAGAAAGAGTCCAAGCCCTTCACCGTCTGTATAAAAGACTATTTCAGAATCTTGCTAGTAGAACCAGCAGCCTCCTAGGAGAGATTCCTGGGTTATGCAGGATTGGAATAGGTTAAAAAGCTTAATAGGTGAGTAGACAGATGTTCCTTATAGAGACAATCTCATGATAAGTATAAAACATGATCAGTATAAAACAAACAACCAAAAAAAGGAACAACTAAATCTTATGTTGATTACTTTCTATTTTACATGTTCATATTTAAGTTTGTTCCTCGTCTGCTAGATTCTGTACTGGTCAGCCCCTGCTTCTTACTCAACCTCGTCACCTATAATTCCCCCTTTAGCTCTAGTCCAGTCACTCTGTTTCAGGCGTTTGATCAGGTGTTTGTTCAAATGTCATTTATCAAGAGGATGACAACTCTTGTCTAAAATAGAGGGCAACTCCCCTACCCCCAATTACTCACTTGCTTTATTTTTCTTCAAAGAATTTAACACTCTTGGTCATTTGATATATTGTTTTGCCTACTGTTTTTCTCTAGTAGATTGTAAATTCTAAGGAATGCAAATATAATTTTGTCCTGTTTTATTTACCGTTCTATGCTATAGGTGCTAAAATATTGCTTGAATGAAATAGGCTCCATTTACCTGTTTTCTTTCTTTACCTTAACAAAATATATTAAGTGTATCTATTTGAAAAAAATAGTTGAGACTTGGTGGATAAGAGCTATCTGTGTTGATTTAAAATCTGCCTTGACTGAGAAAGATGCTACTTGGTGATATTAGCCAAAGTGATTAGACAATATATTAATTCACCTCTACTGAAGTTTTATCACTTTAATATCCTCCAAATTACTTTATACCATAAACATTTTCTTAGTAATTAGAACAATATTTTTTGTATGTTGGCAAAGGCTTTACATTTTCTAAAGAAAGATATAAGAAATTTTTTCATACTAACATCTTGTTTTAATCTATGTAAATCAAAATAGTACTAACAGAGTATCAGTTAAGTATTCTCAGGTAGTATTAAAACATACAATCGAAATTGATGTATTCAGTTTATATCACACCTCCACAAAGAAATAGAAGGAAGAAACATATCACTTACATCCCTATCATCTGTGGTAAGACATAGAGTTCAAATACAGAAAAAGTATTCTATCCAAAATTATACTCTACATGTGTAATACTTGGCAAATATTTAATAATTAATCTTTTGATAAATATATAAATAAAATGTTTTCCAATTTTTGGTTTATAATCTATTTTTAAATAGAAAATCAATTCCTGTATTATCAAAAGTCACTTTAGTTTACATAATTTCTAATGACTAAAATAATATGTTGAGATTAAAAAATATATTCATATTTGACTTTGTTCCACAGTGCCTTGTTAAATAATCACTACTTATAGGATGCTGTTCTAGATCCTGAAGGGAAATGGGAAAATAATAAATATGGCCCTAAAAATTCGTGAAGGAAAACATCATATTCTCTTCAGCGATCATTGCACAAGAAGGAGGGAGGGATAAGGTAATAAAAAATATCTTAAGGCTATGCCATTTACATGCTCAAATAGTTTATAAAACAATCAGCTTGAGCTATTTTATAAAACCTGGTAGTTCAATATCGTATGGTGATACTTTAATAAATAACTTTTACTCGGCTTTTTAAAAATATAATTGGACCTCTTGAGATACAGTTTTTATGGAGTACACATGTGTTAGACTTTTCCATTATACTTTTGAGTAATTTTTTTTTCTTTATTTGGTCTCAGGAAAACACACAGTATAGTCACCGGCATTCACTCTTAGCAACACTGCTGTAGATTTAGTCAACATCTTTTGCTAAAGATTTGTGCAATTTATCCTAAAACATCTTTGATGCCATTTGAATATGTCTATACAGACAATATCAAGTATTTCTTAGCTAATTATAAAACTATGGTGAGAGAGGGTGATTAACAAAAACAAACATCTTTTTTTAACCATCAGGAGGAAGTGTGTTGATCTCTTTTAGATTCCAAATGAAAGCTACTTACATTGAAATGAAACTTATACTTATTTTTCTCAAAAATATTTTGTGCTTTCTCAAAAATATTTTGGCCCTATGACTATTAAATAATGCTATAATATATGAAAAGATGTGATAGATATAGAAAAAAGATGGATATCCTTATTACTTTAGAGCAAACTATGAATTGTACTCAACAAATGAGCTCTGCCTTCCTGATGCAGGACAGAGTGCATTACCCTGAATGGGGAACCAAGCCCTACACCCACAGAGAGAGAGCCCTTGACTCCACACAAGAAAAAATTTGAGCATAAACCAGATTTAGACACAAAAGGAAAGTTTATTAGAGAAGGAATAATGCTCCACAGACAGACATGGTCTCTCTAAGACAGAGACTGAGACCCTGAGTGTTTGAGAAATTTGGTTTATATGTTTTCCTCTCAGGGTATGGGTATGCAGGGTTAAAGGAACTGGGAGGTAGCTGTTAGTAATCTCAGCAGGAACCTTTCTGTAGGTTCCTTACTGTCTGGCTTTATGCTGATCAGCCAGGTGTCTGTGTCTAGAAGCACATAACAGGCTCTGAATACAACCTGGTTTAATAGTTAGTAAATTTGTGTGGTTCTCACACATCTTTCTTATTATTTCTAGAAAGAAAACTATTAGACTGAACTGTATACAATCATCATTTTCATATGTTAAAATTACTTTCTTCCTGCTTCTAAGGAAGTTGCCCATCTCCTACTAAATATTTTCAAAATACCAAAGTTATTATGAATAATCTCTGTTGAGGCATCTAATTTAAAGCATATAGAAATATACCAAATATTAAGTTCAATATTTCTTTTTGTAAAAATAATGATAAAGCTAAGTCTAGAATCATAAATCTCATTGTTTGCTTTACCTCTATCCTAACATAAGATGACCTTGGCCAAATTAATTAACTCACAAGGGGGCATTGATGACTTCATCTGTTAAATGACAAGGAAGATCTATTTTTTTTTTTTAAGCAGAAAAGGCAAAACATCAAATATTGGAATTTTTAAGAATAAATATTAGTTACCTGAAAATACTGATATTTTTGATATTCTTGGAAATTACATCATATCAACCCACATTATTGAAGATAAACAAAGAAGCGCTGAGTAGTTTCTAATTTTTTCCACTCTTCTCACCATTTTCTACTACTATCATACAATGTATAGGGAATGTCCCTCTTAGGTTAATGGAAAACTCTGGAAAAACAGGATAGTGTACATCTTATATTCTTTCTACTGTAGGAAGTTTTTAAAATGTACTCTGTTGAGCTATTGACACAGGTCAATTAAAGATATCAAAAGCTTGTAGGCCTATAAGACATATTAAGGATGAGATTGCTAAAGACAAACAAACAAACAAAAACCCTACCTTATTAGATATTTTGGAAAGAAAAATAAAATTATGATGCAAATTTAGGTTTTGAAGCCACTGAGCAATCATTTGTCCTGTCCCCTGTCTTTAAACAGTCAAAATGGGAAAAAATAAAAAGATATTGAGGACACATGGACTATTTTCTCTATCTCAAAATTATAAAGTGTCAAAGAGCAGGATCCAACACAGTGAGCCAAGAGTTCATATTTTCACATAAATTTTTTGTTCTAATGATTCATTTGAAAAATGATTACAAGTTTAGAAAATCCATTTAAATTTAATTTGAACACATTATTTCTTGGTTGGCTCATAATTATCTTCAAGTAATTTTATAAATAATTACTTCAAATGCTGCATTTTGCTATATGTCATGAAGTAACTAAATTAAGAATTTAAATTATGCTGCTTTAGTATTTATAGTTAATCATATTTTCACTTCATGAACAGCTTTTAATTGGGAATTTGGGCTTATATTTAATAATAAAAAGCTGAGCTGATTTGAGTTATTGTTGAAAGATCTCTTCAATTTAACTGTTAATTAAATAAGATAATATACTTTTTAAATAGTGTCCTTTAAATGGTATCCCTTAAATGATCCCTAATAAGGTTTATGTGGTCTGTCTATGGCCTTTAGATTATTGTAAAGATTCTTGAGGTTTTTTTATTTAACGCATAGGAAGATAGTGTTTTAAATAAGTTTTCCAGATACACACAGTAAAAATTAAAGCAGAGAATTGTAATATAATAACAGTGTAATCCCACCTAACATTATTATAACTTTACCAAATAAATAGGAAGAGAGATTGGGTATTAAATGTTTCTGGTGTCTTCAAATTTAAGAAACTTTGGAAGCATTTTAGAAGATGCAGGTGATAGGCAGTTTGGAAAAGAGAAACTTTGAAGAAAATCTCTATGTTCAGAAAGAGTGAGGAGCACCAATAATTACAATCTGAAAATTTATGATAATACATTATTCTGAGAATAGTCATCCTGGAATTAAAATACATTTGAGTTGGAAAATGGAGTATGTAGGAATAGTAAAGAGGAAGTAAAATGGAATAAGCACCTGTATCCAGTCATGAAATCTGATTATCGTTAGGTCTTCAGATTGGTAGTTGAGCATGAAGCTTCAAAACTGTGATAAATTCTTTTTTTTTTTTTGCAAATTATTTTACTTTATTATTGGTTTCAAGCATACAATACATTAGTTAGACATTTATGTAGTTTATATAATGATCTCCCTATTTTCTCTTTCTTTCTCTGGCTCTCCACCTAGCCATTACATTAATGCTAACTGCATTCCCTATGCTGTGTTCCCTATCCCTGTGGCCACCTATTAACTACTAATTTGTACTTTTTTAACCCTTCACCACTTTCTCCCAGCCCCCAAATCCCTTCCCCTCTGACTGTCACCAGATTGTCCTCTATATTTGTGAGTCTGTTTTTGATTAGTTTGTTCTTTTTGTTCCTTAGATTCCGCATATAAGTGAAATCTTAAGGTATTTTTATTTCTTTGCTTGACTTATTTCACTCAGCATAATAACTTCTAGGTCCATCTATGTCATTGCAGATAGTAGGATTTCATTTTTTTAATGCTTGAGTAATGTTCCATTGTATGTATGAATAATAACTTCTTTGTTCAATTATCTGTTAATGGGCATTTAGGTTGCTTCCAAATCGTGACTATTGTAAATTGTGTTTCCATGAACATAGGGATTCATAGATCTTTACAAATTATTGCTTTGGTTAAATACCAAGAAGTATAATTGCTGGTTCAAAAGGTATAGCCATTTTTAATTTTTTGAGAAACCTCCAAATGTTTCCATAGTGTCTGTACCAATATCAATCCCACCAAGAGTGTGTGAAAAGTCCCTTTTCTCCAAGATAAGCTCTTAATTTTGCTACAAATTAACTGCACGTCTTTAGAAAAATCAGTCAACATCTTTGAGTATGAATCTTTATCATATCCAAATTACATGTTATCTCCTCTATTAAGCTGTTTTTTAAATTTATTTTTTAGTCTCCCAGCTACACTTCTATCTCCTATGAAATTCCAAAACACATGTTTCTGTGCTCCTCATTGTATTTGTCACTTTCAACTTGTGTTGTATTTATTTATGCTTGTGTCTATATACATATGACTCCACTGCAAAATAAACTTCTTGGGAAGTTCAGTTTCTACACACTTTCATGCTTTGTAAAATATGTAGCACAATTTCCTGAGAGCAGTCAATAATTTCAGTAATTATTTGCTTTAAAAATAACTTGTTTACTTAATTCAAATGAAGATTTCAGAGATCCACTCTCTAATACTGCGCCGTGCCATATAGTAGCTACTAGCAATGTGTGTCTATTGAGCATATGATTATGCTAGGTCCTAATCAGACAATCTGCAATTGTGAAATGCAAACCAGATTTCAAAGACTTAATATAAAACTGTAGAATCTCTCATTAATAACATTAAATGTTGACTTATCAATGATGGCAATATTTTGAATATTTTAGGTTAAATCTCTTTAAAAATCACTTTCAACTGTTTCTTTTTCCTTTCTTAAGGTGGCTTTAAAAAATTTTTAAGTACATACATGTTTCACATTATATTTTTTTGGACAGCACTGGTTTAGAGATTTTTAGATATATTTTTTAAAAGACCCTCAAATGAATTCACTGTATACAAAAATTTGCATATGAACAGGTTGACATATTAAGTACATATAGGAGACAGTCAACAAGTAATGGTGTTGGTGATGACATTGCTCATCATCTCATTAGTATGTGGTAATATTAGTGTGTGAGTAAATTGTATCAATGAATAAAAGTTCTTGTATTTAGCCGTTCTGACTTGACATACTAGTAAGGCAAAAAAAAAAAAAAAAAAAAAAAAAAGATTGCTGCCATTCTGAATGGCATACTTAATGAATGACAGAGATTATTTGAGGTCATTAGAAACAATTAGCACCTTGTTTGCTATAGTAAACAGGAGCTCTGTTTTCAGTAAATGATGTTTCTTGCCAGCTTCAAATGAGAGGTTGGTGTCCTATGGAAAAAAAAAAAAAAAAACAAAAACAGGCAGAGGAAGGTAGAACTAAAAAACTTGTGCTTGAGGACTTGGCTGTTAAAGTCAGGTGGTGAGTAAACCTGATTAATTTATACATTGATTCTTTGTTGGTGCAGATTCAATGAATTCAAATGAATTGTTGGAAGAGCAGGGAATAAGAATAAAGGAGACATGAAATTTTGATTGAAGAAAAATCAAGAATGCCTTATTTCCCATGTGCAGAGGGAATAATAAAATGAAATATTTAAACAAAAATACATTTAGAATTAATTTAATGATAAATTGGGTTTTACACTAGTCTGAATTTATAAAGGTATAGCTTCAATTCATTGTGGCATTCAGATATAAGAGAAAGGCAATAATATACAGCAGTATGTAGGTAATGAAGCTTTTAGGGAAGGAAACATAGCTATTTTAAAGTGTTTCACTTTATTCTGATATTACCCTACAGACGAAAAACCAAAACTTATGTTCCTGAAAAGCAGCTTGATTAAAAATCACCCATAAGACAGTTATTTTTCCCTGAGATTCGGGCTAAAGCAAAGTGGATAGATTTTTAAAAATATAAACAATAAGATGCACTCATATCACTTGGTTAGTCAAGCCCATCCTTTTCTAGTTAAATAATCCCTGTAAGAGAAATAAACTACTTTGTCATCTTTACGAATAAGAGTGGGTGTTGGGACGCAAAGAAACCGTCAGTGTTTTAGATTCTCCACAAGGCTTATGGTGAATGACTTAATAGCCTTCTGAGAGAACTGAGGTTGTATTTTGTGCCATGGCGAATTTAAATCCAGGTCACAGAGATGTTAAATAGCAAATGACACATTTGCTGTGCCACCCAGCTGCCTCCTCTAATGCACCAGGACTGCCTTCTGAACAAAGTCAGCATGCCAATGTTAGACTGTATGCAATTGGTTTTGTCATTCGGGGTAATGTTAAATGAAGAAATTCTGCCCACAATTAAAAAACTACTTAGTTCAATTGCTAATTCACATCTTAAGTGTCAAATAAATGACTTGCCTCTCCGAAGGAGCCATAACCCTGCACCTCATGGGTGAAAAATTTTCTAATTGTTCAATGAGTCAGACTCAAGATTGAAACATTCGTGGAGAATGCTCCCTGTGCTAGATGTCAGAGGTCATAGGCTATCGTCATCAGGCTACTGTAATTAATCTTTTTTTAAAAAGATGTTTTAAAACAAACAAAAACTTATAGACACACCACTTTAGTGGTTGTCAGAGGGATAGCGGTGGGGGGAGATGTAGAAAAGGGTAAAGGGGGGACAAATACATGGTGACAGAAGAAGATTCGACTTTGGATGGTGAACACGCAATTAAATACAAAGAGGATGTATTGTTGAATTGTATGCTTAAAACCTATATAATTTTGTTAACCAATGTCACCCCAATAAATTTAATTTTTAAAAAAGATGTTTTGCCTCAAGAAAAACTTTTTGAAATGAAAGTTATAACCATGGTTATTTTGTGATTGTATATGAAGAATTATCTGGGTTGATGGAATCCTAAATAGGTTATCTATCTTTTCACGCCACAATTTCACAAGTGTTCTCTTCAAAATACTTTCACTGATATATCCTTCTCCTGTGAGTCAATGCCATTCCACTCAAAAATGAGAGTCAGATAATCTGTGCAGGGCAAGAGCCAGAGACTTTCATTCTTCATGCCCTCAGAGAGCCATAGCATTGTAATCACAGGAAAAGAAGATAGTATTTGTCTGTCAAGTGAGAGGAAGTCAAAGCACATAGGTGGGAATGTTTTTTAGTTGTCAAGCCAGTTGTGACTGAATTTTTTTATTAGGCAAGTATATAAACCCTAGAAAACTGTTCTTTTACATGGCTGTGTATGAGAATAAGCTGGGGAACTTCACACACACACCTGTCCTGGAACCATTCTATTTCCTAACCTTGTGATTACTGGGTTTAGAGTATCATTTATAAAATTCTTTGAATGATCCGGTTATTCAACTAGAGGAAAGATCTCTGATCTGTTTCATATGATTATTGTTTATCTGCAAAGAATGAGCTATCCCATCATTCAAACTAAGCCCAGATTTCCTGTACCCGTAGGACCTGTTACTTTTCAAGGTAAAGTATAAAAATTCTATATTGTGAAAATAATAGGTATACACTTATTTATATACAAAAAAATTCCTCCAGGTATAATAAGGAGTAATTATATGCAAATTTTTATTCTAAATCAAAGAACATCTTTAAAAATATCTTCAGAGTGATCATACCCATTCCCATTGAAGATAGGTAAGAGGAAGAAATATTTTCTCCATTAATATATTCCTTCCTTTTTCCTCATTATCTATGGGGTATTACAGGATACTAAAGAACTTTCTGCATTTTAAGAAATTATTCTAAATGGAATTCTTATTTAAAATTTTCACTAAGAACTAGGAAGATGTGGTAGAAGGGTAAACTAATTTTACTCATTCTTTGGACAATATTTATCCATGAAGCCAAATGTTTTGAGGGACATAAAAGTTGAATTATATATGTATATATTCTGCCCACACAGACTTTATAGTCTTTTAGGGGAGATACATCACATACATAAATATCTGTACCAGAGAAAAAAGCATAAACCATGAAGCAAAAGACTGATTAATTCGACTACATTAATATTTACATTTCTGGGTATCAAAAAGTACCATTTTATTACAGTGAAAATTTAAGTTGCAGAATGTGAGAAAATATTTTCAATGTATAAAACTGACATAGGAATAAAATTCTGAATATGTAAAAAATGGTTAAATAAGAAAAAGACCAGCTACACATTAGAAAACTAGGTACAAATATGATCAGGTAATGAGTCAAAACTGAATTACCAGTAATTTGTGAAAAGTTATTCTAACTCAATAGTCATCAGAGAAATATAAATTAAAACCATGAGATACAACAAACATTAACTTTGCAAAAATTCTGAGTCTGACGATACCAGTATTAGAACGTAAAGCTATGGGAATTCATAAATACTTCTAGTGGAAATGTAAATTAGTGCAATCTCTATAGAGAGCAGTTTGATATTATCTAGTTAAGTTGAGGGCATGCATACTCCAAAAAGAAATTTCATTCTTAGGCTTATGCTAGCAATAATTAGTGTTCTAGCTAGAAATAAGTGGCACACTCAAATCAGATAATGAAGGAGAATTTTATTAAAGGGACCATCTACAAAGTTTGAGGCAGTCTTAATAATAATCAATGAAGGATTATAGTATCCTATAACTAATGTCAGCAAAGTGTTACTACCAGCTTTAGACTGGAAGGTGTAAGTTGATGGTTACTGGAACCAGAAGAAAGTGTAATAGCTGTAAGAGAAGGTTGCCTAACAGAGGTGTGCTTTTCAATATGGGATGACAGCCAGAGATGACTTAGGAGGAAGGGAGCACAGGAAATAAATAACCCAGACTCATTATTCTATTACTCTCTGGTACCCTAAACAACTAGAAGCCAGAGTAAGGGAGCCCAGAGCAAGGGAGCCCAGCCCTTTTGTGAAGTCTATAAATGTCAGACTGCTGAAGTCTGAAGCAGGATGGGGACCTGGAGGGGGCCAATTGAAAAATTAAATATAATCCCTAGAGAAATCCTCACTAATGTACATGTTTATAAAATGTCCATATTAGCAATGTTTATAATCACAAAAAATTAAAAATAAAATGTTTCTAAACATGCAACCCTCTTACAAAAAGTTTTGAGAAAAAAGAAAGCAAGATACAGGAAATACAAGAAATACATTGTCATTTATCATCTAAAACATGTAAAAATATGCCATGGTTAAAGTAGACATAGTAAAAAGTATAGAGAGATTCAAGGAAGTGACAAAAGACACATTTGAGAGGTTACCTCAGAGAAAGGGAGAGAGATGCAGCATTTGGTACATACTTCCACTAAAACATTATATGTTGTTTATCTGAAATTCAAATTTAACTACATATCCTGCATTTTATATGGCAATCCTAGTATGAAAGGGATATGTAGCAGCTTCAGATGGCTATATGAGTTGCAAATATCTTCTCTCAGTCTGCAGTTCATCTTTTCCAATGTTCTCTGTTGTTATAGTCTCTTGACCAGCAGAAGTTATATTTCTTCAGTTGGGCAATGGGTGTACAGGCGTCTATTTTGTTATTCTTTATAGTTTTCTGTATGTATGAAACCTTCAATAAGTGATATTGAAAATATCTATGCAACTAAATAAGAACTGAAACATGTCCTAAGAAAGGTCCTCTGGATAAAGTACTTTACGAAGTTAGAAGAGATAACTCATAGTCCAGAGAGCTTCCAGAGGCTCAAAACTTTGAGCTATAGATAAGATAAAGAAGGTCAGCATATTCTTGGCAGAGGAACTATATGAAGAAAAGCACCAAGCTAGGAATGCACAAGAAGATAATAAAAACAGTAATTATAATAATTATAAAGTCATACACAATATACATGTTGTTTTAAATAGCATGCCTTGAGTACTATGTGCCAAATAACACTTGATTTTTCATATGTTTCACTTAATTTCATACTCTCAACCCTTTGAGATAAGTACCATGATATTCTCACTTTATAAATGAACTTTAAAGATATTAGGTGATTTATGTCAGTCCACGTAGTTAGTAAATGGCAGAGGCAAAGTTTGAACCCCAGTTGTGTGAGTTTAATACACACTTATAACTGTACAGTTATCCATAATAAATACTACATCTGGCAATTAAGATGTACAATGTACCTGCACTGTGCTAACCATTCTTCTTTATGTGCTTTATGCATTTCCTTATTTGATTTTTGCAACAATCTTATGAGTTAAGTAATATCCAACTGTATAAAATGAAACAAACTTGCCCCAAACCACTGGCTACAAACTAGCAGAAGTGGTCATTTAAGCCAGTCCTAACTCCAAAACCAATTAACCAAGAAGCTGTTTATAATACCAATGGCAAGGTGAAGAGGAGTAATAGAAAAGATATGCCTAAAAATAGATGCTGGGCATCAAATCATGAAGTAAAAGTTAGACTTTCTTCTGTCAGTAATTGCTTGTGGCAAGGGTTATAAATGTGACCATTGGAAGTATTTGAACAGGGGAATGAATCGAATAGATCTATGCTTCAGGAAAATTAATAGTAATGTGAATTTAGTTGACAAGTTATTACCATATATTTGGGTCACAGAGGTTTAATTCACTATGCCCTCAATTCATTTTTGTCTTGCTTCAACATTTACCAGAGAGTTTTACACTTGAAAAGTACTCAATATCACATAAGATAGATGATCAATAATTGCATCTTGCATGCATAAGTAAATGAATGATTGAATGAATGAATAATACATATATAATCCAAACTAATGATTAAGGTGACATGTTGTTTTGAGGATTTAAAATATGTTATGATACAAAAACTCTAAAGGAGGTTCAGACTTCCCAGGTCCGCCACTCTCTTGCTTCGTTAGCATCGGTCTATGATTCTCAAACTCAGTGATTCCTGAGGTTGCTTGTGATATTATCTTTATGAGATATTAAAAGGAATATGCATTTACTGACTGTCCACAAAGTACAACCTCCATCCAGAAGCAGATGATTAAAAGATAGGACTTTGGACTTTGATAATTATCTGTATCAGTGGAATTTATCTAGTTTAAAAGTCTTGTAGAAGGGTAGAGGTGGTTGACTTTTTCCATAGTTTAGCAAACTTGCTTTAGTTGAGTTTTCCATACATTTGGACCTATTGGCAATCAGTATTGATTTCCGATCACTGTGTTGAATTTGAATCTACTCAAAAAAAGTCATAATTAAATGAATAGGGAGAGAAAATGAATGATCATTTGTTGGTCTATTCTAACAGGATGCTGGTGAAGTTTATGTCTTAGAATGATTTTTGACATATATTTCTTTCTACAGTGTTATCAAATCTGACTCTCTTTTAAGTTTTTGCACACAATCTTAAAGCTTATTTATGAAGAACCATTTAATGATATAATAGACACACATATACAGACACGCACACACACACACACTTGCAGTCACCCTCAACAGAGTCTAAAACAAAAATGATACCACCAAAAGTCTCTACTGAATTCTCCCAGTACATTTAAAAATTGCTTTTCTTTCCATGAAATTGTCAAATTTTAGAGTTAATCAATTTATATCATTTAAATGTTTCCAAGTGAAAAGTGAATAGACTCATCTGAATACATGGTAAGAAAAAAAAAAGACTTTTTAGATAGCTAAAGTCTCTGAAGACAAGCTGTTCTACTAAGAGTACTTCTCTATAGAAAGAATACTTTCATTGAAATTTAAAAACATCCATATATAATAAACATATTTTCAATAGTAAGGTATACATTGACAAAATTTGAAAGAAAATGTCTTAGCTATATATTTATGTACATATGGGTAAGAGTTTAATTGTTTTAATGTGGGTGCTTTTTAGGTGCTATTTGTGTTTCTCTACTGATATTAGGAAATATGTTTCAGGATTTCATATTTAGAACTTCCATTCAACATCTGTCATGTTAAAGTATTTTTTCTAAAGCATCTGTTTTAAAACTGAGGCCTTTAATCCCAGATGATTTCCACACCTCTGTTTTCAGAAGGAGCTTCTACATTGAAAATGCCAAATGATAAAAACAAGAAAAATTATGGTCCAGTACATATTGAAGCAAATCTATAAATTAATTTGTAATTCTATCTCAAGTTATCTCTATAGAAATGCGTACTGTATTTGTTTAATGAACATGTTTTCTTCTGTACAACACAAAGTTTTTTTCCAATTAAAACTCATTTACTTTCTAGGTTAGTATACCTACCTCCATGTTATAGAGATAATTTAACTTTCTGACTAACAAAAATTTAACAACAATCTAATTGTCTATAGGTAATGTGAACTAATAGTAATTTCATTTTTATGTTTTGTTTTTGTTTTTCACCTTGAGTTGCAATAATAACGATCTGAATTATTTAGTAATTCTTTGCAAACGGGGTTTGAATCTGCATTTTGCTCAATTCTTAAATGCTTTTCTTCATTTACCTATATAAAAACAGAATCAAATGTATCATTTCAGCTTTTAAATTTTTAGTTTTACTTGTGGAAATAATGTGATACCAAAACTGATTTTGATGCTCAAGTTAATGAGGTAAGTAATATAAAGACACAATTGTAGGAAAAAAAAAAACATAAAAAAACGATAAGATAAAATACAAGGATTATCACTAAAAAGCAACAAACATTTTGAAAGATGATGACTTTTTATCTTAGCAATATTTACATTTTAGATTTTACTATTCAGAGAGGAGGTCAGGATTTACCTATTTGGTTGGCTTCTTGTAGCTCACCTTCCATTCAACCCTACCCATCTCGACCTCGAATACTTCAAGTGACAAATTTTATGAATGTGAGGAGCACACCAACTTGCACCTTTGCTTGTCAAAAAATTAGACATTCAGTACATATTTACACAACCAAACTCCAAATATTAGTTGACTGCCATTACTTATTTAAGATTTATGTTTTCTTTAAAAAAAAAAAAAAAAACACTAGTTATCTAAAGTTAAGTATTTATCATAGTATTTTTAAATTTAAAAAAAGAATGAAAGAAAAAAATGAAAAGAGAAAATGGAAGAAGATATAGTTGTTCAAAGCCGAGTTAGGATAAAATTTCTAAGAAAAATATATTTAATATTTATTTATCCAACATCCTACCAAGTGCTATGAAAGTTCATCAAAGTAACATCCACATTGCTTATTTGATCTTTTCTTGAAATTTTCCATATTTTAAGAGAAGATCTTGACCTCCTTTCTATATAATAAAATCTAAACTGTAAATATTGCCAAGATAGAAAGTCATCACCTTTGAAAATATTTGTTGTTGCCCTTTAGTGATAATCTCTGCATATGACAATATGTTTGTATTTTATCTTATCTTTCTTTATGCCGATGAAATGCTTTCATTTCAAAAGCTCTAAAACTCATATAAATTGAAGATATATTTTAAAATTTATTTTATTTAAAAAGAAATAATCCATACCTTCCTTAATGAACATAAACTCACATCACTCACATTCCATGGAACATATTTAGTTGCCTGAGAACTATTTATTCTTTAAAATTTCAACTGAATTTTAATAAGTGAAAACTCTAACATCAATCTATCTGCAAAAAAAAAAAAGTCAGCTTAAAATTTAGATAGATTTTTGATATGCCCTATGGAACTGGAATTATGTTTAAAAATCATTTCAGAAGTTTAATTTGGAAAATAAGATAGATTATTTAACATTAAATCCCATCTAGAAAACATGTTGACCCTAGGGACTTATAAGCAAATATTATGAAGAACTTTTTAAATAGACACAGACAAATTGAAAGATTATAATAATACTTAGTCCTTACCCAAACTTATAGCTAAAATCGATTTAAACATACAAGTATGTATTTTAACCACATAGTTTCTTAATAGTCTATTAGCCCTTCTTTTAATAATCAAGTTCTTTTATTTTGCTTACAGACCTTAAATTCCATTCATTTCCATTCTTATTAAATTTAATTATTTATTCATAAGGAGAAGAATGATAATGTCTCTTTTTTGTGAGGTTTAAAAATAAACCTCTCATTCTCCACTAAAATGAAGTTAAAGGTGTATCCTTCTTATGGGTTATGAAAGAGAGAACAGAAGAAAGAGGTGTGAAATATAGAGAGATTCACTCTATTTTTACTCTTCCATCATAAATCCTGGTATGATTAGCTTTTCAGTGACATAGAATTATGGGATATGTCATTCTTTTAGCAACCTCTTTTTTGGTCAGATGTAGAAGCAGTTTCCTCTTTGTTAATAGCTGATATTCTGAGTAAGTTTAAATCGATGCCTATATAATGATATTTGAGATTTTAAAGTTTGGTAAGTTTCTGAATAACAATGGATGGTGATATAAAACCAGGAGGAATTTGGGGGTTTAGAGATATGTAAACAGACTTAGACGGCTGTACCTTACATGCTTATAACCAAGTCTATGACTTTTCTTAATATCATAGCAGGTTACTTGAGACACTAACACCTTTGTTTAGTGTCTTGGTTAAGGAAAGATTTTCTGTAGGTTTGTTTTCAATGGGCGACAAATCATTTAGCAAAAATTGTATACTATGAGTGGGAATAATGATATGAGCATTTCTCTACAATATCTATAATTTTCTGTGGAAATGTCTTTCATTTTGGGTATTTGGTTACTTTTTATGTAATTAAATCTGTATATGTGTGTTTGTGTATATGTGTAATTTATACTTTGTTTTCTCCAATTATCACTATCAACAATTAAATTAAAAATTTAAAAATCTCTCTATGGAATATGAAAAATGTATGTTAATTTTTATCCTCATATACCAATGTTTATAAATGCAATCTGTGGTTTTAGACACTGATGCTATTGTTAATAAATTATTATTTTACATATTATGTATTCTCTTCTGGGAATGATTTTGACAGTAAATTTCACTCAACAATTGTATTTATAACTAGTTGCTTATACTTAGCATCATGATTGACTGACTTCAGTACTTATAACCAGTTCTTCCAGTACATGAGTTTCTATTTTTGTATTCTTAAACTTAATTATTCTTAGCTAGATGGAATATTTCTTCATAAAACACTTTTCAAAAAGTGTAAATAAATAGCATGCTTTACAAGCTCTTGAAACTCAGAATGTTATTCCATAGATATGAAAAGCATCTGGATCTAGCATAATGATCTCAGGTCAAAAAATTTTTATGTTGTAATAACTTTCAGATATGTGCCAAGAATTATGCCAATCATTTCTACTCATTATCGATATTACTTATCAACAATTCTACAAGATGGGAACTTATTATCACCATTTTATGCAGATGAGAAAACTGATGTCTTGACAAGGATCACATATAAATGAACGAATGAGTCAGGTCTCCTACTTAATAAAATCATAGCTCAGTAGATGTGAGTTTCACTGTCTTTAGGAAGGGGGCATCGGAATTATTCTTTTAATGTTTTTTCTTTTAGCTGACTTTTTTTTGTCTACCTAGATATTTGTGCTATTTTTAAAATAATAGATGTTAAAATATTTATAATTAATAAAACTTTTGTTAAATTGTTTCTACAATGTTTTATCTTACTTGAATTTTTGCCTAGAATGAGAAGGGACTCTAATGAGTATGGGGAGATAAGTACATTTGTTGGATTCAATAGCTTTGTGAATAAAAATAAAGATAAAGTGAACTTATTTCCTCCCTCTCAAATGTTTTCTTCTTTTGTGTGCCATTTACTCTGTGGCACAAGTATTGTGCCTGCTAGATTATAAATGTGGTGGTTTTAGTCCAGCTTCTTCCCCTTTATTTTATTTATTTTATTTTATTTTATTTTATTTTATTTTATTTTATTTTATTTTATTTTATTTTATTTTATTTTATTTTATTTTATTTTATTTTATTTTTTTAATTTGTTCTTGTATTGAACATCTCATCGATTTCCACTAATCCCATGACCTTTGTGCAGGCCTTCACTCTCTTCTTATCTTGTATCATTCACACCACAAACTTGCTCTCCAAATCTGGCATCAAAAAAATCTTAGCTTTAAATTTCAATTTTACTATTACTTATCATGCTAAGAAGCAATTTTTGTTTCTTAATGTTCTTTGAGATGTTTCCCAATCTTGATTCCTGTGCTCCCCCACTTTTATCATTTCTACCATGCAACTTTTAGTTGACTTACTTTTAAAAAATCTGTTAAAGTCTAATCTTAATCTGTGAAATACAGCTTAAAATAAATACAGGTTATGGGTAAAAGATAATTCTTCATGTACTATCTAAATCATAAATCATAGCTTAATTATTATTTCGAGAGTAACATGTATGATAAACCCCACAATTATTGACTCTGCCACCTACTGCACAAAGGACACATTTCTCTAATTTAGGAGCCACTTATTCTGGTGCACACCTTTTACATCAAACTTTATAGTCTGTTCCCTCTGGTCGTATTTTTGGCAACAGAAATATCTTCAGTTGTTCTCCTTATATTTCCACTTTTCTCCCCGGTTGCTGCTACTTTCTAGAATTTCTTCCTCTGCTTCCCTTTACTTTCTTCCTTCTTCCACATTTTTCTATTTTCTTTTACCAAATGTCATTCATGTTAATGCTTTAACCCCATGATGTAGCACCTCCTGAAATAGTCTCTGAGTAGCACCTCCTGAAATAGTCTCTGATCCCAGACTACAGGAACATTTTCATTTTAAATGTACCACTCTTTTATTAGTTTTAAATATATATATATTTAAATATATATATATAAATATATATATTTATATATATTTCAATGCAATATATATATATGTATATATAAATATATATATTTATATATATTTCAATGCAATATATATATATGTATATATTACATTGAAAAGTGTTTCTTTAATGTGTCAGTTTGAGTCTTGCAGTAGCAAATGAGAGTAGACTAGACATGCAAAAGAATTGTAGTGGAGGAAACACCTAGGAGAATAAAGGGAATGGAGCAGGAGCAGACAGATAGAACCTTCAGATCACGGTGCAGATCTAACACTAGAGAAAGGGGAGGGTGAGTGAAGAGGGTTGGATAGAAAAAGTATCAGACTACAATGCAAATCTAAGAATGTCTCAGCCAGATCAAGTGGCCAGCACTTAGGTAGCTCCTAAACACACATTTATTGAGAGGAAGCTGCCAGAGGTGTGTCTCCTCCACAGTTTGAAGGCTGTAGTAGATCTTGTGTACTACGCCTGTTGAAAACAATTTCATGAAAAATTGATTGATTTACCATCACCATGTTCTCCCTTAGCAGTGATTCAAATTGTCTGGAAATGGAAGAAAACAGACTAAAACAACATTTTAAAACTATTTACTTCTAAACTATGGTTTATGACTCAGCTCTGGGTCAAGACATTTGATCTACTATTAATAAGATTTATGAGACAGATGAAGTCCATTCATTTTTATGCAAATTTAGGATGGAGGAGTCAGGAAATGGGGAAAAAAAACAGCCTAATAATTGATTTAAGATGATTACTTTAGTAATGAGTAAATTGGGTAACCATTATTATTAAGAATATTTAGAATGAAGTATAGGGACAACATTTTTAATTGGATTTTATTTTAATAAATTTCAATTATTTAGACCAGTTATGGGTATATAATATAAACTGAACTGCAGAATATCAAAGTTCATTGATAAAGACTATTCTCTGTAAATAATAAATTCAAATATGTAGATATGATAATCCATCCTAAGAGAGGTAAAGTTAGAGTGATACTGTTAAAGGTCACCAATAACATTTTAGTGGTTAATACATCATTCTCTATTAAATATGTTTGTAGAGGAACTACATTTCCCAGACCTGCAGTGCATTATCCATGAAGGCCTTGGTATCTTGCTTATTGAAAAAAGTAGGAAGTAAATGAAAGAGAATTATGAAGATAGAGATGTTAGTTTTAAGACAAAATAAAGCATAAAGACTATGGTAACCAAGAAGGAAAATAATAAGAGGCTAAGACACAGAGAAATTGTTGCCTACTCAAAAGGAGACATTTGATCAAATGATGAACAAAATTTGGAATTAAGGATAACACAAGTATAAGGTTTATATGGAATATATGAAAAGCAGACTAGATGTAAAAAATCCTTTCATAAAATCCAGAAGTTAATTACATGCCTTTAAAAAAAATAATAAAAACACATTTTAAAAAGATTTATACCTATTATTTGGCAAATGAAAAAAATCATTTAAAGTGAATAGGGAGAATTCAAGTAAGGACACTTGGTATATGTACATATTCATGAGTGTGTATGTGTGCACGCATGGACATGCACAAACACCTGTATATTAGAGGCTGAAAGAAGGGCATGGTAGGTTTCACAGAATTCAAAAACAAAACGGTGTCACTAATCTGCTGCCTGTCATTTCAACTCTCTTTTCCAAACAGCTTTACTATTTTCTCACTTTTCTGTTCAGGTCACTCTGCTTTACCATCTGTTCACTTTGTAGGTGGGAGATGGCCCACCCCACAGCTCTGAAGTATATATTTTCTCTGATTGGCTTCTTCTCTATAATGGTTCCAAAGCCCTAGGGGAGAGTATTGATTGGCCAAGTTTGGATCAAATATAAGTCACTGCAGATGTCTAAACATAGCCAGGGATGCAGAGTCACAGCATCCCTTAGATCATGTGGGGTTTGCTTCTGGAGGAAGATTAAACTTTTCTAGACGAGGCCCACACACTATTAAATAGAATAGATATTCACTTTAATGACATCTATCTGAAGAGGAGGGAAGATAGTGTGTATAGTACTGTGAACATCTGTGATTCTAACATATTAGAGTTTAATATTACCCCTTTATAGGCTGCCAAGCAGGGACATTTTCTGTAGAGTATGAAATTATAATGAGAAAATCCCATTAAATGCTGCTCTGCTTTTTATCATCACCATCTATGAGAAATTCTAAACAATACCAGTGATAAGTATGCATCCCTGCTAGGATTGATCTCTCTGAACCTTTAACCTCCTTGGTGTCATTGTAACTTTTAGTAGAGTTAGGTGAAGTGGGGCAGAATACCATTATGATGTTTCTGCAGGAAGACAGTGTTGAGGTCCATTAAAGCCTTTTCTAGTATACTTCGAGAACTCTATTAATACTTCAGTTGTGACAGAATTGTGCCTGTGGGTTATGGTAAATAAGAAAATGGGTCAAAAACTTTATAAAAGATGGGTTTCTCCTAGTGATTGTCAATATTATGGAGTTGTAATGAGTAATAGCTAAAAGAGTTAGTGCAGGTCGGAGTGTCTAACAAACTCACAGAGTGTCACCTGGTTAATGGTAAATCATAGTCCCTGATTTGGTAATTTAAGTATAAAACTATTATTATCTATGTAAAGAATAGTGCTTCAGAAAGCAAACTCTTAAACGGGTTGGATACCTAATGTGTATCCATTTATTTTACTTAGCAGGGGGTTGAAAGGAGAAATGTAACATTAAAAAGCTTTCTGAAAGTGAGATGCAAATTGTAACCTTGTTATGAAATTGAAACCCAAGACCCATTGTTATAACACTTTGGGATATACAAACTTAGAAAACCTAAGCACTCAGAATCCAGATAATGTAAATAGAGGTTAGTTAGAGGTTACGTATTTTTTAAAAAGTCTATTTTTAAAACAATTGCATCTAAAAAAGTAAAGATAATAGATTAGATTCAAATTTAATGCAACATTTAAGCTTCTGAACTCTCTTAATTACTCATTTTTATTCAAAACTTTCTACTTTTAAAATCTAATGTTTATGCAAAATTACACAAAATTTAGGTTTATTACACATCATTAGTTTCTGAATCTAATTCCTAAGACCTTCAGAGGAAAAATTAAATTGTTAAATTCAAGTAAAAGAAATGTGTTCTTGATTAAGAAAGTAATTCTAAGATATCCTTCATTAGAACTGTACCAAGCCCCCCCAAAATCCTGAATGTAGTGCTTTGAAAGGTGTGCCCGTTATATGCAGGGGTTATAAGAAGGGCAGTACCCTGTAATAGGAATATGACCTGCTATTGTGCTTATGGCTGCTAGTCTCCAATAAAGCCAATATGGCCCAAAGATACATTAGATGCTTAGTAAACACCGTAAGCCAGGAAGGCACTGTTTAGAAACTGCTGCACAAAATAATTTCAGAAGGTTTTGAGAATTTGAAATCTTTTGTAAAAAATGTATTGATAAATAAAACTCCTAAATAATATGGAAGTGATGGAAATGTAGTTTCAGGTGTCTTTCACAAGGGAGCAGGGGAAAAGAAACGCATGCACCAGTTTTCACATTGTGTTCTCTTATCAGAATAGCAGTACGTTTTCAGGGAAATTGAGTCTGTGAGGAAGTACTGGAGAGGAAGTGAAATTGTTGGCAACCAGGAACCACCCATTTTTAGAGAGATCTAGTAAATACACAATTTACCAACAAAAAAGGTTTCAAGCTGCTTCTTGTCCATTATATGCATTTCAAAGAATTGCCCATATAACAATTTACTTCATTGAACATTGAACATTGCCTAAAGAACCTGTCAATCCTCTTTAAGAAAAAAAAAAAAAAAGGTGTGCGGGAGGGCAATGCTGCTGATCAGAAACACTCCTGTGTGTGTATATTGCTTGAAGAATTTTAACTCAGGTGAACTGGTTGTTTTGTCTAATAGTCAATTAGCAACATCCTGTGGAGCGTTTTCCACGAACAGGTACTATGTGAGGTGCTGGAGCCAGGTCATAGGTAGGAACAAGCAGGGGATTAAGTAGCATGCTTTAATTATCTTTATGATTCTTGTTCAGAAATGAAAATGGAAGAATATTTGAAAAAAGTATTAACACTTATTAACTAAGCATTATGTAATATTCTGTATCCTGAATCCTACTTATAATCACCATTTTACTGATATGAAAATAGATGCAAGTAATTTTTTTTTCAAATCTGCAGAGATTATGAGTGATTATTTTTCGGTGCATATTTAACAGAGAATCTCATTGTTTAAAACACAATAATGGCTGCTTCTTGCTCTTAAGATAAAAACCACAATTCTCAAAGACTCTTTCTGGTTTGTCTCTTACCCTTTTGTACCAGCTTCATATTATTCCAAACTCTTCTAGGTTACATGGACTCTAGCCATACTCACCTCGTGATCCCTGAGCCTGTAATGCTTTATTCCTACTGTACCCTAACACAGTTAATGCACACTTCTCTTTAAAACTCAGCTTATCCTCCCTTTCCTCAGAAAGCCAGGGAATGGGTCAAAGACCCATTAGCTCAAGTTCTCCCAGCAACAATGGGCCTCTGCTCCAAGCATCCATTATAGCTGATTGACTATTGTCCCACAGCTGACTGAGCTCCCTGAGGCTAGTGACTTCAGTTGAATTAGCAAACACAATCAGGCAAGAGTGCCTCATATATGTACAACAAACAATGTTCTAGTCACTCTTAGGGTTTGTAAATGCTTTTAACAAATTTTACCTTTTGATGTTTTTAATTCCTATTTCGTGGTGAAATTCATCAGACCTAGTATTTTACGGTAGAATAAACTTAATTCTGTTTATTTTCTGTAGTCCCGAAATGGTGAATCTTTTTATCTGGCTTAATTGGAATAGAAGCTCTACTCTGTCAGGCACTTCTGTTATCTATTCTTAACTGGAGCCATATTATTATTGTTCATAAACATGTTGACAGCAATCGGATGTGTAAAAAAAGCATCGGAAAAACAGATTTCAATGTGAATTCAAGTTATTTCTTTTTAACTCTAACAATAAACTACATCAATTCATATCAAAACCTATTTCTTTGTCATTGTCTAGCTGGGTGGCGTGGGTAAGTAACTTCATCTTTGCAGATAAGGTTTCTGCATCTCTAACATTAGGGATTGGAAAAGATCATCTGGAAGGTGCTTTACAGTGCTTAAATTCTGTTTCTCTTAGTTTCTTCTCTACGGGATTTTCATTCTGAAAACTGCTGCCATTTTTCATCCTACTCTTTTTGCAAACGAGAGAGTTTTCAATTCCCAGTGATAAAATAAATCTGCATACACACTTGTACATTATTACACTAGAGTAAAAGGATTTAGGGGAAAAATATTATATATACACACACATACACATATACACTTATATTTTGTATATATATTTTTATATATGTATATATTTTTTTCTTCTTTCAAACTCTCCTCCTGAGGCAACCAAATTTAATTGAATTATGAACAGACATCAAGATAAGTGTATTCAGTATTTGCCCATAGCTCCTTTTTCCCAACCGTCTTGTTCGAAATATTAAAACCTAGTAACATTCCATTAAGAAGACATAGCAACACTTTTCTAATTTGTGAAGAGTACATTATAAGTTATATGCATAGTCATCAGCATTTCAGCACATTACATTTCCAACCCTCCTTAATGGATGCTTACAGTGCCTTTAGATTTAAGTGCCTTTATTAGTATGACATTATAGAATAAACTCATGAAAATATATCTAATTCTTTAAATAATCATATATATTTATAGAGTGGCAGATTCCACAGAGAGCAGTTGAATTATAAGTATTCAAAATATTTTGGAAAATAAGACACCTTTCTGACCTCCCCCCATTCTATAACGTGTCTTATTTTTTGTTCGCATAGATTTTTGTAAATACCTTCTCTCACTCCATGATTTGTCTTTTTACTGTCATTGTGGTATTGGTGAACAATTTTTAACTCTAATGCAATTGATTCTTTCAAAGAGTCACATTATGATTAGTGTTGTTTTTATCTTGTTTAAAAAATGCTTTCTTATATTGAGGACATATTTGCTACTTGTCTGTAAAAATATAATGTACACAATTTTTATTCACATTTTTAAACTCAGTATTACTAGTAAACTATCTTATTAATATCCAGCCAGTTATAACTTCTTTTGGACTTTCTTGATAATAATATCATTTACAAATAACTACAGGTTTATTTCTTTTCGTTCATATATTCTTAGTTTTCTTGCTTTATTGTGATAGGTAAGGTATTTTGAATAAAACAAATCGATTTGGGAGAAGGAGAGAACCTGTCTTGTTTCTGAACTTATAAGGGATACATTTTTAAGGATTCTTCATTAAAAGTTATGATTACTATATTTTCTTGTAGGTAATTATATCAGTTTGTACAAATTTCATACTATTTCTTCTTTGCTTTTACTAAAATCAAAAATAGATGTTGAATTGTAGACTATGTTTATTCACTTGAAGTGTTCATGGCTTACATCCTTTGGTGCATATTAATTTATTTTTTAATGTTAAGCAATGTTTGCATTCCTGGGATAAACCAACATGACTGTAATTTTATATATTCATTAATTTAGTCAGATAATATTTTATTTTGCATTTTTACATCATTATACATGGGTCAAGTCACTTTATAACTCTTTTTTTCCCTTCAAAATATGTATTCTTCAGTTGTTAGGTGAAATGCTTAAGATTCACATTATGTCAACTCTAATATTGTGCTATTGAAATCATCCTCTATAACTTATTGTTGTCTTTATTATTGAAAGAGGTATGTTAAACTGTACCAATATAATGGCAGCTTTCTAACTTTTTTCTTCTTTTTTCAATTTTACCTTATATATAAGGACCATCACATTGATGCATGCAAATTCTGACATATTTTTCTGGTGAAATTTCAGCATTTTGTACTTAACATCAATCTCTTTAATAATAATACTTTTTTTTGGACTCAAGGCCCATTTTGTCTAGGATTTACAAAGACACTTACATTCTTCTTATTATTTGACTGATATATCTTTTTTTCATAATTTTTCTTTGAACTTTTTTTTTATCCTGTTGTTTTAGACATATCTCCTGTTAACGTCATATGGCTAGATTTTTTTTCCCATACATTTGGAACATCTGTCATCTATCTGAATTTTCTTTCCACCTGCATTTATTGTAAGTACTTGATTTTAGATTTATTCTCTCATCTTATTTGTGCATATTGCATTTTTTATATATATTTTTTTCTCAATTCATTTATTTCTATTAGATTGAAAATTATTCAGTTAACTTCTGAAACTTTAATAGTCGTCTGAGAAATTTTAAAATGCCTGATTTACCAATCTCAAAATTTAACTTTCTTATTTTCTTTCTAAGTAATAAAGAACTTAAAATACTGTCTTCAAATTTCTTTTTTTAAACTTTTTTGTCAAATATTTTAGCTTTATCTTGTTTTTAATAACCTTATTATTATTCATTTATATATAAAATTATTTTCAATACTAGTAATCATTTTTCTTTAGTGAAGGTATGCTGTTGCTTTAGTTTTCTTTGTTCTTAAAATGTTTTTCTTTTTTTTGTTCATAAAATCTTTCAGATTGATAATTATATTTTCTCCATACACTGAAGATATAACTTCACTCTCTTTTGTTTTTATTTTTATTGTAGAGAAATTACCTGTCTGTCTTGTCATTTTCTCATAGGTGAAATTATCATATTTACCAATTTTTCGAGGATATTTCTAGTTTATGCCAGTTGTCGTGAAGTAATAATTAATACTGTTTTGCTCTCAAAATTGCCGGTTTAGACAACAAATTCTGTGATCTTTCTACCTAGTTAATCTGATTTACCCTCTCCCCTCCACCCCCCCCCCCAGCCCTTCAAGGAACTATTCACATAATATCTTTTTATTCAGTTGGATCTATGGTTTTAATAAAATGTGCCTTAGGGTGAATTTCTTTCTTTTTCTTCTTCTTCTTCTTTTTTTTTTTTTTTTTGAATTTCTTTATATTAATCCATTTATCCTCCTCCTTTGCTTAGGCTTCTTGTTTCTGTGGATTCATGCATTTTATCAGTTATGGGCATTTTTCAGACATTATTTTTTTAATAGTGCCCTGACACATTCTCTGTTTCTTCTGATAATTCAGTTAGCTTTTCCATCATCACTATAGCTTTCATTACTCTTAATTCCTGTCTTTGTCTCTTTATTAGCTATATTTGCTATAATTTCTATAGACTTATTTTTTTAGTTTACTAGTTTTCTTATACAGTAATCTACCATTAGGTTTTACATGTTAATAGTATAATTTTTCACTTCTAAAAATAATCTATATATGTATTTTCAAATATGCTTGCTTATTTTACAGTCATTTGCTTTTTACTCATTTTTATTCCATTTGTTTTAGCATATAGAATATTTTTTATTTTGTACCAAGTAATTTCACTCTCGAAGTCTAACTTTATAGCTTTGATTCTTCTATTTCTTGTTTCTGCCAGCTGGCAGGTGTTTTATTGTGAGTTTAGTAAATGGAGCATTTTTGTTTTTATTTTTGTATACGAGATCATCTTACTCATAAATTTATGGGAATTCTTTGAGGTCTGGGCTAAAGTGGTTAGTCCAGAGATGATTTTTAGAATCTTCTATAATGACAATTGCAACTTAAAATTCTTAACTTGAGTTTTTGTTTTGTTGTTAATTTTTAAAATTTATGTATTTTTTTATGACACTGTTTGTATATATAGGCTAAAAACTCATGTCAGGGCAGGATAATGGCTACGAATTTTAACCAGTAATTTTCTTTTCAGTGTCCTTACAGTTAGGATTTATTTTCAGTTCATGCTTTACACTCATGATACAGTCCTTTGTCATTATATCAGGTGAATAAAATGGCCTCCATATATATATATCATTGATTTTATCTCTTAACCCCTATCCCCAGAAGAGCTTTAATACAAAAGTCAGCTTCGCTATATTTAGCAAATATTCACAATATGTATGTACGATGTAGTGTTCCCTTTAATTCTCTAATATTCTGCATTTCTTTAGTTTTTAATGTCAGAGTGTTCCCTACTGTCGTACCAGCTCTAACTTTTAACATTTTCACTATGGTCATTTTTTAAGGTAAATGGCTCTTTGATTTCTTTTAAAGCTGCAATACTAAACTTATTGTACTAAATTTAAAAAAATTATTTTCTAAAGAAAATTATACTTACTAATTTAGATCATTTAAATTTAGGTATTTTAAATTTATTTCAAAATCACACTTCTCTTTTTAATTTTTTTTAAAACTTAGATATAGGTATTTGCTTCTAATTAATAAGATAACAAAATAATTACTTGGAAATCTCCTAAAATATTATAGATAATATATCTGATGAGGACTGCAGATTATTTTGATTTTGAAAAGATACGCTGATAAAATATATTTCTTTTAAATATTCTGGTAAAATTTTTATTTTATATTCAGAGTAATTTCATAATTATACTTGAAATGGGATAATGAAAACATTGATAGTAAATTAACAGTTACAGAAATCAACAAGAAAGGAAAGGTCAGGTATGCTAGTCATACAAGTCAAAACAAAAGAATCTACATATTTAATAATTTATGGCCATTATAATTAAGAAATGTAAAAAACCCATATTTTTGTGATAATTATATTTTATTTGATGTAGATTTGTCACTTAATGGATATTAATTCATACATTTGTTAGTTTTAGTGAGATTGGTATATTCTTTTTTAAAATGGAGTTTCAAGAAACTGATGCAAGGTAGCTAAAAATTCATAACTGAGGCTTTTGAGCCATATAAATATTCCAAATGTCCATGAATTGAAAATTTTATCAAGATTTATCTGAATTTATATCACTTTTTAGTTTGTAGTAACTTCGTAACAACCAATACTTAGAATAAAATTTAAAATTTCTTTTCTTGTGAAATATACTTATGCAAGCATTACATGACTTTGCTAAGAAATCTTTTATGTATAAGTCAGAATATATTTTATAGTTCTGACAGAAAATCTAAAGTTGAGGGCTTCCATGGATTAAGGAGAAAGACTCAAAAGATCAGAAGTCCTAAGTCATCACTTTGCTTCTTATGTTAATAAGAGGATATTCTTTGCTTGTATTATAGTGCTTTACAATTGCAAAGTAATGAACGGTGTACTTCATCATTTCTTAAAATGTTCTATTTTTTCAGGCTAAAGTATTTTATTTAATACCTTTAATATTTAAAAACCAGCTATGGCTTTTTAAAAAGACACAGTTTTATTTAGAGAGTTGATGATCTGATAAACTCATTAAAGTATTACAGAAATACCTACACCTTAGTTTTCAAATTAAAAATCACTTAAAGTAAAAATGGAGGCTGTCTTTTTAGAGCCAAAGAAATTATATGAATGTAATTTTTCTTTCTACTGCTAACTAGACTATTCCCACTCCAATCCACCCACTTCCTATTTACTGACAGTTACTGTCCCAAAGACAAAGCTGATACCATTGCTTTCTTATCAAATACTTGTTGTATATCCATTGCTTACAGAAAAACAAACAAAATAACAAATGGTCTAGATTAAAAAAATGATACAACCTATATCTCCAAATTTGTTATTTTTTTTTGTTTTGCTTTGTTTACCTTACTGTCCACCATGATGTATCATGTGCTATTGCCCTAATAATCTTCTCAAAGATCTTTTTCAAAATACTATTTATTTTGAAATCAGGGTTTTTTTGTTGTTGTTGTTCTTGGGATTTTTGTTTGTTTTGCATAGAATGGCTTTTTTTTTTCTATAAATATATATATTTGTTAATCCTTAAATTCAAATTCAAATTCCAACTTTTTAATAAAAGAATCTAGCCACATAAATAGGTCCATGGTGTACAGTTAATGAATGAAATGGTTAAAAAAAGATGAACTTTTCTTTTTACAAAAAATCAATATAGAAATATTTTTAGTCATTGAAATTTCGAAGTAAGTGTAAGAATCAAAAGAGAAATATTTACATAACTGCTTATTTGACTGTCCTTTAGGACCAAATGGAATTGATCATATTTATCTTGACAGGGTTCTTCCTTTATTACCTACGTACAATTCTACCAACTCTTTGAGAATAATCTCAAACACCAAAAATGGCCTCTTTCCTACCTCCTTCCATTTGGATTGATTTCTCCACCACCTCTTTTGGAAATATAGCAGCAATTTGTGTTTGTTTTTTTTTTCTAGCTCTCTATAATCTGATTATTCATGCTATTCTCTAATTTTTCCACCCCTCTCTACTTGCACACTACTAGTTTGTAGACTTATATAATCTAAGATATATATCTTCTCAGTTGTCTTCATATTATTCTACAGAGTCTATAACGATCTTTTGTATTTGGTACAAAGGAAATATATACTTTAAATTAGCCATGGCAATTATCAGAGTTCTCTGGACTTCTGAAAAAAAAAAAAAAAGAGTTTGTATATATTTTTTCATCCTCATATAATAATGCATGTATGTTCAGGTGTGTTTGTTTGCTTGTATTTTTATGTAAACTCTAGGGAGAAAAAAAGAACAGAATGTTTAACATCTTATAGGTGTGGAAGAGCTTGTGGCCTCTAGGAAGCTGAAAATAATGGTTTTCCTTTTAATAATACACATTTCCATTTAATGAGAAGTAGCTTGAAAATCCATTTGGTGAAAATATCAAAATATAGAGGAAAATAAATAGAGATTATATCTTAAATGAGTGTGATAACATTTGGTAAATCAATTTCCTTATCTGTAAAATGAGGGTTTGGCTTTAAAAAGAATATCGAATTCTTCTGCTTTAAAATGCCAAGAGCTTAAATTTATCACATAAGAAGAAAGGAATGCCTTTTACTAAAATGTAGCCAAATTGGTCTAAATCCCAAACTAACAGAGTGAGTTCATCACAGACCAAATTAGCCATGTATTCCTTCTGCAGCGCCACCACGCTGATTGGTGTGAATTTAGAAGGGTGGTTAATATTCTCAAATGACTGATATTTGGACTATCATTACTGAGGATTCAACTGTATAAATCAGTCAAGCAGTTCACTAAATAGTTCCTGTATGTCTTAGAAGGTGATGTACCTCCAAAGTCCCCAAGGAGTATCTTACTTGGCAGAGTTGTCCAATAATTATGGCATTTAGGGCAGATAAATGTATTCTGCACTGCAATGAGTCTCCATTGCTGACTTAAAATGTCAAATTTTGTTTTTAAAAATGTTAAAATTAAACTAAGGGGAATATGATCATTATAATGATGCAGCTCAAGTACTTAAAATCATTAATATCTTTTATGAAGGAACTGGTTGTAACCATTACTTAGATTAATATTTAAAAGTCCCAAGACATTAGCATAGGCCAGAGTTTCAGTGTTTTACATTCCTAGAGATTTTTATATCTAAGATATGGTGGTTTGAATGTGCCAGAATGTGCCGTGTGTTCCTGGAAATGACGAGCACACTTTGGAAAGCTCTTTAGGCAGTGGGTAGATGAAGCAATTAACCTGTCACTTTCCATAGTCAACTATTGCTGTGGATTTTGGATCCTCACAATATACGTAAACTTATCCCTCTCTGGCCTGTTTTTGCTATATTGTTTTTTATTTTATCTCTGGGTCACCCTGGCTTGACTTTATAAGCTTCTAGAAGGTAGAGACTGTATTTTACTCACCTCTGAGATCCAGACCTTAACCCTGTAATCAGTTCATGCAAAATCAGTATTTGTGTAATGAAGGAAATGGATACTGTTTCCGTATGTTTCTACTACACTGTAAGTGCCTACTTTATGTTCTAAAGAAGAACTATTTAAAGAAATCAGAACATAGTTGAGATTTAGGAATTTTTATTTTATATTTTGCTTCCATCATAAGAAAGAGAACAATGACTTAAAATCAAAATTCTCTAAAAATACAACAGTTTGTGGGAATTGAAGCAAACAGCAAACATTAAACAGCAAACATGTAGGCCATATATGTAAGAGTGATAAAGAAAATGCATACCTGGAATATTGCGATTCCATCTTTAAAACTATTGTCTAAATAGTTCTAAAAATTGCTTTACATATATACTATGTATGTGACTTATTTTTCCACGGTGACATCAAATGAAATTTAATGATATAAACCTTGAAAGGTACGATTACCCATGAAATGCACTGGTGAAATTTTGTGTGCACATGTTGTATGTGTTTGTGTGTGTGTGTGTGTATGTTATTGGAGTTATTTTCTCAGAAGTAGTGATAGTGTGCCGAAGTGGAGGTGTATATAGTTTTTGACATTGAGAGTCACCTCTAACTTAGTCTTAAACTTGACACTATTTGTTTATATGTGAGTAAGCATTGGTAAATAATTAGATTTTACCTCTTAGACTCTTTCTATATACGTGCTTCAAATGCTGGGTAATTTTAGAGAATACCCGACATGTGACTTTGTTAGGATCTAGGTTAGGATTAATGTGGAAAGGGCTCAAACTACAAGCCCTCTAAGGTAAATTTCTATTTCTCAACAATTCCTTGAATATACTCCCCTATGAAGATACCTTTGGTAGGTTAACAATAAAGGATCAGAAAGATTTCACAGCTACATCAATCTAAGCTAATACAGATCTATAATAAAGTTGAGTGACAGTTATCCCAATGTATCTTTTGGTTCTGGATCAAGAATCTCTGATGCCTAAAGTAGTAGACATACTTACCACAGTGCCCCCTCCCCACCTCTTCTGCTTCAATCTTTATAACTTACATTCATTTTCATTTCAAGACATAAATTCAGCCATATGAGACTGAAAGGTCTCATGAAAATCTCATGTGTCCAATATGCCAAGTTCTGAGAAATTGTTTCAAAGCCATATCCAGAGACAGATATGAGCTCTGGGTGATATAATTATACCATCAGATACAAATATGTTTGATTCAGAAAGACTGCTTTTGCATATGCAGCATGAATGCTGTATATTAGGTTTGCAATTATTTTCAAATTTATCTATTAAAGAATAATATAAGCATTAAAAACTGTAAAATATATCATGTTCAGCAAATAACATTGGTTGCTTCAAAAGTTTCCATTATCATCACCTCCTTCAAGCTCCAATTATGTTCTAAAGATTGTGTTTCTCATGTTTCAATACCATAATATTATTTAAAAATACATGTATACACCCTCTATACACACACCTTGCAATACAAAAATTTCATGACTCAAAAAAAAACTTCTGTATAAAAACCTCATTTCTAAATGAGAAAGGGAATTTATTAAGTCTAAGCATACATGAAAGTCTTTGAAAATGGTAGAGTCTAAAAATGATTTGAATGGAATTCTTTTCCTGAATTATATGAAGAAGATAGTATAATCTATTGGTAAGCCATAGACCACACCTGGTCTCCTGCATTGGAAATCATATTTTTCTGTAATGCATATTTACCCCACTACTCCCGTTGGGTAGAATGGATGATAGCATGGTTCCTCTGTAGTGAGCTGAACTTAGTCAACTGTGAACAGGAAGGGGAGAGAAAATTACCTGAAAAAACATGTTATAGTAAATCAACACTTTAGAACATAGCAGTGTCTTTTTTATAAAGCCAAACTGGAGTTTCAGTTTGGCTAGTAGTGTTAAAGACAAGATGGCAATTATCAAGGCTATATTTTGCTAAGAAAGATGAGGAAAAGTAGATCTCACAAATATTGGTAGTGAGTACAACTCAAGAAAGATTTATGATTTTCCCATTAGTCCTTTCAGGTTAAGTGTAGAAAAGCCTCATCAATAGCATTAGCAGACTACCATATGTATTAGAGTTCTTGGTTGCAACAACTGAAAACTACTCCAGTTAGCTAAAACAAAGAAGGAATTCATTGAAGGAAGGAAAATTTCAGAAAATTAACAGAAAATTTGGAAAAGCAGTTTAAAAAGGAATCGAGGGAAGCATGTCATTGATTAGTATACCTCTCCTGGACACTTAGCACTCATGAGTAGCAAAACTGATGAATGCCTAACACAATAAGAAAATTATTAACTGATGAACAAAATCTAGACAGATTTTGTTCTAAAGGACCAACAACATTTGAAAGATGGAAAGAAATATGTGGAGACAAAATTTTGTGAAAATATGGTTTACCTTTAAATTCAAAACTTATATCTTGTTAAATTTAGAATAAGAGAGAAAATGGTCCTAAGATTATTGCTTCAATGGATTTTTATTTTCAAAATTCAGGATATTTATTCATGATTCATGTAGTATATAACTGTTTGCAATAATTTTGCTATCCAACTGATTTATGATTCAGACAAGTTATAGACATGAGTCATAATATTCCTTCTAAATTCATTGTGATCTTAAAGTTTTTAGGAATCAATGAATAGCTATTTGTTGAATCATAGCATACACTGCATAATACTTAAGACACTATGTAAAACCTCAGCTTCTAAGGGGTTTATGAATTAGTCAAAGAGGTAGAAGTCATCATCCCAAATTAGTAAATAATATACTAATAATCAAAAACAAACTAATCTGTTCTATGAATGGAATGTTGATAAAAGAAATGTTATTATTATTTTGAACCCAATTTTACATCATGTATACATTCATTTTATTACATCATAGCCAGAAATTTTTAGGAAAAACAATAGTTCATGTTGTTAGGATTGTACAAGGTTATTTGGATTGTACAAGGTTATTGATGATGTAACTCAATGACCAGAAAATATTTAGTTTAAGAAATAACATGAAATTATATATTCAACAGAGATACATGTTAATTTCAATGCAGATCTTACCACCACTGACATGATTTTCAAATTTTCTATAAAATAAAGGTTAGTATATAAATCTTTTTTCAAAGTAGTATTCCAATGTGGGTTATCAAATCAAGTGTTATGACATTTGCTTAAGGATAATATGAAGTACGTATGGGTGTGTGGACTATCTAATAGGTGGGAATTTGTGACATTAGATGAAGCTGATTTTGGTTTTTCATTATTACTTATTTGGTTTATTTTTTTCAGAGTTTACTGTCCAGAATCTTGTAAATAGTTGCAATTGGCTACTCAGTTGTAAGGACTGTGCTCACAGATATAATAGAAGAAACAGGGGTTAAATCTTCTCCCTCAAAGATACAGAATATACTAACCAATATATGTATTAAGGAAGTCACAAAACCTAAAGCTGTATATATACATTAGTAAAAAAATAGTAATTTCTGTGTTTACTTCTATTTACTGTAGCTACTTAGTTTTTGACCACAATAATCAGTAACACTTCTTTGATAATTTTCATAACAATTTAAATTTTAATGCTATTCATGTAGTTATTTTGTTAATGACTTTTAAGGTAATATATAAGGTAATAAATGAAGAAAATTCATTTAGGTGTAATTTCTCTCTCTCTTTTTATTTTTATTTTTTTGCATATCAAAATGACATCAGTCATTTAAAAGGAATGAGCAACATATTGTACATGATGATAATTATTTCCCCTTACCTAATACTTACTATGTATGAAACACGCTAATAGTTTGTTTTTGTTTGTTTTTTTGTTTGTTTGTTGGTAAATCTTTACCATTTTCACTATTGGATAAAAGCTATTATCCCTCAATTGAGACTCAAAAGATGTTGAATAATTTGCCAAGGTTACTCTACAAATAACTGAAGAGCCAAAATTTATACTCAAGAAGTCCAAAGTCTGTATTCTTTCCACTAGGTTTTGCAGAGGATAGAAATGGCCTAATAGATTGCCTTGTCCAGCAGAGCCAGAAATTGCTTTCAGAAGCATGTCTATATTAGCAGCATGAAGTTGATCCCTATGTGATAATTGTGCCATTAATGTAATAGAAGTATTGAGTAGCTTAGATCTTCCTGACCCCAGGCTAAAGTATAAAAGAGAAAAAAGATAATAGTCACCTGCTGGTTTCAACTAGGATCATTTCCAGGACATTGTCTTGTCTTGACAGTGAGAATCAGATATAAGACAGTAACAATCATCTTTGATCTGTGAGTAGGGCACAAATGGGTTTATGAATTCCTTTCCTGTAGCTTAGTCAGTGTTTTATGGAAATCAGATAGATTCTCTTTAACTCAAAATTATCATTAAGGCAGTATTATAATTTTATAACGTTATAATCAAGAACACAATTTTCTATTTCAAGAAGCAAGTCAATCCTTATCCACAAGAAAAGATTCAATCGACTCCTTTAGAATGTTTTGGAAAATATTTTTTATTGATCAGCCAACTTTAGTGATATATTTAATATTTAGTAACACACAGTATAGACATTTCAAATTAGTACACAAATTTAGTTAATATCTCTTAAAAAGGAAATAATTTATCAAATAGCATAACCTTGATTTATTAATCTGAGTAACACATTTGCCATTGTAATATCTAGTCCATGTTGAAAAAGCATGCTTGTCAGACTTGTTGTGTGTTGTTTGTATAACTGGTAATTACAGAATCAAGATGAATTATCCTCACTTTTAAAGGCTATAAACTAGACACCAACCAATTAATATAACTATATCTTTGTTCTTTAAAGAAACAGGAGGAAATTGATCTCATTTCAGTCATTTATCTATTCCCCTCCTCCCCTTCACCTAGGGCTCTGCAGTAAAGCCTGTGATTCCACATCTTACTATTAAAAGAAGTCTCCTTAACACAAGTTGTCATAGAATTTTCACATAGCATTTTTCCCTATTAATCACTAATCACAAACTATTTTGCAAACTGAAAGATATTTGAGAGCCATGTCCAAGTTTACTTCCCTTAATTTGACACTTTGCAGATAAAATACTCCTTTGCCTAAGTTGTTTATGTCGCCAGTGTTAGAAATTAAGTCAAGAGAAATAAATGGCTGTTTAAACACCAAAATGCCTAAGCTGTGTTTTTGCTTAGCTTGAGCAAATAACTAACCAAAGGTTAGTTCTGAAGTTTTAAATTTATATAAATATGCTTATATATACTTATATTTATATACTTATATATATGTATATATATACACATACACACATATATATATTTATTTAAATTTATCATCAAGGAAAATCTTAACCTGTAAATAAAGATTATTAAATATATAATTTTAAAAAAGATGTTATTTAACTACTCCTTATAAAATGTATACTCTTCAATCACTGTAAATTGAGAGCCAAATTACAATAAAGGGCAACTAGAATTTTTGCTTTGGTAGAAAAACTCAAAATTTATATAGGTGTATATGTGCATATGTACACATATTTTACATATATGTATATTTTACATATAGTAACAAAGAGCAACAATTCTCTGAGAAATTTATATTAGCAATCTGGCATCCTGAAGCTTTACCTATTTTACCATAGAGATCTTTTCCCTTTCTTGACATTAAAAAATGATTGTATAAGAAATGCAATAGAGATGAATAGAATATTCATCTCTTGGAATATTTTTCAGAACTGTTGTCATTTTTACCTTCTATCTTCATTGTTCTTATGTATCTCCAGTTTCTTAACTTCTAAAATTTGTAGAACTCTTGATTAGCTAAACAATAAAGGTAAAATAACAGGAATAAGCAAAGAGAAATAATGCTCTTTGGTGGTGAAAATAAAGATGTTTAATTTTGCTAGGGAAGTGCCAGATGGTGTGCTTTACATCCTTTACCGGCATTATCTCCTTCAGTTCTCAAAATCAGACAAGGTGCAGGTAGCATTTTTATTAGTCATACTTTATAGCTGAAGAAACTGAGGCACATAAGAGCACTGAACTTCACAGCTAAATCTGTTTAACTGGAGTTAATTTCCTGACTCTAATGAATGACCATCAGTGCTTCCACAGCTATAATTTTAAAGACATAACTTAATTCTCAAAGCGAGGGTATATTGCATTCAGACTAATGTTTATGAACACTTTTACATACCAACATGTTAAAGACAGGAATGGATAATTGGCACCGAAAAGGAAAAGATCAAACGGTCTAGAGTTGAAGAAAGATGAGTAATGGAAAATACTTGTAATGAGCAATATACTATTTTAATTGTTATTAGAAAGGTAATTTAGACTGCTATAAAGCGAAAATTATGTAGAATGTGTTATTTTAACAAAACAGTAAACACTTGTGTATGTTTTTGTCAGGTGGCCACAGCAAGGGGGCAGAATGTGCAAAGGCATGAGAACTTAGGACAAAAGGTGCACATAGAGGAGGGGGAGGAGTTTGTTTTGGGTCTTATGGCTTAGGGCAAGTAATCAGGGCTCAGGTGATGAGTGTTGTGTTCTCTGTCCGATATATTTATTTCAATATATACTCACACCAATTTATACTGTACATATGTGAGCGACGCTTTTTTTACGTGTACCTAAGAGTTTTTCACTAACAATAGCCCCTAAGTATTCATTCTGAACTCAGACTATTGGGTTTGATTCCTGGACTCTTCTGTAGATTTTTCTTTATACTGCTTTTCTCTTTTCTATTTAAGAGGGAATCAAAGGATTCTTATAACATTATTTTGGATGTTAACAAACTTAAGAATTGTTTATGTTCTTTAATAAATACCATGTTATACATACTGAAAGAAATTTAAGAGAAGGCTATATATATTTTAACACTACAAATTCCCAAGTTCCAGATTTCTTCATTTTTTTTTCTATAATTTATAAGTTTGGGAATCGAACTGGACTTATTATTTTCTCTTTTTATGACAGTGATTTTTGGATAAGGCACTTGCTTGAAGCCAAATTAGATGATATTTTAAGAGCTGAGAATATTTATTTTAATAAATAAATTAGCATAAATAATTTAATTTATCCTTGGTAAGAGGTGTTACGTCAAAGGAAAAGTTTAAAAATACAAAGCATACTTCTAAGATACAGTAGCTATTCTATATAATAGGGTAAACTTATATTTGCTATGCTAGAATATATGAAATGGAAAGTAAAAATCAAATGTAAATTAATCGAATGGTGCAAAAGATAACATTCCTTAAAGACTGTATTTTTCAGTATGTGAAAACACACATATATACATACGTGCATGCATTCACACACACTTATGTTTTCTCCACAGACATATATAAACCTTTGATTTAAGTATAGTTTTTTATGTTTTTTAAATCACAACCTTCAGATTCTTAAAGGTCTATTTTTATAGATAATATTCTATACATATAACTTAAGTTCTATTAGAAAGCTGCTTTTAAAAATAAAATACTTATATTTTAAACATAAAATCTCTCAATTTTTTTCAAGGACTTAAGACAAATGTGATATAGTAAAAAATTGTATCTATGCATAAAATGTGCAATTTAAATGCAGTTCTTTTTGCTGCAACATGTTAAGAAAGACCATCTTACCAGAATGAGAAAATGTAAAGGCATATTAAATCTGGAAATGATTGTGCAGCCTTTAAGGGAGGTAATTTTGCTATTGAAAGAACATAGTTTCCTGAAATAATGTTTTATGCAACTATTCACTAGATGTTGAAGTTTGAATATTGTTTGGGCTGGGCTCTTAGAGATTGGGTAAAAGAATGATCACAAGACTCTGTCAACATAGGTGAATTCTCACAGATATTCTCAATTCGTAAATCTCGATATCGTCAACATTAGTAGTAAAATTGTGTCATTAGAAAAGGACAGGACTGATAACAAATATTTAAAAGATAAGTGGAAATTTACATTACTGTTATAAATTTATACATTAGAAAATATCAACTCATACAGTTCCAGTTGTAGGATTAACAAATTATTAATGACCAATCTCTCTGTTCATTTTTTGCCATTTGCACATTAATGCAACCAGAATTTATGGAATATCTGTGATGTATACATAGCCCTCTAAGGCTCTAAGAATACAAAATATGTACATACATGTATATACATATAAAAGGTTTAGATTATAACCTTTTCTGTAATCTAAAAGGTTACAGAAATTATGCCACATATAAAACCACTTTTGCTCATTCATCTCAGTCTTCTTAGATGATACCATTAACCAATTGCTGGTAACAAAAACCTCAATTCAGCCTTTCTCCTCTCTGCACATTGAAGTTGCCTCCAAGTTCTGATAAGTCTATATTCTCACTATTTCTCATTCTTATCCTCTATTTTCTATTTTCATTGCCACTAACAATATTTGGAACTTGTACTCTGACTCTAACTTCTATCATTATTTCCATTCCATAAAGTTGTATGTGATTAAATGGCCAACTACTGACATTAACAAGACTATTATTGAAGTTCAGAAAAAGTAGGCTCAAAAGAGAGAGAGAGAGAGAACTCCAAACAGAGACTACAATTATAGCAATGTTTGACCCAAATGCTGCACAGTAGAAAGGGTTTTGATAAAGAATTTTATAGTATGAGGAAACAATTAAAAAATGAATGATATTTTGCAGTGTGTCCCTAGTTTTGATACTAAGTCCACTACAAGTTTCTCACAGAAACAAAGTTTGGTATAAAATAGAGTTTGAAGCCTTGAACGGGGCTTTATTTTCCAGGTTGAAATTTTGCCTGATTCTTTTGGAGGACTTATTTCTAAACACAAGCTAATTAATTAATTAGAGATTAATGCAAAGATTGGAAGAGAAGGAGATAAAAACAAAAATTCCAGGTCTTTCTATTTCTCTATGGAGCTTCTCTTCTGTAAAATGCTTATATAAGATTCCTGTGATTTATTTCATTTTCTAAATTCACATAAAATAAACAACAAATAACTGAGTGCTTTCATATTCTAACAAAATGAGCTAAAATTAAAAGCATTTTATAAACTATCAAATGGTATTCAGATATTAGTCATTTAAAAATAAAAACAGAAATATAATTACCATATGATTTCACTTATATGCGGAATCTAAGGAACAAAAAGAACAAACTAATCAAAAACAACCTCATAAATATAGTAGACAATTTGGTGATGGCCAGATGAGAAGGGTGTTAGGGGGCTGGGAGAATAGGGTGAAGGGTTAAAGAAGTACAAATTAATCATTGATAGTTGGTCATGCGGATGGGGAGCACAGCATAGGAAATGCAATTAGCATTAATATATTGGCTAGATGGAAAACCAGAGGAGAGAAGGAGAAATGAGGGGGATCATTTTATAAACTATATAAATGTCTAACCAATGTACTGTATACTTGAAACTAATTAAAATAAATGAATATTAAAAAATAAAATGTATGGAATGCAGCAAAAGCAGTTTTAAGAAGGAACTTTATAGTAATGAATGTCTACATTAAAAAAAATGAAGAGCTCATATAAACAACCTAACTTTGTACTTCAAGGAATTAGAAAAAGAACTAAACCCAAAGTTAGCAGAAAGAAAGAAATAATAAAGATTAGAATCGAAATAAATGAAATAGAGACTAGAAAGACAATACATAAAAATCAATGAAAATAAGACTTGGTTTTTTAAAAAGATAAACAAAATCAACAAACTCTTGGCTAGACTAATCAAGATAGAGAATTCAAATAAATAAAATTATAAATAAAATTAAAAATAAAAAAGAAGACATTACAGCTAACATTACAGAAATACAAAAGATCATTAGAGGCTACTACAAACCAACAAATTGGATAACCTAGAAGAAATGGATAAGTTCCTAGAAATATAAAATCTGTCGAGACAGAATCACAAAGAAATGGAAAATAAGAATGGACTAATAATAACTAAAGAGATTGAAGCAATAAACAACCACCAACCCTCCCCCAAAATGCAGAAATTCCTAGGACCAAATGGTTTTACAGGTGAATTACACTAAATATTACACTAAATGTTTAAAGGAAAGCTACAAAATTCATTTTATAAGTTCACTCATTAGCCTGAAATCAAAGCCAAAGAAGAACATTACAAGAATAGAAAACTACAGGCAAATTTCACTAATGATTACAGATGCAAAAATTCTCAACAAAATTCTAGTAAACTAAAAAAAAATCACATTAAACGGATTACAAAGAATGATTAAGAGGGATGCAAGGATGGCTCAACATATGCAAATCAATAAATGTGATGCACCACATAATAGAATTAAGAATAAAAATCATTAATCCTCTAAACAAATAGTTGCAGAAAAAACATTTGATAAAATTCAACAAATTCAACGTTCTTTTATAATAAGAGCTCTAAATAAATTGATGTAGAAGAAATACACTTTAACATAATAAAGCCTGTATATGACAAACCTACAGCTAACATTATATTTACAGTGAACAACCGAAAGCTTTTTTTCCTAAATCAGGGACGAGACAAGATTGTCCTCTCTCATCACTCCTATTTAACATAGAACTAGAAGCCCTTAAAGAGCAATTAAGCAAGAAAAGAAATAAAAAGCATCCAGATTGGAAAGGAAAAGTAAAAATATCTCCGTTTACAGATGACATGATCTTACATAAATAAAATTTCAAAGACTAATCAGAACTAATAAAGAAATTTAGTAAAGTTGAATGATATAGAATCAACTAAAAAATCAGTTGCCTATCTATACACTAATATGAAGTATCTGAAAGGAATAAGGAAAACAATTGATTTATAGTAGCCTTGAAAACAATAAAATATTTAGGAGTAGATTTGACCAAGGAGGTGAAAGATCTGTGCACTGAAAACTATTGGGCAATTATATAAGAAATTAAAGAAGACAGAAATGAATGGAAAGATAACTCATGTTAATGATTGAAATAATTAATAGTGTTAAAATTTTCTTACTACCAAACTATCTATAGATTCAATACAGTCACTAAGAAAATTCCAATGTCTTATTTCACAGAAATAGAAGAAAAAAAAAGATTTTAAAATTTGTATGGATCCTCATGGATCCTGAATAGTCAAAGCAATCCTGATAAAGAAGAAAAACCTGGTGGCTTCACATTTCCTGATTTCAAGCTATACTATAAAGCAATAAACAATATGCTATTAGCATAAAAACAGACACTTAGACCAATGAAATATATTTGTGAGTCCAGAAAGAATGCTACATATATACAAGCAATTCATTTCACAAGGGAACCAAGAATACACAGTGGGGAAAAGAATCTTTTCAATAAATGAGGTTGAGAAAACCAGATATTCACATGCAATACAATGAAATTGGACCTCTATCATACACCAATAATAAAAATCGACTCAAAATGAAATAAAGACTTAAATGTAGGACCTGAAATGGTAAAATTCCTACAAGAAAACATAGGGAAAAATGTCCTTGATGTTGATCTTGGTAGTGAATTTTTGAATATGGCACCAAAAACTCAAACAATAAAAGCAAAAATAAATGTGGGGCAACATAAAAAATATAAATAATAATAATAATAATAATAATAATGCTTCTTTAAAGCAAAAGAAACAATCAGGTGAATGAAGTAGCAGCTTATGGAGTGGGAGAAAATATTGCAAACCAATATATCAGATAAGCAGCTAATATGCAAACTCTATAGAAAGCTTATATAATCCAATAGTAAAAACAAACAAACAAGAAGACCCTACAAATAAACTAATAAAAAAATAGGCAGAGGAATTGAATAAACACTTTTTCAAACAAGACATATAAATGGCCAACAGGTACCTGAAATTATGTTCAACATCACTCATCATTAGAGATATGAAATCAGAACCATAATGAGATATCCCCTCACATCTATTAGACTGGCTATTTTCAATAAGAGAAGAGATAAATATTGGCATGGCTGTGCTGAAAAGGAAACCCGTGCACACTGTTGAATATAGATTGACATGACCACTATGAAAAACAGTATGAGCTTCCTCAAAAAATTAAAAATAGAATTACCATATAATCAATCTCATCTCCAGCTATATATCCAAAGGAATTGAAATCACTATCTTGAAGAAATATCTGCTCTCACTCCCATGTTCAATGAAATATTATTCACAATAGCCAAGACATGGAAACAACCTGTTTCTGTTGGTAGATGAATAGAATATTATTTGAGCTTAAAAAAAAAAAAAAGAAGGAAATCCTGTTATATGCAATGTAAATGGACCTTGAGGGCATTATGCTAAGTGAACTAAGTCAGATAGAGAGACAAATATTGTATGATCTCACTTGTATGTGGACTCTAAAAATGCCAAACTTCATGTGCATGTACACACATATATACACACACACACATATGCACATATGTATGTGTCTATAATTCCAACATACAAATGTAGAATTTTATTACATTTATATAAACACACAAATATTCATAGAGGGAATTCATTTCAACTTTTTAATGTATCTTCAAATATCCATTATGATCACCATTTTTAAAGAAAGCAAACAATTTTAAATGGCTCATTAGAATCAACTGACCTATGTCTTAAATCTAGCAAGAGTGCTGATGTCCGATTTGGATTTCAAAGTCTCTACATGAGGTTACAGGGAAATGGGTGACAATCTCATTAGAACTCTTTATTATCGTATCCTCAGCAATCTACTTCTGAAGGAACAGGGATGGTGGATAGGTTTGTCATGGCTAATTTAACGGTGACAGCTTGTGGTCGCTGAGACATGGGAAAATCTAAAAAGAAGAGGTTAGAGGATAAGTAAGAAGTATGACAGGCTATTATCTTGACTATTTTTTATATTCCTAAAACATGTTTTTCTCTTTTATTAGAAGACCACCGGTTAAAGTGTAATAACCAGTTCAGTCTCTCTCTCTCTGCTCTCTCTCGCTCTTCTCGCTCTCTCTCTCTCACACACACACGCGCACGCACACACACACCTAATTCACAAGTATAATAAAATGAAATTGATTTGTGAGATAGAAAAGTTCTGTGGTTTGTGAATGGGTGTTATTAAATTCCACAAAGAGGGAATATTTTTAAAGAATATACCCTCATAGCAACTCCCAAATGTTTGAAATTTATCTAGTTTCCTTTTCTTTCTTTACTCTCTGCTCATGCCTTTCAAAACAACCAAAAAAAAAAAAAAAATCACTCAGTACTAGATGCATACACAAGAAAGGTCAGGACAAAAAGAACTTTCCTTTTTTCACTAGTGTCAACAGTTATATATTTTAATAGGTTTTTAGATTCCATAAAACTATGCACGTATTTTTGTGTCATAAAGTTTTTAGGTAACGCATGTTCATTGTAGTATATCAAGTAATGCAGAGGTGTATAAAAAGTAATTCTGATTTATTCTCTATCTCAAAGTTTTCAAGACTATTTTATTCTGGTTTTATATGTAAATATAAGGTTTTCTTTTCCTTTACTTTCTTAAAAAATAAAAAATGGAATCATACTCTATATGATGTCCTTTTCTTACTCCTTTTATTAATAAAATGACACAGACAACCCTTCAAATTAATTAATGCATAATATATAATATTAATTATTTCTAATAATTATGTAGAATCATGATTTTTCTTAAGTATTCACCTATTGATGGACATATTAGTTGTTTCTTGATTTCTTCCTACTTCAAACAATGCTGCACCACACACTTTTCTACTAAAGACACAAATTTTTAGGTACGCTTAATTGTGTTTTAGGGTTTACGAAGCTAGGTGTGCTAAATTTTATCTGAACGTTAAAAAAAAAAAAAGATTTGCTTAGCAAATAAATTCTGTAATTGTGATGGTAGGGAGAAGAGTAAATGCTGATTACTGGAACCTTTCTGAAAGCTATAGAGGAAGATAGTGGTTAATATAATACTAACAGGCACAATCATCCTTTCAGTTGGGTTGCTTACTAATTTGTCACTATTGCTAAGGAGAGAAATCCTGTGTAGAGCTAACATAAGTCTTTAACTGGGTGTAAATACTTAGCATATAAAAAAGAAGAGAGAGGTGTTATGTCTCATCTTGTGCCAGGTCCTGAATCATTTTAAGAATGATATTCCAGAAAAACTAATGTCCACATTTTATTGGAAAATATAAACTTTTCTTTACAACAACTGTGAGTATGAATATCAATAAAACAAACCAAAGGATACTCACAGTTTGCTGAAAACACACTCCATCTGTGTTTCAGGAAATTTCCTAGTTTTCAACAGTGATGCTTGGATTTCATCACTTTTACACTATTTCGAACTATGGTATAAAAAGCTTGAGCTAATTAAGCTTTTCAGTTCATGGTATATTATCATCATTGTTTAATTTAAGGTTTCTCTTACTAATTTTAATTTTTCTCTTTCAAACCTTTTCCTCAATTACTTTTATCTCTCTTCATCGTAAAATTAGATATGAATGTTATATTGTATAAATTATATTTTAGGAAAATATACAAATTACTGTTTGTAATAAATAGGTGTATATTAGGAGTCAAGTATCAACTCTTTTTTTCATTGAAAGGTATCAGCTTTGTTTATATAATGACATCAATTTTCTACATCTTTATCCTTTCTGGATATTTTATTACCTGACACTTATTTCTGCAATCATTCTTTATCTGTATCTATGGCATGTCAATCTATTTAACACGTGATTTTTTTTATCTTTTGAATTTTTTATACTCAGTATTTCTAATCGGCATTTCTTTGTGACTAATCGCCACAACTTTTTGTCACCAATATCTTTCTTATCTGTTTAAAGATATATCTTATTTTTTGTCATTCTTTTACTTTTGGCCCATTAATTTAGATTCGTATGTTATAGGTATTCTAGTTTTTAATCTTTCTTTTATAAGCACTGCCGTACTTGAATATTACTTTATGACCTCATATTGCTGGAAATTTAATGTGGATCTGGGACAAAGGGCAAAAGCCTGGGCTTGTGCTCTTATTGGTAATTTTAGGAGTGAAAGATTATTGACTCTCAGGAATATGCATCTGGCTTTTTAACCACTTACTGTTAGCTCTATGTTCTCAAAGGGTAACCTTATCCTTACTGGAAACTTCCTTTACCTCAAACTCTGTCTTTTCTCTTTGCAAGTAGGATCCTCTCTGGTTGTAATTAACAAGTTGGCTTCTGCTGGTATAGGTGGGAAGAAACCCCAGGGGCCAGTTTCTGAACCAACTTTTATTTGTTCTTTATCACAGGGTAGTCCAGAGTTCTTGTAATTTTAGTCAGCTGACCTGGCCTGACTGTTTTCCAGCATCATGGTATTATGGGACAGGCAAGGATCTACCATGTATTTTGAGGTTGAGAGAAGAAAATATATACATTCAGTTTTGTTATTCCATGCCTTTTCTGTACATGTGGATTTTCTGTGTCTAACTACAATTTGCTGTCTCCTCAAAACTCAACTAGGTTCAGTAACCTTCTCTGAGTATTTCTCAGTTTTTATGGGAGTTTCTTAGATCCATCATCCTCCACCTCATGCCTATGTTTTGCTAAATGGTTAATCCACAGCCTGTTAGAGTTGCCATTTCAGTGAAAGGGAAGTCTCCCCTTTCACTGCGATGGTGTTGATGCTTATGGGAAAATATAACTTTGAGTTTCCTAAACACTAACAGTTAATACTGACCAAATGTACAAAATGGCATATTTGTAGTTAATTTCATAGTATTTGTATCTACTTTAGTATTGGCGCAATACATAGTGATTAGTACAATTACAGCTGACCCTTGAACAACAGGTTTGAACTGCACAGGCCCACTTATACATGGATTTTTTTTTCAACAGTACACCATTGGTCCTGCTTATGCCTAGGGTTTCATGTTTAGGTTTTACATCCATGTTTCGCGTCTGGAGATTAAACCAACCATAAATGGAAAATAGTATTTTTGATACTCCACTTAGAATCTTCAGATGTAGAAGACAAACTTAAGTTGCACTTAGATTTTCAGCTGTGCAGTGGTGGGAGCCTGTAATCCCTATAGTTGTTCAAGGGTCAACTACAACCATAAAAATCCATAGCTTTCACCCTATCGGGACAGCAACCCTGTGGGTGACTTTAAATCTTTGGCGTCATTCTGAGAGGGATTTTTTTGACAAAGGAAAATTTATGCAGAGAAGGAAATCAGAATGATAAAATATGTAAAACTCTGACATATGTATAGCAAGTCCTCACTGAATATCGGACATAGGTTCTTCAAAACTGTGACTTTAAGTTAAATCAGGTATTATTAAACCAACTTTTCCAGAGGCTAATTGATATAAACAAAACTAAAGTTTCTATGTCATATTTCTGGCCACAAAATCATCACCAAACTTCTAAATAAAGACTCCAAACATGTCTAATATTAAACATGGAAATAAGTGTGAGCTATGCAACATTTAAGAAAGATTAAAAAAAAAAAAAAAACAAGTAGGATAATTTTTTTCCAAGCCACTTATTCCAGTTCAAGGTCACAGGTGGGGAGATCCTGTCCAAGTAGCTCAGTAAGCAAGGTGGGAATCCACTCTGACAGGATGTCTTTTCATCAGAGGGAGAACTCTCACACTCACTCAGAATGGTACAATTCAGACACACTAATTCACTTCACGTGTACATCTTGGGAATGTGGAAAGAAACTGAAATCCCCAGAGAAAACCCACCTGGGCATGGGTAGAACATGTAAACTTCACACAGGCAGTGGCCCCAGCCTGGAATTATTTTTTCTCATAATTGTTATAATGAAACAATGTTATTTGAGATCCTGCTATATTCTGCTATAGAACAGTTGAAGTAATTATCATGTTGTGAAAAGATGATTCAGAGGAAATAACATAATTGTGTTCTGAACTATATGAAAGCCTATCACATAAGAAGGAAAGACATTTCACAAGATAAATCAAAGTAAACAGTAATAGTCATTAGAATACCTTTAATTGTTAAATGAATGTATGTGCATGGTGCATAGTTGTGGGGGTATCTAGAGAGGCTGGGGCTGAACAAGGAAAAGAGGACCTTGACAATGGAAGTATGAGCTTCGATGGGTGTGCTAGGGAGGCAAGTCCCTCACAGCAGGAGACTGTTTAAAGGCTTAATGCACAGGGTTACCATCCACTTGGCTAAGGGGGGTGGGGAAGCAAAGGGATTCCCAGAGGGAGAGGGACCAGAATAAGAGAGACTGCTTGTGTATCTAGGTGATGGCATTCAGCAGCACAATGGAGAAGATCTGGGTCACAGAGCTCCAAAGGACAGCAGCAGCTTAGAGACTTTATAATGTCTGGCTTATCTTATCTATGGCTAGCAGATGCTGGGTGTAATTTCACAGGGTAAAAGCAGGCAGACTCTAAATATCTAAAACTCTGCTTATTTGGGTTTTAAAACAATTGATTCTGTAAAAAAAAAAAAATGAGTTTGACACTCATGGGCTTTTGAGCTAATGAGTCAGCCTGCTGTAAAGAAATAAATAACCAAAGGAGCCAATATACAGAGGCCACCTTTAGCTTGTTTCTATAACAATGCTAAAGACATTATTTTATTTATATAATTTCAAGAAAGATAGTTTCATTGCAGAATTGGAACTAGAGTTTTCCTAAAATGGAATGACCGGCTTTAAAAGTATTACAGAAGAGGTTAAGTAGAGATTAGATTAATGTAGAATAAATTCCTTTTCAGATCACCTTTGTGACCATATTTAACACATATAGTAGCATATGTCTCTAAATCAACCAAGCTACCCTTATGAATAGTAAACATCAACAAAATTTCATCACTAAACCTTTTTTTTTAATCACAAAAAGATCTCCTTAATATTGTTTTTTGAGTCAAGAATTTAGCAATTCCTAGTTCTATATAAATACAGGTGTGTGTATGTGCATAGTAAATTCTATCAAATTGTCAATATTCAAGTATTTTAACTAAACTCATTGGGGCATTTTTGAAGTTTTAATTTCACCTGAGTTTAATAAAATCTAAAACAAAATTCCTTGACATAGAGTATCTATTAGTGCCTTTCATTATTTTGTATGTTATATTATGGATCCTAACATAAATGACTCTGAAAGTCTACTATTTTTTTTAATTACACAAAATATAGCATGTAGATCTATTAGATTATCTACCATAGGTATATTTATGATTAAAATTATACAGAAAACCCACAGTGTTTTATTTTTCAGTGAATCCAAGATACCATACATAAGTGTATGAATACATAATAAAGTATGTGATTATATTTTCAGTCATATTACTTCTTACTGTAACACAATTCTAGTGTTTTCTTTAATTATTATAAAGCAATATAACGAGCAGCCAGTAGTATACAATCTTACCAAAGTTTGTCAAATTTTAGTAACATCAAAAACGTTTCAGTGTGCATTTTACAAAAGAGCATCTTGGATTTCAGGAATACTAGTTTTAACAAAGACCATGTCTTAGTAGTTTTAACCTGGGTTGTAAAAGACATTGCAGTCTTACTCATGAATTTGACATAAACATCATGTAGCAGAGCAAATGATTCTAATAGCTGTCAATTTGGCAGTGCATTAGCTAAGGCTAATACCTTCTTTCACATTATAGCAGGAAATATTTTCTAAGTATGGCTAGCTAGAAGAAAATTGGGTATCCTACTTTAGAAGACAGCTGAAGCAAAATTTGGTTTCCATGAGAAAAAAAGGATATAAATATATATATATATTTAAATTCATGTTTTATTAAATATATATAATCTAATTTTATCAAAGAAAAATATTCTTAAAAAAAACAGTAACTTCTTATTATTTCTTGATTTCTACATAGGTAGAATTAATGGGAGAGATATATTGACATCTAGCTGGAAAAGGTATAGTTAAAATTATAACCTAATGAGATACATCTCTGAGTAGCACCTTGTCATTCATTGATTATAAGAATTACATTTTTATAAAAAATATCAGTGGCTATAATGTATGTGACATGGCTGCCTACACTGCAAATCTACCCCAACTTTAGGGTTGTTATGCTTTGCTAGCTAACAGATTATTTTGAAGATCCAATTGTGACTGTAATGTTTTTTCCTGATTTACCACTGCAGTGGTTTAGCATTATCCTAAGCATGGTGCCACTGGGGGGCACAATTGACTGCCATCAGCGCCAGGAACCATATTTTCACACAGAGAGGAAGTGTTTCTCCTCCAGAGTTGGAACTAAAGCCAAGGACTTCACTCTGATTAAATCAATTTAGGTTCCTAAACATGTTACTCTATGCAAGGAATGGGAATATCGTGCTAGATTTAGGCCAGTTAGAACCCATAGTGATGGAACTTACTAAATTATGATCAAGAATTTAACCATTAAGCATCATCCAAAAGTAAATATAATTTTTGTTATCTTTTCTAGGTACTAAATTTTATCCTGTCTTTCTATGATTCATTGTCTTAACAAGAGTTACTCATATTGTAAAATCGTTTCTTAAAGGTATTTCTGGTTGTTCAAGCTCAGCTTTTAGTAATATAGAAATAAAATATTTATTTATTTCTATACTAGTCATAAACAGGCATTTCTCTAACATTCTTTTCTGTTTAGCAAAGTTTCCATACTAATCTGATATTGTCTAGAAATATTAACACACGGTACCCAGGGGCATATGCACCCAGACTGGTGCGCTCTGGAGCATCCATAAAAGCAATGTTGCTTTGAATTGTTGCTGAACCTCTTGGCCTTATGTTCTCCACTGACAAAATGAAAATAAAAATACCAAACTCAGAGTTGTTGATATTTACACTGTATTGTATTTGAAAGTACATAATCTTGGCAGGTAATGTTTGTGACAATCTTGTAATCTGTTGGTGGAAGTCTAAAATGCTAAAAATGTTTTAATTGATATTTAGCAATACACATGTTTTAAAAAATATTCATATGCTTCGAACCAGCCATTCCATTAATTAGGAATTTACTTGGCAGATATAATTAGAAATTTACACATACATTTCTATAACTAGATGTTTATTGCATTTTGTGTAAGCACTATTTTTTAATTACAAGAGATTGAAGGCAAAATAATACATACCCCTTCATAGCTTTTATTCATAGTCGCATTAGCCAGTTTTACTATGGGCATAGCACTTTTATAAGCCAAGTTTATCTTATTTATGTGTTTTTCTGTTTGCTATCTCCCCAATTAAAATGTAAGATCTGTGAGAAAAGGGATCTTATCTACCTTATTTCTTGCTGTATCTTCAATGCTCAGAACAGAGATTGCCCCTTAGTAAAACGGTCAATAGGCACAATTATTTAGTAAAGTTACAAATATGTAAACATTTAATGAGGTCGTAAATGAGTATTTAACAATGTGAGAAGGCCATGCAGTGACAGGTGAACAAAGTATAAGTAGACTGTGCTGTGATATCAATTTTGAATTATTTTTAGTAAATATTTTGTAAATAATAGTTACTCGGGAAGATTTTGATTTTCCCATTCACATGTTCCATAATTTCAGATTTGCTACAGTATATTTTATTACTTTTGTAATAGAAAGTGATTACAATGCCAGCTATAATTTTTGTGTTTTACTTGTATTCCTTCCTCATCTACACTCAACATTTTAGCCAATATGGCATCTAACAGGCCCCTAAGAAAGGAGTCAGAGAAGTAGTGAGTTTTAATTAGGGGTTAGGACAATCTGGTGCTTACTTGGGAAAGCCATGCTTAGAGTAGGCCTGGATAAAGCCAAGTCATGTATGGATCCAAGAAGCAAGGAGAGAACAGAAAATCACTGGCTTTCCTGCAGCTAAAGTGGAAGTAGGATCTGAGTAAAACTAATGTGTATCTCAACATATATTTCCTCACACTCAGGGCTGTTATTTGAACTTATGACAGTATATAATTTAACATGATTCAATTACATAATTTAGTTATTTAATGATCACTGACTCTAGGCAAGACACTGTCATGAGACCTAGAGATACCAGGATAAAGAAGAGAGAAGTCCTGCCTTAAAAAACTTGGAGACTGTTTGGGACAGACAGGTAAAATCAAAGAAATCACAGGTTGGGCTCATGAATAAGATAATAATGTAGGTGTATGCTAAATAGGGTGATAGCAAAGGGGAAAAGAAAAGTACTAAGACAAACCAAGTATATGCATTTTTTTTTTAAATTAAGTCTGTTTTAACATTTAAATTTGCTATTTTATACTTCCTCTCCATTGCTTTGGGGTTATCATTCATTTCCAGAGACTCCTGAATGTAAATGGTAAGTACTCAATAAGGTCAGTGAGAATCGAACGGTTTTTATAGATATCCCTCCCCCAGTCCCCATCCTCCACATACCTCCTCACCGTCCTGAACTAGAATTTTATCATTTTGGAAATCTGCTTCTTAGACTATTTGTTTTCTTACTAAGATAACCTCCCTTCCTCATCCCATCCTCCACACCCTGGCCCCTCTGGTCCATAATTCTTCTCTGGCTCCCAGTTCACATACCAATGCATCTAATATGTTTAATTGTTCCCATGCATCCCTCAAAAAAGCAAATTCTGAAAACTATAGCCCACATGCCGAATTCTGTTCTCCTTCTGTTTTATATAAATAAAGTTTTATTAGGACACAGGGACTTCCAATAATTTAGGTATTACTTGTGGCCACTTTTGCACTACAGTGGTAGCAGAGCTGAGTAGTTGCCACAGAGACTATATGACCCCCAAAGCTTAAAATATTTCCTATCTGACTCTTTATAGAAAGTTTACATTCCCCTTGTCTAGGCCATCTGGATATTTTAAAAAACATATTAAATAATATTCTTTAATCAAATATAGGTTCCCGCTCCTCCCCTCATACAACTTTAAAGATCAATCCAAGACCAAAAGTCTGAAAGTGTTGCTCTTAGGTAAATATTCATGTTTTCTTATTCCAATGAAAATTAGAGAGCTAGGAAAAAGATCCAAATAAGTGATATAAAAACATCACTTTTAAAAATGTGTAAATGAGAGTTAGACATTTAGAAAGCTGTGGGAAATTTTGATGACTCTACTGACTTTTAAAAACTATATTCAAATTCAGATTTAAAATTGAGTGGTTATGAGAGTGTCTAGGTATCAATATGACAGATTTAAACATGAGAGCTTAAAAAGCAATACCAGCACTGAGAATTGAGTTTTGTATGAGATTTGACCTTAAGTTTATATTTAAAATCAGTTATTTTGAATGCAAAACGTTGTTAAATTTATTTTAATACTGCTCCAAACATAATTACTTAGGATTCATTAAAATTCTATAAGTGGAGCAGAAACACATAAAGCAGTTGAGCTAATTTCATAATCAAAGTTTTATGCCAACTGTGGTATACATTTGATTGTATTGATTCTGAGATTCCTCTATGGCACCACCCCTGCTGAACTGCACGCATCTTTCTATAAATACAATCTGTTTTGAAGGTGTAAGTCTTTTAGTTATTTTCTAAAGTTTGCCAAAGGGGCATGTTCATCTGCCAAAATGAAAAACTTGGGACAATTTTTGTGCCTCTAGGTGGCTCTAAAATGGCATGTCACCATCTGCTACTGGGCATGTACTAACAATAAACATTTAAAGTGTTGTATCTAGTTTTACAAGATTACAAGTATTATGAATTTTTATCTACTTTGTAGCCATAAAGGCACACAGGTAAAATACATACACACATACAGATATGCATATGCACACATGCAAAAACACAGAAAATGGAACTTTTACATCAACTGCTTTAGTTATGAAGTTTAAGGAGAGAATTATTTTATTATAAAGTAGTGCTTTATGTATGTGAAGGAAGATGAGTAAAATAAAATTTACACCAATATCTTCTCAGATAGATCATTTCTATTTGATCTCTCATTCAGTGATACTAAAATTAGATTCGAAATTTGTAAAAATTGAAATAAGAAGAAACTTTATCTGGCTACATGCTCATTTAGATTTCTATACTTCATAATAGGTAATCAGAACTTTCTTGAAAAAATATCTGTCAACATTGGAATCAAAGTTACATGATAAAAATAGTTTGCTTCCTTGTATGAAGAATCCAATAGAATGAATTACACATATGAAGAGGGATGAATGAAGTAGATTCCTATCATGGACTTGCCATGATTCAGTGTCTATAGTATATACATATTGGTTTGAATTTTGTTTTTCAATAAGAACATGAGGTGCAATTTTTTTTGAGGACCTTTTAAACAATTTTATTTTATAATACAGACCTAAAAGTGCACTATTGCAAACTAAGCACAGCCACTTAACATCACCCAAAATAAGACACAGGATATTATTAACATCCTACAGAGGTTCCCAACCCCCTGGTCTATGGACTGATACCAGTCAGTGGCCTTTGAGGAACTGGGCCTCACAGTAGGAGGTGAATGGCAGGCCACCCAGCAAAGATTCATCTGTATCTGCAGCGGCGCCCCAGGGCTAGCATCACTGCCTCAGCTCCACCTCAGATCATCAGGCATTAGAGTCTCATAGGAGTACTGGTCCCTGGTGCCAAAAAATATGGGGACCGCTGCACCTTTTTATGCTTTTCCAAACTCTACTCCCCAAGAAATGGTTGTTGTTATCCTACTGTGACAGCCTGGGTGAATTTTGCCTGGTTTTGCATATTAAATAAATGTAATAATATATTATAAGATACATTTAAAAAATATTTCCATGAATACATGTCTGTTATGGAAGCTATCATTTAAAAATCTATTTTCTATATACAATTAATTGAACACTGTTTTTTTTTTCTATAGTAGGTAACCAATGGTATAATCTATTTATTAAATAATCATTTATTTCCTCATTATTTAATAGCTCAGAAAATTTAAAAAAAAACGCTCAGTTTGTTAAAGGAAAAAAATCTCTCTCCTTGATTAGAAGAATTTTATAACATAGTGGCATCTGGTAATAATTCCGCCAGTGAATTTGAAATGATTGCTTTTTTGTTCACACTTTTACTTATTCTCAAAAATTTCTAGAGCTACATATTGTGTTCTTATTTCATTACTTTTGATGTATTCCTTTTGTAATCTGGAAAAGAAAACAAGCTGTGTTAAACTTTAAAGCTATGTCTCTAGTGGGAGTAGCTGCCAACTAATTGATGTTTTAGTGTGCTCTGGTAGTTGGGCTAAGATCTTTATATGCTGCATCTCATTTAGTTCCCCCACAACCTTATGAGCATAGAAAGAATATAATACTGCTATAATAATGAGAAAAACGAGACTTTATCAGTACAGCTGGATGTCATAGAGTAGAAATTCAAAGCGAGGTTCATCTGACCTCTGTGCCCTAATTTATATATTTGTGCATTGAGACTCAAATACCAACATTACAACCCCTCCATATTCATATGTAATTTGGTGAAAAACAAAAGATATTTTTGAAGTGTTGCAATATCCCCACCTTTAAAACTCGAAGCCACCCTACTTTATTGAGTATATACAGTCTAATCATATATAACAAAAGTTGTTTAAAAATGAATTCATAACTGAATAATATAATAACCATACTCTTCAATATTTATATACCTGCAAAATTCATATCCTTAGTACTACTAATATATCCAAATTTTTATTAGAAAAATAATATATGAAAAACATTTTATGATAGATAAATTTGCATAGTTTTATTACTAAATAGAACTCATTTGATTATCTGGTGGGTATTTACTACTAGATTTTATTGAATGCATATATTTTTCACTACAGAAATGTAATTATGTGCTATTTGCTTTTTATCTGAGAATTTGCATTACGTAGTAGTTTATTTGGAAGCTTGGCATGTTTAATTACTGCCCCCTTATTTTGGCAATTGGTTAGATGTTTCCTTCAAATAAGTCCGTTCCTCTTTTAATTTTCCTTCTGCTTCTGTCTCTCACTTCCTTCCCTCTCTCCCATTCTCTGGTCTTCATCATGATGTATTCATACACAGACACATACATACATATCACAACCAAGGGGATCCTTTTTTTCTACCTTTAAGATGATTATATGAATGAATGTGCTTTGAATTGCACATGGAAACATTGTATATACTTTCATGTTGTTCTTGTTTCCCACTCACATCTCACAGTTTTACTTATAAGGCCCTAGATTTCTTTGTTGATATATCCATATTCAATTATAAATAACTTTAACTTTCTCTCCTATATCTCCATTTGTTATAACCTTTACCTGACAATTGTCTTATATTTTATCTGCACCAAGTAGCTGACTTAAAAAAATATGTGTACAACCTTGATGACCAGGCTCATTTTATATTAATGGCCACAGATCCTAAATGAGCCCTCAATATTGCCAGGTTCTCCCAGCATAGTCTCCTGATAAAATCACCTTTACACTTTCCTACCTTCCTTATCTACATCATCTACACTCACCTGCTCATTCTTCCTAACCATTACAGTTTAAAAAGTTGCCCTTATGACCCACTTTGACGCCACAGATTTTATTATTCTCTATACTCTCAAAGGTTTTATTTCTACAATTATTGTCTTTATCATCAAAGCATCAATTCCTAACTCTCTGTAAGATTCTTTGTTTCAGCACACAAACCTACCATAATATCATCCATGTTAAAGAAAAACAACTTATCATTTATCTTATGACTCCCATTTCCTGTCGTCCTATTTAGCTGTGTGAGAGTGCGTGTATGTGTACACATAAATGTTCTGGGGATGTATTTCTTTTCTTCCCATTATCTCCTTAATTTACCCTAACTGAGGTCTAGCTCTCACATATTCACTGAAAACTCTCTCAAAAAAATAATCCAGAGTTTTCCCAAGTTCATGGTCACAACTCTATCTTTATCTTATTAGACACCTCTGCGGCAATTAAAACAGATGGCATTTTTTTCTGTTTTGAAATTTTTTGTTCTCTAAAATTTCATGACATCACACTGACCTGGTTTTCTGTCTATCTAATTGCTAGTTCTCTCTTTAGTTTCTCAAATCTTTTAGATTGCTTTGACCAACATATTTCCATATGTTCTAGTAACCCAGGTATCCCCACCTCCCTCAGTTATTTTCCTTTTTTCTTTTCTTTTCTTTTTCGTGTTTCTTGTATTTTAGTGGGTTTTCGGGCGTGGGATTTAGGGGAGGGCTGGGTAGGGTCTGGCGGGCGCGAGAAGAGGAATTCGTCTCTCTTCTCTTCTCTTCTCTTCTCTTCTCTTCTCTTCTCTTCTCTTCTCTTCTCTTCTCTTCTCTTCTTTTTCTTTTTTCTCCCCAGAGTAATAGCATTAGTGAACAGCTTTATATGCCATACATCGATGATTCTCAAATTTATGTACCAAGCCTACACCCACTGTCTCACTGAAGTCTCCACTCATGTGGAGAACAGACTTCCAAACCTAACATATCCCCTCAAATATCTTGGATGCCCAAGCCCTAAATATTATTTCTCTACAAGCCGTTTTCATTTTAGGAACTGAGATATCTAGCCTCCAATTCTGTAGAGTAAGGCCTAAAGTACATCCTTGATTCTTCCTTTCCTAACATTCTTGCTATCAGTAAACATTGCTGGCCGTATCTCTCTCAAACACATTTCTAAATGGACCATTTCTCAACATTTCTGCTGTACAATTATAAACCAAGCCACCATAATGCACTATCTGGACTACATAAACAACCTCCTAACTGATCTCCCCACCTTCTCTCTTAACCCCATACAACACATCATCCATGCTGCTATCATTGGTCTTTCTAAAACATAAATCAAATAATGTTATTTTTCTGCTTAAAGTTTTCCAATTATATTTTATTTCACTTACTATGAAATCTAAACTTAATGTGAGGTTGTACATTTCTTTGTCTATTGCTCTAGTATTATATCCTCTCATTGTCCTCTATTCTCTGAAATTTATTCATTCCTGGGGTTCCTTCCATTGATCTTATTTCTGCTGAGAATGTTTATTCCTCAGATATTTTCATGCTGCCCCATTCATTCTTCATGATGAAACTCAACTATTGCCTTCTGATCACCCTCAAATAAGTAACTGATCCACAGATTATATCTATCATACTACTTGTTTTGTCCACAACATTGTTTGGTAATTAAAGTTATGTATTTATTATATTTTTATGTGTTTACTGCTCCTACAAACAAATATCTGTAAACTCTTTGAAGGCAAGAACTCTGTTTCTAGTTCAATAATTATATTCCTGTTTCACTAATGCCTTGGACACCGCCAGGACCATAGGAAATGATCAATAAATTTAATTGCTTGACTAGAACAAAATAGATTAATTTTTCCTAGTATTTTTTTAAATTAAAAGTTCTATTTTTACTCACAACCTGCAAGATAATAAAATATTATCTGTCCTTGGTGATACTTATCTAATTATACTTACAGTAAAGAGAATTCTAGTTATTTACTTTTATGAATCTTTTTATGCAGTGCCTGTTTAGTTACAATATTGGATGTTTAGAAATAGAATTTCACGAGGAAAAGAGAAAGTTGTAGCTAGATATAGATCTCAGAGCTGGAAGCCTAGAATTTAATACAAACTTAAGAATGGCTTGTGGTAGAGAGTAGTTACTTTACCTTCCTGCAACTATTTCTCCTCTAATCTATTATACGGATTCAGTATCACCCAGTTCCCAACTTTGCAGAAAGGGATGTTTGAGGATTGATTAAAGCGAGTCTACAAGATTCTCTGATTTTACTTAAAAACATGTCATTAAAGAAGTAAAAATGATTTGTACATTATCATAATTAGGAACTTTTTTATTCCTTATCAATACTGAAGAATAATAAACAGTATTGGGATACAAGGACAGAAAGGTGGGAGTAGTCAGTTCCAGATACAAGCAATAAAGGATGGCATAGTCTATAGAAAATTTTTTAAATATAATAAAATTGGCTAAAAATTAGATTGTTTTTTATTATCAATTTGTGCTAGCAATTCTAAACAGTGACAATGATAAAAAATATAATTCTCTCAAATATTTTTGTTTTGATCTAAGTTCTAAACTATTGTTGCAGTTACTGGAAATTTTGAATAGTATAAGCTTCAAATTCACATATTTTATGCCTTATATTTTCCTAAATATTGTAATCTATATGGAAGTTGATATGGAGGACTCTCAAGTATGCAGTAGGACATAGGTACATCTATTTATTTTGAAAGTAAGTTCATATCAGCTGAGAATCAGACTAGCTCTCCACCTCCTTTTCTTTGGACCCGTGTGATTCCCAGTGAGAATCAGAGCCAGTGCTTAAATTCAGATAATTTTGAAAAGATTATTTATAAAGAGATTAATGGAATAAGGATTATTTTAATGTTTAACATAATAATTCAAATGTATTTTTACATTTAAACTATAATGATTTCAATTTACTTTTTCAATATTTTTATATAACAATAAATATAATCAATAATCTTTAATTTACAAAATGATTTTGATTTCAGGAAATGGTTTAGCAAAGAGTTCCTTTAAAGAAATGGAAATGATCATTTCTGAACCTTGTAGGCTTGGCGTGATGATTAAATAAGGTAATCTGTATGAAATTCCTTTGAAACTATAAAACATATTCAAGGCGAAGATGCTGATACAGCATATTATTACTGTTATTTTAAAGGAAAGGATTTTTTAGAAAAAATATTCATTTACACACACAATTTTTGAGAAACATCCATTATATAACCAGAAGAATAACAAGACAGCTCATTTTCATCTACAAAATGGGTCAAACATTTTTTGAAGTTAGACATTTGAATAGAGAGCACTTTTTCAAAGGTTATTTTCATTTTTTTTTGGCTGAATAATTATGTCCTTTCTTCCAAATTAATTCTATTTACTTGACTTTTGGATAGTATATGCAACATATTAGCTACTTTTTTCTTGAGAAGAATATGAAGCACCAGTTTATTAATGCATATAATTCTCCAAATCATCTGGGATTGTCCTAAAACAGTCAATCACCAATATAAGTCAAAAAAAATATTGTAGCACTTGAGATAGCAAATTATACCTCACACAAACTGCCCCATGTAATTCCAAGGAACGTGTTCATCTGCTCAAGTATTATCACAGAGGCATCTCAGGTTGTAGTTTGTACTTCTCAGCCCAGTAAGACATTTGACTGCACAGTCAGTACAATACTACACAAGCAGGGGGTAGGGACTTCATTTAAAATTCAGGAAGTTGTCAATGAAAACTCAGGGGGTGGCCAGATACTGACAGTGTATCAGGGCAAAGCTGAAGCATTCTTGGAAATGAAATCCATATCTGAGATAGTGTCATATTTTGATATTCTCTATTTTTATTATGAAGAAGAAGCCTTTCTGTTTACTTCAGATTTTCAAAAACAAAAAACAAACAAAAAAACAAAAGAGTATAAAAGCAAGAAAGAAGAAAGAAAATAAATATAATGAAGTCTATGTCTGCAAAGTAGATTATTTACCTGTATTTTCCAGAAGTACAGAGACAAGTCCAATTTATAACTATAAAAGAGTGTTGTAATTGGAAATGTTTCAAAAGCTAGCTCTCACCTGAATCCCAGAGGCACAAAGTGTTTATAGAGAGTGCTGCATGCTCAGTTCTTATTTATAAACCTGGCAATTTCTTCTAACAGAAAAGTAGGCAAAGAGGCAGGTGTAAGATTCCGATTGCCTGGAGTTTATTTAAATAGTCTATTTACTTTTCTGTTGAGTATAATAAAAGGTATTTACCACAGCATATGTCACATGACAAGGCACTTTTGATGTCTTAGAAATTGCTATGTTTTGGGAGAAGAAAGACTTTGGGAACTAAATCTTCATTAAAGCTGTGATTTAACTAGCAGTTTTTGTCAGCGTACGAGCAGTCTCAATTAAAACCAAATGAAAGCTTTTTATTAACTTGTCTCTTTAGATTTCAAATAAATAGTATCTCTCTACACTACCCTCACAAAAATTAGTATTAAACAATTTTAGTATCAACTTAGTGTCAATATTTTTGAGAAGGTGATTCTTTTTGAGTAATTCATTTAGCTCTCATAAATCATGAACACATATTGTAGTGATGGAGAACAATTTGGCTAACGCATTTCTGAGTGGAAGGCCATGGTCTGATAATAATGCACTAGGATAGTGGCCTTTGACCATTATTTGAATAGATTGCACTAAGGCAATAAATTATTTTCGTTTTGGAATAACAGGGTTGCACATCTTCCACGCTGTGCCTCACCTGGTTATTATCACGAACCCCTTAATTCTGCAACAAATTATGTCAAATGGAAAGGGCTTTATAATGATGACATTCAGGTAATATTTCCTGATAATGAGGATGTAACACTTGCTGCCGCAACAGATGTACTTCCTGCTGGTATTCTTTATGTGATGTTGCCTGCAGTTTTGCTTATTGCCCTTAGATGCAGGAGGTTTTTGTATATGGTCTGACAGGTGGATGAAGATAATATATTCTGTGAAGCACTTTTAATGCGAAGAATACATCATCTATCATATGTGAACTTCGATTGGTTTTATTCTCATTTTCTTATTCCTGGTATAATTAATCTTCTTCAATTAACAATGTGTTAGATCGATCATTGGCTTTTAATCAAGAGAATTTACCACCTTAAAACAACATAAATCTGATTTTGTATCCCATGACTCCAATGAGTTTTAGCCAGTTAGGTTGACTACAAAAATACTTTCATGGTATTAAAATGACTCTGTGCTCTGTTTCCACCACCCACGGGAACCCCTCGTAGCTCTGGGCATCTTTCCAGAGGAGGAGTCCATGCTTAACACCTGGTTTCCTCACTTCTCAGCAGTCTCTGAGGGAGGCACAGAGAAATGCCAGAGGCGATGGGGAGTATAGACAGCATATAAAGGTTTTATTTGAACCAGACAAAAGCTAGAGTTTAAACAGAAAATCTCAGAAGAGAAGGATTCTGACTTGTGTCATGTGGAAATGAAAGGGAAAAATCAAACAAATCAAACAAATGCCTGTATCAGACTGTGTGTTTTTATTGAGCTAATTTGTAATTGAATTGAATGTGAGATATTTGAGCCTAATAACATGACCATTTGAATTTGATGTCATCTATGAACTCACAACTTTTTAGTGTGGATGTAGTCAGATTGTCTTTTATGTACGTATACGTATGCATGTGTGTGTATGTGTTTGCGTATGATTATTTTTTGCAAATATAGCTATCAGAAAAAGCAAAACCATACTGTGGAAGAGGTTATGAGATGCATGCAGGTTTGTTTTAGCTATCTTAGTGATGTTAGACAACTAAGCTAAGTTATAATATTTGCCAAATAAGTCTGGGTATTTTAAACAAATTATTTCTTTCTTTATAATGCATGCTTTTCTACCTTACACACACACACACACACACACACACACACACACACACACACACAATCAGAATTCCTGATGGTATTTTAACATGTATGTATGTCATTTATGTCGTGGCAATGAAAAAATAAAATTAGATATATATAGAGAGAAGGAGAGCAGGAGAAGGAAGGAGAGGAAGAAAGGGAGAAATTATGTGTTAATGTAGAACTGAAACTGGAAGGAGTCATTTGAACTTGTTAGGTTATGTATTCATTCTATTCAAATTCATTTTCATCTTCTGAAAAATATGCGGTTCACACATTATTCTGACTGTTTCACCTGGTACAAAAATTAGATATTGCTGACTCTGTCTTCCTTGATGAGACAATATCAGCACCAAGTAACATCCTCTGTGCTGATTTTTAAGAGTAGAGAGTAATCAATTGGCAAGCTTAGGTGTCTTAACAATCGAGTGCTGGCATTAGTTACCTGTTCATTTTATTTTATTTTGCCTCATCATCCCTTTCAATTTTTTTAAAAATTATTTCCTTTGCTTTATCTTTTATGGTTTTTTTTTGAATGACATTTTTAGTTTGTCTTTGATGAAAATAGACAGCTACTTATACTGAATGATTTGGAATTTTACTGACCAGAAATCAGACAACTAAGATTATGGTTTAAGATCCATGCTCTCTCTAAATCTTCATGATTATTTGATTCCAGAATGGGGAGTACATAACATATGAGGAAGCAAATTAAGGCCCTATTCCATAGGAAATCAAGCAGTGAAGTAGTGGATCTCAGGGGCCTGTTCCCTAACTTTTAGTGGCATCGACTGGGGAATGTTGATTAAGAGGACTCTTGAGTTCTGTAGCCATGGCAATTTACTAAGGGATAGCATTCAGCAGTGTGACTATGCTCAGGTCCACCCCTCGGACACTAATGTGGGCCAAATTAATTCCAATGATCTAGTTTTAAATTTAGAATGCATTTTTCCACACAAGCAATATTTTGAATCAGATTTTTAAAAACTGGTACTGTAATTAGGAGTTCGGTAATTGACTATGATACTTTTCATTTTTTGCTTTGATGTTAATAATAATCTAAAAATGTTATAATGAAATATAGCCGGCAAATTCCAGTATGTGTATTTCTGTATGAATTTGTGATGATGTTGGTACCATAAATTATATCTTAAATATCTTGTTCCATCCACACTAGATAAAGGAAAAATCATTTAAAAATGTTCTATATTAATAAGGGTTTAAAATATTTGGAAAAGTAAGATGGTAGGAAAATTGCTGTATACATACAGCACATGTAGCACAGTATTATGACATATAGCATATTCTGCCATACTCATATTAGAAGGCTGTGTAGATTCAGGTAAGCAGCATTCATTATTTGACACTTCATGTTATACTTAGTTTGGATTTTGTTGTCTTAATACATTTTTATTTAACTTGTAATTTAAAATTTTATAAGACCTATACTGTGGTGTGATTGTACTTAGTTTTAAATCTATATATAATTAAGTGAAATGTGATTAAGACATTTTATGGCAGTACTGGGAATATGAAGGAGTTTTTTTTTTAATTATTTTTTTACTTTTCAATTATAATTGATATTCAATATTAATTTATACGAAAGAATCTTCTTTAAAACATTTACTATATTACTCAAGTTTGGGATGATATTCACAGAGTACGATACTTAAAATATATTTTGACATAAATAGGTATTTGAGAGCTATGCTGATGCTTTAAACATCATTTGGAATACTATTTCTGCAGGAAAATGTTAAAACTGTTGTGCTGATCCTATTAAAAACACAAATATTCTATGGTTTTACCCAATCTGAAATACTTAAAAAATGAAAAATAAATTTAAAGAAAAGAGGTATCTGTCACGAGACCCCTTAATTAAAAAAAAAAAAAATTGTAAACTGAATTATAATGTAAAATCTAACTTGCTTACTGTGATAGTAAATGATACTTTATTGGAGTATAATAGAGGAACTATTTGCTCTGGAAAGTCTCTCATTTAGATCATTTAGATAACTGTTCATACCCTTTCCTCCAATCCTTAGTAACATTGGTCTGCTACTCAGGGCCCCACTGCCAATTTGACTCCAAGTATTTTTCTCCAAATATTAAAAAGAAACTAACAAATAAACCAAACAAAAAGATAATAACACTTAGCAAACATATTTGTTTGAATGTTTATTGTCTTTCTCTTCGAAAATGATCATGCGTTTTCAACAACGGCTGGGTTTTTGTGTCCATCGCTTGGCCATCAATAATAGGGTATTTGCTGCCTGACAAGTAGAAAATGGGAGCATGTTATATCACAGACTCAGCCTTTGCCCACACCTCACACTAACCCCAACTCCTGTTCAATAGGAATGTTTTTATTTTCAAGTAATGTGCAAAAGTTTGTATTTTTGCTAAAAGTTAAAGTTTTGTTCAATTGTTTTATTTATTGTTAATGAGTCTCATCTATATGGGTTTTCTCATATTAGATAAATCAAGATATTATGCACTGGTTAGACTGTTTCTATGGGTACATAGATGGTTATCAGGTTTTTAATTGTTACTATCCTTGACCATCTAGATTAGATATAGATCAGCTCTATTTAGAATATCCTCTTGTTTATTTGTGTTTTCCTCATGGTTACCAACAGAAGATTTATTAATGATTTTACTATTTCCTAAGTGACATATCTGTACAACTATAAGGTATAGTACTATGAAATGTTCTTGGTAAAATCTAATTCACAGCTAGCTGGTTTGTGATTAAGTAACACAACATTTATTGGAAAAGGACAGGCAAAGTGTCTTAGCATGGGGTCTCCTGAAACACACTCTGACACAAAGATTCCAGTGTAAGTTGTTTACTTGAGAGTTGATCCCAGAAAATAGGGCTAGCCAAATGGAAATATCGGGACTGCAAAGTCCTCAATAAAGCACACGTTATGAAGCCTGCTATCGCGGTGGGTTACTGGAGTTTATACTCAAGAACAAACTCTGGAAAAATGTATTAACACATATTTCAAACTTATCCCACTTACAGGGGGAGGGAGCTGAGGTATTTGTGCACAGACTTCTGTCAATCATTAGCTGAGGTCTTTTAAGGGAAGGTGTTAATTTTCTGACACCTCCTGATTTCCTAAGTGGACAGAGTAGCTCTCAATTATTCTAAAAAAACAAGCCCTTTAACAGAGAGATGTGCATATCTAACGTCTGGAAATTGGGAGCTCACTGAGTGGTCCAAGGGATATAAGTGGAGCTCAGATAGTGATTACAATTCTTGGTGTCAATTTTCTCCCAGTAAGAAAGGAAGAAAATAAAGAAAGGAAGGAAGGAAGAAAAAAGGAAGGAAGGAAGGAAGTAAGGGAGGGAGGGAGGGAGGAAGGAAGGAAGGAAGGAAGGAACGAAGGAAGGAAGAAACATTTTTTTTAATTTAAGGAGTATTTTAAGGCTTAAAAATACTTTAAAAATATTTTTAATATAATTATTTAAGAAATACAAACATAAACCCTAAAATGTTATTAAATTGCTTTCATGAGTATGACCTTTTTGTAAAATAACATGTGCTTCTTAATCATGGTGTATTTTATTTCTGAGTTACTTCCAACATAATTCATAAGATAATAATACGATTTATTCAGATTCTAATGCAATAGTTGTCATGAAGTTCTAATTACAACTGTTGAAGGGATGGCAGAGAATCTAAGCATCTATTCACTGAGCATTACTTCTTGAGAAAAAGAAAGTTCCCTGGAAACCAAACAAGGAAGTAAGAAGCCACTTTCCCCCCTTATTTATTATACAGATATTGAAGCTATTTTGGGTCTGGGTATATAAGTTAAAATTTATTTTCATTGCTTCTTCTTGGCTCATTCCAAGTAAACAGAGAATACCAAATAGACTTTAAATGGTTGCCTTTATTTTGAAACTCTCATATATGGAAAATAGAGTAGTTAAAAAGCCAATCACCTCAAAAAGATTTTGTCCAGTGGAAAACCTATAAATGATACTCTATGCAAAACCTCCTTCCTGGCTTCTATTATTCCATACTCTTTGCAAGGACTAGTAAGAGTGGCTTCTTAACATAGGCCATTTCAATTTCTCAAGTGTCACATGTTTATAAAAAATTGGTTTACAAATTAGAAAATGATAAGTAACATGTCAGTCAAAATCACTTGTCTAAACCGATACCCTAGCAAGTTGCAAATCTGAGAGCATAGTTTTGACTTAAAAAATACTTTAAAAAGCATTTTCAAATTTTCCTATTTAGAAATTACTAAAAATAAATTAGAAGATTTAAATAAATCCAGTTGTAAAATAAATAAAAGGTCCGTATGATATTTCAGTCCAGAAGGGCAGTCTCAAAAATAAAATGATTAAAATAATATGTATTGAAATTAAAATGTCTTTTCCAATTGTGTATACTCATTCTCTCCAAATATAAATATACCTTTCTGTGGTAGAAATTATGTTTTATAATTACTTTTATTCTTACAAAGAATAAAATGCTTTACAAAGTGTTAACACTTTACGTGTTCTTAAGTAAGCTTATTATTTAAGTGTAACATATTTGAAAAAGTGTACAAATTGTGTTTAGATCCAAAACCTTTCACAGAATGAAGCTGAGAACGTAGCTAGCACTCAGATCAAGAACTAGAACATCATCATTAAACTATATCTCCTTTGAGTCTCTTCTCCATTTCTACTTTACTCATGTATTTGATGGTCAAAACAAGATAAAAAGATGTCTATACTTTGATTATGTATGGTTAATTATAATATTATATAATATATTAGGAGGTAAATATCATACATATTATGTTATTCATATGGAATTATTCATCTTAAGTCATCCCTGATTTATTTATCAAACATATATTGGATACCTGCTTTTAGTCACTGGACCTATTGAAAAAAAGGGTAATCTTGGCCTCACCATTTATGACATCGATGATAAAAATGAATAGTGTGCCCTTCTTTATTTGCATAAATTATCAGATATGCCATCAAGAGTGATATCTTTCTATAGTAAAGTTTATGGCTTTGCATTTGGAGACACTTAGAAATTATAATGATCTCATTATGTATCTATACAATATCACACGAAAAACATTGAGAAAGTATTATGAGGTGAAAATAGTAAGAAACTAAAATTTTTTCAAACTTATTGAATACTTTTTACTCTAATGTCAATGTGTGTGTGTGTGTGTGTGTGTGTATAGTGCATGTTTTTGTAATTGCAGACATGAGAAGAAATCTTTGTAAAATATTGATGTTTTAGATTCATAGGAAGATTTAGTTTTTTCATTAAGTAACAGTAACATTGACATCACCCTATCTATTGCATTTTATAATAGAACATTCTTAAATGAATAAACTTCTGCAGAGTTATTGGCAAAGAGTACAGATAAAATATTATATATAATTTTAATTTGTTTTAGAGCCTAGGAGAAGTAAACATAAAATCTTTAGTGGTTTTGTTACTTTTATTGGATTTTGGGGGATTTACATGTCACCTATGCTTGAAGACTCAAGTGAAGGTGTATACATATATGGGAAGATGAAGGAATACATTAGTAATGAAAAATAATTTGTTTTGGGGAGATGCTGTTATAAACCATTAGATATAAAGCATCTTTTTCTCATAAGGACCGCTTGCTTAATGCATATTTTTTTTTTACATACTGGCTACCTTAAATATTTACAGTGAAATGGTTGACTTTGAGGAGTTCATTTATCTTTGAATTATTTTCTTTACTCTTTTTTGCTTTTTCCAATGTGTTTCCACTCAATCCTCCTTGGGTGGAATCATGTTTTCCTTCTGTTTTTTCATCGGGCACATGTTAAAAAAAAAAAAAAAGGAGAAGAAGAAAGAAAAGAAGAGAGTTTCTGTGACTATTTCATCCAGTTGCATAAGTATGGAAGGTCAGATCTCAAGAGAAATGATATCTGTCTTGAGATTACCAAATAAAAAGTAGGCCATTACTCCTTTAAAATAGCTGCTCAGACTCTGGCTTTTAAATCTGATCTAAAGCTAGGTAATTCGAAGAATAGGCACAAGTTTGTGTGTCTGCATGCAGTGGAAATCCCCTAGCCATCATTCTGTAAAGGTGTGTAAACAGAGATTTTCATTGCTCAATAAATCATGAAGGGGTTCACGATAAACTTAGTGCAGTGTTCCGTGGAAAGATTCCTGTAAGTTTCATAAATAGCCTATAAAATCTAGAGTACATGTAAAAGTATGGTAGCATCAGAAACTAGTATGGTCGATATAATGTTTGTTATATTTATCAATGTATATTATTAGTACATAATGGCTTTAGCATCAACAACCTGTATTGATAGTCAGAACCACGGAAAGGATATATTATCTGTGCCTTGATATTCTTTTGTGTATATTCATAGAAAAAAGTCACAGCTGAGTTGCTAATTCTATGCCCCATGCAATAAGCTGCTGAGTAATAAAAAAACATATCTACTTTTTTGCCAACTATTGGCAATAATATACACTTGTTAACCTGCAATTGATTGGTAGAAAAATTTTTATATAAGATCCGCTGAAAACATTTAATTTTGATTCAGCATATATTTATTGAGTACCTGCTTTATGACAACCACAGTGCTCAATACCCAAAGCATAGCAAGCAATATGAACACAACCACTTACTTCAGGGAGTTTATAGAGTAGTGAGTAATTTGGTCAGGAAAAAGCTATTGAAATGGTGTTGTAAATGCTATGAATTATGTATAAGCACCTAGACTATAGAAAATTTACTAAGAAAGTTCACATATAAAGCTAGATATAAACAATGACTTGTAGTTAGCCAGGTTAAGGGAATAGAGACTGGCTAGGGGCAGATGGGCGGGGAATGGAGGACTGAAATGGGTAATGTGCCCAGTAGAGGCAGCTTGTGCAAATATCAGTAGGAAGGAGAGATAATGACATTTTCACATTACATTGGAGTGGCATATGCTGTCTTATTTGGTGACAGAGATGTGCCATTAACTAAAGACTGAATGTCAGGCTAATGAAATGAAACAAAGATTGCTACAGAAGTGAGCAAATTTCTTACTAAGAGATCAATTAATTTTTTGAGCTCCGTTTTATATTTCTTTAATTTTACAGGGATAAATTCAGTGTTATGCTTCAACATATTATAGTATAAGGATTGTTTACATTTTGATTATCAGGTTAGAATATTTAAAGTTTGGCTTTTCTTCTTTACACCATAATGCCAAATAATTAAGGTTCAGGGGAATAATAGCGATTATGTAAAGTGTAATAGTCACTGTGCTTAACCCTGGAGATATAAAGGTATTAGATATGGTCTGTGCTCTTTAGTAACTTGTAGCCTATAAAATATAGAGGTCTAATTAGCCCTATTTTTTACTACTCACAAACATTTCCAAACATTTTATTGTAGATATTCCTAATTAGAAAAACTATATTCTTGTTCTGATGCCAGGGTCTCTTTTAGTTCTTCGAGACATTGCCATTCTTTTATGACTATTCTCTAGAATAATACAAAGGTAGAAGAGGAAACATGAGGAACTGACAAATAATTTGAATGATGATATTCATTATCATAATTTCCGAACTGCATTTTAAAAATAGCATTCTTAGAAATACAGTGTCTTCTTAGATGTTTCTGGTAATAACATTTTATTTCCTCTGAGGTAAGTTTTACTATTGGTTTTTCTCTTTCATGCTACAAATGCTTCGTAATTCTTGCTTATGCATTGTTACAAAGAGTGGAAAGCTAATTGGTGGTTGTTAGAATGCTTATGAGCACAGTGTGCAGACTGGAAAGCTTTGACAGGGAAATGAGTATTATGCAGTTGTCTGGGAATGCCACACTGGTGGAGGCTCTTCTTCTGGGATTCCCAAACCCCACCTGTTTCTCACTTTTCCCAGATTATTCAATTATTATAAATTTCTTAATTTCTTTCCAGTTAAGTATTTAATTTTTTTTATTTGTTTGTTTTTGCATTTGTTTTTGAAGAAAATATCTCTGGCTCTCTGGCAGTCAACATCTCTGCATATGTACAATATACAAAAGTGGAACTGAAAATGAAATACTCAGCCTTCGAATCATTACCTTGTTTTCAGTCTCATTTTTTACTCCTGCCCTCCCTCTTACTTCTTGTTTTTTAATTCAGAATTTCTTTTTTATTTGCTTGTTTTGTTTTGTTTGGCAGGGAGCCCTCAGCAAGTTCTTTCATCTGCTTTAGTTTCCTCTATGCAAACTTTGATCTCATCTTTCCACTTGGCTTCATCTTTTCATAGTCTTCAATTGCCAATCACCTTTCTGTCTTCTAGAATTTTGTGAAATTTTCTTGTCTGCTGATGGATTTTCTCCTGCATTCCTCCCTCTTATACGTATATATATGTATGTGTGTACGTGTATATATATATATATAAATATTATTTATACACACACACACACACACATATATATAGATACACACACATATATGTGTATATATATATTCTTGTGTTGTTGTTTGTTTGTTTTTTCCAATTCATATTTAAAGAGTAGATCATCTCAGGGATTGAGCTACAGAGACTGGATTTAGCCCTAGTAAACAGTTTGATTTGGTCCATCTCAGCAAGGCAGATGGGCTAAAAATCACCACATAGTCTCTGTGTTGATGTGCAGTTTAATGTGGCCCCAGGCTTCTTCTGGACCTCAATATTTTCTATTCACTTATGCCTGCCTCTTCAGCCTTGCTCACGGACAAAGTAGGAGAGTTTAGTTTCTCAGGTCACCATTTTAAATTAGAAGCTGGCATAGAGTTTGGAGGGCATATACAGAATGTTTTGTGTATAATTTGGTAATAACAAAATTGTTTTATTTTTAAACATAATGTAAGCCACACTCTTCTTTCTGAAGACTTCAGGAGAGTAAGTTAGGTGAAAATTTTGACCATTTATTTAGGAAGAGTCTGTTCAATTTCTGGGAGGATTTGCTTACCCCAAAGGAAAGGAAACATTCTGGGCTTAAAAATAAAAACATTCATTTCAGAGTAGATTAAATTTCCAATTCTTGATTTGCCATAATTTTAAAAAGTGAATGATACAGACAACGAAGAGTGATAAGAGTAAAAATATCATCAGTTTTTAACAGGCATTATAACAGTTCCTTACTGTGACTGAAAATCAAACCTAAATCTTTTGTTTATTTTGAGAAGACAATATTTCCATTAAAGAACAAGAAAGATACAGTTTGGGCTTTTGTTAGCTTCAACTGATTTGCCTGGCAAGTATAAATAATTGTGAATTTGGCTATATGACAATAGGTGATGATACATATGTTTGGACAAGATGATTTAATGAAATCATTCAATTACAGGCAGTACTGAAATTTAACTTTTCTCTATGTAAGAACATGTCATTTAGAAGAACCCCAGAAAGAGTTCATAACCAAATGTAACTGTACCTTGTAATACTTAACAGACTCCCCTTTAACCAGTGTCCTGCCTTTGATTTAATTACCTCACATGCGTATCTGTGGAACATGAAAGATCCATTTAAATAAATAATAAATGTAATAATAATATCATGAGGGTGGTAAAGGGTGCCTGTCAGAGCTTTTCAGTATATACACTGTGCTTGTATGCATCCTCACTACCATGTGGTTCGCTTTCTACCCTTTGTAACAATGCATAAGTGAAAATTATCAAGCACTTGTAGCATTTGGAACAAAGGCAAGAGACATAGGCATAGTACCTGACAGGCAAAGGGAGTTGCATAAATGATGGTGTTACTATGTATGAATAACTGACAAATGCTATTCTTGTTCATTCAAAACAGAGGTAACTTTTTTTTTTGCAAACAAGATCCCACTCTCACACTTTCCGCCTCATATACATCATAAATAATTGAGTGATTCAGTGATAGTAACCATCTTCTGCAGGAAAAAGAGAAGCGAGCATAGATTATTCACCAAGACTGGCACTAGTGCCTTGAACAAGAAGAAGGCAGACTAGATAGAAAGGGATGAAGTCAAAAGTTGGAGGGGAAAGAAATACAAAGGTGAGGAACTTTGGTTTTGGTTATTAAATAAAGACATCTTAAAAATAATTTGACTTACTCTAAATGTCATCCTTTCTATTTTCTGTGTTAGTAAGAGACATATGTCTGATAGATATACTGGAGGTTCTTAATCCTGGGTCTGAATTCCAAAGACAGCAGATTTGGATACCAGGAGAGTTCTATGCCAAAAGTAACTTTACTGTAATGCACTCAGTCTACAAAGTCCATGGAATGGCTACAGTGATGCTTGATTACCCATACTGCAGGATTCTCCTACAGGTGCTGGTCATCAGTTATTGACAATACTTGTTCTACCAAAACTTCACCACCAAAACACTAACACTTCTCTATCATGTGTTCCATTAATAGTATTTCCTTTAAAAGATGATACTATCACTAGAGCAAGGAGCTTATATAATTTTTTTCTGCCTTTAGATTCTCTATATGCTTTCCCTATTTAAACAAGTTTTAATTTCAGCTAGACACTCTCTATTAGTCATGCCCCAATGCCTATAGAAAATTCAACATGGTAACCTATTTCTTGTAAGAGATAAAGCCTGTCATTATTTTTTGTTTCTGCTTTGTAATTTTCTGTTATCTCTTCTCTTTTCTTACTGTATAAGAATTTTCACTAATAACAAAATGAAGTGGACTGCTATTGTCAATTTAAAAGCAATATTCTCATATGCTTTATAGAATTATATTTCATAAGCGCCTGATGATTTGCATATTTAATATGAAATATTAATATCAATTCACGAGCATATAATCTGAGTATTTAACATGAAATTTCATATTAACCTAAGTTAATAATGAGTTACCTACTGCTGTATAACATATTTACCTTGTAAAATTTATCAACTGCTTCCTCTGAGCCAATCAATACAGATATATTTTCAGTTAATTTTTTTTTTTCAGATAAAATATTTTTCAGTGTATTTCCTATTCACCAAGTTAGTAGGACCTCAAAGGCAATTTTCATTCTCTTGTAAACTAAAATACTTTATGGAGCATGGAACTGGGAATAGGGTTAGGGGCATACTCTCTTCTGCATAGTCAAGACCATTTGAAGAAAATTGAACATATTCCACATTTTCCTATTCATTGTGCCTTCAGGTTATGACATTCCAAAAAGATAATAAATATATTCAGACATTTTTGGCTGCTACCATTTTAGCATGAGTTTGTGTAAAAAGATTTGACTCATAGCAAGTCCACGAAGTGCAGGAATAGTTTGTATTCTAAAATAATGCGTGGCAGTTTGGTTGGAAAAAAAAAAAAACGGATAAAAAGGAAAGAAAACCAATGTGGAAATGTTATTGCAATGTCATTGAAGCACATATTTTTTCTTAGGACTTGATATTTCAAGTGTCTGGTCATGGTATCTTTTTAACATTTTTTAGATCTTTTTCCTGCATCATAAAAACAAAACAAAATAAAAAACGCTAGATGCTTCACCATACCATTGTCTATTTTTAAATATGTTTGAAATTGCAAGTGGTGAGATTTTTTATTGTCATGTAGAATTACATGTCCATGTAAACAAGATAAAATATCAACTGAGATTTAGTAAAACAAAATACTTTCTTTATAGGTGCTGATATTTTGTTTTGTTTTTAATTAATTTGGAATAAGTATGATCTTGTAGAATTTTGATATTAAAAATAATTTAATCTAATTGATTTATCAACATCATCATCACCATTATTTTTAATATCTAACTTCTTCCTAGAATTGCTCAAATACGGTTCCTGGAGGGCAGAATTGAGAATTTCCTTTTTAAAAATCCTGACAGAATTTTGAATCATTGCTTAATAGTTTCTTTTCCTCTGCCAACTAGCAAAATTGTATCATCTACTTTAAATCCTTCATTTTTCTCCCTACCTAATTCAAAGATACCAAGAGCACTTATTCCTATGTTTTCAACTCTTTCTTTGTTTTCTTGTAGTAAACACAAAGAACATTGGAGCAATTAATTGCATGCTGTTGACCTATGAACTTATCTTTCTCAAAACCTTTGAAAAAAATAATTCTCCTTATTGGTCTGTTCAGTTTGAGATTGGATGGGTCGGTCATTTAAACACTTAGTGGCATAATTAGACTTTGCAAGTGTCATAACTCTATTCATATGTCACTGTCAATTTGGCCCACAGATGAGGAGGTAGACCATTTCCTAAATTTGGAAGTATATCACCTTTTGTTGAACTAATTTCATTAGGCAATCTGAATTTTCATAGGTTTGAACTTTAATTGTGATACTTCTGGCTCACTAACTAGTTGACTTTTATATTATGATAAGACAGAAAAACATGTTTTTTTATTTTCTATGCCTTATTCAGTATCAATGCCTAACCTGAGATATTATTTATTAATTAAAAGCACTTCAGGGCCTTTGTTCACAAGTGTTTTGCTCAATCAACTCTTTCTGGCAGCCAAAGGGATTTGATGCTTATTGTGTTTGATACGACCATAAACTGTTTTGGTATTAAAGAACTTAGATTACAATCTTTTTCTGTGAACACAATCTTAGTTCTGACATTATGGTACTCCCAAACAAGAAAAGCTGTGTAGTCCTGTATGTGTCTTGACATCATAGAGCTGCAAACAATCTATGAGCAGAGTAGGCTTCATGGGCTTCTGGCCAGTTCAAGGACCCTGTGTTCCAATGAAACCCTTATTTGGGATTCAAAGTTCTGTTATCACAGTCTTGAAATCTTTAATAATTTTATTTATGAATTTGTGTTTTGTAAGTGAAGTCTGATATGATTATTGATATATACCTTAGTTCACGTGTAATAGCACCTCCCACTGGTTTCTTGGGTGCCTACTCTCCTCTACCTGGTGTCCACCACCTGCCTCACCTTTCCCTGCCTACCTCCATCCAGTGATGTAGTTGGGGAGAGACCTACATTCTGCTTTGACTCTCTATCCCCAATGGAGGCATGAGCACAGGGCTAGGTAAAGATGTAGAGAAGGTTAAAATACCCATCCTACAGAGTTGGGGGGCACAACAAAGTGGCAGGCATCTCTGACTCATGCTGGTACATGTGGTGGATGACTAACTGGGTGCTTCTCACCCATTCCTGTACCAAAGACATTCTACCATAGAGGTTATAGAACTTTAAGGGTCACTTGTCTGCATGGGATGGAGTAGAGTATTAGCAGGAGAGAAAATTGACTTCCCTGCTCCAAGCCATGTTTCCACATCATTTATTTTTTGTTGGTCCTGGAAATTATGTAGCCAGCAATATCTGTGGCTTATGTGGTTTGACTTTTACAATGCAGCCTAAGAAATTAAAGGAAAAAGTTCTTGAAATAACCATTTGTGATATCTTTCTAGATTCTCCATATATATTCTATTTTTTATTAATTTTATTTTGATATTGGTTTTCAATTTAGTTGATAGGCTGACTTTTAGGTGATTTTACTTTTTAATAATCCACAAATAACTTACATTGTAATTAATTGAATATTTAGAGTATATTTTTAGTATGACCTACAGAAAAGTTTATATGAGAATTACAAAGGTATTTAATATATTTTATAAACCTGTAATTTTTTTTTCACATAAAGAGGAATGAGGCAGAGATGGACTGACACCACATTTTTTAAATCTATATTTGATTTTTCAAAATAATAGCCAGTATTCACATTCCTTTGTAATAAAAAAGAATAAACCTTAATATTATTTTTTAAATTTTGGTTAACAAATTTGAGCTATATTATGGATCTAGAGTTATCAGATATGTTTTTTGTGTGTATGATTTTTAAAATTGCTCATTTTAGATTGCTTCTCTTATCTCTCCTTAATCATTATTATAATTAGACAAGTCTCATTCTACCAACAAAGCAATTGAAGGGCAGGTGGTTTTTTTGTTTTATCTCACGTTATTTTTTTTTAATTTATTTTGGAAAACTCTTGAAAAGAAAGCTACATTACAGTATCTGGTACTCATAGGCCTCCAGAGTGTAGGAATTAAAGACAATAGGTATTCTAAATGCTTTTTCCTTCCTAATAAGTGATAACAACTAGTGAAACATTCTGTGATGAAGACCTTAGATAGAGGGGTAGAAATTATTTATAGTTTACATGCTTTATGAAGCTTAGAATAAATATATTCATTTTATTTTGAATGTATAAATAAACTGATTTGTTAACATTTTGTTGAACATAATGAAAATTGGATATATTTTTGTTTGCACGTGGTTCACATTTTGCTAGCGCATTCATTTTATAAATGTGTACATCAAGTTCCTGTTTTTCATGTACCAAGTCATCCCTTATTGGACATAGTTGAGGACTTGGTTATTTATAGGTGCACATTTTCAGATATCAATAACTAATTAAAAATTTTTTAAAAATGTAATATCTAGGTCCCTGCAATGTAATATAATGCTTACAAAGTAATGATATTTCTTTCTAAAAATAGATATTCTTGCATTACACATGTAAATAAATATAACTCTTTGATATATTATAATAATATTGAAATAGTTGAATATATACTTAGAATTTTTATTTTATAATTTACTTCAGAGGTAATTCAGAAATAAAGAAATGTCTTAGTTACATACATTGATGTAAATATTCCCTTCCCCAAAAGTAACGTTTGAAAAAATGTGTGGTGGTGCTGGTGGTGGGCTGGAGGGTTGCTTTATATTTTGTATCTCCAGAACACATTAGGACTGCCAGGTGTGGCTGGGATTGGAGGAACGGACAATCAAACCTTCAAGGAATGATGGCTCTCATTCTATCTCATAAACCTGAAAGAATTCCCAAAAGATTTTAGATAGAGTACAATTCATATATTTGAATGTAATTTGACTACCCATTATTTAAAATTTAGAAATTATATACATATGCCCTACTTCTATTTAAATCATCTGTTAATAAGGAAGATACTATGAAAGTTAAAAAAAGCTAAAAATAATATATTTTCTCTTAATATATGGCGTTATCAAACCTCAAAGCATGAATCTTACTATCTTTCTTTTGAAATATGTCAAACAAGTAAAGCCTTTTGTTTCTTTCCTTTCTGTATTTTTTCCATCCTTCTATTTCTATTTAACCATCTATCCACCTATTCACTTTCACTTATCTACCTCTTTAATTTAGTCTGATATGATTAAAATTTAGCCTTATTTACTTTTTCTTTCTTTATAGACTTTATTTGCTAGAAAGTTTCTTTTTAAGGATGCAAACACTTGAAGAAGTATCAAAACAAAATTTAACATATAGTAGAGAGTGCAGGCTTCTTCTCTCCTCTTTTCTTAGTTAAAAATATCTCTAAATAAATTGCATTTTAAGCCCTGGTACATGATTGTAGTTTTAAATATCTATTTCAAATATCTATTTTAGGGGTAACCAGTTAACAGATTTTTTATAATTCTATTGCCTTACCCTGCACCCTTTTATGGAGGTTTCTAAATGCGTTTTTCAGAGGAAACACCAACTACTCCCCCAAATCAATAAAAGAAGAAAAGAAAAAGAAAAAAAAAGCTTCTCATTTAACACCCTGCTTAATATCATATGCATTAATTTGGAAATCAATCAGCTACTATAACAAATAAGACTCTCAGTTTCAGGAGATTTACAAATTAAAAGTGTGTGACTATAAATTGTGGGTGCTCCTGGCCAGTTGGTCGCTATACATACTTCAACATAGTGACTGAGTGACCCACACACCTCCCGTGTTTGACTTCCATGGGGTCTCAAAGTTTGCATGTAGCCTGAATATGAGAAAAGAAAAATGAAGAAGGCATTATTTTCTTCTTAGTAAACTTGAACTACGAGTGACACATATCACTCTACTTATATTACAGTAGCAAAAATTAGTCAAATGCCCCTACATAGATGCAGGTATGGTTCAGAATGAAATCATTTCCTGGACTGACATTTCCCAGCAACAATTTCACACAATAGGTGGGAACAGAAGTAGTTGGTGGATAGTTGTCTTTGCTACCCCAGAATGAAAACAAATTCTCTTTATCACCAAAGTTTGGGAAATTTTTTTACAGAGGAAAATAAAGTGTTTCATACTCTATGACATACGAAAAAAAGCGTCTACTAGTTTTTTCAGTTTTTGATTATATAGTAGATAAGAGAGCAATCTTTAGGTCAGTAGAAAACTTTGGTGCTAGTGAAACTTTGAATTATACTAAAAAGTTTTCAATTTATTTAAAAAGTCTCCATTAAAATATGAAAATATTTTAACTTTTATTTTACATTATAGTTTATATAACTTTTTAAGGAGAAAAAATATTTTCTAATAGAATAAAGGGCAGTTTTAGTATGATTCAATATTAATGCCTGTGGTAGAACTGGAATTCGATAAAGTAATTATGATTTTAATTGAATTTAGAAGTCATGTTTTGAGGTATAGACATTTATAATTTGGAGGCAAGGAGACTTGTCACAGCTTCTAATTACTCTTCCATAATGACAAATGCATATGTAAAGCAAATGTAGGAAACTATAATTTATATGTCATATAAACATTATTTTTTTTAATTTACATATTATCCTAACATTCAGCATGCTCTAAGTAAATCATACTGTCAACTACTATGTTAAAAATACAAGTGATAAATTTCAGGTTAAGAAGAGTAAAAATTAATGGACTGCCTAGAACTAATAAAAATAGCACCAGGTCCTATGAAATGAACCTTTGGGGAGGTGGATAGAGTAACTACTCAATCTGTCATACATTTTTTCTCCTGGCAGACTTTAAATAAATTGGTATGGAGGACACTTCATGTAACTATCAATTACTAAATATTCTCTCTCTCTTATTTGGACAGTGGCTACTTTGAGTTTACTCTTTTTCCAGTCCTTAACTAATTATCTAATCTCATTTACTGTCTTGTTCTAATACTGCTGTTACTCTAAAGATAATCACCTGTTTGGCTCCAAAGCCAAGTTATTTCTGGGTGATAAAAAGAGAAAAAAAAATTAATATCCTAAATTATTCACACATCCTTCCAAAAGAAATTAACAAACATACACTTTATAATTTTTAAGAATAAATAAGTAGCCTCGGTCTCTGTTAAAATTCCAATATAGCTTACACTTGTTAAGGAATTCACTATAAATTGATAAGACACTGTTTTTATTCTCTAAGGAGAAATGCTAATGGGAAGAATTTAATCATAAATTTAAATAATTAAATAATTTTCAAAATTGATGTAATAAAAGTATTGCTTAAGGCCTAGAGGAGTCTTTCCTTCTTTTAACTTTCAGAGATAATATGAGATGTATATCAAATATGATAAATTCCTAATAATAAAAATCAAACGTGTAAGTATCAATATTAATCATATTCTCAAGTAAATATTTGACAAGAAAAACAGAAAATTGTATGAGTCTACATGCTAACACCGACAAGTCGATCTGCAATTTGAAAAAATGATTTTTATCAAGAGAATGTATGACAGATAGTAAGATTTGAAGATTTCCCTATCATGTGCAGTAATGATGTGTAGAAAAAGCAAAAGTTTATTTCTATCTTCTTAAGGTCTCCAACAAAGCCTGAGAATTAAATTACTAAAATATATTAACAGTAGCAGCATATTTAATATAAACTTTACACGACATGGAAGTCCTAATAGGGAAATGAAAACCCAAAGAAGTGGCAAAATGTAAATGCTTTTACACAAGATTGAAAAAAGTTTAGAAATTGTGGAAAAGTAACTAAAATATATGGGGAAACGAAAAGAAGACAAAAATTATTTTAACAAGGTCTGTTGATACAGAATTCTCCTCACTTCGACTTCCTGTCTCTGGTGATAAGAATTTCTTCCTTCCTGGTATGAGGAGGGCATCTTTCATATAAGAGTTTTATTTCTCGCTTTCAGGAAGAAAAAGCAAAGTCAAAATGCCCTTCTTGTACCTGCTGTTTTATAAGTACCTGTAGCTCAAAACAATTCTTATGCCAAAATGGCATATTTTGGGGAGACATATTCTACCATCCTTCATATGGTATTGATGGTTAAATTTTCAATAACGCCATCTTCCCTACTATGCAAATACTCACTATTTATTATAATGTTTACATAAGGGTTTATATAAATTTTCATTTGCCTTTAAAACAAAAATATGCAGGTAAATTTATGAAGTTATTAGCCTCTCTTTACTAATTTCAAATAATCTATCGAATGTCATGTTTCTGAATATCAAGTAAAAAAAGCCTTTTGAATCGCCAAAGAAATTAGCAGTAAAAATTAATTATTGCATTTTATTTATTTTTAAAGTTAGTTTATTGCTAATCACGAAAGTATTGTGAATTATATTTTCTATCATTTAAAGTTATATAGCACTTCTAAGATGCATTTTGTTTTGTTGTATTTGTTCTGTTTTTTTTTTTTTTAGCAGAGTTTACTAAAACCATGATCCCATTAGCAATTCTTAAAGTATATGTGTGCCTTTTTCAAGTTCAATACTGTGAATTTGGCAGGGAGGGAGATTACTTTTATAAAAAAAGTTTTATTTCTTTGGTCAGCAGTAACATATTATAATTAGTAACATTTGAAATATAAGTTAAAGTTGTTTTTGAGTATTATTTGATGTTCGTCATTCAATCAAAATTTAATCAAAAATAATTTTGAAAGTACTATGTACCTAGAATCATATTTTTCATAAATAATGATGACTTCTGAGTTTATGATATGTAAGGAGAAAAATATAATCAACAAAAGTTAATATTTTAAGATTATTTTAAATATTTAAAAATATTTGCTGTGAATATATGCAAACTATGAATCTATCAAAGTTATAATTGAAATTCAAAAATCACATCAACAAATATTTTAGATTTTTATGTTTAAACCATAATCAAAATGATAGTTTATTGCATTTTTTTGCTATTAATTTTTTTAAATGTTCATTCTTTGAAAATTTTAAAAGAAATTTGTTTTACGTATTCCTTTTGGTTTCATCTTTCAAATCTACAGACAATCAGAAGGAATAGTACAAATGAATCCTATATATATTTATTTGAATTCACCAATTTTTAAGAGTCATGTTTGATTTCTTTCTGTTTGTTTGTTTGTTTATTTATTTAGGAAACATTTGGAAGTTACAGATATCCTGAAACTATGCCTCTGAATATTAAAAAAAGAGAAATTCTCCTGATAAAATACCCAATAAGTTCAAAGATTGATAAACTAATGTTATCTGATGAACATTCAGTATTTAAGTCTTAATTTCCTAATATTGTTTTTTAGAGATTTTTGTTTTTCTTGTGCAAGATCCAATCAAGGATCATAAACATTTAGTTATGTCTTTTTTAATCTGGAAAAGTAACCTCAAGCCTACCTCCTCTAAAACTTTTATTACTTTTTATAATATTGATATTTTTAAAATATGTAGACAAGTTGTTTATAATGGTCCGCAGTCTGGATTTTATTCTATTTTGTCATACTTAGGTTAAGAGTAAACGTTTTTGGTAAGAATACCATACACATGATATTGCATTTAATTATTAGATACAATATTGATAATTCTGTGTTTGACACAAGATTTCTCTATTGCAATGTTGTCACTTTTCCTTTATTATTAATAAGTGATAGGTGAACACTTGAAACTATGTGAATAGCTTGCTTCCTAGCCCAGTGATTTTAGATCCATTGATGATCCTGATCTAAATAAATTATTACAATGATGTTAACAGAATGGTCATTTTCTTATTCTTTTAAAATTTATTTCTATGCACAATTATGTAAACAAGAGCTCTTCCATCTGCACCTTTTTAGTGTATCGCTAAGGACTTATTCAATGTCTTATTATATTTTTATATTTAAGTTATCTAAAATTTGAGCTGTGATATGCACTTACAGTAGAAAACTAGACAGAAATTAAAAGGAATGATCTCCAACACATAGCAAAATGAATGAAGCTTACAAAAATAATATTGATTAAAATAAGTCTGACACAGAAGAGTATATTCTGCATGATTCTATTTTATGGAGTAACAAGATAAGACAAAAATATCTATGCTATTAGAAGTCAGGAGAGTGGTTACTCTTAATTGTGTAAGAGTTTAGCTTCTAGTGTTCTTATAATGTTCTATTTTTCAATCTGGGTCTGGTTAAAAGAATGCATTCGAATAAAAACTCACCAAGCAATGTCCTTATTAAATAGGCTTTCCTGGTTGTATATCAATATATCAATTAAAAGTTAGAAAATAATCGACCCAAATTTGCTCAATTGGGCAAAGCTAGGTCCTTTGTATTCCTGGCATGTTCCCATCAGTAATTGTAAAGCTATTTGATTTTTTTCAAGCCCAAAATATATCTTATCTTCAGTCTGTAATTTTACTCCCTCAGACTTAAAATCAGCATTTCTCCAAGAGTCCTAATTCCCATTAGAAGCCAAAATCTGGGCACTAAATATGGTAATTGTTATTGGAATGTCATTATTTTGAGACTTTCAATTGCTAAAGAGAGCTAAAACACACATGCGCATGTGCACGCACACACACACACACTCAAACACACACGTGAAAATTTTTTTCTAATTCTGAGATCATGCCAATACACCCCTAATTCATATCTACCAACAGGGTTTTTTTTTTTTTTTTTTTACCTTTTCCATCTCATTTATATTTTCCTTTCTCATAGTAAGAACTCTGATTTCCAAGAATAACAAGGTCATTCCCTCATTTAGCCTTTTCTATAATACACGCAAAATAGTTTTAGAATTATTTCACCAATACTACTACCAGAAACAAGTCTGCAGAGGAAAGTTTAAAGTAACAATCTGATCTGTGAGTTCTAACTTACCTTTTTCTCTCCCTCATCATTATTTTAATTGACATGTTTCTATTTTGTCAGGACAAGCAATATTCACATATCATTCTTTATGTTGGTCTCAAATTATAATATTGTATAATTTAAATGTATTATAATTTTGTTCATCAATTATACCTCAATAAAGCTGGGAAAAAATCAATTTCTGAGTTAAACTAGTCACATTTCAGCTGTTCGATACCTACACATGACTAGTGTGAGTATCACTACACTGGAGATGACTGTGCGGATAGTGATACAGACCATTTCCGTCGTTACAGAAGGTTTTACTGAACGTTGCTGCTATTGAAACTTGGATAAATACCAGTTTGGTCAAAACATTGAATGATTTTTTTTTTAAATCTATATTTTATTACCTTTCCAACCAAACTTAATTTCTTATTTTCTTGCATCCTTCGAGAAGAGTGTAACAAAATTCAGTTGATAGTTCCTGTTAATTGAGGTTTGATTATATGTTTAATACATAGTATTCTCATTTAAAGTTTTTAGTAAAGTTATATTCTCTCTAAGTAAAAGATTTCTGTCTATCAGTGATTCCTTTGAAAGATGGGCCTCAAGCTATCAGTCAGTCAAAAATGTTACCTCTGTTGATCTTTTGCTCTTTTTATACATCTAAAGGTAGCTGCCCATTTCAGAAATTTGTTGCCGTTTAGCACTTGAGTATTTTCATAATCCTTACCAATTGCTTTAAGAATTAAGAAAAAGTACATGATATAAATTCTTAGTTTGCGTGACTTGACTAATCCAGTTTTAACTTAGCAAAATCTTATTCCCCAAGTCTTTTATTCAATAACAGAGATAAAGTCAGTGATTCCCGCCTCCCCCCCCCCATTACTAGTCCAACAATATGCAACAGACTCATCCATACTCCCTAACTTTGTGAATAAGCCATTAGGTTTCTGTTGTCTGTTATTCATTATGCAAAATTTACAGGATGGATTTTATCAAATTTGTAAATGCTGGAACTGAGGTACAATAAGATGCCGGTATGAATACTAATTTTGGAGAGCTCTGCCATATGAACTTAAATGATTTGGACAGAGAAAACAAATAACAGTTTCAAATTTGAAATTCAAATCAAAAGTCACAAGTGCAGATGATTGAAATTATAAAAGTGAGATTGGCAATTGGACAGCTTCTTACCTGGGCAGCTTTCTGTAGTATAAACTAGAGTAACATTACAGATTTGGTTATTTAATGACATTCAGAGATTTTTCAAGCAACTCCTTTACCATAGTTACCAAAACCTCTTACGCTGGTCATAAAATAGATAAAGAAGTAAATGAGATATTTAAATTATAACATTTGAATGAAGAAATTTCAATAGTGCTCCTTAAGGATTTGGCAGTCAGAATGGATGTTGGCAGAACATGGTTCATGAGACTGGGAAGGAACATTTTAAATGACTGCGTGCTTGAAGATGATGGTAAAAGAACATGTGTGGGTTAATGTTTTGACCATTTCCAAAATCAGTTGCTATCTATTTTGTTGATAAGCCCTGGGATGTCTATATGAGCCTTGTTTTCTTGCCCTCCACATAGAGACTTAAAGCACAACTTGTGAGATTTATCTTGTTTCTCTTCTTTAAGTCATCTAACACATCTACCCATGCAGATAGAGACAAGTTAGGTTATGGAACAGAATTAAATGGCACTACCATACTTCTGTTAATGACTGTCTGAAATGCGAGGAGAGTATTGTACCTAGAAAAAGGCTTAATTAGTTTTTTATCATGATATTTTTATCAGTCATATGACAAGATGAGTTAGAGGCAATGCATCATAAGTCTCATTGTAAGTACAATACTGATATAAATGTAAATGCTGACACTTTAAAACCAAATAATAAACGACTGGGTAATCTTATTTCCTTCTAGTCTCCTGTGATTTGTAAGCTCTCTGATAGACACAGTTGTTCTTAAGCCTCATAACTCATTTAGTTGAAAACATATACTGTTGTAGAAATAGTCATACCATGTTTTTTTTTTTCCCTAGGAGAGAAATATGATTAGGAAAATAAATTTTCTTCCAATGTAGCAAACAGTAGACTTTTAAAATTGAAAGTAACCCTTGAGACCATTCTATATGTACCCTTCATTTCAGAGCAGAAAACCAAATTAAAAGAAGTTGAGTAAATTGAACAATAGTATATTAATCAAATTAGAGATCAGTATTGTTGGGACTTGGCTCCAGAATTATGTCTGCCAGACTATTAGACTTTGTTTCTTCCATTTATGCAACATTTTAAAATTATTTTCTTCAAGAACCTTTCATTTCCTTAGGCTTTATGTAAGATTCCTTCCTAATGACTGGTAGATGCATGGCTGTTACTTATGTTGACCTAAGGGGACTAATGAAAGTTGGGATCCATGGAACACCTGTTTCTAGCCACAACCATCCACTCCACAGACACCCCATGACAAAACCTTTGAGTTCGGACCCTCCCTTCCTTCCTTCCTTCCTTCCTTCCTTCCTTCCTTCCTTCCTTCCTTCCTTCCTTCCTTCCTTCCTTCCTTTTTTCCCTTCCTATCCCTTCTCTCTTCCCTCTTTCTCATTTAATTTCTTTTAAATTTCCCCTCCTTCTTTCCTTTCCTTTCACTGCTTTCACATCAATTACATACCAACTAATATTGTTATTAGATAACTAAAATATGAAGAAGTCAAACATACACTCTATTCCTATAGAATTAATAGTCTCCTTGAAGTTTTATTGGCAAAACAAGTATGGGTCAAATAGTACTAATATTATATTATAGTATCTTATTGTTTTAATTAATTTGCATTCATTATTTTTTTTTATTTTTCAGCTTTACTGAGGTATAATTAACATATAATATTATAAGATATTTAAAATATACATCATGGTGATTCGATATATATATACATGATGAGAGTATTTCCTCATGTAGTGAATTAACACATTCATGGCTTCACATATTTATCTTTTTTTTTTCTTAAATTCCACATATAAGTAATACCATACAGTATCTGTCTTTCCCTGTCTAATTTATTTCATCAGTATAATGGTCATCCACGTTGTCACAAATGGTAGGATTTCCTTCTTTCTCGTGGCTGAATAAATTCCATGTATATTTATATTACATCTTTTTAATACATTTATTCATTGATGGACACTTAGGTGTTTCCATAATTTAAAATTCAGGCACTGGAATTACTGTCCTGTCATGTTGTAGCTTTCGTGAACAAGTGACATGTCCTCCGCAGACATCAGTTTTATTATACGTAAATGAATTTTTAAGATTCTGACCTCTTTATATTGTTATCAACTAACATGTTTTAGAATCTATAAAATTGTGTAGTTAGTTTTACTTCTATAGTTTATTCTTCACAAACACCTTAAATATTATTTTTATATAACCAACTATATCAACTAGAAAAATACCAAGAAGTTTTAGGCTATAGAGAGACATTAGCAATACAGAAGTGAAGCAAAAAGGTATAGTCACTATAATTGCTGAGATAGGGGATTTATCTTTTATATCAGGTAATATTTTGAAATTTTTACAGAACTGTCTCTGTGGACAGAGTCATGGTCTCATGGACAAGACTATGCACCTGTTCCTGTTCTCAACATTTATCAGTGGAATCAAATGAACAATTATTCTTCATTCTCAGAAATGCTGGAGCCCAAATGGGACAACTTTACATTTATATCCACTGTACCAGAAAATTTGAGTTGAGTCAAGTCCAAAACAACACATTTTATTGGAAGACAACATAATATAGGGGAAAACCCTGAATTCTGAGATCTAAGTTCACATTTAAATTCTGCCACACCCTCTTAGTATGACCTTGCATAAAGTCATTTAACCTCTCTGAGTGTTAGGTCTTCATCTGAAAAATGAAAATAATATCTGTCTCACAGGATAAGTTTGGAATTAAATGGAGGAGCATATATGTAAGGTTTTTAGCACAACACTTACTAGACATTCAACAATGTAGTTCTCCGATTCCTTTCTTCCACTCTCATTTTTGGACTAAACTTCTACCTGGATGATATACCCTTGATAAGTTCTAATACATCTTTTCTTAAATCTCTTGGAAGATGTAGTTCTGATTATAATTAATTATGAAATAGAATGGTTAAGGAGGAGAGACATAATGCAGAGGGAAAAAAAACAAAATCAAAAACAAAACAATGGGAGGCAAAAAGATCTTGGTCACAGGAAAGATAATGCCTCTCTTGTGAGAAATTTTTTAGTCTGTGGAAAGGTAGTGTTTTGCATGTAAAATAGATAGTCTGCATTATCTCAATGATCCAGATTTTCATTAGCAAAAGAAGGTGACCTATAAATACTACAAATATAAAGAAATAAAGAAATTCCATGTTTTGACATGTGCTATAGTAACAATATACCACCACATTTCTCCTCTTTAACAAGTTTTTTTTTTCCTCATGATTTTAACCTGAAACAAATGAAGTTGTGTAGAAGGAACAACACTTTCTTATTTTAATAATGTTTGAACACCATTGTTTAGTGCACATGGCTGACTGGACTATTTTCCAGCTTGTCCTGGGCCTTGATTTAAATCTCCAAGGAACTGAGTGAGACAGTTTTATAAATATCAGTGTTGTGATATTTATGAACATGTTTTATCAAAGCAGACACATTTTATACTAAACAAAATACACATTTCTAATCCTAGGATATTAAAAGTAGTTTCTATTGTTCCATGAATTTGGAATTTAATGATTAGTATTAATCTTAACAGGACTATTTTAAATGAATTCAAATGCAATTTGATTCTTTAGCACAAACCAATTCTGCTAACTTTTTGGTCATTCACAATAATTATATGACCCATCATTTATGCTTGGGCCTGGTCAGAAAGATTTTTCTTACACTTGGTTGCATAATCCAAACATAGTTTTTCATTGGTGATGTATTTGCTGTTTAACCAAAGCATTGATGTTGAGTGTCAGTATTGAAACTGAAATTCTATCCTTGACAACTGTTTCCATTTGGAAATTATGAGAGTTACCTAAACTAGGCTTATACATTTATATTAAAATAGATTGGCAACTTTGCCACTTTAGGTTAAGGCAAATATTGTATTTAACTTTTTTGATAGTTGTCGTCCTCTCTTGTAAGTTCATTATTTGTTATGAAAGTACTAAGTGTTCCATCATGCCAACATTTGATTAACTTTCAATGTACTGGAAGATGGTATAGTATCAGTGAGAAGGAAATGAAATTTAGAGTCAAATAGGTTTAGGTTTGATAGACAGCTGAACAAATTGCAACCACTTGCTAATGCTTCCGAATACTGCCTTGATACATCTCTGTAAGACTCAGTTTCATCATCCATCAAGTGGGAAAAATTGGTACCCAGACACACTGTTGATATAATTATTTGATTATATACTAGACTATGAAATAAAAATAATTGACAAATAAATGTTATAAATAAAATTTTAAGCTAAGTTAAATTTAAAGTCTGCTGATCTCAGCTCATGTGCCCTCTTCTCAGCCAGGTCTTCCCTCCCCTAATTAAAGTAACCTCTTTGGTACTCTCCTTGCTAGCCTTTCTTTTTGTCATTTATTTACTTTATATTTGTTTCTAAGTATATAATTTGCCCACTACTATGCTCAGTGAATATTGAAGGAACTCAATGTATGTAAAATGAATGAATTCATAGCCGAACGCCTAACCAACACAAAGCACTTTTTGATGCTTTAGGAGTTTAAATATGAATATTTAAACTAAATATATAAGTAGTTAAACTAATGCTAAAATTAATTCTAATCCAGTAGGCAGGATAGGAAACAAAAAAAAGTGAAACGAATAAAATATAAAAAATTAAGCTCACTGCCATACTTAAGGTACAAAGAGTGACAGAGCTCAATACATGGGAGAAAGCCCAGGAATAGAAAAGTATATTCAGACAATGTGGAGTCATCTGTTACCATTTATTGTGATGATGATAAGAAATATCTAGGTGCTATCAAAGGAATATAAACTTGGGTTTCTCAAACATTGCTCTGAGGACTAGCAATGGGGTAGTGGATATAATCTCTAAGAGAATCCTTCAATTGTGTGTTTTCATTTCTGTTCCAATCTTAAAGTCAACATAATTTTATTTCAACATTGGTTTGGCGATATTATAACCAAATATTTCCATATGATATCAGTGGCTAAAGTCATATTGGTGTTCACGATAACATCGGCATCCAACTCTAGTCAAAGTTGTACATGAGTAAGAAATCTACAGCATTGGAGTTAATGTGTAAATAATGCATCATAGACAAACGAAGCTTCGGATAAGTTTTGACAGAGAAATTGGAGGAAGACAAGGTGGGGTATGCTTACAAACTCAAGAAAATTTATAGTATGGTAGCTAATTCATATTCTCACCTCAAGGTGAGCTTTCGTTTTAGCAACATATTATTGTTTTACACTTTATATTAGTATTATTTTAAAAGATAGTTTTGCACTTTAGTTTGTTCATTTTCAAGTTTGTTTTTTTGTTTGTTTGTTTATGATTGTACAGCTATCAATACAGGTATGTTATATGTAGGATTATACATGATTAACTTATGGTTAAGTTATGATATGAAAACATAATGTAAGTCAACACTAAGAGTCTATAATTCTGTTTTTCCATTAAAAGAGTTTTATATATTTATATATGTAGCAATTGAGAAATAATGGTAGACAACTCTAATTTGGTCCTTCTTTGCCTTCATCTACCACAATTTTTGATTGTCTACATATGGCTGGTGAAAACTCTGTTAATGGCAGTTGGAAAGAGAATGAGGAAAAAATCTGGCCATACAATTGAGAAATCTTGGTTGCTTGAAATGAAGTGGTTCACAACTCTGGGTAGCGGGAGAATTGTCACACCATCTGCCAAATATGGAAATATCATCCTGTGGGATCTAAATTACTTAATGCTCTTTGGTATAGGTTGAATGTGAGTCTCTAATATATTTCCAGATAAAGTCATATAGATTTAGGACCCAAGAAGGAGGAATTAAGACTTAAGAAGAGAGAGTTTGGGGGAGGGGGGCATTTGTGAAGATAAGTCCTGTCAAGAGGGCCAAAGAAAAAATTTTGATGAAAACTGCTTTTAGTGGTGTGAAAAAATGAAAAAATTCAAATTTTCAGATATTTCTTATTCTGAATCCACTTTGAAATGTCTTAAATGTTATTTTAAATTGACTGTATACGATGTTATTTTTTTTTAGAGCACATTAAATAAAATCTATTCACCTAAAGGAAAGCAGAGAGAAGTACTGTGTGGTATGGGAAGCAGTTTTTGAAATGGGAAGGAAATAATGTAGTAAGAAAAAGAGAAAAGAAGAATATACCAAGAACATGTGTACCATATAGACTAGGTCAGCCTTTATTTACCTTGGTGATTTTTTTTATCTGTAGAATCTAAAGAATATTTTTTCTTATCAGGTTGATGTGAAGATCAAATATAATGATATATGTCAAAATGCCCTGGAAAATTATAATTACTGTAGAAATGTTTTCTATAATTCTATCTGGATAAACTTTTTAAAAATGATCTCATTCAAATATTTTTTTTTAGTGTTCATTATTTTTATTTATATTTCTATTTTACCTTCTAATTATTTTTTAACATTTAATGTTAATGAACATCAGGAATATTTCATATTGTCTCCTAATTTCATTATTTTACATTGTGAATTACACAGCACGATGAATTCATTAACTTCATTAACTAGAAAAGTTGGTCAGTTTTGAAATATAGATGGTTTGCAAGTGGTAGGAAAGAGAACAGTAAAACTAAATTGCTTCTCCTTGCCATCTTAAAAGAGCTAACTAAGATGTTCTAGAAAGTTTAAAGAATTAAATAATTGATTTACTTTGAATTTTTACAGCCAAGATAAATAATTCCATCAGTATGGTAGAATTATATAAGAATCTGGCATGTACTGACTATAAAACCTAAAAGTACAGAAAATAAAGCCTTACTGGAGAAATAGCTTTTGGGACAGTGGTAAAAATTGGAGCACAATTTTAAAAAAATCTTATTTTTAAAAGATCACCTAAATTTCTTTGTAAATTTTACAGTTTTCTTCTCTCACTCCAAAGGGTACATGGAGATTTGTCATTAAAAATCTCAGCAGGCATTAATATGTAGGCTAAATTGAGTAATGGGCTAAATTATGGGAATACAGCATTATTGTAGAGTTAGAGTACTGGTTTCAAGACATATATAATATATGAATAAGACTATTGGTTTTTAAGAAAATAAACATAAATGAGAAACAAAAGCCTACTTGGCATTTAGCTATAAATTCTAACATTAGAAAGCATTATGTTCTTATTCTAAAATGAAAAGGATGGTTAAGTACTACACATTGCAAGTGAGAGGAATGTAGAAAAAAAGAATCTCATTCAAAACATCTGCTGACTTCACTTTTCTATCATCATGGTTTAGAAGTGATATCCATAACTGAAAATATACTTTTCAAATCTCCAGTTCTAATTCCCTATCCCTACGCAAGTTATAAACTAAATTAGAAAACCATATGAGGACAAAGTGTTGCATTTCCATTCCTAACTTATTAATATTTTTCATGTTTAAGAGAAAACCAAAAGGGAATTTTATTTTCTGTGATCTTTAGTTTAAATATGAATATATTGACTTGTCTGTGGCCTTGGGATACTAAGGTGATAGCACAGTGTCTTCAGTAGGCTCTCAGAATATTTTCAGGAGCTAGAGATGTGAGGAGAAAGAGTCACAATGAGGTTACTAGTTCCTATCTGACCCCAGGATGCGGTGCAACATATTTCAAATAAATAAGGTGAACAAGCAAACAAAATGGAAGACAACATAACAATAAACATTAGGAACATTTAAAAAAAAAACAATTGTTTGAGTAAAAAATAATTTATTTCAGAAGATTTTATTTGTTTCATTGTCTTTTTATAAAAAGCTCAAGGTTATGAAAAGTTTTGAAAAGCAAAAAAAAGAAAGATTTAAATTACAGCAAATTAACAAAATTAGTCATAGGAAGATAAGGAGAAGGTAATCACGAATAAGTGATTGTTCTGCTAGAATTAGTCTAGGGGCTTTTTCTGATACTCTCTCTTCCTCTTTCTCCTCTTATTCCTAATTTCTTGTCTGCCTCTGATCACCACCTTTGGTTGTTTTTCCTCTTCCTACTATTTAGTGTTTTGATGCTAGTAATTATCTTTATTTCTTATAGTTATTTCATCTTGAGAAATTTTCTTAATCTCTTAAATATCAGATTCCTCATCCATAAAGGTAGGTGACAAACTATAGTACTGATTTGTCGGTAACAGTATGCAAAGTGCATAGTGCAGTGCCTGATATATTTGCTGGCACATGATTTATTACATGTTGAGAAATCGGTGTGCATTTATTATTATTAATGTTGTTATTATTATAGGACAGTGTGCCTAGCCAACATCCAAAGTAAAAACAATAGCAATATTCTATTAATAAGCTCTCTGAGTAAGAAAAGGAGATAGGTAATTTACCCTTAAGTTTGTGTCTACTTTTATATTTACATTCGATTCTACATTGATTTTAGATCAATGTAGATTTGAATTGGAATCAGTGTGAATTCATTTAACTAACATTTATTAAGTCATTAGCATCAAGCAAGGTGTTAATCATTTAAGATGCAAATGACAAGTGGTTTATAACTTTAAGGTATTTGTAGTAAAGAAAGGAAAATGTATATGTAAATAAATAGATGCTATAAGTTATGGAAGTTTATAAGATAAAAATCCATAGAAATTACACTGTAGATGCAAAAAAAAAAAGTTTGATCAATTCTACATGATAATGAGGGTAAATGAAATTAAGAAAAACTACCCAAAGAATCTGAGTAACTAAAACTTGACAGTCAAAATATGAAGCACATTTTTTTCTTGATTATCCCAAATATAAGATACTGTGAAACTATAAAGGTATAGCCAAAATAGGAGGAAGGACATGAATTAAGTTATCTACTTGGGTCATTTCTAACTGTATTTCACAATTAGATGCCTAAATAATGGCTTGCCAAAAATTAGACTCATATTTTATTTTATTCTATTTTAATTTTAATTTATTTTATTTCTGTGAGCCAGGTATTGTTCTAGGGAATAAAAAGTTAATTTTTTTAACTGGATTTTATATTTAAGAGTCTCAAATGTAGTATGGAAGATCTATGCACAAATAATAATTTAGTTTACATTTAATAATACAAATAGGACAGAATGGGAAATGGCTTATTTTCCTCTGGGACAAGGAAAAGGATTAAAGTAACACTTAGGGTAGGCTTTAAATTTACACAGTAGCAGGTGAAAAGTATTTTCCCATGAAGGGGTGCAGAGAAGACCAGTGCTATCTTAGTCTGAAAAAGTAGGCAGGGGCTGTGAAGGCCTTGCAAAATGCCAAGGACCTTGAACTTTACTTGGTAGAAAATTATACTTATTTGTAAGGTTGTTTTGTTCTACTTTGTTTTTAGAGCCTGGAAATGGTTTGCATTTTGTAAAATGGGGAGAGAAGAAAATTGAGGAATGAAAATAGTTAAGAATTTAATGCAATATTCCAATTGTATATTAATGAAGTTTTGAGATAATTGTGAGGAAGACAGGGAAAAACAACCGGAGGAAGAAATATGAAGGTTGACTTGCATATTTCTAACCAGTGATCAGGAAGAAGAAATTTAGGGTAGAAAATTAACTCTAGTTGAATGGCTATTCCGTGCGTGTGTGTGTGTGCGCGCGCGCGCGCATGTGTGTATCTCCCAAAACAGCCCTACAAATAATCTAGAATGTAGAAAATAACTTTTCTGTTTTACAATTGAGAAAATTGTAGCTCAGGCCATACAACTAACAGAGGGATTCAAAACCAAGCCCCACTGGTTTCAAGCTCTTCCTATAGTCAGTCTATCACACTAAGGAAATTTAAACATCTTAGTTACACACACACACACACACACACACACACATCTATGTAATTGCAAACTTGAACAAAATGCTAAGTTTAACAAAAAAAAACGATTATTGAAATGAGGAACAAGATCTGATTTTCAGCAGAAACCTCAAGATGTACCCAAGTCTGCATTATGGGTGCTACTATAAAAGAAGTGAAATCCATTTAGTAATAAGATATACTCTCTATTCTAATTTGCATCATCATCCCTATTTTGCTGTTTTGTGTGCTCTGTGTTTTCACTTTGAAAAAAATGTAAGAAAAGAAATCTGATCTCCAGAGAATAGTAGCATAGATAATTAAAGGCTAGGTAACTTGGTTTTGTGAGGAAAGCGCTAAAGAATTTGTGTTTATCTTTGAGAAGTAGTATCTGGGGAATGATTATTTATTAATTTCAAACACTTTGATGGTTGCTAGGTGAAATATGTTTAATGGTGGTTATTCATTAGAAATGTAGGATTCTTTACGTGGAAGCACAAATACAAAAGATTAAGTGGGCTTCCTACTGTCTAGAATAGTTTAACAAACTAATGTGTAAATGCTGAATCAGATGATCACTTTGAGATCCCAGCTATATTTTGAAACTTTTACTATGGGATTGCTAGAATAAAATTATTTCATTTCTGAGCAGCAATTTGTGCATTGTATATAAATGAAAGATTTCTGGATAAGCTGTGCTTTTCTTTTGCCAATATCTAAGAAGCTTTGGCATATATTTGTAAATATGCCAAATGTAATTCAAGAAAGTTGCATAAAATGAAAAACATTTAGCACTAGGAGACATTTTTCATATATGATATTTGTTTCTACATAGTTTAAGCAAATTCTATTTTGGATGAGCAAGGAAATCACTTAAGGTAATTGTCATTTTATTTACAGAGTACCTTCAGTTCAGACATCTAGGTATTTCATACTATTGCTATTGGTGTCTTATTTTGTTTAAACCGATTTTAATTTATGTTACAAAATATGATTATTAGTAATTGTTTTTACTTTCGAGATAAATTAACATAAGATCCTTTATCTTGCCAGTTGTCATGAATGCAAATTCTTTCTGTATTTTCTTTAGTCATTATTTAACAAGTATTTTTGGCGTAGTTATTCTAGTCCAACAACTAATATTATAAATAAATACATTTTCAAAACCCAGACTTAATTGTTTTGTAGTGAAAGAGTGGGTAATTGCCTGCCTTTTGTGATTTTGCTTTAATTTCTCCACATTATGGCCAGAGTAAATCAAAAAACCCCTAACGATCACTGCCCGTCCCAAGCAGAGGACGAAGCAGTGGCATAGGTTTGTTCTTAGAATGTCACTTCAGTTTTATATCACAAAATGTCTGATATCAAGTCAGCTTCCTTTTAAATGTTCACCACTGAAAATCACTCGCATACAGCATTTATGAGTTTAACTGATTTCATCGGAATTTTTGGTATCACAGAGCCTTTTGCTCTTGGCTTTCTTCCCACTAGCCTCTACTAGAATCTCTCTCCAGGATTATACTTAAATGTGCCCAATTCTCCTGATCTGTTAGGCCAAGCAGGTCATTGCTCCACAATTTTATTTTCCAAATTTGGACATCTTATCCCTCTATAGTGCTTGACAGAAAAAATTCACTGTCCTGAGGAGGCAATTTTGTTAATAAACAGCAGAATTAAAAGAAAACTCATTATACCTGTTGCTATCAAAATTCAAATTCTTAATGAATTGCTATGCTTAAATGGTCATTGGAAACTTTGAGTGGCTGAATCATGTTTAGAAGCAATTGTCTAAGTTCATAGGAACCTGTCAAGTAGATGAAAGATTCGGTTAACCTGGTACCTCCACCCACTCTTACCTTTGGAAAACAAAAACTAAGGTCGGTCATTTTTTTCTTTCCTTTACAGACTTGTAATTTATCTTTAATCAATTACTTATTCCATTATTTATATTTATATACATTTATTTGTGTCCTTCTTGGGGAAGTCTGTCTTCCCAGAAATTACAAAGGTTGGGGCCAACTATTTTTAGTTCTTTTTTTACATTACTCAATCAAAAAATTCTGAGACATTAGAATAAAGAAAATAACAACTACAAATAATGTATTTGAAAACTGTTATCAAGAGGAAAATAACTCCATATTAGTAACATTGTTTATAATTTATTTTATTTACATAAAATGTATTTCTAGTTTTTTTCAGATTTTTTTCTTTTAATTTTAGACCTTTATTTTTCAATTTTCCTACTTGTAATATTGTGGCACCCATAGTTTTAAAATTAAAAAAGAGCATATTTTAGTTAACATTACAAAATGATGGACAGAGGATTAGTTTATCTTTTCTGCAAATTGAACTTCGACAGATGTGTAATGCAGGTGTAGATCATCAACACTTTATAATATGCCTGCCTTTAATTTTCATCTAATGCCTTGATTGCTTATGAGTTAGTCATGTGTGGTGTTAGAAAAATTTTGAAATGCAACCTAATCAATTGTTAATTAGAAATAAACCATCGCATTTTAACAAGATGGTATAATACCCTTTTCTGATGAAACAGCAATTGCTATTTTTTTCTTTTGTTATACAAAATTGACTGAAATTTGGATGATTAGAAATTACCAGCCACAATTATGACCATGTTCTGATTTAATATTTTCCTCTTTGTGAGATATTGGGAACTTGTTGATGCTTTTTAAAAATATAAGTGCTTCTTTGATGTTTATATGATGAGTATCAGTCATGATTGATACTTAGAAATTAGTTCACTGAAGGGTTTACATGAATATAACATAATTACATTTCTTTTTGTGCCAATTGATTTTATTGCTGTGTTTAATGGTTTGTTGCATACTTTGCAGGATAATGAATTTCATTTCCTTGTATTATCTTATAAATAACCTGGACATTTTTAAAATTATGATAATCATAATAGCTGTCTTAATTCTTGCAAACATGTACTGCGTCATGCCTTTGAGAACCGGAATATTCAAACCCAAGGCATTCTAGATGGGTGAATAGATAGAGATAGAGGATAGATAGATAGATAGACAGACAGATTTATATCTATTTATACACATATATACTCAAAAAATCTCCATATTTTATACCTATTAGATAATATTCTCTTCTACTTGTGTTTACTATTAAACTTGCATATTTATATGATAAAGATGCCATTTTATATTGGCTTCCTCATTAATTTTTATCAGTTCATTTGATAAAAGTATAACTCCACATTGATTTTTTTAAATAAGGCAAAACTTTAGCTTAAATAAGTAGCCCATTCACACTAAACTCTAATGGATGTATAGAATTTGTGTTGATTTTTAACTTTAGGAGAAATTTTTTTCTTGGTCTTGGTAACGACACTAGACTTTGCAAAAGGCATATACACTTTAAATGCTTCCTTAATAGCAAGAAAAGTAATGCTTTTCTTTGTAGAGTACTTGAAAATACACAAAACATTTATCTGTACAACTTGACAAAACACTAACCTAAACTGAACAGGCAAAACTGAAATTCAGTCTTAACAATTAAGGTACATTTTACTATTCTTTCATATCATATGATCCTTCATTACTATTGTATTTTGATAAATGGTGATGATAGTCAGATTTTCAAAGAACATACTCTTTGCAATCCAAATACAATCCAGGCATCCTAGGTATTACAAGGTATTATCCTCTTTCAATATTTACAAGCTTTATTACTAGGAATTGAAGAAAAAACAACATGGTAGAATCTATAAATTTTAAATATATGAGTTAATTTTTTTTTTATTTTATTTGTTCTTTGGGTAGGAGGCTAACAATCACAAGAGATAATAATATTTATATAATCTAAAAAGCATATATTTTTGATGCATGTTGTTTCTATGGAAGCAGCCTACAATTATTTTTTCTTATTTTCTTATCTATACATTCCATAATAGAATACCTCTATGCTGCCTAAATTGGAATTAAAATAATACCTACCCAGTTATTAAAGAAACATATACTGAGCCTCCTCCTTATATGGCAAGTGGTATATTCATTGTTGACTCTGTCCTCAAGGTTTATTATTTTTGGGAGGAGGATTTTCACATTTTTTGGAATATCCCTCTTGTCTACAAAATAAAAAAAAAAAAAAAGTATATGTTCCAGTATTCTTTTAATATTTTTAATTTGTTTTGTTTTATCAAAACATCTGACCCATTCATAACATTTTTGTGTGGTTCGGCTTTACTTTGCTTTTAAAGTAATGAATAGCTAGCTAGTGAAACCAATACTCTCTATGGAATAAACTTTATTTTCCAAAATGCCCTAAAATTTCCTCTGATTATATACATTACTTTTCCATGTATGTATGTGAGCCTCTCCTCACTTCTATTCTGTTCTATTAACCTATTTGTCTCTTTCTTTACTATTAAAGTTTCTTATAACAAAATTTTATGATAATTTCATTTTATATTTAAAAAATTTCTATTGTCAGGCACTGCATTACTATTTTTACTGCAAAATCATCATAACTATTCTTACCTTGCTTGCCTTTCTTATGTCAAAATATTTTTTAAAATTGTTATATGTGCATAATATTTACTATTAAAATTTTACTAAAAAACTAAATCCCCTAACTTTGTAATAAATGTTGAATATACACTTGAAGAATATTTGTTTCAAGGAATTCCAAGTTAATAACTTCCCAGGTCTCAGGATGTAAAGATATGTATTTTATAATTAACAAAAGATCAGCTTTTAGTGATAAGAACTCATCTAATAAGGATAGCATAGTTTTATTAGATTTTGAAGTTGAATTCTATGAAGATTAATGCATCTTTTTACACTGTTGGCCACTTTATCATAAATACCTTTTCTGGAACTCATTTTTAAAAGATTAATTTATTGGTTTCTGTCTGAATGGGGAGAAATGTAAATGAGGCTGTTGAGGGCATCTCTACTTGATAGAATTTTGGCTAATCTCTCAAGTGTGTTAGGGATGGAGATAAAATAAGTCTTAAAGCTGCTGTTTTAAAAGCAAACTTTGTATGTTACGTCAAATTCAGAAAAATTTATTGAAGACACCAATTTCCACTCTCTAGAAAGGAATTGTTAATCAGGAAAATGTAGCATATTTTAAAATCCATTTACAAGAACATGTGGCTTTCTGTATGTCTATCTGGCAATAATTGGACTGACCATGCTGACGTGGTGAAATGTAGTTAAGTATCAGTACAAATTATTTATTGCTATTTGAGACTTCATTTCAAAATTGAAACAATAATAAACTTCCGTCCAATTTGGAGCAGATTTACTGCCTTTCAAGATAACTACTAAGTAAGGTACTCAAATGCCCATCTGATGTTTTCACTGCTTTATTGGTATGCATATTTCCTGGGAGAGCTAATTTTATTTGTGCATTGCTAATGTGTTACATTTCAAGCTATGTTTTGATATTTTAAGCTGGCAATTTTTCACACAGCTATCTACATTTCTTATTTTGAGGAATAGCTGTAGAATAAAGCCTAATATGAATATTCTTGAGTATACCTAATTTAGGTATGTATCAGAATATAAAATAGCATTTGTGAAAGATCCACAAACTGTATTTTGGAAAATTGGGGAATGTGTTTATATAAGTAAGAGAGTTGTGATGATCAGGTTGACCAACCTCTTGACTTTGTGGGGAGAATGGGGGTGGTGTCAGTTGAACAGATACTGCTTCACCTTCTCCCTTCCTGCCAAATGGAATAGTACCAATTTATTATTTATATATTCCTTTGGGAGGAGGATTTTCACATTTTTTATCTTTCAAACATTTGCCAAATGAATGTATATTGGTGACTTCCGTGTCTTTTTTGTTCACCTACATGAAGTCAGAAAACAGCAAGAACAAAAGGATTGAAGTTAACTGGTTAATCAAAATTCATTATTGAGGGCTTGCAGATTCTTTCTACTAACCTGTCATTCCTTGCAAAGAGATTTTATTGTTAGTATTTAATATTTTATGCGAATGCTGTCAGCTTCTTTCAGAGCTCAAAGGAGTTATATATTTGTCTGACATATGATCGTAGTTCCCATCAATATGTTTAATGTCAGCATCTGTAGGATTCTTTTGATTTTTAAGGAGGAAAAAAAAATCTAGACTTGTCAAAAAAGAATAGCTGTGCATGCTTCAGGAAATTTCTATTACTCTGGGTGAATACTTTGGGACCAGGGGACAGATATGCAATGGGTGCCTCTTAGTGGTTCGCAGGTTAACCTATTTTTCTGCTATTAAACTGTTCCTGGAATGAGAATTTTGAGGACTAGTTTTGCATATATACACATACATAATTTATGCTGGAGTGAAACACATATATAATATCCAAATGTATATGTTATATATATTTGTACATTTATATATACATAATACAGTATAGAATATTATATGAATGAATTATATATTAAAATGAATCATATATTAAAAATGAATTATATATTAAAAGTAAAAAGGAAGTTAAATATAAAAATATTGAGGCAAATCCAAATTGTTAAGATTATGAATGATGGATGTTTCTATAACTATTCTGTTAAAAATAAAATCTCTTTGGGATACTATCCATGTCACAAAGCACAAGATCACAACAAAAAAATCTTGGGATGTGGTCTGTACTCTGTGAAAGGTTTTAAATCAACCAGGATCTAATCAGTTTGTTCTGCTAAGTACCATTTCTTTTTTATTCTTTTTATTCAGAACCATAACAAAAAGCATGAGAATGGCCTCTACTGGCAAAGGAACAGTTGGGTTGATAATTAATCTTTGCAAAGACAGCAACCAGTTCGATAGTGATAAAGTATTCGGTTAACTAATTTGACCTTTTTACTAAATTGAATGAATCATTCAGTTTTGGCGTTAAGTAAACTCAGGAGCTAAACATATAGTAAATATTTGATCTATTAATGGGTTTTGTTATTGGAAATGTATGCCATACCAAATTAAATTTTGCAACAGTGTTAGCAAAAGCTTTCTTCTAAAAAGCATGCAAAACACTTATACTAAATTTCCTCCATCAACAGCTAGAGTCTTGGCCATTATTTGACTATGATTTCTTAGAATCCTAGGTTTAAAGAAAAGTCTTGTAATTGGTGTTTCCAGGATAGAATTTGCAATATCTGACTATTAAGTTTTGATGTGGCTATGAAATAATTAAATTTAACTTTCTAATAACAAGTAGAAAATTTGTGGTATCTATTAAATTGAATTACATATAAAGCTTTTTAATTATTTCATTTTAAGTGTTTAAAGGTCATGTTTGGAATGGCAATTTTATTTTTCCATGCAAAATTATCATTATTTTGTCATTTATAACATATTTCATATTGATTATTGTAAGATGTTTTTAATTGTCAACATGTATTTCTCAGAAAAGTATTAGAAGTCAGTTGTGATAAAATTGAAGGAAAAAACTCTGAAATTAGTTTTGAATTAAAAAAAAAAGAATTTGCAAATAATATACTTCTTTGGCACGTTTAAGATTTATGTCAAACCAAAGCTAACATGACAAGTAAAATGTATAAAACTAGTGATAATTTGATCATGAATAACAACCAAAAAAAACCCTACCATCACAATTAATATTGACAAAGTAAGAAAACATGAAATAATTGAGACAGAATTATTTGTAGACAATGTGATTATACACCAAGAAAACCTAAGACAATACACTGAAAAACTTAGAATTAATGAGAACATTTAATTAAGCATTAAATATAAGACATTAAAACCCTAAATAATTTAAAAAATTAATATTAACACAAAAATGAATAGTCGTATCAGTAGACCAACCCCCCCCCCGTCCCAAATCATATTTGGTGTGTTAATTTTTATTACCATGCTTTAAAAATTAATATAAGTAAAATGAAGAAAAACAAAAATATATTTTTAATTATTCCTTTGTAGAATCTTTGGCACACAAAACTTACTTTATTATAATCTTCATTCAATTAAATTAATTGAGCACCTGTTATGTGCCAGGCACTCCCCTAGGCATCTAGATGACATAAGTAAAAATAATTGGCAAAAGACCATGTCTCTGTAGATTATGCCATCTGCTCATGCAAAGCCCTTCTGATTTTTAATTCCGTTCGATCATTTCCTCTTATTTTCCTATCCCAATCACATTGCTCTCCCAGTATGGATATTCATTCTAATTTTTACACTATATGTTCTTTTCATCTACCACAAATTATTAATATACTTATATGTATATTCTTTAAACTATGCATAGTGTTCATGTGGGTGCATTTATTTTGAATGTACCCAAATGATATTTTTATGAAGTTTATGCTCTTTCTTACATTTTTTTCTTCTGTATTTTATTTTTAAGATCTATATTTTTGGCTGCTTTTCTACTGGATAATATTTCATTTTATGACTTTGCATATACCACATATCATTTACAGATTTCCCTAATGAGGGATATCTAAATTGAATCCAACTCTTCTAACGTAAACATTGTTATCATGAATATCTTTCTGTATATGGCATGCCCAGATGCTCTGTTTGGTTTACCTAAGACATATCTAGTTTATGACTACATCTCAGCATAATATTTAATCTCCCTCCTTTACACTCATTTAATCTCTCTCCAAGAGACCTCTGCGGTATATACCCAGAGTTGAAATTACTTAACATGGGATATATGTGAAAGATATTCTTCAGAATAACTTTGCTAGTTTTATATTCCATCTATTTTTGGAGAGGTTTCTGTTTTCTCAGTCTTCACAAACAGTTGATATTTACCTGTTATTTACTTTTTGGTAGTCAGAGTATTTCATTATTATTATAAGTTGTTGTTTTTTTCCTTATTAGTGAGGTAGATTGCCTCTATTATCCATTTTAGCTTTTCCATTCATAAATTAATCAGCCATATATTTTGCTCATTCCATATTAACATAAAGTCTTATTTTGCTAATTCAAAGTGTTCCTTTTATGTTATAAATATAAATCATTCCCTCGTAAGATCCATAATGTTACAAATCGCTTTTCTAGTTTGTACCTTGTATTATCACATTAAAATCCTTAATTGTACTCGGATATATCAAATACTTCCTCTTATTGTCACAAAGTCATTCTTGTGTTTTAAGTGTTAATACCTTCACATTTATGTAAGGATTTGGAGCTTCTTCTCATACAGGCTTTTGATAGAGAATTTTCTCTATATAGTGAGTCATTTATTACTTAACATCTTTTACTAATTCAACATTTATGAAATAACCCATCTGGTTTTTAATACAGTATCTACATCAAATTGCCTTATGCATACAAGTCTGTTGCAAGGCTTTCTACTTCATCCTAGCATGCCATATGATTATCTGCATCTATCCTACATTCTTTGAAATATAGTGACTAAGCAATATAATATCTAGTAAGGAAAAATTAACAATTTTTTGTCGAAAGTAGTTTTAACTATCTGTAGACCTATTTGCTTCCATAATTTCTATTGTTGTAAATTGATGGTCAAGTTTCAAAAAAACTTGGTATTTTGAAGTTGAACTTGAATTTATAAATTGCTTTGATGAGAATTTAGCTTTTCATAGTATTTAGTCACATCATACATAAACAAATATAACTCTCCACCTATTCAGCCTTATTTAAAAGTTTATTTACAATGGCCTTGTGTATTGATTGTTAGGTTAATCCTAAAACATATGTTTTGTTGTTATGATAAATGGAATCTTATTTTCTAGAAACTATTGTAATTGATTTTGGCTGTAATTTCATTTGATAATCTCACAAACTTGTCGAGTTATCACAATAATTCTAATACATTTTAAAAATGTATTCCCTTAGGTTTTCTATATAAGTGATCATATAATTTGCAAAATAAAATAAAAAAAGAACCAAAATCAGTCATATCTTTGGTTTTGTTTGCCTTTTTTCTTTTTCTTGTCTTATAAAATTAGAACTTTACGTAGCTCATGAATATTTATAGTGATAAAAAGCATCCTCATTTATCCTCAACAGTTCCAGTAACACATACCTCTAGGTCCTTTTCACTGCTGATGAAATGAATTTCGACTCAGTGAATATGAGAAATATTTGTTCATTAAAAGTACATTATGAGGTAAAAGACAGGCCAACCCTAAAACTGGCTAACCATATAGAAATGAGGTTACGTATCCCTAAGGGTGAGTATGGGTGCCAGCCAGGGAAGATGGAGAGCTGTAACCCCCAGGAAGGAAGAGATTTGCTTTATATTTGGGCCTGTGATGGGTGGTTACAAAAATGTTCTTAGGTGACAGGCAAGTGAAGTCATTTTGATTGACACTCGAATGCTATATGATTCTGTGTCTGACTAGCTACTTAACATATTCTCTGAATATTACATTTGCTATCGAACTTTATAAGTAACATTCTATTCTTCTAGTTAATAAAAATGCCATTCTTAGATTTTTAAGTTTCCATTTTTGCAATTAAGAGATATTGTATATTATCAATATTTTTTAATGCCACAGCGAGTGATAATACAATTATATTTTACTTTAGTTCGCTAAAATAGATAATTGCAATGATGGATTTTTTGATATTAAATAACTCGAAGTAAATTTCACTTAATCATATCATATTATTTTAATACATTGTTAGATTAAGTTAAATATTATTACAGTTAGAATTTTTATAACTGTTTATAATTTAAATATACCCATCATTTAAATTTTTTGTATTGTCTCCACATGGTTTAGATTCAAAGAGATAGCTTCCCCTAATAATTTATTTAATTTAGAGATAACCTGTTCCAAAAGTTATAGTAAAATATATTTAGAAGATTTGGAGATTTTGTGGGGAATCTGGGGTAGAAGAACCATGATTGCCATTTCAAAATATTTTATGTTAATGGTTTCTTTACATTATTTATTTCTTATTTTGCAATTTAACATATTAAATTTTCTTAGAAAGTTTGATTTTATCTAGGTTCTCAAATGTAATAATGTATATTTTGTTTTATTATTTCATAAAAAAATTTTTTCAACCTTTAGAATTTTTTTAAATATTTTTAGTCTATCTTTCTATTTTTCCATACCTGATGGAGACTACAGATTTTTAAAATTTTTTTCTCCTCCACATGATCTTAAGTATGAATTGGGTGGACTAAAGGAGATATGCCACAAGTATTGCAATCTGACCTTAGTCAGTGTCTTTTATCCTTTCTCTAATTGGCTATACAATTTTACACTAGTATTTTCATAAATCTTAATTCATCTGAAGATAGAAATAACTATCATCTTGTAGAAAATGCATTTGTTTAAATAAATTAGAAGCTTCTTTGATATTTTCAAAACCATATTTTTTCTATGAATTTTCTCCATCTTACCTCCATAGAGTTTTGCATTCTTTTCAACCCTAAATCTATTTGCCTCCAATTTTTAAGCAAATGTAATTGGATTATTAAAATTACTGAAGGAATTGTGCAAAGGAAAAAGAGAAGTGCTATTACATGGATAAATTCAGTCATGTCTGTCTATATAAAAAAGAACTCTGAAGATGAAAGATTACTAAAATACTCATTAATGAGTTTTATCACCTTTCCTGGAAATGATTGCCATAATAGTGCTGAATTTTTACAGGAAATTTTCACCATAAATTAATTAAGATTACCTAATTGTGAAACTGATGAAAGACAACATACTTAACGTTGTAAGAAAGATTAAGTTCCTTGATAAGAAAAAAATTCAAGATGTTAAGAAGGTGCCAAATAATTGTAAGGCAAATATGAAAAAATTCCGCAAAATCTATCCTCATTGGAGTAAGAGTCCATTCCTCTATATTACCATAGAATCTTAATGTTTTAAAATATGGTATATTTGCTGTGTGATTAAAGTTATCTGTGAGCAAATCATTGAATTCTTGTTCTTATTTAGCACCTTAAAAAATCATAGTTTCCAATTTATGTTATATCTTAATTATATAATTTTATAGCAGTTTAATGCAATGAGAATTTTCTCTGATAGCATCCGAACTGATAATGTTGGAAAAAAATGTTCTAAGACAGAGGTTTTAGTGCATATTATTCTTTGTCTTTTTATCATATCTATTGTACTTGGTAGATAAAATTGAGACTTTTTAAAATGGACATAAATGAGTTTGCTCATTCACTTAATTATCTGAAAAATCATTATCACACACCTACCAGACATATATTAGACACTACTGTAAGTGCTTTGTTGTTATCAGTGAAATAAAAAAAAAAAACTGTCAGTGCTGTCACAGGGCTTACAGTTTAGTGAGAAAGACAGCCATTCAACAATTAACCACACCCAAGGTTATTTAATTTTAGTTCTTTTTTGTTTAAATTTTAATTTTAACAGTAGCAAAAATGGACAGGCTTAGAGTTCTATAAAAGCATATGGGAGTGGGGGTGGGGGAAAATTAACTAATTGGGTGAGCAGTGAATGCTTCCTGGAAAGAGAAAGAAAAAAACCTGGACCTAAAGGATGAGTGGAAGGTAGCCAGGAATTACAGTAGACACAGGGAGAAAAATAAGTTTTTAGTCTCCTGACTCTCTTTACCCACACTCCTGAGTTTGAAAGTGAAGTCAAAATCTAATGGAGACTATTTTCTTTTCTTCCCAGTTTCAGTTTCTCACTGCTCAGAAGTGAGTGGGAAGAAAGAATGTAATTAAATAGGATCTAAGGCAATCTGCAATGAAGGAATTGAATGAAAGCCTTAGGATCCCCATTTGTATTGGTAGGTTTAAATTGTAATCCCTGCTGGCTGATGTTATTGTTCCCAGGGTAAAGCATTTGCTGAGTAAATGAGGTGAAGAGCATACACCATTGCCGGTGGCTGCTCCACCCTTACTGACTGCCTCAGCATGGAGGCCAGTGATTAAAAGGATATGGAAATTTTGTGCTTCCAACCCTGATAAGGCTCACTGCAATAATGTGCAGTATGATGAAATATAGCTCACCTTCTTGTTAAACTATTCTATTGAGGAATAATATCTGGTTCAGGCTATCTCTATATTACCTCTGAAATGCATTCTAATTTACTATTAAAAGTGTAGTAATCTATAGAGAAAAATATTTTTCCTATTGTATTATTGAGATTGGCGTAGGTTTTCATCTGTGGGTTACTTTTAGTCATTCAAACAAAAGTTTTGCAATTAAAGTAGAACATATGATATGTTATATTCTCAGCCAGGCTACAACTTAATTTGTGATCATGCATTTAATTAAAATACAAACATTAGCATTGATGTTATTTTACGTACAATCTGGTTAAATGATTTCTAAAAGCTTCATCGGAATTACAGAGTAGCCACTTTAAATGAATAAAATTCAGGACAGTATCATTCTATAATAATGTCGGATTAAATATAACCAACTATTTTATAATATGTTAAACGCTTGCTTCATTTAGGAGCATTGTACTGTCTGAATATTAGGGTTAAAGCTTTCCCACAAAGGTCAATATCAAAGATATTTCAAGCATATTTCTAAATGTAGCCAAAATATCATGTGAAAAATATTCATTAAGCCAAACAAACAAACAAATAAATAAATAAACAAACCGACTGATTAAGGAGGTAAGCTTTTTCATATTTCTAGTTATATAGTCAAATAGACCAAAAAACATGGAAAGACAGCTGTGGGCCTAATTGTTCCTCTCACTTCAATAACCATTAAAAAATTAATAGTTATTGCTATACTAGTATTTTTAATAATTGTTGCTGTTAAGCAATGGTATTAGTTTTTAAATGATTTGCATTTGATATGAGTTATTTCTGGGATTTTACTTGAAGTTTTTATTGTAACCCCCTAGCAAAGTGGGATCAATATAATTCATCAAAATTAGTTGTGCACCAAAACATTTCTTAATGTATTTGATAGATCTTTAAAATAAGATATGTATTGAACTGAATTAATAACTTTTTTTGGTAAAATATCTGAACTTTAATAAGTACTGCTCTTTTAGATTGCTGTTATGCATCCAGTTATCCGTGTATCCAGGAATTAATTCTAAAATATTAACTATTTACTTTGTGACACACATTATGAGACAAAATAGTTAATAATAGGAACTAACATTTATTGAATACTTATTTTGTTTCAAGAACACATCAAACCATTTGATGTGCAATAAAACACCCAATCCAAAAACTACCACGTAAGGGGGATACTATAATTAAACCCATTACTGGTGAGGAAGCCAAGAGAAAGAAACATGAAATGACTTGTCATTTTCACTTAGCTGAAAAGTGGAAAGATTTATATTTAGTAAAACTCTAGATAAGGATGTCTTTAATCATTAAACTCTTCTTTCTTCATAAGAGACGAATCCCTATAGTTTTATGTAAATTACACCACAAACTTTCAAATTAATCTAGTAAGAAATACTAACACATAAGTAGATAAGTAGATAATTATAGTTCACTGTAATAAAGTTAATTACAAGCAAGTTCTAAAGTTTTAGGCATGGTAAAAAAAAAAAAAAGCAGTCAGTGGTGCCTTTAGAGAATATGATCTCATATAGCAGTGATTCTCTTCCACAAAAAGTGAGTCATCACATTAGCCAACTCTTAAAATGGTAAAAAGAGACTAATAGAAGTCGATCACATTGTGCAGATCTCTTGCTTAAGAGAAAGAATTATTTAATTTTAGGTTTTCTACTATGACTTTTACTTTTTGATGCTTACTCTATCTTGTCTGTCAAAAATGAATATATATTAATGTTCAAACTAAAATTATTTGTCATATTTAGATTATCTTGAAAATGTATATATCTATCATTGTGATTTTATACTTTAACACATTTTAGTTATTATATCATGTAATATTTTCAGTAGGTAATCTTATTACTACTATCATATACAGAAATTAAATATTAGTCATCCATCATCTTTAACAAGGGCATGAGTACCTCTAGATATCACCCACTGGCTGAATTGGTTTGCTAATCACTCCTTGCCTCCTGTTTATAGCTGATGAAGCCTTGCTGGTTGTTTAACTATGTAGTGCATTGTGCCATATAAAATGTTTGTCAATCCTATTTTCAAGCAAAAGAAGAAAAACCCATATTATCTAGAAAGGCTTAATAGCAATCGAGCTGTGATTATACACAGCATATAAAAGGCTGAGGGGGGAACATTTATCCACAAAACTTGAGCAACATACCTCTTCTAATATGCATACATTTTGGAGTTAGAAAAAAAAACATTTTTTGTTTTTCAATTTAACACTTGATTTTTCAAATTTAGATACATACCTCTATCATATAACAAGTGGGAAGCTGCTGAAATCTGAGTAATTTATGTCATTTAGAAATTTGTCTTTTTTTAAGTAAGGCAGACAAGTTTCTTATATCCAAGGATTAAATAAATTTATATCATTTTATAATTGAAATTTAGATTAATTTATGTATACTCTTAAGAGTATCATTCAACACAACCATTCCAATTTTAATTAAGGTATGCAATTACATCATTACTTACTTTTGGTCCTACTAGAACTTTTTTTTAAGAGAAAGAGATCATTTGAAACAAAACTACATTAACTTGGATTCTGTAGAGAGACAATTATGTTACTTTATTCTAGAGATGTATATTCTCTAAGGCCATATGCTGCAAAAAGGGTAAAATAAACTGGAAGACCAGTTTATCTTAAAAAGAGAAAAAGAACACTACCTTTCCCCCAAGATGCATTGTTTTTAAAATTAAGGAATCAAACACATTTATTATTATGATATGTGTTTCTGTAGAGACAGCCCATACCTGGATTGTAGTAGTGACTAGGTAAGACAGTCATTCTGAGAAATATTATTACCTCTTTTCAGGGGTATGTATCTATTCAATTATTGGTCATCTTTCATTTAAAATAGTAGATTACACTATTTTTCCAGTCAATCCAGACACAATCCTGCTTTAGAGCCTCTTCTCTAGAATATTCCTTCTGCCTAAAACATTAAACTCTGCAATTGTCTTTTCCTAGATGTCACTTTGGTTAAGTGAGGAAAGCAAATGAACAGTTGACCTGTGCTTTAGATTGTGGTAAATCTATGGTGAGTTATTTTTCAAAAATTTAGGCTAATTGTCAAGTAAATTAAGCAGTGTAATTATTTTTCATTAGTTAGTATCTACAGGGTCTCAGTCAGGTTCACTTCCCTTTCAGCAGATGTAAGATAGATTTTCTTTACTTTTTATAGATCTTACTCAAGTTAAAATACAATTTTTGGTACTTCATGTATCTAAAATTAGTCAAGAAAAGGAACCACTGCTTAGGACTGTTACAGACTGAGAGAGTGGGTGGATGTTCAGGTCCTTGCCTGTTTATGGTGGCCAGATGCAAAAAAAGATTCTCGTAGAATATAATTTTTGTAATGATATAAATTACTTTGGAATAACCTCTGATATAAATCCTTGTCTGAGTGAGCTGAACTTACAATATTTAAGTATGCTCAGTGGTACATATGAGAAGCTACATGTATTGAAGAACTTATAATTCTGGCTTGATACAGCAATATTTTTTCTAAGTAAAGGTTAGGTAGGGGCAGGTAGGAATCACTGTTCTTTCTTTGTACAAATTCAGGAACCTCAGCTTTCTGGCTCAATAGTTCTGCAAAAGTATACATCTGGTCAAATTCCTCAGCTTCTATCTTTTTGAAACTTCATCATAACATTCTTAACAGAGAAAAAAAAAGTAAAAATGCTAAAATGAATTTCAAGTTTCACAATTAGTTTTCCCTTTCACTCCAGTTGAAAGTCATGTTTGCAATACAGCTCAAACATGAAACATGTTATGTCCTAAAGAGTGAATGGATTACTGGCCTCAAAGTCACCCACCTTAAAAATTACTCTTTCCAGCAAAAGAGCAAATAAGTACAATTTATGTATCAGCTTAATTATCAAGTCATTAATGCATGCTGAAACATTCAACCAAAATTCAGAGAAATGTCCTCTACACAAGGATCATTGAGTACATACGTGAGAAATCAAATGCCCAAATAAGTTGGTTATAAAAGGGAGGTATGTTTAATAATGTGCTTATCACTTATTTCCTAATTTTATCTTCTCAAATGCCAAAAGAAAGTGAGGTTTATCATAGTTCAGTAGAGTGATAAGAAGGAGTAATCAGACAATCACTAAATTAATATCTGAGAACTGGAAAAAATTGAACACAGAGAGTGGGAAATAAATCAACAATACCATTAAAAAGTTTTTATCAGTTTTCCAAATCAAATGCAGTAGCCCTGGAGATCAGGAGGCCTTCATTGTCATTTGGTACTCCCTTTTGATGCCACATTTGTTCATACCTTCTATGGTAATTATTTGATTACCTATTGTCATGCCTATAATGCACCAGATTATGAGATAGCTTAGTTGTAGATTATGATGACTGTGCATTTCTGTACGCCCCACATCTAACCTAGGATTTGCTATATATAATCAGTGCTCAATAAATCTGTGTAGTGAATGAATGTAATATGAGATGGGAGGCTGTGGGTTAACAAGCTATCCTCTTTGTTTCCCTAAAGCCATAGGAACCTGCTTGAGTCAATGTTTACTCTTAACTATTCTACTTTGTCTTCTCTGCTTCAGTTATCTTCTGCTGTACCAGCAATTACCTATCATATATTTTTGATCATATCAATTACAGAAATATTATAGATATTTCTTTGAATTTGATATAAGAAAATTAATTTCTTAGTTGCATTTTGATTGAAGAACACTCAGGCTTAACATGTTGGTCAGGTTTAGTATTCTAATACTAAAAAAAATTAGTTTTGGTATAAACATCTAGTCCTTTATTTTTATTCATCATTCATTTACTCATTCATGCAGCATTCATTAACTTCCACTTACTATTTAAAAACCATGATATTAGATGCTTGGGCAGATAAAGAGATTAAGAAGAAAAATCTGTTTTTCTTAAGCACTTCCAGTCCAGCAGACTTTTTTCGGTCTGTACTTGCAAAAGTATGTATGGTTGAAATGTAAAGATAGTCAGTGCTTACAGCCTTTTTAAGGTCACTAGTACCTTTAAGATTATGATGAAAGCTACATATTTTCTCATCATAATTGCTTATTATACATATATTAAAATGTTTATATATTATTTCAGAGTGTTTCCAGAAAAATGGAATTTTACCCATAGGCTAACAATTAAGAACAAAAATCCTCTAATTTGGTCCAAAACTTATATTTTAAAGATTAAAAAATAGGCCAATCAGAAAAGAAAAAGTACATTTTTATAGTCCATCACTGTTAATTTTGATATCTTTCCCTTTAACCGCCTTTTATCAATTCACCTTTAAAGTTTCTCTCCTTCCTTTTTCTCATTACTCTTGGAACCAACATCACCTCTACTCTTTCTCTGACAGTCTATTTCCTTATGGTACCCTACAAATATTATAATCATTTTAATCTCAGTTGTCTTTTCCAACCCTATGCAACTATTGGTCTGAATAATGTTAACCTCAAGCAAAATCACATTTCCCTAAATCCTCCATCACCTCTGCCATCCTAAAATAATGAGTTGTTGAAAACCTAAGCACCAATTTTCCTTTTATGTGTATTTAATCAACATGTGTAGATTATTTTATAGAAAATCACTAAGCGCAAATATATTCCTAGATGTTCAAATGATACAAAATTTCTTCAATATGGATAAAAAATCTGCATTCATTTTGAAGATTATTTAAAAATAAGATAAAAATCTACTATTAGATTTATTGATTTCTAATAAATTTCAACAGCTTAGGTATTTTTCTTATAGTACATATTTTGATCTCAAGATACTCATGTTCAGCACATACACATTGTAATTAAGATAGCAGCATGAAAAAGCATTGCTAGCTGTTAGTGTCATATGTGACAGTAATATAAAATTAATTGATATATGAGTTACAGTATTATACTACAGGTTATTGCTTGAGGCCTAATAGTGATCCCTAGCTTCCATCAGGTGACAGTTTTAATATCTGCTGGTGATGCTTATTTTATCTGTAGCAGCTGTTCGATTTTTTCTGCTTAGAGGGAGAATTTCAAAAAATAAAACTCCATGAGGTCTCGGGAAGAAAGGAGAAAAAACTAAAACAGTCATAGGAAATAAATTATATTTGTAGAAATGTATGTATATACTGTAAGTCTCCTGTTATACTATTTCACTTACACAAACACTTTACTTGTATTTTTTTCTTGTTTATAGACATTTTGTCAGTTTTATATTCAATGCCACCCTCCCTCCCATTCAGAAAGTCTTCCATATGGTGAAATGTCTTTTATTTGAATGAAAGATTTCTATAGGAATCCATGAGAATTTTAGGAATGCATATTTGATAAAATCTTTTTCTGATTGAAGTTGGGAGTAAAAGTAGAAGTGATTTAAACGATGTGATTCCACATATGTAAGACAGCTCTGTTTCCTCCATGGCTGACTCTCATACAAGTATTTAACATCAAAGACTTATAAAAAACATGGTTGATTTAGATCAGTAGAAGCCATGTAGCTCAGGGAAATTATTAACTTTGTGACCCACTAGATCAGTTTATGTATAAATGTTCCAGAGTTTATAAAATATTTTGCTGCCTCCATTTAATGCATTATGCTTGTTTAAACCTGTCATGTGATGTAAGACAATCAGATAAAGAATATTTTTATAACCTGATTAAAGCAATAGTATGATAACATGTTGCTATAATGTTTCATTCAAAAGAATAGCTATATTTCAAAAAATACATTGAAAAATAATTTTAATCTTTATTAGAATCCTTTGAAAAGAAGCCGACGATAATTATACAAAACAGAACAGTTGGTACTAAATATCTTATCCTTTATTCCCAACAATTTCTACAAAGTGGCAGTTACTCAAAACTCTTTCCTATTTCTCTTCCCCATTATTCCTGCTACCAATTATTTTGTTTTTACTCTCCTGAATCTATTTTATCCTTCATGCAGTAAGTTTTCTAAAGTAAATCGATTTTGTTATTTTTGGTTTCTTTAATTCTACACATATAGCCATTTTCATGATAAGCAAAAAAAGACAGAAACAAAGCACGACAGACAGACACTTTTTGGATAGATAGGGTAGAGAAGGTGAGGCATCAGTAAACACTAGTGATATGATAATATTTTTGTCTCAGTAAAATGTTCAATGTCAAAAAATGTCTGCAAATAGCTTATAGTTGCTCCTTACATATCAGCTTCTACATTTTGCATACATTCTTTAGCTTAGCCATTTCTTCCAATAGATATTATTCCTGTAATTCCAAATAATGAAAAAACAAAGTAACAAAAGACACAGAACACATTAAATGTAAGAACTATATCTAATCGTAGGACCCCATATAGCCCATGCCAAGGAAAGTCAACTCAATATGAACATTCTTCTAAGGATAATATGAATAATAATATATTTACTATTAGAATAATTTGCTCTAAATTAGATAACACTTGATGATTACCAAAACCATGTAAAATAAAGAGAGAATAATAAAGAGGAAATATATATTTAGGTAGGAGTCAGTCCAACAAGGCAATAATATAGTTCAAACATAGTTCAATATAGATCAGAGTTCTTATGGTACACTGAACTGTATTTGAGAAATATTAATTCAACTTTATGAACAGATGCTATCACTGAATCATAAAGGAAATATTCTAATGCTATTTTATAGCTGTCACTTTCCAGAAATATTTTGAACAAACTCTGATTCAAGATTGTACCACCCTTTTCAAACACTGGCACCTGCATGTCACCCTTAGCCTACAGATCAAAAATAATTTATGAAAAATGAAATTCTTCAATTCTCTTCTGCTTATCATTTTAAACTATACTTTAACTTTTTATCTGGATAGTCTTCTGTCTTTGGAAAAGGATCCCTTTAAAATTATCTTTCAAATGTATTCCTCTGTGATCTTGTTTCTATTAGCTTCATCTTCATCATGATCTTCCTCTATAAAATAACTATTAGTCTTTACATATCCTTGGTTTTATTTGCTCAGTTTATGTTTTTCCATCCCACCCCTCCTTCCCATGCTTACCTTTTGCAAAAAAAAAAAAAAAAAAAGGATAAACATAACAAATAAATATATTCCCATCTAACCTCAGCTTTTTCATTCATTCTGCAGTTTTTTCCTTTATTCTGGAAATACAGTTGCTTTTCTATCTTACCCGTCTCAAATTGCCGTAAGATTTTTTATTTGTCATAGTCGTTTCAAAGTTTTCCAGTTATTTCCGTATCAACTGTGCAGCCTCCCCAATTCCATTCCTTCTTGATCTGCCTGTGAAATCATACACCATGAACCGCCAGGATGGACCCATCCTCCTGCCTTTGTCTCAGAATCACGTTTCTAACTGCTTTTGGACATTTCCCCCCAAATCTCACATTATTCCCTTCAACCCCATATGCTCAAAACCAGAACTTGTTATCTTTTTCACTGAATTTTTATTTCCACCATCTACATTATTTAAAGGTGCATCCATTCAGGAAAGCACTTGTACGAGATAAATCTGTTTCCTGCAGTGCTTTAATACTATCCATCTGTTGCCATCAGTTTTTACCTCTGAAATGGCTACTTTGTTTCTTTCTCTCTTTTCACTGTTTGAGTTTTCCTCTTTGCTATGTGGCTGAGAAGGTATTGTAATAGCTTCTTAATTACTTTGCCTTTTTTTTCAAGGTTTTCTATCTCTGAGTCATTCTCCCAACTGCTGAGTTCTCATGTAGCATAATGAGTTGCTTCTTCTCTAAAGCACCATTTAAAACCCTCTTTAAAATAGTCAGTGTCTTCCTTCAACTGATAAAATAGAGCCCAAAACACTTGACCACATTAGGCACAGCTCTTGAAGACATAATTACATCATTGCTGTCTAGCCACATTTTAAAACCCCCTACTATGCTCCCTGTAATCAAGTAAATCTAAACTATACACTATAGAGATTATGCAATTTTTACCTTTATGCTTTTTGATTTGAATTATTTCTTCTTTCTGAAATTCCCTTTACTTTCCTAATCCTTTCCATGTGGTAAATTTTATTATCCATCATTTCTTTCTATGGCTAAGAAATCCAAATCTATCCCTTAAACCCAGCTCAAAGACTTTAAGCATTTTCTTATTCTATTCTGTCTTTCTCTTTTCTTGAAAACAGGAAAGGGATGTACCCTTCTTTGCATTTTCCCCAGTGTTGTAAAATGAAAAGTAAAACTGTTTTTGAATATACTTAGTTAAATTCATTTTTGTAAGATATATAGAAAAGATTTAACTTGAATGAATGATTAAAACTTTATTTTCACAATCTTAACTATGTACATTTGATTTGGTTTCATGGAGATAAAACAAGAAAATAAGTCTTGGCAGTAAAAATATAACTTGCATCTATTATTGTTTACAGCCAGTAAATTTTGGAAAATTCCATTCAGATTTCTTTTTCACAGCATTAGAATGTCCCTGTGACTGTGACTCAGTCATGGAGTCTACTGGTCACTAATGAACTGTTCAAATGCATTGTCAAAATAGTCAACACAGTAATTTCAATTTAGTAAAACAGTGCCACCTTTTCAAGCTCAAATAGACAATTTGGACAAGAGAAATTAAGTATTTTTGTATAAGACTATATTACCCACTTACCTAAATTTGTATACTACTGTCTTTATTTGTCTACTTCATTTTTAACAAATTATTTATTTAACTCAACAAATTTTGTGTGTATGTGAGTGTGTGTGGATAATTATTGTCCGACAAGTGGGCCAATTTTCTCCGGGCAATTTCAACGGACAGAACTTGACTTGAAAGAAAGGGGGAAAAAAGCTATAATTGTGAAAATAGATTCGTTCTTAGGGAAAGAGAAATAAACTAAAGGAAAATGAATTTATTATAATTTTTAAATTTGATTGGTAACATTCTATTACCACCCTCACCAGAGGCTATTATTTTTTGTAAAAATAATATGGAAGAGAAAATCCTGGTCAAGAACCTAAGAACCTATGAGAATAAGAAAAAATATACCACAGTGTAAGTATAAAATATAGCTTTACTACTATTCACAACTCCAGTCTCATCAAAGTATCCATTGGCCAAGATTTCCATTGTAGAAAGTCATTGAGTTAGGGGGAAAAAATGAGAAGAATTAGGATGCCCTGAACAGTGATTTGACCCATGGAATTATTGATGCTGTTTTCAGCTAGCCAAAATTAATGTGCTTTAGAAAAATGAAGAGATAAAAATTATTTATTTTTATTTTATAGTAAATAATTATATCCTTAATTTTTGAGGGTTACCAGTATGCATGCTATAGTAACTCATATATACTATAAATTTTCACAACACAGCCATGAAATGTATACTATTATTCCCATTTTATACATGAGAAAATTGATTTATGGAAAATAAACTTTATTAAAACCACAAAAATGCTCTTATATTTCTGATTCCAAGTATTTTTCCTTATTTCAGTTTCTTTCCTTATTTAATAAATACTCATTGAATTTATATATTTAGCAGAGAATGTTGAATAAGACATAGTTTCTACTTTAGACTTATGGTCTAGGAAGAAAGGTAAACATTTGAACAAAGTATGAGAATGAACTATGATTAGTTATTGAGAGCGCTTTTGAAAAGCACAGTAGTTAGATCTCTCAAAAGATTTTTTTTTTTAATTGAGATATAAGGTAGATCCAGTATAAGAAATAGATGAAAGAGTGGTCTAAGCAGAAGTTTACAGGATCTGTCAAGGCATTGAGGCAAGAAAATACATGCTATAGTAAGACCAAAAATAAGTTAGTTTGCACTAGATCCTTGAGTTTGAGGAGATTTGTGGGGAATGGCAGACAAGGGTTTGATCCTGGAGATCCTTTGCACTATGTTTACTGAGGCTGGACATTTTATGCTAATTCTAAGTTTTCGAGGAATTTAAATGGCAATTCAAAATGATCAGATGCATATTCTAAAAGTGGATCACATGCTGCAGAATGAATCAGAAGAAAACAAAACTTAATAAAGTAAGAGGCTGCTGTGGGGCTCCAGACAGGAGATGTACTTCTTGAATTGTGGATGTTCCAATCAGAAAGAAAGAAGAGATGAGATTCTAGTGCTACATAAGAAGTAGGAAATAAAATTACCTTAATTTAATTATCCCTTGTATGTATGAATTTATTGAGAAGCTAAGATTTAGTAACAATCTCGGGTCTTTGGCTACAAATATTACTAGAATTATAAATTAAATATCAACTGCCATGAATGATTTTTTTTTATTCTGTCTCTTTAAAACCAAACCAAGTGGCAATAGTTAAAATTGTGAAAACAAAGTTTAAAAACTCATGGACTTTAGATTTAGAAAAATTTTATGAATTTGACCTTAAAAGCAAGGGAAGTAAAAGCAAAAATAAATAAATGAGACTATATAAAACTAAAAGGCTTCTGCACAGCAAAAGAGGCTATCAATAATACAAAGAAGCAATCATCTGAATGGGAGAAGATATTTTCAAACAATGCCTCCAATAAAGGCCTAATATCAAAAATATACTCATACAACTCAACAATAATAATAATAATAATAATAATAATAATAATAAAACATCCAATTAAAAAATGTGCAGAGGATCTGAACAGACAGTTTTCCCAAAAAGACATACAAATGGCTAACAGACATATGAGAAGATACTCAGCTATTAGGAAAACGCAAATCAAAACCACAATGAGCTACCACTTCACACCCGTTAGAATGGTTATCATCAACGAGACAAGTAATAAGTGTTGGAGAGGTTGTGGGAGGAAAGAAACCCTCATACACTGCTGATGGGAATGTAAATTGATAAAGCAACTGTGGAAACAGTACGGAGGTTCCTCAAAAAATTAAGAAGAGAATTTACTCTATGACCCAACAATTCCTTTTCTGAGTATTTACCACAAAAGATTGAAAACATTTATCTGTAAAAGTTAGCCACCCTGATGTTCATAGCAACATTATTCACAGTGGCCAAGACATGGAAACAACCGAAGTATCCTTCGATAGATAATTGATACAATGGAATACCACTCAGCCATAAGAAAAGATGAAATACTGCCAGTTGTGACAACATGGATGAATTTTGAGATTATCATGCCAAGAGAAATAAGACAGAAAAAATTGAGAACCATACGATTTTACTTAGGGACATGTGAAATAAAAAACTGAAAGCAACAAATGAACATTACAAACAAAGGTTTTTGAACACAGACAACAGTTTAGTGGTTACAGAGGGAAGGAGGTAGATAAGGGAAAAGGGGTCAAATATATGATGACAAAGGAATTTAACTTTGGATGGTAAACACGCAACACAATATACATATGATGTATTATTGACCTGTACAGTTGAAACCTATATGATTTTATTAAACAAGTTCACCCTAATAAATTTAATTAAAGAAAGAACAAAGTTTGAGCAAATTGATGAACAATGGTGCTTACTACTGAGAAAAGTGTGAATAAAGAGCAGAATGAGTCAGGTATTGGGGTACTGTGGGCATTTTCAGAGTCTGATTTTAAAGAATTGAGTCCATAGTATATTTAATTTGTCTTTAGTGAGATATTTTATGTTATTCACAGCCACTTCTATGTATAGTTATTTATAATCACTATGGTGTATGATTGACTTCTGCTCACTGTGCTGGCATATTCAATATCATGATACAAAAGGGTGGGACCAAGAGTCCTATCACAATATGGATCTTCTTAATAATATTTGAAATATGTGGGTAGTAGAGAAGAAACAAAAAGCTAGTCTATGAAAAATCCTCATAAAACTTGCAGCTCATATATAACAGATTTTCCCTAATTGACAACGATATACTTTCTATGACACTTTCAATAAGTTATAAAATTTAAAGAAACTTTTCTAAGCTAATGACGATAATAAAAATTTGGATTATTCAAAAAATAATATATTTGCTTTCTTATTCTCTGTAGAAAATATGATTTAAAAGATGATTAAGATACCTGACCCTAAAAAAATGTAAAGGACAAAGGTATGTAGTTAACTTCATTAACTACTGAATTTGAAGCAGTATGGATTTCTATGATGCAAGTGGTTTGGGATATCTCCTCTCAAATGTTTTCTCCTTCACTTTTGAAGAGTTGAAGTAGAGTTAGATGGCTAATCAGGAAATGTTCTCTGAAAAAAAAGGTATCTCAGTCTAATAAAATATCAAAATATAAAATACTATATAATAATAGAAACATAACAAGGTTGTCAGTGAATAAACAAGTGGATTTTGTTACATGCCAACATGAATGGTTTTGGCTTAGAAACTTCAGAAATTAGTTATGGGCTGAAAAAGGAAAAAGTCTATTCCTATATAAATTATTTCCCAATTTAAATAATTATATATATATTCATACATATTAGATATTTATGTATATTATATATATAATATATGTATATGCATGTGTGTGTGTATGCATATATATATATATAAATAATGTGTATTGAATACTTTTGAAAATTCACCCCAGGAAGTACGTCCTTATTCCAAAAATCAGTTTTTAAAAATATGTCTACAAATTATATTAAAATTAAGTTAAAAATCTTTATTATTATATTATTTTTAAATCAAGTTTGCTGAGGTATAATTTATATTGTCAAATTATTCTGCACATAAAAAATGGTGCCTATTGTTTAGTCTTTGAATGTACAAATTTATTTTTTAGAAATTAACACAAATAATTTAAGGGGAAAGTTGAAAAATAAAGTAGATAAAAGTCAGTTGCTCAAAAATGAGATGATATTAAATAATGTTCTTAATGCATTGAAATCAAAGAAATCTAGTAAATTTTTACTACGGGGAATTTCAAAAGAAAAAAGTCAAACCTTTAATATTTATTCGGTGTATATGTCTACAAAGCACGGTATTTAAATACAAGAGCAGTAGGAGGATTTTAAAGGTGCTCTCACCTGAAACTTTATTTTCTGGAGGAAGAAGATCTGCACTAAAACCCTGCAGCCATCTGCCCAGGAAAAAGCATCAAGATGGGTTTAGAATCCAGTGTCTTGATCTCTAATTTATACAGCTTTCCTTCCTGCTTTCACTTGCACTAAACTTTTGTAGGATGGGATGTATTAAACTCTTGCTTTAAAAATGTATATCAATGTAAAAATTCACCAAGTTCACATTTTTTAACCTTTATTTAAACTAATGAATCACTTTGTATATGTGTTATCTACCTTTAAATTATAGATTGTGCCACAAAAGGAGCTATTATAGACACTAGCAGGGGTAAGATAAGAAAAACACATTTACTCTATTGGTCACTGTAAATAGCTGAAATAGACAAAAAATACTTTATGTGCTTTATGCATTTATAAATAATTTTAGCATGTGGTCTGAGTTGGTGATATGCTGAGAGAAGGTGTAACAGTTTGTGTATTCCAGAGTATATATATTATTTAGTAGATTCAATTTTATTTTAAATTTCTTAAATAGTAAATGTTTCATAATAGTAAGTAAGAAAATTGAGAGGTGATGAGGTTAGAAATTGTAGAAACACGACAGGGAAAAAATACGGGCTACCAGAACTTCAGAAGTTTATTGGGAGTGACTCCTGTTACAAAAATCAGTATTTTTATTCTATTTTGAATTTCAGATTAGGTATGGGGAAATGTCCAAAGCTGCACAATTTTCATCACAGAGCATTTATAATGTATTATATCAATTAAACATATAGTATGATTTTAAATAAATAAATGTAGGTGAATTAAAATGTAGATTTTGGTTTAGAATTTTGACTTGTCTTTTCTAAACTTAATTACTCAATATTTTGCTGCCATTGTCAGTGGTGTTCTTTTCATTCTGTGCATGATGAGGAATTTACACACTTTTTCAAAAATTTGTCCCAGCCCTCAAATCTCTCAAAATTATACACTCTCTTTTCTTTGCTCCCTCATTCTAAATCTTTGGAGCTATAGAAAATATTTAAACTCAAACAGTAAAATTCTTGAATGTTTAGTTTAGACATAATAAAGAATACTATGAATGCATTGAAAATAATTTTATCAAAATATTTAAGATATCATTGAAAATAGTATCAGATAAGTAAAAAAAAAAACAAAAAAAAAACAAATGAAGGTGAATAGAACTCTAATCTTTTTGGGTGAGGTAAAGTACATATAACATAAAACAACTGAAAGAAAAGAAAATACCAGGTTCTCCCACACTATCATTATATATTTTTCTTGTTCAGAGTCCACAAATCTCAAACTTGTCACCCATCACCCATCCATTACAAAACTAAAGCATTAAATACAATTATCCACTATAATTTGCCTTCGTCAAATATCAGCATGTTAAGAAAACCTTTTAATAATTACAAATCAACCGCCGTCTTAAAATCAGAAGCAGAGGAACAAAAGTTACTGCTAGACTTAAATTTTTCCCTTGTTAGAGAAACAGAATAGGAGGAGTGAAATGTTTCTGTTAGTAAATTTAATTCTTAAATGTTCTTTTCCCATAATTTGTATTTATGTTAGTTATATGTGTTTTAGAACAAGAAAATGTTTTGCTCATTTGAATTAATTCAAGTACATATGAGGAAAAACATCAAAATTTTTTTTTCATGACTAGACCTTATAAGTATCAGGGAAGAATTATAAAATTAGGTTTAATGAGAATACAGGAATATCTAAACATCCTAGTCAATCTGGAGAATAGAAAGCAATTGGAGGACAAAATAATAATTGTATGTCTAGTACTAATATTAATATTAGTAATAATAATAATAATAGCTAACATATATTGACTACTTTCTCTTTCCAGGTAACAATATTAAGTGCTTTATATACATTATTCTATTTAACCTTCACATAATTCTATGTGCTAGTTATTGTTATTTTTCCAATTCCCAGTTAGGAAACTAAAATAGAATTAAGTTCAGTAACTGGACCAAAGTAATACAGTTACCAACTAACTGAGTTATGCTTTTATTGTTTATTCCGTGTCTACTCTTATTACAATTGTTTTTTCTTTTTAATCTTGTAACTCCTGTTTCAGTCACCATCTTTAAAAATCTCTTTTATTATTCTAACCACCTACCTCCCACAACTGGGAAGAGTACAAGATTGTTCAAATTACTGTCATCTTCATTGGGCAGGGTATTGTATTAGACCACTTCATTGGCTGCCTTGGGTCATGTGATTATCTCTAATCCGATCAGCTGTAACTAGAGCAAAGTGATCATATGAAAGCAGTGTACCAAATCTGATGAAGTAACCTCATAGAAAGAGCTAGAAAGTGGGAACTTCTTAAGGAATGCAATGATTTTGCAAGCAACCTGAGTTTTGAACTCTTTGGAATATTAATTACTCAATATTTTCTCTAACCTTTAGAGAAATATCCACTTTTCTTTCCCACCAGTTTCTTCTTGTATTTTTTTTGTATTGTCTAAAACATAGTTAGGCTGAACTTTCTATGCTTACTATATTTCCTCATGAAGGAATTTAAATTTTCTTTATTTAATTTTTTTAAATGTTTGAATTTTTAAACTGAATTACAACACTACTGCCATTTAAATATTAAGAAAAAAATGTTTTTCCTAAGTATTTAATAATAATCATTTCACCGTAATTAATTAAAACATTTATTGAAGAATAATATGATGATATTTACATCACTGTGTTTATAGTTCCATTTTAAAAAATGATAAATATTCTTGGGAAATGAGAATAAATCTATATAATGAATAATGATTAATAAAGTAGGCAATTAAAAACAATGAAATATTGCATTAATATACCTTTTTTAAATTGCAAGAATAAAATTTACTTTGTCTTCCTTGAATATAGAATATAGTTTGGGAAGTTCAAAAACTTAACAGAAATATAAAATGGCAAGAACTTGTATATTTTTCTTAGTTCTTTACTAACTAAATGTTAACTTGTTCTTGTGTCTAATTAGCTTTTTAAAATGTATTTTAGAATAGTTTAAACATTTAAAATACTTTAAAAAGTTTATTTGTTCATAGTGGAAGATATCCACTGTAATCATGTAGAAATTAGTACTTACAGATAATATCAATTAAAACATAGAATTCTCAAAATTTGCTTTTTTCTCATGTTTCGGTACACTTTACCTTCCAAATAAACTGCTAATAATTTCTCAAAAGATTTTGTATATACATATACATATGTATCACACACTGAAATTTTGTTTCATGAACATATCCATGTTCTTGAAAGTTCTTGCTGCCCTTTCTTCATAAAACACAGATTTTTGTTATTCATCTAGACTGACCTTTGACAAGAAGCCAAAGGGCTTTTATAAACTTTTATCTATCTATCTATCTATCTATCTATCTATCTATCTATCTATCTATCCATCCATTCATTCATTATTTATTTATCTATTTATTTAATTATTATTAGTTTCGAGTATACATTACATTGGTTAGATATTCATAGTCTATAAAATAACCCCCCTGATTGCTTTTTCTCTCCTCTGGCTCTGCACCTAGCCATTACATTAATGCTAACTGCTATACTCCACATCCTTGTGACCATCAATCAACTACTAATTTGTACTTCTTTAACCCTTCACCCTTTTCTCTTAGTTTCCCCAAACCCCTCACCTCTGGCCATCACTAGATGGTCCTCTATATTTGTGAGTCTTTTTTAGATTACTTTGTTCTTTTTATTCTTTAGATTCCGATATAAGTGAAATCATATGATATTTATCTTTCTCTGTCTGACTTATTTCATCCAGCATAATAGCCTCTAGTTCTGTCCATGTCAAAGGGCTTTCAAAATATATTTATTCTCTCCTCAAACAAAAAGAAGCAAATCCAATTCACAAGTAATCTCCAGATTTGGCTTATTTTAATGAAAATTAATTCATTATTTATGATAAGAAATTATTTTAGAAATGATTTCCATTATTTACCAATCTCTGAGTGAAAATACATATAAACATATGAAATAGTAGACTGAGGATTCAGATCCTACAAATATCAAAATTGTAATTGCTAGATTTTGGGGCACACTGAACTATGTATAATTAAAAAAAGAAAATAGAAATCTTTCTATCTCACTAACTAGAATATAGAAAAATTTGATGTTGCTCTTGCATGTATAGATATATATGTACTTGTAAAATATATTTTTAAAGATACATAAAGATATATATCAAGATTATACATTAATGTATCTTAGGTATCTATATAATATATATATGTGTATATATATATATATTTTAACCAGTCCCTATAAGGTGTGTGCGTGTGTGTGTGTGAGTGTGTATGTGTATTTTTAAAGAAAATATTATGAATATTAAATGAATTCTAGCTTCAGAATATTCCTAAATTTGCTATGCCTTCTTTCTCTGAATTAGATTATGCTTTAAATACGTTCATTTTGGTGCAGTAGAAATTTCAAGGCATCAAATGAAAGAAACACTACTCTGATTTCCTATCAAAGTCAATGCCTAAACAATATTTGAGTATTGGCTATATATGTTCCATCCTCTGTTGAAGGAGTTTGTCTTCCATCATCAATGCTCTTGGATTCCCCCGGTACCATTTCTCCTGTGTGAATGTAAGCAAATGATGATAAATGTATTACTTAGGGCTTTGTAACTGTCTTATGTTTGAGGCTGAACAGCCAGAACTGGGGCTGACCTTCTCCTAAACAGAGAAAGTATTTTGAGTTATTCTCCCTCTCTAAAAATGAAACAAAATCAAACAACCGAACAACAAATAAACAAAAAAATATTTTACGAGACAGACCATGTTACACACTAGAAAATTTATATTTAAACTTATTTTTTTGAAAATCTTATTGGAATTTTCTCTGGGAAGTAAAGAGACAAGTCTTTTCCCTAAAAGTGACCACTCATACATATCAAAAGGGCAAGTGAAGAGAATTATTCAACAAAAGAACTCTAAGGAATGGCACAAGTAGTCCATTCCCTGTCATGGCAAGTCTGGAACTCTCTTTCCAGAAAGGATACTGCATTTTAAGAACACAGATTTGTGGATGCCAGAGGCAAAGGGGTTTGAGAAAGGGCAGCAGAATGGGTGAAAGGGATCAAGGGATACAAACTTTCAGTTATAAAATAGATAGGATATAAAGACTTAATGTAGAATGAGACGACTATGGTCAGTAATGTGTTGCAAACTTGAAAGTTGCAAAGAAAGTAAATCTTAAAAATTCTCATCACAAGAAAAAAAAAACACTCATAACTTTGTACTGGGAGAGAGGGTAGATACATTTCATAATATATACAAATGAACATTTTATAATACATACAAATGTCAACTCATTATGTTATACAGTTGAAACTAATATAATGCTATATGTCAATGATACTTGAATTAAAAATACACCTAAAAAATGAAGCCAAAACTTTTAAAACCTAAATTTTCTTGAAAACAAAAGATCATTTATATGGCAGGTACTGGGAAGTTTAGGCCTTATAGCAGTTTTCCAAATTGTCTCTTCATTAAATTTCTTAAAATCAATATGGTCCTGAAAATGGTCGATGATACGAAAAAAAGTTTGACTTTGAAAGAAATACAAATATTTTAAATTGTATAATCTCTTGGACTGACAGATTAAAAACATAATAGCAAACGTAGATTAGGGTATGGGATAAAAATAAGATCGGGGTGTCAATTTTGACATTGTATTTGGAGGGCAATTTGTCTAAGTAAATCAAAAGTTCTAAAATTCATTCTTTCTCCATGAAGTCCCACTGTCATTCATTAAGTAATTTTTTTTAAAATACTGTATACCAATAAAAAAAATCACAACTTAAAATTAAAAAAAAAAACAAGAACAATATAGTTGGAGTATTAGTGCAATTGAAGTTGATAAGAGGCAGTTATACAAAATGAAAAATAATAAAAAATAGAAAATATCTCAAGATTAAGAACCAAAGCATAAAAACAGAAACTATAACATATTTTAAACTATTTTTTTAAATTAAATGTATTGTTGTAGCATTGGTTAATAAATGTGTATAAGTCACTAAAACATTATTAAGTAATTTTTTAAAGCAAGACAAGTGACCAAAGATTATCTATCCACGGAGTTGTTTACTGAAACGTTTAATTTAACTATAACGTAATTCAGGACTTCAAGGTAATTCTTAATTTTTAAAACTTTAGAAAAATATGAAAAAATTTGTATAATGGTCTATCATGTCCTTGTTAAATTTATTATATAAAATTAGATTTACCAACAAAGGTTTAGCACAAAATACATTTGAGGAAAAAAAAAATAAGTCAATGTGTAGAACAATATATTGAATACTTTAAAAAACAATCTGTATATATATTTTGTCTACATAGAAAAGTCTATAGGAATGCTTAAAAATGCAATAGTTATTTTCTACAAGTGGTCAACTTCAGATTTGCTTTTAGTTCCTTTTTGATTGTACTACATTTATTATGTTTTAATTAAATATAACTTATACAATTAAAATAACACCAAAACTTGAACTATAGAAAATAATAACACTCTAATACATAGTCTGGTAGCATGACTTAACAACACATATTTTGTTAGATTAAAGTATACTTTCAATAATTTCTCAATTTTTTAAAAAAGAATAAGTGTTGGTATAATGTGAGAAAAGATGGGCATTATATCTCTTCCTGAAAACATGATAGGGCTTAATTTATATTTCTTTAGACCTCTATGACTACTTTTTCTAATTTTTTATTAAAATTAAAATGTCATATTAGATCTTTTCTTTTGATAGAGTAATAATGATCTTCATGAGCATTAATTTAAATTTTCATGGCATGTATCTTCTCTAGAGAGGTACTCAATTATCTGTCACTTATAGTTATGTTTAGGAAACACTTTGACATTTTATTCATATTTCACAATTACCCAAATAATATGAGTCTGCCTAGCTAGGAACTTTGTCCTCTATCATATTAAATAATAAAGATACTCTTCTCATATGATAACTTGAGATTTAGATATATGTCTACAAAGGGTAACCATTCTATGAAAACCACTATTTCACCATCTTTTTTTTTTTTTTTTTTTTAAATCCCTAGTGGACTTTTGGACATTTAAATATTTGTTTGATCATGGAGATAAAATAGAAGGGGCTAGAAATTTCATTTGCTTTATGTCTTTGATTATGGAGAATACTACGGAGGGAAGTTCTTGACAATACCACAAAGGATAAATGTCTATGTTGCTTCCAGTCTCCTCTGTTAGTTCTGATTGGTAATAATCTAACCTATCATACTGTAGCTAAGTAATAAGGATATTAATATATTGCATAATGTAACAAAAAGTCTAGAGATTAGTGGGATGTAATGCAGGAGCACCCTAGGGTAACCCAACAATATCATCGAAAACCTAGGTGCTGAGCATCTTTCTACTTGGCCATCCTCACTGTGTTGGCCTTCATACTCAGACTTATTTATCCTCATGGTCTTAAAATGTCTGTGGATGCTCCAGATTTCGACAACCTAAGGCAATGCAGGAGAGTTCCTGCATTTTTTTTGTAGAAAGAGAATGTTTCTAAGGAGAATCCTAGCAGACTCTAAATCTCAGTTGTAGGTAGTCGGCGTTGGGGTCCATGCCCTAGCTACAAAAGAGATTGGGAAAACAAGCATATGGATACTTCCTTGCCTCTGTAGTAGGAAGTGAGATTTCCCAAAAATGGTAAAAATAGCTGTTGGTTAGATAACTGAAAGTATCTTCTGCATTCTCTCTCTCCATCTTGACCCCTAACTCCAGCTGTTCACAGCACAGACTCAATAACACTCCAGATACATCTATATTAGCACCTACTTCACATTATTACAAATATTTATATTTTTTTCTATCTTTCAGCAACTCGCAGGTAGAAATCCTGCTATCTCCATCAGTAAATCCTCAGTGCCTAATTCGGTTCACAGTAAATGAGTATTAATTAAATGAATAAGTTTAGAGTCTTTTAAAATAGAAAAAAAAAATATGGTTAAAATATATTTTGCAATCAAAATAGGAACTTGAGATAACTAAAATTGTAGTCTAAATGGTTAAAACACAGCATAACGAATAGGGGGCATTGCATCATCCCTGAAAGAGCCAAAGCCTAACCATCTGCTTCATAACTCACTAAGCCTAGGGATGGGGAAAAAGATGTGAATTTTGGTCCCCACAGGGAGATTGGATGAAGATCATACAGGATTTAGAGAATAGAACTCACAAGCAAATGTCAATAATTTAGGCTTATTCTTTTACATTTGTGAAGGAGACCTGTCAAATTGTTCCTCTTTCTTAACAAGGTAGTACATGAAGTAACTCTGCAGATTCATTTTGGCGGGCTTTTGAGAAAGGGCAGGTAAAAAAGAAATGAAGCATTTGTATTGAAGTTTCAGAAAAGAACACAGAACAGCAAAGCATTAGTCCAATGATAATATAATCTTGAGTCAAACATATATGTGTACCTGTTTTATTTCACTGAAAAAATGTATCCTTTGTCTCTTGCTAAATAAAGGAAAGCATTTTAACTCTGGTAGTTTAAGGTTTTTTTTTTGTTTTGTTTTGTTTTGTTTGTTTTTCTTGGTAAAGCATTTTGAAATAGGTCTATGCTGAGTGCTTTGTAATTTTCTATGTTGCTGCTGGAAAAAAAAAACCAGGAGCCTACCAATATTTAAATGATCACACACACACACACACACACACACACACACAAACACAACTAACTTTTTCCTTGAAAATTAAATGTCGAATTGGATTTGCAATGTTTACAGAGATAATTTTTATTTGTTCATATTGATAGAAATGATAAATGAACAAAGCTTCTTCGTAGGGATAATATACTTCTTTGAATTTTAAATTTTGTCTTGGGTTTATATAAGATGTTTCTGTATGTACGAATTGCCATTTGCAGCACTAAAAATATTTGGTGCTTAATAAGGCACAGAGTGATTACAAATTTGGTAGCCAATAGAAAGCATAAAACTATATAATTAATTACAATTTTCTCAAATAGAAAGAGACCACGTTTTTGCATTTTCTCACCTTTTGAGAACATACACACACACACATACACACACACTTCCCCCAATTCATATATATCCCAGTTAGGGATGTCATTTATTTGAGCATTTATGGTGTTTTTCATAAAATCTGTCATTTGACATTAAGGAGAATAAAAATGTTTTATTTAGGTAGATAATGTTGAAACTCACAGAACCAACTTAGGAGAAAAAGACCTTTAAATTAATGGTAAAATAGCTGGCAGCTTGCTTGTTTCCTGTTCATTTAATCAGACTTACATAAATGATGTCTGGGTTGTGAGATAAAACTCGATCTGGTATTAGTTTCCTATTACTGTTGTAATAAATAACTAGAAATTTAGTGGCTTAAAGCAACACAAGTTTATTATCTTACCATTCTAGAGGTCAGAAGCCAGGACTCAGTTCTTTTGGAGGTTCTCTGAGAATCAATTTCCTTGCCTTTTCCAGCTTCGAGATGCTGCCCACATTCCTTGGTTCTTGACTCCCTCAGATCACACCAGCTTCTGCTTCTGGGGTCACATCTTCTCTCCTCTCTTACTTCCCTTTTATAAGAGCCCTTGTAATTGCTTTAGGCTCACTTAAATAATCCAGGCTAGTCTCCCCATGTCAAGATCCTTAATTTAATCACACCTGTTCAGTCTCTTTTACTATGTACATATACACAGGTTCTGGAAACTAGAGTGTGGACACCTTAGAGGTATTGTTATTATTCGGAACACAACAGTGCTCCTACTCAAGCATTTGAACAACAGTCTTTATTGGTCTTATTTTCAGAGATAGCAGAGCTGTATACTAATTTTAAAATACAAGAACACGTGTACATATTTTGTGAATGTGTGAGCACATATGTCTGCTAAATTATCAATAAAGAATCAGCATGACAATGGGAATTATTAACTCAAAATCATGTTCCCATTGAAATATGGATACTCTATATTACTAATTGCCTCTCTAATTCAAGCCTGAGTAGATTTTTAAGAAAGGATGAATTTAACACAGAAAAATGATACCATGAATTAGAATCCTATGTATATAATAAGGTTTATTTTTCACTCAACTATGCATTTTATGAGAAATATATGTTTTTTTGGTAAAATAAAATTGCCAGATTTGATCATTTTGACCTAATTTCTCCCATACTGATCTCCCTAAATGTGCATAAGCCAAATATATGTACAAACATATCTCTATTAAACATAAACTTAAAATGAGAAGTTCCATTTTATTTTACACTTATAATGATACTATTCCTAAAGGAATTATTTTTTTTAATCTATTACTAACATATTTGGCTAAGTTACTATTGTACAATCAGTTATTATAAAAGTGTAATTTTCAGTATAGTCTTTAAGAGACTCTGGAGGACAACATTGAATCTCAGGTTTGATTTTTAGTTTTCATGGTGCTTTAATTTTATATGGTACCATCTTTACTATTCAGAGTATTTTATTTTAACCATGGGAGAACTTAGTTTTATTTTGGTGATTAACTAAATAAAGCTATTTATCATTTTAATAATAAAGCACAAAACACTGGTATTGGTTTAGTTTTCTTTTCCCCATCTCTTCATGAAAATAATGTATAATTATTTTTCAGAAAATTTGATTTTTTAAATTCCATTGAAATCACCTTATTGGGGGGAAATATGAAATCCAGGACAGAATCCTTTGCCTTCCAGGATCCCATCACTCAGTAGCTATAATGCATAGAGTAAAATACAATAGGAACTTTTTAGTACTTTGTGTGTTATGGAACCAATTTTGGAAGAAGAAAACAGTTTCTTGAGGAAGTTTCAATAAAGGAGATAAAATGTCCTTGGAATTTAGAGAGGGACTAGAATTTTCTTAAATGGGAAAGGACATTCCAAGCAAAGGAATAAATAGTAAAGACACATAAAATGATATATTTCAGGAAAAAGAATAGAGTAGTATGGAGAACTAAAAATATATGTCAAACTGATGATGGTAAAAGTGGATGTCAAATGGTGAAATGATAGTAGAAAAAGGCATTGGAAAAGAACTTTGACCATATTATGAGAAAAATTGAAATGAAATTCTGAGGAATTTATTCTTCATCTATATTTGCAAATTTTTTTGGAGTAAGTGAAGAAAAAGTAAGATTCTTCCTGATACTTGATAACTAACATTCTTCCTTTAATTTTACATGAGCTTTATCAAAATTTGAAGATGAATTAGTAATTCATTCTGTAGTTCTCTACAAGGATTTTGTTCTTCTGGTAACGAATTCATTGCCTATTAAAGGAGAAAAAAGGAAATATAATGATATTTCTCTTTTGGCAATTACTAATGGTATGTTTCCATTAACAAGCCTAAATTAGCCATGAGATATAAATGTGATTCGTAAATATTGTTGATGTTGATTCATTTCTGAAACTCTAAGTTGCAGCATTTCCCTAATACTTAGCCTGCACGAGAGGTTGTGCCTTGTTCCCTACCTACTTTAGCCAGGATCAGTATTGTACCTCGTAGGAATTTAGCTGCTAAATGGGAACTACCCTTCCTTTATCTTTAATTTGTCATCAGTTACCAGTTTATCAATTCTATTTCCTCTAATTGTAGTGTCCTGTGTTGCATTCAGTGGGCAGACAATTTGTTGATAAACTAACAGTCTGATTACTATTTAAATAGCAGGTCAACTTCTAAGAGAAATGGCATAACTATTATAAATTACTTATAGTAAAATACTCAAGGACTGGAGAATACGTAGTTATTCAATAGACTCCTATTGATAGACACCAATTTTAGTATTTGATTCTGATAGTTTTTTTTTTTTTTGAAAAGATCACAATTAACAATTCATCATGATATTAAAACGTAAGTTAGTTTGTGGTATCTCATGTATATTAAATCTTTCGGCTAAGACTATCTGTATCCAACTTCCAATAATATTATTATAAAATTGTATTAAAATTAGTAATTAGATATTTTCCTGTAAGTGTAGAAGAATTATCATACTAAGCTTTCTTATGCCAGGATGAATAGAACTCAGTAAAGTCTATAGGCTATGGTTGTCCTAATCTTCTCATGTCTTTTGATGGTAAGAGTGTATTATTACAAAGAGATAGGGTACTAGCTTTGATCTTCTTCCATAGGGATGTAAGCAAAACTGCCTGCATATTCTTATAAGCTTCTTGTTTTAATTACAGTGTATAATGTTATGTTCACACAATAGAAAGACATTTAAAATAAGATTAGTTTGATTATCTCAGAAGTGTAGCATGAAGCATAAAATAAGATAAATAAAAAAATAGACATACACACAATATATTTAGCTTCTGATTCAAGGAACTCAATCTACTGAATAATTTTAAAATAATCACCTTGAAATACTGGAAATGCATTTATTTGAATCCTATAACCAATGCTTTTAAAAACTGACATTGAAATATTGTAGCTGGTTGAAAATAAATAGGAGGGTTGTAGGAAGCTATTCTTAATGGCTGTTTCTTATAGAAATGATATTATAAAACTGTCCTCAAAATTGCAACGATGCAAATTGTCTTTAAAGGTTGAAGCTTGCTTAGCGAACTGATAACATAGGCTCATTAGGTAAATTCCCTTCAGTCTGTCTTACAGTTGGGGAAAAAAAGAAAGCTATTTTAAATCATGATGAATTAGTGTATACTTCTATATACATATGAATACCTATTGAGGATGGTGATGTCGTATTTTCTAAAAGGATTTTCTTCTGGGATTTACCCAAGGGATAATTCTGTATCTATGGTTTAATGTAGGTGAACATTTTGACATTAATACAAAACAAAATGAACAAAACACTCAACTGTCAAATACAGTTTTCAACCTTAGCCGGATTCTCATTGCTACAAGAAAGAAATCCTTTCACAAATTCCTGGTTGATTCTTTTTCTAATTCCCCACAGCAGTCATTCTATCTAAACCTTCGCCACTCTTTCCAATTCTACTTTCTCAAATTTCAGAAGTCTTGCTTTTTCAGCTCTTTGAGAAAACACAACAGGGTAAGAACGCCTTAATTTTTTTCCCTAGTAGCTAATAATTTATTTTATTTTCCTATCATTCTCCCCTTGGGGAAAGTGTTTCTAGAATTGTTTAGGTTCTTCTAGCCCCATGAGTTTTTCTTAGGAAAGTGCTCCACTTTCGTACCCTTCTTGGGCCTTCAGTCTCCTTTCCTTCAGTGACACCTTTTTCTTAGCCTATAAGTCTATACTTAAATTTTGTCACTAGTGAACCTCTTCCTCAATTCAATTTTCAAAATTTCACATGGTTTTGATATATCTCCTTTCCCATTACTTTTCTCTTCTTGTAATTCTGGCTAAACTTTCTGTCACTCTGCCTCCTAGCCTGACCTAGCCTTTCTTCTGTTTCTTTTTCTCTTTCCCTCTTCCCTCACCTCACTTTAATTTCATGTACATCTATTCTCATGTTTCTGTCTCACAGCTCTGGTTCTGTTTTGCGCTTCCAGTTTTGACTGTTCTGAATTTCAGACTTAAATGTATCACCGCCTAATGCATATTTATTATTGAATGTCTCCTAAGCACTTTGCACTCAGTATATTCCAAAAACAGTTGAAAAGTCATATGTTTTGGGTCAGAAATATGAATTCAAGACTCTGACATGTAATGAAATGGTGAGCAAGATATTTGAACTTAGTTTCCTCATCAAATGTTGTCTTAACACTCCATTTCAGCAACACATTTATCCACACAACCATCTCCTCTCATCTGTCATTGCAATAACATCCTGATTGATGTCCCTGCTTCTACATTTACTTTACTGTGGTCTGTTCTCAACACAGTAGCCAGAGTGATACTTTAAACAAGTTAGTTACATGTGTCTCTCTACTCAGAACCTTCCATTGGTTTCCCATCCTAACTTTTAGTAAAACTCAAAACTTTCATCTGCTACTCTTAACCCCATATTTCCTGATTCTCTGACATCAATTTTTCCTATTTTCTTTTTGTCTCCAGCCACTCTGCCCCCTTTAGTGTTCCTTAATTTGCCGGGCACCCTCTTGCCTCAAGTTCTTAGCACATGACCATTCACTCAAATGGATGCCACTCTCATTTTCTATAGCCTTTATTCAGTGTCACATCTTTGTGACGTATTCTCTGATCACCTTATTTGAAATTGTGCCTCTGTCCCGCCTCAGACTGCAACCCTTAATTCCCATCTTTGTTTTACTTTTCTCCATAGAGTTTATCTTCTAATATGCTATACTATTAACTCATTTATTTTGTTTTTGTTTCTATCCTCCACTATAATATAACCTCTATGATGGCAGGAACTTCAGCTTTGGTTTTTTTGTCTTGTATCCCCAGTGCCTAGAACATAGTAGTATCTCAGTAATATTCGATGAATAAAGAAATCAATGTACAAATTCTTTTTTGAGCTAATAATTAATATGTTTATAATTAACATTATAAACATATTAATTATTCTATTATTCCTACAATCATTATTCTACTGTTCATTTGACCAGGCTCGTATGCACATTTACACATACACACATATAACAAAATATCAGGGTTTTGTTTTTTTTTTTTTTTTCCTATGTGTATGTCCTATCTTGGTTTTGAGACACCATCTATCAATTTCTGAGGCTATTTACTTGGAGACATATTTGGAGCCTTTCAACCATTTACTTTCCAATTTCAGTTACATTACATTATTTGGAACAGAATATCCATTTTAGTCCCCACTACTTTAGTCCAATTATCTTGAACTTTTCCCTAGACAATTACAATAATCTAACAGATGTCTTTGTAGCATATTTCAGCATAAATATCCTTTCTTAAGTACTTTTGCATGGCTTCAAATTATCTACAAAATGCTTCCCATAGTAATCAAGGTCCTTCATACTGACACTGACCTATGTTTTTGAGATGCTATTTTCCTACACCATAAATTATTCTTTATGATCTTTTTTATTTCTTTGTACTTTCAATAAGTACTTATTATTTATTGATTCAGACACTATACAGTGGCATTTAGCAAGGCACCATCTCTTTTCCCTTTTCCTCTTAGCAATTTATTATAGCTTGGGAGGAATGAAGAAAGAGAAAACCTAGCATCCTGTGATCATAGATCAAATGTAGAGTAGTTATAGGTACAATAAACATTCATTCTAATTTTTTTTTTGGAGTAGACTTGGGTTATACCTGTTTCCCCAGTACAATCATTAATAAGTCTTTCTTTATTCTTAGACTCCATTAGTTTAATAATAAATTACATGGCCTGTTTATCTATAAGAAGAATAATGTGAATTTTATCTTATACTTTTTTCCTACATTAACTAAAAAATTTATAGGACTATCTAAAAAGTAGAATTTAAGTTCCCTTCTTTTAACAATGGTACATACTGATAGATATGACACAATGTTTAATGGAGAAAACCCAGGTCTTATAATTTTAATGTCATTTCAATTTTTGTAGAAAAATTTTATTTGTCTTAAATGCATTTTAATAATTACTACCTTAGCAAATTTGTTTATTCTAACCTTTGTCTGAAATGTTCTATATTTTCTCTCTATTTATTCATATCCTATCCATCTTTAAAGTTATGCTTACGTTCCTAAACTGTTCTTTGTATTTGTCTCCATCTGTCTCTATTTCTGGTCTTTCCTTTTAGTATTTTATTGATCATTTATTTGGCAACTTTTTGTATAAAAAATACTCTACTTTTTCCCTCTAGATCTGTTAGCATGAGTAGTCTGCTGGATCCTTGAAGACAAATACTTCATTTTTGATTCTATATTTTTATTCTATAATACCAAGTATATGGCCAAATACAGAATAGGCTCAAGAACTTAATTGTTGAATGTAAAAAGCAACAATTATGATGGCAGTGGTAATGAATGTGTATTGATGGTGAATTTATTGAAAAATGTAATAGAATACAATAAAATAATATATGTTTTCAGGAAACCCCTATAGCTTGAAAGTGGAAAATACTAATTATATACCTGTATCTATAGATTAATAATATGTGTTTGTAATGTATATTTATTGAAAGTTATGTTGGGGTCAGAGGGAACAGGTTGAGGAAGAGAAAGAAAGATATGCCATATTTTATCAAACCATTGCATGGAATATACACCATCATTTTGTAATTGCTAGGATAGAAATGACAATTAAGCTGTGTTCTAATGCTTTTCTATCACTTAGAATTTGTTTTGATATATACTGAAATACTTATTTACTGGTAATTTTTTTTTAATTTTGAATTATTCCTATACATAACAAAAGTGTAAGTGATATCGAATGGCTAAGGTATTCCTAACACTCCTTCGCATTCCAAGGTCATTAATTGTAAGAAATATTTCTTTTCCAGTTCAAATATAAAAATAAAATTTTGTGTTGAATGGATTTACGGGGTATGAGTGAGTTTATTGCAAAGAACCAACATCTGTTGAGTTTATTAGGACTTGAGGAAAGGCTATACATCCTAAGTATTCTGAAACAATGGAGGGAAAAAAAATGGACTTTTTGGATACAACCATAGAAATCCAAGTTGGAGCAATGTTTTATAGAAGTTTGCTATTATGTTTATTGTACAGTAGCAGAAGCTGTCACCCATAGAAAATAGAAGAAAATATTGTGATATTGGGTATATAATGATTGTAGAGACATAAAGCTTCAGTATCAGGATAGAAAGTTAAGAACAGAATACTCAGAGGTGGAGTTTGAATATGATATTTTACTTTTATTACAGATTTTATTTTTCTTTTGGAGCAGAGGAGGAAAGAAAACTTCTATGCTCAAGAATTCTGTTTTGGATCAACATGTATAAAACTCACTGGAATATCTGTATGCATTATCCAGTATGACAAAGTCTCTAGTCATAAACACAAACAGAATTCCTATCTATTTTCAGAATAGATTGTGTGAGACCACACAATAAGTCTATCAAAATTGTGTATTTGAACTGAGTGGCTAAAATTAAGAAAAATAATTGGTATAGCTTTCCTCCTAAACAAAAAATGTGGGTCACATCCATATACCTTTTATATATTGCTTTCTCACATTTCATCTTTGTACTGCTCTTGTGTTCATGTTCAGATCATTCATATTTTATTTTGAAACATTTTCATTTTCAGATCAGCAGTTGTGTGATCCTGGTGAATTTCTTTGCCACGATCATGTGACTTGTGTCTCCCAGAGCTGGCTGTGTGATGGGGACCCTGACTGCCCTGATGATTCAGACGAGTCTTTAGACACCTGTGAGTAGAAAGGTTTTCATGCCATTCAGATTTATCTTACACATGAAACTAAATGTCAGTTGTTTCCATGGATGACTGCTGTTCTAATTGGTTCTTTTATTTTTCCAAATAGCCTAAAAATCTTGAAAACTTTTGTTTGTTTCTTGCAAAATGACTATGTGAATGAAAGAATAGTTATGTTTTGTAGTGTGAATTACCTTATGAAAGGAAGAAAATTCAAGGTTAATTATTTCAAAGTGATGTGTTATTACTAGGGAAAAAAAAAGACTCGTAGAGGAAAAAATGTTTTAAAATAGTACTAAATGAGAATAAGATCCTCTCCAATAATTTATCTCACACATTTTGAGAAAGAGGAGCACATATGAAAAATAGTAAAGTAACCAAGTTTTAGATCCCCCAGTGTTTCTATTAATATCTTAGGGTACTACACAAGTTACTTATCATGTCTTCTTTTGAAACTAAAAGATAGAAACTATATTTGTCTATACATGTAGTAAGGATCTTTGCCTTTACATCAGATTCAGAAGCTCTTGGTACATATGGATCTTAACTGTAATCCTACCACTGTATCTATCTTGGAGTCCACTGAGAGATTTGCCCACATGAAAAATGCCACTAAAATAAAATTATAAACAATAACAGAATCACAGGTAAATCCAAAGTACTTTTTATGAGATATCAGCTATCATAAGGTATATGAAGTGCGCTCTAAGGTATATGTCTGTGCTCTCCTTGCAACCTTGTATGCCAGCTTATTAATATCATCCTGAGAGCAACTATGTAGTTCTCTGAGATCAAAATAAAAACAAACCAAAAAAAAATCGATCAACCTATTATTTAATATTAAAGATAACAATTATTGGTTCCATTGAGTTTTGATCAAAACCTTGCCATTGGAAACCAGAGATGATTTTCATTCATTTTCTTTATATTTGCTAGTATTTTTAAAGTTTCTCAATCTATAGGTGCTTGAATATTTGCATGAATTGCTTCTCTTTGCTTTAAACAGATCACTTCTTCCTTGGAAGAGGTCATAGTAGTTTACTATATTTGTGAGTTCTGTCAATTTCATCACTTCAATTCTAAAACCTTTACTAATCCTTCTATAGCAAAAAAAGAGTTTCTAGGCATGATAAGGAGAAAAAAATAGATTAATAGAAAAAAACGAATGGATAACAAATGTGGTAAATACATTAAGAGGAATATTATTTAGTGATTAAAAAGAACGAAGTACTCAGACATGCTACCTGAATAATCCTTAAAAATATTAAGGTAAAGAAAAAAAGCCAGTCACAAATGACCACATATTTGATTTCATTCTTATGAAAATTCCCAAATATGCAAATCTAGAGAGAGAGAAAGTAGATGAGTGGTGGAGTGGAAGGCAATGAGGAATAACTGCTTGTGAGTATGAGGTCTTTTTTGGTGTGATCAAAATGTTCTGAAATTAGACTGCAGTGATGATTGCACAACTCTGTTATATATTTTAAAATATTGAATTTTACATATGAAATGGGCGAAGTATATGGTATGTGAATTGTATCTTTATTAAATTATTTTAAAAAGAAAAAATCTCAATATTATCCCTATAGGTACAGATGATATAGTAACATGAGAAGATAATAATAAATGTTCTGGCTATTATATATATATATATATATATATATATATATATATATATATATATAGTAGCATTACATTTTAAATATATAAGTAGTGGGACTGACCTCCTTTTCGGCTCTAACCCTCCTCTATTTAAGTGTCATCTAGGAGTTCTCTCCATGTTAGCTGAAAAGATTGTCATGGCATAATCAGAATAAAAGGTTACATTTTTGAGCTTTGGTAATGATGTATTTCTGTCCTGATCCTCCCACTCCCACCAAATTTTTTGAGGAGAAAAATGACAGAGACATAAGATAGATTTATGGAGTCCCTATGCAGGAAAGCCAGATTGGAGGAAAAATGCCACAGAACTGTGTACTTGGCACAATGCAAAATCAACTGAGAAAAAAATGGTTGGATAGTCTATCTAGGCAGGAGTCCCTTTCATAATGGCAATGAGTAGGGAATGATGATGTTCCCTATGCACACAAGAGGGAGTTTAGTAGGAGAACCAGACTGGAGAGGATTTGTGGTATAGAGTAGAAATGAAGACATGGATAGTCAAAACTAAAGCCCAGAGAGGAAAGACTTCACAGTAAATGCCAGATTGGGTGGATGACAAATATTCTGCTACCCCTTCCATGCCCGCTCCATCTCTCTAGGAACATGACTGTTACCCAGCAGGGTCACATCAGTGGACTAGAGCTGTGTTTGCCAGCTAGCTTCCACCCTGACTGGTTGCACATAGGCTCTGAATGGTCAGTGTCTCTACCACAGTGTTGTAAACACTTTTCCATTTAGGAAAGAAAAAAAAAAGTGCAGTTAATTGCTAGCATTAATTTAACATCACGGATAGGAATGCTACATTTTCTGGGATTTGACAATTTCAGCAATCGAGAATTACTGTATTTTGCAAATGGAAATGCCACTACTAAAAACAGAATGCTATAAATAGAATGATGTCATTTGTTTCCAAAGACTATTGATATACTAGAGTGATCCCAAAATGACAATGAAAACAAGATATTTCCTGAAAAACTGTGAGTAAAGTTAGGACCCTAATCTTGGGGTAAACACTGAAGCCTCAGGCACTGCTGGTAAGTATTCCTGGGCAAACAGAACATGGGTTAAATACTCTAATATCTGTCCTGCCCAAAATGTAGAGATACCGCCTTGGGTTTGGTCCTTCAATTCACAGAAATAAGGGCTTTTGCAGACTGAGGAGTCAAATTAGAAATTACATATGGGTTAATTAAAAGTAGTAATAGATTTTCTGTTTACTTAGTTTTTAAAATGAAATCCATACCTACTCAAGATATTTTGGGCAGTTTTTAAGGATTTACTGATTTTCCTCTCGAATAAAATTTGATGAATTAGATTTAAAAATATATATTTTTTATTTTTCCCATTCTTTTCCTATCTTCAAACATCAAGATTGTTGAATATCCTTAAAGGAAACACTAAAATTATTCTCATATCAATGTAGCCATATAACGAAGACAGAGAAATAACTATCTTTTTACCTGGGTTATTAATCTGGTCGACATATTTGGATCTACATTTAATTAGCTTGTTTCAGATAAGTTGTTTCAGACAATACCAATTGAAATCTGAACAAGAGGAGGGAGAAAAAAGCTTTATGAAAAATACCAGATTTTTCAAATTTAAATTTCTCTATCCAGATGTTCACAATCACCATTTTTCCTAATCATAGTGCTTTGTAATGTATTGTTTTATGACATACATATGTTGTCATCACTGAGCTACATAAAACAGTTGCATAATTTTATACTTATATGAATATACATATTCAATGTGAAAGATAAATACTAGAAATCAAAAACCTTGAAGATTGATTCTTAGGAAGGGTAATTTTGTGCTTACTGTACGAACAAAAGAATGTTATTTTTGATTTGAAGACAAAGTATGTTGTATCAACAAAATATTAGATGAAAACAGCCAAAGCAATACACTTATTTTTCCTAAATCCATTTAGCTGTTAAAATGATAAGAAGACCAATATAGCATGAGATTTATCATAACATAGTGAGAGCTCTGCAATGATAACAAAGTTTTAATAGGAAAAAAAATGAATACTGTCAAGGAAGAGGAAAAGCTTTTCTTGTGAAATGCTGATGACTGAAGTGCTTTAGACAATAAACAAGCCCACAATAAAACAAGACATCTTGAGAAGTAAATGAAATTGAGTTACTTGGGGATCTGAGACATTAATGGGCATATATTTTCTCCTCTTTTGTGCTTGTTTAGGCCCAGGCTCTGGGGGAATGCTCAAATATCCAAGAGGAGGAAATTAGATTTCACTAACAGCAATCTGAGAAAAACAAACAAACAAACAAACAAACAAACAAAAATCACACTGTCGTGTGGTTGACTCATCATAAAGGTGATTGCACATTAGAATGAGTTTTCTAAAATATGAAATTGGAGAAATTTAACAATTTATATGCTTACCATTGAACATGAGAAATTATTCTTTAGTCATATATTAAAAATAAAAATCTTTATTTTTTCAGAGTATTTGAAGTAATTTTTCAAGTGTCTAAATGGAGAAAGATCTGTAGGTCCTATTAGGCAATGAGAATAGAAAATTAGGGAAATCTCCATCCTTCTACTCGATGCTTTCAATCCAGTTGTTAATATCACATCGTATGTGATGAGAATTAAAATAAAAAGTGGAAATGTTTATTTGTGGAATGAAAGCTGGGAAGTCTTCTTGAAATGCACTTTTATGTCAAGGTGTTCAAAATTTAATTCCTTGTGGGATTTTCTGTTGAACAGTTAATGGTACTTCCTTTCTGAACATCAGCTCCAGCTGAAGTACATTTTCTGGGAAACTGATGTTAATATACTTAGAACTGATTCTAACTTTTTTTTTTTTCTTTTTAATGCTTATAGCACCTGGTATTCCTAGGTGGTCTCCCATCCAAATAATAACGAGCTTGCCTCTGCTTAGCTTCTGAGATGATTCTAACTTTTTAAATCAGAAAAGTATTAGCCCTGCTATTTCTTCTTCTTCCCTATTGCCCTACACTAGCCTCATAACAGAAAGTCATTTAGAGAGTCCTTCAGTTGCAACTATTTTGGATATAATGACTCACTGGCTAATAAAGAAGAATAAAATGGCCTTATAAGAGGGTAATGTTTGCAACCTGGAGAGTTGTGATAATTTGTACAATGACTGTACTGCCCTGTCCTTCTGTAGGAAGCAGCAAATTTTTTATATAAAGAACCAGATGATAAATATGTTAGATTTCATGAACCCATAGGATCTAAGTTGAATATTATTTTTGGTTTTTGTTTGTTTTTTTAATGCTTTAAAATGGAAAAAAAGGAAAACGTTGTCAGCTTACAATCTGTACAAAAATAGGCCATAGGCTGGATGTGGCCAGTAGGCAGTAGTTTGCCAACTCCTGTCATAGTTGAACCATATCCACTGTACAGTTACGTAGGTAGGTCTGTTTCAGGTACCACTGAGAACGGTGTAAGCTCTCATAGTAGAAGTATGTGGCATAAAGCTGTGTGTGTACCCAACACCATATAATGCCAGACTCAGACAATTTGGTGTCCTCTACAAAAGCTGTGTTCTTTCTTCTACTTTTATATGCCTCCTTGTTGGTTAGGATTGCATTTGACCACATGAAATAGAAACAGTAGCTTAACCAAATAGGGGCTTATTTTTTCTCATATAAAAATTTGCAAAATTGGAAAATTCAGAATTTATATGGCAGCTCAAGAATGGCATCAGGATTCCTATATCTTTTTTCTCTGCCATCTTTAGCGTGAAGTTGTCAGTCTTATAGACAGTATGGATGCTGCACCTTTGCCAATAGATCATTCGATTTCATGCAGAAAGAAGGAAAAGAGAAAAGGAAAAAGGCAAGTGCCAGCTGAATCTATTTTTTAGAAAACCAATAATTTTACAGAAAACAAAGTCAGAAGATAAATATTTAGATTTTCTTTGCCAGAACTGATCATATAAGCATATGGTATGATAAGTATATTTAACAGGACCTATTGCTTTTTGAAATATAATAAGTAGTTCTGCTAGTAAAAAAAAAAAAAAGAATGAGGGGGTGCAGAGAAGAGTTATTGGGTAGGTAGATGCACCAAGAAGCATCTGCTCTTCACTCTTTTCTTCTTGCCATCTACTATATGTGAGTTGGCAAGCACAGTGTATGATCAAAGCCTCCAAATCCCAACTGCTTGGCACCAAGACCAGTTCCTCCATAAGTATCTTTGCTCCTGGGCAAATACTTTAACCCTATCTGTACAATGGACATGATAGAACCTACCTTGCAGTAAAATGCTTAGAATAATGCTTGTTCCATAGTAAGATTCCCCCTGCTACCACACACACACACACTGCCCTGCATTCCACATGACCAGTGTTCTGAGCAAGTGACTTATCCTAAATGTCTTCTAAGAGAGCATCCTAACTTCCTCTTCTCCCATTCTAACTTAAAATCAGTTTTGTTCTCTAAGGATGTAGCTAGGGGAAGAATTAATTTACCACATACAGAAAATCAAGTTAAATTGTTAACAGTTCTTAATAATTAGTTATATTATATTCAAACGTCAAGACAAATTTGCTATAGAAATTATTTGGGACAGGTGGCTTTTTCTAGGAACTCTTCCAAGAACATCATGTTGACTAATTGACTAAAGTTAAAATACATGGGTAAAAAACATGTTAGTGAATTATATTTTTGAATTGACTCTTTAATCCTGAATTGTAGATGTTATCTCATTTTATGAAATGAGGAAATTGTCTTTATGGTCCTCTGTATTCATCTAAGTTGGCTGTTATTGATGAAAGCAGAGTTTATATGTCTTTAAACTTGTCCTCCTTTTTTGAAATACTGAGTAAAAAAATAAAATAAAATCCAGCTCTTAAGAGGGCCCCATAGGCCACCTAATTTATAAATATGAAGTCATTTGAAAAATATGGAAGGCTATCCCAACAGAATTGTATTATGCTAGCTTTGGGAGTGATCAGTTATAATTGAATAATGCAGTAAAAATAACAAGTCTCCTGGGCAATAGGAATAGAAGCATTTACGAAAAATAAAAATGGCTGTAAGCTATCAGGGTTAGATGTGCTTCTGCATGAAGTTGCTTTTAGTGTGTTTCTATTATTGTGAAATTTTAACTTTATTTAGGTAGGAGGATATTAATGAACTTCTCATATTTATATAATGATCTTTCCCCAAGGACATAAAGGAGAAATCCTTTTGTAATTTTCTTCCTAACTTTCTTTCTTTGACAGAGGTCAGAGAATAACATGAAATTCAGATGGGAGATTATTAGCAAATAGATATTGCTCTTTAAAAATATATGGTAGAATAGGGCACTGAAAGTAGACTATAGAAATAATAAAATGAATGGAAATATGGTTCTTGTTTCTAAGTAATAGTGATTTAAGGGTCACTTTGCAATGAGCTAATATATGAGAGCCACAAAGCTAAGCTTTTTGTTAGGTAGAGAAGCTAAAATGATCTTACAGATTAAAGAGAAAGCATATGAGACCCATGAGGACAGTTTATGTCTCTTTCAATTCTTTTTGTTTTGCTCTTCATTTTACTGAGAGGCTCTTCTTTTTAGCAATGGAGAGACCAAAAACACTGACCCTTCTTTAATAATAAAAAAGACTTCCACTTAAGAGCTGATATGAAGGGGGTGACAGGAAGGTAGGGAAAAGGACAATTGTGAATTGAAAGGGCCTGTCTAATGTTGATTCATTTCTTTAGCTCAGTGGGGAAGGGCTGGAGGGGCAACATTTTTCTTCATTCTGCCCCATGATGTATTAATGTGCCTTTGAAAGTCTGCCTCTGCAATTTTAAGAAAGGTTGATTGGAAACATAGGTGATAAAACTGAGTGCACTACAGTTCATACAGGTGGAGCAAAACTAACATTAAAAGAGTTCTCACTTTTCGCTCAAGAAGTCACTGCTTTTTGGTTTTCTGATTCCAGGTCACAGGTCACGTGATAAAGAGGGAATCCTGTCCCTTAGCCTGGACTGGAAACTGTAGGGAATGAAAACTTTGAAATAATGTAAAATAAAGGGATAAGATAAAACAGATGAATTTCAGAGACAATTCTGGTAAAACCTCCTTGACTTAAGGGATGATGTACTGTAAACAAATGTTCTTACAGGGCTCAATAGGGACAAACTGAAGGCTGAGCGAGGAGTCTTCTCAGAAACGATTCAATCCATCATTTATCCACAACTAATCTGGTATTTGGGGTTGGAGATGAAGGCTTCTTACCTTTCATGGGTGAGCAAATGTTTTCCCGGAGGATGTTTTATTCTTTATCGTCAGCTTATAAAATTTACATTTGACTTTTATTCAGAAGTGCTTCTAAAATGATGTGTTTTGCTAAATGAAGTTCTAAAAGATGTTGTGTTTTAAGAACTTATTTTAATGGCAATGCCCTTTTTTCTCTCTCCCTTCCCCCAACATCTTCCATCATCCTCCCTGAAAGCAAAGTATAAAACTCTACTATAACATACCAATAGAATTTTCAGTAGGTCGAAGAGTGTCATCATTCAAGTAAATGCTATATTGGCCCTGTTCAGATATTCAGGCAGCATAACTAACTTTGGGTTGAATTTTTTTAATTAAAATCTTTCTAACATTTCTAACTTTCCTGATTTTCAGGATGGGAGAAATTGCTCACAAACACAAAAAAGAAAGTTCTTAAAAAAATAAGAAAAACAAGACTTATGTGGGAGAATCCAATTCAATGAATGTAGCTTATAGAAATCCACTCAGCCTGCAAATCTTTCCTTCCTCCCTCCTTCCCTCCCTCCCTCCCTCCCTCCCTCCCTCCCTCCCTCCCTCCCTTCCTTCCTTCCTTCCTTCCTTCCTTCCTTCCTTCCTTCCTTCCTTCCTTCTTTCTTCCTTCCTTCCTTTCCTCCTTCCCTCCCTTCCTTCTTGCCTCCCTTCCCCCCTCCCATCTTTCTCTCTCTTTTTCCTTATTTCCTAGAGAAAGATGCCTTGGGAGAGAAGGTCAACCTTGAAGGATCAGTTAAAAAGGGAGAATCGCTCAAATGGCACAAATTTTTCTGGGTACTCAACCACAAAGAAGAAAACAAATTAACAAACATTTATTCTTCAATATCTCTGATTGAGATGCCGAGAGAAAAGTAATTCTTAACGTAAAATATTTTTGTAGAATTCAGTATATATCTGACTAATAATTTCAATCTTTCACCAATAGAAATTGAAGAAATAGTATGTACTTGTATTGTACTTTGATAATGTTTTAAGGACATGCACAGTTACCTTATTAAAGATTATTTTTTATGTAACTATATTTGATAAAGATAGGCTGGTACCGTGGCAATTAAAAAAAAGAAGAGGAAAGATGGAATGAAATGAGGCACGAACAAGATTGCCTGGTCGAGTCTCATAGCTAATGGGTGGCAAGGCTGGGATAGGAATCCAGAACTTTTATATTCTAATTTTCTACTATATCCTAATGTTCTACTATAGTAGCTGTTATAGGCTGAATTGTGCCCCCTCAAAGCTCCAAATCCCTAGCACAACAGAAGATGTCTATACTTAAAGAAAGGACCTTAAAAAAGCTAATTAAGTTAAAATGAGGTCATTAGTGTGGGTCCTATTCCAAACTGACTGGTGTCCTTATAAGAACAGGGAATTTGGACATACTAGGACACACTCAGGCTTTAAACGCACACACGGAATATCATGAGAAGAGGCAGTAAGAGTGTGGCCATCTGAAATCCAAGGAGAGATACTTTGGAGGAAAACAACCCTGCCAGCAACTTAATCTTGGACTTCTAGCTTCCAGAACTGTGAGAAAATAAGTTTCCAGTGGTTAAGCCACCCAGTCTATGATGTTTTATTATGGCAGCCCTACCAGACTATTATAGCATTCTATAATATATCTAATAAAATTGTATTTATTTTTATATTGATATAAGAATAATGTAGATTTAAAAATCATCCCTTTCCTTAAAGATATATACAGAGAACTCAAATTATAAGCATTATAAGCTTGTTAAAGAGATATGAAATGAAACCATCAATCATTTTCTAATGGAATAAAGGGCCAATCCTTATAATAGTGGTTCTTTCCACTAAGAATATACCTAACATAATTTGACAGTGCTATTTGTATGCAAATGAAATATATTATCAATGAAAAGTCAGTAGATAATTAACATAGATTTTTTTCCTCAAATATTTATGAGTTGCTCCAAAATTAAAAAAAAAAAAATTGCCTGACTTGATGATATATGATACTCATTTAGGGTTTGAGTTGGTGACCATCTTTACAATGCTAGCTAGTTACAAAACAAAACACAAACCTGGATAGATGACTTCATTACAATTATTTTCTCAGGAAACAGTAGATATGCATAACTTGTATATACTACTCATAGCATGGTTATGAATAATATTCTATACTTGGTTGCTATAATCTGTATTAGATTATTATAATTTCTAATTCTGAATTGATCACCAGGCTAGGCAATAAAGTAGATGTATTAGATGGCAAAAAAAAAAATGATTTCTTTCTCTACATGGACCTTCAGGGAATTTCGTTACATTTTACTTTCAAATTTGCACATATTAGATGGCTTAATTTAAAAATAAATGGTGTGCTATGTATTTTCACTTAAATAGTGAGGATGATTTTGTCACTAAACTAGACTTCTCCAGTATATAGATGGATTTTCTTTAACGCATTTCCTGTTTGCCCTGGGAATGCTCACCAGTGGTGCTTGTGGCTGCAGTGTGTATCCTGAGATACCTTGCAGATTACGATTCTAATTTTACCCCCAAAGTTTGGTGTAAGAAATTCTTTTACCACCTTCTAAACATTACACTGCTGAACTCCTACATCTTGTTCAAGAAGGAGAATCCAGAACACACGATCAGCCTTGCAAATTTCAGACTGACGTTGGTTGACGGAACACTGGAAAAGCATCACAAACTAGGGCAGCAATGCCTTCAAGGCCGTCTGTGCTCTGGTGATGTCACACCTCTTCGCCTGTCTGGAAGACATTTCCCCAAGGGCATACCACTGACATCAGAGAAACAGAATTCAACTGGTCACTGCAAAGTTTGCTGCTCACCCAATGACAAGGATGGCAAGAAGTTCCAGAGAGAAAATGGTATTTTTGTGTGGAATGTGATGTTCCAATTTGTATTGTTCCATGCATTGAAATTCATCACACATAAAAAATTATTAAATATTGATTGTCATATACATTTTTGTTACCTTAGGATTAGAGACAAGTTCCATTTAGAGATAACTCCAAGAACAGTTTTTTATGTTTTCTTTTCACATTGAAAATCAGATTTGTTTCAGCCTCAAAGAGCATGTTTATGTAAAATTAAATTAACACTGGCAATGAACTGCACTTTTTTTTTCTAAATAGGAAAGTGGGTTAAAAAAATTAGGAATCATTTAATCAGTCAGCAGGTACTTACTGAGGAACTACTGTGTTCATGGTGTTTACTGGGCACCATCCTTCAACTATTTATCTTATCTCCTACCATGTCCAGGGTTTTAGCCTATACTAATTTAGTCCTCTGTTCTGGTTAAATGTGATTATTTCCATGTTAAAAAAAAAAAAAGAAAAGAAAAGGTGATGTTTATGATAAAGATGATGATGATATTACTGACACAAAATATATGATACTATGAGCCAGATGTTGCAAATATGATCCTTATATGGATTATCTCCTTTGATCCTGACAACGACCTTGAGCAGGGCATTGGGCACAGTTGTTTAGACTGTGCAGGGCACCAGAGTGACAGGTATATCATGGACAGCACAGGTGTATACTTATTTTTTTTTCCACAAATGGAAATAAACTATCATGAAAAGTGGACATTTTCTAATTTACATGAAGGCACTATATGATCTAATGGTAGCCCTGCCTATAATACCATCATGGTCCCCTTCGATAGATGATTAAAATAAAGCAAGAGGGAAGACATTCACTAGAAATCTTAAAGCAATTAAGTGATAGAGCTGTAATTGAACACTGTACCATGGTATATAGCTTTCTAGATAAAGCCTATGAGGTTCAAAGAAGTTAAATAGATTCCACTAAGATTCCTTCTTAGTGAAGGCAAAATTTTCATAAATGCTCATCTCATATTACATTGAAGTCAGCATTCTTTTCATTATACCACACACCTTCTGTACATACTCCATCCAGATGTATGTATATTTGGATGTTCTTTTTATACATATAAAATTTTAATTGAGTGACTACTATATGACATAGCCTATGATAGATGTTGGGAATGATGAGATCAATAGGCTAAAGACAAAAGACAGATATAGTAACAACTGGAGAGAGGATTTAATTATTTTTCCGACTGGAAAGAATATGTTTATGAATGTACATATGTTACTTTATTAACAATTATGAAAGATATATAGGTTAACATTTATATGTGCATATATATGAACTTTGTGTATATACATATGAACAAATTAAATTTGGAAAAAATATTTTCTTAATCACTTTTTCTCACATGCACACAAACCACAATGTACATACACACCAATTTAAAAACACATTGCCGAGCATAACTGTATAGATGATGAGATTTTTTATTAGCTTTTTCTTGCTGTTTAACAAATTACCACAAATTTAGCATTTTAAAACAACACTCACACTTCTTATCTCATGGTTCTGTAGGTCAAAAGTCTGGGCAGGATCAAATGGCTTCCTTGCTTCACAAGGCTGAGATCAAGATGTTCCTCAGGTTGTGGTCTTAACTGGAATATCTGAGGAAGAATTTGCTTCTAAGTTCATTTAGGTCGTTGGCTGAATTCAGTTTCTTGTGGTTGAAAGACGAAAGCCATCATTTCTTGATGGCTGTCAGTTTCAGCTATTCTTAACAACTAAAGGCCACAGACATTCCTTGACATGTGACCCCCATTCAGTTCCAAAGCCAGTAATCATATGTTGAAATTCCCTCATGCTTCCAATCTTTAACTTCCTCCTATGCTATAAATGGAAAACAAAACAAAACAAACCAACAAAACTCTGCTTTGTTGTGATTAGATTAAGAGCATTTGGATAATTTTCCTTTTGCCATATAATATACTATAACCGTGACAGTGATATCTCATTATATTTGCAGTTTCTACCCACATTTGAAAGAGAAAGGTTTATACAGGATGAGTATCATTGGGAATTGTTCTTAAAATTCTGTGTAACATAGATTATTAGTTTGCTAGGGCTGCCATTGGGGGGAAAAATACTACCATAGACTTGTGGCTTGAACAACAAAATTTATTTCTTCACAGTTCTAGAGGTTAGAAGTTTGAGATCAAGGTGTTGATATGTTTGTTTGCATTCTGAGGCTCGCTCTTTGGCTCATAAATGGCCGCCTTCCTCTGCTGTCTTCACATGGTCTCCCCTTTGGGTGTGTCTGTGTCTTAATCTCTTCTTTTAAGGACACCAGTCAGATTTAATTAGGCCAACCTTTATGACCTCATTTTACCTTAGTTACCTCTTTAAAGGCCCTATCTCCAAACTCAGTCATGTTCTGAAGTACTGGAAGTAAAGACTTCAACATATAAAATGGAATGACACCCTTGAAAAAACTTACTTTTGTTTTTTCTTGATGTTCTATGTCTAGCTAAGTATGAATAAAGCAAAAAACTACTATTTCTTTTAACAAATAGTCTAAGTACTTCATTACATTGTTAGGATCGTTAAGAAGACCCTGAAGGATGTATTATCATTAAAAACAGAAAAAAAAATTTTTTCTCTTAAGATTAGTCATTGTGTAAGTCAATACTCTTTGGTGTTTGTGAGAGAAAATATTTGAATCTGTTTTACAACTGTAAATGAAGAAGAATGTGTTTGCAAGTGGAGAAAACTTATCAGAATTTCAGCTAAATGAAGTAGTGATAACTTTGCCTTTCCATTGGAACTTTTCATGTAAAACAAGTGAAAAGAAGTAAAAAAAAAATAGTAATAATAAATAAAATCACATCTATATGTTCAGATTGAAATTGAAGTTAAAAAAAAAAAGGAAAGAAAAAGAAAAATCCATACCAATTATAGTTACAAAATGTCTGACTACAATAGCATCTATATTGAGGCAAAGCCAGTCAGGTACATTATGACAATGCTAAACCAGAAGGCAATTTATAATAATTGCATGTTTGGAAACAGTTGACTTTTGAGGTAAGTGGATTCTTGTAGATAGAAATGTGAAATTGCTGCATTCTGAGGGGAATCAAATAATTGGGTTTGCATTAACACTATTTTTCCGATAATTGTTAAATATTTTTAGATTGATGAATAGAAATATACATATAAGTTTGTTTTGTTTAAACTTTCCAGGCTTGACTAGTATTTGACAGAGTGGGAGAATTTGTTATTCCTCAAAAATAAAATTAAAAAAATAGATTTAATAAATTAAATATAGGTTAATTCTAAACTCGAAGAATCATGATGGTCTTATTGGCTATCTAAGATGTACTCTTTATTGGCTGGGATTGGCTTCCATTTTAGATTAAACACTAGGATAAATTGGACCTACTCAACCAACCATGACACACATCCACTATAAGATTTAGATCACTAGGTTTTTGGTAAATTTTGCTTCAAGATAGATTCTTGCTAAAATTTTCATTCTCTGTTTCTTAATAGTAATAAATTGAATTACTGGGCACTTTTGATACTAGGAAATAAAATAGGTTCAACCTATATAATGTCCACATAAAAATAATAAAACATAAAAAAATAAAAATACAGAAAACTATAATTTAATGAGGCAATGCAACTGGCCTAAGGACACAAAGTTAATGAATCTCAGAACTGTGACTGGAATTTATATTCCTTTGACTTGCATCCTGTTTTAGTGCTCTTACAATTTGCATGTGTGCTTCTCAGTAATGTAGTCCTAAACCCCTTCTGTACTGATTTTATCTCACCATTTATGAAAAGAACAACAAAAACAACCAAAAAAAAAAAAACACCGAAAATTAGGATCCGAAATATAAATTTTGTATTAATTAAATTGTTAAATTTGAAATAAAAGGTAGAAGCATATTCACAAACTAACTTTGATAATTGATTCTATCTTCCTCCAAGAGCTGGGGTGCATGTGTACATGCGTGTGTACGCACGCACACACACACACACACACACACACATACACACTGTAATATTTTTCTATGAAAGATGAGTGAACTGTTTACTTGACATATGTATGGTTTTATTCTGTGATAGCATGGGAGATGTGAGAGTATAATTAGTAGGGTAAATAATATATAGTAAGTATAAGTGGTACATCTCTTGCTTAATTTCCAAAGTGACATCCTAATAAAAGGGATGAATATCTGTGCCAAAAACAATTAGATCGCATTATGTTTGCCAAATATTCTTTCAGGCTGTTTTTAACTTACATTCAACACTCAAGAAAACACTGTAGATCAATTATCTTTTCTTTTAATTTTCAATAACCTAAAAATTAACCATCTAAATCTCTGGAAAAATCTATAAATACTTAATTACATTTAACATGTTGTCAGGTTTTTGCTCAAAGCAGTACTTTTACAACTCCATTATTTTTACCTATGAATAAGTCTGTGATAGAAATACTGATGGGCCTTAAAAAGACTATTTCCAAATTCTGATAAAATAATTCTGCCCAATACAGTTATGTGGACTTTCTCAAACAGAGAATGTTCCTTGTATGTTAAAAAAAAAAAAAAAAAAAGTTCACTTTGAATTTTTGACATATTCCTTGAAGATAGCTTTAAGTATAATTTTTTTGACTGATCAGAGGACTTTATTTTGCTGGTACTGTGGTACTATAAGATAGAACTTACATATTTTAAAAATATATTTGGAGTTCTAGGAAAGGTATATAAAAGATTGTGTTGTGCCCTTCTTGAGAATATAAACTGTTTCTTAAGCATCTTGTTATTTTGTACCCGAATACATGTTATATTACATACTGTAAATCTTTAATGGTTAACAAGCTAAATAATCTGCAATTTTAAAGAAGTAATATTTTATTTAGAAAAATATGTGATTCGTTCAGAGAAATTCACACTTGAAGAATTGATTAGGGTAGATTTTGGCAAGGATTACAGCCTTCCATTCTGAGCAGATTTTAAACAAGATTGACAGAAAAAGAGCATCACCTGCTGTTTTATTGAATTTGAGATTTGTAATCAGATGATTTACAGTTGAGATTTTACAAAATGTGAACATTTGTCTTGATATGATAATAAGCCTTTCCCAGTGCCAATTAGAATTAATACTCTCCTGTTTTTATTTCAGAAATATAAAGCAAACACATTTTTATTAGTAACTCTTGTGGCTTCGATCATGACCTTTCATGGAGATTTACATAAGTCAAGGTTAAAACAAATTCATGAGTATCACGCCAACATTTAAGATATGAGGAGATAGTTACTTTCTTCCAGACTAAAATGTTAATTCCATGGATAGGAATAAATAAAGGAGAGTGATAATTAGATGATTAGACCTAAATGTCCTTATAGATATTTTTCACTGAGTACTTTATGGATTGTTGTTTGCCAAATATCAACTGTATCATGGTCAGCTTGCTTTTATTTCATATCTTATTTTTTTTAAACTCTTTCATTTTTATCTACTTAACCACTTGTATTCATATCATTTTCATCTTGTTATTCCTTCTGAAGGTCCTTATGCTAAACATAACTTTCATCTTTACATTTTCTTTTGTTTTGTTATGCAGTTGAAATGTTAATTCTTTCTTTATTATCTATGGTCTTGTTTCTTTCTCCTCCCCACCCTTTTTCTTCTATCTTTCATTTTAAATCTCTTAATTCTAATACTATTCATCATATACTTATTTCTAGTGTATTTTTCATTTATTCTGTTCTTCTGCCTTAAATTTACCTCCCTCAACTAGTTCTATTCATTATAACAAAGAAACCGTAGCTACTTAATCAACAAATAATTCAGTTTCACAATATTCTAAGTTAATTAAAAATAATAGGGATGAAAAAAACATCTCTATGAATAGATTTAAAAAAATGAGAGTAAGAGAAATAAATTAATTGAAATTCCAATCTGCTGCCTCAAATTCTAATATAATAATAATTGAGGCAATACATTAAAATAAATATGTGAAGAATATAAGAGTTCATATACCTGAATCTTACTGAATTTCATTAATCACTGACACAATAAAAAATTAAAATAAAGTTTCATAAAACAAGTAACTAAATATCTCTAAAAATATAGAGCAAAATACATTAAATGTACATAAATTTCAACAAATAATTCATTCACTCACAATAATAAGCTAGTAATTATATATTGTAAATAGATCATTTGCTACTCTTTATAATGAAAAAAACAAATAAAATTAGAGCTTTAAAAATTTGGCAGCATTAATTTTTCCAATAAAATAAGTCTATTAACTATGAATGTTTTTTTTTTTTTAAGTTATAATATTATTTGACTACTTATTTCCTGAAGTGTTGTGATTCTGCCACTTAACCTTGGAACTTGAAACCAGAGAAAACTGTTATTAGAAATTCTCATTACAGTAATGACAGTTTAGGTACTATACAAAAAGTATTCAATGTGTACTTGAATAGTACTTGAATGTTACCCTTTAATTCTCATAAAAATGTGTTAAAGCGTAGTGACTGTTTTTCTTCTTAGAATTACTCATGAAATCTATTGTCATCTGAAAGCAGGTGGTCTTTTAGAAATGAGAGCATGTCGCTCTTTTTAAAAAGCCAAGCTGTTATTTAAAACAATATTTAGAGGATTCATAAAGCATGAAATATGAAGCTATTTTAATCAGCAAAAAATACTTGACTATGAACAGAGAAAAAAGAATTCGTTATAGACAATGTATATAGAATAACCATGAATGAAAAGGATAACCTGCTGTAATCAGTAGGGAAGACAACCTCAATGGCATTTAACCTTTTTAACAAGAAAGCTGATAGACTTTTAAGATGAAAAGTAAATTATATTTTCAAAATTTTATTTTAATTTTTTTTTCATAATTTTCAATGGATTTCTATCAGGGAGGCATAGTATCATTTAAAAAAATGAAACATTAAAGTAATTATGGAAAACTTCAACAGAATGCAATAGCCAAATAATATGAAATTATTAGATTAGGTGGTCATTTGATTCATGAAAATCCATGAAATTCTGAAGGAAAAGACTAGAAAGCAGGAATGTGGTACCTCAGCCATGATTCACTGATAAGTTGGATGATCTTTTGGAAGTGGAATCAACATTGCTAGAACATAATTAAATTAATTAATAAACAATTAAATTTGAAAACTCAATAGAAGAGAGCAAGACTGCTTTCTGGCTAGAATGCTACAGCTGCAGTTTTTTAGGGCCTACCTCTGTTCTGTATGTCCATTCTCATTTTTTCTCATGCCATACTAGTTCTTAATCATTCTGAAAATTACCCCTGAAGAAAGATGTTGCAACCTCAATATTAATTTGGAATTTATTTTTCTAAGGATGAACAAAATTAAAGCTAGAGAAACAATTGTAAACATCAAGAATCACCGAAGTCTAATCTGTGATAATCTGGTTGACAATCAAATAATACAGGAAAAATTAAAATATGTTTTACTTGAAATTTGCTTTTGCATTATGCTTATCTTGGACAGAGTATTAAGAAAAAGTTTTGAAGTACTTATATACTGTCTTTAAATTGGTTCCCAGGTTTTGTATGTATATATAGCTTCAATCAATATAAATAGAACTCTGATAACATTGGAAAAAAAATTTAGTATTTATTGTTGTTTATTTTTGTTAGTTTTTAAGTATGTTAGCATTTAAAAGGAAGAACAAATACTATATCTGTCTAGATTTTAATAATTTTCTAAATGTCTTCGGAAATGTGAAAAAATTTTAGTCAAACTCTTCATAATCACTTCAGTAAAGATTATGTTCTTAATAGAGATGATACATAAAAATAAAATATTACTTTAAATAAAGAGAATATCACTTGTTAAACTTTTTGTATCAATGACTGATAATACAGGCATATGATGAAGTCACCATGAGGGTTGGAACCAACTTCTTTCGAGCTCCTGTTAATGTTTATAGTTTCACCTCCCCCCAGGAATCACAAAACTTCTTAATGGCATCTAGAAGGGTAAATCTTTTCCAGAAGATTTGTGATTTATTTTGCCCCAATCCATCAGAGGAATCGCTACCTATGGAAGCTATAGCCTTATGAAATCTATTTTTTAAATAATCAGTCTTGAAAGTAAAAATACTTCTTGATCTATGGGCTACAAATGGATGTTGTATTGGCAGGTAAAAAACAACATTCATCGTGATGTAACTCTCCATCAGAGCTCTTTGGTGACCAAGTCCGTTGTCAATGAGCAGTCATATTTCAAAAGGAATCTTTTTAGTACGATTAGTATATCTCGATGGTGAGCTTAAAATGTTCAGTAAACCATGCTGTAAACAAATGTGCTGTCATACAGGCTTTGCCATTCCTTTTATAAAATACAGGTTTAGTAGATTTAGCATAACACTTAAGGGTCCTAGGATTTTTGGAACAGTAAATGAACACCAGCTTCAACTTAGTTACCAGCTGCATTAACTCTTAATAAGAGTCAGCCTGTCCTTTGAAGCTTTGAAGCTTTGAAGCCAGGCACTGACTTCTCCTCTGGAGCTCTGAAACTGCTATATGGCATCTTCTTCCAATATAAGACTGTTTCATCTGCATTGAATATTTGTTGTTTAGTGTAGCCACTTTCATCAATTATCTTAGCTAAATCTTCTGAATAACTTGCTGCACCTTCTATATCTGCACTTGCTAGTTTACCTTGCACTTTAATGTTATGGATATGGTTTCTTTCTTTAAACTTCATGAACCACACTCTTCTAGCTTCGAACTTTTCTTTTGTGGCTTACTCACCTCCCTCAGCCTTCATAGAATTGAAGATAGCTAGGTTGTTGCTCTGAATAGGTATTGGCTCAAGGGAATGTTGTGGCTCATTTGATCTTCTATCTAGACCACTAAAACTTCCTCCATATTAGCAATCTGGTTGTCTCACTTTCCAATCATTTGTATGTTCACTGAAGTAGCACTTTTAATTTCTTTCAATAAGATTTTCTTTGCATTTACAACTTGGCTAACTGTTTGGTCCAACAGGCCTAACTTTTGGCCTATCCCAGCTTTTGACATGCACCTCCTCACTAAGCTTAATAATTGCTAGCTTTTGATATAAAGTGAGAGACATGCAACTCTTCCTTTCAGTTTACCACTTAGAGGTCATCGTAGGGTTATTTACTGGCCTAATTTTGATATTGTTGTGTCTCAGGGAATAGGAATGGCTAAGGAGAGAGAAAGAGACATGGCAAGGGCCTGTTAAGGGAGCGATCAAAACACACGTTTACCCATTAAGTCTGCCATCTTACATAGGCATAGTTCCTGGGGCCCCAAAACAATTACAATAACGACACCAAGAATCACTGGTCACAGATCACCATAACATATATAATAATAATGAAGAAATTTGAAATACAGTCATGTGTCAGTTAATAAAGGGGATACACTATGAGAAATGCATTGTTAGATGATTTTATCATTGTGCAAACATCATACATTGAACTTACACAAATCTAGATAGCATACCCCGTTATACACCTAGGCTATATGGTATTATATATTGTTCCTAGCCTACAAACCTGTACAGAATGTTACTGTACAAAACCACACACAATTCAAAAAATCACAAGATAAAACAATGCAGCCAAGAGATGTGATAAGTAGAAGATGTATAGGGTTGCTGCCAGTGTAACACGTTATACTGTTTTACAGCAAAACATTTTATAAATAGTGAGAGTACAGTCTAAAATAACCATATAAAATGTAGTATAGTAAATACATAAACTAATAACTGTCATTTATTATCATTATCAAGTATTAGGTACTATACATAATTGCATATGCTATACTTTTATATAATTGGTGTCACGGTAGATTTGTTTACACCAGCATCACCAGAAACACATGCGTAGTAATGCTTTACACTATGAATGTATGATGGCTACAATGTCACTTGGCGTTAGCAATTTCTCAACTCCATTATAATCTTATGGGACCCTTGTTATATATGTGGGCTGTTGTTGACTGAAATATTGTTATGCTGTGTATAACTGTATTGCAAGAATTATCAAAATGTATCACATTTTGGTAATTTGACACAAAGTGAGCAGATGCCGTTAGAAAAATGGCACTGATGGATTTGCTCAACACGTGTTGCCACAAAGCTTCAATTTGTAAGAACTACAATATCTGAGAAGCACAATGAGGTGAGACTCAATAAAATGAGGTATGCCTTTATTTCAAGTTTTTTGTCACATCAATTTCTCTATTCATTTCATCTTTAATATCTTATTATAATGCACATAAAATTAATATTCTTAGATTTTTTAAAGCATTTTTAAATAGAATGAACAAAATAGTGAATGTGTTGTTTCCAAGGAATTCATTGTCATATTTGCAAAATAGTTTTTCATTATTCAAAGCCTTTAATAAAAAATGATATAAGATAGCACTGCTAAAGGTTCTGCTCCCAAAATATTTTCCTTTTAGTTTTCTCTTTTTGATGGTGATTCCTATTCTATAAATGAGATATCATCTTGATTGGTGTTGAAGCTGGATGGAAATGATGGCCCCTGATCACTTGCTACTTACCCACATTCCAGCTCACAAGGGCCCTGACGAGCCTTTCCAGAATTCCCAGGGTGCAGTAGAACACAGCTTGAAACAACTACTCTAAAATGCACCTAAGGTCAGAAGAACTATGCATGAGATAATTAATTTGGGGGAAAACTTAAGAAAAAAAAAACCCTAAATACAAATAAAAATCAAAGAATGCACAATGTAGGCTTAATTTTATTCATTAACAGAATGCATTTATTTTAATTAAATAACTAAATCCCTACAAGAGTCTTTCGATGGTAATTTTAAATGATAAAAATACATAAAGATAAATGCAGGTTTTATCTCCAGAGACAAACTATGCATCAATAACAATGAGGTAATGATTCAAACTATGTGTGTCCAATCTATTAACACCTGAAAAATGAATCTGAAGAAGCAGTAGGAAGACACTGTTAATGTGGAAATTCTAGACTTAAACTATTTATTTATTCGTAACTTGAATTCTTTACGGATATTAGCTGTCTAACTTCAAGGACTATCGTGTTCTAAAAGCTCTAATATAGCATATCAATGCTGGTTTAGTCATCAATAAAACAGAAAATGAAGGGCATTTGGAGTCCTTTTAGTCTCCTCCAAGTAGAATGTTCTTATTTGAGGCAGATCTGAGGGAGACTGTGCAGCCTTGAAAATATTATTTCAAAAGTTATAAGGCCACCTAATTCCGAATTGGCACAAGTTTCCTTGGCCTTACTCCCATTACCAGTACCAACCACCCCATGAGCTATTCTTACCTTTTTCTTCTCTTCCCACCACATGAAAATGGAAAGTACAAACAGTTCTCTTTGGCCAAAAACTCAAAGACTGCTATAAAAGCAGTTTCTATTCTGTACTAACTAAACACACACACACACACACACACACACACACACACACACACACACACACACACTAAAGCTGCTGTATTACTTATTAATCCAAGGCATGATTTTATCAGTTTATCTTCATTTCTTTTAAGCCTAAACCTAGGCCCCACAATTACTATCATGACTTGATTGATAATACAGTTGTTAAACAACCACAAAGCTGCTGATCTTATCCTTTTTGATGAAAGGTATGTGGGTCATTCTTGCTGTCATTATTATTATTTTATAATAATAAAGTATTGTTATTTTTAATAGCTAAAATTTAAATTTAATTTTTAGTATGTGCCGATAGGATATTAGTGTACTAGTGAATCGATAGGATATTAGTGTACTAGTGAATTGTTTTATCCTTTGGTAACACAGCTATGAGGTCTTAGGGGATTCTCAATACAGAACTGGAACACCCCTCACCCTAGAAAATGTCTAGTTTTCTTTATCAATCCTTATCTGGATGTTGTATATTAATTTTTCTAAAGAATAATACAATTAGAAGCCATCATTTAATGACTGTTAAGATGAGGGTATTACATTAATAGTTTCACATAATTTCTAATTATCACATTTAATTGTAAATATGTGGTGAATATAAGATAACAGCAACATTACTATAATTATTGCTTTTAAAAAATCCAGGTTAAGGGACTCTAGCAGAAGCATAATAGAATAGTTCACAGTATCTTGCCAGGTTAGAAATCATCACATCAGTGTTAGGGGAGCTGACAATTAGAGCTCAGCAGTGATTTTATATGGTACATCGCTAAAATCTTGGGTTTGTTATGAACAACAAAAATTACTAGTTTTATCTTTCTTTGAAGAGTTATAAATGTGGGTCTGTCACATGAATGTTGTAGAAGTAGACATGCTATATTGAAGAGAACTTGGCAGAAAAGAGGAAAGCTTATTTCTGTCTCAGACATCAGGTGCTTCCTACCATTTAGGAAATCCAGCCAATGAATAGGTCCTTGCTAGCTCAAATTTAGGACAGAATTCTATCTATTTATGCATATTTGAAAGTGTTCCATCAAAATATGATCATATAAATGAATAGAATAGTAGCTTTAATAGATACTGAAAAATAATAAAAAAATACATGGAAAAATTTAGTAAGAAAGTGAACTATATTGTTTATTAGAAATCAGTAGTCCAATTAAGAATAACATTTTTAGAATATGTAGCCAGGGATAGTACTTGACATTTGGAATAAAACATGGATGCATGCTCTCCTCACTCAAATTCAACACCATACTGATTTTGAGTTAAAACCACATTAGACTTCTCTATTGGAACAAACAGCTGAGTAAATCCAGTCCTTAAGTTTCTGATTTTTCGGCACTTCTCATTTCTCTACATTCTCCACAGCACAAGAATATAAACAGTTGAGGATATTAAGATAGGTCAATTGTAATCTAGCAACTGATATTGAAGCCTTTTCTTTCTTTCTTTCTCTCTCTTTTTTTAGAAGAAAACATTTTGTGTTTAATTAAAGGTTGGTATTATAAGTCTTTCTTATTTAAGCTGTTTTGTCTTCTTTTTTTCACATAAATATAAGGTGGTGATTACACACAGTGGAGAGATATCAGCCTACTTCTTAGAATCCCTTCATTGCAAAGTGGAAGGCAAATACTTTTCAGAGACAGTAAGGGGATATAGTGCATCTCAGTCATCTCTAAAACATCAATGTGGTGCTTCACTTAATATTTTTTAATTTCCAAATATTTGTAAATTATGTTGGCTATACCTGCCACATAAACTTCATCTTCTATCTTTGAAGCTAGATTAGAATTTTCTTATTTCTCTATTTTGGAATTCAGGTGTTAATATGAATATAGCATTCTGTATGATAAAAGCTGATGATCTTGGAGATACTCTTTTCACACATATACAACTTTTCTCCCCCCATTTCCTAAAGCCAAGTATTATGGTGATCATCATACATGGACCTTGAGCTCTGTTAGTTCCAAGAATACATTGAGCTATAAAATGAAGTAGTACACATAAATTTATGCTCCATTTTCCTAAATTAAAGACACATTAGGCACACTGAACTTGAAAGAAAAAATATATTTTCCTGTATTGGACAGTCTAACATTCTGATTATCCTTTTTCCTTCATTATTGGACTCAAAATGACCTTCATCTGACTGGCTTGTTTAACTCTTCTATATCTCTTGCAGGGAGCTGTAGTTATGAACCACTTTTGACATATGGAAGGAATCACTTTTATAATTTCCTTTCTCAGAGCCAATACAGTGATGCATAGTTATGTGTTAGGAATGGCTTCTTTCCCTGTGCTATTACACATTTCTCACAGATGGTTACAGATGTGTTAGGCAGAGTATATAACTACTAGGTGCTGCAACAGATTAACCTTGAAACTCAGTGATTTAGTTATTTCTTACTGACACAATATGCGATGACTCTCAAAAAGTGTGCTTTGCCATGCGGACTTCTTTTCATAACATTGCCTTCTTAATATATGGCTTCCAAAGTCTTCATTTTAAGAGCAAAGGGAAATGGAGCACTGGCTCTTAGAAGTTTCAGCCAGAAGTAATGTTTACCATTAGCTGGACTACTCACATGTCTCTGTGTGAAATCAAAGTGGATAAGAAATGTTTTCCCATGAAGCTAGGAGGGAGAAGGAAATCAGAAATAGGTGAGCACTGGATAGAGTCTTTACTCCACCAGGGAACTCCTCATCTATCTGATCGCCAAAGGTGTTAGCGTTTTCACATTTATCCACCCATCAGCAATTTGACTGGATGCCTACATTTCCCAATTCACATCTAAGACTTGAGGAAAATCAAAGGTAGTACGCCATCCATAAGAGAAACTGCATTAGAATTAAGAATAGATTGATTCTTATTAGTGACAAACAATAATAAAATTGTATAAAAAATCATTTTAGAGTGAGTGCCATATAGGTAATACAAGGATTATAAATTACCATATTGTATTTAAGAGGCTTTTGAGGAGATGAGTTATTACATAATCTCCATATCCTTATTATTTAGGAAGAAGGAGAAAGGATGACAAGTTGAACAATTTGGCATTCAGTTGATGTGGGAAACAAGACTTCTAGTGCTAGTTATATCTACAAGTCAAACTAAATCCTGGAGTGGTTAGTTATAGACTGTTGAAGAGCAATCAAAGATAGGATTACAAAAACACTTTTTTTAATGTGAAAATGTTATTATTTTTGCTTGGATATATTAGAACTGTTGATAAAAAAAAACTAGGTGGAGTAATTTACTAAAGAACACATAGCTAGTGGTATAAGAGTTGAGACGTGGATCCAAAGATGTTTTTCAATAAAATATATATTCTACAATATACAGAAATGTAAGTTTTGTCATCTGTCTTGTGCAAAACAAGTTTAAAAGTACATATATGCATACCATATGTAGGTTTAATCTGATCACCATGTAAATATTAAATATCTACCCCATATTTCTCTTTAAGTATTCTTTCTACCCCCAGTATAATCATTTACACTTTGGCAGCAAATCAAATTAGTTATATTTGTTATTTGCTTTAGTTTTACTTTCACCGTGTGTGTATATGTGTATATATACATAGATAGCAAATATATATTTTATTTATCATATTGTAAGGTGATAGATGATAGCTAGCTAGTTAGCTAGATCAATTGATTGATTTAAGATAATTTCTTACACTTAAAATTATGTACAATAACTTTTAAGTGCCAACAAATGTGATCACTTTTTCAAAAGTAACTTGAGCTGAATAGATTGACTTTATCACAGTAATTGTTAACTATATCTTAGAGGGTCCTAGTGTCTAATTTTTAAGGGATTGATTGATTTTTTAAACAATTCGATTAATAGAATGTTTGTTAACAGAGTAAACATTTGTCTAGTATATTCTGAGAAAAATAACATTGAAGGTAATTTAGAAATATTTACTCCATTTCTTGGTAATTAATATCTTATTGATAATTGGTATTTTATTAATAATTAAATAGCTGTTCATTGTAACAGCCAATCTCATTTTAAAGATGTCCATAATAATTTCACTTAGTATTTAAAATTTAGCATTTACTCTAACATATTAGTTTCATATGCATAAGGGGATATTTTCTTTAGTCTGCTGGAGAACTTACCGTGCTTCATAAAATGCTGCAAGTTTCAAATAACACTACTATTTCACAACTAGGTAAAATCACCAAGATATAACACTAAAAATTTATATATTTACAGGATAGAAAAATAGTGAGAATATAAGCACAAGTCTGTTCTGTGAGGAATAAACCTGAATATACTAAGAAAAGATTTAACATGTCTATCCAGTAGTTCAAAATATGCAGACCAGGAAATTTTCAATATGATAAAGGAGATTGGGTTTACATGCTTTGTAAGATCTTCAGATATTGTATAGTGCTATAGAATTCTTTCTTCATTTTATGTTGATTTTCCCAGCAAGCTTAGAAATGAACTCCCCTCTCCCTGACCTCCTATTCTAGTAATATCTCAAGTCGGAGATTTACCTTCTTTAATGAAAATGTGTTCATGCTTTGTACACCTGACACCAGAAAAGTGCTAATGAGACTAAGGATAGATTAAATCTCTTAGTTTATCTGTGAATCAGGGACTGACTGTATCTTTTAACCATTCGCTACTTTTTTACACTTTGATTCTTATAAATCCTGACATATTAATTGTGCCCAATAAATATTTTGAGTATATAAACTAATAAATGAAGAAGCAAACTAAATGATCTCTACATTTCTCCTTAGCTTTAATATTCCCTGATTCTGCGATTGCTTGGGAAGAGACTACTGACTGCCAAAAGTCAGCTCTTACTTATTCCCACATCCGCCCCTGTTTGTGTATTCTCTTGGGAGAAAGCATCCCCCAAATTCTCTTCAGAAAGCCTTCTCTAACACAGTGCTTTACATAGAGTAAATGTACAATAAAATTTGTTGATCTGAATTGAAGTAGAAAACAGAGCTTCTGTGAAAAGCTGACAGTGCAATTACTTTACCTAGATCACACATTACTCATTGACCATATGCTCAGTCTTCAGAAACATATGTTATGTTTGTTTTTGGTAATTTTGCTCTCTAACTATTACACAATGGTGAGTTTTGCACAGAACCCATAAACCCATATGATCAGGGTCTAAAACACTGTAATTCTTCTTCCTTTTTTTTTTTTTTTTTTTTTTCTAACGAGTGCTTGTTACACCGGTTACAAAGCTGAATATCATTTAGGACATTAGGTTACAAAAACAAAAAAGCAAACAAACAAACAAACAAAAACATGAAATATGGGACATGTGAAGAAATGAAGTTACAGACAAAAAACTGAACTTTACACAGGTAAAAGGGATTAAATGAAAGTCTCAGATAATGGAGACTACATGGGTAAGAATATGCCATTTCATCATAAATTTACATAAGGAAGAAAATGGGGCAAAGTTTTATTAATTAGGAATAATGATTCAGAGAGAAAAATCTACTACTATTTAAATGGAAAGAAGTTGGTTTAATCTGAAATTTTATCCTCTAAAAAATATGAAGACAGCTTTAAACAATATATTTTTTAAAACCTGATTTTTACTTATGACATTATAAGCATCTTCTGATCATCTCTCACAAATACCCTATAATTATGAATAAACCCAGTGGGAGTGGTGTGTAAGTTATGTAACTCACCACAGCAGTTATCTGGCTGAGCAATCTGTAAATATCAAGCACAAGCAAAAACTACATATTATTAGCTACCCTCAATGAGGTAATAATTAGACAATATTTTCCAACCTTGATGTGTTTTTGTATTATAAAATGTCTCAGGGACCACTTTCCATCAGAAAAAGGTTATGAAAGTAAGAGACAGGGACATAGTTGCTTAGATAGGAAAAACAAAATAAAACAAAACATCACTTTATATTTTAAGATTTGTTTTTTAAAAAGTATTTTAGGAAATCAGATGAAGAAAAGAACCATCATCATCATCATCAGCCCACTGAAAGCAATTTGCTTGCTTAGCTAGAAAGTACAGTGTTTCTAGGTATCTTGGAGAATTTTGGAAAATGTACTTAGATAATCTTTTATCTATGTCCGTCTGATTACAAAGGGAGGTACATTCTCATTAAAGCTAACCGGTGCTATTTATAACTCACAAAAAGGGAAGTTTAAAGTGAAGAATTTATTAAAATATTCTGAAATGATATACTCTTCTTCCAAACTCCCTCAAACAAATGCTACTTTCTATTTTATTTTCTGGTTTTTAAAGGTACTTTGTTGTCTAAATCTGTAAGGGGCAGAAAAGGATGGACTGAATTTAGGGAGCTGCTAGAGCGCTCCATATTTTTGCATTGATTTCAATTATGTCTACAGAAAATGTTACTCATTATATAGACTGCCACAGTAAATTTAGTTGTTGAGTAAAAAACTGTAGTAGTTAACTAAGGAAATAGCAGAGAAACAGATTCAGTATAATTTCTTCAAACTTGTTCAGTGCAAGAATAGGGTTTAATCATTTTGACATGATTACATCCTAGTATAATGTCTAGTTAGCCTGTTTTATAGACATGTTTTAATTCCTTTGCATTTAGTCCCCTTACCTTATCTCAAAAGTAAAGAGCTTTCAACATAATGATGGTAGTTGAGTGCAGGGATTAGCATCCAATGGTTTATGATGAAGATCCTAGGAGGGTCATGTGGTTTTTCTAAGGAGCATTGGAACTTGAGCTCTAGGAAAAAATGAGAAGGTAGAAATTATTTCTAAAACCACTTCTTTCCCTTTCTACCACCAGTGCCACAATTTCTTCTCTGGGACTTTGTTCTCTTATGTTCTCTGCATCTCACCTTCATCTCTACATCCAATTTCCTCATTCTTGTCTGCCCTTTCAAAGTGGCTTGCAATTCAAAATGACAAAGGTTAATTATTCCCCACCCCATCTCGCCAATGCAAAAACGCCTGTTACCTAAATTAATACCCTACTGTTATGAAGTAAAAATGACCTGATTACCTGACAAAGCAATCTACGATAAAGTAAATGGAGGTAAACTCTAGGAATATTTTACTTGCAGTATCGTTACTGTTACTAGCTAATTCAAATCGATTTCTAATGTATTTAAGAGAATGAGAAAGAATTGAAATACAAAGCACATCTAAAGGACCCTTTTCATTCACCAGGGGGAATTCAGGACCATGCTGAAAGGGCTGATAATGACTTGGGAAGGTGCACTGTGAACAGCTCTTTTCAACTCCAGTTCAGAGATGTCTTACTACAGCCTCAAATGGCCCATGGTGGGAAATGCTTACACCATAGAAATCAGCAGATGCCACAAATTGTGGGTTGTTTTCTTCTCAGAGAGTCAATACATGTTTATCAGCACATCACTGACCAAGTTAGGTAATTTGATAAATGTTCACATTATCGTAGTGTTCATGAAGAAGCAAAGATTCCAGAGGGATACAGCTCCTTCAGTCGTTCACCAAAAACAAATATAATTTCCTCATGAAATTTTGTTTTTAAAAGTTTATACTGCTAAGAAAATGATTGAAAGCTACTGCCTTTTAGCATGTCTGAAAGTGAGTCCCTAGCCCTATTGTTTTATGCTTTCTATAACAGATATCTTTTGGGTGAATGAGTTAGAAAGTTCCTTCTTATATCTTTCTACATTGTTTCTAGATGTCTGTTAGTATTTATACAATTTACAAACATGCTTTCATCACACCGCATTTGTAGATCTATGTGTTCTTTTATTTATACGCAAACTACTCAATATTGGGGAGGGAGAGTAGAATTCTAGATTCTTATTCTTCATTTTCCAGAGAAGCATCTCCAAAGACAATGAGTTAGGAAAAGAAAACACCATGAGGGGCATAACAGAAAGCTAGTATGAAATGATGAAGTCAGTTAAATGACTGTAATACATGGTGGTAATGAGGAATAGTTAAAGCAGTGAGGATCTTTGGAACCAAAAATGTCTGAATTTAAACACAAGTGTCTTCGCCTACTGTCTATATAGTTTACATACCATAACTTAATCAAGTTATTTAGTGTCCCTGAGGTTCAGTTTCCTCATTTTTTAAGTGGAAACAATATTTACTACACTAGACTGTCTCTAGGATTAAAGAGGATGATGGATTAAGACAGCCAACTGATGTCATGTAACATGGTGACAGGTGTTTTTAAATGTTTTAAAGATTTTTATGATGTATATATATCTATACATATACCTACATATGCATATATATGTACATTGTTAACCAAAGGAGAGGTTCAGGCATTTATTAGAACAACAGGATTATAATCTGTGAGACACAGATTCAGGTAGCCACCCAGACTGAGCTCCACAAAAAAGAAAGGCAGGAGTTATAAAGGTCAACACCACGAAATGTCATTCTTTCATGCAAATGAAAGATTCCTGGCTGGATTAGGGGTTAAGTTAGTTCCAATATATAAAAAAAGGGAGGTAAAAACTACAAGAAGGAGGTAAAGTCCCTATGTGTCCATACAGCAGTTGTTGTTCCAGGATGTTTATAACTCAGCCTAGAGCTGAGTTTAGCAGCAGGTTAACAATTTAACAGCAACTCTGAGAACTGAGGCACAAAATGTGCATAAGCTGCATTTTCCTCATAGCCTCCTCACTCTATTTTAAGTAAGTCTCTTAGCAATGTTTTATTATTATTAATTATTATTATTATTATCTATCATCTATTGATCAGTCTATCGATCACCTATCTATGTAATAACATCATATTTGGATATTTTCTGCTAGAAGACCAGTATATCTTTTTTAAAAGTCTTTTTTGAAGGGAAGTAATTTGAATATAGCTGATTTGAAGCAATAATACAGGAAAACTAGCTCCAGCTAAGAGATTAACGCACTAGAAAAGCATTTTATGGAATCATGGAATTTTAGAATCTGGATTCGTAGAAATGAAGTAATCTAATCAGTTTGTTTGACATATGAGAATCCAGGAGGTTAAGGAATTAATCCGTGTAGATACAAATCTAGGTTAAGTGATTTGGCCCTGAGCATGTTCTGTAACCTCTCTAAACTTCAATTTTCTCTTTAGTAAAGTGTTAGTAATTTCCACAGCACAGGTTTATTTCTCAGAATAAATGAGAAAATACAAGTGGTCCAATAGCAACCAGAGCTCCGAGGTTCTATAAGACTGAGGTACAATAAGGGGTAAAGGCCATGGAATTTTTTTCCCTACCTGTCCACCCGTTGGTAGCCAACCTTAGTGAGTCTGTACATTTTGGGACTTGTGCTTAATAATTTACTTCCAAAACATTAAACAGTAAAAGCATTCCTTCCTATAAATGATGATGTGGTTGTTGATCTAAATATAGCCTCGGTCTCTCTCTGTATGTTTTTCTATGCTGCAGAAGAAAAGAAGAAACAAAAAAAAAAAAAAAAATGACTGTCATTCCTAGTCTCAAAGGCTGCTAGAGCAAAGAAGAAATTCCAATTGTGTAGGAGGCAAAATAATGTGCGTCTGCATTTTCTGCCCCATTACATTTTGTAGTTCATGGTCATACCATAAATTTGTTTTGAGACATATTACACACACCCTGGTGGAAAATGCAGTCAGCGCTTTGGTGTTCTGAGATAGAAAATGACTGTGACTAACCACAAAGACCTGAATAAATACAGCTGGTTTCCACTATGCTTGTGAAGTACTACTCCCATCAGTTCAACTGCTTTCTGCCTATCTCTGAGCTGCAGGCAGTGGAGTGAGACGAGCAGATATACTGCATCCAGAAGCTGGACAGTCGACTATAGATAGGACTATATTAGAAAGCTAAGATTTTGGAAGCTTTCATAACCCTTTGGGATCCCATAGAATTTCCAAAGTCTCTGAGACTGTGTAAACATGCCCAGATCACAAACTCTTTTCATAAAGCCAAAATTAATGCTCCTTTAATATCATGTATGGAAAATAAATACAAGTGAATTAAATCATACATTCTAATCGTCTATTCTTGTTCAAATAACATATCAATTATAACAAAGTTACTGAAGCTGGGACTGTTTTGAATGATAATAATTACATAAACTAAAAATAAAACAGAACAAAACTAACAGCAAACTTAAATGCAGAATGAAAACATGATACTTCTCAACTCTTCCAGTGCTATTTGGTTTTCTGAAATGATCCCATTTCTCTTACCACAACTACTTTGTATTTAACTTACTTATCATTTCATATAACTATTTAGTTGAATTTGTTATGCTATATCTATATGAATAGAATCCGTAAATTTGCATATATTTAATTTTCATGTATGTCCTATTAATAGATTGAAATTTTGTTCACTGGCATTTTTGAATATTTATTTTAAGAAAACAATTAAGTCATAAAAGTAACTTCCATATTTTGGATATCAATTCTTTAGCCTCAGTAATCAGTTTGTTATAATAATAGCCCAGTGAGATTATGAAAGGCTCTAGTTATCTCTCTGAACTCATCCTTATCTGTTTTGAAAGTCACTTCTTGCTACGCCTTTTATAAATCTGACCAAATTCTTTTTGTTGTTGTTGTTACTCTACTCTTATTTCCTGCCTCACAATATCTTGGTATAACATATTTAGTAGCTTCTCTATCTACTGTTTAAAGTTAGATTTTTAAAATTCATTTTTAAATTACCTTGTCTACATATCAAAAAGTCTCCCTCATCCTAGAAGTTCAGGATTTAATTAACAAATCTGTGTTCACCATATCTGTACCATCTGTGATTGCAAAAATGTCAAGTATGTCCTCTTTTAGCCTCTGCTACCTCAAAGGTTTTTTTTTGGTTAGTTTTTAGTCCTTCTAGTCCGTTCTTATATAGCAGTCCTAACCCCTCCTCCACTCTACTAATCACTCTAGTTAAACTGTTCTGAATGTTTTGAATTTCATTCATGGTTTTGTGATAACAATTACTGTGGAGAATAACCTATGACAGAAACAGCATAGTTAGATTCTTCACAACACCTTAAAAAATGACAATGATGATAATAAAAATATGATACATAATAATAATGTTGATGGTATCTGGCACATAGTAAACAGCCTGTAAATAGAAGCTGGTATAATCTGTTATTAGTTATAAAGGATAAGGTCCTACTCTTCTGCAGGCACTTTATATATGACATCTTATTTTATCAGGAACTTCATGTACAGCATCTTATTTAATCTTCCTAGCACTCTTCTAAAATAGGTGCCACTTAAAGAGATTATGGGACTTACTTAAGTTACAGAGCTAGAAAGTGCCAGTGAAGATTCAAAACCTGGTCTTTCTGATTCCCGAAGTGTAAATATGTTCATTTTTATGAATCCATTATTATTACGTCGACAGTGATAATACTAATCAATCAAGTATTATTGATAATTTACTCTTCGTTGTTGATAATTTACTGTTTGTTGTACAGGTTACAAAAATATTTCCTCTGCTCTTAGGGAACATATAGCCTATCTTGGGTTATGGAACAAGCATACACAAAATAAGACCAAAAAAATTCTGCATGACATGAAGTGCTACATGGTCTGAAATCTAAGGTCTGCTGCAATTAGCAAGGCTATGTGGACTGGCTCTTGCCAAAATGTTTTACATAATGTCAGAGTTAATTTTTGTAGAATTTGGATAAAGTCTATGGGATAAATACCCAGTAGAGGGATTGCTGGATCATATGGCAGATTAATTCTTAGTTTTTTGTGGAATCTTCCTACCATTTTCCATAGCGGCTGTACCAATTTGCAGTCCCACCAGCAGTGTATGAGGGTTCCTTTTCCTCTGCATCCTCTTCGACAATTGTTATTACGTGTCCTGTTCATTATAGCTATTCTAATAGGTGTGAGGTGGCATCTCATTGTGGTTTTTGATTTGCATTTAGCTAATAGCTAGTGATGTTGTGCATCTTTTCAAATATTTATTGGCCATTTGTATGTCCCCTATGGAAAAATGTCTGTTCAGGTCCTCTGCCCATTTTTTGATTGGATCATTTGTTTCTTTGTTGTTATTGAGTTGTATGAGTTCTATGTATGTTTTGGATATTAGGCCCTTATCAGAGGCATTGCTTGCAAATATATTTTCCCATTCGCATGGTGGTCACTTTACTTTGTTGACAATTCTTTTGCTGTGCAGAAGCTTTTTAGTTGGATGTAGTCCCATTCATTTATTTTAGCTATTACTTCCCTTGCCTTTGAAGTCAAATTCATAAAATCCTCTTTAAATTCAAGGTCTCTGAGTTTAGTTCCTATGTTTTCTTCTATGCAATGTATTGTTTCAGGTCTTAGATTCAGGTCCTTATTCTACTTTGAGTTAATTTTGGTGTGTCGTGATAAATGACAGTCTAGTTTCATTCTTTTGCAGGTGGCCTCATTTATTGAAGAGGCTTTCCTTTCTCCACTGTATGTTTTTGGTTCTTTTATCAAAAACGATTTGCCAATATAAACATGGGTTTACTTCTGGGCTTTCGATTTTGTTCAACTGGTCTGTGTGTTTGTTTTTCTGCCAATACCATGCCATTTTGATTATTGTCAGTTTGTAGTATAATTTGAAGTCAGGCAAAGTGATGCCTCCAGCCTCGTTCTTTTTCCTCAGATGGCTTTGGCGATTCAGAGTCTTTTGTACCTCCATACAAATCTGATGATTTTTTGTTTCTTTCTATAAAAAAAGCTGATGGGAGACTTTGATTTCTAAGTTAGCTGACATTTAGTAAAAAGGAGTGTTAAAGATTTTTTTAAAAAGGTATAGTCATAACTCGCCTATGACGAACAATGAACATATGTCAAAGATTTTATTTAGCTCATTAGTGAATTAAAGAAACAGTGAGATGTTACAACTAGCTCAAGGTAAACTCTAAAGAATCACATGTTTATAGTTACATAAAGAACAGTGACTTGAATTTACAAATATATGCAAAATAGGTTAATCTACAGGGCAAAAATCAATTGTATTCCACAAAATAATTTGAACATATATGAACAAAAATCAATTGCATTATTAATTTTCTAAAATTTACAGAGCTGTGAAATAGAAAATAAAATAAAACAAAGGTTGAGATAACCCACAAGTATATGCTAAGCAGAATATACACTGATCTTTTTTGGCTTGTTGAAATACATTTTATATTTTTCCCCTACAGGAGTGATGGAGAATGACACCTACATGTCATATGGTTTTCAACAGCACATAAACATCAAGATTATTTGTAGGGTGATATAAAACTAGCACAAACCAAACTGTCGTTCCTTCCTGAACATTTTTCATTCTATTAGAATCACGTGTATTTTAATAGTGTGGGAGAATTGAAAAGAAACATATGGTCTAAGGGTGTAGCATGAGTAGGGAAGGTTAGATTCCTCTCCAGCGAGAGATTTTTGAATGAACCTGAGCAACCTTGGCTAAAGAGAAAGGTAAATCACCATGGCAGTGAGGATCAAATCTTTTACCTGAATTTCCCTGGGAAGATTATTCTTGTAGTATCAAGAACATTTTCTACATAAGGTTTATAAAGGGTCACTACCTGGTGGCAGAGATTGTGTGACTTGATGTCAAAGTATTTTAACTCAGGTAGCATTTAAAGAGATTGTGTTTTCCCAGATTTCCACATTGTAAAAAGATAGGTACTTTCCAGTTCTCTTGAAGAAAAATTGTGTTTTACTATGCCAGTTATCTTTTTGAGTAGTTCTTTTAATACTCATGAACAAAGATTCTTATTAGGTTTTAAACATATGATTTTAATTACCATGTCAGCCAAATATGGTGGGAATGCTGCACATTCATGGAACAAGAAGCCTATGCTAAAACTGAAGTGATGTCACCGATCATAATCTTGTTTTAATAGTGTTTTACTACTGGGTCTTTCAACACATTTCTGAGAATAGCAAAAGGCTTAGAGTTCTGGACATAAAAAGTGGTACTTGGGTTTTCACTTCTCTCTTTTGATTTGAAATTGCAAAGCTTAAGGTACTTCTGCTTGCTTTGTGTTATTTTTCAATATTTTCTGTTTCTACTTGAGTGCACATTCATAACCCATTATCTTACCTTTGTATTTCATGCACACTGCAAAATGCTTTTTCCCTTGTAGACGTAGTTTTATTTCTTTTGTTTTTCAAGACTTCAGTCCAAAACAAAGCTTTAAAAGCTTGCAATTAGTTAAACACTCTCTGGCTGAAAATCTGAGCAAACAATATTTTGGGGAGTTAGCAGAGACAAAGCCTAAGTACAATGTCAGGAAACCTAAAAGAAATTCCTGGTCTTGAGTTTCCACCAGCTTGGGTTATGCTCTCTCATTCCACAAATGTTCTTATGTAGTCACCTTATCCTCTAATCCTTTCCTACTTTGTGATAATAGTCTTCCTTATTTGGAGTACTGTAAAGCTTTATTATTGCAATGACTTTCCTTCCAGCAAAACACACTTGACCTTGATTCTGTTCCTGTAGCATCTGGTTCTGAGAATGACTACCTACTGATTGACTAGGTAAATGTAAAACAATAAATGTTTAAAATATTTTCCCAAATTTTGGATTTCATAGACAAGTAAACTAAAAACAACCAATAAAACAAACAAACCAAAAAATGGTGGCACAGATAAAAAGAGTGTCCACTTTTATTTGTATCAAATTATGACATTCTAACATAAAATAAAATAAAATAAACCCTAAATTAAGCTATCCCCATAGTATCATAACATGAAGTACAATTAATGAAAGAAAAAAATAATCTTACCTCACAACAAATAGAGTATTTAGATTTTTAAATGAAATAAAAATTCATTTGGAAAAAAAAATAAAACAAAACTTATTTCCTAATTTACTCTGGTTTAAAATATTAGCACCACCTAAGTTAGCATTTGCATTTCAATAGTTGCTTTTTAAGTCCTTTACACTGAAAGACATCTTTTGGCATAGGAAGAGTTATGGTAATATGCTGAGACTGGAGAACTGTGAGTTCCCTTAAGTTAGTAAGGTCAGCCCTGACAGATAGGAAAACTGAAAGACCTTAAACTTTCTCACTTAAGAACATCTAGGGGCAAAAAAAGAGTGAGTGAATATGCTCAAAGGGTCTAGAAGCCTAATCTGAGTCAGAAGACATCAACAAAATCTTCCTAGGTACTTTACTCCTCTTCTGTGTACACCAAGGCTAGGCGTCGCCCAGACTGAGAAACACAGGTGATCATTCTAACATTATATTAATAATGAGTTGTTTCTGGTACACTATATAGTCAATATATAGAGTATCTCTCCTATCTTTCTTCTTATAAGAGCTCCACTCTAGTGACCTACTTACTCCTCAAGGCCCACCTCCTAATACATCACACTTGGGATTAAGGCTTTGGTATATGCATTTGGGGAATGATACAACCCCACATTTCATATCAACAGAGAATAAAATCAATGTCTTAGAAAAAAATCCTAACAATATGCTACCTTCTTCCAAACAATGTTTATATTTCTAGATGGCTTCTGATGTAGTTATCAATGCAGGATTTTTTGTTTTGTTTTTTAGTTCATTTTCTAATTTGGTTAGACTTTCCTTATATTTAAGAATAAGTGTTTCATGCATGATTAGAATCCTCATTGGAGAAACTGTTAATATAGTAGCAAAACAACTGACTTGGGTGTATCTAACAAATGTAAAAATCAATTAAATTCATATAAAATTTTACGAACATCATCTTTTTCCAATCAGGCCTTGACACGTTGGGGAAGTTAAGACAAGTTAGTGGACACTTGTTTTCTATTGTGTTCAACTGGTTTGCTGGCTAATTAGGTAGTATTAATGAATACATTAAAGGTTTTTAAAAATTAATGACCAGCTGGGAGGAGTTACTTATTTGCACCAAAAGCCATTAACTCCTCCAGCAACTGTTAGAAAATCTAGTTATAACTGGTAAAAACAAATAATTAAAAGAAATATGAGTATATATGGGGTTTTGAGAGGATAATGTTCTGTTATTTTTAACAAAGTGTTCTAGGACAATAATATAATACTAGAAATCAGTACAATGGCTCGATCCATTACTAAGTATTTTATTCTGTTTATAATTAAGCAAGAATGACCTATAGGTTATTTTCCTCTTAGCTGTTAACCAACTGGACAAGCTAAGGGCTATTTTTGCAATTATAATCTGTGAAGACTGCAAAACATTAAAATAAAGTGTCTACCTTATTAACAGGCAACTCATTTTCACACTTGAATAAATATCACTAGGGATCCCAAGTTCAATCTTCTTTACTGACCTCCTCCATCCACTCATGGCATCTAACCACACCTTTTGCTGGGCTTCGAATTAATTTTTAAGAGGCTGTGGGAGGGGAATGCTTCTCAAAATGATAACGTAAGACTAAAAGCCTTCAAATTCACTTTGAAAGAAAAAAATGTTCAGAGAAAGGCAAAATGCATTTTTTGGCAATAAAAAATAATACTTCTCTATAATTATAGCTGTGGTGGTCAGTTATAATGCTGAGTTTATAGACAGCAGTCTAAGTTTTAGTGAAATGGTTTAGGCTGTGACTTTGTATTAAAATTAGTTCACAATTATTAAATACTCAGGGAGAGCATGCCACTTGCAGATCTAAGAAATATTTCTCAAGTCTCAGCTTTGAAGCAATGTAGTAGCATCCAATTCTCTTTGATTTGGCTATTATAAAAGTGAAAATAGTGATGCTTATTCATAATTAGGTCACAAATTTTAAGAAGTGAGGATTCAAAGTTAGTATACAGAGATCCATCATTTTGGTAAAATTGAATAAACGAGGTGTATAAGAGAATGCACAGAAAAATTACAAAAAGGAATATATATATATATATATATATATATATGCACACACACACACACACACACACACAGCTATTGCAGGTGGAAAATTAAAAAAAAAAAAATCCTACTTTTTCTGAAAGTAAAACAATACTCTGAAATTGAGAAAAGGGGAAAGTCAAGAACCAAGCCAAAAGACATCAACTGACTCAGTTTACTATGCAAGGACTGAATTGTAAACAATTAGTAAAGAAGATTCTCATTTTATACTTTAATATGTCATGCTACTCTTTGTCTGCAAGTGGTCTTCAATAGAGAGAAACTGAATCTGTGTCCAGCATTTTGCCAGTAAGTTTCTGAGTGACTTGGAAGTCATCACTTTTATTGACATTAGCCTCTCTGGCCATTAAAGAATAGGACTAGAGAATTTTCAATGCTCCATCTTGCTCTAACAGTTTCTTCCTCAACAACCTCCTTTAAGATGGACCAACTTTAAGACAGTGAGAATCGAGTAGCACAGCCCATGCAAAATGTGACTTCGGTTGAAAGGTCTTTGGGGAAAAATGCTGATTACAGAGCTATGAAAAAATGTCTACTTTAACTCCCTAGGTTGGTTAGTATTATCACTGTTACCAGGATTGAGTGTAAAAGGTGATCTTCACTGTTCTTCCAGCACCATTTCTAACTTCCATCAATCCACAGTTTCATTGTTCTAACTTTCCAAAGCCATCTACCGTTGTTTTCCACATGAGGTCTGATTTCCAGTGTTAATGTGCCACGTTACAAATCTACCTTTCTCCTCTGATCTAAACTAACACGTTATATGCACCATTTCTTTAAGGCCTTGCTAGCTGCATGGTAAGAATTACAGAATCTCAGAAGCAAATCTCTTGTTGAATTTATTCCTGAATTACCTCTCAAAGAAAACATATACCAATTTTCACAGAGTGCTTTGAAAGACACCTTCTTAACTTTGAGAAATAGCAGTGGTGTTCATGGTTAACATTAAAAGTAGTGCAGTGGAACAGGTAGATACCCCTGCGCTGTCTTTTAATTCAAAGTTTAAATGACCAATGGCTTAGTCTGTATTCCATACCAGTCTAACATCTATCACGTGAGATGCGAATTAGCTAAGAAAAACAAAGTGAGTAAAATGTGGGCTCTGGAATAAGACTCTCTGGGTTTTGAACCTCATCTTTACCTAAGTGACCCTGAATTATATATGGTTGTAATCTGTAATCTGTACAATCTCTCATTGTTTTTTTCACCTGTAAAATAGGTATAGTTAATAGCTCTTAGAATTTGGGGAATAAATTAATTATATAGTCTATAATATTATCTATCCATATCTATCCTTTAGTATAGTGGTACAGTGATAAATACTATAATCTTGGTCATTTTTAGTACAATTATAATTTAGTAAAATGAATAGAAATCTTGGTAAATTTTCAGTTCAATTTAAATATTATGGAAGAAGCATTGCCCTATAAAGTATATGAGTTCACATTGATTGTTTTGTTTTTTTTTTTTTTTTTTGGTAGACAATGACAACCGATGGAACACTGTCATGATTAACCATGAAGAGTTTCTAATGGCAGCAAAATGGCGGTCATTCTTTAAATAAGGAGCAATACTTCAGTTTCTCCTTATTTCTGAACAACTGGGATAGTGCCTAATTAAAATATATCCTAATCTGAATTAAAGAAATACGGAAGAGAAATTCTTTTTAAAGTTTATATTAAAAATGCCACCTTTAGTGGAAAACAAAATGAAATTCTCAGTTGCATGTGTCAGTTAGATCAGGGATAAAGAGATACTTCATTGGAAAATAAGGAAAAGAGAACTCAAGCATGAAAAGATCAGCCTGAAAAATCTCCCCCATTTAGATTTAAGTGTAAATGCTAAGGATTAATTCCTCTAAAACAAAACAACAACAACACAGACCTACATGACACACCATTGAAAGCTAAAGTGCATGCGAAGACTGTCTAATGACTTCTCAATACATTGAAACTTCTAAAATGTAATTGACACAACACACACTCTTATCTTGAGACTCCTTATACCCTGAGGATAATTAATATGACATTTATTGGATTATTTACAACTGGCTTGACTGTTGACCCTGTGTTACCTCTCAAAGAAAACACATGCCAATTTGTTGTACACTGGGATAAGCATGTCAAGAAGATAAAAATGTTATAGTATCCCAAAATTCTTCTCTCACATTGTTTACTGGCTGGTAGATTATTGTCTTCTCTGATTTTATGAACAGAATAACCAACCATGCAAAAGATTTCAAAAAATGTACCAATTTAGGCCCAACAAAAGTTTAACAAATTAGCTTCTTTCAATTCAATGGAAATTACTATGGAAAAGAAAAATGGGGTGTGTTTCACCCAGAGAGTGGAATTCCTGTTTGATTTTCTTGCCCCTGAAGATTGAACTTAAATCAGAGGATATATGAAAAGCTATGTTTTCTTCATAGGCCACAGGTTTAATGTCAGATTTGCCTGTCCATTCATTGAACTCAAACTCATTCAAAAGGACTCCTTTCAAAATCTTGTACTTCAACCATTTACTTTATATTTAGTAACCTAGGGGAAAGAGTGAGTGATAGAATAAAGCTATAAAATTAAGGGCAGGACAGAAAGCACAGCAACCCCTGAGGGCAAGAAAATGAACAGTCTATTCATCAAATTTGACAAATATGTATGTCTTAAGAGAAGATAAAAATGTGAAATTACTTCCCGAAGTTTAAGGAATATAGACTATTTTACCTGCACCTACACAGTAACTTCAGCAATTAAATTCAACTTCCTTCTCCTGCTTGGTTCAGAAGTGGTTGCAGACAAAATTCACAAGTTTTTTGAATGAAAGTGCTTATGCAAGCTCTGTCTTAAAATAAAAATGGTGACTTATGCAACTTCGCTTAATATTATAGCTCATTAAACTTAGCTTGTCTAGCTTTCCCTCACAGTCTAGCCAGACCTTAGAGACTAAAGGCATGCATTCCTAGATCTTTGAGGTCATTTCTCCCCCTGAGCCAAATGTTGGCAGGTTTCTGTTTGCTATTTATGTGTATGAGCACATGCTATTCACTGTTCTTTAAAGTCTTTTTGACTCGAAGCTTTATTATTTCTGTAGCTTATCTCTAGTGGAATTTCTATCCATTATTTTCCCTTAGGTAAAGTCCAACTCAGAATAATAAAAATTGGTCTGTTTTCTCTTTTTCTGTAAGATTTGTGTAAAAAGGTTAATAATTTATCAAACTGTATTCAAGGGGTTTGTTTTCTTTCCTATACTCTCTCTCAAGTTCAACTAACTGGGATAAGTTGTAAAGGAGGATCAGACATAGTATATGAACAAGGCTATAAGGCTTCCTGTTGTCATGGTAGTTGCCATGGGGTTTAAAAAATAGTAAGAGAGGAATAATGACCTTCTTTGTATTAAAGAAAAAGAGAAAGAGAGAGGAAAGAGAAAGAAGGAAAGATGAATGGGAAAGATTCACACAGAGCCAAAAGGATTTTTGGTTCCATGATTGAAGCCCCTTGTAAGCATCAAAGTGGGTCTTTGTAAAAGCACTTGTCTCTGTCCTATTGTGCATTCATTTTGATTTGCTTCTCTCCTTTTTTTTGAAGGAGGGAAGCATCCCTGTTCTTAAGGACTCTTGAAGAGAAACTGAAAGACTGCCATCATTCTTACTTGGAAGATGAGTTTTAAATGAAGTCCTCTAGAAAGCTAGTTTCTGCTTTCTGCTTAGAGTCTTCTGAGCTAACCACTTCAGATGACTTTCAGTCTGAGAACATTAGCTGTAATATAGTACTATCCTCGAAAATGCACCTGTACACATTTAAAGGTATCATCTATTACAGAGAGGCTTTGTCTGTGACCAGAGAATCATGAGAGATTTCACATAAGCCAGAATACAAAGAAGACAGTCTTTTGTATTTATCAGAACATACACATATAATCAACTTCACCAAAGTTTGCTGATTATCCTGAGCTTTTTTTATTAAATATTTGTCCCCAAAATAACCTGACCAAGTTTAAGATACCTAAAAATCTACACTTCTCTGATATTTCCTTCCCCTTCCCGCCACCCCTTGGCATTCCTTTATATCCGTTTTTGATTATCTTTGGTGAACAATAGCTCTTGCTAATTATTCATGCTTTACTTATTATTATTATTTTTAACTATAAGCCTAGGGAAGAAATCCATAAGTAACTAAGGTATTGGTGTAGAAATGAAGAGAAAAAAAAAACAGAAATAAGGTGATTATTTTCATATGCTTCTTTACAATAAAAATTTGGTTCCCTGAAAATTCAATTAAGTCAGTGCTTCTCAAATTTGAACATGCATTAGAATCACCTGGAGGGCTTGTTAAAACACAGAATGCTGGGCCTCAACCCCAGAGTTTCTGATTCTTAAGTCAGGAGTAGTGTCAAAGAATTTGCTTTTGTTATAAGTTCCTAGGATATGCTGCTGCTGGTGGTCTAAAAACCACACTTTGAGAGTCACTGAAATAAGGAAGAAAATAAGCACCTGTTTTGAATTTTACCTAAAGAAAACACCCTGCCACAAGTAGATTTTTCTCCCCTTGGCAATGAACAGCTTGGATAATGCTGGAACTGCTTCATGTGAGTAACTGTTTATTTCTGGAGAAAACGGCAACTCTACCAAAAACCTGAATTTATCACTATATATTTCACTTCTAAATAGTTCCAAGAACCTGTGTTTTTTTGAGACTTTTTTAGATATCACTTTTTCTTTTACCTGGTCCCTATTTTTAAATTCTTTTTCTAGTTTTGTTGAAAAATAACTGATATAAATCACTGTGTAAGTTTAAGGTATAAATCATGATGATTTGATTTAGATATATTGTGCAATGGTCACTACAATAGGTTTAGTTAATATTCATCATTTCACACAGATACAATAAAAAGAAAAGAAAATTCTTATAATGAGAACTCACGGAATTTATTCTCTTGACTTTTCTATATATCATATAGCAGTGCTAACTATAGTCATTAACTTGTGTATTATATCCATAGTACCTATTTATCTTATAACTGGAAGTTTGTACCTTTTAACCACCTTCTTTCTGATCCCCCTTCTCCTATATTCCACGTCTGGTATTTGATCTCTTTTTCTGTGAGTTTGGTGTTTTTTGGGGGGGCGTTTTGTTTTAGATTCCACATATAAGTGAGATCATACAATTTTGTCTTTTACTGTATGATTTATTTCACTTAGCATAATGCCTTTGAGGTCTATTCATGTTGTTGAAAATGGTAGAATTTCCTTTTTTTTTTTTATGTGGCTGAATAATATTACATTATCTATATATCTGGTCTCTATTTGTAATGCTCCCACCCGCTGCTAGCAGGTTTCCAGTGTTTTGGAAGCGAATATTGAGCAAGCTGACCTTGATTAAGTGTGCATGAGGTCAATAGAGAAAGTCTGAGACAATTATAAATTAAAATTTAAACTAGCTATTTATAAGTGAAAACATGTTTGACTAAGGTAATAATAATTAATAAAGGAAAATAATATAAGATATTCTAAGATTATAACCCTGCTCTTTGCTCTACTACAATTGTAAACTTGGATGATTTACTTTTAAAATGTTTAAACATATCTTGTTTTTGTCAGGTTGTTTATTAATTAACTATACATGAGTTTCTAATCTTAATTTATCAGAGGTTATACTAAATTATTATTATTTTTTCCACCTGTGGGGAAATGCCTACCTAGGAAGTCTTTTCTAGTTTCTGATGTAAATGGGTTTATAAGAGAATCGGCCTCATTCTCTCAGGCAGGATTCACATCTGTCATTACTAAAGAGCTTTCCCAAGGAACTCATTTTATCATCTAACAGAATTAGGATAGCTTGCAGCCAGTGTCAATAGTATTAGTTATCCCTGGGCACCAATTTTTTAAAATAATATCATTGATAAAATATAAACCATGTTTAAAAACAGTGTAGAAAACTGATCCGATATAGTAATACTTTTCTATCTAGTTATATTGTTGACCTGGTTGGGTTGTGTGATAAATGTTCCCACTGTTTTGTGTGGATTTTTTTTTTTCCACTTAAGCAGATTATATAACAATTCCAATGTTTATACATAGTTATAACCATTTTGGTTAAATTAATTGTATTAGTCTCCTCAAGCTTCCATAACAAAATACCACTACTAGGTGGCTTAAACAATAGAAACTTATTTTCTCACAATTTTGGAGGCTGGAAGTTCATAGTCACAGTGACAGCAAGGCTAATGTTTCTGGTGAGTCCTCTTTTCCTGGCTTGTATTGGCTGCCATCTTGTTATGTCCTCACTTCTGCCTTCTTGCTATGTTCCCACTTGGCCTTTCCTGTGTGTACATAAAGAACGTGGGGTATGATGTCTCTTTCCTTTATTATAAGGACACTAGTGCAATTGCATTAGGGTCCCACCCTTATGATAACTTTTAACTTTAATTACCACCTTAAAAGCCATATCTCTATAGTCCTTTTGGGGAGTTAGGGCTTTAACATAAATTTTGTGGGGGACACCATTCAGTTCATGACACTAACTTAAGAACTTTTTTTTTTATTATCAAATAACTATGTACTAGTGATAGAAGGTTTTAGAAATTCTGGAAAATCTACACAGAAACAAATTAATCATTGTGGATATATTACTGTATGTTCCTACGGGATTTTCAAATATATGCACTTCTTTTTTAATAATTGAAATCATTTTGCCTAAATGTAGGTAGTCCATCTTACACTTTTATAATGATGTATTATTTATCCTTAATATTACATATTTAGATTTAAATAAATTTGCTATTAAACATGATGCTGCAATAAACATGTTTTGCACATCTGAAGTTTTTAGATAGATTAAAAGAAATGAAATAACTTGGTTAAAATTATGAAAACACAATTTTTCTTACACCAACAGTGGATACAAAAGTATGTCATACTATAACCCTGCCACCATGTAGTAATTTTATAAAAAGACAAGGAAGCAAAAAAATAAGATAATTATTACATTAATTTATTGAGATAGAGGTATTAATTTTCTGTTTTCTGGGGTCTTTTTGTTTGTTTTTGTTTATTTATCTTCACTGATTTTCTTCCCTCTTCCAATCTGATTTTCATCCTTTCTAGGGCATTTAGCCTGAGTGTTTCCTTTTAATTTAATCAATATTTACTAATTTTAAAATACTATCTCCTATAAATGTCTTATTAACTATATAGGAACAGTGCTTAATGGAGAATAAATAATCCTTCTTATCCTTAACATAGAGGCATGTAGACAGGCAAACATAACTGATAGACATAATCAATACATGTTTGAAACCACTATCACTCCCTAATCTCTCCCATTAGATATCCTCCCTACCTCTCTAAATTAAAGGAATGCTGTAGACTTACACATCTTTATCATTTTATAAACTGTATAAAAGAGATTCTACTGTGTATAAAAGATATGTCTATACAGATATATATATATAGCATGTTTTATTATTTTTAATGTTATGTTAACAAAATATAATAAAGCACACTGAGAACTGATAGCCATTACTATGGATACCGTATGTCAAATTCTAAAAAATGAATATTATCTCTCGTATGCCCCCCTCCCCCTTCTGAATGGTTTGGGATTTCCTTCTCTTCCCTTGACTACTCCCAGCATCATGCATTATCTTCTTTGCTGCCATCCGGGGCTTTAGTTAATGGAATCCTCAGACCTCAGTGGTTGCCAATTTATGAGATTTGAAAGACTTTTAAGAATGAAGCTCACTGAAAGCTATTTATTTTCTCATTTATTTTTCTCCCACAGTTAGTGTCAGCTTTACCAAATCAATGGTTAACAAAATTATTGTTAATTAAATATAAACGAAAAATGAACTAGGACAACAGTCATAGAGAAAACACCCTTATTAATGTAATTTAGACATGAAGAAAAAGGGTATTATAAAAATATACTTCTCAGAAAATTTGATTCTTGTGACATCAGAATACATTCTTTGACTATAATTCCCATTCTCTGTTACAAGGTGCCACAGAAATTGAAAACTGAATAACAAGTTCAAAAGCTATTTATAAAATGTCTTTGCTTTCTTTTGCTATATGTATGCTGTAATAAAATATTCATCTTTATTCTATATTCACCTTCCAAACTTTTTAATTAATCAAAATTACCTATTTAGCAAGTGAATTAAAAATATCTCCACCTAAAAATATAGTCTCATGCTCTTTTAAACTAACATTTTGTTGAGTAGTTTTTTTTTAAGTTTTGCTGTAATATAAGTAATTTTGTGAAATATTTTGAATACAGAGAAAATACACATCATTCATAATTCCCATTAACATATTAACATTAATAGCATAGGAATATCTATTGTGACATCTTTTTCACAAAAATGAGATGTCTCCTAATAAAGATTTATAATTTTTTTTTACTTAACAATGATGTACGAACATTTAATTGTCTTAGATAATCTTTTACACCATTTTTGATATCTCCTTAGTATTCTAGCTAATGGCATTTATTTCACCCATACCTTATAGATGGACATTAGTTTTCTGTCCAATTACTGTTATTTTCAATTTCATAATAAACATTATATTTTAAATTAAATTATGATGTTTGTTGCAACAATCCTGAGGTATTGAACTACTGTATCAAACAGAAGCAAATTTTACAGATAGTAGTAGGTGTTACCAAATTTCCTTTCAGCAATGTGAAGGGACTATGACCCTTTGTCTATGCATCAACCTTACCTCTTTTATCAGTGTTGTCAGTTCACTATGGATAAGAATATATCTTTTTAAAAGGTATCTGTTCTGTTGTTTAAAACTCGGCTAGTAGTTATCTTTGTTTTTCAAAGTTACATTTAACCTACATTTCTCTCTTATTGATATAATCGAAATAAAGTTATAACTTTAGAGATTATTCTATTTGAAATAAAAATTTAGAACATGTTTTTCTCCTTTTATATCTAATTCTTGTGTTTATTAATAATTAGAATTTGAGAATAAAATAATTATGTTAAAACATTTATATTTTATATATCTTCTAAAATACAATTTTAAAATTGACATGTTTATAGCTATATTTATAACATATGTTTGGAATTACTTCAGTCTTTAAGTGCTTGCAGGGCATATTACCATCCAGTTTATACGAAGAATTTTCCCATGTAGGTTTTTTACATATTTTGTTTTTTTTAAAGTACATAGATTTATTTCTTTTTAAAATTAAAACTATATTTTTTCATTGCTTTTGACTTGAAATGTGGCTTTCTCAAAAGTCCTTTGTTCACCTAATGTCTCTCCTCAGAAATCTAGAGATTTTACTTGATGATAGTCTCAATAATGTTTCAAAAGACAATTCCTTTTTTCCTCTCTTGGTGATTCACTTTTTTATTTTTTCTACATATATATTGAGGTTTTTTGTTTGTTTTATTTTCTGCTTTTCTTTTTAATGTTTCCCATAATGTGTCAAAGAGTGGTCCCCTGTTCAGTGATTTTGTTTTACTCTTCCAATAATAATTTTTTTTTGTTAAGCTCAGGAAGTTTTCTTCTATTTATTTGTTTAATATGTCCAATTATTTTATCAGTAATACTAATAATCTACAAGGTGGATTACTTATCCTTGTTGTTCATGTCATCTACTTTCTTAATTCTTTTTTCCTTTCTTCTCTTCACTGTAATGAAATATCTTAAAGTTATCTTTTATATCCTTATTTTGTTATTTTGCAATTTTAGTTTTGCCTTCTCATCAGGATTTTAATTCTGCAAATGAGTTTAAAACTTTCTTGCAAGATTCCTAATTTAATCATTGCTTTGGATTATTTCCTATTTTCTTTTCATCTCAGTCTCTTTCATTGTACCTTGTTTTAGACTAAGGGTCTCTAGGTTTTTCATTCTATTAAGAGTTGCAAACATTTTTCAGAGAGTTTATTTTTTTTTATTATTTAGAGTGATGCCATTTTTTCTTATCTGATATTTGCATTTCTTTTCAAAGCCTTCTTCTTGCATTTTAATCAACATATTTAACTATTGTGATTTACCTTACCATGATTTGGCTTAAATTCTGATCTTTGAACATTTGATTCATAAAAATCTTTATTTTCTAGATCAAAAGTTGAAGCACAGACTGATTTTTTTCAACTTTTATTTAAAATCCATTGTTTAGTGGGTATTAATCTACTTTTCTATAAATGTTTTAGAAGAGACAAAAAAATATCATCTTTCACACTAGAAGAGAGAATGAATTAAATAAAAACAAACATTAAACATCAAATGAAACACAAATTTATCTCCATACCAAATTATACATTTCTCAAATGTAGGGCCTTTTTGTTTTCTTTTAATCTTTATGTATCTTGTGCCTACTAAAGTACCTGGCTTATAACAAGCAATCAATAAATGAATAGATAAGCAAATATATACTTTCTTAAATCATTGTTAAATTTATAAATTCAAGATATCTTTGGAAAGGTACTTTTTAAAATTTATGTCCCTTTTTATTACATCTTTTTATAATAATATGTGGGTATTTTAGTTACTCAGTGCATATATATTTAATTTGTTGATAGATAAATTATGAAAGTTGATGGACTTATGAAGAACTTAACATTTGGTTAAAGAAAAAATGCATTCGACGTTCAGCTTTGAGGATTCTCTCAAATTTTTAGATTATTACATGTGGTCCTAAAATTATAAGGACTATTGAGGGTAAAAGCATAAATTGATAAAGTAGATTATATAAAGCAGTATGTAATTTTTTTTTTAAGACTGAAAGGAATACAAAACATTGAGCTTTTAGAAATTTAATACTCCTACAATAATGGTAGAATAAGGGAAAAGGAGAAATTGTGTTCTTGTCTCTATATGAGTGTTCCCAAGGAACATTAGTAGGTTAATGACATACTTAAGGGCCTTATACACCATTTGCATAAACTGCAACGGTTGTTTCAGGATGTTTATGACTTAGCCTCGCATAACTTGTTTTGTCCATTTTTTGGCTTCTAAACAAGGTTAAAACTGCCTCAAAATTCGTTATTCTTATATTTTTCCTCTTAAGTATTTTACATTCACATATTATCTTTCTAGTGTATATTGCAAAGACTTGGAAAATGGCAGACTAAAGTAAAAAAAAAAAATGACTAGTGAGCTACAAGGAACTGTTGAGGAGGAAAAACAGAATTAGAATTAGTAAAAGAAAGACTACCCCTTGACCAATAAATGCACCAAAGCTTGTCATGTACTTATTGTTCTTAAATTTTATTATTACTTTCTCTCATTTAGTATATTTCTCAAAATTTAGTGTGTACTTGATTCTTCTGGGCATCCTGTGAAATGTAGATTCTGATTCAGTCCCTCAGTGATGAGGCCTGAGATTCTGCAGTTCTCACAAGCTGCCAGGTGATGCTGTTGTTGGGGATAAAGAAGCCATATTCAAAATAATAGTGAGCCTTTAGGGCATGTGAAATGTTATATCACCAATGACTTTTAAATAATTTTTATTTTAAATTGATAATAAAAGTTTTCGAAAGATACTTTTTAAAAATTTTACATCAGTGGACTTTTTCTTAAAATTTCTACTGGTAATTGTTGCTGCATTTCATCTATTACTTAATTAGGGTGAAGGTTAACATAACCTATACCTTAAAGATTTGTATTTATAAAGTTGAGGCTAGATAATGCACAAATATTAAACATTTAGAAACATTTAAACAGAATGCGTCTTAAGGGAAAAAGTAATAGGTTTCTTTTCCTGTCCACACTGAGGAATTAATATGTTTGTATATATTTCTGTATATATGTATTTGCAAATGTGTGCAGGTATGGTTAGATAAATAGGTACACACACATATATTCATATATAATTACATAAATTACATATATATGTTATATACAACATATGTATAAATAATTTGGGAAAGATTTAATCATAATTCATATAAGAATAAAAATATTTTTAATCTTGTAACCTTGCTTATCTCATTTTGCCATGCTTAATTTATATAAATTGAAAATAAGTCTTGAATGAATGCCTTTGGGAAATTGGACTTAATTCTTGTTGAATTCAACATATTTTTCAATTGAATGGTACTGGTCAAATCATTTAGTTTGAACTCTTTAAAGTCAAGGACCCTTGTACTGAGGAGAGCTTAGTGCTTGGTTGTTAGGAAAAAGAAACATACTTAAATAACCACTGATAATTCAGCTAAATAGTTGTCAGATATCTGCATACTGATTCAAACACTTGACTTTTATGGAGACATTAATAATCCTAAAGAGTCTGGCAAATGGGATGCAGAAGAAGGTAGAAGGGGGACAATCATCAACTAATAGTGATTTTGTAGGTAATATATTTTGTTGACTAATAGCCATTTTTCTGGTTATCAGTAATATGGAAAAAAATTATAATAAAATGTTAAGCATCAAACAATTGTACCTCTTTGTATGTTTACTTTGTCTTTTTTCTATGCATATTTACATGTATAACTATCAATTTTATATATTTAAAATTAATCATATTTGCTATATATATATTGCTTTTTAAATTTAGCCTTGTATGATTCCCCCCATTATTAAATTATTAACAAGCTAATAAATATGTAAATTTAGAATCTAAATTTTGGACTCCAGTCTATGAATTCTACTCTATGTATAAAATAGGAATTAGTCATTTACTTATATATGGACATTTATATTTGTTCAAATTTTCATTATGATTAATGCTACAGTGATCATCACATCTTTTTTGCAAATACCTTTACATTACTTTTTTTCATGCCGCAGGGTTTTAAAAATTGTTTATTTTTATTTAAGTATAGTCAATATATATTAATTTCAGGTGTACAGTATAGTGATTGAACATTTATATACCTTATAGTACAATTACCACACTAAGTCTAGTAATCATCTGTCACTGTTTGAACTTATCCAGTGTTATAGATTATATTCTTCTTCACTTTTTTACTCATCCATCCACACACTTTCCCTCTGGCAACTATTAATTTGATCTCTCTTTCTGAGTCTGTTTTTCTTTTTTTGTAATGTTTTTAAATAAATTTCTGCCCCAAAAAATTATGATTGGAAGACTATTAACATTTTTAAGACTTTTGATACATATTTCTGAATTGTTGCTCTCCACAAAGATTTTACCTAGTGACTGTCACACCAGCAACAAACAAGATGTTCTCTATATCATTGCCAAGACTAATTAGTAATATTAAAATATTTTTGCACATATACTTCAAATGATAAGATGCAATTGTATTAACTTGTGTTTCTTGATTATTAGTTTAAACTTTTAAAAATTTCAGGCTTCCTCAAAGGTATGTGATTTATCTATATTTCTTGACTAAAGGTTTTTATCTTTTTCAATTGGAGTATTGAAATTAGAATATTTATATTTTATTATTGGTTTGTAAGACTTTTATACATTAAGGAGACAGAGTTACACATCTTTTATATGATCTATTCTCTGTTTAGCATTTGCATTTTTAAGCAATTTATGGTGTTCTACTTTGTCATAATGTAAAATTGTATAAAGTAAACTCTTTAAATAATCTTCATTATAATTATTTTCCTCTGAAAGTCCTCTTTCAGAAATAAGAAATTAAAATACCCTCTATGAGAAATGATCTAAGGGCAAACTACACTACTTTGAAGTAAGGATAGTTAACCTACTGTCTCCTCTCTCTCTTTCTGTAATAAGAGGATAACAGAGGTTGGTATCATGTATGAAAAAAAAATCCAAATCTGCTTTAGGAGCCATACATTTTATTCTATAAATTAGATGTTTTTGTGGAAAACATCTATTAGGTTTTTAAAAAAATGAATAAAATTTCAGGCTTCAAAATTCCTAAATTCGTAAATCCAAACTCTTAGAATATTTAACATACCATCTATCAAGATACATTATTTCATGTTTTATTTGCTTAAATCTCTCCCTTCAAAAAACAACAACAAAAACAAAAACAAAGAAAAACACAATGGAATAGCTAGGAGACAAAAGAAAATCCTGTGGGACACTAATGGTCTAATACTGGATCTGTTTCAAGTTTTGTTTGTTTTTTAATATAAGGATGGAAAATGTGGTTCTTTCATCTTAGTCCTTCAAGAGATATAATTAAAGAAAATTAGATATCTCAACCTGTTTCATACAAACAAGTAATTGCATGTTATAGTTACTAATCTTTTTTTCCTACTCTAATTTTGGGTTAAAAGAGATTCTATTTAGCATTGAGAGAGAGAGAGAGAGAGAGAGAGAGAGAGAGAGAAAGGAGAGAGAGAGAGAGAGAAAGTGCGAAAGTGCTAGTTTAGTTCCATACCTTTAGACGAATCTTGGTAAGCAGGTAAACATAGACATTTTTGAAAGGTTAAGTAAAGGAGGTTATATCCTGAAGCCAATTCACTTCATTTTCCAGTGTATTGGTTGCCACTGATCGTCTGAAGAGTTCTAAACTGCCTTGATTTAAATTTGGTATTATGTATTGCTAAATAGATATTTTGAGAGAAATATAAATATTTCCTAATCTTCCAGTTATCAATCTAGTCCTTAAAATACTATGTCTTAAATTATAGTCTCCTGACTAAAATAATCCATTCTTTTTCAAATCTTAACTTTTTTTTTAATTGTTTAAAGGAAGTAACTTGTTCATCTGGAAAGATCATAGTGAACTGTTAACTTGATTATCCATGCTAGTGGAAAGTAATCTCTCTGGGGATTTTATTGATTGCTGAAGAAATCTTAGTGGTCAAAAATGAAAGAGTCTGAGGAGAGTTTCAAGAAAATGAGATTCTCAGGAAGGCTGTAGGGATTGGCTTGTGAATTCAGTTTCTTATTTTGCACTTGTGGATAAGAATGAGAGGCAAAGAAATTATGTTTAATTTTTTTCTGGTGACTAGCAGGTAAATATGGCTACAACAGTTCAGAGCATGCCAGAGGGGCTCCAACTAGATAGCTGTGTACTGGCATGGAGAAGTTGGAAATCAAAATGATTTGTTCTTCCTTTTGGGAATTATCAGTTAAAGGACCTGTTTATGTACATGCATAATCCTGAGTAATAGGATTAAGGTGAATGAGATGGAGAAGTTACCTTAAATTCTATAAATTCTATATTGACAGTGAAAAAAATAAAAAGCAAATTAATAAAAAAATATTTAGAGATAAGTGCTGTGAAGAAAATAAAATAAAATGGTTTTATAGAGAGTGATTGCAGCTAAGAGTCTTTAGTCAGTGGGTCAGGGAAAGTACCATCTGTGTGAAGTCTGTTGAGTTGAGATTTTCATGAGAAATTGTTGGAGAAATTTTGATAAGGAAGTTTCTTGATGCTACTTTTATATTAAAAATGTTGCCTTGACTGTTGTTGGGTAGGGCAAGAGTGAAAAAAAAGAGAGGAAAGTTACCAGGCTATTGCAGTGATCTAAAGAAAAGAGCTAAAGTGAAAAAAAAAAATCAGACGCTTTTATGGGCCTAGTAAGTCAGGCTTGATCTGCATGTGCCCTCAGGATATGAACAAGATAGTACATAGATTAAAACTGGTAGGCACACATGTAGCTGAGAAAATGAGGCCAGTTATGAAGACTGTGGAGGATACAAATTATACAAGAGATTTTATACACACACACACATGTATATGTGTGTATGTACATACGTATATTTTCTATATATCCATATCCATATATATATCCATATATATACATATACGTATGTACATACACACATATACATGTGTGTATGTACATACGTATATGTATATATATGGATATATATATGGATATGGATATATAGAAAATATACTGGATTGTCTTGGGTTATGATTTTGAACATTGGTTACACATTGGAATCATCTAGGATATTTTAAATACTGATTTCTGACCCTCCCAGCCCCTACCCCTACGACCACCACCACCATACCACCGCTACACACACAGCTCAGCTCAAGATTCTGATTTATTTTCTGGTTTAGAATGTATTTAGGACAGTGAATTTTTTAAAAGCTACTCAGGTCTCTATAAGCTTCATAGCTCTCTCTAAGAACCAGTGGTCTGAACAGAACCCAGAAGAGTCAATGAGGCTGAGGGAAAAAGAAGAAGGAAAGCAAGCTACATGGTGATCTGAGTAGTGGTACCCAGAACAGTATTACCAAGTGCTTAGAGTCTTTCAGGAAAGCCTTCAGACATCTAATTCTTAACAGGAAAACTTCTTTAATAAACCAGGCCTCCAGAGTCAAGTAAATGTTTGGAGTTTTCTTAAAAGATTCTCCACTTTAAGGGCCTTTACATTTATGTAAATAACACCTTTACATTCTCTTCTGCCCTTTTAAAATTCTCTCATGTACTTAAAAAATGCATTTATAACTACAGCACAAAAATTAAACTCCCTACATAAAGACATTTATGGATGCCATTAAATATAAAATTAGTATTGATTTGTATATACTTAGGTAAAGACTAGTACTAATATAAAAACAAATTATATTCCTCTATTACATATAAAATACCAGCTCATTTCATTTTTACTGAGCTTAATGTATATTGGGAAAAGGTAATAATTTGTAATTTATTTTTTTTAATTATGAAGTCCATTTAATCAGTTACAAAGATTACTGTTTATTGTGAAACTTGCAAATGTTGGAAAAAAGATGGCTGTGTCTTAAATATAAAAGCTAATTTGAAACAATTTAAATCACACGCAAGAAATTGCTCTTTAAGTAAAAAAGTCTGTAATGCTTGATGTTAAAACATAGGCTATTACATTTCTAATTTTCAAGGCTATGTAAATACTCTGCTTAGATTCTTCCTACCAAATATTTGAATCCTTTTTCTCTTCTTAAATTATTTGTATTTGTTTTGGAATGAACTTTGAATAAATAGATTAGTAACATATATTTTTCTCCCATAGTCTCTTAAGGAGTAATTGACAATGAAAATACTTTGGAATAAAGTGAGGGCATAGACAGGGATCACTTCATTTGATATAGTTAGATTTAAGTTTGTTTATTAGTATAAGAAGCAGCCTTTCAATTAGTACAACAGTAACTCATAACCTCTAGTTCTTAGAAATATTCTATATAACTTTCTGCAGTTGTTAAACTTTTCAATCATAGTACATGTATGTTGGTATTCAACGTATTCTAAGATTCCATTGATTCAAAAAGATCTTAAGAGGTAAATTCACAGTAAAGAAAATTAGCCTATAAGCATTTATTTCTTAATGTCATTTTTAGTATTTCAAGATTCTTATTCAATTGTTTTTGACAGATAACTTTTAAATCTGAAAATTTTAAAATGCTCAGAGTTCAAATAACAACTACAATATATAGCCACATTTCCTCTTTTAATATACTTTCTAGAGAAAGGAACTCAAAGACATTAAGTTTCTTTCCTGATAATCTGAAAATGCCTAATCACCTAATCACTTTTATTTCAATAAATCAATTTATGTTATATTTTACTAGTTGTGTTTTTCTAATGAATCTTTCATAACACTGATTTTCTTACATTTTCCATAAATAGATGAAAAAAAAACTAAAATTCATAAAATTATTCTGTATGGGTACCATCATATAACAAAAATTAAAACTTTCAGTATTTAAAAAATATGTATCTGATATAAGTATACTTATCTCACAGATACATTGCTTTATTTAAACTATTATAGTTAAATAGGAAAACCACATGTTGCTTTGAGAGAGTGTGGCAGGTTTTCTTTGTTTTTCTTTATAAGTGTGAATGCAATAATACTTACTGATGCTTGACGGACTCGAAAAAAGGACTAGCAGTGGATTCCAGAGAGGAGAAACTCTTATTCATTCATTCATTCATTCATTCATTCATTTCTACACTGAGTTTCAGAGGGAAGAAGCTGTATAAAGACAGGATTAGGAATTAATATCCAGCTTAGTCCTGAGGATAGTAAGTGACTTGAAAATGCAGGGATACCTGATATCACCTGAAAACTATTTTTAACCAAAAGCATTTTTCTGGAAATAGAAGGCTAATCATAACAGATAGAGCTGGGATATCTTCCAGATGGCATGAACATGAACACTGGAGTTATGGAAAAGAGAAGACCTTCCCAAGTTTTTATACATATGGGGCTTCAGTGAAGAGTTGGTACATCACTCTGGCAATAGGTAAAAGAGTGCATATCTCTACTAAGAAATAGACTAAACATATATTAGTTCTTTCTCAAAATTAGTAGCAACCACAGCAACAACGACAAAACACTGTGACTTTATTATAATTCCCTCACCAAGTCGTCACTAGCTGTTGACTTGCTAAACCGGTCTTTTAGTTTACCAGCACTTGGCTTTCTTTGGGTTATTAATTCAAGATCATGAGTGTTACACAGTAACTTTATTTCATACCTTTATGGTAATAAAAAATATCACCTAACCGACATTCTAGTTCAAATAGTGACAAATTTCTCAGGCTAGGCATTATTATCTTTAATGTTTCCCTTCAATTCTCAATATGGAAAGCCAGGCTTCATATAAGATTTAAAACAGAACCTCAGTTAAGTCAGCCTTTTCCCTGTTGTGTAAGTCAAAGTCTCCTTCTGGTATTCCATCTGCCATGGATCTGACTCAATTCCATTCTCCATAATGTTCTTTCATTTCTACTCTTCCCATCTCACTAATCTAAGTAAAATTGCCATTTACACGTGGAAGATGTGCCTAACAAATCAAGTTCCTCATCGTGTTGAATGGTGTCATTCAAGTATAAGTTTGACAGAGGTACTCCTATATTTAGATTCGGATATGAAAACTATAAATAGATATAGCTATTTACCCAGTATGTACTCATGAATAGTGTCATTTTTGTCATCAACACAGGCCTCTGACATATTTGGTAACACACTGGATTTATATTGTTTTCATATCTAGAGTTAATTTCTTAATCCATTATGTCAATGAAGTGAATAAAATAAATCTAGGATGATAGAATTATCTCTATAAATTATCACACACTTGTACATTACAAAGTCTAGTTAAAAGTTTGAAAAGCTTAGTTTTTTACATCAGGTATGAATTGCAATTAAGTTTTTCATATTCATTTCAATAATTTCCTAACTATATAAGGAAAGAATGAAAAATCATTTTTTTTGGAACATTTGGAAAGCTTATTATAAAAGATCAAATTTTTTATCTGAAATTTAGTTTTTTTCTAAATTTGTTTTATAAAAATATTTACATTCCACTTTCATATTGATTACAGATTTAGACAATAAAATTAAGCCTATCGATTTTAATATGAGGGTTTGGGCATTCATATCTGGGTTGGAAGTATTCCTCCTTTCTAAAAGAGTACAGCAGCATCTTAGCAGTTCTAAAAGCTACTATTTCTGGGAGATAATGAATTGTTGAATCAAGGCAAAGTGATCTCAGAAATTTGTTGCATTCCCAGAAGTCAAAGCCTACAATAACCCTGGATGTTTTCTTCTATTTGGAGGTCTACAACTCAAGGCCTTTTTCATTGGAAAAGGTCAGAATGCTTATACCATGGAAACCTAGCATATTCCTTCGTTCATGATAAAGAATGAAACTGTCTCCAGCCCTTGTGAACTCGTTGTAATGGTGCCGTATAAACCAAGTTATAAAAGCTAAACTCCAGAATAACAGAATGACATCAAAAGGATACTATTTGGGGTAAGATAGGTGGGACCAGAGAGAGCTCCTTTTATCATAGACCATTTATAGGGCATTGGGCTGTGTTCAACTTTGGCCACATCAGGATCATTAAAGTGAATGCTTGTTAAAAGGAAGAAAGCACTTATTGAAATATTTTTTCATTTATGTCCTATAATAGAAGAACAAATAAATTAGAGAATTTTTGTTAGAAAACAATTTTTAAAAAATTGTAAGGAAAAACAGCTTCCCACAAACAACAACAATAATAATTCTGGATGCTTATAGGTTTTGATCTAGCTCTTTTATGTATATTATTTCTAATTATTATAAAATTTCTAAATAGTAAGTGTCACTTTTAGATAAAGGATTAGGATTCATTGATGTTATGAAATTTGTCCAAGGTCAAACTGCTAAAATCATATGTAGGTGTTGTCTAATCATCTCAACATATAAAATGTAGGACATAGGTATGTTAAGCTATTAGCTGTAAATTAGCTATGGTATAATCATTATGATTTATAAACCGAACTGTACTATGCATCCTTTTATATTGCAGGTGATTAAGAATTTGCACTTTCAAAATAAATTGCTGGATATTGAATCAAGAGCTCAATCCTAGATGATGATGATGATGATAATGAATGTGCAGTCATTAATCTAGTTTCACACATCTCAGTGTTTTCATTTATAAAAATGAATAATAGAAGTAACTATTTCATGAGTTTTTTGCATGAATTAAATGAGATAATGCAAGTAGAACAATGAATATAGTACATAACAATAGTAAGCAATAGACATAAGTTATTATTGCTATTATCTAATGATAAGTAATTTAGAAAATACATAAAAGCAGAATGAAGAAAATATCACTTCTTGCCTACCACACTCAGACAAAATCTTTTAAAAGTTATAGAAAACTTAAAAAAAATACTTTTAGGAAGTCTCTTTTAAACAGCATATTCTAGCAGAGTTATAATCACAGTGGTTTACAATGAATTGTATAATTAATATTGCTACCTCAGCATTCTTAGTGTTCTTACAGACTACAAAAACACTTTCATCAACTACAAAGTATTATATCCAATGAAACATCTTGTTGCTCAATTTTTCGAGTAGGGCTTTTAGTCTGGTTTAAGCATTTAATTTTAATGTATGATATAACTAAAGAGCTTTGCGCAGCAAGTGGTTTCTGTATTTAGAACAGAGTTTTTATCTGACCCCATATCATCTTGTGGTAATTGATCTTAAGACTCCTGCTTGCATATTATTTATATTCTCTCCAATTCTAGGTTCTTCCTAGTGTTTAAGACAATCTTTTGCTTTATTCTTGCCTGACTCAGCTGTGGAAGGCAAAAATAAAGAATAGGTTTTCCTTCTTGGAATAAACTTATCTCTGCTTCCATAAACTTTTGACTTCTTAGTTTTTCCACCATGAAAGATGCTCAGCAAAATTATTTAAACAAACTGTGATAAACTTAGGATTATAATTTAAAGGAGAGGAGCATCATTTATATCTACATGTAGTTTTGCAGCCATGTCTTGAGGGTATTAAGCTCACGTTTGTGTTATACTTTTTAATTTAAGTGTAAAGCTTTACATTTATTTTATTCTGTTTTTTTCCCCTTAATTTGGGCTTTTAATTCTAGTTTTGGAAATTAAAAAAAAATTGTAATTTTTTTTATGCTAGCTATTGCCCTAGCATTATATTCTTTGCAAATTTGATCAGTGTATTTTCTGTGTTCCCAGCAACATTCATAATAAGTATATTGATACTGATTACATTAAAGTATAAAGTTGTGTCATGAACATCCCAGGGGAGCCCTCCATTATCCCTATTCCATGCTGTTGGCCATGAGTCAACATTTGTCAACCTCATGATAATGATTTCATGGAAGTATTATTGAATATCTTACTAAAATGAAAAAATAAAATATGTCATTTCTATGATCTACCAGTGCAGTTATCCTACCAAAAAGGAGATGGCATTTTATAGACCTAAATCAATTAATGATACAATGATGGTTTTTAGTAGCTAAAATACCATCTTTCAGCTGTTCACAAATGAGTCTATTTATTTATTTGTTTGTTTGTTTATTTATTTATTTACTTACTTACTCTTTTGCTTTTTATTGTTATACCTTATATCTTTCCAAAATTGATTTATGCTGAATCTTTATATATCCCGGGAATGTTGCCACAATGATTTGATTTATACAGTGTTTAATCTGGACAGACTTCATTAAGAATATGAATCTGGAGCTATGCTTTGAGGAGAAAAACACTTGTAGTTTGCTAAACTCAGTCAGAAAATATATTTCAGGAAGGGTGAGCAGTATGGATGGGTTCAGTAGAGTTCTGGCATATGAACAAATGAGTTATTCTCTTTCCCTTGCTGTGGTATATATTTTAAATAACTTCTGCATATCCCTTATTCTTTAGTACTGATCAAAACTGGTATATTAATAGTGTAAAAATGCCAGAAAAAGTTTCATTATATTATGTTCTTTAAACAACCTCTCAAGTGAAGAAAATTTTACCTCACTTTTCAGATGAGGCCACTGAGGTCTATGTGAGGTTATTTGCTGGAAGGCATACTGGTGATGTGGACTAGAACCACAGCTCCCAACTCTTCAGAATTCACATTCTTTCCACAGCACTACGTTTGCTGCTATGAAATAAAACCCAAGTATTTGCCTCCTTAAACAAGACAATGAAAAAAATATCTTCTCGTAGGCATGTATCTGTTTATTTTTATTCATTTATTTACTTTGGATTTAAATACTGTTTGGCTTTTCTGTACCGGAGATTTTGTTTAATGAACTGTCTGGCAAAGTGGTATAAGCAGTGCAGTGCCACCCTTTGGGAGATTAGCACTTAGAGAAAGAAAGGATAATAGAACAAAAAACAAAATTTAAATCCTTTTAATTTGATCCTCAGATGCCAGCTAAAATTTTTAGGGTTATTTTATCTTCTGAGATTTTCGTTTGTTTTTTATTTCATATCAGGGTCATAAATGATGTTTTAGCTTTTTGTTGTTTCTTCTCAGAGCTCTGAGTAGGAAGTAGACATTATTTACACTCCTACTTTCCAAGTGAGTGTGCATATGTCTGTGTGGCCATATGTGTAATAAAAATTGCATATCATGGTGTTTTGTTCCAAACTGGAAAAAAAAAAAAAAAAGATTAAAAGCATACTCCCTCTTTTTTTACCCATTTTATTATTCTTTTCAAAAATGTAGGTATTTTCTAATTACATGCAATTTGAAAAGGATCAAGTATAATGTCAACATTTTTCTGTAGACATTTTTGCAGCTTTAGCTGTTTATATGAAGCGAAATTATATTTAGCAGCTTTATGAAAGAGAGAACTCATTGAGAAAAAAATTTAAAGTAGAACTATCATATCTACTTGTCCTTGTTAGAAAAGACTTTTTCTAAAAAAAACAACTTTAACCATAGAATATGATGTAGCTTATCAACTTAAAAATTGTGCATAAAATTGTCAGTTCTGAAAAAAAGGTAAGATTATTCCAAGTTTTATTTTATTTTTTTGTTCAGCTATATATTTCTACTGTGTCTTGTTTGTTGGTTGTGTGCTCGCCAACAGAAAGTGATTCCTTTTTACTTTTTTACTTTTTTTTTAATGTGAGGATCGTAGTGTGTCTTGAGGTTTTGCAGTGTGTGACCTACTTAACTGTACATACCCAGAGGCTCGGCATTGTGTGTGTGTGTATTTATGCTATAGAAATAAGATAGATTTTCTGATTTCATCTGATGATTAAAGCATTAAGATTTTTGTATAAGTTGAAAGTTTGTCTCTGTTGTTGGAAGAGTAAGAGAGAGAGCCAGAAAAAAGCAAAACTTGAAAGTTATGAGAAAATTTAATTTAGCATAATAGAACCGTTTTTTTCTCCTTTACCATTTTTAGATACTTATTCTCAGGATTAATATAGAAATTTGTTATTTTTCCATATCTACATAATCTAATTTTGTATTTCTTGAAACATAATAAGTAATATTGATTTTTGGATAATATAATTAATATTTTTAATTATAATAATTTTAATTTTAAAATTAAAATACTTTTTCTTCCTGGAGATTGTATCTTTGTAATAAAGGATCAACAGTTATAAAGAAGGAATTTCAGTAATTCTCCTAGTTGAATTTTAAAACTAGCCTAAAGAACTGACCAGTAATATGAAAACTAATTTGGATATACTGAGGGGACAGTAAACTCTCTATTGTGATGACCCAGAGCAGTGAGTCTCCTACAGAAAATGAAAATAAATTAGTTTTTAAGACGGATGTCTCCCACTAAGGAATATTAGTGAAGCACTTGAAGAAATTTAGTTTGCAGAATGACTTATTATGAACCTGTGTCAATAACTGGATCAACATTGGCATCAGCCAAAAGAGCTCTAACATCATTTACAAATGATACATTGTGCTATCAATGTGAGAAAGCATGAGACAGAAACTCAAGTTGCTTAAAAACTGTACAGTCTCCTAGCCCTTGATTTTCTCATATACAACAGGACAGGGTAAACTAGGTCAATCTGAGGGTCTACCAGCCTTACTATTACATGGATTACATACATTTTCTCCCCTTAAGTCGATAAAGTATTGCCTCTTTTGAAGTTGAAAACTACATTTTGTACTTTGAGACCAACTCCCACAGTCCCCTGATGAGGGGTTCTCTGTGACTTTTGCTTAAGAATCTCTATGTCCTAAAGAGCATTAAGTCCTTCGTAAGCCATAGCTGGGCTGTGGGTAACTTCTGAATACAGAAAAGTCTGTCTATCTTGGAGAACATCATTCTCTTTCTATCTAGGAGAAAACTGACCCTCTAGTGATATTTCTTTGAAGATTTGACCTCTGAGAGCCCAGAGAAAATCTCTGGACCCTTTCCAAGTTGTTTCTACTATTCTGCATTTCATAAGTCTTCATTAGAAAGAATGTTATCTCTCTCCTATTGTGATAATTGTAAGACATCTCCTGGTATCACTGGAATTCATCCTCCTGGTATCACTGGAATTCATCGAAGTCTTCTCTGAAGAAATTGGTTGCCTTAACTGCTATTGACCCTCTGAGAAGAAGTGATACAAACTTTGGGTAGTTCAAAGTTCAAAGAAGCTTCGCTACTGATCTCATCTGCTGCCACCATTGAGAGCTGCTGTTGGTGCTGTCATAACATTGGCATCTGTATATCTAATACAGAATCTTCTTAGGGCTGCTGTACTAAAGCATGAGAAATGAGGTGACTTAAAACAACAAATTTATTGTCTCACAGTTCTAGAGGTGACAGTCTGAAATCGAGGTATTGGCAGGGTCATGTTCCTCCAACGCCTGTGGAGGAGAATTCTTCCTTGCCTCTTCCAACTTCCAGTAGCCCCAGACATTGCTTGGTTTAGGGAAGTGTTACTCCAGTTTCTGCCTTCACGTTCATATCATCATCATCTCCCCTCCGTGTCTGTGGCTTCACATGATATTCTTATATCTGTGTGTCTCTGTCCAAATTTTCCTCTTATAAGAACACCAATTGAACAAAACACCCCGATATTTTTTATTAAATTAGAGCCTGCCATAATAACCTCATTTTAACTTGATTGCATTTGTAAAGATTTTTTTTTTTTTCACACCTATAGCACCTGGTCTTCCTAGATGGTCTCCCATCCAAGTACTAATCAGGCCCGACTCTGCTTAGCTTCCAAAATCAGACAGGATCAGACAGGGAAGCATGGCTGTAGACTAAGAACCTATTTCTAAATAAGGTCACATTTACAAATTCTGGGGGTTAAAGCTTTAACATATCTTTTTGAGAGACAAAATTCAACTCATTAGATCATCTATAAGCTCCATTCACTGCCATGTCGCTAGTACATCTTACAACCCCATTCAGAGTCATAATGGAGGAAGGGAAGCAATTCCATACTCAGTTTGGGCAATGAACACCAATTAGGTCTTGGTTTTCAATGTTCTACTCTTAAACTCATTTAAGCTCTTTTCCAGGAACAGTCTGTCTCTAGAGAGGCTGAGTTAGAAGAACTCTCCATATCTCCAGTATCTTAAACCCAGATGCCCTCTTCTGTCTCAATCTTTGACTTAGGTTAGGGTCCCATGTATAACCCCCATCTCCTTCTACCATTACATAATTTAATTATTATTATTATTTTTTTTACAGATCTTAATTCTGGCTGGAAGTTAACATTCTTTTCAAGGAGCTGTTGTTTTTAGTGCCATGTTGGCCTTCACAGCAGTTGAGTCTGGATCCAGCTGACGTGCTTTTTCTACTCGGTTTTCATAATTTTGATGTAAGAGATTAGGATTTTAAATTATCCACATTTGCTCAACCCCAGTAAGTCAAACTCTAAAGAAGGAAAAGAAATAGTTCTCCTCACTGAGTATCCTGCTATATAAAATTCTAATAGGATCGATTAACAACACAGTAGCAATCACACTTTACTTTTATCTTCCAATGAGTGATATAATACAGTGCTCTCACTAAATGTTTTTTTGATAAACTGCATTCCTCAAGGTTTGAAACAGTCTATTGAAAAATAAAAACAACAACAAACCGTCTTTTTTTTTTTTTTTTCTGATCCTGCTTAAATCATTACCCTAATTTGCTTAGAGCTTTATTGTCTAATGGTGGAAAATATTGTATGGATCCTATTCACAAACCTAATTTCTTCCTCAGACTTTCTTTACAGGCTTAGAGAGATTGAGCAGTATTTCCTTTAATGGTCTCCCCATTCTGACTCCTGAATATTTTATCCATTCTTCTTTCTTATACTACCTGCATTTCATTGCTACATCCTTTCTTTTGAATAGTAAATCCGACACACCTACCTCTGTGCTAGGCTTTGTCTTTCAGAAGGATACTTTTTATTTCTTAAACAAACAAATAACTCTTTCTACCTGTGAAGGTATAAAGCTGAAGTAGACTAAGTTATAAGAGATTTCAACATTCAAATAGGAAAAGCATAGTTTGATGTGGTAATTTAAGTTAATTTAGTTGTAAAAACAAACACATTTTCTCTACAAACATCAATCCTGGTGAAAAGTTAGCATCCCTTCTTTTCAAATAGCTCCAGTTTAGGAACTACAGTGCAGCTGCTTAATAACATATTCATAAGGACTCCCCTGTTTCTATCTTTGTTATTATAAAATGCTTTTGTTTGTGGTTTGTGCAATTGTAAGGCCTATTCACCAGCAGTTTGCAGCACTTGTTACATCCAAACAGCTCTCAAGAGCATTTTGTAATGCCGAGGAGATAGTCAGAGTGGCCCTTAAGAAATATTTTTAAAAACAGAACCGAAAGTTAACCGCAAACACAAATGCCCAGAAACCAGAAGAAAAGTAAATGTCATTTTAAAAATAAAATCATGATATCATTAAAAAATCATTGCCAACATAAAGCATATTGACAATAGAAATGGCCTATTACTATTTTCTTAAAAATCTTCTTCCTCTCTCTCTTATTCTGTTTTTAATAGAATGTTTTAAATATATCTTGTACAGAAAGAGATTCTGATGTTAAGATAAATATGTTAAATATAGAATCATGAACCTGTAGTTTATATAGCTTAAATATTTTCATTTAAATTTATTGCTGTTAATGTTTTCAGTTTACTACATTTCCAAATTTGACTACATTATTACAATTTTTATTTTCTGTATTTAATTGCTTCTCTCTGTTTTCCTCTCAGGTAATCTAGAGATTAACCGTCAGTTAATTAAAATAGATTCAGTGTTGTTTTTGGTTTATAGTAAGCAGTTAATAAAGGTTATTTACTTATTTTTATTTCAAGATCTAATTGTCACCTCATTGGTTATTTAAGTCAGTCTACAGAAACTAATTACCAAAAATAGGGAAAATATGATAAGTACTGCAACTATAAAGATGAGTAAGACGTGGTCACTAAACCCAGTAAGTTCATAATAAAATAAAGGTAGATATATAAAGCAATAAACACAATTAAGTATCATAGGTTCTATTATAATACACATACAACAGAGACATGGAGAAAAGAATCATCTGGCAGTAGAATACTTTTAGCGAGTCTTGACTATCACATCAAGATGAAAACACTGACTAGTTTTTAGGCAAGCAGAAAGGAGAGAAAGGCCATTTCTAGCAGTAGGAACTGCATGCCCAAAAGCATGGAGTTCCAAAAAAGCATAACATATTCGAGAACCTCCAAGCAAGATGACAGTGATGGTATAGGAATTATTTTAGGAGATATGACTGAAAATGTAAGCTATAGGTCGATCAGGAAGAGCCTTGAGCCCAGTTAAGTAAGTTAAACTTTATTCTGTTAGCATTGGGGAGATATTAAAGGAATTTAAGCAAGTAGAAAAAAATGACAAGATTTGCAATTGAAGAAGGTCATTTTGAAAACATTGTAAATGATGGATTGAAAAGAGTTAAGACCATAGACAAGAATCTAGAAGGCTATTATTGCATTCCAGATGAAAGATGCTAAGGCTTTGATCTAAGAACTAAGGCGACACAGTAGATTGGAATGTTAATTTTATGTTATATGAAGAAAGTCTATAGGACCAATGACTTTTCTGTCTGTGGACAGACATTTACAGGAAAACAAACATTAACCCACATTAATAAATGAACTTAGAATTGGAAACACATGTTCTCATATCCAAAACATTTTCTTGCAATAAAAGTCAAATCATAATCAGACTATTGTTCTGGAACCAGAATAAGTGAACCTAAAATAGAACATTTAATAGCTTCAGGCAAGCATAGGCTTGTACCACCATCCTGCCAAAGTTATCAGAATACTTAGAATCCTTGGCTATAACTTTCACCATCCATCTTCACATTAGGTATGGCCTTGCCATTGAAATTGGAATATAAAATATTCTAAGGCCAACTGCTAAGGTGCTTGCCTTTTTTTTTTTTTTTTTAATAGAAAGTGGGTTAGTGAATGCGAGATTTGTCACTTTTATTATTTTTTCCTATGTTTCAATTATGCTTCAATCCACTTTATGATTGATAGTTTTGTTTTTATTTTTTTCACTTCTTTAGTTACTTTGACAATCAGGTTATAATTGAATCTTCCAAACCTTGTTATCTAAATGACACATTAAGGTGACTTTATTTTAGCTGCAAGGGCTATAATATTGTCTGCCCCATAATAATGACCACTGTATTTTAAAATTTCTGGGAAAAAGTTTATTAGGACTATCCTCCTTTTTTCAAATTCTGCCAACTTACTCACTGTTGAAAATTTTGTATGCATTTTTCTCACTGACATTTCTGTGGATTGACTCTGTAAGCAGAAATTAGTTATAGGGGTAAGCTACTTGAACTAAATATAAACCTCCAGTGGATGATGCTTAAACAGCATGTATCCAAAAATACTACAGCCTACAGAAGGAGAAAGGGTTGGTAGAACCAGGCTTTTGATGACTCAAATGAAAATTTGTCCACCTTAATTTTAGCATTATATATTAGACTTTTCATGTAGAAGAACTAGAGGTCCTGTCTCTCACACGAAAAAAGAAAAGAAACATTTATATATATAAAATTATATTTTTGAGATTCTGGTGATTTCTATATTCTAAAAGAGTTATAGATTTTAAAAATTATAATTTTGACAATAAGTCCCCAACATTGTAACTGACAATCTCTATTGATAATTAGAATAGGAGCAGAGAAAAGATAATGGTTTCAGGTGTTCTGTAATAAGATGACTAGCTGAGTCTGAAACTCTGATATGAGAAAGTCATTAACCTTAATTGATGAGATTAGCTTCAGCAATACCACACTGAATAGGGAAACAGAGGCTGGGAACTCTTCTCTCATAAAAAAAAGAAAAGAAGCATTGTAGATAAATAGTGAGAAAAATTGGAGATGAGCCAGGAGAGAATGTTCTCATAGAAACTAGAATAGAGGAATTCAAAAATGGAAAAGATATTGTCATATTGCCACAGAAAAATCAAAATCTATTTCGAAGATTGCTGTGAGAAAAATATATTCAGACACCAATCTAAATGTTTTGTGTATAATAACTATCCTATACAGCAGCTTAATGAGGTTTCTACCTCTATTTCCTAGATGAAGGAACTAAGATTTAGAACAGTTAAGTAATTTAGTCTAAGGTCATACTGTTTGTAAGTGGTGTATTCTAACTTCAAATTAGGTAGTCTGGCTTGAGTGGCTAGAAACCAGGATGTTATCCTGCATCATGGATCAAAGAGGTAATGAGCTGGGCTACCAAGAAAGCACAAATGAAAGGTCTCACAAACATCTATCCTCTGGGCTTTAGAAAAAGAAATAAAAATAGGTGACTATGTTCTTATGTAGAAAAGTATGACGGAACAGAATGGAGCAGTAAATGAATGTAGTTTTTATATGATATCTTAAATTTTCCTATCTTAGGAGATAATGTTGAACAGGAATCATGGAGGAAAATTGAAGGAGAGTATAGGAGACCCTTTGGTAGGGCCCAAAGAAAAGTGAGCAGCTATTCAATTATTCTTGACTAGTAATGTACTTCCGAGCTTCCTGGAAGCTTTTTTTGAGGGTTTTGTTTGTTTGTTTTTTGTTTTTTGGTTTTTTTTTTTTTTGAGTCGGTACAATAATCTGTTTCTTCCTTATTTTCCTCTGTACATCCTCCTTGGGGGCGCCTATACTTTATCAGGTTCTCATGCTCGTTAGTTTCCCTACTTCTGATAGGCTATCAGTTCATAGTTTAAGGCTTGGCCCCCTCAAAGAAAATTTACATGTCACAAAGAAATCCTTACACAAAGGAAAACCTGCAAGTTTACCCAAATAAAAACATCTCTGTAGAGTGAAGGGTATCAAGCTTGGTGTTCAGGGAGGGAGTGTCAACTTCAGCTCAGATCCTTAAGTGTAGGCAACCATCTATGCATCAGACAATTTCTGAATCTAAAAACCACATAACTCATTTATTAATAAGTAAGCTTTTATGTCGCCCTTAATAATGAAACAGAAGTTTCTTCTGATCCATAAATATTTCATTTAGTGATATTTTTGGGGGCTGTCTTTACATTTTCAGGCACAAATTGCACTGATAAAAACTGATTTTTAATTAGCATAATGGGCAGTTGGGAATAGAGGGACAAAATAATGCTAGGAATATCCAGTTTGGAAAACAAATACAAAAAAGGAATCGCCTTAAAACATGGACAAGAAAGCACATATTATAACATTAAATGAGTTAAAGCAGCATTTTCAAGTGCTTAAGCAAGGAAAGCAGATTTTTCTTTTACTCCCTAGTGTTCGGATATGATTCAAATCTGAGGACAGCTCAGCTTCTTCCCTTGGCAGCTCCTCAGTACTCCTCGTGCAGTTTGAATCAGTAATAATGATGCCAGCAAGGATGTGTCTGACATTCTGTGCCCAGACCTTGGTTCACGCTCAGACAATTAAAAGACTCTCCCATCTGGATACCGGTCTCCCTGTTTCATGTCTCTCACAGCATGGTGGCTGAGACCGAGGCTGGGTTCCTCCGGCTTCAGATTTTACCAGAAAAGCCCAAACTAGCCACACCACATGATGTTTGACAAAAATTAGCTCAGCTGGAAATTGCTCCTCACATGTTTTTCAAATGCCCACCCATGGTTCTCTGAGACAGTTTTTCCTTTGTGTCTTCCGGGGATATGGGGGTGGGGGCATAGACTTCAAACCTCAACTAAATAAAAATTCTTCTTCTTTTTTTTTTAATGCACACTCTCATCCAGACTTATCTCCTTATTCTGTGAAAGAACATTATTTGGACCCACTCAGCTCTTTGCTAGTTATCAGACTCTCTTACTTGATTGGATCCCACGTAAAGAATTTTCAATAATTATTTTCTACAGAAATGTTTTTTCTCACTCAATTTTACTACCCCTATAGTATCACTCAAGCATGAACAGAAAAGGAATTGAAAATGAAGAGAATAAAATGTGCTTAAAGAACATTTTGAAAATGTAAATCCACTTTAAGAAATTGTCTGAACCTAAGCTAAAATATTAAAGACATTTAGATTATTGTATTGCTTGCCATAGGTTAGTCTGCCCCGGGCCCTTTACAAAATATGGGTAACATTCCCTTGTGCTGCCTTGTCCATCGGACTTCCTTGGAATTATTATTGTTAACCAATGGAGACATCCTGAGATTGTACCAGCACTAATGCACCAGTTAATCCTGTGATGTATAATTTCTGATTCCAGATCTTTTCATACAATAGTTCACTGAACTCAACTTTCCTTGAGTCCTACAAAAATAATAATGGTTAAGTCAGGATGTTAATCACTAAAACACTTTTAAATTCAAAATAAGATGTAAAGCCTAAAAAAAAAAAAATAGCATAGCATAAACATTTTTGTTGAAGTAGCAGGCATCCTCCCCATGCCTGCTTGATGCATCAATGAAGTCCTGTGGTAAAGCTATCCAGTGGAAGCTGCAGTTAAATAAATGCTTGAAAACAAAAAAAACAGATTCCAAGTGATACCATCTTAACACATCTCCTAATGGCCGGGCTCCTTTTGGCTTATCTGGTTAAGCATCTGCCTGAAACCCACAAAGAAGCCAGTTTGAAGCTCAGCTGCTATAATAAGCAGAAAAGCACATGGATTTTCCAGCTAGCAGATGGGAACTGGCTGATTGAGAGAGACTGATCTAGTGTCTGGCCACCTGTTGGCAGACATACTACTCCTGGCACCACCACCCCCACCCAGCAAATTCAGACAGAAGGGAGACAGGAAGAGAAGTGATTCTTTAAAGGAATAAATGTAAGGGAAACATTTGTTAAGACAAGCATTGCGTGTGGGAGCAGATAGAGTCAGTCAAAGATGTTACTTTGCAACAGCCTGCAGATAAGTCTTTCCAGACTAAAGTGAAGTAAAAATGAACTGTATGTCTACAATATTTCAAATGTGGATTTAAAATGATAACCACAATGGCCTTTTCATAGTGATGTTAGTAGGAGGCCCAAAGTGTTAAGAGGGCTTTTCATTGACATTGCATTGCTACTGTCAAATTAACTTCTGAGTAGCAAGTGAATGAAAGGATCAGACTTTAGGAGAATGTTTGGGTCTTTCTGATTTACTTCCATGGTGATTTAGTGTACTTTTTTTTTTTTCTGACTTTAAGGCACTAGGAACAATTAGCTACACTGAGATTTTTATCATTCTTTTTCAGAGCCCTGAGTTTCTACCTACTTAAACACACACACACACAGAGCAAGGAGTCATTCCCTAGGCACTCTCATCCTTTATTAGGAGCTTACAGAGGCTCCCAATTCAAGTCAGGCTCATAGTTGGAGAGTAAGATCATGCCCAGGGAACTGGGACTCCTAAGAACAAAAGAGGATGTCCCAGCAGTTGCCCCAGCTACTGTAGCCTCATGTTCTAGCCCTTTTGAAGAGGGGGTGAGAATTTCCAAATTGAACAGGACACTATGTAGAGAGGTGCTGGGAAACTGAGGTGATCTTCATTTTAGGGGAGCTTCCCCTACACTCTTCTTTGCAAGTTTCTTCTCCTCAGGTTCCTCTCTGCCTCCCCTCCCCCCCTCAGCTATTTCACCTTCATAAGCTCTGCTGCATCTCTTGAAAAATATGGTTATTCTCTAGAATATGGGCTTCCTCACCCTCATTAGAGTGCTCAAAGTACTGTTTTCTGGGCAGGAGAATCACAGAGACATTTCAAAATAAAAAAAGCTTAGAAAAGAAAGTGAAAAAAAAATCCTAATGCTTCTTTCCTTCAAACCTCTCTGACTACTCGGTATTTTTTTTTGGCACAAAGTGATGAGTCTCTATGGATAGCACTTCTCTTGTATAATCTGCATCATGGTGTCTTGTCAAATTCAATTCAAACCTTTCTTTTTTCTTTTATAACTCTTGCCCAGGACTCATAAAACATTTTATTTTATTTTTAATATACTTTTATTTTTCAATTACAGTTGACATACAATATTGTATTAGTTTCAGGTATATAACACAGTGATTAGACATTTATGTAACTTACAAAGTGATCACTCTGATAAATCCAGCACCCATCTGATACCATATGTAGTTTTTACAATACTACTGACTATATTCCCCATGCTATACTCTACAACCTCATGACTATTTAATAACCATAGTTTGTATCTCCTAATCCCCTCCCACTTCAGCCATTCCCCAATGCCCCCCTAATTGGCAACCATCAGAATTCTGTCTGTATCTATGAGCTTGTTTCTATTTTGTTTGTTTATTTTTCTGTTCTCTAGATTCTACATATAAGTTAAATCATAAGGCATTTGTCTTTCTCTGTCTGACTTATTCCACTCAGCAGAATACCCTCTAGGTTCATCCATGTTGTTGCATATGGCAAGATTTTATTTTTTATGGTTGAGTAATATTCCATTATGTATATGTACCGCCTTATTTTTATCCATTCATCCATTGATGGATACACAAGTTGACTCTATATCTTGGCTATTATAAATAATACTGCAGTGAACATATGGATGCACATGTCTGTTTGAAGTAGTGTTTTCGGTTTCTTTGGATAAATACTCTGAAATAGGATCGCTGAGTCCACTTTGTCTCTTGTTATAGTCTTTGTTTTAGTCTATTTTGTCTGGTATAAGTATTGCTACCCTGACTTTTTTGTTTATTCCATTTTCATGAAATATCTTTTTGCATCCTTTTACTTTCAGTCTGTGTGTGTCTTTTGATCAGAAGTGAGTTTCTTATAGGCAGCATATGTCAGGGTTTGGTTTTCTTATCCATTCAGCAACCCTATATCTTTTAATTGGAGCATTTAATCCATTTCTATTTAATTGCTGATGTGCAGTTCTTTTCCATTTTCTTATTCATAATTTTTATCTTTTTCTTTCCCCCTTATTCTTAAAGAAGTTTCGTTAACATTTCTTGCAATACTATTTCAGTGGTGAACTCCTCTATTTTTTTCTTGTCTGGGAAGCGTTTTATCTGTTCTTCGATTCTAAATGATAATTTTGCTGCGTATAGTAACCTTGGTTGTAGATCTTTGCTTTTCATCACTTTAAATATTCTATGCCAATTTTATCTGGCTTGCAAAGTTTCTTTTGAGAAATCAGCTGACAGTCTTATGGAAACTTGCTTGTAGGTAACTAAGTGCTTTTCTCCTGGTGTTTTTAAGATTCTCTCCTTGTTTTTAACCTTTGTCATTTTAATTATGATGTGTCTTGGTGTGGTCCTCTTTGAGTTCCTCTTGTTTGGGACTCTCTGTGTTTGTATGTCTATTTCCTTCACCAGGTTAGGGAAGTTTTCTGACATTATTTTTCAAAGAGGTTTTTAATTCATTGCTCTTTCTCTTGTTCTATACCTCTGGGATGTGAATGTTTGTATGCCTGATGTTCTTCCAGAGGAACCCTAAACTATTTTCATTTTTTGGAGGGTATTCTTGTTTTCCTTTTTCTTTTCCGATTGGGTGTTCTCTTACTGCATTATCTTCCAAATTGCTGAATCACTCCTCAGCTTCATTTAATCTACTGTTGATTTCCTCTAAAGTATTCTCCATTTCAGTGATTCTTTATTTCTGACTGGTTCTTTCCTTGTTCTTTAGTTTTCTATCTTAATTTTTATGTTTTCTATCTCTTTGTTAAAGTTTTCGCTGAGACCATTGAGCATCCTTATAACCAGTGTTTCAAATCTGGTAGATTACCTGTCTACATTTTATTTAGCTCCCCCCCCCCCCGGGAGCTTTATTCTATTTTTTTTTATTTTGGATATGTTTCTTTGACTCCCCATTCTAGCTTCCTTCCTATATTTGCTTCTATATAATAGTTAGAGCTGCTGTCTCTCCCAGTCTTAGTATGGTGACCTTATGTATTAGCTGTCCTCTGGGACCAGTGATACAGTCCCCCTGGTCACTTGAGCCAGGTGCTCCAAGTGTGTCTGTCTCTTGTGTGGGTCGTGTGTGCCTTCCTGTTGTAGTTGAACCTCGGTTCCTTTTTGCACAACAGTGGGAGAGACTGACTCTCAGGTAATTGTTTGTGAGGACTGGCAGTGACTACAGTGGAAGAGCTGTTGTGCAGGGGTTGAACCTACAGAGCAGGATTTGCCTTAGCAAGGTTCTGATGCCTGTTCAGTCTGCCCTTTGGATGTGTCTTGTGGAGGTAGTTGGGTGTTCTAGTGCGGTCTGAAGCAGGCCACCAGGTGTGTTGGCTTTGGGGTCTCTTGGTGTGGGCTCTATTTCAGTCCAAGGTCAGCCACTGCGTGTGTCCTGCCCCGCGCCACTTGGTATAAGCTTCAAAGTGATCTGCAGGAGTTTGCAACTTGCGCTAGGCTTGTAGGTGCCTGGGAGAGGCTAAGCTGCGAACCGAGTCCAGCTGCTGCTAGTGCCAGGCTTGGGACTACTTATCAGGAAGTACAGGGCACACTGAGGCCAGATTTTGCTCGTTTGGGGTTTATACACCTTTGAGACATTTTAGGAAGGTCCACAGCATGAGTCAAGACAGGCCATTTGTATGGAAAAGCTATTGGAAGTGGTTTAGATGGTTGTAAAAGTTGAGTGGACATGGTCTCGGGGAATCACCAGGGCAGGGTGAACTGTATTAATCAGGTTGATGAAGACTCACCTATGGTGCCCACCTGTGTCTGCATGCTGGGTGAGGGCAGTGTTCAACAAAGGCAGTATGATTTCTGCCAGTACTTCTGTCTGGGAGAAAGCTGCTCTTCCAGGTTTCACCCTGAAGCAGATAATTCTGTTCCTCCTGGATGTTTTTGGCAATTTTCAAGTTGCTGCACCAGTTCTGGAGCACAGAAAGAATGAGTCCATCAACCATAAAGTCTTTGCGTGGGCCCTTTACAAGGAATGTCTTGTACTCCAGCAGCCCTCTGTCTCACTTAGTCATATCTCTGCTCGTTTTCACAGCTATAAGTTGTAGAGACTACTCTTTATGGCACTGAGGCTATGGGCTGAGAGGCCTCATGTGGAGCTAGAAAGCTTCTCTCCTCAGGGAGACCCTAAATATCCCTCCCAATTATATCTGCCAAAGGTGGTTGTGGGACCAGCTTGATTTGCATCTCTGCCCCTCCTACCCATTTTGATGTGGCTTCTTCTGTATGTCCTTAGTTGTAGGACTTCGGTTCAGCTAGACTTTAAGTGATTCTCAGTGATGATTGTTCTGTAATTTAGTTTTAATTTTGATGTGATCATGAAAGGAGGCAAGCATAATATTTACCTACTTTCCCACCTTGACTGGAACCTTCATATAACACATTTTAAAAATTGCACTAAATGTATGCAAAGTAATGGCTTTGAGATGAGAGTAATATATTAGAACTGGAAAGAACAATAAAGATTATTCTATTCCCTTTAGTTTAGGGACATGGAAACTGAAACCAGGTTTTAATTAATTTAACTTGACCAAGATCTTACATCTTATAAGTGGAAATATCAGGACTGTAATACAAATTAAATATTAGTCTTCTTAAGTCATGTTGTCTCCATCAATACTGGAAAGATGGTGAACAGGTTAGCTAGTGAGTCATACTGCAAACTTGTGTGCAATTCCTGCAGCATAGTGCAAAGGAATAAAAAAATTTGATTAGAGGAAAGTATTCTAGGTAAACCACATTTTGGCTCTGCCTCTTACTGTGCTACTTTGGGGCAATTATTTAACCTCTCTGTTCCTCACCTGTAAAATGGAGACAGTAAAAACCACCTGACAAGGATGAACTGAGGATTGATGGGTCCGTGCAGGTGTGGTTCTTACAGTACTTACTCATCTATTGCCACTTATTATTTTTCCCAAAACAGTAACTAAGATATTTTTCTTCATGATTATTTTTTTCTTTCTCTTCAAAATAACACATTCCAGCTCATTTATTTTTCTATATTAGTAGCTCTGCAGGGGTAAATGTTTTTCTACATGTCAGTTGTAAGGTTTTACAAATTAGTACAAACTGCGCTTTTTATAAATGTACTACTTATTACCAAATTGTAGATCACAAATACAGATTTAAAATCAATTTATAATACATACTTGTTCTATCATTAACTTATCATTCTTTAAAATATTAATATGTATTATTTCCATCTTTAATTTTTCAGGCAGAGAATTGCATCCACTTCAACTTTAAATAAATTCTATGAGATAATTTCATAAGGTATTCCATGACATGCTTTGTTTAAATGTGTTCTTGTAATACACTAATATGGTTATTGTATTGGGGGGAAAATTATTGAATTTGACTGTTGGATTTATTTTTCATAAGCCACAATACTTTATTTCTTTTGAATCCAATATCCTCTAGATAGTCACAGATTTTTCTTTCATAACATGTATTCGTTAATATACTAAGAATTGAGAGGAATTTCTAAGCTTGTTCTTCTAATGATGTTTGAAATGGATTACAATGTTTGGCCTCACATATTACCCCAATTCACTGTAACTTTGGCCATAATAAATGGTATTTCCAACTAACATGCTCCCTAAAATGTATAGTACAGAAAACTTGATATTTCAGATCTCTAAACTTTTTAAAATATTCTTTTTATATATTTGTTACAAAAGTAATGTATGTTTAAATTATCATTTGGAAAATCAAGATAAGAATTTTGTTTAAGTCACCTCTTATCCAAAGATAAACACAATTAATATATTTAGTTCACATCTTTTCAATTATATGTATATGTTTGTATATATTTTCCAAGTAATAATAGGATCATACTATAGTAATATTGTTTTTAAATAACAATAATCATAAGTATATTTCCATGGCATTTAAATATTTTTCTATGACATGATTTCAGTTACTACATAATGTCTTATTTTAAAGAAGTCATACTTTAGGCAATTTCCATTTTTTATAGATATACTTTTAATAATAAGTGATAAATCTTAGCCTATATACAGAAGAGTAATCATAACTTGCTTTTATTTATTTATTATGTGCTAGATATTTTACATACATAATCCTTAGTTTCTATACTTTCAAAGTCAGAATTATTACCTTTTTATTATAAAGGAACATATTACAGATTAAATATAACTAGATTTTTGTTTTTTGATTGATCAATGCCAAATACCTAGAAAGTATAGTAGTTAGAATTCAAAACCAGGTCGACTTATGCCAAAGCCTACATTCTTTCTGCTTCATCATTTTTGCTTATAAACTAAATCCCTAGAAGTAAAATAACTATTTCAAAGGAAAAACCCATTCTAAATCATCTCCTATATCATCCCAGCCAGAAAAATTATTTGTATTCTCATCTTATTTAAAAAACTTGGTTTAAAAAAAAATATATCCCTTTTACAAATTACGAAATCCTTATGGTTCATAAAATTCAAAATTATTTTTTTATTACAAAGTTTATTTTATTAAGTTTGTTGCACTTTTAATTAATCACCACATTTTATTAATGTTAATTAACATTCTCTCTTGACTAATGACACTTCTGAAATTTTTCCTATTCTGATCTCTGATAACCTTTTAATAAGTCAAAATTTTACACTATATCAATTACTACTTGGCCAATCATTGATGCAATGACATGGTAACTCAAAAGATTCCTCCTCAAATTTGAAGACGTTGAGTTTCTTTCAATTTTTGAGGCAATTTCTTATTTTATTTATAAAACATGACATATTACACAAAACTATTTGGAAAAATTAAAAATAAGCAGAAACCAAAATAAAGCAAAGATCACTTAGATCCTTAGACCAGCGATAAACAAAACTGATGTTCAGTGTGGCTTTTATAAAATGTGTCATTTTCTTCATAATTATATTGTTCTTAAACTATATTTAATTTCTTATAATGACCAGTAGCTATAGTAAAATGTTGGGGGTGGAGAACAGTTTCTATAGCTATGCATTATTTACCTATATTGCCTAAAATATAAATTGTTTAAAATTAGTAGTTTTTATATTTTAATATAATTTAATTTTAATATTAAAAAGTACACTTATAAATGTGAAAGATACTAATATGTGATTTTCAAAAGCATATTTTTACAAATTCAGGATATTACTATTCTGATGAATACAAGATGTAATAGCCAATCTAAATTAAATTACTTTTTTTAAATTTTTTAATCATTTTTACTCTCCTTTCTCCACATCCTACTGCCATTTAATAAGTTAAATGAATATAGTCAACAAACAAAAATACAAGAAAGAATGTTCTATTTGGACCAAGTGATATAGTTATAAACATATACATTTGTTTTCAATGCTATACTTTCTTAAACTATCTAAATTATTTTAATCATTTGCCTGAAATTTGAATATTTTTCCACCAAGAATGAAATTCCTATTAAAAACCCATTAGTGATACTTTAGTATAATCTCTTGTTCAAGTGTATATATTATTTTAATGCATCATTTTTATTAAAACAACTTCTGTATTCTTTTTTTTTTGTATTAATTCTTGATATTACCAAATGTCATTAACAGAACCATATTTACAGCTCAAATATTAAGACCTTACACAAAATAGACATCTACCTTAAATCTTTCATTAATTATAAGCTTACCTGTTATTTCTTATCTAAATATTCTTTTACTTCCATTCTAATTAACTCACACCAATCTCTCAAACTAAATTGAAAGACACTGCTCTGTTTTAACCCAGACACCATAACTTTGGCACTATACCAGAAGTCAAAATCCCCTCACCATTTCTTCTGTTTCCTTTTAATTCCTCAAAAATAGGGGGAGTTCAATTTGAATGCTCATTTTCACTAAGCCCATGCCAAATTATCAACATCTCGCTATTTCCCTTGCCATTCTTTTCATGCCCCTAATTTTCTGGACATTTATGGAGAAACAGTCTTTCTTAATGAAAAAAATAATTACAAGAAAAGTTCAACTATATGGGCAAAATTTAATACCCTAAACACAGACTATTTCTCAACCAGAAATTTTCTTTCCACCTCGACGAGCCTCATCCTCTCTATTCTATTTTCATTTCTTTCTTTCCTTACTTTTTTATTATATTTCCTATATATTTAAGAATTATATATATCCCAGTATTTTTATTTCCTCCAAATTAATACCTTTAATGTGGTATTGTGTTTAAAACAAACAGAACAAACAAAACTGTGTAATCACTCTTTTCCACAGCCACCGGAGCAAAGGTTATCAGCCTTTGATTTTTTCTTAGAAGCTAGGATATGAATTTGGTTTGAATTCACTTGGCTTAGAGTGTCTCTCTATTAATTTTAGATATTACCAATATTATAATTATTGGTTGTGATGTTGTCTCTCATAGAGCAAGCACCAGATGAATGTTAAAGGGATATTGTGTCATGAAAAAATAATTATTTATTATGACCTTTTGTCTTCTAAGTTCCACATTTCTTTCATACCTAAAAATTGAACTCATGATTTTTTTTTGCTTCCCACTTTTATCCTGAACTAAATAGTGCTAGGAGTTATACCAAATCATAGCTTCCAAAAAATAATATAATTAGAATACATGATTGTTTTCAAATAAGATGAGGCAACTTTAGCACAAAATTTGAGGTGAATGAATACTTATATGCAGTTATTTTTTATTAGTATGTGTCTATGGGTTGATTATTTAAGGAAAAATATTTTAAGAAATATGCTATCAAATTTTTGTAACACAAATTCTTGTGAAACATTTTGGTCAGCTTCTATTATATGATCAAGTTGTGAACATACAAATCTTTTTATTTTCTTCTCTCTTATCCGATAAAGGCCTTATCAGTATTGAACCTTTCCAGTAATCATTTGACTTTTTCTTCCTTTGTTCCTTTCTGGGAAACATGAGAAATAGCCATAACTGGAAGTATTATAAAAATCAACTTACTGCGTCACTTGACCTGATTGCTGTTGACATTTTTGGTGACTTTTAAGTCCACGATGTGAGAATATGTCTTTTTTTATTTTGATTCTAGTGCTCATTTTTATTTTAGGACATTTTCTGGAATGTCCTAGAGGTGATAATTTGAGGAAAGACAAGGGACACTAGATCATGAAATACATTTATAGAGACAATGATAGTTTCCTCTACAGAAATTAAAGATTCATTTCAATTTTTATCAATACCTCTTTCTGGAAGCCATCTAAATAATAATACTCCTATGAAACAAATAGCTTTTAAAAAGTCTAGGCCATCACTCACATAGAAGACAGATACGTATGTAGTTATCCCAAATTGTATTTATTTTACATTTTTCTCTTTGGTCTCTGATACTTATAAATACTTCATTTTCTTTGGGATATTTTTTATAACTGCTCCTGAAGAATATTACTTATTTAGTTATATATTCATGCTCTAATGAACCCCAAAAGTTAAGCAAATTTATATGGGTGCAACATATGAGTAAACTATAATTTTCTTTTTTTTAAACTATGTTTATTGAAGTCCTATAGATTCATTTAAAAAAAATACACATAACCTAATAGAAAAAGGAAGAAATTATATTAGTAGGAGTTCACATATAGAACAGCCAATAAACCTATGAAAAGATATTATCCATTTGTTGTCAGGAGACTATGAACTAAACCAGTAATGAAAGTTTTTTTTTTCCTATAAGCAGATTGGGAAATGTATTACTCCTGGGGAGAGCTGAATTCGAAAAACATTTTGCAAAGCGTTTTTGCAATACCTGTTAAATATATAAAATCTTTGATGAGTTTTGTGAAAGCTTACTATATAAATAAAAATACAAGTAGGCAAGAAGATAGATTCCAAGTTTATGTATTCGAGTACTGTTTCTTCTAGTAAGAATATGCAAACTACCAAAATATACTTCAGTGGAAGACTGAATAAATATGGTAATCCACCCGATGGCTATTACTCAGCTATTACAAGTATTAGATTCACATCTGCTCATCTGGAGGAATAATTCAATAATGTAAAAACAACAACAACAACAAAGCGATAATACCAACAACAATAAAATACAATTCTTCTATACATATATATATCCATATATTTTTATATGAGCATAAAGAAATAGTGGAAAGGGTAACTCAAGTGATGTGGGCAGTGGAAGAAAGAAGAGTGGAAGAAACTAAATTTTGCTTGATACATTTTTTCCATTGTTTTACCAGTTGAGCATTCTTTACTCTAAATAGAAAATGGTAAAAATCATTAATAGAAACACACACAGAGAAACAGTCACCTACGTACAGATCCCTTCTACTAAAATGCTGTAGATAGGCAGGCACCAAAGTTATCTAATTGCAGAGGCTTCATGTATAAAGGCACTGAGACCCCTACCCTTCACGTCTTTAAGTAAAGCACGATCTTCAGTGTTTGTGAAAAATGACAGATATATGAATATCCTCTGAATACCTGAGTATTATCTAAAGATTAGAAGAAGAGTTTTGTTTTGTTTTGTTTTGTTTTGTTTTGTTTTTAATGCAAGTAAAACCACAGGAGTGGATTCTTCAGGATTCTGACATATTAGGGCTTGCGGCTTGTCTGTTGGAACAGAGGAATTGAAAATCTTGTTTGGTGTTGGTTTTAGTGGTCTGGAACAAAGAAGTGGTTGATTTAGCAAATGACCATACACCTTTTGGGAGAGAAGGGTATTTTGCACTATTATCAGTAGTTTTCTACAATTTATTTGCATGAAAAACACTTAGTAAACTTAAATCATTTCATCATAACATTTTCACATCAGTTTTGACAGATAATTAATTTTTAACAAATATATAGTTTTGCTTAATAACTCTTCCTGAAGAACAAAGTTCTCTGGTCTTAGAAAAACAACAAAAAAATTCTGTATTTTAGAGAATTATCTCCAAATTTTATATTATTTAAAATAAAATTGTATTTATATTTTAAGTAACATACATTAATCCAAATTAAAAACAAGTTTTTAAATAAATTAGCTTGAAATTAATGAAACTAGGCAACATATTGACAAATGAAGAAAATTGAATATCTTAAAGAACTCTGACTAAATTTAGTCTTGTTACAGGGGCTTTTTATAATCTTCCTGATGGTTAAGAACCAATAGCACTAACAACCATTATTAATAAATTAATATTAACAGCAGTTTATCTAAAGCTAAGAATCTTAGATACTTATTTAAGAAAATAGAGCACTGATGACATTAAATGATTATTTTATCATGTTTCAAAGATAAATCATGCAAATTTTGCAATAAAGGCAGAAGGAAAAAATTGGGGGTAAATAAAGAAACAATGCAAAACACATTAACGAGACTCCTTGAAGATTTATTTATATTTAGTTTCAGCATTCTCTTTGCTTGTGCAGTATAAGAGGTAAATATTGGGTGTAGCCTGATGCCAATACATGATTGAATAGGTTTAGGATAAAAATGGAGAGTGAGGCTAAAAAAGAAAAAAAAAATGTTGTTTTTAAACAACACAATGAATGTTGATGTGTTTTGGATTCCCACCTGAAAGAGCATATAGAAGTCATTCTTTATCTTTGAGTGATGGCAGGGTAGAAGTTAATCATTTAACAAATTCATTTGTCTTTATTATGATAACTGAAGACATGTTCAGTAAAATATGCAAGTGCTGCTGTTGTTGTAAGCGTTATGTTAACTAAAGAAAAGATAATGTAACCTTGTGTATAGATAAGTACAGTTCTAGCAGAAGAAAATTCTGGGTGTGATAGCCAGTCCGCACCCTGTATGTCTAAACAATCAATATATCCTCACTAGAGAGAATGTGTCAAGAGATAATTCATTTGATTATCTTTCAGTGATCTTAATGTGATAATTAAAATTGTAAATTCACAGACATGTATTATCAAGCAAGAGAAATATACTGCAAATAGTCTTTTTACTCACCATTTATTATTATTATTCATGTGAGAGAGAGGAGAAATAAATGTATTTAAAGCCCTGAATGATGTATAGTTCATAATAACAATTGACTGATTTAGTAAGTATTTGTCCAGCCAACCACAACAAAATCAACAATTTGAAGCCAAAATTATGACAAAGGCAGCAATGACAATGAAGCTTGAGAGGTGGTAAAGAGATCATAGATATTATAAGTTATATGACAGTAGCCATTTAACACATGATTAGAATTAGTAATGATGCTAAAATAAGGAAGGACATAATTAGCCATTTCTCCATACTTAAAAAATCTTTGGCTAAAAAGTTCGTGAAAAGGAGCAGTAAACGGTGCGAGATGGTCAATTAGAGGCATTTTATGTCCACTATGTGATAAAAGCAACCTTATCATTTAGAAACAACTTAATAATGCCAACAATGGTAGTTTTAAAAATGTTATACTATATTTTTTCTTCCTATTTTCAGGCCATCTCTCTTCAGTAAAGTAGTTTACAAGCAGTTTTTTCTTTCTTTTTTTAAATATGTGCTATTGCCAGTTGTATCGATGCATTTATGTAAACTAAGGTTCTAGGAAAACTGTAGTATGAAGCAGAGTAAAGAATTTGTCAAAAATTGCCCCTAATCTTTGGTAACAGTTCTCTTTCACCTAGAACAATTTTCTAAAATGTACCTGTTCAGCATTGGAATAAAAGTGTGTGTGTGTGTGTGTGTGTGTGCGTGTGTGTGTGTATGTATGTATGTGTATATGTATATACACACGCACATACACATACATACATTTACATACATACATACACACATACATACATACGTGTGTGTGTTATATATGCATGTATATATCAAGTAGATTGTACTTTTTTGTTTATATAAGTAAGGTGGAAAATTTTTATACAGCAATATACTGCGGAAATGAATGTAAATTTTATGTGAAGATATCAAATAATTTATTTTCTAAATATTCACTTATTTTTTATCTAGTTTTTTCTCTTCTCCAATCCAAAATCACTGAGTCTCATACTTTTAGGCATATGTTGGTAAATGTTTGAAAATAGAGACGTAATCCTTATCCAACCTTTTATAATGAGCAAAGTGAAACCCACAGAGGCAAAGTGATTGATCTAAGACCTTACAATTAGCTAGTTGCTGAGTTGAAACCCTTTTACATGTTTACTGACGTGCCTGCGTATCTTATTACATTTTTATTTTCTCTTTCTCTTGACATGAAGAGTAACTGGTAAAGCCATATGAATTTTCCAAAAGGCAAAATTTTAAATTAAGGAGTTATTGAATAATGTGCCAAGAAACAGTAAGAAAGAAATGAGATTGCTTCAAGGTTAGTCAATTCTTAAAAGTGTTGCTCTTAAACCCACTTTAAAACTGCTCAACTCTTCCACAACACTTGTATATCCTTGTATAATTAGACTTAATGTTAGAGATAATAATCATATCTGCCTAAGGCGATATTGAGCAAGCCTTTCTTCTGACTGACATGTTTACTCATAAAAACTCAAGAAAATCTTGGAAAAATGAAAGTTTCTTTTATTAAAGTCACTTGAAGTTTCATTAAATTTGCTTTAATTTCTTTAGAACCCCAGGCAAAATACCTAGTACTTATATTTAGAATTTTCAGTATAATACATATATTTACCCTTTAGTTGTTGACAAACTTAATCTCTTGGAATTTTTTTGTTGTTATTGTTTTTACTGTTCCAACCTCAACTTTCTTCTAAAACAGATAGGCAAATTTGTTGAATTTTTCTTTCTAGAACTAATCGATAGGATGTCAAATATTTTGTCAGTTCTTATAAAGATTTTTTATTTTCTTTCTCTGCTCTACTAGACTAATGTTTTGAGTATCTATGAATGTGCCCTTTCTCCTATTTCTGACCCTTTCACACCATTACTACAGCAGATACAACACTGTTTTGATATTTTGGACCTTCCTTATCCATGATTCTGTACTTTTGATTCCAAATCTCAGCCCACACCATGGGATTGAAAACAAATACTTTAATAAATGTCACTGAGTACCTGAGGGAAAAAAATAAAATCTTTACAAATGTTAGAATTGCTACAGATGTGCAAGATCATTCCTAGATGAAATCTGTGACTCTGCCCAAGGGAACTTAGAGGAGGTGTTTGTAATTGGGGGTTAGGGGAAGCATTCTTCTTTTGAATGTATACTTAGTGCCATGCACTAAGCTGAGCACATTAAATAAGGATCTTGTATCTGAGAAACGTGGGTTAAGTTATCGCCAAATCAGTCAAGCAAGGAAAAGAACAGCCAAGATAGGGCATGGAAAAAAGTGCCCATCAACCTGAGGTCTAGTAAGTAAAAGGAGAGGAAACTACCCCTTGGCAATTCTGAAGTATACTGTTAATGCTGTATTGTTTCTCCCTTCACCCTGAAAATTTCTAGAAGTATGCATTGTCACTTCTTTCTCTGACCATTTGCAGTCTTCCCCCAAAATGCATAACTGGACTCATGACTCATAAGCTCTAGTAATTTCTTAGACTAACTGCTCTCCACACTTTATTTATTTTTTGTTTTACACACACACACACACACACACACACACACACACATACATACATATATAATTTTCCATTACAGTCGACATACAATATTATCTTAGTTTTGGGTGTACAACATAGTGATTAGATATTTATATAACTTATGAAGTTATAACCTAGGTAAATCTAGTACCTATCTGATACCATTTATAGTTATTACAGTATTATGCTATACTTTATATCTCCATGACTATTTTGTAACTACCAATTTGTACTTCTTAATCCCTTCCTCTCTTTTACTCATGTCCCCAACTGCCCCGCCCCTCTGCAACTGGCAACCATCAAAATGTTCTCTCTATTTATGAGTTTGTTTACTTTGTTTATTTGTTCTTTAGAATCCACATATAACAGAAAAATCATTTGGCAATTGTCTTTGTCTGACTTACTCAGCTCAGCACATTACCCTCTAGGTCCATCCATGTTGTTGCACATGGCAAGATTTTATTTTTTATGGCTGAGTAATATTTCATTGTATATATGTTCCACTTCTTTATCCATTCATACATTGATGGACATCCAAGATGGTTCAGTATCTTGGTTATTGTAAATAGTCCTACAATGAACATATGGATGAACATGTCCTTTCAAAGTAGTGCTTTGAGTTTCTTTGGATAAATACCCCAGAATGGATTTCTGGGTTCTTCTTTGTCTCTTGTTATAGCTTTTATTTTAAAGTCTATTTCGTCTGCTGTATATGTTGCTATCCTCACTTTTTTGTTTATTGTTTCCTTCTTCATAGAACAATTTTTTTTTTGTTACTTTTAGTCTATCTCTGTTTCCATCTTTTATAGGCAGCATATGTGAGGGTTTGTTTTCTCATTCAGCTACCTTGTGTTTTTTAATTGGAACATTTAATTCATTTATATTTTAAGTAATTATTGATAGATATGTAGTTATTGCCATTTTATAATTCATATTTTTTATCTTTTTCTTTCCCTCTTAAAGAAGTCCCATTAACATTTCTTTGAAATACTAATTTGATAGTGATGAACTCCCTTAGCTTTTTCTTGTCTGAGAAGCCCTTTATTTGTCATCTAATTCTAAATGGTAGTTTTGTTGGGTGGAGTAACCTCGGTTGTAGGTCCTTTTAATCATTTTGAATATTTAATGCCAGTCCCTCTGGCCTGCAGTTTCTTTTGTTTGTGAGGACTGGCCATGATTACAGTGGAGGAGCTGTTGTGCAGGGACTGACCCTACAGAATAGGATTTGCTTTAGCAGGGTTCTGATGCCTGCTCAGTCCGCCCTTCGGGTGTGTTTTTTGTGGAGGTAATTGGATGGTGCTTGGTGTGGTCTGAAGCTGGCCACCAGGCGTGTTTGTTCTGGAACCTCTTGGGAGGCACTTTGTTGCAGACCAAATTGCAGGCCAAAAGCTGTTCCCTGTGTCTTGCCTGGGGCCACTCGGTATGAGATACAAAGTGATCTAAAGACAGTTGCCACTTATGGTGCACTTGGGGTGCCTTGGAGATGCTAAGCTGCAACTTGAGGCTGGCTGACTCTGATTGTATGGCTTGGGACAGTTTAGCAAGAGGTACAGTGCACATAGAAGCCAGATGCTTCTCATTTAGGATTTGTGAACCTTTGAAACTTTTAGGAAAGTCTACAGCATGAACTAAGACAAGCTGTATGGAAAAACAACAACAACAACAACAACAACAACAACAACAACAACAACAACAAAACACTGAAAGAAGCTCGTATGGGCCTGAAAGTTGGGTGGGGTGGGGGTCTCAGATAATAACAGGGCAAGGCAAGTGCTGTTAGCCAGTTTGACAGAGACTCAGTTATGGCATCCACCTACCTCTTCATGCCAAGTGGGGCTCAGCAAATGCACAATGGCCTCTGCCAGCATTTAAATTGGAAAGAAATTTGTCCCTCTAGTCCTCACCCCGAAGCTAGACTATTCAGATCCTTTTGGTATGTCCCTGGCACCTTTCAAACTGCTGCCCCAGTGCCGTAGCTCAAAGTGAGTAAATCCTTTTGCTAGTAAGTCCTAGTGCAGACCCGTTAAAAGGAAAGCCTGATGGCTCTCCACTACACTCAGCCACAATCTCTCTGGTTTTCACAGCCATAAATTGTAGGGGCTTCTCTTTCTGGCGCTGAAGCCTTGGGCTAGGGTGCCTGGTGTGGGGCTGGGAAGCCTTGCTCCTCAGAGGGTACCTCTGTAGCTGAGATAGCCCTCCCAGTTATTAACAGCCACATATGGGTGTGGGACTAACCAATTTCTCTTCCCCACCTGTTCTACCATTCTCCACATGTCTTCTTATTTATAGGACTTTCCTTCAGCTAGACTTTAAGCAATTCTCAATGTTCATTGTTCTGCAATTTAGTTTCAATTTTGATGTTGTCATGAGAGAAGGCAAGCATAGCATTTACCTACTCCACAATCTTGACCAGAAAACCCCATTACAAAAATTTAGCCTGCAACATAGTGTCTATTTTCTTTACATAGCACTGGCAGGAGTAATAATATCAGCACATACTCCTTTACTTTTTTATTTCATCTTCTTCACTTTCAACTATACTTGGATGTTGTCCAAAGAGGCAAGAATTACTTGTTCCCTGTTTCTCATAGAGGGGGCCAGGTAATTACACCCTTGTTTCAACATTAGGCATCGTATATCCCTTCCTTAAAGCCTTTATTTTAAAATTGAAGTAAATTATTACCATTTTCAATATTAGCAATAGCTCATATTATTTTGCTTATAATTTATAGTGAATAAATATTCCAAAAATGAATTGAATTTAATATTTCTGTCCCATAACCTGGGACAGATGTGTTGATCTGCATCTCCTTTAGAGAGAGCAGCTGCCCTCAGTCCTAAACCGAGGTGGCATTTAGCTCCTACCAACTTTTTTTATTGACAGTCTCAAAAGTCTCAGCCCTAGATTGAATCAGCTATAACTGCTGCTTTCATTTAAGATACATTGAGTTATATTAGAAAGCCAAGGTGGCATGAGCTGATGCTGCTACTAAGTGTAGCATCTGGTATTTGAAAATCACCAGAGCTCTGCCACTGGATCAGCCAATGCAACACTATAGATCAACTTGAAATGCTCTATAAGAAAAACACATTTTCAACCAGAAAGAGCAATATTTGACATAAAACCAATCATTCAAGTACACTAACATTATCCATCCCAACACATTTGACTTTTCAGCAACTCAAATTTAAAAGGGACTGTTTTAGTCCTGAATAATATTAATACTTGATAAATATTTACAAATTAGTTGCTGGGAGAAAATTGCTTTCTGGGCTATTAAGATAGAGAAGGCTCTTTGGGGTTGGTACTGGCCAGAGATTAATTCTTATTGACATTTATATCATACCTCTGAGCTTTAGGAGAATAAAAATGGAATCAAATCAGGTCAACCAAGTACAAATGAGAAGATATTGCTGAGAACTGCATGAACACCTAAACACCTAAAACCCAAATTAAACACAAGCAACTCTGGATGGCAACCCCACCTGTGAATCATGCTGAGGGAGAAAATAAAGAGGGTTTATTTAGAAAGTCTGGGCAGTAGGAAAGTAGGGGCCAAAAGCTTCAAGATTGCTAATTTATTTTGCTAAGGAGCTCATCAAGACTAGTAGACACAGGAAAGGTTTCAGACTGTCTCATGAAGTGGCTTCCAATCAATTGAAAAGCTAGACATATTAGTCTAGAATCAGAACGTTACTGCTTTTAGTCACTGAAACATTACTGAGCACAGCATGCTATAGAAAGATCGCAGGCCACCAAAATTGCTTGGCTTTAGCAGGTTTTATAGCTTTTTCAAATGACAAAAACATATGCAGAACAGTATCCTTTCAAGCAAGTTTCTGTTAGCTGATCACCTTAAATTGCAATTTAAAACTTTGTTGCTGAAATAGTTTATTTTCCTCTTGATCCTTCCTGAAACTCTACTTTATTACTTTAAATGATGTATTTCTCACCAAGCATCATATTCATACTGGAGTTCTAGCACTAAAACAAAAGTCATTTCCTTGGGGAAAAAAATACATATTGTCACTTTTGCAAATAATAAAAAAAAATCATTAAAACACCAGCATCTGTGACTCTCAAAAGTAAAATAAAATATAAAGCTTTCCAAGGCATAAAAATACCTGTTCTTCAAATTATAGAATTTGAACACTACAATTTTGCTGCTGAGGCTGTTGAACATTTTAAGGAGTGCTTCTAATCCCCTTTATAGCCCTGTACTGAATACAGAAACACTGTTCTCTCATGAGACAGTTATCTTAGAAGTGTTAAAAAGTGTTAGCTGGCTTTTGCAAGATTATGGAGAACCTTGTGAACTTCTTTCATTATTTTGTATCCTACCCCAAAGAGACGTGTGTTTTATCAGCATTGTTGAGGGATGATATATAATGCTAACCCAGATTCCTGTCACTAGAGGTTAGATGAGTTCTACCTGAATTTAAATTTTTTAACTTTTGACTATCAAGTAAATAGTCCTTGACTTCCTCTGTAGCCCCACATAGAAAGTGAACTACATTTTTGGTAAGCTATGTTAGCAAACACAGTCTTAGAAGCAAAAACTAGTTTTTTGTTTCAGTAGTATTCTGAGATAGGCATAAGTGAAGAAACCATGGAAAGTGTTGACTTTGATATTCATTGTGAGTCAGACGAGAATAATGCCTCTGAAGTAACCTACTAGTCTGTTTTGTTCACTATTATAGATAGAGAACGTGATTCCTAAAACAAACATGAGTCATACTAGGTCAGTATTATTGATCTCACTGAACCTGTTAGAGAATGAATGGGGAAAAAAGTATAAAACAAAAACTATAATCAAAATGCTTTAGCTTTTTTGGAATTATGTATTTTGTATTTTATTCAAGCTTGTTGAGGCTTCTTACTGCTTCTCCAAGTTACAAAAAAAAAAAATCTTTACATACATCTGAACCCACCACATTTTTCTTCATATATCCAGTCTTTACTCTGATTCTAAAAAGTAAACATCCATTTCATTCTCTGCTAATATTTTGGATAGTTTGAGCCCTATCCCAGTTTGTCTGTCTGAAAGCAATTCTCACCTTCCTCTGCTCCAACTCTGATCCCTTCTCTAAATATAGCTTCCTGTCACGTCATGGGTTTCTAACAGTCTCTGCCTAACACAGCTTGTCTGAAGCCTGACTTGGAAGTCTCACTGAAGAAAGAAAAGTATAAATGAATAGGTATATTCAGATTGAAAAAAAAGAAATCGGCAAATAAAAAGACATTTTTACCTTTATATATACACTTTCAAAACCTAAATAAAGACTCAAAGCACAGAAATAAACTGCCTAGACAGACAAGCCACTTCAAGATTAACTTAAAAAAAAAAAAAAAAAGCATTTAAAGCAAAATAAGCAACATCACTCATCAAAAGAGTACATTATGTTGTAAATAGTAGTGGTCATTAGTAATAACATTCATTGATCTCTCCATTCATCTATTTATCCATCAGATGCCTGTTAAGAACAATTTTTCATGTTATTCTATTTTCACTTTCATTTGTATCCAAATATAACTTCGATCCAAAAACAAATATCACATACTTAGTATAGTCATTCATATTTAGGGTTGATTTACACTTAGTCTGAATTTTACCTCCTTTGTCCTAACTTTATTTTAATCTTAGAGGATTCTATAAGTTCGAATATGTAGTTGCAGATCAAAAAAAGGAAGGAAAGGTACAGAAATAAGCTTAGAGGAATAAGAATAGAGATAAATAGGCCATAGCACTCCAGCAAGAAATATCATTGCTCTGTGTTAAAGAAAGGAAATAAGATAAGAAGTCACCATTAACAAACAATGTCTGGGCACCAAGTCTGGGTACTAAATCTTCATAGTTTATGATGCTAAGATGAAAAAGACATGGCATATGGCTGAGAAGGATCAATTAATAATTTGATTAATCTTCAATGTAGAATAAAACAAAACTATCATTTATAATTGCATCATTAAATATTTTTACCCAATGATTCATAAGAATATGAATGATGTAAGTTTATTTGAAATAAAGATTCTATTCCATTTTTATTTAATTTATTTTTTTCTGTTCTAATATCATAGCAATTTACTAATTTTAACCAGTAACTGCTCACAAAAGGCTTTCTACATTAGAGTTGAGTTTTACTGAATTTGAACCTGATATGACATTAACACTGTTGTTTAACAGATATAGCATGTATTATGTTATATTATACTCATTGTCTGTACATTAGCCTTACCGTTTCCTCAAATGTACTTTGAAAGTATTTAAAGAAGTATTCAGTTGGATAAAATTTATGTTAATTTCACTAATAGCTTTCTCACTGAATTGAAACAATATTTTAAAATGTACACAAACTTAAGAATGACTTGGCTATTTTACAAACTGGATTTAGGACCTCAAAAAGATTTAGAATCAATTAAAGCTGGATTAGATTCAGCCTCTTTTTTTTAGGACTGAGGATTTCTCTGCATTATTTGATGCTTAGGAAGACTGTTTAAAGAATTAATATGAAAACATATTTTTAAAGAATGTTAATAATGGGATCTGTTTTTATATGTCCAAATAGAATTAGAATACCGGTCTAATGTATTCGATAACTACCTTGAAGATATACAAGAATAATGATAGCTAACACTTACTGACCCCTACTATGAGCAAGCAACTCTGTTATGGGATTTACGTACATCATCTAATTTTATCTTTATTATATCACAATAAGGTAAGTACCACTATTATGCCCATTTTATGAGAGTAATGAAATATAAAGGGATGCCAGTGGTGGCTTCCTCAGGATAATACAGCCAGTTCTTTGTGCTGAAGAGAATATAATCTGTATTTGATACAGTCGTGCATTTTTTAAATAGTAATTAGGTCTGTAGCATTTTTAAATAACAGTCTATTAAAAGAAAAAATGTGCTATTTTAGGGCTTTAAGCAAACTATATAATTCCCAGAGTCTTAAATTTTCTGTTTATAAATTTTCTAAGTTCCAGTTGGCATCACATTGAAAAGTAGTGTTTCCAAATAGAAAAACTTACTCTTCACATTAATTGTAATAAATTGAATATAAACACTATACATATGTACTTTATTTTCAAGTGAATTTGGCAATTCTAAGTTTTTGAGTGGGTGGGGTAAGCAATCTTGTTTTTTTTTTTTTTAATTTTTTAATTTTTATATGAATTCAAAGAAACTAATTAGAGATCAGGAATGAGAGGTTAAGAATAATTCCCAGATCATCCTGGAATAGACAGTCAATTACATCAGCTAGGTATAAATACAGTATAGAATATATTTTCTCGGCTTAATCTAGGAACTTCTATGATGGGAAATTTAGCAACCAAAAAAATTAATGCAATGGGGAGAATGATTTTTCTTAACTTGGCTGATAGTTCGTTGATATAGGATAGATAAAAGTGATCATTAGAACAAGTCAATCTTACCTTTGCTAAGCTCTCATGAATTAATGAATTTCCAGATGACCTCTTTGTAGCCCTATTCAAAAGTGACTTTCAGATTAATTTCACCTATTCTGTAAGCTACATTTGTGGTTCTAAGCCTGAGCTGGAAATCTTTTGACTGTATTTCATTTTCTCTTTTATATCTGAATCTATGACTCTAAATAATTCCCAGTTAAGCTCTATTCTAGAAAGCATAAGTACTTACTCAGTGATATAGATATTTTTGCGATGTTCATAATGTCTCTTGCTCTGGCTGTTTCAGAGCTAAACTATTTTAACCCTTGTAGCTGAAACAACAGATGATGCAATTGAGTGTAAAAAACTGATCCTAAAATATTTTACATTTCCATGTTCAGAGGCCCAGTGGAATTCTATAATTTACTGTACAATTACCGGGTAGCTGAACATTGCTGTTTAATCATCGAAGGTGTTTTGTTAAAAGAAATAAAGATGGTTGTAGTTTTCTAACAGAATTGTCCCTTCTAGGTTTTCCCAATCAATAATAAGCATTCGTCTCCCTAGTTATATATAATAGACAATGCAGAAAAGAATTTTGAAAAAGAAAAACCTGACTTCTTTTGAGAGGAATAGAGAATTGGAAAATAGTTAATAAGTTACAAAGGATTGTAATAGTAATGTAAGAATAATAATATTCAATTTGAATTTTAGAAATGTTATTAATGCGAAAGCAATGCCGGTCTTATTGAAAACTATCAAATTGCCAGAATTTGCCTTTTAGCCTTTAGCAACTTTTTCTCTTGTATTTTTGGGCCTCTTACCTCAACATACCACATGCTTTGATGGCTGCATGGCTTTCCACTTCATTCATAACTTACTAATAAGTCTTAATACTTTTCCATCCATGTACCTATCAGCAAGCAAGGGAGCCTTAAAGCAAGACTCCTGTTTTGAGAATCCAAAAGATACTTTAAGAAATCACTAGTAATTTCTCAGTATCTCCACAAAATGTATTCCTGCCAACTTGTAACCAGACCATAGTTGAGATGAGAACAATCTGTCCCAGAGTACTTTCTCCAAAAGGAACCAATTTTGAAGAGTTTTTAAAAGTTATATGTTGATAGAATGACATACTAGCTTTCTAATTCTGCCATAATAACTATAAACTGGGTGACTTAAACAACACAAATTTATTTTTTCACAATTCTGGAGACCAGAAGTATAAGATCAAGGTGTTGGCAGATATGTTTTCTTCTGAGGCCCTGTTTCTTTGCTTGCAGACAGCTGATTCTTACTGTGTTCTCACATGGTCTTTTCTCTGTATATACAGACCTCCAGTGTTTTTAAAATTTTGTGTGTGTGTCTGTGATTATATTCTCCATGAGTGCGTCCATTAACACACACCCTGCCCTCTGGTCCTGCTATACCTGAAGATAGAACCTAACTCTTACTATTGATTGTTTGACCCCTGTTAAAACCTGTGATCTTTCTGGCATCCTGAAAAGATCTGTATTACCTTTTGCTCCTATGATATAATCCATAAAACAAGGCATTACAGAAATGAGAAGCTAACATATTTTATATTTTACATAAACTTTTTTTTTGAGCAGAAATGGTTATTTATTCTGAGAAATATTACAGAAACTTGTCAAAAATAATCAGATAAGCCTTTTCTCCCATTTACCTTCTCATTTTCTTAACATTGGCCTTCTGAAAGTTACCTAAATTAACATGACAATTAGATGGCACTTTTCTTCAATATTTCAAAATTGCTGATTAAAGGAACACAAAGATTACTATAAGTGTAAAAAATTCTCTGGCATCTATTGGGAGATTTTCAATTTAAAAATATTTGAGTATACAAATAAAACATCCAGAACAATGCATATTATGTTGTTGAGTCTTAATAAATATGTTACTGAGTGAGTCCGTCAGGCCGTATCCTGTACTTCTAGGATACTTTACACCTGCCTCTGTTTTAACATTCATTGCATTGTAAAATAATCATGCATTCTCTTGTTAGTACCCCTAACTAAACTACACACTTGGTTTATTTATGTATCCATAGTATATAACAAATTGTTTGATATATGACAGACACTGAAAATATATTTCTTGACCAAGAGACATGAGAATGTGTATTTACAACAGCAGTGCTGACACAACTAGCTTTCCATGGCCCTGTACATGTGGTAGTTGAAAGAATGTCTCCAGAAACTTGACACAACTTTTCTCTAGTGCCTCAAATCCCTTAAGCAGTGTTTCTAACATTGGTGGTGGGTCTGAAGGAGCAACTGTTTCCAGGAAGAATAATACTATAATGTAAATTCACATTGCAGAATAGATAATTGATACCAGATTCTTTCTAGAAGTGGATTTCGATGACTCAATTTGGGGGAGCTGAGAATGGGTGGTATGACTTTTTGTGCCCAGTCATCGATTGTTCAGGATGTGGAGTAGGAAGGAGAGATCCTTGATAGGTTTTTGCCTTTGCCTTTCTTACTGTTACTGTAAGATTTAGTTTGGATGAAGTCTAGTTATGATATATATCTATATGAATAGAGGATATAGAGATAGAGATATAGATATATAGATAAAGATATATGAGATAGTGAGCAGTAAACAAAATTGTCACCAATTTCAGAAGTCTAAAATTATATTTTTTTAATGCAAATGCATTTAAATTGTACTGATTGTCCTGATGCTGGAGGTTCTTGGAACAGTGCTGAAACTGGTAAAGTCTTGGTTAAACTGGGAAGGGTTGATCATCTTACATACAGGGTTTTTCTCATTTAAACCCTATGAGGAAATATGATTATCTCTGTAAAAGATGAAGAAACTGACATTCAAGGAGATAAATTCACTTGCTCAATGTTACAAGCTAATAAACAGTAGAACCTGGGGTTCAAGCCTACATTTCCCTGACTGTACAGAGGTCATTAAAGTGTTTAAATACAGTAGTTCTAGAGTCACTCTACCTGGGCTTAAATATTGGCACAACCATTTACCAGACACATGGCTTTAGGGATGTTATTTAACATCTATGCCTCAGTTGTCCCAGTAAATTGAGGTTATTAGTGTATTTTCTCATAAGTTGTAAAAATTAAATGAGATAGTTTATGTAATGGGTTTAGATCAGCATTTGGCACAGAGTATAGTTAAAAGTATATTACCCTTCCACAACATAACCAGTATTCAAAATATAGCTTTAAGAAGAGAGAATATAAAGAGTTCAATTTTTTTGTCCTTTGAGTTTAGTCATCTAGTAGGTACTAAATGATAATGTTCAATAGGTCACTGAAAATATAAATTTAGAGTTCATATGAGCAGCCTGAAATAAATATTTCCCATTATGCCAAATAATGGTTGATGGCATAGCAAGCTATGAGTGGAACCTTTAGTAGATATACGAGAAGGGCATGTGGTGAGAGGAGACCAGTAAAGTCAGGAAGAAAGTATTAATTAGATGCTTTCAGGTATCTACCTTGGGATGACTGCTAAGCTTATTTTTAACAAGGGAGATAAATTTCAAGCTCAATATGCATTATGCATGTTACTTAATGCCTAGGGGATGAAGAGGTGGGCTGAAACTTGGGTAGCAATGAGAAGAAAGAATCAATTGAACTTATATGGTTTTCTGATGGCCTTAAGAAAAGTTTAAAGCTTACATTTAAAATTTAAAAACCTAGAGGGTTTTATGTGTTACATTGGAAATAAATGAATTAGGTAATAAGATAATACGTCTTTGATGATTCAGAAGAGACTTTAAAATATTATGTGATTTTTTTTTTTTAACCACTCATGATGAACTTAGAAATTCTGGTTAATAAAGCATTTTAACCAAAGCCATTTTGAATAAGAGAAAGGTCAGTAAATCAAACAGAACAAAAACAAAATGGAATAAAACTTCAACACATCATGACACTATGTGTGCTTTCAAGAATATTCCTTATTTAAGCATTCATGCAAATAAGTCATTCACCAAGAACATTATATTACTTAACAATTCTTCAAGTTCACTATTTTTCATTTTTCTCATTAAAAAGGATTACTTACTTGGATGGATTATTTTTAATTAAATCTGAGTTTCTGCCATTAAGCTATATGCAAAATCTTTCATCAGAATTGCCTGGATGGGAGGTGTGGAGAAATCAGCAAAACTCGGAGGAGGAAATGTTAACAAGTGGTAGAATGAGAGTGGCAATTTCAAACATTCTTTGTAATGAGAGATTTTATTACATCAGAGTATATCAGGTTAGTTTAGGAAGAACGCTTTGGGGAAATTGAGTAACTACCTGAAACTAACATAATCAGCTCATTTGCAAGTGAGAAAGGCAAGTTAGGCCCATATAACCCCCTTCCCCACACCTGGGTTTCTGTTATATGTGTCATCAGCAGTACCACTGAGGGAGATGCTAAACCTGGGTGCATGATTAGGGATGAAATGACTATTTGAATTTGCTGACTGCAGGAGTCGTTTCAGAAAGCTCAAGACAGGGATTGGAGTGTGGGAGTTACATGAAAGAACGTCAAAATTAAAAATAATATCCCTCTAAAACTCAGAGAATGAGCCAGCAATCCGAAATACCCTGGCACACATCCATAATGGTTTTCTCTGTATCAGGAGTAATGCAAATCATTGCTGAGTCGAATGATGTTCCTGTGAAAGTTTTTAATTTCATAAAAAAGAGAGTTATATAATCATTGTGTTATTAATACATAAAAGCAAACTAACATGAGCCATAGATTAACCATTGTTTTTTAATTTAACACCCTGAGGAGGAAAAGCCAGGTAATTACACTTTATCACTAAACAGTAAGCACAGATTTCTTTCCTGGATGTTTTCATAACAGCAAGCAAAATCTCAGTCAAGAGGTCCCTTATAACACCTTGTACATTTTGAACATAATATTCAGTCCTTAGCTTGGAAATGATATCTGTTTTATTTACACTCTTCTAATTTTCAAAAGCTTGAGTGCAAAGATGACTTTTACTGAAAATCATGTGATTGGTACTTATTGTTTGAAGACATATAAGCAACATTTAGGACTACTTATCACAGATGTTGAAAAGGTTATGTTTATTCTATTATGTATAATCAGATTAACCTTTCTTTTTGTGCTATAATTATTACACAAAATGGCAAGGTTCATTTGGTGAGACATGATTTTCTTTTAATGAGCTCACTTATGTTAATCTCTTGATTAAAGAAGAAATAAGAAAAATAGGAGAAATTAGCAAACTCTGGTAGACAGAACACTAATTTGAATCAGCTAAAATTAGAGAGGGGTCAAGCAGTTTGCTTTGAATCTTAGATCACTCCCTTCACAATTCCACAACTAACACCTTAGTGGAAACCTTAATGCTTTGACCTGGATTAGAACAATAATTTATAAAATGGACATTTTGCTTCTCAATTCCCTTCCCCTCCCACCCCCAATATTCCATTTTACAAACAATTTCCTGGAACAATCTGCTTAAAATATTCCTGAGCCTGTAACACTTCTGCTCAAAAACCTTCCATGGCTCCCTATTAACATATGAATTATAAATGTCTCACCTGCCAATTAGACCTATACTCAGCCACTTAAAACCTACACTCAGCCACTTAAAAGTTTTTCAAAGGTTACAAACTGGCAGGCAGGGATAGCAATCTTTGGCAAGCAAAATTTCTTTGATCTATACAGTGTTTCTTAAAATGTTGAATAGATACTCTTATTTTTAAAAAAATTGGAAGAAATATCATTTTTAAAAAGCACATACTCCTCTAGCAACATTATCACCCATTCTCTTGGAACAACAGTTGTATTACAGCTGTGAGGTGTCTGCCTCCTGTAGTCAGAGGGCAGGCCCCCAAGTTTGCCAGGATCCCCATATACTCATTGCCTTATAGCTGGCCTGCTTTACTCATTTATTTCACCTGACTATAAGTGTTGTAGTTTACAATCCCTGATATTTACCATCATCCAGTAAAAATCTTCTGCATAAACCAAATTGATTTTAACCATAATCATTCCTATCTCTATACCATTTTACCTAGGGCCACCCTCTTAAATTCATTTTTTAATATATGCCATAATTTCAACACCCTTTCCAATTGTTCTTATTTCAAGAATATTCCCCAATTCCTTCTACCCTCAGAGACTGTGCTTGTTTTGACATCTCATGTTCTTTGGTATCTAGAACTCATTTAGTTTTGAAAACAATTAGCATAATTCCTAATGTTCTCTGTATGTTTTTTTTCCCAAAATGCATTAGGAGCTGGTTGAATATTGGGAAAATTACATGAACCCCTTTACAAATCCAGCTGTACCACCAAAATATATAAATAATAGGCATTCAATAAATGTCAAAAATTTAATTATACTGTTTTGGCTGCTAGAAATCTAAATAAGAACAAACACTGTTTTTTCTAACCTTAGTTTATGGGCTAGAATAGGAAGACTATCTTATAGAATGAAAATTACAGGGTGATCTGATATGAAAAAACCAGTAGATTTTTTTGAAAATAATATTAATGGCATTTACTAAACACCTACTTTCCAGGCATTACTTTAAGTACTTCTCTTGAATTAGCATGTATACTTGCCACAATTCTTTGAAGCAGGTTCTTGGGGAAACCGAGTTTAAGTTACTTTTATAAGAATGTCTAGGTTATGAGTGATAGAATCAAGATATGAACTTAGATACTCTGAGTCAATGAGCATAAGAATAAAATCAATGATTCTGAATCATGAATCTAGGGGAACTTCCTAGAAGGGCTTGGCATGTGGAGTGGCTCTTATAATACTTAGGAGTCCATCACATCAAGAAGGGCGAAGCACTACAGGGTCATGCATACATTTTGAATAAAGGCATAGTAGGTGGCAAGTGCATGTGTTCAGTGCTTAGTGAGTAGCTAAGTGTTATTAGAACACCAGATGTGGCAGAATGAAGTGAAATATACTAAGAAATTTGGATATATTCCTCTAGACAATGAAAAACATTGAAGGTTAATAAGGGTAGGATGTGATTGGATTGTCTTCTGCAAGGGTCCACATGATATACTGAAGCTGGATGACCAATAAGGATGTAGTAGTCCAAGTCAGACTTATCCAGGGTGTGAACCAGTCATCAAATTCAGATGTCAATCAGGAAACAACAACAACAAAAGGGTTAGATTCTGGGAAACTTAGAAAAAGTTCTGATGTGACATCAAAATGTCAAACTTGGTTGCTGAGACCATTAATAGAAATGAGGAAGTCAGGAGGAAAAGATTTGAAGCAATGAGAGATGGGGAGCAGACTTTCTAAATACATCTCAGATACCTTACCAGAATGTTTTTCTTTTTGCAGTCAGTAGCTCAAATTGAAGCCATAACTCCCTCGGCAAAATTCCAGTTCTTTTTGGGATCGAGTAGAAGTTCTCTTTAAAGGCTGTCAGTCTCCCTCTATCAATTAAATTTTCTTGTCAGAACCCTTTCTAATATTCTTTAAGTATCCATGTGCACATATTGGTAACTCAGGAATCTCTGTCTTTATAGTCTTCTATATCACACAACACATTTATTTAATCCATTATGAAGTGCAATCACTGGTATTTCAGGAGAGATTTTTGCCAGCTTTCTTGTTGTAGGACCCCAGGAAATAGAGGCTGCCTTACTTATTCTATAATATGCCCCTTAAAAAGCTTATGAAAGTTACATGTCCAAAAGTTTAGTGATAGACTTACACTATGCAAGGAGATTTGGCATTTGAAAGTTTTCTCATGTTATAGTACAATTTTACCATACGTATGCACATAATAATAATATACATTAAATGTAAAAATTAGAATACATTTCTAAAAAAATTATTTGTTTAATATAGGCCATTTGAGGTTGTGGTTTTAGAACAAAATTCTTATGTGCTTTTCTTTATTCTTTTGATAAATGTTTGTTGAACTTTGTGATAAGCTCGGCTCTAGGCACTGGGAATACAGAAGTGAATAAAATAAAAAAGGTACCTGCTCTCATGAGTTTATATTTTTCTAGTGGTAATAGGTCACAAATATCAGCTTTTACAAAGGAGTTGAGTAGAATGTTGCAATAACATTGAAGATGATGCTATTTTACCAGGTAATTAATTTTTTTAATATCAATAGAAAGTTAATAACTACACTACTATTTTTTTGTGATTAGGTTTTCTCTAGCAAGCTGTATTCTTATCAAAAGTTGAATAGATATGAGAAGTTTAACTTTAGATTCCAGGAAAATTTATTTATATTTAAAGCAATAATTTTAAAGTTCTCTTTAGTTCTTCACAGACAAAACCTCATGTTTAGAGGTTTTCAATGGTGTAACTCCATATCAGTATATATATTACTTGGTTTACTCTTTTTTCTTAACATACAAAAAATTAGCAGACATCAAAAGAATGTGCCTGGAGATAGAGAATATTCCTCATTTGGCACACCTAATAATTCCATCTGTCCTTCAATTTTACCATCTCTAACATTAACTTTCATTTTTCTATTTGGCACATTTTTAGAACGAAGCAAAGTTCAAAATTTGCCAAACATCCATATGCTTGCAAAGACACTACTAGAAAGGCCATTTAAAAACCTGACATTATTTAGTACGGGGCAAGCATTGTTTAACATAAAATTAAATACCACCTCTAAAATAGAACTTTTGACTACAAAGCCATGCCAGCATTCAAAAAGCATATCTCAGTTTTGGAGAGGTGATCTAGGGTTGTAGCAAATTATAGGTTAAATATATATTAAAAAAAATAAAGAACAGTTTGTATTGGGGATAAAAGCAAAACAAAAGAAGCATGAGCATTGAATTAAGCAGCTCAAAATTGTTATCCTGTCTCTCCCTTTGTGCCCTTGAGTGGTCAATCTTTAGGTTTACTATCAATATTTATAAATGATTAGAATATTAAACAAAATATATTTATATGTATATGTATATCTATATCTATAATCTATATCTATAATCTTCTAGCAAGGGAAGTGTAACAGTGAATGCAGAATAGTTTCAATTCCCTTTTTCTTGCCTGTAATTCATCACTCCCATGCATATTAGAATCACTTGAGGAACTTAAAACATTTGCAGATATTCACCACCCCAATCAGAGTTTAGAGACGCCAAGTCTGAGTACCAGTATGCTTTTAAAGCTCCCCAGGCAATTGTACTGTGCAGCCAGACTTGGGAAGTATTATTGTTTTTTCTTGCCTATAAGCAGGGTTTGCAGTATATACAGAGAAAATTCTTCCCAATTCCTATAGCTTAAATAGTACTTTGATGAAAGAGAGGAGAAAGAGAGAGAGGACCGTAAATTATTTCTGCTGTGTCCAACAAGAGCCTTTACCTCTGTATTTAGCACATTCTCAAAGTTAGTGTTTCTCAAGTTGTGGATTTGGGATATTTACATCAAAACAATTGGGTTCTGATTAAAAGCACAAAGTATTGAGCCCAGCTCCAGATCTCCTTAATCTGAATTTCAGTAACATGGTGCATGGACAGAAATTCAAAGTTTTATTATGTACCTTAGAGAATCTCATGCACCCCAGATTTGAGAGTCACTGCTCTAAGTTAATGACCTAAGCTCCACTGATAATATTTTTCTTAAATTTCCCCTAGCCTAGAAGAGATATGTTATTTGGGCATAAACATATTGCAGTTGCTGTTGAAAAATTTCTAATTAGAATATGCTCCAGCTCAAATAACCAGAGAAATTAAAAAAGGAAGTTCTGAGAAATATACTGTAAGCTCACAGACAGGTCAGAGATAGGTGAATTTCATGATCCCTTTACCATTTCTTTGACCAACTGATTAAAACTGTCAAAAACAAAAATAATCAAACATCTTTGTTTGTTGCTGTTGTTTTATTTATCTAGTTTTAAAGTACTCTAATTGTATACCTAGGTCTCACTTGGAGAGTCAATGAGCCCTTTTGGTTTCTAATTCATAAGTGTTTTCTCCAGAAGGCCTTCCTTGAACTTTGAATTACTTGAGACAACTTACTATAGGTCTCCCAGCATCCTGTATAGCACTCAATGTTCTTTATTGTTATTTTTTTTTGTTTAATTGTCTGAACTTCTATGAGGCAACCGGATAGGAGAAGGCACGTCTTCATTTGTCTTGCTCACCACTATTTATCCAGCACTATGGGAGTTCAAGACTTTATGAAGGCATTCCTTAAATGTATAAAAAGTGATGCCATCCCCTACTGATGCTTGGGGATGTAAGTAAAAAGTAAGAATGTGTTTATGAAGTCACTGACCTTTAAGCATTTCCCCAGAGAAACAGTACATATTCTTCTAAGAGACACATTATAGTTATTGTATACAATACTATGCTATCCCTTTACATATTTGGGGCTATACAGCTCAAGAATGTAGGATGGTGGATAAGCCTGAACAAAGGTAGATGGACCATAAGCAAAAACTTATTAACATCATCATAGTAATCATTATATCATATTATATGTTATAGGTGACATACTTTCTTTCTGCTGATGAATTATGTTTTTTTGCTGTTTAATCGTTTATTAGTTTTAAATGCCATTTGTAGCCAGTTTCATGTAAATGGTGCCCATCATTTCCCATAGAGGAAAATCTGTAGTTCTGTAGTGTTATTGATTCTTGATTTTTTGTCAAGCATATTTGATGTTCAGGTGGCCAGAACAAACTGACACAGTCTGAGAAGTGTATACACGAATCATCACCGATAAGGCTTAAGAGATTTAGGAAATAACCAGGCATAAAAGTCCCATATTATATAATCAATTTCACTACCAGGTTTTATGGAAAATATTTTGACTAATTATTTTCACATTTAAATCTTTATCATTACTTCCCAGAACTTCTTCAGGTAACCTAATTTTTTTTTTTCTTGAATGAATCTTAATCTCTACATACAGTTTAAAGGTAATATGAAAGGAACAAATGTTGCATTTACTATCTCTTTCCAGAACATTAAAAGAGAGAGTAAATAAGATTGCACCTGGTTTACACACCATTAGATAATAGTTCAGTTAGTGCACATTAATTTTTTAAGCTAAAATGTGAGGAGTGACAAATTGGATGCTGATCAGTGTTTATTTTTGGATCACTAAAAGTAAAAAAGAAATGGCTGAGTTTTTATTAATTATAAATTTCTAATCCTGAAAGAATGCCATTAAAAATATTTTAATTTGATAGAACAAAAAATGGAAGAGGTATATGTAACATATAAACATGTCTGCTTACCAAAATTAAAACAAAAAACAAACATGGCATGCTTATTTATAACATTAAGAAAACTTGACCTGGGCTAGAATGGTATATAAATCTATTTTATTTTTTTCTAAATATAATTCTATAACACACAGAAGATTGTCATAAAATCACTTTATTATTATTAAAATCACTTTATTATTATTATTTGTCCAAGTCTTTCATTTAGTTCCAATTGCCTGTTATACCACATGGTAGATGATTAATTTCCATCTTTGAAGATACTATGCAAATATGACAACAGTCACCCACATCCCCTCTCAGTGGTTGTCACTAAGCCAGGCTATACATATTTAGTTCCTTAATCTTCTCTCATAATTGAATCTCTCCAGCTGCTTAATCATTGTAGTGGTTTCTCCAATTTGTCTGCTGAAAAATGGTGGGAGAAAATTGATATATTATATCTTAATTGTCTTACTCATAAAATTCAAAATGGAAAGTTGGAACAACTGCACAGCTATATATATGTGATGAAGCTTCTGGAGTTCATAGTTCTGAGTGTTCAGTTGCCTCCTACCCAGAGTTAATAATGTGGAAATAAAAATCGTAATTTAAATACAATATAAAAATAAACTTAAAGCAATCGCACAAGGTATATGGTTGCCAAGTTATTGTTTATTTTATACAATGATTCTAGTAATTAAAAGTAATTTATTTAATTTCTACTTTATAGCATGACTAATGATTTCATGTAAATGGTATGATTATTTAATACACTTTATATTTTAAATATCAAATGCACACTCTACTTGACTTTGAATTTATTTTGACAATATTGTACTCTCTAAACCTACTTTATTTTGGCAGTAGCATACTTCCTAATTTAAACCTACTTTTTAATAGCAGTTTGTCTTTTTTCAGAGTTGTGCAGAGTCTGTTAAATTTTCAAGAGAAAAAAATAATAATAAACTTGTATCTAGAACACGTATACAAGTAGATCTTGAGTTGAGTTCTCTGATTAAAATATTTTTTCCCAAAGGGCATTTAGTGAATTATAAGTTTATAAAGAATAGTTTTAGATATAAGTAGGAGTTTTTTCAAAAGGTGAAATATAGGTGATTCAAGGAGAACTGTATACTCTATCTTATTTATTTCAATCCATAAACAGAATATTTATTTATATACTGAAAATTACTCTATTTATAGGTCAAGATAAATGAGAGCATATATAAGACACATCTAGTTTTTCCCTAGAATTTGACAGGAATTGAGTCACTGTAACATAGGATCAACAATTTTTACAATGTTTTCAACAGATGTTGGTCCTGGGCCTTTGTATATGATGTTATTTAGGATCTCTCTCTCTCTCTCTCTCTCTCTCTCTCCCCCCACACGCACGCGCGCGTGCACACACACACACACACACACACATATATGCTTTTTTTTTTTTTTTGTAGTGAAGATGATAGAGAAGGTAGTAATGGTTTAAGCCAGCAGTGTTTATTTACAGTATCTGGATAAATTCAGATAGACCTGATTCAGATTTCTATGATAATACCAAAGAGCATATCAAAAGCATGAAAATGCGCAGATATAACTTCTAGGACTTAGTTTCCTTCTCTTCAAAGTGGGGATAACAATGCCTACTTTATAAGATGTTGTAAAGATTAAGTAAATTAATCTGTACAAAGAGTTCATTACAGCATCTGATGACCTATTATTATTATTATTATTATTATTATTATTATTAACCATTAGTAGACAATGTTGCAGTGACCCTTTCAAAGCAGACTGGGCCTATTTTTATGTTCGACTACTAGATAACATTCAAGAGAGCAAAATAAAGTTTGTCTTTTTCATGTCTCTTTAGAAGTACGGTAAATTTGCTCTGGAAGGCAACAGAAAAATGACTCTCATTTATTATGTACCTTCTCAAATGGCAAGAACAGATCTTAAGTTGGGGTAAATGGTAACTAGAACAGTTATAGAGAATTATACTCAATAGGTATAGTATAGCACAATAGTCTCATGGAGAAAAAGAAACTACACACAAAAAGAGACAATTTGTATGGTGCAAACCCAGGTGTGAAGCTTTCATGGTTCATTGTGGACAACCATTCCAAAATGTGGCAGTATAGGCATTAATTAACCATATATTGTTTCTTAATGTGTTATAGAATAGAATAGAAAATTTAGAATGATGCTATGTTATTCATTCATTCTGCTGAAAAGAAACATACGAAATTAAAAAAAAAACAACAACAATAAAAGGAACATCAAAAATGATGAGTCTGCAGAACAAGGTCTGTGAAAAATGATTTGGCAAGAAAAACAAAAAGGAGATAGATGAATGTAATCATCTGCAGGAATATGATGGTGCCCAGAAAAGAAGTAACACGATGCTTTTTCTCATCCATTGTCATTTAATATTGCCTTTCCTGTTTCTAATTTTGTGAGAATTATATCTTTATATTCATTGTGGCTTCTAAAGGCACCACTATTTCCTAAAGATGTCTAAAGGAAAAGATTATGCTGTTTTTCTTTGCTTCTCAGGAACAGTCCATTGATGAGCCCACATTCTTCTGTATGCAATTTTAGGGATTTCTTAATCATATAGACCCAGGGCAAGCATGAGGTCAAATGAAATGACTTCAAATCCTGAATCTCTCACTAGCTATGCAACTTAATTTTCTTTATCTATAAAATGAGGATGACAATACAATTGCTGGGATGAGTAAGTGATTTATACACAAGCTCTTAGCACATGAAACTCTGTAGACAGGTCTGTGTGGATGCTGCAGTTTGGCTGGGTCAGCAGGGTAGGTCTGCTTCCAGTCCCATTTATGTGGGGTACTTACTTTGGCCAGGACTTGTTCAATGTCTTCTCTTCTTCTTCCCTTCTATTTATCTGAGATCCCTTTTTCTCTTAAGGCTCAATCTCATTTAGACTGAGAAGCTGGTAATGGAGTGGTAAAGCTCTCAAGAACCATGGTAGTTGTAAAATACCAATGTGTCTTCTGCAGATGAAGAAACTAAGGCTCAGAGAGGTAGAAGTAGAGAGGAGAGAAAAGAGATGGTGGTAGTCAGGCTGCTTAGGAATTTAGGTTTCATGGGGATCTTGTGCTCCACTCAACAACCTCACAAGTCCCTTCTTTGGGACAAACAGCAAAGTTTAGTTAGGTAATTGGGGACAGCACAAGAGAATGTGAGGAAAACAGAGAAAATCTGAAATCCTAGATGGGCTCAAAGGGGACATTAATATAAATGATACTGAGACATTGATATAAATCCCTTACAATTAAGTCACTAGGTAAAAATAAATAAATTAGGGAAGGAACTCAAATGGATAAAATATGAAATACACATTTAAATTATATAAGGCTAAATCTTGTACTACTCCTTGAATATTTATATAGTCTGCAAAAGCACTATACTATTTGAAACTATTGAAGTTCACTGGCCAGTATAGCAGAATCCACATCGCACTGAAATACAATTATAATAATGATCCGTATTTATATTACTATAACTTTATATATTAATAATTATTATTAAAATATCAGATTTTATAACTCATCCCTTAGCTACTGTCTTGAGTGACCTTGGGAGTGGCCGTGCATTCAAAGAAGCTTAAAATTAATCCTAGCTCTAGAAGTGCCCGACATCTAGTTCAGTCCTCTCATTTTATAGTTGTTCGTAGAAAACTGATGCCCGCAATGTGACTTTCTTTCTCTGAATGGAGCATTGAATCAACAGACATTTTTGGAGTGGCTGTTACTGACAACGAAAAATGCTAATTGATGAAGAAGTAGGAGGAGGACAAAGTCCCTGACTCTGAATTTTAGAAGCTTAGGATTTATTGAGCACTAGAAACATGAAAATGATAGAAAAAAGAAATGTGCTTTCGGGGTATATCAATGTCTGACCCGTTCAGTTTTAAAGTGCCCTATGCTTAGAACAGCTTTTTACTTGGTTAAAAGCTCTGTTGTCACCTTCTTGAAATTTTTAATGACTTTTGAATAAGGGGTATCATTTTCATTCTGCTCTGGGCCCCAGCAAATTGTGTAATCAGCCCTTTTTACTCTAATTAGTACTACAGTAGGGTAAGAACAAGCTACCATGGAAACACTTAGAATCGACACGTATGCCAGTCTGGATGGAGTAGGCTTCTTGAAAGAGATAGTGATAAACTTATACTAAAATGATGAATAGCAATTAGTCAAGTGGAAGAGAGAACAGGAGAAAAAAATTACAAGGAAAAGTCATTTATTCAAAGCCTCTGTATTGAGCAAGAGTATGGAGAATTCACAGAAGGGTAGTGCACTTTAATTTTAGAGTGAAAGGTACAGAGAAGTATGAGACAAAGAAAAGTACAGGTCATGGGCACCCATCCAAGTCATGCTATAGATATCCATTTTATTTGTAAATGATTGTAGTCATTGATTGACTTTAAGTGGGTAAGCGTGTTTATCTAATGTCTGTTTTAGAAAAATTACTCTTAGTTGCTCTTAGAAAAATCAATCAAGGGGTTGTTAGATGACATTTTCATTAATCTAAGCAAGGGAAGATTACTTGAACCAAAAGTCTGATAGGGGAGACAATGAATTCTGATGGTGTACTGGTCGATAGGATTTCCGAAGTAAGGGATGAACAGTCAGGGATAATGACCACATTTCAGTTGGAAAAGTGAGTGAAGGTTTATAATGTTTGCTGAGATATCAACTATGGGATAGAGAGCAGGTTTATGGAGATCGTAATTTTTATGTTACAGATGCTGAATGCAAGTTACCTGTGTGATGTTCACAAGGAGAAGCCCCGGGCCAGATGGATAAAGGATTCTGGGGTGCAGTAGATGTTCATATTGAAGATAGAGCTTAGGGAGGAAATAGAAGCCATGCGAAGGAAGGAGTTTGTATAGGTTGCCTAAAAACAAAAACAAAATTAAAAATAATCAAAAAACATATAATCAGGCATTCCAAAGAACAGAATAAGAGAATTTCAAATGCTATTAAGAAATCAAGTTAGTCCAATACCTAACTGTGCCCTGGCACATTTAGATTCAGTATCATGCAGTACAAAACTTGACTGCTGCATGTGCTTTGACTTTCTAAAAGTGTTAGGATCCCCAGAACTGGTGTCATACCTTATCATTCTGTGGTAGACCTCAGAGTAGCAAAATACCTTATGACTTATATATGTGTGTGTTGGCTGATTGCTTGCCTTATTTTCTTTTTGTCCTTACTTGAGCAGAAAAGGGATTCTGTTTCCATCTGGTTCCTGGAACTGTTCAGCCTACAAGCCCTGAGACACAGAGCCATAAATTTTTGAACTAAACCAGAGGAAAACTAGAAAACATCTAAAGATCCCTTATGCTCCTATACTGAATGTTCACTATAGAAGTGCAAATAGAGAAGTCATTCCTAGCTATCTGGCATTTTTCAGCTGCTGTCTAATATGAGTATACATGAACCAAGTTAATGAATGCCTCTAGGCAATCTATTCAGTGAAGTTAACAGTAACAAAGTCCTTTCAGCAATTACTTACTGCTCTCTTCCTGAACCATTGGTTTTCCCACCTTTTATTTCAGAAATTAGTTCTTCAAGTCTAGCTAATATTCTACTCTTAGAAATACCAAGCCATCAGTAAATCGTGTTGGCTTTTTCCTGAAGAACTTAAGTTACATTATGTTCGCTCTTAGAATATATCTTTCTACCCTATATGTCTCTTGTAGTTCTGATAGTGTACCTCATAGAAAAACTCACTAGAAGGGAGGTGTCCTGGAAGAGGAGGAAATAAAGAATACATAATTTTATTTTTAATGACAGAAGCCAACTGAATGCAAATAGACTGAATAAAACTGCCAGGAAACATTTATTTTTGTTTTATAGCTAAAACATGTCTCTAGAATGTAATATTTTATATCAGAATTTGACATAAATGCAATACCAGAGTTTGGTATCAAAATTAGAATGCCACAAGTTTTAGGCTCAAAAATAATTTTGAGATTTGCAAAAATAAGAGTGTCCCTAGTTATTGATGTCAGCCACTGCTGGTTTAAATCTATACCACTGTTACCTACCATAGAGTCTTCATTGATTTACAAATGGCTCCATTTTTACTGGATCCTCTTCCATAAAATCCAGATTATAAAATTGAAATAGAAACTAATATGGAAAAAAAGTAGAGCTCCCATGACTAATTTATTTATTCTTTTGATTGGGTATATAAATTTATAGATGTAATTCTTTCTCTGGATTTGGTATATTTTTCATTGTAAAAATAAAATTAAAATAAACATATGAGTATTAGTACCAGGGCATGAGCTAAAAAATTCAAAGGGACATAATTAAATGGAATCCCAAGAAACAGCATGCTCATATAAACATAGTAAAATGTAAGATAATCATTTTTGCCTAATTTATGTTATAAATATTTAAAAGATCAAGATGACTGAAAAAAAAGTTGGCATTCACACTTTTGCCTTCAAGCAATGTATTGAAATGTATTGATGAAATCATTCTCAGAAAAGTATAAATCAAGTGTATATAGTAGGAAAAATATATAACTAAATAATAATAGCAGAAATTTCATATTTCTATTGCATTACTATATTTACCTTGTGAAAGAACTGTAGTCTTTTAAAAATTAAAGTCTTCTAAGTGTTTACAAGAGTAGATAATGCTGTTGATCCCTCCGTATTTTACATTTATTATAGCTGTCAGAAATCTTACAGAAATTTAGATTTCAATCAGTCTTTATACTGGAGACAGGAATGCTAGTTTCATAATAAATTTTCACAGCTGGTTTAAAAATAAGTCAGCTGAATAGTGTTTATTCTATTTCTAAAATAGACATGAGGTGGAAAAACTGCTGGTTTAAAATTTAAAGGTGTACTAAATTAAAGTTTTATTGAGGGAAGTTTTCTAAGTTTTTATTAAAAAACACATTACTTTTCCAGAATTAATTGTATTCATTCACAAAATAAAATGGAAGAAAAAACCTATATGTCATTTTAAATCTGTTTCTTAAAGATCTTGAGCTGCTTAACACTATAGTGAGTTTTCTCTAAATAAATTCCTTTTACACATATAACACAAATAAGCAATAGAGATGAATACCAAAAGTAATAGTTACACATCAAAGGGTACTCATCCTGTATGTGTTTGTGATTGATGTGTATAAATTGTTTTCAGCTCTATCTACAAATGCAAAATGGAATGTGATTGTGTTTTTGTATAGTTGTGTGATTAAGGGGACGCAGGATAGTTTTGACTCAAATTGACCTGAATTTGAATCCTGAATCTGCCTATAAACTAGTCTATCTTGATAAATCACTTATCCTTTCAAATTTTTCTTAAGTATAAAAAGGAATATCTCTTTGGCTAGATTGAATGATGAGGAATAGCAATGATATATGTAAAGAGCCTAGAACAGTGTTTGGCACATATAAGGCATTTTATCTGTATATGCAAACATCACTTCAAAAACCAAGGGAGATAATGATAACAGAAGTTAGTTTTTGCAATGCCTGTGCTTAGGCCAGGAAATTCCTTAGAGAAACTAGATTACAAAGAGAGGGTGAGACAGAACTTTAATTTGTGCTTCAGCTTTGTTTGTTACAAAATGAGGTATGTAATTTTACTTTCATCATTATCGTGAAAATTAAATAATGACTTCTATTCTCTGGTTGCTTTGGTTCAGATTCTTGTAGCACTGTTTATTTTTTATTTTATTTTGGAAAAGTTACTTAATGTCTGTATCAATGTTTTTTTTTTTTAATCTAGAAAATGAAGATATTAATAGAAAAATCCTATTACTATAAAGATTAAATGTATAAGTCCATTTGAAATACTTAGACCAGTGGTTAGAATATATTTCATATTCAGTAGCAACTAGCTATTATTAATATAAACACATGAAGAGAACACACTCTATGTGTATTTAGTTTATATGTGAGGTTATCTAGATATGTGTGCATATGTTTATACGTATATGCACAAATCGAAACTAAAACATTTGTGTCAGTAAAAAAATTGACAGAAAATTTGGAATTCCTAAGTTACATTGTACATTACTGTATTTTTATAGAGTGTTTGCCCATAGTACCTAAGATTCAAGTGCCTCTATTTAAAAATGTCTCAGTTTCTGACTCATTTACTGACTGTGTTAACTTTGTGAATCATTAGCTGTAAATATACCAGGTCAGTTCTAAACCAGAGGTCGTACCATTGAAGTTTGATTGGTAGAATTGATCATTTTTCTTCAGACTCTCTTTCTGCCTGCAGAATTAATGAAATACTTGACACAGAAAAAAAAAATCTTGATCTATATCTCAAGGGTAGAAATAAAATTATATTTTAAGAGATTAAATAAAGCCATAGAAAAGAAGTAGTCTAGCAATCTGTTGACATTACTTCTCTCCCTTAAAAACAAAACAAAACAAAGCAATCCTTATTCATTTCACTTTATGTGTTCAAGGGCCAACTGCTATCAAGTATAGAGATGTCAGAGTGCAAAATAATTTAATACTTTTTCTGGTAAAATCTATAAGATGAATGCTTGGTTATGTAGTAAATTAAATAAGAATCATAGTAGAATTGCTTTCTCATGAATTTCAGAACCATTCCTTCATCTTTAAAATGAGGACGTTTGGCTTATTAGTCTCATAAATATATTATGAAATTTAATAGAGTAATAATTATAAAATCAGATATACAGTGAGTCAGCAACCTATTAATTTTGTCTAGAGAGTCTTAAATTTGGTGGACTCCATTGTCTCAACTATTACTTCCCTAATAATGACAAAAAATCACTAAAGTTCAGGATTTAGTTTTGTTGAGTGGTTTCTCTCATTTGCCTGTAATGTATCAAAACAAAACAAACATGGGGAAAATAATTTTATTTAAGCATAGGCAGAGCGTGGGTTTTTCGCATTTTTATGATTACACTTCTTATTCATATTGAGAAAATATGAATTCTCTAAGATAATGACAGAAGCCCTTTCTCTCCAGATTCAGAGAATAATAGCATGGTATCATAGATCATCTGTGAGCTTTGATAGTACCGGTCTACTGCTGACAACTACTGAAGACATCTATAAGGCTATGAGAATATAACCAAAATTCTTTGTAAAGCAGCTATAATAATTATATTCTTATTGTAGGCCATTGTTAGAACTAGCAATAATGTGTATTTATACCAAACAGCAATTTCTGGAACATGGCAGGTAGTTTTCAATATACATAAACAATTATAATTATTGAAACTTCACAGGCCCAAATATTTAATATTTTTTTGTTTCTGTATTTATATCTCCTAATTATTCAGACTCCCATATGACATGTCATGTATTTATGCTATAAATTAAAGTAAATTATAACATGTTGTTAAGATTTATGTATCTCATTTTGAAATAGCAGTTAAAATATTTTTTGATTTTGAAGAGTAGATGTGGAGCATTGCTACTATAAGAGATTGAGAAAAAAATAATCAACAAAAAAAAATCCCCTCAAGTAACAGCTCAGAGAATTATAAATTTAATGTGATTTTTTTTTTTTTTTTAATATCCTGGTCCTTTTTTCTTGATTCTTTATGTAACTAAATCATTTGTATTTATTTTTTTATATGGAAACACTTGATGTTTATCTGATAACTTATTTAGATAAATACCTTGTATATACTTAATTGTTTTGCAATGCTGTTCTCACTGGAGTATGCTATATGTCATATTTGTAAATATGTGAAAATGAAAAATTTTGAGGAATTTATGGAACAAGGAAGAATGCATTGCATTAGTTTCCTATTAGCTAGCAGCTAAAATCAAAATGTCAGTGGGCAGCTGGTTTCTTCTGGAGGCTCCAGGAAAGATTCTGTTCCTTGTGTTTTCCGTCTTCTAGAGGCTACCAGCATTCCTTAGTTTATGGCTGCATCACACTAACCTCTGCTTCTGTCATCACATTGCCTTCTTCTCTATCTGACCTTCCTGTATGACTGCTATAAGGATTCTTGTGATTACATTTTTCCCACCCAGCTAATCCAGGGTAATCTCGCTATCATAAAATGTTTAATTTAGTCCCATTTGTAAAATCCCTTTTGCCATTAAGGTAACATGTACAGGCTCCAGAGGTTAAGCTGTTCAACCTAGCACAGACCACTCTCTGAACCCCCAAAATTTACATCCATTTACATGCAAAATTCACTTAACCCATCCCAATATTGCCTAAAGTCTCAATCCATTATAGCATCAACTCAAAATCCGAAATCTCATCTGAATATAATCAGTTTAAGAAACCCAAATCTCACCATCTAAATTATCTAATTCAGATATAGCTGAGACTCTGCTCTGTCCTGGGGCAAAACTTCTCTCCATTTGTGGTCTTCTAAAACTAGACAAACAAGTTATCTGCTCCCAAAATACAATAGTATCACAGGAATAAAATGCAAGGTATAGATATTTTCATTAAAAAGAGGAGACAATGAAAGGAAATGAAGTAGTAAGAGATCCCAAGCAAATTTAGATATCCAAGTAGGCTAACTCTACTAGGTTTTAAAACCTGGGAGTAATGCTCTGTCGCTGTTGGCTTTACCAACATGGACCCACAGATCTGTCTCCTGAGCCTTTTTGTTTGTTTGTTTGTTTGTTGTTGTTGTTTCGAAGGGTAGTACATGTTTGTAGCTGTAGTTCTTTCAGTCTTTTTCTAGCCTGTATAATTGGGGCCTCTAATAACCTTCTTTAATTTTGTCCTGTCTCTTGTCCCTTTTAGTTCAATCTGGCAGTATTCCTGCTAATACAACGTACTCAAGAACCTTGTGAGTCTCCCATACATATCACAGGGATTCACTTCATTAGATAAAAGGCTCTTCCATAGATCATTTCTAAATAATCCCATGTTTCTTCCTGGCTTCTGTTGAGATGGTTGAATCACATGCCAGCCGATGGTTCTTAGCCACATCTTTGATTTCCTATTCTAGTGCACCCTCTCTTGACAGCGAATCTTCTAATTGTAACATCTTTTGAAATCAGGATAAGCTGATAATTTTCCAAATCATCGGGTACTGGATTCATTTTGCTAAATAGTTCTTTCCTTAATTTATCTATTTCTTTTTTAATTTTACTATTGGCAGCAAGAAGAAACCAGGCATACTTTCAACACTGGTTAAAAATCTCCTCAGCTAAATAACTATGTTGCTTATAAATTCTGTTTCCACATACCTGTAGGGCACAATACAGCTAAGCTCCCTGTCGCTGTGTAACAGGATCTCTCTTCTTCCAGTTTCAATAAAATGTTCCTTCTGAGCTCTCACCACAAGCACATTTAATGTACATATTTCTACCAACAGTTTGTTTCTGACAAATTAGGTATTCTCTAAATCAGGGGTCCCTAACCCCCGGGCCATGGACTAATCCCGATCAGTGGCCTGTTAGGAACTAGGACACAGCAGATGGTGAGCGGCAGGAGAGAGTGAAGCTTCATCTGTATTTGCAGCCACTCCCCAGGACTAGCATCACAACCTCAGCTCTACCTCAGATCATAAGACATTAGATTCTCATAGGAGCATCGGTCCTTAGTGTCAAAATGGTTGAGGACTGCTGCTCTAAATGATATGTTTTTCTTCCACTCTCCCCACTTTCTCCTGAGCCCTCGCCAGCATCTTACATAACACTCACATTTTTATTACTAGTCTCTTTGATGAAATAGAGCCTTTTTCTATCATGTTCCTCAAAGTTCTTCTAGTCTGTTTCCATTGCCCAACTCAAGCCACCTCCACATTTCTATATATTTGTTGTAGCAGAACCTCAATTCCAGGTATAAAATCTGTATTAGCTTTCCGTTACTGGGGGCTAAATTCAAAGTGTCAGCAGGGCTAGTTCCTTCAGGATACTCCAGGGGAGTAATTTTAGCCTTTTGTTTTCAGCTTCTGGTGTTGGCCAGTATTGTTGGATTTATGTCCACATCACACAAGCAGAATAAAGAGATCAGCAAAGCTTCCCATTGTCATTTACTCAAGAAATAGTTTTAAGTAAATAATTTGCACCAAACACTAAATCTAAATGTGAAAAAGAGAAGCCACTGTAAAATCAAGTATTGTTCATCATTATTCTCATATCTTAAATGAGGAAGAGATTTCCAGATTAAAAAAATACTCTCATTTGACTTCATATTTAAAATAGTTTAATATTGTCCTAAGGCACAGATTAGCAGGTCTTCTGTTAGATGTTTTGTTAAATACATTATCCATCAACTAAGTTATATACGAAAATATTCTCATTCCTCAAATTCCAAGGCAAAATGTATTCAATTATGCTTACCATTTTGAAAGGCTATATGTACTTGAAAATTTTCCTAAATATTTAACTTTTTTTCTGATTTTAGCACCTAGCCAGGTGATGTGAGGGTGGAGGGGAAGTTTTGCACAGGTATATTTTATGAAAGGGAATAGTATTGAAGCTGAACCAAAATATAGCTACTTTATGAAGTGTTATGTTATTTTTCTCATACTTCATTTAATTTCTGAATGCCAGGTCAATTGTTACTATTATATCCAAACAGGGTAATTGTAAGGTCAATTGCTTGGTGCTCTTCTAGAGATTTTTTTCTCTATCTATCTTTGATTTTCCCCAACATTTTCTTTTCACTTTTTTCTAAAACTAGTTTTCTAACAGTTCTTAGAAGCAATGCTAGTTGATCAAAACTTGCACTAAGAAGATTGCAAATGGTATTGCTTTTAACCTCTCATCTCAACCCAGTCTCTCAACATTCTAGTTTATCAACATCTCTATTTTCTTTCAGGAAATTATATTCCAAAACTTGGAGGAGTACCCAATGTTGTTAAGGCACCAAATTAATCACTTATTTACTACCCCCCGCACTACTTACTTCACTTTGATTTTTTACTTCTATCCTATTTGCTTCTGTATTCTTTCTGCCTCTGAACCTGAAAGGAAGTAACCAGGATACAGAAAGCAAGCACTGAGAAAATAAAGACAGTGTTGTCAAAGAGATATTAATCCTCCTCACAGTATGGCTGCACTGAGGTCCTTTCTCACTGTGTAATTGAAAATTGGAAATATCTATGAGCTTATTAGAACTCTTCTTTCCCAAATTCTATTGAACTGAAAAAGAGTAGGAAGCTTAAAAATAGTAGGAGAGATCATTTAATTTAATCTTTTGCTTTTGTAGACAAGGAAATACAGAGGAATTTAGAGTCTTGCTCAAGCTACTGCCAGGACTAGAATTTCAACTTTATGGCTCAATTGAGCATTCTTTCTGCCACACTTTACATCCTTAGTCAAGTTAAGAATAAAATGAAATTTATTCTTATCTTCCATCTTGTTGTCTTAGATGATTCTGTTCCTAAATCTTACCTTCAGGAAATCCAAAGATTTGGAATAATTTATGTAGTGACAAATCTGAATGTCCTGATAAACTACACTTAAAAATAATAGGATGAAATCAAAGTAAACGTCGAATGGTAAAATAATAAATTATAAAACTTTAGTTTTTTTCTTCCACATAATTTGTTAAACTAGGGTTGATTTATTATTGTATTAACTAGGTTCTCAAGACTGTATTAGAGTCTAATATAGTCTGTTGATTTAATTTTTTTAAATTTGTTAATACAATACACAATAACTTTAAACAATGATATTTTTAAGGTTATAAAAGTTTACTGTTGCCTTAGATGACTTTTATTTGAGACTCAGCATTTAAATACCTGAATAAAAATATATATTAAACAAAAATATTATCCCAATCTTCCCCAGCAACTAGATTACAGTTTTAATTTATTTGGTAAATAAATATTTATTGATTACTCCTCTAAGCATTTATTTCATTTCAAATAATTAGGCAGGTCGGTACACCCTATATTCAAATGGATCCATAACACTACCCAGAAAACTTGTAACTTTTCTTTATTGAGTTTCAGTCTCATTCTCTGTAAAAACTGTTTCATAACATCTCTACCATCCTCAAATTGTAAACTGTTCCTTCTGATCCCTCTGTTTTAACGGATGTGCCTTGTATTTTCAATTTATCAAGCGTTTCAATGTAGAAATCTTTTCCTGCATTTGTTTTTGTCCTGTCTTTCTATCTTGCGTTACAGGGGGAGAAATGCGTGTACTATTAATATAGTTATATGTCCATTTCTTCCTGTGTCCTCAGAGGTTTTACTTTGCTCTCTTCTTTATCCCCTTTTCTTTACTGGACTTTCAATGTCTATTTCAGGTCAAGTTGTCCCCATTATTACCTACATATATTCTAGTTTCTTTCATTTTAAAATAATAAGGAAAATCAAAGCAATTTCTCTCTTGATCCCACAAATTCTTCAGGTATCCCTAATGTTCCCATGTCTCTATTAATCAAGCTTTTTGAAAGTGTTTTTTTACAAATATTACTTCTATCTGATTCTGATTCACATTCTTTAAGTTTAAAATATCATGAAATATTTCAAACAAACTGAAAAACAGAGAACAACATAATCCATAGCTATGTACCCACACACCACCAGATTTATGTTAATGTATTGCCATATTTGGTTTGAATCTTTTTTCAAAGATATATTATATCATGGATACAATGAAATCACCCCTCATTTAATTTCCATCCCTTCATTCTAGAGGTTGACTATTATCTTAAAGTAGGCATGTATAATTTCCACTCTAATTTACATATTTCATAATACTTATCCATAAGTGATATATGATATTTATATATTTTATATCTATAAAAATTATATTCAAGTATCACATACTGTTTTATTATGTTAATACATGGAATCTAGTTTATTTATATTACCTTTAATAGTGTTTCAGAGCAAGAATTTACCAAAATTTATTCTCATATTGAATATTTAAATTGTCCAGTTTTCATTCTTATAAACAATCCTATAATAATCATGTTAATTCATATTTCTTTATTTGTGACACTTTTTTAGAAGTGGTATTGGTGGTCAGAGGGTACAGCATCTTCAATGTACTAGGGATAGTTTGATTGTTTTTTAAGTGATTAAGCCAATTTATACTCTCATCGGCAGTGCATGGATATTTTCTTCCCCATGTTCTTAACATATTTAAATCAGATTTTGAGATTTTTGCTTATTTGAGGAGTATAAAATGGTCCTTATCTCTGTTATTTATTACTGTATAGCAAATTGCCTCAAAACTTAATGGCTTAAAACGGCAAACATTTATCTTATAGTTTCTGTGAGTCATGAATGTAGGCTTAGCTGGTATCTCTGCCTCGTTTTCACACAGGCAGCAATCAGGTGTCTGAAGGTTTCATTTTGGGGAAGATTTACTTCTAATCTTATTATATGATTATTAGCAATATTCATTTCTTACTGTATGGTTATACTGAAGATCATGCACAGTGATCCTCACTGATTTTGGAAGAGACTTTCCTCAGTTCTTTGTTCCTTTTCTATAGGGCAGCTGACAATATGGCACCTTGTTTCACTTAAAGCAAATAACAGAGAGCATAAATACAAGGGAAGTCACAGTCTTTTCTTTTGTAGTCTTATCTTGGAAAGAGACATCTCATCACTTTTGTTATATTTTATTAATTAATACTAAGTTACTAAGTCTAGTGTACACTCAAGAGAAGGGGATGATACAAGAGCATGAACATCAGGAGGAAAGAATATTAAAGACCATCATGAAGGCTGCCTACCACATTTTTTCACTATAGTGTGGTCACATTTTCCTGATTATTAGTTGAGCATCTTTTCTGTTTTGTGAACTACTTGTTTATATTTTTTCCTATTTTTCTATGTATTTATGTGGTTGTTTGCTTTACTCTTAATACATAGATATTATATGTATTGATAATATTAATATTGGTTAGTTTTATGAGCTGGAACACATTCACCTTTTAACCCACTTTAATTTGATATCCTTTCTCACCTTTTCCCCCCTACTCTCATTATCAAAACTACTCTTGTAAAGTTATCATTGATTTTCATAATGTTAAATTCAATGGATGATTTTCAGCTCCCATCTTAATTGAGTTGTTGGCAGCATTTAATACAGATGAGTAGTTTCATTCATTTATCTTAAAAATATTTTTAAGTCACAACTTTGTCAGGTATACTATTTGTTCTCGACTTTCATGACATTATTATACATTGATTTTTTCACCTTCCACTACGGCTGCTATTTGTCAGACCCTTTTGCTCATTTTTCTACTTGATCTCAAAATATTTGAATTCATCGAGATTATGCCTGACATTCTCTCTCTGGTGATTTTATTCAGTCCTATGGGTTTACATTTATCATTATACCAGTAATTTTCAAATTTTTATCTCCGGACCATATCACCAGTCTTCTGCATGATGTATTCACTTTGATCTAACATAGGCCTCTCAAATTTAGTAGGTTTAAGTCTGAATTTTTGGTCATCCTTGTTCCTGGGTGTACTAGTTCAGTGATACCAGAAAACCAGAAATGATCTATGGCACCTCTTTGTCCCTGTAAACATCAAACCCTGTGTATACCACGAACTCAAACTTCTTCTATTTACCCATACCTCTCCATCTCTATAGCTATCACCTTAGCCAAGCTACTTCTCTCCTTAGGGCTGTATCATGTCTCCCACTTCCATTTTGCTTTTGTTTCCCCACTTTATTTTTTTCAACATAAAATCCTTAGCATTTTTAATGTAAAATAATGGCATTTTAATGTAAAAATAATTTTAAATGTAAAATAATTTTAATGTAAAAATGATTGAATTACTTTCTAAAGACTTTTTATTGAGCAAGAGTCTGTTTTCGCTGAGAGACCTCAGCGATAGACATTGCACATAATGCTTAACCAACCTAGCTTTCCTACGATATTCATCCTTATGTTTTTCTCACTGTTGCTCTAGTCACATTGTGTTTCTGTCTTACATAAAATTTTAAACTACTTTCCAGGCTAAATTTTTTTGAACTTGTAATACTTTCTGCATGAAGAAATCTTCCCCTTTGGCCTACCTAACCTATACTCATTCTTCAGATTTCAGTTGAGATATCACTTTTTAGAAAAATTATTCATTGCCCTTCTGGCTTAGATGAAATATTCTATGTCTGTTTCTTAATATTATTTGGTTTTTCTTTACAACATATCACAATTTTAATTATACAGTGGTTTACAGGTTTTTATTTTTTTAATTGTTTAATATCTGCTTTATTCATAGACAATGGTTATATGATAGCTAGGCTCATATTGGTAGTAGTTTTGCATTTCTAGATTCTAAAATATTGCTTGGCCTATAGCTGGCACTTAATTAATATTTGTTCAATGAATTGCTGAATCTACTGCTAGTTCTAGCTCCAGAGGAGTTTTTAATCCCATTGGTACAAAATTAAAGAGAAACACAAAATTGAAAACTAAAATGTGAGCCATGGTCATTAAGAAATACTCTGAGGGAAAGTTTCATAACCTTGCTATCCATCCATTTCCTCATTATTAAAAGAAGGGTTTAACCCAGATCAAGTCTAAGATCGTTTTTTTACGTCTAAAATTAAACAATTCTAACTGCTAGCTCAGGAAGAAAAAAAGTCAATGAGCTCCCAAGTGTCAAGAAAAAATTTATGAAGAAGTTTTTGATGATAAAAGCTATAATAAATGGGAAGATGTAGAAATCAACATAAGTATTTTGAGGTAGTGAGATAAACTAACTGCCTGGAGTAAAGAAGGATTTGGGACTTTTGTGGAAGAGATGATTTGCATGGAGTCATTTTCTAAGGTACCTAAAAATGTGAATATGTGTTTTGAATTAGTTTGAGTAGTCACAAGATTCTGTGAGATTTTAAACAATGGCACAGCATGACTGTGAATTATTTTAAAAATAAAATCTATTCAATTTAATAAAAATGTATTGGTTTTTGGCTGTGTGCTGGACTGTTAGACACCAGGTATACAAACATAAATGAGATATGTCCCTTGCCCCAGTGTACCTCAAAATAGTGGATGACAGTCTTAAGAATGGATAATTATATCGCAAAATGTTTTTTTAAAAAAGATATACACAACTAAAAATACAATGTGTTCATACATACTTCATAAAAAAATAGTGTTGTATGGTGGAAAGGTCATGGATCATGTGCACATTATTTAAAGAAGCAAGACTACTTCTAGGAATCTAGCCATTTAGGAGAGATATAGGTATAAGTTCCAGATCATTTATAACTGGGTAACTTTATCTCTTCCTATCACCTCTCCAAGTTTCAGTAAAATAAAATATCGATAAAAGGATTAGAAGCATAAATTTCACAAATATTGGAAAACAGTTCAATCTACAAATGGAATCTGAATATACAGTTAAACCGAGTCAGTGAGAAAGCAATGCAAAATTTAAGCAAATATATAAGAACACTAGCGTCCTCATTTTTGAAAAAATAAAGTTTTAATTTTTGCTAAAACAAATACATCGGATGAATTTAAGATAGTTAAAAACTAATTTTTACGAGTCAAACATTTTTAAGTGCACCATGTGTGTCATCTCATGTAATACTTGAACAGTCCCTTTAAGATACATACTATCATTAGCCCCATTTTAAGCACAAGGAATGGGGACACTAATAGATAAAGTAGATTACCCAAGGTAATAACCTAGCTCATTATGATTTGAACTCAAGGACTCTGGATCATGAACATGATTTCTTAATACTACATTCTACAGCCTCTATAAAAGATTGAATGAAGTCTATATAAATGTTGTATTAAAGTTATAATATTAGGAATAATCTATGAAAATTGTTTTTATAGCTTTTATGTCTATGAAAACCTCCCTAAAGCAGGAACCAAAGCCACAAAGTGAAACTATATAAACGTGATTTCAGAAAAATTTCAAAAAGTGTTTTATTGTAAATGGTGCTTGAAACATAATAAAACACAAATGTAAAAATGGAAAAAATATTTACAGTCCATACGGTATAAATTGTTAATATTATTAATATACAAAGAGTTTTCACAGATCTCAATAACAAAAATAGCAAAAAAGCAAAAGATAAGACTACTAATTCATAGAAAAAAAAAAGCTAAAGATCCCAAAATATATTTTAAAATGAGTGGTCATTCATAAGTGAGTGAAAATGCAAATAAAAATAAAAAAGAGACCACTGACATAAACAAAATGTCAACAGTATACACTGTTGGTGAGGGCACTAGCATCCATTTTTGGTGTGTTTACAAATTGCTCTGAGACTTCAGGATGGCAATATCGAATATCTATCAAAACATTCAATGTGTATTTCCTTTGATAAAGCAAATTATATTCTAGAAATCTATCCAGTACAGTATGGTGATTAAGGACTTTGCTTTCAGAAAAGCCTGGATTCAGTTTTCTGCTATGCCATTATTATATGCGTGCACTTTAAGAAATTCCTCACTTTCATAAGCCTCAAATTATTCATTTAAAAACAATCTAGCAATAGCAAAATTGCCTCACAGTGTTGTTCTGTAGATTAAATTAAATCACGCATATAAAGCAATTAACACATTTTAGGAGTTGATAAATGTTAAATATTATGATTATTATTAATTATACTATACATATGTCTTAAGTGTGAGGGAATAGCTTTATGAGAATATTTATTATACTATAAAATTAATAATTTCCACTAATAATGTTTAATGCAGTTTTGGAATCACTGCAGTTAAGTAAAATTGTGAAGAATAAATTGGTCCTCAGAAGACAGGAGATGGACAAATGTTGCTCTCTGAGAGTAAAGCAATGTATACAATAGGCACAGATTAAGAAAATCTATGATAGTTAATAAGCAAGCTTTAAAGTGATTATTAAGTAGGTACTTTTAATTCTTTAAAAGGATACAGTAAACACTTGAGATGAACACAAATTCATAAAGAAATGTGAACTCTAGGTGAAAGTGTTGAGTTGGCATTTCAAAACATCGTATATTTTTATTTCAGAAAAACATGCCATTTCCCCTATTTATGAGTACAGTTTTGAAATATGACTGGGCACTAGTGTGCTATGATGACTCCAGTGTATTACTAATGATAGAGAGGAAGGAATCTCAACATACAGCAGTAATTTGGATATCAATCTGAATGAGATACATTCAGTGGACTGACCAAGGTTCTGTCAGTGAATATGTTCTGCTTAACATTTTTATCAAAGATTTAGGAGAGTTTTTAGAGGTATGAATCCTAAATTTGCAGATCTCACAAAATTGCATAAGTTGAATTATGTAAATAATGTTACCAAGATTTGAAATGATCTAAGAGAGTTAAGGCAATGTGTTATAATCAACAAGGTACTATTTAACAGAAAACTGTAAATTGTTTAAAGTTCAGAATCTCAATTAGACAATTATAGAAATTCATATGACAAATTACTATTACATACAAAAAAATATATATGATCCCAGATTGTGGTGGAACTGTTTTAAAAAATTCTCATGTTGTTTTACCATCTTGCCATTTTTTTTTTACAGTGTTCAGATTGTTGTATTCCATATTAGATGCCTCATTTTAAGAGAAACATTGACATATTGAAATATGTCCAGAAGACATGTGAAAGTGCGCTGCAGATTTAAGAGTTGAAGGAACCAGGAATGTTTCCCTTGGTGAAAAGATATTGAGGGGAGACATGATAGTTCTAGTCAAACATCTGAAGATTTTCCTTGCAGAACAGGAAACAGAATTATAATATCTAGTTTAGAGAGCAGCTGAAATATGCAGGAAGATGAAATTCATTTTAGAACAGACTTTCTCACAATGAGAGATGTTCAACATTGCAGTAAACTTTTTTTTTGTATTAAAATTCTCATAGCTGGAAGTACTCAAGTAGACAGTAGGAAAACTTCCTTAAGGGTGTGGAAGAGGCTTTGTTTATAGGAAAAAGTTGTATTAAATTATCTCTGGGATTTCTTTTGTGAAAAAAAATGGCATGGTAAAAAGTGAAAAGAATACTAATCTTAAAGGCAGAAGGCTTGCTTCCACATCAAACTTATTCTTCCGCTCACCCATGTTTTAAGGTGATTTAACTTACAGCTGCTTCAGATTTTGAAACACTTGAAAATTGAAAGTGCAAGATTTTGGCAGGTAGGAGAAAGTTAATGGTGCCTAAAAGGAGACTTTTATAGTAATTCTGAAAAGCCAGGTCTTTGCAGTAGAATGGCACACTTCAACTCAGTAGAGAAAGGGAATTTCAGAGACAGGAATCCTTCATATTGAACACTTCTTTTACCATTATATTTCCCGTTACCATTTTTAAGTCCTATTCATCTCCTGATAAGCTATGGGTATTTAAAATTTTGTAGTTCTTTAAAAGTAACATCATAGATACAAAGGGACAAAAAAAAAGTCCTGATAATTCAACCTACTTTGATTTCAGTCATCATATGTCTTATTTTTATGTGTTCTCCCCTAGTCAATTTACTTGTTAAGCTTTCTTTACAGGACATTTTCTAGCCTCTGGGACTCAGAAAACAAAAAAATAGATATGCTTAACTCTAGATGTTTTTACAAACCAGACCATATGAGTCTAGATATGGGAAACTTTCATGAAACCCAAACATTATTAATTTCGTCCTTGATCACAAAGGATTTTTCCACTTTGATTTTGTAAACTCTGTTTCACAAGGAGCCAAAACAAACAAACAAAAACAGAAATAACATTATAGAATAGGCCAAATTTGAAACCTAAACACCTCTGTCCATCTCCTGATGACTTCCTTTCATGGACACTCTGCTAAACACCCACAAGCCTGTGGTACCCTCAAGCTCTCCTACAGTATCAATTGTTATTGATACTAGAATTGTTATTGAGGGGTTACTGTGATAAGGAATGAGACTTTTTTTCTACTGAGGATGATCTCTTTACTTTCCTCAAGGAAACTTTACTATCTAGCTGTATATAGTAAAAGCTACCTCAGATCCTTAAACACTTGAAAATTGAGAGTTAATAATATATTCTTAATGTTTTCTGAAAGCACTTTTGGCACCTTCCAGACAAAGTAGGTGCTAGATTAGTGTGCTCTCACTCTATACTTTTAATTTTTTTTTTAGCTCTTAATCGCAATTGAATTTAATTAGCTGTTTATATCAATAAAAATTTTAATATCCACCTGCCTGGATAGAATAAATATTCCTTGAAGGCAGACACTGTGTCTGTCTGGTTCAGTGTTTTAATTTCAAAGTGTATTCCAGTGCCTGGATCATAAGAGATGCTCAATGATTGTTGAATGAATACCATTTTGTTTGTGAAAACATGGAAGATGAGCTAAAAAAGAACCTGTGTGTGTACTAATTGTATATATACAGGAAAACTTCCAGAAGAATACAATGGTGTGTTGATGTGAATTAGTTTTTAATTATATAACACCTAGAAGTGCCATACTGCTTTTTTCCACCATCACACTGCCAACCTTCAATTTGTACCCTGAACCACTGGCAGATATAAGAAAACCCAAGCAATTTTGCCTTGGATAAGGATCACTTGAGGCTTAACTTAAATTTAGCTTCCTCTGTGGGGTCAAACTGATACCACCTCTTCAGGACTTTGCCTAAGAGCCTCGCTTGGCCTCATGCCTTTCCAGTGCTGCCTCCTCTAGTCCCTTACCTGTCTCCCATGGGAGGACTTCTTCAATCAAACACTTGCACACTAATCCTCACTTTCTGATTTGCTTATATTGAACCTGACCTTAGACTAACTTTTTCTCCTCCTATTTGCAACATCTTGATGATTATCTTAAACTCAGTTGTTCTCAGTAGCTATTATGAATAAAATCATTACCTCTCAAGAATTATTTTAATTCAAGAACTAGATATTCCTTCAAAATTTTTACCTCACTGATTTTTATATAATCTCTTTAAATCTCAAGTATTTCTATACAACATTAGTTTTGCAAAATTTCTAGAAAAGAGACTTATCAAAATTCATCTTCTCAAATAAAGAGGTCTCAAACATTACTGGGAATAAGAGCTAAACTAACCATAGCATACGATAACATTACATATTAGTTTTAGTCTAATTGAAATACCTTTTAAGAGTTCAATTTTGAATAGATTTGGACAGTAATAATGTCGATGAAATATGATATTGTAACACTCCAGATATTCCCATCCATAGTTTTAAGCAGAGGCTGACAAATTTATGAATCCGTGACAATAAGAAATGATCCATTGGGACTTAAATGAGAAACTTTACACCTAATTTCATTTGGGAACTAAGTACCAAAGGTTCCAAGATAAGAGATTTATTTTTTACTTCACTTCACAGGCAAGCTGAACTTTTAATTAGAAAATAGTTATTATTTTTTATGTTTGCAAAAGGCTTTGCTTTTACCAGAGAAGTCTTGTTCTTCATTCAAAATGTAAAAGGCATACTAGCCTATCAGATTGTTAGAAGAGATATTAAAATATTTAAAAATCTGCTTCTAATCTATCATCTCTGGCCCCTCCCCAATCACCTCAGCTGTTACCCTACACCTAGCCTAGGTCAAGTAAAAATGATCTAAATGCTTTGGCATGAAATTTTAGAAAATTCTTTCTATAATCCACCTAACTAATTTTCTGAATAATAAAAAGCTTGCATTCATTTTTTTAAAATCAGGTACTCTGTTTTTCATACATGATTAACATGCAAACTTAAAGAAGCATTTGCTCTTTATTTAGTATCTTCTTGGTTCATGGAACTGTCCTAGGTGGTGGGCTAAAGTCATTAATTAGACACAATATCTGCTCTCAAGAAGCTCAAATCTTAATGCAGAGGCTCTCGTGTATAAAAGCAACACAAAGAGTAAATCAGGAAAAATAAAAATGCATACAGACCACAGATTTTTTAATTTATCTATTGAAAATAGATGTAGTAACTTTTTGTAAACTTAGCTTATTAATATTAACAAAAGAATGACCATGAAAAGATGGTACTGTTTTATAGCCACCTGATGAAAGTATAGGACATATATTATAGAAGTAGCATTCTTAAGCAGTTTCCCATCTATCATCTGGAAATTAGATCTCAGGCCTTACAGTGAAGTTCAGACTGATTGCTTACCTAGGAGCTGACTTCCCAGGGGAGAGTCTTGATCTGGGACTTGCAGGATATTGATATAAAATTGCAAGTTATGTTACCGTTTGGGGGAGACTTGAACTCCAGTGTCACCTCAGTAGCATGGGAGGGGGGTAACAAAGCAGAAGTGCAGTTAGCATTTTTCCTCTATTCTTCCCTGCTAATGGAGCAAAAAATCATAGGTCAGCAAGATTTAGAAAAAGATTTATTAAAGGTATATTTTAGAAGGAGATAGGCCATGTTAAGGAAGGCTGCAGCTTGGGGAATGTGGGAGGCAAAAAGATAAAAGAAATACAAGATAAAGTATGCCTCAAGAGAGGGGCAGGTTTTCAGCCAAGAGAGATATAATCACACCGAAGTGGGGAGGTCTGTATTATCTTTGGGCCATGATGGGTGGTTACAAAATTGTTCTTAGGTGATTGGCAAGAGAGGTCATTTTGACTGACACTTGGCTGCTGTATAACACTTTGCTTACTGTGTGTGTTCATATCTAGAATTCAGTCTGTTACAATTAGATTTGTAAACTTCCAGGCATAAACGTGGATTACAATGATGGTATAATGAGGCTGAGATTGTGGGCAGATTAGAGTAGTACCTTCTGTGCACCTATCTGTGGCTGGATTACACCAGCTATGGTTTAAAACTGGAGGTTATGGCCCTCTAGATTTTGTCTTCCAGGATACAGGAAGGATTCTTTAACTACCAATGGGATGTTCTTTGATCAGTCTTCAGTCTGGGCAGCCATTCTTTAGTTCTCCTGTCGCTAATGTCTGACTAGCTACCTAACAGATTTTATTGATAAATATATATTCAATTTACCTTCTACTTTTGTCAAGTAGTATTGTTTTTTATTTATGGAAGTGATACAATGTTTTCTTTTAAAAATACATATATTTAAGCAAACATAATGATCTGATTTAAAGAAACGTAACAGTACAAGGACAAACATGGATATTAAAGAATCCTAATTGAAATCTGAAGATGTTTCTGGTCATGCCAGTTCTGCTTATGCTCTGGTTTGTTTTCATTCTGATTTTAGCTTGTTTCTAATTTCTAAAATGAGACCTCAAATACTGACTCACTAAGCATTTGATAAGTACAGTATGGTATTTCAATAAAATGTAAATTAGGTTAAGTGCTTAGGAAACATACAAGGGAATAAGTAAATAATGAAGAACAATGAGAAGCAATCTCTTTCCCTTAGGAACTTTGCATCTCTAATAGTTTGAACCTTATCCACAGTCATGAATCTAGCTAGGAAACACTCTCAGTAAAAAAAAAAAAAAAAAAAAAAAGAAAAAAAAAAGAAAATTGGAAACGAGCAAATGAGCTGAGGGCAGCAAATGATATCCAAGGATAAGAAAGCCATCAGAGAATGCTATTGTATTTAATGAAGGAACTGTACCAGGGTTAAAAGGTTTTGGTGTTTACCCCTAATTGGATTATGGGCACATTAATGTGTTTCTCCTAGAGTTTGTCTTTTTGGAGATGTGTAAGTCAGAGATTAGTTCAAGAGACAGAAATCTGTCTATGACTACTTTAAGCAAAAGAGGCAATAGAATTTTTCCCATTGGTTTCAGGAAAACATTCCCAGGAAGGATTCTTATTGGGTCATGTACCTTATCTGGACTATTCCCTGAGATTAAGGATGAATTTTTTTCTCAGCCTTAATCACCTGTGGCATAGACAAGTTGAAAAGTATTCATAGGAAGTAATAGAGGTATATTGGCAGATTTGAAGAAAAAGTCACTCAGAAAAGTCTATATATAAAGTAACTCAAAAGGATTAAGCAGCAGGGAAAATGTGAGATTTGCCACCATGAGGTAAAAGCTTTTAATTCCGTGGGCTTGTTGAGTTATAATCAAACCCCCATCCTTCTCCTCACTTTGGTCTTCCCAAAGTCATTCAAAATAATGTTTTGCCTACAAAAAGCTTGTCCCAGGTGCCAGCCTGCTAATAACCTTCCACAGCAGTGGACTTCAACAAATGCCAGTTCTTTTTTGAAATATACTTCTTTTTAATCCAAGATAACATTCTCAATGTTTTTGTTTCTTTGTTTTCTTCTCTTTGATAACCACTTCTGGTCTCTTTTGTTAACTTCTCTTCCTCTGCTTTATGCCTTAAATAATAATTTCCTCGAGGGCTCTGTTTTCAATCTTCATGTTTTCTCATTCAACACTCTTTTAATGATAATGTAATTAAAATAAGAATGATGACTGAATTGTGTGAAGTTTGTTGTTGTTATTGTTTATTATCAAGTGCTCCTACCTGCCAGGTATTATAATAAGTGATAGAAGCTAATTATATAAACAGACAAGAGATTTGATCCTTTTTACTCCTGGCTTTGAATTCTACCTGTCTGCTATTAACTGCCAAATATGTGCCTCCTAGATCCAGTCCTGCATACTTATGTTACTGTTAGGGCGATCTGAACTTCAACATTGCCCTGGTAACACTGGGAAATCTCAGTTCTTTTCACCGATACAGAAAGAATTGCACCCTTCTGAGGTTTAGAAAAGGTAAAATATATGTTAAAGGTACATTTTGACGTAGAAGTAGGTCATGCCTAAACAGGTTACAACTGTGAAGAAATGGAAAGTATGCTCTAAATGAGGGGCAGGTTATAGCGAAGAAGGCTATAACAATGCAAAAGTGTGAAGGCATGTATTACATTAGGGCCTCAATGGGGGGGGTTACAAAAGTGTTCCTCAGTGGTGAGCATGTGAGGTCATTCTGATTGACATTTGGCTGTTATATAACTCCCTGCCTACTGTGCGATTACCTAGAATTCAGTCTGTTATAATTAGATTTATGAACTTCCAGGCATAAGCATGATATTATAATGATAGTATAGTGAGGCTGAGGTGAAGACTGGGTCAGAGTAGTCCTTACTGCATAAGCATTTGTGGCCAGACTAAACCAACTATAAATTTATGGTCCTCAAGTCCTGCACCTTCCAGGTTGCAAGAGTAATTTTTTAACTACAAAATGGGTGTTCTTGGGGAGGTCTTTGGGCGATCTCTAGGCTGGGCCTTTGCTCCTTTGTTCCCCCATCGTTCATGTCTGTCTAACTACCTAACACTTATATTTCCAAGAAAGCAATATGCTCTTCTCCAGGTAGCTCATTTCAAACTCAAGGCATCCCAAACCAGATCCACGTGAAAACTGCTTTGCCCCTGCATTTTGTATGAATGTAGAGTAGAATATTTACTCTAACCCTTTATAGGAAAAGCTTGCTAAATTCTACAGTAGCAAGCTTTCTGCACCTTCTAGCACCTTTCCGTACATCGGTCTCCTATCTTGTAAGAAAACTTTAGGATATAACTTTTCTCAATCAAAATTGTATATATTCAAAGCCCTAAAATAACTATCAGTGTCATCTGCTGGTCATCTCAACTGCAAGTCATTGTTGGTTCTCCCTTCTTCACTGGCCACAGCACATTAATTCTAACTACAAAATGTTACCTGTTTTCTGATTTTATTTCCTTTGCCTTTGCTTTAGTACAAATCCAGTCCAATGACTATTTTTGTACATAAAGTTTTATTGGCATATAACCACTCTTGTTCATTTACATTAATTACATTCTGTGGCTTCTCTCATAATACAATTACAATTGAATAGTTGCAACAGAGAATTTGTACCCAGTGTAGAATATCTACTCTAGCCCTTTATAGGAAAAGCTTGCTAAATTCTACAGTAGCACAAACACTCATTATCCTTCATCTGGATCAGTGCAGTGGCACTGTATGTTGTCTCTTAGTGCCCATTCACCCAGGCCCAGTCCTCCTTCTACATTCACTATTATTTATACTTGCATACTTAATTATTGCCATGTTGTAGTCTCTGTTGAAAAACAAATAATGAAAAACCTCTGATGACTTTCCATTGCCTAGATCAAAAAAAAAAAGTTTCATCTCTAAATCTGTTATGTATCACTGCCTAAGAAACTACTCTAAAATTTAATGATTTTGTGGGCTCACTGGGCAGTTCTTGTGCTGTTTTCACATGGCAGGCAACTGAAAGGGAAGATAAAAACTAGGATGCTAGAATGGCTGAGTCATTTTTTTTTTCTATGTAGTTTCTACTAGAAGACCGACCTGGGCTTTTTTACATTAAAGCTGAATTCTAAGAGAAAAGCCCCAGAGCACATTCATTTTTCAGCTTTTACATCACGCTTACTGGTGGCCTAACATCTAAAGCAAGTCATATGACAAGCCCAAGATCAATATGGGAGCAAACTATAAGATGTCAATCTACCACATACCGCCTTAGCCTACCTTTAAAGCTTTTACCAACCTGATCTCAGATTACAGTTTTCAATTCCATTTATGATGCATCACATTTAGCGTCCCTTTTAAAAAGGCTACCAACTCTTATTTGAACAAATTCACTTAATATGCATTTTCTTACATTCATGCTTTTGCTCATTCTTATTTCTTGAATTTCTTTCCTTCTCCTACCTAGTTCCCCCAAGCCATGCCTCCCAATCCCAAGAATTCATCAAGATATGCTTAAAATCTGCCCTCCTCTCTGAGACCTTGTCTCACTCTCTATTTAGACTTGATATTTCCTCTCTACTAGTATGTAACACACACAACTAGCACAACAATTATCACCTTGTAGCACCTTTCTGTACATCTGTCTTCCATCTTGTAAGAAAACTTTAGGATAATAATTTTTCTCAATCAAAATTGTATATATTTGAAGCCCTAAAATAACATCATCTATTTTAAGACATCTTGAATTCCATCAGTGACCAGGCTTGGAAGTACAGTGGGGACTTGGCACTATGAATCATTCAACATGCCAAAGACAATACAAAATCCTAATTTCTTTTGCAGAGCGATTTCTAATTATGTGAGATTATTTTTGTAGGAGTGTATAATTCATGGTGGTTGCAGAGGAAAATTTCAAGCTTATTTCAAGTTGCAGGAAACAGAGATGAGGCCAAAATCATTGTCACATAAAATGGAATGGGATTATGAGTTTATTCAAGCTAGGAAGAAGGTTTTATCCGTGCTAATGCTTTAGTGCTAAGAAAAATAAAGGTGATTTCTTGCTAAGTAACATGGACATTGAAAAATATGTTGTTTTTTTATGCCCAAAATGGTTTCTTTTCTTTCCTCTCCTCTCCTCTCCTCTCCTCTCCTCTCCTCTCCTCTCCTCTCCTCTCCTCTCCTCTCCTCTCCTCTCCTCTCCTCTCCTCTCCTCTCCTCTCCTCTCCTCTCCTCTTCTTCTTCTCTCTCTCTCTCTCTCTCTCTCTCTCTCTCTCTCTCTCTCTCTCTCTCTCTCTCTCTCCTTCCCTCCTTTCTTCTTTCCTTTTTATTAAGTATGATCAGGTAGATTCAACTCAATAGGTATTGTTAAGCACTTCCTGTTGAATGTATGGCAATGTATCAGTGACTTGGAAAAAATTAAAGTGTTCTTATATATGGTGATACAAACATACTCATAGAAATCTGAAGGTACCTTTCTATTATTAAGTTTCTCAGGGGGAAAAAATATTATACACATATAAATGTGACACATGACAGAAGATGACCAATAACTGCTACAAAAAATGAAAAATATGAGAACAGGAAGCAAGAAATTCCAGAGTAGAATTAGTTATAACTATAATGCTAAATATCTTACTTTAAGAGGTGAAAACTATTGTAAAAATTACCCAAATTACAAAATTTCGGCTAAATAGTAATTTTATATCAGACATCATACATATATAGCCTTCAGGTAGAATATAGTCTAAAGATATGCTTTTTTATTAGCTTGTTAACATTAAACAAAACAAAACAAAACAAAACAAAAACGGGAGAATGCAAGTAAAAGATTGAATTTGGACTTCTGAGTTATTGTGAATTATTAGAAATTTGGCAACGTGAGGTCTCCGTTCAGTTATGCCAATAGCTGGCTTGAGCTAAAATATTAGATGTCCTGTTAGGCAGGGCGAGGACTATCTTGCTTCCTTCCTCCGCCATACACTCTGGTGCATTGCACCTGCCCCACTTTAGGTGATTTACTTAGCTCTTTTAAGCATTGGAGTTAGCAAGCCCTGAAATATTTAAATTTTATTCTGTTTGGAAAACAAACTAAACTCATGGAAATAACATTCATATATTCTCTAGTGTTGAAATAGTCTTAGATACAGTTCTTTACCAGTTAACTATCATTGTCTCCAATATTATATATCCACGTTATCGGAACATCTAGTTGAGATGATCTTCGTTGATCTCCTTGAAAAGTTTATTTTTCTTTTAAAAGGCACCTATTAAATTTTACTCCTCATGAAACGAAGTAATTTCTTTGACCAGCTGCTTGTGTCTGATGTAAAAAAAAAAATCACACCAGAGGAAGTAAATTAACATTTTAGCAAGAATATATTTTTGTTTGTTGTTCTGTATTTAAGGTAGTTGCTCTGCAGATCTGTGGATGATGGAACATTTTCAAACATCATTTAAACTTTCTCCAATTAAAGACAGGAGTTGGGGTAGAAGGTAACAGATGAGAAGATAATATATAGAATACTGGTTTGACTAAAGTAGGATGTTTTGATTAACAAAACATTATTTTAGAAAGATAATATATTATTACACGGAAAGTTATAGCACTTTTGTAATTACAGACCAATCAGTTGCCAACAATAATGTAGACACAACACACAGATAAATTCCTAAATTCACCAAAAATATCACCATTTTTATACAGCCTCCAGTCATTGCCAACTTGGATTCATGTATGCCTTTAAATTTTGGTTTTCTTTTCAGCTCTAATTAATTAGTTATAAATTATTGAAATGAGAGATATAATTAAAGCGACGATAACAGGCTTTTACCAACAATACTGTGAAAACTTAACAGAAACCCTTGAAATTGTTTAATTTGTATTCTAATGGATTGTCATACGTACAGAATATAATTTATTTCATGGCAATTGCTATTCATAATAGGAACTCTTTATGAAAATTGAATATTTGAGTTAAACTACATTCATAGCCAAGAATAAAACCTATTTGATCCATAAGACAGACTTCAGAAATTATGTTCAATCTTGAGAAATCTACATTAGAAAATAAATTAAGAATGGTCTTTCAAGATTGAATTTATTATTTTGTTATGTGTAACTTTACATTTCTGTCATTTATCACACTGTAATAAAGCCTTAGATAAAGACATTTCATATTGTTAAATACACTGTATGCCTCCTTTTAGTTAAGTAGATACATCATTATTATTTGGGGCCAAAAAAATTTTCTCCTAAAATCACCAGAATTTGCTTTGTAAAGTCTCTTTAAAATAGTAGTTTTATATAAAGTATACTCAGCTTTAAGATAATTATCCTCAAATGACTTAAAATCCTGACTAATTTGGCATTAAAATTTATAACATTCACATACATTTTTTTTTTTCTCTTACCTTGCAGGACTTCATCTTTGTATTGAATTATATATGCTTCTAGTTTCCCTTCTATTATCACACCCCTGTGTGTACTTAAATTATATATCTAATATTGGATTTATGTGAGTATAGAGCATGGGACCAGACAAATAGGAGATGCTAAAAAGAAAGTTGTCTAAATGCAACAGCTATGTAATATATACTTTATATACATACTTATGAATTGAGTAAATTTTTGAGATCATGTAAACTTTAATCACTTAGGTTGTCAATAAAATATGAGAATTTTGAAATATAATTTAAAAGTAAGCATTAATATGTAAACCCAGGATATTAAAAAATTGTACCGCTTTGTACACAATGCAATTTGGTAATTACTGAGAGAATAAAACTATTCTTTAATTAGCAAAATTTATGTCAATGCTAGATATAGAAAGAAAAATGCTCTTTACTTTGAAATACATTGTTTATTTGTTATATAACGACCTAATGTTCAAGTTTCATTATGGAGATATATACATTTTAAACACTGCCTAAGAATAATTTTAGTGATATTTACAATACTTTTTGACAGTGGATCACAGATAGGCAAAACATTTATCTCTAATGTCTAGTGAGGGGTCCCTTTATATAGCAGGAAAATAAACTAAGTGATATTTAAATGTCTTTCGACTTGAAACACCCTATAATGAGAAGGATAGTTGTATCCAATTGTAATTATTTGTATGATATCCATGTATTACAGCTAAAACTGTTTAATTTTAAGGGAGGAAATATCATTTGTGTTAAAGAGCATGGCTTCAAAAGCTAGAGTCCTTAACTTTAATTCTTGGCTTAGCTTTGTAGTAGCTTTGCAAGTTTAGCCATCATATAACCACTTTGTGCCTCAGTTTCTTCATTTAAAAAAAGGTATAAAAATTACACCTACTTCATAAGTGCAACATAATAATTAAATGAAGTTAATAGATGCAAAATGCTCACAACAGCTCCATGTCGATGGTTCATCAAAAAATAAGTGTTTTTTTTTTTTTTTTGGTAATTGTGTATTAACTTAAATAACAATTTTAATCCTCAGAACTGTATATTTGTGCACATTGTAATCTAGAAATACATTTCCTGTTAGACAAAGTAATAATTGAAGCCTAACAGCAAATTACTTTGTGACTTTAGGTAAGTCATTTAATAATCTTTGAGCTGCATTTTCTCCAGCTATGAAATGGCAAAGTTGGTCTTCACAATTTTTGAAAGATCTTTAATCTTCCAGAAAATCTGTGATTCCATAGATTCATTCTGCTACATTCAAGCAGAATATTTTATATTAACAATAGACCAATAAAAATTAAAACAAGTAATTTATTATGGTCCTTGACAAACAATAGATGATCAAAACTATGGAAAGAAATGCATGTTTACATGTATCTTTATTTTCTCGTATTGCAATTTCCATGGACAGGAATACTATATCATGTGTATTAATTAGGTATAAAACCAGGCCCAACAATGTATTGATTTGCATAGTCATTGCAGTTTTATGCAAATTGGAAATTTCCGACTTAGTCTGATGACATCAGGAAGAGCTCTACAAAACTCTAATATAAATTTGTTTTAGCTATAAGTACAATCCCCCTTCCTTATTATTCTACCAACATGTAGATTTAATTAGATCTTGTCAAAATTTGGGTTTATTTTATTTTAGTTAGTATGAAAAGTCTGCATATAAAGACATTCAAAGAATAGTGACCAAGGAGATTAAATTGAGATTGTGGTAAAGGTTACAAATAAGTCAGTTTTGTTCAAAATATTGATTTATTAATACAAAGGATTTGGAGTTCAGATTATTAATATTGGTTATTAGTAAAGCCAAAATAGAGCATTTCCACAAGACAGCCTTATATTTCTGTAAAACTATTCTAGGTTATCTCAAATCTAGCCTTGACACTGATAAATTACAAAAACTACAAAGCAATAACATTACTGCATTGAACACATTTCTAATATATAGCCGTCTTATTTCTATCCTTACTAATATAACACCAAGGCAGTATATCATAAATATCACTTGAAGATTGAAAGAGAAGTTTGATTAAACTCTTCTAACCCTCTGTCTAGAAGGGCAGAATTAAGGAAGTACTTGTATCTTTAAAAGAGAATTGTTAAAAATATGATAAATGTGTATCTTAGAAAGAGTTGTGATTCATAACGACTCCCAGGAGTACTTTAAAATTTGATATGCTTTGGTCTATGGCTGACTAACAGCATTTTCCCCAGACCTAGTGAATTGAGAGAGCTGGATGCAGATGGAGGCTATGCTGTACTGTATGCCTGAGGAGAAATGCAAGCGAGATGGAAGGAGCAAGAGATGAGGAGAGAACACACATGGGACAGACTGAGAGTTTCTCAGGATCGCTAGACCCCTCCAGCCCCCAAATCTGCTCCTGAGGCCTGGAGCACCGTTGGTCCCAGCATCTTTCCAGTAAATTTCCCCTTTAGCTTAAGGCAATTCAAATAAGGTTTCAGTTACCGGTCAACCAAAGGAGCCTTAATTTAGGTCTCATTTGTCAAGACACTATTCCTTTGAAATCATAGTAACTCTGTAGCCTTCTCAAATTTTTAGATTCTTTAAAACTATTTACAGAGGGTCTGGTTTACCTATTTTATTACAAATACATAACCAGTATGAGAAAACATCATATAGTAAAATATTTAAACTTATCTACCTTTCACCCCTTGCAATTAAAATTTTTAATTTACTGAATACCTCCTGTCCTGTATAAAATAATCACAGGATTTCGAATGCAAATTCGTATGGTTGATTGATTCTGATTCTTAGTAGTGTTTTAATTCCTTCCCAAGAGGATTTCGACTTCTTGGCATCGTGTTTAGAATATTTCTGTGAAGCAGTCACAATGAGTACTCAGCATCCAACAACAACTCTGCAATTATTGTAAACTTAAAGAATAAATGGTGCCTTAACAACTGTAGCAAACTCTTGTGAGAAAATTTTGTGGAAATACTTTACAAAGTATTATAAACCACAACTGTTGTAAATTCCCAACTGGTTCTCATTGAATTTTCAGTCTTCATTTATTAATTGATTCACCTAAGTCTCCATCAAATGCATTAGTGTCCTGAATTAACTTAGCCTGAACCATCTGAATTTGATTCAATGACACACAAAGAATTAAGATCACCTGATGCCATGAAAACTGCCTGGTGTATTTTGAACTTCATTCAAATTCATAACTTCAGTGGTCATTCCTTTGCAAAACTTGTATACTAGAATATGTTAAGTAGAGCTTCCGGAATTTAAATAAGAATTAATATGTCTGACTGGATCTGTAGATATTACAGGACATGCATTTACAGTGTTTTACTGATGCCAAGAGCATTCTGCCTGTGTTATGAGCAGAATTTGTATTAGAAGTTGGTGCTTTCATTTCTATGACACGTACTGATGCAATCTCTCTGGCCTAGGCTTTTTCTTAGGCCATTATAAATTGTCAATTTGGTTCAGGCTCTAGTTCCCATTGGAGGGCTTCATCATGACCTCTGCACACAATGATCTTGCAACATGCCTGCTAATAAATCCTCTAAATTACAGCATTGAGAAAAATAGCACAGCTCTGAAATATCAGCAGCAATGTCCTCACCAAGCTATGGATTCAATTGGTGGAATTAAAGTCTCAGAACAATAACTAATAATGCTGCTTTGGTGTGAACTTCCAATAACCTTACAGATTCATCAAATGCTTTATCTTTACCTGAGGCAAGGGTATTGAGGGATCCTGTTATAACAATGTACAATTCTGATTAAAACCTATTTTTTGTTACATAAATATAATATTAGTGAAAATTAAAATAGAAAAGAATCACCAGTCTTCACAATCATAATAATTCTACCCCAGAGACACTTCTGGTATTTTGTATGCAATGTCCCTTAGCATATGAAGAAACTACAGGAAGCCAATTGTCAAGAAATTCTTACATATGGCAAAAGGCAGCCAGTCTTCCCTTGATATTTATTTGATTACAGAGTACATGGAAGCTGAGAGCTGTTATGGAGTAGTGGCAAAGTGGTGGAGTCAGGTTGGAAGGTTTAGATTCTATCTGATACTTACGTGGTATCAAAAAAAAAATCTGAATTTAAACTATCTTAATTAAAAGAAAGGAATTTGGACTGGATGGTTGTTAAGTTTTCTTTTGTTTTAACATTCTGCGAATAGAGCAAAGTTAGCAGCTTTTTAACTATTGTTACCCTCCCTACGCTTTGTGTGTCTCATCTTAGTCTGAAGCCTAGTAATCAGTATGACTGAGCCTCAATAGTGCTTATCTGCCAGTGCCACTAATAAGGCAATGAGGAACCAAATGTGCCATTATGTTTATCCATATTCTGACTTGATATCCATTTATTCAGTCACAACACTATTCTAATAAATCACATTATCAAAACGAAACCAAGTGTAAATAACTACTTTTGCATCTCTTTCATAAAATTATCTGGCTTTATTTATGCATATATTTTCCCAAGAAATAGCATCCAAATTGTTTTTTTTCTCTTAAAAAATAGAAAAAAATGTTATCAAAGAGAAAGCACAAAAGAAAATCAGCAAGAAGACGGTAGCCAAGAATTTTATAATGCCACTGTCATACTAAATAGGGCTTAACCTGAATAGTTGGAGAGATGTCTCTTTGACACTGATATCTGTTATGATCTAATCTATTTATATTAATATTAAGTATATAATAGAAATAAAACCGGGCCTAACATATAGATAGGAGCAGAAACCATTTTAATACTGTTACTTTAAACTAGTGTATAAGTATTATACACTTGTAAAAATAGATTAACTATAGGCTTGATTTTAAAACATACCTGTTTACTGGATTTATACACTTAAATGTTCAAAAATATTTAACATGTCACTTGATTAAAAAAACAACACTTTTTAATGGCATATCTATTGTGGAAAATTATGTAGACCTATAATATAAGGCAATCCTCAGATAAATACTTTATTTATATCAGAGTTATCATATTTAGCAAATAAAAATCTGAGATACCGAGTAAAATTTGAATTTCAGGTAAACAATACATAATTTTAATATAAGTATTTCTCATGCATTACTTTTGATATTTTTATACTAAATATTATTCATTGATAATCAGATCTGGATTCAGATTTAACTAGATGTCCTGTATTATATCTGACAACCCTTATTATATGTTTAGAGATACTTTATTTTTTTTCACTCTACTTGTATAGACTTACGTATATAGAAATCTGGGGAGTTATTTATTAGCTTTGACACTGTTATTACAGTAAATACATGAAAAAATAGAATACTTTGTATGAAATATAAGAAATTAAGTGAACAAAAATACTTCATTTTTGAAAAAGAAACTTGTAAACAGTGTTTTATAAGGCTTGGCAATTCCAATTTAGCTTCTTTTCTCCATAGTAAAGTCTACCATGGATAATTTTGAGCAATTATTTAAATGTATATTTGATGGCTATTGATAGGGCCTAGCTCTCAAAGAATCAGACTGAAGATAGCAGGATAGGCTTCTGCATAACTAGAATTTGGTCAAACAATCAACATTCATGTCAAAAAATATTATTTTACACTATGTTAAAATGGAAATAATGGGAGCTATTTAGAGAAATTTGAAATTAGTGGGAAAATAGAACAAATCTAAAAGATGTTGAGAGTTATGTGTTATCAATGTGATTTTGGAATGGGCTCTTTTCAAACTGAATCACTAGATGCTTTTTCTTCATCTCAATGTTGCCCATGACCTTATTAGATTCTTTGAGTATGATCTAACATCAAATGTTCTTCGAGCATTATGTTCTCATTAATTTTTAAGTCAGATGAATTTAAAGAACCACTGCAGTAAAAATATGCTTCCCCTGTTTTCACACTTGACACGTCCCCACCCCAGTCCTTTTTATGCATGGCAGCCATAGCAATGTTTAAAATAGGATATTGTCAATACATTATTTAAAAGTCCCTCAAAACTTTTCTTCGTTTTTAGAATAAAATTCAAATGTTTAACATGGCTAGAATCAAATGGCTCTGACTGCCTCCACTCATACTTTAAAAAACAAAAACAAAAACAAACAAACAAACCTCTCTGGAGATGCCAGCCTCACCAGGAAGCAGGCTAAATTGTATTAATTCCCCCTATGTGTTCTGGATTGATCCTAGAATCTCAAGTTGGAGTAACTTTATCAATCAAGGTTATGGCTATAGTTAATGAAATGGGAATCTATCTAAGAATATATATGAAAATGCTTTTACTCTAATATTCACCCCAATGGGATATCTGTACATTAACTGTCCTTATTCTTTAATGTATGTATGTTAGTCCTTGATTTCAATACACACACACACACACACACACACACACATATACACATACATACATATATATATATATATAATTTAGATTTGTATTTATTTTGCTATTCTCAATTTTAGATTTGTCTTTATCTCAATTAAATTGTCTGGTCATCTATTTGGCAAATCCTACCTTAAGCAATATGGAATCTTCCTTATGTGTAGTGTTCCCTAAAACCAACTTTCAACCTCATTTAGGCAAGTGTTTCTCTAATTTAAGCATGCATCAGAAATAAATGAATGACTTGTTAAAACATAGGTTGTTGGGCCCCATCCCAACTACCTGTTTCTAATTCCATAGGTGTGGATTACGGCCTCAGATTTTCACTTGCACAAATCCCCAGGTGATGCTAATGATGCTAGTTTGTGACCAAACTTTGAGAACCTCATCGCTCTAAGAAAATTTAAAACCAAGAAGTAAAGTGTGAATGGCAAATTACTTCTTACCATAAAACCATCCCATTCACTAAATGCTATTTTCTTTCCTTAGACATAAAATCCATTAAGAGAAATGCTCAAAATATCTTAAATAATATTAATACCTCTTTACCTGAAATAATATCTATAGGGCAATTTCTCCTTTCTATTTTCATACCCAGCTCATTGGAACAGATACAAATATGCCGATATATGTTTTCAGTATTTTCAACTTTCTATATCCCCAACTTATTATTATACCTGACTGACACCCTTATGTAGTATAGGACAAAAATAAAAACCAATGATGCCTCTATTTCTCCATCCTAGCAATCCCCACTCAGACTATTCTCAACTTCCCCGTTCCTCCCACAGACTATCTTTCCCTACCAGGCTTCTACTTGTCCTCAAGATAACACAGTCTCAACTTCTCATCGAAAGACTGTAAGTGACCTGCAGTTTATGGCATGAATTGGTTTAGGGAGATGCCCCAGTTGAACATAATCCCTCCTGGAGGAATGGATTAGAATTTTAGTCTACCCTAGTTTTCAATTAATAACATATAGAGCCATCTGCCTACAACTAAGTTCCTTTGTAGTTCTTAAACTTTAGGCGATTTGATTTTCTGTCAAGGACTCAGAAAAAAAAAAAGGCATGGAAAGACTATTAAATGCTGCTAGTAGAATTGGCTGGAGCAAAAAAGAAATTACAGGAGTCAAATCCCTGACTCAGTTTGGGCATCACTGAAATCGATCCAAAAAGACAGAACGTATTCAGGAAGAGAGTACCTGAAGGCTTTGGCAATGTCAGGTGTATCTAAAAATTTCTCCTGCACTCAGCTCCCACTTCCAAATTAATCTGTCTGCTGAACCTACTTGCTTACACTTAAAATTTGTGGGGTTGTGGGGGAGGCACATTTTTTATTCATTCTTTCACCTGACAAAAAATTTATTGAGCACATTTTATGGGCTAGAGGTTATACTAGGATCTGTAATATACCAATAAGGAAATTTGAGCCCTGTCTCAAGAGACACACAAAATGGAATGGGATGAGAATATATAAGGAAATAAGTTGCCAAATTTTGTACTATGATAGAACTCTGAACAGAATAAATTAGGAATATAAAGGAGAGGAGAGAATAATCCTTTTATTTTTTTTCTGGAAAGGGCAGGGGAGTCAGGAAAGAATTCATGAAGAGATGAGATAGTCTGCTGCTGGCACAGGGATGGGAAAAGGAATTATTATATATAACACTATAAAATAAAGGCATCGATTTTATATTCCTTTTTTTTTTTTTTTTGTAAATGGAATAAGTGAAACAGATTATTGAACTCAACAAACATCATGAGCTTAATTAGTGGTGGAATTTATCAAAAATTCAAGTATCCTCATTGTAGGTCCAGTCTCTTTATATTATCCCAAGTTGGATGTTTCCTCTCAGCATAAAACTCAAGATGATCTTGTTTAATTTAGAACTTGCTGGCTGCACAGTTTTTTTCCTGAATTGCATGATTATCCTCACAATAAAATCTTCCAAATGAGTGTCGAACGAAGAGGCCTTTTAGGATAGTCTGCCAGAATTTCACATATCTTTGTATTTAGGCACTTGTTATTTGTTTATTTAGAAGGAAAAATGCAACCTTTTTTTCTTATGTTTGTTACTCTAATCTACCTATATTTATTTACATATTTCAAATAACATGAAATTCTTTAAGTATTTACATTAAAATTTTCATCATTTTGCCTCTGACCCAGTTATTTAGTAACATGTTTTTTAATCTCCATGTATTTGTGGTTCTTCCTGCTTTCTTTTTGAAGTTGATCTCTAGTTTCAAAGCATTATAATCAGAGAATATGTTTATGTGATTTCAACCCTCTTATAAGTACTGAGGCTATCTCTGTGTCCCAATATGTGGTCAATTCTTAAGAATGTTCCATGTGTGCTAGAGAAGAATGAATAAGTAGCTGTTTGGGGATGGAAGTCTCCATAACTGTTAATTATATCCAGTTGGTCTAATGTGTCATTTAAGGATGTTATCCCCTTATTGATTTTCTGTTTAGACGATCTGTCCATATCCAACAATGGGGTATTTAGGTCCTCTACTATGATAGTGTTTTGGTCTGTTTCTCCCTTTAGTTCTGTTAGTAATTTCTTCACATATTTTGGGACTCCCTGATTGAGAGCATAAATATTAATGTGTTATGTCTTCTTGGTGCATGATTCCCTTTACCATAATAAAGTGAACCTCAGTGTCTTTCTTTACCTTTTTTATTTTGAAGTCCAGTTAGGCTGATATTAGCACTGCTACTTCTGCTTTTCTCTGAATGCCATTTGCTTGAAATATCATTTTCGTCCCTTTCACTTTGAGTCAATGTTTTTGGAACTGAGATGTGTCTCCTGGAGGCAGCATATTGTTGAGTTTTGGTTTTTGATCCATTCTACAACTCTGTGCCTTTTTATTGGTGAGTTCAATCCATTTACATTTAAGGTGATTATTGAAATACAAGGTCTTCTTATAGCCATTTTATCTTTTGCTTTCTGGTAGCTTGATGTTTCCATTGCTTCCTTGTTCTTGTGTTTCTATTTTCTTTATTTGATTGGCTTTTGTGGGGTTTGCCTCTGGTTCTTCTTGTTTTATGTTATATATTTCAGTTCTGAATCTTCTGTGTGTGGTTACCATTATGAATATGTAAAGAATGGTGTGTGTGTGTGTGTGTGTGTGTACACACAGATACATACATATGTACATATGTATATATGTATGTATATATATAAAACTATATATAAATATATAAAGGATAGTTATATACAAACACACATATACGGTCATCCATTTTCTTCTGTGTGTGACTTATCTCCATTCCCCTTTGCAAATTTGGATCTTTGAATCCTCCCCTTTTCAGTCATTGTTATCTCAATTTGTTCCTATGTATGCTGAATGTTCATTATTATCTTGCTATAGCAATTCTCTTATTATTATTTAAGCTTATAATGTCCTGTTCCTAGTAAGTGTTACACTGCTCTGCTTCTGTTTGCCTGATAGTCACATTACTCCTAATTATGTTTCTGTTGTTATTTTGTTTTAGATGATCTGACCCCTTTCAGTATTTCCTGTAGTGCAGGTCTTGTAGTGGAGAATTCCCTCAATGTTTGTATGTCTGGAAAGGTCTTAATTTCTCCTTCATTCTAAAGGAGAGCTTAGCTGGAAACATTATTCTAACCTGGTAGTTTCTTCCACTTAAAAGTTTAAATATTTGATTCCATTCCTTTCTTGTAAAGTTTGTGCTGATAAATCTGATGATAATCTAATGGGTTTTCCTTTATAAGTTGCTGTTTTCTTCCTGGATGCCCTGAGAATTCTGTATTTGTCATTGATTTTTGATCATTTTAATACAACGTGTCTTGGTAAATGCCTTTTTGTGTTGAGATTATTGAGTGCTCTGTTGACTTCTTGAATTCTAAACTCCAGCTCATTCCTTAGGTTAGGGAAATTCTCGTCAACTATTTGTCTGAAAATGTTTTCTTGTCCCTACTCCTTTTCCTCGACTTTGATAATGCCCATTATTCTAATGTTTCCTCTCCTGATGGTATCAGCTAGTTCTTGTATTTCTCTTCTATTATTTTTCATTCTTTGGTTTCTCTCTTCTTTCTTCTGATTTATTTCTAGATTTCTGTCTTCGATATCATCGATTTTTTCCTCCATTTAGTCGACTCTTTCCCAAGCTTGCTATTTCATTTTTCAACTATTGCAGTGAGTATATTTTTATATCAGAAGATCTATTCTGTTCTCTTTGAGAGTTTCAATCCCCTTGCTCTGCTCACCTAGGTGTTTTTTCAATTCCTGAAATTATTGATATGATTCGTTTCAGAACTCACTGAGTTTTTTCAGAAGTACCGTACTGAATTATCTGTTATTTAAGTTGCATATTTCTATGTAAGCTTATTTTCTGGAGATTTTTCTCTCTCTTTCAGAGATGCCTTGTCACTTTGGTTGTTCATGGTGTTTGATGGAATGCTTCTTTTCTTGGGCATTAATGGAAATATATTCTGCTTTTTTTTTCTTTCAGAAATAAGATTTATTATATGAAGATCTTTATTTAGCCTGCTGCAAAGAAGGCACTTTTCTTTTGGTTTCCAATAGGTGGCATTTAAGCCTCTTGGATCCCTGCTTTATATAAAGGATTTAAAAATGCCCTTTTATTTTCTTGTAGATGTTTAATAATGCTCACTACCCTCAGTTTCATTTCCTGTCAGTGTTAGCCACAGTTTCAGTAGCATTTGCTCAGATTCCCCTGGGGGTCTGTGATAATCTATCTCAGAGGGTATGGTGGGAGGGGCCCTCTGGCTTGAAAGTTGGGAGCTGCGGCTCAGCCTTGGTTTTGCAACTGCAGCCGGTAAAAATCAACTGTTTTTTCTCTGCTGTCCTGTTTCTCTCCTTTCTGCTATGATGCCCTGCTGCTGGCTGCATGGAACCCATAACTCTTCCAGCCAGAGCTATTCAAGGAACTTGCCACACCTTCTTCCCTTCCCCCTCTCCCACAGGGAGCTCTGGCAGCTATGATAGGCAGCTTCTTTGTTTCTTCCTATGCCCTGCTCGACACCCAGGGTTCTGACCTGTGATAGTTCTTATGAGCAGATCCCACGCTCAGATATGCTAGTGTGCAGTGTGGGTGTTTTTTGTTGAGTCTTAGCTGTTCAGCTTATTGTTGCTTCAAGGGGAGAGATCTGGGGATGTTTTTCATTCTGCCATGTTTCTGAAAGTAAAATTTTCATCATTTCATTAAAAAGATTAAAAAATTTTTTCCCTGGGCAAAAATATGAGCTCACAAAAACCAATGATTGTCATTAAAATACATATCCATACTTTTTTTTTTAATCAGCTGGTTATTCTGTTCCAAAACTTTCTAAAGTTTTCATAGACATGTAATTACTATTAACACGTAAGGTTATTTACAAGTGAACAAAACAAATAAATGTAGTATAAAGTAAGAACTTAGGAGATAGAAGTTGAGAGTCATAGAATTCATGCTTCATTAGCATAAATAATTGAGCCTGTCCATTTTCGAAGACAATAATTAAGCTTTGCACTAATCATCTAAAATTTGTAAACAAAACAAGAAAAAAGAAAAGAAAAGAAAATTTGTAAACAGGTTCACTAAAGAAATGTTGTTGTTCTTAGTTAGGGAAGATAACACTAGACTATGGACACAAATTAACTCCCCAAACTCAGTGATATTAAAGCTTTCTCCTGGTGTGACCTACTTCCTTTGTCTTATAGCTGTATCATCAGGAACACTTGGCATCCAAGATAGCTAGGGTAGGGAAGAGAAGGCCGGAAGTCAATATCTTTTTTTTTTTTTTTTTTTTTTTTTTTTAATTCTGCTGTACTCCTGCCCACTGGATTAACTAAAAGGTGGCTTATAGTTCCAACTTAGCTGCAAAGGAATATGGAAAGAGAAAATGGTGAATACATAGCATTTTCCAAGCCAAAGCCTTAATTTGACAATGAAACAAAATCAATTCTCTTCTAATACTTACCCATCCTTTTACCTTTCTTCTTCCCTCACTCACAGCTTGTCTTCATTATTATCTGACTTCCATAACCCTTTTGAAGATTTATCAGCAATATTAAGGAGAAAAAAGAGAAAACCGGGGGTAGGGGAGGATGAAGAGAAAAAGCTATATAAGAATCACTCTTGCCTTTTCTCTGGGTACCCACCGTTATTATCCCGGCCTGACTTGCTGCATAATCATTCAATAACTAACACTTGATGGCTCATAATATTCTTATTGGCATGGTTCTCCTTTTATTTCATGAACAAATTAAGCTATCCTTAGTGCCTTGTTCAGATGTACCTAACTCGCAAAGCCTTACCCTGGACTTTAGGGCTGACGGGGACCTACATTTCTCATTCTCTTGATTACATGAACTTTTTACTACCTCATTACTGCTTAGATTTCCATATTTCCATGAATTCTCTTACCAACTGAATTATTACCTTTTTGGTGGATTGAAACCTGTTCTACTTATTGCGGTATTCTCAATGCCTAACAAATTGCTTGGTATATAGAAAATGCCTATTAAGCGTTAATTCAATGAACTGATTAATTCATTGTTTTACATAAATAATTATCTTCATGTTATTTAGCACATCATTGTTATACAATAAGCCCTCAATGAACATTTGCAGATTGATTCTCCTTTCAAAAGCTTCAAGTGTTCATGGAAGAGGATGTATAGGTTGGCTTTTAAACACATTTTATCATAGCAATTTGTGTTTTAAAAATTGAATTTCCTTGTAATGAATTACATCTGTCTTCATTATACACATTTGGTTTTTCAATACAAACATATTTTCAATGTGCACAGGGAATCTCTTCTGCAGTTTGGCAAAAAGAATTTAAAAGCTAAGAGGCAACTCCTTAGAAAGTTCATTCTGATTTTCCATTCTAATTGTAAGCAAACAGGAACTAGAAGAAATTTGGGGAATTTTTGTTGACAGTGCATAGAGAATTGTACAAATATCAGCAAAAACAAAACTTAGGATGTATTACATAAAGTATGTAGCATGCTGGTAGAATGATTTTGTGTTTAAATCCTATGGGGTTACAGCGTTTATAAAATATGATAAGAACTTAGAATTACAAGCAATTATCTTAGCCTGAAATTTCTTATTTATTTGTTTGTTTGTTTGTTTAACCAAAATGCACTAAACCTTATTAAATATAAAGTCTGGCTTCTATTAATTTTTTTATATGTGTGTTTGTATATGTGTTTTCTCTGTGTTTTATATCCATCCCAGAGGTTATGTGGGATTCTGAGGAGTGTCCAAGAATCCCTATATGGGGGATAGTTAAGCCTTGGCCTCTAAGGACTGATCTATAAAACTCAAATGTAATAGATTCAATTTACCAAAAGATCTTGCTAATGATACTTGGAGAAAACAAAACAAAACAAAACAAAACAAAACAAAAAATACTTGTCGATGCTGACTTCTTCAGGATTCAGTGTTTAGTTCCTGAAAGACAGTTTTATCAAATCCTATTCAGAAACCTATAAGCCACACTCTACCTGTGGATAAATAAAAAGAGTTATAATAATAAAATAAAGTGAAAACCATGCAAAAAGCCTGTCTTTTCTGAAGAACCCTCATGATCTCCTGTCTGCTTCTTTTTTCATCCGTAGACTTGGAAAGTAGCCATGAGGCTGAGATCTAGGGCTTCCAAGGCTGCTGGAATTGATTTTCTCTCAGAGGGGTAACTTGGAGTCCAATCAAAGAATTACAGAAAATTTGAAGGCCATACAGTTCACTGCTCTCTGTTGTTTCCATCTGAAGAATCAATTCTCTTGAAAGCCAGGGGGTGAGGGGGTTTTATCTTAACCTTAAAGTCTTTCCAGAAAAGGAGATTTCTTTCCTTGGCAACCTACTGCAACTTTGGACAGTCCTCACTTTTTTATATCTCACCCTGAATCCTCCTACATTGTATAAACCTGTAGTGCTTAGTTAGCTTTTAAAAGATCACTTATACTCATTTGAAAGGTACTCTTTCCATCATCAGCTTAAACATTCTCTCTTCTCTGGACAAATCATTTTACTCTCTTTACTTTTTCTTAAGGCCATATGTTTCCCTAATTTTTTTTCCCCCTTAAATCCAGCCAAGGTACTGCATTTTATGTTGTAATTAGTACTATTTCTAAATAATTGTGCTGAGAAAAGGTGCTATTTTAATACTGATACAAATGGATGGATCAGGAGGAAATGAGTGTCAAGAGTATTTTCTCCAGGGGTGGGAAAAACTATATTGTTGCTCCTTTTTGGAACACATGACCATCTATCAGACAATTGCCCAGGTTCTAACTCACTCTGGCCAAAGAAAAGATGCTTTTTCTATGAAAAGCAAAATGGTCCAAGTAGATATCACACTTTTTCTGATTACTACATACCACACAAAGATATATTAAACTATTTTATGTAACATGTTTCTAAAAAAATTAATGTAATTAGTTATTGTGTAAGAAAATAATTGCTAATAGAGAGGAAAAGGGAAAAGGATAATTGTGTGGGAGAAAGTACAAGGTTGTAGGTCTGGATATATATCCAGATTGCACACTATTCATGATATGGATTCAATAAATGCTCATTATCATCTACAATGTGCCATGAATTTTCCTGGGAGCATATTTAATCTTCTAAACCAATATGTTTCAGTCCTTGCAACAGCCTTCTGAGGGAGCTATTGTTAATAATCCCATTTTTCACACAATGAACAAAAGTATCAGAGAAGTTAGATATTTCCCAATGTTACACAATTAATGTATGTTGAAGTCAAGGGCATGACAGTGTCTTCTGTCCAGTAGTCATTCTACAATATCAAAAATACTTCCCAATAACACCTGTGAAATAAGAAGTATGAATTCAGCGTCTGATGAATTCCTCTTTGGTCCTTTTTAGCTCAATTTTCTACCTTAACACTTTTGTGGGACAAAATGTAAGAAATTCATTTTTCCCAAGTAGATCAATTTACAATAATTTCCAGTAGCTTGCACATATATTTATATAGATGGTTGGAGACCTGGATGACCAAATGAATAAGTTAAAAAACTGAGGAAAGTTTCCCACAAACCCACATTTCTGAAAATGTTATATAATAGAATTTTCATATTCATCTCACTAACTTTTCAAAAAAAGAATATAGGAAACTACCTCGTTATCCCAAAATTTGTGTTCCTCAATTTATAGACATGAATGAACTATCCTTTACAGCTCACCTCTTTCCTTTACTCAATCCATAAGATAAATGCTGGGAAAATACAATTTTCTGAAGTCTGTCAACTGAGGAAGGTACTTCCGTTACCTTAATTATTGAATCACTTGTAAATCAAAGTAATTTAAAGAGAGCCAGGTTTCTAGTCATGCCTTTGCAGAGGACCAGATTAGTTGTGCTTCAAGTGCAGTACATATAATGTGGAAGACATTAGAAAAAGACTGTTGCTTTTGCTCGACATATTAATAATTCTCAGATGTCTACTTTTTAATTTCCTGTACATTTTAGATCGACATTTTTTTCCCACAATGATATTTTTTCACCACATTTTTCATGTCTTTTTCAATAACTGGACGCTTGTGTTTGTCTTTTGAATGTGAGGTTAACTTTGTTCTCGTCTCACCCTTTAATTGTATTGGCATTCAGTGCTTTTACTTCATGATTTATTTATCTTTTATTTGGCCTGAACCAGAGTTGACTTGGTTTAGGTAAAAAAAAAAAGACTTGCTACAAAATGGACCTTGTCATTTTAATCTAAGAACAGTTTTATTATCTGCTATTTTATTTTGTAGTTAATGATACTAAACCTTATTTCGTGTCCAAAGGGGCTTTGCTTACCTCTCCCATATAAAATGTGAGCTATGATGTTCTGGCCCTCATTCTTTATTTTTCTTTCAAGCTTTTCTCATGCTATCTTTCTTCCTTTTCACATCCTCCCTGATTTCTCCTTTCTAAAATAAGTAGTTTATGCAGGGTTGTGCCACCCAAGAAAATATTCATCTCCAAGTGATTTAAGAAAGTCTATATATTCTTTCGATGACACTTTTATTAGGACTGCAGTTATTTTCTTATGTGGAAAACTGTCATGTTGGTAGTCAAAAAAGTACTCCCCTTTTCTTTTGTGCTCTGCTTTTTCCCCCTATATACTTATACACTCAAGTTCATGTCATTGGAAATTTGTTCATTCCCTTACAGTTTGGAAAGCATTTACACATACTTTAACATATGTAATCTCCATAATGACACTTTCAGGTTGGCAAGAATATGCTGCTATCCTTGTTTTGTAAATGAGAAAATACACTCAGAGAGTGAAGCAAATTATCTAGGGTCATATGACATGCAAATGGAAGAGCAGAAATTCTCTTATGAACTTCAAATGCAGCCTTTTTTTTTTTTTTTTGCATGCTACATCAACAGATTATAATAGCTAAAATGATCTGCCCTGTTGAATTAAAAATAGATATTTCTGGAATCTGGTTTCATATCAGAATAAAATAATTCATTATCTCAATCCCAAACAACTTTTCAATAATAATAGAAAAAGTTAAAACATGAGATTACTGAACAGTGTTATTACTGAACAGTGATTGTCTCCTGCAGAGACAATCAGGACTCAAAACAATCACCTGTTTCTATTTTGCTATTTCTTACCTGGGCATATTACCTTTCATTGTCTAGCAATATTAGAAGCTGTAAAATGTGCATAAAAAGTGTTTATGGAATATAAACCTTCATAATGTCATTTTATAGGTAGGCTCCTTAGGAGATAATTAACTGCTCTTGGTTATTAGAATTACACTATTGCATTAAAGAGTTTAAAGTGAGTTTTAAAGTATTTTGGGAGCATCCCTAATTTGAAGCCTGCTTTATTATATTTTAAAATAGATTCTACTAATCTAAAATATAAAATATATATCCTAAAGTGAAAATAAAATGAATATTTTTGTAGTATTTAATATTTAAACTTAATTACTGCATAGTCATACTTTTTTTTTTAAATATCTCTTTATTATTAAACTATGTATCAGTGTTGGGGACAAATAGAAGGTCATGTGTAAACTCCAGTGTTTAGTATCTGAATTCATATTTTAAAAAATGAGATGTATCAGATCTCAGTAAAATACATCAAATGATACAATTATTATTTTTTATGTTACACTTATTACTGCTGGCACTTTAAATAAATGGAATTTAAATTATTGCAGAGTACTCTAATTTTCTCAATAGAGAGGAAGAAAAGATAATTGAAAGTTAATAAAAAATAGAAAATATACCTCCATGCAAAGTATTTATAGATATTATTTTCCTGAGTGGGTATTTAATAAACTAACTTCAGCTCTTTTTTAAACAAACAATTTAACAAACATGTATTGGCCATATACTAATATGTGCCCTAAGGATACAAAGATATGAAATTATGTTCCCCATCATTTAAAAAACTCTCATTTTAATACAACATGATCTGTGTAAAGAATGAGATGTGTGGAAAATATTATAGGCACACCAATGGAATACAAGAATTCAGTCTGATCGATTAGCCATAGCCTGAGGTATTTTGTGAGGAAAAATGTAGACAGGAGCTACCATGTTAAATGAAGCTGAAGGATGAGGAGGAAGGACAAACCTGATAATATGAAAATAAAATTAGATTTAGGTATCCTAAAGCCTATATAAATTCATCTTTTCCCCATAGGAATATTATCTCTTTTGCCACACACCCACACACACACACACACACACAATAATAAAAATTGTGTTCAGTGTACTCAGAAATCAAACTAATTATCTTAGTATAAGATTTGGATATTTGCAGGTCTCGGATGAATATATCTGTAATCATCCTGATCTTCAGCAACTCATCAGGGAAACAAATGAATCCTTTAAGAAGCTAGTTCTCACTGCAGCAGAAGGGGATGTGGAGACTGGGAAATTAATTTCTCTTTGGTTTTCTGTTTTTGTTATTGATACTGCTTTAGTCCAAGTAAGTTATTGCAGGTGATTATAATTATTAGTTTACTGTTCACTTTGTTTCACATTTCTGTTGCTGAAATTGTTTCCAGGTGATTCAATGTGTATTTCCAGGCCTGGGAACCACCATTGCACTTTCTTTTCCTTGTTGCATATTTCTGCCCCATGTGATTACAAGGCAAGTCTTAGAATATATGTTTGTGGTAATATGATATATACCCAAAAGAAACGAAAGGGGGAGACTTTGTAAAACACGGTTTGTACAAAATGCTACCTGTTAAATAGTTGTTTATTTTCCTGGCACTTAACCACAGCAGTCAGGCAGGAAGTGGATGTTTTTCTGTGATAATCCTGAAAGGATTCTTAAATTGGCAATCTAACAAAGATAATAAAAGAATCATTCGAGAATGACACCCATACAATTAATTGAGATATATCTATATGTATATACATATATGTGTGTGTGTGTGTGTGTATATGTGTGTGTGCACATATATATATATATATATAGAGAGAGAGAGAGAGAGAGAGAATAATATATACATTTTAATTATATTCAACAAGAAAGAATAGATGCAGAAGATTTAGGAGACTGTTTAGCACGATTCTAGAATTAGGATTCTTGGTCAGTGAGGAACCTATGAAAAACTTTTTCCCTTTACTTCCTTCCTTGTCCTACTTCCGTCAACACCGACCCATGTCCACTGTTAGTACTATCTCATTCTTACCTAAAAATGTGCTTTAAATATGTTTTACATTTTTTATTAACTATATCACACAAGCCTTCTAATTGCATTTTGCTTACTCATCAGTTCAGGAGCTAGTCCTTTTTCTCAGTTTCCAGGCCACTCTTCATGTGGCCTTTGTCTACAATGTTGTCTGAAACTCCATTTGGTAACCTTCTGTTGTGGTCTAAATTGACCACGGCTTGTCCCTCATCCTCCAAATAGAAGTGGTAACACCATGACTCTTCCATGAGTGTCCGCATTAAACATGCACCTAGTATTAGAATCCCATGATTTCTCTTTTCAACCATTTAATGCCCACTGTTTGGTGAGCACTAGAGGAATGAATGAGCTTCAATATGTCTTACACCATGATCCAAAGCCATGCAAACCATTAGCAAATTCTTACCAAACATGAATGAAGTGAGAATTATTCACCAAACTCTAAATATCAGTCATTTGTTCATGAACTTAATTTTCAAAATGTAGGTAAAAGGTACTCTCAGACCCAGCAATATCTTTTGCACAAGAGTCACAGTAGACACTTTACTGACCTAGTGACTTCATCCTTTTTCATCCACCATGGGTCCTTTCCTATAATATGTATGCTCAAATACTTTGTCTTAATTATCATGCCCTTTTTTTTCCCTAAAGAAAAAGCACTAGAATATAATAGTAGCTTACATAATTTTAGACAAGGAATGTAGGCATTTCTTGATACTCTTTAGTTGTGTTAGCTTCATTCTCAAAACTTCTGTCATATACATATTATATCTAATTACTGTGATAAACTTTTTATTTCCTCCCTACTGAACAATCCATTATTCTGTCTCTTATTCTCACTCCAATACTGCTGTTGCTACTTAATAAATTCCACGTACTTTCTGTCATTGTACATACCCTTGTCTTAAAAAAATTTACATTAATATATTCACAAGACAAAAATTTCAAAGAGTATAGAATTATATAAAACAAAACATTCTAGTTTCCTTTCACTTCCTTCCTAAATCTTACTCCCCTTCCTAGAGCTAACCATTTTTGACAGTTTGGAATATATTTTTCCAGGCATCTTTGTTTTTGTATTTACATATATACCTATGCTTTCTGAATGGAATAAACATAAATATGTTAATTTAAATAAACATATGTATTGTTATGTGATGTACTTTATTCATTGAGCCGTATGCCTGATGGGTGATTATATGATAATACATGAATTTCTGCCTCACTCTTTTTAGTAACTTCAAAATATCCATAATAGAGAGAAACTATGAATTTTTTAAACCACTTTCCTACTCTGGGATCTTTAGTCGGGTTCACATTTTTTCCATTCAAATAGTAAAGCAATGAACATTCTTGTTGGCATATGTTGGTATTACATGAAATGATATATAATTATATTATATGATGTAAAATTTTAATACAATATAAAATTATATGACAATTTCTCAAGATTAAATTCCTGCAATTGAAATTGCAGTAAAAGAAATATTCTACAATCCTAATTTTGAAAGACACTGACAATTGCCTTCCAAATAGACTTTACCAATTTACACACCAACCACAGGTTTCAACATTTGATATTATTAATCTATTTAATTAATATAAGATTTGTCAATTTTATGAAAGCAAATTTATATCATATTAATTTGAATTTTTATTGTTACAAAGGTTGAATTCTTTGCACCTGTTGTTATACATTCATCAGGCTATGAATTTCCTGATAATATCTATATCCATGTTTTTTCAATTGAGTTTTGTTAATATAAACAGTTTACACATTCTATATATTCATAATTTGTACATTATCACTAATTAAATGGTGACTCCCAATGTTAAGCAGTATATATTGTTTATTGTTATATTCTTTATACATGTAGATATTAAACTCCATTAGTTCAAGGTCCTTGTTTCATATCTTTTCTATCAGTACTCAGTATAGACACAATAAATAGGCATTTGATATTGATTGTCTGTTGATAATGGAGACTGCAATGGCAAAATGAAGACAAGGGTCAAGAGAAAAGTGCTGCTGGCTTAATGCCAGGAGTGAGACAGTCAGCTCTGGGTCAGCTGTGGGTTATGAAGGTGAGTTATCAGTCCTAGCTATATATGAAAATGAAAGGGGCCTGTGTACCCAAGATATGGCCACTGTTTTTGGTCTGTTCAGACATTCACTTTTGGGTTCATTATTTTATACATTCGCTCATCAATTAAACAATGTCTTTATCTTTACTCATTTGTTTAGGTATTTCTATGATATTCTACATGGAAAGGTGTGTTAGGCCAAAATAATAATAATAAAAAATAACCTATCAGGAAGTCATGTTCTAAATGTTATTCCATAGGCTGCATACAAAAGCATGCATGGACACATTCTATTAAATCATTCAATTTATGTATATATATTTTTTGTTTTAATTTAGTCTTTAATAAGACCTCTTTCACATACATATTTATAAGCAAAGAAATTACTCAGATTTTGCATTTAGACATAAACGTTATTTAAGTGAACAGAGTGCTAATTTTATCAGAAAGAAATGATATATTCAGAATTCAAGTAAAATATAGTAGCCTCTTTTTCATATTTTACCATTTCTTTCACTCTCAATTAGCATATATACTTCACTCCTGAAAGTATTTATTCACTTACTTGCCAAAGTCTGAGGTAATACCCAGTTAGTTTTTTCTCTAGTAAAGGAGGCATGGTTTGTGTTTTGTGATTTGGGAAAAAAAAAAAATGTTTTTCTCTAAATGACGTTTTAAAGGCTCTGAACTAATTTTAATCACTCTTGCAATGCAGATTACGGGGAGAGGAGGGGAACTGCCTTTCTCATCTATCCTGTACATATAATCATAAAGCAGCAATTTGTAATTTTTTTGAAGGGTCTTAGATATGAATGAAAGTAAAGTTTTCTCTCAAAGCTACCTTTGGTGGCTGTGGTAGTGATGGTGCTGTGTATGTGTGCATATGTGACCGTGGTTTTGGCTAGAGAGAGCTAAATATATATGGTACAATCAAGTTCAAAGTTGAGTCTTCTTAAAATCTGTAGAGATATTCTCAAATATCAAGATACTAAAATGGTCATTTCACAATAATAAATAAATAAATAAATAAATAAATAAATAAATAATATTTTTACATTCCTCTACTCAATGGGAAATTTTATCGACAGGAGAAACCAATGGTCCAATCAAACTTCCCTGGGTTACTCTTACTTAAAATGGGCTACTACAATTATATCACCAAAAGTCTGCCAACATTCTAAAAATATAAACAATTTATGAATTTATTGTAAATATAGGAAGAATATTACTTGTACATAACTTTCATATATAATATAATGGAGCTGCATTTTTATATATTACATATACATTTAATTTAATATTTATAATAAACATAATATTATAAGAGAAACTTTAAAATACGTGGAAGGGACAATAGGTTGAGATTAAGAAAACTTCAGCTTTAGCATCTGTTGCTAACAAGCTACTTCAGTAAATTAAAAGAATATAAAATATCAAGATACCAAAAACCTTATGTGGACAAGGATTTGTTTGTTTTTTTTTTATCCGTAAAATAAGGGGCTTAAACTTGGCAATATTCTAAATTCCTTTCAAGCTGTTAAATTCTACAGAGGACTATAATTTTACTATTTTAAATGATTACAAAGGCTTATAGTTTTCATAGCTTTGCTTTTATGACATCTTGTTGATGGTATATATGATTTATTCAATGTAAAGTCCTGCTCAGGAATACAGCTCCCCAATTATAGCATTGTTTATATGAAAAGAGAACAATATGTTTTAAAATGAGCCTTTTTGATAGAATTTATATGAGCACATTATATCAGAAATGGTGATTGCTATATGTATTTCAGTTTCTCTCAGACCTAATTCTCCCAATAGGATTATTTGTTTTCTGAACTCTTTATCTTGAGACTGCATGGGGAAAAAAAAAAAAAAAAAGTATATTGCTCTGTGGGAAATAACTACTTATGTTTAATGATTTTTAACCTAAGTTCTGTAATTAATCTCTTTATGATCAAGATCAAAGAACTTAAATTCTTAATATTCTTTTCAACTTCTTTTTGACACAACTATTTAAATAGAACGGTTTATAACATGAATTCTATATTATGCTCTGCTGTGTTAATCCAAAAAGAAATTTAGCACGTGTGGCTAATTTTACTTTAGATTGCTTAATTTTTATATTCTTTTTTTTCAGAACTTCAGCAATCCTTTAATGTAGCTTGAGTGTGCATATGAATATTCATAAAATAAGTATACATTTAATGGGTACAGAGTTTCTGTTTGGGATGATGAAAAATTTCTGGAAATGAATAGTGGTGATTGTTGCACAACATTGTGAATGCATGCCTAATATGACTAACTAAATTATACATTTAAAAGTGGTTTAAATGGTACATTTTATGGTAGTACATTTGCTAAGATAAAAAAATAAGTATAGCAAGACCATTACATTAATGATTTTTGAAATTATATCGGTAAATTAAAAAAAAAACACTTCCTTGGAAGAGAAAGAATTAGAAAATACTTTACATTTGATATTTGAGGCTAATTTTTTCTATGCTGGATTCTAGATACCTAACTATCTCCAGGAAAGTCTGCTGTAATAACAGTTTGAAAGTACTATCTCTGTCTTAAGGGTGTGATGACTTCTTTTGGTCCATTAATTCCATATCCACATACATGTTTATAGTTCTTTTCTTAGAACCAGAATATTCACTTATGTCATTTTGATGATATAGAATGGCATACACAATTACAGTCACTAGAGTAAGAGGAGACCAACTCAGAGAGAGTACTGGCATCCACACAGGTTTACAAAGCTTTCTCTTTTGAGTTATTATGTATTATGCAATTTTCTTGTGTTTACCAGAGGCTAATTATCACCTTATTCTCAGGACTGACAAAAACAATATATAAATGAGGAGGTACAGAGAAATATCCAACATACTCTTCATGTGGAGAATTCTAACTTTGAAGATGAAAGTCAATTTGATATCCAAGAGAATGTCAAAATCATAAAGAAATTTAATCATCATTAAATAAAAAACATATTTAGAAGTTAATAGTTTAGTCCATTGCCCTCCTTTAAGATGGTATGGAAAAGGGTGATCCTGCCTGAGACAAAGGGCTTTACCCTCTGTTTAACTTCTGCAATACTTAACACAATACCTGCATCCTCATATACAACTGTCTTTAAATATTTTGTTGTCTTTAAATATTTAAAAATACCAAGCAATTATTACATATTTTAAATAATTTTGTAAATATTTGTACAATTTACCACAATGTACATAAAATTTGGTATTTGTAGCCTTTGTAAGGAATATTTAAAAAGTCATAAGAGAAAGGGTCACAATATATTAGTGGCCATATATGAAAAGTAGAGTACTATAGGTTGAATCTTAAAAAAGGAAAAAAAAAACTGTGAAAATGGAGGAAAATAAGGCATAATTAGAAAAAAACTTAAAAGATCAAAGTAATGAAAAAAGGTAACATGTACGTTTGATAACAAACCCTTGGTAAGAGCAATGATGGTAAATTCAAAACAGGATTGGGGACATTAATTTCAACATCTCTAGCACATGTTTTCTAACAGTAGTTACTAATTAGTGATTTTTTTGACTTCTGTCCTGAAAGCATGATTTGCTATAGCTTTAGCCTATATTCTATTTGATTAATCGGGGGCAAGAATGTGAGGGAGGAAACCATTGCTAAGTTAACATGAAAAAATGAACAAACACAAATTCAATAAAAGACTAAATTCTTTAAATAAGAATTGGTAGTTCAAGATGTAGGAAAGTTCTGAGTGTACCAATTCAAGTCAGTTAAGAAATCCACTGCAAGGATTTTCGTCTGGGAGTTTGATTTTATCCCTGCAGCTTTTCTTAAGAGTATTTCTATTTCTTTATGCTAGTGACTTAGTATTCCTTTCCCAATACTCATTTTTTTCTGCCTTTGCCTTAAGCACTATGGAAATCAATACAGTTGGCTCTCTCTGTCCTGTCTTCAACACCTGTAGTTTCCTGTATGTGATGGTTTGAGACCTGCAGATGCTTCTTAATCCCATAGCCACACTGAGGACCATTTGTTCAATAGAACATTTTCCACAGCGGCAGGGAACATTAAGCTACTGCTGTGGGTGGTAGAATATTGCCTTTTGTTAGCTATAGGATAAAAGCAACCTTGGATGAGGTTAGAATATCATTTTTGTTTTTGTGACTGCTTTTTAGGATTGTATTGATCAAACTTATTTATGCCTTGACATGGAATGGGATTGCTCTTCTCTTGTGCCATTTTTTTTTCCTTAGCTTGTTAGTGACTTCCCTCTGGGTGGGAACAGAGGATTTAATCAAGTAGCTGGCTGAGAATCTGTTCTCTGCAAGGGTTATATGAAGGATATGGATTGTCTATAAGAAGAAAGTGAATTTGGCCGTAGCCTTGGTTTGATATATTAACCTTAAATTCAATTCTCTCAGTTTGAAGTCTAATTCTCAAAATGGCTGGTTAAACAAAACCAAGTTACATTTAAACTGCTGAAAATATCAACCACATAAGATTTGTAGAACGTGGAAAAGATGGAGGCAGGATTTTGGAATCGGTTTTCAGGGCTCTTACCAAATACTTACAGTTTAAATAACACTAATCACATGATTTCAAATATATAATATACACACACACAGAGACACACACATATTGCATTCAATACATATTTACAAAGTGTTCTAGGCACTGGTAATAAAGCCATGGTGGTAGATTTTTTCATTTGTGGAACAGGCATGATCCCTTACCTCAAGAGTTTACTTAGAAAGTTAAATCAAACATTAATTTGAAGTGTTACAAAGAAGTGCTGGCAGCCTTACCTAGTCTGTGGGCCAGGGGTGGGGAATCAGCAAAAGCTGCTTATTAAAAAAAATGTTTAATTTGGGAAATGTGCAGATGTAGGGGAATTTCAGGTAGCTTACCACATTTAGTTTGATTGTTTCTTACCGCCTTTCTTATACCCTACACCTGTCCTTTTCTTTTCTTCCTAGAAATAACTTTTCTAAATGGGGTATAAAAATGCCATTGGACATGAACATATTAGAAAACTATAAATTTTGCTTTTCCAAAGACCTTTAAAAGCCACTTGTCATGGTAATTTTGAAAGAAAATTAAGATATCATTTAGAGATCTAGTTTAGTCTCCTATGGAGCATGTGACTTTTGGATGTCATCTGTAAATGACAACAACTATCTCATGGATTGGTTAGCAAATTAAGTGAGATAGTGTATGTAACATTCGTATAAAATATTTGTTCATAATAGACAATTACTATAGCTTCTGCTCTTCATACCCCACTGCATGCAACTTTGAGGGCTGAGGGACACTTATTTCACCATGTTCACATGTTTATTGTCCTTGAAAGCCAGTTTCTTAAATTCCAATGGGCTACCCAACTTTTCAAAATTCAGAGTTCTGTTAGAACCATCAGCTCTTCTATCAAGATTTTTTTTTTCTTTTTTTAATCCTAATCGTTCCACACCTAATATTAAGGAAGTGAATGTGGTTTAACTATGTAGTTACCAACAAGGAGATAAAGAGAAATACGAAGCCCAAGAAGAGTTTTAAGGATTTTACTGACACTACCTACTTCCAAATTCAATGTAAGGTTGATCTTTATCTCCATTAATCCACCAAATCAAGCAAAAAAGGAAGTCGTGTTTATAATTTGATTTTCTTCTTTTGTTCTGATCAATATCAATTTTTCTTAGTGGCATTTAGATATGGTACTGTGACTCAGGAATGTAGAGGAATCTGGGTGAAGATTCTTAAGTCAGAATATTATAGGGGCCTAGAATCCTGTTCCCTGATCTTCTATTCTAGTCACTTACTATGGGCTACCCCTAAACCTTCAAAATATGTCAAATTGTTGCCGTAGTGACTACAAATTATTTGTTAAAAAGAATTTATTTTTAGAGCAGTTTTAGGTTCACAGCAAAGCTAGGAGGAAGATATAGAGGTTTTCCCTATACTCCCTGCCCCCACACATTCAAAGCCTCCCCTATTACCAATGTTCCCCACCAGAGTAGAACATTTGTTACAGTTGGTAATCCTACTTTGACACATTGTCATCACCCATAATCCATATTTTATTTTAGGGTTCACTCTTGATGTTATATATTGTTTTTTTTTGGGGGGGGGAGGGAATTATCACTGTATAGATTTTGAACAAGGGAAATTCATGTATCTGCCACTGCATTATCATATAGAATAGTTCCACTGCTTTAAAAATCTTCTGTGCTCTACCTGTTCATCTCTCTCTTCCTCCTTACTACTGGAAACTAGTGGTCTTTTTACTGTCTCCATAGTTTTTAGTTGGAATCATATGCTATATAGGCTTTTCAGGCTGGCTTTTTCATTTAGTAATATGCATTTCAGTTTTCTTCATGTCTTTTTGTGTCGTGATAGTTTATTTCTTTCTTAGCACTAAATAAGATTCTATTGTTTAGATATACCATAGTTTATTTTTCCATTCACTTACTGAGGAACATCTTGGATGCTTCCAATTTTTTCAGTTATGAATAAAGCTGTTATAAACAACCGAGTGCGGGTGTTTGTGTGGATGTAATTTTTAAATTTTATTTTATTATTAGTTTCAAGTATACAGTACATTGATTAGACATTTATATAGTTTATGAAATGATACCCTGATCACTCTTTTCTCCTCTGACTCTACACCTAACCATTGCATTAGTGCTAACTGCATTCCCTATGCTGTGCTCCCCATCCCTGTGACTATCAATTATTGATCTATACTTCTTTAACCCTTCACCCCTTCTCTAAGTCTTCCCACACTCTTCCTCTCTGGCCATCACCAGGTGGTCATCTGTATTCATGAGTCTGTTTTCAAATAGTTCATTCTTTTCTTTCCCTTTAGATTTCATCTGTAAATGAAATTATATGGTATTTATCTTTCTACGACTTATTTCGCTCAGCATAATAGCTTCTAGGTCCATCCATGTGGTTGTAAATGGTAGAATTTTGGATTTTTATGGCTGAGTAATATTTCTTTATATGTATGAACCATAACTTCTTTATATAATCATTTGTTGATGGGTATTTGGGTTGCTTCCATATCTTGACTATTGTGAATAGCACTGCCATGAACATAGGAATACATAGATCTTTATGAATTATTGTATAATTGCTGGGTCAAAAGGTACATCCATTTTTAATTTTTTGAGGAATCTCCAGACTATTTTCCATAATGGCTGTACCAATTTGCAATCCCACCAACAGTGTATGAGAGTTCCCTTTACTCCACATCCTAGCCAACATTTGTTCTTTGATTGATTGATGATAGCCATTCTGACATATGTGAGGTGATATCTTATTGTGGTTTTAATTTTCATTTCTATGATGATTAGCAAACTTGAGAATATTTACATATGTCTATTAGCCATTTGTATTTCCTCTTTGGAGAAATATCTATTCAGGTCTTCTACTCATTTTTAATTGGATTGCTTGTTTTTTTGTTGTTCAGTTGTATGAGTTTTTTATATATTGTGGATATTAACCCCTTATCAGATGTATCATCAGCAAATATCTTCTCCCATTCAGTAGGTTGTTTGTTTTGTTTATGATTTACTTTACTGCGCAAAAACATTTTAGTTTGATGTAGTCCCATTTGTTTATTTTTTCTTTTGTTTCCCTTGCCCATGGAGAAATGTGTGTAGACAAGTTTTCAACTCACTTGGGTCAATACCAGGGAGAGTGGCTGCTGGATCATATGGTAAAAGGACATTTAATTTTCTAAGAAATTTCCAGAATGTTTTTTAAAGTTTTTGTGCCATTTTACATTCCCACCAACAACAAATAAGAGATCCTAAAGATTGCTCCATATTCACATCGGCACTTGAAATTGTCCGTGTTTTGAATTTTGGCTATTTTAAAGTGTGTCATGGCATCTCATTGTTTTTTTAATTTGCAATTCCTCAGTGGCTTATATTGTTTAACAGTTCCTTAATGTTATATGATTATTTTCTATCTGTATATATATACATATATATATATATATATATTTTTTTTTTTTTTTGATGAGATGTCTGTTCAGGTCTTTTGCCCATTTTTTAAAGTGAATTGTCTTTTTGAGTTTTAAGAGTTTTTTGTATATATTGGGTAACAGTTCTTTATCAGACATATCTTTCATAAATATTTTTCTCAATCTGTGCCTTAACTTTTCATTCTCTTGATATTATCTTTCACAGAGTAGAATTTTTTTTTAATGAAGTTCAGCTTATCAAGTATTTATTCATTAATTATGGTGTTGTATTTTAAAAAGTCATTGTCATACCCAAGGTAGTCTAGATGTTCTCCTATGTTGTCTTCTAAAAGTTTAATATTTATATTTTACATTTAGGTCTGTGGCTCATTTTGAGTTAATGTTTGTAATGAGTATAAAGTTTGAGTCTACATTTATATTTTTTCATATGGCTATCCAATTGTTCCAGCACTATTTGTTGAAAAGACTATCTTTGCTTAATTGTATTGTTTTTGCTCCTTTTTTTTTTTTTAAGAGCAATTGACTATGTATGGGTCAATTTCTGGACTCCTATAATTTATGTTTGGGTGTTTGTTTCCCTTATGTGCCGTGAGATTTATAAAGACAAGTGCCATATATTAAACATCTGTGTGTGTAAGACCCAAATATAGAAACTAGCTAAATATTTGCAATGTTAATCTCCCTATAAAATAGAGAGAATACATTATTAATTACTTCATAGAAAATATAAACAATATAAACTTAAGTTAATTGTGTTTTCTTAATGCTCTTGAAATATGTCACATAATTATGGAATTTTCTAGAACATTCCAAACTACCTGATCATACAGCTCTACTGGGCCACACTTAATCTTACAGTTTCCCAGTTAAGACTCCCAAATTTTTAAGAACAGGTTCTTGGACTCTGTATTCTTAATAAAAATGTCAGACGATCATATGTTCAGCTATAATTAGGTAGCATTGTCATATGTGAAAAGTAATTTCAAAATTCAAGATAACCAACATCGAATGTAACTAACTGCATACTACATTTTTTTTTTCAGTCTATTTATTCTTTTACTGAGCAAACATGTACTGAGTAGATCAGGTACTATGCCTGGGGAGAAAATGTAAATATAGTGACAGGGAAAAGATTAAAATAAGTGGACAAAATAGTAGCATAAAAAATGAAGATTGGGAAAGATTTCACAGAGTAGATAATATCCTTAGTATATTTTTCATCTGACTTTCTTCTGATTCTTCCTTAGCCCTAATTAGGGTGGATTTACGATCCAACATTTTTTTAATATGTTATTGGGCAATTGAAATATCCTATCATTGAGTATTACATCAATTACGTCACTCTAGGTAACATTTCAGGTTTGAATAACTACATACATTTCTGCTTGAATCATATTGGCATTGTGTGGGTGGCTTGTCGAAGATTTCTTCAGCTGAATAAATTCCATGACCGAAAAAGGAAAAAGAGAAGGACTAATAAACATTTTAATTTGAACTAACATAAAAAAAGCTAAAAAATTGTCATCACTAGAAGCAGACTTTTTAAAAAAAAATGTTTCCCCTTTAATGAGTTACATTTGTGGAAATGAAAGAATAAATAATATTAAAATAAATAAAGTTTGGTTTTAAAAATGATAATTACATTTAAATTTTAAAAATGGTAATATACATATAGATAAACACATATAGAATAGATTTATACATATATACGAGAAAGATAGTCACCAACAGTATTTTTACTATATTTCATTTCAAAGGCAAGAATCTTCTAACTAGCTATAAAAAGAGTACATTAGCTATTCCAAATGAAGATAAACCATGTTATATTACTTATGGAAGTAATATATCATCAACATTCTAGTGTTCTTTTATTAAACCAGCTTTTGATACTTTTAGATGTGTTACTTAACCTCCCTGGGCATTGCTCTCCTCATGTATAAAATGTTGGCTGATTGTTGACATTTCTCCTACTTTAAAGTTCTATGATATAGTATCTACTCAGTATGTATAGCATTATGCATATGGCTAGTCTTCAATAAAAATTTTGTTCGAATGAATAAAAAACAACTTGCACCCAACCAGCTGCCTTTAAGTATTCTTAAATGAGGATTTACTAACTACTTGTATAGCTTCCTATGGACTATATACATATTTATTACATATTAATTTTATTCCTTGCAGTCTGTATATGTAAAATACTAATCTTGCTTCTGTATGCATTAGAGATCATAACATTTCTCTATATTATTCTGTTGAAGATAGAATATCATTTTATTCTATATACTAAAATGGATAAATCTAAGCTAAAACTATAATATTTTCAGGTAAAATTGAGGATATTTTAATATGAGTGCATATAAGACCAAATTGCAAAAGTATGTACCACAAGAAGAGAGGGGGTTACTACCACAGGTTAGAAAGCATAAAACATAAGCAATGTGTAGGCAATGAGAAGGAGATAAAAGTTTGTGTAAATTACTTATTTTAGGGGGAGTTCCTTTCTCCAGAATGCTCCTTGATTCAGATAATAAGAAAGGATTCTTTACAGTTTGGGTGTGCTGGGCATACCGTTATCTACCACTTTTTTTTTTTTTTTTTTTTTTTTACCATCTTTACATTTTCATGTCAACCATAAAATTTATTAGGTCAGTTGTAGAAGAATGTGGCTGCTTCATTAATTCAGAATTTATTTATTTGAACATAGCTAATGTGAATTACATTAATGTTTTCCTGAAAAGTAATTTAAAAAAAAAAAAAAAAAAGGTAACCATAGCTTTGAACATAGATTTTAAATGCACCATCTTAGATGTTTGGTAAAATATCTTTAGAAATATACTTTTATTAATAAGTGCTTTTTTTTTTTTTAGTAATCTTAGTCAATTACTTTTGGGCTTGCCATAGTCTTCAAGGACAAGCTGGTGTCATCCTGAACTATATGTGTTATGCTGATAATCAGCATCATTGGACCTGAAACTCTGCCATCTTTCTTTTGTGTGATTGACCTTGTTATTTTAAAGGGGTAAGGAAAGGAGGAGGAGTTTGGCAAAGCATCGAAAAATCAGAACACTTTGTAGCTCAGCACTTCGTTCTAAACATTAAGGTCAGACCAGGTGCCAAATAACCTGACAAATTTGGAATGAACAGCAGGGCAGCTTAATACCTAAAAAACATCAGAAGTGCACAATGTCACCACAGCAACACAAAAATAGGATAGCTACTAGCAATGCTTTTCGTTATTTGGCTAACATTATTTGTAGAGACAATGACTCTTCCTCTTTACTTTCAAAAGAGCCTGTATGGATATATAGTGTATCAATAAAAATGGATTCTTATGAAGTCCTGGAATAGTTAATGCAGTCATTTGTAATGTGAATCACTTTACTGATGTAGTAGCAAGAAGTTGAAGTGCAAAGGGCAGTTTCTGAATGGATATATTGAAAGATATATAGCAGAACCCCATGCTACCTGCTGACGTGCAAGTTCTAACAGGGAAGTTAAGTGCAGTAATTGACATGAAAGTCACATAAATCAAAATGAATCCATTTTATCTTTATTCAACTTTTATAAAAGATGTGCTATTATAGGGTCTATACAAAATTTAAAAATTGTATACTTTGCTATGAAGTTCACAGATGAGTAATTTAAACATACAGTGTACAATTTTTTAACTCACAAATTTTTCTCTTAAACAGAAACAGATACTGCAATTTTTCCATTAATTATTTAAATCCCTTGGTATAAAATGAAAGAGATGAATATTTTAGTTTTTTTTCTCTGTTGTTCCTTCCCCATCTTTTCTTTTTTTTCACTCCCTTATTTTCCCTATTGCTTTATTTTCACATCAAATCTACAAACTCAAAATAGTGAGAGAAACACCTCTCATAAAATTGTCAGAACTATTCCATTTTCTGTGCCCAGTATAAAGTTCTGAGTAAATCTAAATAGTTTAGTAGAGTTTCCTAGTCTGAAAAAGTTTTGATAATTATTAATTTTTATCCAAAATAACCCTTAATTTAGACATGACAGAAGCAGTTCTATGAATAGTTTAATTCTAATTCTGATTTGAGAAAATATGTCTTGAGTTTATCAACATCTGGAAAATTCACTTCAAGGAGCAAACTTTTGCATAACACCAATGATAAAATATTTTGTCCGAATTCATCTGCCTATTTAATTCTAATTTAGCTATTTTGGTATTTTCTGTCTTGTCAAATCGTTTGTCACCAATATAATAGAAACCAGTCATAACTGACCATTATTTATATTGATTTTATAATTAGAAAGAATTGAAATTATTTTAAATTCTTAAATGTGTGCTTCTTAATTTTTGCTTAATCTTAATTGCCAGTTTAAAAGAACCTCAAAACATTACATTGACTCACTGATGTTATTATGAGCACTAAGCGATCATTACAGCGTATAATAAATAATTGCATTTTTACATGTGCACTATATAAAAGTAGAAAGGATGGAACCAACTTTTTATTGACTGTAGAGACAATCTTAGCATTTCACTTTTTTAAAAAATATAAACCCTGATGTGAATAAACATCATTGTACAACATCAAGGGACCATTTTATTCCCTTGGAAATACATGGCCTTCAAGTTGAACAAATTAGAAATATACTTTTTTTTTTTTTTTTTAACTAAAAGGTTAATAAAATTCTTCCTGACTTTTTGGAGGAAAGTTCAGTTTGGGTTTTTGCCAAGGTCTGGAAACTTTCCCAGTATGTCTAACTAACCTGAATGATACAAGCCACTTTAAAAATCAATACTGTAACCAAGACTTCAACTGAATGGGTTCTCAAAAAGCATCTTTATTTAAATGTGTCAAAAAAGTTGTAAAAGTTGGGTAGGAGAAAGGGAGAGATATCAATTATGATCACAATAAAGACTAAGTTTTGATATTTCTAATGGTTAAGTATAATTGAATTTTGTGACAATAATGAAAACATTACAATAATTAAAACATTATTATACCATGAATGTTTTCAGTAGAAAATAATTCTGTAAACTATGTATTAACATATTCAATGTAATTATGAAAAGTCAGAAAATTACTTTTAACTCACTACAATAGCATTATATGAAAACTACCCAGTATACAGTAAAAGTATATACAATATTTTCTTCTAGTAGCTGATATGTTTGGAATGAATTTCAAGATAAAAAGAATATTTCTTCTTCCACATACCATTCCTATGGTTTAGGGGAATTAAAATTATAATCTTTGAGAGATACAGTCAGTCATGACTTTATCAATTAGGTCGTTAGAATAATCAGTGTTATATAACAGCTGTATTAAAGGCTGTATGTATATATATATATGTCACAAATTACTTCTTAGCTAATCTTTACTGTATTCCTTTCATGACTATATGAAGCATATTGACTTTTTTAAAAATTGCCATTTATAAGTAACAAGAAATACTTATACAGTCACCAACATTAGCTCTTCAATACGTTAGTAGAATGGTTTTACAGTGGATGGTCACTTGTTCTAACTTAAGGTATTTCTCAAAGCTTTGCTTCCCTAAGAGACAAATAAAAGCTGTACCTCTGAGTTCTGCCAATTTAATCTCATGCCCCCAAAGGAATCCAAGTATCCATCCTTTTATCTTGTGTTTGTAGAAATAGCTGTTTTGCCACCCTTGTTGAACTAAGCTTCAGATAATTTGAATTCATTAATTCACAAATTCTCTTAGGTTCTTAATAACTCATATTTTTAATTTGTGATTGTTATACTTTTTAAAAATCCAGGAATTCCCTAGCACAAATTTAAATGAATCCAATCAGACAAATTATAATGTAAATTAACTGAATTGCGGAATCATTTGGCTTTTCTTCTCTTCAGTCAATTAAATGTTGTTTCCCCTAGATTCTATTTCCCCACTGTCTCTCATATGCATTATTTATTTATTATTTTAACAAAGATTTAATAAGTCCTATAAGGTCTTAAGCTGTAAATTGGATGTAAAAATAAAATTCTAAATTTTAACCCCTCTGGTTGTTACAGAGTTCACAGATTACAATAAGAAAAAAATATGAAAATGAGCATGCTAAATACAGTAGTTGAAGCAGATAATTAGCTGAGGAAATATTCAAGTCTAGGCTCTTTGATTATAAGGACAGAAGTTAAAAATTTTTTAAAAAGCAAAGTTGAGGTGAGGAGTGAGATAAAAAGTGTAAGTATACAGAAGTCAGCCGAAATAGAAACCACTGACCAGTGAGAAGTCAATTGGGATCTAATAGAAGACTAATTCTAGATTTAAGACAGCCTTTGGGGAGCAAGCAGATGAAATGTTATATTTGCTTTAATGCAACTTACTTGAACTCTATAAGATTATTTCTGTCATTTTACCAATATGTTACCTCTTAGTTCAAATTATAGAAAAATGGATGGATGGATGGATAGATGGATGGATGGATGGATGGATGGATGGATGGATGGATGGATGGATGGATGAATAGATAGATAGATAGATAGATAGATAGATAGATAGATAGATAACTGGAATAGCTCATCTTCTGGATGGGTTCCTTTAATTTGGCTGCCCACTATGCAATCCTGTTATAGAGAGTGCAGAAGAGTGACAAGGACAACTTAGGGTCTATATATTCAGGAAAGGCTATGGGCAGGGTGTCAGGTAGGCCCAGTAGGCCAAAATATATCAAGTGCAATATTCTTTCCACTCTCACTGTTCTTCTCATAGCATAGTTTAATTCTTCTATTTAGATTGTCATAGTATCATCCTAACTGATTTTCCAGCTAAAGATACAGACATCAAACAAATAGCATACAGAAAATCCATTTATTTTTATAGATGTTCTCATGGCATTTAGTTTTGATTTTTATTATAGCACTGTTCACTTACAAGTCTGTCTGTTATGAGGGGAAATAGGAGAAGCTAAGTAAATGTTTAATGAATAAAAACCGAGTGAATGAGTAATGAAAACAGTTTAGCTTGTCCTGCCTATGAAAGACATTAAATATTTTAAAGTTGAAATAAGTAGAACTTTTATTTATTAATGAATCCAAGGCAGAGAGGATATTCTGGCTTTATAGAAATGTGAAAGGAACTAGGGCTCTTCTTTGTTTTGTATTGTAATTATTATCACCACCAATTTGTTAAAGGTCATGATGTAGTGAAAATGACTCGAGGGGAAAAAAGAGAATAATAATTTTCTATTTAAGGGCAAGTCCTGTTTTTTACTCTGTAGATTCCAAAATAAATGCATGTGTGTGGATGCATGCATATTTACTCATATCAGGTAAATGCACAAGACTTTTTTGGTGGCCTTTGCAAACTGGCTTTGTTGTACCGATTCTCATTATAACAGGTTCATAGTATGTCTCATGCCCTTTCTCAAAAACAGCCTAGATGCCCTGTAAAGCTAATAATAATTACCTATTATTTCTTGTTCATTTTGTTTTTGTTTAAACTTTCCTTAAAATTAGGATAGGATGCTAAAATTTCATAATCATTGAAGCTAATTGATTGGTATATAGGAGTTTTCTGTACTACTCTACAATGGCGAGTGTTTTAAATTTTATTTTAGAAAAGTAAACTAAGATAAACGACAAAACATAAGCATGACAATTAAATTTTTAAATTTACTTTTCCCCATCTTGCTAATCCATCAGAATAGTAGGAGGATTTGCTTTGAGCTCTTTTTACTGGATAACTCTATTTATATTATCTAAAGAGAAAAAATTCATATTCTCTTACCATAATCTTATAAGAGAGGACTAAAAAGAAGCTGGCTAAGAAAAGTATTTATATATATGAGAAATTCAGGGAAATTTTTATAGAAATAAAATAGACACATTGATCTCTGAAAATTACTTTAAAGCCTAATATGCACAATTCCATTCTGTAGCCCTGCCAAATGATACCATGCCATATTTAAATTAGACCCTTAAAATTGCACCAAGAGAAATAAAGATGGCCGTATAAGTTAATCTATTTTCCATAATTCTTTGTCAGCATAGCAATAGCGCAGATGCTATTATCTTGATTTTCCCCCTAAATTTATTTTTTTGTATGCCTATTTGATAAATATTTATTGAGGCTCTAAGTTGTGTTGGGTGCTGGTCAAAACACTAGAGATAGAAGTGTGAAAATGATATAGTTCTTATCTAAGAGACCACACGATCTCATGGAAGATGAAGATCCCCAAACATAATTAAAGTATAATAAGCTATTTCACAGAGATAGTCCTCAAATGCTAAAATGAAGATAGAATAAAGACCGAATAACTACCTGCAGGAATTGGGGAAAGCATAGCATAGCAGATATATGATCTTTGTGTAAGTACTTAAAGAATCATTCTGATTGCCCAAGTAGAAAACTGGGGAGAGGACTGCCTTTGAAAGACAACTTGAAGATGATGAAGAATGAAGGATAAAAGGCAGATTAGAGAGTGACAATTTAAGAGCCTTGATAAAATGGTACATGAAAGTTGTGGGGAACAAGGCAGCAAAAACAGAATCACAAATAGTGAACGTATTTAAGAGATACCTAAAGAGATGATTTTGAAAAAATGTTAGTGAAGTGTGAAATTGAAAGCAACAGATGGATGATTGAAAGCATGTGTATATACTGTAAACATTAACTTGGTATAAGTTTAAAAATATTTGTATATAGAATATAAGGAAATGTTTCCTAGATATACATTTTATGTGAATTAAAATTATAAAAGTTTTAGTCTTTTTATATCTATAAAATATCTTTCTGAAGTATACTTAAAGATCTCTATTGCTCAAAAATGAGATATAAGAAAATATAACGATGAAAAAGATAAAATTTTAACTTATTGTTAGTGGAGTATCAGCCATTTTTAAAAGAGTAGGTATGTCCATGTATGAAAACTACTGAGAAGAGAATGGGAGTGAATAGTCAATTTGGTTATTGTTTTCATTGCCTAACATATTGGTTTGTTCATATAAAGTCTATATAATTTTATGTAGTATTTTCAAAATAATAGAGATTTAAGGTGGCAGTTTGATTAACCTAAAAATGAAGATAGCCATCATTTTTTATTGTCTTAATATACTTTGTGGAGGCTTGAATCTTTATTTGTTATTTCTATTTATAGGATTTAACTATAAATCCCATATAGCTAATACCAAATCTCATCCTAAGAATAAAACACTAAGATCTGACTCAAGATCCAATATCATATGTTGCTTGAAATTTTCATTTCTGTAAAATAAACTACTTTTTTCCTTTTGTGAAACTCCTTAATCTCTACTTCAAAGAAGTTAAGTAAGAATGCCTGTTTTGAGTCCCATTCTTAAGTAAATTTTAATTTCCTCTTTTACATCAATATCTCTATTGTAAAACCCAATGTCCTTACAGTCACACGAATCATTTTCATTTGGAAATTAATTATATTTTTCTAATTACGAATACGTAAGAAGTATAAATATTTTATAAGGCCGTTGGAAAAACTAGGCATGGAAACTGGTGAGCCTAATTTGAAAATTGAGGCTCCATGAATTAGTTTTATTCATTGTTCAATATTTGTTGAGCATCTGTGAGCATCTGGGCAGTTGGGAAATATCAGTGAAGAGAATGGAGTAGGATATCTGTTTTTGTGGGGTTACATTCTAGTGAAGGGAAAGAGATACAAAAAGTGATAATCATGGTAGATTAGCCTATGTTTTGAAGCAGTCTTGAGGAAGAATTCCTTTTTCAATTTATCTCTTTCCTCTTACATTTTCTATAAGGAGAAAGAAGAAACAAGATTGTGCTTTCCACACTTTGTTTTAAAATCTCCTCAGCTCAATATCTAAGTTTATTATTTATAAGATCAACTTGGTTCCCAACAGTAGAAATAATTCGGCTACATTCTCTAACTGTGTAACAAAGATAGCCTTTCCTTTATTTTTCGATAAAATGTTCCTTATTCTATCTGAGTTCTAACCAGGAGTGATTTTAAGATTCATATTACTACCAATCTAGGTTCTTTCTCTTAAGTGCTTCAAAACTTTCAGCCTCTACCCACTGTGGTTTCAATTCCAAAACCAGTTTTTTAAGATATTTATTACAGGAGCACCTGAATTCAGAATTGCAAAATCTGTATTAGTTTCCTAGGGCCGCCATAACAAAGTGAATGGGTGAAGACAAACTGGATGGGTGAAGACAACTGAAATTTATTCTCTCACTCCTAGAGGCTAGAAGGCCTGTTCAGGGTGTTAGTAGTGTTGATTCCTTCTGAGGGAAAAATGTATTCCTTGCATCAATCCTAGCTGCTGGTGAAAGCCAGAAACCCTTGGCGCTCCTTGGCTTCTGTGTGCATCATTTCAATTTCTGCTTCTGTCTTCACATAGCATTCTACCTGTGTATCTCTATGTTGTCTTCTTCTCCATGTGTCTGTCTCTGTATCTAAATTTCCCTTTTTTTTTATAAGGATATCAGTCATATTGAATTATGGCCCGCCCCCATGGCTTCATCTTGAAAATATCGGTAAAGACCGTATTTAAAAAAAAAAAAAAAAAAATCTCAATCATAGGTACCAAGGTTAGTACTTCAGCATATCCTTTTAGAGACACAATTCAACCCATCGCACATGATATTTTAGTAAAATGTATAGCATATTAGAAGGTTGTGGGTGTACCCATCCTATTTTTTTTCCCTTTCTCAATACAGCCAGGTCACATTCATTTTTCTCAGAAAACTAACAATGAAGTAGAATTTCCCAAAGTGTATTCTGTAAAGAACTTGTCTGTCAAGATACTGTATGAGAAGAAGCTTCCTTAATCAATTAAATTTGTTTTATGTAGAATTCTATAACCCCTCTATGTGCTTCATAGTCTCTGTTAAGCTATTAAGGATTCTGAGAATTTCTACAGTAAAGAAAATAAACTTCCAATTTTCAAATGACTTCGACCATGGTACTCTTTCAATCTTAATACTTCCTTTGAAATTAGTCCTTTACTTGGAAAATACTTGGTGGAAACACTAAAATGAAAGCATACATTTTTTTTTTCCTCATGTATTCTGGGCATATTTAAGAACTTCAACCAAATTGGAAAGCAGAATGGACTCCAATATAAAATTTCCAAATTTATTTATTATTATTGATAAGTAGTCAATGAATACAAATATAGTTTGGTATAGAGCAACCAGAATTTAAGTCAAGAATTATCAAAATCTATACCTCAAATTCACTTAGATTAATAATTAGAATTTTAATAAACAAGCAATAAAAATATGAAAGTATATGTGATAGTGTAAAAATACAGACTTTTTAGGTGGCAGTCCAACATTATTATACGCTCTTTTTTTCCCTTAAAAGACACAACTTTTAGGTCACTTCATGGTGACTTTCCATTGGCCGTAGCAGTGTTGGCTTTAGTATCTAGGAATGCAGGACCTAAGAGAGCTATAATGTTCTCTTACATGCTAAGTAATACCAGAGAGAAAAAAAAAACAATAACCAGGCAGCAGAAATATAAAAAAGTTGATACATTTATTGGATGATTGTCATCAAAGGGAAAGTGGACAGGAAGCAGCAGGCTGTCATTAAAACAAACGAACAAACAAAAACTAATATGAGGTGAAGACACTTCCCAATCTTCCCACTCTGGTCTGAGAAATGCTGAGTAAAGTTGAGATTTGAGTGAGTTATACCTATTCTACCTACTAATCTGATCTCCAGTGGTTACCTACTGTATTAATGTAAAAAATCTTTCAGAAAATGGAAAACTCTCTCTCTTATATCCCATATTATTCTTAAGCCTCTGGTATCTTTGGGTGTATTTCTATAAATTATTCTAGACATTCCTGGTATCATTTATAAATATCCCAATAGCTGATAATTAGTTTGAAATATTCTTTTATTTAAACCTCAAATATTCTAGATTATAAATATTTATTTTTCATACATCTCTGCCTTCAGCTTATCCTATGCCCACAACTTCATCCTATGTAGTTTAATTTTCAAGAGATAAGAAAAATGCCCAGGGTGGGGGTCACTGATAAGGAATTCTCCCTGAAGCCTGCTTTGAGGGCAGAACAAGGTCCCCGAATGGTCTCTCCTACTTAGCCTACTTTATAAAGGCACTTCTAGTTACAGAACATTTAGAATTGTTCCCATCTAAACCTGTTTTAACAATGAGTTTTACCTAATATGAGCCACTAATTCAAAAGCAGTCTTTTAAAGATGCCCTAGTTCAGAGGTAATAGAAAACTTGTGTCTTAAAATCCTACTTGCTTTCAAGCAGATAGGTAAAGCTACAGGTAATAAGATGTTGCCATTATAGCTTTGTACTTTCCTCATTCATTTTCCCAGACAACCTAGATCATGAACTACATTTTGAAAAGAAGAGATCATTAAAATGGCCGAAAATTATCCAGTTTTACTAGTCTCTGAAGAAAATGCCATGAAATCATTCTGTATCCTGTTTTCCAAATAAAATGAGACCATACAGCAAAGGCTTATCAGAGCTCATCATTTGGAGACCATTAATTAAGCAAATCCTAGTCCTGGTAAAAAGATTTCTCAGAAATCTCTCTTGGATTGACATTTACTTTTTGTTAACCACTCTACCTGCCTTGGCTTCACACCACACCTAGAGGCCATTTAAATAATATTAAGATAACAACATTAATTCACTGTTCTTCGGTTAATCATGTAGAAGCAGATCAGGTTGTTATAAGTAATGATCTTTCCTTGCCTGAAGCTCAACTTTTAGTGCTTGTTCTAATGCAAAGCCCTGTCCTTTTGTGCTAGCCTCGAAGTAATAGTATTTAATAATGTGCAGTTCTTGTGCTTCAGTATTGTGTGTGTGCTGGGAGGGTGGCTTCATTTTTGAATTTGAATATGATTGCTTTCCAGAAGAATGTAAGGATGAGGGCACAACCTTTTTTGACTTGCTTTGATCACAAGCATCGTTTTTGTTTTTGTTTTTGTTTTTCTTCTTCTTCTTCTTCTCCTTTTCTGGTGATGATTACTGGAAATGAGACTCAAGCACTGTGTCTGATGGATGATGTAATGTGTCATAACTTTTCCTTATCTGCAAAATAAGTATATTGGGTTGGAAACTCAGGAAGTTTTGTCAAGATTTCATTTATTTTCACATTTGGCTCCCATTCACTACTGAGGAGATGTAGCTACTCTGTTTCTGGCAAGCCATGATTAAAAGATTTCTGTCATTATCTTATGTGGAGTGTTTGAATGTCTCATGCTGATGGAATAAGGCAGGCAAATGTGCAATTGGATTCTAGTGACTAGAGATCCTTCTTTGCTTGCTTGTATAATTAGGCATGGCTTTTTAACAACTTTCTGTATCCTGAGGAGCTTTCAGGAATATGCACAGTGATGTTCCAGTAAGCTGTTATTACCATTTATTACTAAACAGTTGCTCATCCAATCAAATTCAGTCAAGTATAATGTTTCCTCTTTAAAAGAACTTCAAAATAATACAGTTATAACCTGAGAGAAGCAAATAGGAAGTGTGTTCATAATCTTAGTGCTATGGTTTTTTTTCTTTGAAATTATCATCATTGCAATCAACCAGTATTTGCCCACTGCCAACAAACTGCCAGGCATCGTTCTGGGTGCTGGAAAATACTGATGAACAAAGCATAGTTGCTCCCCGTTACCTTCATGGGATTCCAGAAAAGTGATTAGCCATTACGATCAAATGAGACACGTATTTCTGTAAGACTAAGCACAGTATGCTATAGGGTTCTGTAAAGGCCTTACTCCAGAAGGTTAGGGGAGGTTTCTCAGGGAAATTGTTGGCTCGTTTGATGTAGGAAGATCTGAAGCTGAACTCTGGAAGGGAGAATAGAATGGGATAGGTGCTCTAAGTAGAAAGAACAACTTGAGCAAACACCTAGAGACTAAATGGAGCACAGCGTTCTTAAGAAAATATAGTTCACAATGGCTAGACCATAGAGAATAAAGTAGAGTAATGGTGGAAATAGGAGTTTTAAACTATCAATAAAAAGGTTACTGAGTAGGAACGTTAATTCCAAAGGTATGAGAGAAACGCAAATAGTTATATTGACGAGACCAGTGTACACTAATTCTAAAAATATATAAACTACATGCTATAATTTGAAATATCTGTCCCAAAATATCTTTTTTACCTGGTATACCATTAAAATATAAAATCCCACCATTCGAAATTCATTTATTTGAAGGTTCAATAATATACTATTATTGGGCCAGACTGAAAAGGAAGCAGAGAGAAATATTTAGGTAGAAAAAGTGTTAGAAGAATTGTTCAAATAAAAAAAAAAAAGGTAGAGTTCTATGAGCACCTGGAAGAATATCATCATGAGAAAGAGAGAAAAAGGATTTAAAAGAAAAAAGTTTGGCTAATAGAAACTGTGGAATATTGGAGCTGGTTTGTACCACTCCTGAGAGCCCAACTATTTAAATTTTTATAAATTTTAAGAGCCAATTGTTAAACACAGTCATGGTTGAAAAATAAAATAATACAAATTTACAGTTAAATAAATTATAGTAAAAATAAAGGTAATTCTCGAAACTCATTAGTTTCTAATTACTTTATTATTATTTAATTATTATCTTGGCTTTTGGAGTTGTTTTAAGCCCACTGTTATATAAAAGAGTCTTGTGCATCTCTTCCCAACTACTTGTTCAGTGACATCATATTGAGAACTTGAAATTTGCCATTATGGGAATATTTGTAATATGAAAATTGGCAAACAAATGAAGTCAGGATTTGATTCATAGTTTTTTTGATTGTCTACTGTCAACTTACTGAATAAAGTTAAGAGTAAAAAGGAATATTAAAAATGTAGATTGAACTTAAAAGTGTCATGGCTATAACTCTATGTTGTGAATGGCACAAGAAATTAAGAAAATATTCTTTCAGAACTCAAAAGTTACTATGGAACTGTTAATCAGTCAGATATGAGCGACAGGGAGACAATGAAGGCCCAGCCCAGAGAGCTCCCAAAGAATACCCCATTTGTAGTTAAGAAATTACCTCTGCATTCTGAGATCAAAGGACTAGAGAGCTAAACCTATAGCTAGTTTAACCTGGCCATAGACGGTTGCACAAAAGGATGTACCCACAACCTCAGCCCCATTTACCATCATTATGATACCTTTCTATGGCAGAAGTTCATGAATCTAAATATAACAACCTGAATTCTGGGTATGCACATGATCAGTATCCAGGTAGTTATATAATAACCAAATGTCAATCAAAATGATGTCACACGCCTACCACCTAGGAACGTCTTTGTAACCACGAATCCTGGCCCAAATGTAAACAGACCTTCACATTTGTGCATTGTCACAGCCCCCTTAGCTGAGGACTCGCTCCTCCCTTGGAGCATACTCTGTCTTTTATCTTTTATCTTTTCACCTCCCAGATTCCATAGCACTACACTGTGGAATCTTTCTAAAATATACTTTTAATAAATCTTACTTTTTCTAAATCTCCCTGACCTATAATTCTTTGCAGTGTTGGTGGGGAAGAACATAGGACCACCCCCCTCCCTCCATGCCACTGGGAAAACACCAGATTTTACATCACCCCAACAGTAACCAAACTATCCTGCCTTATCAATTGTATCTACATATTGGTTACAAATACAAGAGTTTGGCAAAAACGACTGAAGCATTTTGTATAAATCAATTGGCTATAGGAAATTTACAATAAAAGAGTATAGCTTATTTTACTATTATTTGATATTTGGGTGCTATACATCCTTTATGTAAGTAATTTTATAACAAAGTATATGTGTGTGTGTACACACACACACACACACACACACACATATCTATACACATATACATTTTTTTTTATATAAAGTTGTTTGTTAAACATTTATTGTCACTACCAGGTGACAGCCTTCAAAATTATCTGCTTCATGATTTTGCTTATGTCTGGCCTTTGCCTGAGAGCTCCTGTACGTATGATTCCTATGAACATATTTACATATTTAGGGTTTTAACTTAATGTCCCTCTGCAATCATGGTCTGAGTCTCCCAATACTACTCTGCCCATCATAGCAGATATTGAAGACTGAGAAGAGAAGTTGTCCATATGACAGCTCAGGAAGAGAAATCATTTCTTTTACTTAGGGCTGTGTATGGTTGCTTTGATTACCATCACCCATTCCTTTGGTTTGTGCCATTTAGAGTATCCATATATGCCTTAGGTTTTGAAATGCCCCTCTAGAGAAAATATGCCAAACACCATTCCAACATTCAAGCTATGGCAATAGATTTTATCAAAAGAAAAAAAAAATCTAATTGACTACTATGCCTCATCCTCATCAAAACTTTGGAGCAGTTTGTTGAAGCTAGAGGATAGGTTTTAGATACAAGGTCTAATTTACAATAAAAGTAGGATGAGGGAGAGGTGTGGGGAATGATCTTTAAAGAAAATGGGAATCATCTTTTAAAATAGTGCCTGGCTGATATCTGCTAGTGGTCAGTAACTTCTCTTTAATTATTAAAGTGTACTGGAAGCTTAATTAAGAACACATATGACAAAGCAAACTGAGATTTTCTGCTTTGGTTACATACAGATGTCTTTTATCTAGTAGCTTTTACCAAACTACAAGGCATATGATGTTATTTTGTTATTGCAGAAATATTTAGCAACATGTGTCTATGTAACTAACTCCTGAGAGAGAGAGAGAGAGAGAGAGAGAGAGAGAGAGAGTGTGTGTGTGTGTGTGTGGGTGTCAAATAATATATAGTTAACATCTACTAGAATAAATTTGGTAAAGAGAATTAAATTATGCTTTAATACTTAGTGCTTAGGTATTCATGAGGCTGACCACACAAGAGGTACTCAAAAATACTTTTGTTGGAAAAAAATTAAAATACTAAAGAAGGAAGGGAGAAGAGGTAACATAGATGTAGGAAGGGTATAAGGAACAGAAATGAGTTAAACAGAGGTTATAGGGATAAAAGTCAGACATAATTTGACTAACAAAATGTAATAATAACTATTATATTTCTTGTATTAGTTTGCTATGGCTACCATAACAAAATACTACAGACTGAGTGTCTTAAATAACAGAAATCTATTTTCTCATAGTTCTGGAGTCTAGAAATCCAAGATGGATGTGTTGGAACATTTGGTTTCTCTTGTGGCCTCTCTCCTTGGCTTGCAGATACATTCTCCCTGTGTCCTCTGTGGGAGAGTCCCTGGTGGCCTCTTGTAAGAACACTGGTCCGATTGGATTAGAGCCCACACTAAGGATCTTATTTTAATTAAATCATCTATTTAAAGACCTTATCTCCCCAAACAGTTAAATTCTGAGTTATTAGAAGTGAGGGCTTCAGCATGAGTTATTGTTGGAACAACCGGAGTTCTGGTAACATACACATCTCTAGGTCCTTTTCACTGCTAGAGAAGTGAATTTCAACTCAATGAAAAATATTCGTTCATTAAAAGCACATTTTGAGATAGAAGACAGGTCAAGCTTAAAACCATGGAAGTGAGGTTACATACTCCTAAGTGTGTAGTATGGGTTACAGCGAGGGGAGATAGAGAGCTGTAACCCCAGGGGACAGGAAAGTCTGTTATATTTGAGGCCATAATGGGATGGTTCCAAAGGCATTCCTAGGGTAATTGACAAGTGAGGTCATTTTGATTGACACCTGTCTGCTATATAACTCTTTGCCTAGTGCATATGTGCGTACCCAGAATTCAATCTATTATAATTAGGTTCATGAATTTCTAGGCATAAACAAAGTATTATAATGAAGCTTAAATTGTAGGTAAATTAGAGTAGTGCCTTCTGCGCAGGTGTCTGTAGCCAGATTAGGCCAGTTAAGACTATGATCCTTTTGTTCTTTGTCTCTGGGGATGCAGGAGGGATTCTCTAACTGTCAATAAGGCGTTCTCTGGGCAGTCTCTAAGCTGGGCCCCTATTCCTTTGTTCCCTTGTCGCTCATGTCTGACTAGCTACCTCACATATACATTTGGCAGTGAGGTAGAATTCAACCTATAACATTCCTTTTAGTCTCATTTTGGTGCTTTTCTTCATTGCATAATTGACATGATTTTTAAACTTTGTTTTTAGTTTAATGTTTTTATTTTAAATATTTCACCATACCAGTAAATGTATGCAAACAACGTAACAACTTAAATATTATTACTTGCATACATTAACCACTTCCTCCGCTTCATTGCCTAAGTTATTCAGTGTTGACTCTTATAAATAATAGCACAGTGTGTATCAATATTTGTTGAAATTTTACATACTTTAAGTTTCTTAATGTCGGTAAGGAATTCTTGTAGGAAGAAATTATGTGGTCAATTTTATTTCCCATGGAAGAGCATCTTGATGTGTTAACTGTGCTGAAATGTGGAAAGTATGCCTTTATAACTTAGATGTGTGTGAAGGAAATTGCTCCAAACACGTACGAAGAAGCATTTAAAGTTTTTTGTTGCAGTAATATCAGGCTAACTTTTAGGCTCAATGTTTTTGTTGTTCTTATTGACTTTTATCCTTTTACATTTTACCACACTGAAAATTGAACTTCATTATTATAATAATAAAAACGAATGAAGCTGAATGATGTAATTACATTTTTTTTTTTAAAAGAAAGGAAAGATATGATATTTTCTGACATCGAACATGGGTATAGGAAAGAGAAGATGTATATATGTATCCTGTTCGATGCAAAAAAATATATATATATATACTTCTGAGCTTGTGGCTGAGATGACCTTTCCAAAGTCTTGTTTGGCATATGGAAAGTCTATTTTCCTGTTTAGCATTAACAGCTGCTGACAATGAGCTCAGCCTTTACCTGTGTGTTTATGGTTGCAGAACCCACTGGATCATGTAATGGGCTCAGGTTCTGCTGCCAGACATAGCTAGGCTTCTCTAGGCTATTCTGCTTAAAGGAATCTGGCTTGAGGCCTAGAGAACCAGGTGGTTATTACCTGACTTAGCTAAAGAGGTCTCAGACCTTTGTTGATCCCATAAACCTTAGAATACAGAAGAAGCTCAAACAGAATTTATCTAATTCTCCCAAATTAGCCATGAAGAATTCATCCAAATCATTCAAATAGGGCCCCCTTTTTTTAATAGCTTAAATCAAGTGTCAGTATTTATTTTTTTTCTGAAAAGGGCTAGATAGTAAATATTTTAGGCTTTGTTGACCAAATATGTCTCCATTCGGTATTTTCCTTTCCTTTCTTCTTCTTCCTTTTTTTTTTCTTCTTTTTTTTTTAACACCCTTTAAACCTACAAAACAATTTTTATCTTAAGGGTCGCAAAAAAAAAAAAAAAAAGAAAAAAAAGAAAAGAAAGAAAGAAAAAAGAAAGAAAAGAAAAAAGACAAAAGAAAAGAAAAAAACAGGCTAGGATTTGAATTTGGCCTATGGAGCCTATAGTTTTCTTTTGTCCTCCAAGTTTTACAAATAGATATAGCAAATCTAAATGTATTGTCTACTTTAAAAAATCCCTTGTTTATTTTTGCGAGCCTATGTCCTTTGTATATAAAGCTTGCCTCACAAGGAGACCAAATTAGAGAATTGTCTGGAATAACATTCCAGAAGCTTTGATATTATTATGTCATGTGTCTTATCTGATCAATCATTTATATAATTTCATTATGTAAAGCTTTGCTGCTTTAGTGAAAAATCTTAATCTCTTTTTTAAATACAAAATTTCCACGGAAAGCTAATATTGGCCATTTATTTTGTTAAACAAATAAGTTTCACTACTAAAAGTTTTTTTTCTGAAAAGAAGGTTTTATTGAGCCAAAAAAAGGACAAAGTCCTGGGGCATGAAGTCTAAACCACCAGCAGTATGGCTAGATGGAAAAGAAAAGCATGTATACCATCCCAGTGTTGATCTGTGTTTTTTTACATTATATTTTGAGGAAGAAAGGAGGAAGCTGTTCTTAAAGAACTTGAATTGGTTACAGATGAGGGAAGTGAGAAAAGGGGAAGAGGGGGCAGTTCTGTGATAGATACACAGTCTAGAAGGAAGAAATATTTACTATTTTTGATTAGTTATAGGCAACAGTCCTGAAATTCATGCATATGCAGGAGGTGGCTAGTCCTTGGGTAATAAAAACCTGGAGGTTGATTCAAAGCTCTAAAATACATTCAGGAATATGAGTGTTCTTTTGTTAGCTGGCCCACAACTGTTAACTGGTTAGCTGCTCTGTCTCTTGCTCTCTCTGGCCTTCTACAATTTATTTTAGAACATCTCATGATTTTCTCTTGCCAATATCTAAGACTTAATCATCTTCAATCTTCTTGAGGATATTGGGTATAAGAAAGTTTGGAGTAATAAATATAAAACCTAGAGTGATCATAAGAGTGAGACACAGTTTTTTCCCATGTCATAGTCTTCTCAAGGTTAAGCCTTCTTCTTTTACATGAGAAGCAATGGCCTTTTCACAATTTCTAGTTATCTATTTTCTATCTATCTACATATATTCACACATATGAGCTTTTGTTTGTTTGCTTTTTGGTAGCATGTCCTAATTATTGTACAAGGAAGAAAACTGTATTCATTTGAAATTTCTGTGAAAAATTAGGAAGGTGTAATGCAATTACCTCACTGGAATCTAGCCAAACTCCTAAGGCAATCTCCTTAGAAAAATAAATCTTAGAATCTAAAATGACAATTTTTGGTTAGATCTTCAGGTTTAGACCTCATCCTAAAAAAAATATTCTTAATTAAAGACTTATCCTCCAGGAGCTTTCTTTAAAACATGTTTTATAATTGTTCTTTCTGATGAAATTTAAGAGAAGAAATTTACTTGAACTAGACTTACAGAAAGTTCTCTTTTGAAAATGAATATGATATATACAATTATTTAAATTTAAAGTAAAGATAAAGTAAAATGTTAACTAATGGTACTTTACTTAAAAAAGCATAAAGTATTATGAACTTTTGAATAGAATGCATTACTTACTAGTTAGTTATTATATTATAATGTGAATACATTAGCTACTTAATATACCAGTCCAGTAGAAGATGTAAATAAACTAAATTCTGAATGAGTCCATTACGATTTTTTGTCAGAAAAATTCTCTGTTACATGTATTTTCTGATGTAAAATATGAGCAAATGCAATTATGAAAATATGAACTGTCCCATAAAACACAAGCCTTCAAGCAGAGAGAACACATTTATAGTAGAACCTTGGATTGACTTATAGGTTAGTAACTATTTTAACCTTTTACACACACACATAAACACACATATTCAGCTGGGCTTATTAGGACTATTGTAATTTCTTCAAAGGTTTAGTAACATAGCTTGAAATGACATAGCTTATGGCAAACTTTGGATTGTATTCATTTAACTTTGGATTGTATTCATTTAATTTACTTGCTCGAGTCAGGTATTGGCATTGCTTTTGTTAGGTAGCTAGTCAGACATGAGCATCAGGGGGTGAAAAGGAATAAGGGTGCAGCCTATAGACCTCTCAAAAAACACCCCAATGGTAGTAGAATTCTGGGTACATATATATGCACTAGGTAAAGAGTGATATAATCTCCAAGTGTCTCTCAAAATGACCTCACTTGCCAATCCCCTAGGAATGCCTTTGGAATCACCCATCACGGCCCAAAGATAATGCAGCCATTCCCATTTCTGGGTACTTTTTGCCATTTTATGACCTTTTGTGTGGGCTTTTGTGGCCTTTTTACCCTCATGTTGTGGTTGTTATTTCAGAGCTCTGTTGCAGCTCTCTTAAATTGCTTAAATCATGTGCCTCCTTGGGGCATGCTTTATCTTTATGAAATATACCTTTAATAAATCTTTTCTAAATCTCACTGTCCTATGATTCTTCACTGCATCAATGAGGAAAAACTGAGGAAAAATGCTAACTACACTTCTGCATTGCTATCCTTCTCCCTCCCCCTATGCAATTGGGGTGACGCTAAACTCTAATCAGCCACAATGGTAACACTTTGAGACATCTAATAGTGACACGGCTCTGCTTAACTTCAATACAAACCAACCATAAATCATAACATTCCATCTAGATTATTTCCTTTCTTTTATCAAAAAAAGATTTACTGCTTTTCTGGAATTTGTGTAACAAAATTAGTTTTCTCAATTTAGCAATGCATGTTAAAATATGTTTAAAATCGGGATAATCTATAATCAGTATTTGGTACATGAAAGTTTCTCAACAAATATTTACTGACATTTTAATTTACCCTAAAATAGGTAATATATTAATATCAACCAACTAGTTTTAGGACTGTCAGACCTCACTTTAATCTGTTAATGTGATATTTTAAATGTGTTAATATTTGTCACCTATATTAGGCTCTAGGATTTCCTTTGGTAAATAAAAACAGTTAATGTGAGAGTATTTATAGTTTTAGATCTTGTTCATTTTTTTCCTTCAAACTTGGCTATATTAAGAGAAAATAATGAATTCAGGGAAGTGAGAGAAAATAGGAAGTGAGAGAAAATATGTATGATAGGGCAGGTAGAGAGCACAAATGGGTTATTTTGAAGAGAGAGTTTTTGGGAATTGAAGTGAGGGATAAATATTTTGGAAACTGCTGTAAGAAGATGAAGAAATCGATTTAAGGAATTTAGCAATACATTATGAATAGAATTTCCCCTTATAACATTTTGAGAGGATTATAAAATGTTTAAATTACAGCAGGTGCTGGAATAATGTCTCTTCATTTAGTGTTGTTTTGTCATAAAGGTTTTCAGATGTCATAGGAACTTAACTCTTGTTCACATCAATTAGCCTATGGTAAAATTGGTTTTATTATGTTACTGTTTGGGGACCAATTTGAATTTCAGCATCACCCCAGCAGCAAGGGGGGTAATAGTGCAGAAGTGCAATTAGCATTTTTCTTTGGTTCTTCACCACTGACACAGCAAAAAATTATAGGTCAACAAGATTTAGAAAAAGTAAGATTTTTAAAAATATGTATGATAGAAGAAGACAGGCCATGCTAAGGAAGGCTGCAGCCTATGGAATTTGGGAGGTGAAAAGAAAAGACAGAGTATGCTCCAAGGGAGGAGCATGTTCTCAGTGAAGAGCGCTGGAACAGCACATAATTGGGCAGTCTGTATTGCAATAGGGCCATGATGAGTAGTCGCAAAGGCATTCCTAGGTATAGGCATTTGAAGTCATTTTAACATTTGGCTATTATATAACTCCCTGCCTACTGCACATATTCCTACTCAGAATTCAATAGGCTGAGGTTATAGGCAGATTAGAGTAGTACTTTCTGTGGAAGCATTTGTGGTTGACTAAGCCAGAAGTTTTTATGGCCTTTGTGCCCTAGTATTTGGGTTAATTTATAACTCTAAAGAGGGGTAGTGTTTCTGAGAGATCTCTGGTCTGAGCCTCCATTCCTTCATTTCCCTGTTGCTCCTGTCTAACTACCTAATAATTATATGTCATTTCATTTAAGGTCGCAGAACCTATTCATAGTGTTGAGTGAGAACTTATTGTACTTTCTAAATATCTTTGCCTGTTTGACTTAAGCCAACATTGGACTGTGAGAACCCTTGACTAACTAAATATGGATTATGATTTGAAATCCAGGTTTTATGGTTTAGTACTCAGCTGTACTTCATACAAAGTCGATACACCAACACATATTTTCGTGGTGACTACACTCTCAGCAGACTTATGGTGCAAAAGGTAAAGATTGGTCCTACAAAACTTTTATATATCTTAAAATACCACTTCAGAGAAAACCACTGGTGACCACTTTGAGATTTAATGGGCTCTCTTATAAAACTAGAAACATATGTGAAACTCAAACTCCATAGACATAGACTTTCTTAAATTGGAGCCCTTTGTGGATGGTAGAGGTTATGGTAGCTATGTTTTGTTTAGGCTAGTTCTTTAGGCTAATTCAAGGTATGTTCTCTGCTTAAATGGTAGAAAATTTCCTTAAAAATTGGCTGCTACTCAGTCTTGCTTTAGAGTTGCTGACACTGGCTATTTGCTATTAGCAACTTGAGAAATTTAGGAGGAGTTTCTTGTGGAAGCTCAAAAAATAGTTCTCAGGATCTTAGTGATAGCTTGCTACTAAAGTAGTCTAGAAATGGTATTAAAAGCAGTAAAATATAGCAAATTGAAGGTCTACAGTCATTAGGGATTTTTTTGTGGTCTGAAAGTCATCCATCTTGTTTTATTACAACCTGTTTTACTGTCCTGAAAACATATAGATAGATGGTATTTTGCCTGCATTTATAAGTTGAATACATATTTGCATATCAAAAAGATAAGGTATTTACATGTAGAGAATGGAGAGATTTGAATAATAATCTGCTAGGTGAAAGTGTAGCACAGTTTGTAGAAACATTTGACATGGCTAGAGCCAGTTCACACATAAAATGGAGATAGATTAGAGATAGAAGATAGATAAAGTTATTTTAAAATCTATTTAAATCTAAAAGCTGCCTGAATCCTTATGATTATAAAACTACTTAACTTTGAGTCAGAAAATGGGAAAATCATTGAGGTACTTTAGAAATAAAACTAAGATCAAATTACAGAGCTCACATTTAAGGCAAGCGGATGGACTGAAGGCACCTATATATATGCTTTCAACTGTTGATATTGAATTGATGAAACAGTTCTTGCTTATTGTGGATAAATGGACATATAAACCTTAACTAGGAGTCTTCAACAGGTAACCCAAGGTTCTATTTGGAGGTTGCACCAGCTACACTGTCTTTTTAAAAAAAAAAAATTTGGTAACAGTATTGGACATAAGACACACTGATCTAACTAACCACCTGGCCTACTATCTCGACGTTGTTTAGGCCCGAGTAGGGTGCAGATAGCTCTGTGTTTGCAAGAGAAACATCTAGATATAACCTGAATCCAGGAGAGAAAGCATTCAGTGAATTAAAAAAAATAAAACAAAACAAAAACACCAACAAAAACTTTTATTATTTTTTTTGGCACAGACCCTGGAAGTATTGTTAGAGATAACAGTAAATTGATGTTTTTTCTGCCCAAGGTATACTAGTCAGAGATATATTCTAATGGTGGCTAAAGTATGCAGCAGATTCAGATGACAGAGTCTCCCAGTTTGCCCAGCCACTTAAAATTCTGGGGCCAACAGATGCTTATCCCTGAAAATCACCACTCATCACCCTCTCTTTCCCCCAATATCATATTATCATTATTTTTCTATGATCAAATCCTTTAGAAAAAATATGGTACCTTCTTTTGTGAAACACATATCTCCAAACTAGTCTTCTACATCTTTGGCTGTGTATTAGAGTCACTTGGAATGGTGTTTTGTTTTGTTTTGCTTTTTTTGTTTTTTAATTGTCTGTGCTCTACCCCAGAAACAGATTTAATTAGTCTGGGGCAGGGCTTGGACATTGTATTTTTCAAAAAGCTATCCAGGTAATTCCTAGGTACAAGGAAGACTGCTCTAACCAAAGTATTTAAATGGGGGAGGTGGTGGAGTTGAGGAAGAAGTCAATCATTGAGTGTTTAAACCCTTTTCTATCTACTTGGCTTTTGCCTTTCTCTAATGTTGATTAGGGCACTGGGTGACGTAAGAAATTAGAGATGTTAGAAGAGGGAGAATGATTTACACTGGAATGAGAAAACTGCTATGGAGAAGCAATAATAAATAGAATGAAAGGTGGATGGGAGATGGGAAAGGCAGAAAATGCCATTACCCAAGTGTCTCAAGCAAGAAAGTCAGGAGATATTTAGATAAAGGAGAGAGAATTTGGGGCTATCTCTAGTCATGTGGTTTATAAGAAAATCAGCAAGTCAGATTTCAAGAGGATTTACTTTGTTTCATGAATATAATTTCTCTGTGATATTTGAGACAAAAAATAATGTTTCTTTAACTGTGGCACAGAATCCATCATGCAGCTCTCCTTATATAGCTTGTAACGTTTATTTCTGGATCAGATTATACATGGCATAAAATAAGAGGCTCAACTTAAGTGTTAAAAACAAAACAAAACAAAAATCCTCTATCTGTTCAAGCATTCTTATTGTAATAGTTATAAGTTCCAGCCATAGTTACCCTAAACTAAAGGTTTAAATGAGAATTCAATTTAAATAAAACTTAGTGTTCAAGTTTAAAACTTCCTACAGTGGCCAGGGTTAGATTTTATTACTCAAAAGGGAGCTTTTGGATCTGGACCTCTTGAAATCTGCCTTATCAACATAACCAACAGGGAAATTCTTTTCTGAGACAAAATAAGCTGTATTTCTGAAATGAAATAAATAATTGAAATGCTGAAGAGGGAAACAAAAAAAAAGCCAAAGGGAGAAATAGGATTTTGTTTTCATGTGCATTACTTCCAATGCTGTTTTTCAATATCCTAGACCAATTTAGAAGTAACACAGTAGCTATGAACAAAGTGATATGGCTGCTTGAGTTGCTGATTGCAAAGTGACAAAATGCAGCCCTCTGTGGACTTGATCTGAAATGGTGACTTTCCAAAATTAGAGCACTCGAAAGAAGAGTTAGAGAGAAAAAGGGGGAAATTGAGCAAAATAAAAGCAAGTCTATTTTCTGTGGACTTGATTTCCCTTTGTATTCGAGAGTGCCACAGCAAGAAGGGCTATTACTAGTGTGGCTATCACATCTGATGTTGTCTGATCAGCCCTTTTTTATTTAGTTTTTGCTTCTAGATTTGCCATTAGTCTTTGCCTTCTGGGTTGCGTGGTAACTGTTGCTGCTTAAAGGAAATTGTGTCTTTGAGGTCTCTCTCACTTCTGTACATTCCTGTATGGGCACAATGTCTCATTTAATCTTTATTTTACTCAATAAACCATATTCAAATCGAGTTCGCTGTTTACACTCATACTAGACCACTATACTAGGTCAGACTTAAAGGTATGATGCCATTATTTCTGTAATTTTTTTTGTGGTGTATACCTTGTCATAATTGATGAGATTTTTCTAGAAGCATTTCATAGAGCAAAATTATCCTTTGCAAGATTAATGTAAGACATTCTACAACAATTCAGCACATACAAGATACATGATATTATTACTGTCCTTAAAGGGTTTTCAATTTAGAAAGTAAGGCAAGATGTGAAGAACTCTTTAAACTACATAATCTTTTGAAAGACCTGGAAGCTCTATAATTAATTCCTAAAATAGTCTACTTGTCCTATTTTTAAAATTAGAATTAATAAATTATTTGATCTCCATTATTGTTTTCTACTTGAGATAGACTTTATAGCTATTCAGACAACCTTTCTGCTTTTTATTTAAAGTAATAAAAATGTGTTAAGTGCCAACTAAGTATGTGTAAAGTGCTACTAAGGACATTTGAAGATGACTATACTGCCCATTAAAAAAAGGAAACAAAAATACAGAAGCTATTCCTCATCTACAGTTTCACTTTTCTTAATTTCAGTTGCATGTGTTCAACTATGGTTCAGAAATATTAAATGGAAAATTATAGAAATAAACAATTTATAAGTTTTAAATTGTATGCCATTCTTAGTACCATGATAAAATCTGACACTGTCCGGCTCCATCCCAGCCAGGTCATGAATCACTCCTTTGTCCAGAACCTCCAAGCTCTGTATGCTCCTCCACTCATTAGTCACTAGTAGCTCTCTTGGTTATCAGATCAGCTGTCATGATATTGCAGTGCTTGTGTTCAGCTAACTCTTATTTTACGTAGTAATGACCCAAAGTACAAGAGTAATGATGCTGGGAATTCAAATATGCTAAGTACTTCTATTAAGGGAAAATGTGGAAGATTTCAATTTATAAAGAAAAGAAAGAAAATTGTATGCAGATGTTTAAGATCTATGACAAGAACAACTCTTCTATCCATGAAATAGTAAAGAAGGAAAAAGAAATCTGCTAGTTTTGCCATAGCACCTCAAAATGCAAAAGTTACAGTCACAGTCTCTGATAAGTGTTTAATTAACATGAGAAAAGCATTAAAATTGTAGGTGGAAACATGAACAAAAAATGTGTTTTGATTAATGGCAACATGTAACATCAGGAAGCGTTGAGCCAATACAAAGACTTTAGCAAGGAATCCCCTGAAATGAATGACACCGAGCCATATGCTGCAAGCAAGGAATGGTTACACAGAATCAGAATAAGTTTAGACAGGAAAATATAAAAAGTTTTAGAGAGGCTGCACCTGCTGATGAAGAAGCTACTGCTACATTTCCAGTAGAGCTGAAAAGGTTGATTAGAGTTCTGCATTATTTGTGGTTTCAGGCATCCACTAGGGGTCTTGGAACATAAATGTAAATAAATAGACTCTTATACAAGATTTGGGTCCTAAGGTCCATAATTAATGTAAAAATCATGTATCATAAAGATCACCTTTTAAAATTTCATAAATTGTCTATGAATTTCTGTGTACCTGGTTTTGTGTATGTTGCACTATCTTTCAGCAAATTCAAGATAAGTCAGGTAGGGTTGTTGGCTTGTTAATAAGGTCTTCTAATACCTAAAACAAATAATAAAATAAGACAACACAAAATAAGGCACTAATGAAAAAAAATCCTGTTCTTGTTAGACCTGATATGTTTAGTTGAATATTCATAATTTAAATACTGTATTATGTATCTCTACTATATTAAACTATACCATGGCAAAAAAAAAAAAAAAAATGTCATAACCAGTACCTTAAGAGAAGGACAAAGAGATGTGTTGTTTAAAAGAGAAAAGGCTAATGACATAATAAAAGCTTCGTGAAAGAAATTGAACTTGAGATTTTAAGAACAAATTTGATTTTGACAAAGTAAGCACTTTTTAGTACAAGCACATGCAGTCTGAGCAAAGCATACAGCTTGTAAAAAATGTAAAATGTATTTAAATTAGTGGTAAGCAGTTCTTTCAATCAGAAATTTAGAATATGAGATGAGCAGTAGAAGGTGATGATATCAAGAAGGGCAGATTGAACAATGCTATCAAGGAGAAACGGCTGCATTTAACTGGAAAGGCCACTGAACCAAAAAGGTTATTGGGAAGAGAATGCCTTAGTTGCAGTTTAGTTGTGAGTCCCAGCCAGCTGAGTTCTTATAGGAGACTAGACAAGAGAAAGAGTTGAGATAGAAGTAGATTGTATTGGATTACAATATAAATAAAGAAAGTTGAGCTGGAATAGTGACATTGGAAATAACAAAGTTAAAAAAAAAACAATAAACATTGTTGCATAGATTTTACCTCTTATTGAGAATGTGACTGAGATTGACAATGAAAAAAATCTGTGTCTGAGTCACTTTGGATCAATTTAAGTTTCTAGAGTAATGGTAGACAGTCAATTATTTGGATGATGGATCTATATACGCACAGGTTTAATAACTACTAAACCTGGTATATTTATAAAATAGCTCTTTCATAAAATATTTCTTTTTCTAGGATTTACTTAAAGCATAGATTAAGTAATGTGCCAAATGTTTATCCTTAGTGGCATATAGCACATATCTTTTGCCATATTATGAGCATGCCTGCCCTTCTTATGTCTGTATCTAGGTTAAACAGTTAATTTTATATGGTTGGCACTACCGTCTCTTTGGTGAAAGAAAGTTAAATTCCTATAGAGAGTCTTAAAATCCTTTTTACATGATGAAATTTTTTAGCAAGCTTCTTAAATATGGCATGTAATTATGTTCATCACAATTATTTTCAATCAATAGTTCATCTGTGGTTATGCTGAATGTACTTTAGGAAGGTATTGTGCCATTATTACTATTTCTGTATATTACTTGATAGAGAAAAAAGGTCATTATGGATGCATGCTTGTATCTGTCCAACCATTTATACAAATTCATCTGACTTGTGATCAAATCCGTTGTGTTTAGGCTTTTCAGAACAAAATACTATAGTAATTTAAAAAGTAAAGACTTCCCATTACTTATGAAGCATATAAGTTCTCAAATTTTCCTCAAGTATTTTTTTAAAAAATTAAATTCAGAATACTTTTTAAGTCTTATTCTCTCCAAACATTTGTTTTCATTTTTAATAATAACAATAATAATTTGTAATGCCTTTAAAATATAGTAATTAAGTGAATAAAATCAAATTTTACATTATTTTCTTTTAGCAAAATTGAGTGAAAGACAGACACCCTATATCTAGGTTAGGGGTTGAAGTATCTGGTAATGTAGTATCTAAACTTAGATAAGATAAATAAGTTTCATAATAGCTTATCATATAAATTTTCATTTTCTGTGATTTGAGAAGTTAGGAAAATGCAGTCACTCTTAAGTATGAAAACTGCATCTCATTCTGCATATGCTTCTTAATGATTATCCATTTAGGAGTATTCAAATACTAGTATTCATATAAACTATAATTAAGATAGCCCCATAAATGTTATAATGATATATGTAGGTTTTTTTCCCTAATCACTATCTTAATAAATACAAATCCTCTATAGTTGGATTCACACAGATCTGAATTATAATTTACAATGAATACAGCATCTGATATTATGTTCTAAATGGATGCAGATACATTTTGATTAACTTGCAGTGACCAGTTTAAACATCAAGTAACTCTCATGCTCACTCCACAACATTGGATGTTGTTTTAATATGGACAGAGGTTTCTAATGTATGTAGGGCACTTAAATAATATATTTTCATAAATTTGATGTTTTTCCAGTGCTGTGATGGCAGTGTGAACTTGTGACTTCTGTTTACCCATATGGCCCTTAAGTAGCAGATGCTTAGAGAAATCGATGAAAGGTGTGAGTCATATTGTCTGCAGAATTTTTCTAATTTTTTCCCAGTTTGTCAAAACATTACATCAAAGAATGAGAGTTTATGAGTAACAAAATAAATTCTACATTTCAAAAGTCTGTCACATTTTTCTGCTTAGTATAGTGTCTCTTTTCTGCCAAAGGTTGTTAACATTTAAATTAAAAAGCTGATAAGATGTTTTCTCTTGGTTTATAAATGTCTAATATATGCGCCCAACTTGGTTATTTCCCATCTTGTTAGTGAATTTCATGTAAACAAGTTCAAAAACCAGCATCTTGAAAACATATTACATTGTAACATAATTAAAATAGCTCTTAAACTTCAATAAGAATATATTTTGCATCTTGACCCAATCAATAGAAATCTATATTTTCAGTAAATACTGGTAACTAAAAGAAAAGTTCCACAAAGCAATATTTAACCATAATAATGCTCACCAATATTTTGTCTTTAACTTTATTTGTAAAAATTAATATTTTTAATTCTATACTGTATATAATCAAATTAGTAGGTAAGTATATGCTTATTAGGTTTCCTTTGTTAAGTAGTGTTTTGCTTAAATAATTTGTTCTATCTCGTCTATGAATTAGGATTTTAAAAATATCTTATATTAAAGTGGGACGCAAAATATTTTGTAAGTTTTATCACTATGAACTATTAATGAAAATAATTCATTATTATGAGGGAAAAAGGTATCTTTTACCTCAGACTTCTATAATTCATGAAAACCCTGGTAATTCCATAAACAGATTATTTGAAGCTAGAGATATTCTTGACAATAGAATGACATTTCTTTTTGCTCAGGTTTAAGATTGTGTGCTGCCTATATAATATCAAATGATAATATAGAAATTAAATATTTTCTTTTTTTCACTTTGGACTTCTATTCAATTAAACTAATATAGCTTTTATTTACATTTATAAAGCAAGAAATAGATTTGGGTGGTTATCTGATTAGTATAGTCAATGACAATTAGGATAAATTGAAAATCATTCCTCTCCCCAAATAGCACTTTATAATTACTTTTTTAAATTGGTCATCTATAATTCAGATTAATCTGATAATAAATCTCTTTGTTGGTTAGACACAAAGTCAGAAGAAAAATACAATTCCTTTTCTGATTAGCATTCTAAGTTTTAATTTAGTGCTAGACTTAAGGAAACTTTGGAATACTCTAGAAATTTCAATTCCGTATCTATAAAAATATGTATATTCTCAATGTTTAGCTCAGTGTTTTTGATTTACCAACCAGGTTACTCTGTAGAATTATTAAAGTTTACCGTCATCTGATTCACCATCCCCTACTTTCTTCTCTTTCCATGTTTAAGAATACTAGTTGTTTTTTTTTTTTTTTTAATGTATTCAGAATATCTCATTTGGGATGGAAATTTAAAAATACTGGAATAATAAGCATATTTATTATCAGAAAAAAAAATATCCACATCTCTCTCTTTATATCTATCTCTATCTCTATCATCTCTCTCTCTCTCTCTCTCTCTCTCTCTCTCTCTCTCTCTCTCTCTCTCTGTCTCTGTTATCACATGAACAATATAAAAACTGTTCCTCTGGCAGAAATACACTGAGGGCAATCCAATTTCCTGCTATGCTTTTTATCTTTATAAAGCTTCTTAAAGGTTTCATGGATTCCCTAGAATGTAAAATTTCCATCATCTTCTGAAATGCCTAATAATACCTATTTGCAAAAATATCATTATCTGGTCTTGTTAAGTTGTCTGATCTGTAAAGTTTTGTTTGTACAACAGCCAAATTTTCTTGTTTCACATATTTTGGCAGAAGTTAATTCCAGAAAACTTGCCCTGAATTGACTTTGTAACATTTTGATATTCTAGTAACACTCTATTTATAGGAATAAAGGAAATTTTGTTATATGGATTTAAAGGATTTTTCTATTATACGCTTTGAAAATAAAATTACCTTGTCCATTAGACAAGTTGCTTGACTTAAATAGGTTTTTCTTGAACGTGATAATATACTCCAAAGCACCAGGGTTTCTTCTATTTATAAAAACTTTTATTTATTATTATATTTTTTAGTTATGTGAGTAACTACAGGATCTCAAATGTGGGCCTGCATGGAGAAATAAAGGAATTTCATAAAGCACCATGAAAAGTATATAATCTCTTCATTTTTAGTAAGTTTTCCCTCCATAATTTGTAGCATGGAAGTCCTAGGGCACAATATTGTAAACACATACATACATACATACATACATACATATAAAAGATAACATGTATTTCTGGCAATGCTTTAAAATGAATTAAATAGAACCCCTGATCTCAGGAAGCTTAAAAGTCAGATGAAAGAAAGCCACATAAACTGATGAGTATGAAGTAAGAAGGAGCAGTTGGGAGAACAGAGAAACCACACTGTTGGTAGGAAGAGCGTAAGATATGAGTTTAAGGTTAGTAGCTGAGCTTTGGAGAAGTCTTTCAGGAGGAAGTTGTTGTTTAGGGATGGTATTTCACATCATGCAATTTGAAACAGAATTTTTCATAAATGTACATAGACCCTGAAAAGTCGGATAGCTTGAAGAGTCTGAATTTTGTATTTATTTTCAAACATTGTTTTGCTATCAATACTAGTACTGGTATAAAACTAGCTAAACAGATGACTATTATATCTCAAATACTCTCATGAAAAAATTACAAAAAAGGACAATCTAAATTGTATAGTCAATATTTTTCATGGGCTTTATCGTTCACATAAGGCACTATGTTGTATGAATTGAGAATAACATTTTGGTCTCTGCCTAAATTGCCTCATATCAACTACTCCACACGTGAACACACATGAAGAGACACACACACATACAATACTGCAATGGCCTGCCAGTGACCTTCAAATTTCTCCTGTGATAAAAGATGAAATTAAATATTACGTTACTTGATACCCCCTGCTATAGTACATCTGTATTATAGTTGTGACTCAAATATAAATTTCCTCCTTTAATATATATTTATTCATTGGTATCGTTTCTATTTCCTTGCCAGCACTTGGCTTATATCACAAGACTTAAGGAATGAGAACTAAAACCAAAGTTTTGATAAAAGGAGGCATTTTAAGGCATTTAGATCTTTCCTAATGAGAGAAACCTGGGCGGAAAGATGTTTTAGGGGTCTGGGGAAAGCATGCAGCTATATGAAGATTTGAAATAATTAGGAAGTGTGAGACAGGATTACAAAAAATGGTCAAAGTGCATCAGAAACTAAAGACATCTTGGTACTTCCTCAGGTTAATCCTCTATCTTCTTGGCTTAGAAGAACCACTGCCAAATTACAACATCTAGGGGGCAGAGGTGGAAGATTAGTCCAGCTGTAGGCTATTATTTACTGTTGCTCAGGCTTAATAAACAGGAAGGTAAAGAAAGAAAGGTGTCAAAAGCTTTTTTAAAAGATATGTTTGGGTAAGGACACAGGGTTTGACTAGAGAGACAAGGAATATAGGAGCGTGGAAAAGGACTTTTGTAACATTTAGTCAGTGTCCTTGAGTGATGAGTTGGGGAACGGCAGACCTGAGCAATCACTGTCACGTGGCAATGATTTTACATCAGCAGCCAGACATATCTGGTAGCAGCAGGAGGGAAAAAATAAAATATCTCCTCTGATTGAAACTGTTAGGGGATTCATGGAAGAGAAGTACAAGTGCCCAAATTGGAAAGAAGCAAGGATTGCCAGTTGAAATCTATTCTCTTTAGGGAGAAAAAATTCTCTGATGAGTGCAACTGACTAGGGCCTTGCTTCACTCTTTTATAGCTCATCTTAGAAATGATACCCTTGCTTGCCTATAAAAAAAATGTTTGAGGCTTAATTCAGAATGACATTCCCATTTAGGCCATAAATGTTTGAAGTTTAAACTTAAAATCAAACTCGTCTTTGGTTTCTCAGCAACATTAACAACCCTTAAGGCCTTCCAAGTATTTTTATATGTATAAATTGCTTTTGCTGTGCAAAAGTTTTTTAAAATTCAGTCTTCATGTCGCAAAGGACTAGGTGAAGGTATTAAAAGGGTGGTAATCGCAGTCAGAGCTTTAAATTTAGCTTATGTTAGGCAAATACAATTTAGTTCACAAGTCTCTTGTAGCTGTGTCTTTGAGAGAGAGAGAGAGAAAGAACAGAAAAAAGGAAGAAAGAAAAAAGAAAAACTCATTACATCCATGGAAAGCAATTTATAATGAGACCATAACCAATAATTATTTGTTTTAGGAAATGAAGTGGTGGGGCACTTTCCTGCCTGGATGAAATCAACTAAAAATAGCTCAGTTTTTATATATTTGCAAACAAGATAGGTTGTAGTGAATATGTCGCCAATATACACCATTCCATTCCAAAACAGACATTTAAATGAAGTAAGAATAACATGGAATATGATTATATTTTTCAAGTTCAACAACGTGTGTAATTTATTGACTTTTAAAATTAAATTGCAAAGTATATTATTTATTTTAATAATGTTGTTTAAATAACTTTTTCTTTCTCCAAATGTGCACCCCAATTTTTCCAGACATGACCTAACTTGTCTGCATAACATACCTGATACAGATGTAGCAAACTGTTTACTTAATTATTTTTTTCTCATTTTTTAAATTAAAATTGTTGGAGTGACAGTGGTTAATTGGTTACTTAATTTAATTAAGAGTAACACTCCACCTCTCAGAATCTAGCTATATAGAAACCTACCTTTCTTGACAGAGCTGAGAAGCAAGATTTAAACAATGAAATATGTACAATCAAAATTGCAAGCACAAAGTTGATGCCACAAAACGAATGCATTTTTTTCTTATGAGTATTCTCTTAGAATCTTATTTCACTGACAATTTCAACAAGCTTAGTTATCTGGTTGCCAAACCCACTGCCTATTAGGGAATAGTAAATTAGAAAAGGGTGCGGAGCTGTGAGGACTAGCACAATAATAGCAGTGAAAAGATAACAAGTGGGTTGACAGAAAATCTATAAAAAAAAAAATAGAAACTCAAAAAGCACAGCAACTGGGCTATTTAATAAAGGTAAACAGACCTATAAACTTTTATAATCCCTAAGGACGCCACCATACAATAACCAGCACTCCTAATGATGGCCACAGATCATTAAGGAAGTGTCTCATTAGGTTTAGTAGTTTGAACAGTTTTAACAAACAGAAAAAGTATACAATAAATTTTGAATAGATTTTCATCCAGAGTGCCATCTTAAAAAAAGATTTAGAGGGCTAAAACTTTAGCTGTCATGATTTTTTTGGTCCATTTTACTAACTATTCAAGTGAAGAGGAGGCTTTAACTATCTCTTCCTAGAAAGTAATATATTCTTACCTTATTATAAACAGTAAGAATAATTATGTATTTAATAATTAAGTTTTATAATATCATCAGTAATTATAAGATTGTGTCTGAGATACTGAATTTAGTTAAAATTAAGTAAAGAACTTTTTTTTTTTTTTTTTTTTTTACATATAATACTTTTATTCTTGATTCTGTGTTTCTTTCTATAATTCTTAGGAGGAGGAGGATAAAAAACTGCCAGTCCTATGGAATGGGTTAATAAATGGGTTAATTTTGGTAACTTTGTTTCTTGAGATATTGTGGACACATTTAGACAATAATAGTCAGTGTTCAGGAAAGATTATATTTTTGATTTTCTATAAAGAAAGACAGAGCTACTACAGAAAAGAGATTTATCAGATAATTATATAGTCAAATTCCAAGTTAATGAAGAGTTTAATCTAATAAACCCACTTTGGTTTAATATGATATTAACATTTAGAGGACCAATTTGGGTTTTCCACATCTTGCAAACAACTAAGCATAGAGAAAGAAAAGAAATCTGGTTTATATTTATCGAATTATGATTTAAAATTTTTTATCAAATACTATTGGTTATCTAGTTTATAATTGTGATAATTTAGTGCATCACTTGCATTGTTTTCATTGATTGCTTTTTTCTTCAGTTTTTTCTTGTTTTGTTATATATTTCAATTACGTAAGGATTATATGTTTTTAACTATTGAAGTAATTATGTACCATTAATCTCAATGATAATTTTGTTTTTAAATTCCAATAATTGCCTCTAGGTTTTCTGAAACAAATTACCATGAAAGGGGAAGAAGATTATATAGACAGTATTTTGTTATACTGTGTTTAAAGGGAGAGAAATTTTATATATTCATACAATAATCTAATGGAGAAAGAAAAAGATGTTAATATTATTGAGAAACTAATGTGCTCCAGACACTAGCTAGTGTAGATGCCGTTTAATGTTTCATCATAACGAGTTTTTGAGATAGACATTATCCTGCTTAGAACAAAAGAGGTTCAGAAGCTCTATTTATAGAAAATATCACACTTAGGATAAAAGGCCATGTCTGTCCTCAAAGCAGGCACTTTTTTGACTGTATGATGCTCTCTTTTGGCAATAATTGTTAATTTTTCTATGCAGTAGACTATTGACTAGCATAAAATAAATTATTCAGTATCTCTAAGTCAGCAAATACAGGGAAAGGGGCTAGATGACACATAGATACATTTTGCTGATAAGGCAAAAAATAATCAGGTATTTTCTTTGCTTTATAGTCCAAGTTCTTTGGATATTTGTTATTACATTTTCCTTACTTTCTTAAAATGTACAAATATTCATAGGTGTATGTTGCAGAACAAGTTCACCTATATGTTATTTTTGCAAATAGTGAGTTTTATATATAGTCTGCTTAATGCTACCATTTTCCCTCCCTGTCTCCTTTTAGTGCATACTTGGAATTTGTCTATGGCATTTAAGCATGTGTATTTGTGGAGTGCGAATATAAATATAATCATATAGCTAAAATTTTCAATCACTTAATTTGTTTTAGAATGTACTAAACTGTGATTTAATGGGAAATTAAACTGCTCTCTTGCTGATTTAGACATAAAATGATTTAGATTTATATCAAGGCACGGCTTGTGCTAAACCAAAGCTATCTCTATTCTAATGTAGTCCAACTTTTTAATGTTATTTTCATAATTTATTTATAATTCTATAAAATAAAAAATATGCTAATCAGTAGTATAAAGAAACATGGATATCTCAGGAAGATCACAATTAATGTTAAAAATCTATCTGAAAATGTTTAGAAATATTATTTTTGAAGGTTTTAAAACTTTTATTCTGTATAGTTTAGGTATATTTGCAATGAAAAAATAAAGGGATTTTGACAAATTAAAAGGATCTATACCATACATTGTCATCCAACATCTCATTAAAAAAAAGGAAAGAAAAGAACAAGTAACACTAAAAATGAAAAGGTTTAATGATTTAACCAGATTATTCTATTTCATATGACTACTTGCTCAATGGATTTTATGTTACATCAATGCCCATTTTAAAATTCCTTGTTTCAAATGATGGAATGAACAGTATTTCTCCTAAAATATCTTGATAATTGTTTTGAAAAATATTTCTGTCATTATAGTTAAATTATTTTACCTTAACTTCAGAATTAGTGATTAAGAGTAGCTTCTCTAGGCCATACAAAAAGGTACACGCGCACACATGAAGAAGGTAAACTCATATATATCCAGCATGCCTTTAAGTCCTAACCCTGCAGAAACAGTGTGTCTAACTTAAAACCCTTTCTTTTCCAAATAAACTGATCACCACCTCCTTTTCCCAGCTCCAGTCCATTACACACACATGCTTGTATTGTGGTATACTTACAAGCATGTAGTCTATCACTGTAAATTGTTTTGCATTGGATAAGGGCTTATTTTGTAAGAATCTTTCGTGACAGGCTTTTATAATTAAAGGACAACATATTTAGAATTTATTTTAGCATAAATAGTATAGGAAAAATATTTTTAAATAAATATCTTCGGAAAAATCAGTGAATTATCAGTTTATAAGAGAATTATATTCAAACTGGAAAGATTTTGCATGGAAATATTGAAGAGAGTCTTATCCAAGGGAACTCTCCAGAGAAGTAGCAGAAACTGGATGGAACCAGAAAGATTGTGAACAAAGGAATGAATTATGGAATTGAGAATCTAGTGTGCTTATCGCAGGTCGTAGGTGGCAAGGAAAGAAGATTCAACTATTTCACTAAGTTTGCAATTTTGCCTACTTTTTTAACTTTTTTAAAAAATCGTGGTTAAAAGTATTTCTTAATTTACCATTCTAACCATTTTTAAGTGTACAGTTCAGTGATAAGTTTTATAAAACAGATCTCCAGAACTTCTTTATGTTACAAAACGGAAACTCTAAATCCATGAAAAAAAAAAACTCTTTTCCTTGTCTCCTCTCCGGCCCCACCCCACACCTGGTTACCACCATTCTACTTTCTGTCTCTTTGACTTTGACTTCTTTAAGGGCCTCGCGTAAGTGAACTCATATGGTAGTTATCTTTTTGTGATTGGCTTATTTCATTTAGTGGAATGTCCTCAAGGTTTATCTATGTTATAGAATGTTGCCTAATTTTAACATTACCTGTGCCTAAATCACTGGACTTGATTTGTATCTTGTTTCACATCTCATAGCAGCTGTGCGCGCGCGCGCGTGTGTGTGTGTGTGTGTGTGTGTGTGCGCGCGCTATATATATTTAGCTACTGGTAATTTGGATTATAAGATTTCCCATTAATAAAAACATACATATGTTATAATATTAAAGGATATAAACACTTAAAGACTTCCTCCCTTCTAAAATCTGAAGTATTTCTTGTAGATAAAGTAGAAATAGATTGTGTCCTTTTTTGCATAAATTATTATCATCAGTTCTCAGCATCACTGGCCCTTTGCCTAACATGGATCTCTTCTTACCAAATTGAGTCCTTTCCTATTCTGTAAGAAACATTAAGAAAAGATACTCTCAACTTAATTTTTTTAATCTAATCACTTAGCTAATTCTTCTTATCTCTTCCTCATCTGTAAGCACAAAAATATTTTATAAGGCCAAACATCACATAATATTTTTATATTTCACTTGAAAACTATTTGATTGATCTATATTTGTCTTTCTTTATCTAATATAAAGGAAAACAGTATTTTAGTTAAGAATTTATCAGTCACCTGTATTGATAACAACAGTTTTATTTCTGTCTTATCTTTTATATTTTCTACTGATTTTTCTTATACTAGTCCTCTTGAGTCTCCTATTATTTCTTTATTTCCTATTTCTTCCACCACTTGAATATTGGTATTTCATTAATTTTTTCATGAGCAAAACCTCATGTATTTTCCCAGGTACCATCCCATTCTGTGTTCAGGACCCCTGTCCATAACCCCTGAGTGTATTGTTATGATTTTTTTCTCTCCTTACAGGTGTTTGCAATATTTACCAGCCTTTTGTCATTTATTGTTTATAATTGTTGTTTTGTTTTGTTTTGTTTTTCATTTGGGGTGGCAAAGATACACTTAGAGACTAATTCTGTCTTTGCCAGTGATAAATTTAGCACAGGTTTGCTGTGGGAATTATAATAATTTCACAAGCCAATAGCATACAGAATAGTATTACTTAATAAGCCAAATAAATAACATACTCAAAAAAAAAAAAACACGACAGATTGATCACATTATTGTTACAGGCAATCAGAGAAAAAGGAATAAAGCCCAAGTTTAACAGAGATGTACCTTTTTATGTAGTTTGGTTTCTTGAGAGAAATGGTTTAACCAACTGCAAGCTGACTTCTAGCTACCGGTGCAAAAAATCCAAAGTTCCATGTTGGTAGAACACCTCTTTAGAGAAAAGAGACACCGGGGTTGGTGGACAGACTAGGCTGCTCTGAGGGTTATCTATCACTCCAGGGACCATTGAACGGTTTAGCACCACTGCCAACCAAAGAGTCTCCTTGGCCACAGCAGCGCAAGTATCCCTAGATCTTCTGAGAGCTATTTAGGTCAGCAAACTGTGGCCTTAACCAGACTGAAACTCTTCAATAGTCTTCACAAAATCTCAGTATTTATAATCTAAATTTTCTCTTGCTGTAGTTGTTTCTCCATACTTAAGCCTCTATCAGGGTTCCTCAAAAGCTAACTTGCTGGGTGACTATTAATGACAGCGAATGAGATGATGACATCCGGAAACAATTTATTTCATTCTTCTGTCAAAATAACTTTCCTTCTGTCAATGTAAGAAATGTCCAAACCTATAGAGAATTTTTATAATAGTTTATTTAAGCCAAAACTGACAATTGTCAGGAAGCAAGAGCTGCACAGCTTTGGAAAGTGATAGTTTCATAGTTACTTTTATGTACTTTAAGGAGAAGATGAAAGGAAGATTACTTGAGGGCAAGAGAAAGCAAGGCAGAGATTAGATTACAGGATAGTTAACTAGATTATCTGCTTTATAAATGTGGTTAGACTAATTTCAAAAGTGAGTTAACCTAGGAGCACAAAAACAATAGCCAGAGCTTGTTTAAGGAAAAGATAAACCTTTTAACTCAACAATTTCCCCTTTCAGTTATATATCATTCAAAATGATACATTGATGATCAACCTTTACTTTGGTCTCACAGTGCTAGAAAGGCTTGTTCCTAGGAAGTCTCAGTGTCAAGGTCCTCTTGATGAAATGGTGGACCATTGGAGATGAGGCAATACTGTGACCATGGGATGTGAGTTGAAGCTGAATTTTCCCAAAAAGGGAAGGGCAGGTAAATGGAGGGCAGTCAGGTTTTATGGCCTTCATTGTGAAAAACACTCAGGATCATTTCTATCCTGTGAACTATCACAATCCAAGTTTTGCCATGTGTCTCATTTTTCTGTATTTGAAAAACAACTTGTTTTTGATCTTTGTTATAAACAAGTAGATTTTTAAAAGTTCATATGTCATAAATAAGTAGATTCAAAATAATCCACAATCATTTTTTCATTTTTTTCAGCTTTCTACTTATTCTTGGTTTTCATATTATTTTAAGTTAAAAATAATTTTTTTTCAAATTAACATTAGAAGCTCACTTGTTTTGAATTTATAAAAATAACTTTATTGTAAAAAGATCATTTTAAGAGTTTAGGTATTGCTCTTGGCCAGAAGCCTCGAAATATATTTTTTTTAATGCTTCACTGAATTTTGCTAAATTTCTTATTTCTTTGCTGAGAAATTATATTTTACTTCAATAATTTTTATAATTCTTTAATACTTTAAAAATTTGCAGGGCAAAATTGATCTAATTGGCTTTATTAAATGGTTCATGAATAGAGCAGCATCCTATCTAATAAAGAGATTCTCCAAGAAGTTGTACAAAATAATTTTTTTTTCTTTTTCTTTTCTTTTTCTTTTTTTTTTCCTTTTTTTAAGGCAGAAATTGGATAGGATAAGAAAGTTATTGGCAAAAGAAAATAAAGAATTGTTTAATACAAGAGCACCTATCTTTGGGGGAAGTGTTACAAGAGTATGATTAGGCATACTCTAAACTTTTTTTCATTTTTAAGGCAAATTACTTCAGTAGTATTGATCAGGAAATTCCAAACTGATTGGTGTAAAGTTACATTCCTGAGAGGTTAAAACTGCAATAAAGTCTTGGTTTGACATCCTGGGGACAAGCCACTCCACTGCAGCTGGCTGGCTTCCTCCCTCCCTTCTTTTCTTCCTTCCTTCCTTCCTTCCTTCCTTCCTTCCTTCCTTCCTTCCTTCCTTCCTTCCTTCCTTCCTTCCTTCCTTCCTATTATTTATTTATTTATTTATTTACTTACTTACTTACTTTACTTTACTTTTAACACATGTTATATCTCATCTTTGAATCACCTCAGAATAAAGTTTGTGAGAAAAAATCTTTAAATACTGTATTTATGATTAGGAAATTTCAGAACCTAAACTATGTACCTGCTTTATTGTTGAGAGTTCGTTACAGTCATGTGTTGCTTAACAAGGGGATGCTTTCTGAGGAATGCATCTTTAGGTGATTTTGTCATTGTATGAACATAGTAGAGTGCACTTACACAAACCTAGATGGTATAGCCTGCTACACACCTAGGCTCTATGGTATAGCCTATTGCTCTGAGGACTTATAAAAACTTTAATATCATAATTTGTGGCCCAACATTTTGATTTTTGCAATTTGAACTTTGATGCTTCTTATAAAGCACGACTGCTTCTTGGAATTGGAAACTGCCCTCAGAACAGTCTCCCTGTGCTATTTGATTTTTGTTAATAAATAACCCAAAAGCTTTTGTTTTAGAACCTGAACCAGTACTAGGATGTTGACAAATGCCTAATCATATGTTACCCATTGTTCTTGTATCATAGCCCTACTTGCTGATCACTAAATCACTGTTGAAAAGTCCAGTTACCCCCACCAATCAGAATATGAATGATGTAAGTTTACGGTCTTGTTTTTCCTAGCCACTCATTGCTTTGGTCATCAGTTCCTTGCAACTTTTGCCTTTACAACCTAACCCTTTTCCCATTTTGAAATGAGTCTTCAGTTCATGCCAAGGGCTATGCTTTCTGATTTTCAAATTATGTATGGATAAAACTCTCTTTTAATTTAATTTTAGAATTTTTTAAATAGCTCCCAGGCTACAAATTCATACAGCATGTTACTGTACTGAATACTGTAACCAATTGTAATGCAATGGTATTTGTATATCTAAACATATCTAAACATAGAAAAGGTAAACAACAGATAATGATGTAAGCAATAAAAAATAATACACCTGTAGAAGGCATTTACTGCAAAGGGAGTTTGCAAAACTGGAAGTTGTTCTGGATGAGTTAGTGAATGAATGGTGAGTGAATGTGAAGGCCTAGGGTATGACTACTGTAGACTTTATAAACACTGTGTACTGAGGCTACACTAAATTTGTATATTTTTTAAATTTCTTGATAATAAACCTTAGCTTACTGTAAGTAGTTTTACTTTATAAACTTTCTGTTTTTTTAAACTTTTGACTCTTTTGTAGTAACACTTAGCTTAAAGCACAAACACATTGTATAGCTGTGCAAAAATGTTTTCCTTTCTTTATATCTTTATTCTCTAAACTTTTTTTCATTTTTAATTTGTTTTTCAATGTTTAAATTTTTTGCTAAAAGCTAAGACACAGACAACGCGTTAGCCTGGTACTATAAGGTATAGGATCTTCAATATCACTGTCTTCCACCACCACATCTTGTCCCACCGAAAGGTCTTTGGGAACAATGAGAGGCATGGAGCTTTCTTCTGGAACACCTCCTGAAAGACCTTCCTGAGACTTTTTTTCAGGAGCTGTCACTCCTTTAAGAACTATGTTCACAATTGTTTGTTTGGTTTGTTTCTTTTTTTCATCACGTATTTGCTCATAAGTAGATATTGTGCCATTAGCACTTCCCTCTATTAATAAAAACCTTTCAGTGTTGAGTCCATGTTTTCAGACTATTTTTAAGGAGCTTCCTGAGGTCTAAAAAAGCTTCTGCTAAACCTTTCACTGAGAATTTCTTCGAGAGTTCTTATTTTTCTTCTGCAATTTCCTTTTACCTTGCCTCTTCTTCAGCTATGCATTCCTGTTCCAGTTCCAACAACTCCTCATTAGTCACTTCCTCAGGAAACACCTCTAGAAGCTCCTCGATGTCATTCTCATTAACACCAAGGTTAAAATTGTTTTCCACCTCAACTGCAGCCTTGTTGAGTTTTGACAAATTCTTTGAAGTCATAGATGAACCTCATGAGTGTCCTCTTCCAGATATCATTCATATACTTCTTGATGACATCACCCCTAGCCCAAGTGAGGTTTTCGATGCAGCCATAGATGTCGTAATCCTTCCAGAATTACAACAGTTTTTCTCAGTGTTTTACTCAGTTGTAACAGTAGCCTGGGAAAATATTCTTAAAAATTGCAATAACTTCTTGATCCTTTTGTTGGATCAAAGGGGTGATATTTTGAGGAAGAAACACCACTTTGATCTTGGGATGAAAATCAACAATAAAAGAAAGATGTCTGGAAATATTATCAACAATAAGCAAAATCTTGAAATTTATGCTATTTTCCAAACTACTTCTTTATTTCATTGGCATAACAATTCAGGACATCTTGAAAGAGGAGCTGGGTCATCCATGACCTATTATTGTTCCTGCAGTTCACTGGTAGTGTGTGCTCATTGATATGCTTGAAGACCATGGGGTTCTTGCCTTGCTTGATCACATTGGGTTTCACTTTATAGTCTGTAACTTTATCTTCAAGAAAAAATGTTATCCTGTTCTTAAAAGCTTTGAAACTTAACATTGACTAGGCCTCCTTATAGATGAAATTCCTTTCAGACCTCTGTTTCTAGGATAGGAAGATCTTATCCATATTGAATATTTGCTCTCGCAAGTAATTTTCCTCCATAATCAGCTTATCTAGAGTCTTCAAATTTTTTTCAGCTTTCTTCACGTCACCACTCTCTGACTCACCACTCACTTTCACAATATGTAATGAATAACAATTCTTGAACTGCCTAGTGCTAGCAGTGACTTTAACATCATAGTTGGGTCCAAGCTTTTCTTTTAACATCATAAACTTTTTGCTTTGACTGTTATCATCACAGTGCTGAGATTCACTTCTGTGTCTTGTCTTCAGTCCAGCTCATTAGAAGATTCTCCATGTCTGTTATAGGTCCTTATCAGATTTTCATCATTCTCATTGCCTTCAGCAAACCAGATCCTTCAACAGCATATGTCATTTTGATTTTTCACCTTTGCAGTCTTTAATCACTTTAAATTTTATATCCAGGTCAGTCGCTGGACTTAACCTCTTATTGGCAACATAAGCAGCAGATTTTGTACACTTAGGGGTGATGATAAACAAAATAACACAAAATCAAATCAAAAGCACAAGACAAAATGATGCAATCAAGAGAGATAAACATGAGATAGGCTGCTGCTGGCATAACATGGCATACTGTTTTACAGCAAAATTTTTTGTAAATGGAAAAAATACTCTAAAATAATGATAAGCTTATAGTATAGTAAATACATAATTCAGTCACACAGTCCTTTATTATTATTGTCAAGTGTTATGTACTGTACATAATGGTATATGTTGTACTTTTCCACGAATGGCAGCACAGTAGGTTTGTTTACGCCAGCATCATCACAAACACGTGAGTAACGTGTTGCTCTATAACCTTATGATGGATATGAAGCCACAAGATGATAGGAATTTTTCAGCTCCATTAGAATCTTATGGAGTTATGTTGTATATGCAGTTCATCATTGACTGAAACGCCTCCAGATGACACATGGATATATTTCTAATTTTCTCCCAGGCAAAATGGTACATCTCTATGTCAACTATCAATCTTACATGCTATCTACTCATACTAAAAAGAATGTGGCCAAGTCACAGCACCACATAAGCACCAAAACATCATGCCGCTGCCATAGCTGCGACATAATAACACTCATAATGACAGTACAAAGAGCAGCAGCAACACATGTAGGTCACAATGATTCCTTTGTTTTCTTTCAGGTTACTTTAAGTTAATTCTTGAAGGCAAAGACTGTATCATGGCCTCACCTGTTTACTCAATACCTGGAGTCATGGGAAATGAAATAGATAAAGATAGAAATACAACCTTACTTCTTAGCTAAAGGCCACTTTAAAAAAGCTCACTCTGATAACTCCTGGGATGAGTCTATGAGGAAATCTCAACTTTCATGCCAGAACATACTTTAATTCTTATATTACTCTTTAGGAAAAGAAAGGTTATGAATAAGTGTAGTTCATATATTTGACATTGCTCTTTTGAATCTGAAACTTAAAATGACTTTAATACATATTTTCCGTGCTATTTATTTATCTTGAACATCCTTTTGTTAAAATTTTAGCTAGCAAATGAAGTGATAAAATATTTTAAAAAGGGAAATAAAAATGTCTGTATGATAGTCATATTTGGCTTTACAGAGCTAAGAATAGTTTATAAAGCCAATTGCCCTACATAGATTGTAGGACACAAATGTTTGGAATGTAATGAATGACAAAGGATAGGAAAAACTGCTGAACCTAGTCTCTGAATGTTATTATAAAGACATGATATGCCAAGCATATGAATTAAAGGCTTGAGACTCCTTGGAGGTTTGAAGCATTGTAATTATCTATAATCTAGTGTTAAAGAAATCTGTTTTTCAGACCCAACTTTTTTGTGAATAGATTATTTTTAAAGAAATATTTTATGTTTTAGAGAAAACTATTTTTAACTGTTTGCTATTTGGTGGTTGAACTTGAAAATATCGTTATTTATTTTCCCTCTTTCTCGAAGCCATTTTACTTGGTCATTATTTTAAAGGTTAATCCATCCACCCACTGAGATAGGTGTTTTGATGTGAAAAATATCAGGTAATCAATATCTGCATGTACCAGAAAAATAAAACAACAAGCCAAAATTCGAGATGGGCAAAGTTATGTAGGGAGCTTAAAGTGTATTAGATAGGGTAAAAGTGTTTTTAAACAATTCTCACATGGAAGTAGATGAGATAGAGATTGGAGATTGTCCTAATCAGTAGAAATCTTTTTTTTATTATCAGGGACATTATTAAGATAACTGAAAGGTTTTAGTGGAGAGGAAAAATGCAGGTTTGTGAAAGCTCACAGAGACTATTCCAACCTGGAAAATAAAATACATATTTGCATAGGATACTTGTTTGAGATACTGAATAGCAAACATTCCACAATCATATCAAGTCTCGAACTGTTTCATGTGACAGGTTTACATTTCTTAGAACACTTGGTATATTCTAGAAGAGATGTGTTAGCATTTGAACAAAAGTATTCCAATAACCAATTAACAGTAATTCCTGATGAGTTTATCTGTGGTCTGGCAGTCTAAAGGATAATCTCTTTTTTATATTTCAGTGTGATATCACTGCCTTCTCCCATTTTGATGAACATTTTTGAAAACCGGAGACCGAATACTTCTCTTCATCTGTGAAATTTCAATGACTTATCCATGAGGTGTATGTTCAAAGACCTCAGTGGATGTCTGGAACCACAGATAATTCCAAATCCTAACCAACTTCTTCAACTCTGACAGAAATGTGGTAGTAGCTTCTTCGTTGCCAGATATAGCTTCTTCAATAGTTTTTATAATTTTCAGTCCAAACCTATTTCTGAATCTAAGTAACTATTTCTTACTTGCAGTAAATGGCTTGGTATATCTTTCATTTCAGGGGATTCCTTGCTGAAGTTTTTCTATATACTCAATGCTTTCGGAGGCAGCATATTATTATTGTCAATCAGGGCACATTTTCTGTTCATGTCTTCTATCCACATATTTAAGGCCTTTTCCATCTTAACTAAGCACTTACCGTGCACTGTGGCTGCAACTCACAGTCTAAGGTGTGACAACAAAAATGTCAAGAATTTTGTTTTCCTTCACAATTTCATGTATGCATAGAAGATTCATTTTGCTATAGTTCTAAGCAATCTCAACATACAATATTTTTCTTTCCTTATTAAGTAGAGGACTTTTACTTTTTTCACTTAAAGGAAATATACTTTATGGCTTTTCCTTGGCATATACGAACTGCTAGCATTAATACTCTCGCACTTTGGGGCCACCGTTAAATAAAACAAGGGTGACGTGGACACAAGCACTGGGATGCGATGACAGTTGATCTGATAAACATAATGGCTACTACATGACTAAGCAGCAAGAGCATACATCTACAGTATGGAGATGCTGGATGAAGGAATAGGTCATATTCCTAGCAGGATGGAGCAGGACAACATGAGATTTCATCACACTGCTCAGAAAGGCATGCAATTTAAAACTTATGAATTGTTTATCTCTGAAATATTCTGTTTAATATTTTCAGACTGTGGTTGACCACAGGTAACTGAAACTAGAAGAAGGGGAGCCATGAATAAGCAGAGACTACTGTATTTTCAAGATCAAAGGTGTTTGGCAATGAAGTTTTCTGCTTTGGCAGTCTTTTGTGTTTAAGGTTGACTTTATGTTTAGAGAATCCATAATAGAAGTGACTTTTGGTTGCTCAAATAGTTGTACTTGTTGTTCTTGATGTCCTTATTTATTTATTTTATTTTATTATTATTTTTAATCTCCTCCCCTCCCCGCCCTACTTCCATCCCTGACCTATGGATGTTGCATCTCCCCTTAAGAACTGGATCTCTAAAGCTGGGGTGTCTCTTCCCATGTGCTAGCAGTGCACACCTGGGGCCTGGCACACCCAGGGCCTGGAGCCCTCGGGGTAAGGGTTGTGGCTCTGCTGGGGCACGAACCCAGGACCTTCTGCATATAAAGCAGATGTGCTAACCACTACTCCATGGAACCACCTCTTCATTTATTTTTATATGATCTTTCAAAAGATCTAAGCATTTGCCAATATCTGACTGTTAGAAAGTCAGAAGACTGAGGAAAACTAGGTTTGTCCTGACATATTTGGGGCATCATCCATAGGCATCAATTTAATTCTAAAACACTGATATTTCTCAATCAATGCCAGAAATACCCTAAAATGTGGTTAAAATTCATAGTAATAAAATACCAATAAATCACATTATGTAGCAATCATGCATATTTATGTTTTTAGTACAAGAAGTTCATTAGTATTCTGCAAAGTAGTAGTTGAGTTATACCCAACAATTGGCTTTGTAAGTCATCAGTGATATAGTTTGTAGTGTTCATCATCTGTGCAGGAGAAATGATCAGGTCTTTTTGTAGTATATCCATGTGAGATACACACACACACACACACACACACACACACATATATATACACATACATATACACACACATACATACTTACACACACACACATATGTGTGTGTGTATATATATATATATTGCCTTTTAAGAACTGTTTAAGTACATAAATAGTGGGCCTAAATTAGTGCCTAAAAATGATACATTTTTAAATTTTGGCATTTCTCAGTTTTGAGATCATGGGACGTAATGGAGGATTCCTCGGCAAAAAATACTGTACAGTACTGTTGTTCAAAGTTGAAAGAATTTGGTGACAAAATGTTTTCTATTTCTGAAATTGAGACAAAGAGAAAGAAGCAATTAAACCTGATTTATTTTTTTCCATAAAATTAATACACTTAAGCAAATAACAAGTTGTAAAGGAAGAAAATGGCTAAATCCAATACCATTTTAAATTCCAGTTAGTTATCCAACAAAGATGATCAATATAAGGTTCATACAGAAGAAATGATAAGGATTATATGTGCATTATATGTGGAAACAAAAACACAATGTAATAAAAAATCCAGTTTAGAACTGTGTCGAAACAACAGCAACAACAACAAAGTTGTGTTTTTGTTTTGCTTTGCTTTTGGTAGGGAGAAAAGCACACAGAGAGGGCAAAATTTCACAAGAGGCGAACACTAAATGAGATCACAACTGAAATTTAAAAGTTTTCACAAAGATTTATTTTATTCTAGTTTACTCTCTCACCCTTCACCCTCATGGTTCTAATTCGTCAGTTCACCTATGCCATATTAACGCGTTCTTTAAGGACTAGTAAAGCTCTTAGCTCTGAATGTGCCATGGACTATCTTGATACTGCCAGCCACCTTCTCCAGGCTTTCTGCTTTCTCTCAAACAAATAGAGTCTGGAGATCTTCTTCTTAAATATTTGAAATGTTCATTGGCACTCCTAGAGGAAAATAAGTGAGCCAGAGTTCCTTTAGTTGATGATTTCATTTTTACTGTGGTTGTGAATGTGATAAATGCACCTGTCTCTAGAGAATGAAACTGCCAGCTTCAGGGAGTGCAAATGTGATGGTAACTGCCTCAATTTCAATGAGTTATTATTCTCTGAATCCGTTCTGCTTGTACTGGGATAGTTGGTGCACAAATTGTTTATAGCTATATTTAGAAATAGGAACAGTAAATAAAGTGGCATTTATGGAAGGAAAAAATTTCACCTATCTATAGATAGGTTCAAAATAGTTTTGTTTGTTTCTGATTAACATTCAGCACACCACTGATTAAAGAAAGAGTACCGCCTCATAATTAATAACCTATTTTATATTATGACTATATCATAAAAGGGATTTCCTGGGACTGATCTAGTTTTTCTGGAAACTCACACCGACATGTATTGAAAATATACCACTTACAAACTTAATTCCCAAAATGTTGCCGTGGGAATCACAGAATTACATTTCAACACACTGGTTCATTTCACTTGTGGGTATTTTTGTATGTACACAGAAACCTTTACCTAAGTCCCTTCCTGTCTCCAGGGCTTCCATTTCAAAATGTTCCTTACTTATTACTTCTTTAGACAGGCTGTACTTCGTTCTTCCTGTTATAATCTAAAGTTGCCTCAGTCAGTAGAGCATTGAAGTAAATAAATTTGAATTCAGAAATTAAATATTTTAGTTTTGGAATTTTAAAATTTTCCCACCATAGCTTTTGAGTTTGTGTAAATTGAGAACATTTCTAATATTTCATTCATGAACTTAGTAATAAATACCGATGACTAGGCCTCGGGGTATATACATACACAAGAGGTAATGGAATACACAGTCACTTCTGATCTTGGCATTCTCTGTGCTCTGGGCGATTTTCTTATAACAAAGGTGGTACATGATGACTGATTTCTTTAGTCTTTTACATTCATCTAAACATTACTTGAATAGATGGTCTATTTTTCCCCCTTTATGTATGTTATTAACACAAAGAAAATTATGATTTTCTATAGTCAGTAATGTGGATAGAAACTTCATTTATGAGGCTCTTAGGGCTGTGCTGTGAGATCCTGAAAATCATTATGACTAAGGCTAGGAAGTAAGAGGTTTGCAGTTCCATTCTGCCTTTGTTTTGCTACCTGTAAAATGAGTTTAACAATGATATGATTTATGAGGACCTACTAAGGAACCGTTTATGTACTACCAGGCGGATATGGTAGTCATGCTTTAGAAACATTTAATTCTTTAAAGTTACAAAATTACAATTTAATTTAAGGATATAATAAATTATTAAATGGTACCTTTATGATTTCCAAGAGGTAATATAGTTTAATGTGTCCCAGGTTTCCATTGGGAAAGAAGCATAGATTCTCATAGATGAAAAAGAATAGATGCAATCTATACAGATATCTATCAGGTGCTTAAATCTCCTCCATCGCATCTAGTCATGGGTGGTGTTCTTTGAATAGAGATTATTACTACTCAGGTCAACTTAATCTACTCTTAAAACATTCTAATTGTTGAAATAATTTTTCATGTATGGTTCAGTTTCCTGCCTATTCATTTCTAAGATTTTTTTGCTAAAAACTGACCATATTCTAGTAACTGGGCTAACTGAAGAGAAATAGTGAACAATGCAGATGTAGTTTGATTTGTGGAATATTTGCTCTGGTAGTTTAGTCACATCTTTCATGGTGATAATTCCCTTAGTCATATATTAAAAAACAAAAACAAAAACAAAAAACAAAAAACTTATTATTTCTTGATTGTTCTCCTTTAAATATTTGAGTGACCTCCTTTTTCTCAGGAGAAACTGAGATAGATTTGAAGATTTCTTTATCTCATGAAATCCGAGTTATGTAGCCACTTTTAAAGTTGAGAATAATTTATTAAAAAAAACTTCACTAGCCATCAATGATCAATATTCCAGTTGCAAATACAATCAGGACTTTAAGGAGACACCTATAACTTAAATTTGCCACCTGAATCTTATATCTTGAATTGGATAGATAATATAGTAGTTATATAATTAGATTTTATAGTATTAGAAAATGTTTTTTCCAATCATTTACCTGAATAAATGATTATTACTGTTTGATTACAAGCAGGTGTCATATTTACTTGGGTTCCAATGTCCCTATTGTAACAATAAATGTTGCTCAAACTTCATTCTTTCATATATCACATTACTATTTTTGCTCTATTTGCACACTGCCAGCATAATAAATTTCTAAATATTTTTATTTACATCAATTTATTTTAAAATGATGGTGTATACCACATTAAAGTTTTGAGATACTTTATAATATAATTTAAATCTGCCCTATATTTACTTTAATTGCCCATAAAAATCTAGTTGTTTTATCTTATTAGGCAGTTGAGAAAAAGGGTGTGTGTGTGTGTCTGTGTGCGCGCATTAATAGGGGATTGCTATATTGTTAATGGTACCAGAGCAAAAGAACCTCAGTTTGCCTTCAAAACAACTGCCTTTAAATGATTGAGGACAATGTGTGTTTTAGGGTCAAACTGCCAGACTGAAATGTTCTGTTTTTTTTTTTTTTTTTTTTTTTTTTTTTGGATATAGTTAAAATATGTTTAAATACCATCTGTATGAAAATATGTGAAAAATTAAACTGAAAAAGTTGTTTTTAATTTCTCTCACATTCTTGGATGTGACTTAATCTCACATGCCCTTCAAAGTAGCCTTTGCTTGAAAAGTAAGAAAATGATAACATCAAATGAGGGAAATAAATTTCAAGTCAAAGCAGTTAACACTTGTTTCTTTGGCATTTTCCAGCCAGCCAATTTTTTTTTTTAAATGCTTTGAATTATCAGTCTAACTATCCTCAACATTAAAAAGGGACTTGGAGTCCAATTTACTCTAGTGCAATATTTTAATGTTGCTTAAAATAGATTTCCATTACACAGTATGCAAGGCATTGTTACATCAAATAATAAAATTGGGACATTTAGAAGCTGAAATTTTGGCCTACTTTTCTATAATTATCTATGTGATTAATACTTTCCTCCACAGACCCAAATGATTCTTACATGGTTTTTTAGGGTGTTTTGAGCCTTTACAAAATAACTAGTTTTTCAAGTTATCTGTATTATATTGTGTTATCTATAGTCTACATTTTGTTTTCTCCACTGGAACACCTTCTTGTTTCTTTCTGAATATGCATTTTTCTTATCCTTTCAGAGCCTGTTCAAAACTCACCTCTTCAGTGAAGTTTTCCCTAACTTCCCTCTCTCAATATAAACTAGAAATAAACTCCCCCTTTTTGAGACATTGAAGCAATTTATCTTTACTTCTTATGTCACCCTTACCATTTTCTAAGTCGTTTCCAAATTACCTAGGAGGATTGTTGTCAGAATCTGTATTTGATTATTTACTTATTTATTTTTCTCCGAGTAGATAGCAGAATGCCTTACACAGATTTGGTGCAGAATGAATGTTTGAGGTCTGACTGAATCACTGTACAAATAAACAAATTAACATGTTGAAGGAATAGTTAGTTATATTACATTTTCCTTAATATGCATGTATAGTTTGTCCAGGTATGTATCTCTTTTTTACCCTTTTCCACGTCATGAGCCACCTACAAAGACATGCAGACAAATTATTTAAAAGCTTGCTTTGTTAGCAAAGTCTAAATCTTGGTTCCCTAACTTTTGATCTAATGCCATTCCCTGGTGAATATACAATGAGGCTCTATTTTTCTGGTGGTTGATAGTCTTTTTAGTTAAGAACCTTTTTCTTAATTCAGCCTATTTCTTATATTTATTAAATAATTTAACTCTTTTACCTTTACCTCTTGAGATACTCAGGTAGAAAAATACATATATCCTGAGTCTCTTCTATAGTATCTAACCTTTTTTTAGTCATATGTACAGTGCTCTTTTATTTTTTTGAAAACTATCTCTAACTCTTATGAGAAAATATATGAAAAATTATTTTAGAACTCTAAAGTGCCATACTATTATGATGTTATTATTAGCCAGTTCTTCTTAGTACCCAACTTTACTTTGCACTTATATCGTAGCTTCTCTATTTAGTTACTTGTTTCCACATATAATGAAATTGAAGGTGCTTAGGCAGGAAGCATGTGCTAAATGTTTGCCTTTGTGTTTATAACACCTAGGATAGTTGTAGATAGCTGGTATGCTTTCAGTAAATACTTGTTGGATGTCTGCATCATAAATAAATGGGGATTTTTAGAGATAAACAATGGGACAAATTACACCACACATAAATTTGGTCAGCCATCATTGATTCTTCTATATCTCTCATTGACAAAAGTTAAAACAGATGAGAACTTGCCAAAGAAAATGTTTCATTTCACCTCCTTTACAGCTTTCATTTTAAATCCAGACCTATAATGGGAAACTGATTTCCCAATGGACTTTCGAATTTAACCCTAAAGAGATTTTAACCAAGGTGAACTTGTAGTAGTCTACTCTGAAGTCTTTTTAGTTTTCCAGGTCAGAAATGACAGAGTCTGAAAGAGTTCAAATGCAGGTTATACACATACCTAATATATTCTGAGAGCAGAGTCTAGAAACAATTTCTCATAATATATGTCAGTTATCATACTTTTAATTTCTCATCTTTCCCCATAACTTGTCATATAAAAGTAAGGAGTAAAAAATGATTTTACTACAAAATATTCTTACTTGTTCAAATCTGAAAATTAATTCAGATTATAGCTTGAATGCTTTAAGAAATTACTATATCCACAAAAAAAATTAGAAACATAGAACTAGAAATATAATAATTGGATATCTTGAAGATTATTTAGTAAGAAATATTTTTATATCTCTTTCATTGCTTTGAAAACAAACAAAAACCTTAGCTCATGAATAAAGTAATTATTTTTTAAAAAATATTTTCTTCCCTAAACAGTTTTGTACACAAGTATTGAAATTCCCCTTGTACAATATTGTATTCAAAATAAAATATATGTATATATATATATATATATATATACATCAATTCATAAAGCTCAAAACTGATAGAAACATAGTCATCTTACAAATGGCTTTTTCTTACACATCTGATACTGGATAGTCAGAGGATCAGAGGTTTTTTTAAATCAAATATGCCTCTTTAAAAAGTCATATTTATAATTGAGAGCTAAATAGATTTAAGATTTAATTATACTAAAATAATTTACTCTTTCTTTAATTCGTGGAATAGTTCATGATCTCGTTTACCTAAGAATGATAGGTATTACTGGATTATCATTTGATTAAATCAAATTAAGTCACTTTTTAATACGAAGGTATGACCACATATAATTCAAGACAATACTGATTTTAAAAAAGGATATATTTACATGCCTGTTAAGCTTATAGCAGATATATAGTTCACTATCATTCATTCTTCCAGATTTAAATTATGCAATTCTTAATTAGTTTTTAAATGCAACGGGAATGTTCATAATTCTGCTCTTGTGTACAAAGTCCATAGTTCTACTTTTTTTCTATACATGGTAATTACATTGTTTTTGAAATTATCTCTGCTTCTTGATTTATTAGGTCTCTATTAGGGCAGAGCTCTAATTTCTTAATCTGTTCATTTTTACTATTTCTTCAGAATCTAGGAGGATGTTTGTGGGCTTACTTTGTAAGTTTTTTTCTTATTAAAATGTGGTTTAGTGGATTGACCAAGAACGCTAAGTTTGAATGTATTTCAAATTCCTTTTCCAGCCAGCATGTTATTAGTGGAAATGACACTTGTAGTCAGAAAGGCCTAAATTTTAATCCCTATAATGTCACTCAGATGATAGGCAAGTTACAACCTCTCTGTAAAAAAAAAAAAAAAAAAAAAAAAAAGCAACTCATCACTGAAGTGTTATGAAGATTAGATAAAACAAAGAAGCATTAAGTGCTAAGCAGAGCACAAAAAATTGGTGCTTAGTAAAGTTAGCACATTTTCAATTATGATTGATCTTATGAAACTGGTATTTCCAGAAGTAAAGCAGCAAAAATGAGACAAAAGTAAACAGTGAATTAAGATTGCATTTACTGATTAGGTATAATAAACAGTATACCTATTAATTTATAATTATCTAACAGTATAATTTTGGGTTTTGTTTTTGGACTGAATATTTTACTATTTCATATACATGTCTATGTATAACATAAAATAGTGCAGGAATGTTATGAAGTGTGGAATGCCATTAACTTTATCACTAAAAGTTTGGGATAAATGAGCTATATAGGTAGAAATATGAGTAATACAGGATGCTCATCCCAATGAAATGATAATAAAATCTTTATTGCATCCCACATCATTACTTTCTGTATTTTGCTTATGTTGGATATAAAGAAAAAAGGTGTTGCAGATTTTTTGTAGCTCTTAAAAACCTTGATTGATCATTTTTTTTTGCTCATTTTCACTTGTAATGTCATATTCCTTAGATTTTAGATGAAAAGTCAGAAGATAAAAATGTAATGGGAAAACGTATTCTAATTTTATTTGAATCATCTTTCCTGGGGTTGAGTAAATACGTTAAGCCCTGTAGAATACACTGTAGATATAAGCAACGCAGAGACATTATGCCAGAAAACATTAAAAATGTTCTTATTCATTCTTACTGTGCTATTGCTTAAACCCATGGTATCCAACATTAAGTGTACTCTGTCTAAAACTCTGGACCTCAATGGATTCTTAAATTACAGATGTAAATAACAATTATTTACATAACTTTAATAGCGCGCCTGGACAATAGATCCAATTATAGTAACTTCAGGACAAAAAACTTTGCTCAGTACAAAAACTGTTTTCTTTTTCAGACTGACTAACTTTCTTGAATATAAATGAATTATTAATATTAAGTGGTATCTTACTTTTTCATATTATTTTATTAATCATTAATATAATTAATACAATAACTATTGATTATTATTACAGCCTTATTGGTAGGTTTTACTTTAAAAAATGTGTACATTATTATAATGTATAATAAGGCACTGTTCTTAGTTACTTATTAAAATGGATTCATGCTTTTTTGACCTCTTGCCACAGTATAAATTAATAGAGTGTACTACTTTCACATTGCTGTCTGCTTGATGAAACTTACAAGAATGCTATTTAATAATAAACTTTTTGTCACCAATCAGAATAGGAATTTATGGAGGTTAGATGATCAATGGAGTTTTAACTCAGATCTATCTCAGTGTTCCAATGGGTCCCCAAACCCATCTTCTGGTTATTTCTCCAATTCTGGAATGCATAATTGAAATAGGTATACTCAGGAGCTGGCAGAATCCCCACAATCTTCTTTTAAACATTCCTTATTTTATTGACTTGGGTGCAATGGTTGTGCAATTTTCCCTGCCTGGAATGCCCATGCAGGTGTCCATAAATATCCAGTCCACACTTTGTCTATTTCGCCTTTCCTATAAAATGGAGCTATGCAGAGATTTCCAGACAACAGTATCAAGTATGCAAAAGCAGACATTAAATTTAGTGAGTAATCTACAACACAGAATCATGAACATGCAGCGAAATGTAAGTAGTAGGGAGTGACAGTGAAGTAGTTAGAGACATACTGAGGGAGTAAGAAAAACAGTCCACAAGCCTAGCTGCATTTGTTATTTATAAAAGCAGAAAACTATTAGAGATGGAAAAGAAATCTCTGTTTGAGTCAGTGCTCAAAACTTTCTCCAAGTCACTTGAATGTTATCTAGGTTTCTCAAAAGAGAGATACCTCTCAGCCTCTGATATTGTTCATGAGGTACTTGTGTTCACCAATCCTTTCCTGAAACCTCTGTCAGTTTAAATCGAATCAACTTCTCAACCTCCATCATACATCATTTTTTTCCCTTTTATATAACCAATCACTTTTGACCTAATGTTAAAAGTATTTCTGTATGTAACATATCTTTTTGATTAAATTACAAACTTCCGAAGAAGCTTTGCTTTATGTATAATATCTCCATCTCTATACTGTATAATCCTTGTTGCCAAGTAGAGAGGCACCAGTAAATATTTGTTAAGTTAATTTATAAATAATGCATAGAAGATAAAAATCTTTGATTGGCAATCTATCCTGGAAATAAATAACTAAATAGTAAAGGAAAAATTATTATAAAGTTAAAATGCAGTGAGTAGAGTTTCAAGAATTCACTTATACTTTTTTTCTAAATTTCTAGAGAAACCAAATGCATTTAGAGTATATTAGAAGGGGGTTGACATTGTACTATAAAATTTAACCATTATCACTTTAATTATAGATCAAGAGGAGAAAGAAAGATTTGTAAAAGATAAAGAAAATTGACCATCTGTGATTTCAATCTCAGACTAAGTTATGAAATGTTTAAACAAAGACATTTAATTTTTTCTGAAAGAATTTAGTGTATGTGTTCTGAGGAGTAACAATGGCCAGATTGTTGTAAGAAGGTGAAATTGATGATTCAGAAGGGTAATAAATGTAAATATTCACAGAGACAGGAGGTTTAAATTGCCAAGATTCACATCTTTTCTGCCTTTCTGCCCTGAGGCAAAAGTTGTCCTAGTTTGCTATATAAATTTCTAAATTAATTTTGAGCACAGATAAACCAACATACTGAGATAAAATAGGTCCAGACCTTTCTCTATAAATGCTAATCTATTTGGGAAAATATTTAGGATTTATGAAAGTTAGTTAACGTTCTGGTATATGTAATTTCAATGTTGATAGATGTTATATGGAGTTTCATTTCAGGAACATAATGACTTATGGGATAGATAAATGCTATGGATATCATACAATAGAAATTGTATTTAACATTTATTGACTGTCATGGTTTATGGTATTAGGAATATTTAAAAATAAAATATAACTTTCCTAATTTCAGAAAACTTACCATTATTGATCAAGTTCTACCCTGCTTGTAATTAATAAACTAGACTAGCTAAATCACAGTTTGATTAATCAATTTCATTCCAAATGCCCACATTTTTCTGCAGGTCTTAGTTGTAGCAAATTTATCAATAAATGGAAAGAAAAAGAAATAGTGATCTTTATATTCCCAAAACACTATAATGAGTTAGTTCCCTGTAACTCAGGAGTTAATGATTATGAAATAAGTATAACATATTTCCTGATACTAGTGCCCTATACTATTTCCTGACCTATATTCAAATATACTGAATATATTTTATTATTACTAACCTTCTGACTTTCAACTAGCTAATGAGTTTTCTATAAAAATTCTTAAACAAAATGTACCTTATTTTTAATGAATATATAATTCCTTTAATGTCCACAATTTATCAATTCATGTTGGTTGCATTGCCTGCAAAAGTTTTCCTTTACTACCTTCCCTAAAGAATAATCCATCCTCAGTGTGCCGAAACATAAACAGACTTCGATCTAGATTTAGGCCTAAATTCCCTGTAATCCACTGATCCAAGTTAGCTAAGTCAGCCAGGGAAAGGATCAGTTGAATTTTATATAAATTCCCTTTGGAAAAGTTGAGTAAAATCTAAGGTCTACAGTATATATACTCTACATGAGGGTTATGGAAAACCCACAAGCCTAGTAAATTGGAAAAACAATCCAGGGCTTAGCTATTTAAGTACTAATGCAGAGATAAGATTGCTTTTAAAAAGTATCACACCCTCTTCCCAAGTGCACTTTTGTTTATTTCCTATTCGGATTGCCTTTGGGAAAGGAGAATGAAGTTAAATATTTCTTTGACATAAATGCATCGTAATGTTGGAGGCATTAAATATCTTAAAGTGGATAGAATAGTTATGTAGCTAATTTAGTATATTATGAATGGTTATAGATAATGCATCAAAAGAGTAAATACTAAGATTCAAAGCAGTCGAAATGACAGAATGGTTTAGCAGAGAGTACTTAACCTGAGTCCAAAGTTATGGATATAATTCAAAATTTTGACCTTAGGAAATTCATTTATATTCTCAGGGCTCTATTTTCGTAAGTGTAAAATAAGGAAGTTAGATTAAACAATCTTGTTTCCACTTTGAACTTTCCATGTTTTTGTAATGTCATAAATTTAACAATAATAAAACAATCATTTATGTATAAATATTATGTAGGTAAGTAGAAAAATATATTTTTCAATTGAATTTAAGTTCTTAGAAGGTAGTCGAGAACAATTATGCCTCAAGTTCCAATTACTTTATTATCCTCCTAGTCATTAAAAAGTATTATTTACTATATATACCTATAATGTTCAATGCATTGTGCTGGCAATGATAATTCTGTTTCCTGTTTGGAACAAATTTATTTTATAATACCAAGATGGTCTATCTTAAAATTACAATGTGTATCCAAATTAATGTTGATTTCTGACTATACAAAAGCACTTTAATAATAATAATATATCCAATTAGACTAAGGGATATTACTTCAAGTGAGATCTGGTAAGAAGAAGAGGCACAATCTAACACAGCATATGTGACACATTGTTTTATCGGCATTACTTTTATTTGGCTTTAATGTATTTTCCTAATTTTGATAATGGGCACATGGTCAGTGCTCATATTCACTGACAAGCTAAATATCATGGATATTTTCAGATATGCTACTGATGGAAATCAGTCATAGTCTGTAGATAAAACTAACATTTGTCTCAGAGTAGTCATTTAACAACTTTCTAGGTGGAAAAATATCACTATTGTCAAAAGAAATAAAAAACTTTAAATTTGAGAAATAAAAGAAACACAATAGTGATGAGAATAATATTTTTAAATATCCATTTAAAAGTAATTGGACAAACTTCAACTATTAATATCCAATTAATACATATGAAAATGATTTATCAAAACAATTTAAAATTTTAGATTAAAAAATGAGTAGTTTTTTTAAAATTCAAACTTCTTAAGAGCAATAATAGATAATATTAAGAATGTAAGCCTAAAATTAGGAGCAAAAATATTGACAAAACAAATTTAGGTCTGTAGGCTTGGGTCACAATGACTTTATCTATTTATCGATTTTATTATATCTTATCACCTATGTCCTTGAATTGATTTATAGAACTGTGTTAAAAATATAAGAACTCAACAGCTTATTGACTTTTGATATTTTTATCTTAGGCTGAAGATGATCTACTTAGGTCATGAAGATATCAAGTGGAGATAGCCTAAATCCATTATTGCATAAGCTTGATCTAAAATTAAGATTGACTTTAGCTGAGTTACTTTTTTTACCTACATTACTATCATATCTTTGCTTTAATTTTAGATGTGTAGGCATGGTATAATATGAGGATCTGTCTTGAATGTAAAAGTTCAAAGTAGTTTTATACTGTAAATGAGTATACTTATATAGGGGTAAGACTTGGCTCAAAATTTCACTATGAAGTTTGTTGTTGAGGGGGTATAGCGAATCTCATCATATGTGAAGAAGAGAGAACCGAAAGTGATTTAATTTTCTAGGGGGATAGTACTTTACTAACAATGGATTTCCTGTTTCTACATTCTGCCTGGAAAATGAGTGATTTCCCAAAAGACACTTGGCAAACTGGCATTATTATGAACCCATCTTAGGTAGCTTCTGTCAAGTAGCTCAGTATTGGCACTTTAACACCAATACATTCTTACAAGGAAGTAAAACTAATTGTATTCATTTTTACCTGATGTAATACTGGCAGCAGACACATAAACCTATTGGTGGTAATCCCAAGTCAACCATAGGAATTAATATTAATGGATAACATGAAAACATTGAGATTATGCTGGCTCACTAGTCATCACCATTAATGATCATTATAATAAACATTAGTGTAGATAAAGATATGGATTGGGCCATAAAACACTAGAATGTTTGCAGTGATCAGAAAGCAACAGAAAATGGAATGGCTTTACTTAAACAAAAACCCTGCAGAATTTAAATAAGAAAATTAAACACTGGTTTTCTTACCCTTTAAACTCACTTCAGTTTTCTGGTACAGAAAGTGTTTTTAGAAGTGCTTATGATTTGAAATGTTGAACTGTCTTTTCAAAGATTTATAATATACATATAATTATATATAATATATATAAAATACAGTGTTCTTTGACCATTAAGAACTTCATAAATGTTGCTTACTATAAAGCAGTATAGGAAGTTTTAATAGGGGTTTTAACAGTTATTCAAAATTTCATATATAAAATACGAAGGCAATTTTTCAAAATGCACAAATAATTCAGACATTGGCAAGTCTGTTCATTTTGATTGTAAAAATGCTAGGCAGGATGATATTTTTAAAATCTTTTAAGAATAATTTAACCAAATATAATATATTTTCATGTTTACTCATTTATCAAACCAAGGACTTATTGAATTGGCCCACTACTTAAGCCACTTAGGGGCTGTCCCCTACTCTCCTTTCGCCAGGAACAGGACCCCAGAAATAGTGCTTGGTACATAGTAAATGATCAGTAAGTATTGGTTTCAAATATTAAATTCATTTTATTTTTATTTGTTTTTATGCATAATAGTGGATAAATTTTTTTGACAATACATGGTTTAAATGTTACCACTACTTCAGAGCGTTTTCTGAATTCCTCTGATCTGATTGCTATAACTTCTGTGTGCCCCCAGCTCTTATTTGTACTAAAAAACAAAACAAAAAATGTGTAATGATATTTGTTTGTCTATACATATCTTTACCAAGTTGTAAGCTTTCTCACTAGACTGTTGTATGCATCTGTATATGTAGTTTTTTTTGTTTTTTTTGTTTTTTTTAATCAGCCATTCTGTTTATTTTCAGTCTTTAATATGGTACATGGCAACTGATAGCTATTGAATGCCTGGGAATATCCCCCCTTGGGACTTTATATCTTGGTTCTGGGACAGTCACTACCAAAAGATGGTGCTATTAGGTTGTATAGTTCTCAAGAATAAAACTCTCAAGAGCAGTGTTACTCAGACTTAAGTATGCACTGGTATCACCTGAAGAACTTGATAACATGGATTCATGGATCCTACTGCCTAATGATTCTGATTCAGTAGTTTTGGGTGGGGCCCCAAAATTTTCAGTTCGAATAAGTGGACAAGCGCTACTAGTATTGCAGTTCTGTGGACTACATTGGGTTAGGCTCCTCTAGACCACTAATTACTGAAGAATAAAAGGATATTTATTCAATGAAGTCATTTAAAAAAATGAAATAGATCGAATTTGGTGTTTGTAAGAATATTTATATTGGGTTTGGTGCTTAGAAAGATTTGGGCTATAGGCAAATATTATCTCAGAGAATTTAAATTATACAATTATGGCATTTTGAAATTTTCTTAACTTGCAATGTTTCTATTATTATTCACATCATTTGTCTTAATCTAAGTATACATTTCCTTTCATATATTAATGTTATAAAGTAATAGTGAAAGCTTACTCCTCAATCCTCCTTTTCATTACTCAAAAAACCACCATTAACAGTTTCTTATTTTTTTTCCAGAAGTGTTATTATTAATACATTTCTTTATACAAAAGAGATCTACAATATTCTTTACACACTAAATATATCTTGGATAGTTTCCCATATCAATATTTTAAATCCTTGTTAATAAAGTAATTTTAATCAGTTTTGTTCATGAGCTCTGTCATACAATAAATATTAAACACACTCCTAAATGTTAAAATATAACTGGGTACTAGAGAAAGGCATATAGTAAGATAAACAAGTTGGTTCAAGTTCTGATGAAAGATTGGTTCCTCCATTCTCCCTCCCTCCCTTTTTTCTTCACAGTGTAAACATATTCCTATTTTATCCCAGGCACCGTAGTAGGTACTGTGAATACAAACAAATGAGTTATAGACCCTACTTTCAAGAAGAAATCGAGAAATACAAGTAATTATAGTGCAGTACAATAAACATATTATTGCCAACTGCAAGAAATGTTGAAATGGTCACCTCAGCCTTAGAGGTAAAGAAAGTCTACTCAGAAGAAAAACTACTTGAGTTTATACTCAGAGGTCAAGTATGGAAGCATGAGCTGGTCTCCATGGAAACTCATAGAAAACAGTGAATGACTCTCCTCAGGGTATTGGCGAATATTCTAAAGGGTACATGACCCTTGTGCTGTGCCTTAAAGGGTGAGTGGAATGTAACCGAATTAAGGAGGCAGTAAATGAATTACAAAGAGAAGAAATATATAAAGAAATTAAAAAGTATGTATTATTATCATAATAAGAAAGTTTATGATTCTAGAATTTATTTTAGGAAGGAATAAAACCAGAAACTTATGTAGAGGCCAGGTCATAAAAAAATCTTAAATTATCTTCGGGAAGCCATTCCAAGAAGGGAAGCGACATGATTTTTTAAAAATATATATATTTGTGTGTGCATATACATGTATGCGAGCATATATATGTGTGTATATCTATCTGTCTATCTTCATAGAAGATAGGTTGGCATAGGAAGCACTTGCAAGAATGGAGATAGATTTTGTAGGGAAGTGTTTCAATAATAGAAGAAACAGGAGCTTTTAAGGACATGGGCTAGACCAGAAACCCCACAAATATATGACCTGGTGTATAACTAATTTCCCACTCAATCTCTAGCACCTAGTGCATTAACTCTCACTTAGTAGATGCTCAGGAAATATCAATTGACTAAAGTGACAGTGAGTTCTTGGTTGAATTTTGAGAAACAAAGATATATCATTTGAGAGTAGAAGAAGGTTTGAAAAGGAAGAGAATAAATCTGGTTTTAGCCTTGTTGGCTATAGAGTATCTATAGCCATCTAGTTAGAGATATCCTTAAAAGAAATAATTCCTCTATTGTATGACAAGCTTCTGGGTTTCATAACATCTCTTCTCTTTTGGACTACTTTCTTTTATGATGTGAACAGAATATTCTGTCTATGCCCTTGATATAATTTTAAACGACATAGCTCAATGTGAATGTTATACCACTATTAATTTTTTATTCAGTAAGGGAGACATTCTCAATCCAAAATAATGCTCTTTTCTCATATTTGTTGTATATCTGAAATTTTTCTTAAGCCCACTCATTCTTCTGTGTGAAAGAGTTCCATATCTGGAAATTTGCTAACCAAGAGCAGAGTTTCAGAAACTTGACTTTTGACTGTCTTTCAGAAATTGGCTTTTGAAACCCTAACCAGTTTCTCAAAAGATTATTTTAAAAGATAGCTCTTTTGAGGTAAACATAATAACTTACTCTAAAATGAACACCGTAGTCTAATTTTAAAATAGTAGCATGAACAGTTTAACTTTACTGCCCTATTTATCTGGAATTATACTCATTAACTAAAAAAAAAAAGTTTAATTTGTCAAATATGCACATATGGCTAGGGGATTTCGTATACTATTAAGAGAATAGTGAAAATACCCTGGAGACTTATTTTTTATTTAGTACCCTCCTTCCTCCACACTTCTTCCCTTTGATAAATATCATAACACCTACCTTCTCATCTGGCCAGATAATCACAAGATTTTATTACCAAATCTATGCTTATAAACAAATACTGCATTTTTAAAAATTGAAATAGGCTTCAGAAAAAACTCTCTTTTTCATCCCTCATTTTGCCTCAGCTTGGACATTATTATTTAGAGGCAGCAATCTCCACCAGAAGAGAGACACTCATTGTATTCGAGAATTATTTCCTATTGAGCTATTAGTCATTATTCTGTAGAGTGTACTCACTGGTGCTAGACTGGCATTAGATAAGTAATCCTGATACTTCCTCAGGAAAATCACCATTTCTTTTCCCCACTTCTACCACCTCTCTCCATTGCTTTTGTACATACGACCTTACTCTGGTATTTCTTTCAATATTTCTGACATAGTTTCTGAATACTTCATTATCCATATATTCTTATCTGTTCTACTGTGTTAGCACCCTTTTTTTTTTTTGTGGTACCATAGAGATGGGAGACTCCTCCTCTTTTCCAAATACTGCCATACCTCTACCACTCCCAATCCCAGAATGCATTTTTCTCATAATCCCATACATACTTATTTTTTAAGTGAGTTAACTGAAGGCAGCATTTTATCAAGAAAAACATTACTACAAAGGGAATTTATAAAATGACATAAATAATAAGCACATGTTAAAATTATTATGTGTTCACTATATTTTGATGGTTAATCAAGTAGATAACCTTTAATTCCCTTTATCATTATTTCTACAATGATTATATTATTACTTCAGATTAAATTCTGAGTCTACAAAGTATCTTAAACATGTTATAAATACTTAGATTCATAGAAAATCATAGAAAATCATTCCATTTTAATACAATGTGAGAGTGCATATCGTGCCATTCAGAGATGCTGGACCTTTGGACTTCGAGCAAGTGCTTAGGAATGAAGAAATTGTCATTTTTTACCAAAGATAATTCATGACACCAATATAGGATTTAAGTACAGTTTGGAGAAATAAAAACTGATCTTTGTCCTCTGGCCTAATTAGTTTCTTTGATAGCGATGATATTAAAATTTTCAGAAAGAAACAAATAATAGGAACATAGTTGTCCTGATAATAGGTTTCTAATGAATTACTGATATTCATATTAAGAAAAAGAAAGACTTAACATTTTGTATTAACTATCACACTGTGATTAGAATCACAGTAATTATAAAATACATTGGAAGCCCAGTTGGTGCCAACAGTCAAATAATGAACTATTTCAGAGGCAGAGACATTTTAATTTTAAGTTCTTATTAATTACAAGTGCACAAAATCCATTACCCCCACCCCAAAAAAAAAAACAGAAATATTTCTGAAAATAGTGTGATGTTTGTCATTTTCATTAAATGAGAGTATTAAGATATAACAATCCACAGTTGAAAGAACCAGTATCTTCCCATGGAATTTTCATTTTTACTTACGTATTTTTAATGAGGCAAACTTTGGGAATCAAAAATTGTGTGTGTGTGGGGGGGGGGTTGAATCTCAGTAGTTGCTTTCCACACATTTAGAAGTGTTGTAATCAAATATAAGTATGGTGTAGTTTAGGTTCGAATATATTCCAGGGAAAATAATACAGATACTTTTTATCTTTTTAAATTTGCCAAAATTTTTTTAACCAGTAAATTTGTATTTTAGTGATTTTTTAGAGACTTTTGATACAGATTCTTAATAAAAAGTCAATAAAATTAATTCATTTAACAGAAAAATTTGGTACAAACTTGGTACTTATTTGTTTCTACAATGGGTAATCAAGAGCTAAATCTAGTATATAGCAATCTCATTTCTTGAGTTTTTAGAAATAGAAGACTTGGAGAAACTATTTTTATAGTATCTATTGTCCATGAATTACCCTTAGCCTATTGGAAACCACACTAAACAAAAAACAAAACAAAACAAAAGGACAAAAATACAAAAAACAAAAATGCTTCTCAAAATTTGTTGTCTATACATTTATTATTTCATGTTTCACAGTTAGTAGTGTTCAAGTACACCTTTATTAATAATAAATAAACTATAAAATATTTATATAATATTTTTACATAATGGCTAAGATCATAAACCATAATAACTTTCCTGTCTCTATCACGGAAGCTTTAAAATAATATAAAAATATTTTGCATCATGTTTCCTGGTAAAATGTACTTATTCAATGTGTGTGTTTCATATTGATAGGAAGCATATTTCTGTATCTACTCAGATAATATATTGATAAATGTTTTATTTCAGTAAAATTATATTCTAAAAAGTCGAATTAATAAAGTACCTCATATAATAGATCCTAATTATAAAGCACTTCAAGTGAGAAATGTGGGTTAGAACTTGTTCTAGAATTTTATAGAATGAATGGGATACAGAGATAAGTTGTTAGAGGAGGTAGATAGTGCACTCTAATTTTAATGGTCTAAACTACCTTATTTAAATTCAATGTTTTTTTTTTTTAAGTTATCGAGAGATTTTGAAAAAAGATGGGATGTCAATGTAGAAAAAAATAAAATGGATGAGATATCTAATTAAACAAGTAGAAAATTAGGGAGAGGAGAGGTTGAAGGAGTAACCAAAAATATCTCTATTAAAGGGTAATTTGAAGCTTTTAGATAATATAGAGCCACTAATTCAAAATCTAGGTTTATTCTTTTCTATATTACCATATTTTTGAGAACTACTCTATAAAATATTGTGAGAAATTCCAAAATTAATTTGCATCTGATACTTTTTCTAGTAGAGGAAATTAAATCTATTTAGAAATGACAATATTTCTACATATGGTAAATTAAAAAGATTGAAAAGTCAATATAAAGAATATATCCCAGAAAGTGAAATGAAAAAGATTCAATTCCAAAGAATTTCAGGAAATTTTAAAAACACAAATTTTTAAAAATTCGCCTTCCTTTGTTTTTTTTCTTATTACTAAAGTAATATATGGATATTGAAAAAATACAAAAATAAATAAATAAAAACTGCTTATAATCTCACCATTCAGAGATAAGCTTGATAACTTAGAGTTTGACAGATAGAGTTGAATAAGAAGCTTCAATTAAAGCCAAACATAAAACACATATAGCTGATGACAAAATATCTGTATAAGTATGTTGTGTAGGTTCTAACTCAAATTTTTACACTTAAAGGTAGTTACATATGATAAGAAAGAAAGGTTTTCTTATTTGTTTATATAAAGAAATGATGAACTTTCTCCCTGTATTGAAGTGCTCAAACAATACCTACTGAGGCTAGCTAAAGTTTAAGAAAAACAATAGGAATCAAGTTACATAGAAAAAGAGAAAGCTAATAAAAGATTTTTGCTAAAGTTAAAGATATAACTGAAAGGAGAAAGAAAAATGCATCTTCAAGTCTTCTGGAAAGAAATGTCCATAAATTAAATATGAAAAAGTAAACTTGTGAATTTATTAACTTATAAAGTAAATAAGTGTTCAAAAATGGTCAAGCCACTCGCCAGTATTTTTTTCACACTTTTGTTAGTAAAAATTACAAACAAACAAAAAACTTCTTGGTTAAAAGAGTAGCTACAAAGGAAAAGCAGTGTAATTGTTTTTTTCTTATTACTAAAGTAAATCTCCGTTCCTATTCTCAGAAACAGCCCTTATTTGAGAAATAGGAAAATGATGCGGATGTCTTTTTTTTTTTTTTTTTTGCATCTTCCTCACTGAACCATTAGATTAGAGAGAGAGAGAGAGAGAGAGAGAGAGAGAGAGAGAGAGAGAGAGAGAGAGAGGGAGAGAATGAAAGAGAATAGAATAAGAAGGAAAAAACAAGAATTTAGAGGAATGAATTGCAAGTAGCTCTCTACTACACTGTAAAATATTAACTAAAATATCCATATCAAAGGAAAGATGTGAGATTGTTGGGAAAAAAAGTGTGAAGGGTTTGGAAATACTTAATCTAAACACAAATATCTTGTTAGCCACCTGGGAATTGGCATCTGATGAGATCACTCATCAGATAGGGTTAATTTCTTTCTCTCGGGAATTTATCAAAAAGCAAGTTTTAATAATCATAGTTATTGCTTTTTGTTAAATGTATAGATAATACAATAGTATTCTATTCCGTGCATATTGCCTCAATTATAGAATTAGCAAATATTGAGGGCTTACTCTGCGCCAGATTCTAAGGGCTTAATGTATAGTTTCTCATTTTATTCTCACAGATACTTCCTTAGGTTTACATTATTATTATGCCCATTTTGGGTTATGTGGATACTGAGAGTTGGTGCTCAAGATCTTATAAGTACCAAGTAACAGAATACAGAATTGAAACTTTGTTATAATTCCAAAGTTTGTGCTCTTAGCTATCCTACTATATTTCTTCTTCTAAATGAAGCAATGTGTTTTACATAACACATTCTTCAGTTACTATGTGCTATTATATCTTTCTCAAGTACATGATTTGAGAGTTCATTGATTAAACCATGACCTACTGCTATAGTTGATGACTATTTTTCCAACTGCATGCTATCGTGTTTGTTTGTTTGTTTTTTATTTGATTCTTTTTTAACCCATCAGTGCTTCAAAAGATATCAAATTTTTCATCTTTCAAGAAATTGTTCAACATTCTTTTAAAGACTGGATAGACATTTATAAGGTCTAAGGACATGCAATCAGAAAATGTTAGCTCTTTGTTGCCACAAGCAACCACATAAATTCAGCAATACCATGTGCACCATCACCAAACAGTATTTATACATGCACCTATATAAAAAAAGACACCTGATAGTACCCAAACAAAATGATTTACTAAATCAACATGGTGATATGGATTAACACTCAGGCAGAACAAGTCTGGGGTCTTATACCAAGGAAATCCTACCCTAGGTCAGAGATCTTCATTGGAAATACTGAATTGAAAGGTTTCATTGAATTTTGTTATCTCAGCAGTATACTAACATTGAGAAAAAGACCAAAAAAAAAAAGGAAAAAATCAATGGTCAGCGTGTCTTTTGGGAAGTTAGCAACCAAGTAAGCATTTCAGAAGCAAGATATATGGCTTCGAAGCATGACCCTATCTAATCCACATCTAATTCAGCATTATTCCTGAGTGCCTTTGCACTTGCTGCTTGAAACAGAGCCTCCTCCATTTTATCCATCTATTTAATTCCCAGTCATCCTTCACTCACAGTAAAAAAATGATCACGATTATGAATATAACAGTAATGAAAACAAACACGTTTTTGAGCACTAATCTAGATGCTTGTAAAGCAACGTTTCATTGAAATCTCATAACAACCTAAAAGGTGCATATTATTATCACTGTTTTACAGATGATGAAATTGAGTTTAGGAAAGATAAAATAATTTGCCTAAAGCTACATAGCTAATATATATCATAGCTGAGTTTCAAGTACAGACTTCTCTATGACTTTGAAACTTTTGTTTCTTCACATATATAGAACACATAAAAGTAAATATAATCTTTCTGTAAAGTCTTCCTTGTTCTTTCCAGAGCTAGGGACCATATCCACCTCCTTTTGTTTTCATAGTTTCTAATAAAAACTGACTTTTAGAAAATATATTTCATCATATTAGAATGTAATTTTTCATTTCTATGTCTCTACTAAACAAGTCTTTTGCAGACAAGAACCATGTTTTTGAGCCATAGTTATTACAATTAATGGATGAAGGATTAATTACATCAAAAGAATCAAGGTAGATTTTAAAGGGAGAGTCTTTAAGAAAAGCATGAAGGTGATCATCCAGGAAAGGTGAAGAAGGAGAGGTAGTGTACCAGCTAGATGGAATACAAGAGGCAAAGCAGAGTCTTGAGAATCCATTGTACTTGAAAATGCTGAGTAGTCTTTGGTGATTGGAGTAGATGCAGATTTATGAATGTGAGAATGCTATGAGATAGGTCAGAAAAATTACCTTGGACCTACTTACAAAGAAACTTAAAGGTAGGCTAAAGAATGAGGATATTATTTTGTTGGCAACAGGAATCATTAAATAATTTTGTGTTGAAAAAAATATATGCTCGGATAATTGTTTTAAAAGACTATCTTTGCTTGCAATGTGAGAAGAATGAATTAATACAAATTCAGAGACCAGTTATTAGGCTGCTGTAGAAGTTTTGAAAAATAGAAATTAAGAGCTGGAACCAAAGCATTAGAAGTGAGGATGTAAGGATTTTGTATTGATCTGAGAGACGATACAGTGATGAAATCGATAGCACTGTAGGAAGAGAAATTCATTTAAAATACCTCTAAGATAACCTAGTCCATGCTGAAAGATAATACTACTAATAAAAAAACACTGGGTAAAGAACCAATTTGTGAGTTATTGGAGTTTTGAATGAGTTTTGTTTGTACTACCTATAGGGCAACTATGGGAATATACCCAAGAGAGTATTAGAAATTCAAACTAAGACAACAAAAGAAGTCAGAACTGCAGAATTCCGTTTGGGAGCCATTAGGAAATAAGGGATATTGGACTTTTGACAACAAAGAGAAATACTGAGGATAGGTTATTAAATTTGGTGCTTTGGGCCTCGGTGCTAATTTTCAAGAGAGAAGTGTTCTGCTTAGGAAATGGGCTCTGCTCTCTTTCCTGTATATCTAGCAAGTGATATATAATTTCCCACAAATAGAAGACACTCAATATATATTTAGGGTGGCTGAATTAATGTGGTGAAGACACTGAATGAGAGTAACACCAAAATAAAACCTTGCTAAAGGGGGAAATTGATAGAATAATAAGGTAGTAAAAGAGCCAAGAGAAAATGAAATCTGTGATACAGGTAGAGCAGGTGACTGTACAGGAGACAAAACACTTCTGAGGGGATACATGTACTTAGGATCAAGAGTTAGCTTGAGTTTAAATTATACTCCTCAATTTACTTTCTTTTTGATAGCTTAAATCATTTAAACTATCTGAGCATGCATTTTGTTAGCTGTAAGATGGTGTTCAGATGACTTGTAGAACAGAGGGTTGTTGACTGCAAGTAACAAAAACTTGACAAGGATAGTGAGATAAATTAAATGATAATTTATAAGTTTATAAGATCTTAATAGGGTCATGGTCAGCATAGAGTAGAAATTTCCTAGCTTTGGAGTTTGGGATAGTGGGTCTTACTAGAGCTGGACAGGCTTCACTGAAATGCCTACCTATATTTATTTTCTATCGGTGCTGTAACAAACTACCGCAAACTTAGTGGCTTAAGCAATATATGCAATATTTACTGTTTATTAAGTCAGAAGTTCAGTACAAATCTCACTAGGCTAAAATCAAGGTGCAAGCAGGGCTATATTCCTTTCTGGAAGACCAAGGGGGGAATTTATTTCCCTGCTTTTCCTCCATTTTCAAAGCCATCAATGCAATGTCTCTGATGTTCTCTTGTCACATCTCTATAACACCTCCTTGAATATCCAGACTCTTCCCCAGACTCTTACCTTTTCTTATAGGGATAGTTAATGCATATATGAGTAATAAATATCTTTAGTCTTTACTCACATGGTAAAAAATGTACACACTGTTCTATAATCTTTTTTTTTTTTTAACTTAATAAAGTTGCTTGGAAGTATTTCTTTATCAGTACATAAAGAACTACCTCATTCTATTTTAATACCTGAATGGTAATCTGGGGATTTTAACCTTTTCCATGTAAGTCCTTGTTTTCAGCAGACTGCAAAAAGGTGTTAGGAGGGAGTGAGGCTGGTTAGCAGAGCTAGTCTAACTCAATTAAAAAAGGTCTTTCCCCACTTTCCTGCCTTCAAATGAGAGAAATAGAAGAGTTTAAAGATGCTCTACCTCCTCCAAATTCACTGCTAATTCTCTTTTAATAGTAGACCTTTATATGATTAGCAAAATTATATTTCACATTATACTATAATAGAGGATCTTACTTTTTATAATGTCTTCTTATTGAAAAAAAAAATGAAGCATACCAACCTCTTTTATCAGAGGTATGGTAGAAATTCATTACAGTAGAGATAAATATAACATTTCAGAAAGTCATTGTTTAAAGATTGTGTGAAGATAAACAACATATTTTTAGCCACAAAATCTTAAGTTAAAAAATGCTAAAAGGTTTAAAGAGATATCTTTAATATGCTCCCTAAATGTGAAGTTGATACTAAAAAACATGTAATGCCTATTAGGTATGAGAATCCATATTTTTAAAATTAAATTATTGTATTTAATCTTGAGAACAATTTTGAAAGATGGGTATTATCATCCTAATTATTTTACACAGAAAGCTCTCTGTCATTACCTTTGACCATTTTTAAGTATCTCTATATATTCTATTCCATTTCTTAAAAAAATAATATAGTATATATTTATTTATTTTAGCCACAGAAGTACTACATGATAACTTCACATTATAGAGTGCAAGGAAGAACAAGTAGATCTTGTTTAAATTCTAACACTCACAACATGTGTATTATTGAATATCCAAGACTGAGAATTAAATTTGAACTATCAAGATTTTGCTCAATCTGAATGTGTGAATGGTTATAATAAAACGAGGCAAAAGAGATAAAATTTGACATGGTTATTTTCACCAACAACAAACATTTTATGAAACTGCCAGACATAGGATATTGTGGTAACTATTATAACTGTGAAGATTTTAAGTTAAACAGGTCTTTCAAAGTTACTGTTTTTAGGACATATATCAAATGTCATTTTATCTGAGGGCCACAAGCAGACCTGGTCATCTGTGTTTTTCCAAAGCATGTCAAAATTGTAACCTAAATCTGTTTGCATATCTTTCTCAACAAAAGACAAGGGACTGGATGGCAGAGTCTACTTACTTGATTATACATCTATCCCAAAATAAAAAAATATTGGGGACCTAGATAGTAACTGAAGAAGGAATAAATATTATCTAGATTGTAATAATTCTCCCATTCTTTTTAGTATTTAAAGACTAGGTAGACTTGTGTCTTATGCTTTGCACTCAAAATATATTTTTTTCAGGGAAGGATTCAACTTGAATGATTGTCTTGAAATTCTAAAGTGTTATATTGAATATATGCTTTTTGATGTTATGTTTTGAACAACTTCATAGGATGTTCTGTATATATTTTATTTTCATTTTATGCCAACTGCCATGGTGTTCTTTATATACTAAAGAACAAATACTTATCTTTGTGAGAACTAAGATTATAGAATGATTCACCATCTCTGACATATTATTTTAATATTACATTCAGAAGAGTGGTATTGACAACTTAATCTATGAGCACAGGAGAGTTTTAACAGGAAATTTGGAAAAAGTATAAAGAATCCAAGTAATAACTATAAATACATGTATGAGTACATTTGAATTTCTCTTTAAAATCTAAATTAAAGAGTACATTCTAATACACTTATAAATGTATCTGTTCATAATGATAATCTTTGAAAGGGACCGATTTTGTATATGTCAGTCAATGGGAGGGCATAACATTTTTGTGGTTCTTATACAAAAATGACTTGCATACTCCCCAACATGTGTTAAATTTTTACAGGATTTGGGCTTTATTCTCCTCCTAGATTTGTGGTAGATATTAGTTTTGTGATTTGGGGTATATTGCTTAATGCTTTTGAGTCTCCATTTCTTTGTCTTTAGGAAAAGAGGATTAAGCAAAGTAATATATGTGATAAATTGGTGGTCTATTAAGCAAAAAGCAAGATTTAAATCTCATTTCATTAATTAAGTAGCCTAGTTTAACTTATCTCTAGCATATATTATTTTTTTCTAAGAATACTCTTGGTATAGTAACATACTTTTTATTTTTGATCTGGAAGTCTCATTTAATTTCTGTAATGTTGTGTTGTCTAAACTAGCACTTGGCAACTATGATCTGCTGCCCAAATCTGTCCTGTGCCTTGCATTTTAAAGGCCTATGGTTTTTACATTTTTGGATGTTTGAAAAAAAATTAAGAGATTCCTTGACACATGGAATTTCAAGAAATTTAAATTTAAGCATTCATAAATAAAGTTTTATCAGAATGGGATCATTTTTATTCAATTTTATATTGTCTTTTTCTACTTTCATGCTATAATGCAGGGTTGAATAGCTGCAATAAAGAATGTATGACCTACAAATCCTGAAATAGTTATGATCTGGCTTGTTAGAGGAAAGGTTTGCAGATCCCTGGTCTAATCCTCCAACCATCACCTGAATTAGAAGATAGAAATAGCAAATATTCTTCATAGGCTTTGACTTTAAAGGTCAAATATGCTCAGAAATTTAGGAAATAGAAACATGAAATTTTTTATGGGTTTTGACTGGGAAAATTTAAAAAAAAATAGAGAATTTGAAAATAGAAATAATGAAATAATTTATATGATATAAGAAAATCAGAAAAGAAAATGTAGTGGTGTGATAACGTACACAGTGTAATTCATGTCATTAATTTTGCTTTAAAAATATGCCTATTTTAACAGCAGATTAAAATGATCTGAGGGAAAGCTGAATCATAATATCTATGTTGCCTCCATTTCTCTAAATGCTGGAGACACATTCAATCCTATAGTAGTCAATGTCCTGACCTAAATCTTTGAGAACAGCTTACTGAAACACCACTATCTTTGTGCACCAAATTTGTGATTTTCAAACACTGCTTGTGTTTGAACTCGGGAATGTTGGCATCATATAATCATTGATAATTTATTTACTGTTTTGATCATAATTCTTGTATGCTTATAACTCCTCAAATGTATTCCTTTTATAATTAAACTTTCAGTACAAAAACCATGCAGCTTATTGAATATATGTATATGTGGCCACTGAAATCTTATTCCAAAACAGTTGCTTCTGGAAAATATTCCTTCAGTGTGTCTTTTTCTCTAATCCACAAGACTAATTGAATGAAAGACACAATTTGTAAGTAAATATGGATTCATCATTGGCTTATCTGTATTAAGTGTTTGAAACGAAGCATACTTCTAAAGTCTGAATGATCTGAGGTTCATAACTTTGTTGTAATAGGTTTCCAAAGTACAGAGTAATGATCTGGCTGAATTAAGAAAAGCTAAAAAGGCTATTTAGCAGTGATTCCAGGAAAGGGTTGTTAAAGCTTTGCCCTTTACCAATCATATTCTTGTCATTTACTAAACAAGCTAAAAAGGGAAATTTTTTGAAATAAAGTTCACATAGTAATCATAACTGAAAACAAATGGACATATCAAATTACTATATAATATACTTTTCCCTTTTTGTGCTGTTTAACACTAAATGTTCTTTGGGATTCTCTGAGATACTAGAGCCTGCAGAAATCATGCTCAGAATAGCAGGCAAATAGTGGTTATATAAACTCCTTGCACAAACATACAAGATTCCTTTTCATTTTATGTATATGAACATGTATACATGAATATGTATGTCTAGTAGACACAGAAATAAATTAATGTATCAGCATGAGCCATTAAAATTTAACGAAAGACTAAGAGAGAGAAAATAGAGTATTTTGAGTAGATTTTAGGACACAAGACACATTTTTTTTTTTTTTTTTTTTTTTTTTTTTTTTTTTTTTTTTTAGAAAGCTTCTATTTTAGAGGCTTTTATAATGGAGAGTGGATGTTTAGTGTTTATGAGACACAGTGTTTGGGATGAAATTCTGCAAAGATATCGTTAGGGCATTTGAAAGGTATACATCTGTTGAGTGAAGTCTGCCTAATCTGTCTACACAAGCCCCTTCCCCAGTATAGAAAAATGAGGTCCTAGAACACTTCCATGTATCAGAAAACTCATTCTTTCTCAGTTTGATTTTTTATCATAGTGGAAATAATATCACCATGAATGTGATAATTCTCAAAATGCTTGTGACTATACAATCTTAAATTCATTGAAATTCTGTGAGATACATAGAGTGGCAATAAATATTTATACTTTATAATTAAGAAAATATATTCAAATAGATCAGGTGGTTTACCTAAAGTTACACAGCTTTAAACAGAATATAAATTCAAATCAGTTTTCTTTGAGTAATGTTCTTTACATTATAAAACAATTATTAAGCAGTTAGTCTCTTTTTCCCTTTTGAAAACCTTGATTCATATTTGTCCACGTAGAGATAGATGATCAAAAGCCAATGTAATCTAGTTACTTCTTTCACTTTCTTTACTCATGTTGAGTATTTGAATATCAACTATTTTCATAGCTCCAAAATAATTTTGCCGCATCCTACTATTCTTTTTATTTATTTAATATCTCTATAAACCATGGAGAAAAGTAACAAAACTCTTTATGTATATTCTCTCTTAATTTATATAGTTGCATTTATTAAATTTTACCCACATGTATTTCTCACATGTCTATAAATTAAATTACATCCAAATGAATCCATAGTGTACTCAAAGAACTTAATTTTCTCTAATTCTATGATAAAGAAATGTTTCAGACAAGACGGAATGTGCTCTTATCTACCAGTTTGCTGTTTTTACCTTTGAAACAATCATTTACTAGTTTCACTTGATAAGTAGTGGTTTTATTTTTCCTATTTTTTTTTCATTCTCATTTTCTCAATTACAGATTATAGTAAGAGGATGGGTACAAAGAGAACTGGTGACAAGATATTCTATTTCAGAAATATGTGTCCTCCTGACAGTTTAATTTCCTGGTCTCTGGCACAGATACTTTGATGGTATATTTTCATAGATTCTAATTAAATGTCAGACTTATAATTTGTACTCACATTGTTCCTCCTTCTATGGCATGAGAGAAGAAAATAATTTCATCTTTTCTTCAATTTACTTCTTAAGTTGCCAGTAGTTCTGTTACAGTGTTGATCAAATAAGTCTCATAGTGTTCAATGTGCTTCCCAAAATAAACTTCTCAACTTCTAGTGGAGCATCTAATCAGCATCTTTAGCAATTTGCTTTGAGAAGTTGTGCTAGGATATTATTAGATGTGAAACTTGACACTCCCATAGACTTCTAGAAAACAGTGTTTTATTTTATTGATAATTTATATTGTCCTTACTTCTGCTATCTGGGTGTTAAACTTCTGTCTCATTACTTCTACTTCCCTAATTATTGAGTCAACATTAGTTTCAGGAGAGCATTTATAAAACATTTTTTATAATCTCAATATGCAAGGTTATAATGTTCTCCAGAAAAAAGCAAGAGCCTATTTAGCAACTACAAGTTAAAGCTAACATTAATGGGAAAACTATTGTACTCATTTCAGGAAAAAAAAAAAAATCTAGTTGCAAATAAAGTTGACATAAATTTTGTAAAAAAATGTTTTCTTAAGTTTCTCCACTAGAATGATCATTTACACTTTCTGAAATTTTAACTTAATTTAGTGATATTTCACATATCTTCGAACTCTAGCCATTAGATAAAAGTGGTGAAAACTAATAGGTCAACATTCAGGTTATAGTAATGAAAGATCAAATGTTTAAAATGACTTAAGGTAATTAAACTACCATTTATGAAACATTATTCCTAATTCATAAAATGAAGATTTAAATAAAAGTTTTGAAGAGTTGTGCTTTTGGATCAAATGTAGTTCAATATATTCCATCTTTAACATTTACTATTTATAAAGCCATATTGTAACACTGAATTTTAAATAATCTTGCATTTATATTGAGAGTTTTATTTCTGTGTATGTTGTTTTATTGTGAAATCATAACTTGGTATATATAAATGAATAAATTTTGTTTAAGTAATAAGTATATATTTAGGCTAAGCAATTGTCCATGTTGATACAGTATTAACAATTATAGATATAGAGGCATATTTCAGAACTGCTCAAACTTTCACATCTAACAGAAGTTTCTTAAAAATTTGTCCAAGTGTTTTTTGAAGTAATGAAATAGATACTGTTGGAAATTCATTAAGCTTTTTAGACTATTGGGGCATCATTAAAATTTTCAAGATGGTAATATATTAAATTGCTACTTTGAGGCATGTAAAGGCATGGAGATTTTTTGTGTAAAAGTATCAGACTTTCTCCTGGGGAATAGTTTATTCTACAGAAAAGAGCCTTCCTTTTATTTTGATTTCAATTAATTTGCCCTACTTTTTCACTAAAACATTGAAAAAGCCTCAATCCTACATCTCAGTCCAATTTGCTGACATCTTTTTTACTACCCTTTCAATTTCAGAAATCTTAGACGTGGCAGTCCCCTTGAGTAGAAAAAGCTCACAGGAAAGCCCAGAATCTCATCTCCCTGAGCTCTAACATATTTACGAAAACAGTAATAGTCTAGGTATTACCCATTATATTTCTCTGTGGCAGCTTTTATTTTAGCCATTAACTAATACCATATACAGAGTTTATAGACAGTAACTTTCACTAGATTTTGTGTGCATAAAGAGTTGAAAGGGAAGTATTCAACAACTACTGTGAAAATAGATTACTTCCAGAGAGATGTATTGGAAAACATGGACCCAGAACTGCAGGTCACGGAGAGGTCTCCTCAGTCAAGCCTGCATATTTAAAGTGTTACCAGCAGATACTAAGCAGAGTCATGTACCAGAAAATAGAACAGTCAGATAAATATTAGAAGATGAACTAGTAAAAATGTTTGGAAGGCACAGAGCTATGTGAGGGAGGCTCGGCAGGCATTGATAGCTGAATAAAAGTTAAAAACAACCCTGGCTTTGAAAAGAGAAGTCATAATGCTAGAAACTAATTTTAGAACCTAAAGGAAAAGAGTTGGTGTTCCAAAAAGATATACCAAATCACCAAGAGACAAAAAAGAAGTGAAAAAAAAAAATTGAAAGTATAGTTTTTCCATGAGGAGGTCATAGATTTTCTTTCTCAGCCCCATGCCCTGAAGTGCCCTGGATCTAGGATTAAAAAGAAATGCTGTATTTGAAATCTGAAGGGAATTAAAATGCAGTACAACATTCCCTCTTCCCTTTTATAGTTTTCAGCCTCTGGGCAACTGCCAACCACAAGTAAAAAGCTCCCTATCTCAGGGTATATTATTCTTGTACAAAATAGGCGGTAAGTACAAATGAGACCTTGACCGGAACTTTTATATTTATACAATTCTGTTTTCTGTCCTGTGTGTGTTAAGTTGGAAAGATATTGCCTTATGTAGACCTCAGGAATGATGATTTGTTTTGTGTGAGAGAGAGTTTGAAATTAATATGCTCATAGCAAGACAGATTTAGGTACTCCCAAAAAACTACCCAATGTTTCTCCCATTGGATTATTTCATTAACAGTCTTTTAAAAAGTAAAAATCAGCTCTCAAAAGCCTTTGTAATGTTTTGATAGTCGAATGAATATATAAGGGAATGGTGTAAATCTTTCAATAGAAATAGAAATCTGAAAGTAAGTCACATAAGCTTTAAAATAGTTTTAGATGTATCCGATACCTTTCATTAATTAGCACAATTTTATTTACCATTCCATAGTCTCTGATTGGTGTTTATCTGAACTCTCGTCTAAACTCTCACTGAACAGCTCCAATAGACTCTAATATATATATAGATGTGTTTCATGCATTCAGAACATCTGCTCTTTGAAAGACTACCCCGAAATTCTCTTTATTCTGGTTCAGAAAGTGGTTGAAAATACATGCCTTTGTTTTGGAACCTAATAAAGTCATGATAAATTTTGTGTGTGTGAGAGAGAGAATGACTAGCCACTCTAGATGAAATATTGCTTGCTCCAATTACTTTCAGATATAACGTGTATAGTTAGAAACTTAACTAATCAGAAAAAAATTATATGCATACATTTAAATCTCTTAGAACATTAACTTGGGAAGAAAACAAACATTAGATCTGTTTTCTTGGCAAATGATAAATGAAAATTAGGATGTCACTCACAATCACAGAGCAACTCCATGATAGAGGCAGGCAAGCTATTAGGTACCAAAACCCTCAAACCTGAATCGCTACAATGAAGAGAAATAGGATAATGGCCAGATGGACTTCATCCTGAGCAGAAGAGATTTCAAGTGACTAAAAGAGTCATGTAGCAGTAGCCATTTATGACAATATCAGTTAATGGTGTCCTTATTTGAATAGGAGATTCTGATACTTATATGTTTAAAATTTGATGCCATGTAAAAATATACCTGTTAACTTCATTTAAGTTATTAAACTTGTAAATAGCATTTACGTACACGTACATAAATGCACCTGTGTGCCAAAATAGAGATTGCTTCCTTTTAGCATTTAGTTCTCATGAAAAGATACGAACAGTTGTAATTTTATTACATATACTTATAAGAAAAAAAAAAAATGAAGGAAACTTGCTTTCTTGCTTTACATGAAATATGCTCTATCTTTTATACACTAAAAAATTATGAAAGTGTTAATCAACAATTTTCAAGAAAACAATTCTAATATTGAAATTTTCTTGAGGTTTTGTTTTCAATGAAAATGTTAGCCAGTATTATCGAACTTTGGAGTTATTTTCTATCTTGTTAATCTACATTGTCGTCTTAGACATGACTGTGGTTAAGTCAAGTCTTGACTCTCTGAGGGCAAGAAACTCAGTTTATTCAGGCACTGAGCTAGTAAGGTGAACTTCATATGTTTAATCTCTGCATATGCCCCACTTTTATAATTTTTTTTTGACTGTAGGCTGTCACCTTCTCTTCTAATCCTACACAGCTGTTTTTAAAATTTATATCATTAGTTATTAGGGGTCCTGGAAAAGATAGCATGTTGTTCTAGAGAAAATTCATTAATATGAAAGAGTGATTCATTGCTCTATTGAGAGTAAAAAGGTATATTCGTCTTTGCATATGAACAACTCATTCTTCATGTCAGAAAATAACACCGCTTTATCTATGCTCTGATATTACTTAAAAGACTAATCCTATCCATGCTAGGAAAATATAAAACAAAATGAATTATAGTAACTTGTTAAAATAACTCTTCTGTCTTCTAACTTGATCATAGTAATGAAAATGTATCTTTTAAATAATATAGCTAATTCTTGTCATTTTTTAGACTGAGGAGTGTTTGGTTAGGCATATACATTGATGGCTTGACTGCCTGTCCTTAAGAGTAATGGAGTTTATTTATTTAGTTCATGCATTGTAATCCAGTGAGCAGGAAGAAGCCAAAAATGCACCTGGGAAAATGAGTCCCAATCATGGCTACATCTTGAACTCTTCAAACTCTACTTCTGAACTATTTAACTGCTCCTCTTTAATTGTGAAACGAATGGTGTTGATATGATCATCTCTTAAGATTAATGAATTTTCAGATTGCAACTATCATCTAGTTGACATCTCTAAAGATATTTACATGAACATAATGGAAATAATACAGATAAACACTATGAATTTATTTTTTCCAAGCTACTGTAATAAGCAATTGTGTTTATCTATTACCCAATACAGACTATTGGTTAATGACTAAGAATAAAATTGTCAGTACAGTGACTTTTCTAACCTGTTTCTCTCCGGTCAGGGGCTAGCCCTCATAATTCTAGTTTTCAACAAAAGAAACATAAGTATACTGGAATGTCAATGTAAGATCTGTGATGTCTCTTACCTCACACATTTATGCTATGCTCCTACAAGAGATTTTGACATCTTTATACTCAACAGTTTTTATTCTCTTCAGGTTAGATTTTAATTATAAACCTGAATCTGTCATAACAGAAATGATTCATAATGGTTTGACCATGCTGAATCATTTACATTGTCTAATCCATCCTCATGTAACATGACCAGCCTACTTTGCAAAACAGATCAGAATTTAATTTCTTTGAATTGTCTTTCTATATTGACTTTGGTGTGATCTTGGTTAAGCAGCAATCTTTTCTGAGAAATGGTTTACTGTTGCAACATTTTAAGCAAATCAATTATCTTCCTGTAATGCAATAATATTACAATATGCAGGCAACCATAGCTCCCATTGTACATGACACAGTTGATTTTATGAAGCTGTAAACATTCATATCAGTGCTATTTAATCTGTAGTAATGCAATTTGAAAGGGAGATATTGGCCAAGTTATGTTAATATGCTATCTGAAAAAGCTCAATATGTCAAGAGCTCCTTGGAAAATAGAGAAACAGTTTTCAGGTTTAGAGGTTAGAGAGTCATAACTATGTGGGAAGATACTGAGGTGATAATAAAACAAATATTGAATCTTTCTTTGCTCTAGGAAATGACTTGTTTCAAGAAATAAATTTGCTATTCTCTCTCCAATGTTTGTTAATTATTCATAGAGTAACGCTCCCTAGGTATATATAGCTATATTCTATAGCTGCATCCATCCAATAAAGCTATATTCACCACTTTCTCACCCCATGTTTCCTGATACTTTTTCTGACATTTCTTGGTAAAAACGCTTAACTAAATTGTTTTTTTTTTTTTTAGATATAAATCAGACTATGATGTTTTTCATTTGCTTGTTTTTTTTGTTGTTTGTTTGTTTGTTTGTTTTGTTTTGTTTTGTTTTGTTTTAGCTTAAAACATACCAATGGCTTCCAATGGAACTTAAAATGAAACATCTTGGCATGACTATAAGGCCTCACATGACCCATCTAGTCCTGCCTGCCTCTCTTGACTTTTCTTTTGCCACTCTTCCATTTCCTCCTTGTGTTTCAGTGGGCTTCCTCTGCTCCTTAAACATATTATGTTTATTCTTGGCTTATGGACTTTGTATTTGCTATTATCTAGGCTTGGAATGCTCATCACAGATACTTCCCACCCATCATTTGGGCACCAATTCAAATGATACCTCCTAAGAAAGATCATTTTCAGATTACCCAATCTAACACGTGTCCCCTTCCTAACTCTTAAACTTCTCTACATTGTTATTCTCTTTTATTTTCTTCATGACAGTTGACATCTGAATTTGTTGGTTCCACTTGTTTATTATCTGATAAGAGTAGGAACATTGACTTGTTCACTGCTGTATCCTCCACACCTAGAACAGTACATGTGTGAGATATTCAATAATCATTTGTTGACAGACAAATGAATGAAAAATGAATATATATTCCAAGTAGGTATTTGAAGAGATCATTACCCAGGGGTCATAGATAGAATCATTTGGAGGGTGAAACAATTTTCTCTTGTTCTGTCACCTCTCTGCAATAGATGCACTTAGGTGATATTGACCTTTTAATGGAAACGTCATTCTCTATTCTACATATTCTCATCCTCCACAGTGGAGAAATAATCTAATCTATAACTTTATTAATAAATCAACCTTATTTGTAAAATAGTCATAGATATTACCTATCCTTTAAGCCATCACTGCATCACTTACATAATAATGCTTTCTGCTAAAAAATCAATATTCCTTAACTATTATTACAAAGACCTTGGTTTCCTTTTATATAATTGCAATTCCAAATAGTAATCAGAGTGCTATTATAAGAATGACAATACTTATAAGATTTCACCTTATAAGTTCATAATAACACCTTTTTGTTCAGTGGTGGTTTAAATGGTGTTCAAGTAATATATCATTATTTTTCACAGCAAATTGCATGAGATCTTACACAGTATCTTTGAAATTACTGCTTGTTGTCACCACTATATACAACCACATAAACAGTATGTAGTTTGTACAGGAGATCATCTTTCTTGTTTATATTCAGCAAGCTCTCTGTACTATACACTAACACCAGCTGTTAAAAAATGACAGCAGTATTTTTTCTCTCACTACTAAGATTCTTTATGTAGAAAAGTTTTTTTTTTCTAAACAGTACACATTGCCAAATAATCATAAAGGTTGATATGATATATAGTAGTATATTTTTCAGGATTCATTTACAATGTAAAATGAAATGTAAATAGAAAAATCACTGGAAAAAGTCAGCTATAAGAAAAATCAGATCCTATGCCTAAATCCAAGTCAATTTTGTTATCCAGGATTACCTGACAGGTAAAATAAAGATGATCTTATCTTAGAAGTAGTTCAAGGTGAATCCTAGAGAGGTGTGTATAAAAGAATCTAAAACAAGTTTCAAAATCCCAAAATGTTTATTGATGACTCTTTTCACTCTTTCCTTCCTCACTTTTGTCTGGTCTTTCTTTATATATATATTTTTTTTCTTTCTCCAGAAGAAAACAAGTACCTAAAGGACAAGGACCATAATTTTCATATCAAATCCGTAAGTTAGAAAAAATATATCAGCTAACTAAAGATAGAATAACCTTCTTGAAACTATTTTCTCTGTTTAGAAAGCACAAATATACTTGTTTAGATTAATCACAAAAAGAGAGTTGGGAAATTTGTTTGTTTTTTCCTTTTTTTTAAAGTCTTTGTATTTCTCTGGTGCTTTAGTACTGCATCATAGTACTTAAGAGACTTATAATCAATTGAGATATAAGTCCAGGCCACAGGGCAAGCCTCAAGGTCATTGTCATCAAACATGTTTCAGGTTAAAAAAAAAAAAATTGACACGGTTCTAAAGACAGACTAAAGGACTGCCAGATAATTTAAAAGATTCTACTAGTTCAAGCTGTAAAATATTTTGTGCTTTAGACAAACACCTGGAGGTAAGAATTATATGCACTAACAATTAAAATATAAATGATTGTATATTATTAGATGGTATATATTCATGTGTGGTTGTGAATAAAGGATTAAAAAAAAGCTATTATAAACCTCGACTTACAGATAATTGTATTTTTCTCATAATAACTATAGTCTGGAATCTTCTTTCAGCTCAGTCAATTCTAGATGTACAACGTCTTGAATTCAGTTGATTTAACATATCCACGGGTAGAGTCACATTAGATTTTTTTATTTAGTTCTAACTTAATCCAGAAAACAAAGCCTTATAGTGAAGGAAAAAATTTTTAAATTATCTACATTCAAGTCAAATGACTTAATTATATATCAAAACTTATGAATATACCATATATGTAAGTGAATTTATACATGTATTTATGTTAAAAACTCAAAAGACAGACTACTATTCCATTGGCTGGGGGAGTCTCTGTAGAAAAACTTTGGCTCTTTTATATTTATTTTAATTATGCATAATACCCTCTTCTAAAATAACGTGAAATTCCATTGATGTTCTATAAATAATAAAATGCTTTCTAAGTGACATTTAACTTACTCAGAAGTCTCTTAAGCAGTTATCCTATCAGGAAATTATCCCCAATTCCCTTGGGCAACTAACTACACAGATATTTATGAATCTACATAACACATGGGAGAACTTCCTAAATTGTCACTCAGGACCCATTTAATCTCCATTTACACCCAAAGTGAACACACTTAGCTGTCTTATTTCTACATCAAAGCAAGACAGAAAGAAGTCAACTGGACAGAGAAAGGAGAAGTAGAAAAATCTAGGACAGGACAGGGAGCAATAGGAAGTAACTACTCTGAGAGAAGACAGTCAACTGCTGGAGGTCTATACACAGCCTTCAAAAGTATATGTCTGCTTTAAAAGAGGGACAAATAGCCCTTTAGACATCATCTGAGCCTTGGAGTTCATCACAATGATCACAGAGAAATAAATTTAGCAGGCATCTCATATAAATTATGTATAAATGTGAGGAGAGTTAGACTATAGCCCTGGATCATCAAGATTGAATTGGCTTTTATTTAACCTATTCTAGTTATGAAGACTGAAAGGTGTATGTTTTGGAAATGTTTACAACAAATATAGGTGCATATTTTTTAAAGTTTGGTTCTTAAAGGGATCCATTTCAGTTACCTGGCAAATTCAGTTTCCTAGGACTAGCACTTACTGTATGGGATAGTATATTTTTCTTACTTTTTATAAGGAGGAAACCATTATTTATTCATTTTGGTATGAAGATCACTTAGTAAGTTGTCTGACATGTAACTTTCCAATAGCATTTGTTAATTAAATTACTAAGTTGAACCTTATGACATTTCCTTTTTGTAAGTGAAAGACATTTGCTTTTCTCAGCAGATTTATATGGTTTAACATAGTAAATCTATAATGATGGCAAATAATACATCCATCTTCACATGTAGTAGGTGGATTATTAGTTTTTGTTTAAAAAGAAGAAATGGGGTTCTGCTTAAACAAATGAACAAACAAACAAATAACAATAAAACTCCCACATTTGGTGTCTACTAGGTGACCAGGTCTAATCAATTATTGAGTGGTTACTTAAAATATATTCATATTATCTCATTTGTAATAAACTACCAGTCTTGATACTGCAGAAATAAAAAAAAAAAAATCTGAGGTTGCAAATTTTTTTCTTGATTTTGCCTTGTAAAACCTAGAACCTGTACATGGGTACATGCAAACATACTTTTAATTTCTCTATGATTTTCATATACTCTTTAATTTCATTTCTTCTTATATATTCAAAGAAAGGCAGAGACTGTAGTTACTAGTGAACATGGAAAAATAATACTGCTCTAAGCAGCTTGGGCAAAGAATTAAGTGTAGTGATGGTTTATTCTTTCAAATAACCGTTACCAGTTATTGATACTGTTTCAGGTATTTAAAAAAAATAACTCCAAATGTGTTTATGCTGGTGAGGTCTACATTAGAATTAAATCATCCAACAGGGGAGCAAGGGAAAGGCAGTGTGAGTACTATTTTACATGCTCTTGGTTTCTTTAATTTTGTGTGACAAACTTCAGATTTCATCCACTCAGGAGGAAGAATGGAGTGGAAAAGTGAGAATAGTCTAATTGCTCTCTTTTTGAGGTAGGATTAAGTAGCAGAGTAGAAAACAAACAAACATAGAAGTTAGAGAAAAACAAATCAATGCATTGATATGAGAAAATAAGTTAAGAAGATAAAAGAATTGGTAGGAAGCAGGTTATAGTGAAAAATTTTGGAAGGCTCAGGAAGAGAAAGAATAATAAAAGTTAAAGAATAAAGACAAATAGTTTAGAAAAGAGAGGCATTAGCTGCACCAGACTATGAAAGACAAGGTTTGGGATGTCAGGATGAAACATAATCAAAACAAGAATGAGGAATTCAGAACTTGTCAGAGAGACAAAGGGTTTTGTCAATTGTAATAACGATAGTACAAGACACTGCTGAATAGAAAATAAACCATAAGGAAGTTCTGGGGAATCTACGTTGAAACTAGCCACTCTCTTAGTGTTATTGTAACAATAGAGCAATTTAAGGTTAAGTGGGATTTAGCTAATAATCCACATTTACTGGATCCAGAAATTGAAAACTTCAATGTAGACTTGTGAGTTTTTACTTTTATTCTGCGAGATCTGAAAACTCAGAGAGGTCATGGACTAATTATTTTTGTCTTTGTTTTTAAGTCGGATCTGACCATAACTCACTACTGTAATAAAAAAAAAAATGTTTCAGATGCTACTAAAGAGAAACATTGATTAAATGTGGTTTTGTTTGTCATTCTCATTTACACTTATGAAAATGTGTAACTATTATCATCTTAAAACAGAATTTCTTGAACCTAAAGAGGCAGTTAAACAGAGCTTTAGAAACAGACTGCTTGGGTTGGAAGACTGGCTTCGATGCATACACACTGTAGCTTTAGAAAAAAAAAATACTCAAACTCTCTGTGTCTCATTAAATCTATAAAAATGTTGATGATAATATTACTTACCTCATCAAGTTGTATGAAAATTAAATGATTTAGTATTGGAGTTGGCAGATTTAGCAAAGAAATAAAATAGAATAATGAAAATCCAGCTAAAATTGAATTTCAAAACAAATATACTTTGTATAAGTAATACTTAGTATGAGACATAGTTATACTAAAAAAAAGTTTATTTGAAATTAAATTTTAACTGTTTTGTTTTATTATTTTGCTAAATAAATATTTTGTACATTATTTCCTTATTTCCTACATTTTATGTGGCATCTCTTATATTTAAAGTACTTGCAAAAACAGTCTATTACTTAGCACTACGTGTATGTATTTTTTCATATGATCAGTGAAATAACTTCCTATGGAATATTCTTTTTCATTTAATTACTCTATCCATGATCAGTCAAATGTAATTATTTTTATATGCATTTTCTTTGACAAATTCTGTGATTGACTATTGACTGCATAAGCATTTAATCAACTATTTTCGACTTCTCTGAGTTTCTTTAAAAAATAATTTTATAAGAAGATAAATGTTATCATTAAAAGATCCTCAATAGTTACTTCCTGTTGGTGGCATTAGTAGTGACAATGATAAATCTATTACCATTAAAAATCTTCTACACAACTTATTGCACAGTTACAGTAATAAAAAAAAAATTATTTGAGATAGAAGACACCTAAGAGGTAGTCCATTCTAATTGTCTTCCTAGGTTGTATTCTGGGTAGTTTATAATCCAATGTCAGTTTCCCATTAGATAAAAATGAGACCAACTAAGGTTTCCTTCCATCATTTCCCTTCAGTTTATTTTCTCTTCTGCATTTGCCTTTATAATTGAGATCTTTTTTTTTTTTTTTTTTTTTTTTTTTTTTTTTTGACGGGGAGGTGAGGGGGGTGGTCTTAGTTGAACATCACCTGAAACTCTTTAATATGTCAGGCACTAACTGATTCTGGGTCACTGTTGTTAGTTTAGGGATTACAAATTTATAAGGAACTTTTAAATATGAAAAAAACAACAACAACAATAACAAAAACTGCTACAGAGCCAAAGAAAGGAGTTAATATTGGTGAAAAACAAATAGTTATTTTAGTTCAAATTATCTACCTGTATACTTTTTCATCACAAAAGATGTATTTAAAAGTGTGATGTAAAAGCCTAGGTCATTACTAGATCCTTCCTTTAAAAAGTAAAATAATAATATCCTGCATCAAGTAGCAATGGTTTTTTTCATTTAAAAATTATTTTCTTGAAATAATATTTTATTTTTTACAGCCATAACCTTTGTCTTTTTTGTTTGTTTTATCTAAGAATAGCTCATGGCATCATTTTAAGTTTATATATGGAGAAATTATAGCACAGAGAAGTGGCTTGACAGTGATTACTCAGAGACAGCCAAGATTTAAACTAAGTTCTACTGTGCCCTAGTCCATCAGTAAGTATTCTCTCTATCGATATATTCCACTGCAACAACAGAAGATGGAATAATTTATGAGTAGGCCACTCAGTTGCTAAAGTAAAAAAGGCAAGATAACATGACCATAGCTTCCATGGGCATTTTTAAATGGAATACAGTAATTATTTATTGAGCACCTACTGTGCAAAAGGCTCTGAGCTAGATGTGATGACTGTATAATATAATGGAGGAAAGAGAAATTAAAAAGCTATAATATAATAAAAGTGCCCATAAACTGTGCTTTAGGAAGTCAGAGATCAGATTTAAAAAACTTGACACTGCAATGAAAAATTTATACTACACAATAATTGATACGTAATCTTTTTTACCAGACAAATGATTTTATTGTAGGTTTCACTGGAGACAATTACAAGTGACAGTTATTGGTTTGGTTTTAGAGCCTGTGCAGTGACAGCACACAGTGGGTGTTCAATTAGCATGTACTAAATTTTGAAAAGAATCCATGAATCATAAACTAGTAATGTAATTCATTTTTGCCTGACATTTACAAAGTGTCCTTTTGCTTTCCTGAGCAGACGCTAAAATGTGTAAAACTGCTTTGGATGGTTATTTAGAGTTCTCTCAACCTATTCTTTTTCTATTTTTAAATATGTAGTAATTTATGTTTTTAAAAAAGAGGATTTTAAATTATTTATAACTTGTCACCCCTTGATTTTTATTTGGTGTAGTTTGTCTAAGTGATAAAAGAGCACATATGTTCATACACATTTTTTATTACTGTTGTTAATAATTTATTGATTTCTTATGGGTGTTAGGCCCTATGCAAAATGCTAATTTGTGTTAACTCAACTAGTTGTAACTCTTGGCAATTACTGTCATTAAGGTTTTACAGATAAGGAAACCAAGGTTTAGAGACATTAACATAACTAAAAGAAAGGATTTAGAATTGGTCTGAGGCTAGCCTGCTCTAACAGAAAAAAATGTGATCTTATTAGTTTGCATTGCCATTTAAAAAACCCAGCATCCAATTTAAACTATGTGTTCTGGGACCCTACACCATATTAAAATGCACTAATCTGATTTGGAATTATAATTAATGTCAGTATTATTTCTTTTTTATCCCCTAAGCACTTTTAAATTATAAAAAGATTTATGACACTTAAATCATTTTATTTTCTTTTAATACTTATTTTAGTTTTGATTTTTACCCTGACCTTATTAGGAAGACGTTGACTCTGTATTTAGGAAAGAAAACAAGATGGAGGTCAGGTTAGATGTCGGAACTCTCACAAGACAGAGGAGTTGTTATCCAGGGTGGAAGAGATCAAGAAGCCTGAAAAAAAAAAAATTAAAAATAATAAAAATAAAATAGAAATAAATAAAACACTGATTCCTGGCAGATGTAACAGTCATTTTGGATTTCTTTTCATGCTATTACCTCATTGGAGAAAAGCTATTCTCTGGCTAGATGGAAACAGATATCAGTCTCTCAAGTAGTTGCTTACAGATAAGGTGAAAGCACTTTCAGACTGCAAAATGCAACTTGCAGAAGGCAAAAAATTTTGCCAAACATGGCCATTTTTACAGTAATTTTTCATTGGTTCAGTCTTGGCTCTTGGCTTTATCTCATCTTAGCCTCCACACATGGCTTCATACTGACATATTTTACTTTTCCAATATTTGAACCCTTGACTTCTATTGATCCTATTCACCTTTCAAATCTCCTCAGGTCTGACTCTTTCTTAGCATACAATTGCTTTTCTGAATGTCAGCAGTTTCTTTGACTTATAAGACAAGTAAAATATTTCTAGCCCAAGATAAAGATCAGATCTGATTTTCAAGAAGCACCTTTGTGAATACATTATTCCATCTTACTTTTTTAAAGGTCCAAGAGAAACTAATGCATTGGGAACATTCTCTTTCGGCCATATTCTGGTTATCCTTTCATCTGCTACTCAAATCTGATTTCTATTCTGGATCTACCAAAACTCTCAACTGAAAACGTTTACTTAATGCACTTGAAACATCTATGAAAAAGAGGAATCTAGTCTAGACTTACATTCATTTCTCTAGATACAAATGAGTTAGATCATTGGTTCTCTGATAAGAACATCACCTGGTGGGCATTAGTATAACCTGGGCATCTTGTTAAATAATAGATTACTACGCTTCACTCCTAGAGTTTCTAGTTTAGTAGATCTGCTGTGGGGCCTGAAGCTGCATTTCAAACAAGTTCCCAGGAGCTATTGATGTTGATGGCCCATGAACCACACTTGGAGAGACTCTTAGAATAATGTATGTAGTGGTCTCATTTTTCTATTTATTAATCCGATGCCAGAAACCCAATCCAAACTGGCTAAAGCAAGAAAAAGAATTTAGTGGGTCATGTAAATGAAATTTTAAGATTTATGGCTTAAGGCATATATCTGGATCTAGAACCTCAGTATATGCTGTGAATAATTAGCTTCTTTCCATTTCTTGGTTCCTTAGGGCTGTTTTCTTTCTCTCTCTCTCTCTCTCTCTCTCTCTCTTGCTCTCGCTCTCTCTCTCTCTCTCTCTCTTTTTTTTTTAGATTAATCCTGTCCAGAGCAAAAATTTGGCCACCAACAGTTTTGGACATATATAAAATTTACCATACAGAGAAGAGAGATTTTCCTTCTCAATACCCTCACCTCAGATCCCAAGGTTTACCTTTACCATACAAACTTAGGTTGCGTGCTCATTCTTAAACCAAATCCTGAGGCTATAGGGATGATATGGTTATACAGGCCTTTTTTAACATGACCACAGGGACCAAAGGAAAGCCAGGGGCAATCAATCGTCAGAAGGTGGAATTGATGTTGCATTCTTGGGCAGGCAAAAATAAAAACTACTCTATCCTAAAAGATGTTGTCAACTGATGGTTGCTGCTGCCAACTCAATATCAACAGGAGTCCCTAATTTGGGGTGCAGTAAGGGGAGGAAGACTTTATTCAGTGCAAAGTGCTTAATTATTGTACAGCTTGGCTATGAAACAGCATAGCTGTGAGACAGTTCAATAGTGATATAGCTCAATTTTAATACAGCTCGGCTATGAAAGGAGCATGAATGTGAACCAGCTGGTTCAAGGCACCTGGGTCGTTTGGGCAAGGCAGCCCTAGTATTACAGCTTCACTTCATTCCCATGAGACAGCTCTAGCTGGGGAAACAATTTGTGATGGGCACTTTCTTGATGGACACTGAAAGTGCACTCTTCTAGCCAGAGGGGAGCTGACTTATATAGTGAGAAGGCCAGGCCCTTGGTTCTTGATTAGTTTGTTCTCACGCAAATAAGGGCTCCAAATCCTTACAGTTTGATTGGTCCAAAAAGTACATTAGTGATTGGTTAGAATGAAGCCACTCTGATTGCTTGGAGAAGATGCTGTTGAGGATATGGCTGTGAAGCTCCTACTGGATGGGGAAAATTTCAGTTCTATTAGTCTAAATATGATCAAAAGAACTGCTTTATAAGGTCCCATTCAGACAGCAGTAGCACAGTGCAGGCAGGCAGTTCAGTGCAGGCTTCTTCCTGAAACATAGCTTGAATAGGGGCCCCTTTTAACAATGGCTGCTAAGCTCTTATAAATTTGAGCTCAACCAGCCACCAGAAGCCCTACTTAACAGGTACATTCATTCTTGGGGTCAACAATTTAAACTGAAGAAAAGGAGAGAATATGAAAGTGATTGCCCATAAAACCTACTATGATGCCAAACATGTAACTACTTAGTATATAGTTGTTAGAAATGTATTTTGACTAGTAAATGATATAAAATGTATATAAAATTTAACTTATTCAAATCACTATTCTTAGATATAGGTAAGGGTCTTGTCCTTAATAAAAATCAAGCTTGGAAAACATAGGTTAAAATTAAATATCTAGCAAATGAAGGTATTATTAATTTTTAAATTTATATCTCTAAAAGTTAAAGTTCTTACTTGAACTTAATACCTGATTTGATGCAAAATAAATAACAAATAGAAAGATAGTAAAAGGAGGAAATATATATATATATTCATATATATCAGAAACACTAAATGTTTCAATCTATAAACAAAACAATAATCATGCAATTGGCATATAATCTATATTCTACATTTAGTCGTGGTAATAAGAAAGTATTTATTTTATATAAAGAATATAATTTCACCAATTTCATCAGTCTTTCACACTGGTGGATCTTAGTCTCTGAAAATTTAGGGGAAATGAAGGAGGGAGAGAAGAAGGGGGGGAGACTTTAATTTATATATTTAATTTATAATTTGGAAATATGGATAAAATTGTGAAGGATCCATGATTGCTCTTAATGATGTTAGTCTGAGATTTCTGAAAGCCTGTCACTGAAAATCCATGTGCACAGGTCTAGTGGAACCAAAATGGCAAGTTAAAGGGGATACATAAAGTGTCAAGCCCAAGAACATGAAACTGCCATCTTCAAGGTAACATTTCCATAACATTTCCACCCCTGACTCATTCTGAACACAGAGGTAGTGTTTAATTTTTATATATATACTATGTATGGTCAGTTGTCTGCCTGGAGCAAGACTAGTGACAGGTGGAGAGAGAGACACTGAGCATGAATTGTGCACTAAAGTATTAGCACTTGAAATATCCTCTTTCTTCCACTAAAGGGGGGAAAAAAAAGAGTGAAAAGTTGCCATCACCAAGGGAATCAGATAAAGGGGCAGGGGAGAAAAATCTGCCAACAGCACACTGACCTGGTTTATTCCTGTAAAAGCATCCAAGCGACAATAGCAAAAAGAAAGGAAAAATAAAATTAAAAAAAAAAAAAAAAAAGAACGGAACCTCAAAACAGCACTCTTTAAGGTTATGTGAATATAAGGAGTTGCAGCTACTTCAAGTTTGCTTTTCTTGTGTCAGTTTCTGATCTCTATCATCAAGGAGAGCAAAAATCTTTTGAAAATATAAAGCAGAGGTAAATTTATCCTTCTAGGTCCTCTTTCCTTCCAGTTTACCATTGCTGTAATTGTTGAGACAGTTGGTCAGTGATCAGAAGAGAATTTGTGTAGAGATCTATTCTGGAACCAAACCCAGGATTTGAGTTTTCTTTAATGAAACTAGCCTGAGAAACACAACACAGAATGAACAGAGATTTAAAAATACAGGGTAACTTTTATAAACATCCCATTTTCTCAGTTGAAATTTGTCTATTTTAAGTGGCTTTAGTTCAGCACCTTGAGTTTTACAAGGAAATAGTGATTCTGCTTATTTTTGATAAAGACGTGGCTACAGAACCTTTCCAATTCATCACGAAGCAGCCTTTCACAATTAAGTGCCTTGCAGTATTCCTCTTCCTTTGAAATCCCTGGTATTGGTTTTTATCAGAATCCATTTGCCTAATTCTTATTTAGCACTTACTATGTTGCTAAAGTCTCAGAATCTTCCAGACTGAAAGAACCATGAATGAGTTTATTGTTCAAATCCAAATGTGCCCAAAGTTTCTTTGTTCTACTTCTACACTGCCCTCATTGTTGCAGCCCAAAATGGCAGCTGTACGGGGCAAGTGGCAAGAAAAAATGTGACAGGCTCTTTCTGAAAATCAAATGGAAAATACTTTCTGTTTAAGGATTAGATAAATATTAAATACATATATTTTACTTCTTCTTATTATTATTTTGTTTTTGTTTTTGTTTTTGGTCTGGCTTTCCTACCAGAGGGAATTTAAACCTTTCCTCTTGTCTCTAAAGGAAGACTTTTAGTAAACAAGATTATCTGATGTGGACATGCCAAGTGTTTAACAGTCCTATTGCTGATCCTATTTCTTTGCTTAGGATGCCCTAGTAGATGAGGCTATGGGCAAGAAAGAATACTGCTAAACTAAGGAATTACTTCTGTTCTACTCAATCTGAGTTTCCATTATCCAACAAACCTATAGGTGGATACACTTGTTAATACACACTTATACACAAACATTTCCAGTGACTTATACTTAAGTTCACTGTTGGCTTTCAAGATTTTCCAGGTGTGGAGGATACTTATAAATTTGGGTTTTAGTAGGCTTATCTTGATTGTCATAATTCAAGTAAATAAAAGTGAAATATGATTGAATCTTTCCAGCTGGGAGAACTACCTGTCAAAACTAAAATGCCTGCATACTGGGAATAGTTCACTGAGAATTCAGCAATCAATAAATATATATTTTAAATGCTTTATGTTAGAAGTAGGAAAGCATTGCTTAAAAACTAAATTTAATAAATATTGTCCAGTATCATTGACTAAAGCCCCACAACTGGTCAAACATTTTTCCATTTCTTTTCTGTCATGACCATTATATTTGACATTGAAGAGCTGTGAATCCCAGCACATCCCGATTGACAGGTATCCATTTAAAACCAGTAACTATCAGTTAAGTTTATGTAGCTGTCTGCCTTATTTAAATATTTTGAATGACTTCTTTTAGCTGACTTAAAAGAAATACTCTTGACAGCACTGTTTTTTCTCACCTTGAAGGATCTTTTAAATAGTAAGCTTATCAAAAGCCCATAGATCCATAACAAGGAAAGTTAAAGAGATCTCAGTTTCCCACCTCATCATCTTACTTGAAATGAAAATATCTGTCTTACTCTCAGCTGACTGTGGGGAAGAAACATTGAAGCCTTAACTCAATATTTAATCAATGATGACCTCTTCCCCTGCCCCCTCTCTTTCTCATATCACTACCCATGTTGCAAATGATAACTCTTAGAACATTACAAAATTATGGAAAAATCCCAAACACTTTAAAAACAAAACAAAACAAAATTAAATGTTTTGCCCTTTTCTTTTTCTTATTAAGTATCTGCAGCAACATATTGTTGTTTGGAGAAAAATCCCAAAGTAAGCTTTCTTCACTTGGAATTTTCATTAAATTTTCTGTGAGAAATAAAGTAGCCTCTTTTCAGAAAAAAATTTAAGAAATCAATAAGACTAATGATTATCATTTTATGAAATTTAATTTTAAGAAATCATTAAATATATTTATGTATGTGACTTATTAACCACGTTGACCCACCCAAATCTCTGGCTGCACATTAAGAATTTGATGAAATTTCTTAACTTTCAGGTATTAAACATCAACACAGGCAACCTTGCTCTGTCCTTGGGTTTGTTTGAGAACAGCCTCTTTCCTTTGAGAGAGCTCTGCACTCCTCTTTGCCTAAGTCATTTCTACACATTCAAAGAACTTTTCTTTTTAGCTCTCCTTGCTCAATTTATAATCATAGTCATTTATTTAATTAATTAATGTTTGTCTTTCCTACAATTTTGTTAGTTCCACATGCCATGTCTTTTTTTGCTTACCTCCTCATTTCTAGTGATGAAACATAGTAGGAAATTAGTAAATATTTGTTGAATGAGTAAATGAGTCATCAAACAGAATTTTTATCAGTATCACAGTTTGTTCTAAAGGAAGGTGGCTTATGATTGCTCTTTTCTCTTTTAATTTAAAAAAGCTTTTCCACATTCTTTAAATAAATTTCCCTTTATTGCGGTAGACCATGTTACATCTTAGGAAGTAAAATCTTCTGAATACAAATGAAACATCTTTGGTTAAAGCCTGATAGTTCCCTGGAATCATCATTCCATATATTTACTCACTCCTAGAGGAATGAACATTGTAGAAGATTGTTTGGAAATTACTTTTAAACAAATATACTACCATGGCATTTTTTACAGTTTTATTCATGTTAAAGAAGAACTCAATTAAATTTAACTGAGACTTTCAGAAGATGAGGTCTCAATTTCTCTACAGAGAATTGATATTACATGTAGAATATTTTGATGTTTCACATACATAATGTTTTCAACAGATGGATTCCCTGTTCTGTGATTTACAAAATGAATACATCTAAGATGAGGGACAGAACTGCAGTAAAGCTGAGTGGTTCAACTGGGACTGTGCCTTCAGAGGAAAAAAAAGTTAGGATTGGAACACAGAGATCCGAAATCAAAATCTAGAAAACTTTTCTTCACACAGCTCTGAATGAATGTATGTTGGAGGTGTTCGCCTGTGTGTATGTGTGAGAAGTTCTTGTTCTTCTAAGATAGGTCAAGAAAAAAGAGCAACAGTGAACCCCATAATTTATTAGTTACCTTTAAAATTATCATGAAAGTAATCCCTCATGTAAATACAACATGAAATAGACATTGTTATGCTGCAGCCATATACAGTTGGAGAAAATAGAGGCCTTAATCTATACCAAAGATAAAAATTAAATCAAAATAATTTAATTAATTACTTTGCTGTGGTTAAATTTTTAAGATTTAATGAAAATCAATCATATTGGATCAAGTTCATTATTTTTCCAGTTTGAATGGAATAAATATATTTGTTCAACAAAAAGTACTCTGGGAAAATAATATCCGGAATCTATGGAATTTAGTTGTAAGCCAAAAGGACTTGTGTGATCTGACACTGTGATTGGTATTTAAGACATCCGTAATGATTCAATTAAATAATGAGAATAATACATTCTCATACATATATAAACAGGAGGTTTTGTTTTATATATATATAATTGGTATGTCATATTTTATCTTGCTATATGGATTTAGAGATAGAAATTACCACCTTTGAAATGTTTCTAAATATTACAGATAGAAGAATGTGCAAAGCAAATGTCCCTGAAGGCCATAAGAGCTTTAAGAAATTCCTCAGACCAAACCATAGAAACCTGAATAGAAATAGGTTGCTGTGAAATTGATGTAATCTAGCCTAGATTTTAGATTAAGTCTCTTTAGTAATAACTGAAGCACCACATAACTCCAAACAAATAGGCATCCTGGTGTTTTCTGTTTTGTATTTTAAAAGCCTTAATTTAATCAACACAGACAATATAGGAGTTTTTTGAACTGTTCAGTTTCCACAAAATAGAAGCCTTACTGCAGGCTGAATGTTTTTTTCCCTTGTTTTCATGTTCTGATAGGTATTAGCCCACAGTTCTACGCATGAGAACATTCTTAACTACAGTTCACTTGAGTGTTCATGTTAATGTGACTTCTCACTCATTAACACCTTGTTAAGTTATCCATGATAAACTCTCTAAATTCTTCTCATAAACGTCATGCAAATTATGTATCACTTCATTTCCCCCTTGTACACTGGCCTTTAGAAGCTTAGGAAATAAATATTGTCTTCATGAATAGTCTTACTATTTTGCATTTAAAGCCACAGTAAAAATTTACTGTCAGAAATTTTAAAGTCAAAATATTTCCTAGGGTGTGTTCATATATAGCAAAGCTCGTTTGTATTTCTCATTGGCTAGCAAATATCTATTGAATTTTTGGAACATTTTTTGTTTTATAAAAGTAATAATGGCTGATATCCTCTTATCATTGCATTTGGTGGATAAAAATGCAATTTGGAAATGAATGATCATTATTAAGGTAATGCTTAAAGAATCTCCTCCATAGCCTCTCCAGTGTGGTCTAGCCTATGCCTGCTAACACTAAACTAGAAGACAATTTTCTTTGTGAATTAAGGCCTTTTCCTTAAAGGCCTTGTCTAAAGGCTGTTATTATTATTATTATTTTTTATTTTTGTTTCTTTGTTTGTTTTTAGCCAACCCTGGGATCTCTAGCTCTACCCTTTAAAAAGAAAAAAAGAAAAAAAAAGGAAGGAAGGATGAAAGAAAGATGCTGAACTGATTTTCTGAGAATCATTGTGCCTTACTGTCTTCAGCCATCTGCATACCTACTCATCTGTCATTGTTCATGCAGATATTAAAAAATACTCAATGCTGATTTTGAACACTAAAAAAAAAAAGAGCAATTGCTGAGAAGTGATAGACTATTGTCCTGATTAGATAATTCATTTAAAAGTCAGTGAAATTTATATTGTCTTTTTAATATAAATATAAAATATGTATGGATTTAAGCAAGCCAAGTTTTATAATTTTGCTCATTTATAATGTTATTTAAACTTTTATCTCCAACAAGTATTCATTTAGAAAAAAATAAAATTAAAGTAGCTTAAAATAAAGAACTAGTTTCTAAAAATGTGGAGATGATGGTTATTAAATCATAACTTTTAAAAATTCTGGAAAAAATTAGATAATTGTAATCAAATATTGCTAATAGTTCCCTAAGTTTTCTATTCTGAGTTAAGCTTCTATGATTTTTAATTTATATAGTGAATCATAGATATCAGTGACACTATTAAGTTATTCTTTCAAAAGAAAAGATTTATCAAGGATATCCTCTATACTAGATGCTGTTCTGGGTGCCTAGTCTAAGGAGCTAAGATGATTATAATAGAGGTGAATGAGTAGTAGGGAAGATATGGAAAAGGTCACCCCAGAAGTGAAATATTTTGACAGTTTTAGGAAGGTCTAAGCAATTTTCAATGCAGAAATTTACCAGTAAAGATGATCTAGATTTTTTTGGCTATCCTTTGACCTGGAATCCATAAACAGGTATAGTATGAGATTTATTAAAGGGCTGAAAACCCATATTAAATTCAAGTAAGTCTACTTTTGGATTGTGTTTAGTCCATTACTCATGCAAAGAATTTTTTTTTTAACTGATAAGGTATTGTGTGTACAATATATGGTACTATCTTGAGAAAGCAACCATACTTTACTCAGCTGTAGTTTTCTCATGTGTAATATTGGGTATATTATATTCACTAAGGTGCAATGTAAGCTGCTATAACAAAGAGATCCATGATTACGGAGGTTAAACATAAATATATTTTCCTTTTATATAACAGTTTTGGGCAGCCAAAGAGATGTCCTCACCTCCATGAAGTCATTCAAGAACCTAGGTTAAAAGTTTCTCAACACGTAATTCCAAGAGTGTTCCAGTCATTATTACTTTCTGACACTGAAAGGAAATGGACAGTGAGTCTGGGGAAAATCTGTTTTAGAAAATACCTGAGAAGTTATGGATAAACTTCTTCTCACACCTATAGGAACTTAGTAGCACGGCCACATTGGGTTGTAAAAGAGATTGGAAAATCTAAATGGCCATGTGCCCGGGAAAAAGAGGGAAGAACATATATGGGGGTACTATCAGCAGTCTTCTATACTAGTATAAAAATGCTCACCTCCAAAAAATGTTGTAAGAAGAAAGCCGCTATACCTGAAGCATTTAGTGCAGTTCTGAATTTATTATAAGGGCTTAATAAATGTAATCTATTATTATTTGTCACCATCATTATTATTAAAATACAGGTACAGAGAAGGTAGAGCATAAGCTGATGAAAATTTGTATTCCATATGAAATCAATAAATGTATTTTTCAGAGTGAGAGAAAAGAGGAGAAACTTGGGAATTATGCATCATCAACATTTACCCTGTTTGTGATAGTTACTTTGCCTATGTATACTGTTAATCGAAATGTTTAAGTGAACACGAATAGTTGGAAATTTGCTAAGTAGCTGATTCCTTTATTTTTAAGTTACCTGAGGGAAAAAATGCCTTGTAAAAAATTTATTTGTAATATTCACAGGAAAATAAGCTCAAAGTCAAATGGAAATTATAAAATTTTCTCACTTTCTTATAGGATCACAAATTGAATATAAACAGTGTTAAAGTTATTATTTTAGCTAGAAGTTCTTCTTTTATTTGGTAAAATATTCATTAGGAATCACCACAAATATTGTTAGTTCACAGTAGAAGAAGTGCAACTAGTTTATGCAATGAATAGGCATAAGGAGTTTGAAATAGCAAGATAACTAAATAAAAGTCATAACTTATTCTGGCAGTAAAAATTCATTATTTAAAAGCTCCTACAAACATAACATTTTATAATAAAACAAATTTAGAAATATATCTTCTGTATCCAAAAACTATCCTGATAGATATTTTAGTTTTTAATTTTAAATTGGACTGACATCTTAGTGGAATTCTTCTTAAAATATTGATGTGGGCAGCTGCTACTAATTTCAAGCATAAATCTAAGAAAAATATACTTTGCATTGTGATTAACTGAAAATCCTTCTCTAGTTAGGATGCTGTCTGTGAGGAAGATGGATTATGCTAGATAAGCCAGGTGTTTGGGCTCATAAAATTGTGAAATTTCTGTTTTGATTGAAGACAAAAGATTGTATCCCTAATTAGTCAGCCACAAAATACGTATTAGAGCAATATAAATTATAATTAAGTCAGTGAAAAAAGATGTTATATACTTCTGTAATTGCACCACAGATTTTAATTCTCTTCCAACTCCTTGAGGAAAAGACAGCTCTTTACTATATAGTGACGAAAACCGTAAACTTGGAGTTAGAAAACAGAGTCAAGCACTAGCTACTCTGACCTTGTTACTTTGGAAAGACAGATTATTCAATTCATTTATTCTAAGGTGTAGGGACTCTATTCTTTAAATTAAACACGAAAGAGAATTAAACAAAAAAAGTTCTTATTTTCCCAGAGAGGGATGGAAGGAAAGAGGGAATAGAGGCAGGCAGTCAGGCGCAGGGGAAAGATTGGGGTAATATAAAACACAAATAAATGCATAATATGAAACTGGTGAAAGTACCAAGAAAAAAATAAATCAGGATGATAGGGGAAGCCAGTAACTGAAAAGGTAACATAATAGAAATGCAGTTTTAGTTAGGATAATTCTAAAAGGCCCCTCTGAGAAGGTGCCAAGTGGGGCCCCTTATTCACTGACCTTCTGGATCTTTTACATGTCTGCGACAAGAGTGCTGAAAGAGGGATTCTATGGCTGAGGAAAGGATTTTAAATTTTATTTGAGTCTCATTTTCCTCATTTGTGAAATGTAAAGTATATCTAATCTACATAACACATGTCGGTAAAAGGGAAAAAGCATGTGGTAATATTTGTAAACACGAAGTACTACCTAAACCTAAGGCACTAAAAATTTGAAAAATCTTTCTTTTTTCTTTGTTTCGCTGTGATTTCAACTGAAAGATATGAATAGTCAAATGGAAGTTCTTTCTTTTTAAAAGAGACCACTTTGTGTGGAAAAAAAAAATATTCAGGAATAGGGATGCATAATGTTATCAAAAAAAAATATATATATATATGTATATCCTCACATATCAATTTAGCATTTATCCCTGTATGCATGTATTGTGAAATTGATAACCTAAGATATTTTTAATCAAATCATTTTCTAACACAAATTCATTATTTTTACTTCATTGTTGTGATTTTAGACTTAAATATTAATAGAAATATTATATATATGATATAATATCATAAATAGAATTATTTTTCTTTCTATTCATGAACTAACATATTTTTGCTAACATATTTTAACACCTCTTCCAAAATTTTACTTGGAAAAGCATAGTTTAAGCTGTAGTACCACCACTTAGGATTATCTGGATATTATTTAGTTAAGATTGAAAAAAAAATTAAAATAACAGCAACAGTGAATGTTAGAGTAACACGGTAGTCATGAGCATCAAACACAGAAGCTCTGGTGCAAGCAGAATCGGTACTGCTTTTCTGTTGCTGGCAAAACGGCAGTGCTTCCTGTACTAAGCTAAGTTACACAACCACAAAACAATAGCTGTAATTTGACAGTTCTCTAGCCCTCCCATTGCCAGTTTTAAATGTCTATGCATTTTTTTTAAGTGGGACGTTGTCATCATATTTATCTCAATTTATTTCAAGTTTCTATAAATGCAAGTAGGTTATATTTCCTGCTTCAGACACTTCTTAAAAATGTCTCTTTTCATAGTCTTTTCTTCTCTTTGTGATTTTTTTTTCTGAAAGTGCTATAAATTGAAAGTATGAACACCCAAAGTTAAAGGTAGCCCATACCACTCCCCTTTCTTTGAAAGAAATGCCCTCTATAGCCTATCGATTCTCAACCCAGTGGCTCATCAATAAATACACTAGGTACGTCGTTGATTGTGAATTGGAATCTCAGGGAAGAATCAACGGCATTATATGCTTTTCTAATTGTTTCAGTGGGTGCTTTATTTATTAGGACAGATTATCTTTCCATAACTTCCATTTAGTAAGATGAATTCATTTAACAGGGAAATAAACCAATCCTTGTATTGGTTATTAAGATGTATTTCCCCCTTCAAAATATACAAAGCCTGCTTGGACTCTAAAAATAATGAATATGGTGTTCAGTTATCCCTTACTCTTTAAAAGAAAATGTATGTTTGTTTTCTTAGTAATCACTGGTGCTTTCAAAAAGTATTTAACTACACTTTACTTTAAAGAAAGCTATGTGACAGAATAATTATCTTTTCGTGTTTACTATACCAGGAGGCAACTATGCCGGAATGTGAGAAGCCCAAAGTAGACTTGGAGTATAAAGACCTGCATATGTCACTCATTATCTGTGTGAACTTGAAGCAGTTTTTTAACTATTCTAATCTTCAGTTTTCCCTTGTATACTGGGCAGAATGGAAGCTAACGTGTGATGAATTAAACAAATTCTGAAAAAGTGCCAAGCATATTGAATGGCCCATTATATGTATTCAAAAAATAGTATTTTCTTTAAAAAGATACAACTAGAATTCCAAATAATATCATCCAAATATATTTATATGGGTCACATGTTTCTGATGCAGTTTAATGTATGACATGATGAACTGGCCCATATTCTAGAATGCTAAATTTGTATCTCCTGAAGAGAATTCACTGTCAACTTTGCTGCATGACCGCACAGGAAAAAACAAATCTCACACATTATTTTAATGGAGACAAATTGATATTAGATATTCTTTCTTAAACTGATGTGAATAATTTTATTTGAATAATTTCGTAATTAAAAAAATCTATATCATTTTTTAAAACTATCGGCTACAAAGTCATTACATGGAATTTGTTGTAATTATTTAGCATAAATTGATCTTTTGCTTTAGTAATAAAATCTTTATGCTAAACAAATAATGTTGACAGTAAAAACCTGAGTTAGTCATTACACCATAGTGAACTATATTTCTGTAAATCTATATCTTAAAGTCTAAAGATCTCCTAATGTTCTATCTTATTTTCAAAATCCATTTTTTCACTTTTTAGGCAAGAGCTATAAAATTTATTTATAAATAATGGACTGTGTTCTTCAAAAGTGATAGCCTAATCTCAATAGCTATGGCCTATCTGATGGACATCTGATTTCAGATGAGTTAAATATCTTCTGTAAAAGTAACTTTATTAAGCTAACATTTAGAGCTAGATGCAGCTCATGTCAAGAGAATTTTCACAGGAGGAAAAGGAAGAGGGTTGGGCTTGAAGGAACTTGGAAACTTCATTTAAGTACTGTACTTTCTGAAGGCAATTAGGACTATATGTTTTAATTTTTAAAGCATATTATAGTTAATAACTTATAACGTTTTTCCCTAAGTATGCTGTTTGATAACCTTCTAAGACTCAATTAATACTTTAAGATTTCCAAGGCTATTTTGAGAAGGGAAAAAGTGTTTTATATAGCCAAAAAAAGTAAGGTATGTTGTATAACATAACTATATTATTACATACTAGTATAAAGAGCTCAAGTAAGTTTTGCTTAGTGAAAATTGACTAGCTAGAATGAAGCTATTTAGACACAGTTTATAAGTTACACTATTGCTTCTTGTCATAATTTAACTGTAAAGCTATAAATAGTGGCAATTGGCATTTTTGACTGAAGATTAATAGCCATTAAATATGTAAATACAGTAAAATATTACACCAGTGCTCATATTAGGCACTTTAATTGCATAGGTAATTAACACTTCTGTTGTTGTTCTTCTTATCGTTTTGTTCCAGTTGAAATGCTTGTTAACAGCCTACACTATAGAAGAAGCAGATAGTATGTCATTACAACCATTGACACAAGGCAGCCTTCAAATGTTATATTAATTAAATTAAAACTTCAAATTACAAATAGACTTCTTACAACTAATGATGAATGACCATCTTCACAAAACATTCAATTTTTTTTCGAGTCACAAGTCCGGCTTCTAATATGTTGTATTAAATCGGAAAGAAATCCATTAACAAAGCTTTTATGTCTGTCTTTCCAAATGGAAAGGGTATTAACATTTTAAGACTTTTTTGCAGACTAAGGGGCTTTTCTTCTCTCTCTAATCACAATGACAAACGATTATGAATTTCTGTCAGCGTAACTAGGAATATCACCCTTCTTAAGTGGCTAGGTTATGCTGCAGTTCTTTAGCAGTCAGTGCAACATTCTAAGTTTGGAAATCAGTATTCTCTTCTAGTTAAGGATAGTGTTCGAGTGTATAGAGATTGTTCAATAAATGGTATTGCTATATCATTATATACTTAGTGGTCCTTGGAAGATGCCCTGAATCTCAACAACCACAAGTGCATTCCATGAACTTCAATTAAACAGGGACTAGGTATAGAGGGAAGCTAATATGCTTAGACATGAGAGAATCCTCATGAGAGCATAACATTTCGATAGAGTTAGAATATTCAGAGATTGCAGCTGAATTCCTTAGGAATTAGCCCTCCAAACAGTCTTGAAAGAAGTTGGTCCGTACAATAGAATGTTACTAATTCTCAAGAAAGAAAATACAGATCAAATTATGTACATTAGCTGATTAGCATGTATTTTGCATTTAAAAACTTACTCTATAACTAGAAAACTATAATATAATTACAGTTTTGCTTGGCAAGGACAGAATATTAATAGGAATTAATTAATATTACAAGTAGGTGTTGAATAATTTCAATGGTTCTTGTGAAGTTAAGGGTACTGTAATATTTTTCAATCAGTAGATATTAATTTACACTTTCACTGTAAACATTTAATGGTATGGGATCAACTTTAATATGTACAAAGTATTTTTGTTGCATACCTTAATAAATGAGTATACATACTTTGGCAACAAAGTATGTCAGAAGTATATTTGAGTTGAACAGATACTCAAATATGTTACTCAGGAAGAAGAGATCTGATATATATCAGGATAGGAAAAAAAAGTTCACTCGAACTTACAAATATTATTTTGTAAGTTTATAAGAATGGTTAAAATGTGAAAAAGTAGTGTTTAAATTAAATTAAAAGATTACATGAATGCCATTGGAGCTTTTATAGGTACTGAGAAGCATGGTTATACTGTGTTGGCATGATAATAGTGAGTTTAAATTATTGATAATAGGGAGAAAGGTGAGAGTAAGAGAGAGAAATAATTTTATTCTTACGCATGATGGTAATTATTCAAAATTGCACCACTAATACAAGTATTTTTAAACTTTTGGTTTAATGCGGCATTGTCAAATAAAACTTTGTTATGAGGGAAGTGTTCTGTCTACACTATCCCATATATTAGCCACTAGACATTTTGGCTATCAATCATTTGAAATGTGCCTATTGAGACTAAAGAAACAAATCTTTCATTTTATTTCACTTTAATTCATTTCAACTTAAATAGCCACATGTGGCTAGGGGCTACCGTATTGGATCATAGGTCCAAGGTGTCTATCCCTAAAGTAGGAATTCATTGTCTTGGATTCCAGAATGTTCATGATACACTGGTGGTAATGGTATGGACAGATTGTTGCTCCAGGGGCACCCATTCTATAGATTCACTGACAACTGTCTTCCATCTTGTAACATTTTGTTTTTGCAAACAAGGTGCAAACAGCTTGGTTACTAACTTTGACTTATTATAGGTTTGTCCCCTGGTTGGAATGCCCATTTTAAAAATATCACTTATTGTGAGTTATTTATAAACATAAGTGATTTCATCAAGTAGTATATAGATATGTGTTTACTGGGGTCATTTCACACAGAGTGAACTTATCCTCTACCTTTAGTGAGATCTAACTATTGAACAAAGCTGTAAATCAATTACATACTAAATAACGACTAACTGAATATATTTGTTAATATTTAATGACTGATGAATATTTTATGTCCTGTGCTAGCCACTAGTGATCCAAAATGATTAAGCATTGCTCCTGCCCTTCAGGAACTTACAGTCTTTAAATGCCTCAGCACTGTAAATAAACCAATTAATTTTACAAGGTAGATTTAATTAATGTGAGGTCTCTAGAGAATTGTCTATAATAAATATGAGTTTGCCAGCAAGCAGAAAGTATTTATAATACAAATCCTTCCTTCGGACATCCTAGTCACCAGGATTATTATTAATTTATTAGATACTCTTTGGAGTTGGCAGAAATTCAACAGCCTAAATTGTTTTTCAAGGTCACTTTTGTAGCTAATGGCCTGATGAAAAAAAAATTCTGATTTCCTATGTACATATAACTCAGTATTAAGATCTACCTGAATACCTAAATATATCGATAAGCATTATATTTTGCTTATTAGTTTTTCCTCTTCTCAAAACTTTCAACGTGGCAAAGTTTGCCTTACAAATTCTCTTTTATTCTCCTTATACCTTTGACATGTTCAGTTCTCCAATTCTGTGTGTGACTTGGAGAAAGAAAAGCAAATGAGTAAGGATCTCAATTTGTACGTATGGTGGAGGGTTAGGGGAAGAGAGAACGTTTTCCTGGCACAATGCAAATCATATGCATGGAAGAAGATGAAATTATGAATAAAGTGGGCATTCTACTATGTGTTATTACTGCAGTTCATGTACAGGTAGAATTTTTATACATAATTGTATTATCATTATTTCAACTATCAATAGTATACAAGGTTTAAATTCAAACTTGAGAATCTGTAGTTCAATTTGAGATTTCTTATGTCACCAAGAATTGGAAGTAAGTCGAATATACCAGAAAGCATTAAAGGAAACTTTTTCAGTTGTTTCCAGCTTTCCAGACTAGAAAATTAAATAAATAAATAAACAAATAAAATGAATTTTTTTTTTCTTTTTGAGATATAAGCCATAATTGTTACTTCTATTTAGATGCATTTATAAATTGGGCATTAAAGCATATCACAGGTGAAGCCAGTCCTTCTTTCACCTACTATCAATAAGGTGCAGAATAGTCTTAGAGATTTAAAAATTGACTTTCAAATTAAAGTAAATAGAATAATAAGCTTCATGACTTTGAAGTATAACTTCTATCTTGTTTTTTATAAAGTTAATAAAATATTTTTCCAATAGGCTAAATTTGTTCTTAATAGTGATACTTCATATATCTGTATAATCTATCTCTCTATTCCTATTTATATATTTCCATGAGAAATAACATTTTCTTTTAAATCAAGTGATTTTGTTAGGTCTCAAGCATGATAGAGTATTTTGATTAAAAAAAGAGGTTAAGATAGAAATATTAATAAAAAAACAAATAGCTAAGACTTGGGAGATTCCCCCAGTTAGTTCAAGGTAACCAGGATATTCAAATATCGGCTTTTTTTGGTGTGTAAAATACAACAAAACTACTTGCATTCTTCTTGGAGAGAATCTAGGCTCATTCTCTTGCTTCTACTTTCCATCAATTTAGAAATGTTTTATTCTGATAGAATATTTGAAAAAAAATCCCCAAATTGATATTTTTCTGTAAAGATAGGAAATATTTTGACATGAACTCCCCAACTAGGCAGATCTACTACTTGACTAGTATAATTAAATCTTACATTTGTTTAGGACATTTTGATATTAAAATTATTTTATATCTGTTATTACATTTAATCTTCACAGGTTAGGCTGTGAAGTTAGGCTGATGTCTGTCTCCGCCCTCACTTTCCCAACATTTAACAGGTGGTAGAATGAGACTAGGTTGTTCAAATGACTTTCTTGGATTCATACAGTTAGAGACTGCCAGAGCCAAGACTTGGCATCTGACTTCAGGTCTGTAGCTATTTCTACCAGACCATAGACCAGAGTATATGCAAATTTTAGGTACAGCCAAAACTTTTCAAAAATTGTATTTTTTTTATGTCGCTGTACAATACTTATTTCTTTTAGATCTTTGTCATGGCTACATTATGAATACATCATATATGATTGCTAATTACCGTACATAGTTTCATTTGTATACAGCAGTTTACCATAAATCTTCAAAGCTAACTTTGCAGAAAGTCTTTTCAAATTACCAGGACTACAACTTCAACAACAATAACAAAAAGTTGCAACTGCCTTCCTCCAATTTAATTTGCATGGATCATTAACTTCAAAGTCGAAAATGACTTAATTATACTGTAGCACTTTAAATATAAGCTAGAATCAATGACAACTTCTTGTTTGGACACTGGAAGCTATTTACAGACTGTTGCATTTTTTCCTATGTACTATATTATGATTTCAGCTCTGAGAGCACTCAGAATTCATAAAGGCAATATTTTATTGATTAATATTGAGTTATACCATATGAACCTACTTTATACCTTGAACTTATCAGACCACCATAAATAAAAATAAATTATATAAATAACAAAATTTATATATTTCCCACACTTCACTAATGTCAAAGAAAATGAAAGTTTCTTTATGAGAAAGGAATATTATTTTGTGGAAAAAGAAAGGAAATAAAGTCCATTATCATTGTGATTGGCCAACTTCGTGAGAAATCATATTTTTAGATTTATTAATAAACATGTTTTTGTTATTTGAAAATGAGAGTGATTTAGAGTGATTGGTTAAATTATTTTACATAAGCATATCATCTGTAAGAGATGGGGAAAAATGATAAAGAGAAGAGCAAACAATATAAAAACCAAAGGATATGTAAAGAAAATAGAGATCCTCAAGCTCCTATTGTTGAAAGGAACTGTGGTGATCATTTTGTTTATGTACAAAAAATAAAGGAATTACATCTGACCATATTTAAGGATGAGACCCCACTACTGGAATTTTTGTAGGAAAAAAAATAAGTTCCTTCTTTCATGACACTACTTATGCTATTGTTATATATATCTAGTTTTTGCAAGTCTTTAATTATGTGGATCAAAAACTACTTTCTTTTGAAATTCTGGAGGAACCACTGACCTAAACCCTCTTCCATTGTGAAGCCTTCATATAATAATAATCTTTCTTCAATAATCCCCTTAACAATAATCTTTCCCTGGCTTCTTTTCTATAGGAAAATCTTTCTCAATTTTTTAACCATTGACTTAAAAGCATAATTCTCAAATTTCATTCACTTTACTTTTCTTCTATGGAATGCAAAATATTTGTTGACATTTTCTAATATGTTATATAGCAATCTAAAGATGTTTCGAAGAAAGGAGTAGCTTTATTTCTCATAGTAATACAAAAACTCAAAATTATATTAAAAATACACATCTATTAAAGCAGCCTAATGCTGAACACTAAAACATATCTTCCATATTTTATTTTTCATTCTAAATTGGAGTTTTATACTTTATATCATTCTTTGTTTACTTTTTTTCTGTCCAATAATTGCAGCTTAAAAATAACTAATTTTAATATCCCAAATATTAGCTATATTCCCCAGCTTTATTTATCTGTGATTTTAAAAATGTGACATCTGAATCCTCATATAAATTGTTGATTAGCATATGTTACACAGAATCCAATCCAGACCTTTCATAACCTTTTATGCTCAAGCATGGATGAACTTCGAGGGCATATGAAAGGTGCAATAGGCCAGACAAAAACAAATACTGTATGATTTTATTTATATGTGGAATCCAAAAAAAAAAGAAAAGAAACAGTCTCATTGATATAGAGAATAGCTTGGTGGTGCCAGAGTAGGGGTAGGGGTGAAAGAAATGTATAAAAGTGATGAAAACATGCAAGCTTCCAGTTAGAAGATGAATAGGTTCTTAGTTTAACAATACCATATTACATATCTGAAATTTCTAAGAGAGTAAATCTCATCACAGGAAAAAACAGTCGTAAGTGTATGAAGTGATCGATATTAACTTCCTGTGTGTGTTTGTGTGCGCGCGCGCATGTGTATCATTATGTTTTACAAGCTAAGCAAACACTGGTATATGTCAAGTATATCTCAATAAAATTAAAAAAATAATAAAACTTTCAATGAATCGTGGAAAAGGGGAAAAAATTCAAGTAGGGTTTGAGAAATAATTACAAAAATACAAAATGTAAAGAACCAGACAGGGGCAATGTTAACAAATAATTGAGATTAGTGTTACAGGAAGGGAGAGATTCTACTCTGATAATTTAGTTTAATAGGCGGTAGACCATAGTGGGTAATTGTGTGAACCCTGAAGGCAAAATGTTCGAGTTTGAATTCTGATGTCACAGAACAATAGCTATGATTTTGTATAAGATATTTAACTCCTGGGTCTCTCCCTGTTTCCTGACCTTTAAAATGTGAATAGTAAGTGTGCCCCAGAAAAATGATCAGAAAGATGAATTAATTCCAAAGGGCTTTAGAATACTATATGATATATGGGAAGCATTCACTGAATGTGAGCTATATCATTGTCAAAGGAAATCATCTCTTCTGCATTAAATAATATATTGTCTTCTCTAGTTTCTCAGACCAACGTAGAGACCTAAAGCCATGTAATAAGACATTGCCAATGGAGAAATCTATAACCACTTTGCTCAGATCCTGAGAATATGCAAGTCTAGACGAAACAGACTGGGTGTTAACATTTGCCTACCAAAGCCAAAGCCAACTTTGTAAAAGCTGAAACTAAATTTTAAGAATATTTACAACAAAAACACATATGATAGAGGTTCTATTCAAAGCCAGATTTGACACAGAAAACATCTGTGGCAGATTTTATTCACATATCCATGGGAAATGGTTAACTTTGGGGTGGTTTGGAAATGCCGTTTCTTTTCACCATGCTTTCCCTGGAATGACTAAAAAAATACGGGCCATTATGTAGTTGCTCTAAGTGCCAACAGCTATTTTACAGGGTGGAGTGTGGGGGTTAGGGACATGATTTTGACTTGTTTTGAAGGACTGAATCTTTGGTAAAATTTATTTTCTTAGCAGTTTCACTGATGTCATAATAGATAGTGAAGGATATAAAGAGACACCATTGTAAAAAGTTATTTTACCAGGTAGGAAACTTGCAAGAGGATTTATATTTCAAAATGACAGTGACCTAAAGCTCACATCAAAAAATGTCTTGAAGAAAAAAGGTCCAAAATTGTAGCATATGAAACTACATTACTCAGAATCTTACCCAACAGAATGATGGATTTTAAACATCTGGGACTTTTATTTCTCAGTAGAACTTTATACACAGAACAAGTTGTTAAAGTGTTATAGGTGAAGACATTAATTTCAGACTAACGAAATCTCCCTTTAAAAAAAAAAAAAAAGAATTACATGTTATTCTACTGTTTCCAGCAGTGTAAGCCACTTAATGGCTGTTTTTCATTAGTCATAAATTATGCCATTAGTTTTTGACACTTTATAGTGTCTTAGCATCAAATACTAATGTCACACAGTTATGTTTGGTTCTACGATATTCACTTTTTTCTGCTTTTTTATGTATGGAGCCAAAAAATTTTAAGCATTTAGGTATGTACTTTTGAAAAGTCATGATAGTAACATAAACTTCTAACAATTCTACATTCTGTTGTACTACTGTATTAGGTTATTTTCACTTTTAGAAACATTTCTTAAAAGAATCAGAATGAATTTACCTCTTAAAAATTAGTTCTTTTTTTATTTTTATAAAAGTTAAAATTTAAGTTAAATACCTTCAAGGTAGAATACCTGTAATTATGCATTGCCAATTTTTAAAAACACTAGTTATCAACTTTTTCTTCTTTAGCGTTTTCTAGTTTGCAGTTTGTGCAGCAGATTTTCACTAGAGCTCAGGCCTAGCAGTCACCTATGTGATTCTTTAAGCATTTTTATAGTAGTTCGGTCTCAAGTAAAAGTAGAGAAGTTGAGCCAAACAGAAATCACACTGCAGTGCTTACTCTTCTGTCATCTCCTCACTTCCTTTTCCTGCACTCATCTCCCTGCCCTCACGTCACACTAATACATGGCTAAAAGAAAAATCTCACACTTCCTTAAATAGTTAGTCTAGGTCATATTTATAGCTTTAAACTAGAATATTAAGTGAATTCAGACTAGTTCCCTCTAACAACTTAATCAAAAATTAAAGGAACAGTTATTACATGCGGTGGTAGGGGTGTAAACAATTGCAGGAGCAGAGTAGAGAAGGTAGATAGTCTAAAGAAGGTATTGGAAACATCTTTGCCAATTTCCCACAGACCCAAACTAGCCATTTAACTTTCCCAGGAGTACATTTTGAGAAATTAAGAGAGGAAATGGAAGTAGGATGCAGAAGGAAAATAAGCAGGGAGATATTATATGCGCATATGTGTGTGTACATTAATTTATGTATACTTATATGTTTATATTATAAATAAGACTTGCAAATAAAATAGAAGTTGCTTTTCTGCCTTAGTATTTCTCAGATCTCAAGTTCTGAATCACAGCTGCTAAGACTGTTCATCCTCGAGTTATCAAATGCAATACATTGAGGTGACTAATACAATTTTAACCAAACTGTCATATCTGACACCATATGATCAGTTCTTCCTTCATACTTTCACACTATCAATTTTCAGTTTCTAACATCAAATAACCAAAATAAACTTTTTGCATAATTTCCTCATGTTTTATATCTGATAGCCTTAATGAAACTCATGATATATTATCTTATTTTTTATTCAACAGTATAAGATTCCTGGGTAATATTTAGAAGATTTTTATCAGAATATGAATACATATGCTGTCCCAAAGACAAAATCTTTCATAAGAATTTGCAGCAGATCAACATTTCCAGAATGTATCACTATATTAATACTAATAAAAAGTTTAAAAGTATGTGCTTCTGGCCTTTCTTAAGAGGGATTTTGTTTAATTTGTATTTTCAACAAAACAAAGTGCTCCATTCGTTTAGACTTTATGTCAGTGAACACATTTCCAGAAAATAGGCACTGGATTTCAAATCCATTTTTGGAGATGTGAGAATATTGCTACTCAAAATGTGGTCTATACAGTAGCAGCACTGGCATCACCTGGCAGCTTAAAGAAATGCAGAATTTCAGCCCCAACCAACATCTATTAAATCGAAACTCGTACTTAAAGAAGATCCCTAGGTGATTCACATGTACGTAAAAGTTTAGGAAGCATTGTCATAGAATGTACAGTATGACTCCAACCAAATGTTTAGTATAAAATATGAGGAAATGTTAATGAGAGCCATAATCCATGAAAATCATATTAGAGTAGCAAAAGAAGATGGAAATCCTTCATACACTTCATACACATATCAAAATGTTGACATTATCCTAGGGTCATTTTTTGCTTTTATGTTCATGGAAGCTTTTAGATATCTATTTTTAAATAAAATACTCTAATAACACACAACATTTTTTGACAACTTAAAGACACCCTTAAAGAAATTGTATGAATTACTCTTTCTATATGAAATACTGTGCTAATTTACTTTAATTGTGGTCATTAATCATCTTCATAAGATAGCACCATAATGAGAATATAGGTGAAATCAAAAGAAAATGCTGCTATAAAGTATTTGTTTATTTTCCCAAACTGACATGTATAGTTTTGCCTATAGCAGAATATTATTTTCTATTTTACCAAGTTATTGTGTGTGTGTGTGTATGTGTATGTGTGTGTGCAGGTGTGTGTGCAGGCGTGTGTGCAAGTCTAATTATCTTTAACTTGAATAATCAGAAAATTTCTTTTGTTGCTGCTCTTTTTTTTTTTTCAATGAGGTTTCAATCCAATTCCACATGGCAAAGGTATTGAACTAAGAAGTAGATTGTTTAGAATTCATTTACAGAATAAATAAATATTAAACTAAAATTAAAACTAAAAAAATAATACTGTGCTTTTGGAATTTTTTTATTTGCACATACTTGTTCAAAATTCTACAGAAAAGAATAATATCAAAGCCATGTTATGAATTTTGGACCACATAAAAACCAGGTCAATTCTGTTACCTGATGCCTGATTTTCCATTCTGAACATTCTGTTGACCTTTTCTTGTTCTCTTCCTTCCTATTTCAGGTCTCGTTGACCATTTTTCTGTTCATTACCATGGGTATAAAGGGTTCGAAAGGGCAGATGCAACAAAAATACATCAGTGGTTTTCTTTGCAAATATATCTGGCAAATACAATTTAGTGGAGGAGGTGAGACTCACTAAAATCTTGCTATAGAATTTACTGCAGAGCAGAATTCAGTGTAAAGTTGACAAGCCTTGGAGTTCCTCAAACAGAACTGAGTGAGGAAGTAAAAAAGCCTAACTGGAATATTAGGTTGATGTATGAGTTTCATTTATTTTTTCATCTTATTCATAGTCCTCAACATGGATAATCAGAATTTTTTTGTTGTTGCTCTTTTGTTTTGCTTTTGTTCCTGAGCCAAGGAAATTTTCAAGAGGGTATTGCAATTTCATGAGTCATCAGAACTATCCAAAAATGTAAGGAATTTCTCTCATATCCAAATAGCATATTACTATTTCATTAATTTCCTTCAGACTGTTCAGATCTTATTTAGAGTAGTTTCATTAACATTATTAGTAATGCTATGGCTCTTTGTGTGTCTATGTGTGTTTTGATCTCGATCTCATTTACTTTTCTGTATTGTCCTTTTACTGGGCATAAACCTCTATATGTAGTATGCTGTGAAAAGAGTAGTTGCTTTATAAAATTTGGGAAAGATGGCTACTGCCAGTATATGATTTCCATGAAGAAAAAGACATTTCTTTTGCTGATTCACTATTCACCAACTACTATTCGTTTCGGAGTTAATTTCACATAAATTGAAGAAATTTAGCTCTGTTTAAAACAGAAGAGCCAAGGTGTCATTTAATGAAGTTAAGTAGTTATATGAGAACACTCAAAGGCTCTATAGTGATACAGCACAGGGTGTTCCAGGGAGAATCTGACTGAGTGTTTAGTGTTGGCACATTGAACTCAAATCAAGCTTGGCGAAGGAATATATATATATATATATACACACATATATATATATATATATATATATATATATATATATATTCCATTGAATCATAAGTGATATCAATTCTTCCTTTTAGGAATTTGTATTGTTTCTGAGATACGAACTTGCCCTGTGTCTATTCTCGCATGAAGAGGATATGTGAGTAGCAGATGTTAGAAGTTAAAATCTGTTACTAAAAAACAGAAAGGCAGATAATTCTACTGTGTAATATTTGAGCCTATGATGTTGGCATCCATCATGCTGGGCTCCAATCTGTGAAGAAAACCAGGCACTGAATTTGTGCCAAGTGGCTGTAGTAGCAGGACTTTACCGGGAAGAGGTAGCAGCCGACATGTGGTCAGTCTGCTTGATCTAGAGGATGCTTTACCAAAGTGGAAGTGAGCCCATGGTGAAAGATTGATTTAAATGATCAGAGGAAGGATTTTCTTGCTATGGTTCTGGTGGTTGATCATTAGGAGATTTGGGCTTTACCTTAATAGTATATACCACTGACAACTTGTTTACATTTCCTGAGGAGAACTAGAGACAGTATAAATGAAAAAGTATTGTCATCAAGGCAAAACCTGCGGGAACCATTTTTATAGTTCAAATTTGCTAAAGATAGGCAATATAAATTTCTTTAAGCACAACCGATTGTAGAAGTCATATTCTGTATAGTGTATTGTATCTCTCGTTAAATATTCGTTTATCACCCATTGATTGTAAAAGCTGTTTAAGTATTGACATATTTGACATATAATGGCTTCACAACTTTGACTTCAAATATGATTTTCTTCCCTTTTTCTCAAGATCCTCCTGTAATCTACCTCAGAAAGAGAGAGAGGAAGAGGGAGAGGGAGAGAGGTGGGGTGGGGGGAAAGGCAGAGACACACAGTTAGACTTGTTTTTTTGTTTGGTACACAGGATTGAGATTATAATACAATATAACATAATAGTAAAGAAATCAGGTTTTGAAGATAGAAGAAACCTGAATTTAAATAATAGCATTACAACTCTGTGATCTTGAAGAAGGTATTTAACCTCTGCAATATACAATTATCTCATCTATGTAATAGCAATTATAATACCTAACTCAGAATGCTTTCCTAAGAATTTTATGTGATAATGGACATTATATACTTAACACAGAGTCTGAAAAATAGAAAGTACTCGATAAACAGCAATTATCCTGTTAATATAATAGTACTTTTACGGAATGCAATAGAGAACTGTTTGTTTTCATTAGAAGTACATCATCAAATTATTTTCAGCATTCACATCATTATGAACGGCATAAAAATTGAATTTTGAAGAATACCTTTCACCAATAAATTTTTAATTTTGGTCCAAAATGCACAATGTATACATTCTACAAATGATTCAAGACCTTTACATTTAAGAATGTCTGTACCAACTTATGTCTTTTAAGTTGGGCTGCAGAACATTCTGTCTTTCTCTGAAGTATAAATTGATTTATATAAGAATCACTACATCTTGCAACATTGTTCTTCCAATGAAAGATGATTAACTACAAATGTACTAACCAGTTCCTCTTACTGTAAAACCATTTGTATGCTAATGAGTCTCTTAAACCATTGTTTGTTTCACATACAGCATAGAATTAATTTTCAAATGTGATGTGGCAATTTAAGTCATATATTTCTTTGTCTCCATTTTTTCTCTTATACATTTATTCTAAGCTAATATCAAGGTGTTTTTTTCCCCTCAAATGGAATAATAAATAAATAACTCCTATTACATAACTTTTATTTTGATAAATGTACCAATAGAATCAGAAAATATCTTTCTACTCATTGTCTACATATATAATAGCCAATCTGTAGTATTTAACCAAGGGTCATAGAAGAAACCTCTCTAAATTAGTTTTCTTCTGAAGTCAGTATGTATAATTTAGTACTCTCTTGAGTGAGCCTTAGAAAATAAAAAACTTATTTTCCAGTTTTTGCAATGTTGTTGTCATCTTGTCTAAATTATACTAAAGAACTAATTGGATGAGAAATGAGGCTTGCCATCCAGTGGCTTTGTTACTTACTGTTTTGGGGAGAAAATTAAATACCATCTTTTAAGGATTTGGGCAATGATTTGTATACTTAGAATTCCTTTGACCTTTGACTATTATCATTTGCCCAACACAATACCAAAACTTTTTTTTCAGTTAATCACCTGACATTAACTTGTTTTTGGTTTTTAGATCTTAACTAGGGAACTGCATCTAACTGTTTATTGTACTAGTATATAGGAGAAGAGATTGGAAAAATAATCCTATTTCTTTATTTCTTAAAACAAACAAACAAACAAACAAAAATCCCTTAAAAGTGGCAATAACAATGCCTCTCTGTTTGGCTCAGAAGCAATTTCTAACACATTTGTAGAACCACAAATGGAATGAATGACTCTCAGCTGTCCTGACATGTGGATAAACCAGTTAGCCGCACCCACTCTTTGTCTCTTTGTTGCAGTAAGACCCCTTTTTTTCAGGAGATGTGTGGATATATCTGATTTTGGCATGTCTTTTCCTGTCAGGTGTCAGCCTTTTAACATGCTTCCTACAAGGGGGTCATCTCTGCTTCAGATAAGGTACGCTTTCCACACTGCCCTGAACTTCAGAACTGTAATAAGGAGCTGTCCCCAGATGACGATAGATGAAGTAATCCCAAAGAATAAAAAAAAAAAAAAAAAAAAAAACAACAACAAAAAAAACGTTGACATTAAAGATGAAACACTTATATTCTATCCTATATTTAGGAAGAAAGATACTTCCAATTGGAATATTATGTCTTCTGCTTCCTTGTTTTATCTGCAAAGTATGTTATCTTACAGATAAATTTTTTAAATAAATGACTAGAATGTGTGTTTTACTGCTTGAAGACTCAGTAGGATTCCTGCAAATTAAAACTAGGCATCATCTTTCTGATTCATTGATTTAACGCATATTGATTCATTTAAAAAGAGTCAAGAGACAACTTTAGGAATCAACAAATTGCCACCATGAAGTGTGACATGCATATCAATGAAATGCCTCTTGCTCTCAAATAAAAGTACCTTTGTCATTTTCACAGAGGTACTAAAATTTCAGTCTTTAGAGTTAATCCATTATTTCTGTAAATAACGTTTAAATGCAAAATACATTATTTGTAAGAGAGAACACCTACTTTATCAAGTTGACTAGCAGAGAGCAGGCCTCTTGAAAAAGGATACAGATGTATTTTAATAGGTGGAAGAAGAGGAAAAGCAATTTCTAGAACTTTGGATAAAGAGAGCAGGATAATCTAGCAATCTAGCATGTGAAGAATAGATATATAAAGAGAGATAAAGGAACATTTAAAACACCCAAATAACACTGATTTTTAAATCAATCAATTTAAGTTTCCTTCTTTTACACTGAGTTTAATAAATGGCAATACTGTAATGGCAGTCAATCATGATATGGTGATTTCATTTATTTTCTTAATTTTTTTTCCCTTAAATGGAAGATTAGAAAGCAAGAAAGACCATTGGCCTGATAAAATTCTCATTTCTAAAGCTATAATTAATAACTACAGTAATTTTTCTATGTTCATATAATAATTTTAATTTGCCAATTTTGACTGTATTCTAAATATTTATAGTTTATAGTTTCAGTCCAGGAGGTTATGACAGCCTATATTTATTAAACATATGTATATTTGCTGTTGACAAACTGATAAAAGTCACTTGATGTGTCCCAAAATTAACAGAAAACATATGCATACACATATGCAAACACACACCCACACACAGAGAGATATAGGTCTCTCTCTTTTAATGTAACAATATTTCCTGATGTGATCCAGAAAGTTTTCACTAAGAGTCTTAACTAACCATCCATTTACTCATACTCATAATAGTAGCCACAACAGTGACTTCAGACATAGCAAAATTGCTTTTATATGACATAATCTTTCTTAGGTTACCAGGCATACTTTTCGTATATTAAATACATAAAGCTCTGTATGTTAGATGTAAAGAATGTTTCTACACCGAGACTTCTGAAGAGCGAGGACTAAAGAAAAAAAAAAAAATTAAACCCTGGAACAAGTTATAAAAGCTGCAGAATCTTCTTCTCCAGCACCTTTAAAAATGGAACAGATGTCAGAGAAGGCTTAAGGGAGGTACAAATGGACATAATCAATCACCTTTACATCTCTCCCCATTCTCGAATCTTCAGAACATCCATTTGAAATATGTAAACAAATAAAGCATTACTGGAATCCATTTTACAAAGGAATTATTTTATTTGAGTGAATTACTATTAGATTGAGTGTACATATATCTTTAGAGGTTATTATTCATATTCCTGATCCTCAAGTATAATCATGTAGATTAACAAATGATATCAATTAATATTTTATTATTTAAAAGTTGAAACTCATAAATTCAATTTCAGTTTTTTTTTTAAATACTATAAATTTCTTTTTTTTTTTACTTAAAATAATCAGGCAAAATAGCTCATATGTGAAAGTAAATTGTGTTTGATTATAGGATCAGGATCTTATGAAATAAAGACAGTTATGGGAATGTTGTATTATGTCTGAAAATGTATTATATAATCCAATATTATGTTTAATATTAATCAGATAAGTGATATTAAATATCTTTATGTTATGTATTACCTTTCTCAAAAAGCATGGAGTAAATAAAGTGGTTCACATTCTTTACAGTTTTCATAAGTGGTACATATTGCTTTAAGTATTTTGTTTCTCAGCTATGAGACTTATAATAGATGTTATGATGCAATGGTTCTATATAATTAATTGCAAAGGAATTACCTCTTCCCTTGAAAAAATGATTGTAATATTTCCAGGAAACTGAATCTGATTGTGTGAGAAAATATTCTTTTTTTAAAATAAAAACATAAATGCAGAAAAGATTAAGCATTTGCAATCAAGTTAATGATGCTACAGAAATCTTAATGTATTACTTAGCTATAATGACACTAAAAATTATTTTTAAATGACTTCAGGAAAGTTAATTTTAAAAGCAGTTGTCAGAAATTCTTAGAAATCATGGGATCTTCAACCTAATAACTATAAACTCTCCACAGGATTCAGTACTCAACTATCTAAATATTGTAAGGTAATCTGGCAGTGGAAATAGCCCATATATAGCTCAGTATTTTAAAAAATCAGTACTAGGCTTTGCTAGAAGCTGACTAGCAAATAATTTTTCAAATTTTAATCAATTCTTAGTCTTTAAAGTGAATAGACAGGCATAATAAAATCCAAATCAAATAAAATCCAAAATGACATAATTTAAAACTCTGAATTTTGATGGTATGCTCTTTAGTGGTAACTTTATATATCAATTTATTTTTACTTTATTTTATAGAAACTAGTAATAAGTTTTTATTTCTACATTTAGTCTTATAAATAGGGGGGAGTAAAATAAAAATAAAGCACTTGTGTATCATCAAATATATGTGAAACTACATATATCAATAGTCAATAAATTGTACACAGATCTTTGTATTGTAAAAAAATTAAAAGTAACATAAACAATGTCTGCATGAGTTTGCAAAACAAAGTGAGATATCTACAAAAAAAAATTTAGATAGTGTTTCTCAAACCAGGTTTCATTTACTCCTTATGATAATCATGAGAAGTGGATATTATTATTATATCTATTTTTCAGATGTGAAAAAAGTCTCAATGGGGTCAAATACTTCAAGTTTAGACAACTAATAAATGGTACATGAAAATTCATTCAGGGATTTGGTCTCTATATTGCATAATCTTTATACTATGTTACACTTTTTCACAAAGAAAATTTGATGAAGAGCCCATAGTTTAGGCTTGCCTATGAATGATTTTGCTAGGTGAAAAAGAGGCTTACTTTCCAGATGATAGTACATACAGAAAAATTCAAAAGAAGTGGGGGAAATGTGATCCATTTTACGGAGGTGAAAATTGTCTCTGAATGAAGTAGAGTATTAAATACTGAAAATATGTTGTAAATAATGCAAATTAAGGTTTAATTAGCTAATGAAATCAGATGAAGGAGTTTGGTTCTGTTGTGGCCAGAAACTAAAATTGATCATGATTTTGAGAGTAGTAGTTTGAGTTAAAGTGGTGTTTGTAATATCTATTCTGAAAATATATTTATGGTGGGAAAAGGTAACTTTTACTACAGGAAAGAAAATAGAAATTGGCCCGGCGTTAAAAAGTACTGAGCATTTTTTCAACAACTGTGTATTGAACATTTATTTCTTTTTAAAACATGACTTTAATATTTATGCAAAGATACATGTTTTTAAACTTTTTAAGAATAAAGCAGTTAATTTTAAGAACTACTTTGTAACTGCTGGTCATATTAGTTCATAGATTTTCAAAGCTAATTTATATACATGTATTTTTAAAACCATGTTAATCTTACAAATATAAGATTCAGTAACTAGAAACTCTCAATGGAAAGAGTTACTCTTTTACTCTTATAAATATAATTTAATTTGTGTATTAGTACTTTAGTTATATATGGAAAAATTCATATTTTTTAAAGATATTGATACTCAACTCACATAGACATGTTACAGTAAAATTAGTTGTTCCTTTGTGGTGACAGGTGTTAAATAAAACAAATAGCCTTTTGTCACAGTAATTGTATAAATATACATGAAAAAATAGAGATACAACACTGCAGCTACATCATAAAAATTTGTTTGCATCCTTCAAACACAAAAGGTTGAAAGCTGTTTATTATCAAACAAAATCACATACACCTATAATTTATTTTTGATAAGGCATTACAAAAACCACTTCTTATTTTGGCAACTCCAGCTTTTTAAAAATTTTCTTTTGTAATTTTTTTTGTTTTGTTTTCTGATTTTATCACATCGCCATCTTCTGCAATTCTCACAATTTTGCATAACCTAGAATATATTAGATTGGCCTTTTTGTTATTGCTATTAGATTGCCTCAACTAAACAGTGAAAGTAAACCGTAAATTTTTGAGCTTTTCTTTTTTTTTCTTTTGGATCTCGAAACAGAAAAGAAAGTTATGGTATACAAGTTTTTACCGAAAGGCAACTCCCCTTCTTGGAACATTCTTTATTTAACTATGATACCAGCAAATACTTATTTGGTGCTTGCCTGAAATATGCTAAGAGCTTTTAATATAATCCTTACAACAACCTGGTGAAACCAGAGAAGGTACATAACTTGCCCAAGTTACTCAGTTTATAAGTGATAGAATTATATAAATATACATGAAAAATACAGAAATGCATGGCTCCAGAGTCTGTTAACTATTTCATTACACTGCGTTTATTTATGTGATTAACACATGAATTCCTCCTCTGAGCCTTCATCTCACGGTGCTCAATGCATTGCTATCAATAACTTTCAACATTCACAGCAACCCTACAAATTTGACTCAGTTGATAATTCCATTTACGGATGAAAAAACTAATGCTTAGTTGATTAAATTAATGTCCCATGGATTTCGATAGAACCATGATTAAAACCTAAATGTGTCTGACTATGGAATCTGGGCTGTTGGGATAATCAATGTCAGGCCGATGCATAATTGTGGTCATATTGGTATGACTGCTACTTGGATTTGAGAGAGCATGGCAAGATTAAGAATATGGGGAATTTGGAGACTGCCTATAAAAGTAAAAATAGGATTCGGGATTCAGTTATAACAATGTAACCGAAATTGACATACAACAATATATAATTTGGATATTTGATGAAGATTTGGAGTAGGTGAACTTTGAGAAAAGACTATACTCTGACTTAAGTATATTTTAAAAACACAAAAGGGTTGTTATATAGAGTTACCACCAGAAGGTAAATTCAACTAGCATGCCTCATTCATTATCACCTTCCCATTCTTTAGAAATTTCTGTTATATTAGAGTTGCACAGTAAAAGTTTTTGTTTGTTTGTTTGTTTATAAAAGAAGCCAAATATAAATAAGTATGCAACGAGTTAGTCTTTATATTTCTAAAGAATAGATTAAAAATAAAATAAATTTTAGGTTGTCCTGACTTCATTTAAATTCCACTAAAACATTGTTCATGTTACCTGATATAATTCTAAAAAGAATCCCTCCAAGAAGTTGTCATTATCCATATTTCACAGTTGAGGAAATTGAAATTTATAGGGTTTAAGTACCATTCCACTTATCTAAGAATAAGAGATTGAACAGTGACTCAAACCAAACCACAGATTTTTAATCTATGCTATTTTTAAGTATAGAAAAGAATAGTTGTGTTTTTAATGACTTACTTGAAAAAATACACAATATTCTAATTTCTGTGCAGCTTTTTAAAATTAAGTTTTTAATTATATAGGCTAATTTTGTTGTCTCAGAATCAGAGCTGCCTTCTGGTAGTATTTTCTAAAATTTCGTAAATTAATTCTAGTAAATTTTTGTCATAACACTGTCAATAATAAAAAAGCGAAGCTAACCCGTATCATTCTGTTTCCTTTTACATTTTTTTTCAGGTCCTGAGGAGGTAGAAATCAAGTGTCCCTTGAATCACATCACTTGCCTTGGTACCAACAAATGTGTTCATCTATCCCAACTGTGCAATGGCGTCTTGGACTGCTCAGATGGGTATGATGAAGGAGTACATTGTCGGGGTGAGTCTGATTGTATAACAATGCAACTAAAGTATTAAATTTTTCACAGTTCAAATGAAAATTCAAAGAGAACCTATAACCTGCCTTTTCTTTCAACCATAACCATATCAGTTATTGAGAAAGCACAAATTTTATTGCCAAAGACACTCAATATGCATTTCAAAGCTGCAACTATTGTGCTTTATTGAAAAATTCTGTTAGAGAAAGAAATACATGTGAACTTTGAAGTTGAGTTCTTAAACAATTATATATTCTGTAGAAAAGATGCTTTTGAACAAAGGACAAATGAGAAACCTCTGTCACAGTAAACTGATACCATATAGTGTTATATGTTTGTTTCTCTGAACCTTTGTTTAAACAAAGATTATTTGAAGTAAAACCTCTACAACGAATATTTTACTAGGATGTAGTCATAGGAAAATTTTCCCAAATATTATTTCCATGAAGTTATATTAACTTTCTTTTAAATTTATTTCTTTTTAAAAACAAAAATCTAAATTTTACAGTGGTCAAGACTGTACCTATATATTGATGATAGGTTTCAAGAAATAATAAAACTGTCAAAGTCAGTGAAAAGTTCATTGCAGCTGGCACATTTTAATAGCATTGGTTAAGGAAGGTGAATAAAATGTGAGATAAATTTTTTAAAAAAACAGTAAAAGATTAAGATGAGATCTGGAAACTGAATCAAGGTATTGGTCAAGTTAACTAAGCCATTAGCAGAAGTCACAAAAGAAACTACTGAGCTACAAGTCTCTAACTGAGATTCTCTCTGGCTGAGTGTAACACAAAAGATATTGAAGATGATATCAGCAAGAACCCATTCTTTATTTTGGGGTCAGTAAGACAATAAGAATCAAAGATACTGTAGAAAACTGGAGATGCAGGTCTATTCTGTGGACAGATTCACACAAACTACTTGCTGCCATGTGGAAAAAGGCCCTAGGTCATCAAAAGTTCCAGTTTTTCAGCAGGAACTCCATATCTGTATGTGTTTAAAGTGTTCGAAGTCAGCTACTGCTTTCTACAACATTGTACTGTCCACGATGTATAGGACAAACAAAAAAACCTGACAGGGCTTACTGGCTGCCAGTCCCCCAACTCTGGGCTAAAGTAAACTGAATTCAAGATCAGAGAGGGAGAGGTATATTGAAAAAAAGAGTAAATCTTAGAAAGGCAATCTTTTCTAAGAATGTCGAGAGAACATAGATCAACTGGGTCACGAGGCCTTTCCCCTCTTTCTGAAGGGATGTCCAATTACTCTGACTCAGTGGACATATTCAGACTGAGAAGATAAAGGTCTTTCTTCTTTGGCCGAGTTTTCTTTCTTAGCCTTCAACTCTGACAGGGTCACGTAAGGAGCAGTGGATTCTCAGTTTCAGTTATGAACACATGTATTTTTATTTAAAGGCTGTGCAACATTTATTATTTTTTATAATTATATATTAATAAGAATGATATTAACAGCAATTATAGCACTGAATTATAAAGTGATAGCCATTAAAATGTTTAATTTTCTTTTCAGAAATTAATTGTATTTTTTAGAGCCTAATTCTATCTACTTTAGTTATAATTCTGGCTTTATATTACATTAAAAAAAATCAGATAGACATGTGCAACTAAGCTTCTAAAAGAGCGAAATCACCACATTACCAAATACTCCCTTAGAGGTGATTACACAGATTTGAATATCTTAAACATTTTTTGGTATCATATATCACATGAAAATGTATTTCATTTCCTTAATCAAATTTACAATTGTGCTCTAGATAAAAAATGTTAATGGTTAAACGGGATTCAGCTAAAAACATCAATTATTTGAATGTCAAATTTATCTTGATTTTCAAAAAAATCAACATATATTTCAGACTGTGATAGTTCCAATTTATGTTTTTTAATTATTTCAAGTTTCATTTCTTTATCACAAGTGGCAACCTTTTTGTTGCTCTTGATTTATCAATAGGAAGCTGATTGTACCATGTTGGCCTTTTAAATATTTCTAGATTTCACCAAAAAAAAATGTGTTTCAAAAACCTAAGTAATTCGTTATGACCTCTGGTGGACTTACAAATAACAAGAAGTATATTTGGATTTCTACTTGCCATTTACCTTAGTAGAGGGTTTTTTACCTAATTCTCTGGGCTTATACAACTACATAGAGTTGAGGATCTCTATGGTAGTATCCTCAGATAGAGTGGTAGGATCAAGGTGACTGAAAAGGTATAGTCCTACCAGAGTCAGTAGTTTAATTAAGTATTTCTATATTGAGAAAATAAAGTGAATAATTTGTTTGTCTTTGTGGCCTAGTAGAATGCCCTGACACATAGATAAAAAACAAATCTTTTAGGCAATACCAGATTTATCACATGTATATGATTTGTATTTAAATGAGATAGGACTATAGACAAAAGCGTGTCATAAGAACTGAGTCTACAGTTCCACCTTAAATTTTGGTCCCAATTTTGGGTCACACCTAATGAAAAATGTTTTATGAAGAGTCAATTAAGCATCAGCCTATCAAGTCTCTAAGGAACTTTCTTATTGACTATAAAAATATAATAAAGAAAATAAATTTATTCAAACATTGCATTAATCTTTAGAAATGCTTTTCCTTTGCAGAATAGTTCTGTCTAAATCACTTATCTTTCTATTGTTTTCTTTTCGTTGTGTGCTGAGCATAACACTAATTTGTGTAATTATACATAAAGCCTAAGATACGATACAAAGATGGATATGTTTTTTCTAATAAAAGATCCATATCTGGTGGTATACTTCTATCATTTATGAAAATTAATATGGAAAAAAGTTTAACATTTTTAAGATGATAGTCTAGTCTTTGAAGTGCTTTTGTATCAACTGAAGTGTTTTCTGAATGTTTCCTAGAAAAAATCAATTTCTCCTTGGTGAGGGTAATGAAAAGATATCTATTATTAATGATTTTCTATAACACTGATATTTTAATCTCCATAATTTAGCTACATTTGAAAAAAGAAAAATTGATTTTTGTATATGAGTATACTCATATATGGGAATGTGCTTATAAAATGTTTACAATAAGATTGTTCAAAATTACTGCATTACATTTAGAAAATTGTATCTCTTCCTACACAGTATTTCATATTTGTGATAATATCACTATATCTAAATTTCATGAGCAATAAAAACACATTCTATACAGTACAAGCCTTGGCTCTTAACACAGAATATTTCCACAAAAATCTTCACAACCATGCAAAGAATGTTGGAAGAAGCGAGTAAATTCAACCAAGATTGACTGCAATATATCAAAACGCTATTTTAAAATTTTACATTCTTAAGGAAATTTATTATATTAATATTTAAAGTGGCTATGCACAAGAGAAACCTTTTTATTCACAATTCTCATTAGATTACATTTGCTGTAGAAAATGATCTTACAAGGGAATAGCAGTCTCTGTGGCACTCTCTGCTCTGCTGTTTGGGAGTGTAAATTGGTATAGGCACCATGGGAAATCGGAATGGAGTTTCCTCAAAAAATTAAAAATGGGATTACCATATGACCCAGCAATACCTCCTCTGGGTATCTACCCAAAAAAATCTGAAAACATTTATTTCTAAAGATATATGCCTCTCAATGTTCATTTCAGCATTATTCACCATGGCCGAGGCATGAAAACAATTGAAGTGTTCTTTGATGGATGACTGAATAAAGAAGATGTGGTACCTATATACAACGGAATATTACTCAGCAATAAGAAGAGATGAAATACTGACATTTGCAACAATATGAATTGATCTTAAGATAATTATGCTAGGTCAGACATAAAAAGTTCAGAACCATATGATTTCACTTATACATGGTATATAAAACTGAAAGCAACAAATGAACAAAACAAACAAACAAACAAACTAAAAATTATAGACACAGACAGCAATCTATTTGATTACCAGAAGGTAAAGGGGGAAAGAGGTAGGTAGATAAGGGTAGAAGGGGTCAAATACATGGTGACAGAAGGAAATTTGACTTTGGCTGTTGACACGCAATACAATAAACAGATGATGTGTTGTTGAATTGTACACTTGAAACAGATATAATTTTATTAACCAATGCTATCCCAATAAATTTAATTAAAAAAAAACTAAATGCAAAAATATATATATTGAGACTCTTCAGGTCACTGCAAAAAGGGTTTCTATCTTCTGTATATCTAGTGATTATGTAATCTTATGTGATTGTTTTACAGTGAATATACCAATGTCCTTTTGGATATAAGGGTATAAAGTGTCTGAAGAGTTTACTAAAACTGATTAGGGAATGAAACTCTTTGATATCTGATAAGCTCACCACCCAAACATACAAATATGTATGTAAAAGCACACATACTATTTTTTTATGATTTCTTTTCTATTCTGAACCTTTTAATACATAATTCTGAGTATATAATATATTTGCATATTTGATTAGAAAAATAGGGTTCTAATATATATGCTCTAACTCCTTGAAATAATGCATATTAAGATTTTTTTAAACTCCATTTGATTATTTTACTTTACATGCTAGTTGGAATATAATTTTTCTAATGTGTGCAATTACAGTTTTCTCCAACCATCAAAATCTATTCTAATGTATTTATTTTATATTCCAGTAATTGTAATGTATTTATTCTAATATATGCATTTTAGATACCAAATTGTTGTTTCTTCTTTTATATTATTATTCATAAAACTAAAGGCATATGAGAAAGTGCTGAAAAATCCTAGAGGTAATTTGCCAATTAGAGGTTTTCTCAAAAATCAACCAAGGTAAATGGCAACCTTTGTTACTTTAGCAATTTACCATAGGAAAATTAGTAATCCTTAAAACTTCTTACTTAAGCCTCATGTGTTTTAAATATTTCAAAAACTAATTAATCTATATCAATTAAATAGATTTAATTAACTGTTTTGAGAAAATTAAATTTAATGAAAGCATTAGGAATTCTTAGCTCAAATATCCACAGCTCCATTTTTTAATTTTTCCAGAAAGGAAATACTTTATCTTGTGGTGGCTTTTTGTTAGTTGTTACAACACTGACTTCAGAGTGGGATAACATTAACTTACAGCTACTTCAAAGGAAGGAAGGAAAGAAAGAAGTTGGTGAAGCAGGGAAATGAATTTGAAGCTCTTTGTGGTTTTTACTTTCACTTTACTGTATCGGTGGATCTTTTCCTATTCCCATTTAAAAAATTCATATTGAAAAATATTGCCCATCTCTTTATAAATTAAAATGAGCATATCATGCTAGAAAAGGGCATTTCAGCACATAAAATCCAAGACCTCAGGTATGGAGGAGATGCAACAATTTCACGCAATATTATAGAAAGTCTATCAGCAACATAAAGTTTAAAGTGAATGGAGGGAAACTTCACCTGTGTGTAGTTTGAAACAAGTCATTTGAAACATCACTAAGCCTAGAGCTAGAAAACGAATAACTAGAATTAGCCAGGAGGACCCGGGTTTGTATGCTGAGACTACTTTTGATTGCTAAAGCTCCTGCAACTTAAGAGATCTCACTATACTCTTTACTTTGTATTAAGTAGTGCTTAGGTAATCAGATAGTCTCAGATCTATCTCAACTGTAAGAATTTTCTCTCAGAGAAGGTAGTATAAGTATTGAAGTTAGTTTAGTGAAAAGCTATGAGCTCTAACACTGGTTGATATCAGGGACAAATTAATACTTCTCAGAAGAAAAGTCACAACTCCTAGAAAGAATAGATCTTCTATAACTGTGTCATCTCTGCAAAGCTATTGCAAATATTATTTATGGTGACAAATGACACCTATATGGAATTAAGGTAGTATAACTCTTGAAGACTATACTATATACTATATACATGCATAGGTACACACATGCATATATATATATATTCATTTTTCAATCTTAAGTTTTATAAATTCTATTTAGTTAGAAATTTACTGTTACACAGATATCTGACACTGATCTGTCAGATGTAATTTCTAAACTAATCCTGCTAAAGAGATTTGTATTTTAAGTTCAGCAGTCTGAGTATGTTGACTTCTAGAGACCAATAACTAGCTAACTAAATACCATTGGAGAAAGGATGACAAAAGTAATTTGGTTCTATTTCATAGCTCAGCAGTTGAAGGATAATCTAAAGTAGTTTACTGTTTATTGGAAGGAAATATTTTTTTAGAGATCTATATGTTTGATTAGTGTTATTGTGATATTAATTAGTATTCTCCAACCCCTAACAGAATTATTTTTAAAAATAACTACTGAAACAAAAAATTTTTATAAACATAAATCTATGGCATATAGACATACTAATAGCTTTAAGATGATCAAATATTGAAGGATCTAACTGTTTAAAAAAGAGATGTTCTTCATTAAAACTCTATCTTATATTGTGTCTCTTTTTACAGTAAACAATAATTTTAAACTAACACTATTTCCATATTTTTTAATCTAATTTTTTTTTGTGATTAGAATCCTGGTGCAGTATGGACCTTCATTATTGTTGAATTAACTTTCAGGTGATTTTGATCTTAAATAGATGCAAGTCAAAAACATGGATCTAAAATTTGCACCCAAAGGAATTTTTGTTCTGTTTATCTAAAACCTGGAGAAGAAATAGTAATTGCTTTAATATAGAACTTTACTTTTTGGTTTAAACAACTCTTATTATGACTGTTCCTCAAACACATGAACCTGTAAGACAGAAGGCCTGTGTGAAACCACAAGCCAGAGAACTCAGGTTCCCAAACTCCAGTAATCTCTCCTCTATAGGACTGTTAATAGTTCCACCACTTTTGAAATTTTTAATTTATATCAATATTCATGGACAAGTGCATAAGAAAGCATTGTACCCTCAAGAGAGCTCTGAGTTCTTTGGTAAATTGGAAGCATACAGTCCTAAGTAGAGAGATATGAGTTTGGAGCTGGGGAAAAAAACCTTGGTATTAGACCTTACGGTAGTTACATTAGATGAAGATGCAGTGTGACTCACTTAGAGTGAATTACAAAAAACTGTAAAGCGAAAGTAAAAAATGATAAGTAGAATATATTTGCAATGTAAAGGTGTTATATTGTTCTACTGTTAAGAATATGAAGACTAGAATTGTTGCATACATGTTGTAAGTTATGTGATTTATTCTTAGAAGATAAAGAATGTGCATTATTATAGCCAAAAAACTGAGCTAAATAGTCATCTGTTCTTTCACCTTGATAGGCTCCCCAAATAAAGAATGTTAGATATTATTCTCTAATGTGTATTTGTATACAGTTTATGTAAGTAAAAGTCAAAGTAGATGACATGGGGAATCGTATTAAGTGAATTTCTTCACAGATGAAAGTTAGGAATTTGGAAGGTGCGTTTACTATTTTAAGCAACCAGAATCCCATCTTTGACAAGCTACTAAAATATCACCTATGTTGATGCCTAAGTTTAACTATCTTATACCTTAACTTTGAGAAATATATGACTATTTTAATATTATTAAAAATATGAATTATAACAAACTGTCGCCCAGCTCCCTACTCAGCCTCAAATGTTGATTTAGTATTTGATTTTTGACACAAGCTGCTTGATATTGAACAAGTAAGGAATTAAAGCAAGTAGCTGAGGTTGAATGGAATCCCCAGGAGTCACAGGGAAATGTAGTTTGAGAGCAAGGTTTAAACATTGTGACCTTGAGTTTTCATTCTTCAATTTTGACTAGTAGGCTTTCACATATCAACTAATAAATGTGTATAAAACTGTCATGCTTCAGCAAACCTTTCTTTTTTTAATTTCTTAAAGTTTTTATAAAAGTTTATTTGAGCCAAATTGATGACATATGACAGGGAACAAGATCTCAAATGCTCTTCTGATCCATTCTTAAAGCAGCAAGATAGTTTGTAGAAAATGAACTGAAAAACATTTTGAGCAACTATATGTTCCCTATCAATTTTATTAATTGCTTGAGCAGGAAAAAAAAATGTATTAAGTGAACAAGTTGAGAAATGATATAACAAGCTTTCAGTACTGAATGTCTCAATCTCACCATTAATTCGACCCCATTGGGGGGGAAAAAAAATAGTGCTTTCATCTGATGAGAGATGTGGAAAGGAAATAGAGAAGTTAATTTTAACTCTTTGAAGTAGATTTGCACAAGTAATAATAGGAAGTTAAAAAAAAACATTTCTGGATTAAACTTTCATAATGGGATCTGGAAAGAATAATGAGAGACTTCTCAAAATCATTCAATGAAGAAGGTTTAAATTTTGAAGGAAAAAATGTAATATTCTAATGAGAAGTAACTATAAATTATTAGAAAGTTTGAGATTTCTTATTCCCGATCTGGAATTTTGTAAATCTTACAGATTCTATATATAGAGAGATTTTTTTTTGAGATTTTTAAATATATTTTGGCCAATGTTTTCAATTCTGAATATCTAATATTTGCAATTACAAAAAAAGAGAAAAACTATTTCTGCTGTTTTTTCTCTGATCCATGGTTGCTACTTATGTAGTAAACCCTATTCCACGGATTCACATGTGTATTAATGCCATCATAACTAAATATCTCAAAGTATTAAATATTCAGAAAAATAAAATAGCTGAGACTAGTGAGTTCCAAGCTTCCTGTAATTAGTCTCCTCTTAACCAAATCAAATGATTTTTTTTTTCCATGGCGAAGATATAGAGAAAGATGCATGTATATTTTATGTTTCCCCAAATCTTTTTACATTTATTTGCATATTTGAGTTTAGACACAAGAAACTCATTAAAAATTAATCTTTTGAGGAAAACAACACCACTCAGATACATTTATATTAACTGAGAATTTGCATCTTAATTCCCCATTAAGTTTGTGATTAAGAGAGAGCATAAAATCAATTTGACCTCTCTATGCCATAAGGAATTGTACAACAAATCCAAACAACCCACTATGGTGTGGAAATCCTAAGATACCAACCAAAGTGGGATCACTCTGCTCAAAGAACTTTTTCTGAGATAGGTCAGTGAGACTGTGAGCCAAGGCTTGAGTGTCAGATACAAGGCACATGGGAAGAACAAACTACAAAGAGCACTTTTCAGTTCTATTAACTGAAATGTGTGTTCTCATTCATACAACAGGTACAAAAACAAGAGTGCCAAGAAAAAAATCTGTACAGTTTAATAAATGGCTCAGAACTAAACTATCTAATATTCTCAGAGCAGAAGCACCACAAACCTGAATCATCTAATTTTGAATTAGGTCAATTGGACATTACATAAGAGTTCTCAAAGAAGTTTAGAGATAAATAATGATGGATCTAAAATATTTTGAAAGTATTTACTTTTTATTATTTTTAAATATTTTTTATTTTTTAATAACAGTTGGCATACAAATATTACGTTAGTTTCAGATATACAATATAGTGATTAGACATTTATATAACTTATGAAGTGACCATGCTGATAAATCTAGTTCCCATTTGACACTATATATAGTTATTACAATATTGTTGACTATACTTTCTATGCTATACTTTATTTCTTCATGAAGATTTTGTAACTACTAATTTGTACTCCTTAATCCCTTTCCCTCTTTTACTCATACCCCTAAACACATCTGGCAACCTTCAAAATGTTCTCTGCGTCTATGAGGGTTTTTTTTTTTTTCATTTGTTTTGTTCTTAAGATTCCACATATAAGTGAAATCATATGACATTTTTCTTTCTCTGTCTGACCTACTCCACTTAGCACAATACTCTCTAGGTTCATCTAGGTTGTTGCAGATGGCCAGATTTCAGTTTTTATGCTTGACTAATATTCCATTTAAAATACTCTTTAAGTAATTTATACAGCATATATAAATATTATATATGAATTATATATAAATTCTATTGTATGTAAATGTATATATAGATATCTATGTGTGTGTATGAGCATATATCCTATTATATTTTCCTAATCTATATCTGTTGGATATCTAGCTAAAATGATTATTTTAGGGAATTAAAAAAATGCTTATATTTTTACACCTTTCACCTGTGTTTTGGTTCATTTGTTCCTGTTTTCAAAACCAGTGTAGGTGGTGTTTCTTCTAGTCATGTTCTTACTTTGAGTGCCATGTCCTCCTCCCAGACAGATGAATTCCAGTTCCTTTTCAGTAAGTCAGGCTTGCATTCTACCCATCTAAACTAATTACACAAAACAAAATGTGTATAAGTGGGAGAAATACGCTTGAGGTCAAAGCCTAGTAATCTTATCTAACACAGTAAAACTTACCTTTTGAGGTAAACTTTCAATGCAAATGTGTGTTGGTTTAATTTGTTATTTTTATTCTCATATATACATACCCCTAAAAGGTTGGAAACATCTAAAAAAATATTTACACTTAACTTCTACCTCAATCACTTCACTACTAGGACTCAATCAACTGGGCAGAAAGACAAACACAGAAAATAGAGTAATACAGTGCAAAAATGCACGGGTCTCTTGCAGAGTAATGGGATAAAGCATACTACACTGAATGGTGGGATTATTGGCCTCAATGTGCTCTATGTCAAGAAGATTCACTCTTGCACAAAATCTTTTTTCCTGAAGTGATGTGTTCTTTTTAGTTTTGTTTCTTCTTATTTACCAGAAATATCTGCAATATGCAGAAAGAAAGTAAAGGTCTCCTCAATGATTATATCTATAAATAGAGAAGCAGTAATAACTTTCCCACAGTATAAAAGGGAATTTTAGAATAATAGGGCCAGAGGGGACTTTCAGAGGTTATCAAGTCCATCCATCTGCCTTTAGGCTGGAATGAACCCAAACTTACCTAAACAGATTGCTATCTAACCACTTTGGAAGGCCTCCAGGGAGAAAAATTCTAACCATTCTTAGTAAGGCAGTCAATGGTTAGCAATTTGCATTCTGAGCAAGTGCTTGCATATTGTGTTATAAAATTCTCCATGCCCTGTCGATTATTTGCATTTTCCTAGCCAACAGATTCTATATTCCCGTAGTATAATCAATTTTTCTTGAGATAGTCTTCAATTTTCAATCTCTGAAGTTATAAACCAATACTCCCAACTTAACAAAATGCAGTGTAAGTGTTAAACTAGTATCCACTGTAATCAACTGTCATAGCTCCCAACACCTATGATTCCTCTTTACATATTTTCTTACACCTTAGCATTGCCTTGTTCATGTATATTGTATGAATTAGGAATTGTCTTTGTCTTTAAATAACAGATATTTAAAAGACTTTTTAAAAATATGGAAGTTTATTTTTCCTTCATGTTAAAAAAAATGTCCATAGATAAATAAATATTCCAAATCAGGCAAGATAATTTCATGATGTGATATGTATTCAAGACTCTTATATTCCATTCTGCCGTTCTTGTCACTTGCTTTGCATCCACTAGGTAGGCTAATTATCACAGATACCCACTGCAGCCCCAGATACCACATCCCCATTCCAGGAGGAAGAAAAAAGAATAAAATACCCCTACCAAGTAAATCAGCCTCCTTGTTAAAGAACTTTCCAGAAGCCTAATCTCAAATATCTATCTTCATTCAATTGGCCAGAATTTAAACACACATCCACCCTTATTTGCATGAGAGGCTGGGGAATATAGTTTTTAACGGTACAAACACTGCTTAAATAAAATCAGACTTGGAAAAAGGGGATAAAGGGTACTTGGTAGAAATTAGAAATTAGTTATGCATGCTTTACCAGAGCAATAAGATAATCAACTATGCACCTGATAGGTGTTACAGTTGTATTATGTTTGATAAACCTTATAGAAAGATTCTGAAGGCTAAAAAGAACTTGTCATTAACTAGATCTATGGCTTTGAAAACAAGTAAAATGAGATATTTGGACAATAAACTAAGACTCCTTCCAGATATAAAGTTTTATAAATTAATGAAAAGATTTAGTACACTTGTGAAGTATAGGCGAAAAGTCAGGTTGTGCTGTAGCAAAGAATTGACAAATATTAAGACCGAATGTCCACAGAGTATAGTTCTTGGGGAGCTAGTAAGGGCTGGCTGCTATCTGGAAAAAAAAAAAAAGAAAAGAAAAGAAAAAAGAGATAAATATGGTTTATAAGAGAAAGACATTTTCTCTCCTTTCCTTCCTCTCTCTTTCTCTCCCCTCTTTTGCTTTTATTTCTTTTTTCACTTTTCTTTCCTATTTTACTTTTTTCTTCCACTACTGTTACCCTCACTCCCTGCTCCATATCTTATATTTTTTTCAGCCTTTACTATTACATTTTTACTTTTTCAAATTCAGGGTAAAACTTGAGACTTTTTAATAACTGTTTGAATTTCAAAATATGTGTTATTTCACATCTGTGGTCCACCAACCCTATTTCATCATTAAATTTTTACTATGAGGTTTGTCATAGTGTATAAATTTCACATTAAATTTCTTTGCTATGTTATTCTTTCTCTGATGGTAAAATTCCTACTGTTTGTTTTACTTTGCCTTCTGAAGACTACCAGCAGTCTCTAACCAATCAAAACTACACATAATATTATATTTTATTGCTGTTGACTTTTGCTTTATTTTGAAGACTCTTTTAATTAGTTTTCCTTTCAATACCAAATCCCATCAGGATTAATTCTGCTACTTCTTACACCCCTAAGTGAATTCATTTTTGTAAATTCCCAATTATGAAAGCCATTTTTACCACATGAGTCCAGAGAGTAAATTGGCATTTTATAGGCACTGAAGCAGATCTTAATAAAACTCACAGTAAAAACATCATATTGAATAGTTTAATATGTTTAATATGTATATGTAATATATATGAAGAAGAGAGAGACTATGTTGCATAGTATCATTTGATACCCATTACAATTAGTTCTAAAATTAAAATCCTGGATGTCTAAGAGAAGAGCAAGATGAAGAATTCTATGTATTGTGCTAAGAGGAATAAAACTTAGAAAGAAAATGTTAGTTATTATACCAAATTCTCACATAACTCACCCACTTTTTCATCTCATTTTTAACAGTGGGTAAATCCACGTTGGTGTGGTGATGTACTTCTATTTGAATAGGTAGGTGATGGGGAAAAGAACCTCTTAGGATGAAACTAAAGTTCTCTTTTACCTAGCCACCATGTGTTAGAAAGATTTTTGTGGGTTAATCAACCAGGACAGTGTGGCTTTTCTGATATTAACAGTTCATGTCTTATGATCCTGGAATTGATATGAATGTTATCAAACTGCAGTCAAAAATACTGCCAAATCAAAATTACTGTATTCTATTTTGTATATGGCACTGAGTTTTAAAGACTCTAAAATCAGAAAAAAAAAATTGAAACACATACAGAAACATGGATTTTTAAATTATTGATATACCATTATCTTCTTTGCTCAACTAGAAATAACTATGGAAGAAAGAAATAGCACTCTTAAAATTTAAGTACAGAGACATCTTTTATTATTTTCAAGTACTATTTTTATTTGTTCTTGGGATAAACTATCCTTGTTGAAATATAAAGTATTTTCTATTTGATTGTTGGAACTTTTGTTCAAAGTTTATTTAGTTTATCAGTATATATTTCTCTTTCTTTTCAATAACTTTTTCTGTTTTTATGTGTCACTTTTTTATTCTGAACATATAATAGTTTTTGTGACAAATATTTCCCAAAGCAAAAATAAATATTTCCAGTATATTAAATTACAATAATGTTTTGCTATTCAGGTACACATGGAATATATAATAATTCTTTTGAAGAGGCAATAAGCATTTAGTTCGGTCAGTGACTGAGTGTGGTGTAAATTTTTTAATGTTTTGTTTTGTATTATAGTCAACCAAAGCACTACATATCTACAAAGGACCAATACTAATCTAGGCAAGAAATGCCCAAAGGCTTTCAGTGTAAGTTTACAAATGTGAAATATTAAAAGGTCATGTATTCATTTTTATGTGGTCACAGAAATTTCACTTACCTACTTCTTACTTAGTACAGCTTGTTATTCAACTCTATTCCAATCTGAATAAAGTCACAATTATAATATTGTGTCAGAAGTTTTTCTAACTCTAAAAAGAAATTACAATATATGCTTATGTCATAGATGTGAATTTCTATGTATGTTTAGAATCATATTTTATGTTCTAATATTTATCAAAACTCAATATTTTAAATTATATTGTTTGCTCACATTTCAATTGGACAAACTTTTTTTTGTTGTTGGCTTTAGACAACTGGTCACTACTAATATAACAAATAAGGCACAAAACAAAACTTTCTGTTTTGATATGTTAGGACTTTATTTGAAAAATATAAGGAAAGGATGGAGTATTTTCCTCTGCTCTTAGTGTATAATGAGAGGAGAATATATTTGAACTAAAATTTAATATGAAGCTATAATTGAACTAATACATTTGACAATCAAATAAATGTTCAGCTTTAGGTAGTATAAGAATTAAATTATAATTATTTTAAAACCTTTGTGGAGGTTTAATTTAGTAATATAGAACAGACAAGTTACCATTAATGCAATCACAATTGATTGAATAGACAAAGAACTACAAATGAAATACTTTTGGACGGATGATCTAGAAAATAAAAGACAGAACATTATATGTCTGAGAGAAGGCTTTGTGGAGGGAAAATGATTTAAACAAACTTACTAAAACAGATTTGAAACCTAATAAATTGGTCTTGGAGGCTACGAAGTTTCACTGAGGTTAACAACCGAAAGGCTGGAAAACTTGTATAAAATGAACATTACACTTTTTGGTGTACATGCAGTAGATTATCCTGGAGTAAGTAAAGAAAAAAATGGTTTTGTAGAGTATAATTTCCCAAGTTGACCCAATGTTAACTATTTTGTATGATGATAAAGAATTATCCAATTCAATATTCTTGTCATCTTTATAGTAAGATGAAGAAAACTGTCTTAACTTAAAAGGAATGTCACGTGTGGGAAAGGTAGGATTATGCCTTCCAAAAGAATGGGGGCATAGAAGAAATATATTATTTGAAAATACTTATTTTAAAGCATGCTCCAAGACTGTTTCTTGGGTCAGTTATCACTTAAGGTAGCTTCCTTCCTGGCCTTTAGTGTTTCAGAGATTTGTTTTCTTTAGAGTTGCGTATTTATGCTAGTTTCTTATTCTTCATATAATCAGTCCTCAGAAATGTGGTTGCTTCGTTCATTCTTTTATTTTCCTACTGGATAAATATTTGCTCAGAATCCAATATAGGCTAGTCACTGTGCTGAGCTCTGAGGATGTGCTGATGGTTTTTATGCTTAAGGGTTTCCCATCATTGTATGTGTATACAACACATTAGCGGATGATTGTAAACCCAAGTAGTTAGAGCACTGGTAGGAATGCATGATTGCCTTTAGAGAAGACACAGACCTGAAGCTTAAGTTATCTAGAAGAATATTGCCATGTATCAATTATATCTATCTCTCACTCAGGGGGAACCTGGCTATAACAAACTGAATTTTACTTTGAATCACATTTATTTTTAATCTTTAGGTGTGAAATAATCAAGAAATTCATTGAAAAGTTTTCCAAGTTGTAATTTTTAGTTTAATAATTTGTAGATGACCATAATACCTTCAAATGTCATTTTTTTTTTTTAATTAGGATTTATTGGTTCAGGAGACTTCATTTTGGGCTTTGCCCACTGATCCTATTGACTTCACAATTAATCCTCACTATTCTAAATCCAGGGGGAATAGAGCTAATTTTTGCCAATATTTCCAATCAATGTCATGGGCATAAACTTCTGTAGCTCCTTTCCTGTGCCTCCCATAACACTCATTAAGAATTAAGTAGAAATGCCAGAAATCCACTGCTCTCTATCTCTCATTTCTGTCTTAAATCCACCAGTATTTAATGCTGATGTCTATTATGATTTCTTTTCCCTCATTTGAATTCTTCACCACAGAACTATAATCATCTTATTTTGTCTTCATTTCTCAGTCTTCCTCTGTGCCCTCTGTAACTCACAGCCTACTATCTAAAAAACTCCCTACATACTTGAGCTAATCTCTCAAAGATCACATCAGCTTCTTGGTAAAACAACAACAACAACAACAACAACAACAACAACAACAAACAACAACCACCACCACCACCTGTCTTCCCTGATTCCTCTGAAGAGCTCTCAACTGTTTTCTGCAGTGATTCTCCTATCACTGTACCTAAAGTTGGGGTAATTCGCCTCTCTTCTCCTTATTACAGCAGAGATCATTTTCTCTCCTAGTTAAATCCAACTTTCCACTTACTCTGTCCTCTACCTGTGTAACTGAACCTGGCTGGATAAAAGCAAATAAACATGCTGAGTGGTTTTACTTTCACTTCATGAGCAAAAACCTCAATTTCATCTGTAGTTATCAGCCAATCATTTTATACATTTCCAGTTAATTTATTGTTCTCAAAGTCTATTTCATATCTTATCACTTCTTAAACCCATATTTTCTTACTGTTCTCACTCTCATTCTCATTTAATTTTACTTCCCACATGAAGAAGAAAACTGAAGCAACCAAAAAATGTGCACTGACTTGCATCATTATATATACCTATTTTTTGGCATCTACACTTACACACTCTACCTTCTGACCTATTACTCTAAATGACCTAACTACAGTGTTACCTGAAGCCAAGACTAGATCTCATCTGTTCTGAACTAATCAAACACATAGCTCCAGCTCTCCCTTTCTCTCCAACAATATTAATTTCTTACTTTTACTGGGTCATTTTTCATAAACATGCAATCACATTATATATTTCATCTTAAAATATGTATGCACTTTTTCTTGATTCTGCATCTCCTGCCATCTACAGTACAGATTTTTTTTTTTGCTTCTCTTGTATTTATTTTCTCCATTTCTCCTATTCTCATTCTTTATTAAACTTACTGCAGTAAGGCTCTCACTTCCACCACTCCACTGTAGCTGCTCTAATCAAAGTCACCAATAGCATTTGTAATGGTATACCCACTGCTCAGTTTAAAACAGTTTCTCTTCATTTCTCTATCAGTAATTTTTGACATAGTTGATTACTTCCTCCTTTTTATTAAATATTTTTCACTTGTCTTTTAGGACACCACCACACACTGCTGACATTCTTCTTAGCTCACTAGTTGCTCCTTTTCTATTTCGCTACTCCTCTTTAAGCAGCCTCAGATCATGGCTGCCTTCTCTTTACTTAATTTACTTCCTCAATGATCTCGTTTAGCCTTGCAGCTTTTAATATCATCTATGTGACAGTGACTCCCAATTTTTTTCCAGTCCAGACTACTCCCTAAATCTAGATTTAAACATTCAACTCTTCAACATCTCCATTTGGGTTTCTAGTAGATATCTCAAACTCATATGCCCTAGATCCTTTCCACTTCTCAGAACTATTATACCTACAACTCTTTTTTCTTCCTCAGTAATGATGAGATGATGAGTCTTTTAGTTTCTCTCTCTCTCTCTCTCTCTCTCTCTCTCTCTCACAGACACACACACACACACACACACACACACACACACACACACAATATTGGAGAAATCTCTGACTTTTTTCTTTTTACTTAGGCATATCGAATCCACCAGGATATATTATTAGGTATACCTTTTACTATATCCAAAATTTTATCACTTTTTATTAGCTCTACTACTACTACACAGCAATTATCTTGTATCTGGATGACTACAATAGCCACATAGCTGGTCTCCCTTATTATAACATTGTCATTACCATATTCTATTCTCAAAAAAAGTTACCAGGTGACCTTTTAAAAATTTGTATCAGATCATATCAGGACATATTGCTGTTTTACTTAAAAATTAATCTATTTCCCCATTATATTTCAAAATAAAGTCTAATGCCCTCAAATGACACATGAAACCCTATATAATCTGTCCCCTTGTTGTTTTGTCTGGCCTCATCTCTAGATATTGCTCCTAACCTGACAATTGCTTATTCTTTCAAGTTTATTGACCTTATTACTGTTTCTAAAATGTACCAGAGATCTTTTTGCTTTTTATTTGCTTGAGTTGTTCCACAAAAGGAGAGGGAGTCTTGCTATCATAATTTAATTCTTTTAGAATCAGAAAGAGCTAAAGATTCTAGTGAGTAATTACAATAGTGGAATACCATTAACTTGAATGATAATTAGATTAGCAATATTTTTTTTTGAAAGAAGAAAATACTTAACCTTCTGAAGAAAATGTGGTCTGATGTTAATTACTTACAAGAAGAAGATGAGCAAATACAATGGAAAGTTTTAGTAACTAGCTTAGATTTAAGAGGAATTAGGTATGTGAGTGCTTACGCGCAGTTATCTTAGTGTTTTATTCTGTTTCACAATTATGAGACCAATATCAGACACATAGCCTTTTGGAGGCTTTTTGTTTGTTTGTTTTTATGATTGCGCAAATCCTCGTCATCTCTCTTGTTTTATATACATCCATAACATCGTGTTTCCTTAAACTAAATTAGATAGTGAAAGTGAAGGCCCCTGCTCTTGCCCTTGCTTCCTCATAAGATTCAAAAGAAATTCCAGTCAGCTTCAGGTTTAGTCTAAGGAACATCTGCCTGTATGAGCATTTCAACCCAAGACATTTATTAACTCTATCATGAACTGACTCTTGGCAGGAATCATGAGTAGACATAGTTATATCATACACAAGCCTTGTAGTCAGAGATTCTGATTTACTTAGGAGATGGGACCAAAATATCCCTATATCCCTTTACAAGATTATGTGTGTGTGTGTGTGTATGTTTGTGTGTATAGATATACACATATTTGAAATATATTTGTGTGTATATGTATGTGATGTGTAAATATATATATATGTATATGTGTGTGTATATATATATATATATATATATATATATATATATATATATATGCCTTTGTAGCCAGAGTTAAAGACACTTGTGTATTATGTTCAACATATACTACTACCTAAAGAAGTTGAAAGATTCCAAGGTTCCCTGGGAGCTTTTTCAGCTACATAGATATTGTTGAGCATATGGTCTTGTTCAGCTCTGTGAGTCAAACTTTAACTCAGCTTTATTCATTAGAAACTGACATTCTAAGCCAGGATTCTGTTGGACTGCCATTTTGTCTGTGTAGGACCCTGGGCAGCAGTTGTGCACAGACAACTAATCATAGCCCAGAAGCCAATTTCCCCCCTATGGATTACTATGCAAACAAGTAGAAATAAATTATCTTTCAATCTGAGAAGTTCAAACACTTATATATACTTATACATGAACCTATGTATGACACACTAAAGAAAGAGTATGAGGAGAAACATTGTGAAACAGAACCAGTGTTCTAAAGTGACTTTTCTATTTTCAAGAAAAAGTTGTTCTTTTAAAGTAAGTAATTAGTTTAGTGTGGCAGAATGTTAAGGCAACTGGTCTGTAAGTAAGTGTGTCATGGAAGAATTATTAGCTGAAAATTGATTTCCATTACAGTTTAGTGTTTTTTTTTTTTTTTTTTTAAAGTGGGTTAGGGTTATAAAATGCAATTCAATTTTCCCCTTTTATAATTGGGGACAGCAGAACTGAGTTAACTTTAAAAAATCACATTTACTTTGTGTAGGTACTACAGATACTAACTGTAGCAGAATGATTGCTGTGTCTTGTTTTTCTGCCAACTTAGATTAGTCTCTCCTCCCCCTGCCCTGGAGATGATGACACTGAGCTAAATTTCTTGCCAAAACACACAGACAATATGACTTGTAAAAAACAGTAGCCTTCAGGGCTCATTAATCTTCATTTTGAATGGTATGTCACTGCCCAAGTTATGATGGCCTAACCAATCCTTGGGCCTTTTCCTCAGCCCTTTCCCTAATCTATGTTGCATATTCTGATCATGCTTCAAGAGGAGATTTAGAAACCCCTCAAAACACCAAGTGTCTTGGATATTCTTTTACATTTATTTGTTTTTATTTTATTTTTTTATAGAAGCCTGGGCTAAATTTGGAACCTAGTATTGAGTCATGCCTTCAATATAAGAAAACATTTATCCTCTTGGAAATAACCCCTCTCTTGTTTCTCTCCCAGCCAAGTTTCTTGGAGGAATAAAAATAAACTTATACAAATATCTTTATTTTTTTTTTATCCAAAATGTATGCTTACTATTCTAGGGCATTTTAATTGCTAATCTTTCCCTCTACTATATGTTACTGTCTTCTAAATTGCCTCGAACTCTATGGTTATCTACGGACTCTCTCCTTTTCACCACCATGAATCTTAAGTTCTTGTTCTTCTCTGGGCCTCTGTCTTCTACTTTGCTCTTCTTACTTTACTACCTTTCTGAGTCATTCTGTCCATTTTATCTACCACCTACTTACCTATAACTTCTATCTATGACTTTCCTTCTCTCTTTAGATCCAGGTGTCTATTTCTGACTATCTCCTAATTACTTCACCTGAATATTCCACAAGCATATCAAACTCATGTCCAAATCAGAGCTCATCAAATTGTATTCTAACCCACTATACATTTTTGTCTGTCTTGTTTAATTTTGTCGCCTATATAGTGACCCACTTATCAACTTCAAATTATTCTCTCTCAGCTAACTCCAGAATCCACCAAATTTTGCCCATCTAAACTGATCAGGACTAAGTTTTGCTCAAACTAACATTTTAATAAGGTTACAGTATCAGCTCACACTTGTTTTTAGCCACCTACGCTAACTCATTTTAATCTGTAATCTATTTAGTCAGTAAAACTATCTTCCTGAAGTACAAATTGAATATGTATTTTCTTGCTTAAACCTAGTAGATTAATTATAAACCCCTTAGCAAGGACCGTGAATGAGGTCCCTGTCTATTTCTCTAACCCTGTTTTCTAGTCTTTCTTCTTATGTACCCTATGTTTCAGCTAGATCAAAACTTCCTAGGTCAGTTACAACCATTTAAAAAAAAAATTCTTTTTTTGGTTTGGTTAGGTTTGGTTTTGCTTTTGCTTTTGTGTATCATACATCCACTCCTTGAAACATCTTTGTTATGAGATATTGTTCCTGTTCATCAGAAAGCATTCATCTTTGGAAACTCACTCTAGGCTTCTTATATCTAGAAATATTCTAGAACTGAATTCTTTTTCTCACCTGCCTAGCATTATGATCACTTTTTCATTACTTCATTTATCCAACAAATATTTACTGATGATATATAATATATTTGGCTATGTGTTGGGTGCTGTAGTTTCAGAATTAATATGATGTCAATTGCTCACAGGCAAGGAGAAAACAGACCTGAACAATTGCAAAGCAAAATGAATACTTTTGCAATGTTGTATATGAGATAATGTGATGTAAATGGAGATCATAGGTATAGCAATTGGAATCCATGCAGAATGACAGAAATCACTTTGTATTTAAACAAAAAATTTAAGGCAAGAAATGGTTTACATAGTTGGTGGAAAAACTAAAAGTCAGCGACAGATGGTGAGGTAACCTAAACATTAGCAATAGCAGGAAGCCACCATCACCTACAAGATGGAGAGCAAAAGGGAAGATTCTATAGTATCAGTCCCAGTTTGATCCAGGACAGTCAGTAACTATAGAGGAAATACAGCTAATGCTGGAGATGCTAAGTAAGGTAGAGAAGGAGAGGAAAAAACTCCATCTCTTCTCTCTTTCTTGTCACTACTGTCCACTTCTAAACTCATTCAGAAGCCAGTTGATAAACAAGTTTTGAAAATACAACTTTGAGCCTTAATTTTCTCATTTATTATATGGGACAGTAAGACCTACTTTGATGAGCTAATATCATTAGTGATAACATATATAAAATAGCTTCATAGTACACTGGAAAAACAGTATTCTCTGAATGAACTGTAATATCTTTGCTTATATTTAAATTTAAATCACAACAGTTTAAAACTCGATCTTTACCAATTTGCCTCATTTCCTTTGTACTTCTCACACTCAGCAGAGTATATGAAAGATAATTCTTATTCAAAATTATTATTAATTTAATTTTCCTATATTCAACATTTGTGGCTGTATATTCTAAGTTAGATGCTAAGAATACATAGTGCATTCTTGTTCCATGATTCAATGAATCTATTTAGATTTCATGATGCAAGATCCCTTGCTCTCACCTTTGTTCCTACTCCCAACTTCTTAGTAGTCTCCTACTGTCTACATTCAAAAAGAAAGGAAAAATGAATGTCCCTATAAATTTAAATAATTCCAATGCCTGCTATTCCAGCACAGGCTCAAGTTTTGCAGGCTAGGACAATTCAGGCTGAACTCTGAGAAGATGCTGACTGCTGAACAAGCAACAAAGAGAAGAATTTTGTGCCTACGGGGCACGATGTACTCCATTCAGTAAAGCAGAAGAAAAAACTCTTAAAATCAACTCTTTGGGAGATGTGTACATTCACTTTTTCTTTCATTGTTGTTTTCTAATGGTGAGTTGAGATATTTATTCAAATAGATAGACATCGAATACCTTCCATAATTGATTAAACAGATCAATCTTTTAAAAGATTTTGAGCAGGCATAGGTTTAAATTGCACATTGGTATTTTCTTCCCTTAAGAGACAGTTTAAATTCATATTTACACACGTATTAGAAATTGCAATTCTACAATGTGAAATTGAGTAATCACTTGTGACTAGTAATTTTCTGTTATATCTTGAATACAAATCTGGTGATTGCAGCTTTAAAAAAAAAGATATGTTTGAAAAGTTTTGGCCAACGTCATTGGCTATCGTATACAGAAGTGATATAAGAAGATTTCCATAATCTTCTTGGTCTTGGCTGGTAGCTCTTTGTAGAGATAAGAAGGGTCTCCTGACAAGTAAAATTGATCAACTGTCATTTATTTCCCAGAGTAGCAGTACTTTTTTCTTCTCTGAGAGGTTTACTGGGTAAACATTTGCATTCAAAAAAATTGTCACCAACTGAGCATCGTTAAAGAAAAGTATAAAGGCTGTATTTTATTTATTTTTATTTATTTTTTTACTGTGGTAAAGTTGGTACATAACATTATATTAGTTTTAGTTGTACAACATAATAATTCAGTCTTTGTATACACTACAAAGTGAACACCACAAGCAGTCTGGTTACTATCTGACACCATAGAATTGACCCCTTTCACCCATTTTGCCTACTGCCTAGCTCTCTTGTCCTCCGATAACCACAAGTCTGTTCTCTTTATCTATGAGTTTTGTTTTGTTTGTTTTATTTTTTAGAATCCACATAGAAGTTAATCACACGGTTTGCATTTCTCTGACTTATTTCACTTAACATAATACCCTCGAGTTCCATCTATTTTGTTGCAAATGGTGAGATTTACTTCCTTTTCAAGGCTGAGTAATATTCCTCTCTCTCTCTCTCTCTCTCTCTCTCTCCACACACACACACACACACACACACACACACACACACCCCACATCTTTATTTATTCATCCATTGATAGATTGTTTCCATATTGTGGCTATTCTAAATAAGGCTGCAGTGAACATAAAATTGCACATACTTCAAATTAGCATTTCCATCTTCTTGTATAAAAACCTAGAAATGGAATAGGTGGATCATATGGTAGTTTTATTGTGAATTTTCAGAAAAACCACTGTACCGTTTTCTATAGTGGCTACACCAGTGTACATTCCCACCAAGAGTATATAGGGTTCCCTCTCTCCACATACTCTCCAACACTTGTTATTTTTTATCTTATTAATAATAGACATTCTAACAGGTATAAAGATCATATTTCATCGTGGTTTTGATTTCCATTTCCCTGATAATTAATGTTTGTATCTTTTCCTGTACCCGTAGGCCGTGATATGTCATCTTTGGAAAAATGTCTATACAGATCCTCTTCCCATTTTTAAATTCCATTTTTTTTTGCTTTTGTTTTTGTTTTGGGGTATTATTTTTGTTTTTGTTTGTTTGTTATGAATTGTTTGAGTTCTGTATGTATTTTGGATATTAACCTCTTATCAGATATATGATTTGCAGATATTTTCTCCTATTCAATAAGTTGACTTTTCATTTTATTGATGATTTCATTTACTGTGCAGAAGCTTTTAGTTTGATATAGTTCCACTTATTTATTTTGCTTTTGTAACCTTTGATTTTGCAGTCAGATTCAAAAATTTGATACCAAGATTATTGTAAAGGAACTTACTGTCTATGTTTTCTTCTAGGAGTTTTATAGTTTCAGGTCTTACATTCAAGCGTTTAATACATTTTGAGTTAATTATTGTGTATGGTATAAGAAAGTATTCCGGTTCCATTATTTTGTATGTGATTTTCAGTTTTCCCAGCACAATTTATTGAAAAAACTATCTTTTCCCAACTATATATTCTTGGCTCCTTTGTCATAAATTAGTTGACTCTATATGTCTGGGCACTTTATTGCATTCCATTCAGCTGTGTCTGATTTTATGCCAATATCGTACTGTTTTGATTACTTTGGCTTTGCAGTATAGTGTAGAGTTGGGGGCTGTGATAACCTCTAGCTTTGTTCTTCTTTCTCATGATCATTATAATATTTAGGGATGTTTTTGTTGTTCTATGCATATTTTAGAATTATTTTGTTCCAGTTCCGGAAAAAAATTCCATTGAAATTTTGATAAGGATAACACTGAATCCATAAGTTGTTTTGGGTAGTATGAGAATCTTAATAATCTTAATTGTTTTAATTCATGAGCATGACTATTTAATTTATTTATGTCTTAAATTTCTTTCATCAGTGTCTTATAGTATAAGTATATAGTTATTTCACCTCCTTGGTTACATTTATTCCTATGTATTTTGTTTTCAATGTAATTGTAAGTAATTTTTTTAAATTTCACTTTCTGATAGTTCATTATTAGTGTACAGAACCACAACAGAATTTTGTATATTGATTTTGTATCCTGCAAAATTACTGAATTAATTTATTGGTCTTAGCAATTCTTTTTTGGGGTGAAGTCATTAGAATTTTTTATAAATATATTATGTCTGCAAATAGTGACAATTTTACTTCTTTCTTTCCAATTTGGATGTCTTTTTTTCTTTTCCCTTGCATGCTTACTATGGCTAGGACTTCCAACAGTATGTTAAATAAAAGTGGTAGGAGTGGACATCCCTGCCTTATTTTTTTATTTTTTATTTCTTCCCGATAATTTTGGGCTTCATTTGTTCTTCTTCTTCTAGTTGCTTTAGGTGTAATATTAGACTGTTTATTTGTGTTTTTCTTGTTTTTCGAGGTAGGACTACATTGCTATGAACATTCTTTTAGAACTGCTTTTGTTGAATCCTAAGGTTTTGAAATTTATTTACATTTTCATTTGTCTCAAGATATATTTTAACTTCTCCTTTTTATTAATTAAGCCAGTGATTGTTCAGTGGCTTGTTGTTTACTCTCCATGTATTTGTGATTTTTCTAGTTTCTGTTTTATATTTAACTTCTAGTTTCATACTATCGCAGTTGGAAAAAATGCTTGATATTATTTCAATCTTTTCAAATTTACTGATACATGTTTTGTGTCCTATCATGTGATATATTCTGGAGCAGTTTTCTGTACAGTTAAGAGGAATGTGTGTTATGCTGCTTTTAGCAAGAATGTTCTAAATATATCTGTTAAATCTACCTGCGTCATTTAAGGTTGACATTTCCTTATTGATTTTCTGTCTGGATGATATATCCATTGATGTAAGTGGAGTATTAAGTCTCCTACAATTACTATGTTGCTGTCAATTTCTCCCTTTTGGTTTGTTAATATTTATTTTATAGATTTAGCTACTCTATGTTGGGTGCCTAAATATTTACAAATATTATATTCTCTTTTTGAGTAGGTATCTTTATCATTATATAATACTTTTCTTTGTCTTTTATTATAGTCTTTGTTTTAAAGCCTATTTTCATAATGAAAGTATAGCTCCATAGCTTTCTTTTCCTTTCCATTTGCATAGAATATGATTTTTTATCCCTTCACTCTCAGTCTGTATGTGACCTTAAATCTGAAGTAAGCCTCTTAAAGGCAGCGTATAGATAAATATTTATTGTTCATTCAGCAATCCTGTCTTTTGATTAGAGAATTTAGTTCATTTGTATGTAAAGTGATTATGATAGATATGTAGTTATCACCATTTTGTTAATTGTTTTCTGGCTGTTTTTGTATTTTCCTCTGCTTCATCTAGTCTGCTATTGAACCCTGATAGCATATTTTTCAGTTGAGTTATCATATTCTTTATTTTCTGTTGACCTCCGGAATTCTAAACTCCAGTTCATTCCTTAGATTTGAGAAATTCTCAACTATTTGTCTGAAAATGCTTTCTAATCCCTGCTCTTCTTCCTCCACTTCAGTAATGTCCATTATTCTTATGTTTCCTTTCCTGGTGGTATCATCTAGTTCTTGTATTTCTCTTTCGTGATTTTTCATTCTTTGGTCTCTCTCTTCCTTCCGATTTATTTCTAGATTTCTGACTTCATATCACTGATCCTTTCCTTCATTTGGCCAACTCCATTTCCAAACTTACTATTTCATTCTTTTTTTTTAGTATGTTCTTCTTCAGAAACTACATTCGGTTCTTTTTGAGGGTTTCGATCTCTTTGCTAAAAAACTCATTCTGCTGACCTTTTTTTTTTTTTTTTTTTCAATTCCTGGTGTTGCTGATATGAATTATTTGGAATCTCACTGGGTTTTTTTAGAAGTACGATCCTGAATTCTATGTCGTTTAAGTTTCATATTTCTACATCTTTATGCTTACTTTCTGGGTATTTTTCTCTTTCTGAGCTGCCTTGTCATCTTGGTTGTCATGGTGTTTAATGAACTCTTTCTCCACCTGGGCATTAACGACAGTGTAATCTGTTTTGTTTTTCCAGAAAAAAATTTTATATAAAACTCTTTCTCTAGCCTGTTGCTAAGAAGTTGTTTTCCTTTTGGTTTCCAGGAGGTGGTCTATAAGCCTCTTGGACCCTTGCTTTATATAAAGTCTTAATAAACATTCAGTCACACTTGCTACCTTCAGTCTTAGTCCCTGTCAATGTTAGTGACATTTGCTCAGATTCCTCTGAGGCTCTACAGTATTCATTCTTGAAGGAAATGGGGGAACTTTCCTCTGGGTTGAAGGATGGGGGCTACAGCTCAGTCTTGCATTTTGCAACCACAACTGGTAATAATCAACTGTTGTTTCTCTGCCATCCCCACTTCTCTGCTTTCTGCCCTGATCCCTGGGCATTTCCACTGCTTGGAGTTCACAGCTCTCAGGCACGGCAGTTCAGGGAACTCACAGCACCTTCTCCCTCCCTCCTCCTCCTACAGGGAGCTCTGACTGCAAAAGGCAGCTTTTTTTGTTTCTCCCATTCTAATACTAGACTCCCGAGTTTCTGAATTGTGGCAGCTCTTATTCACAGATCTTTCATTCAGACATGCTTGTGTGTAGTTTGCATGTTTTTTGTTGAATTTTAGATGTTCAGTTTATTGTCATTTCAAAGGAAGAGATCTGGAGACATTTGTTACTCCACCATGCTTCTGATATCACTCTTCATATTTAATTTTTAAAATATAAAATCTTCATTTTTAAAAATAAAGTTCTAATTCATTAGTGATGATAAAGTTGATGATGTTATATATAAGAAAGAGTTTTGAGTTTACTGTGCATCTTACTAAGTACTTTATATGCATTTAACCACAGAAACTGTACGTACCGATACTACTATAATTGGGATACAAGTGAGAAAAGTAAGGATTAGATGGTTAAATATCTTTCCCCAAATTAAAGAATTTCAAAGATGGCATGTGCTGCAGCTGGAATTTAATCTTTAACTGGACTGTAGAATCAGTATTCTAATTTACAATTAAGTTCTTGGCTATCAGAACAAATTAAATATGTGTTAGGGAAGAACTGATAAAAATGAAAGCAGCAGACAGAAAATGTACAATGTACCAGAGGTAAGATTTTTATCTCCTGTTCTCTCCTTTTCTCCTTTCCTTTCTTTTTCTCATTCTCCTTCTCTCCTTATAAAAATAAGTATATTTTTATTTAGAGATAGCTTTTTTAAATAAGTGGTTCTCAACTTCATGATTTTGCCAGTGAGAAAATATTTGGCAATGTCTGGAGACATTTTTGGTTGTCTTATCTGGAAGGATACAATTGACATGTAATGGATAGAGACTAGGGATGCTACTAAACATCCCACAATGTATAGGACAACCCCCACCAAGAAAGAATTATCTGGTTCCAAACATCAATAGCATAGTTGAGAAACACTAGTTTAAACTAAGAAAACTATCACATCTACAGTAAAACAGTGCATATCTGTCTGTATATTCATAGCAAACTATTACTATGAATGTTTTGACCAACCATTATTCTGCATTTTTGATATTTCAGAATAAGTACAGGTGTAGTTACTTAAATTAACTTTTTTCCTCTCTTTATGATTTTTTTTTTTCTTTTTCACATATATATTGGTCAAAGAGAGCAATGCTCATTCTGATCCCTCTAGCCAGTACAATGGGAACAACATAGGACGGGAAAAGCAGAGTTAGGAAGAGACTGGGGGAAAAGGAGAAACCAGATGCCAATGAATCAGAGGTACAAAAATGATGTAACATTTGAAAGATTCTCATAGGCTTTATCAGACACCAATTTCAAAGAAATTTTTCTCTTATAGTAAACTATTTAAATAAATCTCCATACTCTCAAAATTATTCACATTTGCATGCAGTCTCTCAAATGCCAATTTCAATAGTCATAACATTGTAATTAAAATTACATGCTGGAAAATGTCATAGATGTTCTGAGCAGTGGTGGACTTCATGTAATAATGAGCAGAAATGCAGAACTTATAGAGTAGATTAGTTTTAATACATTTTTGTTTATCTTCCCATCTGGAAAAAAAGAGAATATCTTGCCAAGTAATATTACTTGACTTAACAGAGAACAACAACAAAAAAAAGATAATAACTGTTAAAATTAAGGAAAGAAAGATTTTCCATAGTTTTGTTAATTACCATGTAAATGTTACCTGCGATATGTTATTTAAAGCCACAAATCTTCATTAACAAAGGTTCTTCAGGAAGCATGTTGCTCTAAGGAAAATTTAGCAGTCTTATTTGGTAAATTGGATAGCTTTCAACATTCAGAACAGCTTAAAAGGCCTAAAAGTTTTTTTTTTCTCCCAAACAATGAAGATTAGAGTTTCTTAAAAAATGCATGAAGGATATACATACAGAATTTTTATAAAATGGTAGTGTACTTTTCCATTGTTCTTCACATGTATTTTCATTATTTATTTTATCTATTTTCCTATGAAAATAAAGCATTTGAAAAAAGTAAAATATATGAAAAATGTTAATTTTAATTTCACATTTTTCTAACCATTTTGTATATTTATAAAATATAAACTTTTTCACATATACTTTTATGTAAAGCATCATATTATAGAATGCTGCAATCAACTTTGAGATGTTATTTTATAAAGTATACAATTTAGAAATAGAAAAGGAAAAGCTTTTTCACTCTTTCAATGAAAGTTATTAGAAACACCAACAATAATAAAAAAATTTACAATGTCTTTTTCTAAAGATTTCAAAATTTGGATAGACTCCCATATGCATTGCTCCTGAATGATGTTTAAGAGCTCTTTTGAAACTATCTATTTTATTTATGCTGAAATAACATTTATGGATTAAAAGTCATAGAAACTAATTGAAAACCTTGATTAACTGGAATTGGATGCTCTGACAAATTGATATATCTGGTTAACATGCCGTTACCTGAAAAAGTCTCTTCTGTTTTAACTTGCATTATTGAAAATCTTTCTGGACTGCGATGTTCAATGATTCTGTTTTCATAATTAGATTACACTGCTAAAAGTGATTCATCCTTCTTTGCTGATTCTCTTGAAGTGTCCCAGGTTACTTATTCTATATACAGCAGTTCCCATTATAGAATATTGCAGATATATGATGTGCAAAGGCTAAGAATGGTTAGTCATTGGACTACTTTTTGAACCAAAATTGCTGAAGTGAGCTTTCTAAAACTTCATTTGTCTTGTTCTTTTAAAATATAAAGCAGGTTCTTTCTTTTTCTTTTTCATTCTTTCTTTTTCTTTTTCTTTCTTTCTTTTTCTTTTTATTTCTTTCTTTTTTTTTTTTTTAAAGTTAGGAGTCTGATTAGTTTGGCTCCTGGTATTTAAGGTTTTAACGTGCTTCCAAGTTATCTGAGGTTCTCTAGGGATCAGGTAGAAAGCCAATAATGAGAAACAGATGTTTCTATAATCCAAGACTTCTCAATTTTGCAGTATTAACATTTTGGCCAGGTAACTTTTTTGTTGTTGTAGGAGGCTGCTAAACATTGTGCAATGAATAATGCAACGTTTAACAGTATCCTTGTAGCATTGAATCTTCCCCAGTTTTGACAACCGAAAATGAGTTCTCACATAGCCGTCTATGTGAACCACTGCTGTAAACTTTTAAAATTAAATCTAAGTTTTTACAAAATCAAGAGATGTATAAATACAACACATTCTTTAAATGGCTATTGATACAGATTTCTAATGAAAGAAAATGAGATAGCACATTGCTCCAGAGAGAGATTTTACATGAACTATATACACAGGACAGATAAGAAAGTAGGTAGTGAAAGCTATTTCTTGAGGGTTCCTAACCCCCAACAGGGCTGACTGGCTTCACCAGAAGTGGCTGTGGGTGAGGCAGGGCCGAGGCCATCTTCCTACTCTGTGACCTATGGGGATGCAGTGGAATTGGGTACTGTCCAGTCAGGGTCCTCCAGAAGTACAAGGAGATATGAGGTATTGTGGAATGACAATTTTCTAGCCAGTCCTCTCAGTAAGATAGAGTCATTTTTTAAAAAAAATCTCCTTGGAGCTGGAGGGCAGGGCTGTTTGCAAATCCTGCCTTTATCACTCCATAACCATACTTAAGCCAATAATCTGACTCTTATTATAGAATGATACCAAAGATTCCTGTACCGCAGAGAGGAGTTTTGAGGATGACAGTGAAGGAACCTGTACTTTTCAACATGCTGCCCTCCAAGGTGGTGAGGTCAGGTGTCTGAAATCCCATCCTGGACAACTGCAAATATTTCTTATTAACCTTCCTCTTATTTCTGTCATACAAGAAATAATGATCTCACCCTCTGATGTAGAGAAACAGAGGCTTAGAAAACTTGGCCTTATTATCATTAATTAGTTTGGAAGTTATTACAGATGGTAGTTCCAGAATTTGAATATGTAAATATAGAAGTTCAGACTAATTCACTGGGCAGTTTAAACATAAAAGAAACTGATAAATCTGTGAGCTAAGATCATATCCTGATTTTTTTTTTCTTCCAGTGAGTTTCATTTAGGCTGTCTTAAAATGGAAGTCTTAATTAACTTATTTTAATAAAAACAAAACATTCCACTGAATGATTTTTAGATACCTTCTCTGGACATATTTTGAATCGAAGCAAGAGATTAAAGTTTGTTATTAACCTTGTTTCTTTACTCAGACTTCTCCTTCTTCTCCTTCTTCTCCTTCTTCTCCTTCTTCTTCTTCTCCTCCTCCTCCTCCTCCTCCTCCTCCTCCTCCTCCTCCTCCTCTCTTCTTCTTCTTCTTCTTCTTCTTCTTCTTCTTCTTCTTCTTCTTCAGTTGTTCCTTGCTTTGCAGATATATTTTTAATATTTAGTCCTACACATCAAGGTCTTGTTTTGTTTTGTTTTGTTTTCACTTTGAATCATATGTTTATTTACAGAGTACTGAATACAGAAAAATAATTAACTGGTGATACCTTATCCTGATTAACTTCACCTACATTGTGATCTGAGTTTGCACAATAAATTGTACATATCTCTATCGACCTGTTTGTTATGCACTAGCATTGGTTTAAGAGTGAACCATGTAGTTAGCTGCATAATTGGAGGGGAAAAAATGTATCATTACACAGAACAATAGCCGTGGTTTTATGTGTCATTAAATGTGATTATAAATAAAATTTTTTTAAATTGGTTCTTTTTTAAAAGTCACTAATTTCCTTTGACTATATTATAGTTATTTCTTCTGGTTTTAAACAGAAACCATAAAGGATATCTGTCATAGTTTTAGAGAAAAATTAACTTCACTTCAGAATCAAATGGGCCTGAAAATTCCTTCTTTTTATTTTTGGTAAACACTGCAAGAAAACTGATAAAGAAAAAAATAGCACATATGTACTTTTTAAGTTTAATGTCTGCATGTAGTTCTTAATAAATTGTTTCACGGCCAAAAATAGGGAAGCCAATGTAAGAAGAACTCCATTATCTTCCTTGATGCAAAACAATTAAAACTCAACATTTTTTTGATAATTTTTATTTTCAATTACAGTTTACATAAAATATTATATTAGTTTCAGGTATACAAGATAGTGATTAGACATTTATATAATTTACAAAGTAATTTCCACAATAAATCTAGTATTCATCTGACACCATGCATAGTTATTACAATATTATTGACTATATTCTTTATTTTATACTTTACATCCTCATGACTATTTTGTGACTGTCAATTTGTACTCTTAATCCCTTCCACCCTTTCACCCATCCCCTGGTAATAATAACAATGTTCTCCGTATCTTTGAGTTTGTTTCAGTTTTATTTGTTTATTTTGTTCTTTATATTCCACATATAAGTAAAATCATATGGCATTTATCTTTCTCAGTCTGACTTACCCTGCTCAGCACAGTACACTCTAGTATCATCCATGTTGCTGCAAATGGCAAGATCTTTTTTTTTTTAATAACCGAATACTGCTCTATTGTATATAAGTAAGTACCACCTCTTCTCTGTTGATTCATCCATTGATTGACACCACATTTGGCTGCATATGTTGACTATTGTAAATAATACTACAATGAACATATGGATTCATACATCCCTTCAAATAGTGTTTTGAGTTTCTTTGGATAAATGCCTAGAAGAGAGATTCCTAGGTCCTTCTGTGTCTCTTTTTATAACTTTTGTTTTAAAGTTTATTTTGTTTGGTGTTGATGTAAGCATTGCTAACCTAGCAATACTTTTGTTTGCTGTTGTCGTTGTTTCCATTTTCATGAAATATCTTTTTCTTTCTCTTTACTTTCAATCTGAAGTGAGTCTCTTGTTTTCCTATTTATAAAGCTATCCCACTTTTCGAATGGAGCATTTAATCCATTTATATCTAAAGTAATTGTTGATAAATATGTAGTTATTACCATTTTAGTATTCATATTTTTTATCTTTCTTTTTCTTAAAAAAAAAAAATCCCTCTAACATGTCTTATAATACTGGTTTAGTGTTAGTAAATTCCTTTTGCTTTTTCTTATCTAGAAGCTCTTTATCTGTCCTTTGATTCTAAATGATAGCTTGGCTAGGTAGAGTAATCTTAGTTGTAGGTTCTTGCTTTTCATCACTTTGAATATTTCATACCAATCCCTTCTGGCCTGCAAAGTTTCCCTTGTAGGTAACTAATTGCTTTTTTCTTGCTGCTTATGAGATTATTTGTCTTTAACTTTTGGCATTTCAATAATAAGGTATCTTAGTGTAGGCCTTTTGGGGTTCATCTTGTTTGGGACTTTCTTCTCTACCTGGGCTGGTATGTCTATTTCATTCACCAGGTTAGGGAGTTTTCCATCATTATTTCCTCAAATAGGAATTAAATTTATTTCCTTCTTCTTCTGGTACCAACATGATGTGAATGGTGATATGCTTAATGTTCTTCATTAAGCCCCTTAAACTATACTCATATTTTCTGCTACCTTATCTTCTAAATTATTGATTTGATCCTCTGCTTTATCTAATCTACTATTAATTCCTCCTAAGGCATTCTTCATTTCTGACTAGTTCTTTTTTATGTTTTATTTATTTATTTATTTATTTCTATTTTTGTTTTCTATCTCTTTGTTAAAGTTCTCACTGAGTTCCTATAATCTTCCCCTAAGTTCATCGAGCATCTTTATAATCAGTGTTTTGAAGTCTGCATCTGGTAGATTGCTTGTCTCCATTTTGTTGAATTCTTTTTCTGGAGCTTTGTTCTGTTCTTTCATTTAGAGCATGTTTGTTTGTCTCCCCATTTTGGATACCTCCCTGTGTTTGTTTCTATGTAGGGTTACTATGTCTCTTGGTCTTAGAGTGACCTTATATAGTAGTTTTCCTGTGGGGCCCAGTGGCATACTCTCTCTGGTCCTCTGAGCCAGATACTCCAGGTGTGTCCTTTGTGTGGGTTGTGTGTGCTATCTTGTAGTTGAGTCTTGGTTGCTATTGACATGTCATTGGGATGGAATGACCTTTGGAATGATTGATTTTGAAAACTAGCTGGTGACTACACAAGAGGAGTTGTTATGCAGCAGCTGACCCTACAGAACAGGATTTACTTTATCAGAGCTCTGGTGCCTGCTCAGTCTGCCCTTTGGGTGTATGTTTTGTGAAGGTGGTCAAGTGGTGCTCTGGTGTAGTCAGAAGCTGGCCACAAAGAGTGATCATTCTGGGCCCTCTTGGGAGTGGCTATGGGGCAGGCCAAGGTCAAATTCATCTTGTGTCCTGCCCAGGGACACTCAGTATGAGTTACAAAGTAATCTACAGATTCTGGAGAATTTCGAATGTGCTTGGAATTGGCCTGGCATGAGGCATATTCTATTCCTTGCTTTTACTTGAATACTCTGTGACTATAAAAACAGTGCAAGATTACAACTTGTACTGAGCTTGGAGGTGCCTTGGAGAATCTAAGCTACAACCCAAAATCAGCTACCACTAATTCTGGGCTTGGGACTGCTCAGCAATAGATATGGGGCACACCAAAACTAGAAGTTTCTTGTTTGGATTTCATAAACCTTTGAGACACTTTAGGAAAGTCCATGGCATGAGCCAAGACAGGCTTTTTGTATGGGAAAGCCACAGGTAGAGGCTTTGGTGGACCTCAAGTTGTGTGGGGCAGAGTCTCAGGGAATCACGAGGGTGGGGCAAATAGTATTAGTCAGGTTGATGTAGACTCAAATAGGCAGATTCCTGCTTCTGCAGGCAAAGTTGGGAGTGGGCCTAACAAAAGAAAAATTGCTTCTGTCAGCACTTCTATTTGAGAAAAAGCTGCTCCTCAAGCCCTTGCCCTGAAGCCAGACAATTCAGTTCCTCCCCATATGTCCCTGGCACTCATTAAGCTGTTGCACCAGAACTAAAGCTCAGAGTGAATCAGTCAGTAATTTTCCAGGTGGCGCCTCTGAGAAGAACACTCAGGACCTCTGCAGCCCTCCACCACACCCAGCCACAATCTCTGCTTGTTTTCACATCTAGATTTTGTGAGAATTTATCTTCCTGGCATTGGAACCCCAGGCTAGGGAGTGAAAGATGGGACTGAGGCCCCTAGATCCTCTAAGTAGACCAGAGCCAAGATATTGCTCCCAGTTTTCAACCATGGCATGCAGGTATGGGACCAGCCCATTCCACATGTCTGCCCCTCCTACCAATCTCAAAGTGGCTTCTTCTGTATGTTGCAGGCCTTTTGCTCAACTAAATTTCAAGTGATTTTTAATGATGGTTTTTCTGCAATTTAGTTGTAATTTTGTTGTAGTTATGAGAGGAAGCAAACACAGCATTTACTTACTCTGCCATCTTGAGCTGAAAACCAAATTTATAACATTATAAATTATATTGTTTTGCTGTTTGGGTTAGTTTTTACAGTTTGTAGAATTTTATAAAAAGCATATATAATTGGTTGAAATTCTAAATTTCATGCTTCCAAATATTCTAAAACTACTATTGTGTTAATATAACACAACATAAAAGATTGAAATACTACTAGTACAACTTCAGGAAGATTTTATTAAACCTTATCTTTCATCTTAAAAATATATGGTCTCTCTTAGATAAAATACATGTCTGAAAGTTTTTGACTAGGCCCTTTGCTTGTCTGTGTAAGTAAAATCTTAGCTTTCGATTTTGATCACTCCCTAAGACCAATTATACTTCCTTTTATTCTTACAAGCTTTTTAAAAATTTAATTTATTATTTACTTACTTGTTTGTTTGTTTGTTTGTTTTTTATCAGTTTAGTTTAACTCCTTGGTTTATATGTGCAATGCTGACTTCTCATCATGATCTGGCTACTGCTTCTGGTTCTCAGACCACAATAGATCTTTCTCTTATTTCTGAGTTTTTGGCATTCCTGGTTAAACCCCAAATTATTATGCTGCACTAAATGTAGAAGCTATCTCATATAGGAGATGTATTTCCTACTCTCCTTTTAGCTGCTCTTCCCTCACTTATGACTATCCTCCAGGAACACTCCAACAGAAACATTGAAGAAAGTAGAAGGCATGGAAGTCATTCTAACGACTGGCGGATATTTGTATAATTAGAAATAAACAAATGCATATATACCAACTGAACCTGGAGGTAAATAGGACACAGTCTTAGTTAGAATTTTTCAACTATTTATTCATTTATTTATTCACTTCAGTGCATACTGGGTGCAGGTTATGTTTCAAATACATATGCACAGACATAGACACACACAGACACAGACACATTAAGTACACTGTAGTGAAACAGATAGACAAAAGATACTGTGGAAACATAGATGCAGGAACTCAAGGGCTGACCTAAAGCATCAAATATCCTGATATTTTCAAACCTTCCACAGCATTCACCATGTACAGAGAAAGAAGTTGCCTACCTCAAGATTAAAAATCTGCATTTAAATGTTAATTTAGAGATATATTATCTATATGCTATAAGAAATAGTTTAATGTATATGCTTCCCTCCCAAATATTATACAATTAATGCATCCTGCCACACAGAATCCCTATGGTGGGAATTTTCTGCATGCTATATAAAATTCAGAAAATATAATATGAAAATAATTACTTACCTTTTAAATGCAAATTTATTAAGTATATTTAATGTAAATAAGTAGTCGACTGGCTGTGTCTTAGTTCCAGTAGTTTTCATATCAAAATTTGTAAAGAAATTGTTCAGAATTTTGAATGTGCTTGGAATAGGCCTGGCATGGGGCATGTTCTGTTCCCCACTTTTACTTTGTGACTATAAAAACAACATACACTGAATTAAGTTGCTGAGAAGACAATGCTGATTTTTTTTATGACAATTTTCAACACCAGTATATTCCAAAAATTACTGTAGATTTAAGATGGTTCCCTAGAATATAATTTTAAAAATTAAGCTTATGTTATTAATAAAAAAAATTGCACTAAATTTTTAAATTTGGAAATCTTTTTAAAGTAGTGACTGAAATGATTCAGAATAAGAATAAAATTATGGTTAAATAAATATACTCTGATGGCCAAAGAGTAATTTCAAAATAATTTAAGTTATTTACATATGGTTGTTATGTGCCATAAGAGAGATTTTTGAGCCATAAAAATACCTTAAACTTCTCTCTCCTCTCCTCATTCTTTTTCTTCCATTTAAGCAAATGGTCCTTTGCCAATCTCTTCAAAATTCCCCTCAAAATTTCTTCCGCTTCTCTAGATACTGGTCCTTTGCCCACTAGTCCAACAGTTCCTCTTGATTCTAAAATATAACCCCCTTGAGAGAAACCCTTTTACAAGCTGTCCTTTGCAGAAAGAGATGGTAGGGGGAGAGGGATGAGAATATCTGTACATTAATAATTTGCTTCCATTGTCATATATACATCAGTGAACTTTGATTTATGATAATTTACTGTTCTTATGTTTAGCCAGGGAAGAAATTTTAAATAGCTTGGGTGTGCTCTGAAGATAGAGTATTAGTTTATTTAGTCTTAGTAAAATGGAGGTCATTGATGCATCCATTTTCATTAATGGGAAATAGCAACTGCTGCATATATCTCATAATTAGATTTACACTACTGCCAAGATGAGAGACCCAGTGATGCAGCACACTATTTTATCCTCATCCAAAGGTGCTTTTTGTCTGAAGAGGCAGATGCGATGTTCTGATAAGAACTACATGTGTAGCTTTAGTTACTAATGTAAATTACCCAATATGAATGCTGTCAATAGAAGTGGTTTCCTTTTTTTATGAGCCCCAACTGTTCTTTAAAAAAAGCTAAAACATTTATCTGCCAGAATCTAATTAGAAACATATTGCATATGATATTAATAGCTGTCATTAATTTTCAAGATTTGTTCAGAATTTAAATCAAATAATAAAATAAAATTGCAGCAGATTAAAAAGAAAACAAACAAACAAACAATACATAGGGAAGGAAGTACTTCTGGAAGAAATTTGGCAGACCCTCTCCCCAAGAAAGCGGTAATTTAACTGATGGGAACATTTATTTATTTTTCTAATTTAGTCTTCAAAATTATCTGGAAATAGTCCTCAGGGCATTAAGCAAATAAAAAAAATACTCATTCGAGAAAATGTACTTAGTCTCTGAAATAACAGCAAGAAGCTGTGGCATTTTTTATTGGATTTCATTAACCAATGTCACATACACAAAAAAATAAATAAATAAAATTAAAAAATAAAATAAAATTGCCATATGAGAAGAAGGAGGAAGAGGAGGAGGAGGAGGAAGAGCTGTGCCATTTCTTACCACCATCCTTCCTACCCCCTCAGCTCCATGTTATGGAAGCTATAATATGGGCAAGTGCAGTCAAAAATATGGGGCTTCCCTTCTTACATCTTCCAGTGGGGCACAGGCTGCCAGTGTTTTTCATTCCATTCAGCCTATGTTTCAGAAGCTCTCCATTCCTGACACATGTGGCCAAGAGGACGAGTTCTTCATTTTTTCCCCAAAGCTCTTACTCATAGCACAAAAGTTCTACTTTAGGGACAACAGACCACAAATATTGGAGGCCTGTTCTCCCAGCCTTACTTATTCATAGGGTGAGAGTTCCACTGAAAGAGACAAACCAAGAAGACCAGGGTATGCCAACCACCTTATCTTCTGTACCCATTCATAAAGTGAAGATGACACTCCGTTAAAATGAAGTCTATACCCCCAGCATCAATGCAGTGGTGTGGAGAGGTCTGCCTAAGGGAAAAGACGGATCATAGGTTGAAGAGGTCTGCAGCAATACTGGAGGGGCCTGACTTTATTTGGAACAGAGTGAGGAGAAATCCATGCCTAAAGAATTTATCAAGAACAATGTATTGTAACAGCCAAGATATGAAAATAACCTAAATGTCCATCAATGGATGAGTTGATAAAGAAAATGTGACATATATAGCTATAATAGAATGATATTCAGCCATGAAAAAGCATGAAATCTTGACATTTGTCCCAACATAGATGGACCTTGAGGGCATTAGGCAAAGTGAAGTAAGTCAGATAAAGTCAAATATTGTGTGATCTTACTCATATGTGGAATTAAAAACAAAAACAAGCTAATAGATAAAGCTAATAGATTGTTCTCATTGCAAAGAAATAAAACAATAGAGATATTGATAGAGAGCATATAAGAAGAAGCTGATAGCTCTACAATCAAGTAAAACAGTAGAACAGCCAGAAATTTAATAGAGAGAACCAGGTTAATAGATTGCATGAAGAGCCCTCCTGTCATAACAGTCAACTCTGGGGATTTGGAAGGTTGTTCATATATATTAGGCAGCGCTCATTCAGGAGTAATCAGATTAAAACTTGAAAGCATTATCAAAGCCACACACATACCCATTAATACAGGGCTGATGCTTTGTTGCCACAAGGGGCTTACACACAACCAGACAAACACTGATGAAACAATGAGCTGCTCATACCCAGAGGAGACTCCTAGGATGTCAAGCTTAAAAGTAAAATCAGTCATTCTTGGCAGTGCATAAAACAGTGTGTGTACTCAAAGTTGCACACTCTCGGGAGTGCTCAAAGAGTGAACCCCCAAGATACTAGACCCTGGATGAATGTGAGGGGAAAACACTCCCTGACATGTGATAGCAGCTGTAAACTGATATTCAATGATGAAGTATAACAATCTTATTGACAAAGTAGACCAAAGCACTGCCTTTGACCAATAAATAGCTTGTGCTGACCTAGTGGTGACCCCTAAGTAGCCAGACACTCTGAAAAAAATAAGGGGAGAGAATCTGAGCTGAGATATCAGAGGTTATACATTGCAGGATTAGTTCAGCCAACACTAAATAAACAAACAAAGAACAAAACAATAACACTAACAACTCCCCACCAGAACAGTTGGGATTAGTACGCAGGATTTTTATAATACCTAAAAGGTCCAGTTTTCAGCTAAAAAATAAATTATGAGACATGCAAAGTAACTAGAAACTGTGACACATGCACAAAGGGGAAAAAAAATCAGACAATAAAACTGCCTATGAAGTGTGCTTAGGGACAAAGTCCACAAGGAAGCTATTTTAATTATATATAAAGACCTAAAGAAAACAATGTTTAAAGAATCAAAGAAAGGTATGATGATAGTATCTCATCGAATAGAAATTATGAAGAGATAAGGATTATTTTTAAAAAGAACCAAATAGAAAATATGGAATTGAAAAATACAAAAACCAAATGTTTACTAGGTTTCAAGAGTAGATTTGACTGACAGATGAAAGAATCAGTAAACTTTATACGTCAAGAGAGATTATGTAACCTAAAGAAAAGAGATAAATAATTCAAGAAAAAGAACAGAGCCTCAGAGAAATGTAAGATATCAATGAGTGCACTAACATACTCATAGTAGTAGAAGGTGAGAGGAGGAAAACTCCTTCCCCTGCATGTATGCACCACCACCACCAAAACAAAATCCAAAGATATAATATTGAAAGCTTTCCAAATTTTATGAAAAACATTAAATGTTCATGAAGCTCAACATTTTCAAGTAGGATAAATGCAAAGTGATCCACACCCAGATACATCATAGACAAAATGTTGAAAGACATATATAAAATTTTGAAAGCAGTGAGAGGAAAACAACTCATCACATAAAAAAAAAAAAAGTCCAACAAATAATAGCTGACTTACTAGAAAGAGTAGATACCAGAAAGCAGTAGAATGACAGGATGCTGAAAATTAAAAATTAACTATCTTCAAAAATAAAAGCTTGACAGAATAGAAGAGAGAAATAGACAATTTAACTCTAATAATTGGAGACTTCAATACACCATTCTCGAAAATAAATAAATAAGAGATCAACAAGGAAATAGATGATCTGAACAATACAGTTAATCAACTACACATATCTCTAGAGCACTCCACCTAATAGCAGCAAATTACGCAACCTTCTCAAGCACAAGCGGACTATTCTTCAAGATGGCCTATATGTGCTAGTCCAGAAAACAGGTCTCTATAAATTGAAAAGGATTACAATTATACAAAGTATATTCTCTGCATAAAAAGGAATTAAATTAGAAATCAATAACACTAATGAAATTTGGAAAAGATGCAAATATGTAGAATTTAAAGTCTTAAATAACCAGTGGGTCAGTAAGATATCCCAAGGAAAACTAGAACATACTTTGAGATGAATGAAAATAAAAACACAGATATCAAACTTATAGGATGCAGCTAAAGCAGTACTCAGAGGAAAAGTTATAGTAGTACACACCTGTATAAAGAAATAAGAAAGATCTTGAATAAATAGCTTATACCTCAAGACCCTGGAAAAAGGATAGCAAACTAAACCTAAAGCTAGCATTTTATTGTGAAAATTATTAGTAGAAAATCAATCAAGCAAGTGAATAAAACTAGCAGGTAGTTGTTTGAGAAATAGTAAAATCAACAGATTTAATTTGACCAAGGGAAAAGAGAGAATACTCAAATTATTAAAATCAAGAGTGGAAAAGTATAGCTACCAACACTGAGAAATAAAAAGGATTGTAAGGGAATGCTATGAACAATTGTATACCAACAAATTATATAACTTAGTTGAAATGTATAAAATCTTAGAATGACACAAATTATCAAAACTTGTACTCAAGAAGAAATAGAACATCTGAATATACCTGTAACACTAAAGCTATTGAATTATTACTTTAAAAATTTCCAAAAAGAAAAGCCCAGAACCAATGGCTTTACTGGCGAATTCTACCAAACATTTAAAGAGGATTTTATGCTAATTATCCACAAACGGTTTCAGAAGTGAGAAAAGGGAGAACACACTTCAGTTCATTTGATTAGGTCTTTATTACCCTGATTCCAAAATCAGATAAAGATATTACAAGAACAGAATGCTAGAGATTACTATCCCTTATGAATATGGATATAAAAGTCCTTAACAATATTAATAAACGAGGTCTGGAAAGACATAAAAAATGATTATATGACACGATCAGGTGGAATTTATTGCAGGATACAAAATTAGTTTAACATTTGAAAATCAACTGATGTTAACATTAATAGGAAAAATTGTATCTCAATAGATGCAAAAAAAACCATTTGATAAAATTTAATACTGTTTCTTCATTAAAACAATCAATAAACTAGAAGTAAAGGGAAACTATCAATTTGATGAAGGATAACTACAAAAATCCTACAGCCAACAACAGGCTTAATACTGTAAGACTGAACGAGTTCATTCTCAAATTAAGAAAGAGTGCTGTCTTCTCTTGACATGTTTTTTTAACATTGTACTATGTTAAATAACTAGTAAATTAAAAATGAAAAAAGAAATGAAAAGCATCCCTACTGGATAAAATCATAAGTGAAAGCTAATGAGGTAGTACTTCTCAATGGAAATTGAATTTTTAAGGGTCTGATTGTTTTCAATTGCTTAAGGAAACAGAAACTATTGGGCAGAACTAGCCAGAGCTACTGCCATAATCTGGCTTTTTCTCATTCTACCCAACTCACTTGGATTGCCTAAAAATTATTTTCATGTTTACCTACAGTAACGTTTTTTTTCTACATGGTGAAAAAACCAATATCCTAGATTTAGGACTGAATAGTAATTAAATGTGCTATACATAGTAACAATCATCTGTCAGCTCTACTGAGACATTCCTGATCAAACCAGAGGTCGTACTTTAGAAAATATATCCATGACCTAAATGCAAAATCATTGGTTCAAGAAACATAAAGCTAACTGTAATCCAATCCAGGAAGTTTTTCACACATGTTTTTTTTTTTTTCTATTATTATATTACTTTCAGGTATACAGTACAATGGTTAGACATTTATATAATTTATGAAGTGATCCCCCCAATTACTATATCATTTACTTTGTTTCTTTTGTTCCTTAGATTCTGCATAAAAGTGAAATCATGATATTTATCTTTGTCTGACTTATTTCACTCAGCATACTTCTAGGTCCATCCATGTTGTTGCAAATGGTAAGATTTCATATTTTTAATGGCTAAGTAATATTTCATTGTATACATGACCATAACTTCTTTATCCAATTGTCTTTTGATGGACATTTAGGTTGCTTCCATATCTTGGCCATTGTGAATGGTGCTGTTGTGAACATAGTGGTGCATAGATCATTACAAACTAGTGTTTTGGTTTTGTTTGGAAAATACCCAGAAATGCAATTGCTGGGTCAAAAAGTAGTTTGTTTGTTTTTTTTTTCAAAGTTTTGTGTAGACAGTTCTAAGAATCCTAATAATCAGAAGAGATGAGAAATTAAATACAAAATACCTAACAGTGACTGGAAAACCCATGAGAAAAGTTCAGATTCATATCTTATGGCAGAGTGTCATATCAATGTTTCTGTCTCTCTATGTAGAACAGTCAAGGAAGTTGACTCTCGTGAGAGCCAAAGCATCTCAGGAACTAAACTAAGCTTATGAAGTCTATGGTAGAATGGGGTCAGCACTGGGTTTTAACAGACATTCTATTACTGTAATGTTTTGATTTGTCAGAAGAAAGGTTAGTCTCAGATGTCCAATAATATTGATTTCGTGGAACTGCAAATGCATTGCACAGAGCCAAATTGAAGGAATTACTCATTATAATTTAAACAGAAAGCTATCTAGGAAAGGGAACCATGCAAAAAGTAAGCTACTTAGTTTACTTAACGTATGCTGAAGCAAGAAATCATTTTAAAAATTATCAAATAAAAAACAAAAATAGATAAAAAATGGTAGTCACATTATGATTCTAACATGTGAAAAAACTGCATTAAAAATATGAAGATGCTAATAGAATTATTTTAGCGACAGCATCCTGAGGGTTGTTTTTTTGTTTTGTTTTCTTTTGCTAATAGGAAGTTTACTGTTTTATAACTTTTCTGAAATAATCATTACCAATAGTGAAAATTATACTCTTAAATTTTAAAAGTTTTTAAAAATGCTATTTCCTTTTTGTTCACATTTTGACATCCTTGATTTTGTGTATCATCAGTACAATAAAACATATTACAGTTTTTTTACAGGGAGTAGACTCATGAAAACAATGTGTTTCTTTTATTTCAGCCATTTATTTAAAGTAAAATTTGTAAATAATGATTTTCACCACTGTTAATTTAAAAAAAAAATGAACCAAACAAAATAGAATAGCACTTAAAAATTATCCATATATTAATTAAATGTTTTATATATTAAAATATACTTATATATGAAATATTTATATTATATTAAACCTATTTGTTGATGATGGAGAGTATTACCACATTTATATTACAATAAAAATTGGGATATTTCTAAGTATTTAATCAAGGCAGCAATTTTGCCATGAATTTTGTAATTGACTGACAACACAAATACATAATTTTAAGCATCATATTTTTCCATTTTTGTCAAACATATATTGGTCATTTTGCCTTGTTTTTTTAGTGTGATAGTTTATTGATTTATTGGTTTAAATGAGCTTTGGCTTTTTTTTATCATTATTTTATAATACCATCATTCTTAAATTATTTTAATATATATATATTTTATTCACATTTATACATAAATGTAATATATAATATTTATTTTCCCAAAGTTAAAAATAAAGTAAGATTACATTTATCAGATTTTAACACCTGAGTTGCTTACTCTGGTCAGTCAGTTTAAAGAATTGTAGAATATCTCACATATGAGAGAAATCATATGGCTCTCAACTTTTCTATCTGACTTTTTTCACTTAGCATGCTAATCTCAAGATACATCCATGTTGTTGCAAATAACAGTATTTCATCTTTTCTTAGGTGGTAAATAGGGGTAGAAAGAATCAATATATGTTGATGTAAGAAAATTTTACTTTGAGTGGTTAACACACAATGCAATACAAATGTGGCATATTATTGAATTATACACTTGAAACCTATATAATTTTATTAACTGATGTCACCCCAATAAAGTTAATGTTAAAAAAATGTAGAATAAAAATGAATGCACTAATAAAGGCTCTTTGCATTATCTAATAAGAATACAAAATATTGGAAAAGCTCCATATAAACCAGATTGTTCATCTTTGTTTCAACCCTCACTGTTTCTGCTCCCTTTGGGAAATACAACTGAAAAAAAGAATTTACTAACTACCTAAATAAAAATATAAATGGAAAACAAAACAAAACAACAACAACAAAACATTGATGTGCCTGACCCTCTAAGTGAAATGTGCAGGTAATGATTGGAAGAAAAGAAGGCAGGTAAAAAAATCACCTTCCAACTCTCTTTTATAGTCTCAAGTTATTGTTTCTCAACTGAGAATTTTTATCAAATATTCAAGTAGGTCTATTCATTTTTTTTTTCATTGCAAAGAAGTTCTGCTGGTATTTTTTTATGAGACTAGAAAAAGAAGATAAGCCCAAAGACTTAATTATTTCATGTATTTCAGAATACTCAAATTGAATGTCATTTTCCTGAAATTTATATTTCAAATATAAGTAATTTTATGCTTATTTTATTGAAATACCAGGACTGCAGTTTCTTATTTCTGTATTATCGAAGTAAATTGGTTCGCTGAAACCTACTAAGAGGTTATCCTAAAGTCTATTGCCATAGGCAGATATATTGAGTAAATTACTGAGAGATTCACTTAATGTTTCAATATGTCCATAACAATTCTGACTTTATACTAAACCTTGTCCTGTAGAACACTGTTACAGCAAGACTTATAGTGAAACATAGTATTAATGAGATAAATGTAGTGCTCGAATTCAAAGAAATGAAAAAGATGGAAGCTTTTAAATATTTTACATCACTAAAAATCACAAAATAATACAATATATTGCAATTACTTTTAACTTCACTTATTCAGATCATCTTTCAAAATTGAATAAGTATAGTAGTAAAGATTCAAAAAGTCCAGTCTTTAGAATCACCAGTCCTGGTAGTTCAAACTGCTTCAAAAGTCGGGTGTCATTGAAGTTGTTAAGAAGATGCCGGCTTACAATGAATAACCATCAAAACTTGCATCTGCTGCTTCTTAAAGATCCATGTATCATCGAACTAATCTGACATCGGTTGTGCTACTAGTTATCTGTAGATGTTATGTCTTTTGACCAAATCATGTATTTTTATTTTAAAATAAAGGTGATATGTCTAACACTGATACTGAGGCATGTGGAAAGTCAATATAAATACCTTTTATGTAGCGTTCTTTTCTCAAAGTTCCAAAAGCACTTTTACATTTATACCCAGAATATGTGTGTTTATAAATCTAGGTATTAGATTTAAAAGCATAACCAAAATGATGAAAACAATAGTATATTAAATATAATTTGGAGATAGAAAATTTGTGTTGGTTTTAAAGTATAGATTGTCTCACAAAGACAATCTGTAAATAAAGAAAAATAAATCTATTAACATTTTTATTTTAAATCTATAATAAGCATAGCAAATTCTAGGAACCTGTATACAAAGGCAATATTCATGAGCTTTTTGTTTTTACCTTTGCCTTTACCAAGTTATAAGCCTGTTATTTCATTTAGTAGATAGCTATTTAGATATTCAAGAGAATTTTGACTACAGGAACAAAATAAAATGAGTAACCTTTTCACTGGAAAGGGAGGGATAGAACATTTTGGGGGCTGATGTTGGTGGTGACTATTTTGCATCTTATGAAGTTCAATATTTGTGAAAAGCTTGGTGACAGCAGCTTAAATATCCCCACTTTTTTTAAGTGATTGTGGTTACAACCCTAAGCTTGCTGTGGAAATGGTTATTATTGCTGACAATTATTGCTCTCTCCATTTGTGCATCAACTCTAGAAGATATTTGCCCCAAACAAAAATCTCTGTCTGGTACCTGGTCAGCAGGTAGTCATAAACAGTTGCTTTCTAGATAGGTACAGTATTACCATGTGCATCAGCCAGTGCCAATACAATGCATAATGAAGTACCACAGAGATAATTGTCTGGAGATAGGAGTGAGTGAGGATATTCATTAGAAAGAGATAAAAAAAAAAAAAATAGGACAGCAGAATTAAATTATTGTTCTTCTTTTAACCTTTTAACACCTGCACCCTGCTTCCTCCTTCCAATTTTCCATTTTTATATTGTTTCTTTCATAAAAAGGACATAGTCTAGGATGTGATGGATGATACCATTTTCATCTACAGATTTTTTTTACTGTAACAGATTTAATTTAGTTATCATTTAACAAAAAATATATATATATATATCTGCACCTAAAAGCTTAACCTAAGTATTTTGTTTGTTGTGATATGGTAGTGATTTAGGCTAAAATCAATAGTAGATGTGAAGACAGGTAAATACCCAGAGAAACATTCTCAGAAATAAAAGAGTAGAATTATGGTATAGGTACATTAACTTAGACATTTGGTTTATAGTTTTCTTATTTTTCCCTTCAAATTTCCCCTTCTTTGTCCAATAAATTTTCTCTGAAATTCAACTATGTTTTAAAACCATCCTAAAGTTAAGTACTATAGTGAACATACAAGAGAAAGTAATCATAAGAGCTGATATTTAATAAATGGTTCATGCCCACTAATTTATTTTTCTTCTGTTATATATGATAGGTGTTATCTTTTACATTTTGTAAATAAAAACTGAATCAGTCATGATAAGAGTATATCAATTGTCAGAAGTCACTTATTCATTCAAAAATATTTACTAATTATCTATTATATGTCAGACCTTATTTTAGGAGCTGTTGAATTCAGTAATAAACAAAACAAAATCTCCATCTTTGTAAATTTTATGTTCTAGTGGTAGGATACTTATCCTCAACAACTAAGACAGAAACTTAAAGGTAAAAGAGATTAATTTTAAGTTGGGAAAACTCAGGAAAATCTTCATGGAGGGGAATGACATTTGATACAAGCCTTAAAAAATGGAAATCCCTTTTATGTACAGAAATAAAGAAAAAGCCTAACAGAGATAGAATATAAACAATAGCATAAAAGGTATAAAAGTTCATAGGGCCTATTCTAAGCAAAGATCAGTTAACCCTAAACATAGAATCAATGGCTGGAAGTAATATAAGATAAAGTTTGAAAGTTTCTAATAGTAAGATATATTTGTTGTATATTATAATTAGCCCTTTAACATAGGTTGATTGCTATTTCTGAAAGATCTATCCAGCTGAACTAAAATATTAACTTTTAATAAATAAATATTAAGGAGATCATTTTTTTAAATTCGTTTAAACATTTAAAATAAATACCCAAAAGTGACTTTAGCAAAATGGAATAAATCACTTTTAATTATAACATAGAAATTAAAAGACAGAAGTATGAAAAATATAACTATAAAAATATTTTAATGAATACACAATACAAACAGATATATTTCATGACATCAATAACATAAAATACGGTGAGGGAATACAAATATTGAGTTGTTGTATGTGATTGGAGTTGAGGTGTTATCAGCTTGAAATTGTCACAACCTTAAGATGCTTTACGTAGGGCCCATGGAAACTGCAAAGAAAATACCTATAAAAAATTACAAAAAGAAAAAGTAAAAGGGATCAAATCAAATCAATACAAAAAATCAACAAAACATACAATAAGACAGCAAGAAAGGAAAAGAGGGACAAAAACAATAAAAACACAAGAAATAACAAAATGGCAAAATAAATCTAGTAAATCTTTCCTGATCAATAATTACTTTAAATGTAAATAGATTAAACACCTCAAAAGGCAGAGTGTGAAAAGACAGAATGGCCAAATATGTAAAGCATGAGTCACCTATATGCTGCCTACGAGAAATTCACTTTAGATTTAAGGACACATATAAGCTGAAAATGAAAGGATGGCAAAAGAGTTCATGCAAAAGATTACCAAAGAGAGTAGGGGTGTCCATAATTATATTAAAGTAGGACTTAATTTAAAAAAGACAAAGAAAGACATTAAATAATGATGAAATGGTCAATTCAACATGGAGATATGACAATTATATGTGTGCCCAACATCAGAGAACACAAATGAAGCAAATATTGACAGAACTGAAGGGGTAAGAGCAACATAATAATAATAGGATATTTCAATATCCCACTTTCAGTAATGAGTAGAACATCTAGAGAGAACAGTGAGGAAACAGAGGGCTTAAACAACACTATAGATCACATTGCCCTTACAGACCAATAGAATGTTCAACCAAGCAGAGGCAGAAAACAGTCTTCTTAAGTGTACAGAGAACATTCTCAAGGATCAATCACATTAGGTCACAAAATAAGTTAACAAATTTAAGATTGAAATCATATAAAGTATATTTTCTGACCATAATAGAATAAAACTAGAAATTAATGGCAGAAGGAAAACTGGAAAATTCACATACATGTTGAAATTAAACAACACTCTTGAATAGTGAGTCAAAGAAGAATTCCAAAGAAAAATAAAAAAAAAATAGCTTGAGATAAGAAAGTAGACAAATAAAACACCAAAATGTATAGGATGTAGAAAAAACAATATGAAGAGAGAAATCTATAGTGATAAATGTTTACATTAAGAAGAACTATCTTAAAACACCAAACCTGGTACATCAAGAAACTAGAAAGGGAAGATAAAACTAAGCACAAAGTAGCAGAAGGAAGAAAATAATTAAGATCAGAGAAGAAATAAACAAGATAGATAACATGAAATCAATAAGGAAAAAAAAAACCTAAGGGTTGTTTTTTTTTTGAGATCATAATTGATAAACTTTAAGCTAGATTAAGAAAAAAGAAGAGAAGGTATATAAATAACAGAAAACATTACAACTAATGCCACAGAAATTAAAAGGATCATGAGACTACTATAAACAATCACACGTCAGCAAACTGTATAACCTAGAAGAAACGGACACATTTTTAGAAACATAAATCTACCAAGAATGAATCATGAAGATATAGCAGATCTGACTATACCTATAACGAAAAAGTCACATGCTTTAACATGGATGAAACGAGGATATTACATTAAATGAAATAAGCTAATCATAAAAGGACAAATACTGTAAGATCCCACTTATGTGAGGCATCTCTAAAACAATCAAACTCAGAAATAGAATATAGAATTGTGATCACCTGGCGGTTGGGACCTAAGAAGGGAGGGAGTTTCTATGCAATGGGTATGAAGTTTCAGTCATGAAAGGTGAGAAAATTTTAGAGATTTGTTATAGTTAATAATACTGTACTGGACACTTAAAATTTCTTAAGAGGGCTGATCTCCAGTTATGTGTTTTCATACCATGACAAAAACAAATACATAAATCTCTAAATTTTTTATACTGGTATATTTACCTGTGTAAGCATCTTTTAATGTGAAAATTCAATTAAATTTCAGAGTTATATAGTTATTTTCTTCATACATTTAATAACACTTCAAAGTAAAGATAGGAAACTATATATTTCGTACTTGTTCCCTAATGGAACCGTTTCATATTTACTCTCTGCAGAAAATCCTACTTTAGAAAAGAGGTTTAAATAGTGTGCCTCTCCTTGAAGAACAGGGCTAGGGATAGAGTGAAAGCTATATATAAAAGCTTTTCCTTCTTTACTCACTCCAAAGATTCCACAGGGCACTATTTCAAAATTGCTGATGGACATGTAAACATAATAATGGTAAAAATAATAGTTGACAAATTTTGAGAATTTGCTATAGGCTGTTTTTACCTGGTTTGCCTAAATTAATACTTACAATAATCTTGTGAGAGAGAGACTATTATTTTTGCCAAGTTTATATATATATACACACACACACACATATATATATATATGAGTCATTAAGTAAATAGTCAAAGGTCACTTACCTCATAATGGCAGAACCAAAATTAGACCCCAGGCAATCTCACAGAGTTTAGAGCCCACGATTTAACCACTGTTCGTTCTATTGACAGGCAGAAAGCCTCACCTTGAAAGTAAAGCTCCACAACCAAGTTTTGCATACCTAGTGATATTTTCATCTCATGTATTGATCAGATAAATTAGAAAATTGCGTAATTTTCACTTTTATCTTGAGCGCATTGACATGTCACTTAAAAGCATCACTTTAATATTAGGGAGGTCATATTCAAGACAAACAGTAGTCTGGGGAAATATTTAACTACAGTTTTTATGCATTTTAAGAGATTTTCTATCTCCTCAGCTTCTGTTCTACCTATTAAAATCAACAACCTGATATTTAGTTTTATGATTTTTAAGATTTTAATGGCTTTAGGATCCCAAGAACTTTCGTTAGTGCATGTCTCATTTCTTTATAATCACGTATGCTATCATCTTGGCTCAGGCTGCTGTAACAAACAGGCATAAACCTGGTGGCTTAAACAACAAATATTTATTTCTCACAGTTTTGGAGGCTGGAAGTCAGAGATCAGGTTACCAGCATGATTGCGTTCTGGTGAGGGCCCTTTTCCTGGTTTGCAGTTGTCTGTCTTCTTGCTGTGTCCTTACGTAGTGGACTGGAGTGGAGTGGAGAGGAAAGGAGAGGAGAGGAGAGAAGAAGAGAATGTGCAAGCTCTCTCTTGTGTCTCTTTTAATAAGGTCACATCCCATTTTGAGATCTGTACTCTCATGACCTAATTACCTCCTAAAGATCCTACATCTTAATACCATCATATTGGGGGGTACGATTTCAGCATTAAGAATTGTCTGGGTCATTGGTAGGAGGGCCATAAACTTGAAGTCTACACCGTTATTTTCTGAAGTAAGAAAAAAGTAATTGAGGGGAGAGAATTCCTTACAAGTAATCTTTAAAATTAAAAGCAGGGCTGAAATCCATACATGGCAAGTTTCATCTGAAACTATTTGGCCTCCTGCGAAGCTTACTCATAAATTGTCACTTTTAAAGACTTAAGAAAAAAGTCAAGGACTGCATATCTCTGGACATGAAAATAGCATGATAATTAATAAAATAATACTAAATTTTATTTAAAATAAAGTAAAATTAAAAATAATTTATTGTGCTTGGCAGATAACCATTAATACAATCATTATAGGTTCTGTGAAAAATATATTTCATTTGGGACTGTCTGGGCATGATAGGATATGTATTTAGAATGACCATTCATACCTCCTAGTGGATTAGCTTTTCTTTTAAAGGAATATGAATAACAGAACAGTCTATTTTTTGATGAGAAATAAGATGCAGTGTATGGCATATATTAAAAGTTAGTCTAAATGGGGTGTAACACAACCAAGGAGGGGTTGTAAGAAAGAACATTATAAGAAAATACACTTCAATTCTGTAAGACTTGTCAAAAGAAATTATTTGAAGGTCCATTTATATGCATACTCATTGATTCAAATGCTGCATAGGTCATTGATTCAAATGCTGCATAGGATTCTTTTGTTGCAAAACCATGAACACCAGTTTTGGTTATAAACAAAAGATGATTATTTGGAGGAATATCAGATGCATATTCAGGGAAGTTTGATATTAAGGGTTGTAACAGAAAAGGAAAACATAGAAACTGGAGTAGTTCTGAGCATCTCGAATGCAGAAAACACTTCCCCATTTCTTTTTCTTCTTTAATACCTGCTCAAGAATTAAAGCGCTTGAAGAGGGAGTTTTATTTTCTTGGCTGCACCACCACAACAAGAGCTGTTAGAGGTAGGAAGATTCCTGATGTATACGTCCACTAAGAAAGTACACAGAGAGAAAATTCCAAATGTGGGTTTTATTAAGAGTGAAGAGGGGATGCTGGGGTGGCCAAAAATTAAATGTCTACTTCACAGTGTCTTTCACAATGTAAGTGAAGTCTTTGAAAAATAGCATGCAAAAATACCACTATCTACCTATTCTTTGTTCAGATCTAAATAAGAAAAATTGTATGGGGGTGAGAGGTTTTAGTTTGGAACTTATATTACTTTTCTATTGCCCTGTAACAAATTACCACAATCTTAGTGGTTTAGACATTACAAATTTATTATTTTACAGTTCTGTAGGTCAGGAATCCAACACAGTCTCCTGTTGAGGATGTTGATTTGGGAGACTCTGTGGAATAATTCATTTTCTTGTCTTTCTCAGCATCTAGAGAATTCCCACATTGCTTGGCTCACGGCATCATTTTTCCATCTTTAAAGTCATAGAAGTTACATTTCTCTGATCATTATTCCATATTTACATTACCTCTGACCACAGCCAGGCAAGGTTCTCCACCTTTAAGGATTCATGATTAGACTGGGCCTACCTGGATAATCCAGCACAATCTCCCCATCTCAGAACCCTTAACCTTAATCACATCTTCAAATCCCCGTTTGCCTTATAAGGGAATTTATTCACAGGTTCCTGGCTTTTAGCACACGTACAGCTTTAGAGGGCCATTGTCCCACCTACTATAGACCCTGCCTTATAATTAGGAAATATAACTTTGAAGGATTCAGAAATTATAACCTCTATCTGCATGAATTTTTCCATTTGATTATCTTCTTTTTTATTTTTTTTCTCTAATTTTTTTTTTTCAAAAACTCTCGGAGGGTAGAATAAATAAAATCCTTTTGTAAATATGTTGTACATGATAAACATCTACTTTAAAAATTACACAAAAGTACAAGAATTAACTTTTCTAGATGTATTGAGTACAAACACATATAAAAGATCTTGATAAAATATAATGTTTGATGACACTGACATAGTTGAGAAAATACTAAACTCCTCTCTATTGGTTGATTGGAGCTAAAGACCTTCATGACTATGTGATTTTGCTTAAGGAAGTTATCTTTGAATTTATAATAAATAATTCATTATGCAAAATAAATTATTGCATAATGCCCTTCAGAACCAAAGAGAAACTGTAGGTGGGAAAAGAGTTCATTTGTATAAATTCTCTTTCCTGCTGTGGAACTCCAGTGTGGAAATCTGATTAATTTAAGAAAATGACTTCAGCAGAGCTTTAAGCTATAAAGGTTCTTTCAGATGAAGAGGTCAGTCTGCCCTGGAATTAAAAGTCATAATTTGGGGCTGAATAAGAACTCTAGGTGTTTAACTAACTGCATTAGCCCAAACTGATAGTTTAACAGTTTTTAAATAGTTGCCTGTTGTGTTAAAACTGCCTGGTGTTTGCTGATTAGCAGCAGGTGATTTGGGATTGTTAATTTTTCACAACAAAATAAATTTGAAAATAATGTAATGGTTCTTTTCATATTTCCAGACAGTCTGGTATGAAGTACAGTAGCTTATAGAAAACACAGTGAAGACTTTGTTCTATTTATACTCTGGTTCAAAATCAAATTCTCTGCATGAAAAAAGTATTTACAATTTTATTTTTATCACAGCATTCTACTTATGCTTTCTACATTCTAGCGCTGTTTTACTCAGCTTACATTTTTTCTCTTGACATATTTAATGTTTTGATCATCCATGCTTTATATTTCATTATTTTTATTGTCTCTGATAATCGATTTTTGACACTAGATGTCTGAGAATGTCAGATGAAAGCCAACTGAATTTGTTGGATCAACTGTATTAGCAGCACAGAATACACATACACTCTGATTCATACGCACATCCTAATGAATAAGCACTGTCAGAACAGCTGTAAATGTTCAAAAGTAGCTGCAGTTTCAAATCCCATCTATTCAAGCAAGTCTGACACCTGCAAATGTATCAATTTACATCCCGTTTTCACACTAATTCTCATATATTATGACTCAATTCCATACCTGTTTCAAGGGGATAAATAGATTATATATAGAATCTTGACATTTTCTGTTTTTTTTCCCAAGAGATAGCTCCCCACCCTTCCCAAGGTCATATAAAATATAAAGAACAAACATTGAGAATATATATACAAGACTGATCTATTCTCAAAGTTGGAATAGATGTTACATTTACCACTTTGAATTTTCAGTTTACCTTTAAGTTATCTGCAGTTTCATTATTTTTCGATTACATCATAGATTGGAGATATCAAGACCTAATCTTTAGTACAAATGGCTAATGCCTCATGCAGACTATGAGGATTAAATATTATTCTCTTGGTGTCTGTAGTATATTTTGTCTTTTGTTTCCTTATCTAAGACTAAGTGATTTTTAAGAACTTTAAGTCTATACTCTTAGAAATTGAAGCTAAAACTATGTATCTGTATATCAAATAAAGTAAAAGTTAAATACTTTTTAAAAGGAAAAATGTACATAACTAAGAGGGTTTTAAAAATGCATAAGAAAAGAACATTTTTAGTATTTGTAGAATAATACCCTAATTGAAATATGTTTTCTCTATAATATACCTTAAAATAATGGAAAGCTAACATAGGTGATGAAATTTTAAAAAGAATTGCTAAATCATGATGATTTCATTTGAGAAACAAGAACTAAAATGCTTACTATTAAGGTCTTTTAAAATTCAGGATGTTATTCTGTCTTGGCCATATATAATCTTATTGTAAGCAAAATCACAACATAAGACATAATTAAGAATCCTATTAAAAATACCATTGCCTAAAGTTACCCATAATGAACATGTTTGTTACTACATATTCTTAGAAATATGTAACATATTCTTATTTAGAAATAGATATAAAGCTATGATTTCATATATGTGTTCACTGTCATGTCTAAAGAGAGGTATATAATTTTACAAAAATTACATTAAACTATATAAACTTTTATGTAACTTAATATTTTATTCAACTTTTGTTATTTCATGTTAGTATATCTGCATCATCTTTATAGATAGCTATGTAATATTCATTTATATGAGAAAACTATAGATTATTTATCATAGTCTCTACTGCCAAATATTTGCATTATTTTAATATTTTGTTTTATGGATGTTAAAAAGAAAATCCTTTTAAATATATTATGATCCTTCCATTCAATGGTTTCCATAGGATTATGTCCTAAAGTGAAGACAGCATTAAAAAGACTAAACTAGAACTAAGAGAACTTAGTTTATCACATTGAAGTTGGCTTAAACTATCTAAGGAATTTTCTTGTATTTTAGAAGCCATCTAACTTTATTTTGAATCCAAAATAAAGTATCTGTATAATCATACATTGATTTTAATTATCTATAAGTAAGTCTTGCTTATATTTTTTTTCTTTCTCAGAGAATATACATTTAATTCTCTTTAGCTCTTATTTTTTTTTTCTTTAGCCTTGCTACCTTTTGCTTTTCTATATAACTCAGATACCTCTAAAACAAACTCAGTAGAGCTATCTAATATCTAATCATGATATCCAACTATGTCCACTTTGCTCTTTCCTACCAAACACTATCAATTTATTATGTGGTTGAAATCTTCTTTTATTTTGCTAAAATATCACCTCTCTAGAGATATCATCCATCACTACCCATTTTAGTAACTGCATTTCCCTCTCACACAATTATTTTTTACCACAGCACTCTCATTTTCTTTATGGCCTTTATTATTGTCTGAAATTATTTTATTTATTTATTTGTTTACATTGTTGTCTTGACTTGCAGAATATAAGTTTTTATAAGAATAAGGGTAATGTCTCTCTTTTGCCTTACTATATCCACAGACATTAGATATACATCTGCATATCTTGTACATATGAAATGTGCTATGATATTTCTTGAATGAATAAATAATTTGCAGGAGTATGCTATAGACAGGATTTATACTCTGTAGAAGGAGAGAGGAAGTGAACTGAACCTTATAGGACATCTTTTATGTGCTAGAACTTTACAGAGGTTGTCTCATTTGACTCTTATAATAATCCTTTGATATTTGCTTTATTTTCCCTGTCTTTCCAATGGGAAAAAAATGATTAGAATATGTTATATAAATTCCTCATAGACACACAGCCCTGATAAGTAAAAGAACCGAGATTCAAACCCAAGGATACTTGTATGAAAAGCCTGAATTCTATCCACCATGAACACAGTCACCTAATTAACTAGCTAACCTGTTTTGTTGGAGATGAGTTAACATAATTTATTATGTGTCAGGGATATTGCATATTTTGTTTCATTTAATTTAGTACTCTGAATCCCTTGAATAATAAATATTACTATACCATATTTGTATTGAGAGAACTAAATCTTTGAGAGATTAGTAACTCATTCAGGACCATGAGGTTAGTAAATAGAAGTCTGACTTAGATCAGTCTGACCTTAAAACTCTTCATTGTACTGAATTCCATACAGAAAAAATGGTTGTAATAGCACTTGCTAAAATCTTGCTTCATCTATATTGCTGTATATACTTAAGAGACAGTCAATATCTTTGATCAAATACCTTGTTTAATGTAAATGTAAATCTCATGAAAATATACAGAATTTTAATGGGTAAGATTCCTGGAGAAGAATAAATAGATTTTGATATGTTATTTGTATGTAAAATGACAAAATGAAAAAGAAAAAAAGGGAGCAGATAACACGAAGATATAGTAAATGGCATTCAAAGTGTAATAAACCAATTTGCAATAAAGTAAGCCATTACAAATGAATAGAACCAAATGACTAAATTTTGAGAATTCATTTATCAAGAAAACTTACCTGTGCGATAGATTTATAAGTCATAGCTGTATTTCTTATATTTTGTATAGATGTGATAATGAATATGGACCTAGCTTACTTGACTCATGGCTATTTTTCAAGAAGATATTCTTATAGCCACAGATGTCTAAAAAATTCTAAAATGTTATTTGTCTCAACTCCTTGTGTTTCAAATTTGAGTCGTATTGTCCAGATTGTTTAAATGTAACTGCCTAAAGTTATACAGATGTTAAGAAAAATGAAGATCTTGCCTGAATCACAGGCTCATCCTCCATCTAAATGTCATAGCATGTAACTATTTTGTGAAAGTTATATTCTGCATTACCTTGAACTTAACTTGGAAACTCTCTTTGATATGGTTCTTATAATAAAGGTGGTTTCCAGAATTCTTTATGTTTCTCTAGAAATTAAGTGGGAACAACTTTAGCATTTGATTTTGAATGATACTTTACTTTAGCTTTTAATTTTATGTTTTTTGCTTGTTTATTTGGCAGTAGGATCATATATTAAAAAGTCAAGATGAACAAATTTTGCAAGTACTTCACTGAGTTGGATTATATACATCTTAATATTTCTGTTATTTCCTTGAAAATTATGAAATTATCAAGGTAAATGGGATGTATTTCATCACCAAAATGTATTAAATTTATTTAGAGCCAAATCTATCACCCAAACAAAATGAAAATTTCTATTTATTAACAGTTCAATAATAATATGCTTTTCGTAGGATAATATAAAGAAAAAGATCTCATTTCAAATTATCCATGGAAAATCAATTTTGTTGGACTTTAAGGGAAAGATTTGAGATGTGGCTCCCTTTAAAGAAGGCTTCTCTAAAAATACTTTTAAAATGCCTTATCTAATTATGACTCGATTTTAGTCTATGGATTTCAAATGAAAGATTATTGTACAATATCTTTCTCTAAGAAGATCCATCATCTGGTAAGCTTATAGGAAATTTAAGTTTGGGAACAAATATTTAATAGAAGTTATTGCACCTGTTTACCAGAGTGATTTATAAACTACACCTAAGACATCATTAAACCTATCTGTTTTGGAAAAGTGATCTGGTAAATAATTTAATATGGCATACTTGACAACTAATTTTTACTATATTTTGAAACTATACACTACTAGCATTTTAATAAGTACCTCTAATATGTTACATAATTTGTGTATGCATGAGTGTACATATATAATATCTGAATTTGGAATTGCATAAATTAACTTTCATTGAATTAATTACTGTATTATTTCTTACATGGAAGTACAATGATTCTCATTTTCTGCCTTCAAGGGCTAATTGTAACTTATTTTTTATATCTAGATCAATCTGTTCTCATTTGCCTGGGTGAAGTCCATCCAGTTTATTCCTATTGTCTCAGTGTGCTTTTAAGAGCTATTCTTCATTCTCAGAAATATCTTGGTTTGGATAATACATTGTATGATCACCCTATTTATTCCCCTATATTATTATGTTTATGTATTCCCAATATTAAAAATCTATGAAAATAACTTCTCTTGCAGTCAAATGGTAAAGTCAAGTAATTTATTTTGATGAAAGACCTGCAGAGTTATTAAGAATAAAGACTCTGTGTCTCATTTGTAAAATGACTATGATAAAATCTCTCTCATATCAAAACAAATGTTTTATTACAGGGATCAAATTAGTTGTTACAAGTATCTACTTAGAAGAAGACTTATAGAAATAATTAAGCCCATTTCTTCTCAATCCATTCTGCTACCCATATGACATATAAGTTCTAAATTGTCATTTTTATGATAAATATAAACATGCAAAATTTATTTACTAATGGGAACAGCTATACTGAAAAGGATGTGAAGAATAGCAAAAATCATTAAAATTAAAATGGTCATTTTCGAATAAGTTATACCAATTTGAAGGAAATTAGCACCAGTTTTATTCAAAATTTCCTGTTTTTCCTACATCAAAAATTATAAGACTAAATTCTTGATCTTGACTTTTAAACAGTATATTTTTTATATTTCTTCTGGACTTTTGCAGTATTATGTCAGCAAAATGATAAGGGAATTCACTCTTGTATTAAATAAAGCATTTTTATAATAGTTGTAGTTCATCTCTCTCTTCTCTCTCTCTATAGATAGATGATAGATAGATAGATAGATAGATAGATAGATAGATAGAAGGATAGAAGGATAGATAGATAGATATGGATGAACAAGAAAAGTCATGCTTTCTTGTTAATTTTGGCTTCTCTTTAAACAAAAACCCTCTGTTATTTTTATCCTCACTACAAAATTCATATGTGTATCTAATCTGACTATTAAAGGTATTCACTTTAAACAATCTATTTTTAAGTAGCAGGTGTCAAAGGCAAATTCCTGATCCTTAAAATACAGCTTTTTGTAATGCAATCATGTGTAATTAACTTTCTCTGAACTTAACGCAATACAATAGATGCAGTTTCCTAACCAGTGGACTTATACTTTGTTGCATAGTAGACCTCATCACATCTTTCAGCAAGAAAACACTAAATTTGAGTAGTAAAGACACCACCCAATGAATTAGGACGCTTCATTTTCTTTAAATACTTATTTGGGGGAGGGGATACCACACTTCTACTCAAGAGGTCCTTTTTTTTTTTTTTTTTTTTCCCTATCATGCCATGAATTCACAGGGAATGGGCTCCATCAGCTCAGGCTCCCTTCCTTTTGTTCTCACACAGTGTGCTTCTCCGAGTGGAACAAAGCTGGTAAAGCTGGTACTTTAGTTGAACCCAAGTACCTTTCTCTTTAGCTTCCTTCCTATTTTGATCAATTTCCTTCATGTGTTTAAGAAAGCCATTTCGGCTCTTAGAGTGCTTAATATGCTCAATATGTACATTAATTTTATTGGCGAGAATCTTACCCTTAACTTGTTTACAATGCCAACCACATGTTGTGTAACATCCAGTTTCACCATGATAACATTTGTGGGGTATTCCTTTTTGAATAGTACACACTTCCCTGGTGTCTACAACATCAGGTTTCTTGTAGATTTGCATGTATGTGACCAAAGGAAGAACTCCATGTTTTCTAAAAGGTCAAGAGAATATATAGTGGATTCCTCTCCTCTTTCCCTTTGTGTAGCCATTTTTGTAAATTACTGGAAGGTGGCTGTTCATACCAATAGGAAGCTGTAGCAACAACTTAAATAACTATTTTATTTTGTATTGTTCTTATACCTAATTTGTTATAAATTATGTTATTGCAACTAAATTAATATCATTTTATAAAGATCTCAATTATTCCGATATATAATAGTTCAGTTTATATGTATCATTGGCCAAATGATATTCCCTGGCATTCTAACTGTTCTGAAATGCAGTATTTTTCAAAGTGCTGAGAACGATTATTTTAGGAGGTCCAAACAAGAGGAATCTACTCATTAATTATACTGCTATGATCAATATGGCCTAATTTCCTTTCTTCCTTCCTTCCTTCCTTCCTTAGTTCCTTCCTTCCTTCCTTCCTTCCTTCCTTCCTTCCTTCCTTCCTTCCTTCCTTCCTTCCTTCCTTTTTTAGTACCTAACATATAAAATAAAGTTTTTCATTTCTTCTGAGTTTTTAGTCATCAACAAAAATACCTATGGCAAAAAACAATTCTCTATTTTAATGAGGGCTCTGCCAAAAATAAAGATGAGACATAGTTGTTCTTATGTTTCACAGGTTTTATGCTAACCTAATCACTAACATTTCACTCTTCTTGGAAGCACTCAAATACATTGATTCTAATGAAGACTCAAATATGCTAATCCTAATGAAGACTCCTATGACTACTTCATTGGGTGATGTCTTTACTATTCAAATTTAGTGTTTTCTTGCTGAAAGATGTGATGTGGTCTACTATTCAACAAAGAGTATAAGTCCGCTGGTTAGGAAACTGCATCTGTTGTATTACGTTAAGTTCAAAGAAAGTTAATTACTCATAACTGCAAATAATATACTGTTGTTTTATCTTAACTTATGATTTAATGATTTTGACACATCCGAAATTTTCTGGATTTCTTTTCATACAAAAATATCCACACTGAATAGATTATCTGAAGGAATTAAAGATCCAGGAAAAAGGATGCAAAAAGGCAAGAATGTCTTCTCATTCCTTGGAAGGATTATGAAACAAATTATATTCCCAGATTATAATGATCTTTAGCATGGAATCAGAAGTTAGACCGTATAATTGTGATTATTACCCCAGGAGAGCAATTGTGATTATTTCCCCAGGAGTCCAACTTATGATGTGTCTTCCATTTTAACATCCATAGAGTCTCTATTGGATGAGCCCAATCCCAATAGTCCAGCAAACAGCAAGGCAGCTCAGCTGTACCAGGAAAACAGGCAGGAATATGAAAAACGTGTTTCTGCCATAGTAGAACAGAGCTGGTGTGATTGTTGATCTGAGTACAGCAAAATAAGAGGCTGCACATAAGAACAATATATATTGATATATTTGTTACTTTCTTATTAGTGTAGTACATTTATTTTATTAAAACCAAAATAGTTATAGAAATAAAATAAAATAAAACAGCCTGTGTATACAGAAATGTGGAATGAAACAAAGACATACTTAAAAATAATCTTGGGAGTCCTAAATGATCCATATCATAAAAGCTCTTAAGAATTCTAAATATTAAATACCTCACGATTTCACTTATATGTGGAATCTAAGAAACAAAAAGAACAAACTAATCGAAAACAGACTCAAAATAGACAATTTGGTGATGGCTGGGGGGGGGGAGGTGGGGGGTGGCTGCGAGAATGGGGTGAAGGGTTAAAGAAGTTACACCAACACATTTTTTTTTAGTGTTAACTCATATTTATAAACGATCGCCATCAATTACAATCTTTAGGTTTCCTTTGACTAGGACATTAGAGAATCCTAAGAGAAGAGGTAGAATAAAATAATTGACTCAGTTGGTTTAATACTTCATCAACAAATCAAAAAGTGTCATCATTAGAAGATACTTAAAAAGCATCAAATTCTAATCCAACCCACTAATTTGCCTGATGAGGAAAGGGAGGAGGAGAGAGGCTGAATGATGGCATAGAGGATTCACAGAACCAGGTTCAGATGGAAGGGCTCCCATCTCCTTCGGTGCTCTGAGTCTTCAATGCTCCATGCTAAATAAAACCTTCTAAATGTTGCTACAATGTTGATAGATGGTCATAGGGATGGGGAGCACAGCATAGGGAATGCAGTTAGCAGTAATGTATTGGCTATGTGTAAAGCCAGAGGGAAGTTAGAGTCATTAGGGGGATCATTCCATAAACTATATAAATGTCTAACCAATATAATGTATACTTGAAACTAATAACAAAATTAAAAAAAAACAAACAAACAGATTTTTGTAGCAAATAATGGAGTCAGGGATTTCGAAAGAATCTAAAGTTACTATCATAATAGATTAGCAACTCCTAAACAAATTTAAGGTCAAAATATAACTAAGCCATTGTCTCATTGAAGTAAACATTAGTTTATTCTAGTGTTTTATGGATCACTAACCAGTTATTTTGAACCCTGGGTAAAACTCCAATAATATTTTTTTTATTAATAAAGTTTTCAAGAAAGGTGAAAGGTGATTTTAGTCCTCATGAAAAATTCAGCCTCAGGTAGATGAAATGAGCAGAACTTGACCTTCCTAAAATAAAGATCACATGGCCTTACTAAGAGAATCTATTTTATAGCTCAACAAGTTGAATTAAGGAAAAGAAATTGTAGTGTTTTTTATTTAGTATTGCAATTTTTAGATGTTCCTATTAAAGAAATGCAAAATAGAGACTGACTGATAATATGTCCTAAAATATTTTAAGATACTAGACATATAAGAAATAAACACTATCAGGATCACTTAATGGATAAAGAAGAGCTTGATGGCTAAATCTATTTTCCAACTAGACAGAAGCTTAGTTTTGAGTTTTAACACAGGATTTTAAGAGTGGATCCCAATATATTTTTCTTTCTATTTAATTTTATAGGGCTCAGAAATGAATTCGTTCATACTATTGTGATCTGAAATCTTTGGAAATGAAAGCATTTTTCTTTATCTCAGTGTCTTCATTTTAAGAAGCAACTAGTAATTTGCTCCTTTTTTCCCCATCTCATACCTAGAATTTAAATAACTAATACAACTGGAAGTTCTCCAATGAAGCAGAAAGGCCTTGAAAAAAATTAGTAGAGTACCAGGTATTTTTCTCCACTATCTAAATATATGAAAAAGAAATTCATTATTAGTTACAAAATATCTCCAAAGACAAGTGTTGCCAAGTTGATACTTAACTGAGCAAATAGATATTTTAGAAAGGCATAGTTGTCTTTCTTGTTAGAAAATAGAAGAAAATAATGTTGACAATGTGAGAGTATTCCCTAGTCTCTGAGTCATGAAGTATGAGCTGATGATGCATGCAGTGCTACCAGAAGCAAATGCAGTATAACACTGGCAGGCATGTTGGCGACAAACATTGACCATCTGCTCAACACAGACCTCCAAATGATCATCATGCCTTGTGATGAATAGACATGATATTTTCCATATTCTAACAAACCTAGTAATGCAAGCCATATTTTTATCAATAAAAATAATAAAACATCTAGATATTTTACTACTACCTACCCTAATCTTTTATATAGAAGTTTTGTTCTATTCCATAACCATGTTGTAGAAGATAGTAACAATATCAGTAACCAATATTTATAATCGTTATATCAGCATCCATGGTAGTTTTTTCTTCCAAGTGTGTTTGTTATACAATAGCTACTTACATAATAATTGTAAGCAGATAACCGAAACTACTTTCAGAAGTATTATCTAAATGCATCTCAGTAGAAATTAAAAGATGATCATAAATTACTACTTTAATGTTAGAGAGGGAATGTTTTGTCACCTTTTATGGGTTCACCAGATAGGTCAAAAGATGCTGCAAAACACTGCGCATTTGTAAACCTAATGGCTACTTTAAAAAAAAAAATGTGATTCCAGTAAAGCATTTTCTCCAAATTAAAATAACATGAGCAAAAAATACAGTGATAAAAGGAAGTTAAGAGTGTTGAAAAGGATGAAGTTCTGACTGGAAGAAGCATTTATGTTGAGGTAGTGTTATGCAAGGCTTGACTGATAATTAAACATGGAAAGCATCGATGCTAGGCTACAGAAATTGACCTTAATACTGTGGAAGCTAAATGTGTCATTGCAATATTTATATGTAAAGGAAAGATGTAATTAAATATTTTGATATGCCCAGTGAGAAGTTTCATTTATTTTATGGTGATATTGAAGCCATTATATCCAAACAAAAAAAAATATGATTTTTATTTTAAATAAAAGAACCACATTAGATTTTCCTAGAGAAAGCAAAATATCTGGGACTCTTTGGTACTGCTGTAAAGATCTGATGACATGTTAACTAATTAGTTAATTAATGATTTAAATTTTTGGCACCCATCTACCTCCCTGCTATCCCTTCCCCACTACCCTCTGGTAACCACTAATCCATTGTGCATGTCCATAATTCTCTGTTTCATTGTCCTGTTCATTTGTTGCTTTTAGGTTTATATCCCACATATAAGTGATATCATGTGATTTTCAACCTTTTCTCTCTGGCTTATTTTGCTTAGCATGATTATTTCGAGGTCCAGCCATGTTGTCACAAATGGCAGTATTTCATTTCTTCTTATGGCTGAGTAATATATGTGGTATATATGTACCACAGTTTCTTTAGCAAATCATCTGTCGTAGGATACTTCGGTTGCTTCCACGTCCTGGAGTAAATACCCAGTAGAAGGATTGCCGGATCACATGGTAGATCAATTCTTAGTTTTTTGAGGAACCTCCATATTTTTTTCCATAGTGGCTGTACCAATTTGCGGTCCTACCAGCAGTGTATGAGGGTTCCTTTTTCTCCACATCCTCTCCAACATTTGTTATTACTTGTCCTGTTGATTATAACCATTCTAACAGATGTGAGATGGTATCTCACTGTGGTTTTGATTTGCATTTCCCTAATACCTAGTGATGTTGAGCATCTTTTTATATATTTGTTGGCCATTTGTATGTCCTCTAGGGAGAAGTGCCTGTTCAGGTCCTCTGCCCATTTATTGATTGGATCATTTGTTTTTGTTTTTGTTGTTGCTACAGAGTCATATGAGTTCTTTGTATATTTTGGATATACGGTCTTCATCAGAGGCATTGCTTGTAAATGCATTTTCCCATTTGGATGATTGTCTCTTTACCATGATGATGGTTTCTTTTGCTAAGCAGAAGCTTTTTAGTTTGATGTAGTCCTATTCATTTGTTTTTGCTTTTACTTCCCTGCCATTGAGGTCAAATTTATAAAATCTTCTTTAAGTCCAAGGTCCTTGAGTTTAGTTTCTATGTTTTCCTCTATGCCTTTTATTGTTTCAGGTTTTATGTTTAGGTCTTTAATCCATTTTGAGTTAACTTGAGTGTGTGGTGATAGACAAGCATAGTTTCATTATTTTGCAGGTGGCTTTCCAGTTTTCCCAGCACCATTTATTGAAGAGGATTTTCTTCCTCCACTGTATGTTTTTGGCTTTTTGTTGAATATTATTTGCCCATATGAATATAAGTTTACTTCTGGACTCTCTATTCTGTTCCACTTGTCTGTGTGTCTATTTTTCTGCCAATGCCATTCCTTTTTGATTGCTGTTGCTTTGTAGTATAATTTGAAGTCTGGCAGAGTGATGCCTCTGGCCTCGTTCTTTTTTCTGAGGATAGCTTTGACAATTCATGATTTTTTTGTGCTTCCACACAAATCTGATGCTTTTTTTTTCTATTTCTTTAAAAAAATTCCTATGGAATTTTGATGGGAATTGCATTAAATCTGTATCATGCTTTAGGTAATAAGGTCATTTTAACTATGTTGATTCTTCCAGTCCAAGAAAATGGAATATTTTTCCATTTCTTTGTATCTTCTTCAATTTGTTTAATAGGGTCTTATAGTTTTCATTATATAGATCTTTCACATGTTTCACCAAATTTATTCCTGGGTATTTTATTCTTTTTGTTGCAATCGCAAAAGAAATTATTTATTCTGCTTCTTTTTCTGACACTTTGTTATTAGAGTATAGGAATGCTACCGATTTTGAACATTGATTTTATATCCAGATATTTTACTGTATTTGCTTATTGTTTCTTATAATGTTCTTGTGGCGTCTTCAGGGTTTTCTATATAGAGAATCATGTCATCTGCAAATAGTGACAGTTTGACTTCTTCGTTTTCTATTTGGATGCTTTTTATGTCCTTCTCTTGTCTGATTGGACTTACTTAGATTTCCAATGTTATATTGAATAACAGTTGCTATAGTGGACAGCTTTGCTTTGTTCCTGATCTTAGAGGGAAGGTTTTAAGTTTTTCACCATTAAGTATAATGGCCGATTGTCATATATGGCCTTTATTATGTTAAGATATTTTCCTTTTACATCATTTTTAAGTGTTTGAACATAAATGGGTGCCGTATATTGTCTAAGGCGTTTTCTGCATCTATTGATGTAATCATATAATTCTTAATTTTTAATTTGTTTATGTGATGTATCACATTGATCGATTTACATATTTTGAGTCATCTCTCTGTGTGTGTGTCCCTGGGATAAAGCCCACTTGATTGATTATGCTGTATAATCTTTTTAACATGTTGCTGTATTTGGTTCGCCAGTATCTTATTTAGGATTCTTGCATCTATGTTCATAAGAGATATCGGTCTGTAGTTTTCTTTTTTTGTGTTATCTTTAACAGGTTTTGATATAAATATTGTCCTCATAAAATTCATTAGGAAGTGTTGTCTCTTCTTCAATTTTTAGAAGAGTTTGAGGAAAATAGGTATTAAATCTTTGAATGTTTGGTAGAATTTACTGGTGAAGCCATCTGGTTCTGGACTTTTGCTTTTCGGTAGGTTTTTGATGATTGTTTCAATTTCTAGATTGCTGATTGGTCTATAGATTTTCCAGTTCCTGATTTAGTCTAGGAAGGTTGTATTTTTCTAAGTACTTTTCCGTTTCTTTTAGGTTATTAAATTTGGTGTTCTATATTTTTTCATAGTATTTATATATAATTCTTTGATTTCTGTGTTGTAATTTTCCTTCTTTAATTTCTGGTTATGTTTATTTGTGTCTTTTCTCTTTTTTCTTTAGTGCATATAGTCAGGGGTTTGTCAATTTTATTAAATTTTTCAAAGAACCAGCTCTTTGTTGCACTCTTTTTTCTATGTATTTATTTTTTTTGTTTTCAATTTCATTTATTTCTGCTCGAATTTTGATTATTTCTTTTCTTTTCCTGATTTTAGGCTTCATTTATTCTTCCTTTTCTAGTTTTTGAAGATGAAGCATTAGTTTGTTTACTTGCGCTCGTTATTTTTCAAGGTTGGCCTGTAATGATATGAACTTTCTTCTTATGACCACATTTACCATGTCCCAAAAGTTTTGATATGTTGTACTATTATTATCTTTTGTTTCTATGTATTTCTTGATCTCTCTTTTTATTTCTTCTCTGACTCAGTTATTCTTCAGTAGTATGTTGTTTAAATTCCATGTATTTGTGGTTCTTCCTGCTTTCTTTTTGCAGCTGATCTCTAGTTTCAAAGCATAATGATCACAAAATATGGTTGGTATGATTTCATCCCTCTTATATTTGTTGAGACTATTTCTGTGTCTCATTATGTAGTCAATCCTTGAGAAGGTTCCATGTACACTAGAGAAGAATGTATAAGCAGCTGTTTTGGAATGAAAGACTCTGTAAGTGTCAATTATGTCCAGTTGGTCTAATGTATCATTTAAGGATGTTATTTCTTTATTGTTTTCTGAATGGATGATCTGTCCATATCTGACAGTGGGGTATTTAGGTCCCCTGTTATGATAGTGTTTTGGTCTGTTTCTCCCATTAGTTCTATTAGTAATTGCTTTATATATTTCAGGGCACCTGATTGGGAGTATAGATATTAATAAGTATTATGTCTTCTTGGTGCATGATTCCCTTTATTATAATAATAGTGTCTTTCAGCATGTTTCTTTACATTTTTTTAAATTTTGAAGTCTATTTTGTCCAGTATTAGTACTGCTACTTCAGTTTTCTCTAAACGCCATTTGCTTGAAATATCATTTCCATCCTTTCATTTTAAGTCTATATTTATCTTTGGAACTGAGATGTGTCTCCTGGAGGGAGCATATGGTTGCATTTTGTTTTTCAATCCAATCTGCAACTCTGTGCCTTGTTTTTTGGTGAGTTCAGTCCATTTACATTTATGGAGGTTATTGAAATTTGAGGTCTTCTTATAGCCATTTTATCTTTCCCTTTCTGGTAGCTCGGTATTTCCATTTCTTCCTTGTCTTTGTGTTTCTATTTTCTTTATTTTGGTTGGTTTTCGTGTGCTTTTCCTCTTTTCCTTCTTGTTTTATGTTACATACTTTGGTTCTGAATCTTTGGCATGTAGTTACCATTATGAATATATAAAGGATAGTTATATATATACAGTCATCCATTTTCTTCTGCACATGCCTTGTGTCCATTCCACTTTGTGAACTGGGTTTTTGAATCCTCCCCTTTTCAGTCATTGTCTCAATATGTTTCTATGTATGCTGAACATTCATTACTCTCTTGCTATAGAAAATCACTTCTTATTTTTAAGCTTATAATATCTTGTTCCTTGTAAGGGTTGCACTTCTGGCTTCTATCAACTTGCTAATCACCTTTCTCATAATTATGTGGTTTTTTGGTCATTTTGTTTTAGGTGAGCTGACCCCTTTCAGTATTTCCTGTAGTGCAGACCTCGTAGTAAAGAATCCCATCAATTTTTATATGTCTGGAAAGGTCTTATCTAAATGAGAGCTTAGCTGGATACATTGTTTTTGGCTAGTAGTTCTTTCATTTAATAGTTTGAATATTTGATTCCATTCATTTCTTGCTTGTAAGGTTTGTGATGAGAAGTCCGATAATAATCTAATACGTTTTCCTTTATAGATTACCAGTTTCATTTCCCTGGCTGCCCTGAGAATTCTGTTTTTGTTGCTGATTTTTGATAATTTTAATACAATGTGTCTTAGTGAAGGCCTTTTGGGATTGAGGTAATTGGATATTCTCTTGACTTCTTGAATTCCAAGCCACAGATCGTTCCTTAGATTTGAGAAATTCTCGTCAACTACTTGCCTAAAACTGCTTTCTAATCCCTGCTCCTTTCACTCTCCTTCGAGAATTCTCATTATTCTTATGTTTCCTCTCCTGATAGTATCAGGTAGTTCTTGTATTTCTCTATCATTATTTTTCATTCTTCAGTTTCTCTCTTTTCCTTCTGATTTATTTCTAGATTTCTGTCTTCGATATCACTGATCCTTTCCTTCATTTGGGAAACTCTATTTCTCAAGCTTGTTATTTCATTTTTCAGCTCTTGCTGTGTGTTCTTTTTCTCCAGAAGGTCTGTTCAGTTATTTTTGAGGGTTTTGATCTCCATGCTAAAGAACTCATTCTGGTCATCTAGTTGTTTTTTTCAATTTCTGAAATTGTTGATATGATTCATTTTGAATCTTACTGAGTTTTTTCAGAAGTGTCATCTGGAATTCTCTGTAATTTAAATTACATATTTCTATGTCTATAAGCTTATTTTCTGGAGATTTTTCTCTTTCTTTCTGAGATGCCTTGTCACTTTGGTTGTTCGTGGTGTTTAATGGACTATTTCTCCATCTGGGCATTAATGGAAGTGTATTCAGATTTTTTTTCCCAGAAAGAAGATTTATTATAGAATATTCTCTAGCCTGTTGCAAAGAAGGTGTTTTTCTTTTGGTTTCCAGTACGTGGCATCTAAGCCTCTTGGTTCTCTGCTTTAGGTAAAGTCTTAATAATGTCTTTTTTTTTTTTTTTTTCCTTGTAGATGTTTAATCATGCTTACTACCCTCAGTCTCAGTTCCTGTCTGTGTTAGCAACAGTTTCAGTAGTTTTTGCTTAGATTCTCCTGGGCCTCTATGGCATTCTGTCCCAGAGGGTATTAGGGGAGGGGCACTCTGTATAGAGGGATGGGGGCTGTGACTCTGTTTAAGTTTTGCAACCATGGCTGACAAAAATCAATTGTTGCTTCTCTGCTTTCTGCTCTAATGACTAGGTCCTATGCCAGCTGCATGTAGCTCACAGCATTCCCAAGCAGGGCTGTTCAGATAATTCACTGCTTCTTCTCCCCTCCCTTTCTTCCTACAGGGAGCTCCAGCAGCTAGGAGAGATAACTTCTTTATTTCTCCCTGTCCACCGCCTGACACTGGAGTTCTGACCTGTGGGTAGCTCTTATGTGCAGATCTGATGCTCAGATATGCTGGGTGCAGTTTGGGTATTTTTTTGTTGAGTTTTAGATGTTCAGCTTATTGTTCAAGGGGAGAGATCTGGGAACATCTGTCACTCTGACATGTTTCTGACCCCGATGTCATATTTACAGCTAATATTTACCTTAAGCATTATGTATATTTTGGGTAATGTCATCTTTGTTAAAAAAAATCATTATGGATAAATTTCCCAGTTTCTACGGTCACTGCTTTATTGCCTTTGGTATATCACCAATCTACATAGTGAATGAATTTGGATTTCAAAACTATCCTCACTTGAACCTAAGCTCCATCATTTACTAACTTTATAATCTTAAACAAGTTATACAGCTTAATTCTGAGGCGTAGTTTTCTTGTCCGTTAATTCTGGAAAATAATACATAAATCACAAATCAATGTGAGGATTAACAAAAGATAAGTAATGTACCTAGAAGTCTTTTTCACATAGCAGACACTCAGTAAATAGTAGCTTTATTATTGTATTATTACTATAACTGTCTAGTAGTTATTCCTGTTCTTGGTATATCATCTGCAGACACTACAGTATGGTGGATTCTGAAGTCAGACAGACCTAGATTCTTTTCTCAGCTCTGCAACCTACTAGTGGGTTTGCTTGTAAATAAATCACAAAACTTCTCTAAGCATTGGTTTGTTTGCCTGTAAAATAAGGACAATTATAATGACTATTTCACAGAATTTAGTTGAGGATTAAATGATAAAATGCCTTTAAAGTACTGTGTACAGCTGTTACCACCATTAAATACGCAACTCTTTCTGCTATACCCAGTTACTTGCTTACAGTATGTTTTTCTGTAAGTTTATTGGTTATAGTAGCACTAGTGCTTTGGGTCATCTTTTTGACCGTACCTTATATTTTCTTGTCTTATCCATGACAAGCAGTACTATGAGCCAGTGTCTAAAAACAATTGACAGTTCTATTACAATTGACATTAGGATATTTAAACATTTAAATGGACAAATATTATTCACTGGATTTTCTTGTATTCATTTTGTTCCTTAAGAAGTCATTCTTGAATCTCTACTTCTAATTCACTCTTCCTTCTGAGAGCATTCTCTGAGCCTTTATCTTCATCTGTTTATTATTTAGCATATGTTTATTTATAGCTGCTATAACTAAGATTCCACATGAGAAAAGGAGATATAATGCAAAATAGACATATTTTTATTCTTCAGTGGATGCACAGTTTAATTTTGAAGTGAAAGTATTGTTTAACATATATACTTTGCCAACTAGATTTTAAGTCCTATAACATTTAAACCATGTGTATGTGTGAGAGAGAGGAAAAGAGAGAGAGAGAGACCACCAGACTATAGCAAAATGTCAGGGACATTGTTGCCATAAATGTTTGAACTACTATTTCATTAATGGCATATGGGAACGAATCATGTTATATCACAAAGCTTACACACTGAAATTCACTTATTAGCATCATTTTAAAATACAGTAATCCAAAATGTTCTTTGACCTAGTACAAGTTTTCTTTTATTCTTAATTTTCCCATTAAGTTAGTTTTCTTTAATGCATTACTCCAAAATTGTTATTCTTTTCCAAATTTCAAATTTGGTCTCATATTTTATAAAGATACCAAGACTCGTATTTGTAATTTGTGGTATTAAGGGAGAAAAAAAGATGTGCTATCAAAATGAAGTCATAATAAACTGAATACATAGGTAGTGATATATTATGTACAGATATATATAGTCACTAATTTTAAATGAGAAAAATAATTTAAAAAGGAAGAGAAATTAAATTTTATTGAATTTTCTCTTTGTTACACTTACTCTGGAAAGTTATTTAAACCATATCTATATGACATTAAAAAGAAACTCAGAGTAGCACTTGAAAGTTCTCTTTGTCTACACAAGTTAATTTCTAGAGAGTAGAATTATATATCTTTTATTTGTCTAGTCTGCACATATGCATTTTCTTTCTAGGGACATTTTTTGCCTACTGTAAATGTGCCTATTAAGACAATGTTTATCTGCATTAATTTTAATATAAATATTTTATAACTAGTTTTTTCCCTATCCAGCATATATCAAAATGCCAGCTGAGCAAATAATATATGTGAAACAGCAAACATACATCTAAAATTTCTGTTCTTGAATAATGTCAGAGCATCAGAGAATAGTAATGACAATACATTTTAGTTTAGTCCTTCAGTGAAGTGCCATCATATTATAATGAAAAGTTTTATCATTGGCTTTGTCTATAGCCACTAAAAGTAATTTTTTATTAATTATAACAGTTGCTTCAAAATATCACCTTCTTCATCACTTGGTAATCCCATTAACAATGTGAGAAATTTAAATTCAATTCGAAAAAGACCTTTACTTTAAAGTTGACCAAAATAATAATACAAAATAATAGTCTTAAACTTTTCAGCCTCCAGAATAATTGTATCACTAATAAATACCATAGAAGTTGTCTAGATTATTCTCCCTGTTAGAATATGAAAAACTGAATATGCGCCAGTTAAATGACTTGCCCACGGACACACACTCCTTTACTTAGCAACTGCATTCTAGGATCATTTCCTCTACAGCACACTATCACTGTGGGAAAAATAAAAGTTTATAAAACACTGTCTAAAAAAAAATGACAATATTTTATCGGTACACACAAGTTTAAAACTTTTTAAAGGCTTCAGAAGTGATCTGGTTTATTGCTTTTACCTCTGCCCCCTTCTCTCCCTTCATGCTTATGCTATTCCGAAAATAGCTGTCGTTCCTTAGTGTGATACTGTTATTTTTGTCTCTCTGCCTTTATTTCCCATGCTATCTTAAAATTCCAGGTTTTCTTTCTTCCTCAATCAGCTGAGAAATTTTCTAGCTGGTTTTTAAGACTCTGCTAAAAAAATCTTTTCCTCTGTGGGAGCATTTGTCCTCAACCCAGATGATACAATTAAGGGCTCTCTTTTTGTGTTCCTCATAGTATCTTAGAAATTTTTATATGAGTACTTATTCAAATGCATTGCAGCTAATATTTTCTATATTCATATTCTTAGGCAACTTGTAAGTTCTAGACTGCAGAGATTTATATCTTGTCTTAATTCATTTCCTCATAAACAGAATTTTGAAATTAGGTGACTAGTATTACAGACTGACACCTAGCATGTAAATACTGTTATCCTAGAACACTAGGGAAAATATATGGTCTTCTTCAGTTGTCTAAGATTTAAAGCTCAAACGTTACAACTGAAAAATAAAATAGACTCATACCTTTAGGAACAATTATCTAGATCTCAAATTCCCTATAACATGTGGCGATATTGATATATAACTTAGTATCTGTATCCTAGACATTGTAATAACCACTGAAGTTTAGATACTCTAAAGCCTACTGGGGGCGGGGATTCCACCCCACGGCCATCCTAAGGGAAATCCATGCCCATGTACACACACACCAAGGATAAATGTGTCCTTTTCTTTTCTTTCCTTTCCTTTTCTTTTCTTTTCTTTTCTTTTTTCTTTTCTTTTCTTTTTTCTTTTCTTTTCTTTTCTTTCTTTTCTTCTTTCTCTCTCTTTTTTCTTTTTTTTGTCAATTAGTAAAATACTGTTATAATTTCTATTATGAATCTGATTTACAGGATTTACCATGAAAATGGTTTTAAATTACAATCGTTTGGCAGTGGCAAAGAAAATTTGTTTAAAAGATAGCTTAACCCATTTTCATGATCTCTTAAGACTGAAAGTGTTCTGATTTTACTTGAAATGCCCTCAAAGTTGACCCAATTATTTAAATATGTATTTTTTTAAAAAGCATTCCTGAATGTAGTTTTGAAGCAAAATTTAGATTTTACATAAGGTAGTTTGTTATTATGCAATGAAAAAGTAAAGAACACTGATAAATTGAGATTTATATTATGATTGTTATTCAATATTTAAAAGTGGTCATCTTAACTTAGAAATCAAGTTAGGGAAATAGTCTAGTCAGACTAATAACGTATATGAAATTTTTTTTTTCAAAATCTAATAATTAAGACAAAAGATAAGCATCATGGATATGCATTCAGTACATACTACTAGTTTATATATGTAAAAATTATACACAATATAACACTAATGTTCTATATTTTTGAGAAAACAGCTATGAAATATTTTTGAGAAAATAATATATGTATATTAGAAACTTGTTATCTTTGTGCTAAATCTGTATTCAGTGAATGTTTTAATTGCTATCACATAATCTTTGTTCTTCTGTAGCTTTACTCTTCATATCTAGTCTTCCAAACTAGAGAATAAAATATTTTATTAAATTTGTTTGTACTTAAAAGATATGCAATATATTTTACTATAAACAATAATTAGATTATTATTTCTCAAAGAAACTGTTTGTAGTGGATAAGTTATGCATTTGTCTATATGTTGCATATAAAACACAATTTTCTAAGCTGGATAAGGTTATATGTTTCTAGGTATTTGTAAAAAAGAGAGAGATCTGAGATAAACTAAAGAGTTGGGGAAGAAATTATACATTTTAGTCTTGATTTAGCAAGGTAAATTAGATTCTGTCTTTAAGCTACTGTTCAATAGCACAGTCCATGGGTAAAAATAAGGGAAGCACATTTAAAGTAACAATGAAGGATTTTGTATATGTATATAAACATTATAAGGCTATTATATATTTTCAAAGATTCCATTTTAAAAAGATTTGTCTATTATATGCTTATAAAATACACTTACATCCTAAAATTTTTCTAGAAAAGAAGATACTTGTTTATATATGTATATGTGTGTGTGTGTATATAATATATATGTATACTTATCTATAATATATATAATATGTAATATACAATGTATATATAATTATATATTGAATTATGCATTACATATATTGAGTAAAAATTCTAATGTGAGCCCAGCTGAGCAATATTAGATAATCTTAAAATACCCCTTTAGAAAATTTGATGTAAACAAAATAATTGAAAGACATAATTTTCAATATTATGTATGAAGATTATATACAGAATTTAAGAATAGATATATTTTTGTTATATAGCTTTTTTCAAGTAGGAAATATATGGTTCAATTCATAAGGCTTTAAATTTTCTTCTTATTTTATAACTTATGCAGTTTAGCTTTATTAATGTGAACATGAAGATGATTATTTTGAATTAATTATTTTCATATAATGTACAGATTTTTATTTTATATTTTATTTTTTATTTTTCTATGTTTAAATTTACATGTTTCATTTGACCATTGATTAAAAATTTTTTGCAACAGATTTTAAATATCTAGAAATATAATTCTTAGAAATTTATTATGCATGTTTTAGAAAATTTCTGTATTTAAATTTCTGTAAACAGCTGTACTGTAATATGTTTTGGAAAAGTTATAAAAACTGTTGGTCGTGATGATAATAATGGTAATAGAAGTCCAAAAGTAAATACAAAATGAAAATAAAAAGTGGAAATTTGTGTAAAAAGGGAGAAGGTAAAATATGAGGCACAATTAAATTTAACTTTTAAAAAGTTTTACATTAACTGATACATGATATATTAGAAACCTTGAATTCATTGTTTCTGAACTTGACAAAGTGGATTCTTAACTACTTGAAGATACGTAATCTTAAATTTTAGTTTTATTCCTAAAAATTATTTGACATGATAACTTTTTTCATTGTTAATATCTAAAAATTAGGTAGTAGTTTTTCAGAGCATATTTTCAGTCTTGAAAATATTTGCTCAAAGGAAATGGTCTGTATTAAATATATTTTAATTTAAGTCTTAAATATATTTTATATAATCTTTGCTCCTATTTGAAGAGTTTTGTTTTGTTTCGTTTTGTTTTTGTGTGTGTTGAGGGTTATGGGGGTTGGTCCTGATATTTATTTTGGTTTGTGATTCCTAAATGACACTGTTTGATGTTATTAGAGTCCTGGAGAATAAATCAACAACATAATGGTAATTATATTACCAAGCACTTTGTTATTTTTTAATTTTTAAAAGGTTTTTAATTACAGTTGACATTCTATGCTATATTAGTTTCAGGTGTATAGCATAGCAGTTATAGATATTTTTAAATTACAAAGTGATCCCCCATAAGTCTAGTACCCACCTGGTACCATACATAATTACTAAATATTATTGATTATATTCCCTATCCTGTAATTTATATCCCTGTGACTATTTTGTAACTGCCAATTTGTACTTCTTAATTTCTTCATCTTTTTTACCCAGGCACACAACACCCCTCTTGGCTGATAACCATCAGTTTATTCTCTGTATCTATAACTTTATTTCTGTTTTATTTGTTTGTTTGTTTAGATTCCATGCGATAGTGAAATTATATGATTTCTGTCTTTTTCTGTATGACTTATTTCACTTAGCATAATACTGTCTAGGTCCATCCATGTTGTCACAAATGACAAAATTTTGTTCTCTTTTTTTTGGCTGAGTAATAGTCTACAAAATACATGTACCATTTCCTTTTTCTCCTTTCATCTATCAATGGACACATTGTTTCCATATCTTGGCTATTGTCAGTAATGCTGCAATGAAAATAAAGGTGCATATATTTTTTTGAATTAGTGTTTCGGTTTTAAAATATATATATATATACACACACACCCAGATACTATTTTTCACAGAGACTGCACCAATTTACAATCCCACCAACATTTCTCTCCTCCACATTCTCTACATAGCAATATTTTTAATATCATGGCAACTGTACTTTAAATAATTAAGTGTATTTCAGTTGATGTATTATCAATAAGACACATCTATTCTTACATAATAACTTTCTAAATTGATAGGCATGGTTTTCTATTTTGGAACTTGAAGATCTAAATTAAATTAAATGTTTTATAAGAAATCACAGCTGTGGTAGAGTATCATCATTTCCTTAACTAATAGCCTGGGTATCATTCTCAATTGTAAAATCAGCAAAACAAATTAAAATAAGAGTCACATATGAGATATCCATTATGCATTGACATTTAAAATCTTTCCTTTATTTGTATTTGGAATGCTACATTAATCAATGCAATATTTATCTGTGGTATTTTCTAATCTGACATGATATATGTGTAACATAAAAAAGCCAAGGAACTTTTTCACCAACAAAGAATTTTTCCCCTCTGTAGAATAACATGTTTGATAGATGCTTACCCTCTTTATGCATTCTCCTCTTCTGCAATTTATTTTTCAGTAGTTCGCTTTTTTTTTTTCTTCCCTTCAAGTAGTATAGCACATTTCCAGGCAAGCTTTGTCTCCACAACCATGTGTAAATGTCCACATTTCAGGCATTCACAAATTAATTACAGATTTGCACGCTATAAACAAGAGACCTTGATGAGTGGCTTGAGACATTCTCTAATTTGTGCTTTGATTAACTGACTTTCCCACTTAACTTTGATTACATTAAATATACTAAAGTAATAATTTTAATCTTACATTTTGTCAGCTGCAATAACCTGAATTTTTTTTTTTTTAATTTGAAGTTCTGATGATTTAGTAGCAAACTAAAGAATCTATAAGAGACAAAAATCCATATTTAATGGTATGATTAATTATAAACATTTAGATTAGCTGTATTGTAGTGAAGCTTTTATATCAGTGTTGGCATAAAACATTTCTAGAGTTGTTATTAAAATTCCATTGTTATTTTTGTTGTATGATGCTCTATTTTGACAAAAGGGCATTTTTCTTTTCTAAATATCAACTTGCATTTTTTAATCATTTAATGACATTTTTAAATAGCTTTGATGATTAGGAAACTTTATTTCAAATGTCTAAACAATACATAAATAGTTTAAATATTAGGAAAATTTTGTTATCCATACACTGGGACACTTAATCATTTCAGTGTGGCTTCTTATTATGATAAGTCTGTATCTAGTTTAAATTCCAATTTTTATTGCATATATAATATGCAATATTGACTTTTATTTTCACTTTTGCTACTGACAAGCTGTAATTTGTGAAACTCAAGTTTAAATAAAGAAGTTATACTAGTGAAATCCAAAATATTCTTCATTTCCAGCATTCTATTGTGTTTTATCAATGACTAAGAAATAAAACGTTATTGGTGTTTTATCAATGACAGCAGTAGTTGTAGCTCTATTGCTCACTTTTTTTAGCAGCTGAATATTTTATGAAGGTTCGGTCTAATTATACATCAGTAAGACAGCTAGCCAACTCTTATGTGACTTTAGAACTAACTCATTGGTTCTTCTGTTCTCCTGTCATCTTCATAATGCACTGTGTTCAACTGAGTTAAAAAAACAGATCGATTAAATGTGTACGGTTACAAAATGGGGTACTAAAGATTGTGTTTAGCTAAATTTTTGACAGAGATTAGGAGAAATGTCCTATTATTTTCACACAGTAAACTGTATTCTCCCCTGATTCACTTTTTCCTAAATTGATGGTTAAGAGAATAATAAGGAATTTGAAAACAAGGTACAGTTTTTGTTCATCTTGAAGATCTTTCTGAGGTAAGGAACTCTGTACTTGAGAATGGATAAATTTGTTATGGTTTCTTGAAAGGAGATTCTACTATGATTTTGAAAGAAAAATAAAAAGTCAAGAACCACAAATGGATTAAATGTTAAAGTTCTAGTCTCCTTTTTCCCCAATAAAATATTTGATGAAAATGCAAATTTGAAACTTAATATCTGAAATTAATACCTAGTTTCCAATTACCTAGTGTCATTAAGATGAACAGAACATTCAAAAGTGTCTTGAGAAATATGTAAAACAAAATAGCTCTGCATAACCCCTTATTGAAGGATACTCCAGAAGAAATTAGCTAATATTTATATATGAAAGATTTATTCTTGTATTTATTTCAACTATATAATTTATGAGAAATTCAGATTTCAGATCACAGAGATAAGTTGTGCTATTATGTGATTTGTGTATCTATCTTTAGTCGCCTGACAGGGAAGCTTCAAATACTAATAGATGAAAGTAACTCCTTGAACTTTTAATTTAGGAAAATTACTTTGTTATGTCTGTCTATAGGTATTGGAGAATCTAGAATCATCAAAATGATTGAATGATCTTAAATTTTAAGATCTATCTGTGTAATAGATTTGTTGCAGTAATGTGAAAACAAAATTAAAACCATAGAAAAATCAGTAGTTTTAGGTTTATTCAACTGAAAACAATTATTGAAATTTGTTAAAACTAATAAGAGAGCTAATTACTATATTTTTAAACTGCTAAAGATTATGTAGGTTTTTCCACATATAATTTATATTCACATGTAATTTACTGAACTATAAAATGTTTACAGAAATGCTGATTATTACATACAGAAAAGTACTCTCTTTGAGCTTGTGTCAAGATAAGAACTGAATACCCTATGAGGTACAAGTATGTTATGAAGGGACAAATCAGACCCAAACTCAAAACCTCAGCAATTTGATTCCACTTACTTGGAGATTATCATAATTTAAAAAGACTTTATACTGAATTTACTTTTATTTAGAAAAAATGTATAGAATATACATTTTAATAAATTATAATTGAGTAAATTTTTCTTTCCACATTTAAGTAAACAAACATTTTATAAGTTCTACCTACAGAAAAGCACATGTGAAAGAAAAGTCTTAAGTAACTAAGAGGTTTCTACTAGTATTATGTTAGATTAATTTGAGTTATTGATTAGTTATAAGAATATTAAATAGTATTTCCTTCTAAGAATATCTCAGTTACTTTGAATATATGCTCAGGATATACTCTGAAATATAATGATCAAATATATTGATCAAATACTATATTTAAGACACTGGATTAGAAATTCCTGTATGAATTCAGTTTATGAAAAATAAGAGACATTGTGTTAAAAGCAATAACAGAATATTATGTGTCATTAAGAAAATGTAAAGATAGTGCAATGGGAATATGTAGAATCAAAATGTGTTTCTTTAAAATATCTGAACTATGTTTTGAAGACTGGTTAAGATTAAATAGAAGTGGGTGGTGAATCCTACCTGGCTGAAGAGACAAACATGTATATCATATTTGGAAGAAGCAAGTGTAGAGTTTATACAAAGTAGTTATAGGATGTAAGACTCTAGGAAGCTCTGGCACCAGATTGTGGAGGATTCTAAATTTAGGCACATAACTTAAACTTTTTGATTTGGATAATTGAAAAAAAAGATTTGAGGATTGAGGGCTGAAATTATCACAGTTATGTTACAGGAAAATTAAGCTGCTGGAGGTGATCTAATACAGTATTGACATTTTCACTAAGATATGATGAATGGATGAATTGACTCTTACATTAGATACATGCCAAAGTGAAACACATTATTACTTTAAGATTTGTATATTTTTCTGCAAATGTCAGTGGATACTTTAAAAGATTCACTATGGGTTTCTGTCTAATGGTGAATTGGATAAAACTTGACCAGGGTTCAAATTTACTATGTGAATATAAAGTGTCGAAGTCTTATGAACACAAAAGAATAGCACAACTTGTTAAGGCAGAATTTGCAATGTTGTCTAGAAAAATATTGCTGAATTTTGAACCAAATGTCATATGCAGATTTTAGAAATCTCTCTCCTTGACTTGGCAAAAAATGTCATCGTACAAATTCCAGCTGATGCAGTAAGCATCCTACCATATGCCAAGTGGCAAAGTTTTACCGCCAGTCTAGCCATTCACTGATCACATGAAATTGTCTTTCTTTTGCTGTGTCCATCTGCTGATTACCTGGTGGTTCTTTCCCACCGCGATGTCCATCTGTTGACTACTTGTAGATACTCTCCTATTGGCCCATGCATCCGTTAAGATGATTCTTCCCAAAATGCAATGCACAATATCATTACCAACCCAATTCTAAATTAAATTTATATTTTTTTTCTTATTAATAGGGCCAAAATAAGTTTAAATGTTGCTCAAGTAGGTTATGCAAGTAGTTCTATTAAAGAAGGGGTTGATTATAGTGACTGTAAAATACTCAACAAAGAAGTCCTAAAAAGGCAGAGAAGGTATATATTAAATTAAGGTCACCCCTCTTTGTTCTTAGGTTCTAAACAGGCACTCTAAGTACACTACAAAAGTTACAAGGAATTGATTTGGCTCCTTGAAACTATTAAATCTTCATCTCTTCATATGTCCCAGTTTAGTAGGATGGTTAAATGTAAAAACTACTCACCCTAGGTCAGATATTTTTGTTGGGGTTTGAAGTAAGGAGAATAAGTGAAAGAATTGTGCTTGAGTTTTGGATTTACTTACTGAATTTAAAGTGACAATTGAATGATGCAGTGTAACGACATAAATGAAATATAAATACATATGTAAAAAGTAACTATCACCTAAAAAACATAAAGCATAAAGACATAGCTCAGATAGTTCTAAAAGACTTAAGGCTTGGTATAACATTTCTAATAAATGCTAATAATGAAACTTTCATATATTTTGGTATTCTGTTTTACATTAAAAATGAAAATGAGAGTAAGTTATGAGTAGCCTACTTTTTAGTGACCATTGTTTAATGTAACAATTTTCCAAATAATCATCTTAATATCAATTAAATTATATGCTTTATTCACGCAACTGTCCATTTTTTAGGTACCTATGACTTCTAAAAATGCAGAATATATCAGGCTAGATATTTTATTTTAATGCTTTAACATAGCTTCATTTGCTAAGCAAACACATTTAAATAATACACTATATGCTTATATATTTGTATTCTTGGGTTTATTTGATGTTTTACCTTCTTTCATTAAATAATCCTGCCCTTTTCTTTCTAGACATCAAATGAAATGAATATTTGAATATGTTTACTACAGAATATGTAGACATTCTAAACAACTACAGAACTTCCTGCCAGGGAGTTGTTCTTGTTTAAACTCCATTCTAATGTTTTTCTTTTCATCCCGACCTGAGCTTTGATATATTGACTAAGATGTATACACTTTGATACTGAGATGGTAATGGTTCTGTTGCATTACGTTGTCTGGAGTATACATATATTTTTTTGACTTGAGGAAAAAAAAGAATAAACAGTTAAAGTGGAAAAGCAATAAACCCATATTGAGGCATAAATTTATATTAATTTGGTAACACATTTATATCCATACTGTATACCTTCATACATAAATATTTATACATAAATGTGAATTCACAAATAATACATAAGTATACCTTCAAGATAATTTTGACATTAACTTCCAATACTTAGTATAATCAGTGTCTTCGCTTAAACATAAAGCATTTTATCCATGGTCTTAATTTAGATATTTGTCCTCTTCCATTGTCCTAATTGCCATTTTTATTAGACTCGATTTAATACTTTGAGTTTCCTCATAAATACGTTATTTTGTGCATAACATTTATAAAAATAAGATTTTTCAGTCTTTTTCCACATGTAGGCATATCTACTTTCTCATTCTATCATTTGTGTTATTTTTCTTTAAAATTAATATGTGTGTATTTTTAATAGCTTTTGGATTTACCTAGTAATTCTATGTTTAGTTTTAATTTTTTCTTTTTTATTGATTTTTGTGTTTGTCTTTATTATTCTTCTTGCTTTTTCTAGGTTTAATTTTTTTTGTTTTTACTTTTTGAATTGGTTAAAGAGCCTATTTCTTATCTTTTTTTTTTTTTGCTGAAATTATTTAGAGTATATATTTGCCTCTGAATACAAATTTGACCACATGCCATAAACTACTACTAACTTTGTTTTTATTATTTTCTCTATTGTCTGTAATCATAGATGTGTTTTTTATGATATACATATTTTTAAAGTGTTTAAAATTAAATTAAACTTTTAAAACTTTTTAATTATTAATAATTCAATGTAATAATTAAATCAGAAACTATATCTTATACAGTTCTATATTTTGGATATAAATATGCTTCTTTGGGAGTAATTATTTAATTGTTTTTTATAAATGTTTCATGGATATGTGAAAACATCGTATGCTATATATTTGTAGACTGTAATTTTTAATATATGTCTACTTATATAAACCTTCTGATTAAGTCTTTATTATTTTGGTCTATTTTCTCTATCAAAGAATGAGAGAGATTATGACATTCTACAGCAAATTCTGTTTTTATTTATTTTTTCAAAAAATACCTCCTGAATACTACATGTCAGTCACTGTACTCATTTTAAAGAACAAAATACTGAGCAAAACTACTTCTATAAAGCCAATAATCTATGGCTCCTTCATGGTCTAACCTGACCAGAAATGCCATCAATGTTCTAACTTTCATCAGACCATTTCTCCTGTGTTCTGTCATTACTTCTTTCTCTATTTATCCCTCCAAACTTCAGAATGATAGCACCTTCCTCACCTTCCTGTAATTATAAATCTTGAGGTTGCTTCATATTTCCTGATTGCGCTTTCAGCTTATCTAACACCTTTAACATTAATTCTCTATGTTAAATAAACACTCAAGGTTCTAATTTCAAATATTTGGAATAGGAGATAAGTTTGTTACTAGTTATTTTAACTTTATTTCAAGTGACGTAAGTTTGGTTTCTGAAAATGAGTTGATACGTCATTTAGAAGTATTAAACAATACATGCTGAAGATTCAAATCACTGAAGTACTGTTTGTATAATTGTGGTTTCAAAGACAGTTTCTGGAAGAGAGGATTGTTTTTCTTCGATGGGCAAACATTTTGTAATTAACAAAAAATATCTTAAGACTTTCTTTGAGTTTTATATGAGGCTCCAGAGTTGTAATATGTGTTCTATTAGAGAAAATCCTTCATTTGTTCAGTTGGGAAAATATTTTCTACCCAATAGTTTTATTCATAGTACTAAAATGTATATATTTACAAATTGAATTTATTCATTGTATGTGGGTACCATGTAACATTCTTTTCAGCCACAAGTTACAAGATATATATTAAAAGTCTGTTAAACAATAGGGTATTTCTCATTTCTCAAAATCATGATTTTGAGTATAGGGTACTTTCAGGATTTATTCATGGATTAGCTCTGAACTTTTTAAATATAATGGCTTGTTACTTATATTTGACTTCTTACAGTTACAAGATGGTGGTTATAATTTCAGGAATCACGCTTTAAACAAACAAACAATAACAATAACAACAACAACAATCAACCAAAGAAAATAACTATTTCCTCTCACAGTTCTCTAAGAAGACAAAACTTTACCAAAAGATGAACAAAATTTTCATCATGTCTAATTCTGGATTGAATCAAATGATCATTTCTTATCATGCCAGAACTGAAAAAGAAGCTGATAAAGCAAGTATTTGGCATTTAAACTTCTGTATTTGGAGATGGGTTGTGATAATTAAAAAAAAGAATCTTGGGTAGGGTATAGAACACAAAAACAACTATTTGGTTTGCAATTAAGAGTATCTGCAGCTGTCTATCCCTTTGGTCCCACACAGACTTTTTTTGTACATATACACCACAACTGTTCATATTTACATAAAACATTCTCACATTATTCTCAAAGTGAGACAAGTCAGAAGTCTCATTAATCACTGCATTCAGCTTCAATATTAGTTAACCTTTTTTATTTGAAAGCCAACTAAGACAATTCTGGATAATTTTACAGAACAATGATCTATTAAAAGTATGCATGATACCTTCAAGTATTTCTAAAAGTAGCAGTAAATTATGCTTGGAGATCATGAAGCCTAGAACAATTCTTCAAATCATATTTCAGAACTGGTCCAGTAAAGAGTTATCACTGTTGTCACTGAGGCAGACACACACAGCTTGAATTACTAACACTAGATACTGCTTTCTGCCATTCAGACTGCCATTCATGGTTATCTTTGGAAGCCAAATGTATCTGCCCCTAATCACGGCATCCTCACCAGAATGGGAACCATGCTTTTCCTAATTCTTCTGCTGTAAGAGGTTGGGCAAATGCATAGTTGGAATGTTTAGACTGTATATTACCATGAGTGTTCTTCCAAATAATATGGGGGATTACCAAACAGGAAAAAGTTTCAACATATAGATACTTGAAGAGTATGACAAATATCTACTCCAGTGTAACAGAAAAAATCTGAATGAAAGATATAAAGAGTGTCTAAGAAAGGGTAATAGTATTAAAGATAAATGATATTATGACAGTAGCTCTGAAATCCACATTAATTACCAATTTAGGTAAAAATCTAAGAGATATAATACATTTTATAATACATTTTACAATTCCTGCTACCAAGAATTGAATTTTCCTTTGCTTATTAGTTTAGAATCTGGCCTGATGTTCAGGCTTTTAATTTTGAATTTTTTAAAAATTTATACACACAGTGTAAAGATGTAAACCAATTTTTAGTTGGTTGCATTATTATTTTTATTCTGCTATCCATAAATTAAACATAATTTTAAAATTGACAATTCTTAAGAATTTACATTCGGAAAATAATATGCTGATATGAAATAAAAAGAAATCATTTTTATAGGTGGCAGATTGGTCGACAGATAGCCATGAGTCTAGTTTTATTTATTGTGTTCAATTAAATTGTACATGGTGGTACTTTATCCAAATATAGCAACACATCATTGATCTTCCTTACCAATAAACAATTTTCCAATGGAACTTGTGAAAGGTATGGAATACCTTCAGAACACATTCCAATAATAAGAGGAACATGAATGATTAAAAGAAGTTCAGTTTTTATATTTTGTTACCAGTAATTAACTAAATACAGAATTTGGCTCAACTCTGCTGATTCAGCTTCTAGTGATCTTATTAAAGCTTTACGCTACATAATTAATGTTTAAATGACCAAGTAGTTTCTTAGATTATTGTTGTAGGTTTTCAGCTGTTCACTTAATTTTTTAAATATTTTTATACATAGTAGCAGGGTTAATTGCACAACACTTGAGTGAAAGCTGTTTTTACTAAGGTAGTGAATGTTGCCACTATGTTCCACAATATTTTTCATGCCCCAAAGTACATATTCCCACTTACTCACGTCCTCATATTATCAGATTTTTTCCAATTGTTATTAGAAAATAATACTAATAAAGCAACCATGTGAAAATACATTTCCTAGTTCCGTAAGAATATATGTATTCCAATATATTCATTTTAATTAATGATTCTCTTTAAAGACCTCTATAAAGGTTATTTTGCTGCTCAAGGTTTGCATAAATAATGCTTTTTATGTAAATACTCAGTAAGACTTTATATTGTAAGTAAAAGGTGTTGTCTTGGTTAGTACTCTTATTTATGTATGTCTCAATGACTCCCTGCATGGTGTTGTCTTGGTTAGTACTCTTATTTATGTATGTCTCCAAGGTAAGTACACTGTCCTTATATAATGCCATCTCTGATGGCTTCTTGTACACATTCTTTAAAAATTATTTTGATTTGACCTAATTAAGAAAGAGACAAAAATAATATTATTTGACTAATATCTTCAATTATAAACTGAAGTACATTTTCCCCCTTTTTAGTTAGTATTTGCAGAGAGCAGTGTGATACAGTAAAATAACTTTTATTGGGAGTCAATGATATGAAAGTAGCTGTACTGAGATTTAAATATTCAGATTTAAGATGTTAAATTTTTAGGATAGTGAATCAATGGATGAAGACAAGAAGGACTACTAGAAAGAATTTTTTGGAATTAAACTAAAAATGTCAATGTCTAAGGGATTTATCTTTAATATTATCTTATAATAATTAGGCAACATTTTCTAATCTATGAGCTTGTTTATGAACATTTTTGTTCATTTAATATTTTCCCATGTTCAAAATAATAGATGATCAAAATGTGTTTGCCAAATTAATTGATGATCTGGACTAAGGTTAACAACAAATAAAAAAGGTCTAATAACAAAAATCTTTCTCTTAATAAAATATAAAATATCAGGATATGAAACTGTATCAGGCAACACCCACAAGAATTTAGAGTTTAGAAAACAGTTTAATTCTTTTTCATTTCATAGTCCTATGCAGGTTGGATGGCTAGTGGCTCTCCTCTAAGTCCTTGCTTAGAGATGATCCAAATATTTTAGGTCATAATGAAATGGCAAGAGTAGAGATAATAATGCAGTAAGGTTCATGACCACCTCTAAAAGTAGTGTACATCACTTCTGCCTATATCTTATTGGCCAGAATCCAGCCATGTGGACTCTACCTAATTACAAGGAATGTTGGGATATAGGGAATTACTATGTACCCAAGAAAAAGAAATTGAAGTAGTATTTTGTCTACCAGGTATAGCTAAGAGAATGATTTAAAAAATCAGAATTATCTCTATATAATCTGTAACTGGTCTACTTGCTTATATAGTAAATAGAATACAGACTTACTTAGGAAAAAATGATACTACTTCTGAGGTTTAGAAGTAGATAAAACTATGATACGTCATACAATTTTAATCACATTTAATATAAATATAATAAACTATTCTTTTTAATTCCTGACAACTCCGATGCTATTGTGCTTCACCTACTCATCCTACTGCTGAACGTTTGCATTGGATAATATAGTTATTGGGAAACAAAATTTTTTAGTAAAAATCATAGATCAGAATTTACTAGATTATATTTTATGTTATGACTAAGACTGTAATACATCCATTTTAATAAACATCGGTTGATATTGGCCTAGTGTAAGATGTGACCACCATTATTTTGTAAGATAATCTTCTGACTCAATAATAATATATGAATTTGTGTCACTTTTTTATAAGCAATTGTTTAAATATTTTGTTAGATTTGAATCAATTAACCATGAGTCAGTTCCAATTCATGATAAAGACATAAAAGTCATCAATTGAATAACATCTCTTCTATGGAATAAGTACACAAAATAAATCTGTACTTAAACTTTTCTTATATAACATGTTAACATTAGGGGAAATAAAGAATATATGTATGGAAACTCTCCATACTATCATTGCAACTTTTTTGTAAATCTGAAATTATTCCAAATAAAAGGTTTATTAAAGAAAAATGGTGCTTAAAATAACATGATATGAGCTTAAATATATATTTTAGCATATTTCTATTCAAAAGTATTTTTTTGACTACAGAGCACAGCAGGATAGCAGTGATTAACAAGATCTGCTGACATTTATTTTTTTTAATTTTGTACGAACAAGTATTGCAAGCTAAAAAAGAAAACAAATACAAAAGTAGATCAGTGATCTAATAAATGACCTCTTTAACTAGATTCTTCTAATTTTAATCAATCATTCACACAGCACCCAGAATACAAAATGTTCGATTAACACATTCTTCCTGTTTATTACTTCAGTCATTACCTCTTAAACACTCTTATCTCTAGAATGTTAGTTTATGATCACTCAACTCTCCATCTGTGATGCTTTTCTCTCCATTTTCACTATTGAGTTTATTCACTGCTTCATATACATCTTCATTTTTTTTTTTTAACTGATTCTTATAAGTCATTTGGACCTGAGTTTCCACATTACATTTTCTAACCAACCTTAACCCATTTTGAAGTATTTCATCATGAGATTAAATGCTCCACTTCAAACATATATTATCATGTTATTAAAACAAGTATTGATTGTATATTTGACTTCTCCACTTAACTGGAAGATTTATGTAGAAGGGGTCTACATTATTGTATTCCCAATGGGTAACTCAGTGTCTGTCATACAGTAGGCCTTATTCACATTTGATAACTAAATGAATGAATGAAAAATTATAGGTTATAGAAAGGATTGCTGATTATAAGGAAAAAAAATCCTGAAAAGAGGCATCGTACTTAATTAAGGTCTAGAGAAGGTGTGATTTGTATCCTCTGTTTGTATCTAGACATCTTGGCCAAAAGCTTTAAAGGAAGAAATGATGGCCAATAAGAATTTGGGAAGTTAAGAAAATAAATAAAGATACAAATAAAATAAAGTGATTTTGAGATATAATAGAAGGAGTGAAATATAAATTTTAAAAATAATACAATTTTCATTCATAAGAATACTTAGGAACTATAATTTATATATAAAGAAATTTGATTCAGAAATATTCAGTGACTTCTTAAAGATATATGAGAAGTTAGTGGTAAAATAAAACAAGAAACGTTGATTCTTAATTCTCTAGATTTGCTTAATTCATAATCCAGAGCTCATTTCCATTATAGAAAGTTGACATAAGCTCAGTTTGCAGCTCATCTTATGAATATTTTGAGAAAGAAAATTACATGAAAATGACTTAATCAGACAAGTACACAATGTTAAACTGGGGCTTACTTTTTCCAAGATTACCTGCTTTGTATTATAAAAAGGTTTTCAACATGACAAAACTTTGAAATGATGAAAGTCCCAAGTTCCTCACAAAGTGTGAGTGATATGATGGTTCCAATTCATTTCAAATTTAATGTTTCAATCAGAGCTTTAGAGACACAAAATAGACTTTGTCTCTAATTTCTGATTCTAAGTTAGTTGAAAAGAGCAGCATGCCTCAGGATTCTTATTATCTATATAAGTGACCACCCAGAATCAGAGAAAAAAATGTCAGTCCAGTTCAGACAAAGGTGAACACTGGAAAGCTTTGGGAATAGGCCATATTTTCTTTCATACATTCCCTTTGAAACTGTTCCTTTTTCTCGTAACTTTCTCCTCAGATTATCCCCTTACATCTCTTCACAGCTCTCATAAGATAATAAACACCATACCCTTCACATCGATAACCCTACCCTGACCTCACTACCACCATATTTACCCCTTTGCGAAATTATTCTAATCCAAAATAACTTTATTTTTGTTTACACAACCATAATATTTCCCATATCTTTACTATTACACTCTTTGATAGCTAGTAAGAAGAAATTGAGAAAAGGACTCAAAGCATATTTTAATAATTCATATATCTTAACCCCATCTTCCATAGTATCTCCTACCCTAAAAAGTCATATTTTAAATATAGTATTCCTACAATTTAAAGTAATTTCTAACTGATTGAGTTATAGAAAGTGATACACAGTGTTAGAGACAACATTTTATATACTAGTGCAATCATATATATAGGCTTGCATGGGAATTTGCCTATAGGATAATTTCTCTTAAGGTAGTTCTGATGCAGAGGAAGGGATAGGGTTTGTATGAAAATTGTTGGTAGGGTTCTAGTAAACTACAGAAATTTATGGTGCACCTTTCTCATTGCCCCAAGATTAAAAACCCTCCTCTTTTCTTAAAAATCAGTTTTCAAATCTAGTCCTTCATATTGTTGTTGTTGTTTTCTCTCTCTATCTACGTCAAAAATCATAGATCCTCTAATTGATAAATTTGATTTTGAAACAGAGCCTTTGAGATAGTGCCACAGTGGCCTCTAGAATGCCTGTGTGTGTGTGTGTGTGTGTGTGTGTGTGTGTGTATGCTTGTGCATGTGTGCTCATGTAGGCAAAATTATATTACACTATAAGAAGTATGGAAGATTGGCCATTTTGTATTTATTAGTTACAATCATTATTGGTGAGGATATTCTTGAAACTTGAGAATTTCTTATAGGAGCATCTGGACTTTTGGGAGTATTCAGTAGTTTGATTTTCTTATAACAAGGTTATTTGACACATCCAGTAACAAATCTCTCATGGATGATCTCTAAAGCAGACCTTTGATTGTCCCTTGTGAGTGGTGGTTAGAGTTCGGCGCTCTCTCTCATTCTCTCTCTCTCTAAAGCAGACTTTGGATGCTTAATCGTGCTCAACAACTAATGTTATCAAAAACAAAACAAAACCAACAGTCTGATGAATCATTAGAATCATTACTACAAAACAAGATACTAAACTTTTGTTTCTTTGGAGATATTTAAAGTAATTTTCCTGTGTGTAACACTGATTTTAGTTACAAATTTTGACTACTAAGATATGGCCATAATATTATCTGGTGCCCATTTGCTTTGGAAGCTAATTTACTAAGTGAAAGGTGAAATAATTCTGTGGTTAGAAAATAGCATATGTTAATATGTTATAATATTGGTCATACAATCCTAGTTTCCAGTGCAAATTTCAAAATCTATTTATGCTGTCTTTTAAATTTCTTTTCTTCCACCCCCTTCCCACTTTACTTAAAGTATCTTGTGTTTTCTACTCTAATTGGCACGTATTTGTCATTTTTACCTGGATGATTGGAAAAGCTAATGCATAGACATGGCAGTTAGTGTGAGAATTTTAGACTAAAACTTTTTTTGCCTTAACAAACCATGCAATATAAAGAACATTCTGAGATGAATGTGACAACTCTAAGTTTCTATTGTCTAGGCTGGTGTGGGTATAAAAGCTTACATTTAACGAGATTGGTGTTCAGTATTGGTCTGATTTGATAGGCCCATTCTGTTTTCTGCAGTGCTATGTCATTATCTTAAGAAAATTTTTAAACGTTATTTGAAGTTATTCAACTTTTGGAAGGTTAAGTTTTCAGGGTAACAATTTAAAATCTTTAATTTCATGATGTTTGTTTTAATATTCCATTCTCAGTTTGTTTTGTTTTGCTGACAAAATATTGCTAGATTTTGATTGTATCCAAAAGTACAAATAGTTTTAAAAACATTAGTAACCGAATAATTACTTTTCATCAGAAATAAATCAGAGTAATACTCTAGAGTACTACTACTCTTCTTGCTCTCTGAAAAGTAAATTGAATGTTGCAGTAGTTTTTTAAACTGAGTTGAGTTTTATTAAAACTTAAAAAATACATTAAATTAAAACTGATTTACTTGGACATCTCAAAGTACGCCTTTATGTGAACAAAGGAATAGGTTTTTGTATAGCTCAATAGCTCTTATATTAAGTTTTAAATGATTTTTCTTTTAATTCCCTGTCGTTTTTTTATTCAGACAATAATAGGAAGTTATCATATAATTTCATGCATACCTGTAAGTCCCAATGGATAAAATAATCAAAACTCTAACCTACTAGATGAAGTACCTATTAATTTTTAAAAAATAATTGAGATTGTATTGTGTTAAAGTTTGACTTCTAGTGACTTTTTAAATCATTACAATTGCCATTTAAATTATTACTACATTATCAGAATACAATCAGAAATGGAGAGAAAAAAAAATCTGACTTAAAATGTGGCATGTATAAAAGATATTTAGAAAAGTTAAATATATCATATATAGTAGTAAGTGCTAAGAAGAAAAATAAAGGAAAGAAGGGGAATAGGAGCATTATATTTTAGCTATAAATGTAGACAGGATGACCATAGCATTCCTTGATGAGAATGTAATGTTTAAAGAGCCATCCATATGGTTATATGGGGAAAGAACATTCCAAACAGAGGAAACATCAAGGGAAAAGGCCTTGAGAGGACAGTGTATCTAACTTATTTTACAATAGGCAGGAGGCTCATCGTAAGTAGAGAGATAAGGGAATAGGAGAGTAGTAGTTAATGATTTAGAATACTAAGAATGTTTAGTTAATGCAGAATCTTGTACACCAGCATTAGGACTTTGACTGTTACTAAGTGAAATAGAAAGTAAAGATTTTAAACAGAGGAGTGACATCATCTCAGTTAAATTTTAATAAGACACTTCCACCCCCAATAAAGGGGAAGTACAGAGATGCTGTTTATCCTTTCACCTAAAATAACAATAAAACTGAAAAAATATATGGAACAATAATTTTCAAGACATTAGACATCAAGTAACAAAGGACAGTGTTTTAAATTATTTGTTCCCTAATAGTCATGAAACTAATGAGGAACCCTTTGATTATCCAGCTATCACTTAGGAAGTTTCCCCCAGGCAGACTCTAGATGTCTGCCTGAGGTGAAGAGAGAGAACTGGGAATCTTGAGAGGCAAAGGCAGCTAGAGTTCACAGGGAAGAATACTAAGAAGAAGGAGCTGCCCAGAGAAACTTAGAGATCCTCAGAGTAGTCTCTTCTATTATTAGAATGTGAACACTGAGGAGCACATGCTATGAGGACACTACACAAGGCCAGGTGAAAAAAACAAAAAGCAAAAAACAAAAACTGCCTATAAAAACTGGAGAAACTCATACAGTTCACATGAGACTCGGAATAATGTCTGCTCCCATTAGCCAGAATGGAAAACTTTATGATTCATGGTTTATCAGGTAGTCTTATCAGAAGTATGTTGCCTTAGTAGTTTAGAAAATTTAGTTCTAGGGTAAATGCTATTCTGGTGTCAATCCCTCCTACCTTCCTCCCCACACACAACAAAGCTAAAATTAAAATCTGAAATAATTAAATTATTTACAAATAACTATTTCACAAAACAAAACTTAAGAATATTGATAAATATACAAAATATCTAGCATATAACTGTGTAAAATCACAATGCCTGATATCCAATCAAATGTTGACAGCTATTCAAAAAAGCAGGAAAATATCTTTACTGAGGATAAAAATCAGTTAAAACTAACCCAGAAAATGACATCAATAAGTTAGTTTGCAAGGCCATTAGAATAATTGTAACAATATTCCATAAATCCAAGAAGCTGGAAGAAAAAATGAATGTTTGTAGATATAGAGAAATTATAAAAACACATCAATGAAACTTCTAGTGATGAAAATTAGTGCTGAGATGAGAAATATACTGCATGGGAATTATAGAAGATTAGATGTCACAGAATAGAAGATCAGTAAACTTGAGGCATAGTGGTAGAAATTCAAAATAAAACACAGAGGGAAAAAAAACAGAAAATGTGAACAAAGCATCATTGAGTCAGGGATAATTTCAAGTACCCTAACATGCACGTACCCGGGTATTTCCTGAGGGAGAGATAAGAAAGAAGAGCACAATAAAAAAGAACATTAAATACATATTGGACATATTTTTCCAAATTTGGTGAAAACTATAAAACCACAGATCTAAGAAACTAGAACCTAAATATTAGAAACATGAAGGAAATTTTGAGGCAATATATAGCCAAATTTTTACAAAGTAGTGATAAAAAATATCAAAGTAATCGAATATTATAAAATGATAAATTATATATAGATGAACAAAGATAAAAACGAAAGCAGATTTCTCATCACAAACACTACAAATCTTAAACAATGTACTAGCCTTTTTAAATTACTAGGAAAAACAACCAAATTGTTACCGTAAAATATTTATTCAATAAGAATATCTGTAAATAAAGAATAAAGATATATTTAAACATGAAAAGCTGAAAGACTTCATCACCAGCAAACCTGCAGTAGAAGAAATGACCAAGGACTTTAAGAAAAAAATATATCAGATGAGAATCTGAAACTTCACAAAGAAAACAAATAATAACTACATGGATAAAAACAAATACTTTTTTTCTTATCCTTAAATCTCTTTAAAGTAAAATTAACTGTATAATAACAATGTGTTGTTAAATTTATAACACATGTATAAGTAAAATATATGATAAGTGCTAAAAAGAGACAAACAAAAGTATACTTTGTGAAGTTTTTATACTGTAAGTGAAGTGGTCTAATATCACTTGAAGGCAGATTGTAGTAAATTAAAGATGTATGTTTGTAATCTCCCCTCCCCCCAAAAAAACACATTAAAATACACGCAGAGAGAATTATTGCTAAACAACCAATAATAGAGAGAAAATAGAATCATATAATGTACTTAAGCCAAAAGAAAAAAGAGAAACAATGGGAACAAAAAGTAGTTGGGACAAAGATCACAATAGAAAGATCATAGATTTAAAGCCAGCAATATCAGTAATCATATGTAATATAAATCTTCTAAACACTAACTAAAACAAGCACAAATTAGCAGATTAGATATAAACACAAAAACCAAGTATGTATATCCTTCTTCTAAGAATAACACTTGAAATACAAAAGCACAGATAGGTTAAAAGTAAAAGTATGATAATCAAAAGAAACTAGAGTGGATTTATTAACATAAAACAAAGCAGATTGTAAAGAAAATTACCAGCAATCAAGAGAGTCATTTCCTAATGATAAAGGGGTCAATTAATTCAGAGAACATAATAATAATAAACATTTATACACCTGATAATACTTAAAAATATATGAGAGGAAAAAGTGAATCACAAGCCAAAATAGACAGATCCACAATTACAGTTAAAGAGGTCACACCCATTTTTTAATAATTGTTAGAGAAGTAGGCAGAATACCAGTGAATACTTGATCAATGTTATCAACTAACTTAGTCTACTTAATATTTATAGAACATTGCACCACATGACAGTAGAAAACATATATATTTTCAAGTGCACAGGGTATACCATTCTCTGGACCATGAAAGAAGTTTCAACAAATTTAAAAAGATTTAAGTTATACAATGTATTCATATTAAAATTAAAATTTAATTAGCAATCATAATAGACACATGGAAAATTTCCAAATTTTTGGAAACTAAATTGTACACTTATAAATAACTGATACATGAAAGAAGAAATCAAAAGAGAAGTTAGTGTTTTGATCTGAACAAAAAATAAAATATATCAAAATATAGCACTGAACATCTATATTAGAAATGAGATAGAGCTAAATAACTTACCATTCATTCTTAAAAATAATTGGAAAAAAAACAAAGAAATTATAATGTAAGAAATAATAAAGATTATAGTTGAAAAAGATGAAATAAGAATTGGAAGAAAAATAGAGAAAATCAGTGAAACCAAAGCAATTTCTTTGAGAAGATTAATAAAATTGATAAGCCTCCAGCTAGCCTGAATATGACAAAAAGGAGGAAGATACAAAGTGCTAACATCAGGAATGAGAAGATGACATCAATAAAGATTCTATGGATTTAGAAAAATAATAACAGAATATTGCAAGCAACATTTTACTTATAGACTTGATCAACTTAGTTGAAATGGACAAATACTTTGAAAAGTGTACAACCAAAGCTCGAAAAAGAAAAAAATAGATAATGTGGATAGCCCTATATTTATTAAGGAAATTAATATTTAGCTAAAATTTTACTCACAAAGAAAATCACAGGCTTAGATGTCTTCACTGATGAATTTTAATAAACATTTAATGAATAGATCAATTACATATAGCTTTTAAAAATATTAAAGAGGAGAAAATACTTTCTTGTTCATTCTATAATGGTCAGTATTAGTCTGACACCAAAACTAGACAAAAATATCACACAAAAAGAAAACCAAAGGGCAATATTCTTCATGAATATAGATGGAAAATGTCTTAAATTTTTAGCAAAACAAATCCAACAATACATTTTAGAAGGACAATGCCATGTCAAAGTGGGAGTTATCCCAGGAATGCAAAGTTGGTTAATTATTCTTTAAAAAAGTCAATTTAATTCCACATAGAGCAAAAAGTAACATATTGTTATGATCTCAATTGGTGTAAAAAAAAAACACATTTGACAATAACTATTTTCCATTTTTTATAAAAGCTCTCAACAAAAAATAATTGGGATTTTCCTCAAACTCATAAAACAGTACTTACACAAACACCTACAGCTAACATTGTAATGGAAATAAAACCTGAATGCTTTCCCTGTAAAATCAGGAAAAAAGAAAAGATGTCTGCTTTTATGACTTCGATTTAGCTTTGTACTGGAGATTCTAGACAATGTCAAAAAGGGGGGAAAAATAAATAAAAGCCATCCAGATTAGAAAAGAAAAAGTAAAACCATTTTTATTTGTAGACAAAATCAGTTTATGTAAAAAAAATTAATTAAATCTACATAAACAGCTTTTAAAATTATTAAGTTTAATAAAGTTGCGAACTATTAGATTGACAGAAAAATCTTTTATTTTTCCTATATCATAACAATGAACAATCATAACTGGAAAGTTTTAAAATATTATTAATGACAGCATAAAAAGATAGGGATAAATGTGTCAAAATATGTACAAGAACTATAAACAGGAAACAAACATTGCTGAGAGAAACTAAAGAAAACCTACATACATAGGGTATAGTATATTCATAATTTGGAAGCTTTAATATTGTTAAGATGTCAGTTCTTTCCAAATTTACCTGTGGTTTCAATGTATTCTCAATTAAAATTCAAGAAGGCTTTTATCTAAAATTCTTATAGAAATGTGAAGGACCTAGAATAACCACAACTTTAAAGAAAGAACAGTGTTTAAGGAATAATGATACTTGACCAAAAACATTATTATAAAGTTGCAGTAAATAAGTTAGTGAGATATTGGTATCAACATTAACAAATAGATCAGTGCTTCTTATGCATCAAAATTGAAAATAGATCAATGGATCAGAAAAGGGTCTAGAAGTAGAACTACATATATTTGGTTAATTGGTTTTTGGCAAAGATGCAAAGGAAATTCAGTGGATAAAGGCTAGCATTTTAAACAAGTAATGGAGAACAACTTAGTAAGTGAACAAGATGAACTTTGATCCATATTTCACATCATATATAAAAATTAGCTTCTCAAAATCTCTGTATTGTAATTGAAATTATATTTATTAAAATAAAATAGTCTGCATCAATATATTTTTGTTTTACATAAAAAAATAACCAGTTTTACTAGAAAATCAAATATCTTTATTGTTCATTCATCTATTTAGTAATTCTTTTTTGAGTTCTGTGATAGGCAATGTAATTATAACAGTGAACAAGATAAATGAAGTCTCTCTCTGACCTTATTGCAGGGAGATGAGAGTATATTCTCTACATTTTCTATTGATTGAAGATTAAATGTTTCTATGACTAAAGCCATCTTGTACAAATACAAGATTATAATATGTCTAAATTTCATATAAAATACATTATATATATATATGTACTTATATATATAGTACATATATGCATCTCCTTCAGAAAACACAAGCAAATATATTATCTTTAGGTGCTTTAGAGAGTAGCAGGCTGAGCGGATGGCTGGTACTGCCATAGACATAGTTTTGAATCAGTTTTCTCTCATCATATTTAAAATGTGGTTTCTACATACCAAAATAGTATATATAGTTTATCACAGGCCTTACTATTAATAAAATTAAACATAACACTTCATACCTGTTTCTTAACAGCAGTCAATTGCATATTTGCATTTATAAATATATTATAATAACTATATAAAGACATTTTCAAAATATGTGAAAAGTTGAGAGATACATTATAATTTTTTGATGTTCAAATTGGACAAGACCAAATCTTGTTTTAGTGATTTATTTAAAAATTACTTTTCTATAGACAAAAGTCAAGTGGGGACTTTTGAAATAAAATAGTTTATCTAGATGACCTAAGCTAAATAGTATGGGAATATATTTTGACTTCAAATTGGTTATGCAAATTATCCTTCTATTCTTAGTTTTGTGTTCATTTCAACTGTTTGATTAATCATGGAATCATTGAATGAAAGATATGCTCCCACTTGAATTCTGTTTTGCTTTTTTAAAAAAAAGTTAAGTATGTTTGAAGAAAAATAAGATTTTAAAAGTAATATGTATTGTATATTATTATACATATGCACTCATAAACAAATACACACTACAAATACACCTGAATACTGACCTTTGCCTCCTCCCAGTCACTATCCCCCAGAGAGAAAATCATTATCCTGCTATTTCCAGAAAAAGAATGACAAACATGTGGAGCAAAGCAAAAAAATACTGATTAGTATCAATTGATTACCAGATGAACAAATGAGATCAGAACAAGATCAGCAGAGCCATCTACCTATCCTCAGTAAACTCACATGTAAAAGCAATTAAAAATTATGTCACTGAGGTTTTGTTGTTGATATCTTCTAGAACAGCGTAGAATAGAGAAATGGAATAATGGAGTTTGTTGCATTAAAAAAAAAAATGGATTTCACCCATAGAAGTCTGACAACAAGGTAGCAGTGAAAGAAGGGAGCTGTCCAGCATTCATGGGAGTACAGCTCTGGTCTTCTTAAGATGTTATGTCTAGCAACCAAGATAAATAGCTCTAGAACCCAAGAGTTTAACTTTTTTTTTTTTAAACTGAAACGTTTTTATTGAAGTGCATATGATTGAGTTACTTAGAGACTGAGAATACCAACCCAGAGTCAGAATAAATCTATGTATGTTTGAGTAAACAGCAGGAAGTGTTGAGTGATTTAGGGGATCAGTAGAGTTTCACAAAGTAGGCAATAAGAGCAAAAGCAAAGTCTTTTTTATTTTAATTAGAATTGTGCCCTTATAAAATTGTAATATGAGATCTGTCACTCTTTTACACTGAAAGTAATGGCCTACAATTTATTTTCCTTCCCTGGGAAGATTTTCTGAGATTCTATTTCTTTTTTCCAGATATACCACCTTGGAAACAACTCTCATGATTTTATTTTTGTGTTTGTGTGTTTGTTTTCATTTCCTTATGCAGAATAAATTTGTTGACAATAAAAAAGTGTTTCATGTAAATAGAATTTTAGAGTTTATGTTTTTATCACAGTTTTTAATTTGTTCTTCTAGAGTATAGTAAATGACTAGATAAATTAAGATTTTTCTTAAGATGAGGAAATTTATTAGATTGTCCAATGTCAAACAGCAAGTAAGTGACAGAGCTGGTATTGCAGTTCAGACATTAGGTCTTAAAGTTAGTATTGTTTCTGTCAACTACTGATAAGGTGATAAACATTTAATGTTTTACTTTTGCCATAATATTTTTCCATTTATTCAGGTTATTGTAATCAAAATTGTGAATAGTTAAAGGAAATTTAGACATCTATGGCAGGCCAGTGACAGAATGATATCAGGCAATGATAACTTTCAATGGCCTTAACATTTTTTTTATTATTATTCAGGGTAATAATGCTACTATCGTTAACACTCCTCAAATAGTATCTTTATACAATCAAAGTTAATATCTCTGTGGTTCAGACAGTTCCTCTTTAAATGGTACCTTGAGGTCTTGGTCCTCCCATCTTATGATGCTGACAGTTTTAATATATTATAGTGGAAGAAGAAAAATATGTGGATAATCCCATAGAGGGCTTGATGGCAAAGATGTCATGGACTATAGCATTTTTATCCCCTTTTGTTGGGGCTGAGTCATGTGGTCTCTACCTAAGTACAAGAAAAGCCAGAAAATATAGTGGTGCTACATATTCAGAAAAAGAAAATCTAGCCAATCTCTGTCATGCCACTGAAACATGAGGACAAATGTATTAAATGGAGAATAAAATAAGATGTGTGAGAGAGAAAGTAATGAATTAAGTAGTGTGGAGAGAGGATGAAGTAGGAGAGAATGAGGGACAGAAGGAATCAGAATTAAACCCTGACACAGGCTTATCTCTGATATTTATTTATTGAAGAAAAATTGGAAACTGAGCCAAGAACTAAATGTACGTGCATGTGGATGTTTGGATGTGTGCATGTGTGTGTAAAATTGTCATTTCAAAATGTAGGTTACGGTATTTTAAGTGTTGTTTTTATATGGTTCGGGATTTTATGAAATCCTATGGAAATTGTTAGAGGTAATTAGGTTTTTAAATTCAATATTCTGATGCCCAGCATGGCCCAAATCAGACTTTGTTTAAAAATGTTCATTTCAAAGATGCTCAAGACCGTTAATGAGAGAAATGCAAATTAAAACCACAATGAGATATCACCTCACACCTGTAAGAATGGTTACCATCAATAAATTGAAAAACAACAAGGGTTGGTGAGGATATGGAGAAAAGGCAACCCTCAAGCACTGTTGGTGGGATTGCAAATTGGTGCACCCACTGTAGAAAACGGTACGGAGGTTTCTCAGAAAATTAAAAATAAAACTACCTTATGCTATACCAATTGCACTTTGAGTATTTATCCAAAGAAAACTAAAACACTAATTTCAAAAAATTTGTTCACTCCTATGCTCACTGCAGTGCTATTTACAAAAGCTAAGGTACAGAAGTAACCTAAGTGCCGATCAATAGGCAATTTGATAAAGAATTTGTGGTACATATATATAATGGAATATTACTTAGCCATAAAAAAATGAAATCTTTCTATTTGAGATGATATGGATGGACCTAGAGGATATTATGCTGAGTGAAATAAGTCAGACAGAAAGTTAAATACCTTATGATTTCACTTATATGCAGAATCTACGGAACAAAAAATTACAAACCAAACAAAAACAAACTCACAGATACCAAGAACAAACTGGTGATTGCCATAAGGGAGGGGGTTGGGGGCTGGGTGAAAAGGGGGAAAAAATCAAATGCAAATTGGTAGTTAGAAAATTGTCACAGAGAGGTAGAGTATAGCCTAGGGAATAGAGCCTATAATATTATAATAGCTATGTATAGTGCCAGATGGGTACTAGTGTAATTGGTGAGATCATTTTATTAATTATACAAATGCCCAACTCTTGTGCTGTATACCTGAAACTAATTAAGAAAAATTTTTTTAAAATTGTTCATTTCACTCTGGGTACGTGCTAAACATTACTGCAGCTGCTCATTTTTTCTGTATTTCAGTTTCCTACAATGTATAACAGAGGGAGCAATGGCAGAACCATACTCATGAGAATTATGTGTTAAAATATGTAAATATTCTTATGTTTGTTATTAATTGACATCTTAGAATTGAAAATCTAGATCATTCGAATCACTGGATCATCTTGACCACCTGAATTTGGTTTTATCTGGGTACGAAAATTCAAAACCTACTTATTTGCTTATATATGAATAAACTCTTTGCTGGAGTTTAAAATATTTCTTTAGCACTTTTTCTAAGTTCCTATTTTGTTGTTCCCTATTCAAAATGGCATCTAGATCAAAAGTGAAACTATTTAAGCTTGAAATGGGTATTACAGAAAGACAGACCAGCACTCTCCAAGTGGCACTGTTTTGAATTCCCTTCCTTGATGAATACTAGAGCTCTAAAATATTCTAACATTACATGATCTTCTTTTCTTTGGTGGGTCAGAAATAAAGTTATGATTATGAAATAGCTGGAATCCCTCATAATGGAGATTTCTTGAGTTATTGAACTATTACATAAAACCTTTTAGAACAGTTGCAAAAGTATATATATAGTAATCTTGTTTTATATCAGAGTAGTATTATTAAAGGCATTTGTGCTTTTATAAGAATTTTACAGAAATGTTAAAGCAGCTTTTGGTGTATTGACAATAGCATTATTCTGGCTGTTTCAAGGGCCTCATTTTCTAAAGATTTATGTCCCCTTTCCTCACCTTCATTAAAAAAGAAAAAAAAAAACAGGGTTTTGTGTGCTAAGTCTTTGAAATGTGTTGAACAATTTGAGAAAGAAGTAAGTAGTCAGCAAACACAACTGCCTGGTGCTTCTCATATTGGGTTTGTAATAAAGTTGGCAACTAAATTACAAGTAATCAGAAGAAATCTAGTTGATATTTCTTTCCACTTTAACAGGTATTAAACCAAACTATTCAAAAGTTGAATGGGACATTTCTTCGCCCAAATCTGCATTAAAATCATGGAAATTACTCACAAAACTGTAAATGGAATAGAGTGTTCAAAGAGGAAGATGACTAGAGATGTCAGAAGCTTTGTATTATAGTTAGTTCTCATTATTAAACTGTGAATCTCCTCAGGAGAAAAATTATTTGAGAGTACATGTTATAATTTGTTTGATTTTTTAAGTTGAGAGCATGTCAATTTGAATCTGAGACTGGTTCTACCAGTAGGTAGAGCATATACAAGGAATGCTACCTTGTATCACCGCCCACTCCTATTGCTCTGCTTATTATTTCTGCAAAGGCCTACTGCTTATCACCAAGACTTTTATGTCTATTTTTAATTTGTTGCCTAGAGCCATAACCTAGTGCTTCTCAAACTTTAATTCCTGAATAATATCTGGGGGATCTTGTTAAAATTCAGATTCTGATTCTATGGATCTGGGTTGGGGCCTAAAATAATGCATTTATAACAAATTCCCAGGGGACATTCATGCTGTTACTCTCTGATCCACACTGTAAGTCTCAAAACCATAAATATTCCAATTAATCTAAGCTTCCTTGGTCTCTTGACTCTTAATTTCTCAAGTTTCCTAAATCAGAATCATGATTTCTGCTATATAATCTACCTGGTCTTTCCCCTCTAATTTTGCCTAAAATGCTTATGACACATATCTGTCTTTCTCTCTCTCTCTCTCTGTCTCTTTTTTTATGACTCATGTGGCCCAATATTTTTTATCAGATTTAATCTATTCATAAAATTCTTATCCTAGCTCCTCAATTCTATAACCTTTTTTTCTCTCTCTCTCTTTTTAGTGTAGCACCAAGGAAAAATATCAACAGGAAATATATAACAGTATAGCAAACTTTAAGTAAGCAGTATGCATAATAGGGAATATCGTGGGGTTCAAGATCAATCGACATCCTGACTTTGCCACTGATTAGCTCTATAAATGTTGATCCCTGGACCTCAGCCATCTCATTGAGAAAACTAGTACACAGAGGCATACCTAATAGATTGGTTTAATATGTATACCTAATATATGCTCTTGCTAAATTATTTATATATATAATTTATATATATGTGTGTGTATATATATATACACATACCACTATATAGCAAATATAATAATAATTCACCCCCTATCATTTTCTTAATGTTTTTAAGCACAGGATCACAGAAAAAAAATGGTTTTATTTCCTGAGTGATTTAATTTAAAAATTAAAAATATGTATCTTTGCCCCATTTATTTTCTGTCTTCTGCATAAAAGAGTTTTGTCGTAAAAGCTGAATCGATACCTAAGTTTTCCACTTTGCTTTTAGGTCTTATACATCTACTTTCCAACAAACTATAAGCATTTAATTATAAAATATTTCCATTTTTTTCTCCTATGAGATTCTTTTGAAGTGGGTAATAACTATTTTCAGAACATGTAAGCACGTATCCTGTAGAACCAATATCTAAGAATGAATATTCTAAGAATAAAAAAAAAATTATGCACGAGAAAAGAAAAAATTACCATAAATGATTACTTTTTAGTGACTGCAGGGTTTTTTTTTATTATTCTGCTATCAAAATGTCCACAGTAATTCTTGAAAGTTGGATAATGTCATATACCTTTTAGGCAAAAATTAACAAGATATGATCATTAGATTTTTGAAAGTAAGAGAATAAGAGAAATTATGAGATTTCATGTTTCTGACTTAGATGTTTCAGCAGAAAGTAGTAACTTCATAATACAGAAGGAAAAACAGGTGTTTTGATGAAAATGAGTTTAATTTTACATGTAGAGAGCCTGAGGTATCCATAAGACATCTCAGGAAAATATTATTATAAAAGAAGAACAAGAAATGTCATAGCCAAGGAGAAGTCATAAGCTTAGAATTCTGGGGAATATTACCATTTAGGAAGTAGAAATAAATAAGTAGCCGTGGAAGTGACTTCAAGATCATCCAGATATTTCCATTCTCTCACAAATCCAGAATAGTTCCACTCACAATTCTTTGGCAACTCTGGAAAATCTGATTATGGTAGTCCCTTAATGTAAAAAATGTGTGAGACTTCCTATCATTTACATGATGAATTTGAAATATTTGAAATGTTATTGACCTTGGACCACAGTACCAGACTAAGAAAGCCACATGAACAAGTAAAAATATACATTGTTTTGTATGTTTCATATTATTTTATTAAAATCAATCAAAAACAATTGAATCAAAAGCATATGTACTTAATAACATCACTTTCGTGATTACTCATTTTGCTCACATCCCAAAATATAGGGTATTCTCACTTAAATTAGATTTCTTATCTGCAATAGTCATTCTGCGGGAAAATATTCAATATAGTGTAGAAATAATCCTACATCAGGAAATAAATGCATTGAACATGTAGTAGATATACACACATTCAGAAAGAACCTCCTATGTTTTTCCATACAACCTATTTTGACAGTACATAAGCTGATTTAGTAGGATCTCTTTTAATATAATACTTTGTACCCTAAATGAGCAAGAGCTCTTATGATTACCATATATCTAGATAGTTAATCATTCTAAATCCAGATTTATAGTACCTCATTTATCTAGAGGTAGAATTTCTGATATTCTTCTAAGCTTCAAATTGAATTTAGAGAAAAACCTTGTAACTATCACAATATCACCTACAGTAAAGTTTATACTCTTATGCTATAGTTATTAAGGTTGAAGGGGATTTCAGAGATAATTAACAACTCTTTTCTATTGCTGATAAGTAATCTAGAACTCAAAACAGGCAGTCAATTGAACAAGGCCACCAGTTCATTGGTAACAGAGATAGTAAAACAATCCAGGCCTCCCAAAGGTCAACTCATTCAGTAGATCAATTCAACTCATGATCACCTCCCACCTCTGCAGATGCTTCAAATCAGATTACTCATGCTAAAATCACTCCTTGAATCAGAAGGATTTAACTGAGCCCAGTGTTCATGATATTACAGCCACGGAAAAAAGGATTAGAAATATCTTACCCTTCTTTTCACTCTCTGTATACTGTAAGGTCCGTGAGAGAAGTAACTCACAGAATAGTGACCAACTGAGGTAGGAGACAACTTTATTTATTAGTTTACTAGAAAATTATACCCAAATGCAGGGCTCTCTAACAGATCAGATTAGGGGACCTAAATCCTTAGTCCTATGTGGAACCTACCACTGCCCCTAAAATGAAATATTGGGTGTGCTGCATAGCACAGAAACCTGAAAACAAAATTACATCTTTGTGAATCTGTGAAGGGATGGAGTATTGCAGGAGGAGGAGGACAAAGTAGAGAAAGAGAAAAGAATATAAAAGAGTTAATAGTACTTGTGTATATAACTAGATAATAACCATAGTTCTAAGTGTTTTATGCATATAGTCTCATTTGATAATTACAGCTTATTAAGGTAAGTGCTATTATTTTAAAGTTTACAGATGATAAAAGTGAGGTAGAGATTAAGTATTCTGTCAAATGTCACATAGCTGAGTAAATTAAGATTACAGAGCCAGTGTTTTTAACAACTGGATTCAATTGCCTGTCTATGTGCATGAATGTAGATGTGTGTATATGTTTACATATATATAATGTTATATATAAATGTATATACACACACACCACACACACATATATGCATATACATATCTATATTCCAAGAGAGAGAAGGAGGGAGAGGAGGTGGAACATAATTGAAAATAAATTGGATAATTAGCTGCTTCCAAGGTACAGCCAAAGAAACATACTCATCTGGCTATATGGAAGAGAAAAAGAAAAGGAAGATCATATTTTAAGTATTCATTGACCATGGCCACTAGTAAATATGACCCAATCAATGTCTTGAATGTTCATTAATCACCTCATATTTTCTCCTCTTAGAGAGAAGCCAGCAAAGTGGTATATGAAGAAATAGCCTGATGGAGCAGGGATATCATTGTGAAGTGGAAAGAAAATTTCTTTTCTGAGAAATGTAGAAGTGGGTTTGAATCTAGTATGTGACCTTGGGAAATGTATTAAAATTTGCTGAGCCTCAGTTTGTTTTCCTATATAAAGGACTTTTAACAGAAGTAAGTTCTACTTTACCCCTCCCTATTTACTCCTCAGTGCTGTTCAGTTTTCCCAGCTTCCATTCATTTACTACTGTAACCATCACCACTAACACTACTACACTGAAATTGTTCTTGTAATTTTTGGACTTCATTTAGCAGTTCCTTGCATTTTACTTTTCTCACATTTATGTATTCAACTGCTTGGTGGTAAATCCCATATGTCATTCAGGTATCTGATTTTAGGAAATCTAAAACAAAATTCATCAATTTTCCTCTTCAATACTGTCCTATTTCCTTTGTTACCTGTTTGAATAGTGTTACTTTTATTCCAATTCCTCATTCTAGAAATTGGAGAGTCACTCTGCATTCTTTCCTTTCATAGCCACACATAGTCATCTTTCATTGTTAGTTTCTTTTTTCTTCCTTTACTGCCACCCTCATTTTTCTACTATATTGGTGCAGTAGGTTAATACAGGTCCTCCTATCGTGATATTTCCTCTTACTTCTCTGATCCAACCCTAACACAGCTGCCAGAATGATTCTTATGAATGAAATTAATGTTATTACAGAGTCTAAAATCCTTCAATGATTTATCAGTTTTCCAGATAAAGCTCCAACTCTCGCGACTAACCCATGACAAGGTTGCTCAACTCTGCAACTACTGACATTATGGACAAGATAATTCTTCATCGGGACTGGTGATGGGGGAGGAGAGGCCTGTCTTGTACCTGATAGGAAGTTTAGCAGCATCTCTGGCCTTCATTCATTAGATGCCAGTTGCACCTCCCTGCCTACTGTAGCAACCTAAAGACATTAAAATGTGTTTTGACATTGTCAAACTTTTCCTGGAGATGAAATTTTTACAGGTTGAAAACTGGTGTACTTAATCTGGCTACTTAATTTCCACTCCTATGCAAAAATGTACACCACATTTTGTACCTTTCTCCAACACAAGCCCTTCGTTCCAGTCATCCCAGCTACTTCTACTTTCCCAGGCATGTTCTGTTTCTCCACACCTCCAAGTTTTTCCATGACTGCCTATGATGATATTTTAGTTTATAATGTCCTTTAGTTGATTTACTTATTAACTTAAAAACTCAACTCAGATAATGCTTTGTCTTTGCAAGTCTTTCCTCTGGTTGATTTAGATGAATTTTGAAAATATTATCAAATTAAGTTTCTTTACATTTTTTAAAAACACTTATCTTTTATCATACTGTATATCCTTTTTTTTTGCATTTTTTAATTGTATTATTAGTTTCAAGTAGAAAGTACATTGGTTAGACATTTATATAGTTTATGAAATGATTACTCTATTTTCGCTCTGGCTCTACACATAGACATTACATTATTGCTCACTGCATTTCCTATGTCATGCTCCCCATCCCTGTGACTATCAACTATTAATTTGTACTTCTTCACCTTTTTACCAACTTATCCCAGCACTCTAATATCCTTCCCCTCTGCCCGTCACCAGATTGTCTACTACTGTATTTGTGAGTCAGTTTTCAATTAGTTTATTCTTTTTATTTATTAAATTGTGCATATAAGGGAAATCATATGGTATTTATTTCTCTGCCTGGCTTATTTTGCTCAGCATAATGATTTCTAGGTCCATCCATTTAGGTCGTTGCAAATGGTAGGATTTCATTTTTTTTATGGCTGAGTAAGTAATATTCTATTGTATTTATAAACCATAACTTCTTTATGGTCCATGATAAGCATTTAGGTTATTTCCATATCTTGGGTATTGTAAGTTATATTGCCATGAACATAGGGATTCATAGATTTTTTTTAGCAATGCATAGATTTTTACGAATTATTGTTTTGGTTTTCTTTGGATAAATGTCCAGAAGTGTAATTGCTAGGTCAAAAAGTAGAACAATTGTTATTTTTTTTGAGGGAGCTATATCTCCTTGACAATAAACATCATGTCTTACTTGATTTGTATTTCTAATGCCTTGCTACAGGTGGCAACCTCTATAGATGTTTACCTTTATGAATATATACCTTATAAGAGTAAAAGAAATCACTTATATAAAGCACCGTGCTCAGTATCCTGCACAGGTTTCATGAGGTTAATATCAATTGTTTTTTTATGCATTTTCTAAACTTTCTAATAGAATTATTTATACTAGGTTTAAAAAAGTTTTGTTTTGAGTTTTTCAGATTTTGAAATGTTGGGTAAGATGTTATAGACTGATAGCTTACTTTTTAGTCACACAGACTGTCAATCCAGTGAATTAGCCTTTTCAGTCATCTTCTCAACCTTTCTACTTTCCAACGTCAACCTTTCACATTCTCTCCAATGTAGACCTCTGACCTCTCCACCTATATAAATTCTTCTAATCCATAGATCCCAGCTCAATCCCAATTCCTCCATGAAGTCTTCTCCTAACATATTAGCTTTCGTCATTTGTTTTCCTTGTTATAATAAAACTAGGCCTTCATGAGCTTTAATCACAAGAGTCTAAACAAATTTATATCATTTTCCCTCTTACCTAAATTAGAGAGAACAAACTCTAAGGAAGACAAAGACCTATTAAAGACAAAAAAAAAAAAATCAGGTACAAAAAAAATCTAAACAGCAAACATAGAACTATGCTATCTAGTGAAGTCTATGACTTTATTTCTCAAGAGATAAACTTTGTGTAATTGTACTATTTGGGAAATCTTGGAAAACATTATTCATTGTAAAATATTGTCTGTTTTTCAAATGATATCTGCATAAGCCAATGTCTATTGGTCTTGTTGTTTAGAAGTTGAAAACCTCCCTCATTAGATGGTGGCATTAGTCCTGAAACTGCAACAATGGCATTGCTTCTGTAATCTGATTTGTAAAAGAAAGAGAACGTTAGTAGTCTGTGAATTTAAAAAGTATGATTTTTTTTTTAATTCTATGGAGCTGCAAGTTTATAAATATTCTATTTGTTCTTACAGTAGTAGACAAGCATTTTTTATAATTCAGTTTTCTATTCCTTATGTTGAATAGAAGTCTCTATCTTTACAACAGATTGATCACTGGGGTGGGGTGGGGGGAAGCAACAACACCATCCTGGATGAATATATTTTGCTTTGCAATTATATATATGAAATATTTAAGTGAAAGGAAATTTTATGTATTTTGTATTTGTCATAGCTTTTGGATTATCAATAAATACTTAATAATTTCTCTATATAAAAAAATCACTACCTGTGCACTTGAGTATCGACATCATCTTTCTCTATTATTTAGACTTTCAAATGTAAGAAAATAAAAGTGCCCTCAAAATCAATCTTTATTCTTTTGTTTCAAATCAGTAATTCAGTAGCATTTATTAGAAAGATTGGGCAATATCAAATGCATAAAGCCTTTGTGGAGATTAAATGAGAAGCGCAAATAACACCAAAAGTGGAACCTATTCCTTTCCCATATCCTCTTAATCTGAAGTGTATTTTTAGACCCCTTGATAAAATTTATTCTAAAAATTGAGATATGTAGGGAAATAGAAGGGAGACAGATGGTTAGTCATTTAATGAATCAAATCTGAAATGACAAAGCAGAAGCAAAAAGTATTTGCCATAACCACAACAAAACCATGAAATAAAACAGTAAATGTTTGCAGGGGCACATTGAGGATACTTTGGGAAGGATTCTTTTCTTTTCTTTGTAGTATATATATTCAGGAATATTTATTTTATATATTTATTTTATGATTGAGATTACTCACTTGTTATTTTTGCTTATGCTATTGTTTGGAGGAGATTTTGCTTTTGTTTTTGTTTTTTCTTTTACACTACCATAGCATTTATTATTTACTTTTCATCTGGGCTCTGGGTTTGCAGAAAGGTTAGGGAAAAGTTATATAATGCTCCACTAGACCAAAAAGTTAGTGATGAGTGATACTTCAAGAGGTCTGTAGGTTCAGCCGAGTTGGGGTTAACATCTAGAAGTTTAGATGTTTATTGGGACTGGCAAAAACCTCTTGAGTCCACGTAAATGACCTATGAATTTTGTGATACAATGCATTTTGACAAGGTTTTTAAGAATTTTCGTGTGCAGAGGGAATAGTACTCTTTGAGAAGAGCCATTATACCTTAGATTAAAATATAGTTTAGGGAGCATAAAAATAGAAGAGGTTAGAAAAAAATTAAAGCTCTCATATCGCAGGAGTTTCGATTTAAATTTAAGGGTAATATTTGCAAGGTTTTTTAAATTATCTTTTTTCTTTAAAATAGCACACTTACTCCACCCGAAAGTATTTCATTGGGTCATTTAAAAGCAAAACTTTATTTTATACTTGGATTTTGGACTATGAGAACAATCCTGGGACGGTTGTACTGGAGTTCCTCTTATTATTGTTTTTTCTTTGAGGGGTGAGATTGAAGGCATTTGGAACTACATAAATACAATGATAAGTTTAAAGGTGGAAAAGAGATAGGCAAAAAGACATTTCACAATTTTATCTGTATCAAAGATTCATGTTTTGTCCTAGCTAATTTGCCTGTCTCAGGGAGAAATATCTAAGTCTAAGGTGGTAGTGGAGGTGGTGGTGGTAGTGGTAGTAGTAATAGTAGTAGTAAGGGTAGGAGTAGGAGTAGGAGGAGCAGGAGTAACAGCAGTATAAGTAGCAGGAGTAGTACTAGTAGGAACGGCACTAAGAATTTTCTATGTATTATCTTATTTAATCTTCTTTATAACCTGCTGAGAAAGATATTATTATTTTCTTTGTTTTAAAATGATGGAACAGACATAAAAAAAAATTCTCAAGCCAAAATAACTTAAAGAGGTAGAACTTTAATGTGGAACCCTGAGAACCCATAATCCATGTTTACCAGATACAGTATTTTATTAAATTAATAACTTGAAAGAGGAGGTATACTCTTTTCATCTGCCTCATCCCAGATTTCGAAAGGTGAATGGGATAATGTCCTTTTTACCTTGAGTTTTTCCCTCAACAATTTATATACCTGGCCAAAAATTAATGAAATCTGAAGCTCGAGCTCGAAACAGTCTCTCTGTCTCTGTCTCTCTCTCTGTCTCTCTCTCTGTCTCTCTCTCTGTCTCTCTCTCTGTCTCTCTCTCTGTCTCTCTCTCTCTCTCTCCTCCTTTTTTCCCCAAATATCTTTATACCAGAGAGGTAGAGCTTTATTTTGCTTGTCTTCATTAAACATACATTTTATTATAGGGAAGTACACCTCTGGCTTAGTATTTGCTATACTATGCTGTGTTAAAAAATGCTCTAGTAGAGAGATTTTTTTTTTCTTTTACTCGTTCATAAAGCCTACTGTTAAAGAGAAACATGCCTGTCTTCTCTTGTCCTAGATTGATAAAACTCAGGACTAAGGTCCAAAAGTAGAAGGCTGGTAAGATTTAAGTTTAAAAAATGTATTGGTTTAATATTTTCCAACATTAATATTAATTTCAAAAACTCAATCATTAATAATGCCACTGTTAACAAGGGGATCATTACAGATGGGGATGTTTCCTCCTATGGGTTTATGAATGATATTATTTTGAGAGGAAGTGGGGTCATTTCCTTTACAAGACTAAAAAAATCAGAATAACAAGGCTAAGACTAGTCGGGTGTCTTTGACAAAGTCATTTGACTTCTATGTATACTTTTTCCTCATAAAACATACTAAAATAGCTGTTTTCCAACCACATATATAAATAATTGAAGTGAGATTTCTTCATAAGCTACAAATTTTAAAGTAGCAGTTTTTAAAATTCACTTTTATATTCTTTAAGACCGAAAAGACCAATTGAAAAATAATTACCATTCGTTCATCTACATCCTTCAGACTATAAAAGGATTAAAAATGTTTTTTAATTTTATATTTTAGAAATATTTTTGACATCATTTATGATAATTCTAAATGAACAGAAAAATCCCAGGTGTGAGCAGTAACAATGTTCTAAGTAAAATGTTTACCAATATAATCTTAAAATCTGAAAAGGATGCTTCATCATAGATGTTTTGATAAAATAAGTGTTATTTAGTGATTTATTAATCCATAATATATTCCAGGTATATGAAAGTCTTTCCTATGAGCATATATAGTGTACCTCATCATCGCTATGGTTGCAAAAGTGTTTACAAGAAAATAAAGAGATCATTCCCTAAAAGAACTTTTAATTTCAGGGAGACATAATGTAAGCAAAAATTATTTGATATACACATAAAATTTATAAGAACATATATTATGGAAAAAAAAATACTTGTTTAAGCAATGGGAGGTCATTCTACTTCATACCTGTTGTTTTTGTCTCCTAGGTTCCGTTGACCATTCTCTTGCTAATAGAACCCAAATTTTCCACTGAAAAGTTGCTTCTTTATACACTCCTACATTATTTTGGTTCCTTTAAAAAATTGATACTACAACATGGTTCAATGTGCAAGAAGTTTAATTGTGGAGGGGGAAGTTACAGGAAAAAGGGAAAACTTTCAGACTGCCATTAATTCTCACACTTGCAGTAATGGAGAGTGAAGGAGAGAGGAATGAGACAGAAAGAGTTTCAGACAGCAGCATCATTGCAGGAAAAATTCAGCTAAGCCAGTGAGGGATTCTTGAGCCAGTGACACCGATTGAAGGTGCCATTGGTCTTCTAGGAATGGGCTGCACTAGTTTTCTGTTTCCCCGTTGTGCTCAGTAACTCTCAGGGGGTCAGTGCACATGAAACATGGTCCATAGAATATGTGCAGTAATAGATCCCAAGGGGTAACATCTGAGATTGTCAGTTAGTTATGCTTCTATCACTAAGAGGTCTGAGATGTGCATTGGTTCTCAATTCACCTACTTCTGGAGGATTTTACCTTGCTCTGGCCTCAGGATGGACGTATGGATCAGGTCTGGCCATTCAGAACATTGTATTTCCAGTGGTCAGAGCTGTTGGTTCAGAGATGGGCATATGAGCTGCTTATAATCTATGAGAAACAGCAAACTGTTTTTTGTATTGTTGGAGGTGGAACTTATATTTTTAAGATAACCTAAACTTTTAACTGTTGAGAAATTCTTTATGGAGTGTAACCATGAAAGCAGTACCCAAGAGTCAGAGCTAGGAAATAGAGAAAAGCTGAATCTAATGACGTTGTTTCACCCTTTGAATAAAACTGTGCCTGATTTCTTGACTTTTTAGTTTTATAAACAAGAGATTTATTTTTAATTTTATTCAATACTAATCAATATAGCTAAGTGTTGCTGAATTGGTTTTGTAACTAGATAAGAACTGACTCCACAAGGGCTTGAACTAAGAGTACTGAGGTCTGTGACATCAGTATCTGATTCATATGTCCTTAATCCTCAGAACCTAACACTAACCTGTCACATAGTATTATTTTATGCTACCTACTTTATGGTTAATAAATATTTGTTTAATGAATTAACAAAATTTTCAAAAAAAAAACAACAAAGTTTTAAGAAAAGAAAGAGGGAACTCCATGACAAAGATGTTTTCTTACTTCTACTAAGTTCTTTAGACACAGCGTTCTTAAGCATAATTCTCTAAAACCTCAGAATTAACAAGGCCATTATTATTCCTTACTTGTGTGAAACGAAATTCATATATGTCATTCCATTAAATCATTTACTAACAAACAGTGACAGAATAGCTATAGATGGATATGTATATGATTTCTTTAATTTTGCTTAAAGCAGCAATTCTTACATGTAGGACACCAAGAGAACAACTTTATCAGTTAAGAGTAAAAGTACCAAAAAGTCACTTATGTGATAGTACATCTCCTCATAAAGCATCTTTAAAAACTGCCAATGTACTATTGAATGAGCAGATCCATGCTGTAGGTTTCTGCACTATTCACTGTTGCATGCACTGGCTCCAGGGAACAGAAGATCCCAAATATGGTAGGAGTGTCCATTCATAGTAGGTAGTGTTACTGCTTTTAAATCACACTTTATTTTTTTTAATCATAAACAGTCTCCAAACATTTTTTTAACATCTGTAAGAATTCGTAACGATACTTTGATTTTATTTTATTTCTTTTCTATGTAGTCATAAAGAAAAGTGAGCCTCAGAGAAAATCCAACTGTAAAGGCTAATCACAATGAAATCAGATTTGGCATGATTATTACCAAATTTAATTAAAATGGATTGACAGGTACTAATATAGCTATTTTGGATTTCCATACTCCCTTTGCTACATAGATGGTTATGAAATGTAGTAATGAATTGTATAAAATAGTGCCAAAGAATCTGACTATTTAAGGTGTGGTGCATAGTCTAACAGCACTGGCATCATTTGAGAACTTATTAATAAAGCAGAATTTAAGATGCTACCCCAGACTTACTGAATCAGAGTCAGTCTCTTCATAAGATCCCCAAGTAGTTTGTATGCTCATTAAAGTTTGAGAAGTACCATTCTAGAACAGACTATTTATAGGATTGGGATTTATTATTTTATATTAAAGTTAATAATCTAGTTGTTTAAGATGTAGATTTTCTAACATATTATCATTGAGCCTTTGCATTCCAATTCTTCCCTCACAACCCAGCAAGACAGATTTGACTCATGTATTACATGTCGCTATATAAAATTGAAACAAGAAAAGCACTGCAGGTTCTAATTTGATATGCAGTGACAGACAGTGTATCAAGAAGACTACATTGACAACTGTTGTATATACCTGAATATACATGCAACATCTTGGCTAATCTCCAAAGTCAATGTTGGTTACATTTGATTGATAAAAATACGCTTCCTTATTCAAGGTCAAATTAATTTGTAAGAATTTTCTTTTGCCTACTGAGCAGTTTCCATGAAGAATCCCAGTTTGACATTAAAACTGTGCATGAATTTTCTCACCTACATGTATAAACCTTCCCTCAACTTCAGTGTGTCTGATGCAGTATATGAAGATACTAAAAGAAAAAAATCTCAAAATTTCAGTTTATTGAGACTTGCCTCACATGACCTAAAATAATTCAACATTAGAGATGGTACTTGAGATATCCTGATGTTACTTTTACACAAGAGTGGACAAAAAAAAACAACCATTTTTTTTAGAGACTACATAATATGCCTGCTTTGATAATGTTTATGGTTGAAGAATAAAAATATTTTATGACACATTCATGAAAAACAATGCAAAAGAGGTTTTAGCCTCAAGAATAAGCATATTTGTTTATTGTATTATAAAACTATGTCAGTTTGCTCTACTCAAGTATACAATATGGCCTTTAGATGTTAGAATTAAGAGTGCTCTGTTGAAATAATATTTGTCAATATTATTTGATCTAGGAAAAAGCTTAAAGCAACTTTTGACTTCTTTCCATATGAAGCCCTTTCATGTTTACTAGAAAAAAAACTGAAACAGTATAATTTTGTAGACAGTATTATTTTGCATGTAAGAAAACTACAATAATATTGAAAAGCTATTCTCCCTTTGGGACTCTAATGTATATAAGTTTATCGTAATGATGCAGTCTTTAAATAAATACAAACACATGGGCACCATTTCAAGTTATAGCCTACAAGGTATGAAAATGGGAGCTTTTATCAGCAGATTTTTAAATGAAGCATTAGTAAAACAAATCACCTAATCTCAACAAATAAAGAAGGATGAGATTTAACAGTTGATTTAAGATTTTTGGCAAGTACGGAATTCACCTCTCGAAAGAGCTCTTGATTACTTAAACTACCTTTGAAGTAGCATTCTAATTTCTATATACAAACTTCCCCTCAAACATTTCAAACTTCTCCTCAAATAGAATGGCAATCCAGGCCTTTAGAGTAATGTCAAGACTCCACCACCTAAAAGATATACATCAGAGAGAAATGATTACAACTATCATCTACTAAGCAATGTCTTAGGTTATTTTCATACTTAAATCACCTCCCTAGGTCTTCACAACAAACCTACAATGCAATTATTATCCCAATTTTTACAAAGAAGGATTTAAGTTATCTTGTCCAAAGTCAAGCTAGAATAATAAAAGGCCAGCTAGAATTTACACTTTGTACTGTCTGACGCCCAAGTAATACTCTTTCTAATATACAATTCCGCTTTGAAGATCACCTTTAAAGTAGACTTTAGGAACTAAATTGTGGAACACCCCCCCTCCCAGTTCATTTGTTGGAACCCTGAGCCCCACAGTGACTATTTTGAAGATAGAATCTTTAAAGAGGTAACTAAAATTATTAAATGAGGTCATAAGGGTGAGTATCCGATCTACTATGACTGATGTCTTTATAAGAAGAGGAAAAAACACCACAATGTGAGTGCAGAGAGAGAAGGAGGTGTGAGGACACAGTGAGAAAGCAGCTAAATGGAAGTCAGAGGACTTAAGAGAAATCAATCCTGTTGGCACCTTAACCTTGGCCTTCTAGGCTCCAGAGCTGTGAGGAAATATATTTTTGTAATTTAAGCCACCCTGTCTATGGTATTTTGTTATGGCAACCCTAGCAGACTAATACAGAAACACTATTAAAAATCAAAATCTATGCAATAAAACCACAACAATAAAAACAACAACAACTTAGGTCTAGAGACTAGGAAATGATCTAGAGATACAATGTCTCAGTTTTTCGTGTGGCAACCTCATTCAGTTATATCAAAACAAGATTTATTGAATATTTACTATAACTGCCAAGTCACTCTACAGTACAGGGAGCAAGATTTCAGAGGCTCCAGATTTGGTATGTCTTTGTAATCTCTATAATTCTCTTTTGTATAAACATCTTTCTAGATAATAATTTAAGAGAACTTGACATTATAGCACTTTGCTAAATACAAACACAGCCAATCCCCAAAGCCAAACTTTTCAATACTTACTGTGAACACTGTTTTCCTAGGACTATGATAAATTGCAAATGAATAGTGTGGCAGATTTTGTTTACTGAGAATGTATTATCTTTCCCAGTTGCTTGTTTCCTCTATATACCTTTTCTCTTTGTACTTCTGTACTTCCAGAACATCTTTTGAAATATGTGCGACACTTTTCCTTAACCCTGGGGGATTGGAAAAATATTTGGGCAACACAGATGACTGGTCAATCATCGCTTTGAAGAGGTGGCTTCCTTTTTGCTCTTGGCTTTTTATTTTTTGGGTACTGCATTTTTAAATGATTTTATTTACACAATAGTTCCTCAAAGGTGCATCTGTCTTTCAAAATGATACAATAGAATTGAGGAGTATTGAGAACTCTGAGCTAAAAAAAATGTACTGCTTTCTTGTTTTAGTCTGACTAGTGGTGGGAGGAAAAAAGTTTGTCATGTAATAATGTTAAATGACAAGGCAATCAAGCACTCAGACTTCATTTTTCATTTGAAAAGACAAACTTATAGCTAGTATTGTGGGAGACAAGAGACATGACATTTGCAATCAAAAGAGCTTGACTTTAAAAAGAAAAAAGTCTTACGAGGCTGTCCAAGACAGGAGATTAGTCTTGTCAGAATCATTAGTTCTCCATTAAATTCAAATAGAATGAAGCCTTTGTTAAATTACTGGGAGATGATTCTCCTGTTAGAATCTGACCTCTTGTCCAAGTTTCCTGGGAAGGAACAACGGTGGTCCAATGAAGTTTAAGGTTACCACTGAGATTTACGGTAGAAAATCATTTTTTTTATATGAGATTTTGGTCAAAAATTTAAAAAAAAAATCAATAGCCAAAAACCTTATGATACTAATGTAGACATATGAAAGGAAGGCAAAGACAGCAGCTAGAGGATTTTCTGCCTTCTACAGAGGTATCCTCTGAGTTTTGTAATACCAGGTAATTCCAGGGACAATTAAAAAATCTCAAAGGCCCTCTGCAAGATAAGTGTCAGGTGGATGAACTTAATCTCTGATCAAATGTAAATAGCCATCAAGGTCATAGAAACTTCTCTCAGTGCATCAGACCAATCTTTTTTATATAAAATAATTAGAAAAAGGGTTCTAGTGAGAGGATATACAGGGAGTTATATGTAATAATTTATATATAAAATACATTTGTGATATACAATAATTCTTTTATATCAATCCTTAGTGGAAGTCTCTATCAAGTTCATTTTTTCACATATGTATAACTCAAAGCTCAAAAAAGTTGTATGTCTCATCAAATAAGTGTCAGAGATAAGAATATATCTGAATTACCTTGGTTCTAACTATAGAGCTCCTTGTGAGAATATCATAACAGTTTCTACATATTTATTTGGATATCATATGGAGGAGATAGCTAACCACTTCTTTTCAGTCTATCTACTTGTCCTTTTTCCTTTCTTCCTTTTCTTTCTTCTCCTCTTCCTCTTCTTCTCTTCCATATATTGATTGATTGTGTGTGTGTGTGTGCTGCTTTTTTTTTTTTTTTTTACTTTATTTTATTTCAGAATCTGTAATCTTTAATCCTCAGGCTACTGAGGAGAGAACAAACTCTTCTGAAAATGTATTGTAAATTACTTTTTTTAAAAGCACTTTAAATCAGTTTAGTAGCTTTGCAACGGGGAAAAAAGTCTCTCGACTTTCTTTTAACTATACATGTACTAGGGGACTTAGAAATAGTTTTAAATTGTACATATTAAGCAAAATGTAGTTAATTTGCAATTATATGAATGTTGGTAACTATAAAATTGTGCAGTTGCGTGTATGAAAAATAAAAATCCTCAAAATAAATACTAAGAAGACAAGAAGTCTTAGAAAAAGTATGGTCTGAACGCAGTAGCCAAGTAGCCCATGCAAAATCTTTAAAACCCAATTTCCTTAAAAGTATGTTTCTATTTAGAATGCATGATACAGAATATGGAAATGGTTATAGTCACTGTCCAGTGCCATTTGTTTTCAACTAACGTAGAGATGAAAACATAAAAATATTGAGAAATGTTAACCCAAAAGGCAACAAGTAAAATTTTAATGAGAAATGTAATGAATAGAGGAGAGGTGTCCTTACAGAGTTAAAAACAGAATTAACTTGGAACTGATGCATAAAGACTTACAGAGAAATTGAGAAAAAAAAACAAAGGTGGCCAAAAAAAAGAATATAGATATTTGAAGAAAAATAATGAGTGAAACATGGGAAATAAGAAAGAGAGAGTACTTAATGATAAAAAGAGAGATAAAGATAAAAGAAGTACAGGGAAGAAATTGCACAAATATTATTTCTAAGAGCTCAGTTTTCTGAGTTATTGTATACATGTTTCTGCTTCCAACATAACCACCAACTTCCAGTGACCGGTAAATACTTTAAGAGTGATTTTTCTATGAAATGCCACCTTCGGAAGCATAAGTTGCCTGTTAATTGAGTTCTAATTTCCTCCTTCCAAAAATATTAGAAATCCAGTACAGAGTAAAGTAGAAGCATCAAAAGAGTGTTTCTTGGCTTCTGGGTTTTGACCTAAATTCCCTCATCTGAAGGAATATACACCGCCTGTTGGAAAAGAAGCAAAACAGAGCAAACTGTTCTTGCCGATTCTAAAATGCCTCCATTTCATTTTAAATTCCCCCACACCAAAATGCTTTCAATAATATTGATATATTTTGGATTTCTTTTTCTCGAGTGTCCATTTTTTTTTTCATAAAATTGTGAGAAAGTAAAAATTTCTAGAGAATATATGTGGCAAAATTCTATTACATCTAACATTTTATATTCAAAGGAATTACCTAATTAAGAGAGAAAAAAGAGTAGCCCAGTAAGGGATTCATCTATTGTTACTACTCTAGGAAAATGGAAATACCTCTCTATCAGTTAATCATAAGGAACCAGATGAGAAAAATCTCTAATTTTTTGAAATGTAATTGATATAACATCATATTAGTTTTAAGTGTACAACATAATTTTTCCAAATATGTTTATATTGCAAAACGATCATCACGATAAACCTAGGTAGTAACATCTGTGACCACACATAGATATAATTTTTATGAGAATTTTTAAAATCTGTTCTCTTAGCATTTTTAAATATACAATACCATATTAACTGTAGTCACCATGCTATACATTATACCCATAAGACTTATTTATCTTATAACTAAAAGTTTGTAAATTTTGACCACCTTCATACATTTTTCCCTTTCCCAAACTTAAATGGTAGGATTTCCAACTTTTCATGGCTGAATAATATTCGTGTGCGTGTGTGTGCGTGTGTGTGTAATATTTTTATTCATTTATTTATTGGTGACACACATTATTTCCATTATTGTAAATAATGCTGCAATGAACATGGAAAAATACAGATATCTTTTTGAGTTAGTGTTTTAATTTTCTTCAGATATACATACAGAAAAAGAATTGCCAGATCATCTGGTAGTACTATTTTAAATGTTTTGAAGAAATTCCATACTGTTTTCCATAAAAGCTATACAAATATACAATAAGACAAAGAGTACACTAGGGCTCCCTTTTCTACACATTCTCTCCAACACTTGTGATTTCTTGTCTTTTTGATAATAGTCATTTTAAAAGCTGTGATGTGGTATCTCGTCATGGTTTTGATTTGAATTTACCTGATGATTAGTGATGTTGAGCACCTTTCATGTACCTGTTATCCATCTGTATGCCTTCTTGGAAAAATGTTCAGATCATGTATTCATTTTTAATCAGTTTTTTTTTTTTTTTTTACTATTGAGTTGCACGAGTTTCTTATGTATTTTTTATATTATTGTATTTTTTATATTAACCCATCATTAGATATGTGATTTGCAAATATTTTCTCCCACTCACTACTTTGCCCTTTCATTTTGTTGATGGTCTCTTTTGCAATACAGAGGGGTGTTAGCTTAGTTAGTACTCCCACTTGTTCATTTTTGCTTTGTTGTCTTGCTTTTGCAATCAGATACAAAAAACCATCACCAAGACTGATGTCAAGGAGCCTGTTTGTTTCAGGAGCTTTATGGTTTCAGGTCTTAGATTTGAGTTTTTAATCTACTTTGAGGTAATTATTGTGTATGGCCTAAGATAGTGATCTACGTTTATTCTTTTGCATGTAGCTGTCCAGTTTTCTCAACACCATTTATTAAAGGGACTATCCTCTTCCATTGTATTTTCTTCTTTGTCTTAAAATAATTGGCTTTATATGGGTTTATTTCTGGGCTTTATATTCTTTTATACTGATCTATCTGTTTTTATGTCAATATTATACTGTTTGGATCGCTATAGCTTCATAATATAGTTTGAAATCAGGAAGCATGATATTTTCATCTTTGTTCTTTCTCAATATTGTTTTGGATATTTGGGGTCTTTTACAATTCTATACAGATTTTAAGAGTGTTTGTTCTATGTCTATGTGAAATGACATTAAAATTTAGAAAATTATTGCATTGAATCTATAGATTTCTTTTTCTTGCCTAATTGTTCTGGCTAGAACTTTCAATGCAATGTTGAACAAAAGTGGCAAGAATAGACATCCTTCTCTTTTTCCTGATCTTAGAGAAAAACCCTTTAGTTTTTTACCATTGAGTATGTTAGCTGTGGGCTAGTCATACATGACCTTTATGATGTCGAGGTGCATTCCATCTCTGACTGCTTGTTTGAAAGTTTTTTTCTTAGTTGTGAATGACTATTGAATTTGATCAAGTGCTCTCATGCACTTATTGAGATGATCTTATAATTTTTATTCTTCATTTTGTTACATGATATATCGCATTGATTGATTTGTAAATGTTGAACCCTCCTTTTATTCCTGGAACAAATTCTACAGAATCATGGCATATGATCCTTTTAATGTATTATTAAATTCAGTTTGCTAATATTTTGTTGAGAATTTTCGTATCTCTATTTATCAGGGATATTGATTTTTTTAAAATACTAAATGTATTTTAACCTATTTTAGCACTTAAACTCTGATGTGTTTGTGTACAAAAGTGCATGCATTTACATCCACACATAAAGAAAAATGTCTTTGTATAGCTGTCATCTATAATATAAACTTTTATGTACAGGTATTTTATTTTAACTGGACTTTTAGAGCATAAACTATCAATAATCACAGTCATAAAAAATAGAAAATAAATTATATCTCAGAAAATAATTACTCATCAATATAACTATTCAGCTTGTACTTCATCTTTGAAAAACACCCAACTCACTTTATATAAAAACGCAAAGGTATCCAGTCCACCCATCCTCCTAAAGGATCTCCAAGAATTGTGAAATAATGTAAAGGTAAGAATTGTGATCTGAAAATATTTGTTTGAGGATCTAAAATTTAATTTGGTATTATTCAAAAGTTAAATGAGACTGGAGGGGGGAAATGGTAAGGAAAAGAAGTAGCAAATGTATACCTCTCTGTGATACAGAGATGCCAGAACTTAGAATAGTAACAAATTAGCAAACACTATTTATTTTGTGTATATAAACAGACAAGCCTACACAGTAAGATAGATAAATAATGTGAGTCAAGCCTAGAATTTCTATATGGAGTCAAATGCATCTTGGAAGAAAAATACTGGTGATAGAGAAAAGTTAAAGACTGGAATAACTTTAAGAGGAAGACTGCAAATCAGAAAGAGGGTGAGCAGATTTCACCCCTGCTTCTTAATAGATGTCACGATTTCTGTTAAGAGACAAAATGGAGAGCAAGATTCTATTTTCATCTTAAAGGAGGTGAAAATGAAAGAATGAGACAGAGAAAGGTTAAAAGTGTAATAAGATTTTATTTTTATATTATCTACTTTGCTTTGCTTCCAAACTTCAAACTTCCCAATGTCTTTTATGTAAACTTGGGCATTGATGTTTTTAATAAATCTTTCATTTTTCTATTTCCAATTTACATTATTTTACTCAAGGCATGTTAACAAAGAATGGTAACTACCTCTTATCTCAGAGTTTAAAAGCCTATCCTGTATTCTTTCTTAAGTCTTATTTGTGTATGTGTGTGTGTGTGCGTGTGTGTGCTTGCATGCTCATGCATCTATATGTAAGAGCAGAAGCAGAGACATAAAGAGATATATCCAGCAGTTTCTCATGCTCATTTTAAATTATGTTATGATCTTCAAGTGATACTTTGAAGAAACTTGATCTCTGTAACTGTTAAATAGAAGACTTAGTGAATGAAGGAATAGCTCACTATGTGCTAAGCATTATGTTAAATGCTTCACACAGATGATTGAAATTATCTTTACAGTAAAGTTATGAGGTATAAGCTAATAGTATTTATTTTATAAGTGGGCAAAATGAGTTGTAGAAAAATGAAGTGCTTTGTGTAAGATCACAATTTTAATAAGATTATGCTCAATCCAGTGCTCAAATGAGAGATTTTTTAATGATGAAACTCAGTTTTTAACTAATATAATTGCTAAAATTATAAGGTAGCCAGATGTTTGGACTTCTTGAGTCTTATTACTTCTACATACACTTTTATGTTATATTAAATTAAGATTATAATGACTGTTTGTCTTCCTGGTATCCTAATATTCTTCATGAAGTTTTCATTATCCCTGCTTTTGAAAAAGTACTCTCTCTACTCACCACATCTAATTTTACCTTCTTCCTATCCGTTTTAAGAGAGGACAGTAATTGATCAAAACCAAGGCAATGAGAATCCTTTTGTGGAAAAATTTAAAATAGAACAGAGAAATTACTAATGTCATCATTTCCTGATGCTTGTAGAAAGCGAATCTATAGTTGCAGGTAAACAAACCAGCTAAATTGGAGGCAATGAAAATGGATGGAGAATCCTGGCAATACTTTACATGTCATTTTAGCCACAATTCCAAGATTTGGCAGAAATAATATCATGTGGTAAAAAAATAAAACCTCAACTCAGATTTGGATTACCTGGATTTGAATTCTAGTTATATACTTGCTTAGTTTTGATCCTCATTATTTGATCTTCATTATTATTTGAAAATGATAAAAAGATTTATAGCATCTCATATTATCTTTAGAGAAAGTCAAATTATATAACATGTAAAAATTCCCAGAATATAGTATGTAATTAATAAAATTTATTTTCTTAGTTTAATGAGAATAAGACTATCCGCTATCAGGTTGGTGTACAGATATAAGTAAGGGAAAGATAGTCTGAGATATGGTAATTTTAAAAAAGCAATAAACAATTTGGTATGTTCTATGTTGAATGTTTTCAAAGCTATGTGTTATCATAGAAGGATAATCTATAAATCTAAAATTTGATCTCTTTTTTGTCCAAATCAATGATCTTTTTCAACTTATGTAATGTTAATAGTGCATGTTAACCCAATTAAGCGGTTTTCAGGCTTTGTAAAATATATCTTGATGTTGTTAATAAGTAGTCTTATATGATCTGAACTTTTTAACAAACACAAAATCACTGAATCCATTATGTTCTTTTTGCTAAAAATTTAAAAATTATAGTATATTTTGGTACAGATAAAGGCTCAGGTTGTTTTGTAGAGCTGAAGAATCAATATATACATACGGTTTTACTGATAACTTTTGCTATCTATTAGAAATAACTTGCCTAAAAGAAAACTCACACTGTTTCAAGCATGAAAGATCATTTTTTGACATAATAATAGGAAATTCAGATATGTGTTCGGACTCAAAAGATGTCACCATGGCTCAATATATCTCTCAATTTCTCTACTCTACTGACTTTGTTCTTAGTCCTCAGCAACCCAAGTTCAAGGTTTCACAAGTTCAAGTCCTATTTGCAGTGGTTTATATTTGCATCTCATTGACTGTGATAAGGAAATATGACTATCCCTGAGTCAATCACTATGACTAGAGGAATGTAATTTGTTAATTAGCTTAAGCCCATTTTCACCCTGGACTAATTGAAGAGTTACACAGAAAAGCACATGTTCCAAAAGGAACTGGCCTTACCAGATGGAAAGGTTATCAAAATAATGGGAAATATATTCTAGGTAGCCAAAAATACTGTTACTACTGCCTCATTTGTTCCAAGAAGTATCTATATCTATAATCAAAAATACATAATTCCATTTTTGAGTCATTTGCTTTTAAAAAGATCTATAATCATTCTATAGCTATTGAGGTGAATATGGAATATGTTTAAACTTTTCATCTGTTGGTGACATTTTGATTACCGGAGAACTAAAGACCATTCACTTAATTCTTAGCATTCATTATATGCCAGTATCTTCCTACTTCTTCAATTAAAAAATGTATGGTGAAAATTCAGTTATCAGATTGTAATTATTATTATTTAAATTAATGAACTGGCAGTTTTTAGGTAGGTCTAAGCCATTTTATCTGAAATGCTTAAATCAAATATAATAGGAATTATCTAAGTAATACATTTGATGCAAATAGGTTTGACATTAATGTATGGTACAGTTAATTCAACTGTACAGATTTTGGTTTTATAAAGGCTTTGAAGAAGAATAGCTAGAAAATGAAAGAAATGGCATGCATCAACATAAAATGTTAAAAAGGAAAAGGACTTTTCTTGTAACAATAGACCTCTCCTATATTTGCAATATAATTATGACCAAAGTGAACAGTTAAGAAAAAGAGAACTATAATTCTGGAAGAGATTGATTATACAATATGTAGAAGTAGGATAATTAGAGGGTATAGTTGGGGAAATAAAATATTTTGGGTAATCTACTAACTTTGCACACCTCATCAAAAGTTATAATTGCACTTCTGTTTATGAATATATATATTTTTAGTTAACATCTCTAATATTTTTATTGTTATTTCTATGTATTTATTATATTTTAAAAACCAAGTATTTAAAAGGATGACAAAGCTATAATTAACACATTTCCTTTTTCTACCTGTGAGAGCATACTGGACTTGAATTTTCCTAGGAGTTGCTGACACCTTTATTTATTTTCAAACTGTTTGGAATTTTTTTTCCAGAAATGTCCTTCAACTTTTGTTTTGTTTATGTGTGTGCAATATATTTTTTTGGTTTTGTTTTATTATTGGTGTAGTTGTGTTTTATTCCCTTCTATATCTAGAAAAGTAAATAAGCACAAACTAAGGGACTGATTCCCAAAAGTGTATCAGATATTTAGCAGGTAACAATTTTAATAATTATTCTCCCAGAAATGGTCTGTTTTCTTAGGCTACTGATTTATCACTTCATCAAAAGTCTAATGATTAAGCCACTGAATATATGTGTTGGCTGTGAAAATGCTGTAGGGTACTCATTTGTCTGTAAAGTGTGAAGTATGTTGAAACAATCAAGCATCCATGTCAATTTCTGTATGTGATGGATGACCTTGATATACTCCCAGAGCAACAGTACTGTTCAAGTGAGCTATTATAGACCCAAACTGGTCACTTAATTTCTGTAAGTCTCGGCTTTTTTATTTGAAAAATGCGAATAATAAAGAATGCCTTATAGAGATATTGCATACACTATATACTATAGAACAGAATTAGATTTCTACAGGTTTGCCTTTATTGAGATGTTATCTAGAGACACTTTGGAAGGTAGGGCTGATTTCATATACAGAGTACCATCACAGCATTATGACATTAACATGGCTCTAAGTCTGATCCTCAGGTTTATAATAACGTAAATTTGATTGCATTATTATAATCATAACTTTTTAAGAAGTCAGCATATAAAACCAGATGCTAGTGTATGATTTATATAAAACATATATTTCCAGTGTTCAGAATACTCATGTATCTCTGGCATACCTTAACTAACATTAGAGTCCCTGGGAAGTCACATAAGTGATAACAAAGTTACCCTAGTAGATTAGAATAATAGGTAAAATAGATGGAAAATTTTGAGGAACGGTTCTTCCAAGCTATGTAAAAACCCTTCCTCCACAGCAGCATCTATCGCCCATTTATACCAATGATTCCCAGACTTCTTTTTTTTCACTTGGACAGTACTAAACATTGAAAAATTCTTGTTCTCTGACTCATTAAGGCTTTCTTACAATAAAATAATCTTTTTTAAAAATCATATAATACTATCATCAATTAGATTCAGTTTACTTATAATCCTATTTCATACGAGTGCTTTCATTTCTATATTCAAATCTGGGCCCCAGCTCAAAATGTAACCTCAATTCTCTTCATCTTGGAGTATCTCTTGGTATGTGGCAAATATTTCAAAGCCACACTGCTCACTAGAATTACACATGAGCCTTTAAAAATATTGAAATTGTAGGTCCCACCAATTAAACATTCTGATTAAATAGTATGATATAAGTATTGCTATTACTATTTTCTTTTTACCGATTAGGAAATAGGCACAGGATGTTTGAGGATAATTATAGAATGAGGTGTTTGCTTTTTTTTTTCCAGATAATTTTTATGTTTTTGTTTTTTGGGAAATATTTTAAAATGGGATTCATTCTCTTTTGTGATATTCCATGTATAATCATTGCCAGAGGGAGAAAGATGGATGACATTTTAATGACCTATGATTCTACAGCTGTTTAAAGGGACTAAATTCATAACTAAATGAAAAATTTACTCCTACCATGGAAGGAACTATCTAAAATTACAAAGCTATATAAAAGTGAATATGATCATTAAATTTCCAGTACCAGTTCTTAGAGAGGGTCACACATTTAAAATAAATAGTGTTGTATTTCTTATTGTATGTTACCTAGATATTCTATAATTAGAACAATCCATTATTTAATATATAGTCTTCAAAATAACCTTATGATGTACTCTAGTGTTATTTTAAAATTACAGATGGTGAAATTCAAACTCAAAAGGTTAAATGACTCCCAGAGTTAAAACACAAATTTGTCAAAAAGCTATTTCTACCATAAGGATGTAGTACTAACTGGTCTGACCAACACACTGCAAGAATCATTTAACTTACTACTAGAGTTAGCCAAGCAATTAGGGTTAAGGGTACAATCTTCCATAAGTCACTCTGACACTAACTGAAAGTTTTGGGGGTTCCTCAAACCACTCTCTATTTCAATAATTCATGACGAGAACTCACAGAACTCATGGAAGGTTATTATATTCACAGTTACACTGTCAGAGGGGAAAGCTTTACATTAAAATCAGACAAAGGAAAAGACTTATAGGTCAGTCTGGGAAGATTTTAAATGTAAAGTTTCTGTGTCTTCCTCTGTGAGGCTGACCTTTTCAACGTGTCAGCTAGGGGAGCTCACTTGAACCTCAATGTTCAAAATTTTTATTGGGTCGTTATTGCATAGTTCTGATTGATTTATTGTCCATGTGGTTGAAATCAATCGATCTTCAACTCAACTGATACCACAAGACCTGAATCCCACCCTAAATTGATTTGTTTCTGGAGTGGCCATCTCCTGCCCCAAATATGCACTCCTATTAGGTTTTTGACATAGATTTCCTCCCAGAAGACAAGGGCAAATGTGAGACCTTTCTTTGAAAAAGGCCACATTCTTTCCTATGCACCTCCAAATGCTTTATACATTCATTTATTTATGGCCATATATTTATTCAAGAGCTATTTATTTAGTAACTACTCTATGACAGATCCTTTACCAGGTGCTAAACATTAGTGAAGAAAAGAAACATGGCTCCTGCCTTTATGAAATTTGTAAGGGAGTAAATAGTAAAATAGAATCACATAAATCACCATATAATTAAAACTTTTGATAAAATAGATGAAGGAATGTATAGTATTTTGTTAAGAACAATGTAAGGACCTAATATAGACAAAGGACTCAAGACCATGAACTATTTCTGAGAGTGCTTAAGATAGTGTACCTTTATGTTATTTCCTTAACAAAAAATAATTCTTTTCAATACTCCTGTGAAACCAAGAATTTTGAAGCAGTTAAACAGCTCATGCTTAATGCTATTTTATATATAGTCAGTTCGGTTCAATAAACAATTATGTATCGAGCAGCTATCATAATCACTCTTCTGGGCATTGAGTAGACAACTAGCAGTGAACAAAACTGGACAACACCCCAATCCTCAAGTAGCTAACATTCTAGTGATTTAAATAACTGAGTTTAAACTCTGCAGGTAGTTATAGTATCTTAGAATGTTGGATCCTGCATTAGGTGGCCTTTTGAATACCAGCGCTACCACAAAGTATCTATGTGGCCTACGTAAGTCAATCTCTCTGTGCCTAAATTTCTTCATCTGTAAAATGTGGGTATTGAAAATTTTTATCTTTTACAGTTATTGTTACACTAAAACTTCATTACTTAAGAAAACACTTTAACTTCCACTTAGAACGTGTTTGATATATGTTGGGTGTTATTTTAGAGAGGAAGCATGATTTGTTAGAGAAGCTGCTGGATAAGTCAGTTCAATATTATTTAAATATTGACTTCAGTTTTTAAGCCTTTTTTTTCACTAACTATAGAACGACTATATGATTCACATTTCTTGACCTCTGTTTCCTCCTTTTTCAAATGAAGGGTTAAGATAGCTTATCACTAAAGTCTTTTTAATCTATATTTAATTTTACATCTTTGAATTATTTCATGAGTTTTTATGACCTCAGGTGAGCTCCTAGAGCCCAGACCATGCTCCTTGGTATTTAACTTGGAGGAGAACCTTGTACAAAATAAGAACTACCTTATATTTATTTTTTATTATGTTTCTTAAAAACTTAAAAAAATATATTTCTTAATCAAAAGTCCCATGTCAATTATAATTGAGTTAACATTTGTGTCTGAGGTGGAAATCAACCAGACACAGACTTAGCTAAGGAGTTCTCAGGGAAAAACGCAATTTATTAAGGTGCTACTAGAAAGTTACACTTTGAAAGAAGCCTTGTGTAGTCACCAACAGAAAATTACATTTGGCAGGAATTAGAGACCAGATGGTCCACTGTATTTTGTTGTTGTTTTTACTTTCCTCAATAGAAAAGTTGGGGGTAGTGGCTTGGAAGGTCCCTCTTAATAAGAGATGGCTCAGGAAAAAGACATCTAGAAATTGCTTTCCTTTAAAGATTAAGAGCTAATTTACCACTGTCCTAGTGAATCTCATGATTCACTTCAACAGATCAAGGGTAGAGTTTAGTGATCAAAAGGATAAAATGTTAGGGAGATGTCTGGGAGACAGTAAACAATTGCCCTATTGACTGCTACTGATTTCAATAAAATTAGTTCAAACCATTGATTTTTTTTCCTTCCCTAAATTGTGAGATTTGTTAAACCCAAACTAAATTTTAGATATTCACTATAATCTAAAGAGGACTTGGGTTTTAAAGAAAACTGATGAAATTGACAGAATATAAATAAAACAATGAAACAATTAAAATAAATACCTCTTTGGGAAACAAAAAAAAATGAGCATTTTTAGAATTGCTCAAAATCTTAGAGATATACCAGTTTGAAATAGGTTGAAACAGAAATTACGCATTCCTTATAATTAAGGGAAGATCATGAAAGAAAAATAATTGGCAAAATGCATCAGTAGAAATATAGTATAAACATAGGCTGTGAAACTGGAAGACTTTGCAACCCTAGGAAAGAAATATAACAATATTAGCAAAATGTCATAATATAGAAATATTGAACAAAGATCCTTGAAGGTAGATGTTATACTAAAAAGAAATATTAGTTGCTTTGAAAAATATGTTTATAAAATTACTAAAGCCAATATACTGTGAAAAACACTTAAAAGCAATTCATTTTTTCAAAATTTGTCTTTTAGGCTCATTTTGGCAGCACATATACAAAATTTATTTTTTACATAAATAATAAGAAAACAAAATGTATTTATTGGCCAAATCTATTTTACAAATGCAATTTAATTTTAAAAATTTATATTGTCTGATGACAAAGAAAAATGATGAAAAATAATGATGTTCTTATTTACTTGTAAATTGTATAAAAAATATTGTAATGCATCATCATGCTGGAAAATCGCACTTGTTTTAGATTCATAGCAACTTAGTCATTAAAAATATTTTATGGTACATTGAATTATAAATTAAAAATTTTACTATGAGTTTGTTTAAAAACTATTTTGATTTTTCTTAAGGCAGAATATATTTATGTTAATACTAACTCAAAGTTAATTTTTCCTGACTCTTAAATGTTGGAATAGAATTCTGTGATTATTTAACATATACTTTGTATTTTAAGAACCTAATTTTTTAAATCATAAAGCAATATAACTGCATAGGGAAAATACTATTTATAGCTAAATATGACCATCTCTATTTTTCATTTTTTGTCCCCCAAGAGACAATATAAATTTTTAAAATTAAATTGCTTTTGTTAAATAAGTTAGTCTTTCCCATGAACTTTTAAACAGAACCATAATTTTAGAATACCCACAAGTTGATGCCATGCTTTAAATTTTAACCTACATAAATAAATAAATAAATAAATAAATAAATAAATAAATATTAACTTAAAAATTTTCAAATTGCTATATATATCCAAGTCAGTACTCCAATATATACATATCAATATATAGATATGTATATATATGATATATATATAGATATATAGATATTTGCTTTATCATTTTCCTATTATTGAAGATAAATTCTTATTTTTAAAATTTTACTCACAAATAATATGAGTTTACCTATTAATAAGTGTAAATATTCTATATTTTGTTTTATACATAAATTCTGTGATCAGTAATTTGTCATAGGGCAAAAAAAAACCCCACAAAACTATTTTAACTTTTTCCCATTTAGAAAAAAGTGTGTGGCTCTATGCCAGCATTAATTTAACAGGAAATGTTTCCTGTTTGCCCTGAGAATACTCACCAGTGGCCCTTGTGGCTGCAGTGTTTATTCCAAGATAATTCACAATCCTAAACTTACCCCCCAAATTCTCCACAAAATACCTCACTTTTATTATTATTTTCACACCTCTCTAGTATATCAATAGTCTTTGGAAACAAGTGATATCATTCTATTTATAGCATTCTGTTTTCAGTAGTCGTGGTATTCCAATTAACAAAATATAATAATCCTCCTTCGCTCAAAATGGCAAATCCTAGAAATCATAGCATTCCTATGTATGATGTTAAATTAATGCTGGTGATGAGCTGCACTTTTTTTTTTTTTTTCTAAACAGGAAAAGGGTTAAAGGGTTTTCCCCCTTTTAACTAAAACATATTGTGCAGTTTTGGTACTAGGGTATGTAAAAAATATTCCAATCTTAGTTAGAAAAAGTAAAATGTCATGTTAGAAAGAAAGTCATGTAGTGACTGGTAGCGTCAATAATTTAAATTTATAAAAATAATTGCCAAGATACCTTTTCATTATACTCAGTAGCACAATTTTAATGTATCCATGTATGCATGGTGACTATTCAGTGCGTTCCATCAGATATTCCAAAGCTATGCTGTATTCTGTAAAAGATATCTGATTCTAACAGCCATTCAAGACAATCATTGTTGCTCCTGTTTCACAGATGATCACAGGAATCAAGATCTCAGAGGGAAGAAATGACATGCCCAAACACATAATTATTGAGTGGTAAAGCAAGGAAAATAACATATTTTTGAGCCCAATGTGAGAAAACTGTAAGATTGCAAATGTACTCTGCAGCATATGAAAGTTGAGTCATATCAACCTACTTGTTATTTCTCTAAATAGTATTCTCTCTCTCTCTCTCTCTGCTATGAATTTACATGTTTCTTCCTTCTGGACATATTTCTTTATACCAGAGAGACTTACATTTCTCTTTTTCATTTAACATATTCTCATTATTTATAACTATGTTAGAGATTCCTCTCCTTTTTTTTTTTTTTCAAGACTTTAATTTTTAGAACAGTGCAGTAGTTACCACCCATATTTAAAATAATGTATATTATTATTATTAATTAAAGTTTATAGTTCATTAAGAGTTTTTACTTAATGTTCTTCATCTGTTCCAGAATCCCAAGCAGGACACTAAACTGAATTTTGTTGTCCTGTCTACTTAGGCTCCTTTTGACTGTGGCAGTTTCTCAGCCTTTAGTGGCTGGTAATTTTGAGGAGTGAGGAGTACTAACCAGATGTTTTATAGGATGTCCTACTATTAGAAATTGGTAATTTTCAGAGACTCATACTAGGGTTACAGATTGTTAGGAGGAAGACCACAGAGGGGAAGTGTCATTTTATTACATCATATGAAAGGTACCTACTGTCTACATTGTTTATGATCATTCATGTTCACTTTGATCACTCAGCTGAGGTAGTATTTGTTAGGATTCTGCTCAGTAAAGTTGTTCTTTTTTTTTCTCCCTTTTTAATTCTGTTTTATTTGGATTTAAATAGCATTTTGTTTGTTTGTTTGTTTTGTTTTTATCTCCCAAGTATTTTATTTTTGCTTTATTAAGGAAGGGGTAGGAGATGATTTTTTTTTTTCCTTGTTATAATGAAGTAGTGTTGGACAGAGGGAGAGCTTTGGTTATCTCCATGACTTAAGCACAAATCGCATAGTGTGTTATATGGGAAATATTTAAGTAAATATTTGTTGAATAAAAGATGTTTTATAATAAATCAAAAAATTTTAAACTCGAAAAATGTTTATTTTATTTTCTGTTCTGTTTTACTTATTCTTTTTTTTTAATTTAGATTCTGCATATAAATGAAAATATTCAGTATTTCTCTTCTTCTCTCTGACTTATTTCACTTAGCAGAATACTCCCTAGGTCCATCCTCAATTGGGAAGATCTCATTCTTTTTATGGCTAAGTAATCTATATATACCACATATATATTATATGTGTGTGTATGTGTGTGTGTATATATATATATATACCATATATATATGGTATATATATACACATATATATATCATTGTGTGTGTCTATGTGTGTGTGTATGTGTGTGTGTGTGTGTGTGTGTATACCATAACTTCTTTATTCATTCTTCTATTGATGGACACCTAGGTTGCTTCCATATCTTGACTATTGTCAACAATGCTGCCATAATTTTAGGGATGCATATATATTTGCAAATTAGTATTTTTGTTTTCTTTGGATTTTCTTTGGATAAATACCCGCAAGTGGTATTGCTAGGTCATATGTTGGCTCTATTTTTAATTTTTGATGAATCTCCATATTGTTTTCCATAGTGGCCGCACCAATTTATAGTCCCACCAGAGTGTATGGTGATTCCCTTTTCTCCACATCTTCACCAAAACTTGTTATTTGTTGATTATTGATGATAACCATTTGACAGATGTGTGGTAATATCTTGAAGCTTTGATTTGCATTTTTCTAATGAGTAGTGATTTTAAACATCTTTTCATGTCTTTTTGCCATCTGTATATCCTCTCTGAAGAAATATTTACTCATATCCTCTGACTATTTTTTTTTATTGGATTGTTTATTTTTTTGTTAAGTTACATGAATTTTTTATGTATTTTGAATATTAACCCCTTATTGGATATAACATTTGAGAATATCTTCTCCCATTCAGTGGGTTGTCTTTTTGTTTATTGATGGTTTTCTTCTCTGTGAAGAAATTTTTACTTTGATGTAGTCCCATTTGTTTAGTTTTTCTTTTGTGGCCTTTGCTGGAGAAGATAGACCCAAAAAAGATGTTGCTAAGAATTATGTTGAAGAGTTTACTGCCTATGTTTTCTTCTGGAAGTTTTATGATTTCATGTCTTACATTTAAGTCTTTAATTCATTTTTAGTTTATTTTTGCATATACTGTAAAAAGATGGTCTTTTAAAATTTTTTTACCTATATTTGTCTAGTTTTCCCAACACTGCATTTTGAAGAGACTGTCTTTATCCCATTGTGTAGTCATGCCTTCTTTGTCATAAATTAATTAACCATATAAGCAAGGATTTTCTGCTAGGCTCTCCATTCTTTTTCATTGTTCCCTATATCTGTTTTGATTTTTGTGGGTTTGTAGTATGGTTTAAAATGAGGAAGCATGATTTCTCCCACTTTGTTCTTTCTCAAGAAGTCATTGCCTGTTCAAGATCTTTTGTGGTGCCATGTAAATTTTAACATTAGCTGTTCTAGTCCTCAGAAGAATGCCATTTGTATTCTGAGAGGGATTTTATAGAATCTGTGTATTGCTTTATGTAATGACATTTTAACAATATTAATTCTTCCAATCTACGATTATGATTTATTATTCCATTTATTTGTATCTTCTTCAGTTTCTTTGTACAGTATTTTATAGTTTTCAAAGTAAAGGTATTTCACCTCTTTGGTTAAATTTATTCCTGGGTATTTCATGCTTTTTATTTATTTATTTATTTTAGGTGAAGCAATCCTTGACTGATCTCACAGATTGTGAGGACCTTGTCAATATACAATCCCTTATTTTTTATTTTTTTATTTTTTATGCCTAGGTGGTCTCCCATCCAAGTACTCACCAGGCCCAATACTGCTTAGCTTCAAAGATCAGACGGGATCAAGCTTGTTCAGGATAGCATGCCCATAGACTATTTTATGCTTTTTAATGCAATTATAAATGGTATTGTTTTCTTAATTTCACCTAATTTTTCATTATGAGAGTAGAATAAAACAGGACGTGGTTCTATAGTGTAAGGATTAGCACTTCTGCTTTACACACAGAAGGTCTGTAGTTTGTGTCCCAGCAGAATGGCAATCCATGGTGTATGACCCTGAACAAGACCGGTCCTGTCTGATCTCAAGCTAAGCAGGGTTGGACCTGGTTAGTAATTGGATGGGAGACCACCTAGGAAGACCAAGTGCTATAGGAATAAGTAATAATAATAAATGATGATTTTAAAAAAAGATTTCTGTATACTAGTTTTTCTCCTGCAATTTCACTGATTTTATTTATAAAATCTAATGATTTTTAGTGGAGTGTTTAGAGTTTTCTATATTTAATATAATTATTTTCAAATAGTGAAAGTTTTACTTCTTCCTTTCTGATTTAGATGCCTTTTATTTATTTTCTTGTCTGATTTTTTAAATAGAAGTGGTGATAGTGGGTATCCTTGTTTTGTTTCTGATCTTAGAGAAAGAACTTTCAGCTTTCACCATTGATTATATTGAGTATAATATGAACAGTGGGTTTTCCATACTTAACCTTTATTATGTTGAGTAATGCTCCCTCTATACCTACTTTTATCATAAAATGATGTTGAATTTTGTCAACATTTTTTGTGCATCTATTGAGATGATAATATGGTTTTTATCTTCCACTTTGCTGATGTGATGTATCATGTTGATTAACTGATGGATGATGAATTATCCTTACATTCCTGGGATAAAACCCAGTTGGTTTTGGTGTATAATCTTTTAAGTGTATCTTTGAATTCAATTTGGTAGTGTTTTGTTGAATTTTTGCATCTATGTTGGCCTATAGTTTTCTTTTTTAATAATGTCTCTGTCTGTTTTTTTGTGTCAGAGAATCAATGCAAGTTTTAATGAACCAATGTGGCATAACGGGCAGTATCTTGAAATAAAATTGGAATGTATGTATCTTGACATAAAATTGGAATATATCATTAAAATGTGTGATTTAGTTTCAATATCTTTTTTACAATTACATAACATTAACAGAAAACAGATTTTTAATGTTTTTAAGCAATTGAATGATTTGTAAAAAACAATTACACAGATATTCAAGATATAAAATAGAAAGTTAGTGGATGTTCTTGTTAAACAGAAGATTGATTTTTATAAAGATAAAAAAGAGTTCTAGAAAAAATTTATTATGTAACTATTCTAAAACGTGAAATACACTAATATTAACTCTATTAAACACAATTACCTCTCAAAAAGTAAAGTATTTTAATTACATTTACAAAATAAACTCTGAAATATGTTTTTTACCTATGGAGTGAAAACTTTTTCAAATATTCTTGTCCGAGATAAGAAGTATCTTATCTAAATGTTGCATATAATTCTATCAGGAGCATTTTTTATTCTTTGAATATGTATTTTGATTCCAAAATTATGCTTTGAAGATTCTTTTTTGTTTTAACCCCAGAAATGATAGTGGTAACATTGCTTTTGAAATAAGTAGTCTTTAAGAGGGCAATAACACAACTTATATTCATGAATGGAGATAAATTTCCTCAAAAGTGTTTTTATTTTTCTTAGCCTGGAACATAGCATTTTGCATTTTTTAGAAGGCATGTTCAACACAAAGATAATATTTGGGCTTATTATTTTTTGGACTTAGAAATTAATTACTTGCTCCATAGTAAAAATTCTCTTTAATATGAAGTCCTTATTCATTCCCAAAATAAAAATTAAAAATCTCCATGTTTCATGAACAAGAGGAAAACAAATTATTTTTTTTCTTTTCTCTTTGATAACTGATATCTGTTTAATATTTTCAGGTCTAAATATTTCATATTACATCTTAGAGTATGAACTCTGTCTTACCTGTAATTAAATGAATTATAGCTGTTATTCACATAAAACTGCTTCCTCAGAATTTAAGTTTAATATTGGTCAAGGCTGTAAATTTATTGTTATTCAATAGCCTCATACCTTATAATAAATATGGCATTGAATAAAGGCAAAGAACAATATACATTTTTCATTATTAAAGTTATATATCATATAAGTGACCTATTATAAAATTAGTACTGTCTCCTTCCTAAATCCTATATTTTTTATTAAAATAGAACTAATACTAAAATTTTATGGAATTATTTCAGAATAGTTCGCGGATGATATTTTAGTTTTACAATTCTTTCTTTTATAATCACCTAATTTGTTAAACCCTCCACGTCTGTTGATATTTCTACCATGAAATAGAGCTAAGGCTGTCTAAATTACAAAGGAGATTTTCACTCAAGGTTATCAGTTCTTTATATATTCTTTCTTTTCTGTGTTCCTCTTATGGAGTAGGAAGGAGACTGTACTGAATGTTCATGATCAAAGACCATGAAATCTTATAGACCTTGGCCTGAATTCTAATTCTCATGTTATGAGCTTTGAAAAGGGGTACAATTTATTTTAACTCTTCAAGGCTTTATTTCTTCCTCCATTAAATGAGAATACAATACCAGTTCCTTACATAGATTTGCAGTGAATATTGAATACAAATATATATGGAAAGAAAAGTATTTGGCACGTTGTTAGTATTAGTAAGTAGCAAATATGTAAAATGAGAATATGGAGAAATAAAAAATATCCATATATTCAGATTTTCTATAGGCTGCAGAATCTATATCCCCATAACCATAAATATATCGTTCCCATTGGGCTTTGCTGTTCTGTATTTCCCAGTTTGTCTTCTCCTTTTAAAATCTTTAAAGCATAAAATAAAAAGTGAATATATACTATGTATTCTATGTATACATAAGAGAATATTCTAGGCTCATGTAGTGTATCTAAAGTAGAGCCCTTTTCCTTTGCCAGTGTAATCAAATGTCTGAAACTGTATGACAAATGTATGCCTTAGTTCTAAAAATAAAATTCAAAAGTAAACTCAATGAGAAGATGTAATAAATGTAAATTACGAAAAAAGTAATATTACATATCCTAGTACCATTTTGTAATTTGTATGAGATTGTTATGCATCCAGATATCTTTTTTATGCATTTGAGTTCTTCGAAAGATTCACAGATACTTATTTATCTCATGTTTACATTGCTTCAATGTGTTATTTTCACATTTTTCAGGTGTAGTGAGGAAAAATACAATAGAAAGCCATTTGATTTCCAATTACGCATGTAAATATGCACATTTTCAAGTGGTTTGACTCAAAGTTGAAGGCCAGTTTTTAATAACCCTTGAACTTGGAGGTGAGGAAATATGAAGGAAAGCCTTCTTTCTGAGAGGAAGACCTTAAGAGTAAAACCTCTTCTTGTTTTTCTATTTCAGTAAAGTGAATTTTACTAGAGCAGAAGTTTTAGATATACAATATACAAATTTCAGACTTGTGAGCATCTAATCAGCTGAAAGCAAATTTCAAAAGTAGGTAAAGTTAGAAAAAAAATTAAAATGTGTCAGAGACACAAGTTTAAATCATTGAATATAGTCAATTTCAGATAGCATAGAGAACCAGTAAGTTGTATACCCTTTGTTTTTAGAACTTTGGCATAATCTTTGTGTTCCACAAAGTACCTATCACAGCATCTTGATCTATGATATAAAAACAATAAATACAAATAAGAGTGTATTCAGAAGTTACATAGGTTATTTTTCACTAAAATCCAGTGCCTAATAGAGTTTATCGTTTCATTCATTTATGAATTTCTTCTTTTAAATAGTTATCAAGTTTCTCAACCTTGGTTAATCCATCTGTGAACACTAGTCCCTGCTTTTCTACTGCAGTGCTGGAGTAGAGAAAAATATATATACAATTTGAAATCACGCCAAAGCAATCATGAACTTAGAACCACACTGTATTTTTATTTTCCAACTCCAATGAAATACTTCAGTGTTTCTAATTCAGTTGCCATTTGAGTTCTCTGCAATAACTATTTCTAACTGCATTCTTTTTAAATCCCTGACTATAGGACTCCTCATTGTCAGAAATGACCACATCTACTCCATCCAAGAAAAAATAGAAGCCAAACAGTGAGAGTTTCTGTAATTTAGCATTATCTAACACAATAAAGATGCCTGAAACCACAACTATGTTATTCCCTTTCTTTTCTGTAAACAGGTGTGTCACTTTTTAAAAAGTATCTTTCTTTGGCTATGCTCTAACTTATCTCCAAGGACTTTGCTCTGACAACATCCTCATTTTCCCTAGATGGTTAATCTATTACATCACTCTGAATCCTTCAGCAATTCCCTAAAACCTTTAAAATAATTTCTAAATTCTTTAACATATTTTACAAGCTCGTCTAGCTTGGTTCCTTTTCCTTCCTCACAATCTATCTGTCTTTTGGTAAACCCAAACTTCCCTTTTCTGATTATTTTGTGTATTTTCTCAATTTTGTATCTCTTTTACATCCTATCCTCTTTATAGACCATTCTTTTCCCTCTACTCTGCCTGATAAACTTCTGCTTAGACTATAGATCTCACTTTAGATGGAATTTACTTCAAGAAGTCTTAAAAAAAAATAACACTAATATTATTTCCCTCTGAACCATCTTTTTTCTCTATCATAGCAATACCATTTGGTATTGTAATTACTTGTTTATACCTTGAGCCTGCAAATCCAGTAGTACAGACACCTTCTGGGTAAAGTGAAATAAATAAACAGTGAATGGTTAAAGAAACCAGGCACCATACTAGGCATTTGGGTAATGAGATGAAAGGCAGAATCTCTGCTCTCAATGACCTAAGAGTCTAGTGGAGGATACAGATAATTTAAACTAATAATGATGGTATTTATTTATTAAATTTTGTACTATGGTATTTGTCCCCATTTCCTTTTCAATTTTATTTCCAACATTTTATATTTTTTAAACCTCTAATACAACCTCTACAGGTATTGTACTAACTATTATTTGGACATAACTTAAGCTTTTTCCTTCCCTTGTTTTGCTTCTGACTTTGAATCATTCCAGAAATTATTAACACTTCAAAAATCATAAATAACATTTGTAAATTTTCCCAAGCTCCTCTGGACCATGGTTTTCTCTCTTTCCTCTGTACTTCAATAGCACTTCTAATACTACCATCTACTTGTATAACTTCTTATGTAAAAATCTTTAAAGACCCATCAAAGAGTAGAAAAATACCTTGCTCATAGAAGTTTCACTATAATTGACTTTTTAAAAAGTTAAGAGCTATTCTATTAGTCCTGCCTATTTTCATCCTGTTGAAACCTTTGGATTAATTTTCTATTCTCCAAATTTGCTTTTATCTTGAATAGTTAAAGACTAGTGTTTGTTTGTTTGTGTTTGTTTTTGTTTTCATTTTTGTTTTAATACTACAGACTAGCTTTACATGCCCCAAGAATTGTGGCAGGGCCACATATTCTGCCATTTTATCCTTCCAATAATGCCATGTGGCAGGTACAACTGGTAACTCCATTCTGCCTCTGAAAAAAAAAAAAAGATTCCAATAGTTTCAGTAAGTTTGTTAAGGTCATCCAACTAATAAGAAGAAGTCACAGTGTAAGTCTCAACCCTGATTCTAGCATCTTAATCACGATCATATTCTAGTTGTGGATAACACACATAGCTCTCCACATCCTTGCACATCATAATAGTGAACAAATATTACTGGGTACTTCCATAAACTCAGGAAAATTATACAGATGCTATAACATACCTTTAAAAAATCCTACAAATGAAACAAATTATATTTATCAAGAAAGTAGTTATTATTTACTGAGATTCAGAACATATATAGTACTTTGCTAACATTACTTTTTTCTAAAAATTTGTGGTTAACATTCCTATAATCACTTCATAGATGAGAAACCTGAGACTTTTTAGAAAGGTCAACCAAACTCTTCAGGGTAGCTCACAAAACTAGTAAGTAGCAGACTGGATGTGAACAGTTCAGTTTGTCATAAAAGACTGTTTTTAACTACTATACTACTCTTGTTAACCCCTTGTTTTTGTGCTTCTTAGTATGTTTAATATTTCTATCATTGTTAAAATGCAAAATATGACTGCTGAGAGTTCTATTATGTAAATTTGCTGATTAGGTTCTAGATAACTGGTTTAACAGTATTCTGACTTTCAGTTTCTGTTATTGGTAAAAATTACTTGAGGTATTACCATTTTGTCAAATTTAAAGACTTTCGTAAGTATAAATTTTACTAATATATTTAAATCTTTTATTAAGCATACGTGGTCCAGTGCAAGACCTCCTGTCACATCCATTATGCTTAGAATTAGTGAATGGTGTATTTACATTGGACTCATTTTACACTTTTACCCATGTTTTCACTGTAATTATTATCAAGAATTCTTAGATTCTTTTTTACAAATTCTATATTCCATAATCTAGACAGAATTATGAGCCCAGGTAGGATACCTAAAATCATTACATTTTTGTCACATCTTTCTCATGTAATAGGTATAACTAATAAAAAGACATACTAATGGAAGATAAAAGCCAGCTGCATTATTTCAACCCAGCAATTGAATTCTATCAATCAAGGTATTCTTAACTCTCAGAAAAGAAAACTAGAAGATTCTATATGGATGAAAATAAGGCTTAGAGTAAATTAAAGTAAAAAGCTTAATCTGTAAAAGAAATATATACTTCTAAAATTGGGAAACTCTATTTGATAAGGCCTGTCTAGACATTGATATCTTGACTGTGAATATCGAATAATAAAATTGAAATGAATAACTTTATGATAAGATCAGGTAAATTCATGAAAATATAAATCAGCAAGAGAGAACAAAAATGTTGTGACAATGTCTTTTAAGGACTGAATACAAACATGGATGGATCTTTATTTGGCAAACTCTCTAATCAGTAGACTACTATATAATGCCTACCATGAAAGCCACTGTTTCTTTTCAGTCTAGTTTTAATGTGGATTTCAGAAACTACCTACATCACTTTGTATTCTTAATAATTTTTTTTTACTGTTACAAAAGTAACAGTAGTGCAACTACTGTACCAAAGTGCAACTTGATTTTTATCAAAATGCAGAAAAATTAGGAATATATGAAAAGATAATAAATTTTACTAAGTACCAGTAATTCTCACAGTGTATCATTTTTAATAGTTTCAGTCCTGGGAATTTAAACAAGCCAATATTAAGCATTCTTCATCCTAAATAAAACTATAATGAAAAGTATTTATTTGTTTATATACTGATTATTTCTAGTAAGCTTTGTTTATTCGTTTAGTTTTTAACATAGGCTATTTAGATGTGTGTTAAATTATGATTACAGAGAAATATTGGAGAAATAAAAATGCCTATTTAAAACCACAAAGTATAATAGAATACTAATCCTCACACAACCTAGGCTGTGTCTTCTACATTTATATGAAATCAAATAACTTGCCATAGTGAAGCGGGAAGGTTTGTACTCATTTCATCACTGCCTGGTCTCTGGGGAAAGGCAATGTAGTTTAGGGCCTTTGCATGCAACTTTCTTGGAACACATTCACAATTTTAAAAAGTGACACCAAGTGTTAAAATGTGACACAGAGTACCAATCTCTCTTTTTTAAAGTTCTAAAATTAACCACAGTCATGGTTTTCATTCTTATAAAAATATTTACATGTGCTTACTTGGGGTTTTGCTGTAGAACCCCATAGGAGCATACTCTGCCATTAGTGGAAGAAATAAGGAATCCAAGGTCTATAAGCTTACATTCACAAAGGGAAAGTGAATTGCTAATGGAAACTGTAGTTTTCTATTGGTATAGTGTATCTGGTTTGCCTTGAGACATTAAGTTTTATCTTTATCAAAAATTCTTAAAACTATTTTGTTATCTGTCCCCTCCAAAACTCACTGCTACTCAGTGTAGTACTAGAACAATCAGCATGGGCCTCACCTGAGAGCTCATTAGAAATGTACACTCTCGGGTACCATCCCGAACTTTATGAATCATGACTTACTTTAACAAGTTCCCTAGCTAATTTTTTCTGTATTAAGGTAAGCCCAAATAAATCAGATCTCAACTTTTATTTCCTTCATAAGGATTTAGTGACATTCCTGATTGTGTCCAGTGCCCTCATTAACCCTCTCATAGCACTAAGTTCCTTTCATTCATGGTACTTATATTGCAATTTTATATTTATCAGTCTATCATTTGCTTGTCTCTCTAGTAGACTACCAACCCAGAATGAATCTTACTTTTGATCATCATGATACACTCGGCACAGTATATTACATATCATATATAATCAATAAGTAGTGAATGAATGAATGCATAAATGAATTAATGAAGCCTGTTGTTATTGTTATTAGTATATTAGTAGAATATACTAATATATAATAATCAGAGTGAATTTTTAAAATATTTTTATTCCTGGGACTTAAAACAATATTATTATTGTTGTTATTATAAACATCAACCATTTATTGATACCAGTGTAAGAAAGCATTGTGCTGGAAGTTAAAGATACACATAAATAAAATAAACTAATATCACCTTCATGATTCAGGAGATTACAATCTAGTAGAGATGTTAGGATTTTCACATGAAAAAACAAAAGATCTCATATCTTAAGAGGACTGATTTTTTCAAGTCTCCAAAATAAGAAATAAAATATTTTTAAAATGCAGTTTACTTTTAGCAAATATTTACTAACATCTTCTGTGTGTCAGAAATTCTTCCATGATATTGAGGGTATCAGACAGGCCTAATACCTATCCTTGCAATGCTTTAACTCAGTTGTTTTCTAATTTGTAATATGTCTAACAAACTACTTTTTATTATACAAAGGACAAAATTAAATTATCCTAGAAAGCAATTTGCTCTTTGCATAATTGCTTTTATAATACCTATTTTTCAGCACTTTCTGAAGGTGGCATGGAGAAAGATGATATACATTGAGACAGAGTTAAAGAGTATTTTTGTGACCTGAATTATAGATTTTTAATATGAATTCCCCTGTCTTTATCTCCAAATACTCAGATACGTAAAATATTTTAAAGTTATGTTCATGATAACTTTATTTATTTTACTTATTTTTTTTGCTTGAGAATTATAAACATGTTCATTACCAGACATCTGTCTACCAAAACCTATCAATTTTAAATGTCTTGTCTATTAACAAAATGAGAGATATTATGAAGTGTGATAGAAGAATTATTCTTGACATAAATTAAGTACTTGAATCACTTATATATGAGTCTACTTAAAGAATTATTGCATAGATAATTCAATATTTCCCTCTCCTCCAAGAAAAATAAACCAGGTATTTCTTCCAGCCCTATTCTTAGGTTGTGAATATTCTGCATGCGATTACAAAATTAAGAGTCATTAATGAAACTCAGTGCATATCTAAGTAAAGGCAGTGATAGATAGTAGGAAAGGGCAAGAAGCAGAGGAGAGGTTATCAACTCAGCCTCCCCTAGATATTTTGCCACAGGAAGATGAATAGAAGTCCAAGCAAAAGTTCATTTGTTGGTCTCTAAACTTGAATGCATGGAGATAAGGCCTATTTTTACCTAGCCTTCAGATATTATTAAATCCTGTCTGAAAAACTAGGCTTCATGGGTTCCCTTGGTCCCCCTTCTTTATAGATTATTCTCCAGGTAATAAAAAATAAAAATAAAAAAGTAAATAATAATTTTTAAAAAGCTGATGGAGAAGGAGACTCGGCATAGTGTTGCACTAATCTCTTTTTCCTAGGAGTAAGATTGTACCCTTAGGTAGCTCAAACCTTGTTTTAGTGATGGAGAAGCATGGCAGAATAGATATACAGCAGTTAATGAATTTATTAATCAATTAATTTTAAAAACGGTCCAAGGTGACCAGGCCTCTGAGGTAATATAGTTCAAATGAAATCCAAAAGCTTCTTCTGTAGCTGATCTATTCATACCAAGATGCCTATCTTTTCAAGTTTTGAAGCAAGGAAGCCTGAGTATCACTGAGCTTTACCTATAATGTTAACAGAAACTTTGAGATCTTTCATGTTGACTCTTCTTGGAACTTAGCAGACCTCTTTCTCTCTTTACTAGAGATTCTCTTTGCCTCATTATATAGAGCTCTGAGTCCCAGCAATTTTTTTTCTAAAGATTTAACACTTTTACTTCAGAAGACTTTATTACATCTATCTTGTATTTATACCTCTACGTTTTTAGAATGCATTTAATGAAACAAAGAAATGAAGATTGGGTACAATTAAGATTTCTATGAAGTTTTATTCATGATCTCAAGAATCAAATTTTCTTACTAAAGTACTTTTATTGAAAGGATAAGCTTGAGCTCTTATATTTACTTAAAATAATGATTTCTCATTATTAAGACGTATGGATTTCATTATTCTTACATGTCACCGAAATGTCATATAAAGTTAATATAGTTTGTTTTGTAGTTTTAGTTAGTTTGTTTTCCAGTATTCAAATGTGTATAATCTCTTCCTGTGGATGACACTTGTGGTTAATATACTAATCTTTTTCCTGCATTTCTGTCTGTGTATTTCTTGATTGTAAAGACCATAAAAGTTAAAGTTTTAATTGTAATTTCGTTGTCCAGTTAATTACAGCTTGAAGTTCTAATACTAAGTGTTATCTCAACTGTATACATAATTACACTGAAAGCAAAAAAAGATAAAGCAATTAAAATACCTATAAAAGACACCATGTAAAAATGACTAAGATAATATTCTCCAAAAATATGAAATCCATTAAAAATATACTTTTATGAAATCCCCCAGAAAGCACCCTAAAGTATAAAAATACTTGTATTGATTATAAATTACGATGGTATAGAGGTGGCATCTGGTTCCTATTTTTTAATCAATCATTTCGATATCCTTATATATGACATAAAAGTCAAATAGTTTTATAAGGTTTAAAAGAGTAGTCACCTGACTCTTTTCTCTCATCTCTGATCCCTACTCCCCAAGGATACCATACTTTTAGTTTTTCCCCTTTTTTAAATTAAACTGAATATTTATGAAATAACATGATTATCTTGATATTTTTTGATTTTTCAGATTTAGGAATTAAGGACTAGCTTTCTACTAGAAGATTATTATTTTGCTTACTTAGAAATCTCCTTCTTAAACCACCTACTATACACATTCTTCAAAATAATTATATTACAGTTATTGTTCAAATCTATATTTACTGTTTTCACCATTATTATCTTGTACTATTCTTCAGAAGTGAGCTATGTAGTACACTATGAATATATATAAATATAAATATATATGTGTGTATGTATGCATATTTTTAAAAATATTTTTGTCGATATACCTTTCAAAGGTATTTGTGTACTTTCTCCAATTTAAATAGGTTGCATAAGTGTTATTTTGAGATTCTCCTTCACCAGCTTCCTAGGCACTCTGCCTAAGTTCAGACAAAGTTTATTTTCTAAGTTACAACTTTTTGTGGAGGACAAAATCTTCCTAGATTTATGCTTCTATATAAACATTCTGAGAAAAGATGCTTGGGTGATAAATTTTGGTGGCCTTGCATGTCAGAAAATATTTTTATTTTAGTTCCTCAATTGATCGTTTGTTCATGAAAGATGCTGAAAATCATTACCTATTAGAATTTAGGCACCGCTTTACTGTGTTGTGCATTCTGTTACTACTGAAGGTTCCATTATCATTGTGATCACCAATCCTTTGAATGTGATTTTTTAAATAACAGCTTAGTGAAATATAGTTTATATACCACACAATTCACACAATTAAGCTAGAAAATCCAACAGTTTTTACATTTATTCATAGTTTTGCAACCATCACCACAATTTTAACATATTTTCATTATGCTGAAAAATAGCCCTGCACCTATTAGCGATCACTACCCATTTCTCCCTAATTTTCACAGCACTAGCCATCACCATTTTTTTTCTGTGCCTGTTCTAAACAATTCATACAAGTTGAATTATATAATATGTAGTCTTCTGGGATTAGCTTTTTTAACTAGCTTAGTATTTTAAAGGTTCACTGATATATCAGTACTTCATTTACTTTTATTACCAAATAATATTTTATTTTATGAATATACCTGATTTTGTTTATCCATTCTATCTATTGAAAAATATTTATGTTGTTTCCTACTTTTTGGCCATTTGGTGAAGAAAGTATTCCTTTCCCATTGAATTGTTTTAGTACTTTATCAAAAATCAACTGAACATAGATGTGAGAATTTCTGGATTTTCAATCCTATTTCATTGACCTATATGTCTTTTCTTATGCTAATACCACACTGTTTTGACTATGGTAGCTTTGTAGTAAGTTTTGAAATGGGGAAGTGTGAATCCTTCAATTTTGTTTTTGATTTTAAGATTTTTCCTGGGTCCCTTGCATTTCCATGTAAATTTTAGATCGCCTCAATTTGTATAGAAAAGAAAGCCTAGATTTTTCTAAAAATGATATTGAATCTGTTGATCAATTTGTAAAATATTATCATTTTAACAATATTAAGTATTCTATTCTATGAATATGGACTTATTTATTGAATTAAATCTTCTTTAATGTTTTTTTTTTTTTTTAGTGTACAAGTCTTGTGCTTCTTATATTTATTCCTAAGTATTTTATAATTTTTGGTGCTTTTTAAGATGGAATTGTTCTGAATTTCATTGTCAGATTGTTCATTGCTAGTGTGTAAAAATGCAATTTACACACACACATATTTAGTGGATTCTGTAGGAGTTTCTATATATAAGACCATGTCATCTTCAAATAGAGATAGTTTGATTTCTTCCTTTCCAATCTGGATAGGTTTTATTTTTCTTGTTCTTTGCCCTTGTCAGTAAAATGTTGAGCAGAACTGATTCTACTGAGCATCTTTGTCATTTTCCTGATAATAGTAGCAAAACAATCATTCTTTTGCCCTTATATAGTCATGCACTCCATGACGAAGTTTTAGTCCATGATAGACTATATAAGATGGTGATCCCATAAGAGTACAGTAGATATCTGAAAGAAGACCCTTAAGACATTTATTCGTGACTTTAAATAATTTGACAAGGATGAGGAAGTTGAAAAAATCAAGAAGGCTGTGGTTGCTATGTCAAACAACTGGGCATGGATAAGAATGACATTGAGAAGCTCCTAAAGAAGATTCCCAAGGAACTGACTAATGAGGAATTTTTGGAACTTGAGGAAAAGGAACACATAGCTGAAAAAGAAGCAAAACAAAATGAAACTGCAGGAGAGGTAAAATAAGAAACCTCAAATAAATTCAAAGTGAAAGGTTAAGCAGAAAGTTTTGCTAACCTCACCAAGCTCCTTAAAAGTTTGAAAAAAATCAACCCCAACACAAAAAGATTTCATCAATAGAAATGTTTATAATGCATTATCTGCTTATTAACAAATCTATGATGAAGACACCAAAAACAAACAAACAAACAAAACAACAACACCAACAAAAACCCAGGCAAACCACCATGGACATATTTCTGAAAAGAGTGACATCTCCTAGGCCTTCATACTCACTCACCACTGACTCACCCAGAACTACTATTGCTTCTAGCTCCATTCATGTTAAGTGTCGTATACAGATGTACCATTTCTTATCTTTTATACCATATTTTTACTGTATCTTTTCTATGTTTAGATACACAAATTTTTAACATCGTAGTACAATTGTCTTCAGTATTCAGTATGAGAACATGTACAGATTTGTACCTAAGGAGCAACAGGCTATATTATATAGCCTAGATATGTAGTAGACTGTACCATCTAGATTTGTATAAGTGTATTCTATGATGTTCATACAACAACAAAATTGCCTAACACATTTCTCAGAATGTATTTCCATCGTTAAGTGATGCATAACTATATGATAATAGCTGTAGTTTTTTTTTATATATAGATTATCTTTATCAGATTGAGAAAATTTGTTTCAGTTTGTTGAGCTTTTTATTTGAAGGACTTTCAATTTTTTTAAATGCTTTTACTGCATCTATTGAGATATTTATATATTTTTTTCTATATTGATATAGTATATTAATATACATTAACTGATTTGGCATTGATAAACCAATCTTGCCTTTCTTGGATAGATCCACCTATTCATGGTATGTTATCCTTCTTAAGATGTCAAATTTGGTTTGCTAGTATTTAATTGTGATTTTTTCTGTTTATATTATGTGATTTTTTTGTAAATTTTTGTAGTGATATTATTTGTAGTTTTATATTCTTATGTTTTTTTTTCTGGCTCTGATAGCATAATACTGGCCTCATATAAGTTATGATGTCTTTCTTCCTGTTCTATATTTTACATGGATTAGCGAAGAATGGATATTCTTTTTTAAATGTTTAGTAGAATATTCATCAGTGAAGCTACCTAGATCTTGTTTTTTCTTTGTGGGAACTTATTATTTCATTGTCTTACTTGAAAGACTAGATTATTTATCTGAGAGGTTTTTAAAATTTTTTTTTAAATATAGACATTTATAGCTACACATTTATCTCTATTTACATTCCACCAATTTTGCATGTAAGTTTTTAAATTTCATTCATCTAAAAGTATTGTGTAATTTCCCTTGTGATTTGACCCATTGGTTATTTAGAAGACTGTTGTTCAATTTTTATATACTTACAAATTACACACATTTATTTCTGTTATTGATTTATAGTTTTATTACCTGTTTGAGCACATAAACATATAATTTTAATAATTTTAATTATATAGAATAATGATTTATTGACTGGTATATAGTCTATCTTAAAGAATGCTCCATGTGTGCTTGAGAGAATGTCTATTCTACTGTTATTAAGTATAATGTTATAGATGTCTGTTAAGTCTAGTTTGTATGTTGTTCAAGTTTTTATTACTTGTTGATCTACTGCCTAGTTATCCTATCCAATAAAATAGGGCAGTGAAGTCCTGAAATATGATTGCCAAATTATTTGCTTTTCCTTACAATTCTGCCAGTTTTTGGTTTATATAACTTGGCCTCTGTTTTAAGGTGCATATATTTATAATTACTATGTCTTTCCAATTGGTCTTATCATTATAAAATATCCCTCTTTACCTCTAATAGTATATGGTTTTGTTTTAAAGTCAATTTTGTCTGATATTGGTAGAGTCATTCCAACTTTTTCTATGATTGCTCTTTGCAAATAACTTTACCCAACTTTTTACTTTAAATCTATTTGTATCGTTCAATCTAACAAATGTCTCTTCTGTATGGCACATAGTTTAATCTTAAATTTATCTAATCTTATATTTTCTCTGACTTTTGGTTGGATGTTTAATTTATTCACATTAATGTCATTGTTAATACCATCTGATTTATGTTTGTCATTTTAGTATTTGTTTTCCATATATTTCATGTTTTGTTCTTCTACTTATATTTTTACTGTTTTTCCTTACATTAAGTGAATATTTTCTAGTATAATACTTTAATTTCTTTAGTAGTTTCTTTATTACGTTTGAGTTATTTTCTTAGTGGTTGCTCTAGGGCTCACAATGTGTGTTTCAACTTATCAGAATCTACTTCAGATTTATAATGTCTTTCAATATAGAAACATTCTTTCTGTATAACTATTTCTTCTCTCTGTTTTTGTGGTATTGTTATACATATTGTATCGTGTTACAAGCCCCAAAATAAATTTACGGACATATTGTTGTACACAACAATGCTTTTACAAATTAGCTAAGAGAAAAAGGAGAATTATGTATTATATCTTTTATACTTACCTATATAATTATAATTACTGTTTTTTTTTTCTTTTGTCATATAAATTTTATTTACTATCTAGGGTCACTTGCTTTCACTGTGAAGAATGTGACTTTAGTATTTCTCGTAAGCTGTCTTTGCCAGCCATAAATTTTCTTAGTTTATCTGGACTGTCTGTGTTTTTCACTTATTTTTGAAAAATAGCTTTACTGGTTATAAAATTCTTGATTAGCATCTTTGATTCACCACTCAGAATATATTATCCTACTGCTTTTTGACCTCAATTATTTTCAGATGAGAAAATTCAGCTGTTACACGTATCAGGGCTTCCTAGCATGTGATATATAGTTTTTCTTTTGCTGCTTTCAAGTATTTCTCTTTGTCTTACAAATTTTAACTATGATGTGTCTCATTGTGAATGTGAATGTTTTTGTATTTATCATACTTGGAGATTGATAGGGTTTTTGGATATGGTAATATTTTTCATCAAACTTAGGACATTCAACTATTTTTTTTTTCTAAATTTCTAAATTTTTCCTGTCCTTTTCTAGTTCTCCTCTCCTTTTATTATTCTCATTATTTGTATGTTGATATGTTTAATGATTATTATTTGAGACTTGCTTTTTTCTATAGTTTTTTTCCTTCATTCCTCTGATTGCTTAATCTATTGTCATCTTTGCCAATTCTTTGGCTTGTTCAAATCTATTATGGAACCCTTCTAGTAATTTTTTTTTGTATATTTTTTCTTTTAATTACAGAATTTCCATTTGATTCATATTAATAAATTCTCTTTCTATTTATATACTCTTTTGATGAGGCATCATCAGAGCTTCATTTGCCTCTTTTTAGCTTCTGTTCATTGTGGTAATGTATACATAACATCTAATTTACCATTTAATCATTTTTAGGTGTCTAGCTCTGTGGCATTAAGTACATTCACATTGTTTACAACTATCACCACTATCCACCTCCAGAATTTTACAGCTCTCCAAACTGAAACTCAATACAAATTAAACAGTAAATCACCCTCTACCCTAGTTCCTAGCAAATACCATTCTATTTTCTTTCTGTAACTTTGATCACTTTAGATACACATAATTGGAGTTGTACAATATTTCTCTTTTTGTGATGGGTTTATTTCACTTAACATTACATCTTTAAGGTTTACTAATGTTGGAGTTTGTATCAGAATAATATTCCATTATATGTATATATCACATTTTGCTTATTTACCTGGAAATGTACATTTGGGTTGCTTTCACCTTTCAGTAATTTTGAACAATATTGCTATGAGCAAGGGTGCACGAATATATGTTCACATTTCTGATTTTTTTTTGATCCAGAAATAGAATTGCTAGATAATATGGTAATTAAATGTTTAACTTTCTAAGGAACCACCATACTGTTTTCCGCAGTGACTGTACTATTTTACATTCCTACCAACAATGCACAAGGTTACAATTTCTCCACATCCTTGCTGACACTGTTATTGTTTATTTTTAATTTTCTTTTCTTTTCTTTTTTTTTTTAATAATAGCCATCTCACTGGGTGTGAAATGTTATCCCATTATGGTTTTAATTTTAATTTCCCTAATAATTAGTCATGTTAAACATTTTTTCATGTAATCAGTGGCAGTTTGTATATATATTTTTGGGGAAACATCTATCAAATTATTTGTTCATTGTAAAATTATTTTGCTTTTCATTATTAAGTTTTAGAAGTTTTTATAATTTTTGATTTAATTCCTTATCAGATATATAATTTTAAAATATATTTATATATTTTATCTCACATTTGATGGATGAATTATCAGCTGATTTCTTTACTGTTTTTTAACAAATTCACTTTGTCATAAATTGCTCCACAGTCTTACTCAATAAAATTTTGGCCACTTTTCTAAAGCAAATGTTGAGCTTTGTTCTAACTCTAGGAGGATTCTTCTTCTTAGCCATCTTTTACCCTGGTTCTAACTGACCTATGTTTTAGTTTATTGCTTCCATCGAGCTACCATCCTTGTCTTAACTACCATCAACATCTCCATTGCTTTTGACAATGATTTAGGTTTGAACTTCCCCATGTTCTTTTCCAAATAAAGTCAGTTTCTATGGGGAGAATGACCCAGCTCTCTGTTATTCAAGCTTGTTTTTCCTCCTGGGCAGAATCTCGGCATTGCTGCTCTGGAGCCTGAGATTAGTACAGTGCCCAACTTTTCTCAGAGTGACACCTCTTATTTACTTGTGGCATTCTAGGTGGGTGTGGTTGCCTTTGGTCTTTTTAGCTAGCCTCTCTTGGCATGGGAACTCTGTCTTATGACTGATGAGTGCAGTTGCAGCCCCGTATTCTTGGTTGGTCCCTGGGATAGAGCTTCTAGCCTGTGGGTACATTCATCCTGTTTTTGTTATGATAACCCTGTCTTTCGCTGTGGCTTTTGTTCTCCATGTAAGAATTACTCTACTTCAGTCTCTTCAGAGAATAATCCTTAAGTGTTCTGATGCAAGTATTACAAGAGGAGATTCCTTTCAATCAATTCTCCTGTTTACATCCCCAAACCACCTTACTCCCATTCCTGCTCCTTTTAGGGTTATTAAATGCCTCCTATTCTTGAGCCATTCCAGGATTTTGATATTGCAGTCATTTGGCCTGCCTGCAAGAGCTTCCATGTTATACAACTTGAGTTCTGTTTCTATCAAAGTTTATTTTAATAGTGCCCCCAGGAGCTGTATAGTGTACAATTCGTGTGTTTGAAACGAAGCAGCCCTGATAATCATCCCTCTTATCTCTTTCAACCCTCAGCTTAGATTTTACTTCCTTAGTACTGTAAAGGGCTAAGTCAATCAACGCTCATTTATTACTTCCTTGCTTCTAAATTTTTATCTTTTTTTCCTTCTCATCTTCTTTCCTATTCTCTTCATTATTATGGGTTTTTGCCTTTCTTATCACTTGTATGTTATTGAAGATTTGACTAAGTGTAGAGGTGAATAGGTGTATTTAATTTCTATGTTTAACATAGTTAGTGAGCACCTTTCAACCTAATGTGTGCCAAAAAACTGTTTTGCATTTGACTTTGTTCATTCTCACTGTGTTGAACTTAAAAGACACCTTCCCAAGGTTATTGTTGCCTCCTATGTTCTGGTACTTGTATGAGGCTTTAAGAGAAGGATATGTGTCTTTCGAAGGGGAGAGGAATATATATATATTTATATTTATATTACTTTTAGCTTTACTGAACAAATTGATTTAGTCACAAGTACCTCTAACTTTCTAAACATGCAGAAACTGCTAGAAGTTATGAACTCCCTTTACAAAGAAGATTTCTTTATTCATGCTGCTTTACCTCCTCTAACCTAATTGCTATTACAACCTCCATTCTATTATGTTTATCTCACATAAGCTATGTAACATACTTATGTAATTTACATGTACATAATTCTTCAACTGTATATTCATTTTTTTACCCTTATACCTCTAGGCATAAAAAATTGATTTACCAGATGTATACAATTTCTACTAGATAATTATATTTTTCTTAGACCCTTGTGGTAAATTTGGTTATTTTATTTCATTTTTTTTCCCTCGAGCATAGTTTTTCTGTGGTTGCAACTAAATACGTTGATCCAGGCCAGGACTTGACAGTGATTATCTTGTTATTAATAAATCTTGCAGTGTTCTTACCGCAAAACCAAATGTAAACACTAAAACAAGATGTACAGTGCCATAGAATATCTTGGCTTTATCAGTCCAATGTACTTAGCATTCTTAACTTTCTCTCCCCTATCTCTCTCCCTATACCAGTTCATATCTGGGTAGTTACACAATACCCTACAAATTATAGAGCATATTTTCTCTCATTATACCACTTAATATTCATAAAGCTCATCAAAATATTTCCTGAGTTGGAAGTTAAGGCTTAGAAAAATTAAGAAACTGGTCCACATTTAAATGTCTGTTAAGAAATATCACAACCAGATCTATGTCTCCTACCTTGAGGACTAGAGTATGTCAAGATACCATGTGTGTCAGGTTTGTTCTTCTATCTAAACAAAAAATAAAAGTGAAAATTTATGGATTCCTTTGATGGAGATGTTGTTGATGATTATGATAATGCTTTAACTGCCAACCTAAAATGGATATTTAAAATATATCGGACTCTGAGCATTTGGGGGACTTCCAGTCAAGATGGCATAGTAAGTAGATACTGTGCTTATTTCCTCTCATGACCACATCAAAATTACAACTAAGCTACAGAGCAACCAATATTGGAAGTCATCTGAGGTCTGGTTGAACCTAAATCCTACAGCTGGGGACATAAGAGGCTGCCTCAAAACTGGTAGGAAGAGCAAAGATGCAACACGAGCTGGTCCCACAACCATATGTGGCAGTTGAAAATTGAGAGGGCTATCTTGGCTATAGAGGTTTCCCCAAAGAAGCAAAGGGTACCTGCTCCATACTGGGCTATTCAGCCCAGGGTTCTAGTACCAGGAAGAGAAATCCCTACAAGTTCTAGCTGTGAAAACCAGTGGAGAGTATGGCTAAGTGAGACAGAGGGCTGAGGGAGTTGCAGACGTTCCCTTTAAAGAGCCTATATGGAAACTTACTCACTGATAGACTCATTCACTATGAGTTCTGGTGTTGTGGCAGCTACTCAAAAAGTGCCAGGGATATGCAGGGAGAAACTGAATTGTCTGGCTTCAGGGCAAGAGTTAGAAGGGCAACTTTCTACCAGAGTTGCTGACAGAATTTATTGTTTCTTTGTTGAGCCCTTCCCCACTCAGCGTGCGGACACAGGCCACCACTATATCTAAGTCTTCATTAACCTAACACTGGTCTCCCCACCTTTGTGATTCCCTGAAAACCCTCCCCTCCCAACTTGTGAGACCACACAAGCCACCTCCAGTGTCTTTTCCATATAAATGGCTTGTCTTAGCTCATGCTGCAGATTTTCTTAAAATCACTCAACAGTTCACAAAACCCAAAGAAGCAGCATATGACCTCAGGCGTTCCATACCTCTTGTGCAATGGTCCCAAGCCTGGCACTAGTGGAAGCTGGCCTTAGTTCATAGCTTGGGCTCTCAAGGCACCTGTAAGCCAAGCAGATTTCTTGATGACGGCCGTCTGCAGCTTGGTGACTTGCCAGGTGGCTCTGGGCAGTGCAGAGGCTACGGCTAAACTTAGCCTACAGTGGCAACCCTCCCAGAAGACATTGGGGCTGGAACACACAGTGGCCAGCTTCCACCCTCCACCTGAACAAGAGTGGCACCGGAGAACAACATACCCAAAGGACAGACTGGGCAGGCACCAGGGTCCTGCTAAAGTGAATCCTGCTCCATAGAGTTAGCCCCTCACCAGCCAGTTCTCACAACCAATGAGCCCAAGGGTTAATCACTCTCATTAACATTCAAATGGCAACCAAGACTCAACTATAGCAGGAGGGCACACACGTTCCATACAAGGGAAATACCTGAAGCACTCGTCTCAGGTGATCAGGTAAGACTGTGTACCTGGGCCCCACAGGGCACCTATTATATGAGGCCGCTCTACTAAGACTGGGAGACAGAGCAGCTCTACCTCATAGGTAGCAGCAAACACTGGGAGGCATCCAAAATAGGGATATATAGAAATATGTATCAAGTGAAAGAATAGAACAAAGTTTCCAAAAACAACAACAACAACAAAATGGGGACAAGCAATCTTTCAGATGCAGACTTTAAAACACTGGTTATGCGGATGCTCAATGAACTCAGGGGAAGAGTAGAAGAACTCAATAAGAATTTTAACAAAGAGAAAGAAAACATAAAAATGTAGATAAAAACATAAAAAAAGAACCAGTCAGAAATGAAGAATACACTAAATGAAATGAAGAATAAATGAGGAGATCAACAGTAGATTATATAAACAGAATCAAATCAACTTAGAAGATAAGGTAGCAGGGAACACCCAATCAGAACAGCAACAAGATAAAAAAAAAATGAGGACAGTTCAAGGGGCCTCTGTGGCAATATCAGGTGTAACAGCATTCACATCATACAGGTACCAGAAGAAGAGAGAGAGAGAGCAATAAATCAAAACCCCATTTGAAGAAATAATGGTGGAAACCTCCTTAATCTGGTAAAGGAAGTAGACATACAAGACCCCAAAGTGCAAAGATTCCTAAACAAGATGAACCCAAAGAGGCCCATACCAAGACACATCATAATTAAAATGTCAAAGGTTAAAGACAAAGAGAGAATCTAATAAACAGCAAGAAAAAAAAGCAATTACTTACTTAAAAGGGAGCTCCCATAAAACTGTCAGCTGATGAGAAGCAATGATGTACAACCAAGATTACTCTATCCTTGCAAGCTATTAGTTAGAATTGAATGGACAGATAAAGAGCTTTTCAGACAAAAAAAAAGTTAAAGTTTATCAACAACAAACTGGTATTATAAGAAATGTTAGAGGGACTTCCTTAAAAAGAAGGGGGGGAAAAAGGATAAAAAATATGAATAATAAAATGGTAATAACCACATATCTATAAAGTTACTTCAAATGTAAAAGGATTAAATGATCCAATCAAAAGGCAGGGTGGCTGATGGATAAGAAAACAAGCCCCTTACATATGGTGCCTATAAGAGACACACGTCACATCAACAGACACACAACACACAGACTGAAGATAAAGAGATGAAGATAAGATATTTCAGAGAAATAAAAACACACAAAAAAATCTGAGGTAGCAATACTTACATTAGGCAAAATAGACTTTAAAACAAAGCCTGTATAAAGAGACAAAGAAATATCCAGTAATCCCACTTCTGGGTATTTATTCAAAGAAACCCAAATACTATTTTGAAGGGATATGTGCATTTGTATGTTCATTGCAGCATTATTTACAATTGATAAGGTATGGTGGCAACCTGGGTGTTAATCAGTGGATGAGAGGATAAGAGAACACAATGCATATATAAAATGGAATATTACTCAACTATAAAAAAATGAAAAGAATGAAATCTTGTCTTCCGCAACGATATGGATGGACCTAAAGAGTACTGTGCTGAATGGAATAAGTCAGACAGAGAAAGACAAATGTCATATAATTTCACTTACATGTGAAATCTAAAGAACAAAGTAAACAAATAAATAAAGCAGAAACAAATTCATAGATACAGAGAACATTTTGATAGTTGTCAGATAGGAGGGAGGTTAGGAGGGTGGATGAAAAGGGAAAAGATTAAGAAGTACAAATTGGTAGTTACAAAATAGTCATGGAGATGTAAAGTAGAGCCTACGGAGTACAGTTAATAATATTTTAATAACTATATATGCTGTCAGATGGGTACTAGACTTATCAGGGTGATCACTTTGTAAATTATATAAATGTCTAATCAGTATTTTATAAACTTGAAACTAATATAATATTGCATACCAACTATAATTGAAAAATAAAAAATATTGAAAAATAAATAAATAAGTAATAAAACGTGTCAGACACTAAGCTAATTGCATCTAATGAATTATTGTGCTTAAAATTCACACCTTCCCTATGAATTCAGTAATGTCAGTATTCTCATTAATTTGACCTGGGGAATGAACCCTACACAAGCCTATATTGCTTTATTTTATCTTCTCATATCATGTTACAGTTAAAAGTGAACTAAACATTTTTTTCTTGCATAATATTTCCATCAATAACTTATACTTGAAGATTATATGCTTATTATTTAGTAAGTTTTGTCAATGAATAATAAAACCTAATTTGTCTTTTTATAACATTAAATAATTAATCTCTTCTCCTTTTATTGGGCTTTGGTAACTAGATTTTAATTTTCTATATAATAAAAACTGTTTAAAAGTTTTGCATATTTATATTTTACCCTATTGAAATAATTTTTTTTTAAAGAAATCAGATACTAAAGTTAATAAATTACTAGAAATTATTTTTTTGGAGACCCAAAGTAGCAATTTTCATCTAGTGTTAGTGAGCTAGGATGGTGGAACTCTTTTTCTCAGTAAACCCTCAACTTACAGATATAACAAAGTGGGGAAATCTTTTAACATTGGTGTGGTACACACTCTGGTTTTTGTTGTTGTTACCTTGGTTTAGCTTTTGCTTAGTTTATACATTTCACAGTGTACGCAGTAGCATACTTCACAATTTTATTTCTGGTATAGACAGAGAAATATATGAGAAAACATGGAAAGCATGGCAATAAAATGACTTTTACAGACAGTAAGAGAGTAGGAAGATGTGGCAGTAGAGGAGTTGTACTCTTTTAAACATCTTGATGCAGAAGAGTTACATATTATTTCACATGATGCAGAAGAGTTACATATTATTTCACATACCTGCTATAGTTAGAAGTAGTTATAAGGCCCTAAGCAGATGTAAGCAGAGGCAGGACATAAGAGTCTCTGGCTGAGTAGCCACTACTTAGAAACAACTCTTCAGTATAGAAGAAAAAAGTAAAAATATTTTTAAATAGATATATTTGCAAACTAAATGTATTTCAGCAAGTAATTGGTTTATTAATTTGCTAGTTATTAAATTACTAATTCTTCATAAAATGTAATAATATAGAACTATCAAAAAGGATGGGAATATTTTTATACACATACATATATTATTGTAAATAAAACAAACAGAATATATTTTAAACCTTAGACTTAGTCCACAGAATATTTTCTTAAACCACATAATTGGCCTACAACTTCCACCTCATAATAGTATATATAAAATAAAGAAATTTTTGCTTTTTTTAAAAAGAGTAGTAAACTTATGAGGGATATTAATATGCAAAATTAAAATTATCAAGTGACAGCTTACTCATGTTCATTTATTAAATAGGATTTTAAAAGAATTGCTTTTTTTTTCTGGAGGGTTTTTGGTAATTTTTTTCTTTTTTGCTATATAGGCAATTGTATTGTTTGAAAATAGAGTGTGCTTCATTCTTTCTAATTTTTATACCTTAAACTATTTTTCTCACCTTAATGCACTGTCCAGGACCTCCAGTACTATATTGAATATGAGTGGTAAGAGCAGTTATTTTGATCCTATTGACTTGTTTCTCATACTATAGTAAAATAATTCAGTCAGAATGAAAAAATAACCTTCTATTACTCTACCACCAAGAGTATTTTTGTTTTTATCATGAATGGATATTGTTTTTTGTTAAATGCTTTTTAGGCATTCGTTGAAATTATCATACTGGTACTGATATGATGACCTGCATTAATTGAATTTCAAATGCTAAACCAGCCTCATATTACATAGTAAACCTCACATAGTTATGATATATTATTGTTTTATATATTGCTGGATTTGAGTTGTTAGAAATTTTGCATCTGTATTCAAAGGGAATATTGTTCTGTAATTTTTTTTTTCTTGAATACATTTGCTTGATTTGGAATTAGAATAATTCTGGCCTCACAAAATGAATTAGTGTTTCCTTTCCTTTTTTTTTTTTTTTTTTTGAACTGTTAGTGTAGAATTGCTATCATTTCTTCTCTAAATGTTTGGTAGACTCTCCGGTGATGCCATCTAGACCTAGAAATTTCTTTATGGGAAGGTGTTTAATTATAAATTCAATTTCTTTAATATAGGGGAATTCAAATGATTTGTTTCTTCTTGAGTGAACTTTGGCAGTTTGTCTTTTAAGGAACTTATCTATTTTATCTAGCTGAAAATTTCAAGAATGTAGAGAGTTGTTCGTAGTTTTTTCTTATCTTTTCAAAGCTGTAAGGCCTGTAGTGACAGCCTCTATTTCCTTTATGATATTTTTAATTTGTGTCTTTTTGTGGGTTTAGCAAAGTCATAGGATACAAGGTTAATGTGTAGCAATTATTCATATTTCCAATTGCAGGTGATGTACTATTGCAAATTGAAATAAATAATACCACTTATAATAGCACCAAAACTGTAAATACTTAGTTATAAATTAAACATATATGTGCACTATATGCTGGAAACTTATGAAAAACAGCCCCAAATAGCTCAAAATAAGTATACATATAAGCGTATTTGTAGATTAGAAAATTTGATAGTGTTAAGGTATTAATATCCTAAATCTCTGGATTCAACATTACTCCAATTAAAATTCTAGTAGGATCTCATATAAATATATATATATTTATATTTATATATTTATATAAAACATTCTCTCTCAAAACTCAATAATCAGAAAACAAATAACCTAATAAAAAGTAGGCAAAAGATTGAACAGTCACTTCACCAAAGATATTATATGATTGGCAAATGAGTACTTGAAAAGATGTTCAATATCATTAGTCAAGAGGAAATACAAATTAAAACCATTAAGTTACCATTACATACTGATTAAAATGGTTAAATAAAATAAAAAGCTAATAATAACAAGTGCTGGGCAGAAGTCCTAGTAGCTGAAATATTCATATATTGGTAATGGGAATGCAAAGTAAAAAACACTTTGGAAAACAGTTTAATAGTTTCTTATAAAGTAAAACATCTTTTTACCATATAAGTAAGCATTCTCATATTTACCCAAATGAAAAAATAACATATTTACACAAAACTTCTGTGTAAATGTATATAGCAACTTTATTCGCAATAAACCAAAAGTAGAGATAACTCAAATATCCATCACTTGTGAAACAGATAAACAACCTGAGGTACATTCATATAATGGAATACTATTCAGCAACAAAAGAGAGGGAACTACTGATAAAATAACATGGGTAAATCTCAAATACATTATACTAAGTAAAGATCTTATTGACTGGATGATTCCATACATATAACATGCTGAAAAATATAAAACCATTGAGACAGAATACAGATCCGTGATTACTAAAAACTGGCAGTGGAGAAAGGAGCTGACTGTGGAGGAGCACAGGAAAAAGTTTTGGGATAATAGTTCTGTTCTATACTTTGATGATGTGATTACACAGATATATGTGTTTGCCCAAACTCACAGAACTGTACACTTAAAGAATAAATTTTACTGTACATAAACTATACCATAAAAATAATAATGGAGCAAAACAAGATTTTAAAAACATTTCTGTAATGCTGTATCTTTCTATATGAAAATAAACTAAAAATTTGAGGCCAGGACCATAGCTTAGCACTAGACAAAAAAATCTGAGGAAATCCACATTACCAGTCATAAGCAGCAGCCTAATCTCTGCAAGCCAGCTTACCATCACATTCTGCTAGGCCAAAGAAACAAGGGTGAGAAGATGAATGATGTGACACAAATTATCACCATTTAAATATGCCAAGCATATGTCCTGCTAAAAAGAGGGACTGACTGGCATGATAAGTGGCTACATCAGCTTTTCAATCCCCGAGTACAAAAAGTGAATGAAATACTTATTTTTTCCAATGTGCTATAAAAGAAAAGAATAAGCTTTTTCTTATTACTAAGATTATAGTTGTTGATTAAAAAGAATTTTCATATAAGCCAAATTCAAGGAGCAAATCAATTACTAAAACAGAATAAAACATCATCCCATTTTGTAAAATAATGTCTCGCATAACATGTATTTGAAAAGGTACCTATAATCTTTTTTGTATTTCCAAGGAGTTTACAAGAGTTCTAATTTTTTCTCAGGGAGAAACATATAATCTAGAAGCACGAATAAAATAACCACTTGTGTTCTCACTATCTTGCTGAATCCAGTACTTGATCAATGTGAATTTTTTTGATTATAGGTCATAAAAGCTGCCAGCATATTGCTGTTGACCACACCATAGATGAACAGGTGGCTACACATACAAGATTACAAACAGCGGTTCTCTGGTTTATAGATATTTATATAAGCAGGACTAATGAGGGAAGAAACCTACTAACAGTAAAACCTTATAATTATTATAATTATTGGAATCAGATTATCAACTTCTAATCACCATTCTCTACTGTTCTGTTTTTACTCTTAGGCAGGTTAGCAAAATTTATTTGTATCTGTTTTCTAAATCATCAATCTGCATACATTTATAGACATGGATTCTAAATTCCAATGTTGTTAAAAAGCATAACAATCCCTAAAACTGCAGACTACCATAAGTATTTAGTGAAAATTGATTGTTAATTGGTTCATGGTTATGTAGCAAATTAAATATGGATATACTTTGCTTCAGAGAATAATAGTCATATTGTATAGAAATAGGTTAGCCAGTATAGAAAAAAATCTTCATCTCCTGTGGTTAGTGTTCCATATCTGTTGAGGACTTTGCAATAAGCTAAACATTTCATGAGAATTTACCTCAAAAAGTATCTTCTCTGGAAGACATCAACAATTATACAGGCAATTTGAGAGCAAAACAACAGCTAGAAAATAAAAGAGAGAAAGAGAAAACCCTCTGTTGTAAAAACAAACATCGTTCTACGTTTACAATCACATCAAAAACAAAATAGGTAGGAATAAAATAACCAAGGAGATAAAAGACCTGTACTCAGAAAATTATATCACTGAAGAAAGAAATTAAAGAAAATACAAATAAATGGAAGCGTGTACCATGCTCATAGATAGCAAGAAATAATATTGTTAAAATGTTTATACCACCCAAATTAATCTATGGATTCAGTGTACTCACTATCAAATATCAATGGTATTTTTTTATAGAACTAGGACAAACAATCTGGAAACTTTTATGGAATCATAAAAGATCCCAAATTGAAACAGCAATCTTGGGAAAGAAAAAAGTTGAATGTATCACACTACCTGATATCAAACTATACTACAAGTCTATAGTAATCAAAACAGCATTGTACTGGCACAAAAACAGACACATAGCTTGATGGAACAGAATAGAAATCCCAGAAATAAATCCACATCTATGTAGTAATTTAATCTATGACAAGTGGGCAAGAATATACAATGGGATAAAGACAGTCTGTTCAAAAAACGGTGTTGGTAAAACTGGACAGATACATGCAAAAAAAAAAAATGAAAGTGAAACACCTTCTTACACCATATAAAAGAATAAACGCGAAGCAATTAAAGACTTAAAAGTAAGACCCAGAACTATAAAACATCTAGAAGAAAACATAAGCAGTTAACTCTCTGACATTGTTCTTAGTAATATTTTTTTCTGGTATATCTTCTTGGGCAAGGGAAACAAAAGAAAAAATGAAAAAATTGGACTGCATTAAACTAAAAAGTTTTGCACAGCAAAGAAAACCAGCAGCAAAACAAAAGGACTACCCACTGAATGGGAGAAAATATTTGCCTGTGATATATCTGATAAGGGGATAATATTTAAAATTTATGAAGGACTCATATAACTCAACACCAAAACCAACCAACCAAACAAACAAACAATGTAATTAAAAAATCAGCAGAGGACCTGAAAGGGAATTTTTCCAAAGAGAACATACAGATGACCAATAGAGATATGAAAAGATGATCAACATTACCAATCATCAGAGAAATGCAAATATAAGCCACAATAAGATATCACCTCACACCTGTCAGAATGGTCATCATCAATAAATCAAAAAACAAGAGTTGGCAAGAATATGGAGAAAAGAAAACCCTTGTGTACTGTTGGTGGGAAAACAAATTGTTAGAGCCACTATGGAAAACAGTTTGAATTTTCCTCAAAAAAATTAAAATAGAACTACCTTTTGACCCAGCTATTCCACTTCTGGGTGTTTACCTGAGGAAAACAAAAACTCTAATTCAAAAAGACACATGCACCCATATGTTCACTGCAGCGCTATTTGCAATAGTCATAATATGGAAGCAACCTAAGCGTCCATCAACAGACAAGTGGATAAAGAAGATGTGATACATACATATAATAGAACATTACTCAGCCACGAAAAAAAAAAAAAAAAGGAAAAAAGAAATCTTACTATTTGCAATGATGCGGATGGACCCAGAGGATATTATGCTAAATGAAATAAGTCAAAAAAGACAAATACCATATGATTTTACTTCAATGTGGAATTTAAAGAACAAAATAAATAAACAAACAAAATGAATACAGACTTATACAGAGAACAAACTGATGATTGCCATATGGGAAGGTGGTTGGGGGACTGAGTGAGATGGTAAAGGGATGAAGAAGTGCATAATAGTCACTAGCATAGAGAAGATAGACAATAATATTGTAATAAGTATGCATAGTACCAAATGGGTACTAGACTAATCAGGGGCTCACTTCATAAATTATATAAACGTCTAATTACTATGCTATACATCTGAAACTAATATAGAATAATATTGAATGTCAACTCTAATTGAAAATAAAAAATTTAAAACATTGAAAAATAGACTAATTTTCTATATCATGGTTTTTTATTCCTAAGGTTATATTTGATATAACCTTGAGTAAATTGAACCTAAATATAATACAAGAAATAGCTACAAATTGCCTGAAGAGTATGCAAATTATGAGAAAATTTACAATATTCTGTTGTACTAAATAGATGATGAAGCTTAAATGGTACAATAATAATAAAAATAATAACTATAATACAAAGAGTTACCATATGGTAAGCAATATTTTAAGAACTTTACATGACTTATGTCATTTAAACCTTATTATAACCCCATTGTCCCAATTTTAGAGATGAAAAAAAAAAACAGGTTCAAAGAGCTTAAGTCATTTACCCATTACATGGTATTATGTAACAAACAGCCCTCGTACATCAAGGGTTTAGTGCATCAAAAATTCACATTTTCACTCACATCACAGTCCAGTTAGATCCAGTGGATATTCCCCATGTGCTGTTTCAGGCTTCTCCATCTTTGGGCCTCTACCATCCCCAGGTCCTGTGATCTTCTATTGAATTCCTTGCAACCAGAGGGCTGACAGATGAAAGTGGAATATTGTCAGCATGTTTTAGGGGCCATTTCAGGAAGTGGCACACACTAATTTTGCCTATATTATATTGTCTAGAAACCAGATACATGGCTCCAACCTAATAACAAGTCAACTGGAAAATGGCATTATTTTATTTGCTCAGAACGAAGAAACAAGTTTAGTGAACATTAACTAGTTTTGCTATACGCCCACAGCTTAAAATTAGTAAAACCTGGGTTAGAGCTTAGGTACTCTGGCTTCAGAGTCCAGGCCTTATGCATGATACTGTATCAACTCTCAGAGAAAAGGAAAAAAAATAAGTAAGAAGGCAATATGAGATTTTGTATGAATTAGTTTTCTATCCTTCTAGAACTTTTCTTACAATTTACTAGTAACACAAATTGAGAAATCTATTTCTAAGTTAAAGGGTGGCTTAGAATCTTAGATGCCTCAGAGCTACTCACTACTTATAAACTGTTATTTTGTATTTGATAGAGAGGATATACTCACATTTTTATAATTTTCTGCTATACAACTTTGAAAAGGATATACAAATTCCTTAAAAATAATAGAATGGAGTAAATCTTCATCAATTTAATGAGATTTGATTCCTAAAATAATATCTCCTCTCCTTTAATTAAGAAGCCACTTTTCTTTTATAATAACGCTGAGGAATGCAGATTAGATATAATATTTATATAACTGTATTCTGACTTGCGTATTTTGTACCTTATATACTTGTGGTCTTTCTGTTTCAGTCTAAGATCCGAACCAATGATAATGATGCATGAACCAGTGACCATGATTCATAAAAAGCACTCTATGAATATTGATGACTCAAGTACAAAATTTCTGTTCTACTCAAATAAGCTTTCTAACAAAATTAATCTGGTGCATTTTTTAATTACATACATAATCATTATATTGTTGCACATAATTAAACATAAATGTTAAGCAGTTCAAGTAGACAACATTACAATAATTAGTGTTGCTTTCACAGAGTGAAGACAAATTTTAAATTTTAGTTTTTCATGTTGTTAGTTCTTTATGTTCCTTTATAATCTGCTGGAAGAATAAATATTTACCATTTCACCTGGTATCATATACTGTTTAATTATCTCCCTATTATCTTTCTGCACATATATGATTTATACAGATAAATTCAATAAACTAAAAGCTAAGTTGCCCTTGTCTCTTTTGCTATTTTTTGACCACCTGCCCCTCACGTAATAATCAAAACCATGAAGTCTGGCCTTCGATACTCATTTTCCCCCATTTTCTCCTATTTCTTCTCAGTTCTCCCCATCATAGCTCTCATGTTGATATCATTTTTCAGCATGCATTGGATTTGATTGGAGAGAGCAGAAAGATAGAACCAAAAGTCCGTAGATTTTCTATTTTGCATTGAGATGGGGGGGAAAAAAAGTTGGGCTATAGGGATTAAGTGGGAAAAAATAATACATTTAAAATACATTAAAGCATTGAGTTAATATGCCTGCCTTAAGGTACAGACTAAATAAATTAGGTAATACTCCTAACTTCCTTCTCTTCATTCTATAATATATTTCCTATTTCCTCTTTCTGTCTCAAACTCTTACTACATTTATCTTTATCCTTTCTGCTCCACTGAAACCCTTTTTTAAAAGACTTAATTTCTCCTATGAGGAAACCCAGTGCATTTGGGGGGCTTTATCCAAGTATATTTCTCTAAGATTTTAACATTTATTGCTCTGCTTACTTGGATGAACTATTCTTTTTTTAGGTTTTGTGAAGCTTTCCAGGTTCTTCATCTATATATTTGATTAGATCTCAGTTTTCTTTGTTGATACCTCTTCTGCTTGTCTTTCACATAAAAAAAGGTCTCTGGATTTTAGTTGTATTAGAAATATTTTTTATAAAGAATGATTTCTTCTTCATTGAGCTTTAATTACCGACTTTTCATTTATGACTTCCAAATCTACATGTCCAGTCCGGACTTCTATTCTAAGATAGACTCAAATTTCTTAACTTTCTCCTGTCCGTTATCTTGTCAACATTTTCAACTAAACACTCAAAGGCAAATTTACTATTGACCCCAAACTTCCAGTCCTCCTGTTTCTCTTAATTCATTTGGGTACTATTCATTCAGTGTCATTATGCTTTCATCAAATTCTTGGCCATTTGTTCGTCTAGATATTCATAGTCTTATTTATGCCTTTGCTATTTTTAGTCTTTTAATGACATTTCTTCCTTCACTATTTTCACTCATCTTTCTCTCAGCTATTAGGTACTTTCAAACAATATGTCAGAGAAAATAATTTCTGTCTTCAATAAAAGGCAATGAATCCCATTATCACGACACAATATTCTACTTAATCTAGGGATAAATTCATTTTGACCTGGTCCCAAACAACAATTTCAGCCCCATTTTTTACCATATCACAGCATTATTTGTCATTGTACTTTTTGTATATTTTCATGTGTTTTTATTTATTTTCTTATATTGTCCACTTTATCTGTGATGCACTTACATAAATTTAATCTACTGAACACTTCTTAACTTATAAATTTCAACTTAAGTTAAATTTCTTTTACAACTATTTTCTGGACACTTACCTCTATTTCTAGTCTCTGGATGAATCCTTCTTCCAGTTCATACCATTTGTATTTTTCTTTAGCATATATGCTTTTCATCTATGAATTGTAGCTTTTGGTTAACATTATTGTTCTTTCCACTTAACCCCACCCACTTCCACACTCATATTGTAATCACTTAATTTGTCTAAAGCAATTTCACATGTGTAGAACCCTGGCAGAATACTTAGCATTACTAGGTCCTCAATCAATGTTGAACTAAAGTAGCCTATATGTGCAAGACAATTTTGGATTGATTCCACCATAATGAAACAAGATTTGACAACTCAATTACCTAACTTGAAGTTGTAAATGAAATATCTTTAGAATCTAGGTTAATTTAATGAAGTAGAAATGACACCTGTGAGTGTCAATTCTCATTCCAGAGTTAAGTTATTTTATCGACTTATTGATTTGGTCATCCTATAAAAATTATGAAACATTTCCTATATATAGTGCATTACTAAGCCTAGAATGACAAACAAACAAAGTATACACCATGGTTCCAACCATCACTAGATTGTACAATGGGAATTAGAAGCATTATTTAAGAATATAGGCTTTGTAGTCAGAATGACCTTGTTTTGAATGCTGTGTCATATATTTGCTGTATTTCTTGGCTTCGTTATCAACCATCAGTTTTCTCATCTATAAAGTGTAAATTACAATAATACATGTTTGACTGTTGTGAGGTTTCAAAAATTGCATATTTAAAGAACTTGACGTATGTTAGATTTTTAATTTGTAGCTTTAGATTCTGGTGGGAGGAAATCAATATGTAAACTATCATAATTCAAAATGAAAATGCCATAATTTCCAAAGAACCAGAGCCATTTGTTTATTTTTATTGATAATGTATTTTTTACAGACTAAATTACTACTTTTTGTACATTATATAAATATTGACATTTATACTAGCATATAATTAGCATTGACCCTAAATTCAAACCTACTAATCATGTATAGCTGATTCGTATATTGGTTGAATTTATAAAAGGAAACAGAAATTGTTCTAGGTTTTTCAAGAAGAAAGAATTTTAATATAAAGTATTGATAATAACCTGAGCAGTGAAAATTAGACATTGAAGAGGACACAACTAGATCCAAGTTATGGTACAGCAGTTGTGTTCCAGTCAGAGAGGTAGCCATGACATGTAATGAATTTCCTAGTAACATATTGATAGAGAATAGAGAAAAGACCATATTTTTCTGTTCTGGGGCACTCCAGCCTTAGGAGGTTGACAAGAAGAAGAGGAACCCTGAAAAACAGGCTGTGAAATAGGAGGAAAACCAAGGCTGTGGAGCACTGGAAGCAAAGTGATGAATCTGTATCAGGAAGAAGTGTTTGTTACCTATGTCTATTGCCACTGCTCAGTCAAGTTAAGATGAGGACTGAGAAAGGGCCATTGTACTTATCAGCATCAAGGCCATTAGAGATATTTACATGAGCAATTTCTGTGGAACCATGTATGTGAAAGAGAGACAGTGGGTGTGGATGAACTTTTTTGTTTTGTCATAAGGAAGAATTGGACAATGGTGACTAGTAGGAGAAGAGAGGGCAAGGTTCTTTGTGTTTAAGTTGGGGAAAAATAAGAGCATATTTGATGCTGAGAATGTACTAGTAAAGAAGTCAGAGAACTTCTGGAAAGGCCTATAGTAAATATTTTAAGCTTTGTGGGCCATAGGTCCTTGAGGCAACTACTCAGCTATGTTTTTGTAGTGTAAAAGCAGCCATAGGTAAACAAAGGAGCATAATTGTGTTGTAGTAAAAGGTAATTCACAAAAAAGGAAAAGAGTTTTAGTTTGTTCATATATCTATATATAATTTTTATTTTATTTATTTATTTTTAAGAAAATGATTATGATAGAATGTAGAGAATAGCTGAAGTAATATCCTTGACTAGGTGAGAGGGGATGGGATTTTGGCACAGGAGTTGTAGTTGGGGCTTTGGTTATGAGTTCAACCAAGTTTAAAAGGAAAGAAGGTCAAGGATATGCAGAGATGAGTAAATACAAAGCATAAATCTGTGGAAAATCTCTTTCAATTGCTTCTGTTTTCTCAGAGAAGTAGGAGGCAAGATTATTGTATGTATGATTATTAGGAAAGAAATTTGGAGTTTTAAGAAGAGAACATGTACAAAATATATAAAAGAGTTAATAAGTAACTGGGCTAAGAAAATTCTATATATAATTAAATTTTTAGTGAAATACCAAATTTTCAGTTTGGTATATTTTAGCTGTTCTTTTCCACACTGGACTTCTCATAAATTTTATTATAATTTATAATTTTTCTGCACCACCAGCCAAACATGTGACAAATATCAACATTTTAAAATCATTTTACTTTAATTTTCAAAACCTTTAGTGTTCTACCCAGAGTGTGTTTGGGGGTGGGGGGGGGGCGGGGAGAGGGTGTAACAATCCATTAATAGCCCTGTTTTCAGACAGCAAAATCAGTCACACATTCTTTCCATAAATTTTTTTTAGTTTAGCAAATCTTATTCCTGTTAGACATTATTTGTGCAATGAATATGCTCCTGTCACTTCATCTCTGTTTCATGCATTTATCACACTGAATCCTAATTTGCTCTGAAGGCTTACTTCAATGATGTATTTGCTCTCAAAGAGTGTAGATATAATGAAATATATTATGTCCACTATTTGTCTAATATTTTGCCATCGATAAAAGATAAATTATTGAAATGGAATATATTCACATTGATTGTTATGAAGGTTACACATGGATTGGTAAATCAAAACAAGCTCTAAAAAGATAGAAAATCAATTGATATGTCAAATAGAAAGGCTTATATGGTGAAATCAACCACTGAGTTGACATTTTTCTTCTTGAAATAATTTAATTTACCAGAATTCGAAAAGATTTGTGACCTTGAATATAGGGAATAAGTTAAAAAGTGAAAGACTGAAGAGATCGACCTGATATTTTATTAACAATACTTCAAACAAATGCAAACAGATGTATTTTAGAGAGAATAGATGCTGTTTGTTCTCTTGGCCAATCAGAGAAGCTTTGGAGAACACCAATCAAAACTGTATTATTAGCGGTATACGCTGAGTAAATATTAACTATTTAAATTTAAATGTCAAATATGTGTGTATAGTTACATAAAGATAATATTTTTGTTTTTTCTTTATAGAACTATTACCCAATTGCCAGCAGTTGAATTGTCAGTATAAATGTGCAATAGTGAGAAATAGTACGAGATGTTACTGCGAGGATGGATTTGAAGTAAAAGAAGATGGAAGAAGCTGTAACGGTGAGTGTGATATGTTATTCTATTGAATTTTTTCTCTTACAGAGGCTTATTGAACAGAAATTTAACAAATTATCTTTGAGTACCTACCCTGTTATACACACAGTGTTTGTATTAACGTTTTTCCCCCTCGGTTTTAAAAGTTGTCACTCTCCCCAAAACCACAAACATAAAAGTTACAGGTATGCATTTATACCAATGAGTTTTCAATTTATGTTACAAGAACATCAAACATAGGATATGTCAACAGTGGGAAAAGCTTTGGTTAACCATTAAAACATTGGTTAATTATTTTAACTTCCTAAATGGTTTATGGCTATTATATAGCTGTAGTGTAGTATATCTTTGTTATTAACTAAGTTAGGTTAATAATAATCATGTAATTTTTAAAATAATGTTTGCATTGGTAAATGACAATTGGCATTTTATCAATAACGATAACAATAAACATACAATATTTATATTTGTTAATGTCTAAGTTCTTGTTTTTGTGAATACTCTAGAGCAAATTTATACTTTTTGAAATGACTACACTCTGCCATACTGAACAATTCTGTTACTTCTCCATATATATATAACACATCCACAATAGAAACTATGGCTTATTTTATTTTATATAATATTTATATTCTATGTATAGAAAAAATAAAATATGAAATCTACATATAAAATTGAGGATTATCTACATTTCTAGAGATACTAAAAAACAGAATATTTTCCAAAGAAATTGGCACCTTGATGTTTATTTACACTTTTGCTTTAATATTATCACTTTTACCCTTAAATTAAAAGAACCCTCAGAGAGATTATTTTTCAAAATACTAATGACGAAAGTGAGAAAAGTGAAACCTGAGGAATTAAGTGACTTACTTAAGTCCATACACCTTCTTAGTGATAAGATTGAACTAAAACTGAGGTCCTCAGGGCCCATTAATTCTTAAACTGAAAAGGCTCACTGCTTTTTAGTGAACATTTGGGTCTTGAATTTTTAGTTTGTTTGTTGTTTGTTTTCAGAATTATATAAATGTTAATAAAACATTTATTATTAAATGTCTATCAGACCCACCCATTATCTAATTGTATAATCAGACTATAGAGAGACAAGACTGATATATTTATTTGATTCACATCATTTTTAAGCCAACACTTAAAAATCAGGAGATTGCACACATAAGCTCAGATTTTGAAAAAAAAATCAGAAGTTTTGGCAACACTAGACCCTTTATAATAACAATAGTAAGCCAAATATGAATAGTACCTCTAGACATGCCTACAATTTTTAGTTTAAAACAGCACTTGTCATTTACACAAGGTCAACTAATATATATATATATATATATATATATATATATATATATATATATATATATATATATATATATATACTTTATCCTTCTTACGCTTTTGCTACACCTGACTCCTAAAAGAGTAGAAGTTTTCATTTCCTTTTGCATGTATCTCTTTCTCTTGACTCTCTTAATTAAATCCATAAAAAATAACCATAACCAATTTCCTTCGTTGAACATAATAAGTAAGGGGTTACATAGCAATCATTATGGAAGGTCCTCAGTGGAATAGGAGCTCCTTTTTTCTTCTTCTGCTTCTGGAATGGCCAAGTCTAATCATTATTTACACTTTCCTGAAGCCATATTTCCAAGACATTTTCTATCCTTAAAAGGAGAAAGAAGGCAGTATTACAAGTAATGACATGTGTATTCCTTTTCGGCCAATTTTGCGGAATCATATCAATGTCACAGCAATGCATTCTGGCTAAGGAGAAAGAACAGAAGAAATCGTTAATCATATTACTCTCCTGCATAGCATAATCATATTAGAAAAAAATAATAAAGCTGAAACATCTGTGAAAAAAGTTAAGAATCATTTCTGCCACTATGAACTGGACTTCGCCAAATATAAGATTTAATTTATTTTATTATTATTATAGAGGTAGCTTTAAATACTATTGTTTCTATCTCCAAAGTTACTTACTTCAAACAAGCCACTAATGAATGCAAGCTATAATATAAAGCTAAAGAAATCTAAGAAAAGTGCAAACTAATGTGATAAAAATGCACAGTTTTCGAAATAAAATAGCCCATTAACTTCTCAGTAATCATTTTACTTTTCCTTGGTAAATGCCTTCCTTAGCTCGAGAGGTCAGATAGTGGGGCTTAGCATTCCTGTTTGGTCTTTCAGGTGACCATCCTCCATCCTGACATCTCATAGTCCCACCTGGAGTCACCTCATTAGCATAAACTCAGATGTATTCCAAAGGACTTCTTTAAAAAATAATAAAGGACATTCCTATTTCTCAAAAAACTACAAGAGTTTTAGGGACTTTGTGTCAGAAATGGAAGCTCCAAAGGCAAAACTCCATTAATAGGCCAAAGTTCGTATACTCTATTCCATTTAGGGACTAAATGAAACAAAACACTTTCCAGTTAAGGAGATTCGCCTACCATTTACAAATGTGTTGCTTTTTCATTACAGTGAGATCACTACAAGAATGTCCTAACTGCCAAAACCAAGTGACAATTTCAATATCTGTTTTACTGGATTTCTTCATTGAATGTAACACTTTTGAACACCCTCATATTCTTGAAATGCTCACCTTTTTTTAACTCCTTAGATTTCTCATGAAATCTCCTGCAAAGGAAGTTCATGGACTCCACTTTCTTACCTGCCTTTTTCATATTGGTGTCCTGGAGTAGTTTTTCTCACTTCCCCTTTCTCTCTCTGTGGGATCTAACCCCCTGCTATTTTGTTTTTAATCTATTATCCATATGCTATTGACTCCCAAATACTTGTCAGTCATTTACTCAAGATTTCCCTACAGATTCCTCAAATTTAACACACTCAAACCAAATTCCTGATTTCCACCCATGATATTGCCACTCAAATGTATACTTTATATAAAATTGTACCACCATTCATTTCCGTCATAACCGATCTTAAACATTTGGGTCCATTCCCTTTCTTCCATTTCCCTTGCCACTGACTTAGTTCAAAATATAATGACTTCAAAATATAATTTTTGAGTGAAATTAGCACATAACTAATTTTCCAGGATCTTTTCTTTTATCTGACTCTAAAACTACTGTCCTGGTGTCATCTCTTACCACTTCCCTTATACACTCTTACTCCACTTGACTCCTTACACTTCTTTGAAATCCTCAGGATGTTATCACAGTGTCTTTTTACATGCTGTTTTGTTAAACTGGAATGCCCCTTATCTTATTTCTTTTTATTCAGTTTGAGGAAATCCAAATTATCCTTGAAACTCAGCTCAATATGCAGCCTTCACTTAACATTCTCCCTCTAACTCCAAACAGTTTAACTTCTTCATATTTCTCTCATAACTAGAGTGTTCCTATATCATAAGGACTTTCATGGAGTCAAAATTATATTTCATTAGGCTTGTTTCACTGAAGGGTATGAATTATGGTTTATCCATTTTGTTTTCTTTGAGGATTGGTATTGTGTGCTTAGTACACAGAGCAAACGGAATATACATATTAGTCTAAATTGTTAGCCAACAGGATTTTTTTGTTTGTTTTCCAGGTTGGTTAAGAATCATTAAGTACCTGCTGTTTATAGAGATTTAAACAAGTTGCTGCAGGAAGAAAGCATAGAGAGTAGAAGTGGAGAAGGAATATAAGGAGGATCATAGATATTAAAACAAAGTTTAATTAAGATGAAATTTCTCTTTTCAATAAATGCTTAGTAGTTTCTTTTTGATTTAGTGAGGTGGTTTGTATAGCTTGGCTCAGACCTCTTATTTAATGTGTTCATTGCAAACCATGTTAGTAAACTAATGCTTTGTTAAGATAGTGAAAAAATCAGTATCATAAACATTAGAAATATTTAACAAATATCTATTTGAGTGTGTTTTATACCTTTGTAAAAATATCTGACTAGCTCTAGCCTGTTCATTAAAAATACTAATAAAGCCTCTTTTAAAATAAAAGATCCAATATTGTTTATCTTATATCTCTATAACTATTAAAGCAATAATAGTTAGCTGATTTTAAATTTTTATTTATTTATCATGATTTTAATGTGGTTTTCAACAGTCTATTTCCAAAGTTTGAAATAATGTTTTCTTCAAGGAGAAAAAAAATGCCCAACAATAAATTTGCTTTAAAATGATGCCAATTTTTCTTTTAGACCAAGACGAATGTGCTATTTATGGTACATGCAGCCAGACCTGCAGAAATACGTATGGATCCTATGTTTGCAGTTGTGTGGAGGGCTATATAATGCAGCCAGACAACAGATCTTGCAAAGTCAAAAATGGTAAGTTATTATCTTTTTTGTCCTTCCAGAAAGGTAAGTTATAGTTTTTTCTTTCCGTATTTCCTTTTTGCAGTTCCTTTTTAGTAGAAATGTAGTAGACCAATATTGACATTAAAGAAAAAGATTTTTGTTTTATTTCACTCCTTTGATCCATACTTAGAAATCCAGAGAAGTGTTCAGTTGCTACTGATCATTACATAAATCCTTCTCTTACAGGAAGTTTCTAATTAACAAAAATCAGTTCAAAAGAAATTGATTAATTGATTTGAATGATCCATCTCTCTCCTGGATTGTCCAATAGATTCTTAACTGTTTTTTGTGTTTCTGTTTCACTGCCAAAATTCATACTCCACATAATAGTTAAAGTGATCTGCTAAAATACGAACCAGATTATGCCATTCTCTTGCTTAAAATCTCCCAATAACTTTTACTCACTTTGAGAATAAAATTTAAATTTCTACAGGACCTATTAGGGACTAGGTTCTGGTACCATTTACCTTCCCAATCTTATCTCCCACAGCACTCCTTTCATCACATTTCAGTCATACTGGTTTCCTGGTCCTTCTTCACCCACAATGCTCTTGACTTGAAGTCTTTCCACTTGCTGTTTTATCTGCCTGCAATACTTTTCTGTATGATATTTACATTATCATTCAAGTCTTGGCTAAAATGTCAGCATTCAGAATGACATTCTCTGACCAATCTCTTTAATGGAGTATACCCTTTCTGTCACTATCTTATTCCCTGATTTTATTTAATTATGCACACCTCTCTATCACTATATGACTTTTCAATTTTATTTTTTCTATAGCATTATCATTTAAAATTTATTAATTTATTTGTTTTACATCTGACTTCCTCAGAATAATAATAAGCATTAGAGTACCCAACTTGTCAGTTTTGTTTGCTGTTATTTACTCAGTTCTGATCATTACCTGGAACATATAGGGACTCAGTGAATATTTGTTGAAGAAAGGAAGGACAAAGGAAGGGAAGGAAGGAAGAAGGCTCAAAATGAGGGAGGGAAGGAGAGGAAGAGGGGAAAGAAAGGAAAAGAAGAAATTATTGTTTCTTTCTAGTTAAAATTGCTAAAATGAGTGTTCCACTCTTAAGTATTTGAATTTCATGTTTCAAAACTGCCTGCCTTTTACCTCTTATCTGAAAATGAATTCTATGTTTTCTACACAGTGTTTAGCCTACTGTAAATACTCAGCGAGTGTTTTGATTTGCTAATGAAATAGCCTTGAGATACACTAGTAACAATAGGATAATACTCATTTTTTGTGGGTTGAATTAGGTTGGGAATAATATAGGAAGATATTACACACGATATTCCATCTGACTTTTCCTAACTTCTCCAAATCTGGTTCCATTTCATGCATTTTCAAACTACAGTGTTTTGATAAAAATAATGAATGTCCTCCTACCCCCTTTTATTAGCAATTGAAAAATTAGACATGAGATGAGATTCTCTTTTGAAGCCAAATTGAGCCACGCATTGGGTTTGTGCAGCAAGCTGCTGCTTCTGTCTCCTTTTATAACATAACCTCATGTTATAATTTCAAGGATTTCCCTGAGATAGTGTGTTTAATTATTTACAAAACATATTTGTATACAAAATTGCAAAGACAGAAACTCTTTTATTTCTTGGTTTACTTGTTCGAATTATTGACTTGGTTTATGAAGCCCTATTTATTTTTCTGGAGTAATCCCTGAGAACAATTAAGCAAGGTTATGTGTTCTTTTTCCCACCACTGAGAGTTCCAATTTTAAATATTGATGTACTAAGGAGGTAGACGGCTTGTTCTTTGCTGTTTCTATTGATCCATACAATATTGCTGTGGATACACAAGGAGAGTGTAATGTAATAAAACCTATACAAAGAGGCACTTTCTCTCTTTCTACAAGGAAATGGTTTCTGACAATAACAGAATGTAACCAGAGAAGGATGGTACATAATAATGTAATGCTGCACCAAAGAGATTTGCTGACTATAACTGATAATGGAATATACAAATGCCTTCACTTCTAGGTGTTTGGCTTGATGATAATATTAGCTTACAGAGTTTGAAAAATACAGTTTCCATGGGAACGTCTGTGGTTTATAGTTTTATGAAAATAAGTTGCTAGTAATAAAGTAAATGGGCACAAATCATAACAAACTGGTTCTAAAGGTCAAATGGATATTTAAACCAGTATATTTGTTCAATTCAAAATGAAAATTATCGGTTTTGCTTTAGTTTTCACATATTTATAAAAAGTGAACCAAAGGATTTTATTTTGGGCTTTATATATGTATAAAATTCTATTTAATACACCAGCTTTAAGATGTTCATGGCAATTTAGTCACACTCTAGTGTCGCTACGACTGATAGGTACTAGGAAAAAGTTATAAATTAAACCACATTTGTCTTAAGGCTTTGCCATTCTTCCTTTTTGCTACCTGGCTACTTAGAATGGCCTCTCTTTTTTTCTTCCTCTACAATTCTACCCTAAGGGACTTTATAACCTGATTTTCCTCCATGTTAAGCTAGAGTTTCAGCACTCTCAGAAGCTGGGAGTGTGGAAACTAGGAAAGGTTAGAATGGGCTGGCTCAAGACAATACATGTGTCTCTAGGCTTTAGAAAGAAAATACAATATAAAAAATATCAAGTCCAAAGATACAATGAAGAGATATAACTAGACCCTAGAGGAAGGTTCTGCAAAGGCCTTACTAGATGATGGGAAAATAAAAATTCCTAGAAGTGCCCTTTTATGTGAAGGCAGAGAAAGGTAGAAAGACAATTGACTGAGAAGCTGCTTATAAAGGTGATGAACTGGGTCAGCACAGAATAATATGTTTATTACCCAGCTGTTTACTTCAAAGCTTGTTTGTGAGCCTTATTTTTAATGTCACAATTTAAGTTAATGTCATAATTTAAGTTAATTGATTATCCTTCCTTTATAGTATAATCCCTGAACCCAAATAAAATTCATAAGCCTTAAGAGCAATTTTGAAAAATAACTCAATAGGGTGAAAGACTTAAGGCTCTGTGGCAAATGGGAGAAGATATTAATATTAGATCGGAGGCCTTTTTATTCCTGTTAATTTATGCAATGCAGACAAATTCTGTTCTTTTCTACACTTAGTAATATTGACCTGACTACTGACATATAGAACCAATTATTTCAGAGTTGAGAGGAAATTCAAAGGTAATCTAGTTCAACTATCTATTTGATATCAAAATAAGTAATTTCTAAATGGAAGAAAGTCTACAATGACATTTAAAACCACATAGAACCAATTATTTCAGAGTTGAGAGGAAATTCAAAGGTAATCTAGTTCAACCATCTATTTGATATCAAAATAAGTAATTTCTAAATGGAAGAAAGTCTACAATGACATTTAAAAACAATTTAATTTAAATATACATGCTTGATAGTAGGAGGTGACATACTAGAATATGAATGTCATGACGGAATGTTCACTAATTTGAATGGAACACACATTAAAAGTCAGTAATTTTTGAATTAAACATTAAGACTTGTCATTTAAAAAATATTTAAAAAATAACTGTCAAAACATTGATAGGTATCCAGTTAAACTTCCTGTATATTTTTACTTTTTTGAGATTAGAGTTCTAATGCTTGTCAAATCTGAAAACAAAGTTTTTTTTTTTAATTTAACTTACTTTTTCCTAACTAATCTATACTTATTTTGATGTAGAAATATGTGTCGAAAGTGGGCACTCAAGGCTGAAAGTGAGCTGGTGTAGAACTTGTAAGAGTGAAAATAATAGTCAAGAGCATGTAACCTATGAACTGTTGACACTTTAACTCCTGAGTAGACTTTACTTTTCAGTGTCCTAACCACTTGCTGAAGTCAGGCACTTACCCCAGCATATAATTCTATGGAACCTGTAAGGCTACTGATGTGCTACAGCAGCAGCAGAATGAAGAGCACTAAATTATTTTATGCTCATCAGTGTAGATGCATTACATTAAATGATGCTGTGGTAGAGAGAGTATACCCCTTTGCGGTGGAGCAACTGGAGCACTGAGAGAAGAGAACCCATTAAAGAACTTTGAGATTCTATTACAGCTTATTTGTTGCTATTCACTGATTAGGGGGCTGAAGAGTTAGGCTATTTAGGCAATGGAGCTCTTAGTTATAATAAATAAAAATCATAATCTCTGTATAATCCACAGAAACATATTTCTAGACAGTGTTAGGAAATGTTTTTAAACCACTCTCTTTTTTCTTTGCTACGATTCTTCAAGAGAGAGAATGAGAGAGAGAGAGAGAGAGAGAGAGAGAGAGAGAGAGAGAGAGAGAGAGAGAAAATGAAATATTACTTTCTATGGCTCCTAGTTCTAACCTCTAACTTGATTATCATCTACTACTGTATAGTTAATTTTTTTTTCTTTTGAAAGATCAAAGAATCATCCATGATTTTCTGCCAGGGCTCATTCTGTTTGTGGGAAGAATAGGCAAGTAGTTATATAGAGGGAAGAGTTTTCTGCTCAGAGTATTAGTCTCATCAGCCACATATAATACTTAGAATTCAGTTATTAAAATGTAATTTCCTTTTTGTTTTTTTTTTAAATAAAATAACCTCATATTAAATGGTAAGCGTCCTTAGGAAGGGTAACATTAAGTCTTAGTAACTTTGATAATTTATGAGACTAGTGGATCAGACCTTTTTTCACATATCATTTAGCTAAAAAGGGCTTTCTGCAGAATGATATGTGGTTATGTCTTGACACATGAAGATTTGCTATTCAGAGTTATTGTTTCATTATTCTTAGGTAGTCCAAAGGTCTAGTTCTGCATAATTTATCATTTTATTGAGGCATAACTGTGAATAGCACTTGATAATATGTTGGTATATATGCAAAACTCTGAGCTAGGCTTGAGCTTAGTGGACCAGCACCAGCGTTATAATCCAGATTTGTTGTTTTTTACATGGAGGATGTTATGAACACTATAGTAAGTGGTAGGTGGCAGAGAAGTAGCTCAGGGCTACTTGCTTGGTAAATATTTGTTGTGCACTTTAAGTAATATCCTGAATATTCAAGAAGCAGAATAAAGACACTGGCATGTTGAGGATCAATAAAAGTAAAAAAACTGGCATAGATTCAAATAACAATGGGGTATTTTTCCTGTTTTATCCTATTTTTCCAGTCTCATGCTGCTTTTTTATGATATAGTATCAACATCAAAGAGTGGCTTGGAAAGCTCTGCATAATCTCCATAAATGTGCCCTCTTCACCAATCCCCTCCTTAAATGGTCATATAGTTCTAGTGTGCTTCCTATACAAGTATACTCAAGAAAAAGCAACCCCTCCTACAATCATACAATAGGGCAGTATTGCCTAACCCTCTATCCTATAGAAATATCAGAGCTTCACCAAGCTGCCTGTTTGGCCATTAAACATACTTCCTCTATTTTTGGAGTATTCCTATCCTACATCTTCCTGCCCCTTCACTCAGTTGGAAATCACAGTTCATGATGGGCCAAGGTTAGGATTTCTGTGGAATTTTCATTTCTCAAATTTAACTTTACACTTTTTTCCTACTCAAACACTATTTATGAGTTTGCCAGTGTTAAGGTATTAAAATCCTCAACAATAATCTGTGTGTGTGTGTATTGGAGTTTGTGTGTTTGTTTGTTTTTATTTTTACTGCAGGATATCACTTTCATAGCAAGCATCTTTCCTGACATCTTAAATCATTTTTCCAGCAACAAATTTGCAAGATCGATGATAAAGAACATGACCATGATGTCTTATGTGTCATTACACATTTGATTTAACCATAGTCTAAGAAAATATAAAACAGAAAAACATGAATGTCTTTCATTTTCTTTACTACATAACATTTTAACTGAAATCTAGATGAGAATTCCTTTATTTTGGTATGAAGAATTAAATGGCCACATGTATGGACTCTAGATCTGACAACCAATAAGCTTTGTTTTTACAAACGGCACAACATATAGGTACAAATTTCTATCATGTTATGTATTTTTTGTAGAATAGCTAATGAGCTATTAACTAAATTCTCAATTTAGAATGTGTGATAGATAATATGTTCTATCACACATTTGTCTTAATATTGGACAAATATAATGAACAATAAACAGAGATGAGGCATGCTTAAATTTGTAAAAATTACAAGGGTTTTAATTTTAAGATGAAGCAAAGATGTACACATGTATATGATTTTCCTATTGCTTTGTTTGGGAAAAGTAGAAGTATATAGCTATTGAAATCCACAGGGAGTGAGGGGGGAAGGGCTTAAAACCTGAAGGAAAGAAGAATATTTTGTTCTTTCTAGTAAGAATTGTTTTTTGCCCAGAGAGCCTTCAAGGCATTCCCTGTATCAGTTGCAATGGACAAGGTAATAACAGCAATTAGAGAATGTCCTTGGTGTTCCTTCCCTTAGAGTCCTTACTTGCCCTTGACTTTAATGACTGGTATTCTGGGTATTCTCCCCAGTCAAGCTGCTTAGAGTAATTTTAGTCCTGAGATGAGAAAATATGTTGTATTGATTGCAATTTTAAAGGTGTGTGAGCATTTTCTCTTAACACTAGGACTCACACAGCCTCCATCTGTGCTTTCCGTAAAAGATAATTTTTGCCAAATGATTAAATGAACTACATCTTAATAGTCTTTAGAAGTTTAGAAAAATGTATTGTCAAATTATAAAGAATATATCTAGTAAACTAGCTAGAAGTTTGGTATATCATCACCACTGAATACATAGAATAAATCTGTCTTTTGAATAGCATAGTAGAAAATTGATATCTTAAATTAGGGTATATATTTATGTAGTTTGGCATCTCTGTCAGAAAACAATGAAATAACTAAATGACCTTTCCTTTTTCCACCTCTAGATAATAAAAATTCTTCTATCTACCTCCTTCTTTCTTATTCTAAGGTGACGATTTCATTTCATATTTCTGAGAAGATAGAAGCAAGCAAAGAGCTTTCTTACCCTGAACTTTATTAAATCTAGCAATCTATCTGAATCCAGAACTTATCAGGCAGCCTTCCTCTTATTTAAATCAAAGAACAAACTGTTTTTAGCATATGACTTATCATTATCTCCTCCTGAATATTTTCCCTTTTAAAGGAGCACATTCACAGAGTTTTCCACTTACCTTACTGGCCAATTTTTCTCAGTTTATTTTGCTGCATTATCTTCATTTCGTCAGTATTTTTGGCATGATTCAGTGTTCAGTATTTAGGACTTCTCCCTTTTATTGATTCCCTAAGTGCTCTCAGCTTATATCATGGCTTAAAAAACAAAAACAAAAACAAACAAACAAAAAACACTGTGTAGAAGTTCTAGAAACTGAAACTCATCAGTTTTTATTCCCAATCTTGACCTCTTTATTGAATATCAGACTCACTTGGCTATTGAGATCCAACTCAATATCTACATATGGAAATTTAATAAAATATCAAATTCTATGTGTCCCAAACTCTTGATTCGCATCCCTTGTAACAATGCTTTCCCTAATGTTGCCCGTCTTGGTAAATGTCACCGCCATTTACCAATTATTCAAACCAAAACACTGGAGTCAGCCTTGGCTCCATTCTTTCTCATAAAACCTTTGTTTCAAACTTTTAAATATATTCTGAGTTGTACTATTCTCTCTAGGATACAGCCCACATTCTCATTACTACCAATGTTTTACCTTTCTTCATAAAATTTATCACCACCAAATAATAATAAATAGTATTTATTTACTTGCTCATTTTCTGTTTCCCCCATTAAAATATAAGCTCTATGATAACAGGAATTCTATTAGCTTTGTTAACTGCTGTATCTCTAGAATCTACAGCAGGGTCTGACAGAAGCTAACTATGTTCAATTGTTCAACAAATGTTTGTTAAAAGAATAAATGGATATGCAAATACTGAGGCAGTATTTTCTTTTTAAGAAACAAATTAAGTGTAGCTTTTTAACGACTCATGCTTTCAAAATTTTAATGACTCGATATCTATTACATTTTAACTCAGTCTTCACCAATTATAACTTAGAGGGACATATCTGAATTGGGAAGAATGTGGTTTATAGGTAAAATACTTTACCTATTTTAAAATTCATTCAGTAACCTAAAGTTTGAATAAATTATACTCTAAAATTTTGAGATTTACTGATATAATTCTTCAGTGGTTATTAATTAATTTTATTTTTCTTTAAAAATCATGATGCATTATTTATCTCATTTTACCTATTAAAATACACTATTATTTTTAAACTTATTATTCAGTGAAATATCTTTAAAAACATTCGGTAGTCCATATTCAAATACCTCTCCATGTGTCATTCATGTATTGAACATTTACCATTTGCCAAGTAAAGCCTTTTGGATAATAAAGGAGATACCAACTTGATCTTTGTCGGACCAACTCTTTAAGAAACAGGGAATTGTAAGGGCTGCTAATTTGCAAAATAGAATTTTTTTTTAGGTGGGGGAGGCATATTACTTGCAAAATAGGATTTTTTTAGGAGTCATGATATTATTGATTTTAATTGTTTTTATGAAATGATACTTATTCCTGAGAAACAACATATTTCATTGCTTCTCACTCACAAATCATTTCAAGTAGAAATATCCTCTAAATAAAGGTACCAGTATTTCCCTTGTAAGGTCTAATAACAGAAAGGTTATACTGTTTTAAGGTTTATGGTTAATTTAAGTTGACCAATAGTTCACATGAGTGAGGTTTTTACAACGCCAAAGACAAAATTAAAAAACACAACACTGGACTGACGTATCAACACTAAACTCATCGACTTCTCTTAAAACTGACCCTACTTTCTTTTCTCTGACTTTCTTTTAATAACATCATCACTCTTGCCATCTCCCAAATCTAAAATTTCCACATAATTTTTAATATCCCTCATTGTCTACATAAAACAATCACTATAATTTAGAACTTCTACTTCATTACATAAACCCATCTCTACTTAAGAAATCAATGTCACTTATTTTAGGTCCTTATTACCTTTTTTCCCAAGAAATTAAAATAGCATTTTTGTGTTCAGTAATCTCTATAGCCAATGCATATGTCCACAAATTCCACACCACACACACAATTTTGGGTTACTTTCTTTATCGTTAAAAATAAGATGAATACTTTTCTCTATTTACGTGTATTGAGACTAGTATGTTACTAAACCTCTAAGTATTCTCTACTGATTTCTCAATGATCTCTGCTTCCAATAGGAACATTGACACAAATGGTCGTTCTTTTTTTCTGTACTGCATCTATCGAAACAGAAACAAAGATACTTTTTCCTTGCACCTAACTTCTTTCTAACCTCACTCCAGAATACCATGGCCGAAGCAGTGTGTAAATAAGACTTTTATATATTACCTTCCCATCTGATATGAATTATACTACACTACTTTAAAAGTAAAAGCAAAAACAGCTTAAAAAGTTAAATGGGAAATTTATCTACCCCACTATATTCTACTCACCTGTACAATATCCTATGCATCCTTTCCAACTTCATCCTAAAGCATAATTTTGATCATGTTATATTCTCTAAAATTTACACTGGTTCTAATTGCACCCCAAATTAAATATGTTTGTCATTTTGACATTCGATAACCTATGCAATCTTTCCTCAACCTATTTTTCCTGCTACTATAAACTTTGTGATTTTGAATACAGTTCTTTTCAGTTATTGGCTCTGTGATATTAAGCAAATTATTTAAACTCTATATAACTAATTTTCCTTATCCCTAAAATGTGGATAATATTAGCACCTAATTTATAGGTATGTTGTGAGTATACAATAAAGTAATAAATCTGAAACATGAATTGCAGTTGTCTGGCTCCTAAAATATATTCAAAAAGGGTTAGCTATTGTTTTTATTATTATGAAGTACTTCTACCACTCACACATGCTCTACCCTTCAGAAAACTGAAAAACTGAAGTCAGTACTTTGCAACACATCCTAGTCTTTCCCACATCTGTGCTTTTGTTAAAGCTGTTTGTTCTACCTGATTTTTTTTTTCTTCCATTTCTGCATGTCCAATTCTGGTTCTTTCATTAAAGCAAGGTTGAGATCAAAAGCCATTTCTATTAAGGAACTTTCGACTCTACTAAACAGATATGTCTTAGTCTATTTGTGCTGCTATAATGAAATGCCACAAAATGGGTAGCTTAAAACAACAGAAATATATTTCTCACAGTTCTTGAGGCTGGAAATTTGAGATCAGGGTGCTAGCATGGCCAGGTGCAGGCTCTCTTCCAAGCCACGGACATTCACAGACATATACTCTCACAAGGCAGAAAGAGATAGGGATTTCTCTGGAGTCTTTTTCATAAGAATAAGGCACTAATCCCATTCATGAGGGTTCTACCTTTATGACTTAAGCATCTACGAAAGTCCTTCTGCTCCACTACTCATAATACCTTTATCTTTGGGAATTAGGATTTCAAAATAAGAAATTTGAAGGCCACAAACATTTAGACCATTGAAAGATATATCTAAACATTCTTTGAAACTCACTGCCATTATACATTTTTTTATGGATAGTACCACACCTGACAAAAAATATAAAACTTTTGAATATTTACTTTAATTTTTCTACTAGATTATGTACTTCTTGAAGGCAAACTATCTTACAGATCTTCAGATCCTAGTTGAATGCTTTATGTCTTAAATACTAAGAAATAGAATTAAATTAAAAAAGCATTTTTATCCAATCAAAAATTAGTTCAGTATAAATAGACCGTCACAATAAAAGGTAGCACTAAGAAAAATTATTACATAATTGTAGCAATATACATTTTTTGCCTAGCCAAATACTGCTAATAATGCATTTTCATAAGATTAAAATTTGATTCATATTTATTCTTCTATAAATGTGATAAAATTGTTTCTTCTGAAATATCCATAATATATCCTTATCTGAAGCATCATTCAGTTCAGTAAAGATATTGTTCCATTAAAAAATAGTCGAGAAAAACAGAGAAACAAATTTGGTCATACATAGCTGAGAAATGGAAAGAAAGTATTTCAAACATATCTTTTTTTTTTTTCTTTTACTTATATGATGCTAATTTTATTTGCATTTTTAGCTTGGTTTGGTTGGCATTGATCTATAATTTATTATGTTATTTGAATAAAGTTTTCCTCTCTTTTAAAAATGAAGTGATTTTCTCCTAACATTTCATATTTAACTTTGTGTTCTTGCGTAATTTTAGATTTTTTTGAAATACATTCTCTACACAAATTGCTCATTTTGTTTTATAAAGTAGTAGTTTACTTTCCATAAGGATTTGAATGATTTTTCATTACAAATTGTTAACATTCTTACTTCTCATTTCTAACTTTATCACATTTTTCTTATTTTCAAAGATTTCATATAATTTATATATAAGAAGTTAAAAGTAAACCATTTAAAACTTATCTTTCAATTATTTTAAGTTCATACTGGTTAAAAAACAATTATTTGTGATATATAAATTTCACTTTGTTCTCATGCTTTTTAATCTTACTCTGACTCTTTATATACTTTATATGCAACTTATTATTTAGCCTTTTATCAAGTGAAACTGGGATTATTTTATTGATCAATTGATTGATTTTTATCTTTGACACAACAAATATTGAGCTGTACCTATTGAACTTCATAATAGATAATAATTCATAACTGCAGGATTAAGAGAAATCAGTACACAGTATAACTAGATGATATACATTTATATATGTATAGGTGCATATATGCATTTATTATATACATAATAATTATAAGGTTTATATTTATTTATAAGTATATGAATCCATAAGGAAACTAGCTGAATTAATATTTTTAGAATTAAATGGAAGAATAGAAAGTTTAAATGAAACCTTAAAAGTAAATTTTTTCACTCTGAAAACATTTATTTAGCAATGGCTGTATGTCTAAATCATATTGTTATAGTATATAAATACACTTTTAGTATATTTTTGACTATGAGAAGATAAGGATATGTTTATAGTGGTTTGGAATTTAAATGGGTATTTTTATGAATCTAGTAAAATTAGATTTTCTATGTTTCTAAATTTCTCTTTTAAATTTATAGTTTTAAATCAATTTTTAAAAATCATATTATTTATTAATATGACATATGTAATAGAAAGAAATCACTTTCTGATTATATAAGAAAATACTGTTTTTTATACTGCTGTCATATGGAGAGTGGTGAAGAGAACGAGGACAATTTTCTTTCTCCAGGATGACTCAACTGACAGCATATTGGAGAGGTTTATTCAATCTGAGTCTTGTTTCTCTAATTTAGAATATTGACTGAGTGCTTTCTTATGTTTTAATTTCTTCTATGTGGAGAGCTAATATTTTTATTTCTCACTAAGCGTGGATGTAATTTTTTTTTACTGAAGTTATCTAATGTGATTTTCTACTGTTCCTTTGGGAAAATTGTTCACTGACTCTATGGATGGCATGTGATAAGAGTATCACATTTATTCCAGTCAGTTGCATATTAGAGATCAAAAGAGGTGCAGGTAGGGACAAAACTACCTTTGCCAGGCCTATACCAGCTTTCATAATGAAGTAAAAAATATATATAGTTAGCTTCTGATGATTTTTGTGACTTCCTATGTTTCAATGGCTTTCTCCTCTTGTCATTCCCATTCTAGGCCTTAAGTTTATTTATCTAAAGAGAAAACCACCATTAATAATTAGCAGAGACTGTTAAATACTACTTCAACATAGCACATCATGACTATATTATAAGTATCTCTTTTCCAGTATGTCATTTGAATTTTAAAGTCACCATTATTCCATCAAACAGGTTATGTTAAATTATGAAATATCTGCTTTTATTTGTATGCTTTTCTATTTATCTGAAGCTTTAAAGGTATTGTTTGACATGTTTTTCATTAAAACAGTCAACCAATTTACTCAGAAAGCATTATAAAAATCATGAAGATTGTTCAATTGTATCAAGTAAGTGTTGCCTGTGTTAATTATTAATTCACTTTATCTCAGTTTCTCAGGAGAATCTCAATGTTCCTCCTTCATATTCCAGCTTCTCTTCAAAGAACGTTTATGAGATACTTACATTTACTGACTAGTAACCAATTAATAAATTATTGTCTACATGTGGACTTCTCATAAAGCTTGGTAACAAAGAAGTTTTCAATAATGATTCATTTGTGAACGAGATATGATTTCACTAAAGATCATTTTAATTGTCAAATAAAGACAGTAATCACTGACAATAATGTCACCACACCTTTGTTAACCTCAAAAACAGCCATCTAAGACCTCTTCATAACCTGAGAAATCCATAGTCTAGCAGGTTTCAAGACTGCCAGGGTCAATTAGAAAATAACAGAGCTAGCAGAGGTTAAAAAAAAAATCTGGAATTCCAGATTAAGGAATAGCAACAGACAAGTATTATATGGTTAAGATGGTTTCAAGAGATTAGAAGAGAAGCCAACTGACAAACCAAACTCAGATGTGATTGCTTAACTAGGTTACATTAAGCAATGATAATTCACAATTTTACTGATACTTCTGAGAGAACTCTTTATGATAGAAATAATCTTAGCATTTATGAAACTTTGTCTTTGTTGATTTATACTATGCAGGTTAGGACAAGTTTGTTTCTCCACTGGGAAGAAACTGTTGGGCTAACCAATTTTATAATCTCCTTAAGCCTTTTGTTTTTGTCCTTTATATTTTATTTGTTTTGTTGTTTGAATTAAATCTAACACTTTTAGTGTCTTTCTTAAGGAAGAGAAAAATCTATGGCTTGATAGAGATAATTTCTTAGGGGGTAAAAATTCAAATGCTCATGCAAATTGTTTGGATACATTTTAGAGTTGACATGTTAAACTTGCAAGGAGAAATCCAGAATCGTCCTCATCATGGAGCTCTTCCATCTGAGGAAAACCCAAGAAGATAGACATCCCTATTTCCACAAGAAATAATGGAGATCATTAAATAAGAGTTCAAAATTTTAGACTTATTTAATTATATTAGTCATAGTATATGCGTTTGCTTTCTCCTACTTTCATAATTCTAAGTATCATTTTCTTGAATGAGCAAATGATTTTTATAAAATTTTCCAAATAACCTATCATTCTCTGGGTTTCAATCATAGGTTAAAAAAATTATTTTGTAACATTTCACAGAATGTTTTAGAGAGTTCTACTCTGCAAGAGTCCCATGTGTCTTTTTCACTTATTTAGAAAATTTGTATTGAATGGCCACTAGGTTCCAGGCTTTTTTCTAAATGCTATAGATACATTAGTGCAAGTAGAAATATAAGTCAGAAAAATAATACACACACAAACACACACACACACACACACACGCATACATTCACATTTCGTTGTGAGAAGTGAAAAATAAGGAAGGGAAGAGGTATAGAGAATATAGAGGTTTGTAATTTTTACAAGATAAAGTGACAGGAGACATCCTCAACAGAAAGGTGACATTCAATAATACCCAAAAAGAGGTGAGCAAATTGGCCGTTCTTATATATGAAGGACGATGATTCTAATTAGAAGGAAGAGACTCCGATTGAGCAGCCTACTTGGCCTGTTCAAGGAGCAAGAAGAAGGACAATGTGTCTGGAATAAGAGTCACAGGGTGAAACTAGTAAGGAGATGGAGGAAATGAAGTCAATCAGGCAATGTATAAACAAATCAGGAAGGCCATCATATGGTCTTTTACTTTTACTCTGATTACTTTGAGGAATTGGGCGGAAAACTGACTTGTTCTGCCTTAGTATTTTAAAAGTATAACTGGCTATTGTGTTGAGGTAGACAAAAAAAAAAAAAAAAAAAAAAAAAAAAAGGAGAACATAGATGGAAGCAGGGGAAACCAGTTAGAAGACTATTGGAATGATCTAGTTGAGAGATGATGAGAGCTTACAAGAAGGTGGTAGTAGTCACTGAGAAGTGATGAGATTCTTCATATGTTTGACATTAGAATCAAAGAAATGTAATGATGCATTAGATATAAGAAATAAAAAAAAAGAGCCGAAGATTTTCAATTATTTTCTGTTCCCTAATTTGCAAAAAAAAAAAAAAAAAAGCTACTTTGAGTATCATTATATAGCTAAACTCTTTCAACGCTAATTTTATATGAGATTTTACTATTACCTTCAAATATTAAAAGGTATTGAAATTATGGTCACTTAGTATTCATTCATAAAAAACACACCAATTCTAACACAAGCAAAAATGCATTGTTCAAAAAGTAGTATTGTGCAGGTTTGTTTGTTTGTTTTTTTACCTTTAGAATCTTATTTTCCTAACTATAGGGAAGGAATGTGGAAGGAAGTAGGTCAGTAACCATAATCCAGTCACTAGGGGAATGTGTGATTATTTGGCTCCTGGGGCCAGAAAAGGAGCCAATGAGACTAAGATCACAGGTGCTCTTTGTATGAACCTATGAGCTTTGCATATTTCGCTCCAGAGAATCTATTTCTGACCTGATACATCTACTTCAAAAAAGCATGCCCTTGCTTGCAAGAGAAGCCTGTAAAACTATAATGTCAGTCTAGATCCATCATCATTGCTAGAAAAACAACTCACAGCACTCCCTTTATTACCAACAATGAAAGTAAATAGCATTGTTCTCATATTTAGACAACACATTATGAGTAGGGAAATAAGGAATATAAATGTTCAGTGGACTGTTTTCCTTAGAGAAATCAGCTGAAATATATAGATAGTGAAACTATATAAAAGTTATTAATAAATACGTTTTGCAATTATTTTTTTTAATTTTAAAGACACATTAAAATTTAGAATAACTCTTAATAAGTAATGCAATATTGTAAAAAAAAAATACATATATGATTCTCTTTTACTGGACTCATTTCTCTCTTCCTCTTTTATTCCAGAACCTGCAGATAGGTCACCTATGCTGTTAATTGCAAATTCTGAAATAATTGAGGTTTTTTATCTGAATGGAAGTAAAATGGCAACCCTGAGCTCAGTCAATGGAAATGAAATTCATACTTTGGATTTTATTTACGATGAAGATATGATTTGTTGGATTGAATCAAGAGAATCTTCAAATCAGCTCAAATGTATCCAGATAACAAGAACAGGAAGATTAACAGATGAATGGACAATCAATATTATTCAATCCTTCCACAGTAAGTGTTTCAATTCATATTATCTGCCACTCTTTAATGATTTTACTTATGGACCGGTAGACAGGTTTCTTAGATTTCCTAGCATAGTCCATGGCCATGAGAGAGCTATACATGAAAGTATGAATGCACTTAAATAAGCATATTCATTACATGTGTTGCATATATTTACACATACACATATAGTTTCACTGTTTATGTAAGTGGTAAATCGCAGAGTTAATTTTCATTCTCCTTAATGCTTATTACAGGATCACCTAGATGAGTGATTTTTCACTGAATGATAGTTCACAATGTGATAGTAAAGGTGAGATTTCTTAAAAAGCAAGAAACAGAATTGATAATTATAACCTCATCAACTGCAGTGTTTGTTAAAATACCTTGGAAACTATTAGGTTTATGCAGTAGGTAACTACTACCTCCGTTTGTTGATTTTTATCCTAGTAAATCAGTTTTTATATACTCTTCTTCCAAAAGAATGATTTATGATTTATGATTCATTTTGATTTCTCATGCCAGAAATCACACAATTATCTGTTTTTTTAATAACTATTTTTTTCTTCTAACATATTATGCTAAATTTGAAATCACACTGTTAAATGCACACACTCTTTCTGTCTCTCTCTCTCTCTCTCTCTCTCTCTCTCTCTTTCCATCCCTCCTACGTAGAAGTATAAAAACTTATTTGTGCTTTCTTGGGGAAACTGTGTACATGGGACTTTCAAGATGAAGCCATTTATTTTATGATTAATAGGAAAAACCCTTATTTTTACAAATGCTGCTAACAAAAATTACAGAAATGAAGAAAAATGAACAATTAAGAAGGAAAAAAGAGAAATTTCTGTGATAGAATAGAAGTAGTTTTGAGATGTAGAATGTTTGGAGATTTAAATTTAATAATCACATTTTATTAAAGTTTTTGGTATAGAATTAAAGAGATTGGTCACTGATTCTTATTAAACAAGAAAATAGTATACTTTAATGTTATATAACCATGATTAGATTAAATGAATCAGTGGCAAAATTGGAAGAATGAATACATGTATGATTTTCTATAATTAAATGAACAGAAATAAATGTTTAACAAATAGAATCTAATGCTTTCAAGATCTTCTTAAATAAAACAATTGATAGTCATTTATTGTGGCGATGGACCAAAATGCCCAGAGAAAGCAATGGTACACTGACTAGTTCAAGGAATCTATGGAGAAATAATATTTTATAATTAATAGTAAATAACAAGTAGAAGTATCACAAGGAATGCTGCCACGTGATTTGAGTATTTCAGACACTGGCTTAGCGAGCAGTTGGAAAATGAACAAAAGATTCCCAGTCCCTCCCATACTAGGAAATACCTCAACTAATCCCAATGTACTTTTCCCTAACAAATGAAATACTGACAGTCGAGCAGTTAAAATATTTACTAATTTTCCAAGTAAAATTATTTTCTAAGCTTACTTAGCAATGTTTCTCAAATATGTAATATAGCCTAATAATTATAGTAATCTCTTCTTTAATATGTAGTTTTAAAGCTACATTTTTTTTTAGTAACTCTAGGGATAGTAAAGCAACTGCATGTTAGATATTTATGGAAAATAATTTTTTACTTTAGATTTTATTTGATTTAGAAAACAATTCTTGGCAAATCTAGAAAAATTTTTTTTAAACAATTTAATCAAACACTGAATAAAACATTATTTTTAACAATAAAAATACATACAATGAAAATATTTTAATTAAAATAAATATTTTTAATGAAGCAATTTCAGTCACTTTAGAAAAAAATTTATTAAAGGTGTAGAAGTAATTCAATGATGGGAGTGAGGCAGAGGTATGAACAGGGCGGGGCTCCTCTGTCATTGCTTGTAAGCCATGTCTCTCATCAGCATGTCACAGAGCAGTTGCCATTGGATAGGATGAGCTCTGCACTTACCATGACAGTTCGTGAGTTAATAATGAAATATGAATATCCTTTGCATGTATAATTACATAAAATTTCTATTACACCATATAAGCAAAAATAGTAAAGTGATGAGAATATGCCCGAATACCTGTCACTATCCATTGCTTCAGAGATTATCTATTTAGCTGCCCTTATTCCATTATTTTTAGATGCTTTTCTCTGAATTTACCTATAGAAAACATTTTTTTCAAAAAACACATAAAAATTGTATTTTTCAAAGTATTATAATGAGGAGAAAATCAATAATTATCAGTCAAACTGACTTGCATTTAAAACACATAATCACATAATAATAATAAGAGGGACATCAGAGGCATGGTGGAGTGGGAGATGTCTTCAGATCTTTCCCCTTGAAATAACAATAAGCTGAACATCTAAAACTCAACAATTAATGCCCAACTTGCAGATTAGCACATCTGAGCAAGGGACCTGCAAAATAAGAGCTACCACAGGTCAGAAACATGAGAGTGGGGTGGTAGAATGAGAGAAACAAAAAAGATGCCTCTCACAGCTGGAGCTCCCAACAGAAGGAGGTGGAGGGGAGAAGAGGTGGTAGGTTCCTTAAACAGCCCTGCCTGAGAGATCTGTGAGCTCTATGCAGCATCAGAGCCCAGGTATCAGGACGGAAAGCAATGGGGGAATGGCAGAGAAGCAACAGCTGATTACTACGCACTGAGGTTGCAGAATGAGAGAGTGAGCCACAACAACCCGCCATCCTCCAACCCAACAATGAACCCACAGAGCCCCAGGGGAATTTGAGCAAACACTACTGAAACTATCCAACACTGACAGGGACTGAGTCTGAGGGTAGTGAGCATAATTGAATATTTATAAGAAATAAAAAAGGCATTATTCAGGCTCAAAGCAGGGATCCAAGAAGCTTAGACACAATCTACTGATAATCAAAAGAAAAAAAAAAAAAAAAAACCTTCTTAGCAACAGGCACACATGAATGCCTAGGTAGAGAAATAGTCCATTAAACACTGAATAGCCAAGGTAACAAGGCAATTCAGAAAGAAAGAAAAAAAATCTCCAGAAAATAAGCTTAAAGACATAGAATTATGTGACTTAAATGACAGAAAATTCAGGATGGTACATCTGAAAAAAAATTCAATGAAATTGAAAATAATTCATATCAACAATTCCAAGAGTTGAGAAAAAACAACTAGATCAACAGAATGAGTTCTTTAGCAAGGAGACTAAAACCCTCAGAAAGAACCAAATGGAATTTCCAGAGATGAAGAACACACTAAAAGAGATGAAAAATGAAATAGCAAGCTTGGGAAATGGAGTCAGCCAAATGGAGAAAAGGAGCAATGATGTCGAAGACAGAAATCTAGAAATAAATCAGGAGACAGAAAAGAGAGACCAAAGAATGAAAAATAATGAAAGAGAAATACAAGAACTAGCTGATACCAACAGGAAACATAAGAATAATGGGCATTCTCAGAGGCGAAGAAAAGAAGCAGGGATTAGAAAGCATTTTCAGACAAATAGTTGACAAGAATTTCCCAAACCTGAGGAATGAACTGGAGTTTGTGATTCAAGAAGTCAACAGAACACCCAATTATCTCAACTCAAAGAGATCTTCTCCAAGACACATTATATGAAAATTGTCAAAAATTAATGATTGAGAAAGAATTTTCAGGGCAGCTAGTGAAAAGAAGATGGTAACCTATAAAGGAAAACATATTAGATTATTGCTTAACTTCTCAGGACAAACCTTACAAGCCAGAAAGGAGTGGAATCAAATATTCAAACTGTTAAATGAAATAAACTACCAGCCAAGAATAATGTATCCATCAAAGCTCTCCTTTAGATATAAAAGAAAAATAAAGAATTTTCCAGTCATACAAAAACTGAGGGAATTCTCCACTATGCGGCCTGCATTATAGGAAATACTGAAAGGGGTTAGCTCACCTAAAATAAGATGACAAAAAAAATTATAACTATGAGTAAGGTGACTAATAGGCAGCTAGAAGCAGAGGAGTGCAATCCTTATTAAGAACAAGGTATTTAAGCTCAAATAATAAGAAGAGGTTTGCTATTACAAGATAGTAATGAACATTCAGTATACATAGAGATAAAATGAGGCAATAATAATAGAAAAGGGGAGAATTCAAAGACCCAAATTCACAAAGGGGAATGGAGATAAGGCACACACAGAAGAAAATGGACTACTATAATTATATATTGATCCTTTACTTATTCTTAATGGTAACCACACACCAAAGATTATGTCCTGATGTACATAACATAAAACAAAAAAGGACCACAGGGAAAACCCACAGCCTTCCCCCCAAAAAAGATTAAAAGGAAGCTACCAGATAAAATGGTTATATGAAAAACTCATATTTCAATAATCACCTTAAATGTAAATGGACTGAACTCACCAATAAAAAGGCACAGAGTTGCAGATTGGATCAAAAAACAAACTCAACCATATGTTGCCTCCAAGAGACACATATTATTTCCAAAGACACATATAGACTCCAAGTGAAAAGCTGGAAAATTATATTTCAAGCTAATGGTATTCAGAGAAAAATGGAAGTGGTGATACTAATATCAAACAAAATAGACTTCAAAATAAAAAAGGAAAAGAAATGCTGAGGGACACTTCATAATGATAAAGGGAATCATGCACCAAGAAGACATAACACTTATTAATATCTATGCTCCCAATCAGGGAGCCTAAAATACGTAAAGCAATTACTAATAGAACTAAAGGAAGAAACAGACCAAAACGCTATCTCAATAGGGGACCTAAATACCCCATTGTTGGATACGGACAGATCATCCAAACAGAACACCAATAAGAAAATAACATCCTTAAATAACACAGACCAACTGGACATAATTGATATTTACAGTCTTCCATCCCAAAACAGCTGCTTATACATTTTTCTCTAGTGCACATGGAACATTCTCAAGAATCGACCACATACTGGGACACAGAGAAACCTCAACAAATATAAGAGGGTTGAAATCATACCAACCATATTCTCTGATCATAATGCTTTGAAACTGGAAATTAACTGTAAGATGAGAGTGAGAAGAACCACAAGTACTTGGAGATTAAACAAGATACTACTAAAGAATGACTGGGTCAGAGGAGAAATAAAAAGAGAGATCAAGAGATACATATAAATTAATGATACTGATAGTATAACATATCAAAACTTTTGGGACATGCCAAAAGCAGTCATAAGAGGAAAGTTCATGTCATTACAGGTCTATCTCCAAAAACAAGAATGAGCCGAAATAAATAACCTAATGTTTCATCTTAAAAAACTAGAAAAGGAACAAATGAAGCCTAAAGTCAGGAGAAGGAAAGAAGTCATTAAAATTTGAGCATAAATAAATGAAATTGAAAACAAAAAAAAAAAGGAAAAATAAATGCAGCAAAGAGCTGGTTCTTTGAGAAGGTTAATAAAATCGACAAACCCCCTAGCAGATTCACTAAAGAAAAAGTAGAAAGGATACAAATAAGCAAAATTGGGGATGAAAGTGGAGAAATCAGGACAGACACCACAGGAAAGCTAAGAATCATACAAGAATACTATGAAAAGGTGTATAACACTAAATTTAATAACCTAGAAAAAATGAACAAGCACTTAGAATGATACAACCTTCCTAGACTGAATTAAAAACTAGAAATTCTAAATAAACCAATCAGCAGTATGGAAATTAAAACGAACATGAAAAATTTACCAAAAAGTAAAAGTCTAGGATCAGATGGCTTCACTACTTAATTCTACCAAACACTCAAAGAAGATTTAATACCCATTCTTCTCAAACTCTTCCAAAATATTGAAGAGGAGGCAATACTTTCTAACTTATTTTATGACATCAATACTACTTTGATACCAAAACCTGGTAAAGATAACATAAGTAATGAAAACTACAGACCAATATCTCATGAACACAGATGCAAAAATTCTAAATAAGATACTAGCAAATTAAAAACAGCAACATATTAAAAAAATTATACATCATGATAAAGTGGGCTTCATCCCAGGGATATAGAGACGGTTCAATAATAAAAATAAGAATTGTGCAATCACATCAATAGATGTAGAAAAAAGTCTTTGACAAGATACAGTATCCATTTATAATCAAAATACTTAACAAAATTGGTATAGAAGGAAAGTATCTTAACATAATAAAGACCATTTATGACAAACCCTCGGCCAACATTATACTTAATGGTGAACAACTAAACACCTTTCCTCTGAGATCAAGAACAGGGCAAGACTGTCCACTATAGTCACTGTTATTCAATACAATACTGGAGATAATAGCCTGTGCAATCAGGCAAGAGAAGGATATAAAAGGCATCTAAATAGGAAATGAAGAATTAAAGCCATTACTATCTGCACATGTGGAATATAAACCTAAAAGCAACAAACAACATGACAGAAACTCTTGGAGATGGACAATAGACTAGCGGTTACCAGAGAGCAGAGGGGAGGGAGAGTTAAATGGGATAAAAAGGGTCAAATATGTGGTGACAGAACATACAATGCAAAATATATTCGATTACTATTTAATTGTACACTTGAAACTTACTGGATTTTGTTAACAAATGTCACCATAATAAAATAATAATGATGATGATGATGATGATGATAATAATAATAAAGAACAAAATGAAGTCTAGTAACACATGAAAAAATAAACACTTGAAAGACTTTATACTCATTTTAATAAAAAATATTTAGAAATGACAAAAATTTAAAAAATAATAAATTCAAGAATTTACTACCACTAGGAAGAGAGTTACTGACTGCTTCTAAACAGAAAGAGAAACATATATCCAAGACTGCTGACCTTGATTACAAATACTCAAATAGCTTCTGTGCAAATCACATATGGAGAACAATTTCTGGAAATGGCAATTAAATTCTTATAAAATGCATATAGCCACTTTTATAATTTTAATTTAATTAACCAGTTGAAATGTAAATATACAATAAAGCACCAGAAGTAAATCAGAAAAAAAATAAAATAAACCAAAACACATAATAATATATTAGTAAACAATTGCAAAATTAAATGTTTTATTGTTTATCCCATCTCATTTGATACTCAAATATCTCTGTGGAGTAAGTAGGAGAAGTATGCCCTTCCTGTTTTAAAAAAGACAAAATCTTAACTATAGCTGTATTAGACAATACTGAGTGACTAAAAAAAGGCAGAGATGGGATATCTAAATCCTATGTTCTTTCTTCTACGCTAAAATGGCAAATACTAGTTCCTCCAAAGAACTTCCCAAGTCTTCCAAAAATAATAATATCTACAACTTATTGACTGTGCTAAATGACTGTATGCATTATTATTTTTTTTTCTTTTTAGGCTGAAGGAATAAATGAAACTCTGGGAAACATACTAGCATACAGTCTGAGTTGGGTCAGACATCATAGCTTTTGTTGAACTCCACACTGTTGCAGTGGATCCGAATTATTATTTTAGCAAGCCGAATTGATTAGATGCACTAACATTAGTAACAGTGGTTCACAAAAAGTCTCTGAATGGGAAAGAGGTATGGTTGGGGGGGGCGGGGGAGGACCGGACAAGGTGAGATGTGAAGAAAGCTGTATCATTTGAAAAGGTCTACAAAATAATTCTGAGCTGGCCAGTTAGATGGGCCTACCTTTAACATGGAAATTACTCTTAAGCAATATGGTGAGAGAATGAAGAAGAATGATAATAATATGCTCAATAAATTATATTAACCAAAGCACATTGGAAAAATCCTGCAGATTATAGTTCTTATTGAAATTTTTCTTCTTTTTAAAGATACCTGATATTTATTAGCTAACATTTTAGCCTAAAAGTTATAAATTCCAAGAAAAATTTTTAGAAATAAATTTTTTATGAGAAAAATTGGTTCTCAGATAAAGTATTCAAATAAAGCACATTTGTAGTAACTAAATATTTCCCCCCATTTTTTTTTCTTGGAGATTACTGTGGCAGTGACACAAATACACAGACATACAATCGACAAACATAATGGGTTTCACAATGTAGTGATGTCCTAGTATTTCATCGAAACAAAATGCATAGAGATAATTAAGGCAGATAAGAATATTTCCTGGGTTAATTCTTTATTGAGGAAGATGATTCAGGACCAGATCTTTCTCAAGAGGACAGCAGACACCTCTATTCTCTACATATGATTCTTTAATATTGTGTAAAATCTGATATCACTTTTAAGATTCTAATATGAATGTGACCAGATTGTCTCAATCTATTTATGGGCTCAGCTCTAGACCAAAAGAGTATACCTGGCCATAAATAAAAGGATTTTTTATCATTATAGACTTAACTTCTGAATTAACCCTATTCACTGGGTTTTCTTTTTTACTTCTCTTCTTTTTTTTCCTCTTGAATCTCTGCCTAGATCTACTAAATTAAATTTTGATTGGATAATTTTTTAATTCTGATACTTCACCTCTGTCTTTTATCAATCTTACTTCTTTCCCTTGAGTTAGCAACTCTAATAATCACATAATATTAATAGACAACATTTACTGAATATTATTTAGTGCATTAAGAATTCTATATGTATATATACCTCATTTTCATTATAAAAATTATATAATATGTATATATATATTATTTATAATTGTCAGTTTATACATAAAAATAAGCTTAAAGAAGTGAAAAATTTTTAAAGTTAATAAGAAATTTTCACCTCTTGGTCTCAGTAAATACTAAGCAGTGACCTTTCTTAATTGTGAACTACTTGCACTATTTAGCTCAGCCCAGCCTAGAATTTCGTAGCCTTTACTGTTTCACAAGCATCCTCTATCAAAATATGGCTGGACGAGAATGACCAGGCTGTTTCTCTATTGCAAATACGAACACAGTCTTGGGATAAAAAATGACTAATAATAGTAGAAATACTAGTCCCATATTGTATCAACTCATAGTGACTTTGCACTTTAGAAAAAGATTATGGAACTTTAAAGCAATACCCTAGATCACAGTGTCATGTAATAATGTAAAGTTTGTCATAGAAACTTGGCATACTTTATTCAGAAAGCATATACTTAAATTATGAATTTTTATAAACTTTCCTCTATAATTATCTTTCTCTACCTGTTTAGTGAAAAGTCATTCACATTGTTTTAATTTGCCTTTTTATGATTACTAATGAAGTTCTACACTCCAGTGTTACATTTGGACTTATATATCCACTTCAATCTCTACAAATCTGCTATAGTAATCAGGATACTTCATTACTTAAAATCTAAATTATTTAATAGCTCTCCATTTACCTTAGGATAAAATAAAACTTCATTGTCTGGCTTTTCTGCAGGCAGCTGACCTACCTTGCCTCTTCCCATTTAAATCCCATGGTCTACCTAAAAAGTAGTACTTACACTTCCTTTAATGCACTTTAATGCACTTTATTTTCTTATTTCCATGTGTATTTGTAAATACTGCTTCTTCACCATATAAAATAGGTTCTCATTTCCTGTAACCAAGCATTTCTTGCTTATAATTAAAGTATCATGTCCCTTCCAAAAGTTTTTCAGTCAAGGTTAGTAGCCCTTTTTATATGACCTAGGACATGATAGCACAAGTGAATTGTATTTTAATTTTGTGTTTACCTATTAGTTTCCACGAATATGGATGACTCTTTTAAGTTTAGGATGTGAGTAAAGGATAAGGAGTTAAGATTTAGAAGGAAACAGTTAGTGCCAACTTCTGGAGAGACCATGCCAAATTACTACCACAGACATTTAGAAAACCAGTCTGAATGATGACTATGTAACATCTGATCTGTGTCTAGATAATAATAGCCTCACATGTTAATCTTGGTGTTTCTGAGTTATTGGTTCTGTTCAATGTCTACTGGCTTTTATTTGGGCTCCCTCTGACTTTCCAAGGATGTGTGCTTATAGATTTATTTTGGGGACCTAACCTCAGTGACCAAATCTTTTGTCTCCCTACCCCCAAGGCCATTAAAATTAAACAATATTGGAAACAAAGCTCTTACAATAGAGGTCAATCAAACAGAACACAATGGACTTTTTAATCCTTCTCCTTCTCTCAGTCTGGTTAGACTTTATCTTAGGAAGTTCTGCTATTTTATATTTAAGTCCTTGAATGCATGAAGTGATGGATGTGCTTCCCATCCCAATCCTATGTACTGAGTTATTATCAAGGCCCCAGATGCCCTTTGGGGTAAGAAGTGAAGAACAGTGTCAGGATGTTCTTTGCCTCTCTTGACCTCTGAGAAGCCCTGTCAGCTACCTTGAACCTGGGAATTTATGCTTTTCGTTTTTTACCAGAGAAGTATTAGTTCTAATTCTAGCATGCCTTTGGAAAAAGTTCAGAAATCGGTCATCCCCTAGATAAGCACCAAAGAAAGAACAATTTGACCATTCTAAAAAAAAAAAATTATATATATATATATATATAACCATTCTTATAAATTAATGAGATTCACAAATAGATATTTTATGATGTAGACTTCCTACTCTTCCACCGAATGTGCTTTTTAAAAGTTTTTGTTTTTAATTTGTTTGTATTTTTAGCTATTTAGAATCCAGACTTTTCGATCAGCATATCTTGTAGAGATATAACTATTGTACGAAATCTTGACTGCAATAACTGTTTTTATATTATTGCCTCAGAAACATCTGTGAAGAATCCAAAGCACATCTTCCATGAAAATATTATAACTTTTCCTGGAGATAATGTTTTAGTTAGCTGCTGTTTTATAAAGAAATACATGTTTTATTAAACTCTTTATATTTCTTAAAAACTTCTTATCTTCTAGTTAGCATATTTAAGTGGAAACAAAAAAATGACTTTTTTTTGAGATATAGCTTCTGTGTGTGTGTGTGTGTGTGTGTGTGTGTGTGTGTGTGTGTGTGTGTAGCTGGTTAATACAATACATTCCTGATGAGACATGGAATTTCAACAAAGTGATCAGCCATCCATTGATGGCTCAAAACAAACAAAATAGTTAAAATTAGCAAAGGTGTTGATCTGAGGACACATTTCCAGAGAACCTTCAGAATTCTCTTCTTGATTTTAATAATCAAAGTGGGAATCTCTGATATGCTCAATATTGTAGGCATTGTTATTAAATTATTCCTTAAGTTTTACATTAACATCAGATGAATTTATACTTTGTGGTAAGAAGCCCATTCTAATTTACAATCAGTACACAACCATAAAAGGCAGTCCTAAATGTCTAGTTAAAAAGAAAAGAAGAAAACAAAACTCTCAGTACTCTGTTCCTCTATAATTCGTCTTTATTGCTAATTTGGTTGCCATGCTACAAAGAACTCAATTTCTATTTTATTGTTATTTGGCAACCTGCTTGAAACTCACCAAAGTAGAAATTAGAGATGTGCTAAACTTCAATTATTCATATTCATTTTTTCTATAAATTTGTTAAAATATAGTTTTACTCACTCATCAGTCACAAAGATGCCCCCCTCTAAATTTTGCTTGATGCTATATAGAACTTTTAAGTCATTATGCTTATAGAATTTTTTGTCTACATTTATATGTCTGCTTCTTTCATTAATGGATTTTAATAATCAAAGTGGGAATCTCTTGATAATCCCATTACTGTTCCCTATACCAGGGAGAATGTAATATTTGGCAAGTTTTCTCTACCTGCCAATCTAAAATGTGAAAGATAAGATGCTCTTTCCATCATGAATAAGTCATGAAATATATTTGATATCTACAATATTTAATTACTGAAACTGGCATTTCTATCTTGATAAACTTTATCTTGGTGGAAGAAAAAGGAAATAAGGCAAGGAAAGGAAAATGGAAAGAAAAAAGAGAGAAAGTATTACTTTTGTGGCAAGTAGCTTACTAAAATAATTTCAGACTTTATATTTATTTGACAAATTATATGTTTTCTTTTTAAATATAGCACTATAATTGCTTATTTTCATTCTTCCTTTTTATTTTGCATTTTTGAGGGATTTATGTCAAGTAAAATGGATATGTTTTTCTTCTCATATTCCTTGACCATTAAAAATTTTTTAATAATGTGAACATATTTACAAGATATTAAGAACATCAAATCTAAAGACAGTGAGCAGTAGGAGCCTAATTAAGCAAGGTAATAAAACTGACATTTAGCATTTCAGTTTTTGACTAAGGTTCTTCTTCGTTTGTTTATTTCAGATTGTAATATCTTGTGATTTGTAGATTTGTTTTGACACTGGGCATTATACTTCCTTTGACACAGTATTTGGGGTGAATTAATATGGTCTTAGCTCTGTCATCAACTGGCTATGTGACTTTAAACAAATTATTTTAAAATGAAAAAAAAAACTTGTTCACATAATTACTGGGATTCCTCCCAGATCTAAACATTTCCCCCTCCCTTTCCCTTGAGTTTGCTTTTGTGTGTGTGTGTGTGTGATTTGTGGTGTGCCTGTGTGTGTGTGTGTGTGTGTGTGTGTGTGTGTGTATGGGGAATATTTGTCTCTTTCCCTCATTTACTTCTTTTTATTTTTCTCCCACCCACCTAATCATTCACAAGTATACCTTAATCCTTTATAATACCATTTCCTAAAATGTTCCTTGGGACACCAGTTCTGCAAGACATTCTTGGAAAAATAATTTTGTGGTCAAATGAGTTTAGGATATTTTACATGCTAAATAACCTTGTAGGAGATTTAGATATATATTAGCATGTTAACGATTGTGAGAAGTCTTTGAGGGAAGTACTTATTTTACTTTGTTTAGCACAAGATTTTCTTAATTTGTTTGAGTACTGAACACTTCATTGATATTTTGTGGGTGTGTCTCTGATTTTTCTGTGGGTAGTTGTTTCTAAGGAAGTGGTATTACTGTGTATATATGTCTAAGATGTATTAACATCCCAAATTTCTAAGATTTTATGTTATCTACTTTAAGAAATATTGTTTTAAAGGTCTTAAGGAGACTCACTCAAATTGAAACCTCCCCTTACTTTTTTATGTGTTTACTGTTTCTATGGCTAAACTCATAAGTGCTATGTGTACAAGGAGAAATAGAGAAATACTATATCAACAGTTTTCTAGCTATTTCTTCCGAAGGGCCCAAATGATTTTAGTCTGAGCATACCACATACCACATGTCTTGAGACTGTGGTAACAAAACAGAGACTTTTTCAGAATTGGAACTTAGAGGAATTTGATATGCAGTGAATATTTGAACCTATATAAAATTTATTCCAGAAAAGAGCCTAGCCCAAAAGATGATTTGCGGTTGAGGATAATATCAAATAGTGCCTTCAAAAACTTAGAAACGTGAAGTAATTTCTGATTTCATTGTAACAACTTTTCCATGAGTTAGATGAGAGTATAGCTTCAGAAACTTTTGGTGGTAGAAGAGCAATGTCAAATGATGAGATAGTGATATAGATTGTGAAGAATTTTTTAAATGTTTGTGAAATATGAGTCATGATTTAACAAAAAATGTGTATTGTGTTGGAGATACATTCACAGGTATTCAAGTTGTCAAAAGGTAGGATTCTATAGTATAGTTCTAATAATTTTCTAAGAAGCTCATAAAACTCAGAAGACCTAAATTTCAGATCTATGAAATTCCCTTTGCTTTGATTCTGTGCTTTTAATATAACTTTTGGATTTGGTTTCTCATATACCATAATTCAAGGAAGAAATTTGTTAAGATGGTGACTGTTAATGATTGTGTCTCTGGAACACTCTGTTAGTAGTAGTAAATTGACATTCTGATTGAAACATTAGTTTCCCAGGAGCCTGGAAAACATTAAATAATGCCCTAAAGCCTCATTAATACTTTGGTAAACAACTCAAATAGGGTTCCAGAAACTGCAAATCTAATGATTATACCTGTGCTTAAAATAGTCTGTAAGTCTTTATCATTTACTTACTAAAGTTCTATCAGGTTTCAGTAACTTTTGTCCTTTTAATGTGAGAATTCATCTAGAGAATTTTAAACTCTCTGTTTCAAGGTATTATTAAAGATGTATCTATCTATTTATCTATCTATCATCTATCTATATTAAGTAAAATTATTCAGTCTAGTTTAACTAAAAAAAAAATCAGGTAATCATGCTACCTATATTTATAAATCTGAATGGTAGGAAAAGACTTATATACTACTAATCAACAAAGAGACTAATTTCCCAAGAAATCCGTGTTTTAAAACATGCCTCCAAAATGTACTAGAGTGTTGTTAATCTGACAACATTCAGAGTGATAATAATAATATTTTTATAACCAAATAAGCTTCTATATATTTTTTATCTTTGGGAAATATTATTTTATATACTAAAAATAACAATAATAATAGCAATAAAAAACTTTATAGTTTTTATCGTGGCTTGATAGAACAGCTCACATCTGAACTGGTAAGAATAATTTATTATCCATATCAAATAGCTCACTTGACCTTAAGACTTAGTTTGGTTGTTTGTATTGCTTAAAAATATATTGATAATTTGGGATTATGAGAGGTAGTTGAAAAAAATTATTATAAATCATTATAAAAGTCTGTTAATTCTTCTTAATAGAAGATTCATTGTGTGAAAGAATAATTTTTCTGACATCGATGTATCAGTCCATGGTGTGTTCAGGGAATAAAAATCTTACAATTTTTTAAAAATTTTATTTTTATTATGGTAACATTGGTTAACAAAATCCAGTAAGTTTCAGTTGTACAATTGAACAGTAAGGCATATATATATTGCATTGTGTGTTCACTGACCATAGTAAAATCTCAGTATTTGAATCAGGAAGTACTTTAATATAGAATGCTCTAAATTGTTGAGAGAGAAAGAAGAGATTTCTAGACCGTGCCTTTGAAAATATCCAAAATAATACTGAATCCTAGGAGCTACTATCTCTGAGATCTTTACAAGAACTATGCTGGGATCAAGAACCCCACTACTATTGTTGCTGCAGCTGCCTCTAATACCCAGGTAACTGGAGATTGAATATCTACAACTGCAGCACAGGAATCAGAAAAGCTTCTGATGAAGCCACAGCCACTATTGCTATGTCCACAATACTTGTTACTTAGGAAACTGTATAATGAACACTGAAACAGCACACCAAGCAAACACTTTGTTTCTAACAATGGTGCTTGCCAGTCAGAAAGTTATAACAGACAAGAAGATGGCCTCACCCTTCTACTTTAAAATTTCTGAGTGCACATCAATTAACATCCAAAACCTTAGCCTCAGGTTTGTGAGAAACAGGTAGTCTTAAGCTTTCCAATCTTTTCAAATGAACAAAAGATAGAACGACATTGATAGAGATAATCCAGTTTATCGGCACAACTTTTTGGTGTCTTTTTAAGATCTAGGAATAGTTAATATCGATATTTTCTTTATAGAATATTTTTTACCCTAATTACTGTGGGTTTAGTAAAACTGGTATAAGAAATGGTTGTGATTATGTTTTGTTCTTCTTTAAGAATTAAAAAAAATATTTTTCTGCTGAAATAGCTCCTGTGTGTGTGTGAGTGTGACTATATCTCACAAGTAACATTATTTTTATTTACAGTGTGGTTTCACAATTTTATATCTTTCCTTGACATTATTAATTTACTTAAAAAAATGACTTCCATAATTTTTCCAGTGTGCCTCATTAGGCCCAAAATATTATTTGTCTCCTTTCAAGTGACTTCAGGAACAAGGATTTCGTTTTCCTTCATGGACATCAAAATGAAAGAAAAGAAAGAAAGAGAGAGAGAGAGAGAGAGAGAGAGAGAGAGAGAGAGAGAGAGAGAGAAAGAGAGAGAGAGAGAGAGAATGAGAGAGAGAATGAGAGAGAGAAAGATAAAGCAAGGAAAGAAAGAAAGAAAGAAAGAAAGAAAGAAAGAAAGAAAGAAAGAAAGAAAGAAAGAAAGAAAGGAAGGAAGGAAGGAAGGAAGGAAGGAAGGAAGGAAGGAAGGAAGGAAGGAAGGAAGGAAGGAAGGAAGGAAGGAAGGAAGGAAGGATCATGTTTGGCAGAAAGAAAGATGGAATCATTGAATTCTATTGACGTATACATGCAGGTCTTAAAAATAGATGATCTTTTTATTGTTTACCTTTTGTTATCTCAAAGACAGATACTTAGTTGTCTCTTAAGTTCTGAATAGGAACCACTTTCATTTTGATTTTAAAAAAGACATTTAAAAGTGAAACAAAGCTTTCCTTTAACCTTTCCAGTGTATTAGAGGTAAGTTTTACTCAGTCTTAGAGCTTTGAGGATTTGATTTGTGAGAAGAATATAACTGAATAAATTAAAACTATTCATGGCTATTTCCACAAAAATTTTGAACTTAAAGGGGTGCATTGTTATTACAATTATTCACATAAAATGCTGCTGGAAATTACATCAGTTACTTAGATAATTTATGGGAAAAGATGTTTGTTCCTAAAGTACAGATAATTGAGGTAAAGTACTTCTAATGTGTGAATGATACAAATAATCATCTGTGTTCCATTCCATTCTATATGTTTAGCCTGAGCTATTTTTTTGAGACTTTCAATTAATATTGTCCTTCCTATATCCATGGAATAATATTCACACAAAATTACATAGAGAATCAAGGTAATTATTTTGATAAGCTCAATCATCTGCCTATTACAACTTTTTCTCTTTGAATTATATAGGTTATTCACTTATTTTTTTTGTAGTTCATATTAAATGTAGTACCTGATTTATTTCTAAGCATCATTATATAAAGTTAAGAAGTATTGAAAGATGATTCTAGTCAGATGTACAACAAAACTTAACTTTATTAGAACTTTTTGTTGGAACTTTAACAAGAAATCTTAAGATTAATAATGATATTTAGGCTTTGTCAGAAATCAAGTTATATTAACACATGAAAACCAAAGTTTTAAAACTAGGTATTTTTTCATCTAAAATTGGACGTCAAATGGTCAGTGAGCTATTATGTAATTTATATGCCTTATATGTATATCTTAAATTCTTATAAATATAAAATAATTCAGAATTTACTGTTAGCAATGTGAGTTGAGTATTCTATTGATGTAAATACTATGAACTGAATGTTTGAGTCCCTACCTAAAATTTATATGCTGAAGCTATAACCACCAGTGTTTTGGTATTTGGAGATGGGGTCTTTGAAAAGTAATTAGGTTTAGGTAAGTTAATGAGAGTAGAGCCACCATGTAAGGGATTGATACCCTTATAAAAAGTGAGGTAACTGAAGATGTCTCACATGGAAGGACACAGAAAGAAGTTATGTGTCTGAACCAGGAAGAGAGCCTCACTAGACAGAGAATCTTGATCTAGAACTTTCTAGTTTCCAGAGTTGTGGGAAATAAATATTTATGTTTAAGACACCCAGTCTATGGTACTTTATTATAACGGCTTAAGCTAAGACATTCTCCTTCCTTTATTCTAAAACTAGAAGTGCATTTATTTCCAAATGTATCCCTCTGTATTGCCATGGGCAAATCCATTGAAAAATAATACTCGGTCTCCATTTATACAGGTCTTAGGCTAATGCTAACTTTAGAATAAAATGTCTAAGACAGAAGACTGTAAATTTGTCACTATAGGGCTTGACTAAATCTGGATTTCTCCTGTCTCATTTTTCAAGTCAAGGAGTCCCTAATACCTTTCAGTATACTTCAGTGGAATACCTAGAAATAATCCATATCCATGACAAACAAATTAAACTAATCATTTGGTGATTGGTTTTCACTATTGGGCTTGACCAAAAAAAAATTCAAAAGCATTTATTGTTCTTTATTATGTATATCCATTTCATATTATTATGTAATTAATCCTAACAGTAGAGTAAGTTTAATTTCTAAAATGTTTGCCAGTAATGAACATGGCTATGGAAGCCTCCTACAAGTCTTTGGTCAATAGATTTCTCAATTGAAATTTAATTTACCTGATCCCGTGCAACTAATGGCATTGATCTAACTGAATCTCTCTTTATTCACAGAATCAGTCCAGTAAAAATACATCAGTATAGTCTCTTCTTCACTTAGTGTACATTGGAACTAATATCTAGGAAGAACAAATAATTTTCTATTCATTACACTTCATATTCTGGGTCTATAGCTTGAGTAGGTTAAGAAATGTCACCAATATGAATAATAAATTAATAATCAGTTAATAAAAAATCTATGTTTGTAGGGACTTTTGTCAAAAAAAAAAATTAAAGTAATCTAATAGTACAAACAGAAGCAATCAAGGTAATCAGTAGTCTCAGAAACGAACATGGCCAAGCTGACAGTAAATTCTTAGAGGACAAGAATAAGAGCCACAAAGTTACATAACTCTGAGAGTCATAAAATGATACTCAGAGGAAAAGACAAAAAAGAGCTCTAGAAAATCAAGAGCAGGAAGGCTGTAGATGTTAAGGTATGGCAGTTTTAATGCAAGAATGAATGTTGTGGTATCTTATTAGTACAACATTGTGTGTGTGTGTGTGTGCGCGTGTGTATACATACATACATATATATATATGTATATATATATATATATATATATATATAAAACCTTTGCTTTATTATTCTTCCTTATTCTCTCAGCCTCACCAGTTGTTAATATTCTTCCACACTGTTATATAGCATTGTTGTCCCTCACACTATTGTTACTACCCTGTGTACTTAACTAATTTGTGTAAATTGCTATCTGCCTAATTGTGCTTTCATAAAATTATTCATACATATTAAATAATATAGATCCTTGTTATACACAACTTTAACTTTCCTAGGTAAAAAATAGTGACTTGCCAAATCTGAGCTTATAGGTAAAATCAAGGAAAATATTGCAATTGACGAAAGAGCTAAGGGACCAAGCTCTCAGATGACTCCTACACTGATTTAGAGATGAGAGCACAGATTTTAGACAAGGTATTCTTAAATAAAGTCAATTGCAATTAGGACAGCAGTATTGTTTCAGAAATATTTACTTGGTATTCACCATGAACTAAACACAATTCTAGGCTTTGGGAATATAGCAGTGAGTTACACATACAGAATTCCTGCTCATATGGAGTTTATATTATAGTGTAGTGAGATAGTGAACTAATAAATAAGGTATAAATTTCAATAGGTTGTGAATGATACAAAGAAAATAAAATTAGGATGTTGGTGTTGACTGGTGGGATGATTCACTTCTGGGGCAGTGGAGGGGGGCGGGGACATGAGGGGGTGGTTAATATTGACTTGTCAGGAGGGGCCATCCTGAGAAACTGACAGTGGAATGAACACCTTAACAAAATGAGAGCACAGCTATGCATATTCAAATACTCTTGTCTTGAAAATCTAGTACGGTTATCTGAAGGTTAAAGCTTTCTTTGAAGGTTAAAAAAAAAAAAAATTAAGGAGGCCAGTGTGACCAGAGTAGAATGAGAAAGGTAAATAGATATAAGGTAAAATGGTGGTTTAGAAGCCTTGTAAGCCATGTTAAAGACTTGATTTTATGCTAAGTGTGGTGCAAAGTCATTGGAGATTTTAAGGAGAGGAGTGGTAATTTGGAAAATAAGAATACAGACTCAAGATTTAGAATAAAACCTGTTGTTTACTAAAGCTGTGTGGGAGAAACAATAACACAAATGAATTTGGAAGCCCACTACATCTCATTTTCTGGATGGTGTTCATGGCAAAATGTTAAAAAGAGAACTATTTTATGAAGCTTTGACTTAAAATTGAGATAAAGTTAAGCAAACTTTAATACTTATAAGAATCTGATAATGTACATTGAAAGCATTTGTTCAGGAGAGTAAATTCCTAGTCTATGAGTTATAAATTAAGACTTTATTCACTAGCAATCGACTATAACATGAATCTCAGACTATAGAGAGTATTGTTTTCTTCTTTAGTGTCACAATGTAATTTGTGCTTTATAATGATTACTGTAGATGCTCATGAAGACGGTAACAGTAGATCTAGAAGGGAAGTAAAGAGACCAGTTAAGAAGCTATTGCCACCATCAGGGATGAGAAAATAGTGTCTTGACCAGGAAGAATAAGAGCAGAGATGAGAAGTGCATAGGTTTAGGTGAAGGTCTTATAGTATCCTGATAGATTTAATATGGGGTGGGGGGTGGGATGGAATAAAACTGTAATGAAGGATAAATCCATTTGAGTTATGGGTCAAATAAGAATGTAAAGTTTCGCCTAGTGGGAAAAAGTCACCTTTGTAAGCTGTATTTTGCTGAAAAGAGAGAAAAATCCTGGAATCTTTTCTAAATGCATCCACCATAGGAAATAAGATTAGCTTGTAGCTTGGGTTAAAGGAGAAAGTTGACAAAAGAAATATAGTGAGTATATGCCATGTAACCTCGCCATTGCTCTGATACTCTTTGAAGCTGAAGCCATATCTCTCCTGGAACTGCAGAATATTACTAACTGGTCACCTGCTTTCAGATTTATCTCTTTCTATCCACATAGCAGTCAGAGTGATCTTTTTAAATGATAAACAGATGTCTAACTTCCCTGCTTAAAACTGTTCACAGGGACTTTCTGCTAAATACTGCAGATCAATCAAAAGTATTTACATGTTCTTTTTTAGAAGTTCAGTGTAAATACAGTAAAGAAATGTCTTTAATTGTATTAATCCAAAAACACAAAAAGAGAGAAGAGACAAAGTATATGAGATAATTTGGATAATAAAGAGGAGATAAATGATAAATTTATTAGGTTTAATATCTCTTTGCTTTGCTGAGTACAAATGAGGTGCCAAGATGAAGAACCCCAGAAAAGCTAAGAAATAGAGAATCTAAACACCTCTGAAGATGGAAATATAAGATAAGACTAGTAATAAGAGGATTAAGAAATTGTTATTAGAATAGCGAGGCTACTAGATTTCTCATAGCTAAGAACAACTTGTTATCTACATTAGCAGAAAATAGGATCTTTGATTTCTGAAACAGTTAAACAATAAGTATCTAGACTGATAAAAGGAGCCCCAAGACCATTGCTATGGAGCAAGCCAAGTATAAATTGGCAGAAAGTAGGAAGGATATCAAAAGCTAAAAGAATAAATTCATAAATTACTGTTTGTTTTTTTTTTTTCACTTAGGGAAGAGTTTTAGAGTTCTTTTATAGAATTATGCAATAGTGGATTATATAACAAAGAAAAAAAGAAAAAAAATCAAATCTTTAAAAAAGTTTTCCATAGAAGGATGTATAATCATATTAAAATACTTTCTCCACCTGTCAAGAAAATATCATATAGTCATAATTATATAAACATCAAATGTTAATTTAACTAAGAATTAAGATCCTGGTAAGATTATGGGAGAGAAATATGTGTGTGTGTGTGTGTGTGTGTGTGTGTGTAGAAGAGTATTAAAATTAAATCCTAATCTTGTATAGTCAGTAGATTATATATATAAATTAAATACTTTAAAATTTCAGTAGAAACATGTTACATAGAATTATGGAAGTAAATACAATTGAAATAGCTAAAACAATTAGAAGAAAATACAAAGAGGTGGAGTGGATACTGCTGTTTTTCACTCTAAGTCTTAATGAAATGTTTGGTTTTTCAAATCATGAATATTTACTGTATGATAAAAATAAAAATTGCATTTAAGACAAAGTAATCCCTGATTTTACAATGTAATTCTTATAAAAACCATCAATTTACTGTAGTTAACATACCTCTGCCAATATCTGATACTTTATCTTTTCATTTATCTATATTTTAGCTATGATATGGCTCCCTCAAACTTCCTCCTCTTCATACTTTTAGAGTATGCCCAGCTTATTTCTGCTTGGTAGGCCTTGTCCTCAAATCTCTACATGGTTAACATCTTGTTATTCTATGCTCAGTCTAAATATCATCCTTCTCAGAATGCCCCCTGAGACCAGTGACTCTGTAAGTTATTACTCTGTTTATTTTCTTCATAACACTAATATTATCTGGCTGTTGTTCTTGGTAAGGAGCCCATTTGAGGGGTCCAGATCTTGATTATAGCCAAATGAATTTGTTTCAGCATCGAACCACACTTTGTAAAATTAGAGTAGAAATTTTCAAGATAAGTTATCTTTAAATTTTCCAGAGTTCATTTGTGAGCATTTATGGAATACCCTCTGTGTTTAAGCATTAAGCTGCACTACAGGTAATTTAAAGGAACCAAAATAGTCAATGGTATAGACTAGTTCAGTTGTCAGTCTAAAAATGACGTTCAAGTTATGGAAGGTCCATTAAATCTAGCCTCAAAAGCTACAGAAATTTGAAGATATTTAAAACTCTAATTCAGAAATATATGTGTATTCTTATGTTCATTGCAGCATTATTTACAGTAGCCAAGATATGGCAGCAACTTAAGTGTCCATCAATAGACAGGCAAAGAAGTGGTACATATATACAACAGATTATTATTCAATCATGAAAAAGAACAAAATCTTACCTTTTGCGACAACATGGATAGCTCTGGAGGGTATTATATTTAGTGAAATAAGTCAAACAGAGGATCAATATTGAATCATTTCACTTAGGTGTGGAATCTAAAAAAATAAATAAATAAATGAACAAGTAAAACAGAAAAAACTCATAGAGACAAAGAATATTGTAATGATCGCCAGATGGGAGGGGGGTTGGAGGATAGGTGAAAAAGGGAAAGGGGGATAAAGTACAAACTGGTAGTTACAAATAGTCATGGGTATGTAAAGTATAACATAAATAATACAGTCAATATTGTAATAACTGTATGGAATCAGATGGATACTAGATTTATCAGAGTGATCACTCTGTAAGGTATATAAATGTCTAATTATTATATTGTACACCTGAAACTAATATAATTTTGTATGCTGAATGTAATTGAAAAATAGATTTAAAAAAATAGGTAATATTCAACCTATAAAAGAAATAATAAAAACTACAGGGTTTTGACTACTGTATTAGTTATCTATTGTTATATAACAAATTACCCCAAAACTTAGTGGCTTAAAAACAACAAACATCTATTATCTTATACTTTCTGTGGATCAGAAATTCAGGAGTTGTTTAGTTGGGTGATTGTCTCAGGGTTTCTCATGAGGTTGTAATCAAGATGTTAGCCAGGACTTCAGGTATCCAGCAGCAGCTTAATTGGAGCTGGAAAACGGGCTTCCAAGCCCATTCTTGTGACTGATGGCAATAGGTGCTCTGATCCTTGTGACATGGGCCTTTTTGTAGGATTGCTTGAGCACCTTCATACCACAGTAGGTGGCTTCCACCAGAGTGAATGAGAGAGAGAGAGAGAGAGAGAGAGAGAGAGAGAGAGAGAGAGAGAGAGAGAGAGAGCACAAAATAGAAGTTATGATGCCTTTTATGATTTACCCTTGGAAATCACACTGTTGTTTTTATCACATTCTATTTAATACAATGAAGTCACAAAACAGCCCACATTCAAGAGGAGAATTAGAAAGGAAAGGTATCAAAAAGTTTTGTAGCATATTTAAAAGTTATCACTCTAGTACCTAAATACTATAAGCAGTCATAAGGCCATGAACTAAAGGGCAGTCCTTTAGTTCTCTCTGGGAGGCAAATAGTATTTGTGGAAAACCTACTATATGTTATTATACTGGATTCTTAGTGTAGTTTGATTTAATTCTCTGACCACTTTGTAAACCGAATATTATGTTTATTTAATATAAAAACAATGGTGTTTATAGACATTAGTAACTTTCTCAAGAACATACTTCTGTGTAAGGTGAGGCCAAAACATATAATATATAGTGTTTGCTTTGCTTTGTTGTAATCACACTAGTGGCTTTTGATCCAGTTTAGTTGCAAACAGATTTTGTTTGATATATAAAATGCTTTCTAATTTGAAAAAAATTGGTTTAGGATATTTTAAAAATGGAAGACTTCACATGAAATCTAGAAATATTTTAGTAGTCTTGGAAACAATGAAGCATTTCTATATCAAAACAAGCAGCTGAGTTTGAGCCTGCCTTTTTAGGTAGATATATACTTTCAGATCATCATCTAGGTTTGCATCATAGTTCTCTCTTACCACGTTTTACCTACTTAAGTTATTTTCTAATCTTTGCATTCATTTAAATCTTATATCTCTGGCTGGCTGAACATATAGCAAATAATTAAAGAAGAAATCAAATACTAAAATTTATTAATTTATAATTTTTAAAAGGTTAAAAATGTGATATACAAATATGTAGTGAACACGTGCTAAAGAATCATTTAATTCGTTAATGAGAGTACCAGCAGAATGGCAAGTTTGGTTCAAAGAAGTATAAAAGAGACTGAAATATTTACAATCAATAAAATAAAAATATGCTGATTTAAGATTGTAAAGTTAGATGTAAAACTAGTTAATGCACTGGATAATAAACTGGTATTATTTTTACTACCTGATGGACATCATTTTCATCTCTATTGGACAAAAAATATCTGAAATTTATCAATACATAAATTAATATCTGAATTTATAGAGACTGGGACCTAATCAATATTAAATTGTAAGTTAAACAAAAGTATGTCCCCTAGAAGAATTAACTAACCCTTGAGGGGTCCTGTTAGACAATGGTCTAGAATGACATTCATTTAAAAGGATATGCAACAGTTCTTTTACATATCTTTTTCTCAGCAAGATTTTGACTTGTATTTTAAATAATTTTGTGTCATGGATCACTTAATTAAATAATACTTGAGTAGGTATATTATTTTGCTAGAGCTATCAGAACAAAATACCATAGACTGAGTAGCTTAAACAACAGAAATCCATTTTCTCACAGTTTTGAAGGCTGGAAAGCCAAGACCAAAGGGCAAGCAGAATTAGACTCCTCTGAGGCTACTCTCCTTGGTTCACAGATGCCTTTTCTTCTGTGTGCAGTATTCCTGGTGTCTTTCTCTGTATGTCCTAATCTCCTCTTTTCACAAGGACACCAATCATATTGAATTGGGGCTTACCCTAATAACTTTATTTTAATAGTCTCTTTAAAGACTTAATCTCCAAATACAGTCACATTCTGAAATACTGGGGGTTAAAACTTCAATATGTGAAAACAATTCAGTCCATGGCACTAATTATATATTTTAGCAAGTTAAAAATGTTTAAATTCTACATTCACACAACTCTAGTAATTAATTGTTTGCTTTACAACACAATGAAAATTTTGATGTAACATTTTATTAAATTATAATTTATTGTAAGATTTTGCATTTTTTTTGTTATTTTTACTTTTCCTATGAATTTTTCAATTAATTTCAGCTGAGTACACCTTTAAGTGTGTAGACATAATTAGTACTGTGTTTTAGAAACCGTTAATGCCTAGTTATATTTGTGTAATACTTTACAAGTTTCAAAATAATTTTAATAATTTTTATTATAATTTAAAATTTTACCAGTATTAATATTTAGATCATTTTATAACTATGAGCAGAAAAGTACCTTTGCTTTTGACTATTAAGAATTTCTGAGGGACCATAATAAGAACCATTTCAAAAGAACAGTAAGGGTGAAATCCCAGTGACTTTCAGTTGAACATATTTAACAAGAACATATTTAACAACAAAGTAATAAAGAACTTACTAAAATTTTAGCTTTTTTAGTAATGCAATGTCATAAAATGATTGCAGTTATCATCAGCAACTTCCTATGAACTTTGTTATATATGAGCAAAATGAAAATAAAATACTGAATCTGTTGTCTAGAAAATTCATCTATCTCCTAGAATGTTCAAATCATTTTAGCCAAATATACTTACTTGTCTGTCTGTCTGTCTGTCTGTCTCTCTCAATCAATCAATCAATCATTGGCTTGCTTACTTGAATTCTAATTGCTCCAAATCTTCCATCAATAAAATTTACATTAAAATCAGATAGAAACTACTAATATAAGAAAAGACAACAAAACCAATTCCCACAATTACTAAATGTGTGGCTAATTATTAGGTTCTTTAGTGAGACCTTATTGCTTCAAACTCGGATGGTTGTTAACAATACCTATTGTTTCAGTAGCAGAGAATCTTTCTGTAACATACAGAGTTGAAAGAAGGTGTGAATGCTGTCAAACAGCTCTTTTGTCTGAAATTACAATCACATAGGCTAAACCAACTATATGCCTAAAATGAGGGATGGGTCATTGAATGGACTCTGGCATATAATTTATCTGAATCCAATGTATTTAAAATGACATTTGAAACAATGGGTTCTGTGCTCTGCCTGATATAATAATACAAAAAGAATAAAAAACAAAACAAAGCTATATTTACAGATTTTTAGAGGCAGATAAATAGTTCGGATTTTTAAAAATCCTAGTTGCTAAACTGGTTGAAAATAATCTTCATGTGGTTTGTGAACCGTTTAGATGTTTATACTTCCATAAAGACCATGTAATTTAGAATGAACCTTTAATTGATAGCTTGAAAATGTGTATTCAGTTAATGCAATATCTACTTTCTCCTTGACCTTGTAAGGCATGATAGAAATTTCCACAAAGTTGCTACTTTCTCTATTTTGCTTTGACAATACAGCATTATAATGATAATGATGGCACATGCATCTATCTATATTAGTCTTTCTGTTGAGGGCATATCATTCACTGAAGCTGCATGCTACTAAGAGCATATTTTGAAGCATAGAGTAGGAAGAATGTTTAGGTTCAGATTGCAGAAGTAAACTTCTTACTCAATGAATCATAGATCCATATAAGGTTGAACAAGGAAGTATCAAAGAATAATTTCCATAGATAAAAACATGAGTGCCATGAAATATAGAAATGAATAGCACCAGAAATGTATGTATTTATGGCATTATTGAGAGAACCAGCCCAATGTTGCTGATCTAAGCACATTAGTGGAATTTGATATTTCTTATTTAAAAGAATGTTTAAATAAGGTTTGTTAGGTATAAAAATGGTTAATGGAATGGGTAATAAAACCAGAACTTTGTAATTATCCTTTCTAACAGATAAATATCTGTAAAATTAGCATGAATTTTACAATGCATAGGTCTAATCAAATAGAAACTATTAAAGTCAAACACATACATTCTTCTAGAGCTGCACTATCCATAGTAGCCAAAAGCTATCTACGCTTTTATAATTTAAATTTGAATTAATTAAAATTAAATATAATAAAGATTCAGTTTTCTAGTCACACTAGCCACATTTTTTAAGTTCTCACTAAACACATTTGGCTAGTGGCTACTTTATCAAACAGCATAAGTATAGAATATTTTCATCATCATAGAAAGTACTATTAAACATCTTTCAGAGAATTAATTAACTTTGAGCAGACCTGTTTTATTTTTTATAATGCCTATATATGCCTTTGAAAGAACATATCACCTCTCCTTTTGTCTTATTTTCCAGTTTTGAATACATCTTGTAAACAAAGAGATCTTACAGATTTCTTTTCACCTTCTTTGCCCCTCTTTTTTGTAACAGAAACAGCCTAAAAATAAAGATTTTCTTTAAGTTCAAAAAAATTTTTTACTCCTTTTCCTACTGAAGAGTTTAGGTATGCCATTGAACCAGTTATGCCCATTGGATTGAATGAGGTATTTGAAGCAAATGCAAACAAAACCTAGGAGAAAGATTTCATTGTTAATACCTAGATTTCATGATTTAGAAACTCTTTGTCCATTTGTCTTGATCATTCTTAGTCCATAGATGGTAAGAAGAAAAGTAGCAAAAAGTAGTCATTATTTTATAGAATAATTCACTTATTTTGTCACAAAGCTACCTATACTTTTGAAATGTCCTCTGTGACAATTTGGGCAGACTTGTGTACTTGTGTGCTTGTCAGCTTATGATACTTAATTTATAATTTAACAATTTTTTGTGTGTGTTTTTCAGATGTGCAACACATGGCGATTGACTGGCTCACCAGAAATCTCTATTTTGTGGACCATATCAGTGACCGGATCTTTGTTTGCAACTACAATGGTTCCGTATGTGTCACCCTGATTGATCTGGAGCTTCATAATCCTAAGGCAATAGCAGTAGATCCAATAGCAGGGTAAGACATTCCTTTTTGCAATATTAGATCTGAAATAATTTTTATTAAAAAGAGATGGGAGTCTGATGAGAGTTGTGGAATATAAGACTACAGGATAAGACTACAGGCGCTCTCTCTCTCTCTCTCTCTCTCTCTCTTTCTCTCTCTTTCTTGCTCTCTCTCCGTCTTTCCCTCTCTCCCTCTCTCCTTCTCTCCTTCTCTCACCCCCCTCACCCTCCCTACCTCTCTCTTCCCTCTTTCCTTTTTTTCTCCCTCCCTCCCTTCTCTTTCCCTTCTCTCTGTTACCTACCACTAGGGTGATGTGAAATCCTGTGTAACCCGAGCTGCATGGGGGTGGCAGTCACATAGTATTGTGTGGTGTCCCTAGGTTCTTCCTTGCCAAGACAGCAAAGAATTACAGGTCGGCAAGATTGATAAAAAGTTAAGATTTATTGAAAGTACATTTTAGAAGGAGATGGGCCATGCTAAGGAAGGCTGCAGCACTGTGGAATTTGGGAGGTGAACAGATAAGATGGAGTATGCCCCAAGGAAGGAGCAGGTTTTCAGCAAAGAGAGCTGTAACAACACAGAAATGAGAAAGTCTGTTTACATTTGGGCCAGTATGGGAGATCCTGGATGATCTATATGTGAGGTTACCTTGACTGACAGTGGCTGCTGTATAACCATTTGCCTACCGTCCATGTGCTTACCCAGAATTCAGTCTGTTAAAATTAGATTCTTGAACTTCCAGACATAGTCATGGTATTATAATGATGGTATAATGAAGTTGAGTTTGTGGGCAAGTTAGGGTAGTACTTTCTGTGCATGCGTTTGTGGCTGGTTTAGCCAGCAGCTTTAATGGTCTTTGTGATCTAGGATTTGAGATAATTTATAACCCTAAAAGGGAGATGTTTCTGGAAGGTTCTTAAGAAAAGTCTTCAAGGGAAATTTTTATGAGTACAGAGCCAGGCCTTTGCTCCTGTCACTAATGCCTAACTACCTAACATCTCTTTCTATTTGTCATATTCTCCGTCTGTCTCTCTATCTCTCTGTCTCTCTGTCTCTCTGTCTCTCTCATTCTCTTTCTCTCTCTTTCTCTCTCTTTCTCTCTCTCTCTCTCTCTCTCTCTCTCTCTCACACACACACACACACACACACACACACACACATATTTTTAACAACTGCATTGTAAGAAGAGAAAAAGGGTACAATATACCATGCAGAAGTTGAGAAACACCAATCCCTTAATACATCAATAATGCAGGCCTAACCTACAACACAAACAACTCATCACCTTCCCTAGAATTTCTCTGGAGTCATCAGGAAAGAGACAGAATAATTTTAGGTTAAAGAGAGGAGACTTAAGTTACTTAACAGTGGACCTTGTAGTTAGCAAACTTCAAAACAGTACTTAAAAGATATAATACTAATAGGTTTACATCCAACACAACTCTTAGTATTTATAAAAGGGGCATAATACATGTTAAAGGGTACTACTAAAACATTATGGTCACCTTGTTAGTTGAGACTTTTTTTCTCTAACTACTGATAATGTGAACAGAATATTAATGAGTTACTGAATTCTTCACCAAATTTCATTTTTGCCTTTTTTTTTTTTTGACTTTCTAAATTTACAAGTCATTTTATTGGTTAGAAAGATATTTTTGTCTGAGCTTCTTTTAGCTAGTCTCATTAACCTTCTTTAATATTTCATAGTTTATCAAAATTAGTTATAAATGTTTAAATTCCTGTCAACTTTGTTCATATGATTAGGAAATCAATACATTAAGTTTGCTTTAATTTTACAAATGCTATGGTATTATTAGAAGAGGAGGGGCAAAAAAATGTATAAAATTCTGTAAATTCAGTTCTTTCACTAATCAGTATGAGTAATACCCTCATATTAATGACATAGTGTACAACTTTAATTGGAGGAGCTGTTTTTTCAGATGTAAGTTGTAGCAAAGATTTGAAAACTGAAATTTATCCTTGTTATTGTTTTAATCCCCAGGCAGTTCAGGCTGAAATGTCTAATGGAACATATTCTAAACTGCCATAAGCCTCCATTCAGTGAATGGAGAAATATTTACTGAAGAAACAGCTGTCATCCATATGTGGACTTTTGTCACTCTTTACTTAAAGTCTGATTAAATATTAAGATGCATCATCACAATGGTTCTGATTTTGACAAGAACAGCTTGCATGTAAGAACTTTGCTAGGAAGGCTGTGTAATATAATTCTTGAATGTAGCTCTATTTGTATTTGCAGCAGATGGTTACTTGACTCAATCTAACTGCAGTGATGCTTCATGAGACATTAGTAAAAGAAGTTGTATTTAAACTGATTTGTTTGGGTTGTTGTATAAGGGTAGAAGAAAGAATTGGAAATTTACAAATGTGCTAAGAACATTCTTTTGGCATTCTGTTTAGAAATGAATTTGCTTGCTTGTTTTCCCCTGCATGTGCTAACTGGATTTCAGATTAGCCTTTAGATAGTCTTGTCTGTTGAAGTGTTAAAAGGTGAAGCTATTGTGTTTCTCTTCTCCTATCACTACTTTTATCTTTCCCCATTCTTAAAAAACAAAGATCCAGAGACCCTTTTTAAATAAAACTGACAATCTGAAATATATATGTAAATACATTCTCACTTTCTGAATAGAGATATATTTTATGCTCTCGTTTCCTATTTCTCCCTGTCATTACATGAAAGAATCATATTTTCTCATTTTTGTCAAATGAATTAGGAATAGAAACCCCTCGACATTGTTTGCATTTATTCTATCCTGGATTCCTTTGGGCCTAGTAACTGTTTAAATATATTTTTTTCATGTATCATTTATCATAGTAAGTTCTTTGAAATTTTTTGTTTCACTTGGCTCTGTCTCTAGCACAGCTTTTCAATCATAAATTGTAGAAAGCCTGTTTGTAATAAAACACTTTCAAATATATTCAACTTTTCTGTTAATATCAAAAATGTGGCTAGGATTAATGTGATGCTATCTAGGGAAGAGACAGTAGGTTTATCCTTTTACTTCAAATTTTGGACCTGCTGAAGAGTAATTTAAATATTTGTGTGACTTGCTAAAGCGGAAGCGTACCACCAATGAGATTTCTCCTACCTTTTCCTAATTTTTGGGGGTTATATATCTTAGGCTCCGTCTGGTATAACTTCAATTGGGAAACATCAGAAGGTATTAAAGTCTGACCTGACTCTTACAGCTTTACCTTAACAAGTATGGAAATAGAGGGATATTTGTCTTACCTCCTCAATGTTACATTGGAAAAAATATCATTTTCTTGTTTATATTTTAACTTCACTTTTCTCAATCCCCTATTCCCTTTTTAGCTAAGAATAATTACATTATTATCACTATGACCTCTTTCAAAATAAAAATTTTCTATTGATGTTCTCCATGGGTTGAATATAGATTACTGATTTTCTCTGGAAGCTGCATATGACGTGAAGCAGGCTCTAATCCAGATGTGACAAGAAGAGAGTACTTATAAACCTTGTTCATTCTTTTGCTTTTTGATATCTTTAGATTGACTTGTTAAATCAGCCTCTTTTTCTAGAGATGTTTCTTGAGATTTTCTTCTTTCTTTCAAATTTTAGCAATACTCTTCCAGTGGTTTCTTGAAGAAATTTTCAAACTTTTTTATAAAGTCATCAGAATTTGGAAGTAGAATAGAAATAATAGTCTAACCAACATAAAAACAAAATAATAATATTTTAAAAAGCAGTGGTTATCAGGGCTCTGCTTGTTTAATGGTTAAGAGCTTGATGCTGGAGCCACTCTTCCTGAGCTCAAATTCTGGCTCAACCATTACTGGCTATGTAAGTTGTGATGCCTTTTTGTATCTTGTTTTCTTATCTTAAAAATATGGATAATGCTTCTACTACTCTAAAGTGCTGTCGTTAGGATTAAATAAGGTCGGACACATAAAGCACTTTAATGCTTTCTGAGTTGTAGAGTATGTGAAACTCTCTTTTTCATGTTACCTCAAAAATAACTGCTAATATTTCTAATACTTATGGTATCATTAAATGAACAGTGTTGAGACCAATATCCCATTCCATTAAAGATGATTGTTTTCCTTTCCAGCACCATTCTCTTTCTACTACAAACCCTCTTACCATGGTTTACTTTATTTACACTAAAACTATTATATAGTAAAGTACTGAGAAAGAGGAGACATGAGGGAAAAAAAAGAAAGTGGTATAACTTGGGAATAAAGATGAAGTATATATAGGAGATTGGTGGAGAAAAATTCAGAGTAACTGTAGTATAGGGAAAGTATTAGAGAAAATGTTATTTTAATATTTAATTTTGTGCAGCATGTTTTTGGATTATCTTTAAGTTTCTTTCAAAAGATAAAGATGAGAATAAATTTTCTTCAGAGTTACCTTTGTCAGTTAAATTGTATTTTCGAATATGACATTGTTTTAATAATAAACCATGTAATAGCATGTAATAGCTGAGTCTAATGAGGGCTGTAACTGAGGACAGGAGTGGAACTAGATTACAATTGTGTTTCAAAGGCGTGGCACTGAACTTATTAAAATCATCACATTAAACTCGAAGCAAGAATTCATTTCAAATTATTGAAATGGTATTGAAAAAAAGATCAATTAATAAGCACGATGATTATTAGAAAGATAGCATAAAATTAAGATATATTTTAGTGGTGGTTGGAATTAAAAATTTGGGAAACGTATACTTTTTGGGGTGGGGTATCATGGATAGAAGCCAAACTCCATATAAGATGGCTAAATTGAGGGCAAGGGGAAATCTTCCATGTCATGTGAAACAGCAGAAATTAAATATTTTCAAGTATAATATATACCCTTTTTGTATGGAGGATGGACTTCTGACTTGTAGAGAATGAATGACAGTGACTGTGGGATTTATATGTGAATATATGACCTCATGTCAGGATTGAGGAGAAAGTATGTTGTCTTTGTTCTCTACAAGAACAGGCCATCTGTCAGGAGGCAGAAGAGTGAAACTTAATTCTCAGAAGTTGAATTCACAAAGGAGTGATTGACAGTATTTAATAGTTAATAAACCCTTTCCCATAATCCACCTGGATCCCCACTGTGGTGAAACTAATCATGTCTGAGATGTGAAAGATAGAATCAAAGTTAATAGCCACCAGGGATCAAGACTGACTAACAAAATTCTAGTCTGAGATGCTGCGCGCATGTGGGAAGCTAGAAAATGAAGTAGGTTTGCCTGTACTCATGAAAGGGGTTTTATAACAAGGAGATTCTTGGGATAAATTCAGGTTTCTCCCTTCTGTTAGGTGGCTCCTAGAGCCAGGCCTGGTTGGAAGTTAGAACCTGAGCTCACTATTCACTTGCAATAGGATATAAGTGAAATTATTGCAGACTTTTGGCTATAAAAACTCCTCAGACTATATTGTGGGCAAATTAAACCTATGGATTGCACCCCCACGGTTAATTACTAACTGTTGATTCCAGGGTTCAGATGGTTCTGTAGATGCTGTGGTTGTGAACATTATAAAGCCTGTAATGACATGTCCCTATGTACTCATTTTTTTCTTCATGGAAGTATCAGTCTTAGAGGGTCATATGCTCATTTACTATTCATGACTGCCCCTAATCTTTTGAAATTTATATTCACATTTTGATAATTTGCAAATCATGAGTCCTGACTAGTTAAGGAAGCACTGTCCTTTACACATACCCACAAAAATTTATATATCTATCTATAGGTAGACAGATACATAGATATACAGATAGATAATCTTCTAGCCTCCTTCTCCACTTCAATATAGTCATGTGACAGGTTACTACAATCAGATAAATCTCCCCATTGTTCAAGACGAGATATGTTTTTTTGAAGTCAATGTGAATGTAGTCTCCCTCAGAATCTTCTAAATATATTCTTTTTAAATAAATTTTACTTAATTTTTTGAATTTGTGTAATAGTTTATTTGAGCAAAGCTGACAAAATATGCTAGGGAGCAAGATCTCAAATGCTCCCAAGAATAATAGTTTTGTAGCTTATTTTATGCCTTTGAAATTAAGGAGGGACTGTATGGAACATTACATAAGGATGGGAGAAAGCAAGATAGGGATTGAGTTACAGGATAGTTAAGAAGATTATGTGCTCTCTGGTGTGATTACTGCTTATTTCAAGGGTGTTTAACCTAGATGCACAGAAACAATAGAAAGGTCTTACTTAAGGCAAATATAAATCTTTTACTACAAAGTAATATGTCTGGGGCACGACTACCCACCAGGACCTGCCTAGGAAGAATGTACAAACAAATTACCCTGTGAGGCTGCTTTTCACAGATCAGTCCCCCCACTTTTTTTCCCACAGCCTCCCTTTCCAAAGGATGCCTTGATGACTAACCTTTCAATTGAATAGCGTTATATCTAGCAAATCTCACTTTAAAAGTCATTTTCTTGACCATTGGGAGTGGGACAGTACCATAACAATAGGGTCTGAGCTGAAATGAAAGTTTTCCCAGAAAGTAAAGGTCAGATGGAAAGCAATTTCCTTTCATTGCAAAACAAATGAACAAAGAAACAAACAAAAAAACGCACACTCTGTATCATTTCTATCCTGTAAACTATCATGATCCAAGTTTTACCTTCTGTTGTATTATTCTGTGTTTGATATCTATTGTAACATTTACATAAGCCATGAAATGATTATTAACAGTTATCTCACACATGTCCAGTAATTGTAAACAGCTGGACTACACAGAAAAGCCCAAAGAACAAGTATAATTATTATGACTAGTAACATTCATAGACAGGTAAAGACAATCAAATAAAATGGATTCTGAATTCACTGTCACTCTATAGGTAAACAGGCCTTGTCGATGTCTTAGGATAGCTGTCTACCTTTGGTGTCAGCTTCTTGTCCTTGAGGAGGCTTTGATGTCCTTAGACAGGGGTAGATGTCCATTTATGGTTAAACTCCTGCTAATGTCTCTTCCAATGAGATTGGAGAGTGTCTTTTATTTCAGGTCCTTTCCAATAAACAAAATCTCCAGGTGGGAGTCAGTGATGTTTAAAGTCTTTGTCTCCTGGATGTGAAAGAAAGTGATTACCAACTTCACATTTTTTTAAAGGGACTCTATCAAATCTTGGCAATAGTGGCAATAGTAAGCTGTCTCTTTTCAATAATGTCAGCTTATAAATTCTACAATCTAAGTCCAACTTAAATGCACTGTGATACACAAAGGAATGCAAAAAAAGAAAAATAAGGAGCCAAAGAACAGGAAAGGATCAAGAGGTTGTCTTGGGTTTCCCATAGTTCCAATAATTCATTTAATTTGCAAGCATTACTTATGCTTACAATATACCCTAGAAGTTTTTCATTATTTATTTTACAATGTTTCTCATGCATTTTCACATTAAAAAAATATATATTTTGAGGTGTTCTGAGGGCCCTCCTGAGACACTGCAAAGTTATTCCTATATATAATGAGATTTTAAACCTTAAAACAACCTTATTTTCGAATAAAAACTAAGAAGTTAGCAATTAGCATTCTTTAGCTTGGACATTTTATAACTTCTAGAAACATTTTTCATAGACATTAAAGTCAATTATTAACATGAACTTATTTTTATAAAATGAAGGTGAAATAAGGACATATATGTGTTACTTAGACCAATAAACATGAGCTAGCTTTTATTTGCTAAGGATTAATCTTAGGTCATGTGAAATTGAAAAGCATTTGAGTTAGTTTATATATTACTGAGAATTTTAGAATACCTAATCCTTACAAGCATTTACCTTTAAATTATTTTAAATAATATCATCCAAAGGTTGAATCTTATCTCACATTTACAACATACATATATAGATACACATAGACAGACACGAACAGAGATCATTTAGCTGTGAGAAAACCTCACTAGTTTGTAAAAGAAAAATTGGACCTAAATTTTGCCCTGGTGGCATTTAAAGTTTATATTTGTGCTTGATAATTTCAAGTGACCTTTCCTCTCAAAATAAGGACAGCTATTTTTAATACCTCAAAGATTATGTTGACACCCAAATGATATCACTAGTTGACCTATTTATCTAAATCCTTTTTTAAAAAAACTTTGAGAGGCCAGTTAAATAAGTTTTTTATTTATTCTGCTGAATTTTATAGCTGGCTTTTTCTAATTGTGCATGTAAAAAATGTGTTGGAGTGGTTTATGTTCCATTCAGCCTTTACTAGGAACTTAACACACATTGGTTCAACTGCTACTTTGTTATTAATTTATATCACTCAAAAAGTCAAAATAATGCAAAATATTGTATTTCTCTATTTGCTATCTACTTTTCTCTCTTTTTCACTCTATAATTTTTCAATATTTGCTAAGTTTATCTCTAAATTACTAAGTTCACAATTTTATTTCTGGAATTACATTTAATGTCTTCTCAACCTTCTAACTACTTGTTATAAAAGAAATTTCTTTTCTGAATTCTCACTCTGATTAATTTTGTCCATTCAGGTAAAATAACGGGAGTGGGGGAGTGGGGGGGGGGGGCTGTGTATAGCTTATTATGAAGGAATTTAGTATTTTAGTTAAAAATCTAGATTTAGGACAATCCCTCAGTTGGTTATATTATAGTGGCTCAGTACTATCATTAAAAAATGTAGATTTCTTCTACATCTTCGTTTTGTGATGTTAATTTTAATGTATGCTTTTCAGGCTAATTCCTCTGTGTGCATAAAATAGATACGGAAGTTCCAGAGATCCTGTGTAGAAATATGATATAAAAAGCATTGTGTTTCTTCCTTGGGTGTAAAAGAATTCACAAAGCAGGCACTTTCTCATGTCATGTTTTCTTGGTCCAAACTTGGGTACATGCCAACCACAGACAACTTTTATCATTGGCATACGACGAGTCAAACAACATGAGAATGAAATCAAGCTAATATGAAAGAAAGAAAAGTGGGTTATGAACTATCATCATCTACTATAACCACTGTTGTAAAATAGTCCTTTCCCATATGCAGCCACTGGTATCTAAGTGGTCTCTTTTTGTTTAACTAATACTGTTTGGAATATGGACACATATTTTGTTGCTATTCTTCATCCTCTCTTCTAGGACATTTTCATTTTCTTTAAGCCAAAATCATTAAAATTCATACTAAGGAATATTCTTATTTCTTTTCAAGAAAAATAGCAGATTGTTTGTTTGATTTCTGTAACATTTTCTGCAATACTAAGAAGTTAGGGTAGAGCCCTCTGGATAACACTGCTAGTATCATTTTTTTATTATTATTACTATCTTTAAAGACATAGTTTAAGAAACTGACAAGGGCTTTTATTTCATCACATTATCCAACACTTGGGGAAGCTATATGAATATTTCTAAGCCACTGGGATAATATTAGGTAAATTATTGTTTCACTTGTAAAATGATTCTCAAGTGACATGAAAGCTTTCTCGCTCTCTCCCAGAAAATAGTTTATATACTAGGAGAATCTATATATACTTTGTTATTAGAAAAAAATATATTTTCCATAAGTTTAAAATTATTTCTATTTTTTCATATAGAGTTTTATAAGAACAGAAAGTAGATATAAGCTAGTGGTGCTGCTTTTGAAAATATAAGGATGAATTTCCTGTTTACAGAGTTGTGACCAGGCATCAGGATAATGGTATTATCTATTCTTTCATGAAGCTTAGAGTATAACAAAGTTATGCATTGAATGTCAAATACTAAGATCAGAAGAGGTCGTTATCATAGTTTACAAAAAAAAAAAAATATGAACAAGATACTAAGTAGTAATTTCTTTGAAATTTTTGCAGTAAATAATGGATCAGGCACAAAATGTTATTTTCAAAAACTGAGAGAACTGGGTTTGTAAATACCACAAAGAAAAACACAAAAAAATAAAAACAATAAAACAAGTACTTAACATCATTTCTCTTTTCCATTATCACTCTTTCATACATAACATAAATTTAGAATTTTACTGTAGGCCATATAATCACACACAACCAAAAACAAATAAAAAAGCCCAAGAAGTAAAAAATAATAATTATCTATTTATGCTGATTTATGTTTCACTCTGTTTCATTGATATTGAAACAAAATTGATATTTTCTCTTTAGTCAGATTTTAAATGGTTTGAATTGGGAGAATGGTTTACCCTGGCTTTAGGGTCAAGGTGAATGTTTTCCGATATCAAGTGACTTTTACTCAAGGTGTTTTTTTTGTTTTTGTTTTTGTTTTGTTTTTAAATCATTCAAAGAGAAAAGGCAAATATTTAGGGTAGTTAGTCTTCTTTCACTTTTGTTGAGATTTAACTCAAAGTAGGTTAAAGTCTTAAATATAAGACACTAATCATGGAAACCCTAGAAGAAAACAAGAATAATACTCCTTGACATTGGTCTTGATAATGAATTATTGGACAGGGTACTCAAAGCACAAACAAATAATAAATATATAAACAAACAAGTGAGACTACATGAAATTAGAAAAGTTTCTCACAGCAAAAGAAAACATTAACATAGTGAAAAGACAACCTACAAAATGAAAAAAAATGCAAATCATATATCTAATAAGGGGTTAATATCCAACATATATAAAGAAGTCATATAACTCAATAGCAAACACAAATAAGTAAACAAGCAAATACCCAATTTAAAAATGGGCAAAGAACATGAATAGACATTTCTCCAAAGATGATATACCAAAGGTCAACAGGTATATGAAAAGATGTTCGACATCACCAGTCATTAGAATAGCAATCATCAAAAAAAAAGACAAGAGATAACACAGGATGATGTGAATGTGGTGAAAGGAGAAAGTGAACCCTAGTGCACTGTTGATAGGATTGTAAATCGGTGCAGCCACTGTAAAAAATTGTATCAAAGTTCTTTAAAAACTTAAAAATAAAACTATGGTATAATTCCATTTCAAGTAATATAGCCAAAGAAAATGAAAATACTAACTAAAAAAGATGTCTGTACCCCCATACAAACAGCGGCATTATTTACAATAACGAAGACATGGAAACAGTCAAAGTATTCATTGCTGATTGAATAGATAAAGAATTTATTGTACATTTATACACAATGAAATGTTACTCATCCATAAAAATTGTGAAAATCTTACCCGCCCCCCCCAAAAAAAAACTGATAGAAGTCAGATTTGTAGTTACCAGTGTCAAAGGGTAGGAAGAAGGGTAATTGGAAGAAGATGGTTAAAACTTACAAACTTATAATTATAAAAAAATAAGTACTAGGAATATAATGTACAACATAATTATTATAGCTACACTGCTGTATGATATATAGGCAAGTTTTTAAGAGAGTTAATCCCAAAAGTTCTCATCATAAAGGAAATATTTTTACTTAATTTTTTCTTTTTTTTCTTTTTATGGCATGAGAAGATTAATGTTAGCTGAACCTATTGTAGATACTCATTTCACAATTTATGTAAATTAAAACCTTATGTTGTATGTCTTGAACTTATAGAGTGATGTACGTTAGTTATTTCTCAATGAAACTGGAAAAATGTGGACTATAAAAAATTGTGCTTAGGTGAATATTTAAGTGCAGTTAAAATGTCCCCCAGTGACATCTGAAAATAATTTAATACACTTTGATAAAAACAACACGAACAAATTTAATCGTCGTTCTTCATAATTATTAAATATTGTTGTGATAATATCATCAACATCCAAATTATTGAGTAAATCTCGATATTGACTTCCTAAATCTGGTTTAGTTTGGCATAAAATGAAGTTTAAATGCAACATAAGAAATAAAAAACGTTCCTGATTTTTGGAAGCCTTCAATCTAGGTCTCAAAATAGAATTTGGAATTGAGAATTTAATTAATTTGAAGTTATAATAATTAATTCATATTATAAGTTAAATCTGGGGCCTATTAAAAATTTGAAACTCTATAATGATCAAAACCTCTAAATTGATAAGATCACTAATTCATTTTTTTAAGAAAGCAAAAATATCCTGTTTTATTTTATATTATTTATTATATTTTTAGTATAATTTGGCAAAGTTATTTCAATGTATACACACAATTTAATGACTTATAATGAAAATGACTGCATTAGACAAATGTAATTTTCACAAGGTACACACTAAAGTTTGAATGAATATCAATAGAATAATCTCCTTATAAAAACTATATTTATTAGAATAATGTTACTTTTAGAAACTCCAAAATTGTGACGTAATAGTAAAATTATATATTTCACACTCATATATGAATCTGATGAGAATGTTATAGATTGGTGGACAGCTTCTTCTATGTGATTATTCTGGGATCAATGTTCCTTCCATTTTTGTGGTTCTAGAATCTCATAGGGCCTTGGAATATTCTGTTCTCTATAAACAGAAAAGGAAACACGTTGAAGATATATAGACACAGTTGGATGCAAGGAGATCAGGGAAATGTAACACTGACTAGGCAGTTGCTTGCCCATGACAATACCATATTATGGAAGTATGAATATGCATTTTCAAAGAATACTTTGACATTTCTGCTACAATCTTATCTTCTGGCTACCAGATAACCCAAATGTACCCTCCTTGCCATAAACAGAATATACTATATTTAGGTCAAAGTAGAGGATCTCAGGTGATTTGTAGTTCTATCATGTCCTTTTGTGCTTTTTTGTACAGCAAACTATGAACCAAAAGACAAGATATCTGTACCCACTGTCCTTTCCATATCCTATATAAGTTGATAGACCAGTGATAGAAAAACAAAAAATTCTTACCTAGAAAATAGAAGACTGGAGAGACATACAGTAGTCATGATACAGAGTAATAATAAAATCCTTCTAGGCAAGTAAAATGAACTTCTCCCCTGGTGGTTTGTGAGTCCCTTGTCTAAACAGATGCTTGTTTTTTGCAATTTTTCCCTTTGTCCATTATTCTCCTTTACCTATGCTTCTACCAGCAAGTTCTGTTATTCTGTTGTGTTCAATACTGCATCTGAAGTTGCCAATAGGGAAAATACTCCTCCTGGCGGTTCTATATATTACAGACTGTTTCTTGTTTCTTTTAAGTTGTTTTAAGGTTTAAAGTGACAAAAGATTTTGTAAGCTCAGTTCATGAATTTTGCAGTTAGAAATACCCTTGAAAATTAGTAAAATTTTATATATTTTTTACTTCTCATTACTTTTGTATAAAATTAATCAAAGTTATACTTTAGAAATAATTATCGAACCCCATTTATTTCTTTTCACATAATCTCTTGGTTTTCTCTCTTACCCCATTGAATACACTTTGAGACCTGAAAACAGTGCTTTAGTGGGAAGCAAACAATTTTGTATAAAGGCTAAATTCCTCTGTTTAAGCAAGAAATCTTAATTGGCTTTTGTTGCTCAAAGACATTTTCAATATTTTTCTTACTATTCAAGAGAAGCAATTGGCGTTTCCAAACCTAGGAGGCCCAGTTGTGGACTTGTTCTATTCCCTTTTACTGTTTTGCTGTCAACCAACCAATTCTAACCTACATTAACTTTAAAAAAAAAAAAAAATTGTAATACCTTGCCAAAGTAAGCATAGAGTAATTAACACAACTCCTAATATTACTAATATTATACTTTTAAACTTATTTCCTTAAATCCATAGGCTCAGTAAACACTTGATTTTTCTTTCAACATATTTTCAAGATATTACAACTGACATTTTTATCAAATACTTTTAACAGTGAATAATTGCAATCATGAACAATACTTACCCTGGTGCTACCACCTTACCATTAATCCAACATTATATATTTTAGGTTTTATTAAAGTAGTTATGTACTTATGCTACTAACTTCCAAATTTGTTATAGTAATACTTACTGACATATATTTCAGTGGATAGTACAGTAGAATTTTGTTTGTTTGTTTTTGTTACAATGCAGTGCATATGTTCCTAGTTACCAGGCAACTTTTCTTCATGTAAAAAGCTGGAGGCTCCTTTCATCTTTCATTCTTTATCCTTTGAGGCCTCAGAATCCTCTGATTTTTGACCAAAGAAAAGAAAGGCACACCTGCTTTTTAAAAAAAAAATCAGCTCAGCAGTGACATACATCATTTTGCTTACATTCCAGTAGTGTCATCTAGTCATTTGGTCACATATGGAGACAAGGGAGCTAGAAATTATGGTTTCTATTTGGGAAGTTGTCAACCACTACACATTTTGAAAAAGAACAGGCATAAGTATCTGGTTGACAGATGACTATTTTTCCACTGTAATCACTATCTGATGCATTATTTTTTGACTTTTGGTTCTTAACAAATTAAAAGTAGAACAGATTAGCATGTCAAAGCTTTTGTTTCAAAAAAATACTTTGAGTTGGGTGGGTGCATCTTTTTCCAAAGTTTTTTATACTCCCCTAAATGCTTAGAATTTGGGTTTATCATTTTATTTTAAATCAATCATTCTTATTAAATTCATATTTCCTGTTGAGACATTCATGAGTCCAAGTCATCTATTAAAAGTTTTCCTGGCAAATATGTAATCAGATAAATAAGTAGATTATACCCTGACAAATGACTGAAATAACAGACATCTCCACAGTGAGAAAATTTCTTTAAATAGCTTGTTCCAGATTCTTAGAACTTAAATACCCTCTTTTTTGAAAGGTCTAGAAAAACCATGAGAAAATTTTATTTTCAATTCTTTTTAGTCATCAAAATGATAATTTTTCTTAAGCTCTCATTACTACTCATAGAAGGTCTTGTTTTCCAGACTGGGTGTCTTGGATTTTATTTAATACACACTAGGTTATTTTTGTTTGTTTGTTTGTTAAAGCATTCTCTGAATAAATATAATATTTTCAGATTTCAGTCTAATAGTGAATGACAGAATGGATTATTGGCGAAGGTAACACTAGAGGTAGAAGAAAAAGAGAAGACAGTTGAAATAGTGTCATAATGGTATGTTTTAAAATACTTTCGAACTAACAAAAATCCTAACTTCAACTGTCTTAAATAATAAGAATTTACATTCTCACTTAAGATGAAGGCCAGAGAAGAGTGAGGTTGGTTGGATCCAGGCTTGGTTGACTCGATGCCTCATTGGCATCATCATAGAGTCATAGCCCTTGTATATCTCTACATTGCCACTCGCAGCTACATCCTGTCCTTTTCCCATGGTCATAAAGGGCTGCAAACAGCAACTCAGGAAAATCGCTTACTAGTCTCATGGAGCAGAAAAAGAAAGAAACCTGGCCTCTAAATATGGAATCTAAACTCATTACTTCAGAATGACTGGGTTTAATAAGGTTGCTTTCTTATACCTGGAGCAATATCAGTCACTGGGAGAATACCATGTGCTATTTAGATTTGTATTAATCAGAGTCCACACCTAGATCTGGAAGTGTGTTCAGTTTTCCTAAGTCACATGGGCTTTGGTGGTGGTAGGGGTATGAGGAATGATGGCTATCTGAACACACTGAAGTTTCTGTTAAGAAAGAAAAAAAAAAAAACCTGGAAAAAGCAAAGCAGATCATTTCAGTCACAATGGAAGAGAGAAGTATGAATTCAAGATCATGGTAATATTTGCTGGGGAATGTAAACTACTTGAGAACAAAATTATATTATTTCTGATGGATATTTTGAGGTTCTTTATCAAAGACATGAAAATACTAGATAAAGATGGTAATGGATGTGATTGATGATGATGATGATGATGATGATGATGATGACGACGACGTCGACAACAACAACAAACAGCAGTGAAACTTCAGTAACACCAGTGAAGGTGAGGCTTGCCACAAAGAGGCAATTATTGAAACTGTGAGGTTACTAGTCACATACGTTTTTTAATCTTGAAGCATGCTAAATTTAAAGAGCAACTTCTAATTTATTCCATAGAGACATATACTTTAGGGGATCTTTAGTGATTTCCCAATAAATAAGACAGACATAAGTTTAGACGATTAATTAGACTAAGAAAATTCCTACTTAGAAAATCAAACTTGCTACTGGAAATGCTACCTTTTTTAGATAGATCCTCTTACTCTTTAAATCTGCATGTGTTCCTATTATTCAAAGACAATATCTGAGTAGGATAAGAAGACTGATAATATATAAATTTGAGGTTGCTTAATAAAGAAAAAATATTAACCCATGCCTAGTCTTTTAAGAATTACATTTTCATAGAGTTATTACATATATCAAGTTTCACTTATCAGATAACTTAATCTTGCATGATTTAAAGAATAATTTAACTATATATATATATATTTTAAATTAATTATATTAAAAAATAATAGTGACAATTAATAGCTCATGAAACTTCTTTATTTTGTAATGATTAAAATTCAGATCCCATTTTTTTATGTGAAATAGGAATATTTATTTTAGTCAGTTAAATTATAATTAAATTTAAAAGATCAGTGTCCCTGCTCTAAATACCTATAATTAATAGTATTTTTTAAAAAAAATTTGTATGTGATCTGTGGCATTTTCCCAGGAAGTAGTCTTAATAAATTATTTAGATTGGAAAGGACATTTTATTATATATTTGCCATAATATTCTTATGGTTCATATTATAAAAGCATATGTAATCCAGCTGGAAAATTAAAACACAATACTTTATGGAGCATTCTCCTCTGCTCCCTTGTCTTGATTAAATTGATGTTCAATGTATCACATGTTGCTCATAGTGAGATCATCTGTGCACTGTGAACTTCTTCATTATGGAGGTGATTTTATTGAACATGTTCTAATCTCAAGTATCCCAGAACCTTAAGTCACTCTCATTGGTTACCTAAAGATTAGACTACTTTACACTTGCATATGGAGAAGTAGAGTCAATTAACTAGTTTTGCACTATCTATGTTGTTTTCCTTATACTTCATGCTATTTCAGAATGTGAATTTAAAATTCTGATAGGTCCCATTTTCTTTGAAAGCCACACACAGAGAAAGAAAGAGGTTAATATCAACAAAAATGTTACTGAAGGTTTACTTCGATCTAGTCATTGTTCTAAGCACTTTCTTTTCAGTGATCAATTTAATCTTCACAGTAACTTATGAGGTACTTGGTACTATTATCTTCTTTTACAGATAAGGTTTAGAGAGGTAAATTACCTGACCACCATCAAAGAGCCAGTTAAGTGTTTAAGTCAGGATTCCAACTTAAGCAATGTCACCCCACACACAAACTGTACTCTTATCCACCACATTATACCCACAGGGACTCATCTTTTAGCAGGGGAATTTTAAGATGACATAGGCGGGAATTTGTGGTGTTCCAGCATCGCCTAAAATACTAGGTACTCAGCCCTGAGGAAAATGGCACTTGAGAATATGCAATTTGCAAATTTTTTACCTTAATGTGGGGAACCTGTAGATTTGCATAGGTATCGACTCCGTGAAGATGAATAAAAATGATGCAGAATTTGTTGCTGAAAATTTAAAGGAAGAAACTACATGACATTTTGGAAAAGCTGGGGCTGGGGATTATGGAGAGATAAATAGATGTAATACAGATAATTTTTAGGGCAATGAAACTATTCTGTGTGATACTGTAATGGTGAGTAGATGTCATTATGCATTTGCCAAAAGCTCATGTAATTAATCATACAACACAGAGTGGAACCCTAATATTGACTATGTACTTTAGTTAATCATAATATATCCATATTAGTTCATTAATTATAAAATGTATAAAACACTAATGCAAGATGTTGATAATAGGGGAAGCTGTGAGTAAGGAAGAAGAGGGGTATATGGAGACTCTATATCTGCTCTATTTTCTATAAATCTAATGCTCTGAAAATAAAGTTTATTCCTTTGTTTTTAAAGGAAAAGATAAAAATCTCTGTTTTGAGTGATCATATAACTGTAATTGAGGATCAATCAGGAAACATGATTAACTTTAGAAAAATTGTATCTTTTCTGCTTTAGTGCTGACATCCAAGATTTCTACATTCTCACTCATTTACAGTCAAATTCTAAAAATACTTTTCTTTTATATTTTCTATATACCACTAAATTATGAATTCTGAGTGAGACCGAGCCTCCTTCGTTCCTCAGCTACTCCCTAAATAGAAACAAAACACCTTTAGAAAGCATCATTAACTCTTACAAAGCCAGGGGTACAAACAAAAGAGTCTTTGAGTGGTTTCCCTATAACTTACAAGGATGAAAGAAAGAAATCTCCCCCAGCATCTCTTGCTGTGATTATAATGATGGGGCTCTATTTTCTCACACAGAGTCAGCCCTTGTTAATATGCTGGCATTTGAGAGGAGTATTTACTTTCAGTTTTAAACATAAAATAGCTTGTACTGACTGAGAAAAAAGGAGGTGGTTAAATACTAACTTTTTTTTTTTTTTTCATGGAGTGGGAAGTAATTTTTCCTGTGCTTTTCTCGCTATTCAAGTCAGAGTTTGAGAAGGAAATGGCTTTAGAAACTGAGAGAGCCAATGGCTCCCTAACTGTGCTTTCTCCATACATGTAAAACTCAACCTGAAACTAGCTGACAACATGAGTAATGTGAACAAAATCAGATGGTTATTAGAAAAAGCAGAATAAGGAGTCACATTTTAGTCATAAGTAAGGACTAGCTGAGGTCCACACAGGAGAAATTCTTCTTTTGGTGTCATTTTCTAGGGTTTGTGGCTTGGTTGCCCCTTTAAGTACCGCTTCTTATTCAGAAATGACTTATGTGAGTTATATGACCCTCATTATCATATTTACAATTTCGGGATTTGGGGACCCATTTGATCTTCATACCTCCTTATAAAAAAAAAAAAGGAGATTTTTTAAAAAGTAGCACAATTTTTGAAGAGATCTAAACCCACACCATGGAATAGGTATTGCTATATACTGTTTAATAAGAAGAGGAGTATGTAGACTTATTCACAAGTGGTATATAGGTACTCTAAAATTAGCAGTTTATGTAATTGGAAACCAAAAACTCATAATGAATATAATATTAATAATATCTTCAGCCAGTTTAGCAACAGTTTTTCTGTTTGGATTGTAATTTTTGGGGACGAGGGGATATATTTTTCAGTGCCAACCTGTCCCCAAATTCTGTCTCCATTTCCACATTCAAATATGGTCAATGCTGGACTTGCTGCTTCCTATTATCAATTTTGATACATTAAGTGATGAAATCTCAAACTTTTGTCCTTAGAAAGAACGGATCCTCTTCCTTACTATGTAATAACTATAATTCTGTTGCTATCAGCCTTGTAATTTCCATTTAGCACGTTACTGTGCTGTGCAATGAAGGATTAATGATAGTGCAATTCTTCTCAAATACTTTAATGATTTTTGCTGTCCTGGAAAACTTTGCAGTATAAGCCATTGGTGAGGTTTTCAGAAATCTCTAGTGATTTTAACAGGTGAACAAACCCTAAAATGTCAAGATTAATCATCAGAATTTTTCCTATTCTTTGTTTATATATCCTTCATATTTTCCGACCAACTTTGCCCTACTCAGGACATTTATAACAAAATGTCCTTGAATACTGTACCTGTTATGATTACTACTAAATTTTGTTTACCTGCTATGCTTGTTATCACCCATTTACTTTTATTACTAATTTAGTCATCACAATAACCTATGCAATATGCATTATTTATTATACTCATTATAAAAATTAGGAAAATAAAGTGGGCAGAAATAAAACTCTTATGTCATAGTTACCAAGTAACGAAGTCATAATTTGAACACAGAAAACCTTGCAGTAGAATCCCTTATTATAAAATTTTGAACAAAAGCTATTTAATTAAATGAAGAACATACACATAAAAGTTTCTATTTTGTAACAAAACATTATCATTTTTATAATTATTACTGTTAGTTATTGTAATTATTTTCTTTTATGACCTTTTCTATTTTGACAGTCTGAACTGCAAAATTTTGTCTATAATTCAAGGTTTTGAATTTCAATAGCAATTATAATTGTTTAAAAGTTCACTGTGTTGTGCAGTACACTTCACAACTCTGAATAACTAATTTTTTTCCGAAATATGGCTATAATAGAAACAAACCACTGCTTTACTTTCTAACAGATGGAAAACAATCTTGTTTTAATGCACATCATTTCAAATTGTTACAAGCTGTCAGATAACTTCTGGTAAAAAGAATGCTGAATCACGCATTTATTTTTAGAGACAATTTTTGAGATATAGGCTAGCCTACCCACATGAGAGTATGCCATATCACTTGACTCTATAGATAAAAATACTGAAATATCTGTCATTTTTCATTTTAGATTTTTGCTTTAGACTTCTTACTATGCATCCTAATTCCCATCACATTTCTCTTAGCAACTTTTTTTGTCTTAAAACCATTATTCCTTTTATTTAATAGCTATGCCCTAGTTTTCATTTCTATTTTTTGTCGAGAATATCTAGAACCTTTTAGTTATAAATAGTTTCATAATAGTTATAAGCATGTGTTCTAGAACTCAACAAACCTAGATTTGAATCTCAACATACCCATTTGTTGACTGCATGGAAAATATTTTAATCACCAAACTTCAGTATTTTTTAAAATTTCATAATACTTCTATCAAATATTATTATAAGAATAAAATAAGTTAATGCTTCTAAAGTGACCATAATTTATCATGCATATTATTAATTTTAGTCATCTAATATAAGACATCAAATAGATGATGATTAAAAACCCTGACAAAAACAGATTTTAAGAAGTGAGAGAGCTGAGTTAACACCTTCATGTCCATATTGGTTATATATAGCTAGTGGCTTGTCTGATGAGGCGATACCTATCTTGTATTGTTTAATAAGTATTTCAATACCACTACTTGAAAGAAGAACGTAAAAAGAAAGTTATTGTTTATTATGTGTTACAATTAGGTACTTTTACTGGTTAATTTGGTTAATTCATGTAAATATAATATGAATTAGAGCTAGATTTGTGTAAAATTAAAAAAACGCTAAGTGCTTATTTAACACATGCAAAACCTAAAAATGGAACAATGCAAAGAATATTACCATGAATTCTGAGCAAGGATGACATTTTTGTGAAGCATTTCATAGATTGCACAGTTTTAGAGAAATTATGTATTATATGTTTTTTTTGTGTTGTAAAATAATAATAAATTGGGATTCTGGGTGAAAGGTTATAGAAGTTCTTTTTATTATTCTTATAACTTTTTATAAGTCTCAAGTTATTTATTTATTTTTTAAATTAGTATTCTGAGGGAAAAAAAGTAAAAATAAAGTGTCAACCAGGCTTTAAAGTAATGTGTTTCAACTAGATCTGGACAAGCATCTATAGGTGCTTTCAAAGTATAGAGGCTTCATGTTTTATGGATGTTACATTTTAATTTTTGGATTTGCTAATACTACTCTATACTAAAATAGTATATTTTCCTAAAATAGTGTTTTAAAAAGCTGTTAAAAATCCATATGAGTTTAATTGGTACATCTTATAAAACAAATTATTAAGAATGCTATTTATTCTTTACTTTGATGCAATCAATGAATATTTGCATACATTGATCTTTTCATAAACACAAATTATGATAAGTGCTATGAGAATATAAACACAAATTATGATAAGTGCTATGAGAATATAAACAACACATTATTGTCAAGACTGACAGAGAGTATATTATTTAAGTTATTTGGTCAGTGAAAGTTTAACTGAAAAGATTACATTTAAGATGTTATCGGGAAGATAAGACAAAGTTGTGAAAAGGAAAGTGAGAATGCAGGTAGGGAAAAGGAGGAATATTGTAGAGGGAGAGCAAGCCTATTGCCTTGAGGAGAATAAAGAAGGGCATTTTTGAGCAACTTGGGAAAAAAAGCACCATGGCTGGAGTCCAATAAACTGAGAGAAGAGTGATTCAAAATGAATGTGGGGAGAAAGCCTGGGGCTGTATCATGTAGAACCTTATAAACCAGGTTGGTAAATTTTAAGCTGAGGAGTCAATTGGCCAGAATTATAATCTAGAAAGCTGTGTTATTGTAAAATATTGTGTGTGTGTCTGTGTGTGTCTGTACGTGTCTGTGTAGGGGATAAATGGGAATTGAAAGATAAGTAAATTTAGAGCTTATTTCAATAGTTTAGGATAAGTAATGGTTGTTTGAACTAAAGTAGTACCTATATAGATGGAGAAAACGTTCCATTTAAAAAACTTTGTGAACATTTTGTGTGAAAGAGATTTACTTTATTAGAAATAGCTATATAACTTAAGACTTCAACCAAAAATGCATTTAAAAAAATATTAGAAGATTGTTATATTGATCATTGAGTTAACTAAGACTTCTAACTAAAAAAACGATTTTATTTTTAAGTGAGTGAGAATTTAATCATGCTTATTTATATAATCACAAATTATATGGGGCTTTTAATTTCTTATTTTCCCTTATAAACTCATTTAAATGGAGATAACTTACAGAAAGTATGATATTGCCCCTATTTTCTTAATGTTTTAATTATACTTAAAATAATTAATAATTTTACATTGTATTAGAGGATAATGATGCACTTCCTAAATGAATAGAATACTAATAAGTGTATAATTGATTTGTAAATTATGAATATCATGAGCCTGTAATTGATAAATATATATCTAATAGACAAAATTTGTCAGTTAATATTTTTTGTAATCATGATATTCTATAGGGATTTGTTACCTTTCATTTCATACTTTTAAAAAATATGGGTATTTAATCAATGTTATTAATATTTTACCAAAAAATAGACAAAGAAAAATGAGAGTTGGTGATGTGGAGGTACAAATAGTATTTTGGAGAGAGACCAGGCTTAAGTCAAAAGTCTTTGTTTCCAGGTCTGGATTGGGTAACCTTGGTTAATTCATGGCTGATGATTTCTAAGTTTCTTTTCAGCTCCCAAAGTTTGTGATTTTTTTTCTGAAATGTACCAGAGATTAGAACTCCTTGGTTTTTATCTAGATTCTTTTGTTTATTCCACATTCTTGATGCACAATGACTTAAAAAATCAGATTTTAAAAACTAATGATGATATTTCATTGTATATCATTGTTATTTGAGTTTATTGGGAAGAGTGGTTTCTTGGAAAGAATGGAAAGATCAAATTAAGTGTGGTAAACTAGAAGTTGGAGTGCAATGATTGAAAAGCCGAGCCATTGAGATGATGGGTGAAATCAAAATTAGAAAATCATAGTAACTACTTTTAGTAGTTGAATAGGAAAACATTATAAAAGTAATCAGCAAAGGAATTCTGGACCAGCTGCTCCTGTATTTCTAATTGTCTTATTCCTTCTTAGAGTGACTCTATATCCTCCAAATGCCAAAGTTTATTTTCTTCCTAATGAGGCTATGGGGGATTAAATGCTGCTTCCCAAACCTAGATTTCAGCAAATTCTGTTTGTTACTATTACAGAAAGAAACATGACCCCTAAATAAGTGTAATTGGAATGACTACAGAGAAAAATCCTGCAACTTGGGTTAGAATACCTTGGGTTGAATTCTAGTTTGGTATCCCACTAGTTGTATGAAAATCGTTTATCTGACACTCAAAAGCAGCTTTGTAAAATATGAACAATTTTATGTGAAAGTTTCATTTATTCTCATTAGGAAATCATAAGAATTAAATATGGTAAATCATATAAAAGTGCTTTGTCATCTGGAAAATGCTATTTGTATGTTAGCTAGTTTTCTCTATTCATCAGTTTAGCCTACCTCGTATGACTCTTGATAGATAAAGTTACAAATGGGGTATTTCTTTACCACTATTAGTCAACTTTATATCGATTGAATTGTATTCCCACACCCAACACTAATTAACAAAAAAGAAAACAAAACAAACAACAAAATTTCACAGAACACTTATTTCCTCCAGTTCTTCAACAGATTATTATGAGACCATTAACTTCTATGTAAGGTTCATTTCACTCCTCTAAAATTCATCTCCACATTTTGTTTTCTTGTAGAGCATTCATTGATTCTCTTACTCATATTACGAGTTCTTTAAATATCATCCAACTCACATAGCAACTGGAACAGAATCCAAAAGCAAGAAATACAGTGTAGATTAATGCTTTTCTAGGTCTTATCTTGTTTCTCATCAGGCCTAATGCAGTTTTCCACTAAAACAGCAAGATAGTATCAAAGTTTAATGCTTTTTAAAGAATATATCTGAGTACCTAATAGTAAGTAGGTTTAAGATTTAATATTTTTCTGTAGAGTATAATAATTCTGAATGAGTACCAAACCAGGGTTTGTAGTCTTGATTTTGTCCAGGCTTCTTCCGAATGCATTCTAATGTAAATTTACAAATTATCATATATCCAAATGGTCATCAGTTGATAGAATCATCTTTCAATACAAAATAGTTATTATTACCAGATTGAGGGGTTTTCATTCATTTTGTAAAATTGAATTCAAAGTACACCTTGTAATATAACCCTTTAATTTCATTTCATGGAAATATGCGAATTTGCTTAAACATAGGAAAGTTTATAAACATGTGACTAAATATCTGTTGTAAAAAAGCTGTTTCCTTTGCCTTGAATTAGGTATTTTTCAAAAGAAAAACTTCAGACAAACATTTGTGTTTAGATAGGACATTTAGGTGATCATTTCAGGAAGCAAGAGTGAAGGATGAAGTAAAAAGAGGAGGAAAAGACAATATACAGTATATTACTAAGGCAACTGTGGTGATCTAGGACTTTATTCTCCTCAGGATATTCTGAGAAGCATATGGGATGCTTGTCAGAACTGTCTCCCTAAGGGCTGACCACTCCTTTCCTCTGCTTGTTGAAAGTTGCCCTTAATTTTCCAAGCTTATATATGCCTACTGAATGAGGTTCAGTTTGTTCAAGGTGAGGTGCTGTCAATATATGGAAAATGAAAGCTCATTTTTAACTGTCCACCATAGATTGCACAAGAATTAGAAACCAAGAAGATGCATAGCACAATATCAGATACATTCTTGCATAAGCCTTTGTGAATTTCAGTGATAAACCACTTATAAAAACATTGTTAAAATCATCCAGGACCCAGTATTACTGTTTTTATTTCTATATTTCCAATTTATGTATTCAAATTTAGAAATTCCAAATATAATTAAAATGAGCCCTCTTATTTATTTTGTGTTTATCAAAACTGCATGTAATCTGAGATTTTATACTATTTTCATGCCAACTAATTTGCCCTCCAGAGTCTCCTAGACCTTGGCAAAAGGTATGAGACTTTTGGGTCAATGATAAAGTACTTCATTACTCACAGGACAGCAGGCAAAGAGAGCGGCATGCTCATATTGGTTCCCCTCCTTTACAAACAATATTAAAAAGATAAAGAAGAGCAACAGGATGTTTACATTTTGGAGGAAGCCTCCAGAGGCAGCTCCGGAAGATCATTAATGTCCCTCCCTCCCCATATCTCCTATGATCTGAAGTCATCTCTATTCCAAGTACTGGATTTTTACTCTCCCTCCACATCTACAAAATCTGGAATAGCTAACTTTACCTTTTTTTCCTCCCTCAGTCTTTTCCTGTTCCATCCAGAATTTTGTCTGGAAAAGTCAAGTGAAACAGGGACAAAAGCATATGTATAATCTGTTAGAATTAAGTCTTAATCCACTAATCTCATTCTGGACAGGCCACTATTCAGAGACTATATCCAGTAGGCTGGTTCAAGGTTGCCATCATAGAGTAAAGAAAGATACATTATGCCAAGGAATAGTAAGGAATCTTGAAATTTCAAAAGAAGTCTACAAAGTTTTCTATCATCTTCAAACCCTTTCACCTGAGATTTTATCCTATTTATAAACAACAAGTTAATTTTTCATAATTTCATAGTCACCTAGGTCAGAGGCAAAGGACTTTATTCATCACAGCACAACACACGGCATGAGTTCGATATTCAGTGTCCCCTTTCCCCCCAAGTCTCAAGCAGGCAATGGAGAAGCATACTCAGATGGGGAATATGCACACAGTGAGTTTGTGTCACAGTTGAGAAACTGAGTTTAGGAAACCACCAATATTTTGAGACCTCAGCTAGCAACCCACCCAAACTTTGCCCTGGAGGGAAGCATGATCTTTACTATTCTGGTTAGGCAACAAATTTACCTTTCTGTGCCAGAGGGAAAACCTATCTTTATCCTTGCTCAAGTTGTTTGTTCTACAAACATCCTTTAAAAGATAGTACAAAACAGAAGTTGCAAATCCCTTTGCTAAAAAATGGGCAGAAATGTAAGATACCCAATGGGGAATTGTCTTCCAATATTTTATATATTTTGGTGGTAGAATTCTTTACATCTGAAGTGACTTTATTTCTGTAATTATCTATCTCTTACTGTTAGCCATGTTTTAAAATAATGTAGCCTGAGAAGAACGTGAAAATAAAATATTAATTGGACAAGAAATCCAAGATGGTTATTGGACAAATTTAATTTTTGTCAGCACTCTGTTTCAGTTAGTTTTGTTTGTTTCTTCCATTTCTTCCCAGAAAAAAATATTGAGTTTTGTAGTAATTATGAAAATATTTTACATTTTTAATGAGGTACATGTATAAACAGTAACAGCTAAATTGGAAAATAAATTAAAGATGATGGAGAAACCAAGCTGAACTTGATAATAATTTTTCCCTACATTAGGCAAGTGGTAAAATAAAAATATATATATATCCTTTGTTTTATTGTATTTAAACTTCTATTTTGAAATACTTTGACTCCCCAAAAGTTGCAAAATTAAAATAGAGATTTCCCTGCTTCTTCTAATGATAACATCTTACATGGCTATAGTAAATTATTAAAACCAGGAAATTTGTATTGATGCAATTCTATTAACTCAGCTACAGACCTTATGCAGATTTCACATGTACGCTTTTTGATGTATAATTCTATGAAATTTCATATGTATAGATTTCTGTAACCATCACCAAAATCAAGATAAAGAATAAATATGTCTATCACTGCAGAAAAACTCTTTTTTCCCCTTTTATAGTCACACCCATCCCAACCCCTAACCTCTAGCAAACATTGATCTCTTCTTATCACCACATTTTGTTATTTTAAGAACATTAAATAAATGAAATATTATACAATTATAACCTTTGAGATTGCCTTTTTTCCAATTTGTCCAATAACTCAGGATGATTTCTTTGAGATCTATTTGTGTTATTTTATACATCATCGGTACATTTCTTTCTATTGCTAAATAGTATTCCATTGTAGTGATGTACCACATGTCATTTATCCATTCACCCATAGAAGAACCTTTTGGTTGTTTCCAATACAGCGCTATTACAAATTAAACTACTATGAAAATCTGTGTGATTCTCATGTGAGCATAATTTTTTATTTTTCTTTTATAAATAACCAGGTGTGTGATTACTGAGTAAATTCCATGGCAAATTCTGTTTAATTTTATAAACAAATAAACAAAAACACCAACAAAAAAACTGACAAATTATTTTCCAGAGAATCTGTACAATTTTACTAGCAATATGAGATCTAGTTTATGCATCCTCTCAAGCACTTGGTGTTGTCAGTGTTTTTTATTTTAGCAATTCTAATAGTGTGTAGTGGAATCTTATATCTTTGTCATTTCTCTAATGACTAATGATGTTGAACATCTTATATTTATGTTAACATTTTTAAATTTAATTTTGTTTTAGCAAAATTCTAATTTGTAATTCTAAACAATAGGTCTTCTTTTGTGCAACTTTTTGATTTCTTGTCATTTTAGAGGATACATTTAATTTTGTCATTATATAAAAAGCTTATGCTTTTCAAGCATTTTAATTGCCCCCAAGCATTGGGTTAACATTTTTACACAATACCTTTTTATTTTATCACTTTTGCTTCATTTTTCCAAGATCTCTTACATATCTCTTTAAATACTGTGCTGACTTAGTTTGGATTAGCAGCAATTTATAACCATATACTGCTTAATCAAATTATCTTCCTTCCAATCCTATTTTTACCTGGTTTAACAAACTTTATAGTTATGTTGAAAGTTTGCAATAAGGGAAATGAAGAAGACTACTGTTAGTTTACTAAACTAAAACTCTATTAAAATTTGAGAAATATATTAGTTTAAGGTAATAGATGATTGGCCAAGGAGTTAAGTAGCTAGGTACCTTCTATTGAAAAGAGATGACATTATGCATCCATTTCCTCATTTATTTCTTTCCTTATTCATTCTCTTATTCTACAAATGTTTATTAAGCACTAATTTTGTTGTGAAGCACTATGAAGAATACCAAGGTGTTAGGATCATTTTATCCCTCGAGGATCTTACAAGTAACATGAGGTGAAACTGGCTATAGGAAATAATTAAAAAGCAACATCAGCCACTGTGTACTATATATAGATAAAGACTCCGGATTGATGCTACTAACTGGCTTAACTTTACCAATTTAGGCACTGAGTTGTTGTTATTTTAATCAGTAAATGAAGTACCTCAATTCAAAATTTTCTATGTTCATTTCTACTTCTAACATTCTGAGACTGGAAATCAGAGGAATATTCTTATAGTTGACTGTCAGAAAGATTCCAGCTGTGCAAAAAAGCATAGAAGGGAATATATTCTGTGACCACTTGACATTATATCTAAGAAATAAATATATAACTTAAACCCTGGCATTGGATTACCTTTGCATGTACATAAAACAAACAAACAAAACAAAAACAAAAACAGACAAACAAACAAACCTCATGGCAAGTGATTTCTTGGTCTCTCAGGATGGACCACAGAGAAAACAAAATTGAAAGACAAGTATCTTGGAAAAAGATAAGCATAGACTCAGGAGAGATCTGGTTGGTGTTGATAGTGCTTCTTTTGTAACAAGCTTTCTCTATGTTTCACTAATTTGTCTACAAAAGGCAGAATTCGTTTTTTATATACTTTAAAAATTAGACAATAATAGAATTATAACTATATTGAATACTTGTTAAATAGTGTAATTCATATATTTTGCTTCCTATTTTATGATTGGAATTCAGCTGACCCTTAGCATTATATTGCAGAAAGATGACTGAAATTCCCAAGTTACATCAGAGAGGGGGAAAAAAAAGATTCTATTGTGCATTAGGAACAGGAAAAAGAAACATGCAAGGAAAATATAAGCTTAATTTAACAAGTTAAAAAGAGAAAATAAATGTATTGATGTGATTATTATTATTTCAGTTATTGAATGATTATATTCCAACTACAGTCCTTTCTATATTCAGTAAGAAAATAGGTATATTCAGCATTTCACACATTTGACAGAGCTAGTCATAAATAGACCACATTAAAATATATTTTAATAGTTATACAAAGTTATTAGCAAGTTATGAGAACTGGTATATTTGTAGATCCAAGTAAGTGAAATATATGCAAACATTAAAACAATATTTTTTGTGTGCAGATTTCAGTAACTATTATGTTTACCCTGGTCTCACCAATGACAATAACAAATGTTACATCAAGGAAAGCTTTAAAGATAAAATAATTTAGTGACTTTTGTTAGCTCATTCTTTGTTCAATGAATACGTCCTTACAAAAACTTTTACCTAAGTTATTTTCTCAATAGGATTAAACAAATGATAACTAGCCTATTGAAAAGTAAATTTTTTTTCAGCACTATTTCTGTATAATTAATGGACAGAATATGCATAAGTGAAATCCGTGAGCTCCTTGTTGACAAGGATCCTGCTCATAATAGGTCATTACTATATTTTTGAATGGGCATGTAGGAAAATCTATTTCTACATGTTTGTATATATCATTAAATTCATTTTGTATTGTACAATAGCAGTAGAAAAATGATAAAAAGGTCAAAGTTCTGATTCCAGCTCTAGCTATTATACATTTGACCTTGGTTTATTAGTCCTCCTCTCCATCACTAGGCACTCTCAGTTCTACAGAAGAAAGGCAAAACCATTTTCCTAAAATACTTTTTATATTTAACATTCTTTTTCCTAAATATAATATGTAAATATTACAGAAAATTTATAAAACAAAGCTGTACATAAAAAATAAGATTTAGACATTATTTTATTATCCGGAATAAATTATTGATATATGTTTGTATTTCTATAACATACATTTTTATTCGTTCTACAAAATTTCACAAACTTATATTTATGTTTTATAAATGTAAGAGCAAATTAAAATTGGTATCATGTTGCATATTCTTTTTATATCTATGTTTTTTATGAATTTAAAAGTGAATAATAGATGACATAAAACATGTTCCTTTTTAATGACTATACAATACCACACTCTATCCAGAAAAATGCAGCAATATAACTATATTCTTGTTAGACATGCATGGAGGGTGGATGAAATTGGGAACAAGAATAAAATTCCAGTAGGCAGGAAGAAATGGTGTCCTGTCAAGGACTTTCTATCTTTTTTGCCAACCCAAAATGATGACTAATGTTGAGATTTTTCTAGTAAATGTTTATTTACTGTGACTCTGCATTAAAATGTTACATTTACTTTTATGACCTTTTTTTTTTCACACTTTATCAACAGAAAGAAAATAATGCTCAAAATTGCTAAATTGCACATCTATCAGTAGGTTTCACATTTCTCTATGAGAATTCTTCCTCTCTGCATGTAATGTGGTACTTATCTCCTCCTATTTCCTGTGCAGAATTGTAATTTGTGAATTGATTTGGGAGGGAGTATATGATGGAAGAGGGAAAGACCATCACTCTAAGTTCTTCAGAGTCTAGCTCCCATACCTGCAAGGGCCAACTGCTTGCTTTTCTGTTAGTATGAACCATGGATTTCTAAGCCAGGTGAAAAATAAAGAAGGCTAGACAAAATATATTTCCATTATTTTCTCTTGTCAGTGGTTTTATTTCAGTTTTGGTCAAAATACATGTTGGACATTAATTATTTTTTTAATTCAAATTTTATCAACCATGTGGTAATTCTAAATTTTTCTTGAATCCTAGAAAGTTGTTGAGTATTTGAGTGTCTGATGGTGACACAATTGGAGTAATTTAGTGGTTCTTTAGGAATGATAGAAGTAGAGGTCGAGTCAAAGACCACTGTCTCGACACTATTTTAAACCAGTCTCAAACATCAACTTTTGATAATTTTGCAAGTTGATTTTCCAAAAATATATTCAGTTACATGTAATCTGAATATTTAACTAATATTATTAAATAAATGTAGTTTTTTGTTACTTAGGAAATGAAATTTTAAAAATTATATTACATAAATCACTTTAACTTAGTAAAATTCCAAGATCTACTTTAGTAAAATTCTATCATCATTGTAGTATATGATTTTAATATATAAGTATAAACACAGAAACAAAGTGGTCCTTGTAGTTGCATAAAAGCCATATATCCTTAAGGTTTTAAAAGATGCAAGTTCTTATTATATAAAAATTCAAAAGTACTATAGGATATGTATTTTTTAAAATGTAAATAAGAAGTATACTTCCCGTGTCCAGCAATCCCCCACCAAAATAATATATTTCCACTGCCTTCCAAGAAAGCTATTTTGTCTCAAATAAGAAAATATAAATAAACATAAAAGCAGTGTAAAAATTAAAACATTTTTTAATAGTAACTTTATTTCTAATGTAGAGCATAGATCCTTTCCAAAGAAAGGCATCATTAAATAGATATTTGCCTTTCAGGGGCTTATAAAAAGAAAAAAAAATGTTTGTCTTCAATTAGAGGCACAGTACAATTGTGTTTCTACTCTAGAATGTAGTCCAATTATAACATTCCCTATATGTTTAAGAAATTGGCAATGAATTTAATTTTTCGATGCATTCTTATATTCTCTAGGAACACTCTATAAACTACATTTTTCTGTTTTATTTGTTTTACAATAGGGAAAGAATTGTACTTAGCATTTATCGTAATATGGTAATAATATTGTTTAACTCTGGGAGCCCTTTAAAAGATATTTCCCTAGGCTATATTGCTACTTTCTTTGATTGTTGAGAAGAAAAAACAGAGACAGGGAAACTAGTTAAAAGGCAACTGAAATAACAAAAGGAAGATGATTGATTATATGTAATTCTGAGCTAAAGTAATAGCAGCGGGGATAAACTATTGAAATGTATCTTAAGAGACTCCTAGGAATTGTGATCGACAAGAATTAGTGAAAATTTAGATTAGGCATGATTTTGGCTTGGATTATCATTTGGCTCAGATAATGATGCCATTCTGAAATAGGAAATAAAGAGGAGGAGATTATTAGGTGGGAATAATAATAATAATTAATAATAATAATATAAGAGCTGATAAAATAAGCTTTTGAAAATATATAATAAAATATATAATAACATATTTGATCATTATTCTGCCTACAGAGTAATTTACAAGATCTTTTATTGCTAATTGCTTAGACAAAGGGAAAGCTAAAGATAAATAAACCCATAGGAAGATTAAAAATTTGAAGCTATGTGACATCTCAATTGCTTTGTTTTTTTAAATATATATATATTTATTTTTCAATGACAGTGGACATACAATATTATATTAGTTTCAGTTGTACAAAATAATTATTATACATTTATATAACTTATGAAATGATCACCCCCCCCAAGAAAAAAAAATCTAGTACTCATCTGACACCATACACAGTTATTACAGTATTATTGATTATACTCCTTAGGCTATACTTTACATCTTCATGACTTTTTTGTAACTATCAATTTGTACTTCTTAATTCCTTCCTTCCTTTTATTTGCTCCCTTAAACCCTCTCCTATTTGACACCTGTCACAATGTTTTCTGTATCTATGAGTTTGTGTCTGTTTTGTTTATTTTGTTCTTTAGAGTCTACATGTAAGTGAAATCATATGGCATTTGTCTTTGTCTTATTCCACTCAGCACAATATCCTCTAGGTTCATCCATGTCATTGCAAATGGCAATATTTAATTCTTTTTCTTTTCTTTATGATTGACTAATATTCTATTGTGTATATATATATATATATATATATATATATATATATATATATCACCTCTTTTTTATCCATTCGTCATTGATTAAACCCAGGTTGTCTCCATATCTTGACTATTACAAATAATACTACAATGAATATATGTATTCACATGTCCCTTTAAAGTAGTGTTTTTGGTTTATTTGGATACATACCCAGAAGTGGAGTTACTGGGTTCTTCTTTGTCACTTGTTATAGATTTCATTTTAAAATTTATTTTCTTTGGGATAAGTATTGCTACTGCAGATTTTTTATTTGTTTCCATTTTCATGAAATATCTTTTCCCATACCTTTACTTTTAGTGTGTCTGTGTCATTTGAGATGAAATGGATTTCTTATAGGCAGCATATGTAAGAATCTTGTTTTCTGATCCATTCAGTCACCTTATCTTTTAATTGGAGCATTTAATCCATTTACATTAAAGTAATAGTTGATAGATATGTAGTAATTGCCATTTTATTATTCACATTTTTATATATTTTTTTTCTTCTTATTCTGCCTCTCCTCTTCTTAAAAAAGTCCTTCTAACATTTTTTGTAATACTGGTTTGGCAGTGATGAACTCTTTAGCTTCTTGTGTAGAAAGCTCTCTATTCTTTGATTATAAATGATAACTTTGCTTGGTTGTATGTCCTTGATTTTCATCATTGAATATTTTGTGGCAGCTCCTTTTGACCTGCAAAGTTTCTGTTGAGAAATCAGCTGACAGTCTTATGGGAGCTCCCTTGTAGGTAACTAACTGCTTTTAAAATTCTCTTTAACTTTTGGCACTTTAATTATGATGTGTCTTGGTGTGGGCCTCTTTGGGTTCATCTTGTTTGGAACTCTGTGAGTTTCCTGGGTTTGTTTGTCTATATCCTTTGCTAGATTAGGAAATTTTTCCATCATTATCTCTTTAAATAGTTTCTTGCTCTCTTCTCATTCTGGTACCTTCATGATGCAAATAGTAATATAGTTGATGTTATTACAGTAGCCCCTCAAACTACCCCTATTTTTTTGGATTTTCTTGTTGATGCTGTTCAGATTGGATGTTTTCTGCTACCTTATCTTCTAAATCTGATTTGATTCTCTGTTTCATCTAATCTACTATTGCTTCCTTCTAATGTAGTCTTCATTCTGATTACTGTATTTTTCACTTCTTACTGGTTCTTTTTATGTATTCTATCTCCATTTTTATTTATTTATTTATTTTTATCACTTGTTAAAGTTCTCACTGAGTTTATCTATTCTTCACCTAAGTTTATAGAGCATACTTATAGCCAGGGTTTTGAACTCTACATCTGGAAGATTGCTTATGTCTATTTTGTTGAGTTCTTTTTCTGGAGCTTTGTTCTGTTCTTTTAAGATGTTTATTTAAGATGTTTCTTTGTCTCCCCATTTTGGCTGCATCTCTGTTTGTGTATGTGTATTAGGTAGGGCTGGTATGTCTCCCAATCTTAGTAAAGAGGTCTTATATAGTAAGTGTCCTATGGTGCCAAGTGGCACAGTCTTCCCTGGTCACCTGAGCCAGGAGCTAATTGTATGGCCCTTGTATCGGTTGTGTGTGCCCTCCTCTGTAGTTGAGGCATATTTACTCTTTGCATGTCAATAGGAGAGTCCTTTGGCTACTTGGTTGTGATGACTGGCTGGTGACTACAGTGGAGGAGTTATTATGCAGGGGCTGACCCTATGGAGCAAGATTCACTTTAGTGGGGTTCTGGTGCCTGCCCAGTCTGCTCTTTGGTGTGTCATTTTTAGATATGGCCCTGGGTATTGCTCCATCATGATATACAGCTGGTTACTAGGTGTACTGTCCCTGCACCCTCCTGAGAATGCATTGTTTTAGTTCTTTTTTTTTTTTTTTTAATGTAGTTTCTTCAGTCTTACTAGCTTATAACCAATTGAACTGAACAAGTGAACAAAAGAGAAAGCAACACACCAGGAGTTTTTTTGTCCAGATATATCATATAGCTAACATTCCAAACTGCCCCTGTACCATAATTGTATTTATTTCTTTCATTCATTTTGTTTGTTTGTTTGTTTTCTTATATAGGAAGATTGGTTAGCAAATAACAGTAATTCATCAATGAAATGAATGGCAAATATTTTATTCCTTGACTACACTTTTTTTCTTGAAGAAATTTTCAATTCCTTTGTTTCCTATTAACCTCTCATCTTACTTTCTTCCAAACACTTAAAATGTTATTCAGCTATATGAGAAATAGAAAGATGTATAAAACTGTAGATATCTGCTTTCTAAAAATTTACATTCTGATAAGTAACAAAATATGCAAACAAATGACTGAGATGTTTACTGGCATAAAATAAATAGAAGAAATATGCACATTTGAAGATGGCTGACTTTTTTTGCTACTATTTAAATCGTAGTTGTATGATCATAATTAACCTGGTCTTGGTCTTTGAAGAATGTGTAGATTTTTTTTTTAAGTCATTATTGTCTCTTTTGGATCAAAAGCCTTTAAATTATGTAGTAAAAACTAGAAAAGTCCTAATGAGAGTAGAGAAACCCTACCTAACTTCTTGAGGCTTAGATTCTAGGAAGAAAATATTAATTTCTAACAGGACAAAGACAATAATCAAATAATTATTAATAAACCTTTAGAAACAGTGTGTGTGTGCCTGTGCATGTCTGTGTGTTTAGGTACACAAAAATATATTTTGTTCACATGTAACAAATAACTCCACCTATTCATTCATTGATATTATTGTGACAGTGAGAAATTTGAGAATGAAACTGTAGGAGTAGGTTTTAGTTCAGGGCAAAATCTGACTGGAACAATGAAGCATATAGTATTGCCCTGGGGTGAAACTCATAAAACCTCGGCCTGGCTCATTTGCAAAATCCCTGCTGTTTATCTCTCTCTGTGAGCCAGGGTGTTTACATTTGCATGGACAATCATCCAGAGTCTGGCTATTTGTCTTTCATTCTGTTGATGTTTTCTAGTTGCTGGCGATGCTTATATTCCTCACTTAGAACCTTTTTCATTTTGGGAGGAAGGAAGTAGAGTGGTTCATCAAAAATTTTATTCCTGATTAATATTTTTACTTCTCCAAAAATATTATTAGGCATTCTCAAATCTCCACAGTTACTTTAGTGTATAAAATGTAAAAGAACAAGAATTTTGAAAACCTAGTCACTATGTTTTAAACGGTGCACTAGATATTTTACAAATATCCTTACTACATTTTGAGGAGATAGTTAATATTTGTTCTATAAAAACAAGAAAATCTGAGGTTCAGAGTTCTCATAGTTAATAGATGGTATGTCTATTTGATTAAATAACCCATGTTTCTTCTAAACTATACTAGTTCATAAAATAATGAGAAATGATTTGAAGAAGTTAACAACACAGATGCTTTATGACCCAATCAAATCCTTTTTTGTTGTGTCACACTTTTGGATAGACCAAAATTTATTTTAATCTTTTAGAGAAGAATTATACACTGGAAAAAAAACTGATAATAACAGTTCATTAAATTAGTATTTTTCTTATATATTCGTGTGAACATTAAAATGACTTCTTGCCATAGCTTATTCTAAGCTTGAATAAGATCACTCAGAAACTGATGTTTCTTCATGTTTGGTTTGCTTTAATACTTGTTTGAGTAAGGGTACTAGCTGGATCATGTTCTGATAACAGAAGTTAGAGAAGGAAGCAATCTAGTTGTACACAGTGTGCTGCAGCTAGATATAAAGCAGGGAGAGAAATATAACCAGGAAGGGGATGTTAAAAATATAGAATGAATACTAGCCCAAGACTAGAGAAGACCCAGCATATGTGACATCAGTATAATTTATTGTTTTTGAGTGATTGAGTCACAGAACTGAAAAAAAGGCAACAAAGTGTGACCTAGGTGATATTATAGCTCTAAAAAGTAAAAGAAAAAAATGTTTCTTAGCTATATTCTCTAGGCAGGTTATAGCAAGGCATTTAAATAGAGTATAATACTTAATTATAAATATAGTCCAAGTTGACAATTATATAGCATGATATATAAGTGGTGAAAATAGCATAATGTTCATTAATATGACTATGTATTCCTATGCTCATTAGAAAGTCCTGCTTCCTCAGAGTGTTGAATATACATGTATGACTTGCTTTGGCCAATGAAGTGTGAGAAGTGTGTTTTTTATAGGCAGAGATTTTTAAAGCCAGTATGTGATTTACCACATTCCCTTTTTTTCAACTTAGCAAGTACAGAAGCATGCATTGAAATGGGGTAACCATCCCTCTAAAATTCTAAATGATTATCATGAATAATGAACAGATCCTCAAGAGACTTCATGTAACATCAGCTGGAAACAAGCCATTATTTTAAGGCATTGATTTGCTTTTTACTGCAGCATAACTTGGCCTACTCTGTCAGATATACATATTGTGAATTTCTTGATAGTATTTACCACTATATCTCTACTATCAAAAATAGCATCCAGTATAAATATTTATTGAATCAGTGAAGGACTTAATGGCTAGTCATTTGTTGCCCTCCCTGAGTATACAGACTAGGATAACATAACAAATACAATATAAAAAGTCACCTGGGAAGGAGGAGAAGTTATTTACATAATGTATAGACCAGAAGTAAGTTCATTTTATTGGTAGAGGCAAAGGTTAACACTCATCAATCTAAGGAGCAGAAAGAAGAACCTTGGGATGTCCATTAGTGAAGTAACTTGAGGCTCTCACCAATCACAAGACTAACAACAGGATTTTTGAGGTAAAAGGATTCATCTTTTTCTTTTACATAAAAAAAGAAATTTAGTTGTACTTAGTGTGATTATAGCTGTGAAACTTTACAGAGAAATGAACTTATAAATTATTGAGAAATTTCTCTAATCCAGAGGGTTTTTTTTCTTTCTTTTGCATTTTCCGTTACTTACAAGTCCTTATGTACGGCCTTAATGGCAAGGAAGTGATTCCGGGATGGGACGGACTTCGGGAAGGGGGCCTTGCCTTTACTTTCTTTCCTTTCCTTCCTTTACTTTCCTTTCCTTTCCTTTCCTTTCCTTTCCTTTCCTTTCCTTCTTCTTTCTCTCTCTCTCTCTCTTCTCTCTCTCTCTCTCTCTCTCTCTCTCTTCTCTTTCTTTCTTTCTTTCTTTCTTTCTTTCTTTCTTTCTTTCTTTCTTTCTTTCTTTCCTGTCATTTGTTTTGGCTTTTTGACTTGGTGAGAGAAGAAAGAGAAAATTTTCGAGCCAGCCATTTAGTTAGAATTAACCTTATCTATGAAGGCATGACAGATAAACCAACCCCATCGCTCCAATATTTGCTTGTCTGCATGTGGAATTCCTATTTTAGAGCATGGTGCAAAAGGAAATGTTTTTCTTTTGAAATTTTGGACCAAACAAATTGGTCCAAACAAAAATGAACCAAACAAATTGGTCCATTTGGACACATCATCAAGTTATATTATTGTATACTCTAATTGTGGCATTTACCAGAGTTATTTTTTTGTAAAGTGATACGTCAGACAGAAAGAATTGGTATACCTGGGGTCAGCAGAGCCAAACACTCAAAGTGAAAATTACGGTGGCTATTTTATTATGAATGGCACTGTCCAGGAAAATGGAAAGCTAATGTTCAAAAGTCAGAACTACCTTGTGGTATGTAGGTTACAGATAATATAGGTCAAAATCATATGACACTCTGGGTTAGGGGTTCTGGGCCATGTCGGGAGCTGACTTATCAGAGGTGAAATAAGGGTAACCAATCATTTCTGGAGGTTTTGTGGACAATTCTGAGGTCTGTTTTTGTTTCCCTATGGCTATTCTCATGGGAAAGTAGACAGGAGGTCATTCTACCTTAGGGCTCAAGAGCTGAAACATACCTTAGGTTAAGAAGACATCTTTAGCTTGTCAGAGGTCTGGACCTTGATTATTAGTCAGGTTTAGGTTACTGCCTTCTGCTGCCTGGGGGTTGCTGATTATCCCAGAGAAAGGCTAGTCTCAGAAGTATATAGAGATATAATTTCTAGAGCTAGGATTTAAAGGTAAATTATTCAAAGTCGAAAGGACCCTCTTTTTCAGAAATACTGTTCATCAACATATTTTAATTTAAAACAGAACACTAGAGGCTTGAGTGTTTTTTTTTCCAGTATTTTGACTTAAAATTTTTCATAGTCACTGGCCCCATTAATTGAACCCATATTCAAAAGATTTGAGATAAATTAACTCAACATTTTACAATTATTAAAGTAAAAAATCTGCATTTTTTCTTTGAGACAAACACATTCAGTCCGTCACACAAAAACACCACTTCATCAATTTTTTTTTTCCTGTCCACTGAATATTCCTCAAAAGTGTCTTTAAGTTTAAAATTTAATCTTTGCAGTTGTATAATCCTGCCAGGGGAGGAAATTCAGGAGAATTCAAAGAAAATTGGCTTAACATTGTTTTGAATATAGGCAACGGAATATTTTCTATCTGAGTGCAAGTATATCAGTGAAACTTGAATTGGTGGAAGTCTTGTCCAATGCCATTTAGAAAGCTGTCAAAGCTAAGGGAAGCACTGGAAGAAATATTAAGGAAAGATTCCAGCTCCTTCCATTTTTTTACTATAGAGAAATAAGGACTAAATATAGAAAACTTCAAGGTCATTCCAGCAAATAAAAACCAACCCACAATTCTGGGTAGTGCATATTATGGTTATTCCTCCAGCTACTTTACTCTCTGTGATGACTTCAAAGCATGGCTGCAAATTCTTTGACATTTTGACATTTTTCCCACACTCCTGAGCTTATTACTGCTTCAAGCAATAGATTACAGAAGTAGTTACAATAAATGACTTCTGAGGTGAAAGTGTAAAATGGTAGTTAGTACTCACCTTGTTCACTGAAATACTCACTCCTGGAGGCCTAAGCTGTCAAGAAATAACTGACTACTCTGAGGTTGCCATATTGGATAGAATAACATAGCTTATTGGTTAAGAACATAGATGCTAGGATCAGACCGTGTAGGTTCAAATCCTAGCTCTACCAAATATCAGCTGTATAACCTCAGGACAATTATTTAATCTCTTTGTGCTCTAGTTTCCTCATTTATGAAATGAAGAAAAATATTAGTCTGGTACATAACACCTGTTGTCTTACCATACCTTATATAGTTGTTTAAAGGGTCCAATGTATGCTTCTTTGCAATTTTTATTCAATTTATTTAAACTAAAAAAGAAAAGACAAGAAAAAAAAGTTCACTCATTCACTCATTTCTCTTACCATCTACCCACCATCTCTTGCAATCAGAATCTGTTCTTTGTATCTTATAAGCTTGTTTTTTTTTGTTTTGTTTTAGATTACACATATAAGAACAATCATACAATATTTCTCTTTCTCTGCCTGACTTAATTTACTTAGCACAATGCCCTTGAGGTCCACCCATATAGTCACAAATGATAAGATTTTATTTTTTATGGCTAAATAATATTCCATTGTGTGTGTGTATGTATTATATCTTCATCATCCATTCTTCTTTTGATGGTGGACACTTAGGTTTTTCCTATATTGTGGCTATTATAAACAATTCTGCAGTGATCATGGTGTGCGTATGCATTTTTGAATTAGTGCTTTTGTTTTCTTTGGATAAATACCATGTAGTGAAATTTTTTTGAGGCACTTCCATACTGTTTTCTATAGTGGCTGCACCAGTTGACATTCACACCAATAGTACATAGGGGTTCTCTTTTCTCCACACCCTCACCAACATTTGTTATTTCTTATCATTTTTAATAATAGCTATTCTAACAGCTGTGAAGTGATTTTCATTTCCCTGATGATTAAGGATGTTGACCATCTTTTAATGTATTTCTTGACCATCTGTATGTCTTCTTTAAAAAAAAAAGTTTATTTAGCTTCTCTGCCCATATTTTAATTGGATTGTTTGTTTCCTTGCTGTTAAGTTGTATGAGTTCTTTAGAAATTTTTGATATTAACCCCTTAACAAATATATGATTTCCAATTATTTTCTCCCATTTAGTAAGTTGCCTTTTTAGTTTGTGGTCTGTTTCTTTTGTATTACAGAAGCTTTTTAGTTCGATGTAGTACCACTTATATATTTGTATATTTTTACTTTTGTTGACTTTGCTCTTGGGATCGGATTAAAAACAATAATTGCCAAGACTTATGCCAAGGAGGGTACCACCTATTTTTTTTTTCCTAGGTGTTTTATAATTTCAGGTTATGTTCAAGTCTTTATTAGACTTATCAAAAGCTTTTTGAGTTAATCTGTATGTATAATGCAAGATAGTGGTAATGTGTTATTCTTTTGCATTTGTCTATTCAATTTTCCCAACACTGTTTATCTTTCCCCATTGTATATTCTTGGTCCTTTATTTTAAATTAATTGACCAAACATGCATAGGTTTGTTTCTGGGTACTCTATTCTGTTCCATTGATTTATGTGTCTGTATTTATGCTAACACCAAACTTTTTTAATTACTGGAAGCATACATATTACCAAGACTGAATTGTGATAAAATAGAAAATCTACATACACTGACTACTAGCAAAGGTATTGAATAAGTAATCAAAAACCTCCCATCAAACAAAAGTGTAGGACCAGAAGGTTTCACTGGTAAATTCTATCAAACACATACAGAAGAATAAATACTCGTCCTTCTTCAACTCTTAAAGAAGGGTGGGAGGGGCTCTTTCAAACACATTTTACAAAATCAGCATAACTCTAATGCCAAAAACATACTAGAGTGCCACAAGAAAAGAATACCAGAGGCCAATATTCCTGCTGAAGATAGATGCAGAAATTCTCAACAAAATATTAGCAAACCAAATTTAACAATATATTTATAAAGGTCATACACCATGATCAAATGGAATTTATTCCAGGGATTCAGGAATGATTCAACATCTGCGAATCAATCAATGTGATATACCACATTAAAAAAATGAAGGATAAAAATTACATGATCATCTCAATAGGTATAGGAAAAGCATTTGACAAAATTAAGCATTCATATATGATAAAAACTCTGAACAAAGCAAATATAGAGGAACCATAACTTAGCCTAACAAAGGCCATAATAGGCCCACAGCTGACATCATACTCAACAGTGAAAAGCTGAAAGCTTTTTTTGTAAGATCATGTATAAGACAATGATACCCACTTTTGTTGCTCTTATTCAACATAGTATTGAAATTCCTAGGCAGGGCAATTAGAGAAAAAACAAAAGTCATCCAAATTGAATAGAAAGAGATAAAATTGTCACTATTTGCAGATGACATGAACTTATACCCTAAAGTCTCCACCGAAAAACTCTTAGAATGAGGAAACAATTCACTAAAGTTTTAGGATATAAAATCAATACAAAAAGATCTTTTACGTTATTCACACTAATAATGAACCATTAGAAAGAAATTAAGAAAACACTTCTATTTATAGCTGCATCAAAATAAACAAATAAATAACCTAGACATAAATTTAATCAAGAGAAAAAAAATAATTAATCTATATCCTGAAAACTGTGAGACATTGATGAAAAAAAAGTCAAAGAAGTCATAAATAAATGGGAAGATGCTCATGGATTGGAAGAATTAATATTGTTAAAATGTCCACAATACCCAAAACAATATACAGATCCAATGTAATCTCTATCAAAATTTCAATTATATTTTTCACAGAAATAATTTAAAAATCCTAAAATTTTATAGAATTACAGAGGACCCCAAATAACCAAAAAAATCTTGAGAGAGAGTAAAGCTGAAGGTATTACACTCCCTGATTTCAAACTACATTACAAAACAACTCAGACAGTATTTCAACATACAAAAGGACAAAGTTGATAAATGACCAAACTCAATGAAGAGAATAATATGGAATAGTATGAACAGAAGCAAACAAAAAATAATATCTAGAGAAAGAGATTTTGTTTTTATTAGATGACATAGTAGAAACCTGCTCAAATTTTTTCTCCTGCCAGATTACAACTAACTCCTCAACAAATACTAATGAAGGAGATCAAACAATGATGTCTGCAGTATGGTAGTTCTGTGCGAGCCTAATATCACTGAAAATATTAATTGTTCAATTCAACAGTTACAGTTAAGTGATATAGTCATGGCACCAAAGTAAGTCCACATTAGAGTACAAAAATGGTTTTCTCCTCGAGGGCATAACAGAAGTTATGGGATCGATTAAGTGCTAAAAAGCCTGTGACTTTTTAGCTAAATGACTTTTCCTTAACTATACAATGCTTTTAGCAGGATATACCTAGTCCATCTAGGATTGGTTAAAGTAAATAGATTAGGAATTTATAAATTTTTTGGACATGGCTTTTAGGAAATTTTTCCATAAGCCATATATCTGTCAGTATAAAATGGAGATGCTTCATGACTAAAACAGGTTCCTTCTAAAAGATATGCACATTTTCTGGGAACCCAATATGCTAAATGTGAGCCAGCCGGTGTTCTAATTTGGTAAGAAAATATGAAAAGAATGGAGAGTGGCTTTTACAGACTTCTGGCTTCAACTATGACTTGCAATTATATGCATCCTTTAAATTAGTGGTAAATTTTGATACTATATAAGAGCTCTGACAATTATAAGTGTAATTTGACACCCCAATCTTTTGTTTTATTTCATTCATCCATTGGTATAATTTCCTGTGCCACAATTCTTACCAATTCACTTAGGAACAGTGAATTCTTAAGCTTCTTCTGGATGCCTCATCAATGAAACTGGGTAATATGACACCAAGCTCTCCCATTTCATCATCACCACTCCCCACCTCATTAATCTAAAATTCTTGGGACACATGCTATTCTTTGCAAGCATTTTCCAACTCTTTAGGTAAACCTCTCTAAACAGATACCTGAAAGACACTAGCCTACCAATTTACTTTAACTGGCCTCCAGGAATTTATTTGCAGGCGGAATTCTGTTTTGGAGAATATTGTCCATGCAGAGCACAAGTTGCTTGATTGTCTGTTTTTAATCCCAAATCTTCCTTCCTATTGGAGGGTTATGCTCCTCCTTTCTTCCTTGGAGGTCCCTCCACTCCCTGCTTTCCTAAAGGGAGACAATGGACTGGTGTTAACCATTTCTTCTTGAAGTACATCATGCTCACCTTTCTTGTAATAAATTTTGACATTTTTGGATAGTGAAGATTGAATCCAATATAGCACCTTTTGGTCTTCTCTTTTATTTGTAGTTTAAAGAACACCAGGAACAGTATCTTTGGCAAGGATTTGCTATTCTCAAGAAGGACATATGCAGCCTCAAGTGGCTCAAGGCTGTGCCTATGAGGGAGCTGTAGAATAGAAGTATAAGAGAAAACTGTTCATGCTGTAAGGTGCTCTTTACACTCCATTAGCACCTTCCATTTAAAATAAAAGAAAGTTATTGATGGAACTGAAATCCTGCTTTATATAGGTAGACACAAAGGCTAGTAGGCTAGCAAAATGTTAAATCACAACGACTAATACAATCTTTTTAGACTCAGTGTCAATTGACTTACTGAGTCTAAAAAAATTTAGATTTCATATGTAATAGTGGTTTCTCAAGCCATATCAGTCAGAGGAAAGAAACCTAGTAGGATGAGTATCATAGCTTAACACTGATAACAAAATACTTGTTATTCTGACACCTATCAAGAATAAATGCTATATTCCAAGCAAATAATGGTTCTATTGAAAATTCTTTCCATCTTTCATGAACTCACTTCAGCCATTAAACAGTTTGCCTTCTCTCCTTTCCTTACTATTATTTCTATTAGAGAAACTCTACTTTCCTTCCGTTTGGTAATTTTTTAATATCATTTCTTGTCATTTATAATTGTTTTAATGAAAACTTCACCCACTTGAATTTAAGAAAAAGGTATTTCATGAATAGGGATATTTTCCCCCTAATTAGCATTATAGCTACATTTTTAGAGTCCTGAACGCCAGACCAGACTTTTCAAAGATTATGTACTCTTCTGTCCAGTACAGGAAAAAAGTTCCTGCTGTATGCCTTTAGGTTCAATATTGGAACCCCCAGAACAGAGAAAATAAGATACCATTTTTTTGCAAGTGGTTTCTCCTGAGGATAGGACTGCTTTTCACCAAATAGATGCCCTTTACACCTGTAGATTTACCCCAAGACCCTTGAGAGATACATCTGCATATGTTAATTGTTGCATCCACATGACTACTTCAGATTTTTTCAAATAATTTATGATTACTTAAAACGTTAAGCTTAGGACTCTCAGTCATAAAGATTAGTATGTATCCAAATTAGATAGACCTGATTGGGCACCAGGTTATAGTCTTAGTGTACAGACAATGACTGACCTTGAGTATATCTGTGAAATCACAAGGTCCAATTCACAACTGTTACTAGAACTGAGACATCCCTGAATGAATATTGCTAAAAAAGCAACTAAAGCAACTATTTTGGAACAATACCTCCATTATTTAACATTATTTGACATAGCAAGGCAAATTTTTCTTCTAAAAGCAGGCTAAAAAAAAAAAAAAAAAGGCCTCAAGTCAAAATCTCAGTAAAATATACCTGCAAATGTGAACTGGCCTGACAATTAATTGTTTAAAGTAAATGGAAGACACCGAAGTAGAAATCCCTGAAGTTATGCTAAAATCAGCAAAAGTGCCTAACACTAAGTTCCTTGGATTTTATTTCTAACAAAATACATTATCTGTTTATTAAGACATATTTTACTTTTGGATAAGCCTTTATATGTGAAACCGTGGAATTGGACATAAAATATTTAGAGCAAGTGTTCTTCTTGCTTCTACTTACTGTCCATGTGAAAAAAAAAAACAAGAAAACAACTATTATTATCTTTCTAGAATAGTACCTTGTATCAGTCAGGGTCCTGAAAGAAACCTTAAGTTGCTCAAGAATTTAATAAAGAGACTGTTTTCCAAGGTGTCAGAAAATTTTAAAGATGTCAATAAAGGATGTTAAGGCACTTAAGATGTGAGAAACAGCAGGAAGCCATTATCACCCCTACGCCTGAAGAGAAAAAGGAGAAAGTACATCTATAAGAGCCCAGTGAGACCTGGAACTGTTAGGGAGGAGCTGAATGAAAGGAGCTATAACCCTGGAAGAATGTATTTTTTACCAAAAAATGCAGGCCAGTGCGGAAAAGGAGTGGGAAATAAAAAGCTCCAATCCTCTTTCTATCTGATTTCTCGCTGGTGACCTTCACTGGCTGAACTCAACCAGAAGCTAGCTAGGAGGGTGCTCAGGTTTGCAATCCACACGGATCAGCCTTCTGGGGCAAAGAGCAGAGCAGAAAAAGGTGGTGGGAATAGAAGCCAGAAAATGGAGAAAAAATTAGCACAGCTCTTGTCTTTAGTTTTTGTTTTCATACTTCAAGCAAATGGTAGTAATTCTAGTCCCTTTAAAATGCAAAATAGACAGGAAAGTGGAAACATATAGTTGAAACACTGTTTATTGATAGCATAACATCTATGCTATCCATATCATATTGCTATCAAGAGAATAGAAGACCAAATAGATCAAACTCAAATATACACACACATGTTATATTTACACGTAATCATATATGTTGATGTGTGTTTGTTTATATCCTCTAATCTCTAGTTATCACTTGTCCTTCAACAAGATAAGATTTATTTCCCATGTCCTTAATTATCCTCTCTCTACATTTCTGAAGAAATAGAAAGTTGTCTATACAGTATTCTCTGCAGTATTTTTTTAGAGTAATTTTACTTATCGCTGTATTACTTTTAAAAGTTTTGTGGAGAAATTGAAAAATTGCCACTTTTATAAATAAAACCTGTAATGTGATAACATTGGTTTGCACTACAAACTGCTTATTCAGTTATTCCAAATTAATATGCTTTCATTATATTTAAGAAAAAAACAGAATTCTGCCAAGCATAGTGAATATAAAAAAGAAATGTGATATAAAGCGAATGTAAAGAAAAACCCATGAAGGCCACTGAGAAAGGAGAATGAATTAGACAAGGGAGAATGCAAAGAAACACAAAGTATAACAAGTGGTAAGAGTAAATTAGTGAGATAAATAACAGTAAAACCTCATAGAGCACATATTTTGTGCATGATGGAATCCAAATTCCAATGTCAAAGTGAAAAAAAATAAAAAAAGAAAGAAAACATTTCAAAAGAAAACCAATATTTTATAACAGATAAGCTAGCAAACCAACACTATTATATTTAATCCATAGAGTTTGAACCATCTTAAAAAATAATTTATTAGAACAATAATGTATGCACTATCATTTAAATATCTGAGACAAGTATAGGTGTATCATTTATGTGATGAGAAACTTTTTGGTGATAAATACCTTTTATACAATATAGTCTACTTCTCTGCAGATGTAGAACTCAAAACTAGAGATATGCTAAATAAAAATAAAGATTTATTTATTGTATTCATTTATAATAAATATGTTAATGCTTATAGTTTTATTATGAAACTATAATAAAATAGAGTTTTATTTTTATTGAGGTTTAATTGACGTATGACATTATATTAGTTTCAAGTATACTATTTATAATTTTAATGGTAAAACTTTATGGAATAAATGGAGGTTGAAAGGCATTGAGAACATATTATTATTTTATATAAATCTAATGCTGTCTACATTAAAATAATAACCACGGTGAAACTTCAAAAGGAAAAGGAAAAGTTATTAACTTTTTTGACAGTTAAGTGAAGAAATCACTTCTATAGTCTAAGTTAGAAAAGAGCTTACGTTTTCTTTGGAGGCAGGGCCAATCTGTCTGTTTGCTCAGTACTCAATGATTTCGGAAATTATCAGTCAACAAAAAAAGCACTAATAGCTTTTGGAACATTAGTCCGAGAACCATTTTCCATTTAGTCTGTAGTTACTTAATCGAGTATATGCTCACTTGTCTATTTAAGCTGTAAAATCCTACAATGAAGATGTAATTATAATTAGCATTGCTGACCAGTTAAAAGGCATAAACAGTAGTATGCCCATCAATATGCACTCTCTGTTTGCTGACATTTCCAGTTATACCAGATGGTGAATTTAATGATGATGCCTTGTGGTACTTCTAATGAGTTTTGTGCCTGATGCTACTTTTATAGGGCCTGTCGCATCATAGAAGGCTGAAGGGTGACTTAATCATGGTCTTTTAGCATATGAAGGGTCATGAAGTGTATGGTTATGAAGCGACCAGCTGTTACTCATTCAAACAAGAAATAGATTTTAACTGTAATTAGAGAGATTTAACTTAGATGTGAAGTAGAACTTCCTGATAATAAAATATATTTAATGAGAGGAATGGTGAGAAATGCTATAGAATATTTTCTTTTTTCTTGAGGATAAAATATGTTAATTTATATGAAATCTAAGTGTATTCTTATTTTATGGATGATATTTCAATTCCCTTTCACATGTATGAGTCTATATTTTTCATACTCCAAAAATAACTTGGTTAGAATCCTGGCACTAACTTATTACCCACGTGACTTCTGGTTAGTAATTTGCTTAGTTTGATTCTTGATTTAAGGAAAGGTCTAAAACACTATTAATTCTAAAGTAGGATTGAATTTGCTTCGTTCATTTTTCCTCCATGAAAATGAAACCAGGCAGGTCAAAATATCCTTTTAGTAGGATCCAGATTTTATTTCTTTATTTTTACTTTGGAGTGCCGAAATAATGGAGACATGTGCAACAGTCGGGAGTAAAAAAAAATTCTCAGTTGCTTCTCTAGAGGTTTATTTTTTATGAAAGCACTGACTAGGAATATTTATCCTTCATAGTATTTAATAAGTGAAGAGAAGCTGAAAGACCTTGTTCTAGTTTAGGCTCCTATAATTACTAACTGTGACTAACCCCAAACTAAGTCATGCCCCCTTTGAAAAAAAGGTTAGGGAACCTAGCATTGATAAATAAATTTTAATGTCATGGGGAAATAGAAAACAATGTTAGAAGGTTGGAAGAGATATAGCTCAAAACATTGAAAGCAGAATTTTCTGTTGCAGTAGTTTATTTGACCCTGAGTATCAAGTGGGAAAAGGTAGTTCTGATCAATGAGAAAAAAAAAATGAGATGGAACCAAGCCTGGGGGTACATTCTTAGAAAATATTTATTTCACAAATAGTATGTTCCAGGCCCTGTTCAAGATACTAAGAATTTATCAGTACACAAGTCCAATAACTCTTCTGTCTTCAGAGAATATTGGGAAAACAATAACAACAAAAATAATCACATAATAAACAAGGTAATTAAGAAGAAAATCAAACAGGATGGGGGGATGATAAAATTATGGCTATAGGGAAGAGATGACTTGATGGTCCAGAAAATCTTCTCTAAGATCACACACAGCACTATCTCTATAAAATAGGAAGAAGTCAGCTATGTAAAGATAGAAGAGAAGTCCAGTTAATGGCTAGAAGTAAGGAACTGTTCTGTCTTTAGACTGTGTATTACCACCTCTCTCAATCAAATTTATAGAGCCTCAAGGTGTAACATTGACAAAGTTTCGAGTGGATTCTGTTTGGGGCTTTATCAGTCACTAACTGACCTCTGCTCATTAATTTCTTTATAGGTAAAAAGTAGGAGAGGGAGAAGGAATATTATGAGGAATTGATTATTTTCACTTTTCATTAAAATACTATTAATTCCTGTCTTGCCTATTTCATGGAGTAGCTTTAAAGATAAATGAGTTAATGAATGACTAAAGTGATTATTGAAGACAACTCAATGGGATATTAATATGAAATAATTTTATTTTTTTCTAATCACTGCTTTTGATTATGCTTTTTTTTTTTTTTTTTTTTTTAATGTCTACTTTTCCTGTCTGTTAATGACATTGCATGCAGATACCATGATTTGTCTGGTCTATTTTAGTTATTAACACTTAATCAAATCAGGTTAAATATTCAAATCACACAACTTATTTAAGGCTCCATTGTCTTCTATTTGGGCCTTTGCTACAATTCTAGTAAAACAGGGAAACTCCCATTCAATATTTTGATTATGCTTGTAAAAACAACTTTTTAAACAATTAGCACTATAAAATGTAAAGTGCAGTTGTTAATAAAAGTGACATTTTCAATTCATGAGTCATTTTTATGCCAGAGCTTAGAGAAGAAAAAAACTATCATATTGGTGGCCAATCAGTAAGCTTAACTCTGTGCAAATGACTATTAGGAGCTCAAGGACTAAAACTGAAGCCAATGTTTGCAAACAAGGTAGGAGAACTGCTAGAATCAGTTCAATCATTCATATTTTGCCTGAAAGTCTAGAACAGCTGTCAACGTGGCAACTTCTCAACAGTCAGAGGCCTATAATGAGACAGCATCTAGTGAGAAAATATCAAGATACTTTCACATCTCAAATGTGAAAATCAGGACACAGCAGTTAAGGGAGTTTGGAAGATAATTAGTATGTTTTAAAATCTAGATTTTTATTATAATTGCCAGATTGCTTGTTGATGCATTATAATCAATGCCTTTTAGGAGAATAAATACTGCATTTTAGAAAAAACACTACCACTTTGTGTTGTATTGCACACATAATATTTATAAACCTATTTGTTGGAATATTCCTGCACACTTAAACCAGCATCTAACCAATGCATTGAATAGTGAGTTATCTCATTACTGAAAAAGAAAATAATTTAAATTACTCTAGCTTGCTATATGTAGATTACTATTTTTTTCTGTTAATTAAAAAGAAGACTAAATAAATTTTCTAAGTTTTTGTCTAAAATTAAAAACATCATAAAAGATCAATATTTTGGAGACAGGCTAAGAAATACATTTATTTTAAAACTCTGTATACTGTATGCATATTGTAATTTTTATAAACATTTTTCTATAAAAATAATTTAAATCTCTAATATGTTTAAATTAAAAATTTCTATACAATTATTTTATAGTATTTCTATTTTTCAAAAAGCTATGGGATGTTTTTGTTTATTAAGGCATTTTTCTCTTTATGTAACAAATATTTGATCATCATTCTGGAAAGAAACAGAGAAAGATTTTTCTAGATAATTTCATTAGTAAACACATGCTCTAAAACCAGAAAGCAATCCCTTTTATAGAGAAGATTTGCATGTCTCTTTATATGTCAAAATTTAAACTTTTGCTGGCCACAGCTTTCTTTCACAGTGAGTGAAAAATACTTATTCCCTTTATATATACTAAAGAGAACATTCTCAAAGTTCAGTATTCTATTCCGGTAAATAAACTAAATGAAAGGAAGAACAAATATGTATATGTAAATATGTATGCAACATATACATACATTTATATATGTATATATATAATACAGTTGAAGAAAGAAACTTTAGAAGAATAAAACAATATGTAAACATTTAGACAGGTGAATTGATTTAAAACATTAGGAAATAGTACAGAGTAAGAAAATATATATATATAATATATAAATAATCATCTAAAATTAAAAAAAAATAAAAAGTAAAATGCTATCGTAGTACCTCAAGAAGCTCACCAAAACTATAGCTAAAATTTCTTCGTCCTTGGGAACTGACATTATAAGCCCCTAAATTATCAAGAGCATTATGATAGATTTATAAAAATCTATTAGTTTATGAAAATCTATTAATAGATTTATAAAAATCTATTAGTTTCATTTGACATGCTAATATTATTTAAATAAAATTAACCCATATATTCTATGTAGGATTGTAAGGAGTAATTACTATTCAGACCATTTTTTTCCCTCCCAGGGAAGAGAATACTATGCTAGAATGCCTAAAGAATTTCTTCTGCTTTATTGTATTTCCATTAAGAAGCATTATAGGAAGTATAGACAGAACTTTCAAAATATGTGGGTTTGTACTAAAATAAGAGATTCAAGAGCAGTGTAATAAATCAATACATTTGCCCCTTATTTAAAAGTCTCTGGGCGCAATTAATGCATGCTTTGGCACTCTGATTTGAAGTTTAAATTTATAAAACCTCCCACCTAATATATTCAAGGTGAATCAAAAAATTTCTGATGTTATGGGTGTTTTAAATATAACTACTAGGAAAATTTAGAAGTTCTCGGGACAAGAATCATCCAAAGAGGAAGTAGGTGTGGTCAGTTATTATATTTATGTTATTGTTAACATTAATTGTTTTTAACATCTCTAGTATTAGGCCCTTAAATATTTTATTTAATCCTCACAATATCCTTATGATGTAGGTTGGCTTTTGTGTATTTTAACATTAAGGAGATTGAAGCTTAGAAAATGTGCTGACTAAAGTCCTGCTTTCAGTACTACTAGGAAAAAGTAAATGTCTGCCCTTACTCTGTCTTATTCTAATTCTAAACCCTCTGCTATCTACAGATTAGAAAGGCTATAGGCTCTATAGTTTTTCATTTGATGTAGGAATTCAATTTCTCATCAGTGACCTTGTACTTTTGGAAATACTTACCTTGTAAAAGTTGCCTTGAAATGTATGTAACAGAGATTTCCTTGGGTTTGTCCAAGACAAAATTCATAGATAATTTATGATTCCTGAGGAAGTTGTTTTTTGTTTTGTTTTGTTTTGTTTTGTTTTCTTCAAAAAAGCTTAATTCAAAGAGACCCACTTTCAGAGCTATAAGGTCCTAGAATAAAAAGAGTTTATTATATGACTCTTGACAATTCTGACTAGATAGCTTTGGGTTGGTTTTAAGAAGTTAGAAGTTCTTGTGTTTGATAATGAAAGAAAGAGGATCATGGTTTTTCTGAAGATATAAAACTTTAAGGTGGTCAAGTAATTTATGTCCACTCTCTTGGAATTCAAAGCATTTAAATATAAAAAGAAATTTCAGTTCATGATACCTCCATGTCAGAAAGAACATATTTTTCACTTTTAGACTTCATTTTGGGCTTAGCTTTATTTTCTATGGCATAGATTTGTCCAAATAATTAGCTTTCAGACATTTGACTCAGTGTCATTAACTTGATGTTTTGTTACATTTATCCTTTATTATATATGGTGTCACAACAAGAGGTGATGATTGTTAGTGCATAAAGACTTTGTTTAAGTTCAACAAAAATAGAACCATAAGTCAGAGTTTATTTCACTCTAGAGACTCTGTGAAGTTCCTAGTATTCTATTTTTATCATCTTTATAGGGTAAGAAATATTTTTATTTCCTTTATCAGTTTCTGATTTTTAAGGCTAGAAAACAAAAACACCAAACAATTTTACTCTACACAATCTATAGAGTAAAACTCTATGTTTATCATGTTTTTCTGAAGGCCCCAACTGTTGCAATATTTCTGGCCTTTCAAGAAGTGATTTCTTTATTACCTGAAAGATAAAGACTTACCAAATCAGTTCCTAGTAGATATTTATATTATTGTTACCACATAAGAAGGGAATTCTTTGTTCTTAATAGTTAGTCTGTCATATGTAATTAAATAACACTTTTTAACATGACATTTCTGGGAAGGTCATGGTTACCAACCTTAAACAAAAACAAAAAAAAACTACATTACCATGCAAAGTAAATTAATTTGATAAAGCCATTTTATGATATTTGACCATTTTTTTGGTATAATTTTATAGAAAAGGCCAATATCAATCTATGTCAGACTTTTGACATAATCAAGATTTTTAATTCTCTTGATGAATCTTTATCTTATAATATTAATATTCCCCATGAGATTTCTTTTCAGTTCTAGAGGGCAAGTTAGAGAAATAAACTATTTAAAGAATATTTCATTTCAGATTATACAAGTATAGTCTGCTGAATTCGGATGATTCATGGTGGCAAAAACAATTTAAACCAAGAATCCTGTACCCATCAAAGTGTGTGTTCTCTCTAGTATCAATAGTCAAGAGTACCTTACAATATACAGTAAAAAGGCAATCATTTTTTTCTATCATTCTGATCTACAACTTAGATTTTAGGAAAGTATTAGAGAAAGGAAGCAGCTACTTGATGGTAAAATTATATGACTCTGCTTAAATTATTACAGTAAAAAATAGAATTGAGCACAGTGAATCCCCTTTTAGAATATAATGCATAACTATTTAATAAAGATTTGATCAATGATTATACAGATGGTAAGAACATGTCATGGAGTATAAGGGTATTAACAAATCTCTAGCACCTACTAGTCAGTCCATCTAGGAAATTACATGTAACCATACTAATTAGAACTTTATAAAAGAAGCAAATATGTTTTTTTGTTGACAAGATTATAGAAGTAAAAACTATTCTTGTTGATTCAGTTTATTTCATTTTCTTTCTTTTTGAGTGTTGATGTCCTTAGAAGTTGTTTTCCAATTAAATATTTCTTCCTAATTAACTAATTTTACTATTCATTAAAGGTCTTTAAGTTGATTAAAGATACGGAAATTGAATTTAAGTTGACATTAAAGAGTAACAATAACAGTTGATAATAAAAAGCTGAAGAGAGGTAAAGTTTAAAAATTTATCCATCTAGTGTAATGGAGCGAATTCAAACATTTATAGCATTACGTACAGTTCAAATGAATACATCCTTTTAGAAGACCTAAGTTATTACAATTCACTTGGTCAAACATATATTTGCATTCTTTATATATTAAATATTTTATGGAAACAATGTTAATTTACTTGACACATAACCAAATTAGAAAATTTAAAATAATAATGCTTCATAAAAATTAACTAATTATATATATGAACTACTATTATACTTGCATAATATTTCAGTTTTCTATAATATCATAAAAAAGTTACATTTTAAAAAACTTAACCCAGACTGGTTTGTCAAAAGATTAACTTTAAGTAACATAAACTTAGATTTTATAATTTCTCTATAGTAACTTATTAACAAACAAAATGTTTCAGAAATTTTAGTTAATATTTTTTTTACTTATTTTTGCTAACCTAATGTCCATTTGCAATTCTTTTTTCATGTCTAGCAATCATATGTTTCAAAAGTAGCAAAACTAAAGTTTTTGTGAGACATTGAAAATCCCTTATTCCCACCTTCAAAGAACAACATGATTCAGAGCTAAAACTGTTTTCTTTATTTTAGGGTAATTCTTGAATTCTCTGTTTGATTTATTTAAGAGTTTATTAACCTCAGTAAATCAATCAGATTAGAGGTTCTTCATTTCTTTTTTTTTTTTTTTTTAGGCACAAGTAGTAGTTCATTAGGGCTCTCATGACAGAATACTAAGACTGGTGGCCTAAACAACAGAAATCGCCAATGAAGTCTTTAAAACTGAATCATGAAGCGATAGAAAATCTGAACATCAGTTACTAGATTGAATCAGTAATAAAAGAATAAAGGTAGGCACAGTAGAGAAAAGCGAGATGGCCACTAAAATAGAAATAATTCTAAAGACTGTGAACCAGAAATAACTACAAAACAGATTAAAAGAAAGCAAGAAATATACTAAATTTTGAGACTCACTCTGAGAGCCCAGATCTGTGTACAAAGGATTTATGAAGTGAACTTTTTGACAATAGAAGCACCTCGGTGAATTCTTAAGGGCTTCTAAAATTGACCTTCTTTAACTATTTTCCATTTTGGCCAATGGGTGAAGTTTTTATTCCTTTGTGCTAAAATAATAATTAAAAGAGTACAGTCTCTTGAGATGCTAGGATTTTGGAAATGTAAGTCTTTTGAAAATATTAATATTTGGAGGGTGAAAAAAAGAGAAAATGAATAAGTTGATATTATATGAAGAGATTCAAATGTACTTTATGGGTTTAAATTTATGTAGCGATCATTACCATAAAACACTTTCCTAAAATTTAAGAAGTCCAGAGGAGTGGGTTTTATATCAATAAAACAAAACAAACAAAAAATGGAGACTTGTTTTATACTAAGTTCCATTTTGTACCATTATTATATCAATTGACTAGCTGTTATTTTAGAAATATATGCATTTACTATTTGATAATGCTCAGAAAAAACTTACCTCAATTTTCTGTCTTTCTTTTTATTTTCTTTATTTTTTCTTTTATTTTATCCTGAAAATCCAGAAATGTCATATAAGCAAGAGTTGAAATTGTTTAGTTAAAACATGATATTTGAAATATCTGGTAAGATTTTCAGTAAAGGTCAATATCAAAAAAAAAAAAAAAAAAGGACATCTTTTATTATTGTGCCCAGCATGGAATGGGCAAATTCCTCCAGTGTACATAAATTTAAAGGAAAAAAATATACATATATAATGATATGATCCCATGTGTGCTAAGATAAAGAACACTGGATATAACTATCATTAAATATTCACAGGTGAGATTATAATATATAGGGATTTTAGCAATAGAAACTAAATTCCTTGAATAAATATTTAATGTTAATTGAAAAAAATAATTATATTTCTTGTTGACCCTAGTTGATAAATAAAAGTAAAAATGCATAGGATAATTTAAGTAATCTATAGTCACCAATAGTAAAAATAAATATTTTAGTGTATTTTTTCCCATTAAGGACAAAGACACTACTTTATCACTTTTTTTCTCAGAATGAATGTAGCCCAGTAGTTAAAATTTAAGTCGATTTTTACTGGCATTTATAAAAGTTTACATAAGCTTTTTAACTTTATGCTTTTACATCTCACCAAATGTTCACTGCATTTTATTTTGATAATAGCCATTAAATTTTCTTCCATACAATACAATTTGGATGGGAATTATTTTTATCTCATTTCATCTAGAATATACTTGGATAATCATAACCTAATCTAATCAGAATATTTCATCACCTCAGCCACAATGGTTTAGGCAAGGGTATGACTCAATTTAGGTCAATAATTATAAAGATTTATTTGGAGAAATATTATCAGCTAATGCTAGAATGCCAGATTTTCTTTTAAAAGGTTTAAATAGATTAACTAATCCTTTAAAAATCTTAGGTATTAGAGACCAATATTATCCTTTTACAGATGAAATTAAAGCACTTTTGATATTATAAAGCTAAACTCATGTCAAAGGTCAGAGCTGATGTCTGAACCTAGGCAAATCTGATTCACGAGTATGATAATATCTTATAAACTGTGTAACACTGGAACAGTTAGGGAAAGATAGCAGCACTCCTCTCTGGATTTAAAAGTTAGGATAAAAGCTGCCCAAAGCTACCATGTAGAGTCTGAGGATGAAATAGAGGGAAACAGAAGAGAGAGATGCTAAGAAAAGAAGAATGGATTCCAGGTTTGTTTGGTTTTTTTTTAAGTGATATAATTATAAAAGAAGACAGATGCAACTCTGAAATTTTAGTTAGTAGTCAATACATTTTCTCTCCTTGTTTCACCTCATGTAATTTCATTTTACCATTATATCGGGATTCTGACCTTGAAATACGAGCTTTGACTAAGACACCTAAATAAGACCTCCCCCTCAATTTTAGAAAGCACACTTGCTTCATTCTTGGATTATCTCTGGTGAGCCATTTTTTTTTGTACAATAGTTAAGACAAAATTTTTTTCTGTATTCTTGTATTCTATATCTTCTTACTTTCGTGTGTCTCATAACTTATTATTTTAATTATATATATTTGGAAGCATTCTGCTTAGTTTTCTTAATAATTTTTCATCTCCTACCTTTCAAACCAGCTGCAATCCTAAGCATTTTATGAGACTAAGAAAGTTTCATCTTTTCTACATGAACTAATTCTCAGTAAAGAAAATGAGAGCAATCTTAAATGAATGTATAAATAGAAAACAGTCATTTTTCCCCTTATTTGAAAAAATAAAATAAAATAAATAATAAACTTTGAGAACACCATTAAAATGACATGTCCCAAATATAGGAGAATTAGTTTCAGTGACCTGGTTCTGCTTCCCAACTGCCTTAGGAACTCCCCAGGTGTCATCTGAAACTGGCCCCCATAAAAGATGGGGAGGGGAGACCAAAGAAAGAAGCAGAACACCCCAGTTTTCCATGAGGCTTGTTTTGTGTGGCTGCAAGACAAGTAGATTTCTATTCTCTCCCTCCTAATCTTAAAGTTTTTATAGAGAGACCGTAACTGGATTCAGTAACATACACAGGGGACCTTAGGATCCTTGAGTTCATATCCAGTTCAGTTAATCTCAACACCACATTTTAATCTCAAGGCTGTATTCTTGGAGCAGCTTCTGAGAGTGGAGAAGGCAAAAGGAATGCACATTCCAAGGACAGGGCAAAAAGTAAGGACCCACCAATTGTCAGGGTCCAGCTCTCAGTTCAACTGCCTGTCAAGTTTTCTTGGTGACCTCCTCTAACATGTGGGCATTTGTTATCAGAAGTCAAATCCAGAGCGATAGTCAAAATTGTAATGGTATCTAGGCTGAGCCTCAACTTATCAGGATGTATTGGCAGCGCTTATCAGGGACACAACAGCTCTTTTCTTTGTATAAGTTAAAATTCAAATAGTATATTTATGTGTGTATATTAATATGCAATAATATTATTGCATATTAATATTGAGAATCATTTCTAGGTAATACAACTTATACATTTGTAAAAAACAATTTAATGCAAAGGAAATATTAGAAGTGAAATGGTGTTATGACAATATCGATCTAATAAAATATCACTTTGGATGTTTTCCAGGTGTAGTGTTTAAAAGCCTAGATTCAGAACTTGAAAGTTGGGTTCAAATCCTAATATTGCTTTTTATTAGTTGTTGCATAAAATATTATTTTGTCTATCATATATTTTTAACTGTTGGAGAATAAAGACATTTATCCTTTTTCTTTTTTAATTTCAAGAAATCTTTCAGTATTAAGACAAGTAGTGCCTGGAAGCCTTTATATTTTACCTGAAAGAAGAAGCACAGCTTTCAATCTTATAAAAAGATCAGAAATTCTGGCAAGCCAGTTGGTTCTTTTAGGTCCAGGAAGTGCCAGGGTCTCTAGCCAGTATTCCTGAAATGATAACACATATGGCAGCAGCTCTGAGAACCTACAGAAATGTGGGCATCCCCTCACCCCTATAACATATAACCTAATTTCCTATTGCTGAGTTTGTTAGGCTGATGTGTCTTAAATCTTTTGCTTGAGTCTTTAATGCTAAATTTGATAAAGCATTTATAATTATAACAATGGAGAAAATATTCCATGACAGAGAAATTGACAAGGTTAGCCAATAAACTTTTCCACCTCTCATCTCATATGGTTTTAAATATGGCCTAATTTGATATTCATAATAAATTTTTTTTTTTCAAATAATGAAAAACTGCAAATTTCATTAGCATTATTATTTAGACACTTTATAATGTTTTAAAATTTAATATTCTCTACTTCCAGCTGGAAGGAAATAAGTATGCATAAAATTGGATAGAAGATATAAATGAATTTTGCATTTTATTTTAATTCATAGATTTATAAAAACTTTTCCATCATTATGTCATGTACTTCTCCTTTACATTTGGTGGAAATTCTGCTACACTGAAACTGTAGATCAAGTTCATAGTTCAACCTACATATCTTTCCCTTTCCTAACAGTTTTAGAGCATTAACAACCAATTATATAATTGATTATTTGGTAGATAACTGCAAACAAGTCTATTTTTTTTCTAATTAATTTACCAACAATTCAAGTATACTTTTGTTCATCACTTTATATTCAATATTCCACTTTGTGTTTTGTCCAGCACATAGTAGAAAATTATTAAATTGTTTTTAATAAATGGCTTATATTAGATAGCTATTAAAGTTGGAAAAATGAACTTTGACTCTGTTCTCTTTAAATAAATCAAAATCCTTTTAAAGATGAAGGAATTGAGGCTAGGAAAGAGTTTCTTTTGTATAAATTAATTTCTACTTTGCTAAAATTCATTAGCATGATGCAATGTAGGAATCTGAGACATGTATATGCAAGTTTTGAAACAGTTGTATTAAACAAAGTGAACAGTGAAGATCTGGAATCAGTATAATCAAGATCTGTCAAGTTCCTTAAAGACACAAATTTTTACTTATGACCTATTTTATTCTACCTTCCAGTTAGTCATCTCTCAAACTCTTAACAACACCCCATGCACACAGACATACACTATAAGTTGACAAAATATCTAGCGATATGCATAAAGCTTTGTATAAACTTAAATATATATTGCATATTATTTTACATTTTAAAATAGTACCTTAATGGATTCTAAATGAATTTGTTGAAAGATCCCGTGGTTCCATTTGATCTTAACTCTACTTTTCGGTAATAATTAATATACTCCAATGCTCTGTTATCTGCACGAGTTGTACACAGTAGTAATAAATCATGCAAATCATAATTCAGAAATTATTTCTATTTGTACATGGGAAGTATTATGTAATATATTTTGAATAAATTTCCCTCCTTAATTATGTTTTGCTTAAGGTAATTAGTTTGTATTCCCTGAGCTCACATCAACTGACAGTGGAGGAAGTTCTACAGCCCTGAAGTATTCTGGGAAAATGTTCTAAAATATTGCAGCTGAACCACATGCAGATACTCAGCACCAGTACGTGACCTGGGAAAATTTTAAGGAGTCTAGTGCTGTCTAGAGTATTCAGTCTTGATGATAAAATCATGTCTCTGAAAAATAATTGCTCACATTTCTAATTTAACTCAGTGACTCTGTTCCCACCGTACAAGTTTTATAAAAGAGATTCCTTAAACTAGAAGGAAATTTCTTAATGAAAGAAAATTAAGAGCAAATAAATGTTGAGTTTGTTGTTAGTTCTATCAAGTCTCTGCGTGTGTGTACGTGCATATGTATAGATTGTTATTTTAAAATATTTTAATTTCTCCCTCCCACAATGTTCTTTTTGTTTGTTTATTTCTTTTGCTTCACTCATTTGAGTTGCAGCCTGAAGACTCACCCTTTTATAGTTATTATATGGAAAATGATACCGGGAGAACTTTTGGTATTCATCATTAATTATATTTTAGATACTAGAAGGAAATAAATTCTGAGGACAACTGCACTCTGCAGATAAAATGCAATTGTGTTCTACAGCAAATGTTTCCATGCTGTGTGTTAACCAGGGAAACATATATACCTTGTATTTATGAAGCATGTTTCCTTTAAATATAGTTTATAGGTATGTTAATAACCCATACAGCCAAGACATGATAGTATGTCTTGAAATATAATAATATAGAATATGAATGTTAATACATGTATCATAGATCTTGGCCCATGATAGATTTACGTTTTTCCCACTGTTGCTTGTTTGTGTGTGTGTGTGTGTGTGTGTGTGTGTGTGTGTGATTTTCAGTATGATGATTCCTTTAATAAATAGTGATCTATAACTTACTTCCTGTTTGCAATGTACTATGTATTGTATTTAGAAACATTTATTTTTTCCCTCTTTAATTTAATGAATTCAACCCAAACCTAGTAAACCACCTAAAAAACAGATAAGGCTCCAAAGAGAAGGAGATATTTAATCTGTATGACAAAAAATATTATAAGTCAATCAAGTGCAGATTAATTAAAAGAGAGATATTCCTGATGGAGAATGTTAAATGCTAATGCACAGAAAGAACAGAGAGGTGGCAGGTGGAGAAACACATGCAGAGAAAGAAAGAAACTGAGAGAAAGAGAAGAAAGGAGAGAGGGAGTGAGAGAACTTTAAGAAGTTTAATATGGCACTAACATGGCACTCAAGAGGGAAATTGGCAAGAAAAACATACTAGACAGGAAATCAGGGGCGAACTAGAGAAAGGTCTTCTATTCCAGGAAAGGAGATTCGGTTTTATTATGTGAGGGATTACTTCAAAGACTTTTAGATGGAGAATTACATAACAAGATTTTATTTTAAAAGATTTTGATGGAAAGTGGAGAATGGTTTCTAATATAAAAAGCTGAACTAGGGATATTTGGCTGCAATCTGTAGCTATAATTCCAACTGGGGTAGATGAGGGAAGTCAGCATAGATGAGATGGGGATAATTTAAAATGTATTAAGGCATTAGAATTAGCAGAGCAAGATAATTGGAAATATGTTGGGTATAAAGCAGAAGGAGTCAAAGGTTCATTATTTGGGTGATTCAGTGCATTGCAGTGTCAATCACAGAGACAGACAAAAGCAGAGTAGGAGAAGAGTTAGTGTCTCTTTCTGATGTGTGTGTGTGTGTGTGTGTGTGTGTGTGTGTGGTTGTTGTAGTTTTTTCATTCGCATTTGGGGAGGATATTATGCATTCGATTATAAATGATTGAGCCTGAGATACCAGAGAGGTCTAAGTGGAGTTGTTTAGTAGGCAGTTAGGAATACAAGTCTGAGCTTAGAAGAGATCACTGAACTTGAGATTTTAAAAAATAGAGGAATGTGGAATCCTCAGTAGCTGAAGTCATGGGAACTGATGAAATTACTCATTCATCTATTCATTAACCACTGATGCAACACATGTATAAAAATGACAATTACATGCCTATGATGACATTAAGAGCAGTGTATAATAAGTTATTAGTGGCTTTTGTGTGAGCATTTACAGATTAAGAAAAAATATAACTGAACATTTATGGCATATTTATTATGAACCAACAGAGCTCTATCTGCTTTATAACTCTTACTCCTTTAATCTTCACAATAATTTTATGAGGTAGATATTATCCTCATTTTACAGAAAAACTTGGGAAGAGAATAGTTAAAAAATAAAAAATTACACATCTATTAAGTCTCAAGACTCTAACATTTTTTTCATGATATTTAAATCTTTTTAGAATATATCTTTAACAGACTTTTTGTATTGGAGGGGAAGCTAAAACAGCAATGCCAGTATATCAAAAGGCATGTAGTAATGTGAGAAAAGAGACATATAAAAACTTCTACTATGATTAAATACATTTAATTTGGAAATAATACGCAAGAGATTCTACAGACAATAATTTGAATTATAGACTATCTACAGAGCTTTTTGCATTTTTCCGTGGTGCCAGTGACCTTCAAGCATCACATCACTCTGACTAGACATTCTCAGTCAGGTTCAAAGCTGGTGTTACAAAAAGCAATAATAGCATACACAAGTGTCTTAAGTCATAAATGCATGCTATTGAAAAATATTAGTGGCATAAAATCACATCAGAGTAAACTTTCCATTTCGTGGAATATTTGTAATGATTTTGTGCAAGAGTAATACCTTATATGTTAAAAGTACATTTACATTTTCAAAGTTCTGTCTATTTTTTCCAGAATTTTTAAAGATATACAAAACTATTTCTTTTGTATATTGGTTTATTTTTAAAAATTTACCCATCATCAAAATAAAACAATGGATTTCCAAGCACTGAATATCATTTACCTTATAGGTCCAAAAATTTGTTTTTCAATACCTTTTAGATATATCATTCATACAAAGCAAGTCTGTTGGATAAATTTTTAGAAGTGGCAACAGTGGGTTAAAATTTACACACTAGTTAAATTTAATATGTATTTCCAAATAGTCCTCTAGAAAGATTGAAAAAATAACTGTACAAACATCGCATAGAAGTACTTATTTACCTGCAGTAATGTAAAATCTCTGTGTGAACAACTTTTTAATCTTTACTAATCCAAATAAAAATATATTTAAACATAAAAATATGTAAATGTAATTTCAATTTGCATTTCTCTGATTATGAATGAGGTAAGCAACCTTTCATAGTTTAACAGCTACTTTCATTTGCCCATTTTTCTATTATAGTATTGCTGTTTTAAACTGACGTATTGATATGTTAAAGGAAATAGCTTTGTTATATGCATTGTAAATGTCTCCTAGTTTGTCATTTAGCTATGTTAATTGTGATTTTTTTCTTTTCCTTGTAGATTTGCTTTTTAAGTTCTTTTTTTAATTACTTAATTAATTTTTATAGTAACATTGGTTAATAAAATCCAATAAGTTTCAGCTGTACACTTTAACAGTGAAGCATATATATATTACGCTGTGGGTTTACCTCCCATAGTTAGATGTCTTTCTGTCACCACATATTTGACCCCCTTTACCCAGTCTATCTCCCCCTCCCTCCCCTCTGGCAACCATTAGTCTATTGTCTGTGTCCATGAGTCTCTATTTGTTTGTGCTGTTCTTTTGCTGCTTTTAGGTTTATATCCCATAAATAAGTGATATCATATGATTTTCAAATTTTTGTGTCTAGGTTATTTTTCTTAGCATGATTATCTTGAAGTCCATCCATGTTGTCGCAAATGGCAGTATTTAATTTCTTCTTATGGTTGAGTAATATTCCATTGTATATATGTACCACAAATTCTTTAGCCAATCATCTATCGTAGGACACTTCAGTTTCTTCCATGGCCTGCCCACTGTGAATAATGCTGCTATGAATATCGATGTGCAAATAACTTTTTGATTTTGAGTTTTCAAATCTTTGGAGTAAATACTCAGCAGAGGGATTGTTGGATCCTATGGTAGATCAATTCTTAGTTTTTGAGAAAACTCCATACTGTTTTCCATAGTGGCTGTACCAATTTGCAATCCCACCAGCAGTGTATGAGGGTTCTTTTTTCTCCACATCTTCTCCAACATTTGTTATTACTTGTCCTGTTGATTATAGCCATTCTAACAGATGATATCTCACTGTGGTTTTGATTTACATTTCCCTAATAGCTGGTGATGTTGAAAATCTTTATATTTGTTGACCATTTGTATATCCTCTAGGGAGAAGGGTCTGTTCAGGTCCTCTGCCCATTTTTTTATTGGATCGTTTGTATTTTTGTTGTTATTGAGTCCTATGAGTTCTTTGTATATTTTGGATATTAGGCCTTTATTGGAGGCTTTGGTTACAAATATATTTTCCCATTCAGATGGTTGTCTCTTTACCTTGTTGATGGTTTCTTTTGCTGAGCAGAAGCTTTTTGGTTTGATGTAGTCTCATTCATTTATTTTCACTTTTAATTCCCTTGCTTTTAAGGTCAAATTCATAAAATCCTCTTTAAGTCTAAGGTCCCTGAGTTTCGTTCCTGTTTTTTTTTTTTCTATGCATTTTATTGTTTTAGGTCTTGTATTCAGGTCCTTAATCCATATGAAGTTAATTTTGGTGTGTGATGATAGACAACAGTCTAGTTTCATTTTTTTGCAAGGATCTTTTCAGTTTTCCCAGCACCATTTATTGAACAGACTTTCCTTTCTCCACTGTATGTTTTTGACTTTTTTGTCAAAAAAGATTTGTCCATATAAATATGGGTTTGCTTCTGGACTCCAAATTCTGTTCTACTGGTCCAAGTGTCTGCTGCCAATCCCATGCCTTTCTGATTAGTGTCGCTTTGCAGTATAATTTAAAGTTGGGCAGAGTGATGCCTCCAGCCTCATTTTTTTTTTTTCCTCAGTATTGCTTTGGCAATTTGGGGTCTTTTGTGCTTCCATACAAATCTGATGTTTTTGTTCTATTTCCTTTTTAAAAAGCCAATAGGATTTTGATGGGGATTGCATTAAATCTATATAATGCTTTAGGTAATATGGTCATTTTAACTACATTAATTCTTTCAATTCAGGAACATGAAATATCTTTCCATTTCTTTGTATCTTCTTCAATTTCTTTCAATAAAGTCTTATAGGTTTCATTACATAGGTCCTTCACATGTTTCATTACATTTATTCCTAGGTATTTTAACCTTTTTATTGCAATTGCAAAAGGAATTATTTTTTCCACTTCTTTTTCTGATGCTTTGTTGTTAGAGTATAGGAGCGCTGAGGATATTTGGACATTGACTTTGTGTCCAGAAACTGCATTTGCTTCTTGTTTCTAGTAGTGTTCTTGTGGAGTCTTTAGGATTTCTATATAGAGACTCATGTCATCTGCAAATTGACAGTCTGACTTCTTTGTTTCCTATTTAGATGCCTTTTATATCTTCCTTTTGTCTGATTGTACTCGCTAGGACTTCCAATGTTATATTGAATAACAGCGGCGATAGTGGACAGCCTTGCCTTGTTCTTGATCTTAGAGGGAAGGTTTTTTTTTTCACCTTTAAGGATAATGTTGGCTGAGGGCTTGTCATATATGACCTTTATTATGTTAAGGTACTTTCCTTCGATATACATTTTGTTAAGTGTTTTGATCATAAATGGCTGCTGTATCTTGTCAAAAGCTTTTTCTGTATCTATTGACATGATTGTTATGATTCTTATCTTTTAATTTGTTTATGTGGTGTATCATGTTAATCGATTTGCATATGTTGAACTATCCCTGTGCCCCTGGGATGAAGCCCACTTGATCACGGTGTATAATCTTTTTAATATGTTGCTATATTTGATTTGCTAGTATCTTATTTAGGATTTTTACATTTGTGTTCATGAGAGATATATACCTCTTTTTATTTCTTCTCTGATCCAGTTATTCTTCAGTAGCATACTGTTTAATCTCCATTAAACGGTATGGTTCTTTCTTCCTGCTTTCTTTTTGCAGTTGATCTTCAGTTTCAAAGCATTATGATCAGAGAATACGGTTAGTATGATTTCAACCCTCCTATATTTGTTGAGGCTATCTCTGTGTCCGAATATGTGGCTGATTCTTGAGAATGTTCTATGTGCACTAGAGAAGAATATATAAGCAGCTGTTCTGGGATGGAAGGCTCTGTAAATGCCAATTATGTCCAGTTGGTCTAATGTGTTGTTTAAGGATGTTATTTCCTTATTGATTTTATGATTGAATGATCTTTCCGTATCTGACAGTGAGGTATTTAGGTCCCCTACGATGATAGTGCTTTAGTCTGTTTCTCTCTTTAGTTCTGTTAGTAATGGCTTTACATATTTCAGGGGTCCCTGATTAGGGGCATAGATATTCATAAGTGTTATGTCTCTTTAGTGTATGATTGTCTTTATCATTATGAAGTGTCCCTCAGTATCTTTATCATTATGAAGTGTCCTTCAGTACCTTTTTTATTTTGAAGTCTATTTCAGCTGATATTAGCACCGCTAATCCCACTTTTCTCTGAATGCCATTTTATTGAAATATCATTTTCCTTCCACCTTTTCACTTTGAGTCTATATTTGTCTTTGGAGCAGGAAGCATATGGTTGTGTTTTGTTTTATGATCCATTCTGCAGCTCTGTGCCTTTTTATTAGTGAGTTCAGTCTATTTACATTTAGGATGATTATTGAAATATGATGTCTTATAGCCATTTTATCTTTTGCTTTCTGATAGATCGGTGTTTCCGCTGCTTCCTTGTCCTTGTGTTTCTGTTTTTTGTTTGTTTGTTTGTTTGTTCGTTTGTTTTTGTGTTGGCTCTTGAGAGTTTTCCCTCTGGTTCTTCTTGTTTTATGTTATATGGTTCAGTTCTGAATCTTCTGTGTGTAGTTACCATTATGAATATGTAAAGTATAGTTATACACACATACACACACACACACCATTATCCATTTTCTTCTGTGCATGCCTTATCTCCATTCCCCTTTGCAAATTTGGATCTTCGAATCCTCCCCTTTTCAGTCATTGTTATTTCAATTTGTCCCTATGTGTGCTGAATGTTTGTTATTATTTTAAAATAGCAATTATCTTCTGTTTAAGCTTATAATGCTCTGTTCTTAGTAACGGTTGCACTTCTCTGCTTCTATTTTCCTGATAGTCACCTTACTCCTAATTGTGGTTGTGTGTGTGTGTGTGTGTGTGTGTGTGTGTGTGTGAGAGAGAGATTTTATTTAGGTGAACTGACCCCCTTCAATACTTCCTGTAGTGCAGATCTCATAGTGGAGAATTCCCTCAATTTTTGTATGTCTTAAAAAGTCTTAATTTCTCCTTTATATCTAAAGGAGAGCTTAGCTGGATACATTATTCTAAGCTGGTAGTTCCTTCACTTAATAGTTTGAATATTTAATTCCACTCCTTTCTGGCTTGCAAGTTTTGTGGTGAGATGTCTGATGATAATCTAATGGGTTTTCCTTTATAAGTTGCAATTTTCTTCTCCCTGGCTGCCCTGAGAATTCTGTCTTTGTCATTGATTTTTGATAATTTTAATACAATGTGTCTTGGTGAAGGCCTTTTTGGGTTGCGATAATTGAGTGCTCCGTTGAATTCTGTAATTCTAAGCCCCAGCTCATTCCTTAGATTTGGGAAACTTTCGTCAACTAATTGTATGAAAATGTTTTCTACTCTCTGTTCCTTTTCTTTGCCTTCGCTAGTGTCCATTATTCTTATGTTTCCTGATGGTGTAAGATAGTTCTTGTATTTCTCTTTCATTATTTTTCATTCTTCAGTTGCTCTATTCTTCCTTCTGATTTATTTCTACATTTCTGTCTTTGATATCACTGATTCTTTCCCCCATTTGGTTGACTATCTTTCCCAATCTTGCTATTTCATTTTTTTTTAACTCTTGCAGTGTGTGTGTGTGTGTGTGTGTGTGTGTGTGTGTGTGTTATCTCCAGATGATCTATTCAGTTCTTTTTGAGAGTTTCAGTCTCTTTGCTAAAAAATCTCATTATGCTCATGTAGTTTTTTTTTTTTTTTCAATTCATGAAATTGTTAATATGGCTCATTTCAGTTCTCACTGAGTTTTTTCAGAAATACTATCCTGAATTCTCTGTCATTTAAGTCACATATTTCTATGTCTGTAAGCTTATTTTCTAGAGATTTTTCTCTTTCTTTCAGAGCTACCATGTCATCATGATTGTTCATGGTGTTTAATAGACTTTTTCCCCACCAGGACATTAATGGAAGTTTATTCTACTATTTTTCCCCAAAAAAGATTTATTATATAAAGATGTTTCTTTAGCCCGTTGCGAACAAGGCATTTTTATTTTGGTTTCCAGTAGGTGGTGTCTATGCCTCTTGGATCCCTGCTTTATATAAAGCCTTAATAATGCCTTTTTTTCCTTTATAGATGTTTAATCACGCTTACTACTCTCTATCTCAGTTCCTGTCAGTGTTAGTGATAGTTTTGGTAGCATTTATTCTGATTCCCCTGTGGCTCTGTGGTGTTCAGCCTTGGAAGATATGGGGGAGAGGGGCCCTCTGTGTTGGGAGCTCGAGACTGCAGCTCAGCCTCAGTTTTGTGATCGTAGTTGGTAAAAATAAACTATTTTTTCTTTGCCATCTCACTTCTCTGCCTTCTGTCCTGATGATTGGGCAGCCACTTGGAGCTCACAGCACTCCCAGGAAGAACTGTTCAGGGAAATTGTTGCACCTTCTCCCCTCTCCCTCCTTCTACAGGCAGCTCTGGAGACTGCAAGAGGCAGATTCATTATTTCTCCCACACAACTGCCCAACACCTGGGGTTCTGACATGTGGTAGCTCTTATGCGCAAATTCCATGCTTAGTGTGCAGTCTGAGTGTTTTTCGTTGAGCTTTATATGTTAGCTTATTGTTTCAAGAGAAGAAATCTGGGGATGTTTCTTACTCTACCATGTTTCTCCAAACTCCTTAAGTTCTTAAATTTATCAAAAATTTTTATGGCTACACTATTTTGTTTCATAATAAAACTAAAACTTGTATGCCAATATTATTTTTAATTACATTTTTTTCTAGAACTTTAATGACTTTTTATATAATTTAATTCTGTATCCATCAGCTTTAATCACTACAGATTTAAAATAAATATTAAAAGCTAATAGGATTAGTGAATAACAATTCCATTTTCTTTTGCAAATTTTTTTAGAATTTCTCAATTGATTACAATTTATTTTTCTATGAGCCTTAGAATCACTTTTTCTCTCTTAAAAATACTTATTTTATTATAATTTTCTAATATTACATAGTGAAATTTCTAACTCTATTATTTGTATATTTAAAGGATATTACTTTTAGTAGATTAATTTTTTGTCTATCTTCTAAATTTTCGTCTATCTACTAAATTTTTCGTCTATCTACTAAAATTGTACAACTTTACAGTTAAAAGTGAAACACAAGAAATTTTATGGATAATTATGACTACATCAAAGTTTTATCATATTACCTTATTTATATAAGATAACCATTTAGAGTTTACAAAAAATTTTCTATTTCATACAATTACAATATATAGTATGTGAGATAGAGAATATCGGGTTGAAACATTGCCTTTGCATAGGTATAAAATGGTAAAATATTTTCAGTTTTTTATTCTTCAACCAAAATATAATACCCATTTTAGAGATGTGCAGATCTAGGCATAACAAAACTTTATGGGTAGTGTATTGCCATCAAATTAATCTTTAAAAGGAATAGGCCAAAAGTTACAACTCCAAAGCCTTTCCTATTAGATTCTCAACAGAAAAAAAAAATAATAATAATAATAATAAAATAAGCAAAATATATAATTTCCTTTCCTAAGGGTTAGATTACATTATAAGAGACCAGTATTTGGTGTAAAATAAACAGCTTTAATCCATGCATTGCTTTCTTTAAAAAATGGATAATTTCAATTGTGGAATTCATTGGTCTTCAGATAATTAAATATCTATTCTTCTTCTAGAACTTGTGTTATTCTATGGAGAGTTGTAATAAGTGAAAGGTGCCAGCATTGCACCTTTATGCCTTTTTTATTTATAAGTAACTTTGTTTCCCCTCAATTATAGAAAGTATGTTTGGTGATCATTTGCTAGAATACAAAGTTATGATTATTATAGATCTTCCTTCTTATATTCATGTACTTGTTGAAAGTAAAATGAAAAACCTTCCTTAGGCCAAGATGATACCTTATTCATATCTGCTCTGTGAGCACAGTTCTTTATACATGGTAGATAGTTAATGGCTACCCTGAATTGACTTGAATTGCATTGAACTGAAAAAAAAAAAAAAATAACGAAACGTCTCTTGGGTTTAATATGGAAATATGTTTTTGGTCTTTAAAATCTTAACAGGATATGCATAAATTACTTTTTGATTTATTGCTTTTGATTTCTCCAGAACAATGTGCTTTTACTTTGCAGTTAAAGTACTTTGATGCAGTAATCTTGAGATTATGATAGTCTATATTCATAAAAATGACATACTCGATTCAGTCCTTTTGGAAGAGGATATAATCATCTCTCAAGTGTCACTGTGAAGCTTCCCTCCTCTCTCTCACTTTATAAAGAGAATGTATCTGCCATTGTATTTTTAATTTAAAACTCCTAGAATACATAACAATAGTTTTAAAATACTATTCATAGAGATCTCTAAATAAAGGGCAGAGAAAGAGTCTATAGGGAGAAAATCTGTTGGGGAATTTGGAAAGGCTTTTAGGCCTTCCTTTTTTTATTCCTTTTCAGTTTAGAGGCCTTAGGTTCTCTTTTAGAACAAGTGTATAAAAGAACTTTCAAATGATTTTAACAGTTCACAAATGAGCTGCCTGGTTTTGACATGGGCTCTGTAATATCTCAAAACTTTGTTAAAGATGGAGCATTTAGCAACCCAGGAAGACAATGACTATACAACACAAAATTAACTCATCAAGTTACTGTAATTTTCTCTCCCTTTGTCTCCAGCTGATTAGTGCAAATTAACCGCCTGAGCAGTTAGCATGCGAAATGGAAATCTTTGATATCTGCTGAGAAGGCAGGCTTTTTTTTTTTTTCCTTAAACTATATCTATGTAAAATTCCAGAATTCCCTATGAAAAGTACTCTGCTGTGATTACAAATATTGTTTTGAACTTTAAGTACATGTGTGTATGTTTGTTTTGAGCTTTAAGAATTTATAACCTTAATATTAAAAAAGTTGTAATCTTTATAAATTTCTATACAGGAATTTAAAAAAAAGAAATGAGGTATTTAGGTACTTCATATCTTACATAGGGATAATAAAATACCTTAGTGAATTGTTGTTAAAATTAAAAATTCAATAATCTATATTAAATAATTTTATAAAATAGTCTCATCCAGACTGTGCCTTTAATAGGTATTTTTAATTATTTTTATTAAGCATATAGAATTTGATTTGGTGACATACACTACTTATTTTAAGATTGTTGCTTTCAGGAAAGAAAATAGTTAGGAAATTTTTATTTGTTACATCCTGTGTAGTCCTGGAGAGAGCTTAACACATGAACTTTTGTACAAAAGTCAACCTCTCACTGGATATTTGAAAGAGAATAATGTGTTAAAAGGCGATCAATCATAGAAAACAAATGATAAACCTGGTGGAAAGCCAACTGATTTTGGAGAATACATCTAAATGAGATAATAATTATTTGGTAGTGAGTTGTGATCATTAGAATTACCTAAAACTAAAATTCAGGCTTTTTTTTGTTTTTGTTTTAATTTCCTTTATGTCTGGAATATGTGGTAGTTATTTCCAAAAGAGAAATTATTTAACACAAACTGCATTTAGTGTATTTCAACCATCAAATTTTAAACTTTTATTTCTAAAAGCATTTAAGTATTCCCTCGTGTAGGCAATGTCTATACATAGTAATTCATTCATTTAGCAGAAAGTTTGATCAGGGTCGATCCTCTAAACTTTGACATTGTGTGATGAGCACTGAGAAAGGACAGTTTAGTTTCTGCACTTAAGAAACTTAATGCAGACTGAAAGACATACAAAAGGGCTAATTTTATGAATAATACATTTAAGAAAAATCACCTTATTTTGCAATTTAAACCAAATCCTTATTTTTACTTTAAATCATAGTGACAGGCAAATTCAGACTTAGAAACAAATAATCTGTCTCAAGAAAATGTCCCAATCCAGGAACTGACCCAGTGATTCAGTGTTTCTCACACTTGGCTGGTTTGGAGGACTTGATTCAAAATGATATTAAATTTGTACTACCCAAGCTTATTAGCTCCTTATTTCTGGAGATGGCCTAGGAATCCACATGTCAAATAAGAACCCGGGGACTTCTTTTTATATTAGTACATTTGAGCAACACTGGTATATTTCAGAAACTAGTGGTTGGTTTAACTATTCATGTTTTTAACTGTTTATTTGGTAGCGTTATGTAGCAAATTAGTTAATTTAGTTTAATTCATCTTGAAGCCAACTGATTAAATTTCTAATACTGACATCTACAGAAATCTATTACTTCCTATTGTTTGGAATAAATCTATATTATACTTATTTGGAACCATACATAATACTATTCTTCAGTTTTATATTAAAATATTTTTCTCCTAATACTCAAATGTTTTAAAGTTGTATTATTTTTCCTAGGCCCATCTTCATTGCTAAATTCTACTGTTAGAAATCATGGTATAATAGGGAAAGAAAGTAGTGAGGAAGTCTAACATGTCAGTCTCACATGATAATATCATTCCATGATATTTTTAAACCTTTCAATATTTGTGTTATTTCTTTTTTATTATCTTTCCTTTTCTCCACTTTCTATTAAATTACTTGGAGTAAAACTACTTACAACTTATTCCTTAATGTCGTACAACTCAATTCAAAAACTTTTTAAAAGACTACAGTACAGACTCCACTAAAAGAAACAAAACACGAAAAATTATCTCCAAGAGTTGTCATAGTTAAGTTCAACTATTTAGTTTCTTTTGAATTATTATAAAAAAAAGTGAGGGAAACAAATATGTGATTACTTTCCTACAGAGAACACATTATTTTTCTATTTATAAAAATAGATGACATTAGTCTATATTGATTTAAAGATAGAAGTGACAGCTGAAAAAAGTCAATAATAAATGAAGAGGTACTTAAGTAATTTCTAGGTGTGCTTGTAATTTTTATTAATAATTTAGAAAAATGACCAAATAAAATTTTAATAAAATATGTTGGAAATAAGAAATGAAGAGTTGTAAACATAGGTGGACAGCTTAATAATGTTACATAACGGTGGTCCCCAACCTTTTTGGCACGAAGGACTGGTGCTACAATTAGAATATAATTCCTGATGATCTGAGGAGGAGCTGAGAGGCAGTGATGCTAACACTGGGGAGCAGCTGCAAATACAGATGAAACTTTGCTGGCTCACCCCTCTGCTCACCTCCTGCTGTGTGTCGTGGTTCCTAACAGGCAATGGACCAGTATCAGTCTATGCCTGGGGGTTGGGGACCCCTATTATATACAATCTAACAAGGTTATGTAAATGGTCAGGGAATACAAAATGAGTCACAATGTTGAAAACAGACTACGTCCTAACATATGCAACCAAAGGAAAATCAGAACGTGTAATCGAACATGAAAATGTCATCTTGTGGAAATAAACAGAGTGTAATATAAAATTGCTATTCTTCATTGGACGTAGTGATTTTTGTCAAGGTGAAATATTAGAATTTATAGTAAAAAAAAAAAATCACTGTCATGGTCACAGTTCTACACCTACCTATGTTACTGTGAGGAAATCACATAAATTTTCCAGGCTTCAATTTACCTTACTGTAGAAAAGATTATACTGGTTTGCATGATACATTCCAAAAAGCCCCTGGGATTTGATAGAAGTTCTTCGGAAGCTGTAAGGGAGATGATGGGTCTATGGAATTATTAAAATTGAAAGACTTAAGCATGTAACACTGGAAAGACCTTATTTAAAGTTTAAATGAAAAACGAAGATCATATTAAAGTTAGAAAGGACATAAGAGGAATTATCTAGAAAATTCAGCTTTCATGTAATAGTTAACCTAAATTGCTTAGGAATGTTGACAGAAGTAATTTTAAGAAAGAAAAAACACTGAGTATTTGTTACATTTCTTTGTGAATATAAAGCCAGAATTCATTTTAATTCATTTTCCATAACTTAATACATGATAGATTTCTATATTTACATAAAATACATACATTTATATAATGTTCATGTTTCAAAAATAAAATTATGAACTTTTCTTTTATAATTGTTAGTTTTTTATGTGCACAAAATAAATAGTACTTAAATTTTATTTTTCTGTGTGTTTTTTTTTCTTTTGTCTCTCTAACATTTTTTTTTTTTATTCCCATTTCCAACCCCTTCCCTTGTGGAAACCATCAACTCATTCTCTATATCTACATTTCTGTTTCTATTTTGTTTTCTTCATTCTTTGGTTTGTTTTTTGTTTTTTTGTTTTATTCACTTTATTCACATATAAGTGAAATCACATAGTATTTGTCTTTCTTTATCTGACTTATTTCACTTAGCATAATACCCTCCAGGTCCATTCATGTTCTTGCAAGTGACAAGATTTCCGTTTTTCTTATTGCTGAATAATATTCCTCTGTATATATATATATTCTTCATCTTCTTAATGCATTCATCTGTTGGACATTTAGGTTGCTTCCATATCATGCTTATTACTAGTAATGCTCCAATGAACATAGGGATGCATATATCTTTTTGAATCATTGTTTTTATTTTCTTTGCATAATATCTAGAAATAGAATTAATAAATGATATGGCAGCTCTATTTTTATTTTTAGTTTTTTTGAAATTTCCATACCATTTTTCATAGTGCCTGCACTAATTTACAATCCTATCAACAGTGTATTAGGGTTTCCTTTTCTCCATATTCCCTCCAGCCTTTATTATTTATTGATTTATTGATAGCTATTCTGACAGGTGTGAGATAATATCTCATTTTGGCTTTAATTTACACTTTCCTGTTGATTAAAAAAAAATATGTGTCTTTATTGAAATACTTCTCAATAGCTAACTATGCCTGTATAATACTTGAAACCATATTCAAGAAATGCTCAATAACTGAAGGTTTTTATCTATATCGGTAATTACTCCTAATGTCACCTCAGTCCTTAGCCCTGTCATTCCCTTCATTCCTTCATCGTACTTGTATTTCATACTTGTATTTGTACTTTTTTCTTCTCAGACACCAAACATGTTGAGGACTGAAAGCTCTATCAGTACAGGATGATAGGACTAAAAATGTAAATCTGTCTCTTGTAAACTTTCAGATCTTTCCTACCTTTCAACGTCCAACCTGTGACACATACCGCTTCTTTTGAATATCCTCTTTTTTCTTGGTTTTTGTCATTTTGTTTCTCAACCAGCATCCTGTTAAAATGTATGTTAGATTAATTATAGCACTTCTCTGCTCTGAACTTGCCAGTAACTTCACATATCCCTCAAATTAAAAGCCAGTGTCTTCTCAATAGCCAGAGTTCTTATATAATCCTACCCTCCTTTAGCTCCCTGATGTCTTGACCTGTACAGTTCATCATCTTTAATCTACTCCACATTCCTGTGGTTACATTGCTGTTTCTGAATGTGAAGTGCATATATTTACCTAAGTGCCTTGCTATCTTTATCTGGAATGTTTCTTTTTCAGTTATTGCATGCCACATTGTCTTACCTCTTTAGAATTTGCTTCTTAATAAGGTCTTCCTTGATTACCTGGTCCAAAATCAAATCTGTCTTCCAGTGTTCCAAACCTGTTTTCTGTATCTGTTTCTCCACAACACTATCAGTGTGTATACAATTTTAAATATTTTACTTCTTTACTTTATTTTGTACCTCCATCCACAACACTGTCATTTGAGCCCTAAAGGGGTAGTTTTTTTTATGTATATTGTGTTCACTGCTATATACACCATAGAAAGAACAATAAAGGAACTGAAATAGTTTGGCCTGGCTACCATCTTGTTGGAGTAGGGTGAAAAGTCTAGGCATATTTCAAAGTAAGATGTTGTTGCAACAAGCAATAAGCAAGTTTTGAGTAGATATGCCTTACTAGACGGATTTATTGTAGGGAGGAAAATTTTTTCTTGATTTTCTTAGGGTCCCTGGCTGGGTTTGAAAATTAAACTGACAAAGACATATTAACAGGAAAAAGGCATACAGATTTTATTATACTTTAATATGTACACGGGGGCCTTCACAAAAGCATAAAGATACAAAGAATTGACCAGATTGGAAAGCTTTTATACCTTTTACGCAAACAATAAATTTGTGAGGAATCGACAGAACAGATTTTGGCTTGCTGTAGTAAATGGTGTAGAAGTATCTATGAAGATAAGTGTTAGTATAATAAGTGTGTTTGTATGGATTTCTCAGATCAATAATTACCCATCCGTGATGATTAGAATGTCTTCCTTCTGGTACATGGAGGGTACATTTGATATGAGAGTTTTATGACCTGTTTCTGGGAAGAAAGGTAAAGAAGCCAAGGTCCCAGTGATCTTGCTCCTGCCATTTTCTCAAGTTTCTTCAGCTTAAAATATGTAATAGGCCAAAGTGCCATATTTTGGAGTAGCGTATCCTGAACTCCATCTGTATCTTTTACTTGATTTTTTTTTCTTTTTTTCATTTTTTATTTAATAAACTCTAAATCTGGTTTGGTCTCGAGTCACATTCTATAAATTATATTACACAGAGAAAACAGTTTTTATACATAGACAATATCTGAAAGATTACATGAGAAAATTACAACGAGTTATCTCTGGGAAGGGGAACTAAAAGCCAAAATTGTCATAGTCTGTGTTTTGAGAATGTACGTTCTATGATAATTTAAGTATTTGAGACAACTTCTTGTGATAATGAGTATTCCGCATGTTAATGAATGATTCATCTGATTGCAAGTCTTGACTCCTATCACCTGAGCCATAGAATCAGAATATTGGGGATTGTCAGAGTGGTTAAGCGACCAGCCTGAAACCTAAGGAAATTAGTAGCAGCAGAACCCAGAGTATGAACTGGGTTTCTTGAATTCCAGTCTGTTCCTATGACACATGAATGACAAGTTGAAAAATGCGCTTATCTTTAGCCTAGTCTTGGACTATACAATAATAACAGTCTGGGATATGGAAAAATTGAGGTCAAATTATAAGGCAAATGGTTAAAATATAACTTTAAATAAATGTAATCTTTGAAAGTCTACAGATTTTTGTGAGAGAAACATCATATGAAAAACAAAGAATATTATTATTGACTACTATTATAATTTATTTTGAAATATGTGAGATTCTATAATATTTGTATTTTTGCTTCATTGATTTCACTTTCTATTGTGTTTGTAATATAACTTCAGGAATGAACATATATTACTACAAATATATTAAAAAGATAATTACCTTCAATTGCACCATTTTAATAGAATGAAGGCTAGCTATAGGATATCCTCTCTTTTAGAAACAAAACATTTGATTAGCATTAATATGCCTGTCTTCTTGAAATGTGTTTACATCTGCACACACACACACATTCATACACACACACCTGATACACATTTACTTCATTTTCAGTTTTTCTTGACAATAATTTTAGTGCCTTTTTTCTTAATTTGTCTTTAATGTTTCATGATAGCTCCATAGATAAAATTCCTATTCAATAACTGTTTAGTATTTCAGGAAATAGTATTGCTTTAAAATTGCATGCATTTTCTAAGAGCTAAACTTACAACAGATGCTTTTATATTACTGTGTTTCTGCATTTGAACATCACAATAATAACTGCTTTATATGTGAAAAAAAGATAATGACAACAGTGTTGTCAACCATGGGCTTATTGGAGTTTGGTGTCACCCCAAGGGTAGGGAGCAGGGAGAGGGAAAATGATGGTGCAGACCTGTATGTAGTTAGCACTTTTCCTTTGTTCCTCCTCAAATGACACAGTGAAGGATCACAGGTCAGTGAGATTTAATAGTTTTATTTAAAATACATTTTAGAAAGACAAAGAATGCCCCAAGGAGGCACATGGTCCCAGTGCTATAACCAACATGAAGGGACCAAAATGGCTATAAAAAGGCAAAAAGGCCACCAAAAAGAGACAACACAGAAGGACAAAAAGAACCCAGAATGGAAATGTCTGCCTTATATTTGGGACCCTGATGGGTGGTTCCAAAGGCATTCCTAGGTTATTGGCAAATAAGGTCATCTTGATTGACACCGGATTGACACTACACAATAACTTTGCCTAGTGTACATGTGTGTACCCAGAATTCTTCCACCATTGGGTTGTTCTTTGGGCAGTCTCTAAGCTGGGCCCTTATTCTTTTGTTCCCCTGTCACTCATATCTTGCTAGCTTGCTAACAGTGTCCTGAATGCCTCGTAATGGGGAAAATCAAATAAGTTCTTACATCTTAAATTAGTACAATTTGACTAATTAAAAACATGAAATTATTTTGTTTGACATGAATTTAAGGGTAAACCTTTGCATTTTAAAGATCATCTCTCCTGGCATCTTAGCAGCTGTCCCCAGAGAGGAGCTAGCGTTTTGGTATTTCTTAGTAGTAATGAAGTACTCCAAAGAATTAGAACTTAAAAAGAAGTCTTGAATTGAAAACCTTATATAGAATTCAATGCTGAATAGTCATGTCTCAAGTAGCCATTCAATCTTTTTAAAAAGGAGCTAAAATTGTTCTTAAGGGGCCCAAACGAATCAATTTGTTATTTAAAGGAATCTTTATTCAGCATTGTGTTAACCAAACATTTCAATTGTGTTAGCCAAACGTTTCGTGAGAGTTCTTGTTTTAAGACAAGTCACCTTCATTTTTGTCTATTGTTTGTTCAAGAAAGCTTTTAGTGGATCTTTATTTGAGAAACATCCATGGTTTTTCTTTTTTAAACTGAGCTTTTAGTTGCTCTGAAAGCAGTAAATCTGGTTCACTGTTCTCTGACAGATATTTTTCCTTGCCAGCAATTTCTTCTTTCCTGTGTTGTATTTTCACCAAAATGTTGGATAGGTGAAATTAGAAATTTAGTTTTATGTGACTGTCTCTTTTAGCAACAACACTGTAATTAACAACATTATAAGGAGGTGTGTACACAGATATAGTGATTTCCATAGTACCAGTACCAATACCTAAAGAATTATACAGTCAAAAAGTATAAATAAGTTTAAGTCTGTTTATGCATATTATCAATTTGCTTTATCAAAAGGTGGTACTGTTACCATCTGAGTGATCTAAAATCCGTCATTGCCCCAGTAGCACTGAGGGGGTCTATGGTTCTTTCTTCCAATGCCCTAAATTACAGATCAGTGAATTTTAGGGAAAATAGGATTTATTAAAGTATGTTTCAAGAGAGAACAAATGATGCCAGAGATGGTTGTGGCCTCTTGGAACTTGTGGTTTGAGCCTTATATTGGCTTCCTGGTGTGTGTTTACAGGGGTGGTACTAGATGATCGGCATGTGAGGTCATTTTGATTGACATTTGGTTGTTATGCATGTAATAGCCTTTGCCTGCTGTGCATGTACTGACCCAGGATTCAGTCTGTTATAGTTAAGATTCATCAACGTTTGGGCATATCTATATATTACAATGATGGTATAATGAGACTAAAGTTACGAGAAGGTTAGTGTAGTGCTAACTGCACAAACATTTGGGGCCAGACAAAACTAGCCATTATTTTACGACTTTTTATTCCTTCGTGCCTCAGGATATAGGGGTGATTTCTAACCATAAAATGGGGGTTTTGGGGAGGTCCTAAGGGAGGTCTTTCGGTGGAAACTTCATTCTCCCATGCTGGTGTCTATCTAATAACCTAATAGTACCAATCTATATTTCCATTATAGACTTAATTTAACAATGCTCTCCTCAATACTACTGCACTTTTTTAAAAAGATGAACAAATCCGATAGTTTAAAACATGCTGCTTAATATTATTTAATTTGACTTTTCTGATTATTAATCAGAGTTTTTTTTTTCAAATACATTTGATTGTTATTATTCATGAGAGTTATAGGCTGTATAGTTATATAGTTAAAGCTGCAGTAAACACTGAATTAACCGATACTAAATCATTGCTCCTAGGAGAAATACAGGGAATGTTCTTAAGAACCTCTGGTCACAACATCAATTTTATCAGCCAATCAATATATAACCTTATTTTATGTGTGCTTTTGTTTAAAAATACCTTGTTAAATGTAAATTGTTGATTCATTAACATTGAACTCATGGCCAATAATGTGCTATGACTTATGCTTGAACAAAACTTACTTAAAACATATTTTCCCCTAAGATGCATCACAGCATTCTTGAGTTTAGGAATGCTAGACAGCATTTCAGCAATATATTCGGAGCCGTTTAAAACAATGACATTACCAATAAAAGCACAAAAATGAGAAAAATATGGTACCAAAAAGCATATGAAAAGGAAATTTGTGTACAGTATGAGAACGGAGATAAGAAGTGAGAGCATTTCCTTGTTTGAAAGAGATGAGAAGGTACGCATCAGGCAACTCAAAATTTTTGCCACTGTAAGCATGTACATGAATGACTACAAACAATACTGAGAATATTGATTTGGGATTACAAATAAATTTTAGCAAATAAGCAAATTCATGAATATGGAATCTGAGAACAAAGAGGACCAATCGTACTTGTTTGCTATTTGTATTTCTTTTTCTGCATGATTTTGTTTTTCTATTGGGGTTTTAGAATTTTTATTAATTTGTACAAGTTTAATAGACATTAATATGTTAACTCTGCCAAGTTTATTACATACTTTAATTCCACTTTATTTGTCTTTTTCATTTTTTTCCCGCAAGTTTTAAATACATTGCTTTGATTTTAGTTTTATTGCATTATGGTCAACGATGAAGTCTCTTGAATATGAAGTTTTTTCAGCTGTGGTATCTGTTACCCAGTGATCAATAGGATGGATTCAGCTTTTTCACTGGATGACTGGCTGGTCCTTCTGACTGTCTATTCCATTCTGTTGAGTGAAGATGCTGAATCTGTGATTCGACAGACTATTTTTCTTTTTGTAATAAAAAATCTAAATGTGGTTATATATTTAGTGTATTGGCTTAAGTGGAAATGCAGCATGAGTATGAAGATTCTTTAAAGCTGAAAACATTTAAGATTCAACAGATGCAGAAAGAAACCTTCTCGGAACCTCCTTTATCTGACTAAATGCAGAAACTCCTGGGAAATCAGGCTGCTGTAAATCCTATTTTGGGGGTGGCTACACTCTCAGGAAAGAGACTGAGAGTGAAATTATTATAAATTCTCTCCTGGAAAAGACCATTTGGACCTGCATAAAGAAACATCATCCCAAATTTTCTTATCTCTTATTCTTCAAGAAACCCGTTCATCTTTTTTAAAGAAATCCATCTGTTCTTTTCATAAAAGCCCTTTTTCCTTCTTCCCATTTTCCTATTAAATTATATATTCTAGCCACTAACTTTAGCTATTTAATAAATAATAATTTTTAATTTATCTTTCAAAGATGGATAGTAAAATTTTCTATGATGTAAATTACATAAAGCATAAAATCATCCTAGAAGTACAACTATAGTTTATTTTTATCTTTATTATTTGAAAATCCACATGGAAAACTTTTAGTGATAATATTATTAACTACTAAGTCTTTCAAGATATGAATAGGGACTTTTGTTTATCTGTCTGTCTTTTAATTTTTATTATAGATATCATAAGAAAGAACATTAGAAAATAAATTTCCACCAAAATTTTTATATCAAATATGAAAATGATTGAACACAATTTTAAAAAGCAATAGGATCAGTAAAGCATCTATTGTCTCAACAGAGGATAGTATAATATTAAAGAAAATAAGAAAAAAATGGTTTTAACCTTGCAAATATCATAACTCACAAAATAATTGTTTTTGGTTTGTTTGGTTTTTTTTAATTAGTCTCGTTACCATTAGGGCCTATCAGAGTTCAGTGTTACCCCAACAGCAGCAAGGAAGGAGAGGGACTACAATGGCACAGAAGTGTAGTTACCATTTTTCCTGAGTTCTTTTTCATTAACACAGTGAAGAATCACAGATCAATGAGATTTAGAAATGATTTATTAGAAGTATATTTTAGAAAGACAAAGAATGCCCCAAGTAGGCACATGGTTTCAGCGATGAAGGCTGCAACCGAGACCTGTTATAACAACCATAACAACAACAATAGGGGGGGAAAAAAAAAAAAAACAGGAGTGGGAATGTCTGAATTATATTTGGGCCGTGATGTGTAGTTCCATAGGCATTCTTAGGTGATTGGTAAGTGAGGTCATTTTGATTGACACTTGGCTGCTGTATAATACTTTGCCTAGTACGAATGTGCTCACCCAGAATTCAGTCTGTTTAATTAGATTCATGAACTTTTTGACATAAACATAGTATTACAATGAAGCTTAAAATGTAGGTAAATTAGGATAGTACCTTCTGCACAGGCATCTGTAGCTGGATTAGGCCAGCTAAGACTATAACTCTCCTGTCCTCTGTCTCTGGGGATGCAGGAAGGATTCTTTAACCACTAATAGGGTGTTCTTTGGACAGTTTCTATGTTGGGCCCCTACTCCTTTGTTCCTCTTGTTGCTCTTGCCTGACTAGCTACCTAATGCACTTACAAATATTCTTCCTTTCATAGTAAATATATTTTATTTTTTATTTTATGTTTTAATCTCTATATTAATGTTTATGTAATTAAAAACTTTTTAAAAGCTATTTAAAAATAACCCTCAGGTCACCATCTTTCTTTGATAGTAACCAGTGTGGTCTCTCTTGAGATTTCCTTGTTAACTACTACATTATACATGTGAAATATGTTATATCATGAAACAAATGCTATCATGTGACCAAAAAAATGCATTTTGAAAATCACTTTGATCCAGTACAAGTGTCATAAAGTTCTAAAGTTTAAAGTGTGTATAAATTCCTAGAAAAGCCATTCCCATCATTTCATTTGTTATCTAATAGTATTCCCTAAACAATTTTCAGAGAATGAGGATCCAGTGACTTTCCAAAGTACTTATTTGACAAGTGTTAAATAAAAATCTGTTCATTATTATTGAAACCAAAGCAAAATATTTTGCAATTTCTTCCTTTGCTTTTTCAGCAGTGTTGACAATGCTCAAAAAAGCCTTCCTTGTCTTAACAACAGTTACACAACAAGGGGATTTATGGTCTAAGTTTTCAAGTGCTATATATATTACTTCGAGCTATCTAGCTCGGGAAATAATTTCTTTAAAAAATCAAGAAAGGGCTAGAAAATAATAACAAAAGTAAATACGGCACATATATTTCAAATTAGTTAAATTTTTAGAAAAAAAATTAAAAATTAAAAAAAAATGTTTAAGTGGTATATGTCTTCTCCAAAGCATCAAAAACTCGTATATCTAAATCGATTTAAATTAAACTACTGTATATATGAAATGCAGCTAATCTGAACAGGTCTGTCAGTTTCTCCCTATAGTATGAAGAGCCACAGGGATATAAGTTATCTACAAAACTAACTTTTCTCGTATTGGCTGTATAAATAATTCTAATATGATACACATTCAAGATTAAAATTTTCAAGTCTTGTAAACAATATGGTATACTGTAGTATAAAGCTTTAAAAAGATATTTAGAATTACATCTGCATGAGATGGATCAAGCAGCCTCTCAGATACAAGCCATTGCTGACATTTACTTTAACATAAAAAAAAAAATAACAAAGTTAAAAAGTATTTTTAATTTAATTTTAATAAATATTGAAATAAATAAAATGGTAAAAAAAATAACATTGCCTTTATTTTACTTTATCATAAGATAAGCATGATAAAATCATAAGATTAGCAATAATAGATCATAATATGCTTGGCATTCAAAACTTGTTCTAGTAATAAAGACTATAAACATTTCACTTTGGATATAACTACCAGTTCATAGAAAGTTTTTTAACATCATCATGGTTTTTAAGTAGCTCTTAAGACAAGCTAAACTGGATATCTGTAACCATTTAAATGGCTCAGTATACAAAATATTGATTTTATATCAACTTGGTTGAACTCATTTATGACCTATTAATATTAAAGCATTCTTATATTAACTGACATTTTGTATTGTAGTCATACATTCCCTTCATTTTCTTGGGCTATCGAGACCTGAGTTGGCTTGCCCTTTTCCGTGCTTTTCCAACAAATAGATACCAGCCACATATAATTCTTTTCATTTGTTTATATGTATAACAGTTGCGGGCAACAGGGAGAAGCTGACAATATTAGGATTTCAGAGCTTGCCCTATCACGACTATGGTGGCAAGGGAAATATGAGAACAACTATATTTTTAGCTGAGAGAATCCTTTTTTTTCCCCCTATGTTTCTCAGTGATAGCAGCGATCGTGCAATTGAGGGTTGATTTTAATGGTATGTGGCCTGCACAGTATAAACTCAAGAATCTAAATACTAGTTTATTTTAGAATTGCATTTTCTCTGTTGTGCTATAAACATGATAATAGTTTTATGAGATTTACAGGCCAACTAATAATATAATCTCATATTTCTAATCCACAATTCTACTACTACTAAAGTAGACAAAGAAGATGAATACAGACATATTTGGGAGTAAAGAGGCTTCGATTCTTGATCCAACCCTGCATTAAGTCACTGTGAACCTTGGCATTTCATTTAACCTCTTTGAAATTTAGTCTTCTACATCCTTAAAAAGTGGATTAGATTTCTACATACATTCTTCCCTCATAAATTTTATGATACTGGATTGCAAAAACATTAAAGAAGTTGCAGAGCTTTGTGATTTTTAATTTATCCTTGGGTATAGCTACTGGGCATGCCACCTCATATAATTCAGGGAAATGCATTTAAATCATGACTAGAGAATCTTTTAGCCTTGTGAAACTGTTTTTATGTGCTCTATCACATTTACCATGTGAAATATCTTCTCCTTATTGTAGAAATGCTAAGGCAAAGAATTATTCTCATGCATCATTGATGTCAAGATCCCACTTTGGGAAGCACAACCCTTTGGGGAATTGGAATAAATTAAACAAAGTCAGTCTAGTTTAAAGAATTGAAGAGCATTTATTAATGCAGTGGGCTTACAGAACAATGATGATTAGGTTACTATTGCTTCCTAGCAACTTCTAAAATGGCGATCCTGAAAAGGTTCATAAAGAAAAATGCCTTTCTCCATGTTGACATTTACTTATTTGTGAATTTGTGAATTTATATTTCATTCATTCATTCAAATATATAACATATTGACCAGTCTCACCCCAGTGAGACATAAATATTAATCAGTTTTATTATTTTCTAATCATTGAATTCAACTGTAGCTGTCAAATATATCTTTTCATTCTTTTATTCATGTCTTAAGGAGATATCATGCTCTTTTCACTTACCTTGCTTTACTAAAAGTCTAGTCCTGTCCAAATTAAAATTGTATATCATATTTACATCTCTTTTTTTCTTTCCCCTCTCCCAGCATATCCCAGGCACATGACTTTAGAGAGTTCAAATAAAGATGGGCATAATCTGTGAATTCATTTTCTCTCCTACATTAGCCCCTTATAAAGAAAGTAATAGTTTTGTTCTGGGATCTTTCCTCCCAGCCTTTTCTTTCTTGGTGGGGAGTGGACAGTGGGAATGGATGGGAGGATGAGGAAAGGAAGGATATTGTATAACCAGTCAGCTATTGATGGCATAGTGTTTTCTCTAGTCCCGATTTGTCTTGATTTTGTTGCCTCTTCTGCTAGTTGTCTTTGACAATGTAATTGGTCTCTGAAGAGATCGTTTTTGCACTTTGCTGTGCTTTTTTTAAAGCGAGGGCTCCTTTAGAAAGGAAAACAAGGTTACTTGATTCCATGATTCTCCAACACTCATTTTTTGCATGGCATCTCCAAAGCTTCTGACTACCCCTCTCACTTCCAAGCCTCTTCAAAAACAGTCACAGAAACTAATGAAGATTTTTATGTGCTCTCAGAAGAATCCTTTAAAAAAATTATATGTGCTAGTGCTAGTGGTGAGGATTCTTCATGTTATTTTCCTCAGGCGCACTGTACTATAGAAAATTCAATAAGCCTCTTGTGATTGTATATACTCCCAAACTCCAGGGGATACCATTTCACTCTCTGTAAGAACTCTTGCACCATGCTCCACTGTAATCTGCCATCAGCCCCACAGGGGACCTGTCAGTTTCCAATTTGGCCAGCATTTAGACAAGGAATAAAAGGCTGTGTTGCACTTCTAAGTACATCCGATCTTATAAGTTATTCAGTTGTTACCTGTCTCTCACATTTGTCTTGGAAAGGAGAAGAATACATATCCTTATTTCTCCTCTGTGGGGTTAGAGAGAGTAAATTCTAACCACCAAAACAATGATCTTAGTGATTTGAGTTAGGTTCTTCTTACCCCTTTCTAGCCTTCCTGTCTAGGATGGGAAAAGGGAAAAGGTGTTCAAAGGAAAGTTTCTTTGGAAACATCTCAGGATGCCTTCCATTAGACGTCTACGCCAAATTTGTGTTACTCTCTTTAGAATCCATTTTCACATTACATTTCTAATTTCGGGTTCAAGGAAAAGCTCCATTCAATATCCTGTTCATAAGGTTATCCTGTGCTAGGTATTGTACTTGCCATTGCAATGTTTACTCTTAACTCAGCAGCATTGGGCCTTCAATGTTCCTTTCCATTTCACCTTGTAAGCATTTAAAGTCTGATAATATTTAGTTTTATAGCTTGGCATTTGGCTTCCTTTTGGGAAGTTTGGTGTAAAGACATTTAAAATCCAGGGTAAGGGATCATGTGACTGGCTCTCATATAAATAATAAAGAAAATAAACAAAAAATAGTGATTATTATTCAGACACAGCCACATAGGTGGGACTCAGTGTGTCTTATTGGTAAAATAGAATAATAATGTTACCTATTCAGAGTTGAGAGTTTGGCAGTTAATTTGGTAATCCATTCAACATTCAAGTTTTTAAAAAGTATTAACTAAAATTAGTAAAAGCTTCAGAAAATATAGTTGAGGCTCACCCTCCATCAAATCTGAGTCACTAATACATTTTTCACTTCACCTTCTTATTGCACGTGACTCTTATACTCTTCCAGTTCTAAATTTATCACTTCTTAGGTAATACATCTGCACACTAAAAAATAATTATGCATACTTATTCAACATCTAGAGAAATTTTTCAGTATTTGGTATAATTGTCTCAAATAATAGCAGTTTTTAAACACTTATTTGGTCCACTTAGAGGAGGTTCTGAGCTCAAAATTTAGAGTTCAGACAAATATGAGTTTAAAGTTCTTCTTTATTTACTAGTAATGTGATTTCAGACAAGTTTACGGTTCATGAAAATTCTCAACTTATTTGTAAAATGGTAGCCACTGATACCTACTTTTTTAGTTATTTTTTGTAGGCGATCAAATGCACACACATTTATATTCACTAAGCTCAGCATTTGTTCTACTGAAGTATTCACAAAGGAGTGGTTCCTATTAATAATAACATGTATAAATGCAACCACTAGTATTTTTGTATTTTGATTCTGTAACCCCTTCATTTAGCCACTTCTCAAATTTTTTTAATCTACATCTCTAGTATATCTATATTTTTAGAATTTCCAAACTTTTGATAGGCTTCTAATGACATTACCAGTGCACCCAATTGTTATATTTACCTCACTGCCCTCTGCAACTACATACGCGGGATAGTTTCAAGGACTATACATGGCTATAAAGATCTCAGTTTTCATTTGTTGTTGGGTTCTTAGTAGCAACAACTAAAATAACATCTTCCTTAGCAGAAGAGCTATGCGAACATGCATGTGCACATATATGTAACATGTGTGTGCACACATGTGTGACATGGTCATGCCCAAATGTGTGTGTTTGTGCATGCACTCATGTACTGGCTTCCTGCAGAAAACTATGAAAGCTATCCCCATTGCTTTAGAAAAGCCATAAAATAACAAATTTCCATTCTCTATGTGCATTTGGAGTTGAACTATTAGAGAAAGTCCTTTATCTTCTGGCTCTATCTGCATTAAACAGATTTCCCAGTGAAATTAAAATGCTACTTATCACTTTTTAACAAAAGATTAAAGAAGATTTTACTAGAAGGAAATTAATGTTCTAGTGTAAATTACTTGATCTACTCATGCTTTACCTGCATTTTAAAGAGCTGCTTCTATAAAGAAAACAAGAATATATTAAGAGCATTTCCGGTCAAAGAATAAATTACAAATATTTACTGAGAGTATATAATGGGTGAGACACAGTGTTAACTGCTGTACTTGAGCAGGTTCTTCGGCACTAAAAATTTTAAGTGGGCTTTAGAATTGCAATATTTTTACAATTGTAGTGTATTTGGAGAGATTATTATTTTTGATGTCCCCTGAATTTATATTTTACCCGAAGTTAAATGATTCTTAATTTTAAAATGGCCTTTAAATATTTAAGAACTAAGCACCTAAATAAGTTTTTAATGAGACATATTTTAATGGCTATTAAAAATATCAATTAGTATCCTTATTAAATTCATATATGAGGAGAATATCATATTTAAAATGTAAGATTTTTCCCCCTTAATTACTATGTAGTGCTTAGGTCTGAGGCCTTCATGTTAGCGAAGATGACATTGTAATACAGAGTTAGTATTAATATCCTAAAGAAAAACAGTTGAGAAATCTGAGGATCGGTTATAGTTGAATAGTAGTTCTAAGAGTACTCTGGGACGTATTTAATGTTTCTGTTCCCATATATTATTTTTAATAATGTCTGAAATAAAAATGAAACAATACTACTTAACACTGCACAATAGTTATCTAAGTAAATATTCACAGTAGCTGATTAAAAAAAAAAAACAGCATTTGTAGGAATAAATTTAGATTATAACCGAATCTTTATAGATATTAAAATAATAATAAATAGTAATTTTTTTTGTTTGAATCCATGTATCGTATTTTATTTTCTTGTCATACTAAGACATTTTTATAATCTATTTTAAAGACATCAAATAATGTGAATTAGAAATCAAATCAGTAGAGACAGATTTTAGTTTCTGATGTCCTGCTACATTTTAACATGAATTTATCATTCTCAAAAGGCTTTCATGTTTATCTCACTTGATATTCACAAGAATCATATGAAGTGTGAAACATGTTTTTATTATGACCATTTCAATGATGGTAAAAGGAAGGGTAAAAGAAGCTGTATTGTCTCCTCAAGGCCATGAAATAATTCTCATCATTATTCTTCATAGACTTGCAACTTAAAATATTTAGGAAAGGGTAGCTATCATTTGTTGAAATTTTATTATTTCACAAACATAGTTTGAGGCTCATTTAACTTGTTAATTAGTTAACAATCACAATATCGCTCATGAGGTTTTATCTTTTTCATTGTATAAATTTAAAAAAAAGAGTTTGAAAATGGCAATAAATTGTTCTTATATGAACTGATCTGTTTATAATGAAAAATATTTAAAATATCCATTTTATTTTTAACATTTCTCAGGAAGTAAATGTTATTTGGTAATTCAGGCTATCATATAATAGAAAAAAAAAGTTCTATGTTTTAGTGATTTTAAATTTTATTATTAGAAGGCAAATGGCTTCCACCATTTTAAATTTAAGTTTGTACAAGGTAGGAAAGTTGAATGAGACATCACTAAATAATGTTTCTAAAATTAACTGTATGCTACCTGCCAATTCAGTTAAATTTAATTGCTTCTTTTTTTCTCCTTTTCTTTCTTTTCTTCTTCCTCCTCTTTTCCTTTTCGAAGTAACATTAGTTGACAGATATTTGGTTAATAGAGGCTTCGATAATTGGTAAAATGTCAAATGTTAGAGAAACATAAAATTTTATCATTTAAAAATTATTATTTTGTCAATGCGTGGAGGTTTTTGTTGTTTTATTTTTTAACTTTACAACTGCCATCTTCTGCCTTATTAAGAGACAAATTGTTCAAAAATTAAGAATTTTATGAAAACACATAGTAATATGACCACAAATAAATCACCTTAGACAGATTCTATATTTTCTATTGAGAGTTTATCTTTGAACAGAGTTCAATCATTAACTCCATAATTGTATAAGATTAGAAGGTTAAGAAATATGTGTTGTTTAAAAAACTGACAGATTTTAATAATCGTACAAATATTTATTGAGAGTCCACTGTTTGTCAGCTGCTATATTAGGAAATTCTGGATTTTAACAAAGTACCAAAATACCTATGATCAAGAATTGGCTGGTGAAAAATGGCTTGCCCCTCTCAGGAATATATATTTAAAGAAATCTTCTGCTGGATCATTCTCAATGTAGGGCCAACTTTAACTTCTCACTTTAGGTGACCTGTCATTTATTATACACTCTCACAAGGACTTCAGAAGTATATTTTTAACTACAAGCCTTATTTCATAAGACAAAGTATAAATCAGAATCACTTGACTCAGAATGAACATCAACATTGACCTATTGACCTCAGAGTATGTTATCTAAAACAAGTATAAATTTTAGTGTTTCAAAGTGTTACTTGGTTATATAGCTAATGTTACTCCTTAGGACTTACTTCATATGTGTGTGTGTGTGTGTGTGTGTGTGTGTGTACATACATACATACATATACATACACACACACACACTGTTTTGTATGGATATTCTTTCTAGAAACTAGTTGTTAGTTGGAATGAGTTCGTTCTCATGAGAGGTTTAATAACTATCATTTTAATGTAATTCGATTGAACATATTTGATATGGGCAGGTATAATAGGAAAGAGTTGCTCGTTATTCTAGATCCAAATTTAAATTAAACCCTAAGTTTAAATGGCACAGAAAATACTCAGCAAATACATTTCTAGCAGTTACTGAGACTTCAAAGTAAATCATGAAGAAATGAGAAGGCAGTAGTAGAGTTATTTGAGCAATGTAGTAGGGTAGAATTACTATTTATCTCTCCTTGACCAAATGGTCTTCCTTAATCTGAAAAGTGTCATTGTGAATTTGCAAGTCTTGTTGTGAGCAGTGCCAATAGAACATGAGATTGGGGAAGAAAACAGCAAGGGGACACTTTCCTAACTATCAACGCCTGCTGAAACTCTTGATCAAAGAGCAGTTGGAGGGCACAGGCAAATGACAGTCACATTGAGAACAGATGCTTTTGTTGCTAATTGAAAGTCTGCCAAAGATACTTCTTGACTGGACCATAATGCAATTAGGACATAAAGAAAATAATATGGTTTACCTTAAGAATAGAAATAGAAGTAAATCTGATCAAGATGAGAAAATAATAAGATAGAAACGAAAGACCCTAGTGCCAATAAGCCACAAGCAGAATTCCTCAAGGTCTCATTAGAAAAACAAAACAAAACAAACAAACAAAAATACGTTTTTAATTCTAGCACTAAGTCTATGTTAAGTATTTCATTTATTATTTTCAAATATGACAATATCTTAATTGTAAACTTCATTTCAATTTGCAACACATGCAAAAGTTTGTTTGTTTGTTTGTTTTTTGGTAACTAGCCTTGTTTCTCTAGTGAGCACTTATCATATGCCCTTACTTTCAGGACTAATATTCTAACATACTTCAGCTTTTATAGATTATACCTTATAATCTGCTCAAAGCTTTTCTTCAAAAGACTGCCTCCTTTCCTTGCAGTGGCTGTCAGTGATTTTTTATTACAGCTATTTCGCAGTCGTCTACAACTTCATTGAATCACTTGAAGCCAAGCTTACCTTTTTCCTTAGAATGTGCCTCTATCCTTTCCAATTTCCAAATATCGATTGAGTTCCTAGACAACAGCTCTATGGGCTGAGACACTTACAATAAGTGTCTTTCTCAGCATAGCCCAGGACAAGTGGGGGATAGGTGCAGTGTGGAATCTAGGAATACCCTACCTTAGGGGACAATGCTCTTTAGCCCAAAAAGGTCAGTTGGAAAGGTTTAATGGTTTTAGTTCTTATTTTGTTGTTATGAATACAGGTGAGCGACTCATACATGAGGTCTTGTCCTTGGTCTGTCTCTGTAGCTTTATGTTGCATAACTTCATTTTTGTCCTACTTCATCTCAAAAATCTGGAAGCCAGAAGGAAATTCAATTGGCCTCAATATCCCTTTAAACACTAAAATTAGGTTGTTTAAAATGTTTTGTCTGATAAATATCTTTTTATAAATAATATAGTTATAAGGCTTGAATAAGATAATTCTGTTTTAAAATTATTATAATTTTAATATGTAAATCTAGTATTTTCATATTTAATGCCATTTAATATTTTATATTTTATAGTAAGCATAATGACAATTTAAAACTTGTTTATATAATTATGTTTAGTACTTAAATAGTTTCTAATTTATCACACAGGTTCCAGAATTTGCATAAATAATTTTAGATCTTTATAATGTATTTTAATGTCCTCTCTTTATGGTTTATTTATTCCTTTTTGTGGATACTGGTAAGTTCAATTCTTGCTATCTGTATAATTTGCTCTGAAAAAGACATCACAATGAAACTTTTTAAATATTAATAAAAAATTTATTTTTTTAGTTACAAATTTACCTGTTATCTATACCCCCAACTCTCTTACCCATCTCTTCCTTTATGTTATTCCCTTGGCAAGGCAACAATTTTAGTTAAATCTACTCCATATGTCTATACTTGTATCCAAGTAGTCAGAGACAGAAGAAGCAAACAGAAAAACAGAAAAAATAAACACAAATGATAATGTTTCTTAATCTCATTTTAAATTTCTAACTAATATCCTCTGAGTGGGCAATATTATAGACCATAAATTCCATCATATATTTTCTTCCAAACTATTACTGCTCCTACACTACATTATTTCACCCTGTTTCTTTTCTTTTCAACTTTCTACGTCCTCGCCACTTTTTATTCTTCTCTGATGACCCTCATTTCTTTTTCCGTGAGTCTACAGCAGGAGAGAACTTCCATATGTAGTTACCATCCATTAACCACTTCTATTATACATGAAATATTCTGCTTTTCTTCCTGTTACCATGATAGCACTGTCTATGTCCTACCTAAAGCCACTTTCTTTCTTCACTAATTTCCTCTAGCTCTTTGCTACTTGAAAATATCAGTTATTTTTATTGTATCATATTTATTTTTTCTCTATCATTTCCATAAGTTACTAGCATGCAATCATTTTTCTTAGTGTGTTATCAACAAAAAAATCTTGACTCCAGGTACACTGTTCTCCTTGCTTCATAGAAAAACTTATCACAAGAGTTATCTCTACTCAATGCCAATTGTTCTCATCCATTTCTCTTTTAAACTACTTTAATCACTAGTTCTCCTTTGCTTCTTCACTGAAATCCCTCTTATTGAAGTCGACAATTAGCTAACTATACCCAAATTTTTTAAAAAATAGGGGTTTTTTGGTTTTGTATTTTCGTTTTTGCTTTTGTTGTTTTTGTTTTTTACATCTTGAACTCTCAGCAACACTTGTCACAGTTGGTCACTTTTTCTTCTCCTTGAAATATTTTCCTTACTTGACTTTAAGAACCCCACTGGCTTCTGGTTTTGCATCTACCTCACTTGCTTCACCTTCACCGCCTCCTGTGTGTTCTTTCCTTACATACCTGAATCACAAACCTTGGAGCACCTGAGGCTCAACCATCATTTACTCTTCTCTGTTTACACTCATTCCTAAGGTGAACCCATCTGCTCTTATGACTTTTAATTTTATGTACTAATTACTCCTAAATTGTATCTTCTACCTGTACTTCTCACTTAAACTTTAAACTTATATATTCATATATCTAGACAGTTCCTCCTGGATATCTTATAGGCATTAAAAAAAATTATTTAGTTTAAATTTTAACTCCCCTGATCAAAATAGTAATTCAATTTGTCATGACTTTTGAGTCAAAATCCTTGATTCTTCTCTTTCTCTCACACCCCACATCCAATAAATCAGCAAATTATGCCAACTATACTTTTAAAATATTAAGAATTGAACTATTTAGCACCACCCCTTGTAACACTTTGGTTGAAATCATTATCTTATTATAATAACTTCTTAATTAGACTCCTAACCTCCATTCCTAGCCTATCGTTTTCATCACAATAGTGAGAGTTATCATTTTAAAACATAAATAGATAACTTATATTTAAACACCACTTCTCTGCTCAAAACTTTCCAAATACTTTTTCATTTCATTCTGAATAAAAGTTCTTTAAATGGCCTATAAACCTCTATATTATCTGACTCTGAATACTCTCTTTCTCTGAATTTATCTTAGATTATTTCATACTCTTCTCTTGCACCTTAACTGAGCAAGAAACATGGACAATTGTGATTCTTGATTTGAGAAGAAAATGACTGTTCATCAGTTATCCAGCAACTCTAGCCTACCTACAGTCCTTCAAACATAATTTGCTTACCTTTGTTTTTTAACCCCTAAAAAGTAATATCAGAAACTAGAAATATTATTAAAAGAACCATGTATGTATCTATCATTTCTTCTTATCTTATTCAATAGTTGTAATCAAACCTCTTTATCAGCACAATTCAAGTGGTTCATGTATCTAATATGTATCATAATGGAGTAAGTAATTCAGTCTAAGTGCCCCAACCCAACCCAAGGAACACATTTAAACTGAATAAATTAAAAAAAAAAATGACTAGGAGACAGTTTAAAACATTTTATTTAATTCTTTAGTATAAATTTCATTAGAGTGGATTAAATTGCCTTTTACAGAGGTGAAGATCACTCTGCATTTAATAAGTGCCAACCCGCCATTAAATGAAAGCTGAATTTGAACCTACAGTTGTGCCAGAATTAATCAAATCTATAAAATCGACTTAAAAGAAATGTATAATATTGAAAGCAATGGAAGAAGACTTTGGGCATTTTTTATAGTGAAGGTTTAAAAAAATCCAGTATTTCTTATGATTCGAGCTAGTTAGTAATAGAAAATAATGCAATTTAGAACAAGGAAAATTTCACTGCTTCTAAGGTTTTATAATTAATTCAAATTTATACATTCAGAAAACTTAATTTATTTGTGAACTAAATTCAACATAAGAAAAGGTAAGAATTTCTGATTTTGTTCACAAATTTGTCTTTTAGCTAGTATGTATAGCTGTTTTATCTAGATGTAGCAATCTTCTTGCCTTTATTTTTACTATTTTTCTATCAATACTAAGCTGATTGATTATTCTTCTTGATAAGGTAATCATACATAAGCATATGAGAGATTTTCTAAACAGGAAGGAATACATATATATATACACACACACATACATGTGTGTGTGTGTGTGTGTGTGTGTGTGTGTATACACACACACCGCAAATGAATTGCCACTAACCCCTGCTGGGATCATGGCCAAAATTTCTAATCAGGTGTGTCCTACTGATCGGTGTAAGGGCTCAACAGCCTTTTTAATATAGAACTTTAGTGCTATGAAGGATGCTAACTGTTGTTTTGACCTGGCACTTAAATTGTGTCCTTGTCCTGAATTATTCCTTAGGATATCCTGATTACAAGAATCTAACCTCTTTTTACTATCATATTATTGCAGACACTGTAGGGGTCCTATGCTGGTCCCTTTACTGTTATCTTTTCAGTGAACAATGGCCCAACTTTCAACTGCTAGCACCTGCACTTCTTTGCCTGCAGGCTTCCTCTCACAGCTGTGGCTCTTTTGCTGCTCTGTGGTAGGCCACACGTCACAGATAATTAACCCTAAGAGCTCTCCTCAACCATGATGGATGGAAGGTACTACGCAATATCCCAGCATCCTTGCCCCTTTGACTGAGATAACTCTGAGGTGTTTTTCCCCCAGTCCCTAAAGTTTCTTCAGTGGAATTAAACTTCTGTTCTCCACTGAGAGTTCTCCAGTGAGAGCTGGCTTTATTATACAAATTTCAATGATGGCCTTCCTTTCCTTGTTTCATTTCTCCACTTTCCTACTTGTGTTTTTCTTTAAATCCTAATTTACACTCCAATCCTTGTGTCAGGGTTTGTTTCTGGGGAAACCCAAAAGAATATACACACACCAGAGCCCTTACACCGATCAGTAGGACACACCTGATGTTGAAAACCCTGTATATAAGACTTCGAAGAAGAGAAGCCTATATATTGCCAGTCAAATGTAATCTCACACTTTCATTTTCTGGACTTGGAATGATTTACATGAACAGTCTTGTGTTACATTTCTTCAAACACTATGCAAAATATTATATTAGGTTTTCATTGTTAAATGATTAATTATTCTCAGACAGTAAACTAGATTATAAAAAATAAGTATTTACTAAGTATTGGGATTGAGATATTTATAATTGGTTCTAACAATTATATTAATTTTAGCCAGGTAGAAAAGGAATGGAATTTAGTAGAAAAATGAGGGTGACACATACTGAAGAAGACATTCCGAAGGATTCAAATCATGGGAAACAGTACTTAGCATTTAGCCCCCAGAAATAAAGGCCCACTGTATATGAAGGGCTGTCATGAATATTGTTGCTGCTATTAACCTTGCATTCAAACTATAATGAATTTCAGGCTATACATGGCTGCATGTCATTCTAAGGATATCCAGATGGTAAGAAAATATTGCCAGGTAGTCACTTAAAGAGTTAGAAGTCTTTTATATTGCTCCATTTTCTCTGAGACTGTCTATAAAAGTCATGAAAGAGCTCTATGAGATTGATAAAGATATAACATGTAAGCCTTTTTGTTTTTGTTTTTTAAGATCTAGACAATCCCTTTTATGTTGTCTCAGAGGTCTCTGTATCAATCTGGCTATGGCCCTTGGGTGTTATCTTCTAGCAAAAGTTACAAAACAAAGCATGATGCTCCAAGTCATTTTGACATCGATTTTAAAGGACCTATGAGTTTATTTTCCCATTTTGAGCACTCTAGTGCTGTTTTTTTTTTTTTTTTTTTCTTTATTACGGTGCCTGAAACAAGGGTAGAACCCATGTCTTCTATTTACCTTGCAGTTTCCAGCAGTACCTATCATAGTGTCCTTCAGGAGCAGACACTCAATAAATGCTGCCAACTGACAAGGCAAAATGGCATTAGTCATCCTATGGCTTATGACTTTCTGAAAGAAGTGTTAAGTCCCTCTCACCCCACATAAAGAAAAGCTACCAGTAGCCACTAATGGATGAAAGGTTCTTAACATCTATGTTTCAGGTGGGTTTCTCTAGTAATCTCCAGGTCTCGAGCCTTCATTTTTAAGCAGAGCTTTTTAAAAAGGTGGCATGAGAACAATACATTCTCCTTACAATTTTATTTTACTCTTTAGGACTTGAAAGTTTTGTAAAAACTTTTTCTTTGTACAAATAAGAAGAGACTCTTTAATACTTTCCACTGGATTATATAAAGATTTCTACTTGTACATACCTGATAAAATTCTAACACTCTACCCAAAGCCAGATTCCTCTCTATGTAGATTAAGCATGTGATAAGAAAATGCCTTCTTGCCTACCTCCTCTACAGTAAGGCAATTTGTTAGACTAGAAAGATACCTTGACTTAGAATCAGAAAACTAGGGTTTAAACCTCTCTATTCCATATTATATAATATTGGACAAATTAATTAATCTCTTTGAACTTCAATTTCCTTGGAATTATAATGTCTAAAATCAAAAGCTTATTGCAATGGTTAAAAATAAGGCACATGTGAAAACATTTTCAGTATCTCATTCATGCTAGTAGCTCTGTAAATAGAATTGATGTCTGAAGTTCCACATGCTCAGCCATTTTCTGGACTTTCACACACTTCTAGTTCAAGTTAAACCAACTTGACAGACTCTTACTCCCCCTTCAGGTCTCCACTCAAGCTTCATACTCTAAAGTTTTCATTGATTCTTCTCCCCTTTAGAGCCATGTTCATATTGAGTGTTAATTATTATTTGCATGAATAATTTTCTACTACTCTATGAGTTCCTTGGTAGTAGGAACCTATATATCTTTTTATTTGTCTAATTCTGGTTCATTGTATGTTGCTGTCTCCTAGTTGCACCATCTGAATACATGGTGATTAAATGAACATAAACCAGGTGAATGTGCCTCAATATGGATAAAAAATATTTATAAATTATACCAAGACATGAGAATTCAGCATTTCATAGGTGGGATACAACCATTTTAGGAATTTTAACCAGAATAAAGTTTTCTCCCTTATAGAAAATCTTGGTAGAATGGCCAAGTTGTTCCTTCCTTGCTTTATTTTTGGTGTCTGTTAAGTTGATTGAGGGATGAGTAGAAAGGGTGTACCAGAATGAACACAAATCAGAAGTACTGAATATTATCCTATTCTCTGTGTACCAGAATAATGTGTGATACTTAATAAATACTAAATAATATTTTTTAATAAATAGACCTCAGTTTACTTTACTCATGAGAATTGAAAGTTTAGAGGGAGTAGTCTGGTTATTTAAACTCTGCTCCACATTTTATTTCTCTGAAATTCTGGTTGATTAATCTACTTTTCTGCCACTACAAGAGTATCTTTACCATCAGTGGGATATAAGTGGGTGCCTATTTTCTGCAAACACTAATTTCTCTAGACTACTTTAACAGCTACCAATAAGTCCCTTCTCATTTCCAGATGTTATGGATCACTGGTAACAAAGAACCATTGGAGCTCAGAGCAATAAGCAGTCTTCTGATAATTGATACTTTTGATACCACTCTGCTATTTATTGAAGGAACTTACATTGACTGACTACTGAGTGTATCTGTGCATAAAGAGATTAACTGAATAAAAGAGTCTTATTTTGTACCACTGGGCATGTTTTTCAAGTTTCCTTTTCTTATGAAAATTGGATTAGGGCCCACCCTAACAGCCTCCTTTTTACTTAATTATCTCTTTAAAGACCCTGTCTCCAAATAAGGTCACATTCTGAGGTATTGGGCATTAGGGTTTACACATTATATTTTTTTAGAGGGCACAATTCAGCCAAAAAACAAGTTATATAAAAAAATGTCCCATTCTTTAGGAAATGCATGCAAAAATTAAATATCATGATCATGCAACTTCTTTGAAATAGTTTAGCAGAAAAAAATAGTGTATGTCTCTATGTGTGTAATAAAGTCACTCACTCTTTCTCTCCCACATCCCCCCCAAACCTTCTTCTCTTTCTCTTCTTTTCTCCCATTTTGCCTTACTTTCTACCTCATCCTTCCTTCTCTCTAAGGGCAATGTGTTTACAATAGGTGAATCTAGATTAAAGATACTCTTTTTCCTTAAAGTTTGAAATTTTTCAAAACAAAGTGCGAGAGGTAACTATAAGAAATATAAGATGCGGTCCTACTTTACAAGAACCTTGTAATCTAGTTAAAAAATGAAAGATATCTATAAACAGTTCTCACACAAAATGGTAAATTATGAAATATAGGTGCAACTTACATAAAGAAAAAGGAATCTTTTATTTACTCTTTATCTGAATCTGAAATCAGAGCAAACTGCATATATATGAAACTACAACAACAAAGTATGATAATGTTGTAAAAGTATTTGACATATCTAGACTATTCATAAGATAATGGGAATGTCCATACTGGGTGAAACTTTTAGCATCTGACTCGTATCAGAAGGTACATTTTTCTTTAAAAATATTTTAAATGTTACATTCTAATTTTCCTTTGTGATATTTAGAACTCAGGTATCTGTGAACATATTTTTTTTTAGCTTCTAATAATAATAAATAACATTTTTGAATGTTAATACCATTTTTTAAAATTCCAGATATTCTATAAACACTTCTTATATATTTACTTGTTTAATAATAAGAATGGCCATAAAAATATTTTTTTATCCACCTTTCAAATGAGGTAATGGAGCCACAGATAGATTAAGTGACTTGTTCATCGCTAATAAATATTAAAACCAGAATTTTAACTAAGGTAGTCTTTACCCTAAGTTATAGTTTTAATTACCATGCCATACTATATCTCTTAGGGTAAAATAGAAACATTGTCTTGTCTTATTAAGTACTGTATTATTCAATGGGCAAAGTTGTATTTTTTTAATCTAATCATTTCTTTTTCTTACTCCTCACCATATTTATTTTTCCATAATTTTAATAATAAATGTGTTAAGTTTTAGTAAACATGGTTATGCTTTTCCTGTGCTTATTTAGGCTTGTTTAATTGTTATGACACAGACCCCTCAAATGATTAGATATAAAAATTATTGAGGACATCCAAAACAACAACAAAATAAGTTTAAATAGGTTATAGATTCATGGAGATAAAAGCTGGGAGTGGTTTCTATTATCATAAAGTTTTTATCAGGATATTCTTCCCCTATCCTTCACTATCAACTAATGATTATAGATTCTCTGGTTCAAACCCTCAAGGGAAATAATTTGATTAATATGTGTTGTTAGTTTATGAATAAGACATATATTGGGTACTCTTGGGTCAGATTCCTGTCCTTGATTTGTCACTTATGATCAAGGGTGGTGGTTGGAGAGAATTAGTGTTGAGTGACATAACATATGTGGCCATTTTGGCCCACCTCCTCAGTAAGCATTACAGGAAAAGCCTATTAAAATTTAATGATTTTATAAGTCTTATTCACTGCTATTTTAACCTTTGTCTTTACTTTCAGAAATACAGTAATTTTATTCTATTTCTACAAGGAAAGATCACCTGCTTTCTGTAATATTACACTTACTCTATCGCTTATAGACACATCTAATCATAAATTATGTTTAAGGCTTCATTGAGGTTTGTTAAAGCTTTCTAGGAGCACTGCAACTAAAACAAAACAGAATGCCACTTAAAATTCTCCATGAAAAGAGTTACGTGTGTAGGATAATATTTTCCATTTTGTTTCTGATACTCCTCTTGATTATGCCTGCTTGTTTTGGCCACTGCAGCATGTTGGGTTGATGTCTTCAGGGAATTATCTATTCTGATTATAGTCTCAACAAATCATTTGGAATAAAGACAGTGAGATGAAATAACATATGTGGACCAATTGAATACGTAATAAGAGCAGAGCCCAGCTTCCTATCCAAATAATTTTGAATACTTCTTCCTAAACACATTACCTTAAACTTACTCATTTGAACCTCATGTGCCATTTTTCTGCCAAGCTACAGCCTCTTGGGATTTTCCTACAGCTTATGTATGTTGACTTGGCATTACCATTTTAGTAAATCCTTAGTATGATTTGCTAACTTGGCAATGTTAGTATGTTTTTTTCTCTCCAATTATTTATATCAAATGTAAAATAAAAATTGTTCTGGAATGAATCTTTCTTTTTTAAATTTCACTACTTTTACATTTTTTCTCTTTGTCATCACTAAATTAGATTTTTAGATAAAAATAGTAAATTGTTTTTAATGTATGATTTTATAAAAATTTATGAAAATCTTTTCTATATTACATCTATTGGCAACCTTTTTATTTGAAAAATGGATTTGTATTTTCTCGAAGAGTTCTCAACATACTAAACTTATAGCTAATTTCCAGCAAAGCTGTGAGAAATTATGAAAACCTTGACAACAGAGAGATGATTCCTCTTCAACTTTCATCATCAGTACTTTTCACTGTGCTTGCGTATTACTAGAGCTCAGCAAGTGTTTGCTTGATTAAAATTGTACCATACCTCTAAGCAACATCTCACTTTTACTTCTCTGGCCTAAATCTTTGATTAATATGGAGTTTATTAAATTATTTTGTATGAAGATGAGGCACAGCAAATACATCGATCCCCTGCCCCCAAATCAGAGTCCTTTTGGCAAGCACTTATTTCTCTAGCAAACTGACATTTATAAATTTAAACTCATGTATATAAAATTACCTCTATTTCCCATCATCGCTCCCAAAACTCTCAACTGAAAAGAAGCAGATCATCGTATGAAATAAAAATCGTGGAACTGAAAAAGGAGAAAGTGTGTTCATGTTGAGTATCTTCTACATATAAACTCTACATATCATTTAATTTAGCAAAATATATTTTTACTTGGGCATTATTTTTATAATTTTCCTTATGAAGAAGCTGGGGCTTAGAAGTTAAATAATTTCCTCAGAATCAAATAGTTACTTGGAATCAAAGTTAAAATTGAAACTCAGGGCAATCTGTGTCTTTTGTATGACCTACCATATATTGAGCCTGACAATAATGCAAGCCTGTCATGTACAATGTCTAAAACAATGGATGCTCAATATGTATTTAGTGAATGAAAGAATAAATGAATAATCGTTTCTAAAGTTTGAACTACTTTTGCATATGCTACTACCTTTGTTCAAAGGGCCATTCTGAATTGCAACATCAAAGCTAATCAGAATCAGCATACCATTTATTTTTAAGACAGGACAATTATGTTATGAAGCAAAAATAATATTAAAGAGCTAGAAGCAGTTCACAAGGATGGAAACAAAACTATGAAGTCAAGGATTTGGAGAAAACAAAAGCAGCTACTAAGAAACAAAATCAGAAAGATGTTAACTACCCAATACTAGGAATAACAGATAACAGAGTTTGGAATTTCAGAGCAAATACCAAAACACAACACAAATCAATGCATGAGAGGCAAATGTCTGGTAGGAAGGGAGATGCTGGAATCCCCAAATTTCTGGTCTCATTTCCTCTATTATTGACTTCTTGATAAATTTCTGTGTACCTAGTTCATTTTTTTTTCAAAAAAGTTTTATATTCTGAACATGAGTTGACTATGATTCCAAAAGAGTAAGCTCTATTTAGCATATAGAGTATATTAGAGCAATCCATTTCTGTCACGTTATATGCTTTTGGCACTGGGAAAATATTGGTTTAGCTTTTTGGGGTGAAAATCTGGACTTAATGATATTGAGTGGGTACTTATACATTTGAAGTTATTTATAGCTAACCAATTTTAGTATTATTCTATAAAGATTACAGCCCTTGCTTTCAAATTGCTTACTATCTAATGTTGAATTCTAAACAACGTAACTAGTATACCTCATGATAAATCACATCATCTTCCACAAAGAGTTTTACAATTTCTTTATAAATTTAATTAACCTGAATTCAGTGCTCTAGCTTTAACCAGTTAACTTTAATTTTAATGATTTTACTCAAATGAGCATTTATGTAAATACCAGCATAGGTTCTAATTGGAATGAAGAAATCTGTCTTTAAAATATGCTCATAACTAATGATTAAAATGGAGAAAGATAGGAAGGAAGGAAGGAAGGAAGGAAGGAAGGAAGGAAGGAAGGAAGGAAGGAAGGAAGGAAGGAGGGAAGAAAGGAAGAAAAATGAACTTAGATTATAGGTTTTAGAGCATCATTGTATGAGTAGTTATATAGTGCGTTCAAATATTAAAAAGCATGCCTTTCGTGCTTACTTTCAGTTAGCAAATTTGAAGCACTTTACATGTGTGCTATCATCTCTATTAACACATGTAGGAAAAGTAATGAATAATGCACATGCATCAATTAACCTTTCACAGTTCTTTCAGTACATTAGCACTCTACCTACAATTATTCAATGGTTCAAATACTTTAGTAGAAACTCAAAAGTACAGTGTTGTTATTGCTATCATTCATTTATCAGACACAGCAAATATTTTATATACTTAAGAGACAACGGAACCCTTTTCCCAAAGTTTTTACTTTCTCATTGAAAAAGCAAAGTAGGAAATCTAACCACTTTTTTCGTATATGAATTTGTCTATGTATTTTGTATATGAACTATATGAATTTGTCATTTTGTAAGCATATAACATGAGCTTACGGTGTCATGGTTTAAAAATTTTGAGTCAGAGAACTTGATTAACTTCATATAACGAATGTATTTGATGCCTCACCACTAAATGTCCAGCACTGTTTTAGTATTCTCAGGAAAGGAAGCAGATTGGGAGATACCACACTGTAAAGTAAACTGAGCTGAAGGAGCTAAAACCTGTGAAGAAAGGAACTTTTCTTGAGAAAAAAAAATATTATGAACTGGACAAATATTCCAACCTGAATTTCCTAACCTTAGCATTCTGTACTTTATGAAGAATATCAATGTCAGAGACTGCTCGCTAAGTTCATGGTAGATAGATAATACAATTTACTTAGACTGTTTTTGTCACCAGTCAGTTGGGCATTAGGCCATGAAGCCCACTAGATCACTACTACCTTATCCAACTGCACAATTTTCAACTTTTATAAATATTTGAAAATACATGCTGCCTCATAATTTAACTTCAAAAGAGGTAAAATTCTGTTATAGTGATCTAAAAATTGGTATTTGGATAATTCACCTTACAAAATATATATGTGTAAACAAGGTTGACTAACAGATGGAAATTGCATATATTCCTAATGGTTTCATTGCTTTTACTCATAATGAGAAATAAACTATGTTCTTGTACTTGTGTTATTTCCTGTGGTAAAACAAAGTAAAAGATGGATGCATTTCTTGAGGAAACTACAGATACTATATTTTTATACTTCTGAATTTTCTGAGAGTATACATCAAAATCATTGATTACTCATAAATTATTTTACTTAAGTCAAATAAAATTACCTTACAGTAATTCATATTTGTCTTTTAAATTGCTGATTTTCATAAGAAATAATTGTTCAATACATTTGTTGTCAATAGAACACTTGACTTATATTTCTCTTGTAGTGATAATAGGTATTCCAGTTACTATTTGCATTGACTTTGAATATTTATCACATGAAAGTTTTTCATTGCGAATACTAGAAAACTTCATTTAAATCAGCTTAAACAAACAAACAAGAAAAGGCGGGGGCGGGAGGAGGAAATTTAATGGCTTAGGTTACTAAATAAAACAAATGATGCTACTTTTACATGGCCGCATTAAGGGATTTAAAATATGTCTCCAGGACCTGTGCTTTTCCCACTTGGTTTGCTGAACAAATCTGGTTCACCACTATGCTAATTATAAGTTACTTAAACTGAAATACCTGTTTTAAATTTTTACTAAATGAAGGGGTAGTTACTTAAATAATTTGGGGACACTATTAGTCAGAGTTCTACCAGAAAAATAGAACCATTAGGCCTTCTTTAAGTAAGTAGTTTATACAGTTGTGTGAGGCCTCCTTGTTAGATGAAAATCCGTAGGGCAGGCAGTCAGGAAGAGCAATCCGGAAGTCTGGGACAGAAGCCGATGCTGCAGGCCACAGATTAAATGTCTTCTTCTGCAGGGAAGCCTTGGTTTTGCTCTTAAACTTTTCAACTGATTATATCAAGCCATCCCAGTTTACGGAGGCTAATCTCCTTACTTAAAGTTAGCTGATTCTAGATGTTAATCACATATAAAAAATGTTTTTACCATAATACCTAGGTGAGTTTTTGGTTGAATAACTAAAGACTATATCTGGCTAAATTGACGTGTAAAACTGAATATTAGAGACAGTGATATTAGAAGAAAAAAGACATGATGATTTAGCAGCAAACTATAACATAAGACCTCCCTAGGAAAAATGCTAATACAAATGTGGTTAAAACAGTCTGTTCTCTGTGAAAAACTAATTGGCCTCCATGTAAGAAATTGCTAAGATTGTGACAAGATTACCATTATTGAATAGCCTACTGTTTTTAATTCTTTGACTATAACACTAATAAGAGCTTGTTAGAAGACACTGCTTCTATCAGTTAACAATCTACAGAGAGCTACCCTACCCAACCATCCCTGAGCATTCATAAATTGTAAAGCATACTTATCTTCAAAAATTTTGCTTCTAATTTTCTCTAGAGGTACAGGCTAGATGCCTTAAAATTAAGGTTATAGTAATTTCATATTAAGGTTCCTTGTTATACTATGAGAAACTTGAGCCCAGTAGATACTAAATTAATATTCCTGGCAAGAATAAATAGGGAGGAAAAAAGAGCTGGATGATTTTAAAACATATTTTGCAATTATTAATAATGTTACAGAATAGCAGTGCATGCATTATCTCTTATTTGTAAAGATGCATCTTCAAAATAAATTCCTGGAACAAAGATTGCTGGATCAAAGGATAAATGTATATTTAATTCTGTTAGACACTGCCTGAATTCCCACCACTATGATTGTAGAAATTGGTGATTTCAACAAGCTCTCCAAGTGATTATTGTGTTCAATAAAGTTTAAGAATCACTCTTTTAGGAAAAGAATATTTACCATTTTGAGTATTAATTATCTTGTCAAAAAAATGCATCTATATGAATACATGTTTACTAGCATACCTGCCAGTTCGTCCAGCCCTATACAATTTCTTGTTCATCCCGATCAAGAAATCCTGGTCCAGAAGCATCTCGTAGTTATTAAAATACTTGTTTCGTGAGCTGAGTGAGGACAGTCAATTGCCTTCACCAGCTTTATTTGGCCTCTGCAGTCTTAACCTATGCTCGATCCTGTATTTCTTCTTGAAACTAACCAAGACATTTGGATAATGTCACTTACGAAGAAGTTATTGCTTTATAGGACTTTTGCCTTATTGTTTTAAGTATGTCTATCCTTCACAACTAGGAAAGTGAACATCAAACAAAGAAATATTTATCTTTTCAATAGTGTGATTTTATATGTAACCATATAATTTTATCATATTGCAATATTATTGTACATTTCATTTCAACAGCAAACTGAGATGTGCACACAAGTATAAAAAATAAATAATACACAAGAAGACTATGCTGTAAAGTTTATTTTTTTTCCTATATATTGTTTTTCCCCCCTCTACTTAGTAATAATTTAAAATAGAAGTTGACATTTCAGCTAACTGGTAATTAACATAGCAGTGAACCAGATTTTTTCAGCAGTCTACAACTTCATGGATACTTACCTTAGTTGCTTCTGTGACATCCATCAGCTCAGAAATAATGCCTTTATAAACTAATAGGACTTCCTTAAGTGAAGAAACTGGTTTACACATCTCTGCATATCTCAAAAGAGCAACCTTTTGGCAAGATATGTGAAATACAGAAAGGAATAAAATCCATGAGTTCTTTAAGAAACTGAAAAATAGGCAAGATATTAGAAATATAGACAGGAACCACTAGATAGCCAAAGTAGTAGAGGTCAGGAAGTATAGTTAGGTGAAGCTGAAAAGATAGGCAGAGAGCAGATCATGCTCACCAGTGTTGGCAATGTTAAGAATATGAGGTTTTATTCTGATTGTTATCAGCAGTTATAAGAAGGTATTATAATGCATAATCCACTTTTCATTATAATAACATCCCTTTGGTTACAATTAGAAAAATGATTTAAAAGGAGCAAGAAACAGATGAAATTTAAGCCCCCAGGCAAGAACTGTTGATGACTTGGCTTAAGAAAAAGGAAGAGAAAAGGAGGTAACTATGAAGATACTTTGAAGATAGAATTGGCAGGACGCAGTGATGAATTAGATGTAGAAGATAAGGTAGGACATAAGAAGGATGAATGCCTGGTTTCTGGAATGAGCCATTGGGTAGAAGGAAGCACTATTTGTCATAAAGAAAAGTGAGGGAATACATTTGATTAAAAAAAAAAAAGAGCAAGATTTTAACACTAGATGTGTTCAATTTGACATACCTAAAATAGTTTAAGCACAGATATGAAAGAAACAACTGCATAAGTTAGAAGCTGAGAAGACAGATTAAAATATGAGTTATTATAATATTAATGAAAGTCACTGAAAGTTCTAAGACTTTTTGTGAGAGAATTTAGATATTCCTAGTATTAGAATCTTGGCCTGATACAGAAAGAAGTGGAAAAAGTAACTGAGAAAAACCAGTCAGGCAGGAAGAAAACCAAGACATTGCTGAAAGAAAGAAAAGCCAAACAGAAGGAAGAGATTAGCTCGATCTGATGCTGCAGAAAGATCAATGAGTGCTGAGAGAGATTTAACCACATGAAAATAATTATCAACCTCTGTAAGTTAAAAAAGAAGAAGGAGGAGGAGGAGGAAAAGAAGAAGAAGAAGAAGAAGAAGAAGAAGAAGAAGAAGAAGAAGAAGAAGAAGAAGAAGAAGAAGAAGAAGAAGAAGAAGAAGAAGAAGAAGAAGAAGAAGAAGAAGAAAAGAAAGAAGAAAAAAATGGTAAATTTGAAGGATATATCAGTATGGAATGAAGAGTGATTGAAGGGAAAAATGAAGTTAAATTATTACAAACAATTCTTTGGAGAAAGTTGTATGTGAATGGAGCATGGAAAGATAGGGTTATAAATAGAGGGTGGATTGAAGTTAGGAGAAAAGTTTGATTTGTTTTAAGATAATAAATAGTACAGCAAATGTGTGCTAGATTTAGTGGAAAAGATTTAGTAGATTTAGTAGAAAAGGAGAGGGTGAAAATGCAGGAGAAAGAGAATTGTTGAAGGCAAGTTTCAGAAGAGATGAAATGAGTATATATGTTTTGCCTTCTATTGGCCTAAACAGATGGGAGAATGCTTCTTTCTGTCTTACACAAAGACAGGGGAAAATAATTGATGCAGATGTAGATGAGTTTTAGTTGGCCCTATGGGAAAAAATGAGTTGCTTTATGATATGCTCTATCTTCTCTATGCTAGGATATAACATTATCCTCTGAGAGTGGAATCAAGTGGAATGGAGTAAATTAGAGGGCTAATATGGGCACAGTGTATAAAAAATGAAAAATAAGAAGTTGAAGTTTGGTTTATGAAGAGAATGTAGCAAGGGTCAATGGGGACAAGATCTCAATAAAGCCAGAGTCATCTCAGCGAGAATACCAGAGCAAGACAGAGTAGAGATTGGATAAAAGAATAAGATGCACTTTGTTTGTGTATATTGTGTAGGGGGAATCTCTTTTGGTGAAGGTTTAATTTCTGGTGATGCCCAATGACATACTGTTCATCACCATGGAAATCTATGGTTGAAGTATATTGGAAATACAAGCACATAGGCAGAGAAGAGATCAAGGAAACAATAAAAGAAAATTATTTATCCGTTGTCCTGTAGATATTGAAATTGCTGACTTTCTTGGTTTGGAGTCATTAGCATGAGAGAAATTAGTTGCTCAATCTTAAATAAAAATAGTGAGGTATAAGAATCAGAAGGTTGGTAGACGATGCTTTGAGAATGGGTGCAGTCAGTGATACAGCCTATTGGAGAGACTCTCAAAAAGCAGGAAATGTTAAAAGATAAGAAAAATCTGATATTCTGGAATTAGTATTGGGGAGGGCACTGATTTTACGTCTATCCCTGAGGTTCTTATTAAGAGTCTATATTTTCAATGACAGCCGAGAAAAGATGGCCTCAGAAGATGTTGTTTCAGTAAAGGTAAAAAGGTAAAAGAAACATGCAGAGTATAGTATTAGGATATTAAGGAGTTTATGATCATAAAGTAGGAGTTTCAGAAGGCCAATCAGAAGAGTTTGGGTATAAAGAGAAAATGTGTTTCAGTGGACAGAATGCTAGGTTGCACTGAACTTTGAGCAGAAACCTGTGTAAGCAAGGGTGAGAATGTTGAAAAGTTTTATCTTGGATATAGATGGGTTTATGAGGTTTCAGTTACAGCTGAGAATAAGGGCTGCAGGATAGCCAACATGTTAGGTCAATTGTGTCTTTTAGGTTGTTGGATTTGGCAGTAACAGTAAGTGGAGCCATGGGTAGTAGGAATGAGTGAGTGCATGTAAACCAGGTGGCTCTTTCCTTGGAGGATAGGAGGAGTTGTGATAAATAATAAAAAAGTCAAGGTGGACCAGACTTTTTCTTGCTAACTGGGCCAGTGTTCTACCCTCAGGCATTGCCAATCCAAGGAAAGATGATTATATATTTTTCTCCACTGTGTTCCAATCTATGTTAAACTTTGATATAATATGTATGTTGCAAAGATAAAAAGAAAAAAAGAAAAACAAATAATAATAACATGCAAATCTAGTTCTCTATTTTTTATCGCTCCCCTTTTACAATAACAGGTTTATTACATTCTGAGTTAACTTCTGGCTTTCAAAATATGGAAAATGAAAAATAAATAATAATTTTAAAAAAGCTCAAGAAACTCATTCGGTTAAAATAATAAGGTGAGTTAGAACCAGTGTTGGGGTGAGATGAGGATTCAGATAAGGTAGGGATCGAGTATCTGAGTTTATGAGAGAGTTTTACTATCTTGTATTGGGGGAGGACATTTGGAAATTTGTGGCTTGAGTAATATTTTGAGTTTAAAAGAAATGGAGAAAGGTGATTTCTAAAAAAAATGCTGTTCACATTTTCTTTGTGTTTTCGTGGAGACTGTCAAAAATATTTCAGGTGCTTTCTATGTATGATGCGTGTGTGTGTGTGTGTGTGTGTGTGTGTGTTTAATGTGGTCCAGTACTAAGATGGAGTTATACAATGATTGCTTTATTTAGAGTTAACATTTACATAAGATATATGATTTCAATGGTTTGAAATCTTTAGCACAAGAATCATCTGAATTTTAAACTAGGACTTTAAACAATGTGGTGGTTTACTCATGGCACTTTAGCTTCCAAGTACAGAAACCCATTGAAGCTAGTTCAAAAGTAGAGATTCAAAAGAGGATATGAAGGATCTCATGTGTTTACATAACTAAGGACAGGAAATAAAGAAACTTCCTGGGGCTTGGAGAATTTCTCACTCAAGGACTCAGTGGTTCCTTTCTTTCTATCTGTCTCTTGGCTCCCCAGCTTTTGCAGACATGCTCCGGTATTCCTCCTCTCTTAGCATTTCCATTCCCACTCCACCTGGTCACCTTGTCCATGTTAGCACAGCTGCCCACTGGGTGAGCAGCACAGCTTTTGGGTTAGATTTTTGAGAGAAAGAGTCCTTAGTGATTCAGTTCAGCCTATGATTTGGTTTCACGTGCATGACATGTTCCTTCTTGGTCTAATTATCTTTAAACTGGAAAGAGAGGGATGATATTGGCACATAGTGCTGCCCCTCTCAGGAACATTAACTGGTTGGGCAGGTTTAAATAAATGAGGATATTGAATGGGTCAGCCACATTAACTGATACATGTAAGGTATGTACACTTTCGGAAGAATCATTAGCAGAAATGTTTCCAGAATATAGAGTAGCCAGCTGAGAACAGTAGTCTATATGTCAAGTTTAATTTCTGTGTGTTTATGAACTGAATATCAAGTTCAAGAGAGATTTTTCAAATAATGAAAACAAAAACCCAAATAAGTAAAAATAAATAAATAACTGTCTTGAACAGTCTTTAGTAGACAGATAAAATAGTTTGATTGTTTATTATCCACATCCCTTAATTAAATAAGAGCTAATAAAATCTAAATTTAAACCTCTTACTCCAAAGACACATTACTCTTTCAGATTTGCAGTTGCATTTTAAAATTGCAATGATAAATATTTAATATCTCTACTTTAATTCTAAATATACTTTAATTACTCTGTGTAAAAAAAAAGCTTTGTTTAAATTTTGTATATATAATGGAAGAAAAAAATAATTGTATTATTATTGATGTTATTTGGATAATACTTTTATTTTAAAAATAAGACTGAAAAATGAAGTTCTCAATGTAGTCCTTGCTAAGGAAAATACATAACATTTTCCTGAAATGTAAAGAAATATACTTATCTACATTATCACATGTTTAATAAACATAAAGGATTTACCAGGCTCTAATCAGAACAATGATTTTCTTTTAAATCTGGCAATATTTGACCCCCTAGTTTTATGTCTTGCTCTCCTCTCATCTACTTCCTACCAAAATTTTGGTATATAACTTAATTTTTAAGTGGTTAAAATAAATATTAGGTAATTTTATTGTGAGAACTCTTTAAGTTTCTAAAATCCATCATTAAACTATAACCAAAATATTAGAATAATGACACAAAACCAAGGTTGACTATGGAGCTGAAAGACGTGGACAGGACTCTAATGCGTTAAAATTCCTTTTTGTCCTTTTTGACAAAGTACAGAAGTACAAAAAGTACTTAAGTAGTTTATCCTCTTGGACAAAGTATAAATGTACATCATATTAAAAAGATACTTTTAGCATAAGTAAGTGTTATCTTTATCAGGTAAAGAAAAAAATTACATGTTTTAAGATGTCAATATGTGTAACAATTGCTTTGCTTAAAATATTAGTATGATTAGAGCAATAACTCAGTAAGCACAGTGCTCTATCACTGTCTGTGAGTGTTCCCTTTGTGACTTTTGATTTATGTCTGGCAAGTTTGCCAATACCTGAAGTTTTTTACAATCTTCAACTGTATAAATCTTTTATATCTATAGTAAAACAGGGCTACTCATATGATCAACAAAAATGTCAGGTAAAATCAACTTTCCATATCTAATGAGATAATAAAGCTAAAATGATAAACTCCTATTTATAACAAATGCTAAATTATAAAAATAATGAACTGTATGAATAATTAAAAATTTGAAAGAAATGTTTCTGTTCTTTATGAACTGATGTTAAATATATCTTAGAAATAGAGACAGTAGTTGGACTATAGTTTTATTCCATTTTATTTCATTTTATCTTGTTATTTTATTTTAATTTTATTATTTTTTTGTTGTTGTTAATGGGAATCAAATAGAATGGCATTCAAAAGATAAGTGAAGAACAAGAGAATGGCAATCTCAATTTAATTTCTCTTTGATTCTGGAGAATAAAAGGTAATTGATACCACAGGAAAGAACAGGGAGAGAAGTCATGTAATCTTGCATTCCTGAGGGAGTGAAGTATAGGACCGATTTGGAAATAGTCTCCACCATCCACCATGTGTTCCACAGGCTGAATGCTACAGTTGGGGCCCTGCTGTACTTAGTTCCTGGAGAGAGGAGATGTTGAAAGGGTGACCGAGAACCCTGGAAATGAACAGAGTTAAGTGTTCAGAAAATACTGAATAAGACGGAATAAATGAGACTCCAAACTACCATCTATGCTTTGTTTTATGAAATGTCAAGGCTAAATAGAGCACAGGCTTACTACCCATGGTTTCTCAGCCCAGGAGCAGTAACATTAAACTATAAAACTATTACATTTGGGTTCAAAAGGTATAACATAATCTAATTATGAAAAAAATCATGAAAACTCAAAATAGGGATATTTTTCAAAGCAACTCATGTTTACCCTTTAGAAATAGTAACACCACAAACAACAAGGAAGACTAAAGAATTCTTTTAAGATTAAAGGAGTTTAGAGAGAAAAGACAGTTAAATGCAACATATGATGCTGCATTGAATTTCAAATCAGAAAAAAAAAGAGAAAATTTTGCTATATAGAACATTAGCAACAGGCAAAATATGAATAAAAACTATGTACTGTATCAGTGTTAAAAGTATTGATTTTGATGAGTATAGTGTGGTTATGCAAGTGAATGTCGTTGTGCTTAGAAGATGCAGGCTGAAGTATTTAGGTGTAAAGGGTCATCAAGTCTGCAATTTGCTGTCAAAAGGTTCAGACAGTACTAGAAATAGCCAGAGGGACAAAAGATTAACAACTGGTGAATCTAGGTATAGGGCATAGGTGTTCACTCTTACAACTTTCCTGTAAGTTTGAAATGATTTCAAAATAATCAATTAAAAACAAAAGGCATGACAAACATTTGTGTTTTGGCTCTGACAATGGCTAAACATGTGGGCTGTGAGCCTGTCTCATCTGGAAAATAGAAATAATTGACCCCTTCTATTTCACAAGTAATTATGAGGATCAGTGATATAATGGAGTTCACAGACCACTGTTTATTTTTTTTATTAAGATTTGGACAAATATTTTATTGGAAAGCAAAATGAGTTTTCAACCAAACTACACTTACATAAGAAAGGAAATATAGTTATATTTTAAACAATTTAAAACTTTAATTTTTGTTAATTAATTGTAATGCAACCATTAATTATAATGTCTCAATTTAAGAATGCTCTGGGAATGAAGCTTTTCTCTGTAACAGCGGTAGGGCACTTTAAACTAAAATCCAAACAAGCAAACAAAGAAACATCTACATAATCATGTAACTGAGTACTTATTTCTTACAATTTTATAGTCTTAGTGCTCGTATTGTGGAGAACTCATCCATTTCTTGTATTTCAAGTTTAAGTGAACAGAGGTCATCATAGTCAGTATTCTGAAGTCTGGGAAAGTTCAATTTGGTATGACATCTTTTATATCTCAGTGGACACTAGTTATTCAGCTATGTACTGGGGGGCTCTTTATTGTTTCTTCTATTCCCAAATACTCAATGTCTCCCTGTTCTTTTGATTTTACACTTCCATTAAAATAGTAAAATTTTGATGAATTGTATACTTATACTTTTTTTTCATACTTGGGCTGCAACTTATTCGACCAGTTTTATTATGACCTGAGATAAATATCAGAATAATTTGTATCATTCCTGCAATTGTAGGTCAATATCACTGAAAATCTTTAAAAACTAATTTACATTTTTGTGACTTATTATCACCTGGTACACTCTTCTTCAAAAACTAAAATTCTCAAACAGAAGTACCAAAATTTCTAGTATTTAACAAATACCAAATTCAGTAGCATCTTCTTAATCTATTTCCTTCCTGCCTGCCTGCCTTCTCTCTTTCCCTCCCTTCCCTCCCCCCTTCCTCCTTTCCTCTTTCTGTCTTTCTGTCTCTGTCTCTTTCCCTCTCTCCCTCTCTCTCTCTTTCTTTTCTTTCTTTATTTTTTAAGAATTGACTGACCCAACCATCCATTCCAATCCTTTATCCTGAAACTTTTATCTATTAGAATACTATAAGTATGTATGTCATCTCTTTGACTCTAATCTCTGATCTTATTCGTTCCTTTTTCTCCTACCACATGCCTCCAAGTTTCTTGTATTAGCACTCTTCTTTTTGGTTTCTTTTGGGGTCACATGTAATCAAGTCATCTCAAGATGACTCCAGAGAAGTCTCTCTCTCTACTCAAATTCACCTTTTCTCTTGAACACCATGTAGATAGTTGTAATAATCTACTTCATATCTCTGTCTATACATAGTCTATACATATCATATTATACATACTGTACCAGAGCCTCTAATTCTCTATGCCCAAAGCCAGGTTACTTGCACACCAGAGAGATGGGGTGAGGTGTGGGGTGAGGGGAGGGAAGAGTCATGCTTATGCTCAGGAGCAGAGGTTTGAGCATTTAGCATGACAATAAAACATAGTACCATATGCCTTTTTATTTATTCTTCACTAGAATAGAAAGCTCCTCACCTGCATGGAATGTGACTTAAAAAAATATTTTTTAATGTATTGTGATAAATTGATCTTTCAAAAACATTTGGGGAAACATACTCATAATAAAATATGGCTTGCATTATTACAGAACAATATGCGTTAATGTTTAAAAATTGATTAAAGCCTTCCACAGCAAAAAGAGCTAAATTCAAGTTTAAATCATACTTTTTAGCTTTAAAGTTACCCCATACTGTTAGGTAATGCACGGGTGTTGAGAAAAGTAACTAAGAACTAATTCACCAAGTTTGTAAAAATCAAATATTCTATACCCTAGGTAACCTTAATATTGCTCTGTCACTGTAAATCAGATTATTCTTGAGATTGTATTTAAGTCAAGGCAAATGGTCTTCTATTTACAAATGTAATTTAGTCTCAGGGGTTGGTAATTTTGTTAAAATATTGTCAGGTTAATTGAAATTGATTTGTGTTTACTGAAAGTAGTGAGTACTAATCAAATATTAGACACTGAAGCATTGGTGGTATTTAAACCTTTGACAGACACTGCTAGTGCTTCATGGAAGGATTTTGTGCTTGTGTGTGTCTCAGAGATCAACATCGCTTTTCAGCCTTTTCTTCTAAATATATATGGAAAAAAAAAAACGAGGAGCGATGGCCTATATTTCCTTCATAAAATTTTGTTTAGGGAATATTTTGGAAAATTTGGGATTGGTTTTGAGGGGATTATTTATGCTTTATTTCCATTACTACAAACAGCACATTTGCTTTTCCATCTGCTTAATTCCATTCAAGGTTTGCTATTCTCTACCATTCATAGCATCATCGAGCTCTACATAATAGCTTTTATAGGAGACAGACATTACCAGGCAATTTGAAAAGCAGGTTGAAGATAAAGCCTAATAGCGCACATGCCCTGGCCTTGTGACTTGGCTCACTTCCGAAGCTTATATTAAATGGGTTGCATGCATCTTCTGTGCTCTATGTGTATGGGCTCTTTGAGGCTTAAAGAAACATTTCCCCTAATACAAAAATAAACCCACTATAATTATTCATTTTGGAGAAATTTTACAGTTGTTGGTTAACCTACTCCCTTATGCCCTGCAATATTCATTAGCTGATTTCTCTGTTTATGAGTGATATTATATGGAAATGGTTATGGTTAGCTAACAGATGTAACCACTGAAATAAATTAGAAAAAAAAGTTCTGTATTTTACAGATGGTTCTATTAAATATTCTTTTTTCCCTCCTTGACTTTAATGTTTAGTTTTCTTTCTACAGAAAACTTTTCTTTACTGACTATGGGAATATAGCCAAAGTGGAAAGATGTGACATGGATGGGATGAACAGAACAAGGATAATTGATTCAAAGACAGAGCAGCCAGCTGCACTGGCACTAGATCTAGTCAACAAACTGGTTTACTGGGTAGATCTTTACTTGGATTATGTGGAAGTCATGGACTACCAAGGAAAAAACAGACATACTATCATTCAAGGCAGACAAGTAAGTATAATTGTGTTTGAAAATACAGTTAAGGTAATAAAATGAATAGTACCATACTAAGAAAAAGACCTAAAATCCCAGTGTTGAAAATTTTTTATGAAGTCAAGCTGCAATGAGTCATAAAAATTGTGATGCATTTCCTCTACAGGAGAATGTTCTTTTCGGTGCATTCCAAATATTGAAGATGCCTCTCACTTCCTCCTTCCCTCTATTAAAAACAAAGCACGCAAAACAAAAACCAACAAAAACACCAAATAAAAACAAAAATGCTATACAAAGAAAACAAAGTACTAGAATAGGACAAATGGCCTACTTTCTAAAAACGAATTGAAGTAGTTTATTCATAAGGAACTGAACTATGATTTGTCCCTGTGGCACTGGAAATATTTTTCTAACAAAAGCAAATACCTGCTCACAAAAGTATCTTTATTATTTTAGTAGGTCGAATTATATTTTGCCTTATGATGTATTAAAGTACTTACTACAGTGAGAATTCTGTGAAAGTTACCAAAGTCAAAATTTTTTCCAACTGTATACTTTTTCCCTTGCTGAATTACAAGTATTTTATTTGTTTTTCTTCAAATAACACTCAGTGCAGTCCTTAAGGAAATATGCAAGTGGAAATAAGCCTTGTTTACTATTGTGCCTTTTCAAATTCAATTTTACCTCAGTGATAGCACTAATTTCATGTGAAATTCTTATTCTATGGAGCTGAAATATGTGAATCTCTTTGCTTTCTTTTGCAATGAAAGGCAAGAATACTCTGTAATTATTCCTTAAAGTTACTTTTTTTTTTTTTTCCTAATCAGCTTTAACGATGAAATTATCTCTCCTTCCTTGGCAGATAAGCAAATACATCAATCTGGGTAGTTAAATAAAAAAGTGTTCAATATTAGAGGTGAGGCTAGATATTTCTCACCCTCAACTATCCTAAAGCTTTGATTTCTTAAGCAAGTTTCAGGTCCTCTAAAGAGGACCTAATCTCTAAAATTATAATGGACATTCTTTTTGTATCTATACGTAATTAAAATTTTAAATTTGAAACAAGAATAGGAGTTCAAATGATTTTTCCATGACTAAATGTTTTTAATGTCTGAAGTTTTTAATTATCCATTTTTTTTTAAATTTCTATTGCCTGTGTTTTGTTGATCTGTCAGTAAATAATCCAATATATGCTTAGTCTGCCACTAAATACTCCCATATAGATAAATTTTTGGAAGTATTTGGGCTGTAGGAAAAATGGTCTATCCACTACTTCAGGCTCTTCTTACCTCTATTGAAGGTAGTTAGCAAAGTAAGCAGCAATGTACTTACTTTATGGGAAACAGAGCCTTCTGAGGGAAGGCAGGGAAGCAGTGAGTATAATTTTGATCTTTAGTGTATGAACATGTTTTCTGCCATGACCAGTTGCCCCTTCTGTAGTCATGCTTTCTCTCCTGGGATATGGATTGACAGTAATGCGAGTATGTCACAACTAGATATTCCTAGATGGATTGCCCAAAACTTTGAGCAAAACATGCAGGAGATTAATGGTAATGCGAGAGTTTAGCTTGTTTGTAATTTTTATAGGAAAAAAAAATTGCTTAGGTAAAAATTGGGCATAGGTATATTTAGTTAATGTGATGTCAGCTATGTGGAAAATGACATGAGTGCTTACACACAAACACACACATACACACTCACACACACACACATGCACATACTTACTGGAGAGTAACACTAATATAGAAAAATATCATTTGGGCTTCAACATCAAATTATTCTTTCTATTCATTTTATTTGTTCATTTCTAGCCTAGACTTAAAGAAATAAGATACGATCCAAAAACAACATGCAAAAGCTAGTCTTTTAACCATGCATTATATGAGAGGATCAGAGAAAGTAATATAATTTACATATACTAGAAAGATAACAAATCAAATGTTTTTGCTTAAAGTACAGAATTGACAAGATTTCCTCATTAAAAAAGAAATTTTGTTCTATAACAATGTATGTAGTCACACCACGAATACTGTCTCAAATTCTCTTAACTATAAATCTATACTAAAAGTGCACTAAAACTACAAAATAATGTCAAAAAATAGTGACAAGTGCTTTTTCATCAAAATTTCTATTGCAAATCAATTGACAGCTCTACCGTACCCTGGATCAGAATCATTTTAAATTAAGTGTAACACAAGGAATACCCAAAAGCAATGTGGGTGGCATGTGACTTTGTTTCAGAACACCAGTATAGTCATTTTGCCTCTGCTTTCCGGGAAGCTTTCAATGACTTCAAGATGTCTATCTCCCCCCACAATCCCCAAAACCTCTGCCAAGGAAGGTTCACTCTGTTAAAGTGTCATGATAGCAGTAAATATTGTTATTCTCAAAGCAATCAGTTCCATATCCATTATGAGTAGGCTTTAGAAAGAATACAGTTTCAGAGTAAAATGCTGACATTTAATTTATAATGATTCCAAATATGTGACTTCATTATTTATCATTTTCTGTGCTAGGCAAGTATTAGTCTAAATGTAACTTGAGATTTAAAAAATGTGGTTTTGAACTTATAAAACAAAATTTCAAATGTGCTTTCTCATCAGTATTTTTACAGGCGTAGCTGTGCTTCTGCAGATTCTACATATCCATGACTATATTAACAAGCAGCCCATAAAAATATCTCAAATTTTATGTAACAGTGCTATAAGGATATTCATGAACATGCCTAAAAGTTTGGTTCTTACTAGGTTTGAGAAGTAATTACTAACATATTTTCTTAAACATAAATAAGATCACCCCCCTCCCCCCCCCCCCGCCGCCCCATGCATTTGTAACTGCTCTATCCACTACTGCATAATGTTTTATTCTCAGGATTTTTTTTTTAATTACTGAAGTGTTGAATTCTTGGAGAGAAAATAAACAATAATATGTTTGACTCTCCTACTATGGGAATTGACCATAGTAGTAAATAGTTGTTTTTTCTTTCAAGTTGAAAGCAGCATAATTGAAAATCATAGTTATTTTTGCCTCTCTTAATAGGTCAGACATCTTTATGGCATAACTGTGTTTGAGGACTATTTGTATGTAACCAATTCTGATAACTTCAATATCGTAAGGATAAATCGATTTAATGGCACTGATATTTATTCATTAACAAAAATGGAAAATGCTCGGGGAATTCGAATCTATCACAAAAGAACTCAACCAACAGGTAAGATGCTAGACTTTGTCATAGCCTTCATAATGATAAATTGAATGATTATATGGTCCCTGTGCTTTTGTATGATGTTAAAGTGAGCAAGTCATAAATTATATTTTGAAAACAAAAGTGTACACATCTACTTAATAAAATTAAATAGAATTTCCTTTATAAGTCTAAATGACAAATTTTTCAGTTGCTAGTGAATTGTTTGTACAAATATAGAATTGAAACAATTGCTAGATATAAATTCAGAAAGGAGCTTTCAATTGTGCTATATGTACATGAGAAACCCAGATGATAAGATGCTAAGATTTTTTTTTTTAATTTTATTTTGGGAGATACATTTCAAATTAGGTGACTTTCTTATGGCATCTGTCCAGTTTTATTGCCTGTCCAGTTTTATTGCTTTTTATTGCAGTTCTATCATGATTCTTTTGACTTAACATTCTGATCGTTCTTTATTACATGTTAATTACAAAAGTAATTTTTAATGAGAAGATTGCAGTGTCTCTAATTCTCAAAAAGACAAACTAGTTATTTTGCATAGTAGGATAGTGATGCTTGTTCATCAACATAATGTAGGCTCAATTATATATAGAATAATATAATGTACAAAAGCCATGACACAAATTTTCCAAAGCTTCCATCATATTTTTGTGGTTCAAATTACAGTTAATTTATAATTATCTAAATATTAATATAGATTTGATTGAGACAATGTATTGTCACTAATATTTTTACAGGAAGTTTAAATTTGGAATTTAGTAGATAAGTTTATTAAAGTTTGATATTACATTTATTAATTAGCTAATTATTTATTGACCATTTACTATGTACCAGGATCTATTCTACATATACTGGGAATAAAACAGAGTGAATAAAACAGAGGAATAATGTTTGCCTTTATGAGATTTGCATCCTAGTAGAGAAGACATAATTTTAAAAAAGTAGATTATTTTTACGTTAGAAGATAAGAACTATAGAGAAAAATAAAGTAAATAAGAGGATAAGGAGTGTTAACAATGAGGATATTTTGCAATTTTATATTGAATGGTTAGAGGAAATCCTATTGAAAAGATAAAATTGAATGCAGACATGAAATAATTGAAGGAGAAAGGCATGAATGTGGCAGGTGAGAAAGCACAGAAACCATGAAAAAGAGCATGCTAAGATTGTTTGAGGAGCAGCAAGAAGACCCATATGTCTGGAGCAGAGTAAATAAAGGTAGGAGAAGTAAGAAATAAAGTTAGAGAAATAATGGAGGACCATAACAGGTAGATCCCTGTGGACAATTGTAAAAACCTTTGCTTACACTATTACTGAGATGGGGAGCCCTTAGGGAGAATTAAGCAGAGGAGTCTCATGACCCGGCTGACTTTTAAAGAAATATTAATGGCTGCTGTGTTGACAAGAGGCTGTAGGGGACAACGATGGAAGGTTGAAAGGTTAGAGAGAATGAGAATGATAGACTGGACCAAGATGATAGTACCAAAGATGATGAGAAACAGTTAGAGTTAGGACATATTTAAAAGTAGATCTGGAAATCAGTCAATGTGATATAGAAGGTAGAGGTTGTGTACGCCTTCTCTCACAACTACACCAAAATTATAACAAAACTACAGAGCAACCAGCATGCAGAGTGATCTAAGGCCTCGCTGAACAAAAGCCCTACAACTAGGGACAAAAATAAAAGGTCGCCCCAAACTGGTAGGAGGGGCAGAGACATTAAATGGCCTGGTCTCACACTCTATGTGGTGATCTAGAATTGGGAGGGCTATCTTGGCTGCAGAGCCTCCTCCCTAACCTGAGGGACGAAGGGTCCTAGCTGTACACTGGGCTCCCCAGCCCAGGGTTCCAGCACTGAGAAGAGAAGTCCTCACAACTTCTGGCTATGAAAACCAATAGAGGTTGCAGCTGAGTGAGACCTAGTGCTGTGGAAGTTGCAGATGTTCCTCTTAAAGGGCCTTTGCCAGCTTTAATCACTGACGGTTTCATTCACTCTAAGTTCCAGCACTGGGGAAGCTGCTCGAGGGGCACCAGGGACCTACAGGGGAGGCACTGAGCTGTCAGGCGTTAGGGTGAGGGCTGGAGGGTGGCTTTCTCCCAGACAGAAGTGCTGGCAGTATCTATTGTTTGTTGAGCCCTCCTCCCTCCCAGCCTATGGATGCAGGCTTTACTTTATCTGAGTTGCCATCAACCTGGATAACACAGGTTCCTCCACTCAGGGAATTCCCTGAGACTGTTTCTCTCAACCTGTGAGCCCACCCAAGCTGCTTCCAATGGTGTATTCCATACAAAAGGGCTATCTCATCTCCTGATGTGGACTTTCCTAAAATCTCTTAAAGGCTCACAAAACCCAAATAAGCAGCATCTGACCTCCGTGTGCCCTGTACATCTTTCTGAGCAGCCACAGCCCCACAGTATTGGCAACCAGTCACAGTTTCTGACTTAACCCCTCAAGACACCTATAAGCCCAGCACGGGTGGCAGCTATCTGTGGATTGCTTGGTAACTCTTACCAATAGCCCCAGAGGTACACAGGCTATGGTTGAACTTGGCCTGCATCTGGACTTCTCCCAAGACTGTGCCACTGGGCCCCATAGCACTTCTCCTGTAGAAAAGCCACTCTAAGACCAGGAGACTTAGGAGCCCTACCTAATGCATAGAAACAGACACAGGGAGGCAACAAAATGAGGAGACAAAGACGCATGTCTGACATGAAAGAAGTGAACAAAGCCCTGGAAAAAGAACTCACCAAAATGGAGACAAGCAATCTACCAGACGCAGAGTTCCAAACGTTAGTCAGAAGGATGAATTTAGGGAAAGAGTAGATGAACTCAGTAATGACTTTAACAAATAAATAGAAAACATAAAAACACAGAGATAGAAAACATAATTGGGAATCAAGCAAACATGAAGAATACAATATCTGAGCCAAAGAGTATATTAGAGGGAATCAAAAGAGTGGATGAAGTGGAGGATGGAATCAACAACATAGAGGATGGGCTAACAGAGGAAACACAATCAAAAACGGCAACAAGAAAAAAGGAATCCAAAAAATTAAAAATAGTTTAAGGACCCTCTGGGACACATCATGTATAACAACATTTGCATCACAGTGGCACAAGAAGCAGAGAGAAAGCAAGGAATTGAAAACCCATTTGAAGAAGTAATGACAGAAAACTTCTCTAGCTTGGTGAAGGAAATAGATATATAACCCCCAGAAGTGCAGAGTCCTAAACAAGATAAACCGAAAGAGGCACATGCAAAGACACATCATAATTAAAATGCCAATAGTTAAATAGAAAAAGAGAATCTTAAAAGCAGTAAGAGAAAAGTTATTAGTTACCTATAAGGGAGATCCCATAACACTGTCAACTGGTTTGTCAACAGAAACTTTATAGGCCAATAGGACTTGGTACAAAATATTCAATGTGACAAAAACCTAGGACCTACAATCAAGATTACTTTTCCCAGCAAAGCTATCATTTAGAATCTAAGGACAAATAAAGAGCTTCCTAGACAAGAAAAAGCTAAAGAAGTTCATCACCACCAAACCAGTATTACAAGAAATGTTGAAGGGACTTCTTTAAGAAGAAGTAAAAATATGTATCAAAAATATAAATAAAGAATGGCATTAACTGCTTATCTATTAATAAGTACTTCAAATGAAAAAAAATTAAATACAGCAATCAAAAATAGGGAGGCTGAATGAATAAGAAAACAAGACCCTTACATAGACTGCCTACAATACACTAACTTCAGATTAAAAGACACACACAGATGGAAAGTAAAGGGATGAAAAAATATATTTCCTGATGAACCTAGAGGGTATTGTGCTGAGTGGAGGAACTCAGATGGAGAAAGACAAATGCCATATAATTTTAAATATTTTTGGACTCTAAAGTACGAAAACAAATAAAACAAAACAAAAACAGAAACAAATTCAGAGATACAGAGAACATTTTTAGGGTTACCAGATGGGAGGCAGGTTTGGGGAATTGGGGAAAAAAGGGGAAGGGATTAAAAAGTACAAGTTGGTAGTTACAAAATAGTCATGGTTATAGAAAGGAATGTATAAGAAATATAGCCAATAATATTGTGTAATAACTATGTGTGGTGTCAGCGGGGCATTAGATTTATTGGGGTCATCACTTTGTGAGTTATATAGATGTCTAATCACTATATGAAACTAATATTATGCGCCAACTAAAACTGAAAAATAAAAACTATTATTAAAAGTAGAGCCAACATGAGGTCCTGTTGAATTGGATATGGGGTGTACATCTAAAGAGTCTAGGATGATGACAATAGTTTGGGCTGAACAATTGAAATGATTGAGTTATTCCTGAGATTGAGGAACCTAAGTATGGAGAAGATTCATGGGCAAAGAAAAGAATTATAATGTTCACATTATTTCAAATGGGTATTCTAAATTCAGGTGGAGATATCTAGGAGATATTTGGATATACAAATCTGGAATTCAGGGGAAAGTACAGGCTAGAGAAAGCAATATGGGAGTCATTGGTATATAGATGGCATTTAAAGCCATGAGAATTGATGTGATCACCATAGAAGTAATAGGTAGAGAACAGAAGACTTCCAAATAATGGATACTGGGACATTTCATAATAAGAGCTAAAGATAATAAGAGGGACTAAAAGAGGAGACTGAGAAGAAATGATAAATCCAATTGGTTGTTGGATTTAGCAGCATAATACTCATAGGGATCTGACGAGAGCAGTTTTGTAGTAAAATGAATATCTGGGTAACGTGTGTCTGAGAGAGATAGAAAGGAAAGAAACTGTAGAAAATGAGAACGCATAACTTTGAGAAGTGTAAAGGTAAGGCGAAGTAGAGAAACTAGGAGATAGTTTAAGGATTGCTATGAAAATTAAGGTTGAAAGAAGATTTTTTCCCTAAGATTCAGAAATAATGGCACATTATATACTCATTGGCATGATCCAATGGAGAGAGCAAAAGTAAAGAAGAAAGTGAGAATATGGAGAGTTGCTAAGTAGAGGGGATATGATCTAGTATAAAAATGGGATGAGACTGAAAAATAAAAGCAATACTCCTGGTAGGAAAAGAATAAAACTACATGCTACTTATCTTTTTATTTAGAGATCAAGAAATACTAAAAGAACATGGCACAATTTTTAAGAGGACAGCAATTTTATTAAAAGAAAATTGCCATGTTATTTATCACAATTTCAATAAGTGGTGGTTGAAAAGAAGTATAATTATGGTACCTAAAATTTTGACATTATTCCTATTACAGCCCTTTCTCTTTGACCTATAATTCTATTTTCCATCCTCTCCATACGGGACTTTCCCTTTTTGTTTTCTTCTCTAAATTCTACACTCATGAGATAGCCTTCTACTTCTCAATCTCCACAGGCAAAGTTAGCCTCCTGCTTCTGACAATTTCAGTCACACACACACACCCACCCCCAATCCCACACACACATTTAATTTTATTATAAAGTTATCAAAAAGTCAATGGACTCAAAATTAGAAAAAAAAATTGTTTCAGCAAGTCTCAGTAAAGATAATCATTAGAAAACATTTCATCTAGGTTATGTACCCATATAATGGATTATTTTGAAAGACATCCTTTCTTTGTTTAATTACTTAACCTGGAATATTTTTACAGTATCTTTTATATTTGCAAAAAAAAAGTGTATCTTCAAAAAGTACAATAAGTATGTACCAAATAAACATGTTACTTTTATTTTGCTTACTTGTAAATAGTTTAATAATATAAAGGTATTATGTCTCTCAAAACAGTTTTTTAAATGTAGACAGAAGAATCTGGGAAAATCCCTACTTCTTTTATGGCTTTTAAACTCTTTCCAACTGATTGTGGTCCTAAATAGTTTGGTATACAGATTTTTTGCTAGGATTCCTTTTCCCGTACTATAAAAATTTTAACATACTGATGCACACAATTATCTTGTCTTTGGAGAATTTCAAGCATGCTGTTTTTTATTTGTTGTAGTCAGAAGCCATGCATGTGAAGTGGATCCATATGGAATGCCAGGGGGATGTTCACACATCTGTCTGCTCAGCAACAGTTACAAAACACGGACCTGTCGCTGTAGGACTGGCTTCAACTTGGGAAGTGATGGCAGGTCATGCAAAAGTATGTTGTTAAAATCAAACATTTTGCCAGCAGCTACTGCTTCAGAATAGGGTTTTTAGTATTAATTAGCAGCATCAACATCAGTAATAACGTGAGATTTCATCAAGTGAAATCTGTCTGCAAATATGCAGCAGTCGCTTTTCTCAAAATCAGTAGTTAGTGGGATTTTCTTGTGCATTAGTGTGTGTATGTGTGTTTTGTGTTTGTGTATGTGATAATGGAATGAAAAACATCATTGGGCTGTACATTATGGATCTTTGGGAAACATTCTTCAAGGAATATTTTTAGAAAGATCCTTTCCTTAATTCCTTAAAGAATCTTTTTGGCCTAATTAGTTCAAATCATTGGTTGACTTGATTTTCTCTTATCTAAACTAAGATGCTGTTCCAGGTAATAAGTATGTTGTTTCGTCCAACAGAATGTACATAGAATAATGCTTCATCTCATCTGGTATCATTGGGGAGTGAAATTCATTTCATTATTTAATGTTCCATGTAAATGGAGCTATGCCAATTAAATAATCTCTAACAATTTTATTTAAAAGTGTTTTAATAGACATATCTTTGCTTTGTTTTTGAAAGAGTCTAGAAAAATTTAATTGCTCTTTATTTAAATAAGGTAATACATATTTTTATCAATGATTTTGTAAGTTTAAACTTTTGCACAAAAATTAGTTAAAGTCTTTACTTGCAGTCTTCATAATCAGATATAGTAGAATGGTCCTTTTAGAAATGGTGCCAATGTGGAGACTATTGGTTTTTAAATGTCCCCAAAAACTATATTTTTTATTTCTAACTTTGTATTAAATAATGGGAATGTACAGATATCAGAGATCATGTTCAAAACTACCTCTGGATATTTGAGGTACTGTGTCAGAAGTCACAATATAGGAGAAGTTGAGTGTGTGTGTGTGTGTGTGTGTGTGTGTGTATGTGTGTAAGTAGCCTTTAAATTGTTCTGGTTACTACCAGGGAAAAGATGGCATGTCATGCAAAAATACAATCATATATATGTACATACATACACATACATGTTTGGGGGAAAAATAATAAGATCAGAGTTGCATAAGCTTCAATCATTCTTAATTAGTATATCAGTCAAGGTACATTTATATTAACGGAAATAATTCTAGCTATTTTAAACAGAAAAGGGCAAGGGAAAATAGATGCTTACAAAATCATTGAAAAGCCTGAAGCGATATCTTCTAGAATGGGTCTTTAGAACATTTCTCAGCATATCTTTCAAAATCATAAGCTAGGGAATCAGGAAGCTACTGAAGGCAATAATAACTTCAAAAACACACCAATGTGCCTGAAATCCAGGGACTAGGAACCTTGTACCACAACTATTAGCTCCAGAAATATGGCACAACTGACAGTACCCTACTGGTAAGCAAACCAAAAAATACCAAACCAAACAAAAAGACAACCTCTTCCTTGCCTCTTGATATACACAAAGGAAGAAGGCCAATGTGGAAAAATTCAATTTATTCATTAGATGAACAACAACAGAAGCAGCAAAGGATGGACTCATTTCCATATTCCAAGTTTGGCATGTTACATCTGATTTTAGTTACTTAAATTAAAACTAGAATCATGGCTAGTGTCTGTGAAATGTTGTTTTTAGTTTTCAATTGTCTATTGTACAGAAAAACACACTAGAAAAAACTTTAAAACAGGTATTGAATGACTAAAAAGGTGACTAAAAACACAGGGAAAATTGTTACCATTCTTATTTAAAATATACATACATGCAAGGGCAAACATGTATATATAGAAATGTACACATTAAACTAATAAAGTTCCAGGCTTACCAATTACCAATTAAAATATTAATTAAAAATAAAAGCAAAAATAAATGTTAGCAAGAATAGATATTGTAAAACCAGTTTTCTTATGCATTAATAATAGAATCGGAAATTGATATAACTATTTAAAAAACATTAATATATATATAAAAGACTTAATAAAACTGATACTATCCTTTAACAAGTCATCCCACTTTGAAAAAATCCATTGTAAATGCACTTCTAATAACAAAAAATGGAAGAAATGGTTTAAATATCCAATAATAGGTAAGTACCTGACTATATTACATCTCCTTTTTAGTAGGGAAAATGATGTTGTCATTGAAAATAATGTTTTAAAGACTTTTTAATAACAACAAAATATCATTAAATTTTTTAAAAATTATGTACTAAAATCCGTATATGGCATATTTATTAAAGAAACAAAAGTATTTATGCATATAAAGTTGGCAAAAAATAGGAATGTTAATTTTCAAATATGCCCTACTTTTAAATAATATATTTTTAAAAATACTCTTGAAATTAGGTAGACACTGAGAGTCTGCAAGGGCAATGAGAAAGAGAGATGGATGTTAATATTCTTTACCCAGTAATTTTATTTCTGGAAAAGTATACTAAGAAATCATCTAAGAAAATGTATAAAACGCTAAGTAGAAAAAATGCTTATCTCAGTATTATTATGATAATAAAAAGATAAATCCAACTGAGGAATGGTTCAGCAAATTACAACATATTATGTTAATCATACTGAAAGAATGCAAGTCTTAATGAATTAACATAAAACATAATTTAAATACTAAGATGTAACAATAAAAGTGGAATACAAAATTGAATGTCCTCTTCTATATAAGTAACTGTGCATTAGAAAAATAGCTAGATAAATTAAACCAGAAATAATCACACAAAGGAATACAGTATAGTCATGAAAATTAATAACTGTGACAACCATGGGTGACTATCAGGAATTTCATAAGAATAAAATTAATTCACAGAAGAATTTACATATGTAATTCAATTGTGAACAATTAAACAGTCTACTTTTGGGAAACACATATAACACATGTCCTAAAACTTTTAAAAAATACATGATAAACACAATAATCAGGATACTGGATGTCTCTGGGATAAAACTGGGCCATATGTCTGTCTTCCAGTGTTCTGGAAATAGTCATAAAATCTGTGCTGGGGGCATGGGATTTATTTTATTTCTATTTTTTATATATTAAAATGTTATAAAATTTGTTTATGTATATTTCACATTCAATAACACTAATTTTAAAAGAAAAGAAGAGAAGTAAATTATATAAAATGATAATGTAGTTTATATATTGAGGATGTTGAATTTATGATTATTACTTTTCATTTTTTTCAAATGTTCTATGACGTAGTTATTTTACTTTACTAAAAATCTCATATAGTGTTCACTAGTATTTGAAAAGCCTCGCATACATTTTCACATAGAAGTCTGAAGAAGTCAATTCACTGTAAAACAAACAAACAACAGAAAAAAAAAACACAAAACCTACCTTGATTTTGGCATTTTAACCCAGGAGACTGTTTTCGGGTGGGAGTTTGTAAATTTTGTTTTGTTTTGCTTTTAATAAGGGCTATGTTGTACATCAGAGTTAATGGCATACAACATCAATCTCTAACATTCTAATTAAGATGTGAAGAAAAAACTGACGCTATAACTGGCATTTGATGTCATTTCTTAAAAAACATAAATCATGTGATTAAAAATAATGTATTCACATGCAAGTATGTAATACTGCATGATTCTTTTTGTTTGCCTTTCATAATCTGTAGATGCAAAGTCTGATAGGGGAGTATTTTATATCTCAAGTTTTAACATTGTCAAACATAATGAATGTTACAGTTGATATCTACAAAACGCGTTGGATAGATTGTAATGAATTGTAAAAGTAAGTGTGCTGGATGTTTTGATAAATGTCCATTTTACAGTTACACGTTTTTCAATGATCTGTCATGCTTTTGCTATACAGACAGTTACAGACAAAAGAATAATTAACTAAATATAACCTATTCACGGAAGTAATTTCTGTTTTAATTAAAGTAATGCAATTAGCTGGTCTTCTTGCATCAAGATACATTTGGCATATTTTAGAGTTTAATTTTTGGTATTGAATTTAAAAACGCTAATTGTGCCAGTTAATTAAACAGTGGCATTATGCAGTGTAAAGAAGATTAGGCAGCATCAGTTGTTTATGTTTGTAATCTTTCTTCTGCAGAACCCAAGAATGAGTTGTTTCTCTTTTATGGGAAAGGACGCCCAGGAATTGTTAGAGGAATGGACTTGAATACCAAGATAGCTGATGAATACATGATCCCCATAGAAAATCTGGTAAACCCTCGTGCTATAGATTTTCATGCAGAAACCAATTATATCTATTTTGCTGACACCACCAGTTTCCTAATTGGCCGGCAAAAGATAGATGGCACAGAGCGAGAAACCATCCTGAAAGATGGTAAGTGGCAATATGTAACATTAACATTAAACTGCCCAGAGATAAAACATTTTAAAAGGATAAATTTGGTGTATGTTAAACTAACTTTTACCAGAACCCAAGTGACTGTAGATTTAAAAATATTTGTTAATTTAATTTTTTTCGGTAATATTATTTCTACATATTTTTTCACACACCAGCATATTAAAACTTTCATTGTAAAATTGGACTTGCAGTTGTCCAGTACATTTTAAATATCACAGGAACTGAGTCGAGCTATTTATCCTCTTTCATGGAAAAATATAGATTTATAATTATGTGCTTATAGTTCTATATGGCAGAACATAAGATATAACAGGACATTAGAGACTTTTTTAATATTCGTTTCTCACTAGAATATCGGTCATGTCACTCAAAGTACATGAAAAATATTAATGTTCTCATTGTTATCACAATTCTTGCATGCTGTTTCCTACTTTATAATTAAGTAAAATTCAGTTTTATAAAGTTGCCCTTGAAATATCAGTCTTTGCAGAGAAACTTTGTTTATATCAACTTTTACTTACAGATATAAACGTTATCGCAATCATATATATGCATGTACTTTATAAAAATCAGTAGATTTCATAAATTACTTGGCTTGGGAGCAACCAACCAAGTAAAGGAATAATATAACTTTGATATAAGTATAAAAGTTATTTAATAATCAAGCAAACCAAATTTTTGACTGCTAGTCACCATTAGCATGTTAACTAATGATTCTGAACTTGTTTCCTCATATGTACAGTCTGCTTACTTATCAAGTATTTTAAAAAGTCTTGATTTAGGAAACATAAATTATAAACATATTTTATAAAGGTCATTGTGCTGGCAATCGTAGAAGATAAAATCCACAGGAAGGAAGAGATGTGTTTATGTGGGTGTTTTCAGGAAAGTTTTTATGGAGGAGGTGGTATTTGCCCTAGATCTTAAAGAAAGAATATTAAAGAGCAGGGGAGTACATTTCAGCAACCAGGAATTCCATGAAATAACAAATCTAAACAAAACAAAAGCTCACATTCTGGAAAAGGAATGGGGGGGGCATTAAGTGGAATACTACAGAAGGTTTTGTCTACAGGTAATAGTGACAGAGTAGATGTGAAAAATGAAGGGTGGCAAAATGAAAAGATCTTAAATGTGGAGTAAAAGGTCTTGAATAAAACACCAAATGGGTATGACAAAGAAAATGTTTTTGAGCCAAAGAATAATATGAATGAAATGATATTTTAGGAGAATCGATCTGTTGTTGGAGTGCAGAATGAATTATAGGAATAACAAGAGGGGAAAAAAAATAGATAGACTAAAATTATTTATAGCATGGCTGATAACGAACAGTGATCTCTCCTATTTTTTAGAAAAAATGGGAACAACATAAAAAGATTTTTCATTCAACTCAAGTTCGCTTTAAATCAAACCTTTAATGAGAAAGAGTACACTTTCTAAGAGTGACAAATGAAGTGCTGAACTGAAAAATATCCCTGTTTTTGTCTTTTTTTTTTTTTTTGGTCTAATTAGAGTTAAGATTTTTATTTTAAATTGGACATGGCAAAAAAATCCCTGCCTACTTTTTTCTGTAATGTGATATCAGATGATGGAAATTTGACAATTTTAGAAGGACCCTGAACTTGTACATTCTAAGTAATACATGCATTTTAGATTGCCCTAATTTTGAACTAGACATTTTCAAGATAGACTGAAATGTAATATTGTGGGTTCTTGGTTTCTTTTCAAGAAATGTCAGTTTCTGTGCTGTGACTGAATGGTCTTGCTAATAATCCTACTTTGACAATGATATCTTATCAGTGGCCTTAGTGGCTCTTTGCATTCCACTACAGTGACAGAGATCAACTCTAATAGCTACCTTACTGCCAGGCAAATTTGTACAGTTTTACTTTGGAAGTATGAAGGTTATTAGAACATTTCATAGATTTTCACACCTGAAACATATCTAACATTTTCATACTCCTATACAAGGGGCATTAATGTTTTTTTGATTAGTTTATCTTTTTTCTTACCAGTAAAGAGGGCAGACAACAGACATCATGATACAAGATTAACATACCAAAGCAGAACTTACATTTGGCAAAGGGCAACTGGTAATTTTGAGAATCAGAAAAATTACTCTAACCAATTCTAGGACAGCTAGTCAGAGCAGATTACAAGATGTGATCTGTTCCCAAATGATACCAACTTTAGAGTAATATTATCATTTTATGCACCTAGAACTCACCATTTATTTCTGAATTTCAATTTCTAGCATCTCACGAAAATTGTTATACAGTGTTGAATCAAACATGTTGACTATCACTAATGAATCATGTTAGAGAGTTTCCATAAACTTTAAATGATGATTATGCCTTGTAAAACATTTTAAAATTAAGAATAAGCCTTTATTTGCTATTCGATTATAGGTAGATATTAATCTCATTTTTCTGACTTTATCTCTGAACCTTATTATAAAGAAGAGGTGCAATATTCAGAGATATAGACTGTGACCAATCATTAAAAGAAATGGTGAATACATTTGTCAGTCATGAGATAGTTTCTAATTAAAACTGTTGAGAGATTTGTGAGTGTCTGCCATCTACTCCAAAGACTGAAAGGTAATGCTTGGTTTGCCAAATGATTTTTTCAGCTTCGTAGAAATCCTGAATCAGATAAATTTGTATAGATTGAAGTAAAAGGCTATAAAGATTTTGTTGTTCATAAATAAAACATAAATATCTCGTATATCTTCTGTGTTAAGTACAGATCTTTTCTATAAAGAAAAAAATCAAAAAAGATCCATCTCCATTTATTATTTGATTTTTTTCCCTCTAATGTTTGTTGAAAAAGTCCTAAATGTGGTATATCCTGTAGTCTTTGTGAAATCTTCTAAGGTAAAATAGTAATTAAATAAATGAGAAATAAAAATTATTTATTTGATGTACTTAAATATATCAATAATGACTGAAAATATCTATGAAATTGAAACATTAGTGATTTAATAAAAATAGACTTTTATACCAATCTATATTTTTACTCTTCAGAATTTTGCTACTTTTTTTGTAAAATTCATACTCTACTTTTTAAAAATAATTATTTAATTTATTTATTCGTCCAGTCAAATATCCATTGAATGCCTTCTTTGGGCCAGGCTCTATTCTATGTGATGGGAATCTCTCAGTAAACACGACCAAGCTTTGTATTTAGTTTATATATAAATAGTGAGAGACAGATAATAAAAAACACATAACAAATGAAATAATGATAAGTGCTATAAAGAAAATAAAGTAGAATAGTGTGGTAGAAAGTAAAGGAAGATATTAATATGAGACAAGTTTTTACCAAGTGGTCAGGGAATTTAAATTAGCCATTTTTGCCAGGTATAATTACTTTCCTCACTAAGAGAACAAGATAGATGTTCTTTATAAGATGGAATTCACTTTTATCTTCTTGGTATCTTGTCCAAGATTCATTTCTCATTGTAGTATGAATCATAATTTTCAGCAGAATGGAAAAAAAAACATCAAAATGATAACTTACTACTCAATTTATTATGCATGTATGCTATTAGTTCAGTACTTGTTCTTAAACTGCGTAAATTGATTCTACTGGGATATGTATATCCAAATAGAGGCATCTTAAGATAATTTTTCATATCATTTCATATTTTTAAAAGTATTTTTAAAAACACTCAAAGCAATTTCCTGAGTTTGAAAGTTATTAATGCCTGCAGCTATAACAGAAAAACTGTAGTTTCTATGGATCTCATAACTAAACTAAAGACTTGGAGTCACCAAGTTTGTTGCAATTTGTCACAATAGTACAAGAAGTAACACAAAGGCTGTGCTCTTAACCACTTTGCAGTACTGACCTTATATAATTCTTATGATGGGTCATTTTGATTGAGATCTGGAGTAGGTGTACGTTTTCACACCTCCGAGTCTTCCTTTAACAGAAGGTATATTACAGGAGAAAATAATGAATAACTTTGGACAGAATGCAAGAAATGTTCCTTTTTTGTGGTTGTTGATATTATGTGTAGAGGTATAGCTCAGAAGAAGGGGAAACAGTCTTTCTATGTCAAACATATGCTCCAAATGACATGTTTAAAGTTAAGTTGTTGACATACTATCAAAGGTAACACGATATTTATGTGATTACTCGTCCAGCATCTAAAGAGTCAAGACCTGTTCTTTATCTCACTTCCACCCTCAGCATCTCAACTGTCTCTCCATGGATTTTAGAATCCAACAGTTTCTCTTATTTTGTATTGAAATAAATGGTTTTATAATCATGTCACAAATTATCATTTTTTATTTTTTTATTTTTTTAATTTTCTTTAAAATTTTCTTTATTTTTTTTTTTATGGTGACATTGGTTAACAAAATCCAACAAGCTTCAGTTGTACACTTAAAAGTTAGGTGTATGTGTATATATATATATATATATATATATATATATATATATATATATATATATTTACATTGTGTGTTCACCTCCCATAGTTAGATTTCTTTCTGTCATCACATATTTGACCCCCTTTACCCTGTCTGCCTCCCTCCTTCCCCCTCCCCCTCTCCTCTCTGGTAACCACTAGTCCTTTGTCCATGTCCATGAGTCTCCTGTAATTTGTTGCTTTTAGGTTTATATCCCACATATCAGTGATATCATGTGATTTTCAACTTTTTCTGTCTGGCTTATTTCACTTAGCATGACTGTTTCAAGGTCCATTCATGTTGTTGCAGATGACAGTATTTCATCTTTTGTTACAGATGAGTAATATTGCATTGTATATATGTGACACAGCTTCTTTAGCCAATTATCTATCGTAAGACACTTTGGTTGCTTCCATGTCCTGGCCACTGTGAATAATGCTGCTATGAACAACGGTGTGCAGATATCTTTTCAGATATGGGTTTTCAAGTCTTTGGGGTAAATACCCAGTAGAGGGATTGATGGATCATAGGGCAGATCAATTCTTAGTTTTCTAAGGAACCTCCATACTATTTTCCATAGTGGCTGTCCAATTTGCAGTCCCACCAGCAATGTATTTGATAATTTCTCATTTTACTATTTAGAACCCTCACCACAACCACTACTACCACCACCATCCACCCACCCATACACACACACACACACGTACACATGCACAAACACACATGTGACCATCAATTTAAGAGTTATTTCAGAACTCCAGAAATAATTCCAGTCCTAGGAGAGCCAGTCACAGTAGATTAGAGGATGTGATCTGTTCCTGGATGACACCAACCTTAGAGTAAATTATTATTTTTTGCATCTAGAACTCAACATTTATTTCTGGATTTCAATGAACTTCATCATAATATAACTTGCTAGAAATTTCTAACATCTCACAAAGATTGAGTTTTATAGTGATGAATCAAACATGTTGACTTATCACTAATGAATCATTCTAGAAGATTCCATAAACTTTAAATAATGATTATGCCTTGCAAAACATTTTAAAATTAAGAATAAGCCTTTATTTGCAAGTAGATTATAGGTGAATATCAATCTCATTTTTCTGACTTTAACTATGAACTTTATTACAAAGAAGAGGCCCAAGACTCAAGAGATGCAGACTCTGATCAGCCATTAAAAAAACTGATAAATAAATTTGTCAGTCATGACACATTTCCTAATTAAAACTGTTGAGAAGACATTAGTGAGTGTTTCTGGTTCTTGAGAATCTAATGGTTATTGTCCCACTGAGTAGCAAGGTTATAGCCTATTTGCACATACTGATTCTTATTGACTATCAATAAGATGTGGTTTTTTTTTTTTTTGGAATTTACTGGAAATTTGAGTCCTGGAAACATGGAATAATTTTCATGTTTAGTTTGTAAATAGACATTTCTCATAATTTTTGACATTTCTCATAATATGAGACATTAAAAAAACTTTAAGCCAATATACATCTTTTCTTTTTTTCTTTCTTTTTTTTTTTTTTTTTTTGAGAAGTTGAAGCTGACAGCAATATAAGAAGATTGAAATCTGGGTTCTGAAATGTACTGAGTCTTAAAAAATGGAATTGACCATGTGGCTGATGGGTTTTAGTAAACATGGAGAACACATCTTTTCCCTTATTTGTTTTCACCCAATGTAGGCATACATAAATATGCATAAGCATCGACAAACACAGCATACTACACACACATGAGTTCAGAGTAGCTCTAGAAACTTCTATAAAGAAGTGTATTATCTTGAAAGTGTCAAATTTCAAGAGAGAATATGAAAATACTTAGTAATCTCCAAGGTTCCACTGAAGTGTTATTACAACATAATTGTTATGTTAATAAATATTCTACTCAGTAGAATTTTTGTACAACTTAAATAAATTGCCAGTTTTAATCATGAATTAAATAAAAGAAATACATTTAACCCAATTTCTAAAGTATTCTTAGCATTATGTAATTTTCATTTGTTAATTCAGAAATCACTTAATAAAAGATTCTATTAACTTAGAACTACTATTATGAACATTGACTATAATTGTATTTTTGCTTAGTTCAATGAAAAATTTTTGATTTATAAAAAAAGTTTGATAAATCATTCTTGGCTGACTTTCTAAAGTAGGAAATTCTAGCTCAAATCGTAGGGCCAGGTAATATCCACAGTGCAGGCAGAGCAAGTTCCCATGAAACTTGCCATCATGAGAGGATATTAGGGGAGTGCTAAGAGTCATTGTGTAACAAACATGTTGAAAAATATGAATCTGACCTATCTAAAAAATGATTTTATTTTCATTTCCCATTGAGTGTACAAATTTATTCAATGGAGTAAACTCTCCTATTTCATAGCAAAACCTTGTTAAATTCCAATTCTTTCTGTTCACAATTAGGCAACAGATAGAGTTCACAGTCACTTGAAGTAGAAACACAGCCTCAATTTGATAACTAGAACACTCAATCTGCTATACATACGCACATATCGCAATTCTAAATTTAATGTATTATCAAATCTTCCCCGCTCCCCACTTATATTGTTTCTTGCTAGAAGCCTAGAAAAAGAAAGGAAGGCAAATTTAGTTCATTCTCTTTCTCTGCCCTGCCTTTATTCTCCTTGCTACCCCTCCCAGCTTGCTAGTCAGTTTCTGATTCCTACTCTCTTTTCATCACTGGTGGGAGAGGTAAGAGGGCTCAGAGTAATAAGAAGTTATGCAGAGATAATAAGAGTCTTAGAGAAATTGATCCCTTTATAGAAATGGCCTCTCTCTGAGCTTGATCTTTAAAATTTACTCTTTTGAGGAGGATAGATTACGTGTGTGTCTGTGTGTCAATGTGTGTGCATGTGCAAGCTTTTTAGAGGTTTTCTGCTGGTTCTCTGTAGTTTAATTTCCCTTAGTTAAGGTACATAAAACTCAGTGCTGTGATTTTGCATCCCCGAACAACTTTTTATGTGTCTTTTATTGTTTGTGTCTCTGTACCCAGCTAGAATGACTGTGTACTAGACTGAAGGCATCCCCGTGCTAGCATTTTCTCCTGTGTGGTTCACATTTGTTCCACAAAATTATTTTCACACCTCTGTCCCAGTAGACTCTGGGAGTGCAGAAATAGTGCAAATCCACAACTGTTCTGCCACCAGAATCCACTTTAGCTTTTCAGATGTGAGACTTTCTCAGGGTGATTTCTGTGCATTTGAAAAAAACAACTATAGATAATCAAATTCAAAATCACTTAGAAGAAGCTCCATCACCAGAGTTCAGAATTTAAGTAAAATGTATCCTTCCATTCTCTCTTTCCCATTTTTGGAGATTGAAGGGCATAGACTAGAGACTTACAAAACAGCAACATCTTTCTCTAAAGAAATCTTCTAAAATCCTCCCCTCTAAATTCTGTTCCCTTTACACTATTGATCTGGTTGAGGCATTCACAAGTTGTAGCTACAATTTTGACCTACATGATTATAAAATATGAGAACTTTTTTCTTACACTCACTTTGATATCATTTTTTCCCCATCATTTTGGCTTTTAATCAAAGCTTTAATTTTAACATCACTTTACAAATGTCACAGTGAGTTACTATAGCTTGTGATTCTGCAAAAATGATCAACCAATTTGGAGGATGTTCTAGTAGACATTAGACAGTGATCTAAATGATTTCTGGAAAGGAGATATAAGAAAAACAACAGTATGACAATTTCGAAAGCTTATGTACACATATAGGTGGCAACAACTAGTATTTTCACTCACCTTTATGATTCTAGTATTTTTTATCATCTAATTTTAATATCATCTAGGTTTTTACTTTTTATTTTTAACATTTTAAAATAAATATGTTTGCAAGCCTTAAGATTGAGTCTTTTCAAGTCAAAAATTGTAAAAAAATAAATAAAATAACGACATAAAGCACACACAAAAAGCTCGAGGTTTCTTGATAGTGGCATCACTAGGCATGAGGTAGAAGCTCATCTTCCCACCCTCTTGTCTTTTCTTTCAATTGTAACAACTCGGATGTTACTTTTGTTATCATTTGTATTTGTAAGTGTCCTGGAAACCAGATGTGGCGTGCTTTCTAAAATGTTATTTTTCTGATCAATGAATGATATCTGAGTTAATTTTCTGTCCAAATTCTCCAGAATCACAAATGTAGAAAGAGTATACATGAAACAATTAAAATTATTTCCAATCCCAGACTGACAGTGGCTCTCAAGATATATGAAGATTGCTTATTCATTGTGCATCACAAATCATAGAACTGTTTCTATTAATTCCTATTTCGTATACTATTTTATTTTTTGCCCCAGAGAAAATCTTGTTGTGTCATAATTTGTGAATTGAACCAATTGAGTTATGGAGAGTGTACTCTTGCAGAAGGAACCTAGAACACCTAACCAGGAATATATACATACATATACACACACATACACGGAACAGTTCAGTGTATCCAGTTGAGTAACCACTACTACAATCAAGTTAGAATATCTCCATACCCCTAGAAAGTTCCCTAGTGTCCTTAACAACTACTACTCTAAATCCTATTCTGATCTATGTTTTTTTCTATTGTTTTACTTTTTCTGAAATGTCAGAAAAATGTAATCATATTGTATACAGCTTTTAAGATGGCTTGCTTCACTTAATGCTTTTGAGATTCCTCCATGTTGTTGAGTATATCAGACATTCTTTTTTAGAGGGTAGATATTATAGTGTATGAATGCACCACAATTTATTTTTTTTAATTTACCAATTGATGTTCATTTGGATCATTTGAAGTTTGTTCAATTCTGAAGAAAAATTTTATAAACATTTGTATATAAACATTGGGCAACATGGTTTTTCATTTCTAAAAGTAGATTGCCTTGCAATGTGGTAAGTGTATGTAACGCTTTGTGGGACAGGGTTCCCTAACCCTGGGCGACAGACTGGTGCTGCTCTGTGGCCTGTTAGGAACAGGGGCTGCACAGCAGGAGGTGAGTGGTGAGCGAATGAGCAAAGCTTCATCTGTATTTGCAGCACTCCCCAGCAATAAGATTCCTACCTCAGCTCCACTTCAGATCATCAGGCATTAGATTCTCATAGAAGCACCAGTGTCTGGTACCAAAAAGTTTGGGGACCATTATTTTTCATAGTGGCTATTTGTCAAAGTGGCCGAGTCATTGACTTTCCTAATATAAACCATGAGAGTTCTAGCTTCTCTGACTTCTCTTCAGTGCACAATATTATCAGTCTTTTTTTTTTTTTTTCTCATCTGAGTCATTCTAATAGATGTATGTTGATAACTTATTGTTTTAATTTGAAGATTTTTAGATCAAGGTCATCTTAGAGTCAGATTCTATTGATAGCTTTACCTTTTCTGTTGACTAGCTTCTCTCATTAAGTTTTTTGTCTTTTCTTGCTTTTTGTATGTTTCATTATTTACTGAATTTCAAATTGTGTATGTAGGAAAAAACCTTACAGATTTAAATAAGTAAACTTTATGCCTGGAGAATAAGCAAAAAAAAATTTTCTGTCAGTGTATTACTGTGGAGAGTTTGATTAATCTATTCACTAATTGGGGATGGTTTGGATTTTGTTCTTATTACAGTTATTTGTGGTGGACTAAAGCTTTTAGCCCCTTCCAGTGATGGGCTGATACTACCTTGTGCTTAGTGCGGAGACTTGAGTATGTCTGCTTGTTCCTCAACTTTCAATAGTCCTTGCACAGCTGCCTCACTGAGGACTCTCACTCCATACTCTTGTCTTCCCACAGTAGACATTTATGATCTGTTACTAAAGGGAAGGTTCACAGTGGATGGAAGAGGGGTTCTGCATTCTCTTGGTCCAGTCTTGGACTTAGGTCATATTTGTCTGGACTTTCAAGGTGGGTCTTTCAGTACCTCCCCTCCCTTTGCAGCCAATATCTGCCAATTATCTGTGAGAAGTCTTGGTTGGGAGATAATACTCTACCTCCTCAGGGTAGGAAATATCTGTTTTTTGTTTTTGTTTGTTTGTTTGTTTGTTCGTTTTATTCAATCCAAGATTCAGAGTCCAGGCAAATTTACTGAACCTCCTCCAGTGCAAACAGCTTTACTTCCACTCTTCTCTCATCTCCAGTATAGCTTTGTTTAAGACCAGTGGCAATAGAGTTTCTTATCTTTTTCCAAGCATTAGACTAATTGCTTGTTCTGAGTCACAAACTTATGGTTGAACCAGGGGTGTTTTCTACCCCTCCCTCAGGGTCACATGGCTTTAGTTTCTACCCCTCCCTCAATGGCAGTTTATCTTTACAGTTCACTTTACCTTTGGGAAAGGGAAGATTACCTGCCCCTTTTCTAGTAGCCAATGATTTTTGTTTCTATATCTCCCCCATAGGTATTAGATCTCTGTCTTACTTCTAGGAATGGGAAAGTCTCCTTCCTCTTCCCCAGTGATTTAAGGAATTCCCTTGGTATGAGAGAAGAGTCTGAGGGATAGAGTGGGTTTCATGTCTGTGAGTCACATACGGGTCTCTCTTATGTCTCCTGCTGCCTTCAGTATCTCTCTTATGAACTCAGCGAAAGGAATCCATGTATCAGAGTTCCCCCAAATTCTAAACTCTCACATTAAACCACTTTTAGTTTTAATAATTTATCATTTTAACTTTTAAAAAACTACTTTTATAACAGTTGCCCCTTCTTGCTATGCTCTACCAAAAGTACAACGCTTCAAGATTATTGGGCTTTCTCTTATTGTTACGTGTTCCAATTTTTTTTTTTTTTTGCAGTTTTCTGCATTCTAAGTGAAGCCCAACTCTGTATGTTTATAATTCATTAATGCAAATGAGAATTAGAAGAACAAGATTGAAATATTTTTTAAAACTGCTTTTGTCCCCTTCGCTTTAGCATTAGAATTAATTTTTTTTTAAATTGCTGAGTACTACTTATGAATACATGTGGCTCTCTTATGATGCTATCAAACATTCACAGTTTATGCATAAAGAAATTCCACTTAATACAAAAAAAAATCTGTTTTCTACTTTCTACTTTCTATAAGCTCAGCTTTATTATTTGTAACCAAAAAAAAAAAAAAAAAGAATAAAAGTAGTAATAGAAACTTTCACTTTCCTCCTCCCTGTCCCCAACAAACATTATTAGGGAAGAAAATCTATTATTATTAAAGAAATGGTGCAGAATAATATGATTAAGAATTATCTCAAAATCTAATCATTATTTACAGCTAAGATGCCAAAGATTATGCCAGGAAGTAGGCATATTTATTTTAAAATATAAAATTGTCTTTCTCAAAGAGTTTACATTCTAGTTGAAAGCATCTGTCAGATTGCAAATGAAACAAAAGACTAAATATAAGAAAATTTAGTCTGATATTGACTTTCACACCCATAAAACATTACTCAAAAATATGTTTAACAAAATAAATTAATAACAGCATTAAAAAATTAAACCGTGTACCATCAGTGCTCAGAAATAATGAGAATTTCCTAGCTAGAATGCATATTGAACGAGACTGACTAGAGCAAAAGAAACTATAGACTAAAACACCACAGGTATAAACTTCGAATATGAGTTGGAAAGGAGAACTCTATTGGCCTAATGAAAACTAAAAGAGATGGAGAAAAAGGCATTAAGGCAATCTTTAAAACAATTTAATAATTAAGTGAACTAAAAATAATGGGTACAGTTTAATTCATTTCCCCAGTATAAATTATACCTCTCAAAAACATACACAAAGAATGTATTGAAACGTCTATTCATTTAGGAGAAAAAAGACATAAAGTCAGAATTTTACCTCAAAAAGAATATAAAAGTAAAGCTTAAAGTGTACAAAAAATATATAATTTAGAATAATATAAAGTTGTTTTATTTATGGTATTGGGATGTGGAATACTTTTTTTAGAAAGATGTAAAACCCAGAAGCTATTAATGAAAATATACAGATGAATACATACATATAAATAAAATATAACATAAATGTTTAAAAATATTTTTATAACAAAGGACATCATAAGCAAGCGAAAATACAAAAGATAAACTAAGCAAAAATATTCACAACATATGTAATAGTTTTACTGTCTTCAGAAATGAAGACAAACCATGCCATAAAAATAAGTTTAGAAAGTATTTGTTAAGGCAATTCACAGAATAAAAATTTTCTAATTAGGTACATGGAGAAGTGCTCAACATCATACTAATCATGAAAATGTAACAAAATAAGACAACTTTTACTACCTTCATCAGATTAAGAAAAATAAAAGATTGGTAATATGTAATATTAGTGAGACAATAAGAAAATAAAATATCCCTAATACTATCAGGAAAAATGTCAATTGTTAGTGGTTTTGAAGCACTATTTGGTAGTATCTATCAAAATGAAATTTTACATAATGTTCAACCCAACATTCCACTATTGGCTATCTATTTCCTTGATGTATACGCATGTTCAAAAAGAAGCATTCTTTGTAGTAACAAAGAAATTGGAAACACTATAAATTTCCAACAGAATAGGTATGATGTATTTTTCCATGAATAATACTAAGTAGCAGTTAAAATGCATGAAGTAGATTTATATACACTGATTTGAACAAAACTCCAAGGCAAACTGATGAACGAAGTGAGTTGAAAATATTATTTTTGGAAATATTAATAATCTGTTTAAAGTGACTACGCCTGTTTAAAGTAACTACCCATATGAATGATTTTTCTCACATCTGACTGCCCTTTTAAAATATGTACAAAATTAAATGCATTCATATATTATTTAATTTAAAACAAAATAATTATTACAAAGTAATGAAACACAGTTGTGGGTAAGCATTTGAAAAAGAATTTTAATGCGACTAGTGAAACTATGATCACTTTTGTTCACATTAATATGTTGGTTTCTTCAACCATGGATTGTTTCTTTAAAAAATAAACAGATTTAAATTTTTATTTTTTCTTTTGTTTTAGTCTTTTTTTTTTTTCTGCTAAGCCCTTCCCCCGGATCTTTATACCATTGAATTTCTTCTTTTTATATTTATATGAGGGCTGTTTTCTAAATAAAAGTGTCTTCTTAATGCAAGCTTGTTCTACAAGCTTAGCTTCTTTTATCTTCACAAATGTCTATCTACATTCAGTCATGACTTAATCAGCTATTAAAAAAATAGCTTCAGTACCAATTCTTTTTTTTTATAACCTACAAATACTTTATTTTGGTAAGTTTTATATATAACATCTTTCTTTGCAAATCAAAGATTATAAAGTTAAGATACAACAAAAGGAAAACATCAATTTTGTCTCAAAATTCACTTCAAAAAATAGTGGTAAAATATTGAGTTGAATATTAAAAATATTAAGTAGGGAATTAAAATTATTGAAACTATCAATCTCAGGTAACTACATAATCTTCAATTCTGTAATTTGCCGATGTTTTTATAATTTTGTTTCTTCTTTATATATATATAAAATAAATACATAAGTATTGTTTTTGCCATTTTATATAGCTCTCCCAAGTTAATAATGATTATTTTTATAAATTTGATGGTTTCTGTACTTAACATTATATATTAAACCAATTTAAACCTAATCCAATTGGCAAAATATTTGTTATGTAACAATAGCATTTACTAAACTCCTGGTATGTATCAGATATATCGTATAAATTATTTTGATTTCTCAAAATACCCATTAAATGTAGGAGATTTTTTTTTTCACAAAGACGTGAGTCATATAGGTGTTAAAGAATATTCTCTTATGACTCAATTGGTTATATATGCTGAGATTTGAACTTGTTTGTCTGATCTCAAAACTCTCAAGTATCATACTCTTTCTAACATGCTATAAGACCTCCCTAGTTTTGCTGTTCATAAATTAGCTTAGGTTGGAGATAGTTATAAAAGAGTTTATTATAGAAGTTTGGAAATGCAAATGTCTTTTTTGTGGTAACTTAGTGCAGAGATTAAGTGGGCAGGTGCAGGAGTCAGTGCCTAAGTGTGAATTCTGCTCTATAACTTATTAGCTGTACAAACTTAGATTATGTAACCTCTCCAAAGCCTTTGTCTACTAGATCTGTAAGATGGGGATAATAATTGTTTTTGGTTGCTCGTGTTAGTAAGGCACTTAGTCATGGTAGGTACTTAAAATGGCTGGCTATATATATATATATATATATATATATGTATATATTTGTATATATATGTATGTTATTTTCTAATTTTATATAGGAAGCCAAATGGATTTAGAGAGAATGTATCATTCGCCCAAGGTCTAAATATAGTTAGCAACAAATATCCCCAACTACCAACTTATATTTCTATAACTTTCCACTATTTAGTATTTACACCATCATTTCTAAAATACATAAGTTTTGCAATAATTTTGTTCTGTGAAATTCAGATTAATTTGAGTGTTTAAGTAGATTGAGAATCAGAAACAGCTTTTCTATTAGGTGTTTAACCTTTCTGCCAGGAATCCTGGGGCCTATAATTCAGATGAAATAAAAGATGACTATTAAAACGCTTCATGTTCTTGAGGAAGAATAATCTATGATCTAGAAAGGTGTATTTATCAAATACCTGGTTTAAAACTATGAGCAACTTAATTACAGAAAGACAAATCTATTTCTAATTAAACAACTCGAGAGTGTTCTTTGAATATTTAGGTCATTTGCTATAGCATTGATACTGAATTCAAGGCTTTCCTCCCTTACTCTGAATTAAGAGGTGCTGCCCTGTGGTAGCAGAACATGAAAAATTCTTTATTAAATGTAATTTACCTATCCTTATATTACCAACATTTTAAGTTCCCTATCACATTTAACATTAGGATGGCAAGGAAGGAAAATGTTTTTTTTGCTGACTTTCTACATTGCATAGTACTTTTTAAGTGGTAATATTTTGATCATCCAAGGTATTTATTGAAATTAAAAACTGCTCAAATTTTGCTTTTGATGCCCTTGAGAGTAGTGATGGCATATGTCAAGCAGCGGGATGTGATGTATGCTTAGCCTGATAAGTGATAAGTCTCTATGTGAAAATCTAAGTATGTTCATATGTGTGATTTGTTTTCCCTGATTTGTTTGATTTGTAGGTAGTATTGATATAATGTTTTCTATAATTCCATATACTTGAATAGATTTAAGAATTAAGAAATTAAATTAAGAATATTTTTTTCTTCTTCTAGGCATTCAGTACTTAGAAAATATCAAAATGATAATCATATTGAAACAATAGGAGAGTGTTCTTCAATGGTATTCTAGAGTGAATAAGCTAGCCACAAACCCCCAAGTCTCTGTTATTTCTTTTCTTCACTCAGATTTATTGTGCTTATATTCATTCATTCATTCATTTTTTAAAAAAATTTATGAATATTTACCAAGCCCTTAATATTGATCTCTACTAGGAGTTTCCAGAATGAATTATATGTCTACCCTCATATTCTATAGAAACAAATGAAAAAGTACACACACACACTTCAGTAAATTCAACATGTCAGTAAATTGTGTCAGGAATGAGATGCAGATTAAGTACCCATATAATATTAAGAAAGTTTAGAGAATAGATGAATTTTATAGGGAGAATAAGAGATATATGTAGCAGAGAATAATATTTTGGCTTTGCAAGAGGTAAAGGGCTTAGAAAATTGAAAGATGAAAGAAAAGAGAACAGGAAGTAAAAATGGCACAGAGATGGAAAAGCAAAATATGCATATGTGAGCAGGGAGAAGAGCAAACATTGCAAGCACTTATTAAATAGTGTTGTTTGTGGGCACCCTATATGTTATTTTATTTTACTTTCACAATAACCAAATCGAGGGAAGTCTTATAAACATTCTTATACAGGCTAAAATGAAAAGCAACAGGAAAGTAAAGGTGCCACTTTCTCTAACACAGAAGTCAATGGGTGTGTGTGTGTGTGTGTGTGTGTGTGTGTGTGTGTGTGTGTGTGTGTTTTCTAAAACAGTTAGCTAAAAGTAGTATAATCCAACTCAAATGCTTGGATCAGAGAATTTATGAAGGACGTAAGTGGTAAATTATTATAAAAGGTCTGTATATCATTAGAAGGAAAGTTGGACTTATTCATGAGGTAATGGTGAATCATTCATTTATATATTCATTTAGATAACGAATATTTATTGAGATCATATTCTGTATACACCATGTTCTAAGCCCTGGAGACATGCCAGTGAAAAAGACAGACAATGTCTTGTAAACAACATATTCAAAAATATCTTGAAAACGCAAGTTTTTTATATGACTAAAAGAGGAAAAAATATAACCCTAAAGTTATTCAGCATAGTTTATTAGCAGAAGTTACATTTATTTCTCATATTTATGATAGCAAAGTAGCATACTTTATCCCAGACCAGGTTTATTCTAGATTCATACCTAAATTAGGAAACAATATTATGTGCTTATCCTTTTTGTCGTCCCGATAGATAGATAGATGATAGATAGATAGATAGATAGATAGATAGATAGATAGATAGATAGATAATAAAAGGAAATAACTACCTCAGATCTTCCTTAAATATGTATCAACTCTCTTTTCTCTGTAGCTATTAACTTTCATTTTCTTCTCCCTTTTCCTGTGCAATTGGAAAGAACCAAAGTTCGCATCAAAATATGCTCTTTGGCTCTGAGTTTATGAGATATAAAACAACAACTTAGCTGTCATCTAGTGTAATATGCAATATTTAGATAACTTGAATTAATATATTTTTATTATATTAACATATTTGGTATACGGTGATTGTTTAATAACGGTATGAAATATTCTAATATATATCTATTTTCTTTTTTCGATCAGTACACCTGCCTCCACAGGATAGCAATGGCTCCAGAATTAGCAATTTTATCTGTTACTAAAATAAGTTTCCATAAATCTTTATTGTATATCAAAGAAAAATGTGTACATTTTGAGTCAGAAACAGTTACCATGGTATCTTTGCTGTTAAGGTATTTGTAATATCTCTAATAGAGGAATTTCAATTTGTAAAATTTAGCTCACTATTATTTCAAACAACAAACAAAAAGTAGCCTTTTTGAGGTTAAAAAAATATCTAGGGGTATATATGAAAAATATTCGAAGACAAATATTTCTAATATATTTGTCACAATGACTAGCCATGCAACATTTAGCATTTCTCCTTTTAAAGTATTTTATATATTCAGTGAAATTTTGTGCACTCTTAGACTGCATCTTTGAAAAACTATAGTAATGTGCATTTACTACTCTACTAGCTACAGATACCTAATTTAATATTTTATGTATTTGCCAAAAAAATTGCAAAGAACTTTTTATTTGATGGCAAACAAATTTATATTTAGAGAAATCAAAATGGAGTAAACATTGTTTGAGAAATATCACTCACTTTAAAAGTAGAACTTCAACTTCATAGAGCAGATGTGATTTTGTCTTCCATGGGATATTCAGTAATATCTGGAATCATTCTCATTTGTCATCACTGAAATCTAGTTGTTGCTAAATGTCATATAACGCACAAAACAGTCCTCTGCAACAAAGAATTATCAGGTCCAAAATGTCATCTCACCAATACTGAGAAACCCTGTTGTAGAGGATCGCAGGAAGTAAACCTGCCACCAACGCATAAATACCACGAGTAGAAAACGAGCTTTAAGACACAAGTACCCCTTCTTTGTGAACAGTTACACCGAGTACCCTGTAGTCCCCGTGATTTCATTGTCTATGTAACTAGCTATAGAAATTGTTTAGTATCAGAAGATAGATAAGTCTTACAGTTCAGCATGCTCAGCAAGAAAGTGCAATGACATTCAAGGTCCTTTAGGGATTGCCTCTCTCCATACCTACAGACGAGACTCTATAAATAAGCGCAAATCATAAGGACTCACTTATCTCTATGGTTCCTGAAGATTTTACATATAATCACCACAAAAATGTTCCATATAAGGAATTTTAAATTCATAGAAGAAAAAATACTGCCGTTCATTTAAGTTTTGTTTTGTTTTGTTTTTTTTTGTTTTTTGTTTTGTTTTGTTTTGTTTTGTTTTTGCTATGTAACCTGTAATATTCCAGTGATTTGTTTCCAATGTTCTTTTTGTCATTTCCGTGGTCCCACTTCAGGACATTTGCATGTGTCGTTCCTTGTGTCTGGAAAGCTCTTCCACCAGATATCCCCAAGCCTCTCTCCTTTATCTCCCAGACGTCTTTGTTTACTGGCCACCCCCTCACTTAGCTCTTTCTAACTAGGCCACCCCATCTAAATTTGGTATGTCTACACATATTCCCTGCCCAACTCCTTATCCCCTTTCTCTGGTTACTTATTCTCTTTAGTACTTACCCTAGGGTAGATTTTGTTTATTTATTTGTTGTCTCGCTACAAGAATGAAAGCTTCCGGATGTCAGAGATTTTGTTTTGTTTATTGATGGATCTTTAGGGCCTAGAACAGCACCTGACATACAGTAGTTATATAATGAATATTCATCGACTGGATTAATAAGTCCTTTAATTTGGCTGGCATTACTTTAAAATTAGTAATTCAGCTGAATCAACAGAGCTAATATTGAAACGTGATTTTTTTTTGTTCTAATATAAGAAACTGTACTAACAATCATTATTATTTGCATTATATGAAGTTATTTTGGTACTTACTGAATTAGTTATTATAATGGGCTTTTCTGATGATTTTTTAGGAATCTTGTAAACTTTTTAAATATTCTCATAATTCATTTGAATTTCCACATTTTTTAATGAAAAAAATTATTTTAGATAACACACTTTCCCAAGCATTCTTAAATTGACATCTCATTTTCTTGCACAAATTCAAATTATGCTTTTCTTGCACAGTTGCAAAGCTCCCTTGAATGGTTTTATATTCTATACTTATTTAGATGTATTGTTCTGCACTAATTTTCTTAATGGTTTTGCTGTGAAATAGTGAGGATTCCTTTAGCTTACTGTACCGAAATTGTTATAAAATACAGAATTTATATCAATATTTTTACTATCTTTTTCCTACAGATTATGCTATATTTAGCCTTTGACATTTTCTGTATGTTAACAATAAGGCATTTTACAGTATGTGCTACCTTGTTTTAAAAGTTCAGTGAAAATTATCAATTGAAGTGATGCTATTTGAATGTTTAAATGATCAAGTGCAAAAATAAGAAGTATATTAGAAAATATAACAAAAAGTGATTTAACAAAAATATAACAAAAAGTTGCCTTTTCATCTAATATGAAAGAGATTGAATCATTTACTATTAAAACAGTAAGTTCCAAAATGTTTTATTTTTATAAATTTTAACCTACTTCATAGGACTAAAAGGAATATGCAAGAATAGCTATGATATTTTTCATTCAGAAGCTGAAGTAACTTTTGCTCTGTTCTCTCATGGTAAGAAGGTAGAATTGAGTAGTAAAATGTCATTAATAGAAATTACTTTCTTTTCCCCCACTCACAATGATAACTCATATTTTGTATTTTTTTCATGAGATTGTTAGTCAGATATTACCACAAGAGGAGATGAAGAAAAGGCTCAGGAAAACAAAGCTTATTATATTCACAGGTTCTAGAAACAGAATCCACAGTACACCATGCAGGACCATGTAGTCACGAAGCAGAAGACAGTAGTGAAGAGAAGGCATTAAGCCACAGTGCTTATTAGAGTTTCTATGGGAAAGACAAGGTTGGACAGGATAAACAAGTTAGTTTTGGTTACTTTAAATAATTCCATTGGACTTTAAACAATAGGGGTGGTTGCTCGTTTCCAGTGTACCTACCTAGTCATAGGATGATTAATGCAGAGAAATACTGTTTCTTGAGGTATAGGGCCTATCTAGATAGAGGAGGTATGTCTCTGGATTGGTTAGTTTGCACATCAAAGGTCTGTTCCTGGCTGGGCCATTTGCTATCTTTAAGAATTGGCTATATTCAAAACATTTACAATACAACTCTCATGTTATCCAAAAATTAGTATTAGAGCATTATAATTAAGTAACTATATACTCATTGCATATCTGTAGGATCTTTCTTAAATAAGAAGCTACTCTGCTCTCTATAGTACACACTTTGCAGTGTTCATTTTAAAAGAATGAATGTAAAGAGTATACCTCTTCTGGTCAGAGCATTCAGCAAAATTATTTTCAGGTTACAGGCATGGTCATGCTATATTAGGGTTCTACAGAGAAATAGCACCAATAGGATGTGTACATAAAGAGAGAGAGAAAGAGCTATAGTTCAAAGAATTGACTCACACAATTATGTAGTATATTCATTACAAAATCTGCAGAGTGAGTTGGCAGGTGGTATACCCAGGGAAATGTCAATATGGCAACTCAAGTATATAGATAGTCTAGAAGCCAAATTCTCTCTTCCTCAGAATACCTCGGTCTGTTTTATCTTAAAACTTTCAATTTTGGATGAGACCACCCCACATTATAGATGGGAATCTGCTTTATTCAAAGTATATTGATTTCCGAACAAGCCCGATCCCATCTGATCTTAGAAGCTAACCAAGGTCGGGCCTGGTTAGTATTTGGATGGGAGACCACCAAGGAAGACCAGGTACAGTAGGTATAAAAAGTAAATAAAAAAAATAAGTGATTGTAAGCGGACAAGGTCTTCGCAATCTGTGAGGTCAAGCAAGGGTTGCCTCCCCGCCACCAAAAAAAAAAAAAAAAGTGTACTGACTTAAATGTTAAATCATCTAAAAAATGCCTTCATAACAAAATCTGGATTGATATTTAACCAAATATCTGTGGACTGTGGCCCAGACAAATTGGCTTATAATATCAACCATCATACATGACTAGCTGAAAATATGCTGTATGGTATGATAGTATAAATTAATAGCGAATTCCAACAAAAGCAATGCCCCAGAACCCAGAAACAATTATAATTTACGTCATATTTGCACATTAACTTGTTTGCTCTATCTTCATTTATTAAAGAATACCAAATTATGACTGTTCACTACCTTTCCTGGGAAGACAATTCTGTATGGATTCCTTACATTCCTGCGTGTCTTAGAGTGAGGCACTTATTTCCTTTTATTCTGAAGTATCATTGCAAGGATGTTTGTATAGATAAAAGACTTGAAACAAAAGATGGAGTATCCCTCTAGTGCAAAGAGTAGGACTGCTAATCACACATAATAAAAGATTTGAGTTTTCTAATTTCAGAATTCTGCTGTAATGCAATCCACTGTTTGTTGAAGGCATCTATTTGGGCCCATTCCAGTCACCTACATGGGATTCGAAGTAAGGGGCACTAACATCAATCTGCTAATTATTCTGCTTTCTGCCCCACAAGTAATAAAGTCCTTTATATCTGACCTATAAGTCTTGTGTCTTCTACAATCATCTGTGAAACCATAATGGGCTAACTAGCTGACTTGAAAGTAGAATAAAAAATCTCAATTTTTAACAGTTCTTGTAACTTTTCATTTTGATCATCACTTTAGATTGTTTTACTGGTGTCTATAATGCATACCATGGCACTCTCTTTACTCTCACATACACTTATCACTGCATTGAAGATTAAATATCTGAATGTCAGAGACAATCTGGTATTACTCTCCTGCTAAATTAAAACTGACATATGCTTTTGATGATAAAAGGAAACGATGATATTTTAATATGATCTGTTCATTTTGAAAATAAGATTCATATATGCACTTTGCATATCTCTTTAAATGAAACAGCAAATTATTTTGTTCTGATTGAGAGTAGCCTGCGTATTTATCTTCTCTGACCTAATAATTGAACTGAGGAAAGACCTGGAATAAAAATGAGGATGAGAACATCATCCTTAACTGGCCATTGGGAACAGATGGCATAGAAAACTTTAGTCTGGCCAAAGCCTTATGTAACCCCATGAGATAGAAAATTCAGCAGGCAAACTTTATTGCCACACTATTAATTAAATCAGCTTAATTCACTCTTGTCAGATACTTATGAGCTATGATGCCTTGGGCCATGTTGAAATGCACAAAGAGAATTTGTATTAATTGAACTACATGAATATGTGATAGGAGAGTTGTCCAAGTGCTGACTCTGAGGCAAGTTAAGCCATCCCTAGCCCTAGGCATGTCTACATGCATACTATGCACATCCAGTTATTTATGGCATGTGGCCATCCTCTGTACTCATGCAAACACTTTTATAATACTTCATCCTAACTCAGAAAATAATTCTCATACTAAGGAAAAGAAAACTTGGATACATTAAAAAATATATAGGCACTGTTTTTTTATAATAGCAATTGTGGAGTACGATTTCCAGTTTAATTCCTTATTATGTTATTCAAATTCTGTCATTAAGCATAAAGACTTATAGATTACTCTGGATATTCAGCCTATGTACTTTAACAAAACTAAGACCACTGCTCAGATCCTTAGCCTTTTTATGTATTTACTTTTAAGAATCTTTAAAAGTAGAAGATTTTATTTATAATATATAAAATTTTAATTCTCTTCCATAAATGTGTAATATCTAAAATTCAAAATCTGTAATGATGTTTTAGTTTTAGAAATATGTTTACACTCTTTTAAAAAATTCTTATTTTATCTAATTCAAGGTATTAATTAAATAACTTTTCTGTCTTATTTATTTTAAATCCACATAATTATTGCTTTTAATTTACTTAAATGTTATTATCTCTTATTCATCCTTAATTCCTTAATAGTAAGCATCACTTGTAGAAAATAACATTGCTACCTTCGAGAATTTTTCACTTATTAAAAAGTCTAGCTTTCGATGACATGTGTGTTTTGTAAAACACACTGTTAATAACATCCACTTATAAAAGTTATTACTTTGTGGAACAATGTTTACAAAAAATGAAAGAAACTTTAATAATTTGAGCCAAATTAATATATTAATTGTAAGTATTTACAGAGTGCATGAAAGTCTTTTTAATATGACATATATAGACATATCATTTCTTCACTTAGAATGCAATTATACACGCAATATTTTTTATTTATTTTAATTACTTTCAAGTAAACAGTACATTGATTAGACATCTATATACTTCATAAAATATCCCCCCAGTTGCTCCTTCCCTCCCCTGGCCCTCCACCTAGCCAAAATATTAATGCTAATTGCATTCCCTATGCCATATTCCCCATCCCCATGACCATCCATCAGCTACTAATTTGTAATTCTTTAACCCTTCACCCCATTTTTCCATCCCCTTATCTCCTTCCCCTCTGCCTATCACCAAATTGTCCACTATATTTGTGAGTATTGTTTTGATTAGTTTGTTCTTTTTATTCTTTAGAGTCCACATATAAGTGCAATCATATAATGTTTATCTTTTCTCTGTCTGATATAAATGCCTTCTAGCTCCATCAAAGCAATATCTTTTTCCATTCCCATCCTTTTAATCTGAAGCGAGACTCTTGTAGGCAACATGTAAGGATCTTGTTTTCCTTTTCCATTCATCCACTCTATCTTTTAGTTGGAGCATTTAATTCTTTTCCATTTGAGGTACTTATCGATAGGAATGTATTTGCTATCATTCTTTATTCCTATTTTTGATACATGTTTTCTTAAAGATGTCCCTTCAACATTTCCTGTAATGCTAGCTTGGTGGTGATAAATTCCTTTGGCTTATTTTTGTCTGTAAAGCTCTTTATCTGTCCTTCAACTCTAAATGATAGCTTTGCTAGATAAAGTATTCTTGGTTGTAGATCCAGGGTCTTTATCATGCGGAATATTTTTTTCCAAGCCCTTCTATCCTGCATAGTTTCTTTTAAGAAATCATCTGCAAATCTTATGGCTTTTCCCTTATAAGTAACTATCTTTTTTTTTTCTATTGCTGCTTTTAATATTCTCGATTTCTATTTAACCTTTGGCATTTTAATTATGATATGTCTTGGTGTGGGCCTGTTTGGATCCTTGATTTTTGGAATTCTCTGTGTTTCCTGGGGTTGTATGGCCATTTCCTTCACCAGGTTGGGGAAGTTCTCCATCATTATTTCTTCAAATAGCTGTTCAACATCTTGATTTTCTTCAGTGATACCAATCAGATGGATATTTGTACTCTTATTAGTGTCCCATATCCTCCTTAAATTATTTTTATAGTCTTGGCATCTTATTTCTTGTCATTCTGATTGAGTGTCCTTGGTTTTCCCACTCTTTAGATAGGGCATTTGATCCTTTTCTTTATTCACTTTGTTTATTCCTTTGTTTATTCCATTTAATATACTTCTCATCTCAGATAATGTGTTCTCCATTTCAGACTGGTTCCCTTTTATAATTTCCATTTCCATTTTTATGTTTTTTATCTCTTTGTTTAAGTTCTCACTGAATTTATCTACATTTCCCAAAAGTTCGTTGAGCATCTTTATAACCAATGTTTTGAGCTCTGCATCCGTTGGATTATTTGACTCCATTATATCTGGATCTCTGTTCTATCATATGTTTTCTGCTTCTTTGTCTTCCCATTTTGGCTGCCTTTCCATGTCTGGCTCTATGTACTAAGCAAAGGTCCTAAGACTCCCGGTCTTATTAGTGTGGATTTGTGAAGTAAGTGTCTATTCAGTGGTATAGTCTTAAGAGGGATTCAGTTGTAGGCCAAATTTAGCCCATGCCTCTGACCCTCCGGGGCCTCTTGTTAAGATCCAGCAAGCAATCCACAAATACTGTTCTTATAGTTACCTCAAAAGGCCACACCAGAAACTGAGGCCAGTTGCCTCCAGTGTGAGTCTAGATGCTGCTCAGTAAGGAGCACCTGACTCGCTAAGGATACACCTAAATGTGGCTTGAGTGGGGTCACTAGTTGTGGGAAGTGTGGTTTCACAGAATCCTCTGGGTGGAGCGACCTCTGTTATCCAATCTGATGACATCAGAGGCTATAGCGGTGCTGTGTCAGCACGCTGGGAGGCGGGAGGGCTCAACAGGGAACGGTGGATCCACTGGCACTTCTGCACAGAGTCTTGCCTGGGCCTCACTCTGATAATGTCTCACTATAAGTCCCTGATGCCCTCTGCGCACAGCCGATTTGGCACTGGTGCTCAGAGTGAATAGGTCTATCACCACAAAAATCCTCTCAGGGACGCAGCCCCTTTAAGAGGCATCTGCCACTGCTACTGCAGCTGCCTCTGTCCATCTTATTCAGTTGCTGGAGCGCGGTAAGCCCTGAGTCGTCACCCCATCCTACCTTCAGCCATTGCAGGGTGCTTTCTTGGATTTCTTCCTAGTTGTGTGGCTTGTTCCTCTAGATCTCAGGTGATTTTTCCTTGCTGCTGCTCCACGTTTTTACAACTTTGATTTGTTCATCAGAGGAATGAACAGAACCTTTATCATCTATAGCATTTCCACCCCCTCTCTCCTATACACACAGGCTTAATCTAAAAAAAGTGAACAAGAAACCATTATCTACTGAAATTTTTCTTTTTTTTCTAAGAAGTATAAATATGTTGAGAGTTTTTGCCCAGTGAAAAATAAAAATGAGTGTTTCGTGAAATCTAAGTAAGATTTGACCAGATTTCAAAAAACATTCATACTCTTTATTTGCTATTAGTTATATAATATTATTACTAGTTACATAACTTGCTATTAGCAAATTAGTAATATAACATAATAATAATAATTATGACAACAACGACAACAAGAAAAACAATAATGTAGTGAGTGCTGATTTTGAAACGTAGAATACTTGTATTCTACCCAAAGGTATCAAAACAACTACTCTAGCAAGTTTCTCTTTATCAATCGCCTTCCTTTCATTTGAAGAGTCATGTGTTTAATTAATTAATTAATTAATTAATTTCTCTGTTGTCACCTATATTTCTTTGAAATTTGAGTTCCATAAAACTTTATATATCCCTAATTACCTTGTTGAAGGATTTTTGTCATAGAAATTGTAATATTCAATCTCAAGTAGTCCCCAAACAAATCCTCTTGAATAAAAAATTAAATGTGCATAAACTGATGCTCTAAATGTCTTAGCATTCCATCTAAGCCATAAGTTAATTAAAGGAAGATACCTAAATGGAGGCAGAGTACTCTTCTTCTCAATGTATAATTTTTTGAGAAAAGAATTCATTGATTGCAGGCTTTTTCCTACAAGCATAAGAGAAAATTTCTCTGTGCACTGTTAAAGATAGCCTAAAAAACTCCCAATTTCCACATGAACTCTCTTGTGAGTTTCGTTATTTTAAGATTTGTAATCGGCTTTATTCTTCCTTTAACAGAAGCAAACAAACCAAAAAACTCACAAATAAACAACATCAAAAATCATTCTAGACTGATTGTTTCATTGCTGTATTAATAGACTAATAGCTAAAAGGAAGATTATTATAATAATGATACAATAATAACATTAATGACAACATTCTATACTTACTATGTGATGTTTACTATGTTTTATGTTTGCTATGTGATGTTTATAGACCCATTATATAGGTAAAAAAAATTGAGCCAAAGAGTTTTGGTTTACTATGTGCCAACCATTATTTTAAGAATTGTGCATATATTAATTCACTTATCATTATACCCATTTAACAGATTAGGAAATCAAAGAATAGAAAGGTTAAGTAACATATTCAGTTAGATAGCAGAGCCTATGCAGTGTGATTCCAGGATCTGTGATCCTAACTACTACTTTATGCTATTCAAGCAGTTCATTTTTCAAAGACAAAACAAACAAACCAATTAGGGCAGGATCACCCCAAATTCTGCTTTTTAGAATTCAATTACATTCCACTATTACTATGCATTCAAAACTGGCTCTGCATATATAATTTCTAGCTTAAGTTGGCCAGTGGTCAAAATGAAAATAAATATTACTGAACAATCATTTTAAAAGAGAAAAACATAAGGTATATTTCTATCAAGTAGCACCCATAAGAAAAAGAGCTAGGATATATATCAAATATTTGTTTAATTCTGATGTTAATAAAAACTGAGAGAATTGAGAACTCACAGTATTTACAGCAATCAATATGTTGTTTTATATGGAGTAGCTAATTTACTTTTCCTCATCACACTACAGAGTAGGTGCTATTATTTTCACTTTGCAAATGGAGAAATTACAGATCAAAATGACTTGAGTTTCTTACTCAGGTCTCAGAAACAAAATTTCAATCCAGAAACTATTGCAACTGCTTCATGTCGAAAAACAAAAATTCTCAAGTCAAATGTCAAAAGGAAAAGCTTTAAAAATAAGAGCATTAATGAAGAAAGAAGTTTCCATGTTGAAGTAGACTTCAAATGTAATACAATTTTTGAAAACCAGCTAATAGCCACAGACTATGATAAATAGAAAAGAACAAACCAATACTCTTCATTATACCAGAGCAGGAAAGTGCTCAGTAAAATTAAGTGGCAATAAAGTAAAGACAAAATTAAACTTTTTTTTTAAGCATAGGCACAATTAACCTATGAAAATTACTCATATTGGATGATAATGAAGCAGATAGTTCGGTGAAATTGAGAACATATCTGATTCACTATAATGGGATTTTCAGTTATATCAAATCACTTATTATATTAGTCATCCTGAGTCAGGGCACATGCTGATTAGCAGAAAAGGTCATAACAGGGAAAAAAAAAAAATTCCCATGGTCAGAAGGGCCATGATTAAAGAATGTGATACTAACAAATTTGTATTACATCTGCATATGAGGGAATGTCATACACAGCTCCGTCTCTGATATATTACTACCTCTTGCTTTGTCTAGTAAGTTCCAGTTCTCTACCTCATACCCAGGAGGAAGAGACAAGGGTTTCTCTGGTTTGAAAGAGGATTTCACAGTAATTTCTCATGCAATATGGGAATGGAACTATCTTTATTATATTGTGAACAGTTTGGAGGGTAGTTTACAAAAAAAAGAAGAAAAAGTGAGGGCAGAACTCACTGTAGTAACAATGAAGATCGTCTAATCTGAATTTTTATCCTAATTCTACCACCTTTTGTGTGATTATAGACTATAAACCTTCATTTTAAAGTATTAGAGTCCCCACTTCTATAAAAGAAAAGGTTTGAACTCATAAGATTATACATTTATAATATTCTTGTGAATTATTACTATCTATATCTTACAGAACTCTACAATAATGTCCTTTTAAAAACAAGTCTAGAATATACAGAAATATTTAAGTGTTTTTTTGAAACTCACTGTTCATAAAGTTCCATAATGAAAGTCTGTTCTGGGCTTTTGAAGGTGTGCTTCTGCTGAAACTGTTCATTTTTTGGCAAGAGTACAATCATTATTTTGATTACATTATTTACATTATAAGTTACAAGTTTGAAAACTCTTACTCTTGGAACATATTGCTCATTCATATTACTTGATTTTTTTTCTGAAATGTCTATATCACTCTATTTTTGTTCTGACAACTTATTTTTCATCCTTTTTTGCTCTCATCACATATTTTCCTGTTTCTTTTTGTATGTGTGGATTACCATTTCAATAAATCTAGAGAGGGCCTATCATTCACATAAAATGACATTCAAAATAAAAATGAAAATAATCTATGCAATAATAATATTTGCAAAAATCACACTATAAATATAGAACTCATTGATCAGAGTTGATTCCTATTTGAGTTGAACTTTCATTGAGTAGAACATAAGCAGTGGGCACTGTTGTAAAATATGTTCTTTCTTGTTATTGCTTTTTATAGATCTGGATAATGTAGAGGGCATTGCTGTGGACTGGATTGGAAATAACCTTTACTGGACAAACGATGGCTATAGGAAGACTATTAATGTGGCCAGGCTGGAAAAGGCTTCTCAGAGCCGAAAGACTCTTTTAGAGGGAGAGATGTCCCATCCCAGAGGGATTGTGGTGGATCCTGTTAATGGGTAAGATATATTTTATCAGATTTATATAAGAAAAATAATATTAAATAAATTTATTTTTTGCATACTTAGTAAGTTTTTTTTGCATTCACATGTGAATTTGTACATGAATGTTCTTATAGAGAAAAGGTGCTCATTTAGTGAATTGTTCTCCTAGAGAATGTGCTAAATAAACATGTCAAAATACATTTGAACTGAACTACACATACTATTTGTATAAGGGATATATTTATTTGATTTATTCAGATAAGCAGAGTAATTCTGACACCAAGATAAATAATTAAATTAGAAAAACAATCAATTTAACTTTTCTAAGGCTATCGAAATTTAATATATTTTAAAACTAGCAAAGTTTTTTTATACTTTTAATGTGTGGAAGACATTTTGTTAAATGGGTTACTATGCTCCTGTTTTGTAATCCTCAAAATAATTTTTTCAAATAGTTGCTATTCTATCCTTATTTTACAAGGAAGAAATCTATAACTGATCTTCAAAAGACTATTCAATTATTCAGAGACTAGGTAGGTATGTAAATCCAAGCCACCTATCTCCAAGACTTTACTCATAGCCTCTACCTCCACCACTTTTTACTAGTCTAGTTTGGTAATCACATAATTTTAGACATAACTATAGTTTTCATATAGTAACATCATTTTACAGTATATGCTACTTGTTTTAGTATAAGATATTTTGTGTAATTCCTGTGACTAAGCTTTCCTTTGATTTTTATTCAGAGCTGTTACTTGAACACAAACAATACTGTCCATAAAGAAATATCGAAGAAATGTGAATATGTCTAACAAATTTTAGAATTAAATACATAGGTTGTATATTTGTAACATAGATGTACAGTTGTTGTTTGTGATTTTTATCCTCTCTATACTTTACATTTTACTATTTCAAAATCACATCACAAAATAGATATTTTTATAGCTTACTACATACATACAAAAATAACCTAATTAAATAGGAAGCATGTGTTTCTATTATAAACTGAAATCACCAGTTTGTTGTTCCTAGAATTAATTGTGTTGAGAATAGCTCCAAATACAGTTAGGTTCCTTGTCCCAAGCTGACACTTAAGTGGTCCATGAACTCATTATATGAGTTTTTGTAAGGCATAATGATTATTTCAGCAATCTTATGCATAGATTTTATAATTATCTGTTCTATTCCATTTATCTGACCTGTAAACCAATGCAATCTTAATTTTAAGAGAGAGTATTTATTGCACACTGTCTAAATCTACTTAAAGCAAGATGTTTCAAATATGACTTAAAACAGCATCTTTCTTCTCAACATTCTGTTAGAGAAAAATATTTTCCGATAAAGTTGAAGGGTGTTCATGGTAGTCAGAAAGATGACAGTAATATGGAGGTCACAGAATCATATGATATGGGAGGAAATTTAGAGGCTGCTAGTTTCACCTGTCTCTTAAAATTCAGTAATCCCCTTCAATACTTCCCTAATAGGCAGGCATTCAACTGAGATTTGAAACCTATAACATCTACATAGTTTACAATATTTGGGGGCAATTCTTATTGATATGGCATTTTTTCTTTTCATTAGGGCAATATATGCATCTCTGTAATATCTGTCATGCTATAAAGAATGACTCTTATACCTCTGCTAGTCAACAGATTTTCAGAAAGAATACTGCTTTTATGCACCAACCTATAAAGCAAAAAACACATATGTGCGTGTATATGTATGTGTGTTTATGTATATATATTTCTCTGCACCAGTTATATAATGATTAATAAAACAGGCAGAGCCTAACCCTCATGAAGCATCTTGTGTTATCTGCAAGGTAGGGAGTAGGAAGATGAAATAATAAATACGTATCAAATAAGCAACTAATATAATTTCTATAGGCTGTGTTGTAGGAAAATAAACAGGTTTACATGATGGAGACTAATGATAGAAACCTATTTAAATAGGTTTGCTGAAAGGCCTAAGGAGGAGGCATTGTGTAAATCAAGACTTAATTGTAGAGAAGGAACCAGCCATTGTGAATAAAAGAGTATTCGAGGTCAAGAAAATCGTACATTTGAATATCTTAAGTTAGGCAAAAACTTCATAGGTCAGAAGAACTGAAATGAAGACAGTGAGGCTGGATTGTAGATAGCAAGGGGGAAAGTGACTTAGATGCAATTGAAAAGGAAAGTAGGACCTCGCCCGCCTTGTCTTCAGTGTAAGGGTAAAATAGAAAAGTGATACAATCAGATTTATATTTGAAAAATACTAATCTTATGGTTCTGTGGAGAATGGATTGAATGATACTAGAGCTATATGAATTTAATTATTCAAATAAATGTTTGACCATAATATAATTTTTTAAAAAGAGGAAGTAACTTTTGTTCAGAAAACTACATTTAAAATAGCATAATATAACTTTAAGCAAAACATTTTAGGGAAAAAATAACAAAACTAATTTATTTACATTTTCTTCTACCGTAATACCTATTTGTAGCTTTTACACAGAAGGAAAATGCCTGTGATTTTCTTTAATAATGGATTTTCTCCACCATACTTGCCTATTAACAATAATTATTAATTTCAAAGATATGCTTTATCAAAAACTTCATAACCTTTTATAGAGTCAGTAAAGATTGTATTCATTTATTTATTAAAATATATTTTTGATTAACTACCACAAAGATCAATGGAAATTAGTAAGACAATAATTGTCTTCAAGTTTATAATCTGTGTGCTTTGTGTATATACATATACACTCATAAACACAATTACCTATAAAAATAAACAGAATGAAATACATGGTCTTCAGAAATTTGGTGAGGTATTTGATTCAGAATTAATCTTTAGAGGATGAATAAGATTTCCAAATTAACAGAGTTCGTTCCAGGGGCTTGGGGTGTGCAGGCATAAGGTTAATCACTGTTCTGAAGGGACGGTATATAAGTAATTGTTTAGAGGCAGGAAAATTAGTGGTAGTTTTGAAGTAAGTTGAGTTCATTAAAGTTAGGGCAGAGGGAATGTGAAGGGACATAGTAGAAGATAAAACAAGAAACACAGAAACCTTCAGTGCTGTGATTAAAAGTTTGTATTTATTTTGCTGACAACAGAGTAATTGGAAGGTTTTGAAGATAAAAGTTATATCTTTCAATTCATGATTTAAGAAGACAAGTGATATGACAGCGCTATGAGAAACAACCCGTTAGGAGTTCCTTTTGAAAAGGGATGAAAGGTAGACTATAGCATTTGTAACAGGAATAGAAAAATGGGAATTCAGAGAAGAGACACTGAAAGAACAGGTTTGGCAGGCCTCAGTGATTGCTGATATGAGGATAAAGAAGGAGGGAAAATCAGTTATGACAGCTCTGTTTTTAAACTGATACCTGTGGAAGAACTCCCTCCTTTCTAATAATTTCACATTTCATAATTTATATCAATAATTTAGAAACCTACACTTCCAGTTCTCACTTCTCAAAATATTATCTATGTGAAATATGTCCAAAGCTGAGTACATACTTCCCCTGAACAGGATCGTGTATGTCCCTATCTCAATTAATAGTATTATACCCTCTAGTATACCCTCTCGTTAACAGCTAGATATTACGTCAGCAACAAACCAATTTTTCAACAATAAAATTTATTTTATATTCATGACAGAGACGATCTCAAGGATTTAGGTCTTTCTAGGTGACCACCAGATAATCTAATTTAATTTGGCGACATGATTAATATCGCCAAAGCCAAACTTCGTGTTACAGAGTACAAATATGAACAAGAAATAATCTGTGCCCTTAATTATTTTAATTTTTAATTAAAATCATCATATACATAGCACCATCAAATACGATACCAAGTACAAATACAATAAATACTATAAAATAAATTTAAAATGTCACAAGGAAACAAAGAAAAAAAAACCTATTTTGACAGAAAAGTTAGGGATAAATTTCATCAAAAAATTGTATTTGAATGGACCTTGAAAACTAGAGGTATACATTTTTTTCTTGCTATATTAGGAGAAGGCCAGCTTAACATAATTTTTATTTGGTGAATACTTCCAAGTTCCTGTTATGAAAAGATTTACATTAGTTCCTGCTTATTTTACAGGTTGTATTTCTTATTTTGTTTGTTTAGAAATCTTCACATTTGATCTTGATTACAAGGCTTTCACAAAATAACTTTTAATCAGATAATAAAATGGGAAGATGATCTAGTCTCTCTGTGTGTACATGTTATATGTGATTTGGTTTAGAGTCACAAAAAGTGTTATTATCAAAAGAAAAACTAGAGGGAAAGAAATCACAATTTTAACAAATTTTAAATTGTCACCTACAATAAAATTGCATCAATTAACCGCATTTAAATTTCAGGAAAGTTTCAAAAAAGAGGAAAAATTTGCCTATTTACCTTTTGCATAGTCAATGTGTGTAGTGGAAGTCCGATGTGGCATTAAAGCAAATGGAAAGGGTCTTCTCTTTGTTCCTAATTTGTCCCAATAATAAAACTTGAAAACATGTAGGACACAAGAAAAGCATACTTCCATGTTCATTTCCAGAATTAGAATGTATTTTGACTTAATAAAATCTCAGTGTATTGTCTAAGGTCTAAAAAGACATCTCAACATTATAGTAAATTGTTAGAAGTTAAAAGGAGCTTGATTGGCATGAGGTAATGAATGATGTGTTACATCCACAATTGTCCTAAATCTTTCTGCTTAGATCACTGCAGAATTATTAGTCATGGATATAGATTTCCCAAATCACCTTAGAAATTCCTTAGGTTCCACAATGTGGGAGGCAGAGGATCAATAATAATGGCATATCTAGGGTAAACGGCTTAAGAAAGCTTTGGTGCTTTATAAAGTTGTTTATGAGGTGACCGAATTAAAACCTATATTAATTAATAACTCAGGAACTTTCACATGACCCTAAAACAACATAGGTGGAGGGTTGAATTACAGCATTAGCTCAAGGCCTCCTCTCCCACTATTATAGCTTACACGGAAAGTTTTGTTTTTTTAGAAGCAGATGCTTTTGTTTGAGATAGAAATTAAAGCTCAAATTCTCAAGGTCGGTCAACCTGCTGTTATTAAACTTATGTGCAGCTAAATCATCTGTGGATTTTAGGGTAATAATAAGCAGCAATAAAGTATAGATAATTTGCATCAGGAAGACAAATTGGACTTGGCTATACAAGCACAATATGACTGCCTTTTAGAACAAAGACAATCCAATGGCTGTCTTAAAAAATAATAATTCATATGAGATTAAATCAAGTCAGGAGTAGATCATTAACTGTGCCATGAGCTCTCATGTCAGTCAATCTGCTTTTAATTACATGATTGACTATATGTTTTATGAAGCGACCACCTTTTAAAAATAATTAATACCTAAACTTGTCATCGACACCAAAGAAAATCAATATTTGGTACCTGCGGTTAGATTAATTAATCATTTAGGCTAGTGAGTGTGGTAGTGGTGGTAGCAGGTTGTCTATAATGTGTCTAAATCCACTGCACAAATCTTTACTTCCCTTAGTTTACTTCATAGCTGCCTCTTCCCTTTGGCAGATATGTGTATAGATAGGAGAAAAAAAAAAATAGACTGTGATTAGATTTTGAGGAGGTGCTGAATCTGAGGAAGCATCCTTCTATACAGTGACTGGTTGAAATAACATGCATATGCTCTTGTTTGTAATGTCTTAGTTGGATGTATTGGACAGACTGGGAGGAAGATGAAATAGATGACAGCGTGGGAAGAATCGAGAAGGCCTGGATGGATGGCTTCAATCGGCAGATTTTTGTGACTTCAAAGATGCTGTGGCCAAACGGTTTAACTCTGGACTTTCATAGCAACACATTATACTGGTGTGATGCCTATTATGATCATATTGAGAAAGTGTTTTTGAATGGAACTCACAGGAAGGTATAAGACAAATGCTGCTGTTTTTAACCTTCAGTTCTTTTCTCGCACAGCCTTGTTGTGTTGTATTAAAAATATTTTCATGTTTATTTTTACCCCTCTGAGGTAGCTGCCAGTAGTCTCTGTGGGGTGGCTAAGGGAGACTGAGCGTTAAGTAGTGCAGCTGACACTCGCCTCTGGGAGAACAGGGCCAGCTCACTGTGGTATGCCAGGATTGTGAAAGTTTTAAAAGAAGCTCTCAGGATACCAGAGCTGTTTTAAAATTCATTTTGTCTACATTATTGATAAGTTTGCTATGACCAAGCAACCAAACTCTATTCGAATGTCTTCAATATTTACAGCTGTAATTTAACTTATATATTATAAAAAAAGTAATTATAATGCATTTATTTGAATAAATTCATGACATTGGAATTGAAACACAAGAATAAACTAAACTTCAAGCATGTTGGTATGAACAGATCTCAACTTCTTTCCTTTTTGGTAGAATCGTTTCAAAAAGATTTTGAAATTCTTTGGTAAAACTGAGGATATCGTTGACTGTGTAACACAGGCAGTGTAGACAAAACATCATCTCTGTATTTTATCTTAGAATTACCTAAGCACATACAACATTATGAAATGACTTCAATTGTTTAGCAAAATAATGGAAAAATGGAATATTAGAAATTACCAAAATGCTTCCTTTGACATAATATTTCATTCATTTTTGTAAAGGAAAACTATGCAGTTGGCCAATTGAATTCTTTATGAATTCTGCTTGAGAAGTAACAGTAAAGACTATTTCAATTATTGGTTCACTCTAACAGTGCTATAAATATTCTTCTCCAAATGAGTAAAATTCATTAGCATTTAATATCACATACTTAACACATGATAAATAAATAGTTATGATTCCTTTGAAGATGTTTCTATGTACACAACATGCATAACACTTTAATGGCCAGGATATTTTATCTTCATAGAGATGATAAAATGAAAGTAAAAAACTATCTCAAGTATTTGATATATGAAAACTTGTTATGAAGAATTCAGATAAAAGGAGCAAATTTTGAATTGCTAATGCAACATTATTTGGATAACATCCTCAATTCTCTAATATTAAATTAAATGAGTACAGATATTTTTTATTGTATATAATTGTATAAGTGGTGAAAGGTGAAAAAGTATTATCATTATTGAAATATTCCTTATTCTTCTTCTATGCCCTACTTTTGAAAGAGGACTTATCACATGATTGTTGCATTTAAGTAAGGACAACATAAAACTGAAGCATTAAGAGTGTATCCAAAAAATTGGAATTAAAATTAACCAGTAAGCCTTGTTTATCTTTTTACTAATAAATTTTCCTATGTTCAAAATTAAAATTTTAACTTTTTCCCTGTCATCTAGATTTCTTCAATTTGCATTATCTCAATTAAATAGGAAGATCCCTTTTACTCCCAATGTCTTAAGACCATGTTGTATCCCCTGACTATTGGATGAGCAATATTGCAATGTATACAATGATACTAATCACTCAGATCATTTTATATCCTGGGGTATGATTCTGGAATATCATAAAGAAAAGACACAGGGAAGAGTATCAGGAAAAGTCATTTTAATGTTTGCATTTCTTGATCATATGTATAATACCAAATATGAGAATTTAAATGGATAAAATGCACATGGTCTCCTTTAAATAACACTTTCTAAAAAAAAAAACAAAAAAAATATGCTCACATTGTGAAATCAATTTTTCAAATGTACTGAAAGAAAATATGAGTTAAGATATTAGGTAGATCACTATCTGTTATGCTTATTTAAATAACATTTTCTCTAAATATTCAATTATGTTTCTAAAGATCTGTTTTGAATTTTCACAATGTGTTTATATTTTACAGATTGTTTACAGTGGGAAAGAATTGAACCATCCTTTTGGACTGTCACACTATGGGAATTATGTGTTCTGGACTGATTATATGAATGGCTCCATTTTTCAACTAGATTTGATAACAAATGAAGTGACATTACTAAGGCATGAAAGACCACCTCTTTTTGGGCTTCAGATTTATGATCCTCGAAAGCAACAAGGTATTAAAAAAAAAAATAAAATTGCTTCTGTGTTTCACATATAATAACATTTCACAGTAGTTACAAAAGGTCTTATTTGACAGTGTTACTGAAATTTTATGATAAAAGATGTCTATTCCAAAGTCAATCAAATCTAAGACTTTGTTATCATACAAATTTATTATTTTATTGTTCAAAATAACCTGAGTGAGTAACTCTGGGAATTCTATTTGAATGATGTTCAAAGTTTTCTCCAAATAATTCCTTTTCGATGTTTTCTTCACTGAAGAATTCTGTTAGTTATTTAAAGTAAAAAAAAAATCTTAATGCTTTCAAAAAGTAACTATTGTGAGCAGTTAGAAAAACTTTGAGTGGATAAGGAACATGATGGAAAATATTTAAAAATACATTATACAAAAATTATATTTTAAAAATTATCTTACTATATTGATCTTATTAGTTTCATGTACATTTAAGGAGCATTTAATTATTTTAGATGATATGAAAGTAGAATAATCTACTATGATATTTATATCTTATTAAAATAATAGTGTATGTTTTATCTACATGAGTTATTAATATTTATTAGGCTATCCACAAATAGCATGACTCAGTACTTAGATATTAAACAAAGAAAACCATTTGGAAAACATTTGGTATATATTTTTTTTGTTATTAATCTAAAGCCATTGTCCCTTTTTTTAAAATGGAGCTATCCTTATGAGAGTTTAATGAGCATACATTTCAGTATATTTAGGATAAAAAGTTATATCCTGAGCTTTCAATGCATATGTTGTCAATAGGAAGTAATCAGGCAAGAAGAGTTTTTTGAAGGTATTTTCAGGTAAATGAGTGATATTAAAAGCAAATTATTTTTAATCCTTTTTTTTCCCTACTCTATTAAAATTGCCTCATTGGGATACAAATACAATTTTATAAAATAATGGAGTCTCCAGCCATGTTACCTTGAACAAGCCCAATCTCATCTGATCTTGGAAGCTAAGCAGGGTCGGTCCTGGTTAGTACTTGGATGGGAGACCACCTAGGAAGACCAAGTGCTGTAGGCATAAAAAATAAAAATAAAAAATAAGGGAGTGTAAGCTGACAAGGTCCTTGCAATCTGTGAGGTCAACCAAAGGTTGCCCTGCCTAAAAAAATAATAATTAAATAAAATAAAAATAAAATAAAAATAAAATAAAATAATAAAATAAAATAAATAATGAAAGTCCATAAAGCAAGAAGTACATAAAGTTTCCATAGCTAGTCAAAAAACAAAATTATCTTTAAAAAGAATAAAAATTATTTGGGATAGCATAAGCTATAGTTGTGGACAAAAAATAAAGAATATAGCAACTGCCTGCATAAATTAAATACTAATATTTTCAGTTATATTTACATCAATCCTGCTCCCCACCACTACCACCACCATTGTCCTCTGTAAATTGAGGCAACACTATGAACAGGAATCACCCTTTTCATCTCCTGTAGGGTATCATTTTCAGGATTGCTTTTCCCTCTAATTTTACTATTGTTAGTTTCTTGGATTTCATTAAACCACTTGTTATACAATCACATTTCCTATTTCTATTCTTAGAAATTTTCCAACTTAAATGTCATTGCTGAACTTCTGTAGCCAAATTCTATGACATTTTCAGAATCATTATTTTCTTTAAACTCCTAGTTGTTTTAGAAAATTGATCAATTCAATGCAACACAGGAGATGAGAAATGCCCTGGCTTACTATAAAATGGACCTGGGCTTAAATCCAGATCCTAACAATTTCTCCTTCTGAAACTGAACACATCACAAAGATTTAACAATGATAAGAAATGCTTTCTTCATAAAATTCCTATAAGAAATTAAAGAAATTGTTATATAAGAGTAAGCCTTAGAACAGTTTTAGCTATGTTTTATATTAATTAATTAATTCGCCCTTATCATTTCTTAATCCAGAGGCATATATTTGTACCTTTCTTTCCATATAAGCCTTCTATATAAATATTTAAGGAGTAATATGTCACAATTGTAAACAAACAGCACATGCCTCTGGTAGGAATATGAAGAATATATTTATGTATTTATGAGGACTATATTTGGTATTCCAGACAATGTCATTGACATATAATTGTTCAATACTATTCCTTGGATGGACAGTGTTCTTTTAAATGTACTTTAAAAAGTTTAATTAAAGAGACTTAGCCCTGATTACCAAATTTTTTTTACAACCTTCATTGTAGAAACTGTTATGTTTTGTTTTCCTGAGAGAATGTGTTCAGCCAAATTTACTGATTAATTTTCATCAACATAGGTAAAATGATCAATAAGTTTGAGTTTTCTACCCAGTTTTCATGTAGCTAAAAATTGACTAGTCTTACCTGAATCTTATGAACAGACGATACAATATGGAAAGGTTGCCTGGCCAACACGTCAGTCAATAAATGTCGAAACTGGATAACTACTAAGGACCTAAATTTATAGTATATTTTACTTTATGGATTATGAAGCAAAATGCACTCAGATGTTAAAACAGAGACACGTTATCTTACCATGTTATAATTTTCTCTAAGCGGTGTTTCTCTTTGCATCTTATGAGCATCAGATATTAATAAATACTTAGAAACATATAATTAGTGGCACATAAACTTTGGTTATATATTGTCTTGTTATAATTTTTTTCCCCCTAAGGATAACATAGTTGCAATTGAACAGGACACCATATCCCTAAGTATTACATATCACTATTCTTCATGGAATGGAATAATCCTTAATCCTTAATGGAATAAGCCTTAGATAGCCTTGTACTTTCTCTCTCCCTTTCTTTCTCTCTCTATGAGAGACTATAATATATGACTTTATTTCTATATGTAGTGAATACAAACTACGTTTACTTAAATGTGGTATTTATATATGTGTCTTTGAATATATATATATGTACCTCACTTAGGTGATAAGTATCATCATGCACACACATATGTATACACATCACTTCACAGGAATACCATCAAAAATTATTCATAAAAAATTATTCATAATGCAATATCTAAACTCTTTTAGACTTGGTGTAAGAAAATTAGTCAGCTAATTTCACCTTTCCAGATCAGGAAAGTCTCATCACATTTTTTTGGTAACATACCAGCTTATTTCAGGAGGATAGACATATAATCATACTAAACAGAAAGCTATCTCTAAGAATGAATTTCTGAGTAATTCTTAGAGATTTAGGGTCAAAATATTTTTGTCACATACTACTATTCTTTCTTCTGGTTTAACTGATTGATAAGCTTTCTTCTTTTTCATTTACATTAAGTATTTAGAACAATTTTTATAACCCTTTCCTGAAATTTCTCATATAAAGTACAAAATAGTATAAAACTAACACATTTTTATCTTTTTATCCTCTAGGTTCAGAAGCATAATTTTATTTTTCTGACATGTTTCAGAGAATGAGATAATCAAAACCAAGTACAATATTCTAAAAGGAGTTGATGAGTAATACCCTGAATAGATAAGTTCTATGCCAAATATATTAAATTTATTAACTAATAAATTAACTGTAATTATAACTACCAGGAGGTAGGCTAAACATTCTTACTTAAATCTCATAGATTAAATTTAATATAAATACTATTGACTTTTGTTATACATATGAGAAACAATGATCAGGTAGATATAGCCATTTGCCCTCAGGAAACAATGAGCCAGAGATAAACTGGGATTCGAATTCAGGTTTTTCTGACCACAAAATATTTTTGGGTGATTAACTTATCTGGCCAATAATTTGTAAAGATTATGTAATGATTATACTTTTTTTAAAAATTTAATCATATAATTAAATGTCTGTTCACTAACAGGTTAATTAAAAACCTGGAATAGGAGATGATTCTCATTATAACTACTATACTTTTAGAAGAAAAAGAACATGTCTTCTTACATTACTGTACTTTTATCATTGATAAATTTTATATTTAAAACTTTTTTTAAAATATAAAGTTCTCATTGATTGTCTTTATAGAAACAAGGATTCAAGATCTTGTTACAAAGCAGTAGCATAAGACACAGCAATTTTTATTTAATGCATGACTTGATTATTAACTACATTATTTTATAGCTCTAGTAAGATTTAGTGATAGGAGCATCATCACAAAATTTCTCTTTTGTTTTCAAATTTTCTACTTTGAAGATAATTGCCATAAAAAATACTCCACAATACTAACTCTTGATAGAGTTCAAGTACAAGCACATAAGTAGCTTCAGAGAAGTCAAATGCAAAAACAATTTTCCATGAATGTATAATTCTATAAGAGAGACCTATTTTATCCTTTCCTCAGATTGACATCATTCAAAGTTGATTCTTCTGAAATTATCCTAGGTGAAATATTTAATTCATTTGGACTCAGGGTCTCACTCCACTAGTCTTTATCCAGGTTTATAACAAATGCGAGCCTAATTTCTCTTCTCAACTGCAAGCCAGACTATCTCTCCATCGAGCAGAGAAAAAGAAAATCCCCATAGGCTTACGTTTTATATTAGGTTCAAAGACTTCTAACTTCACATGTGATAAAACTGAGAAGTCAGCAGTCCAGGAGGCCTATTACAGAAAAGGAGATTTTTTTTTTTTTTTCCTTCCACAACTTTGAAGAAAATTCAGATAAGAGTGAAATGGTGTAATTCCTTTAGGCTGATGGTTTATATGTTCTGCTGTTTCCTAAAACTGAAAGATATTTTATTAATAAAAGTCAAATTACTAAGGCCTAGAAACATTGATATATTAATATGTTTGTGAAATGTTTTAATATATTATTTGTGTCTTTATTACTATTCTATGAAAGTTATACTTTTAACTAATCTACCTTGAAATGCTAACTATATAGAATATGTATATATACTTACATACAAATAAATATAGACCCTTATCTTGATAAAACAGACATATCTATCCAAATACTTTTACCTTGTATAGGCACCCCAAATGATTATTTCTATCATTCAAATTTCTAATTAAAAGTTGTATGTATGTATATATGTATGTATGTATGTATGTATGTATTTATCAATTTGACTAATGTTTACCAAACATACATTCTGTCTCAGACACCATAAAGGGCAGAACAATTCTACTTCTCCAAAATATAAGATTGGGGGAAAAAAGACAAAAGTTTTTGCCCCAGATAGACCACTATCTTGAACCTAATTTTAAAAGCTACTCTTCTTTGTTTTCCTTGCAGATTTAATTTCCTTAAGTATCTGCTTCCAGAGTAACTTAATGAATATTTTTATTTTGTTGTATTCAGTATGTTATTTTTCTGTCTTTTTAAATCTAATTTTATTTTGTCATATATAAATATGTTAGAGAATAAAAGCATGAATTTTAGATTTACAAAAAGAAAACTTGCTTCAAATTATTTAGGGAGATTGATTAATAAAAGTCACTATTATTATTATCTAGAAAGAAGTAATAATCCTTATTCTAAATACTTATTTTTAATAAGAATGTTTTATTTCTAGACATTAGAAAAGTCATTGAAACCCATATATACTCAGTATTACCACCTACAAATGAAATAAAACTTATAAGTTTGTTATAAAAATTGAATTAAATTAAATGTATATTTAAGATAACTAGCCCTGGGATTGATACAAAGTGGATTTTCAATTGTGATAACTATCAATATGTTCATGAACTGATTCATCGATATGTATGCCTGTTTTTTTAGTTTTATTAAATTTATCAGGGTGGCATTGGTTTATAAAATTATATAGATTTCAGGTGTAGAATTCTATAGCACATCATCTTCATATTGCATTGTGTACTCATTGCCCAGAGTCAAATCTCCTTCTGTTACCATATACATGAACTCCTTTATTCTTTTCTACCTCGCCTCCAACCTCATTTCCCTCTGGGAACCACCATACTATTGTCTGTGTCTATGAGTTTCTGTTTGTCTTATTTGTCTGTTGCTTTCAGCATTATATCTCACATATGAGTGAAATCATATGGGTCTTGACTTTTTTTGTCTAACTTCCTTTGCTTAGCATGATATTCTCAAGGTCCATCCATGTTGTCAGAAATGACAAAATTTCATCTTTTCTTATGGCTGGGTAATATTCCATTGTATGTATGCATCACAGCTTTATCCAATCATCTATCAAAAGACACCACTTGTTTCCATGTTTTGGCCACTGTGAATAATGCTGCAATGAACATAGGGGTCCATATATCTTTACAAATAAATGTTTTCAAATTTTTCTGGGTAGATACCCAGAAAAGGGATTGCTAGGTCATATGATGAATTCTATTCTTAATTTTTTTAAAGAAACTCCATGCTGTTTTCCTAATTACTTAAATTATAAATTAAATTATATATTACTTAAATTGTAAATATTAGTCATGGTATTAAAGTATAAGATAATTAGCATATATTTTCATGTGAAAAATATGTCAGTATGTTTTCAAAACTTTCTTATTTATTACTGTTTTAAATTCATCATATTTCTCAAAATATTTTGAATTAGTTCTAATTTTACAGAATCTGAATGCTTCTAAAATATTGAACAGACAATTTAATCCTGTATACAATGTGCGTAACATAGAAAGAATATCAAGTATCCTATGAAGTATTGTATTTTTATTCCATGGTCATGAAATAAACATTACTATATCTGGATCTGCTTAAAAAATGTCTACATTCACTGTTGAAGAAAGCCTGAACTAAGCTTAATTATTCTCTGAGTTTAGAAATTGATGCTATAGCTATAATTATTAGCTTCCTTAGCTTCAAGTGTATTTTTTAAATTATTTATAAACATAGCGAATATAATTTATTTCTTAGAATAATGAAAAAAAGATAATATATTTAGGTCATTTCTTCTAATCTGTGGGCACATGATGATAATCAATGGGGATGAATTAAATATTTACTGAATATATCAATGTTTTGAGTTTTTTTAACTTATTCTTAATAATCTCTACATAGCACATCCAACCCCTAAGGCTCACAGTATAACAACCTAGTCTGTCACTTTAGTAACAGTTTTAATACTTGTGCTTTAACTGCCAACACAATTTTAACCATTATGTTATTTTACTATATATGCTCAAGTAATTAAAAGCTCTTTATTTTAAATGTTGAAGATCTTCTGATATAATCAAAATGTCATTTAACAATACAGTGAAAAATATAACCATGTAAAACGACCCTGACATCTACACTGTCAGTCGGATGCTAGTGTTGTAGAGTTCTTTGTGACTGTTCGTTCTATACATATATGACTAAGAAAACATATATATTTTTTTGCCTTTCCTACTTGTTGGAATAAATGGCATCAAAATTATGATTACCTAAATTTTATTTATTCTTACCTACATCTTTATAAAACATTATGTCCATCTTCTTCAAAATTTTACCTCAGTTTTCTCTGAATCCCCAAGGTTGCCTCCCATATATTTATAAATAATACCCTTATAAATTTCCCTGTGTGCCTATTTTATTGATATATGTGCATGCCTCATAGTGCCTCCAGTGTTTAAGTCCACTGGGAGAACACTTTTACCTTTGTGTATTGTACATTCGCTGGTACCAGCAAGCCTGCTCATTTTGAAGGCTTCACAGATAGCCTGAGTTCCTTGGAGTCTTCAGTGCACTGGCATTCCAGTATACCCCTTGCACAAGAGGGAACAATATCTCACCTCTTTCCCCAGTGCTCATTTGCTTTCCGTTCACTTGGGATCCAAAGCCGCATTCCAAGTGCTGGTGGTCTATTTTCCAAAGAACTCAGACTTAAATACATTAGGTATAATCTGGGAAATTATCCTAGAGAGACTAGAAGCCATTCTATCTTCTCAGTTCTTCCTTTCTCCTGGCACCTAATTGCGCACGACCTCTGTCTCCTACAATCAGCATGCAAATTCCTCTCATCTGCCAGTCCATCAAATATTTTCAAACATTATACCTACTTATAACTCCTCGAAAGATGGTCTAACTTTGGGTGGAATCAGAGTTCTCTGACACATGTGTTTCCTTCTTTTTCAGGTGACAATATGTGCCGGATAAATAACGGGGGCTGCAGTACACTGTGCTTGGCCATTCCAGGAGGCCGAGTATGTGCTTGTGCCGATAATCAACTTTTAGATGAAAATGGGACAACTTGCACATGTAAGTTTCTTCTCTTGGTACACTCATTGTTTAAATGTATCTTTTTGAAAAACAAAGCAGATGAAACCAAAGGAATCAAAATCAAACCTGGAAAGAAAAATGTATTTAAGTACTTAGGTATAATTCCTTTTAGACTACAAATAATTAACTGAATTAATTTCTAATGTAAAGATGAATAATGATAATCATGAAGTTTTAAAAAGTATTCTGTCATTGCTGTGTATAGTTTAGTAAAATTATATAAATAAGTATATTCTACAGAAGTAAATATTTCATGAAATTGTTAGAGAACCTCAACATCAGTAGTAAATAAAACATTGTAGTTGATTATATAGATGATATGTTAATGCACACCATAGGCCTCACATTAAAATTAAGAGCTTATTAAGCTCAGTTATCTATTTTTAGTGATGAAGAGCCAGAAAGGAGGTAGAAAAGAGACTTCTTGGGAATTTCTAGACTTTATAAAAATAGTGAATTAATTGCATTGATTGATCTGGATTAAAATCACTTTATTAACTTTTTCTGACTTTCTCAGTTGACTGCATCTTGTTGCAATGTGATGCTTTTGAAAATAATCCTCTCTATATACTACCATTTCTATTAAGCACAGTAACAGCAATAATGCTCTGCGTATGTTTAGTACCATATAAATGTTTCTGAATTATTTAATTTTGAATTGGGTGGTACTCATGATTCCCCAAAGAAATAGAAGTGATAGGTTGTATATACATATATAGAAAGAGATTTGTTATAAGAAATTGGCTTATACAATTATAGATGCTGACAAGTCCCAAGTACGTAGTCAGCAACTGGAATCTCAGGAGTGCCAATGGTGTAAATCCAATCTGAATTCCGGTAGGCTCGAGATCCAGGAAGAGTCAATATTTCAGCTTGAGTCTAAAGGCAGGAAAAAAGGCAATAACCTAGTTCAAGGCACTCAGGGTGGAAGGATTCCTCTTGCTGGGAAGTAGGCCTTTTTGCTCTATCACATCTTCAACTGATCAGATGAGGACCACCCACATTAGGAAGGATAATCTGTTTTAACTTAATCTACTGATTCAAATGTTAACCTCTTCCAGAACACTTTCGCAAATAATGTTTGACTAAATATCTGGGCCCTCTAATGGCCTAGTCAAGTTGACACATAAAATTGACCATCACAAATTGTTAAATAAATACTTCATATACTTTTTCCCATTAGTTATAATGATTATCTCTAGGGAGGCAAAGGGAGAAATAAGTGAAATAAAGAAAACTTCAGCTTATCTATAATGTTTTACATTTCTTCTGAAGAAGAACAAAATTTGGATAAGATATTTTTAAAATCTGAATTAATAAGTAGAAGTATTTGAGAAATATTTTTTTAAGTGAAAAATCTACTCATAATGAATGTACTATTCAGCAATAAACTACTAAAATTTTTTGATGTGGTTCTTTATAATTACATATCTCTGGAAATTATTGTTTCTTTCTACTACTAACAATAATAATAGATAAAATTTATTGAATTCTTATACTGGATGTGGCATTTTGGAACAAATATTCATGATCCTCATTAATCCTTATAATAATTATATAAGAAAGATGCTATTACTATCTCATTTTATATTTAGAATTTAGACTCAGGATTAACAACTTTTCAAAGTTTACATAATTAGGAAGTAGAACATTTGGAATTTAGACCCAAAGTTATTTTGTTTTTGGAGACTACACTTTTAATTATGCTCTACTTTATAAATTTTGGATCTTATTGTAGTATATTTTATATTGTCTTTTATTTTTACTTAACATGAGCATAAGCATCTTATCAAGTAACTACATATTTTTTGTGAACTCAATTTTTAGTGGCCGATATTTACAAATTTATCTCCTTTTCCTCTTTGATGTTTAGTATTATTTATGGTCAATTTGTTGCAATCTTTTTAAACATTTAGAATAATACAAGTTTTATAGTAGTATAATACAAATTATATTACTATTATTTTGAGTTGTAACTATTTGAGAAGAAGGTTTAGCTTTCTATACTATTATCTTTATCTTCCTCAATTTCAGTCCTTATTACAATTTAGGATTTCTGACAGAAAATATTATTTTGAATCATCAAACAGTAAGTCTCTTTATAAAAATGTTTTAACATTTATAGTTAGTTTATTGATAAATTTTACAATATTTTCTTTTAGAGCTGGATCGGTGCTTCACTAGATGTATCTCTTTGTAGTCAAACTTATAGTGCTCCGTTATTTATTTGTTAATTTTCATTGAACTGTAGGATAAATGGAGTATATCTTAATGTTACTTCTTTAAGAAGAGTACAAAGAATGTATACTGTGGAGTTATTGTGTATTACAAATATGTCTCCTTTGCCTTTATATGTGAATAGCAATTCTTCTGGACATTAATTCTTGGCTGAACAAAATTTTTCTTCAAGATTCTAGAAATATTCTTTCATTTTATTCTAGAACAATATACTTCAGAAGACAGATAAGAATTTTACCTGTTGGATCAAGGTTGTCTTTTCCATTTTTTAGTAGGATTTTTAAAGTTGCATATAAGACAATTCCTATAGAAAATGATTCTCTGAGGTATAGTTTCTTTGGGTCATCAGTTTCCCTTTTTTTGTTCTGTGGTATTATTTTACAGTTCTCATTTTGTCATTTATTTATCATCAGAAGAGATCTATCAAAATGCATAATTTGTTAATAGGCAAAGATTAAGCATTGCTTTAAATAACATAATCTGTCCAGTTTCATCTAAGCTAAATTTTCTTAATTATTAAAATGAAAAGTATGGTTTATGTGCATATTTCTTAGTTTAATTTTAATTTTAATTTTTTAAACATTTTATTTATTTATTTCCCCCCTCCCCCCTTCTTAGTTTAATTCTTAGTTATATCATGGATTCATATAAAATTATTTTCCTGGTATAAAATGAGGTTGTTTACTATTCTAGCTGAATAACTTTAAAATTTCGAACCGATGAAATGCACACACACACACACACACACACACTCTCTCACACTCACACACAGTAACTTTTATAAACCTCTATCAAGTCTCATTCCGTATTTGTTTTATCCCAAAGCTTCCTTTCAAGGATGGAAAGTAATACTGCCAAGCATCTCTGTTTTTTGTAGGCAGCAAAGGGTCTCTTCCTACTTAGACATAAACAGCCTTATTCAATTTCTAGTGGCATAACATTGAGAAACTTTTGATTAAATATTTAAATCTAGTCCTATTGGTTTTACAAAAAAAAAAAAAAAGTCAATTTCCTTAAGGGAGTGTCAATAGAATGATCAAGAGGCTGAATTCTGAGGATCGCCATCTTTCTTTTCATAATGGGAAGTTGAAGGGAGTGTGTATACACCAGGTACTAATATCTGGATGACTTATTAAACTTGGAATTTTCTAATTAGTCCTTTAATTTTAATTGTGTGAATCATAAATTATCTGGATCATGGCCTCCAGATTCTATTTTCTTCCTTCTTATCCTCTTTAAAACTCATGGATTCCTTATGGGTTGACATATTTATAACTATATCAATATTTACATAGAAAATATATTGATCATTAAATATCTCTGTATAAATAGCACCAGTGCAGTAAAAGGGGATATGAACGAAAATATTTCACCTGTACTTGTTAGACTAAACAATGTTAAATTATCAGATGCAGGTGAGTTCATATTTGTTGTTGAAGAATTTGTCATTGCATTTGAGTGTTAAAAATTCTACTATTTTTAATATAGTATTCAAATTGCCTGTTTCTTTCAAGTGTAATGGGAAAAATCAAGAGATACAATATGTAAATAATTTATTGCAAAGAACTCAAAATGTGTTTATATAAATTATTCCACTTCCAATTCATGTAATGGTAAAAAGTTTTTTTAAGAATATGTTAGTCTTAGTTTGCAGATGACAAAATTAAAATGCAAAAGGATTATAGATAGAGTGCAGAGTTGCAGAATACAGTGCAAAACAAATATCAGTGTGTCATTAACCTCTCATTAATGCTAATTCTTCTGGGATTGTGATTTAGTTCCGGCTATATTATAATTTTTTAAACTGTTCTCCATTGGATTAACTCTGAAAGATGAACTAACAAGCAAAACAAAAATATATGTTGCAGCCATTGAGATATGATTGTCTTGGTTTCAGTCATCCTTGTTTAACTGATATCAAATGAACAACGACAAAAAATCATTGGCAGATGGTCCAGCCAGAATTAAACACCAACGGTTGTTTCTTATTGAACTTGTAGTATAAACCTGTTCCAGAAGAGGCATTCTCCAAGCTGAAAAAAATATTGGCAGGTTCCATGATTGATTAAGGATGAATTTTAATGTCATGCCTGGAAAGAATCAAGAATGAGAGTAGTCTGGATTCTTTGTTCTTGTGAATTTTGTGTGTCATGGTCAAATTCTCTCAGATTTAGAAATGAGGCCAGGTGTAACACAGTAACTTGTAACTTAGTGCCCTGGAGAAACATATGTAAATCCAGTTGATCAATTACCAAGTGAGGTTTTTTAAATTTATCTTGACATCTTTGTGGGGAAAATCACAACATAAAAAGTTAATCAATGAGCACATGGATAATCATGAGAAAGTATATTGAGCTCCTTAAAAATGATAGTTACTATTTTTTTTTTAAAGATAAGTTCACCTAGAGTAACAGGCAATAATTTTTTAAATACCTTTTCATTGGCCTGAAAGAAAAGATAGAACTTTCCAATACTTCTAAACCCCAAGAGAGCAACTTAAACATTGCAAAAATATTGGTCAGCCAAGGGTAGAATTGCACAAATATATGCCAGTGGTACTCTGTGACCTTCTTCACCTCCTGCCAACACTAGATATATTCCTCTATCAAAAACAGTGCTCCACTATGACTGAACCATTTATCTGTTCAACTGTGACAAGCCTTATATTCTAGGATATATCCAATCTAATGTGTAGTAAAAAGTTTAAGGCAGTAAAAAGCTTAGAAGCCCCATCTAGATGAATATTTATGGCCTTCTATGCATAGAAACTCACAGAAGATTATGTACCCCAGGGTGGCTGCTCAGAAGACCACTATCTAATGGAAGGTCATCCTGTGTAATTTAAAGAAGAACATTCAAAACTCATAGAAGTATTTTTCATATTACTCTCCTATATAGGCAAGCTTATATAAAAGCATTCAACAAACTACAACTTTAAGTTTTCTTTAAGGTTCTTCCTTCTTCCTGTTCAAGTAAAGAGATCATTAGAAATTCTATACTGTCAACATGAAAAAAACAATTTGTTATATAAATAAGCATGTTCTGATTTGAGAATGAAAGAAACAGTAAGAAAGCTTTATTTTTTTGAACTGAGATTAATGCTTTTATGCTGTTATTATTATTTTGATAACTATCAACAGCAAAACATCAAGTGAGAGAGAAGACAAGGCTTAGTTTGGAATAGATTACCACACTGGGGTTGAAAAGAAAATAAAGCAAAGTTAGAAACAGGGGCATTTGTTTATTGGCACCATAGCTATTAAACCAATGTCAGGAACATGTGTATTAAGTTCAGTTGCTGAGCTGAGATTTAAATACAAGATGATTCAAAACTAAAAGTTTATTAGTAAGGCTTTGTCCTTTACTTCATTATGATCCAGATGTTAACTCCAGCAATCATGCTACCAGTTTTTATCAAAGAAAATAACGAGTTTCAGAATTTACATTTTCCTTTGTAATATATTGAAAAATCATTTGGAGGCCTTCTAATTTTAATATTCTAACAGTAGGTGTCATAGGATGTGAGAACTGGCAAGTGAGAACTGGCAATTCCTTGCTAGGCATGTCGTGATTCATGTAATTTTATTTTTAATTCTGGTTAAATTAAATAATTATTGATTACTTTGTCAGTTGTCTTACTGGTGAGATCATGTTATAATATTTTTGCTAGAAGTGACCCTGGAAGTAGAATTATATATAAGTTTTGTGTCCGTTTTCAAATTCACAATGCAAAGCACAACTCTGTGCAAAGCTTATAATTCTGACACTTGTTAATATACTAAAAGCAACTCATGGCCGTGCCCAAACACCCAGTCATATTAAGTATTGGAACAAAGTGGCATACATGGAGCTTTTCCTATAGGTTCACTCGTGGTTGAGAAGAGAAATTTATCACTTTATCTCTCTTTCTACCTACATATTGATCACTTTTCCCTTATAATAAACTAACTTCATCCATATCCTTTGGTGATAGAAGAGCATTAGCTGACGAGCCAGTTGAAGTGATATTGTTTTCCTGAAGTATTTATACAATCTCCAGAGATAGAATCTCTCACTACAATAATGACTATAAATTAAAATTACCAATCTCTGTTAATTCCAGTAAATCAGGCAACAGACATTTTTCATCATTTACTCTGTGCCTGGTTCTGTGTGCCTGGTTCTGTGCTAGGCATTGTTGTGTTCTGAATGTGACATTGTTCTTCTTACATTCAAGAATATCAAGGGGAAATATTAGATGTATAATTTTTTTTTTTTTTTTAGAAAATAACTCCTATATAAAAGTTTGTGCAAGGTATAGGAATACTAATCTTATTTTTATAGATGATATTGACTCTCTTATGTGATGGCAAATATATTTGCTTCATAATTTTGTTGATTCTCACACAAGTTTGTAGATTTCCTGGCCACCAGCTAGGATCTGTGACATATGACATTACTATCCAATTCCATACATTTAGGTAAATTCTGGAGAAAAGACTGCTTTTTAAATGCCTAACTGACATTTTGTCCAGATTGTCACCTATCATATTAAATGTTTTCTTGATAAGGGACATCGTTAACTCAAAAATAACTTTCCTATCATTACAAATAATAAACAAACCTCATAATCAACATAGATAACATGATTTTTGGTTTTGTTTTATTTTGGGGTTTGTGTGTGTGTGTGTGTGGTATAACTACTGATCACATCTGGAAGACTTGAGTCTTGGTTTAGGGCTGGAATAAACTAATTTGATCTATATTAATGTCAAAATTAGTAAATATAAAAATGTAAAATTATATCAAGAGGTTAACTCTACTGGTTTCAAGCAATTATTCATAACCTAGTATGAAAAATGAAAATAAAACTTTAGACCTCATCATTATCTGTTTTTGAAAATTGCCACCTTTTTATTAACAAACATCATTTAAAAATAACCAATTATTTAAAAAAAAACTATCTGCATATATTTGAAACCATGTTTAGAACAAGCTTGAAAAGTCTGCCTATTTGCATTGATTTCATAATGATCTAAATATCACTTAATAAACATTTGGAATCTAATTAGACTTAAAGACCTTATCTCTGAATCAATGATGATAAAGAATATTTAGTTTTGAAATATCAATTTTCTCAAGTAGTCTTTTCCTAAACATCTTGCTCTTCCTTAATATAAATATAATTATTAAGAAATGACTAAAATTTTATACTTATATGGATATCTTTGATAATTTCTTAAAACTGTGGGTTGGGTTATTTCCCTAAATAGCCATTTAAAAGCCGAGCTTTTTAAGTTGTTGAAATTGTTATCAGAAGAGAACTAATGGTTTCTTGGGTTTTTGAATCCTCAATTTGTGGAATAACAGGATTGAAGTCAACTAGAGAGAGACTGGAGAAAATTGTAAAGCTGAAATTCAGTGGGAGAGGAAGCTGATTACATCTCAATTCCGCTTTTTTGACCAACTGGACTTTTTGAAAAAGCTCTGAGGATAGAGAAGAGGGGGTTGGGGTGTTTGAAGAAAGCAGTGAAGGGTTAAAGAAGTACAAATTAGTAGTTAATAGATGGTCACAGGAATGGGGAGCATAGTACGAGGAATGCAGAGAGCAGTAATGTAATGGCTATGTGTAGAGCCAGAGGGGAGAAAGAGTAATCAGGAGGATTGTTTCATAAACTGTATAAAGTTCTAACCAATGTATTGTATACTTGAAACTAGTAATAAAATAACATTTAAAAACCTTGAAGGAAAAAAAAAAACGCTCTGAGAAACAGTTAGGCTTAATAATTGTAGCAAAGAAATTAATCAAACTGTTATTAATTAAGTAGTTTAAGCTGGGCTTATATAGATTCAAAAGAAGAAACTATACCACCCTCAAAGATCTTAGGGTCTGAGTAGACTTGAAACTAAAAATAAGAAAAAACATGCAGGTTATTAGTGATAACTCCACAGGTTGTGAGAAAAGCTTACTTCTGGATATTGTCAGACATATCCCAGAGTTCAACTTTCACTGTTTTGATTTCCATCCTCACTTCCAGGTGCTGCTATAAAAAGGCATCGTAGAATTGAATCAGAAGCCCAGCGATCTTTCTTTTTTGTTCTTATATTGTCATTATGGATTCATATTCTCTCTCTCTCTCTCTTTCTCTCATCATCATCATCATCATCATCATCATCATCTATTTATATATTTATAAAATTTGTTACTTTCGAGTGACCTTACAGAAGTGGCGTCATTAGAGAAATTGTTGCTGCAGAATTTTTTTATTGAAAAAGATTAGACAGAGGAAAAATTGCTGTCAGTCTCTACATACAGTGTTGTCTGCAAGGAAGGGGGCAGAAAAAACACAGAATTATCTCTTTTTTCCTAACTAAATATTTCATTCACCATACTAATTATTTTTCACGTTTAAGGCCTTAAATAAGAGTCTAAATTTATTGGGCTTCATTTTTTTTTCCAGTCCCACAAACCCATATGCATTGTATCTTGCTGAATAACTCTCTGAAGCAGATTCTCTGCAGTTGTGGTTCGAGTCACATTCCCTCCTCCATTTTTGAAGCATGGAAAATACAAAGATTAAGAGAGTACTAACACAGAGTGTTCTTGAAATGCCACAATATTTTCTTATTGTTGAAGCATATATAGGTTTTGTGACAGTTCATCAGTCCAAATCAATTATCTGAAATAAAGTTTATAGCCGTTAAAACTGAAATAGAAAGATTAACTTGTGTTTTTCCTATCGATAAACCAGCTTTTAACAATTCAATGCCTTTTTCACTCCTTGAAACACAATTATTTACTTTAACCATTGTCACATATTCTCTTCTCTTTCTAGACTCTTTCAAATCAACTCACAGAGAACAAAAGGATAGTAAGACTTTCAATTTGTGAATAAATCCCAATTAACTGAATTTCTAACATTTGATTTAAGGACATGGACTATAGGAGAAAAACACTGTATAGAATTTGCATATATAATAATATTATTTTCATTAATTTGATACTTATTTGAATACTTAACTAAACCTGAGTTTTTCTTCCACTTGCAGACCAGCAAAGTAAATATAGCCATCAATGTCATGTGCTATTGCCTTGTCTTTTCACTTTCATTAATTTGTGGTGTACTTATCTATAAGATGAAAGTAGTAAAATTATTTTTCAGGTCTAGCTTATAGGTTATCATGATGATCAATTGAGATTATGAATGAAAATCCAAAACTGTAAATCCAAAATAAATATAAAATGGTATTGTAATGTTATTATTGTTATTATTTATTGTTTTGGTGAGAGTTGTTTAAAATAAAGTTTTAAAATGCTTACGAGAGTAATAGTGTCAGAAAAAAGTAAAAATTTCTCATTTCCAGAGATGGTTGACACCACAGTGTTGTTTTCATATTTTCTATAAAGTGAAAATTAATCAATATTTGTTATTATAACAAAATTTACATTTTAATGAACTGAATAGAGCTAGTATTATTCATATACTTTAGATTTTTTTTCTACTTAATCCTAGTTAATCCTGGAGAAGTATTACCTCAAATATGTAAAGCTGGAGAATTTCGTTGCAAAAACAGACATTGTATCCAAGCTCGGTGGAAATGTGATGGTGATGATGACTGTCTAGATGGAAGTGATGAAGATTCAGTGAATTGCTGTATGTTCTCCTTCAAGTAATATTAGATCTTTCTGACTCTTTGTGAACTGTAAAAACAATTTCTGAAAATCTAAAATTATCTTTGATGCAAACTAAACTTAGTTGTTGTTTTTTTTTTTCTTTTTCTCAGTCATTTTTTTTACAGAGATCAGACCTTAGATTGCCTGCTTTGAAATGGTTTTAAAGCACTGTTTTTCTCATTCTTTCTTACCTTTAATATCATCATTTTGGTTGTTCCAGAAGTCCTTTCCTATCCTATTTTATGCTGTCAGCACCACCACACTGTTGTCAAAAGGTCTCTATAGGAGCCTCTTTGGATCTCTGAATTTAAAAATATGAAAAAATCAATTTAAACCCTGTCAAATTAGAATTGCTCGTATAGAAGGTCACGATCCACTCCATTGCTCCTTGGCAACTAAGCCTTTAAGAAGATCTAAGGAGACAGACGTGGGTTTGGAACACATTATTACTTAACTTGACTGGCTCAGTACATGATAGGAAACACATATGGGGCACTCAGATAGAAATTAAAGGTTTGATTTTTCTCTCCTTTGGCTTCAATTTAGTTTATCATTTGCTGCAATAGGAATAGTTTCATGTTTCTGGTAGGGATCATGAAATGTCCCACATAAATGGAAGGAAAACATTTTGAGAAGCACATTAAACAATATCTTGAAAATATACTTAAGTCACTACTTGCTTTTGAGAGATATCAAATATTTTAATATGAAGAGAAGTATGTGGTCCAACTCTATACCCTGGGCTTTTCCTGGAGTCTTCTAATTCACTCCTAGTTCCTATTCAATTCTATCAATAAATCCTACCACTTTTATCTCCAAATAATTAAGTTTTCTTCTTTACCTTCTCTCATTCTTCACTGGCTAAATTAGGTTCTTATCACAGGTTATTCCTACCACTATTTCTCCCTTAACTAAAGCCCATTTTTGACACTGCTTCCAGAAAGGTATTTATATACCGAAATTGAATCTTATTACTTTAATAACTGCAAAATCAACAAAATAAATTCTAAAATTAATGGACTCACATATAAGGCAATTTATGTTATGTCTCATTTTTACATTTTTAAGCCTTAAATGTTTATCATCCATACACTTAACCTTTTTGTTCTTATCAAGTTGAACTGTAAGTAGACCTAAAAAAAATGTCATTCTCTCTACAGAATTCACAGTAGTTTTTCATTACCTCCATAGGGAAGACTTTTATTTGAACACCAAAATAATCTTCTCAATATAGCTCAGTTGGAGTTAAACATGTCCTATATATTCCTTTACTATGGTACTTGACAAATCATATTGCCATTGTATGCTTACTTATTTGGTGCCTCAAATAGAATAATATCTTCATGAGGAGACATATTATGTTGGAGCATCTTGGTAGTCTCAGAGTCTACTACAGCACCCAACACATGAATGGATAAGGACTACACAAATGCGGCAAAAAAAGCTAAATATCTCTGACCACCATTCAGTAGTATGGTGCCCTCTCTAAACATTACAGCATTATTATTTCTGGGGCCCCATGGTTAATATTCCAGAACTATATAATTCATTGTAGAGTATTATTTTAGATTTTAAGTACTTATAACCTTTGACCTTGAATTCCTTTACCATTCTATTTTCTATCCTTTAACTTCTCAACTCCAAATCACAAAACTATGGGTTATATTTACACCATTTTTTTGAACTCTGATTTACATCATTGATTAAGCTTCAATGAAGTGCTTACGCATAATCTTGTATTTTAAAATGTTGACCCTGTAATAATATGAATGACATTTATTCTCACGAGCAGCTATTCTTGCTAAAGTCCCTGGAGTAAAAATGTTAATCACGTGCGCCAGAAAACATAAAGCTTTTCTACCTTTCTTTCCTTATTGTACATGAATAAAAATTTTCTAAAAAGTAATAAAACATTTTTATCACCAAAGCTACTTTAAAGAAATCGTGTTTTATGGAAACCAACTTGGAAGGCATATATTTGCTATGTAACAGCATGTTAAATGGTTATTTTTCAAATTCTAAGTAACACTAATACCAACATTTATTTTAAAGAGAAGTATAACTACTAGGCAGAAGGAAAATTACTTCAAAAGAATGTTGAAGTTGGGAGCATGCCAATTCAGTTAAGAATTTAGTCTCCAGAAAGAAAAAAATAAATAAAATAATAATAATAATAATCACGGGTTAACTTTAAGATGGCCTCCTCTTGTGCTTAGCTTCCCACATGAGAATTGGTCTTATCCTCACTATGTTTTCTGGATGCATGTTTATTTGTTTGTACTGGGGGAAAACTCATAGTGATCATTTTTATTATTAAAAGTATGCAAGAGCTCATATTTAACATCAATTCCAGGTCACATGTAATGCATTTTTCTTTTCTATATTTTACTTTCATTTCCAAAAAATATTGGACAAAGCATAACAAAATTAGACTTATTTAATATTTTAAGAAGTGCTTGAGTATATGTGTGGCTTAAAAAATATTTTTGATAGCTATGATTACATTATTTGATGCATACTTGTTTGGTTTTACATTAAAATTTGAAGTTAATTTTAAATGTTTTTGTAAATATTTTGAAATTGAGTCACTTGCTTTATTAAGGGATGGGAAAACAAAGTTAGTGATATAGTTGGTTTTAGTAAAAATATGAAAAAATGAATATATTTCCTTTTATATGAGATTTAATTATTTGATGTCCTCTAGAAAATTATTACATTTTAACAGAGCCCAGAATATAAATATTTTTTATGAAATATGAGATAGTAAATTATAGAAGCTATGGCATTTATTCTACTATAATGTTATAATTACTGTAACCTCTCCATAACTATAACTTGATCATAATTTTATCCAATTTTGTATAATTAAACTTTCTTCTCCTCTTCTTTCTTCCCCCACCCCAGCTAATCATAGCTGTCCTGATGATCAATTTAAATGCAAGAATAATCGCTGCATTCCCAAGAGATGGCTTTGTGATGGAGCTAATGATTGTGGGAGCAATGAAGATGAATCCAATCAAACTTGTGCAGGTAAAGGTTTGCTTGGATATATACATAAATATCTTCCAAGGTTATTCCCTATGAAAATGCAGGTCAATGCTTTGAGCTAAACTGCACTTTCCTACTGCTGATGATATGATTATTGGAGTTGTACATGAATTCAAAGTTTGATGCCACGAAAGCTAGGATACAAATTGTTTTTTTTTACTTAATCTTTGGGCATGACTCTTTTTTCCAAAGTAATTTGGCACTTTATTTATCTATATGGGTTGATGTTTGGAGAAGACTTGCCCCCGCTTAATCATACTTTGCAGTAGAGGCTGAGGTATATTAGCATTCTGTGATACGAGCCATCTCATAAGAACTTTTTTTTTACCTTGAAAGTAAAAAATATAAAATATATCTGTGAATAGTTTTCTGTTCCTGGCACATTATTTCAGTGTGTTTTGTTGTTGTTGTTGTTATTTGTTTGTTTATTTCCCCCATGAAGTCTTTACACTACTAAGCCTATTTTTCCATACAATGTATCACATCATAAAAATCTTTGAATCTCTAGTCACATTATTATTGAATGGGGATATATAGCTGGTGGTGCAAGTTACAACTCAGTGCCAAAAAGGTTATTATTAGTCAGATAAGTTTTGAAAAATAATACTGACTAGCAGTGACCTAGTGCTTCTCTTTAAATGAAGAAAATGTTTATTTGATGCCTCGAGTTGATATAATGAGGAAAAAAATATTTTTAATCATTACACGTAGCAATATTAAAACATATCAACTACATCACCTCTCTTTGCCAAAATAAGCAAAACTAAATAATTATTTTTAGGTATTAGTGAAAACTGTGAAGAAAGCTATTAAGAAAAGAGCCAGCAATCAAGAATCCTGGTTGTACTCTTGGTTTTGCCACTGATTTTTCTCGGCAAGACTTGTACCTCTCTTAACTTCAATTTCCTTGTGTACTTATTTTAGTTCTATAAGAATATGAATTAACTAGACATTGTTTTCAAAGAGTGTTTCACCATGTACTAAGCAATAACAATGACAAGAAGAAACCAAGTACCATTCCATAATCCAAACCTCCAACTTTTATTCAGGTTTTTCCATAGTGACATATTTGCTGAATATCCATGGGCTGGTTATTCTCTTGCGCCTTGATTAAAAGCTTAGTCCAATATTGTAGAGTAAGTGATTATTTTCAAGATATTTTGTGGGGCTTATAAGGTTGTTTTACAAAGACATTCTAATGGAATAAAGACCTCCAGAGACCACGTGGTCCTAGGCCCCTGCCTTCAAGCGCATTTATTTCATAGATGAAGGTATGGGAGAAGGGACTTGCTTTAACTCACATCGTTGGTCAGTATTTACGGGAAAATCAATCTATGAGTTCTATCTCCAAGGCCATTGTTATTTTTACCAAAATATATTATCCTGAAAATTAGCTAGAATTTTAGGTATGGTTAATTTAACTTTGCCCAGGTTGCCTTTACGATATGGCTATAATTTACAATAATACATCTTTCTAAGCTAGTGCAGTTATCATTTTTTTAAGGTTAAAGTTTAATTCAGAGGCTATGCTTCATTACATCCTAAACAGATAGATCTGCTCTCATCTTAAAATAAAAGATACTAAGTGAAATAAGCCAGACAGAAAAAGTTGGAAAGTCACATGATATCACTTATATGTGGGATATAAACCTGAAAGCAACAAATGAACAGGACGAACAAACAGAGACATGGACTATAAACTAGTGATTACCAGAGGGTAGGAGGTGGGGGAGGAAGGGGAAGGTAGATGGGGTAAAGGAGGTCAGATATATGGTAGCTGAAGGAAACTGGACTTCGAGAGGTAAACATATAATAGAATATACAGATGTCAAATTGTAATATACACTTGAAAATTATATAATTGTTTTAACCAATGTTACCTCAATAAACTTAATTTAAAAAATAAATAAAAAATAAAAGGCACTGCTGATTCAATTCATAATACTTATAATATTTATTTCTATTACATTTTTAAAATATGCTTATTTTTATATTATTTTTAAAGAATCATTTGTTTGACTGCTATTATAGTTGTGTAAGCAGAAATGCTATATATAACAGTGAATAAAGTGCTCGTTTTGGCCATACATATACTAAAATAGCAAATAAAAAATTAATCCTAATTAGTAAGATTTCTAAGACTCTCCAGGCCTGTACTCCACTAGGAAATAGAACACAATTTGCTATACCTCAGTGACACTTTAAGTGATGCCAGCTGACAATTGCTACTCAGTACTAGTCAGTACATTTCTGACAGTTTATGAATTTATTTATATTTATGAATAAAAAGAAAAAAGACAAATGCATATGCCTTTAGCTTTGAAAATTAAGCAAGTCACATTACAATGTATGTATTTCCGTTTTGTTTTCTTAAAATCAAACAAAGTTGATCACATAGCTCATCATACTGGAGAAATATGGTAAATTCATTAGATAATTTCCCTGGCTGAGTCATTTCTATATATTTCTAGATATAGGTGTATACAGACATGTATCCTAGATAAAAGATTTCCCAAAGGGGGATTATTTTGTAATCAAAGCCACTGTCCTGTAGCCTTAACTTTGTGACTACTTTAAATCTAAAAGAAAATCCTTTCCTACAAAGCTAATTTCCTATTTTGTTCTTTTGGGATTTCTCTCTTGAATCTACTAATTCAATAAATATTTATTATGGCTCCGGAGATAGGATGAGAAAAAATACACAATACCTTTCCTTAAGAAGCTAAGAGTGAAGATAGGGAGAAAGAAATCTAAACAGGCCATTTTAATGCAGTATTTAAAGTGCTAAGTTGAACCACATAGGAAGAACAACTAATTTTACCACCTAATTTTATCTTTGGCAATCTTGGAAGGTTTCCTAAAAGAAGAAGTGATATCCAAGCTATGCTTTAAAACAAAAAAAACAAACATAAATATATAGAATAATGCCTAAAGAACCAAAATTGATTTTAATTTCCTATACTTCTCTAGATGATAGAAATGTTTTACTACCCCCCAAAAAGATCAAACAGCATAGATTGTAGAGTGTAAAGTAAAAGTGAAGAGTGCCTGCAAGAGAAAACAGTATCTATACAGGGAGCAGAAAAGAGATGACACGGGCTTCGAAGGTGTTCTACACACACACACACACACACACACACACACACACAAATTTGTCTGCTTATGAGGGAGACCCAAAGGACAAAGATGAGAGGAAGGTAGACTTGAAATTCTTTTTTCCTCATAGTAACCATGATAATCCTTGAATTCGAGCCTAGGTAATTTCAGACCAGCATTTTCCCACAGCACAGAACTCTTGTTAGATTGCATATCTATTCTTCTCATATTCCCCACAGATTTTGACAAAATTGCAACTAGACAGACATAGTGACATGAAGAAAATATGATGTAATAAAATTAGACTTTTTTACAACATGAAGAGTGCATTTTGATGTAACATAGGTTTTGTTTAAATAGAAGGCTTTGATTAAAATACAGTGAAGGAAAGGATTAGGAATAGCATGTTACCCTCTCTTCTCTTCCTCTGTATTGTTCCTGTGCAGTGTGGAATTTCTCACTGCTATATGGCTGCAAGAGAAACATAATTAATGATGTGTAGAAAAAATTCACATTGTGACAGTGAATTTTTGATTCACTGCTAGATAAACAATTCCACTGAGGAGGTGTAAATTTCCTCTCCATTAGAGCAGCATTTGCTACAAAATTAGAATCCTCTGGGGTAGCTCTGCTAATCTCACCTCCAAGCTAATTTAGAGCTGATGGGAACAAGAGATGAAAAAGTGAAGGCTGTGTCTTCTTGATGCAAATCCAGTGATTAGAAAGTGATAATTTAGTCAATGCGATTATATAATATAGACAGATAGCTCTTATAGATTTATGGAATAAAGCATCTCATCTGAAATCAGTAAAATTTTCTTGATATACTAAGCAGATCATTCTCTCCAAGATTAGAGCAGAAAACAAGTCCACGTATTTTCAGAGCATACTATCCCATATGTAGTGATTATATGGCACAGGCAGGAACAATTTTAATTAAATAAGAATTAGGCCTATACCCATCCTGTAATTAGCCCAGGTACACGTACCCAAAGGCATAGAAATTTTATGACTTTCATACATCCAAAGTTGAATCTGCTTTTGTGTTTTCACCACATCAAATGATAAAGTTTCGACAGCTACAAAGAATCAGACTTTGCCCCTGAAGTAAAGTTGATCATAAATGCTAGATCGTCTAAATCAGATTTTTCACACAACCACTTCTTTAAAACTTCAGTTACACCAGTACATTGCTGAGAATGGTACATCTCTAAGAACAGTGGAGGCCCAGCCCCTCCAAAGAGAAATCCAACTGTCTTTAGATACTTTCTTGCTGACAAATTGATGCAGTTCCATGTAAGAAAACTTTTTAGAATGCATCTTGGTTCTAATCAATTTTAATGGACTCATCACAGTTACTGCACCAAATCTCAGCACAATTCCAGCAACAATTGGTATGCAGCTTTTATATTCTTCTAATTTAGATCTCAGAAGAGCAGTTAATTGATCATAGTAAGTAAAATAAATAACTGTGGCAGGAACTGCCATCACTAAAGTAGGGGAAAGGCCACTCAACAGGAATTTAATGTCCTTGTTTCGAATGATTTTCAAAAAGGCATCAGTTCTAGAGTATCGCAGTCCAAGATCAAGATGCCAGCAAGGTCACATGAGGGAGCTCTTCTGAGTCACAGAATTCTCATTTTATCTTCACATGGTGGAAGGCTTTATACTTTTTCAAGAAGACATAATTTTATTCAATTACCTAGGGAATTCGTTGATTTACTCTAAATGTTAGAAAAATTTAACAGAAAATCTATGTAACTAGCCAAATGAGACCACATAGAAATATTTAATCCTACCTGAAACTTTAACATTGAAAACTTCAGAAGCATTCATATTTGTTGGGATACTTAAAATCTATTAATTAAAAAAAAAATCAGTATATGAAAAGAGAAAAAAATTGATATTACATAAAATATTTTGATTTAGGATCCTTATCCACAAAAGCAAAGCAAAACATATAATGTAATAATATTCTTAGTATTTCTAATTATAGATACTGAGAATAGAAATATATCTAATCCAATATATCCAATATATCAAGCCAGTGATATTTTTCACTTGTTTTCCTTGAATAATCTTTTAAGTCTTCACTAATAATAGATATACATCTTTACATTGCAAGTACACTTTGCTTAAAAAGAAATAACTAGTATATACTTTTTAAGAAATTATTTTAGATGACCTCTGAAACCCTGATTTATGGAAACCTATTTTAGTGTGTTTGGATGACTCGGTTTTGAACCACTCTATTTTATACCAATAATTAGTACCCCAGTTCAGAGGTATTTTGATGAAACAAGCACATTCTCCTGATTCTCAAGCCCAGAAAACCAGAGGCAGTATATAATCTAAATAATTTTCTCTTATTATAGTCACAGAAGTCCATACCCTAATTGTTTATCATCTGTCCAATCTTCATCTTGCCCAAATAATAGGTTTGAGTATACCTTTCCCAATATTTTTCTTCCCAATTAAAAAAAGAATGGATAGGATACTGATACTCATGAAGACAGATTTGTAGCTCAGAGGGACTAAAGAAAACAAAACAAAATTAAACAAAACAAATTAAACACAGCCTAGGCCTTGGAAAAGAGTTAGGGAAGCTACCTAAACATTCGTGCTTTCAAAAGTTGACCTGATTGTAATAGAAAAAGGTAATAAAACTCCTTGTAAAACATAACCCCTTTATGGAATAGTTTTAAACTACCCCCTTTTGGTAACACAGAAAGCAAGGTTCCACGTGTAGATTCATTGAAATTTTTAACTGAGCCCAAAGCAAAATTCATTAATATACTTTGATTAAACAGTTACATATTTTTGTGTAACTACTGAAAAGTGAGTTAAAAATGTTAGAAGAAAAGAATAATTCTGACCTCATGATTAGAGACTAGATATCCTGAGAGAGTCTCCAAATCCTTCCGCAAATGTTACAGCAAAAGTTTTCTTGGTTTATTGGCAAACGCTATGCACATTTTCTTAAAATTAAAAGTTGAATTAAATTTAATTCAACTATATATTTATAAGCATGTGCCAGGCCAAAATTCTTAAATAATAAAATTCATAGCTTCTTTTATGGAAGTGTGTGAGGATTATTGACTATCTTGTCACTTAGCAGTCACTTTAATTGAAGGAAAAAGCATGTGAACTTTAGAGAAGACAAGCAATTTGATATTGTCACAAATTAAATAAAAATTTACTTTTAAAATACTTTAATAGAGCAATATCTTATATGTGAAAAATATATTGCATGATTTATGTTATCTTTAATGTGTTGAAAAGGCTTCTAAATTTATTCTTTGTACATTAATTGATCATCATAGTCAGAACATGCCAGGTGGACCAGTTTTCTTGTGGAAATGGGCGTTGCATTCCCAGAGCCTGGATGTGTGACAGGGAAGATGACTGTGGTGACCAGACAGATGAAATGGCATCTTGTGGTAAGTTGTGAGTGAACGATGGTATTAATAGAGAACTGTGTCAGATAGAAGATTTTATTCACATATTCTCTCTTAAAGGCTATTTATTTCATTATGAACATAAGTCAACAAAGCAGATGAGCTATACTTTTTATCGCTGCCTTTTGGGTCTAAGTGTGTCTTTTAATAATAACTTCAGAATATATCCCATTCATGAGGCAGTACCATATTCTTGGCTAGAATAAATGGATCCAAACGTAGTGGATTTTGTTAGGAAGTGGTTATTATGAGGCTAACGCGATATTTTCTAATATTCATTATTAATCTTATTAAATTTTTCAAACAGACTATCTTATTGAGTGACACTTGGAGTAAATGAGGACACATTTCTTATTGGCATGCATATATTATGTTCTTGGAGCAATAATCAATATAGTCTAAGGTTACATAGCTGATAAACCGTATATTTTATTTCTATAGATATATGATTTTGAAGAACAAATTGTTATTAGTTTAATTTTGTTAATGGAGAAATTCCTAGTCACTTTTCAATGATCCTCCTACTTTTGAAAACAATAAAAATATTGTTACATAAGTTACAAATTTAATTATTCTCATTTGTACCCATATATCAGCATATTTTATTTTTTTTTGTCTCAATAATCTATAGTGAAACATAGCAAGGGAAGAAACTAGATTTTCTAAGATGTGTGCTTTATTTCAGGAATGGCTATAGATTTTTTAAATTACCACTGTGAAATATATTACAGAAGTTTAGGACATTTATTAAAAATATTCAATTGAGTGTATATTTTTAATATTTTAAATCCATGTTATAATACTCTTAACAGTTGGAAAATGAGAATTTTTTTTTTTTTTTTTTTTACTCCTCAATTTAAATGGCTCTGTTTAGGGGCTGCATTCTCTATGTACCTATTTCTTTCATTTAATTTTTTTTTAAAACTAGACTATTAAATCCCTGTAGACATTTGAGTATGTAATGCCTGAAAAAAAGTAAAACTCAAGTGGTACGATATGACATTTTGAAGAAGACAATAGCAGTTTTGAAGAAGAAAGAAATAGAGAATCACTCCATAACAATTAATTATACATTTTAAATGTAGAATTTCCAAAGCCTGGCCGATAAAAGGTGTTGAACAGTATATCTTCTCTACAATGTTCAAACTAATTGTGTGGCCCAAAGTATGGCTGAGTCAGCTTCTAGGTGGCTCTATTTTCTTAGGAAAATGTGCTTCCTTTCCTGTTCTCAGCATCTCCAACAGAGAATACCAGAAAAGTAACGAGCAAGTTCAAAATATTAAATACAGAGAAGCCCTGGAATCAGAGTCCCAATCCAGATAAGAAATACCATGAAAACAATACAGAGTAGAAAAATAAATAATGAGCTCATTGGAGAACTTTGATTAGGACTTTGATCTGTTTATTTTTAGTAATATGTATAGAGTAAGACCTTTCTGTTTATTTTAATGATGATCTATTTGAATCAAAAGGTGAGGGAACTCTAAAATTTCAATCATTACACTCACAAACTAACATCCCTGTCATGAGAGGAGGAAAAGAGAGTTTGGAGAGGATCCAGAAACATACTTCTTTATCAAATCTTTACAACAAATCTATGAGAAATGTATTACTGTCCATATCTTATGAACAAGCAAATCGAAACTTAGAAACATTTTACAATGGCTTGAAATTACAAGGCGAATAAATAGCAGCATCAGGCTATGAATCCAGGTATGCTTGAAATTAAAACAGCTGCTTTGGGTTGACATTGTTTGGGAACCATGTGTAGGGTGGTAATAGTGGGCAGATAATACCATATCTGTGAATATCTTTATTTAAATGTAAATACACCTATAATGAGTTTTATTCATTGGCATGTTGGCAAATCTTAATGTCTAGTGGGGAGGAACACTGACCTAATGGTTGCCAGTTTTGTAATATAAATACTTCTACTATGGCCAATATTAAATTACCAACATGACTGTCAATTGTGGAGTTGGGAAAAGATGTGTATAGCTAGAGTAGATATAAATAACTTGAGGAGTAAAATAATCAAAAAGTTATGAACTTGTTTTCGACATAATTTATTTGACTGTAAATTTCTATAATTTATTTGTTGTTTTTGTTTTTGTTTTTGTTTTCAAATAATGGCTATATGCCTAACAACTGCCTCATAGAATTCTTGACAATTTAAATATTGTCTTTTGTGAGCTGGTACAAAACCCCTTCAGTACACCACAGGATATGAACACATTGTGAAATTTAGTTGTCAGATAGTTTGGTTCTAAAATATAGCCACATTTTATAAAAGTGTATTTCTCTGTGCAGAGAGACGTAGAAGCTCACTGGAAGACTGGAGAATGGCAAAGTCGCATGAAGCCAGCACCCTTAAGATAAATGGGGATAATAAAAGCAGCATCTCTGACCTTTCTCTGGATTCACAACTTTATTATCCCCCAACAGGCATCTCTAGGAGCAGCAGAAAAACTAGACCTCAGAGTCTAGGCTGAAGGTCTAACCCAGCTTTATTTTTCTTTGGTCTCCAGTGGAAAAGAAAGGCCTGTGCTCTTCAAATGCTAACAGTGAAACCCTAGTGAGTAGCTGCATTACCAGGAACCAAAGTCTCAGAGCTACACAAATACCTTCTCTATCTCGGCCATTGTGTCACAGCAAAACAACAATACAGGCTCTGATGGCCGACCTTGATGTACAAAGATTGTTCTTAAATAATTAGATGAATAGATAAGAGAATTAATGATTGAAAGCTAGTTGAATAGTGGTCTGCAACTGTTGTTATAGGACTGGTTGCCTTCAAGGAGTCCTAAAACTCCTTTCAGACAGACCGGTGGTAACTGTTACAGGTCTAGGGGAGGCAGCAGAATCAGTGAAGGGGATGGCTGAGAAAGAGCAGAGTAGTCCAGGAGAGGCCAGAGGAAACCCCTGCCTGGGCTGTCTTTCCAGAATGTGAGCTGTGGTGGTGATAATAGGAAATTCACATGGGTGGTGTAGAATTGAGTTTCTCAGGGGGAGCCTTTGTCAGAATTGGGAGAATCTGCAAGTATATAATGATGAATCCTCTTAATGTAATGAGTAGAAAATAATTCTAGAAAGGGAGCCACGGATTAGGGGAATTTGGAAAAGAAAGCACAGAACAAACCCTGTATCTATAAGAAGAAGAGCAGCATGTGTTAAAAACAAAAATTATATTGCCAGTAAACCACACAGGTTATCACCGCACTGTTTCCACTTTACAATATAAGACACATGTTTCTCTCCAAACGTGTCCTTTTCTTTAGCAACATTTTTTTTCTCTTTCAAATTGTCATTTTAAATAAAAATATATGTCAGTAGAGAAACTTACAGTGATAGTCTGCTAGGCACAATTTCACTTTCAAAGTTGTAAGACAATTGCATACATTTCTCACATAAAAAATATCCTGTACTAAATACAAAATGACAAAACTATTGTAAATTATTTAATTCACTGCCTATTTAAAAAAATCAACCTATTTGACAATAATCTAAAAATAAATATAGGTTTAACTATTTCCCTATTTTATTAAGCATCATTATAAAATTGGACCGATCATATTTTATTTTTCCCATTGGAATTGGTCAAGTTCCCATAGGTTTAATACTAAGAGAAGACTCTGCAATTACTTTTCTTTTTTAACACTTCAGCTCCATGAACAATCTCTGTTGTGTTTAATAACTCCTGTTTTATACTGAAAATAGTATTAAAATTTAGAATTAAATATATGAGAAGCCTATGATTAGAAATGCTTCTGCAGTTAGGAGCTAAATGTACTGTAACTGAGGGTTACATTGTCCATAGAATTCAATAGCACCTATTTACAAAATTTATTTTACTTCTGGGCAAAATTTTAAGTGGGAAAATATTTAAATAATTAGAAAGTCTCTTGAGGATTCTGTATTCATTTTTAACCGATTTTTTTTTAACTTTTTCAGTAATTATATGTAGAAAAGAAAATCGGTAAATTGATGCTGCAAGTAAGAGAGAATATGTTGAAACTGTGAAGCCCGTGATAGAAGTGGACTGTGTCTCAAGTAACTAAAATGGTCAATCTCATTTCAAGGATGTGATTTAGCATTGGTTCTCAACTTTTGCTTTCAGTAAAAGAATGCCCCTATGCCACTCCAGACTACGTAATAGCTTAATTAATTAAGAATCTCTGGGGTGGGGCACGATAATCAATATTTTTAATACTTTCCATTTAGTATGAATGTACACTCGCGTCTGAGAATTGTTAAGGCAGTGCTTCTCAAACTTGGGTATGCATCAGAATTTCATAGGGGGCTTATTAAAAAACAGAACTCTGGGCCCTATTCCTAGAGTCTCTAATTCAACAGGTCTTGGTTGGGCCCCAAGAATTTATACTTCTAACAAATTCCCAGTTAATACTCATCTTCATGCTATTCTTCCTAAAACCACAAGTTAGAAACCGCCATTTATATTTGATTTTATCTTGTATATGCTAATGATGTAATTATGTTTATATATGCATAACTAATTAAGATGGAAGCAATTATCCAGACAAATTTTATGCCTATCTCCACATTACAGCATTAAATATAAGCATTTTATGATTAACATAAGAATATTTCAAACATTTTCCCCTTTTATAGTCAGAAACAGTATAGCCATTTATTTTAAACCTTATGTGAACAATCTGTGAGTTGTTCTCTCTTCCAAGTATCTCATCATAATTGAGAAAATAATAATACATTTATTATTTTTTATAAAAGACTTTAATATGAATTGATAGCTTCTGATTTGTTCTGTGTTTAATATCAAAAAGTATCTGAAGTTTGTTAAAAGATTGGAAAGCAACTTAATGAATATAAATAATTGAGTAAAGACAGTCTCTTCAATGAATGGTGTTAGGAAAATTGGACAGATACATGCACAAAAAAGAAAAATAAACTAGACCACATTCTTACACCATATACAAGAATAGACTCAAAATGGATTAAAGACAAATGTAAGACCCAAAAATATAAAACTTCTCAAAGAAAATATAGACAATAAACTCTCTGATACTGCTACAAATAATTTATTTTCAGATATATCTCCTCAGGCAAGGGAAACAAAAGAAAAAATAAACAAATGGTACTATATAGAACTCAAAAAAATTTGCACAACAAAAGAAAGAAAATGAAAAGACAACCTATTGAATGGTAGATGTTCACTTCTGATACATCTGATAGGGGTTAATATCCAAACTATATAAAGAACTCATACAAGTCAACAACAACAAAAAAGGAATCCAATTAAAAATAAGCAGAAGACCTAAATATATATTTCTCCAAAGAAGAAATACAGATGGTCAATAGACATGAAAAGATGCTCGAAGTCACTAATTATCAAAGAAATGCAAATTAAAACCAGAATGAGATATCACCTCACACCTGTCAGAATGGCTATCATCAATAAGTCAATGAACAAGTATTGGCGAGGTTGTGGAGAAGAGGAAACCCTAATACACTGTTGATGGGATTGCAAATTGGTACAGCCACTATGGAAAACTGTCTGGTTGTTCCTTTAAAAATTAAAAATGGATCTACCATTTGATTCAGCAATTCAATTTCTGTGTACTTATCCAAAGAAAATCAAAGCAATAATTCATAAAGATCTATGCACCCCTATGTTCATATCAGTGCTATTCACAATAGCTGAGACATGGAAGCAATCTAAATGCCCATCAACAGGCAATTGTATAAAGAAGTTATGGTTAATATATACAATGGAATATTAACCATAAAAAAAAATCCTCCCATTTGCAACCACATGGTTGGACCTAGAGTTTATTATGCTGAGCAAAATAAGTCAGACAGAGAAAGATTTAACTAAGATGTGGAATCTAAGGAACAAAAAGAACAAAATAATTGAAAGACTCACAAATGTGGAGGACAATCTGGATAACGGCCAGAGGGGTGGGGGGGTTGAGGGGCTGGGAAAAGGAGTGAAAGGTTAAAGTAGTATAAATTGGTAGTTTATAGATGGTCATGGGGATGAAGAGCATGACATAGAGAATGCAGTCAGCAGTAATGTAATGCTAGGTGTACAGCCAGAGGGAAAATAGAGTATTCGGGGGGATCGTTTCATAAACTGTATAAATGTCTAACCAATATACCTTCTATTTGAAACAAACAAACAAACAAACAAACAAATAAATAAATAAATAAAAGGCAAAAAAAATAAAAGATTCTAAGCTTCTGTTAAGGCAATCTTAGAAGGCAGCCTTAATATGTAGCTGACATGTTGAGTTTCCACTCAGTAAAAATATCTAAGCTTTTCTTATAGACTAGATCATTTCATTTGGATACTTCCAATGTTTGTATCTCAAAATTCTTTTAAGTTTTATTTTGGTGGTCTTTTGATTCTCCTTTATCCACATGCTTCAGGATATGCAAACCTAGGTGGTCCTATTCACTCTATACTGTCTCTTTGACCTCCAACTTCCTATAACTCTTAACCTGCCACAATTTTACAATAACAATACTAATAGTGTCTCTCAGTTTTGTGTAATTCAGACTTGATAAACATAACTGTTAAGGTTGTAACCAAATCATGATAACAAAAGCAGGAACCTTTTGGTGAACTATTAAAAACATCCTCTGAGTAAAACTGATTCAATAATTAGAACTGTAGATATAGTCTTGAACGAATTACTCATCTACCTAAATTTACTATCACCTTGCATACATGATATTTTCATTTATCACAAGGTTCTCAAAATGTTGCTAAAATACAGGAGTGCTCTTTCCTTGCATTTTCATGATATATACTTATCTCAACATTGTATCAGCAAAAATAATGAATTTGGTATCACTTGTTTTTATTTTATTCATGAGCAAATAGTCTATTTATAAATGCTGACAAAATGTTTAACAAGTTCATCATAGAATTTTTGTCAGAGATACCTAAACTTCACCTCTCTACAATTTCCATATTTTAATTCGTTTTTGAGATTTGGACAGTATTGCTTACTTTTTTTCCACTTCTCATTTATCTTTCTCATCTTCCACTTATTCCAAAATTTTTGTCAATATTCTGAGATTAAAAAAAAATGTTTGTTGTTTTATTACTTATTTGACAAATTGTCCCACTATGAAGATAAATTTATTTTTAGCAATTAGGCGCTCTATTTTTCTTTTTGCTTTGATTTAGAGCCTTAATTTCCTCTCAAACCAGTTTGTTCTTCACTCTCTCCAGTCTAACAATAATTATACTTTTATTAAAATTATGTAAAACAAAGAAATTGAAAAGCTTTTTTTTTTTTTCATTTGCCGCTGTCCTGAAGATTTATGCTTTGTATTCCATGTGGTCTTGTTTTGTTCTATCTTGTTTCATATTTTTATACTTATACAATCTTACTATTTTTGTTTAAAAAGCGTATGTAGGTTACTGTTAAGTTGTCTTCACATTATTCTTATGTGAGATGCTTTTGCATTTGTCTTTAGTTGCAATTCCCTCTTCTGTATATACTTAACTAATTAGGCTCTGTCTGCAGAAAAGTGGGACGATAAGCCAATCTTGGCAAAGTATTTTGAAAGCCATAGGCAGAAATTATTTAAAATGGCTTTTAGTTCCTTTGCCTAACTAAGCTTTTCCCCTAACTTCTTGCTTGAGGATAGGAATCACCTGAGATACTTATTACTGAAATAGATTCCCAGGCTTCTACGTCCCTTCCCCAAAGAGATTTCCTTTCAGTATGTCTTAGAGTCCAGGGATCTGTATTTGGGGAAAGCACCTCGTGTGAGTCTTATCTTAAAACAAGATCAAAGAATTTTAACTCTGATTTCAACATTCCCTACAAATTAGCATTTGTTAGGACCGCTTCAAAAAATTACCTCGAACATTATGGCTTAAATCAACGGAAATTTTACACTCACATATCTAGAGGCAAAAAGTCCGAAATCAAGGTGTCAGCAAGGCTTTCTCTGAAAGCTTTCAGGGAGAATCCTTGCTTACCTCATTTAGCTAATGTTTGCTTTGGGCACTCCTTGCGTGTGACATCATAACTCCAAACTCTTATCTCCATTTTTACATAACTTTCTTCCCTGTGTCTGTCAAATCCCGGTCTATTTTATAAGAACCAGTTGTGGAGTTTAGGGCCCATCCTTAATCCAGTATGATCTCATCGCGAGATCCTTAACTACATCTGCAAAGACCCTATGTCTATATAAGGTCATGTTCACAGGTATCAGGGTTTAGGATTGGATTTATCCTTTGGATATATACAATTCAACAGATTTTACCTGTGGAAATTGATTACGCTTTATACCATCAATTGGATTACAATAGAACTCAGGTATACGGTTTTAAAAGCTGTCCAGATGATCCTAATACTCATTCAGGTTTGTAAAATACTTTCCTAATGCCAATTAGTCTCTGCCTCCTAGTTAACTCCTTACTCATCTCACTATTACATACATTCCTGCAGCACTCAGATTCTTTTGCTTTTCTATCATATCTAGTGTTCTGAACTACAAGAAGAATTTGCCACTGAGGAGTAATAATTCTAACTGCCTCTATAATGCTAATAGCAATGTAGCACTTTAAATTTCTGTCAAGAGTAGACATGAATTCTTCAGGGACTTTAGCAGCATTGGTTTCTTGGTTGATTTTATATACATATATGTATATATAAAAATATGAACATGCATACATATATACCTATATTATGTATGTTATATATACATATTTATATATGTAAATCAGGGTCAGATGAGCTAATATATATAAAATCTAGATATACGGGAGATGATTTAAGAAAAATATCAGAATTGTGAATGGATATGTATATCAACCACAGAGATAGGAACAGGGAATCCTATAGCATACTGTTTGTACTAAAAGTCAACAGGTATAAGCAATTTGGTAAAAAATATTCTTTATTAATGATGTGCTAATTTTTAAAATGTAAAAATCAAACCGAAAAAAGTATCCCTGGAAACCTGATTACTTTTTATAGCACTGAAGAGTCTATTCCTTAGGCCTACATGGTGCTACAATTACTAATCCCAAAGTATGAATCAGAATAAGAAAAATATAATAAAATGTCATATAACATATAGTTTTTAAAATTTCTGTAATTTTTAAAGGTTGTTATTTCAAAGTAAATTCGGTTTTATTCTTTTTCTCTTGGAATATGTAGTATTATATATACACACAAGAAAAAAAAATTCCCTGATATATAGTCTTAAAATAAATTTACTTGAGCAAAATTAATTTGCTTGAGATACTCACTTCTCATTCTCCTATATTTGCAGTTTTGATATAAACTACTCATCGATTAATTTTTGTTGATTTTATCTGCCACATTTCATTGGGCATTTTAATTTACTAAAGTTATAACTTTCTCTAATCATTTCTTGGGATAAAGAACCTAGATTCATTGTTTAATTATTAATTTTAGAATTGAATTAAATGTAGATTTATTTTAGTACTGAAAGGCGATGTTCTCTAATTTACCTTTGTACTGTTTAACTTCTGAGGGTCCTCACTTTTTTCCGAGATCTATATTTCTGTGGAACTAAAGTGTCGCCTGTTCGATGATGACATTACAACCCAAGCATCTAGATTATAGATTCAGCTTTCTTTTACTACCCTTGCAGGCAAAATTTGACACATACGCACATGGCAGTTATAATTCACTAACTATTCTAATTTTCAAGACCTTTTTTATTTCTTTAAAAAATTTATATATTTTTTACATATTCACCTATGTATTAAAATGTTTAGTTGTTAGTTTTCAAGCATTTCTCATTTGTCTGCCATATCGTCAGAACTATTCAATTTTTTTTAACTCTTCTATTAGTCTCATTCTACATACACTCCCTAGATATTCTTTTTGACTTCCAAAGCTTTGTTATATCAATAGTAATTATTTCCAAATCTGTCTCTCATGCCTATTTACAGCTCCTAAATTTTACTACTTCTATCTTATACCGTGTTGCAGCCATTCTGAAATTTTTGCAGTTTCTCAAACACTTCATTAATGTCATCATTAATGCCTTCATTAATGTCATCTTTCTGGAATCTTCTAAAAATACTCCTCTCCCTTCCGTTTATCTGATTTAACTTGAATGTATCCTTCATACCAGCTTGTATATTAATTCCTCTGGGGCTCGATATCTCAGATAGATGCTTCTGTCATTAATTTCAATAGCACCTTATACTGCCTATATCATAGCATTTATCAGAAATTTGTTAACATCAATTTATATTAAAAATGCTTTTCTACTATATTGTAATTACTCTGAGAAAAAGTTCTGAACATTGTATTCCTGGCGTCTAGCACTTCTCTATTCATTCATTTATTTGGGTGATCTCTGAGACCTAGAACTCTATGTGGTTTAAAGTTCTCAATAAAATATTTTGAATGAATAAAACTTTTAAAGTAATTTTTCACTGTATTTTACAGAATAAAAATCTGGGCTTAGAGATGTTAAGCAATTACCCAAAGTCATATATTAATTAGTAATAAAGTCAGTGTTTGAACTCAGGTTTGCCTGCCTACAATGCCTATGTTCTTTATACATGACATTATATATGATATGTAAAATGAGGCTTTATGTAACAGCAGTGGAAGAGCAGAAGAATGAACACAATTTGTGGTACACTGTCCTCTTATTATTATATTAACTCTATTAGATCTTTCGAAGTCTGTTCTATATAAGTACCAATACCAGAAGCCGCAACTAGTGTATCTAGAAATATTATATATTTTCTCAAAAGATATATTCTTAAAATATGTACGATTTTAAAATATACTATTTTTCATAACTATAATTATATACATTAGAATAATAAAAATCAGAATTGGTTTTAAATGAAAGATAGAAGCCACAGAAATAATTAATTTTTAGCTTTTCTCAAATTTTTCTATACTATAATTTTGTATAGTATAGGTAAAATGTTCTCTTTATAAATGCTGACAAAATGACAAGCATATTAGTATGATCAGCATGGCATTATGAAAAAAAAAGTATTCTTGAATCAGTCAGGCTAGTATTCAGATTTTACTCTGACATATTGTTTATGCAGTTTTTCCTTAGGCAAGTTATGCTGTTTTCTTCTGCAAATTGGGGTTAGCAATAACAATTGCAGGGCTGTAGTGAAGAATACAGGTGATGAATGTATGTGGCTAGCTTTGTACCTCATAATAAATAATCTCATGTAATGTATTGTAGTCCCTTTCAGGTTTAGATAACACTTCCCTAACCCTGGACCCCTATAATATTCTTACTTTGTCTTTTATTTTAACTTGAGTCTTCTGTACATTTACCGCATACTTAATCATGAAGGTCAATTTTACATATATAGGATGTGGACTAACGCTTTCAAACAAATCTATGACAACTGAATTTTGAGACTTCAATAATAAGTTACTTAGAAATATTCATTTGAGGGCCAAGGAGGAGAAATAATTAGGAAGGAAAATCCCTAGGTTGGAGGCAGGAAAGAAACATACACTGGGTCCGAAAACTACCTCACTGGGAAACATTTCTCTAAGCTTCGTAAACTGGATAAATATAAAATCTATACTAACCATGATTGCCCTTGGGAGGGATAGAAAATTGCTGTAATTTACATAATGGCATAAATATATAACCTGGTAATAAATTTTAAGTGAAATATGCAATAGATAAATTGAGCCTACTACCTCCAACAATTGAAGATTTTTTAATAGTCCATTAATCAATATTAAATATTCTATGAAGTTGAAGTAACTACAGAAATGAAATATAGTTTTCTTTTCTTGCTGTAATTGTAACATGATAAAATGTAAGCTACCTTGGTTCATAAATTTTCTCCTTTTCAGACTTAATCAGATAATCTTTCCAAGTGTCCTGTAATTCGTGTCCCAGGAAAGATCCAAAGTTAAAGCATATTTATGTAAATCAAGAAAAAAAATAGATTAAACGTAATGTTTAAGTGTTTGCCAAATATTGCATAAGAATTCATAATGGTATTTTATCAGAACAAATAACCAGAAACAAATTGAAATATTTAAGTAGTATTTTCAATTTTTAAATCAACACTAATATGGAAGGGCAAGGAAAATTTTAAATTTATTTTAAGAACTTAGAGGAAAAATATATTGTCACTAGACCTCATTTCTCCATCACCATCAGATACTAGTGATTGGATACTAAGAAGTTATGGATACAGAATTTTCTAACATTAGTGAAAAATGCGACAGTCCATAGCATATTTAAAGTTTTTGATGGAACTCTTTCTGAAATGTATCACATATCTGACCACATTATTTTAAATTTATTTTTAATTATTATTTTATATTAGTTTCAGGTATACAGCACAATGGTTAGCCATTTATGTAATTTATGAAGTGACCTTCTGATTAATCTAGCACCCATCTGGCAGTACACACAACCATTACAATAATATTGACTATATTCCCTATGTTATACTTTAAATCCCCATGACTGTTTTATAACTACTAATCGTACTTCTTCATCCCACCACCTTTTTCTATAATAATGACTACATTATGAAGCAGAGAAAAGCCAAAAATAATTTTAACATTTCTTTATTTACAAGTTATTTTATTTATCTGGAATTCAGTTTGTGTGTTTTATTGGAATTCTATGACAATCTCAAGAGTTATTCAAGTGGTAAACTCAATTTTTTGCTACATTAAATGCTTTCAAGGTGTTATGCATGTCTAGATAATGTTTCTTCTGACTTCTTGATCTTTAGGACTTAAAAGACCTGAGAGATCATGTTCCAAACCAACAATCTATGGCCAGAGAAACTGTGTGATTTACCCAAGGTCACTCTGATGTGATAACAAAACAGAGATGGAGCATTAATCACTTCACAACCTTCCATGTGCACCTTTAATAAATGCCTTTGTTCTTTTTAGTGATTTGACTTATGCTTTCTTATAGTTCCCAATTTTTCTTTTATTTTATATAATTTGCCTTTATTTACGAACACATATTCATTATATGTATATCTTTATCTCGTTGTCGCTGTAGGCATAAGGTGTATGACTCATTTTCTTAGAGATTGAAGATACACTGTATTTTATATTATTTTATTTCTTTTATAAATTTTTACCTTTGGGAGCTAATTTCCAGATTTTCAGGGAGGGGGCCTTGGTTTTTAGATTTGTAATCTAAGAGAAAAAATCTTAAAGGTCATATGAAAAATTTTCCAACTAGTAAAATATCCACCAAATCTCCAAAGTTTCCAAACGCTTGGAAATAGCTTTCCTATTAGATTTATTTTTTTTCTAGTAAAACTTGCAATATTGGTTAACATGCTCCTAAATTTACAAAAGAGTGATTTGCAAATGTAAATTAACCAGTTACAGATGCAAAAAGATGTTAAGATTATTTTTTTTAAAAAATAGATCTCATTATATCTTAAAGTCTGCATTCAGTTGTTTACTCATTTAAACCATAAATTGTGCCGATACTTTGTTTAAAGTCCCTCATTCATGTCTACTGTACAAGTTTTAAACATTAAACACATTTATCTAAGGAATAAAATATTTTTAACAACATTCATGTTGATTCTTGAAACATAAACATGAGTTTTTATTTTCTTATTGGATAACAAAAGAAAATTCTCTTATAAGTGTTGATTAAATTATGATGGGCATTTTCACTTTTATTTTCAGTACATATATGTCAGCATATTTTGGGGGTTGTACACATAGCTTCTGATCTAGTCTTATATTTCCACATGTCAGCGATTATCACATTTTTACTTCTTTCTTTGAAGCATACTTAGGCTTTAATCTAATTTTTTGGTGTTCAAAGGTTAAATTTATTCTAAAATTTATATCTCAAAACATGGCTTTGGTAATCATGAAATTTAATCTTTATAATTGTATGATAGCAGCTAACGTGATGTTATTGAGTTGTTTTTCTTTTAACATTCAACTTGTGATATTGGACATCTTTCCAAGGCAAAGTGTGATCTAGCTTTTGTACTTTAACTCTCTGTATTCAGAAATGGACATTCTTTTCTGAAGCAGACATATGTGATTTTGCAGCACTAGAGCACAGAGCCTCATCCAGCTATTATTCTCTGAGAAGAGGTTCAGCTCCTTGGTTCGGAGAGCCAACATTACTTGCAGTATCATGAATTCAAACAGTTCTCCATCAAGCGCTTCTCTTGGCTTTCAGTCATTAGAAATTACTCATTTAAAAGATATTAAAAGTATGTGTATTGTATGTCCTCAAGAAGTTACCATCACTATGTGTGTTTAATGTTTCCTCTGTGTCTTTTGTGGAGGACAGGGGTGAAGTTCTCATCACATTAGTAAATGAAATACAAATTAAGTCAAGCACAGTCAATAATATCTTTCCTATTGGATTTTTTTATATCTTCCACAGAATTCCCAACTTGTGAGCCACTAACTCAATTTATATGCAAAAGCGGAAGGTGCATTAGCAGCAAATGGCACTGTGACTCTGGCAAGTACCAAATGTTCACTGTACTACACTGATTTAATTAGAGGCCTGTTCTCTGTGCTGCTTCACCTCTTTCAGAGGTAGTTTATAAGAGAAGCTTGCAGAGCCAAACAAAATGGCTAGAACAAGTGGTGAGAGGGCAGCTGGCACATCAATAGGGATTAGCATTAAGGATAATGGAGCTCAATACCTCTCCCATGGGACTATGATAGAGATTCTTTTTCAGATATTAGGCTGGACATAGTCTAAGTCTACAAACGTGAGATAAAAAGGGGACATTGAGGAAATGACCTGGACAATTCTAGCTCCTCTAAATATTTATGAAAAATGTTCTAAAACCCAAGGTGGGGTAGTTTATAAATTATTATGGAATTATCCAGATGGCCTCAATTTTTTCACCTTGCTTTTTATGTTTGTGATTTTTTCCTTATACTCTGATGTATCGTTACGCTAAATTATGCCAAATACAGATAAATGAATTATATATAAATCAATGCATTCTCAGCTTCCCTGATCAGTTTTCATTACCTTGCTATTGATGCTTCTTTTCAGATGACGACTGTGGAGACGGGAGCGATGAGGTTGGTTGTGTTCACTCCTGCTTTGATAATCAATTCCGATGTTCCAGTGGCAGATGTATCCCAGGCCATTGGGCCTGTGATGGTGACAACGACTGTGGAGACTTCAGTGATGAAACCCAAGTCAATTGTACCAAAGAAGGTCAGTAATTTTGTGAATCTATAAAACATCATTTTAAATTGATATATAATAAATGGATTATTTCAGGGTGAATATTATATAAAAATAAATCGTCCATCAGAAACTGTGTAGTATAATTTGTTATGTCTTTACTTTCATTTTTTTCCTTTCCTTTCTCTGGCTTCTCACCTTAATGCCTTCTTATACCTTGCTTAATGCCTTTTGCTCTTGTCTTTGCTTTCTACTTTCATTAATTGCTTTACTTCTATTAGATACTTTACTTACTACTCTTTAGACTCCTTCCAACTTCTAAATGGCCAAATAAGAAGCTTAATTTTTCTTTTATTTTCACACCCGAATAAGAAGCTTAATTTTCCTTTTATTTCACACCAAATTTGTTTTCTCAATGTTTGAAATGATTCCCTATTAAATGGTAACATATTCCAACTGGCAGACATTTTTGAATGCAAGCTAAGAGAGAAAAAATATCATGATTATGGCTTTCAGCATATCCATGGGCAGCACGATCCTGTGATTTGTATGAGATACTTTACAAAATGTGATCAACCACAGGGCATATTAATAAATTAGAAATTATCACAGAAAAAGATAGTACCGTGTTAAGCATTTTTACATTAGTAACATTTTTAAGTAGAATGTTATTTATTCTTTCATTTATTCCACAAATATTTATTGAGGGCTTCTCATATGACAGGTGTTGTGTATGTACCAAAAGGATAGTAAAAGGACGAAAAAAGAGAAGGGATTAAAAAGTACAAATTAGTAGTTACAAACTAGTCATGGGGATGTTCAGAAAAAGAAGAAGGGATTAAAAAGTACAAAATAGTAGTTACAAACTAGTCATGGGGATGTAAAGTACAGCATAGGGAATATAGTCAATAACATTGTAATAACTATGTCTGATGTCAGATGGGTACTAGGCTTTATTGAGGGCACTTTGTAAATTATATATATATATGTATAACCATAATGCTGTACATCTGAAACTAATAAATATTTGATGCCAACTGTAATTCAAAAAATTAAAATTGGGTATGCACCAATAAACAAAAATTGATTAAAAAATCTAGTATACAAACAAGGAAATGATTTATTTGATGTAGTAGGGTAGGTGGAACCGTATACTGGGCAATCATGAGGAAGGCATTATTTTCAAAGTGTTTTCCAGGGATATATATCTGTCTTCTGCAAATATGTGACAACCTATAAAATAAAAATTTCATAAAGTATTTTCTTTAACATGATTTTTTTGACATTCCTCTCTTGCTCTCTGTCTCTCTGTCTCTCTCTCTCTCTCTCTCTCTGTCTCCTCTCTTTATCTCTACCTGTTTTGTGTGTCCTTTTCTTTCTCAATTTAGTTAGTACACTAGGCTAGAACATTCTCCTATTATTAATCTGGCATAGGAAAAAAAAAAATATATATATATATAATCTTTTCCTTGTATTTTTGAAACATTTATCTGATTGTTGGCATTTCATTACTAAATTACACTTTGAATATAAACTAATTTTCTCCCACTTCACAGACGTCTTTTTAAGCTTCTCATGAGATGTACATCTGTGGCCTGCTAGCACTGCCCCATAATCTGCTGTGAAAGTTAAAGTGCCCCAAAGCTAATTTACTTTCATCTCAGAAATACGACCACATGTTTCTCTTCTATGTCTATTTATCTCTAAGTTAAAATACTCATTGCACATTAAGAAGTTTTGGAGAGAATGCTTTAGCCTCATGAGTATCCAAAGCAGGCGGCACACCCCCTTGTAGACTCTCTAGAGTTTTATGAATTTGAATTATTATAGATCAGTGGCTATTTAATGTTAATGGCCTTCATCTTTAGAACACTTCGACTTTACTAATAGATGACTGTAAAGTATATACTGTCAATGTGAACACCATGCATTTTTTTATATGATTACAGTAATAATACACTAAGGAAATGATCCAGATAATCTAAATGATTCTTGGACACATTTCAAGTGAAGGATGAGAAGAACTTTCTGAACTAATTTATATTTATTAGATTATAACTCGTACTAGGATATCCTAATCAAATACTATAGTTGGTAAATACAAGTTATATAATTGAAGAAAGTAAAATTTGGGGATGACTTTGGTGCAAGACGGTCCAGAGTATTTTGAAAGACATTTAAGTACTTCTATCCATCATTATTTTGATTATGTATTTTGACATTAGATTTATAAAATAATCACTATACAGAGTTATTAAGGCTGATTTAAAAAGTTATTTTGTACATGCGGAGTTTGTGAGATCATTTCCAACATAAAGTTTAATTTTGATGCTACCAGTCATGTCATTCAGTTCCAAAACATGCTGTAGTAGAAAGAGCAGAGCATTCTGGCTTGAATTTCAAGACTGGCTGTCAAAACTGTTCAGATCCACCATATCATTGCTCAGCACTTTACTTTACACTGGCTGAGTAAGCAGAGCATATGGTGTATTTTCTCTCACTCAAACTGTTTTTGGAAGGGTAGAAATACTCTCAAATTATGGTTTAATAGTAAAGGAGCAGAAGAAACTGGGAAATAGAACATTCCATATATAATCTCAATTTCATAAAATTTCTGAATTGAAGTTCAGTTCATATTCTCTCTGAAACCACTTTCAAAAAATAATTTTATAGTGATCATCACTTTTTCATCATCTATATAATTAATATACAAGAAAAGTACTAATGGATAGGTCCCTTCTAGATTAATGTATATTCATCTCTTTACTTCTTAATATTGTGCCACTATTTCCTCTCACTTCCATACTCCCTTACTAGGCGAAAAATACACAATATCTTTAGAAAGTACAATATTTTCATAGTCACCATTGCTGAACATGCACAACACACTTACACACTTACACACACACACACACACACACACACACACACACACACCCCATAGTGGAATAGAAAGACAATCCACAGCAAATTGTTTCATTTCTTGTTTCAATGCCTGCTTATCATAATTTAGCTCTGGTTTCTTTTTGTTTCTGAATCCTTTGATTAGTATGTATTTCTTTAGTGACCCTTTTGTAAAGCTACTTGGGTAAATAGTTTTTCCAAGTGGAAAAATAAGTAAGTCTTATTTGGTATGGCAGAAATTCCTCAAAAATTTGCTGTAATTAAACTTCCTTCAGAGCCCCGGGCTTGACCATTTATTAAAGTATTAAAAGGTTATGTGAAAAGATTAATTTACCTGTAGGAACATCAAGAATAAAGTTAAAACAAGAGTTTAGTCTTTTCTTATGATTCTTTAACGAAGGCCGAAATATCAAAAAAAAAAAAAAAAAAAGACTCTGGACATATATCACATCGATAAAATACAATTACATAAAACTAATCTTATCTCACTGTTGACAGTTTAATTCATTTGAATTATGTAAACTTTAATTCTTATACTGTTTTGGGGAATAGTCTCAACCATATTTCATCCAAGGAATAAGGCTTTTCTAAAGTGAACATATAAAAATTGTTTGGCATTTTTAGACAACTATTTGCCACCACCCCCTGGTCAATCTCCATTTCAGAAATTGTAAAAATGTATACTGAATAATTTCAGCGTAGACTTAATGGAGTAGGGCATAACCTTTCCCTAGGATAGATTTCACCTACATTTTGCAATTTATCCTAAACACAACTTAAATATCCCTCAAAAAATTGGATTTTTCTTTACTTCAAAAGGGCATCTGACCCTGATTTATGGTCATTGTTATTTAATGCCTTTTGCTTGGTTGTCTGAAAAGGAAAAGTTTACTGCCTACCAAGTTTACTGCATACCAAGTACATGAGCTGGGTGATGCTGAAACATATGTGATCTCTTATTTATATCACAAGTACAAATTAAATGCAATATAAAAAAAATAATTATGCATTGCCCTTCAATTTCGAATTATTATGAATAATTTTTAACAAGTTCCCAAATCCGTTAGGTAGTTAAATGTATAAAATTATTAATATGAATGCTCATATTCTTAGTTATATTTGCTGTTTAACTTTGCTTCTGCTTTGGAAACTTGCACTTTTGGTGTTTGTCCTCATCCACTCAACATTCATTAATTTATTTATTCACCTCGCTACTTGCTTGTTCTCAGATTTAAGAAAGAAACTAATAATTTTATCTTATCTTTGTAGTTTAATAGTTAAGTACAATATTTGATGCATATTGAACGCTCAGTAAAAAATTATTGAGTAAAGAGTCTATCTCTTAACCAAAAAATTGATTCTACTCATGTAATCTAGCCCTCATTTGTTTTGTTTTACTTATCTAGTAATTTTATTTTTCTGTTTCCTTGTTTTACCCACACATCCTAGAGTTTACTTTCACGATGATGTATAAGATTAGGTGCACTGCTCTAGTCATGTGCATTTCCTAAATACAATGTAATTGCTTTCTTTTATCAAATAACTATTTGCAATTTCAGATCAAGATTCAATAAAATAAAATAAACAGGTTGTCTCTCCTATCTTTTATTATTTTGGATATTGGTTTAAGTCTTTTCTGCCCAACAGATTACTAAATTCCAGAAATTTAGAAGAAGTTTAAACTTTTTAAATATATTATTTAACAGTAAGTGTCAGTGAGTAGGATCCATTAATGATAATATTGGGGGGGGAATGGGGAGTTGAGATATGTTGGAGACTCACTGTTTGCCAGGTACTTTATATTTGTTATTCTATTTAATTTTCACAATAAGGATTAGTGTTAAAAAACTTGCCTAGGATTACACAGTTGGAGTTTCAAACTAAGATTGTCTGCTTTTTATTTCTATATCTAGCTCTCTGCTTCCGTAGTTATGAAGTATAACTTAACTCTTTTTTTCCTTAACTTTCTTTGAATTAACATTTATATGATTCCTAATTACTAATTTGTTCTCAATTGCATATCAATTTTCCTTTAAAATGAGAAGAGAAAGATTTTTCTACTTATTACAAGTAATTAATATAATTCCCCAAAGGGCACTAGAAGGGACCTGGGCCATTACATTAAATAATCACAGTAAGTCTGTCTGTTTCTTTTCTTCTTTCCATTTTTATTTCCCTCCCACAATTCTCCTTGGTGAAGTGGATTCTGGAACTTTTTCATTGGAATAGCTGTGAACATATCCACACAGAAAATTCCTTCAGTCACTTAAATAATATATTTCCCCACCATAAAGATTTTACCTCATAGACTCAGAAAATTTAGAAAAAAAATGAAAGGTCACTTAGTTTAGTTATTTTATTGTACAGATGAGTAAAAGGTCTCAGCTAGATGAAAATATTCCTATGTAACAAAAATATTGTGCTGCTTCCTGGAAGGATCTGATAATGTTCTGTGTTAGAGATGTTGAAACTGAGACCATCGATCCAAAAAGACATCTTCAGGAGGGATCTTGAATTCAAATTATTATTCGAAGTTCTCTGTGAAAAATCCAGTAAAGTCTGACAGTTTTGTCACCCAAAAAGAGACAATATCCTACTTAGAGAGGTTGAATCCACTCGGAGAAGTGCAGGTATAAAACATGAGTAGTACTGAAGACTTAGGTTACACATTTAAACGTGGAGAGAATGAAAATTAAAATCATTAATTTGTTGACTTCCAGTCTATGTCATATCTTGTCTCAGCTGAACCATTATGTTTTTAGCAGCACAGTTTAACCCCAACCACATAGGAAACAAGATAACAATAGTCTACATTGTCAGACTCACTCATCTGTTTTGTTTTTCTTTTGTAAAAATATTCTGAAGATACTTTCAATTCATATTTGCTAAAGCACATGATAAAAAATGTTATTATTTCTAAGTCACTCAACTTTATTGAGAATAAACTATTGGCTTTGAATTTGAGGAAATTAGCAAATTATCTTACAGATTCAGCAAAATAATATAATCCTCTGGCCCAGTTTTTCAAACTATTCTCTTTTAATAAAAATATAGATTGTTTTCTAATAAAACATAATTTAAAGCACATTTAAACTCCATCTAGTTTTAGAGTATAATATCTGTTTTCAATGAGATACAAATCGTCTGGCTTAAATTGATTCTCTCACTTACTGATTTATTTTCCTCAGGAAATGTTAATACTTAGATATCAAAACAATGCTAATTACTGATGGAATTTATGTACAGGAAACCTCTTTTTGTTTTCCAGGACAAAATAGCTTCTTAAAGATCATTTCAACCTTAATAGTGCAAATAGCTTTTATATTCCGAGCAAAGAAAACTAAAGGTTTGAATCAATTAATAACAAAGCCATTTTTGAGAACCTATGTTTCCGGCAAGGTGATTATTGGGAAAATTAAAAGGAATCAGATAAATATAATTACAATATTTTAAAATAAAATATTAGAAAATAGCTCATAATAGGAAAAAAAAGGTCAGTTCTCATCTTTACTATACAGAAAATTAGTAATAGGTCCACACTTAGTCTTAGATAAATGTAGCTTTTCTATTGACAATAATTATGTACTTTGAGCCTAAACAGATAACATCTCTTATTTTTTTAAAGATATACTTGATAACTAAAGCCAATAGGTAACAAATATACTAATTTTAATGAAGAACCTCCTCCTGTGTCCTGTTCTTTTAATAGACTGAAAAATAATGGCAGGAATGAATTAATTTTTATAGACTTTAAAATCTGCCTCTTTATTCTCAAGTTATGGTTAATGATCAGTGAAATAGGAGGCCTGCAGGAATTCAGCAGAAAATAAACAAATAAACAAACAGACAGAAAAGGACAAAAGGCATGGATAATCTACAAAGTTATAAAATTACTTATCAACAATTGAAAAAGCTACCATGGTTTTGTGAGAGTGAAGAAATAAGCAATAAGATAAAACTTTGCATTTTTCCTGCAGAACTAGTAGCTTCTTTCAAAGCCTATATGAATTATTAGCTTTTGTTTCCTTATTAATGCAAAGCATCACCCAAATTTTGACTTAGATATTATATTCCTGCAATGGAATGACTGGATTCATTCACCTTTTGTTAAGTAATTCATTTCAGTTTTCAGTTGAAATTTGTGTACCATGGGCTTCCTAAAAAAAAAAAAAAAGGAATAATCATTATCTGCATCCAAAATTTTTTCATGAATCACATTGGTGGAAATGTTAAACTTCCACGACTTTCCTAGCATGAAATATTCACTAGTTTCAGAAACTTTCAATACAGCATGTTATTATTGTTGATATATATATGCTTGCATGGGATGTTCTGTGAACTATAAACACAATTTAGTACACTTTAGAGCAGGATTTGGAAAATCTTTTCTGTAATGGGTCAGATAGTAAATATATCAGGTTTTACCTGTTACTACTACACAACTCCACGATTTTAGCACACACAACATACACTATATGTACACAACATACACTATATGTCTACAAATGATTATGACTATGGTCCAAAAAAAATTTATTTTCAAAAACAGTAGTGGACCAGAATTGGTATGCAGGTCATAGGTTGCTGGCCTCTTATTTTAAAAACGAAGACACATATTGAAGGAGCTATAACCCCAAATAATGCTAGATGCCCTTGTCTCATAGAACATCAAACTTATTGTGATACAAAGTTGAAAAATAATGGAGAGAAGAAAAGTCCAATGATAGAAGAAATAAACCATTCATAATTTTTAAATAATGTTCTCTGGCCCTCCCTCAAATATATACCTTGTATGTATATGCTTATACATACTCTTTCTGTATAATAATGCCCTATATTATTTTAAAATATCAAATTAAATGATGTCATCTTGTCTTAGCTTTTTTCAGTAAAGAAATAAGCAATAAGATAAAACTTTGCATTTTTCCTGTAGAACTAGTTAGCTTCTTTCAAAGCCTATATGAATTCAGTAAATATTTGAGGCCTACTGTGAGCTAAGCATATTGCTAAGCCAAGAAATAAATTTCAAATGTGGAATAGCCACATTGCAGTCTGTTTTACTTAATATTTTATATCTAACATATCTGTTAAGGTGATTGCTGAATCAATTTGAACACTGAAAAGAAAATAGACTTCTCAATTTTAACCAATTTAATAAATTAATACATTCTGTTCACTTGTATTTAGATAATATAGAAGTTCATCATTCCCATGATACATTAAATTCTAAATGAAATGTTCATGGTGACATCAAAACTTATTTTTTTTAATAAACTACAAACAATGTTTTGTTGGTTTTATATTTTTCACTTCAATACTTTAACTTATTGGGGATATTTAGCATGATGAGGTGAAACTTCTGTTTCAGTATATAATTCGAGTGTCTATATATCTATGCGTTTTTAACTCTAAAAACGTTTATGTGTTAATACAATTGAATTTGTGCTTAGGTATCCACATAGTCTTTTCCATTTCCTCCTACTAAATTTTTTTTAACTGACGCAGATAATAAACATTAAAGATTTTGAAACCTTGTATTTTTTTATTATGAAATTTGCCATTAAATTCCATGCACTAATAATTGGTTTTGAAAATCTCATCCAACTTCTTGTCAGGATGATCTCCAAGAGAAAAATTAATTTGCTGGAATAGGTAGTAAAATACTATATATATGTGTGTATATATACACACACATATTTATATTTATATATACACATACAAACATATACATATACATACATACATATATACATGTATATATATATACATGCCCTGGAATTGTGTTGCAGTGGGAGGGAAGGATGAGGCAATGATAACATGTGAGCAGTCATCAAGGTCCAAGGCAATGAGGACAAATTGATTTTAAGAGGGAAGCCCCAGGCTTAACTTCATTGTTAATTCGCAGCAGAGATTGCAGTGCCATTAGACAGATAGCGGCCCCTGGAAGAATCCAACCCACATTACATAGAGAAGAGGACGACTGTGTACCCCCACCAACCCCAGTACAGGCTCTATCTAGTCAGGCAGCTCAAAAATTAGGATGTAGGTTTTAGTAAGCACCACTCTTCTAAGAATTTCTAGAAAGCAGAAATAGACTAACCTCCTCCAGTAAATGTTAAGGGTCTCCTCAGACAGAAGCAGACCAGGTTATGTTCATATCCTGTTGATAAATAAAATTGTTGCTATGCTGCCAAGCTAAATCTCAGTAATTCCAAGCAGGAGCAGAATATCTAGGAATCTGCAACAAACAGCCACCATAGATTCAGGAATTATCAATACATAGTGAGCAATTCATTGAAAAGCTAAGGACTGAGCAAGGACTGAAAATTGGTGATTATAAGAAATACAAGAAGCTTAGAACATATACAATGCCCAGTGCTTTTTCACTTTTTAAAGCATTTCATGATAAATGACAAGTTCAACTCGATTAAAACGATAAAAAGACAAGTTTCTTTTCCCCCAGATCGGTCCCACAATTTAAATAATTCATTGTATTTGCAACACCATTATTAGCTATTTTCTCAGGAGGGCTTTAACATTTCTTATACAACAAAATGTGTTCTGAATATTTTTTAAAAAACAGTATAAATATAATTTTTGCAATCTTGACTTTCACTTTTTTTTTTTTAACTTTAAGAAGAAAAAAAAGTTCTTTCTGTCTCTGTGCAGTTGCTAGTCTTTTAACTGCAAATATTTAGTCACACTGAATTCATTTAAATATTTAGATAAATTCCACCATTGGTTGCCATATTGCCTCCAGGGCTCTCCATTTATTTATTTATTAGAGTCCCCAAATTGTACGGTTGGTTTAAATAGCTTCAGGGAAAAAATACAATAAAATTGCATTAGTTTAAAATATAACCAGCATCAGCAACATGAAAACATAACAGTAAAACAGCATGAGTATATACTTATAAACATAGTCATCATTTTAACACTCCGTTGGGACAAGCCATATTAAAAAGATAGACTGTGAGCCAAACCCTAAAGCTTAAGCAACTGGGGCTGTGAGGAACCACACAGGCCTGGAATTTAGGTTGGAATAGTCATTACGGGCTCCTCAGAGGAATGTAGCTCATCATCCATGGGATAATTAGCAACTGTTAAGGGAAGCTGATTTTATTTGGCAAGGTTAAGAGGAAATAAAACTCCATGATGCTTTTTTGTATTCTGGCAGAAGAGGACACGTTTAAACATCAACACACACCCAAACCTAACACACATTAAGAAATAGGTTTGGAGTATTTTTAATTTATTGTGAAGGTTTGGGATAAAAAACAGGAAGGTAATAAGGTAAGGGATATAAAAAAATGTACGGGTGTGTATGTGTGTGTGTGTAAAATAGTCTACCTGACATTAGTATATACTTTAAGTGTTCAAGCAAATGAAATAAATAAATGCATATATCTAACTCCTTATAAACACACACACACACACACACACACACACACACACACACACACACATGACCCTTTGTAAATGTAACCCCTTGTAACAAATAGATTTTGTTAGATTTTTTTCCTTTCTATTTATTGTCGAAATGCTTCCAAGGTGGTTTATATCAACTGCATATCTGAGCATGTTAGAATCTAGCTGAAGGCCTTTAAATTCTCAGTTGCCTTTAGGATTAAGTCCAAACCATTTAGCATAGTATACAAGGCCACTCAAGGTCTAGCCATTACCCACATTTTTAGTTCTCTCTTTCTCCCCTCTTGCTATTTACACTACAAAATATTTTATGAACACTGGTGTCTTTAGTCAGAATTTCTTTTGTTCCATTCCACTTTTCTTTCTGACTCAGTCTTGACTTAGAACTCTCTTATGATCTTCCATCACAAGAATTCCTCATTTGAAATCCCCATGTCCGAGTTGTTTTTTTTTTTTTTTTTATAGTCATGTTGTCATGGTGCTCTTTTCTACCAAAGAACTTATGACATTGCTTTGTAACTGCATACATTGCCTACTTCCCTGTATATCCACTATTTTATGAACTTTTCAAAGGCAAACACTAAACCATTTGTTTTTCACCTGGACTCCAGCAAAAACTATTTACCTGGTTGTCCTAATTCCGCTCAACCATCATATTATTTTTTTACGCAGCAGCCACGGAGGAATTTTTAATAATGTGGATTAAATTATATCATCATCACTCCTCTGTTTCAAAATTTCCAACAGAAAGATACCTATTTAACTTATCTTACCATGGATGTGATGAAGCCCTATAAGATCAAGCTCCTGCCTACTCTCGAATCTCATTTCACTCACACCTCCATTTGCCTTTTTCTCATTCTGTAAAAAAACAGACCTTTTCCTTCTTCAGAGTCTTCGTGTTTGTTATTCCCTCTGCCTACTATGTTCTTTACCTTAATTTTATGGCTGGCTTTTTTCCTTCATCTTGGTCTCATTTCAAATATTGCCTTTTCGGAGACTTCTCTAATTACCCTTGCTAAGATATCCCCTATACCCAAGTCACTCCTTATGATAGTCATCATGGATGTTCGCAAAATATTTCCATTTTTTCCCTTTTTTTGGTACACAATAAGATTGTACTTCCTAAAATTTGTGCTTGTGTGGAACCAACATAAAGGGGACTCACCCAGTGTGACTAGCATTGGCCAATGACTTGTGATCAGAAGTGATATATTTTTCTTTGTCTATAGCAGGGGTCCCCAAACCCTGAGCCATGGACCAGTATCGGTCTGTGGCCTGTTAGGAACCGGGTTGCACAGCAGGAGGTGAGCATGGGGCAAGCGAGCAAAGCTTCCTTTATATTTGCAGCTGCTCCCCAGGGCTAGCATCACTGCCTTGGCTCCACTTCAGATCATTAGGCACTATTAGAGTCTCATAGAGCACCGGTCCCCCGTGCCAAAAAGGTTAGGGACCGCTACTCTATAGTATTCCTCTGATCCATTTCTATAACTCTTACTACTTTCTGGACTAATCTAGTTTGTGTATAATTATGTGCTAAATGCCTCCATGCTCCTTTCTCCCTTGTGAATGTTCCATGAGAACAGTAAAGTTACTCTCTTATCCACTGTTTTATCACAGTACTTAGAAAAAGGCCTGGCACATTGCAATAAATAAATGTTTAAAGAACAGATGAAGGATTCATTAAGTCCAATATACTCATTTTAAAGATGATAAAACTAATTTAGTATCTCCCTGCCACTCACTAGTGTAATCATGGCTAACGTTATTCATTTCTTCCAATTTCTTAGATCTTTCTTCTCTCTGGTTGACAACCAATTGAAGAAACAAGCCCAGGGAGGGCAGACTACATCACTCAGCTTACGATTTATTATCTCTTCTCATAAAAGACCAAATTTTACCATTACCTTACAATAGAATGAAATAAATATTAAATTTTATTAGAAAAGAAATAAACAGTACTACATTAAATATAAAAAATGAATTTATAGATACTTTTGATTATTATTTGAACTAATTTTATTTTTCATTCTGGTTGTTTGTGGCACCCATTAATAGATAGTATACCAGCCCTAAAAGTTTTAGATATAGTCACCTCAAGAAGAAAAAAAAAAAAAAGAAAAAGAAAAGCCTCAGGGAAATATCACATTTATATTTAAATTTATAAGGTATATGTTTATTTAAATAAAAAAATAAGTAGATTCACTTATGAAGCATAAATAAACCCAATGACATTAAGCAAAACAAAACAAAACAAAACAAAACTCCACAAATAAAATTAAAAAAAAAAACTCAGGAAATAACATATTCTCTCCTTTCATAGAAGCTGCTTTTATTTGTATGACCACAACTTATTTTTCAGCTGTAAATAACACTGAACCTAAAAAAAACTAGAACTCTAGATAAACTTGCCGTGCTGCTGGATTAGGGGAAATAATTTCTCCCAAAGCAACAATTTGTCTTTTTCGCAAGTTTCATTTTGAATAAGCTTGATCTATCTAGATTTCTGAGTTTACATAATCTTCTTGAGAATTTTTCATTATGTTGCTGAGTTAATGGTTGAGAAACATGATTTAAAAGAACTAGATTTTTGAAACAAAATTCAAAATATGTATAAAAGAGTTAAATTACTCTTCTAATAATTAGTTAAACATGGACTTTCTTCCGTTATTGTTGACATTTTTGAGGCAACACAGTTCCTGAGGAAATAAAAGATGGGCAGAAGAATGGAAATATGGTGTTGAATTTGATATATACTATTTAATTTTATTTAAGCTAACAAAATTTTTCCCAAATTAGATTATTTTAAATGTACAATATGTTATTTATTTTCAAAATTTGCTTTGCATAGCACTATTCTGTTTATTTACCTGGCCCTCTGATCATTTCCAGAAATAATCTAAGTTGAAACCTGGAAAAACTAAAGGCGATAAAGAGAAAGGACATAAACAAAAGCAGGATATGGATTAGTAATGTAAATTAATCAGTGGATGAGACGTTCGTGTGAATGAATATATATCATGAAAAATGACTCATATATTTGGTTCTAAATTCTAAGAAGAAAGAAACAATGAGTTTGAGGATTATTCACAAGTATCTATTAAGAACTCATAAAGAAGTCAAATTCATTTACAGGAAAGAGTAAAATTAGTATTTATAATGAAGCAAGAATTAAATAAAAAATTTCTTAACAGCTTCCCAGAAGTAGATTCAAAAACAAAAGAAAATGTAGTTAGCAGTTGCCTACTGCCCAACTTCATCAAGAGAAAAAAACAAAATGTACTAAGGGAAAAAAAACAACAGAAGTGAGTATCTTTTTTCTCTTCATTATAATGGGGAGCTGTTACCAATTTATTCTAGCTCCATGTAAAGTAGGTAGCTGCTTCTATTTTTCAATGATGATAGGCCAAGAATCTTCTTACTTTTCAAAGTGATGGAGACTCTAAATTAAAGAAAATTCAGATTTTTAAAAGGTTAATAGTGTATTTGCCAAATTAAACATACTAAGAGACAGTCAATATATGAACTACCAGTCTTCAACTCTTATTTAGAGAATGTAGAAAAATCAATAGGCTATACCTTTCATTATTAAGTATTTTGAATCACTGAGTTTCAATTACCTAAAGTACTTTTTTATATGTTATCGATTGAGCTCATACTACAAGTTATAATATTTAGCTGAGCTGAGATCTGTTTTGTTTCGTTTTCAAGGAAGAGTAAATAGTAGGAAAAGAACCAAAGGCCATTTTACTGCTGCATGGAAGTTGGCTTCTTCAGCATAAATTAGAGAGCTGAATGAGCCTTGGAACTCCAACTGATTTTTCTCCTTTCTCCTGAACACTAAAATCACATAGGATTTTCAAGTTATCTTTAAAAAGATATCAGGCCTGAAGACTTCACAATATCTTATTTATAAAGCCAGCCCCGTCATATGTTACTATTGTAGTGGTTAAGATGTAGTGCTAAATAGCGCATTCTGTGAATACTAAATTAAATATGGTGGAAAGTCGCTAAATGGCTTTCCATATATATCTTCTGAATGTGCAGAGATTATACCATCTTTATAGATTGTGTGTATGCACACATTTTGTTTAATCAAGAAGACTATATATACACAGTCACACTGATTTAGATGAATAGGAAAATAGAAACAGAAAGTCTCTGGTTTTGCAAGAGACTTCAAAGCCAACCTAAACTCAATGACTTCTCTGTAAATTGAGTGTGATTATTATGTTTTCTTAGCAGTGATTACTTTTGAAAATTAGCCCAATAGGTTTTCTGAAAATTGGAACTCCTGCTTTCTACCAACAGATTTACTTTTGCTTCTTGCCCCTACCCTTTGGTTATTTGTTAATTTATCATTACTGCTCTAGAAATTCCTTGGAAGTAGAGTTAAATCAATTGTGAGCATCTTTACAATATTGTATCACCTGACATATTATAATAAATGTCGTATAATAAATCAAAAAATCAGAAACAATTATTTAAGTATTAAAAAATAACAGCAACAACAAAATTTTATAGTTAAAATAATAATTTACAGATATACAATTTATTCCTCACAACAACCTTGCAGATTCTTTACTTTTCAGGTAAACAGATTTTAGAAGATTAAGTAGCTGCCTTGGTGATATAATTGTTATGATTAGCTTTGACCTTAAATGAATTTAATCTTAACTCATAACCACGCAATACCTATCAAACCAGCTCATTAAGTATTGAGTAGCTCACATTAACCTGTTTCGAATTTATCATAAGGACATAGAATAATTTCTGTTACATATATAATATAGATTAATTGCTGAATATAGCTATATAAAATAATAAATTTGTTACATTAAAACTTTGATGTGACAATGAGATACCATCTCACACCTGTTAGAATAGCTCTAATCAACAGAACAAGTAATAACAAATGTTGGAGAGGATGTGGAGAAAAAAGAACCCTTATACACTGCTGGTGGGACTGCAAATTGGTACAGCCACTATGGAAAACAGTATGGAGGTTCCTCAGAAAACTAAGACTTGATCTGCCATATGATCCAGCTATCTCTCTACTGGATATTTACCCCCAAAGACTTGGAAACCCATATCCAGAAAGATATTTGCACACTGATATTCATAGCAGCACTGTTCACAGTGGCCAGGACATGGATGTGACTGAAGTGTCCTGTGATAAAGAAGCAATGGTACATATATACAATGAAATATTACTCAGCCATAAGAAGAGATGAAATACTACCATTTGCAACAACATAAATGGACCTCAAGATAATCATGCTAAGCAAAATAAGCTAGATAGAAAAAGTTGAAAATCACATGATATCACTTATATGTGGGATATAAACCTAAAAGCAACAAATGAACAAGACAAACAATTGGAGACTCAGGGACATGGACAATGGACTAGTGGTTACCAGAGGGTAGGGTGTAGGGGTGGAGGAAAGAGGTAGACAGGGTAAAAAGGGTCAAATATAGGGGAGCTGGGGAGAATGAAGTCGGTAAAGGGGATCAAATATATGGTAGCTGAAGGAAATTGGAGTCTGGGTGGTAATCACACAATAGAATATATAGATGTCAAATTATAATGTACTCCTAAAAATTATATAATTGTATTAACCAATGTTACCCTAATAAACTTAAAAAAAATTAAAAACTTTGGTGTAAAAAAAATACATACTAAAGTATTTCAAAACAGTATTTGGAGATGTTGGTTACTATAATTCATAATATTATATATTATTAAAATTTAATATACTGCCGATTACTGTCCAATTATTAAATTGTTGCATTGTGAAATATCTAGATCCTCCAATTTTTTATTTCTTATTCTTGAATATGCTTATCTGAGTATTTTAGCCTATATTTTTAGTTATCAGATTTTGAAGAATAGAGTTATCAGTACTGTATAAATTATTAATTGATAAATTGAATCCGAATGTATAATACTTCATTTAAATCTTAGTGTGTGTATCTGCTGATTCTAGATTTGAAATCTTACTTCTAAAAAATTTGTTTATTATAGCTATTCTTGTTTGTTTTTCAAAAATTTGGATGCTCTTCAAAGATTTTGTTAGTCGAAAAGTACTTATTATTTGCTTAGTTAGCTTGTAAGCATTTACAAGAGATTATCTAGATAAATGTCAAAAGATCATCCCAAATCAACATTTACAGTGAATGTGAAACCTCTTCCTGTGCCATAGAGAAAAGCCCGTCAAAGATCTCATTCTCAATAGACTAATTAAAATCACAACAGGATATTTATGCATTATCTTAATTGTTCTTTCCCTTTTCCTAATATATGTATTATTTTCAGAAAATCTGTGGGAGGCAAGAAACATCATTCTCTAATTATTAATGTTTCTAAAATAAATTTTAAAATACAAGAGAGTATTATAGCTATTAAAAAACTAAGGTAAAATTATACTCTCTCTGCTCTCATAATATCTAAAGAAAGAAAAAAATGAAAAAGTTATCAAGTAAAATCATAATTTTTCTCCTGTCTTTTCTCTGCCTCTCTCTCTCTCATTTCTATTTAAGAGGTTCGTTCTCCTGTTGGTTGTAATGTGAATGAATTTCAATGCCACCCTGATGGAAATTGCATTCCTGATCTATGGCGCTGTGATGGGGAAAAAGACTGTGAAGATGGTAGTGATGAAAAAGGCTGCAATGGTACCTTACGATTGTGTGATCACAAAACCAAGTTTTCCTGTAGGAGTACAGGTAAGCAGACATTGAATTCGGCTTTCACCTTGAGCTTCTTGGATGTAGAATTCTTTCAGTCTATCCTCAATCTATATCTCGCCTTTGTAAAAAAGTATTCTTGTGTTTATAATATATTTTCTCACATTTTATATGTAATACTAATAACTAACAATTATTAAGAACTGTTTATGGGCTTTTCAAAGTTCTAATATTGTTCTCTGTGTGAACTTATTTCATTATAATAATTCACAATCTGTAAACTGAGGCTAAAAGGATTTTTTAACTTGCTAAAATTAAAAAAATGTCAAAAGAACTTTTAACTTGTCAGTTCACAGAGCCAGCAATACAGGACTGAAATTCGAAACCAGGCAATCTAGATTCAGAGCCTAGAATTTCAGAATCTAGTAAGAGATTGTGCTAAATCCATGAAGAGCATTGCCCTTTCCATAAATATATCCTCACCATAGAATTTAATGCAGATGACTAAAATGGAAAGATAATTATGTACATTTATTTTCAACGAGTTTTCAAAATTTTATTGTACTGTTGCTAGATTCCATTAGAATGAAGGTGATGTCAAACCTTTGACTTATTTTGCAAGTTACTGTGACTTTTATTTATTTTTTATGAAGATATTCTATTATGACTTTTACATTTTATTTTTTTCTATGTACAGTAGGCATCACCTGACATGATAAACTAACCTATTTATTTCTCTCCTTTGACCAGATTATGAGTTGAAGATTAAAGAAAAATAGATTACAGTTAACTTTTGATATAATTAGTGAAAAGGTTAGCATGATCCAAATACCGCATAAAAATAATATCTCCAGGTTTCAGGATATATTCTTGAATCATCTCTGCATTTTTTTTTTAAATGTGAAATTGCTTTTGGACTGCTTAACTATGAACTTGTAATGATTGATTTTGTTCCCTATTAAGTATTTCAAGTAAAAGTAAAGCTGAAAAGTTATCACAGCTGTGATTAAGCAAACACTCCAAAAACCACATGGCCCATGGGCATGTAAAGGTATAGAAAAGAACAATGCTTCTTAAACACAGCTCCTGATTACAATTAAGCCCTGAAATAAGAAATAAAGAAATAAATATAAGCAACATGGGCATAGATAAATAAATATACCCGAGACCTATTTCTAGTGAGAGAGTTTTATTTGCAACATGAATATTTTTTCAACACTATTTTCACAATTATATGACTTCGATTGTTAAATGAAGAGTCTTAGTTTTGGGATTATTGCTTAAAAGAATGTGACTTTAAGTTTAGAAATCTTTTGGGAATATATTATATTAATCGAGAATTGATAGATGAATAACCTGTTCAGTGAATACAATATTTACTAACTACACAAGTTTTTATTTAATAGGTTAATTCTAATACAAAAGAGCCAATTATTTGACTCAGGTTAACATTATTCTAAACATATATAATGCATATTTTCCCCCATGTTGCTTCTGACATTTGCTAATGTTGAAATATATCAAACAGTCTAACAGGTATGATGAGTAAGGAACTGGCAAGATATAGTAAAACAAAATATAAATTAACATTGAAAATTCTGAGGTAAAATTAACTGAATATACTATCAAGAATTAGAAAAAATAGGGGTGAAAGATAAAACAAGGTGGAAATTTCTTTATAAAGATATTATAAATAATTTCATAAAGTTTTAAAAGCTATCTTAGTAAAAATGGTTTGAACTTTCTATGACAGAAAATATGTGGAGAAAATATATACATAATAAATAACAGAGTTAAAGTTAATAGAAAATTTCAAATGTTCTTAATTCATCTTACATGTGTGGATTGATATTTTGCAAATAATTCATGAAATAGCTTCCTCTGAATATGGCTGAACTTAAAAATATATCTAAAATATAATGAGGATGACTGACGTAGGAAGGAAAAAAAAACCTTTTTCTTTTACTTATCTTAGATTCGTTGGCTGGGTCCCTGGAAATTACTCTGACAAAAGACAGGTTAACAAGAAAAAAACAAATGAAAGTTTAACACATGCATCTAGCATATAAGTGGGAAAACTCAGCAATAAGTAATTCCAAAGTGTGGTTAGAACTTAGGCTTATATAGTATCTTAGCAAAGAAGAGTAAATTTGTAGAAAATGACAAGACAAAAGAAAAGAACTTTGAGTATCTAGGTTTGGCAAATTGTGGAAAGGTAAATACATGGAAAAATTTATGGAAGATAAGGGGCAGTTAAAGTTTGTGCATGTTTATCTCAGCACTGACTTTCCATCTTTATGGCTGTAAAATTTCTCTGGGAACAAAATTTAGGCAGTCCTCATTTCTCAGAAGTTAAGAATTCAGTCAGATAAGGGAAACTTCAGGAAGCCTTCTTTCCATGCCTTTTAAATCTGATATGCCTTCAATTCAAAATAATTCTTATGCTAAAAGGAGTGTTTTAGGAGTAATATAGTTTGATCCCTTATACTACCTTTTTGGAGGATTAAATTGAGAGACATTTTTAGTGTGTGTTGACTTAGGATTTAGATTATCCATTTAATAATGATGTTAATAAAACACCAGATGTTTGGATCAAATAGTCATCGTGTAAACCAAAATTTAATGTAAAAAAAGCAAAACTGCAATAAAATTCATGTGGCATTTTAAAAAGGAAATATGATATAATATGATTGTTGTTTAAAACATTGTATTACATAACTGAAATGCACTAAAAAAGTAGAATTGAGGTATGCTTATAGAAAAAATCAAATAAAAATAAATGAGGGAAACATGAAAGGTAATAATTAACCATCATCTGATTCTAATTTAATCTGTGGTTTAAGTATAGTAAACCACAATATATTAAACTGTCTGAGGAGTCATAATTCAAAATTATGTATGCATATTTATGGGTGGCCTTTATGGACATTGAAAACATTAAAGTGAACCACAAATGTAAGCTTTAGATTAAAAATGTGTGCACATCGATAATCTTGATATTTTAAAATTACTTTAATTAAATTTATAGTTTAACAGCTAAAGGATCTTTAAACTACCTAAGATGTTGAATTCAAAGTTAATATTTATTTTCAAAGATTTCTGAATGCTAGCTTGAGCATTTAAAAGTTTTCAGGGTAATCAATTTTTATTTGGTGGTTAAAATGACTGTTCTTTTATCCATAAATTACCATTTTATTAGTGTTAAACAAAGTCATGTTAATAAGTTTCTTTACTACTATAAGGAACAAAATAAGAGCTTAATTAAGTTAAACTACAATACAATCATTATCATTTAAGAGCTTCTACTTTCAAAATACTTACCTATGACAAAGAACTACACTCTCCTATGTCTGTTCTCTCACATCCCAGACCAGTAAATTGCAGTTATGTTATAGTTGGTGAATCAGGGGAGGGAATTTTAAGTCCATCCCTCATGGAAAAGAAATGCCATTCTTCAGATTGGAAAATAAAAACAAACATTTGTTATTATACAACAAAGGAAATAAGCCCTCCTGCTGTTACTAGAAGTATACATTTTATCCAGCCTTCCCTCTTCTAGAAATTCATGTAAAGAACAGCAAAAGTATATAAAGTTATATGCACAAAGATTTTCAATACAGTATTTTTTGTTTTAATAACAAAAACCAATATATTACCCACCAATAAGGAAACTACTTAATAATTACAGTTCATCCACATAATGAATTACTTTGTCATTAAGAAGATATAAAAATTCATATTAAGATGGAATTTTAAATTCACACTTTGAAACCTCTCTCCACTGCTAAAAACACATAGAGATGATGATAAAATATAACAGAAAAATGAGAGAGAGATAGTCTTAATAAATAAAATATATCTCTGATTAACAGCTATACAACAGAATAACAAATGGTAAGCCGTGTTGAAGCTGGATGCTGGACTGATTTGGATATCTATACATAGAAGATAGAAAACACACAAAGTCATAGAGAAAATCAAAAACTCCTTTTCAAAGTGTAATTGAAAATCAAAATTCTAAAAGCATGAAGAAAACTATAATAAAAGCCATCAAAATCAACTTATATAATTTTATTAACCTATGTTAACCCAATAAATTAATTTAAACAAATTAAAAATTAATTTACTAAAAAGCAAACAAAAATAAACTGTCTTTTTAAAAAGTTTAAGTGTGTTTAGGATCCTAAAAGAGAAAAAAAATCCCTGAATTGAACAAGAATGTAGATAGATAGATGATAGATGATAGATAGATAGATAGATAGATAGATAGACAGACAGATAGACAGACAGACAGACGGATGGTAGATAGATAATGTGCATACATATACATAGATAGATAGATAGATAGATAGATAGATAGATAGATAGATGTCAATGATGAATGTAGATATATAAATATAGATGACAGGTAGAATAATTATAATGGAAAGTTGGAGAAAAAGAAATTAGATTTGAGAATTAAATATAACATGAAATTTTAAATAAACTCTAGGCTGGACACTAAGAATGTGATTTCAAAAATAATAATATATAGTTCACCCAGTAAGTATCACAGAGAAACATAAAGAAAATTAAAAAGAAAAAACAGTTAAGCTATACAGTTGGAAAGTCTATAACAGATAGATAAATTTCATGAGAGAATATAGGTACTAGCATCACACACATACACACACATACACACACACACACACACACACACACACACACACACACACACTGGCTAAAATTTCCCTGAATTGAAAAACTTGATTTCTCAAAAAGAAGTACACTCAGACTTCTAATTAGAATTAATGTAATTAACCCAAATCTCTTCAACTCATTTTGAAGTTGGAGAACCTCAGATACCGAAGCTACCAGAGAGAAAATCAGAGTATCTAAGAAGGCATTAAATAATGCTACACAATAATTGAATAATTAGAAGCTAAGGCAAAACATTTTCAGACTAGTATTCTATACCCTGCTAAAATAATATTCCAGGTAATTTAAACATACAAAGTATAGAGCATTTTTTTTTCACATAAAGTCTCACTTAGAAAATTAATAGAACTATAAGAAAGTAAGATTTAGTGAGATAGATAAGTTTAGGGACCAGAATAAAACATGGGAGAGACTAAGAAAAACACATTTTAATGGCAAAACTGCAATCAATGTAAAGTTTTCATCTTAAATATTTTACATTAAATAAAATACTATCAAATTTTATATGGCACAGCATACAGAGACCACAATAAGAAAGTGATATTAGGATTGAAAAATTATATTCACTTATTTTAGCCCACAAAAAATTAAGTGGAAAAAAATAAGAAAGAATGTAGAAGATACAAATAATTAATGTTTAAATCAAACTAATATAGAACTATTCTTAGAAGGAAAAAAATAAATTTTTTATAAGGCTCCTAAGATAGTTTTTTAAATAAGCATTTATTGTCACAAACAACTTTAATAAATTCCAAGTAGAAATAATACAGACAAAACTTCTTAATCATAGTACAATATATCTAGTAATTATGAAGAGTAAATCACTCTTCCACTTGAAAATTTAATAATAAAAGAAAACACTCTTTATCTTAATTCTAGAGAGAATCAAACTGAAATTATAGAACTTTTAGAAAATAAAGATACACACATATCAAAATATGAAGAATATAAACAAAGCATTGGTCAAAAAATTTTATAACTTTACGTTTATATGCATCATCTCCAAACATTTGAAGTATTTTTAGACTTTAACAACTTTAGGAGTATAAATTTTATAATATTACAAAGACATTAGTTGAAACTTTAATACTTTATTTTAAACATTTAGTTTTGTGAATCTTGAATAATAAATTTTTGGTTTTTTCTAGTAGTTTGCCATCTTTAGATATACTAAAACAAAAAAATAATAATATTAAAATATTTGATTCAAAATTTCCAAAATTATATGTAACTAAAACTTAATTTATAAAACTTTAAGAAATTTAAATAAACATTCAAATGATTTTTTTCTTGTAGCATTTCTACTTATGAGTTATTAAAGGTTAAAAAAGCTGCTCTAAAAACTACTTAGAAATCTGTATTTACATTAAGAAATATTTTTAAATTAAAATAAATTATTTAATAGTATATAACAGAGGCAGTATGCACCAATTCTTCACATGCTTTACTATATTTCTTAACTCTCTTGCACTTACCTTGGGGCTAAATGACTACTTTTAGTCAATGGGCTATGAATAGAAGTGACTATATCATTTCTGTGCCAAGGTAGGTAAGCTACATTGAGCCTCCTGCTGTTGTTTTTTCTCCTGCTCAAGTGACCTTTAAAATCAGGGGTATAGAGGGCATATGTACAACTGGAAGAAGACTACTTAAACCTATAAAATTTTACGTGAATAAGCAATGAAACTTTATTGAATCAGACCACCAGGTTTCAGGGTTTGTTACTTCAGCATAGCTTTTCCTAACTAAAGTAACATCTAACTCAAAAAGTTAGAAAATATCAAAACAAACTAAAAGAAGACAGAAAAACATTTATTTTATAAATTTAGAAAAAAGAAAAATATCATAATGTGAAAATTTCAGAACTAAATTTTTGAAAGAATAATGAAAATTTCTAATAAATTAACTGACTTAATTAAAAAAAGAAAATATTGAAAGTGCAGTACATAAAATGAGAATGGGAAGGCAATTGCAGATGCTGAAGAAATTATAAAAATTAAACTATGAACATCATAGAATTAATTTAAAAACTTGTATTAATAAAATCATGTACTTGAAAAATAAAACTTTTCAAAAATAACCTTAAAAAGGAAAATGGGCAATTTATTTTATAGAAATAGAAAAAAATGATTACCTATCCTCCCTCACCATTCCACCAAATGCTCCAAGTACAGATGAAAAATTCTACCAGATATTTAAGAAACATTGTTGCAAAGCAGTTTCATCTCCTCCAGAGCATTTGAAAGGAATAAAATTTTTAAATTATTATTTTAAGCAACATAATATTGGTTTTGCAACCACAAAATCTATGGCCTCCTATGCAAACAAAAATTACAAACTATCTCTTTGATGACCATTACTGTTATCATTTTAGATAAAACATGAGCAAATCCAGCAATGTATTTACAGAATAATTTGGCATGAAAAAGCACCATCTTTAAAAGCGAGAATGGTCCTAAACTGGAGAGGAAACAATTATATAGAAAATCATAGACGGATAATACAGAATAAACTGGGAAATATATTTGTAATACTGAACACAAATAATTGGATGCCCTAATACATAATAGCACTTTGGTATTATTTTTAAAAAGACCAGCAATATATATAAAAGTGAAAAAAGGTTATGGAAAAATAAATACAAGAATCAACAGTAGATTAGATGAAGGAGAAGATCAAATCAGTGATTTAGAAGACAAAGTAGCAGAAAACACCCAATCAGAAGGGCAACAAGAAAAAAGTATTCAAAAAATGAGGATGGTTTAAGGGGCCTCTGGGACATCATCAGGCATAGCAATATTAACATCATAGCAATACCAAAAAGAAAAGATAGAGAGCAACAAATTTAAAATCTATTTGAAGAAATAATAATAGAAAACTCCCCTATCTGGGTGAAGGAAATAAACACACAAGTTCAGAAAGCACAGAGTGTCCCAAACAAGATGAACCCAAAGAGGCACATCATAATTAAAATGCCAAAGGTTACAAACAGAGAATCTTAAAAGCAGCAAGGGAAAATCAGTTAGCTATCTACAAGTAAGCTCCTATAAGACTGTCAGCTGATTTCTCAACAGTAATTTTGCAGAGCAGAAGGAATTGGCATGATACATTCAGTTATAAAAAACAGACCTACATCCAAGATGACTCTACCCAGCAAAGCTACCATTTAGAATTGAAGGATAAAGTGCATCCTAGACCAAAAAAACAAAGGCTAAAGGAGTTCATCAACACCAAACCAGTATTATAAAAAATGTTAGAGGGACTTTTTAAGGAAAAAAAAAGATTAAAAAATATGAATAATAAAATAATAATAACTACATTTCTATCAACAATTACTTTAAATATAAATGGATTAAATGTTCCAATCAAAAGAGGCTGAATGCATAAACAAACAAGACCCTTATACATGCTTCCTGCAAGAGACTGACTTCAAATTAAAACATACACATGCTAAAAGTAAAGAGATGGAAAATATATTTCATAAAAATAGAAACAAACAAACAAACAAAAAGCCGGTGTAACAACACTTAGACAAAATAGACTTTAAACCAGAAGCTATACTAAGAAAAAAAGAAGGACTCCTACTTCTGGGTATTTATCCAAAGAAACCCAAAATATTACTTTTAAGGGACATGTGAACCCGTGTGTTTCTTGCAGCATTATTTATAATAGCCAAGATGTGAAGGCAATACTGGTGGGTGTTCATCACTAGATGAACAAACAAAGAAGAGGTGATACATATACACGATGGAATCTTACACAGCTATACAAAAGAACAAACTTGCTATTTGTAGCAAAATGGATGGATGTAGAGGATATTGTGCTGAGTGGAGTAAATCAGACAGAGAAAGACAAAGGCCATATGATTTCACTTACATGTGGAATCTAAAGAACAATTAAAAGCAAAGAAGGAAACATAGACACAGAGAACATTTTGGTGGAAGTCAGACGGGAGGGAGGCTTGAGAGGTCGTGGTGAGTGAAAAGGAAGAGAGATTAAAAGGTACAAATTGGTTGTTACAAAATAGTCATTGGGATGTAAAGTATAAGATAAGGAATACAGTCAACACTATTGTAGTAACTATGCATAGTTTCCAATGGATGCTAGAGCGCATCAGGGCAATCACTTTAATGTTGTATACATGTCTAATCAGTATGTTGTACACCTAAAACTAATATAATATTATATGGCACCTGTAGAAAAAGTGCAAAAAGCTCTTAAACATGTAAAAAAAATAATCCCACCCATAAAATAAAGTCAAAAAAATGACACTATTTTTTCAATATCAGATTGTTGATTATTAACAAAACCAAGAATATCCTGTGTTGATGTTAGTAGATGAAGCATACACTTTGATGGCAGTGAGTATTGGTGAACCCCAATAGAAGGCCATTTGGCAGTATGTATCAATGTTTAAATATGCATACACTTTCACCCACAATTCCAACTCTAGGAAGTAATCATACAAATATAGTTATGCATTTAAGAAGTAATATGCACAGAATTTTTTAAAATTATTTTAAGGTGTGAACAATGTGTTTAATAAACTTAAGCTAATATATAGAGACTTAGATGCATGCCAAACTCACACAAAATATTTTCAAATTTCACCATGTTAGGTTCCAAAGATCTTTTAAAATTTTCGAGTAATTGATAATTTACAGAAAGCCTTCTCCATACACAAAAATCGAAGTAGAAATTAGCATAAGAAAAACTAGAAAGACATTCATTTAAAAACTAAAATTTCTATGATGGTTTTCTTTTTCAAAGTAGACTTTTTTAAAGCAATTTTAGTTTCATTACAAAAGTGAGTAGAAAGAATATAGTTCCCATATACCCACTGCCATCCCTACACACACAGCCTCCTACACTATCGACATCCCATGCAGAATGATATATTTGTTACAATGCATATTTACATGAATACATTATTATCACCCAAAGTCTATAGTTTACATTAGGATTCACTCTTGGTGTTGACTATACAAAGTATATTCTAAATGTATAATGATAAAAATCCTCTGTGTTCTGCTTGTCCATCCCTCCTTTCATGCAACCTAGCAAACTTTTTACTATCTCCATAGGTTTGCCTTTTTCAGAATGTCATATGGTTGGAATCATGTGTATGTAGTTTTGTCAGAATGGCTTCTTTCACTTTATAAGGCACATTTAAGTTTCCTCCATGTCTTTTCATAGCTTGATAGATCATTTATTTTTAACATTGAATAATTTTCCATTATCTGGATATATTACAGTTTATCCATTGGTAGCTTCCAAGTTATAGCAATTATTAATAAAGTTTTTATGAACACCTGTGCACAGTTTTTTGTATAGACAGGTTTCAACTCATTTACATAAACATCAAGGAGCGTGATTGCTGGATCATAAGGTATGAGTATGTTTAGTTCTGTAACAAACTGTCATACTGTCTTCTAAAATGGCTGTACAATTTTGAATTCCCATTAGCAATGAATGAAACATTCCTGTTGCTCCATATCTTCACCAGAATTTGATTTATCAGTGTTTCGGATTTTTGCCCTTTTAATAGATTTGTTCTGGTATCCTGATGTTCTATTTTGCATTTTCCTAATGACCTATGATGTTGAGAATCTTTTCACATATTATTTGCCACTAAATTGCTTTTAATAGCTAAATGTTGCAAACAACCTAAATAGGACAAAATAGGGGACTAGGTGCAAATATTGTGGTATTTCCATAAAGTAGATACTTGCAGTAATTTTAAAGAATGAAAATCCCCTAATACACCAACATGGACAAATTCCCTCTGTGTAAGTAAAAAGCAAAGGAACAAAATAATCATCATAGTATGTAATATTTGTTTAAATAAAAAGAAATAAGTGCAAATGTATTAGTTTTTATAATAGAAAATAAGTGCAAATATATTCGTTTTATAATAGAAAATAAGTGCAAATGTATTAGTTTTTATAATAGAAAATAAGTGCAAATGTATTAGCTTTTATACTAGAAAAATAATTCTAAAAGGAGTCACAAGAAACTGTTGTCCATATTTGTCTCTAAATAGGAAGAAAGGGTGACTACACAAAAAGAATGTGAAGGTGCCATACTTGTGTAATCTTTTCTTTCGATTGATTATCTTTGAAGAGTGGTGATAGATTGGTGCTAACCCATTTGCATTTCATTCTAAAATCCATTAGAAAAAGCAACATACCTTTTCAAGTCAGGTCTCAGGTTAGGGTTAAAAGTTAAGAATAGTGTGGAGGTCCTTAGCAAAAGAATGTAGCAAAACTAACTGACACATGGGGATTCAGCTCTAACAGTGGTTTTATAAACATGTTCTGTTCTCATCCTTTGTGTAAATAAAATTTTCCACGAGCTTCTGTGAATGGTAAAGCATTATTTCTTTTATGTTTAGATTGTTTTGTTTCTCTTCTATTATTGTATTAGCAAATACAAAGTAAAATGGTAAATTTAATCATTGTTAAAAATAAATATGGATAATTAGAACCAAAAATATCCTACAATGGAATAGTAATTCTGTTAGAATTATATAATGGATTGCATATGAAGAATTTCTAAACACAGCATTTTTTTTTCCTTCTTGTAATCAATCCTATGGAATACTTTTATTTGTTTCTGACCAAAATAATATAGTGAGCTCTCCGTTGTCAATGAGCTATAAAGCAAAAACAAAAAAAAAAAAACAAAACAAAAAAAAAAAAACAAAAAAACTTTGCACATTGCTTCTTATGAGTCAAATATTTCTCTTTTGATTCCTCCCACTGGCAGTTTTAAATATTTGCTACATGCCTCTTCTCTCCCTTCAATCCAATCTCTAAAGAAGAATACCCCCTCCATTTTGCCCAGCAGGGCTCTCCTTTAGATAGTGATCCTGTGACCTTCTACTACCTATGTGAACTTAGTCACTTCTTGCTTATGTCTTCAGTATCTTCCTTGACACTAATTTTTCTCCCTCTCTATAAATATACATACTCCGATTACTGCAAAAACATCTATTTGATTTTGTTAGCTTCCCTGCTTTCCTCCTTTTTTTTCATTAAATCATCTTGTGTAGTGTACTTAGATGGCTTATTTCTCACTCATTCCTTCACCCTTTGTTTAACATCCAGGCCCTAACTTTGATGAAAATTGCTATTTCAGTGGTCAATGGGAATGACTTCTCAGACTATTCTCTTTTCTGTCTTGAGTACTGTTCTGCCATTCAGTAATATGTGAGGTCAGATAAATTGCCAGAACTAAGTTTCGGTTTCCTGATCGGTAAGTTAGACATAATAATAATAACCACAGAAGGTTAAAAAAGTGCCTACAACACAATATGAGTTTAAGGGCTGGTACCTTTGACTACTAATACTGCACTTTGGCTTCTTTCTCTGGAACACTTGGCCTTTGTCTGAAACACATGTCCTCTCCTTGAAACCTTTTTTTTTTCTTCTTTTCCCCCAGGTTTTATTGAGAAATAATTGACATATATCACTGTGTAAGTTTAAGGTACACAGCATGAGGGTGTGTTTTATATACATTGTGAAATTATTATAGCTGGTTTAGTTAACATATATCATCTCATACAGATAATTTTTTTTAAAAAATCTTCATTTTTTATGGATAAGTAATATCTATTGTATATATGTACCACATTTTAAAAATCTCTTTATTCATTGATGAACATTTAAATTGTTTCCATGTCTTGGACTATTGTAAATAATGGTGCTGTGAACATGGAGGTACATATATCTTTTTGAGTTAGTGTTTTCATTTCCTTTGGATATACTCCCAGGAGTGGAATTGCTGGATCATATGACAGCTCTATTTATAACTTATTGGGGAGCCTCCACACCTTTTTTCAATTTATAATCCTGCCAAAAGTGTACAATTTACAATTCTCCACACCAGCATTTTTTATCTCATCTTTTTAATGATGACTATTCTAACAGGCATGATGTCATATTTCACTGTGGTTTTAATTGGCATATCCCTAATGACTTGCTGTACCTTTTGTTTATTCATACATATTTGGAAAAATGTCAGTTCAGGTCCTTTGTCCATTTTTTACATTGTGATGTTTGTTTTTTTGTTATTGAGTTGTATAAGTTCTTCATATATATTTAGTTATTAACCCCTTATCAACTATGTGGTTTCAAATATGCCTTCTCATTTTATAGGTTGTCTTTTCATTTTGTTGGTCATTTCTTCTGCTGTGCAGAAACTTTTTAATTGGATATGCTGTTTTTTTTTTTTTTTATTTTGTTGCTTGAGCTTTAGGTATGATTTTCAAAAAAGTATTACCAAGACACAGGTTAAGGAGATTTTACTCTACGTTTTCCTCTAGGTTTTCCATGATCACATGTCTTACATTTAAGTCTTTAATACATATTGAGTTAATTTTTGAGAGTGGTGTAAGATTGAAGTCTAGTTTCATGTGAATATCCAGTTTTTCTAGCACCATATATTAAAGAGACTGCCCTCTTCCTATCGAGTATTCTTAGCTCCCTTGTCAAATATTACTTCACTGCATATATTTTGGTTTATTTTGGGCCTCTCAATCTGTTAAGATGATCTATTTATCTATTTTTATGCCAGTACCATACTGTTTTAATTACCACAGCTTCATAGTATAGATTGAAATTAGCAAGTGTAGTGCCTCCTGCTCTGTTCATCTTTCTCAGCATTTATTGGGGGATTTGTGGTCATTTGTGGTTTCATATAAATTTTACAAGTGGTTTTATTCCCCTTTCTTTCTGTAAAACATGCCTTGAAATATCGATAGGGGCTGCATTGGATCTACAAATGGCTTTTGGTGGTATTGTCACTTGAACAGTATTAATTATTTCAGTTCATGAATACAAATACCTTTATATTCATTTGTGTCTTCTTTGATTTCTTTTATCAAGGTCTTGTGGTTTTCAGATTAGAGATCTTTCACCTTCTTGGTTAAATTTATTACTACGTATTTTGTTGTTTTTGATACTATTTTAAATGGGATCAATTTATTTCTTTTTCAGAAAATTCATTGTTAGTAAAGAAACCTTTTCTTTTTATAATTTCATGTATTAGATTGTCATCTTGATATGCTTATCATTAGATTTTTTACAATTTCAGTTTCTTTTATACTTTTTCCTCTGCCTCTCCTTTATAGTAAATTTAAAAAAAATATTTCTTGAACACATAATATGCATCAGACATCACATAGATTTTTCTATTGATTTCTTTGTTTTGCTTTTCCTCATCTTTCTGCAACGTACCCATAACAACCTCTTCTTTTCCCGTTGTTTTAACCATCACCTCCAGGTAAATGTCTCCCGATTTCTGTCACTGAAATTTGCTCATGCTTCAAATTCATTTTTCCCTAAAAAAAAAAAAAAAAAAAATGAATATTCTATGCTGAATATTCTACTTTCCAAAGCCATAGATTCTTCCTCATTTCTTATTTCTATTAGAAACATCTTCAATCCCTTAAACATTTAGATTTAAAGCAGAAAGCATCTTTGACACTCCTAACTTGTAATTCTTTTCCAGGTCCTATTAATGCGCTCTCTCCAATATATCTAACATCACCAATTTCATTCTGTCTGCTTACATACTGTAGACCAAGGTTAAGTCTGCATTATCTCTCACTCAGAACTTCAATCCATTCTACACATGTCTGGGCTTCCTCTTACTTCATAAGCTGTGACCTGAACATATACTTTTAAAAAATCTTTCAATTGTTCTTCATTGTCTATAAAGCTAAAAAGCACTTCTTGAATTAGCAGTCAATATTTTATGAATTATGTCCCCAAACTGCATCATTATTATTTCTGGAAAATGTCCAACCCTTTTCCAACTTTATGCATTTACATAGGAGTTGCATTTTATGTATGAATTAGGTTCAGCAAATAAAGTTATAACTGCATATCTTCATATTTACCATTGAAAATCATTCATAAAACTCAATACGGTTCTGTGTACATAGTTCTGATGGAAATTTGTACTTATAACTACATTTTTAAGAAAATGATGTTTGGTATAAAATAAAGCAATCATATACAAAAATTGAATTTTACAGTACAATGATTCAGAATTGCAACAGGGACCAAATTAAGAGAGTCGATTTACTTCCACCATCTATACTTTGAAACATTTCCATTGAGTAGTGGGATTAGTTATCACGCTATTAATTGTCTCCTTTCTTTTTCTGATTTACTTGCTTTTTCCCCCTATAGGATATATATTTGAATATTAAGATGGTACTCATAGGCAGCTATTTATGTATAATTTTCTTTTTCCTGCATTCATATGCAATATTCACTGCAACTCTTCAAAACCCCTTTTCAAATAACATTTCAGTAAGTAAATCTTGTTAACCTTCCAATCATACATATTTTCTGCCTCTTTGAAATTTCATACCACTCTGTGATGATTATATGACTTCTATTATTTTTAGATGCTCAACATAAGAATGTTTGTCACTACTAGTCTTATTACACCACAGGATCAGAAATTACCTTTCCCATCTTTATGCATTCTTTACTAGCTAGGTAGGCACATAATAATAAATACTTGCTGAATCTAATTGAAGCCAAATATTATTAGAGAAATAAATATGTATGCAGCATTAAAGGTTAGTAGTGTAAAAATTAAAAGAATTCAATTCAAAGGACTGTATTTAAAAAGACACTATTAATATGTTATGAGTAAATCCATTTGTATTTTCTCAAAGATTTACTTCTCTTTACACCCATATTCTTAATATTAATGGCTAGTCATATCCCTGTTATAGCATGTGTTGTCTTTTATTAAGATAAAAGCAAGTCAAACAGTTTACAAAATGATAATCTACTTTTTAATAATTAAACAATTTAACAAAAAAAGGAAAACTCTAGAGATTGTATAAATTTATTTTGGAAAGTAGTTCATTTTTTAGAGATACCTAAAACTCTTAGTTTTCTGATAGTTGTTGATTTTGTGGTTGCTTCTACCTTAAACTATAAATTGCAAGGTAACACAAATCAAAATAGTGTTTATAAAGGGGTGCGTTTTTGTGTGTCTGTTTGCACGCACATGCACAACTGTAATACCTGTCATAAGACTATATGCTGATTTTCATTATTTCTGTTTGTTTTGGCTGTTTTAATTTGTCCCTTCTTCTCTTTGCTTAAAGGGAAAAACTAAAATTTCCCTAAGAGTCTTTTATACATAGTTCTGTCAAGTTGAAAACATCATTAAAAATAAATCAGAAAATATTGATAGAGCTCAACTTGATAATAAACATAATAAATATTCTCAATATGTAATGTATTTTTTGAAAGCATTGGTAAAGACAAAGTGATTTGTTTTGTTACTTGAACCTATGTGTGCAATTTTAAATTTTTTAAAGATTTTTTGTTTTTATATATTGGATATTTATAATTTCTATAGCATATTTTAATATTATTAATATTTAGTTTGTTTTAATAACAATAATTTGACCTAAATCTCATATATAAAGGAGGGATTTTAAACAAGAAAATCTATAATAATTGATTCTTCAAGATGTTATATGCAAAGACTTGGCTATGTAAGAATTTCTCTTGATATGAATCAAGTAAAAGTCAACTTTCTTTAAACATATTTAGTGAGGTCATTTGCTTTTCAATTTTACCTTTCTAATAGTCATGAATTAGAAATTTAATTAAACGTGTACCTGATGTACCCTCTTATCCACATTTTTGTAAGAATTAAAATTAAACAAAAAAGAAAGGGAGAAGCAATTAAGTTCCAAATATATTTGGAGACATCAAAATGAGAAAGATATTTAACTTGTAAATTTCATCTAAACTATGCATTCATATTTATTCATATCTCAAGTAACATAATCTGTGTTAAAATTATTAGTCATTTGAACAAGATTTTTCTTTACCTTTAGCAGGCAGCATTTAGGTCAGTGATGGAAAATGGCTTCAATGCTATTTTGACTCTAAAAGATTGATGCTGATTTATGGATGGGTTTGTAAAAACAATTCTAAGGTCATTCTGCAGTCAATGGTTAAGAATTTCATGATGGATTAGTGATATCTGGAATAAAAGGGAAGTTGCATCTTGATTTACCAAACTAAAAATGTAAATTACTATATTATTCTTGAACTCTCCCTTTACTATATTATATTTGCAGATGACACCATACAATTTAAAATTTACATACAGTATGTCATATATTACATTACAATTATATATTATGCATTGATTTTCTCTCAGTAACTAGATTATAAACTCTTTGGTGACAAGGACTGAGTGTTATGACTTTCTCATATTTCCTAAAGTCCCTAGGGAAATGTAAGGCATAGAGTAATCTCAACATAGAACTTTTATAATATATTTATAGAAACTAACAGACTTTATGGCACAGATACATGCATTTGATCTTCTCTTTTTTTTTTTTAATTAGCTACTATTTTGTGGGAGAAGATGGTAGAGAAATAAGGTAGGAAAAAATTAAACAGCACGAAAGGATTCAATGAAAAAAATCCCTCTCTCCTACTCCAGGTTTCCAGTATCTCACATCTTCCTTACCAGAAGCAATCACTTTTAACTATTTCCTGTGCAGCCCTCCAGAATGAACTCATATAGTTAGAAGCCTATTCATCTACTTACATTGATATATGTATGAAAATAAGGTCCTAGATATTGGTATACGGACATATCTCTTTTAACATCTAAGAAAGCCTACCATCATTCACTCAGGTGTTTTTTTTGTTTGTTTGTTTGTTTGTTTTATTGATATGTTTTGAAGATTGTTTTATTTTGACTTATGCAAAACTATCTAATTCTTTTTCACTCAAGCATATCATTTCAATGTATGGATGCATTGTAATTGCTGCTAACACTCTTGGGAATCATAACTTAAGCTGTTACTGTTTTGTTTTGTTTTGCTAATATCTACAAAGTAGCAACACATACCTTAAATATGCATCTTTGTGCATTTGGGCAAATATATTAATGGGAAAATTCTAAAATTAGATTTGCTGTGGTGGAGTTGATGAATTTTTCTTTGCTAGATTTCATAACAATGCCTTCTTTTACCCCAATATTCAGTCCCACGGGGCTATTTCTTGCACCCTTGTCAAATCTATCTTTGTATCATCCAACTTTTTAAATCTTAATCTGATAGAGAAAAAAAGGGTATTAAACTGCAGTTTCTTTTTTTTAATTGAAAAATATATTGAACATCTTGTTTTTGTAAGCCATTATTGATTTGTGGTGAATCTGACATTTTTATTGGGTTATAGATCTTTATCTTACTGACTTGTAAGAGCCCTTTGTATTTTACAGAAATAGACACGTTTTGTCAAATAAAATGAAATATTTTTCTGGTTTATTGATTACATGTATCTGAATTTTATTCTTGCAATATGGAATTAAATATTTTAATTTAACCAAGTTTATCAATTTGCCCTTTACGGTTTCTGAGTTTGTGTAATGACCATTTTAAGTTTTTGTTTTAGTATCTATTTTATTCTAGAATTTGTGTGTTTATCGTTATTTTAGAATTCTTACCTTTTAAAATTTATCTAGAATTTATTTTGTTGTAAGAATCAAGTGAAGATTCAGTTTTATTTTTACCCTCCAGATGGTTACTCAGTGATTCTAACATCATCAATTTTTAAAAATTTATTGAGGGGACATTGGTTAATAAAACTATATAGTTTCAAGTGTACATCATTTATTTTGTTATCAATTTTTCCTGCTTTCCTGAATTGCCAATTTTTGTATATTAAAAACAAAACCTAAATGAGTCAATTTTTGATGTCTCTATGCTGTTTAATTATTGGAATTTTTATTGATATTTTGTTGTAGAGTATTTTATCTACTGCTCCTTTAAAATACTTCTAAAAATTTGACATACACATTTTCTTTTTATTTTTTTAGTGAAAAAGAGAATGTAATATGTATATTAAAAAAAATAAAACATTTAGAAATTACAAGTGTAGTCATAAATTAAAGCTTAAGTTGGTGGGCTCAAATATCTGGTTAGACTGCTTAAGAAAACTGAGGACTTTATTATTTATTTATTTTTTATTTATTTAAATGGTGACATTGGTTAACCAAATTCAGTGTTTTAGGTGTACAATATAACAGTGAGGCATATGTATATATATTTACATTGTGTGTTCACCTCCCATAGTTAGATTTCTTTCTGTCACCACATATTTGACCCATTTACCCCAACTGCCTCCTCTTTCCCAACATCTTCTACCCTCTGGTAACCATGAGTTTGTTGCCCATGTCCATGAGTGTCTATTTGTTTGTCCTTTTCATTTCTTGCTTTTAGGTTTATATCCCACATATAAGTGATATCGTGTGATTTTCAACTTTTTTCTGTCTGGCTTACTTTACTTAGTATGACTATATTGAGGTCCGTCCATGTTGTCGCAGATGGCAGTATTTCATCTCTTCTTATGGCTGAGTAATATTCCATTGCATTTATGTACCACTGCTTCTTTAGCCAATCATCTATCATAGGACACTTGGTTTGCTTACATGTCCTGACCACCATGAATAGTGCTGCTATGAACATTGGTGAGCAAATATATTTTCGGATATAAATTTTTGAGTCTTTGAGGTAAATACCCATTAGAGGGATTGCTGGATCATATGGTAAATCAATTTTTAGTTTTTTGAGGACTCTCCATACTGTTTTCTATAGTGACTATACCAATTTGCAGTTCCACCAGCAGTGTATGAGGGTTCCTTTTTCTCCATATCCTCTCCAACATTTATTATTACTTGTCCTATTGATAGCAGGTATTCTAACAGGTGTGAGATTGTATCTCATTGTGGTTCTAGTTTACATTTCCCTAATGGCTAGCGATGTTGAGCATCTTTTCATGTTTGTTGGCCATTTGTATGTCTTGGGAGAAGTGTCTATTAAGGTCTCATTTTTTGATTGGATTGTTTGTTTTTGTGTTGTTACTGAGTTGTACAACTCATACAACTTTATATATTTTGAATATTAGACCCTTACCGGAGGCATTGCTTACAAATATATTTTCCCATTCAGATGGTTGTGTCTTTACCTAGTTGACAGTTTCTTTTGTTGTTCCGAAGCTTTTAGTTTGATGTAGTCTCATTTATTTATTTTACCTTTTACTTCCCTTGCCTTTGATGTCAAATTCATAAAATCCTCTTTAAATTCAAGGCTCTTGAGTTTAGTTTCTATGTTTTCTTCTATTTATTTTATTGTTTCATGTCTTATATTCAAGTCCTTTTGAGCTAATCTCAGTATATAATGATAGACAACAGTCTAGTTTCATTCTTTTACAAATGGCTTTTCAGTTTTACATTTTCTACTGATCAATCTTCTGCTACATTTCTTAAATTCCTGATGATATTTGTAGTTTTATTATGTTTTTATTTAGAATCAGGATTGAAATAATATTATTACTATTTTATTTGAGGTTGCATTACTTTGAGGAAAAATAATATCTTTACAGTGATAAATCTTTCAATTCAAGGCCAAACTATATCTTCAAGTAAGACTTCTTTTGGGTTTCTTCGTAGAGCTTTTGATTTTCATCATATAAATTATAGTTCTTGTGTAGTTCAACACAAAATACTTTATTTTATGTTGGCTTTTTTAATTGGTATTTTCTTCTACTATATTTTTGTATATATCAGATTTGCTTATTTTTGTATAATTTTTAAAACTAGCTACTTATTTTTAAATTCTTAGTTTCTTATAGTCCTTATGAAGTTTTTATTGATTTCATAATTGTATTACTATATTAATGATATGTTATTCTACTCTTCTAATTTTATACTTCATTTATTTTAATTGCTTAGTTGCATTAGATCATATTTCCAGAATTATATAAAATTATTAGTTTTATTTATGATGTTAAAGCAAAAATTTATAAAGTTTCTCCATTTATACCAAATTTATTAGTGAAATATCCATCCATTCTTATTTTAAGAGTACTTTGATCAGTAATTAAAGTTGAATATTATCAAATGCATTTATATTAGCTATGGAACTTGATCATTTGTATTTTTTTCTTATTCGACTTATAATACTATGGAAAATTATTAATATATTTTCACAAATGAAACATCTTTTCACCAATACTTTAGTTTAAATTTAGTAGCCTTTAAGATTGAAGAAACCATTTATACATAACGACTCTTGGACATATACAATCTAATATTTTTCATTTCCTTTTCATTTGCTCTATTCATTTTATGAGATACTGGCATAAAGTCAGCCAATAACTAGTATTTATCTTAAGGTAAACTTTTTATTTACCTTGTACCTTAACATTGTGTAATCAAGAAAATATAATGAATCAGAGGAAAAATACAACAATCTGGAAAGGATGAATACTTTGCAGTAAAAACAAGGTTTATGTAGACAATGGTCATTGCTTTCTATCACTTTCAATGCAGGTGGCTAAACAATAATATTTTTTTTTATTTCAAAATTAATTTTAAAAAACCCATTTCTAAAATTTCTGTCTGTATATACCTTAACTATCAAGACGTTTAATAATATATTCTTTTATGAAAGGGCATGTACATAGCCCTCGGTGTGAGGAGCTGAAATGTTAAGATTATAAATGAAAAGAAAAGGACATCTTCTCCTGTCAAAGTAAAGCATTTACTTAAATCTAGGGCTCCAAAGACACTGAAAGCATTTACCTACGAATGGGGCTCTAAAAGGGACTCATATACAAACATACCTTTAAAGTTTGCTTTTTAAAGTGCTATGATTAAACTTTCAATTGGTCACAGAATTTTTTAATAGGGTAAAACAATATCTTGAAACTAAATGAAACATCAAATTTTTAATACTAAGAGCCACTTTACTACTTTAATCACAAAATAAAACTATTGAAATATCAAGAACATAAACTGTCAAACTAACAGCTAATAGATTTTTCTTTTGTGAATAGCAAGTAGTTCTGTCTCTGACTGAAGGCAATAATGGCTACTCATTATTACAGTGACTTAATTACAAAAATCTAATGCATGCTGTTTCTATTTTCTTAAGGGAGATGCATCAACAAAGCATGGGTATGTGATGGAGATATTGATTGTGAAGATCAGTCAGATGAAGATGACTGTGACAGTTTCTTGTGTGGACCACCCAAGTACCCTTGTGCTAATGACACTTCAGTCTGCTTGCAGCCAGAGAAACTCTGCAATGGGAGAAGGGATTGTCCCGATGGGTCCGATGAAGGCGATCTCTGTGGTATTCCAGTTTTCATTTCATTTGTGTCTCTCTGGAAACTAGAATCTTTTAGTTTACATACCGATACATACAGTAGCATTTGTTCCTTTCATTTATTCTATATAAATGTAATTCAACTTTTAGCATTGAACCCTATCTACATTTATCTACATTTTTTAGGTACTGTAAATCTATAAAAAAAATCAAATATGATTCAGAAATTTTTGAAAATAAAGCAGAAAAGTCTATCCTGTATTCAACTAACTTAACAATTGTATAGTTGTGCTCAATATTTAGGTTTCTGGATGATCAATGCTGTTCCCACAATTGAACTGTTCTCACAATTATTTTCTTGTCAGTGAATTACTCAAAACAGGAGAAACTTGTTATTACTGATCCACTAAACAGAGGTTACTACCACCCAATGGATTTTGTCATGCCTTCTAATCATTACCAAAAAAAAAAAAAAAAAAAAAAAATAGAAAGAGAAAAGAGAATGGATAATAAAAGCAATTGAACAGTTCTCAATTTTATATAATCTTCTCTGAAGTTTTTACTCCTCATACAATAGCTTTCCTTAGTATGCCTCGTCTAGTTAAAATGATTATCTCTATCTGATAGTTTTTGGAATTTGAAATTACTTTTGACTAGCCATCTCTTTATGCCAACCAGTACACGTGAAGAAAATTAAATTTCTCTTCTGTAGGAGAGATCAGAGATTTAGAAAGAAGATTTTTAACATGTTTTCTAGATAATACTGAAGGTGACATCAATAGAGGAATGAAGAAAGGTTTACAGAATGATAAGAACAATAATGAGATGACTTGAGGTTGTGGGAAAATAACTTCGAGAAATAGTAAAGGTATCTGTCTGAAAGTAGGAAAAACAACTACATTTAAGCCTAAAGTTAGCAAATTTTGATCTGAATTGAATCTCACTAGCATATTGAGTATGCCAAAAAAAGACTTATTTTTTTTTTTAATTTATATGACAACATGGCTTTTCCTCCAAAGTCTTTGTGATTCTATAAACTAACCTTGAAACAGTAAATGCAGTCTCCATTCAGTGCTGCTAAAATTTAAACAAGATTCAAAACAAACAAAAGAAAGAAAGAAAGAAAGAAAGAAAGAAAGAAAGAAAGAAAGAAAGAAAGAAAGAAAGAAAGAAAGAAGAAAGGAATAAAGAGAGAGAAAGAAAAAGAGAAAGAAAGCTAAAACAGTAACAGCAACAACAACAACAAAAATACCAGTTAAAGGTAGCAGACTTAATTTATCTGTATTCGATCCTTTCTCCACCAGCTTATTCTCCATGATGGAGTAGGTTGGAGGGTAGAAGCATCTCTTACTTTGCAATGTGTAAAGATTGCTCATAAAGGTTCCAAGAGCAATTCTGAAAAAGGAAATTATCAATACTCTTAAAATTAAAAGTATGTGATTGCAGAAGTCTAAACTTTCTCAAGTTTAATTATATTCTTCAATTACTTCAATTAAGTAACCTAGGGAAGAGGCTTAATTTTTTGAAATATTGATTTTCTCATAACAAAAATGTAGATAATGACATCTACCAGGAAATCATAGTGATAATGCCTGAAGCACTACAAGTGTTGAAAGAAATTAGCACTTTTCTACCATTTCTTCGTCCTTTGGATTAAGTGAAGTAAATAGAATATATAAAAAAAGAGAAAATACAGCTATTGAGAAAACTGGAGAATAATATGAAAAACAGCCTTATTTTCCTATTCTCTGCATTCTGAATTGTAAAAACAAAATGCGAGAAGGGACTTTTCTTCTGAATCCATATCTCTACTTTTAGATCCAAAATCACTTCTTGCTTATCTAGCCATTTTATTCATCATATAAGAATGATAAGCTTTGCCCAATCATTTCAAAAGATTACAGAGAATGGAAGAGGTTGCAATAATGCTAGGTGTGAAAATATCAGAGAAAATTAAAAAAGCATTTTTTTTTCTTCTCAACTGCACTGTGGCATATTAAATTTACCCAGGCTACTTCGGCCTGCTCTTACAGGTGAAGTCGAGGGAGAGTTAGAACAATGAAAAACAAAAATAAATACGAATCGAGGTAATTAAATTGCTTTCTATGGTTCTGCTTTTCTTACTCACTTTTATGTGCACCTTGTACTGTCAGTTTGGTAAACAATATCTTTATGAGCAATTTTGGTTCCCGCAGAGAGATACCTTGGCACCTGATTTTCAAGTCCTTCTCCCGTCATTCCTAGGTTAGATCTTGTCCAGCCATGCAGGGGTGTTGATCTATGAGAGCTAAGCTGTAGGATTGGGCAATTAATCATTTACCTAGAGAACGCAAAAGATATACCAAATGAATTAACTAAATAATTCTCATGGGTTGGCTAGTAGCTTGGAAGTAGCTTTTAGAGACAGATACCCAAAATTGAAAGCTATTTTTGTTTTGTTTTTGTTTTTAATTTATTTGCTGTAATTGATGAAAATGTTGGGTTTCCCCTCTTCAAATCTACTCCTTCCAAATAATTATATTCAAACAAAGTCATTTTATTTTCCCTGCATGCCCCTTCCATGTCCCATTAAAATAGAAATAGATTAATTCATTCCATTCACTCTTCAATACATGTAAAATTTGTGCAAAAATATTTTGTATGAAAATGATCTGTAATCTGTAGACTTAATTGCAGAATGTCTTGAGATGTAAAAATCTCATTCTTTGGGTTGTGAGGTTTTGTTTGTTTTATTTTCTTAACTAACTCTGATTGACCTATAAAATTCAAAAAGAAAGAAAAAGAGGAAGGGTCAAGTAGATAAATCTCCTGATTTCAGTGAAGATTTTTTCAAGGGGTTATTAAAATGATTTTAAGAGGAAAGAGATATGCACTTAAGAAACAAAGGAGAAGAAACTTGAATCTTTCAAGAGTGGAGTTAACTGTTGATCCTTGTTATAAGGGCATGTCAGAGATAAACAAAGCTGAAACCTAGTTAAAGGCATAAGGATAGATTTTATTCAGTTATAACTGTCGCACTAGAGAAGAGTGTCAGCATAAACTGAAATCAACCTCACCAAATCCAAAGACTAGAAACTTTTTAAAGAAGGAAGCGTGCTAAGGGGAAGACACTAAGGGGTCTGAGTGATAGAATTATATCTCTAAAGTGCAGAGAAAAGATATAACTGTAAGCTTTTTAAAGTAACTGTTCTAAAGGGGGATTCATTGACCAATCTGCTTATCACCAAGTTTAGGCTAGAATAAAAAGCAAATTCTTCTAGTAGTATTGAACTTTCTTAGGGGACTGGGATCATTCTAGGAATGTTGCCTTGAGCCGCTTGAAACTATGCTGGTATTTGTTGAAGTCCCTTGTGGTGGGGCAGGGCGGGCAGGAGTGAAGAATGAAATTATGCCTAGAATCTGCAGTTTTATAGGCCAAGTTTGAGGATTAGTTGACAAGATTGCTCAGAGGAGCCTGACTATTGTTTATTCAATAAAAAGTCTCTTTCGGGTAATAAAAAATTTAAAAAGAAGTTGCAAGATTCAATGACAGGTATAGAGTTAAAGGAACATTGACAAGGGACTAGCTATGCAAATATTGGCATTAAATTTATATATTCCGTTTTATATTTCAATGTGTATTTTGTTTATCCTAAATCTATGACTTAATTCCTCAGATAGTGTCAGAAAGAGATACCTCAATACTGAAAGAACAGTCATATTTGAATTAAACTAAAAGTGTTGTAAAAAAAAAATAAGTTGTTTTCATCTGGGAACAATGACATTTCTTTACAGTAATTCTCTTGAAAAAGAATGTCAATTGAAATAAAATGGGTCCAATATTTTTAAATGGCTGCTGTTTTAAAATGATTATGATTATGGGTGAACAAATGTATTTAGAAGAAGCAAGAAATAAATCTATTTTTTTCTAAAATAATATCGAACTTGAATTGAATTCTTAGAAAAAGAAGTTAATATAATTATTTTCTTTTCTTATCCCTATAACTTCTTTAATGGTGACAAATAATATGAAGAATAGTTGACCCATATAGAAGTTTAAAAAGTATAGAAAACCTTTTTTTTAAAACCTTGCATTACAGCCCAATTTTTGAAATGGTTGTTTCTATAGAGAGCAGACAATATTTGAGGTATATAAGCACATAATACTGTGATTTGCCGATTATTAAACAACATTTGTTTTTAGCATGTCTCAAAATACACCTCCTAATTAAACAGGCTGATTAAGTATGTCGTCTTGAAATTTTTTTCAGTTGGACTAGATTGTGTCTAAATTTGAGCTAAGTTGTGTGCCTTTTGACAAATTTGTTTAATTTTTCATTCAATAAATATTTTTAACTACTTACTCTATGCTAGGCACTGTGCTGTTATATAAATACTGGTAAACAATGTATATATTGTATATCTCCAGCTTCAATTTTGTGATGGAGTAGAATGATAAATAAATACCTAATTTAAATTATAATCTCCGTGAAGGAATGGTCTCTTTCTTTATAAACCAATTATATTGTCCATGTAGGCAATAGAGGTTGTTTGTTATTTCAGCCAAAATACCACGCCAACTATTCTGGTGTATGCGTATTAACTATTATGTTTCCATGGCCTCATCAAATTAATCATAATAAATATATAGGGTACAATGTACAATTTACCTAAATTAAAAATAAATGGCTACAGCCAATAAAAGGGAAACTAATCTAGTCTCTATTATCATTATAAATCAGACTATATATATAGAAACATATATAGATATTATACATATGCATGTATATACCCGTTTATTTATAAACATTGAGGTTAGTCAAATTTCCAGATCACCAATGTATGTGCATCCCTTTTGTAAGACCTCAACAGCTGGTTTTACATAACTACTGAAAGGCTCAGTGTAATTACTCTTGTAATAATAGAAACACTGAACTCACTTTACTTGTATGCGGTAAAACAAATATTTCATTCCTGATTCCTATCATATAGAATTGTATTTGAACATTGGATGAATGCTCTCATTATTTCTACTCCCACCTCTGGGGAAAAAAAAAATGAAAAGGCTTTCTCCTTTTCATCTTATCATCATTATATGCTTGCTCTAACTTCAGCCTTAGGGAAGTGAGTTCAATGATTAGTATTTAACTGAGGAAAACAATCGATAATGCCCTATAATCTGTTGTCCTCCTTTTATAGATGAGTGTTCTTTGAACAATGGAGGCTGTAGCAACCACTGTTCTGTTGTTCCTGGAAGAGGAATAGTCTGTTCTTGCCCTGAAGGACTTCAGCTCAACAAAGACAATAAAACGTGTGAAATTGTGGATTATTGTAGCAGTCATCTAAAGTGCAGTCAAGTGTGTGAGCAGCATAAGCACACAGTCAAGTGCTCATGCTATGAAGGTTGGAAGCTGGATGTAGATGGTGAAAGTTGCACAAGTGTTGGTAAGTACATGTGTGTTTTTGCTGTATTTTAAAAATACCAAATACTTTTTTTTGGAGGGAAGGGAGGGGCGTTGTGTATCTATATTTAAAAATAGATATTGAGAAAAAGATCTCCCATGCCCCCCCCCAAAAAAAACACCTTCAGAAAATTAATAAAAATGTTCAACTAATTTTAAGTAAAGTATTTAAGTACAATGTGTCATTTTAGACCTTCTCCAAAATTTTCTGGGCAGAAAAATATTATAATAACCCATACCATTTCAATTCATCAGATTATTTTTTCCTTAGATGTTGTTTTATCAATGTTCTTCCAAGGGTCTTATTGTTTTATGCTCCTAAGCACTTACTTTTATTTCTCTTTGCATGCTTTTTAGAACCCTCCAAATCTGAGTCCTGTCCCACACTTCAAATTGTGTATTTCTACTACTCTTGAAAACAACTCTTTGCTCTGGTCGTATTCATCTTTTAACTGCTCATTTCAAACAGTCTGCTGATTCTCTAGGTTACATTTCACAGTGGGAAAAGCAGACCAAGGATATGGAATCTGACATCTGAACTCTAATTCTGCAGTTAGCATTCATTATGTATGTGTCTCTAGGCACATTACAAAAACTTTCTGAGCCTCAATTTTCTCATCTTTCAAATACTAATCAATGTTCATTATAACAATATTGCCCTTGTAGTGTGTTGCAAGAATAGCATGAAACACTTATTACTGTGCCCCACCACCATGAGGTATTTAATGAATGGTGGTTTTCCACTGTCTTCTCCAAATTCTGCGTATGAGTCTACAGGACATGTAGTGGTCCATGAATAGAACTGAAGAGGTCCATGAACTTTATTAGGGAAAATATTACACCTTTATTTTCTTTAACCTTGCCCTGAAAGTTGACATTTCTTCCAAATTGAATGTTTGCCACAGACCAGTAATTATCAGCAACTGTGACTGTCTCCAATAGAAGTAGTAGACATATTCGTATTACATTAAAATTGTCAAGATCTCATAATATCATTTATACTTAAGCTTTTAAAACTAAAAGGATTTCAATAATGGCAGTAATTAGATCTACTGCTCAATCTTATTATTGAATGCATTATTTAAAAACACACACACACACATATTACTATATCCAAAGTGTTTATCGTTTAACATTGATAATTTCATTTCAATATATTTGATTCTTTCATTAATATGTACTTTTATTTTTCTTCACTGTTTTTGTACTATTTAAAACTTTCTGATAAAAGACACACAGGCTTCATCAGACTGCTAAGAACACATACATCATAAACTTTTTCATTTTATTTCTTCTACATAAATTGTATTTTCTCCTCTTCATCTCTAAAAATTTTGGATATTCTTTAGGGCCTACTAGCTCAAATCTTTAGCCTTCAATGGAGTTTTATTCCAAGTATTCTTGATCTTCACTTATTTCTTCTTTCTATATCTAGAATATATTGTCCATGAATAATGTGGTCACATTTTTAATTTACTGTTTCATATTCTCATCTAGCTTCCTTTATTTCTTATCTCTCTGATGAAATAATAAGCATCTAGAAGTCAGAAATCAAGTTACAGATTTTTATCTTATGTTTTATATAATATCCAGCTAGTTCTGGAAAAAATAATATGCAATAAAAACATTATATTTTTTCAGAGAATGTTAAAATACTTTATTATTTTATTTCAAGTGTTGTTTTGTGGTTTTCTCATGGTTGTTAAAATTAAAGTCCTAGAAGCATAAGATTAGCAAACATTTATTTGACTCTTTTCTCCATGAGACTTGAACAAAATAATTGGCATGAGAGGCTAAAAAATAGCAATTTGTTGTGAGGATAATAGTCATTTTATTTATATACATGTTTGGAGTAGAAAAAATAGATCAAAGTTTAACCTCAGTCATATTTATAATCATATTTTACATGAGAATTGGCTCCATGTCTAGTTTTTGGATATGGATGACAAAATGACATATTATGGTGGTTTTGTACTGGATAAAATCAGTAACACTCATGTTCAATATTAGAATAATTTAATTTTTAAATGATAGTGACCAGGTGCAAAGATAACTCTTCTAATAGATTTGACCCCTTCTACACTCAGCTGAGAATAAAATAGTAACAGAGCCATAGAAGCTCACTGTTAAAATAGCTTTTTTTTCACACCTGGCTTTGTTTATAATTTAAGAGAGAAGCAAAAGTAAACAGGCATAACGTGAAAATATTTGGGTTTGGTTACAGGCCAGTGCAATAAACAAATATCTCAATAAAGCAAGTCGCATAATGTGTGTGTGTGTGTGTGTGTGTGTGTGTTTTGTTTTTTGTTGTACATTTAACCCCCTTTACTCTTTTCTATCACCCTCAATAGGACAACAATAAGGTTTGCTGCAGAGATTGACTCTTCCTTTCTCAATTTCTCCATAGCATTAATACTGTTTGAAAGCATTTTATTCACAATAAAATTTTTTTCAAAATTATAGTTAATCTTTCAGACCCTGAAACAGCTTTATCAACTAAGTTTATTTAATATTCTAAAACTTTTGTCATCATTTCGGCAATCTTTACAACAGGAGTAGGTTCCATCTCAAGAAACCACTTCCATCTACGGCCATGCTACTCGAAACAAGCTCCATTCTGTCTGATATCGGAAGTTAAGCAAAATTTTGGGCCTGTTTAGTACTTGGGGGACCACCTAGGAAGATCAAGTGCTTTAGACGTAAAAAATAAAAAAAAAAATAAGTGATTGTAAACTGACAAAATCCTTGCAATCTGTGAGGTCAACCAAGGGTTGTCTCACAAAAAAAAAAAAAAAAAAAAAAAAAATTGGAAAAATAAAAAATAAAAAGAGAGAGAGAAAGCACTTTCGTGGCCCATTCATAACAAAAGTAAAAGAAATAACTCCTCATCTCTTAAATTTTAATCATGAGATTGCACCAATTCGGTCATATTTTCAGGCTCCACTGGCAATTCTAATTCTCCTGCTCTTTCCAAGATATTTGTAGTTACTTCCTCCACTAAAGTTTTGAACTTCATGATGTCACCCATGAGGGTTGAAATGTTCCTAGCTCCTGTTAGTGTTGGTTGATATTTTGTCCTCTTCCCATGAATTACAAGATTTCTTAATGACATCTAGAATGGTGAATTCTTTCCAGAATGCTTTCAATTTACTCTGCCCATCACAGGAATCACAGTCTATGGAAGTTATATCATTACATTTTTTAAAATTAAGATTTGAAACTCAAAACTATTCCTTGATCCATGGACTACAGAATAGATACTGTATTAACAAGCATGGAAACAACATGAAATTATTGTCCATCTCCATCAGAGCTCTTGAGTGACCAGGTGCATTGCCAATGAGCAGTAATATTCTGAAAGGAATCTTTTTTTCTGACCAGTAGTTTTCAACAGTTGGCTTATAATATTTAGTAAACCATGTTATAAACAGATATGCTGTTATCTAAGCTTTGTTGTTCAGTGTATAGAGCACAGGCAGAGTAGATTTAACATAATTCTTAAGGGCTCTCAGATTTTCAGAATGGCATAAATGCGCATTGGCTTCAACTTAGTCATTAGCTGCATTGCTCATATCAAGAGAGTCAGCCCATCCTTTAAAACTTGAAACGAAGTATTGACTTTTCCTCTTCAGCTGTAAAAGTCCTAGATGGCATTTTCTTCCAATATAAGGCTATTTTTGTCTCCACCGAAAATCTATTGTTTAGGGTAGCCAATTTTATTAATTACCTTCTGGACAACTTGCTACAGTTTCTATATCAGTGATTGCTATTTCACCTTGCACTTTTATATTATGGAGATGGCTTCTTTTTTTAGACTGCAAGAACCAACCTGTTCTAGCTTCAGACTTTTCTCCTGCAGCTCCTTCACTTCTCTCTGCCTTCATAGAATTGAAGATGGTTATGGTCTTTCTCTGTATTAGGCTTTAGTTTAAGGAAATGTGGCTGGTTTGATCCAGATCACTAAAAGTCCCGCCCCCCCCCCGCCCCCCGCCGGCCACCACCACCAAATCAACAAACACTAAGTCTGCTTTACTTTCTTATCACTTGTGTATTCACCGGAGTATCACTTTTGATTTTCTTCAAGAACATTTCTTTTGTATTCACAACTTGGCTACCTGGTACAAGAGGCCTAGCTTTTGGCCTTTTACATGCCTTCCTCACTATGCTCTATCATTTATACCTTTTGATTTAAGTGAGAAATATATGACTTTTCTTCTCACTTGAACACTTAGAGGCCATTTTAGGATTACTAATTGACTTAAGTTTAATATTATTGTGTCTCAGAGAAGAAGTTGGCCCAGGAGAGGAAATGAGACAGGAAATGGCTGGTCAGCAGAGAAATCAGAATGCATACAATATTTATCAATTAAGTTAGCTGTTTTATATGGATGTGGTTCATGGGACCCCAATGCAATTACAATACTAACATGAAATATCACTGATCACAGATTACCATCACAAATATAATAATAATGAGAAAGTTTGAAATGTTGGAAGAAATGCCAAAATGTGACACAGAGACATAAAGAACGTAAATGCTGTTGGAAAAATGATGACAATAGACTAGCTCTGCTTAGAGTCAGTTTATAAAAAATGCAGTATCCTCAAAGCATGACAAAATGAGGTTTGCCTGTATTTTACCTTTAAAAGACAGTATGGAGCTTTTTTTTTTTTTACATGAATAATTGAACTTGCTGGTAATTTATCTCTCCCTTAAACATATAGTATACAAAACACTATTGTAAGCATTTATATTAGTACAGATACAGGTTTTGTTAGGCAATGGATATTACTGTTTTATTTAAACCAAGTTTTATTTACAAAAAGTGATTTGTTCTATATTTCATTTACTTCATTTTTTTTGGAAAACCTTCACCAGATTTATGATTCAATAAAAATTAATTGACTATTAATAATAGAGTTTTAAAAATAAAATTTATTTTTTCTTGCTTTTCTGTTTCTTATTTCCATCATTCTTAAGTTGAGTCCCTGTTTTTAAAATGCATCCTTCTTTCGATTGCAATACCTGTGCTTATTCTTCTTGACATTTCAAAAATAAAGAAGAATAGTACATTTTATACTTAAAATTAGAAACATAATTCCCCCATTTTTTTCTCTTGAATTTTCCTATTTAGTGCTTTCATATTTTCTTATTTTTCTCAATTCTGTCCTTCCTAAATTCTTTATAATCTGGCTTTTGTTGAACTGATGAACTTATTTAATTTTCTATAGGTTTACACCTAACATCTTATTTGTTAAATGTAATGACTTTCATAAATACTATTTTCGTGATCATTTTTTTATGTAATTTATCTCTAACTCTTACTTTTCTTGGGTGTCTCAATACTTTATTTCATCAGTTCCTTAAGCCTCTCCTCTCTAATACAAATATACAATTTATTAATCACCTTTCTCTTGAAGTATTCATTTAATTTTAATTAGGAACAACCAGGATATTAACTGCTGATTTCATTTCTTTTGTATCTCTGGTTTCTTTGCTGTTACCTGGACAGTTCCCTTGCAAATCTGCAGCACATTTCTATTATGGAAAGAACATCATGGCATTCCTTTTTCTTTTCTCTTAGCCTGAATTTAGTAGAATTTCCCACTGATGATTTTCTTGGTTCTTATTCTCCAATTCTATTTCACCAGGTATAATCAAATAACCTCAAAATTAGTTGGCTAAAACATAGTCTTTTTTTTCTCCCTTGATTTTCCATAGTTCTTTCAATGGTCCCAGTTTTCTTCTTGTCTTTAGGGATCCCAATCTCAATTTATCTTTGACCTCTCCATTTCTCTGCTCCTCATTCTCTTCATATAGATGAATGGATGGATGGATGGATAGATGATGATGATAGATGATGATGATGATGATGATGATGATGATGATGATGATAGATAGATAGATAGAGATAGATAGATAGATAGATAGAGATAGAGATAGATAGATAGATAGATAGATAGATAGATAGATAGATAGAGATAGATAGATACAGTTTATTTTCCTCTACAAAGGATTCAGCTCTCTTTCTGCAACTCTGTAGCATTTACAACAGCAGAGCACAGAAATTACATATGCTGTAATGATGATGGCAGTCTTCTCTCTGACTTATTTGCTGTCTTCTTATTTCCCCAGTTTGTGAAAAGAATATTAAAACTTAAAGGACTATACATATTAAAAAGGGAGAAAGAAATTTAAATCTGCAAGATGAGTATTAAAGGGAAAAGATGAGACATATGGTAAAAAATAAAAATTGAAAGAAAAAGAATAAAGTAAAAATAAGCAGATGGCTACCTTGGGGAATATGGGAGATCAAGGTGAAGTGATCCTGGGACTGAAGCTGCAGGGAGTTTATTTCTTTGTTTATCTTGATAAAATAACACTTTACCATATCAGTCTTCATCTGTGATTTTAAAGTAGCTCTGTACTATTTATGAAAAGACATTCAAATTCTTTAGTTTGCTAGTCAGGAAGAAAACCTTCTTTATTTTTGCTCATTTCATCTCTTCAATCTAATGTTTCATTATCTTCCACTGTGAGTTTCTAGTACAGGAACATTATTACTGTTTTCACCATTAGTAATAATAAATGCATAGTGGGACAGTATATATAATGTACATTCACATATATTACTTCATTTTACCATCTCCTTTATTTACTCTGTTCACTGTCATCTATGACCTTTCAGGATGACAATATCTTCTACATTTTCTCTGGAAATTTGATTCTTATACCCTATTCAAAATGCATGATAAAGAATCAAGAGCTATTTACATAGAATTGTTAGTTGTAGTTATAATAACAATACCCTGAGAGGACTATAGAGAAATTCTTTTTCTTAGACAAGTCATCTATTGCTTTCATATTCTGTCTTGTAAAAATCATATGTGAACCTATAGTGGGACTAAGAGAAAATTAATGAAAAGAGAATTGTATATAGAAGACTACAGCTTTTTAGTGTTTTTCAAGAGCTACTTGCGATATACTACATTCATAAACATGAAATTTGTCACTATAAAAATGTAAATTATAGTCTCTTTTTTGGTACGTATTTCATCTTATAATATGCTAAAGCAGAAAAATTTTAAGGCACTTCTAAATTAAGAGTGTGATGTGCTGGTTTAATCTGTTAAATTCAGTCATTTATGAGACAAGAACTAGTGTGCTGGAAAAAATTGTTAGAAGACTATAAAAATTAATGACTCCTTCATATTTTTCTTATATTCATTCAAAATTAAGTTTGCCCCACAAGAACTGAATATATCTACATCAAAATTGGAATACACCGAAAAATTCTTCAGTGTGTTTTATCTCAAAATATTTTATGTAGAGTTTTTCTTTTCTTTTAAGAAAACAATGCATTGTAAGACTTGGAATTTAAAATTCAGTCTTTATGATTTTGTACTAATTTATAAAATTACATATTAGATTATTCATTACAAATTTTAATTCTCTCAAAGAGGAAATACTAATTTAATAAACCAACATAAATCTTAAAAGTAGAGGCACTGAAGAAGATATAAGATTCAGAGTTCAAATATGAATTCAAATATTTATACTTAAGCTTTTTAATTTTTGGTAAGCTGGTTCATTATAGTCATAATCAAGTAAATATTTACCAAACAAATTCTCAACACAAAACGACTATAATAAATATAAGAACTTTAAAAGCTTTGAACAGTTTTAGTAAAATACTCAATGCTATTCAGGTCACTGTTCAGAGAAAATAAGATGTTTTTAATCACCTTTCATTTTATTATGGAATCTTTTAAATATATTTGAACCCAGTGAAGAATAAAGTATTCACAGACAATATTTTAAAAGCAATGAAGATTTGTTAATTATGATACAAATCATTTTCTAAAAGTAATAGAACATTAGATAACTTTGAAGCTCTCTGTGTATCTATTCCCCCATACCCAGAAATAGTTATTTGTGAAATTGGTATATCTGTTTTACCATTATATGTTCTTAAACAACAAACAACATATAATATAATTTTTGGTTCAAGAGAATATACTTTCTCAAATGAAACATGAAAGAATGAATAGTCAGTGATCTCTTAAATATTGCTATAGTGGACATATGAGTTCTCCAGAGGAGGAAAAAATATTTAGTTTTTGTCACAATGAATTACCTTACTCTACATATATGTCATGTTTAAACAATTCTTATTTTATGTATGAGCTTTTTTAAGAAGCTGGAAATAATAATTTCTTTGATTAGTAGTTTAATTTTTATTCTTAAAAATGATTAATCTTAATAGGAAAATATATATAAATGCTAAAAAAAAAAATACCAATAAAGAATAAAGTGAAAATTAGTTTCCTTTCCACTCCTCAAACCCAGTCACCTGTTCCCACGGCAGAAGTGGTAGCATTCCCTAATGGATCCTTCAAGAAGTATTCTATGATTTCTTTTTATACAGGCCTAGGAAAAAAAAAAAAAAATATATATATATATATATATATAGTTTTTTAACTTAAATGCTTGCATAGTATGTGCAATGTTTGCATCATACTGTTTTCAAAATATTGGGAATCATTTTCTGCTAGCATATATATGTCAATCACATTATGTAGCCCCATAATATTATACTGTATTACTATACCATCTGTTACTTATCCAGCGACCCACAGATAAACATTTATGTTGTTTTTAATATTTTGCTATTACAAGCAATATCACAAAGTATTTTCTTACTCATCTGCCATTTTTTTTATGTAAAATTGTATCTTTAGAATAATTTCTTACAAATTGACTTACTTGGTCATGGGGGATATGTATATATAAATTTTTGAAGTATTGCCCAATGGTTCTCAATATAGGTTATAACAGTTTATACTTCTATTATCAATATATCAGAGTGCTTTCTGTCTGCGCTTTAATCAATGTTTATGGCTTTAAAATCCATTAATTATTTTAGGAGAGAAATTGAACACCCTTTTTTATATTTAAAAGTTGTTTATATTTTTTCAATGATTGTCTATTTTGTATACTCTGCCTATTATTTATTTGAGTATTTTTTCTTGTCAATTTATAGGCACTCATATGTATTAATAATTTAATCTTTTATTGATTGCAAATATTTTACCAATTTGTCTTTTCACCCTTTTACATTATTTGTGTCCTACAATTTTATAAATGCATATTAAACCTCATTCTTTTCTTTAGGTCTTCTATGATTTGTGTCAAATTCAGACATGTCTTCCTCGTTTTAGGGTTCTAAAAGTAATTGTTCTATGTTCACTTTTAAGACTTTCATAGTTTTCTTTACTACATCAATTATTTTAGGTCATTTGGAAGTTACTTTTTATATTAAGTGAGAAAATTTTCCAACTTAATTTCTTCTCCAGGTATTCTAAATCTATCATATCTCTCAACTTTACAGTCAGTTATGAGTCAGTACCAAAATATTTTTCTATTGAAACAATAACATATTTTACTATCAGAGTTAATCAGTATTATATATTTCTCCTAGAATTTTTTCTAGTCACACTTTTTTAATGTAATTCATAGAATTAGCTAGTATTATTTTAAAGAATGGTGTCTGTAATATCTTTTTCATTACAATAAATTTATAAATTAATTCAGGCAGAAGCAAGATCTTTGGGACATTATAATGCTATAAACTTTTTCATTTGTAAAAGTCTTTATTCCTCTCAGTATTTTAAAATTTCTTCATATACTATTTTTATATTTTTAATGATTTTATTCCTAGATTCCTTATCTTTTTTTTATTACTGTTATTGCTAACATACATTTGTTCTTTTTTCATTTGTCTTATCAGATGCTGCTGTTTGTAGAAATGCTAGTGATTTTTGTCTAAAAAATCTGTAATCAAGCCATATTCTCACCCTTTGCAGCTGGCATTTATTTTTCTGTTTTTTCTCTGTGTTGTTTGGCCTTTATGCTGCATGCCTGTTTTTGTTTGTTTGTTTGTTTTGTTTTGTTTTGTTTTGTTTTGTTTTCAGACCCTCCTACTGGATCTTCATGGTGCCAATGAACTCATAGAAGGTCCTGAGACCAAGCTGTTACTTTCATCCCATTGTTAAAAAAATGATTGTAGTATTTGCCACTTAGTTGTGCTACCTACTTTGAAAACTGTGCTCTGCCAGCATTTATATAGATTATATATCTACAGCAGCAAGCATCCTCTCAGAAACTTTCTACATTTTAAATGCATTCATTAGTCCTTCCTCATACTGTGGTATTTTGGTAATACATGTCTTCCATTGTTAGTGAAAGTGGAACTTGCATTTCTTTTTTTCCTTTTCTTTTTTCCTTTTTCTTTTTGGGTTCCTTTTTTCGTCTGGTGTGATATCCAGAAGCAGCATCTCATTACCTTACAATTTTAAAACCATATGTCCTTTAACAGGTATTAAATATAAATTTCTCTACCAGGTTGCTGCTGCACTTATAATTTAGTACTTGACTAAGGGCAAACTATAAGCCAAAAGATAGGAACACTGTTCAGAGCTGAAATTTTACTAGTTTTAGCACCTGCTAAGAAATATTCAATTTCCTTTTGGCGTATCTTCATTCTTACCTTTTCTCTTATACAATATCTCTTTTGCTTATTCCTTTGAGTAATATTTGGAATATAATAGTCATAATAATTAAACACATATTTAGATATTACTAAGCATTCACACTTTTAATTATTAACTATCTTAATAACTCAGTATGTTATACATTTCATAAATAAAAAAAACATTGAGGATCAGAGAGTTTAAGTAAATTTCTCAAATTTATACAGGTAGTTGGTAGCAGAGATCTATCAAACCTGTATTTTCTGACTATAAGTCTATCACTTTGACCTACATATCACAGCAACCTCCATATTTGTATTTACTGTGATGATTTTCAGTTTATAAAACAAATTTACATAAATTATTTATTGGATTCTGATAACAATAGTTGAAAGTAGATTATCATTAATCCCATTTTATATGTAAGGACATTTAATTTCTAAAAATATTTTAAAAAATTTTTAATGCAAGCACTTGTTTCATAATTAGAGCAGAGGATCAAACAAGGGCTTCCGATCTAAAATTAGGCATCTGAAGGAAACTGGAATTTGGGTGGTAAACACACAATAGAATATATAGATGTCCAATTATAATGTACACCTGAAAATTATATAATTGTATTAACCAATGTTGCCCCCAATAAATTTAATTTAAATAAATAAATAAATGCCTAAAAAATAATGATAAAATAAAACAAAATTAGGTATCTTTCTTTTAAATGCTGTATATCTAACACAACCATTTTCTTAACATTAAAAATGCTAAATTCTGGATTTAAAAATTTATGAGTATTTGTTCTATTGGGAGTGATCTGGAGTTAGGTTTTTTGTACATTTGTATCTTGTATCGGTTAGCTCTTATCACAGTAATGCTCAATAAACTCCCCATACTATACAATAATCTCAATGCCTAAGTGATCACAGTACACATAACTTTTGCTCATAAGTTCTCAGGCTTTCTGAGCAGTTGGTATGGTCTTGGCTGGACTTATACTATGCAGTCAGCTGCAGAGGAAGTAGGTGGCTTTGCCGATCATAGCAGATCTCTCTTTCATGTTAGCTATCAGCTTGTTTCTTAAGGTATATTCAGTTTCTCTTCACATTTATTCATTCAAAATACATTTAGTTAATGCGCTGAGCAGAGACTACTAAAGTAGATTCGTATCTAGTGGAGAAAAAAAAAAAAATGGCAGAGAACTTCCCTACCCCAAGGGTAGCTAGCCTAGATTTGCAACTTTCTGAATCTCATAGCTGTACTTAATAATGTCTTCCCTTGGTGTTAGTCATTAGGGACATCATGATGGGGAAAACAATCGAGATCCCTGTTTTCACAGAGCTTATAACCTAGTGAAAGAAATTAATGACACACAAGTAAATATTTAAAATATATTTCAAAGAGAATAAATAGGCTATGGTGAAATAGCATAATGGAGATGGGGTTTTATTATGCCACTGATTAAGAAAGACCTTTCTGAGAGGATGAGATTAATAAGAACAGTAAACCTGATTGCAATGGACAGAAACCCAGCTCAAATTAAGTTGAATGGATAAGTTCGTTGACTTATATACAAAGCATGAAAAATGTGTAGGAGATTTGAAGGAAGAAACTATCCTTAGGGATACTTGGAACTATGGGTTTGAATGTCCTCTAATCGTGGTCTCTTCCAAATAGTTCATTCTTAGTGACTTTTTTATTTTCTACTATAATGCCAAAAATAGAATTCTTCAAACTACAAGGACAAGAACACTGACAACACTAGCTTTAGAGATTTGTGACCTAAGAGGAAAAAAAAGAGTTGAAACTCTCCAAGTTTACAAACCTATTAGTCTGACTTAGATCTTACATCCACCTCCTGGGACAGTCGGTGGGCAGGGACAATTATAGCAGCTCACATTCAGACAATGTATCTAGATTAGTGATAAGAAAATCGATTTTCCTAAAGGAAAGTGCCAAGAGGTGGCACTAGCATGGAAATGGGGATAATCTTTGCAACCCTGTCTCCCTCCCTCCAAACAGAATTCGTATCTAACTCTTATTAGTGTGTCAAATAGTAATTAGTACAGAACTTGATCTAATTTTTAAATGATAACATAATTTTTGTAAGTTTTGAGTATTGAAACATTTTACTTTTCTTTTGTTCAGGTATTGAAACATCTTTATTTCTGTTTTTTAAGCTTCTTCCTTTCTCTCCACCCAGGCCTGATCTAGGCTTAAAAACTAGTGGGGAGTAGTGTAGTCATGATTTTCTTGGAGTTTGGGGAGGGAAAGCTTCATCTTCATTCTTATGGAGATCACTTTCTAACACATGCACAGCTCTTTTAATAGAAATCCTCTTGTTCAGTCTCTCCTTCATGGATCTGTAGGCATGTGATGACTACTAGCTAACTCTTAGCAACTTCCATGGTGTTTCTAAGGTTTGGACTGTCAACTGAAACTCTAAGAAAACATAAAATCTTCCAGTTTGTTTTCAAATTGCAGTAATTATTGTATTATTTAATCAAAATCAGGTGTATAAAAATCCAAGGAAGAAAAACACATTGATACTATATCATTTAAATAAAATTAAGTTTTTTAAGTTTTTTCAAATTTTGGATTAAGAGAAGCTGTTTTTTTTTTTCTAATGACAGAGAATTACATAATTATCACACTTTTAAATGAGTAGATTTTGACCTCAAACATTTTATCCCACTTAACAAGTTGGTAAATATTTTCATAAGTTATTAAAAATAAATTTAATTTCAGATTCGTTTGAAGCATTCATCATCTTTTCTATTCGCCATGAGATCAGAAGGATTGATCTTCATAAGAGAGATTATAGTCTACTTGTTCCTGGACTAAGAAACACAATTGCGCTCGATTTTCACTTCGATCAAAGTTTACTTTATTGGACAGATGTTGTAGAAGACAGAATATACCGGGGCAAGCTTTCTGAAAATGGAGGTACATGTGTTACAATGTTGACTTAATGTTTAGATTAATTTTTAACTAAAAATTCCAGAAAATATGTTGTAATCAAAAGGAATTTAGATTAATCTTTAGCCTCTGATTCTACATCTCCTCCCTCATATATGTGACATCAGGGATGTCACATACAAATGTGAAGATATGTTGAGGGAACGAAGTAGTTGAGGCCTGTGCTATATACTCTGTTTTTAAATTGTGGACAAATTTATTAATTTTTGGTGAAGAAACGTACTTTTAAGAAAAAAATGACTGTCTTCTACATACTAGTGATTATATTTTTGTGAGTTAAAATAGCTTTTTAAAATTTTGTTATAATGTCAGCAAAATTCATGAGTAAATCATGAAATTTTGCAGACTATTAATATGAATATGAACTAAATATTTTTGCCATATTTTGATGTATCTCTTTTTTAATCTAGGTCTTTCTTAAGTGGCAAGACTTTGAGATAAATATATTTAATATTTCTCATGAAACTGTTACATCTATATAATATTTCAAGGGCCTGGTATTTCTATAAAATTCTAAATTCCTCCTTAAATCACACTTGCATTTTTTAAAAAGTAATAAACGCACAATATAGTTATGATGGGTAAATTTGTATCCTATGTCATATTGCAAAATGTTGATTTCAAATGATGAATTTAGATCTATGGTTTTAGCTGGTTAACTATTTAAAAATAACACTGTTAAAATGTCTAACAATAATCACTGGTAATGTCATAAACTGTGAAGAGTTATCATATGATAAAAAGGTGTTTTTAAACGTTTTTTTTTTAATTCTGAAAGAAACAAAATCATAGATAAATAAGAATATTGGTGGACATTACCAAATTGCTTATTTTTATTTAGAGACCACTAATGCATTCTTCTTTTATTTGCAAACAAATTATATTTTTTAAGTCTTATAGCCTAAGGAGACGAGTAAAAGGAGTGTGATTTGGGGCTTATCTTTGTTATAATTAAATGCAGTAAAAGCTAGATTTATCTTATTTGTCATGCTTCTGAAAATAGTGTGTGCTGACTAGCTACAATGCCATTGCCCTAGGAACTTTTTCTCTTTATTCTACCTGTGAAGAGCAATGTTTGAATTAAATTGCACTGATTTTAACCAGCACACCATTATTATTCCCCAAATCTCATGTTCTGCCTAAAAAGTCAGAGAAAAGAAATAACATTGTTGCAACCTATACATTGTTATTAGCCTTAGAGTTGCTTAAACATTCAATTCCACTGGTGCTGAGAGGATCTAAGAGATTAAAATTTTTCTGTTAGAAAGATCAGTAAGTCTACATTTTGGTTCTTTTTAGTTTTCTCTGTGCCAGATGATGCTTTTGCATTCTCTCTCTCAAAAGTTAGAATAATGTATAAGTATTTTGTGCTGATACATAGACCTTTTTCTTTGTGATGAATGTTTCTTGAATGGATGCAAGTGTTGATTTTCCTTTTGTTGTAGGTGTCAGTGCAATTGAAGTGGTTGTGGAACATGGCCTGGCTACCCCAGAAGGATTGACAGTTGATTGGATAGCAGGCAACATATACTGGATAGACAGCAATCTGGACCAAATTGAAGTAGCCAAACTAGATGGTTCCTTAAGAACTACACTGATAGCGGGAGCTATGGAACATCCCAGGGCCATTGCTTTGGACCCAAGATATGGGTAAAGTGTTCCTTTCACACATTTATTTTGGCATACAAAACAATCTTTCAAATTAGTATTGAATTAAATTGTCTCATAAATTATGAGTCAAAGTGCTTATTTTGTGCATGTGTGTGTGTGTGTATGAATATTTATGTAATTGTGTATATATGTATGTGTCCATATGTGTATGTGGTATATATATGTTTATTACCACAGTTTGGTTATAGGATTTTTACATAGATACTTTTAGAGAATAGAAATGTCTTCTTTCTAAATTTGGGCATTAGGCAGGCTCTGTTCTAAGCTGTTATAACTCTATTGTGAAGCAGCAATTTAATGAATTTCTCTTTGACCTGCCAAAGAGATGTTGTAATTGTACCTGATGGTTGCAAACCACAGGGTCAGTCTTTGATCCAAATAGTCACAGATGTTAATCACCTGACTCTTTACTTATTTTATATGTACTTGGAGGTTGTTTGAAAAACAATTAGAATAGCATGAAGTAGCCCATTGGTGAGATGCTGACTATTGGGACATTTGAAAAACAAGGCACATGATTCTGGAAAACAAAGTCAGATGTTCAGTAATTTAAGTTTTTTCCACCACTGTTTTCCTGTGTGTTCTTTTGTGAAAGGCCAAAAGAGAAACATTGGATTTGAAGCCAAAAAATGGAGATTCCGGTTCCTCATCAGTCACTTATTCTCCAGAAAACTTACTCTTCCCTTTGATTTCAGTTTTCTCTTTTATAAATTAGAGATAATAATATAATTATCATTAGATTGTTTTTGAGAGGACAATAAACATGTGCGAGGGCAATAAACATGTAATATATAACTAATATATGTAAGAATTCTTTGTTATTACTGTTAATTGTTTATTTCCTTGATAATTTTTTTGTAAATCTAAAACCAATGTCAAGTCTAAAGGCTAGTAGGAAAAAAAATAGGTCTGAACTTTTAAGTAATAGAAAGTCCAGAGAGCACAAATGAGATTGAGGAGTTAGCCAGGAGCGAGTTAATGAGATGCAGAAGAGAGAAAGGGAGCTTTATGTATAAGTCAGCTTCCTGGCCATACTCTCTGACTTGTGCTCTCTGGTTAATGTCCAATACCCAGAGATCGAAAGATTGGGAAGTTTGTTTTGCTTTCCCTCACTTCAGACAAAGAAATTAAAAAGGCAAAAGAAATTGTCTAGAACAGAGTTCCCAGGTGGATTTTCTTTCCATAGTGTCTTAAATTTATTTGAATCATTTTTTTTAAAAAGTATACTGGGGAATTTTGCATATAGCTGTGGTTTCTGACTTTTTTTGAAAAATAGGGATATCTAGCAACAATGAGTTGAGCAGTAGCTGTATATTTTAGCATGGGGGTATTTTCTCTAGTTTACACAGTTTACATTTTGCCGGTTTTACTCATTACCTGCTATAATAACAATTCACCAGAAAACAGAAGTACCACGTAATGAGAAATTCTCTTTTTTAAAAAAGACTATATCTGAGGTTACAAATAGATTTCTGATCCTGACCCTTTACTTCCCACAAAGGTTCATTGTCTAAAGAGGTTAAAGCCTCAATATAACAACTACTGGTATGAAATTTTCACCTATTAGACCTATCTAACTAAGCTGTACCAGCATCTTACCTGTATGAGAAACTTTCTGCATAAGAGAAAGTGATATTTTGAAGAAAGTTGTAGTTTTAGCACGTATACCAACATATAGGAAAATAGTGAATGCTAGCCAAATTATGGCTGGCACAGAGAGAAAGAAAAGAAATAATAAAAAATAATAAAATAATATAAAATAAAAAGTGTATGAAAGTTTTAAAAATCATCTGCCCAAACAAAGTGGTAAAGCTGAGAGCTGAAACTTCATTTTCTGTAGCTTTGAACTTCCAATGCTTAGAATAACCTTATTCATCTCAGTTTAGTTGGTGAATATCTAACCTTAAAAGAGAAAAAGGAAACAGAAACACAAAAGACATACAACTCACACATAGCATTTAAGTGAAAATATTAGATACTATTTCAATGGTATAAAGGAATCTTCAGAAGTAAAATATCCTCTAAGAATTGAAAATTAGTAATGAACTAGCCTGTGAGTAGGGAAAACCTATAATGCTTCTGAGGAAGTTTATGCCCTTTATTATTAATGGTTAGTATGATATCATGAGGCAAATTAAAATAACTACAGTAGCAAATTTTTTTTAAGACCGAAGAAATAACACTTGTAAATTTTTTCTGGCATGAATAACCAAAGTTCAGATAACAGTATTAATTCATTCAACTCTAGGAATGAGTTGAAAGTTTGACAGGTTTAGGTATTATGATATGATAAGATTTTTATTGTTAAAAATTGTTTTATAGAGGTGATGGAATGAAGAAGTACAAATTAGAAGTTACAGAATGTCCATGGGATGTAGAGTACATTATAGGAAATATAGTCTAGAGTAATTGGGGACTTGATAAAAAATATAAAAAAAGAAAAAGATTATTTTGTAGAGGGTTAATAACAACTTGATAGGAGGTTTATATAAATACCCTTAATTAAATGTTTCATTGTAGCAATTAAATTTTAAAATGTAGTGCAAGTATTGAAATAGTTTCAAGTTTGTTGGACACTTTGGTAAAAAGTTATAGATATGTTTAAACATTGGACCTTTCATAGGGTAAACTAGGAGCATAGTAAAATTAAACTCTCTCTCTCTCTCTCATACTCACACACACACACACACACACACACACACACACACACTGAACTACAAAACCAAGCTAAGCACAAGAAAAGCAATACTGAAAAACAACATTAAATTTGATTTAAACTCAGCTTAGTGCTATTCACATATTCAAAAAGAAATCTAAGATGTCCCCCTATTTCCCAAATTATTCATGAAATAATAAGGAAGCTTTGATTTAAAACTGATAGGAGTTCCCAAGACATTTAAATGTCTTTGAAAAATTCATTTTAGGATGCATTTACTGGATAATTTTTAAAGAAATATGGTTTCTGTAAGTACTACCATCTTTTCTACTAAATCATAAGTTTTCTGATGGCAAGCACAGTTGCTTCCAAGTCTATGAAATCCTTCATTATTCTTGTTATATATAATTTTGCTCAATAAATGCTTTTAAAATTGTGATAAATTAATGACACATATGAATAAACTTTGTCTATATGTAACTTATAGGAATTCAGGACTACACTTTAAAAAATGAACAATACAGTAAAAAACAGCTAATACTATAAACTTTATTTACGATAACAAATGAAAAGAAGTTTGTAACAGCCACTTTACTTCCTACAGCAATCAAGGTCTTTGTGACCTAGTTTACAGATACCACAAAAAGAAGTGTTTTTAATCGACTACTTTGCTTCCTAAGCATAGAATCTGCTGGCCTTTATTTTACATTATAAAGGGTATTTTCTATTATGCCACATTCCTTTAATATTCTGGGTTTTGACCCAGTATTCTAAGTGACATGTTATTCAAAGATGGTAAATTGGGAATCACAGGGAATATACATTTTTCTTTTATTTCATTTTAAGGGAATATACTTATTGCTAACTTTAATGAGTACATGAATTTACTCTAAACATCAAGTTTATTATTAGAAAGTAACAAGCACCAGGAGGTTCAGAATATACAGGCAGCACTCACTTTAGTTCTTGAACTTCATTGTCTGTATTCTTGTGCACCTGCATGCATCTTCCTGCACCATTGATGGCATTTAGTCTTCATTTGTCGTAATAACTAGACTCTGCTGTAACAAATGCAGTTGGTGAAAGCAGATATAGTAATTGTGAAGATTAATAAGACATCCCAATAAAAATTTAATTTTATCTGGAGTGTTCTTAAACAAAAATAATAATGACATTGTTAGTTTTAGCAGACCTAAAGATTGTAGATAAGTGACTTCCTTTTTTTGCCAAGATCATTTATTTTCACCTTCTGCAGTTTGACCCGATAGATGATAATGGTCCATTCATGCCTGTAATGGTACAATTTGTTCATGGTTTATTGACCCGACTTAATTCTGATACAGACTAACCCATGAGTGCAGGAACTGTAGAATCAGTAGACTGTAATCTCTTTTTCAAAAGTAATTATGTCTGAATATTTTCATACATCCTGTAAGAAAGGATATTCAGTCTTTGTATTCATGAAGAAATAATGCAGTCATTGAAACACTAATACATTTTGACCATAAAAAAGTAAGAATATGGGAAAAATTATCCTTTAAAAATACCATATTGCAAAGTATACAAAAGAGCACTTAGAATTTTATGAAACAATGATCCTTGAAATCAACTTTTAAAATTGATTGTAAACTGACTATGTCAAGGTTAATAACATTTTTTAGGGAAACTAATTCTAGAACATATTATTTTATAAAGAGTTTTAGAAATTTTCCACCTGAATTGATAAAAGATTAGGACCACAGTGACCACTACAGAAGAAACAGCTTAATGTAGCTATATTTAGTGAGGAAATGAAGAGATCACTCATTTTAGAATGCTGCAAATTGTCCCAATACATATATATGTATTGTCCACTGCAAACATCTATTTGAAAGTCCACAGTGCCTATTTTTGGTAAACTTACATACAGAGCATGTGGCAGGGGTGCTGATATGTATTTTGTAATTGTCATGACCACGTAAGGTAGAACTAGGTAGAAAGTTATAAGGAAGACACCAAATCTCCATTTGTTATACAAAAAAAAGCAGATGCTCAGAAGTCTTTCGGTCATTATTCCAGAGTGTGAAATCTACCCTTGTCTAGATCACATGGTGGCTTATCAACCTATACTCAGAGTATCTATGATTCTCAAATTCACTGTTTGTTTCCAGGGATTATTTTTACTAATCTCTTTTTAAATTTGAAAATCTACTTTACTTTGTTTGTCAAGATATCACCATAAATTTTACTGATGCTATATTGGCCTTGTTTCTATTTTAAATCTTATTTTTTTTAATGCTAAATTAAAGGGAAGCTGGCAAATAACAACCTGTGTTAATGAAAGATGTGTGTATAGAAGTGAGACAAGAATTTATTTTATATTCATTGTTTTCAAGAAAAACATTCAGCTACTTAAATGAATAGCCTACCACCATCTATTAATTAACCTTTGTTTCATTTTAACTGGCAACATATTTTATATATCTACTTCTATCTGTCTATATCTATGTCTCTCTCTCTATATATATATATATCTCATATTATTTTATGCTTACATTTTCAGATAATTCATATTTTTTTCATACAAAACAATTTTATCTTTAAACATTAGTATTTTCAGAAAAAGATTCCCAACAATAAGATTTTATAAATGTCCTCTATTCTATTAAATTTTTAAAATCTATTTACTTAATGTTGCATTATTCACACTTTTAAACTTTTATTATAAAATATTTCAAATACACGAAATAAAATAATTGTATAACAAACTCTCTCACATCCATCACACAGCTGTAACAATTATCAATACATTTTTCTTTGCTATATTAATGTTAATTTTTATTTTTTCCAATTGTTTACTATTTGGTGGTTAAACAATGGATAATTTAAGTTTTTTTGTTTTTGTTTTTGTTTTTTTTTTTTATGTATATGTTCCCACCACCAGGGTTGTGGAAACTTCTAAAGCTATCCATGAAACTAAGATACTTTTTTAAAAAAATATAAACTCATTGTTTGAGAGACGTTCTATGATATATATCCAATCTTATGACCTATTCCTCTAAATCCTTTTCTCATGCCTTTGATTCATGCTTACTTTATAACACTGATCTACCTTCGCATATATGTTGTTATAACATTTAAACATTGGCATTAGTGTTAATTCTCATTATCTCTCTCTACATTTCTTTAACAGCTCGAAAAATCTTCAAACTTTGCCTTTAAATAATATTCTCTATGAATACATGTGTGAACATGCTTGTACAAACACAAATATTTTTTATGTACTAGCCATCCTTGTGCTAAATTGTTTACATCCACTACTTCATCAAATGCTCCTCACAAGTGAGACATTGTATTTTTCATTTACAGAAGAGAAAATGGAATTTGAGATTGAGTATGCTGGAGTGGCAGATTCCAATCTTGATTCTGAGCTTATCTAACACAAAAACATATGCATTGCCAAAATTCAACATTCCCACAATTATTTCATAACATTTTTTGACTGTCTATTGCTTAAGTTGTACATGAACCTCCATTTTTATCAAGAAAGTCATTATTTTTTTCCCAGTCCACCATGCTCTTTTAGCACATGTGCTTGTTAATTTATTATGTAATATTTTAAATTGTCTTCTAATCATTTATATTTGCAATTCTATGCCCTGTAAGAGACTACATGCTTCTCAAAAAATGAATTGTTGATGAATAATAAGTTTACATCACAACATTTCCTTAAATAGACATAATACTTAAAAAAAAAAAAGTAGGTTAAATTAGAGTTTGAATTTTCTTCCAGAGGACTGTTTCATTTTCCAAGATAATCTATTAAATGTCTATATTCAAGGACCATTTAAAGTAATGCAAGAATAGAAAAATAGCAAATATACATGTAATTATAACAAAGAACAAACTTTTCATAAGAACTTAAGCATTTCTCACCAAAATATTTTCAGAACTGATAAAAAGAAAATTTACTGAACTGTCATTTTATCTCCAGCCCTCTCCATTCTCACTTACCAAATGTCCATGCTATCCACTGGGTTCTGCTACCAAAATAGAAAAGTCAAGTAAATATACTCCTGCTCCTGTACTGGATGCTTTCCCTTTCCTGCTTTATGTAATGACATGAGATTAAAGAGTTAGTTGTTAAAAGCATGAGAACAGAAATTAAGCTGTCTGGTTTCTCATCTTCATCTGCTACTTGCTGGCTGTGTAACCCTGATCAAGTAATTTAACTTCTCCAAGGTTGTTTTCTCATCTGTAAAGCATGGATAACTAACCATGGCCTCATGGTCAATTAGATGTGATAATCTATATAAAGCTGAAAATAGTTGGTAGCACATAGTAAGCACTCAAAAAATATTAGCCATAGTAATGATTGTGGAACTATTGGGTAACACATTATATAATCACTAAATAAACATGCATCAGTAGTCCAGGCCACTGTCAATTAAACGTAAACCATATATTACCTAATAGCCTTAAAAATCACATGCACAACATGTAGCACTTAATGCCTACTGTGTGGAACTATTTGTACAAAATCCCATGAATTTCTAGAGTTACAAATAGTATCTGTTAAAAGAAATAATTATCTTTAACATATAAAAAGGTATATTTTAACAATTTCATGTTTTTACATGTCAAAGTATATGATTTCCTTCTGGTTTTTTTTTTTCCTACACATCCTCTGTTATATGATCTACTCAATTAATGTGAATCCGAATATCAGACTAATGATTTACAAATTTATAGTTCCAGCCCTGTCTTCTCTGAACTTCATCATGGCACATTTCAAAGCTTCCTGGACATCTTTTTGATGTCTTGGAATTTCAAGTTCACACCTATTCATACTCAATTATCAGCTCTGAAAAACTGCTCTTCCATTTTTTCCATGAATTTCTAGCATTGCCCTCCCCATCCTCACTCTGAGTTTGCTGAAAGAAGAAACTGACAGTAATTTTACAATTTCATTCTCTACCTCATTTCCTACATCCAATCCTCAGCTAGTCGGCAATTTACCTCTAAAATACACCTTTAATTCATTTGTTTCTCTTCACTGCTGTCACCATGGTCCAAGTAACTATCAGCTTTCCCTATTTTTTGTTTGTTTGTTTGTTTGTTTGTTTTTTAAATAACCACCTGACATAGATATACTCTTGCCTCACTATAATCCATTTATGTATGATGTCATGTTTCTCCCCTGCTTAAAAGTACTTGTTATTCCCTTGAAATAAAATCCCAAATAATTGCCTTAGCCTACAAGATCTTCAAGACTACCCTATTCAACTTTATCTTCTTTATCAACTTTATCTTCCTTTTCTTCCTCACTCATACCTTCTGATGCATTGGTCTTAGTTCTGTTCCTCAAGGCATCCACATTTTTTCTTCATCGGGGCCTTTATGTCTACTGTTTACTTTGCTCATCATGGTCTTTATACCACATCCTTATCTTTCGGATACAGTGTAAATTATCATCTCCACACAAAGTAGTTTTCTCTCTGATCGCTTTCTCTAAGTAGTTTACTCAACTGCTATTCTGATAACAACTTTTTCTTCAAAATATTGTAGAAGCTATAATTATATATCCATGTGTTTATTTAGCCCGTCTATTCCTCTAGACTCTAAGCCCATGAGGTTATATAATATACCCATTTCTCTCGTCACTATTTACCTAGCCAATGCCTAGCATATAGTATGCATTCAATGAATATTTACTAAACGAATAACTAAAACAATAGTATTATTTCTTTTTGTTCAGAATTCTCTTCTGGACAGATTGGGATGCCAATTTTCCTCGTATCGAATCTGCCTCTATGAGTGGTGCTGAGAGAAAAACCATCTACAAAGACATGAAAACCGGGGCTTGGCCTAATGGACTAACTGTGGACCACTTTGAAAAAAGGATAGTTTGGACAGATGCCAGGTTTAAAAAATAATCTTTTTTTTTTCTCTGTTTCCTTCCCCAGATAATATTTACAAATTAAAAACATGTTATAATATGCATGTATCATGTGTGCACACATTGAAATAGGTGGTGATTTTTGTCTGTTTTTATTATAGTGGTGGCGATTTTCTGGTAATTGCTGGTGATTTTTTTGTTGTTATGATTTTTTTTTCTTCCTACTAATGATATACATGCCTATAAAAACATTTTTTTACAAAATATTTTATCTGCCACTTGTCTAAATAATATGATCATATCACTAGACTATTTGAATGAGTTTTGATAAACTATGGATGTAATTACCTTTCTGTAGGTCAGATGCCATTTATTCAGCCCTCTATGATGGAACAGGCATGATAGAAATTATCCGAGGTCATGAATACCTTTCTCATCCCTTTGCTGTATCTCTATATGGGAGTGAGGTCTATTGGACAGACTGGAGGACCAACACACTGTCCAAAGCCAATAAGTGGACAGGGCAGAATGTCAGTGTGATTCAGAAAACCAGTGCCCAGCCATTTGACCTTCAGATATACCATCCTAGTCGTCAGCCACAGGGTAAGTACTCGGTATGAATTAACCACCCAGAAAGTATTTTCACCTTAATCATATAATATTTGAACTTTAAAATAACTTTTGCAAGTTATATCTTATATATATTGTATAATGGGAGTGTTTCCAGCCTTAATTTCAATTACTTCATGATTGTTTTTCCCTTTTAATCTCTTTCACATAGAAATAGAGAAATCTTAAAAATTAAGGGCTTTTCACCAAGTCCACAAAGTTTTAGTTACTGCTATTGAATCAATAAAGGATAAAAGATACTGTGGGAAGTTTTAGAAGGTCTTCGGAATTGGAATATCTTATCCAAGTATGATCAGTAAATTAGAGAACACCAAGGACACATTCATATTAGACCCCAAGTAGTCACCCTATAGTATATGGAGAGGATAAAGAATGATATGTAAGAAAGGATAAACTACCTGCTTGAGCTTACCTGTTTTTTAGAGAATTGAGTTCACATGAACATGTCTGCTACCTCTCCCCAGGTATTTCATATTTTGGTGCAACAGTAATCTTCATATTGGCTTTGTGATTTCATTTCCTCTACTTAATCCTTACCAAATGTTTTATTTTATTTTATTTTATTATTTATTTTATATTTTATTTTATTTTAATTTTTTCTTTTATTTTTTTTAAGCGAGGCAACCCTTGGTTGACCTTATGGATTGCAAGGACCTTGTTAGTTTACAATCCCTTATATTTAATTTTTTACCTCTATAGCACCTGATCTTTCTAGGTGGTCTCCCATCCAAGTATTAACCAGGCCCGATGCTGCTTAGCTTCCAAGAGCAGATGGGACTGGGCTTATTCAAGGTGGCATGGCTTAGACCATACCAAATATTCTTAATTCTAAGTTTCATATTTCTTTTCTTTTCTTTTCTTTTCTTTTTTTTTTCTTTTCTTTTTTCTTTTCTTTCTCTTCTCTTCTTTTCTTTCCTTTTCTTTTTTTTCTGGAATATCATGGCCATTTCATGTAAAATCAGCTCATCTTTTTATACCTCTTGCCTGACTCTTCTTTACTATGATATGTGTCATAACCTATGAAAATCTCATGACAACATGAATAATGTTCCTTTTATCATTAGGGTATTTTTATTTGAGACACAATTCTCAGATGATGAGCTCTCATTTTTTTTTTTTTTAACAGAGAATATACCTTCTCCTTTTTCCATCTTTCAGTGAAGAGTGAGCAGATCTTCCACTCATTTTATAAACCACACTTCAACCTTATTTTGAATTCATGTTATTATAGTATCTTCTAGACTTGACTAAAAATACTCACCTCTGTGGTCCATAAATTCCATGGCTATCCTTTGTCTTTCTTTAATGCTTGATATTCTTTCTCCCTTGATACCATTTCTCCCATCAAAGTTTCCTCATCTATAAAAGTTTCTGTGCCTTCTCTCTGACATAATCTGATTGAATTCAATAATCTTCCTAGATACTCTCAATTTTTCAGTTTCAATTTTCTTATATAATTTTCTTATATGTAACTTATCATTCTTTGTCACATGGGAGCTTCACACATTCTGTGAGCAATCACTTTAATTTTTTCCTATCACCCTTAACTCCTTTATTCCTTTCATCCTACAAACCTGCAAAGCAATAAAATTTTAAAAAGGAAACAATATAGCTTAATCATTTTTGCAATTAAAAAACATTTAGTAAATATATTGAATTTAACTAAATTGAAATTAGACAAGAAATCATGATTCTGACCAGCAATGTGCCACTAGTATGATAAATTAAAGATATTCTTCTCCAAAAACTTCCTTTAGCATGAAGGAGTATCTAGTCATAAACAAACACTATAGGCAAATACTTATACAATAGGTTTTCATTTTTGTAAAGGCAAAAATATGTAAACATATATTTTTGCCCTCTGCCTGATAAGCATTTTATAGAAACTGTAATTCTTATATTTAGAGTAATTTAAATAAATTAGAACATGAAAAAAAGAGCTCATGTCTGTGTATTACATCACTCCCCTCCCTCAGAATAGGATTAATGTATTTCATTTACTGACTGTCTGATTTGCCCACAACAATATGACCCCTAGCAAATTCATAGAATGGGAAGGAACATGATACTTTCAAGCTTTTCTGACATTTCCACATATATACAATGGAAGTGAGACATTTAGTATAATTAATTTGGTTGGGGAGGTATGTTCTTGACATCTTTACCTAACTTGAAAAGTGATTTATATTTGACTTCTCCACTTTACATAAAATAATAAAGATTTTACTATATGAGTCTAATTTAACATATTTTCCCAGGATTCAGGGTAGATATTCTAGTCTTTATATACTTTTAAAGAATGTAAGCTATAATGGGAACTTGCATTTTCTTAAATGAAATTCCATCAGTTTCCAATTTTGAGAATGATCAGATAACATTTTACTTTTCTCCATTATAAGGATCACTGAGCATATAACAATTACTATCCATCCTGTTTATCTGCTTCTGTAAAGTAACACTTCAATGCTAGGGAATAAATAAAAAAAGATACAGGAACATATTGACTATTTTATTACCAAGGGTAGAATTAGAATAAAAATGGTGACAAAGTTCAGCATTAACACAGGTACAATAATAATAGCTCCTTGTTTTCTAGTTAATAAATGCAAGGTTCACAAAAAAATAATAAATTTTAAAAATATGTGACATTCTATCCTGTAAAATCGAAATATATCTTTCACAAATTGAAGAAAGAAAGGTTAGATGTATACTTTGAAGTTATCTAATTCTCTAAGTAGGGAATTAATAAAAGTTTTAATGCCAGTTTTTTTATAAGTAAGCATTCATCATGTGTACAATTTCTAGTTTAGTCCTTGGACATTTAAGCAGAAATTTTTAAAAAGAAAATTTACTTTAGATCCTTTGGTTGTTAATATTATATGAAATTAAGAAGAAATAAATCAAAACAAATTTTTGTAATATAAAGTAATAATAGTGGGTATTTTAAATCTAATTTAAAAATATTTTTCAGTACAAGGAAACCAAACTTAGAGTTAATGGCATGTCCTTGGGAGCCCAAATACCAGCCCTACAATTTATTAGTTGTATGACATTGGGCAAGATACTTAACCTCTTCATGCCTCAGTTTCCTCATCTATAGAGATAATATCATCTACATGATAGGTTCTAATAAACATGAGGTTTATAGTTATTAAATACAATTTACATTAAATATTCATAGAACAGTGTCACATGCATAATTAGTACCATGTGTTTATATACATAAGTAGATCAAATATTAAAAAGTAACCATGTTGCAATCATAACATTGTCCGAGCGTCTTTTGACAAAATATCGGTTACATTACTTTTTTGAGATATTTTGAACATATTTTCTTAGAGTTAAATAATTCATGAGGGTCTTAACATCATACTTTTCCATATCATACCAGTTCCTTTAAAGACAAATGCCAATAAAAATGTGAATCACACCTGCAAAGAAGAGCAATATGGTTGATCTATCAAGAAAATGCAGGTATAATCAAATGACTAGATCATCAAATCTATTCCGTTCACACTTAGGTTACCATCTAACAGCATCGTTCATAGACACAGTGAATAGCATAAAAGTTATGGTTATAGTAGTAAAATAAATATTTAAAAATTTATTTGGTATTTTAAATATTAAATAATTTAATATATTTTTAAAATTTAATTTAAAATATTAAATAATGTTTTGCCACACAGATAAGTTATAGAATGCAGAAAAACAGGGACAAGAGAAAATGTACACATAATGCTGATATATATGGGGATACATCTACATTTAATTTTTTGAGTTAATGTTTTTGTTTTCATTAGACAAATACTCAGAAGTGGAATTGTTAGATCATGTGGAGACTGTATTTTTAATATTTTGAGGAATCTTCCATACTGTTTTTCATAGGGTCTGGACCAATTTACATTTTCACTAGCAGTGCACAGATGTGCCCTTTCCACATCCTCTCCAGTACTTGTTATTTCTTGCCTTTCTGAGACTCATTCTAACAGGTGTGAGATGCTATTTTATTGTAGTTTTGATTTGCAATTCCCTGATAATTGTTAATGTTGAGTTTCTTTTCATTTTCCCGTTGACATCTGAATATCTTCTTTGGAAAAATTATTCAGATCCTCTGCCTATTTCTAAATCTGATTGTTTTTTGTTTGTTTATTTGTTTTTTGTTATTTTTTCTATTGAGTTGCTTGAGTTCTTTATATATTTTGTATATTAACCCCTTATCATATATATAATTTGAAAATATTTTTTCTCATTTGGTAGGTTTTCTTTTCATTTTGTTAATGATTTTCCTTGCTGTACAGAACCTTTTAAGTTTGGTGCAGTTCCCCTTGATTTTTGTTTTTGTTGCCTTTTGGTGTCAAATCTAAAAAATTATAACCAAGACAGATGTCAAGGAGCTTATCACCTATGTTTTCTTCTAGCTTTATGGTTTCCCAACTCATATTCCAGTCTTTTATCCATTTTGAATTTTTTCTTTTTTTGGATGATGTAAAATAGTAGTCCAGTTTTACTCTTTTGTATGTGGCTATCCAGTTTTCCAAACATCATTTATTTAAGAGAATGTTCTTTCCCCATTATTATTTCTTGGCTCTTTTGTCATAAATTAATTGATTTTATATGCATAAGTTTATTTCTGGACTCTCTATTCTGTTCATTGATTTATGTGTCTGTTTTTTGTGCTTTTTTTTCTAGAAAAAAAATAACTATCTATATGTATATGTATATGTATTCTTTAGGAGATATATACACACATGTGCATACAAACACACACGCACACATGCATATATAATGTAGTTCTAGTCCTACAAGAGTTCTACCAGAGTTCATAATAGGAATACAAACCCATGAGAAAATAACTATAAGCAAAATATAGTTATTGAATCCCAAATTTGAAATCTAATGCTAGTAAATTAAATCTAAACCTGAATTTAAAGAGAGAAATACAATGTAATAGATTGGATTCAGTCCAGGAATAATAATAATTGGAAGTCCTCCACTTAAAGCAGAAAGAAAGTTAGAGGCACCAGCTTAATGCCTCATTTCCCTATCTTACCATTTTGGTCTCGACAAAGTTCTAAGTTTTGGCTAGCATGTTTGAACGTTGTGCTATTGTCTTTGGGGATGGGATGACAGGGAAGTGGGCCTAAAATATTTATAGGAGTGACACATAGGATTTATATGTTAGGCATGTAGTTATGAAATCAAAGTAAGGATAAGACAGAGGAGGGAATAGATTGGAGATGAGGTAAGTAGTTTTAGGCATACAACATCTCCAAAAAAGTAAAGGCAGAAAGTCTAGAGCAAAGTAGGACCCAAAGTACTAGTTTTATTGTGACAGCTATTATAGGGACTGACAACAAAAATTTAAATATAAAATATTGGGAAGTTTGAAACTAGAATTTCACATGAAATACACTAGTTTCAGACTGGTTAGATAATCACATTTTATTCCCATATGCTTTTGGAAGATTTATATGTATGTACCTTATTCCATCAATTGGACTGATAACTGGGTACTTTAAGCTAATTTCTCTGTATTTGGCAATTTATCACATGTATTTGATACTTATGGATACCTATGAATAAATACATAAGAGAATGTTGTTTCCTTAATATATTGAGAATTTATAAAAATACATAGATATAGATATAGATATAGATAGATATATTTTACTTTTATAATTAGCAAAAACACCAAAATTGTAGATTTTCTTTTTAGGAGAAGTCTTAATTTACAGTTATGAAACCATCTAATCTAAATATATTTTTATCATTAAACTTAGCTATAAATTAAATAAATGTTGAGTATATTAAAAAATCAACAGCAACAATAACAACAGACTTTTATACTAAACCCTTTGGAGCCATATATTAGTTTTTGTTTGGATAATGGAATCCATGCTTACATAATTAAGCATTAAATAAAAATGGTTTCATGATTTCGAAATCATAATAAAAAAGGTATGCATTTACATCATTTTTTATTAATGCTTTATAGACATAACTCTTAATTTACATGAATATTTGCAGGAAAAATTCTTCTTCCAAGAGACTTTCTCCCTTCAGAGCTACATACCAATGATAAATCTTTACAATTCATTTTTACTTTCTCCACATCATGGTAAACACCATAAGAAAGAACTCTCTTAGCATTTATAGTGTGTATATTTATTTAATATTTTCCTAACTCTGTTTTGTATATTCAACTAGATTATATTTAATAGTCTTTTTTTATTTATTTATTTCAATTATAAAGTCCAGCTAAGTAATTTATTATAACAATATAAATAATTATATTAATAATAATACCTAACATTTGCTAATTCTTCTTGTAATTCCATGAGAAAGATCTTTAGCAACACAGTTTTACTGACCAGGAACCTAAGGCAGAGAAATGTTAAGTAATTTGCTTAAGGTCTAATAGTGAGGGGATAATTGCCCAGTTATCCAACCTCATGGAGAGCCACCCCAGAGCTCCTTGCCTTAACCACTATGCTCTAATATAAGAAGACATTGAGTTCATATTTATTGAGTCTCCTTGGAATTGTTATATCACATCACCAATGGCTGAAGAAAGGCAAGTTTTATTGACACATTCACATAGTCTAAAAGAGGAACAAACTCAATTAATGACTAAGATCAATAAAATAACTGTTATTATAAATGGATTTAGAATTTAAGGATATTTTAAATATATTTTAAAAGTTAGCAGAGTATAACCCTCAAAATACTTAGGGTTTAGCTTAGTTTAATTCCTTCCTCTATCTCTAACTAGCCTCCTTACCTGAAACAAATTAATTAATTTCTGGAGTTTTATTTCTTCATTTGTAGGTTGACGAAGTTAGAGGTAAGGAGAGAATAAATAGGAAACCAGATTGGGCAGAAATCAAAGCATGGTGGAATTTAAATGATTCCTTTCAAGGGATTTCAATTTTTATCTTCTAGGATAAGTGGTTACAATGATCTCGAACTTAAATGTGCATTAAAATGATCTGGAGGGCTCATTAAAACACAGATTTCTGTACTCCACTCAAAAGCTTCTGATTCTAGTTGATCAAGCAAATGAAACCAGCAGTTTGCAAGCTGGAAATTTAACTTCATCTGTACAAGGGATAGGTTGGAAAGAGGGGACTGCAGGTAGGAGACTAGTAATGATACAGTTAGGTAGATCAGGAGATATCTAATGCCCAAATTGGGGAGATGGTCATAAGAACAGAGAATGGTATAGTTAAGATAGTCTTAGAGGCACAATCAATTTAGAAGTACTGATAGAAGTGTTTGAAATGGGAAAGTTTGGAGAGAGAAGGAAGAATTTGGAATGGCTTTAGTTTCCTAGTTTTTTAATTGGCTTCACTAAGTGTGACAGAGATCATGGTCATGGTTTAGAGGAGAGGTTAGCAAACTATCTGTGAAAGCTAGATAGTAAGTATTTTAGGCTTTATGGGCCATATGGTCTCTGTTGCCACTATTCGGTCTGCTGTTGTAGTGTGAAAACAGTTGTATGGAAAATGAATGAGATGGCTGTGTTCCAGTAACATTTTATTTAAGGGCACTATACTTTGAATTGCATAAAATTTTCATGTGTTACGAAATATTATTCTTTCTTTATTTTTCACCATTTAAAAAAGTGAACCACATGTCACTGTTAGCTTCTTCCCTCACCTTATAAGGGGAGTTGTTTGTGAACATAGAGAAAGTATAACTTTCTTCTTTTGCATGTATGCCTTCTCCCATCTATCAAGTTATCCACCCTTCTCTGTGTCATCTCTCAGCCCAAAGATTTTTTTTAATTAAAATTTCAGATGTGATTTAACACCAGAAGAGTTGAATTTGTTCATAAATCCAGAAAGATTCCACCACTTTTTTTTTTCTTCTAGTTTTCTTTCATATTGCTTTCTTCAGCTTCTCTGATTAGAATCTTTTCTTGAAATATAGTATTGTAAATACTTTATTCATATAATTTTTACCAATTACAAAACATTTTTCTCTTCTTGCAATGTTTCCTCCTGAAAAGTTTTCAGTTTGATGAAAATTTAACAAATATCTGTTGATAAAAATAATACTATTTTGTAGGGACCATTTTATTTTACTTTCAAAAACAGGCTTACTAACTCAACTGTCCTTTTTAATTTTGTTCTTGAACCCAGAGTGACTGGCAAATGTACAAACTGTTTTATATAATACCTTAATGTGGCAATAACCTGTAGGGAAAAAAAAAATCAGAAACAAAATGAATGTGATGTGAGGAGTTTCTTCACACTTACACCAATTGGATTAAATATATTTATAAAAATTTTACTTTAATACAGTATTCATTCCCCAATCCTTTTTTGTCGTGAATTGTTGAATGAATGAATGAATGAATGAATGAATGAATCTAAATAAATTGCTTCATTTAGAGAGGTAGGATATATAATGGTTAGAGCTCATACTCTGGAATCTTAAACTTAATTTCCCTCTTCATAGTTGTATGACTATAAGTTTTTTAAAATCTTTTTAAAAATTTAGTTTACTCTTCTGCAAAATTGGGGTCATTTATTTTTATAAACAAAAATGGCCAGTAAAAGGAATGAAAAAAATAATGCTTACAAAACACTTGAAACATATTCTAGCATATTGTAATAAAAATAAATTATTACATTTTGGAAACTTCATTATTTCTATCAATTGTTATCTCACTTTCTCAATATGTTATGACAATATATGAAGGATCGTGAGCTGTTTTTTAAAGAGGGGGGTTAACATTGAAATGATTTAAGTACCTCCAATTGTTTCGGGAAAATAGTTTTTAGAAAATTAAACTTTCTTTGAAATTTGTATGAAAACTGGCTGATCTTATTTTGTAAGAAACAAAAAATTTTAGATTCTAATATGTTAATAATATTATTGGTCCTTTAGAAACAAGTATCACTTATGAAACTTGAAGAATAAGGATTCCATAGAGTGGTATTGATATATTCAATTACAAGCTACTTTTTTCATATGATTAATAAAATGATTTAAGAAAAAAATAGTCTTAAAACCATATCTCAATATGATGGAGATGAATCTAAAATATTTGTAGATTACTTAAATTATTTACTTTCACACTTTGCTATATCAAGATCTAGCTACCTGCCATATAAACCAATTACCTCTCTCTCTCTCTTTCTATACATATATGTATATATGTAAAAATGCTTTCACCTTTACTTGTAGTTATATAAGTGGCTTTGAAAGATAAAAATCCTGACTGATGAGACGTGAAAGACAAGTGATATCAAAGCAAGGAGGTATTTCGGAGATTTGAGGAAACTTGTGAGGCTTTTATAATGAGGCACTTAGAATATTGTACAGTACTGAGAGCCTGGAAGAGTTAGCAGAAATGAGTAATGAAGAGAAGAAATGACAGTTGAAACATGCCATCCACACACTGCTATGTCATTCAAATTATTGAAATAAAAAATCATAGTGGAACTCACTTTCTCCTTTTATATTTTCCTATAACAGATAGTTCTTTGCTCCCAGTACTGATAATAAAGACTATTACCTAATTTAGTCTCTTAATTAATCTTTCCGTATTATATTAAAACCATATTATGAATGGGTTTTGTCAGTTCACCTGAAAATCATCATTTTTAGCTTTCTGTCTTTGTCAAAACACAATACAAATATCAAACAACTAAACTACAAATTAATGTATGTGCAGTTAGTAAGTTTAGTGGCATTGTTAATTACTATTTTTAAAGTATGATACAATAGAATCTATGCTGTAGAAGTGGAAAAGATTAGTAGAATAAGGAATCATATTTTTTTTCTTCCTTGGTGTTGGTTAATGTACTTGTCTCACTCATACAAACCTAAGTGATTTAGAGCCCTAAATTCATATCTGTTGAGGTGCAGAATCCGTCTATTCCAAATCAGGACTTTAAATTTTGGGACCAGAATTCTTAATTGTTGGAAGGTTGAGGGAAAGCTTTTTTGTGCATTGCAAAAAGTTTATTAACACCTCTGGACTCTGCCCACTAAGGTACCAATAGTACCACCGTGTTTGTCAACAAAACATAACTTCAGGCATTCCCAAAGATCACCGGGGGGCAAAATTCTCACTGTCACCACTGTTTGCAAACCACTGTTTTAGATAAAAAGAGTTTTGCAATTATAAAATAATTAAAAAGATAGAAACTTCCCTGACAAAAATATTTGTTCTTCCACATCATACAGCAAGTGAAATAATCGGCAAGTAAATGAAGATAATAGAAAGACATGTCATCTCTTTAGAATAAGTAAAAGTTCATTGGTGTTTTGAGATATACTTCACCAACAAATACAACATGATAATACATTTTCATTTTTATCCTTTTACAGAGAACTGTGCACAAATAAATAGAAATAGTACTTGTGACTTAATTTTTTTTTTCTTTCAAGTACAAATATCTGTAGAAGATGAGATAAGATTTGTAGATGTTTTATTTTTGGCTTCATAACAATACAATATAAAATTAGTCCATAAAATATGATTTATTTGATGAAAGTAACTCCTGCATATCTACTATGCAGAAATTTGGTGAAACTAAAGGAATAAGAACATCTTTTTATTTGCACATATGTTATATGTGTTTTAAATAAGAAATTCAGTCTAGGTCTTCCACATGTAAAAATATAATTTGAAAATACTTGTCAAAGAAAAATAGGATTCGGAATTAGTGTTTAATTGAAAGATACTTTTGAAATTATTTTTTAATATTAAATTATCTTCTAAAATAAAAATTATAATATAAATTATTTTATTGTTTGTAATTATTTTTGTACCAATAAATTTTATTAACAGGATGAATATTAATTATGATCAAAAAGACTACATGGAAGGGAGAAAAATCTTCCTCTTATCTAACAAATTGAATCTTGGCACTCTTCTTTGAGCATAGATAAATTAAGTAAATAAATATCATATTTTGTATTGCATCAACATTTGCATATATTTTATTTAAATTTAGTGTATGAAATATTATTTGTGCTTAAAGTGCTTACTTTTCCACTGGTGAGGAATAGACTATAATTAAACATAGTTTGTATGAAATATAGTTATTTTTAATGATATTGCTTTCTTCATAGAGCACACATTAATCTTCCGTGATTGGATAACTAACATTTGATTCTCTTATAACGTATTATAGATATGCATTGTTTAGTCTCTTCACCTAGAACTATGATGTGCTTTAGAAGATTAATTCACTTTCCAAATTTTTAGATTGCTGTCTCTTTAGAACATATACCCACATACATTGACAAACATTTATATAGATCCAAATGTCTGTAAGTCTAACAGCAATAGACAACAGTAGAGATTTTGGGAAAAGACAATATGTATGTATATAAGTCATAGTTTCTAGAAGCATAACACTTATACTCTAGCTGAGAGCATGACAAACTAAGGCCCTGAAGCTAAGTTCAGCCTTCTAGCTATATTATAAATAAAGTTTTACTTGAACAGTCATACCCATTGATTCACATATTGTTTTATGGCTGCTTTTGTGCTACTATAGGAAAGTTGAATAGTTATTAGGGAGAACATAAGACTTCCAAAGGCAAAAACATTTACTATCTGGCCTTTTACATAAAATAAAAACAAAAACACAAAAACAAAACAAAACGAAAAATCTGCCAACCCTTGATTTAGCTAGAGAGACTAGTGTATACTAATATAAAATATATGAGTATATGTCACAGACAATTAGAAAATAGGACAGTAAATAATAAATCACCTAATGCTTTGTATAGTCAATAATTAAAACTAATATTCAGTGTTGGAAAGAATCAGCATTAGCTAGCTGCATTAGAAAATGACTTAAACTGGTTCATGAATGGAGGTTAATGTAATGATGTTGGCTACAAAATTCTATAGGAAGAAAAATATATTATGCAGAGGTAGAAAAGGACAAGCTATATATATTCAGAGAACAATAAGGAGTCCATTGTGGCATGTGCATTATGTATATACAGAAGAAAAGTGGTAGATGAGGCTAGAAGATAGATTGGTATCTTACAAAGAGAAATTGGTATATTCTTCACAGTACCAAAAGTATACCAGTTACATGTCTGTAGGGGTCACTCAAAAATGATGAAATAAAACTTTATATTGGAAGATGAAATATTTAAAAATGGAAAAAAGAAAACACATTTTAGGAAATGTGTGAGAATTCTTGACAATTGATTAAATATGGTAGTGAAAGAGAAGTGAAAAATGCTCTCAGTTTAAAATTTTGTGAGTTTAAAAGACTGATGACATGTTTAACAAAAAGTAAACAGAGTGAATCAGGATAAAGAACTGGCAGGTGAATGAGAACAGTAGGTAGACCAATCTGGCTGGTACAGAAGAATCTAGGGGACAATCATAGGAGAGATGATTGAGATTTTGTGAGGTAGATAGTGAGAAGCCATCCAGGATTTTAGGCAAGGCAGCTATACGATCAAATTTGTATTTTAGAATAACTGTACACAATGGGGAGAAACTGGAAATCAAGAAAATAGGAAATAGTGCAGCAATTCAAGCAAGAGATGAGAACCTAAATTAACCAGTGACCACATAAATTAATAAAATGGAGCAGAGAGTTAAGAGTAAGAACTCTGTTTTATCTACTCTTACATCTCAGCTTTTAAAAACTAGATAAAATAAATAGGTGCTACATAAATATTTATAAATATTTATTCAATGCATAAATATAAGAAAAGGTGTTACATGTATCTCCAAGGATCTTTGTGTTGTCAACTTGAGTTTAGATCATGTAAATTATCAGTGAACCCAGTCTGTTCATCTGTGTTTGACTTTCATCTGTTAAGATTGCTTATAGTATACATTGACTGATCAACTTTCCCATCTCCTGTATACAGATTAGTGAGATAGTGTTTGTAGTGTAAACTCTCGTAGGAGTTTACAACCTCTGTATCAATACTGGATTTGCAATATTATTTTTATATAATGCTCAATTGTTTTATATCAGGCATTGGCAAACATTTTCTACAGAGCCAATTAATAAGTATTTTAGGCCTTTGGAGGCTATATGGTCTCTTTTGAACCTGTTCAACTCTAATATTGTAGTACAAAAGCAGCCATAGACGATATGTAAACTAATGAGAATGGCTATGTTCCGATAAAACTCTATTTACAGAAACAGGCACTGTACTGAATTTGGTTTAGGGGTCATTTTAACATAAAGCAGAAATTAGCACTAATCCAAATTTTATATATTAAAACATAACTATAGTGAACCAGATTCTTTAATTTAATAATTAGAATAAGTATTTGTTCAAATGCACGTTTATAAAAACATTTTGAAAAGATCTAACAGCATTATTTCAAAGTGATAAGAGATAAAAATTAAAGTTAGAAGTTCTTTTTGGTTTTCTCATGCTGTAAAGCACAAAATAATGTGAATATTATATTATGGTATCATCATTAATAAAGATATTGGGTTACACAGTCATTATATATATATCATATATGGAAAAATTAATATATTTGACTTTAAAAATATTGATCATAATTATAGAATGTTGAGAACAGCTGGTATGATTCTGAGCTAAAAGCAACAACAACAAAAAAGATGTTCAAAATGAAATCCAAGCACCTGTCATTGAACTGCCATAGATTATGCTTTTAATTTCCATGAGAGAAATGGCATTTGCTATGTCAGTGTTTTTAAACAAATTTCCTTCCTTCCCCTCTTTTTACTTGTTTTTTGTTCTTTCTGTTTTTCTTCATCTTCCTCTTCTCATTTTAGGGTTTTGAAAAATGAACTTTATCTACCACAGCTAGGTACTCCTGACAATAGGTATCTAACAGTTACCCAACAGTGCCTCTTTCTCATTTTGCCTCCTCCCTTGCAATACCTTTCCTTCGCAATAACTTTTATATCTATTCTCTTGCTTCTCTAGCCTGCAGTTCCTTAGGAATTCCAATTACAAAAGATGAAGCTCAAAAGGAAGATTGCAGAGTATATTTCACTTACTCCATTGGATAGAGGGACTTGCACTTCTATATAATCTCTATACCCGAGCTTCCACTCTTTTCTAATAGTGTTGGTTCTTAATTAATTGACTTGGAAAAATGTTTCTAAGTCTTTAATTTCCTTTTATGTATTTATATTTTTAATCAAATGCAAAGATATGGATTATTTTTATTATCTTGGTGAGAGGATGATAAAGACTGAGAAAACCATGTTGAATATTTATCAGATTCATTTAATTCCCCTCATCCTCTACAATTTTATTATATTCCATTAATTTTTAATTTGTGTGTGTGTGTGCTTTAAAACTCTATAGGACTGATATTAACTACCCCGAAAAATAGGTCCACCTATTTGGAAGAACATATTACTTGTAGGATCAAAAGATGTAACTTTTTTCTTCCTTAAATTTAGTTGCCTGGTTCGAAAGACTATTCTACTAGATAAGCTTTATAAACAGGATTTAAGAGAATAGCTATTGATCAATTGAGATTAAAATCTTATCCAAAAGACAAGATGATAGAACAAAAAATACAAAGAAATAAAAGAACAACATTGAACTGCAAAATTTATATTTCAGTCAAAATTTGAATATATTATGTTACTAGAATTTATTAAGTATGCATATGTGGAGCAAACTTAACCATGGAATCAGTTAACACACACACTCACAAAATGAAGAAGTAGATGTCTTAGTAATGAAGGTAGACAAACATTTCTTCACAAAGACTCTGGTTCAATAAAGAGGAAATGGCCTGAAGTAAGGATATATGCTTAACAGCAGTTTCCTAGGGAAACTTAAGAGTGGTGTGCTATAGCAAGAGAGGAACCTATAAGGAGCTTAGGATAATAGCAAAATCCATTGGAACTCTGAATGCCTGGGTTATACTCTACTTGAGTTTATTGCATAGTAAATTTAATAATTATTCCTGATTGTTTCTCAGACTAGATCCTGAAACAAAACAAAACAAAACAAAACAAGACAAAAAACATTTTGCTTCTAAGGCAATAGTATGCATACCATCCATCTTAGAGAAAATTGAGGGGTTATTTTCTTTATCTTTGAAGAGAAAAATGTTTTTATTAATGTAACTGCTGTGTATGAGTGTCTATTATTTTCATATTAATCACCCTAGTAATAGGTGCTATGTAGGGAACTTCGCTTTGAATCATTAAGGGAATAACCCCTGTCAACCTCAGAGGTTCCCTAATATATTCTTCCTTCTTCACTGTTAATATTTCACTGTGTAATTACAGCTCCCAATCCCTGTGCAGCTAATGATGGCAAAGGCCCCTGCTCTCACATGTGTCTGATCAATCATAATAGGAGTGCTGCTTGTGCGTGCCCCCACCTGATGAAGCTTTCCACAGACAAGAAGACCTGCTATGGTATATTCTTAAAGTTCTTACCTAAAATTCAAATTGAATTCTCTCAAATTGTATTAGCATTTAGATTTTTCTCAAAGTAAAGTAGATGAGGTTTTTAATGTCCTTAGAAATATTTGAACGTGTGTTATTTTTAGACTATCGATGATTTATCTATTTTGGGGGTGACTGACAAATTCTTAAAATATGTGATATGCTGCACTTTATTATTTATTACCTTATTCATTTTTTCCTTGCAACTTTATTATTTGATGTGTTAGCAGAATTTATCTCTACAAAACAGGAAGATTTGTAAGTAAAAGTGCATTATTAGAAAATGATGATGCAGGTAACCTGCATAACGAAGAGGTACGTAACAGCTTTAATTCCCTCCTGCTCATCTAAAGTCACTTAAAGCATCATTTTGTATGGGATTATCAACTTGAAAAGGGGGAAAATGAAGTAAAATGTATAATTTTAAAGGATTTGTAATACATATTTAAATAATGCATTTAAAAAAAAATGAATGAAAATCAGACTGTTTTTCCGGTTTGCTTTATTTAAGTTTTGAGTAATATTTTTGTCGTTGTTTATTTGCAAAGTAATTACTTTAAGGATAAAAAAGAATGTACATAATTTGAGAATTTAGGCACATGTGAATTTAATTAATTTTGTGCAATCATAACATATCTCAAATAACAAGAATAACCTCAAAGCCAACAACGAAAGAATAGAATATCTGTGACTTCTATTTCTATTCAATCAACTAATATTGCATAAACTCAGTGATAGAATGGTGCCTATGGAAGTACAAGTTGATACAATGCATCAAATTGTTAGACAAATTTACAAAAATTTACAATAAAGCATAGTTTAACATTATTTGAACCTTAGTTTTGTTAGGGAAAAATTAAACACTTTTTAAAAAGAGTTGTTTCATTTCATTTTATTTAATGATAAGATAGAAAAAAATGTTCTTAGATTTCTTCAAACATCATTTAATGCAATGCAATATTGTCATAATTATGTAGAAAGAACAAATGTGATTGACATTTATGGAGTTCATGTATTTTAGTAAGTTTGTTTGAAATTATAAAATCAATTACTGAGAAACTCTTAGCATTCCTAACTAAAGAAAAATGAAGACTTAAGGATTTTAATGTAATTTTACATTTGTTTCTATTAAGTACTCTAATTTAAAAATAGATAAATCATTTCTGCATGAATGTTTCCATCAAATCTTGATTATGATTCTCCAGTGTTAAAAATGTATTAAATCATCAACAAGTAATATTTTAGAATGTCCAGACTACTTGAGACTTGTCAAGCTTATAAGAGGAAAATGTTTATTTTTATTTTTTTCCTAGAAATGAAAAAATTTCTTGTTTATGCAAGGCATTCTGAAGTCAGAGGAGTGGATATTGATAATCCGTATTTTAATTTTATCACGGCCTTTACTGTTCCTGATATTGATGATGTTACTGTGATAGACTTCGATGCATCTGAAGAACGTTTATACTGGACAGATATTAAAACACAAACCATTAAACGAGCTTTTATTAATGGAACTGGATTAGAAACTGTTATTTCAAGAGGTAAAAGATTTGCACATTAAAGCTTAAAAATGTTTGTTATTCAATTTATAATAATCAGAAGTCTCTTTTGTACCCTTTTTCTATTATCTAATTCTATGCTAATTAAAAGTTAGAATTGATTATTCAGAGATTTAATAATTCTATGTCTTAATAATTGTGGAATGCTTTAATTATGTTGCACATAGTAGCTTAATAACTAAAAATTTAGTTTCACAAGAAGAAATAATTTCAGAATAATCTCTTTAACATTTACAGGTTTCTAAATAAACTGACTTTAAACTCTCCTTTTTTGCTGATGGGAGAATATATTTGCATAGAAAAAATATAGGTTACTGGGAAGACTGATTTTCCTCACTGACCCTAACTTATTATCAACTTCATTTTGTATATATTTCTACAGAACTAGACTATACATATAAGATAAGGAACCTGTTCCTATCCTGACCCAGTAGATTGAACCATAGGTTCTCAGTAAATGTTGTTGAGTTAACCATTAAAAAAAGAGTAACTTTACCCAAAGCAGAAAACATAGCTGAAGTGAGACATACATATAATGGCAGTAGTTGAAATCTAAATATGTAGCATTTAATTATCCTAATTGTTGCTTAAATTTTGGTATATTGTGATTTCTGGGTCAGTTATTATTTTATCGAATGAATCTTAATTGAGTACCTGCTGTTTGCCATGGCTGCAAAACTAAAAAAAAAAAAAGACAATTTCTGTTCAATATCATGACCCCTAAACATAATAGAATGATTTGGAGGAGAATGAAGAAAAGGATAATCAGTAATCTATACAGATATTTCAAACTCCCAGGCTTTGAAGCATACTGAAAATTTTAAATCAGACCTTATTTAAGCAATGATCAATCTCTTAATGAAAGCAATAAGTGCAGGTTTTAAAATCACAGTGTTTTTCAAGAGTTTCTACACATAACACTAAAAGGCTGGCTTGAGTACAACTAGTAGATAGATCTGAGAGTATTTGATCACTGAAGTACTTTTTTATATATGCTAGCTCTTTACCCGACTCAGATTAGTACTGTTAAAGCAACTTGAATGAATTGGTTATAAGCTTGTTTAAATATTTATTTCAAACTTGCCATCAGAGAAGACCCTTTTTAAAAAGGCTAATGCAAAGATTTCCTCCGTGTACAGGATTTTTTACTTGGAAGATGGTTAGATAAGCATTAGACTAGGTGCAAAAAAATAATTTCTGGATGATGGCTATTGAAAACCTCGAGACTAGTTAAAAGGCTTTAAGTGTCTCCCAAGACTTACAGTCAAACAAAAAATTGCTCAAACACTTCATTATATATATGAAATACATCCCAGAAGTTTATGTGAATTGTATAATTTATATGATATTCTACCTGGAAAAAAGTGGGGGACGATCTTCTGTCTCTAATTATAGATTGGTAGCTAGTAGTAATTCGGTAAGATTATTTTTGAGAAAACCGCAAGGACTAAATTTTATTTAGCACAACTCTATTTACAATTATTAACCAATAATTAATAGTATTTTCTTACTAATAATACATATCCTCATTATGATCAATAATTTTTAATCAGTCATTTTGACAAATATTTGCATACTTTCTACGGAATAAGTAATTAAAGGATTACAAAGGCTAGTATAGACTGAATAGTAGTGTTGCGGGGAAAGTTCTTGTCTTATTCTGCAAGAAAGAATTAAAAGGTAAGAGGAGCAGCCGGCAGGAAAGCACAGGGTTTATTAAAGCAAAAGTACACACTGGAGCAGGGAGTGGAGTGAGGGGAGGGGACGAGAGCAAGAACAAGAGAGCGAGAGTGAGAGTGAGTCATGCCGAAGTGGCTGGTTATGAACTTTCTGTTCTCCCTGGAGACCGAACTCTGGAAAACATGGTGCTTGGGTAGGCTTATCGCCTCCCAGTAGGCGGGGAAGCTCAGTTTCCTGCTTTTCTTCCTTTTCTGGTGTTTCTGGAGCTGTCATGGCATCAGGTGCACAATGGGAGTTGCAATATTTACAATGTGGATGAGATTATAATGATATTATAATCAGCCAGAAGTCATGCTTTAGCCAAAGACGGCATGTATGCTGGAAAAGTCAGGTTTTGGCTTATCCTTCTCTCGGGGGCTAAGACAAGAGAAATTCTGAAGAAAGAAAAATGTTTCAGAGCTATATCCTAAATGGGGAGGGGGTATCCTTGCCCTAACTGTCCTGCCTCAGTATGGAGCACTGTGCTGTGCAAGATGATGGAACTAAAGAAATAGAAACCAAATGATGCCAGCCTTTATAAAATAAGTTGTTGATTTTTAATGTTAATACTAAGGATAATGGGAACAAAGGAAGTGTTTTCAGGAGGGTGCAGCTACACAATTAGTTTTGCCTTTGGAAAAGATCATTCTAGCTATTATATTTAGTAGAGAGACCCTGAGAGACAAATAAGTTGGCTGCTACAGTGGTTTTAGTAAGAGATGACAGAAGCCTGGACTAGACTGGAAACCACAGAGATAGTGAAATGAGGAAAGATTTTAAATATATCAAAGAGTAAAATTTATAAAGGAACTTAATTAAATATGAAGGTTGAAGAATAGGCAATGTAGAAGGATAACTTCCTGATTTCTGGCTGCTCCCCAAGTTGAACGATGTTTTGTTCCCTTTCTTCTACCGTAAAACCTTGACGATAATATACTTTACATTATTAGAAATACTTGGGATGAACATTTGACAGTTCGTTCAGCCTCTGAACTCATCAAAGTATCTCAAATCCTTCCAGTAATTGTACTTAATTTTATCCTTTTTTCTTTTAGATTTACTATGAGTGACTCTCTGATCTTTCTCTTACTTCTTACACTGTTGGCCTCTGTATTTTCTTAATTCACTGTCCTCCCTCTACTGGATATTTTTTTGAGGCTCTTTCCTATCTTCCTTAGCTTAAGTCAAATGTGAAATGAGTTTCAAAAATCAGGCCCCAGATCTATCTATTGTCCCAGGCAGCCTCCATTTTTTCCTTCCCAAGCCAACCAGTTTCTGAGGAAAACACTGGGGCTTTTTGTGAAAGAGATTAGAAATATTTTGCTTGCTTTACTATTCTCCATAACTTGAAACACTAAGATGTTCTTAAACTCTGTATTACCCACATGAACTATTTGTGGGACTTTTAGTAGGTATACTGCTTATAAGGGTAATTACTAATAGATGACTATAGACATATTCATTGTGTAAATTAACAAATATTTATACAGGTTTATATATATATATTTTTTTCTTTGCCCTTTTACAAAATAACAAAGGTAATTTTATTCTAAAAAATAAATGTAACAATTCCTGGCAAAAGTTCGTGTTAGTGGTCTACAGCCCTACTTTCTTGTGTTAATTGATTCTTATACTTGAGTAACTCATTGGTCTTAACACTTTTTGGTTATTCATACTCTAAGGTGTATTTTTCTGACATAGAGAATGATATTAACTTTCATTAATGTGACTAGTACCATTATCTTATTTAATCTTTGCACATTTTTTATTAAGAATTATTTCTTGAGGTAATTCACACTTGAGACTATATGTTTAGAGTTGCTATCAATCCTCATTACTCTTTAGTAAAAGGACTTGGGATTTCATCCCAAAAGCCCTAGGTGTTTTCCCTTTTATGATAGTTCCACAAGCTCGATCGCCCCTCCTTAACTTGTGTACTGCCCAGAATTATACTTTATTGTACAAAATATTTGTCCCCTCACCCCCCAAAAAACTCTCAAATACTCCTGTTAATTAAATAGTAAGAAAAATAAAAACATTTATTTACCTTGAAGTTCCTATTAGAAGCCAGGAGTAATATAATGGACTTTTCACATTTGTATGCATCATTATTATTTTAGTTATCATTTATTCCTCATACAGTGTTTTGAGGTAAATGTTACTTTCTGCTTTTAAAGATGAGAAAGCACTTTGTTCAGGTTTGCTATGCTATGAAATAGCAAGGCTTCGTTACATTCAAGTTTGGATTAAGCTATGCTCTTTTCCCGTAAGTGTTCCTTTCTTTTACAAATAACAAACTCAGCAGCTTTTCTATGACCATATGGTTTGTATATTACGGTACATTCAAGCTTTATTTAATATATACTCAGCATGCTCTGCAGAGTTCATCTAGTAGTACCTGGGTGAAGTATAAGGGTTAGACCATGTCTTTGCTAACAATTTTATTGTTTGTTCTGAAATATTAAGGAACAGCTTTTAGAAATATGTTGGCAGCTTTACAAGATTCCAGGACACTGTCAATAGAATCTCATTTTTTTTATTGGACAAGATCTTTGATATATCTGATCATTCTAATGCAAAGTATAAATTACTTGTCTTTGGAAAATTAAGGACTCAATTTTGGGCAAGTGCTATTGCTCGAGAAAAAATTTTTTAGTACTATAATCATCTACTCTCTGAATGAACTAGACTGTTAGAATGGGTTAAGCACAAGCTAAAATAAATGAAAGGAAGATAAATATAGATTAAAAGTATATCTTTTTATTTCTGTAAAGGATATTCTTTTATGTGCTAGGAAATTATCATATAATCACATGCTTTTTGATTGAAAAAAATTAAACTATTCTAAATACATCTTTTGATCACATTGCTGCTATATAAAATCTAATTCTCAGTGTAACTTTGAATCCAATGACCCATTTCAGAGTAGATTTCCATCAGTATTTGAAATTGTTATCCACTTCTGCCAATAGTTATTTTGTCAGTGAGTATTAAAGATTCATTCATTCCCTCTATTTTGCAAGACACCATATTAAATTGTACCCAGTAATAAAAATGCTTAGAAAATAAAAACTATTGTTAAAATTGGTCCAGAGAGAATGAATGAAATGAAAACAGGTCAGTAAAAATAGTGAACTCTAGATCTTGGAAACAGGCTTTGAATTAAAGTAGAAAGTTTGAATAGGAACATCTGTTGTTTTGCCTATTCCTGAATAGATTTTCAGTTTTCACTTTCACCCAGGAAGTTTTTGATGAAAGAATGTCAACATCTGCGATTTTCAAATAGAAAAAAAGAAGAAAAGGCGAAAATGACACCTAGAACTGCCATTCCCTTGAGAACTATGTCTCTATAGCAATAGGTGCTAAATAAGCAATACATCATATGTTTATTCTTCATCTTTTAGTTAGAGGAATAGAAATCATATTTTATTTTATGTCATAGGCTTTTTTTTTTTTTTTTTTTTTTTTACACCATATTCTAGATTCTTTATCTGGGACATAATATGGTTGGGGCAATGGCTTTTTTTTTAACTGAGACAGTACGAAACCTGAAAGAGCTTCCTATCTGGTGAAAGAATGGGTTAAACAATTAACTAAAATATACAGCTAAATGAAATGGTTTTAATAAGGGCGTAAACCACTTCTTAGAAAATTAGCCCAGGGAACACTTATTTCTTACATGAGATTGCCAAAGGTGGTAGTCAAACTAGGCCTTGTGGGGAAATGGTAGTGAATTCAATCCAGGTTAAGACATATTAGTAGGCACAAAGGTCTGAACACATCAAAGAAGAGCAAGTAGTGAGGGGTGGCTAGACCTCATAAAAGAGTAAGCTAGAAGCTTATCACGATGGCAGACTACAGAAGATCTTATACCAGAGTCAGGAACTGTTACTATATTTTTCCTATTTTCCCTCAAGGCAATAGGAAGCCACTAGAGACCTTTAACAGATGGGTATAGGTGATTCAATCTCCCTTAAACCAGGTGGAAATCTGAAAGTTATATTGAAAAAGTGAGAAATTGTGGTAAGGATACAATTAGAAATTTACAGAAATATTGTAAATCTGAAACAAAAATGAGATTAGAACAATGGGAGATATGGTATAAGAAGGTGACAGACACCAAGGGTATGGTAGATATAGAAGAATTTAATCTGATGACTGAGAGTTGAAGTTGACTAGGTGATTGAAAAGATATTGGAGACATCAATACAGATGAAAATAAAGAAAAGAAGGCTTGCTTCAAACTTTCCCCCAAATCAGCAGTGAGGTGTTTTTCTCAGACAGGAATAATTAGAGGTTTAGTACATTAAGAGATATGAAGATCCATGAAAATTATAGTTCTGCACCTATATTCTTTAGAAATAAAAATAGATTTGGGATACATATATGTGTTAAAACTCACAAAAACAAGTCAATGATAAACACTAAATCATTCAGGGTTAAAGAGGCATAAAATTAGTGAGGATGAGCAGAGAAGGCTTCTAAAATATTTGTAATGTGCTATTTCTTAAGCTGGATCATGATTTATGGATACACACACACACATATATTTGTATGTTTAGAGTTTCTCATATATACAACAAATCAAATATTTAATATTTACAAGTTTCCCTTGAGAGAGCTTTTTAAAAATGTTACCATTTTACTTTTTAAACTTTATTCCTAAGAACAGAGAAATAATTGCCCAGAAACCCACCTCAAATCAGTTTCGATTGGATGTAACCACATCTACCCTCAGAAAGTAGTAAGAGTAATTGGGATGCCCTCCCACCTTGGAGGCATCATTGATTTGGGGCAAAAGCCTTTGTGCTCACCCTAAGACAATGGTGTCAGCAGGTCCACTTCATGCTGAGGGGTGGGAAAAAAATAAATCTCATAAGCAGAGAATCAACACCAGTTCTTTTTTATTTTATCTGCATGTTAATCAATTTATGTACTTATTCTCGTCCTTCTAAGGTCTTTTTATGAACATTTCTCTTCTCTGAATTATAACCTTTAGTGTTTCTTTAGTAAGCATCTGTTAGTGATAATCTGATATATTACCAGGTATATATATATATATAGTCTTCATTTTTTGAAAGATAATTTTTTTAATTGTGGTAAAATATACATCATATAAAGTTTATTATCTTGACCTTCATTAAGTGTACAATTCATTAGTATAAGTACATTAGCATTATCCAATCACTCTTCAGAACTCTTCATCTTGCCAAATTAAAACTTGATATCCATTGAATTAGTGGTCCCCAACCTTTACAGCACCAGGGAATGGTGCTCCTATAAGAATCTCATGCCTGATGATCTGAGATGGAGCTGAGGCCGTGATGCTAGCACTAGGGAGTGGCTACAAATACAGATGAAGCTTTTCTCACTCACCAGCACTAACATCCTGCTGTGCAGCCCAGGTCCTAACAGGTCACTGACTGGTTCCAGTCCAGAGCCTGGGGGTTGGGGATCACTGGCTTAAGGGATCTATTTCAAGCAGGCATCCACTTCTAGGGGGGCTATTTTGAATAAACACATTGCCAGTCATACAACTAGGTTAAAGAGCCAAACCACTTCTCTACATTGACACTCCTTTGATAGGAATTTTTCAGCTTTATTATAATCTTATTAGGACTACCTTCATACATGCATGCAGTCTGTAGTTGACCAAAATGTCACTACTACACAACGTTTGACTGTACACTCAGAAGTGGAATTGTTGGGTCATCAGGTAACTCCATTTTTTATTTTTCGGGGAAGTGCCACACCATTTTCCACAGAGGTTGTACCATTTCATATTCCTACCAAAAAATGTACAAGGATTCCAATTTCTCCATAGCCTTCTCAGCACTTGTTATTTTCTGGGTTTTTGTCTTGATTCTTTTTTATAGTAGCCATAGTAGTGGGTGTGACATGGTATCTAATTGTGGTTTTGATTTGCATTTCTTAATGATTAGTGATGCTGAGCTTTCTCTCATGTTCTCGTTGGCCATTTCTATATCTACTTTGGATAAATGTGTATTCGAGTCTTTTGTCCATTTTTAAATCAAATTGTTTTTTGTGGTAGTAGTTAAGATGTAGTATGAAAGATAACTCTGTTGATTAGAAATTTCAAGTTCAGAGTTATTTTCTCTCAACCCTTTCTAGATATCATTCCACAATATTTTAGCATATCCCTTATTGCTATTGAAAATCTCCACATTTGTCTAATTAACATTCTTTTGGATGATGTGTTTTTTCTTCTTTTCTTGTTAGCTACTTTTAATATCTCCTCCCCCACCCCCTAGTGACAGTATTTATTTAGCCACATAGAGTTTTGTGCCCCTTATAGTGTCATGTCTTTCATTAGATCAGGAGGAAAAACAAAAAACAAAAAAGCAAACAAACAAAAAAAAAACAAACAAACTCAAAATATTATTTCTGATCATTTTTCCTAACCTAATCTCTCTACTTCCTCCTTTGGAAACTCTGAGTAGATATGCTAGTCTATTCATTTGTCAACTCACTTAATTTTTTTGTTTCTCTATTTTGGCTGTGGCTAAATTCCTTTTATTTATCATGCAGTTCATTAATTGAACTGCATCTAAGCTACTGGTTAATCTATTTAATAAATTATTATTATCTTTAATGTTGCATAAAAAATATTCATAAGTATGTTTGGTTCTCATTTATCTTATAAGAGGATCCCTAAAATAAATTATTACACATTGCTTATTATTTTAAAGTATATTTATTTTCTTTTTTCATAGGCTTAGGATCTTTAAACCTATTGTTTATATCTCTCTTTACTCTCTTATGTCTCATTTATTTGTGTATTTTAGTTTTTAGTTCTGATTTATCATGATAATGAACTCAATCTATGGATATTGTGAGAATTTGGGTTGAGGAATATTTTTATTTCAAATATTTCAAATCCATAAAGAATTTGAAATTGCTTCTGCTGGAAGGAAAATGAGTCACTATAAACCAGGAATCACTTTAATTTGACTTCTCTACCCAACCAGTGGATACCTTATTGATAAATCAGGTATCTCTTACCTGAGTATAAACCTATGCTTAGAATAATTATTATTATTTTTTGCACCCAGAGAAAGGACAGAAAAAAATAAGTTTTGTTTTCATATTTAAGTTATTCTCCTTTTTAAGGAGGCAGATTTTTTCTCCTACTCACATATCACTAAGGATTTAGACCCTTATGATATAACTGAGCTTATTCATGTTTAGTCCTCCTGTCTCTGTGAGCAATTATCCATAAACTTCTAGATTCTCTTTACAAGTTTTTGTCCCTATGGCTACACTAATCTCTGTATTCCCATTTGCCTTCTTTTATGGTTTTAACTATCATATGAGGTGTGTCAACACTTGAGATATTTATGTCTGCCTTATGAGCTTGACAATGCATTGAAAAGTTATAATTTATCATGCATCAGGAAATTTTGTGGCAAGAAGGGCTTTTCAGAATATCTAATCTACCTTAATTCAAGAAATAAGAGTCCCTGAAAATAGAAAAATTAAAATTTTGGAGAAACTTGCTCAGAGGTTTTGGTCTAACTTACTTGAAGATAAGAGGTAAGAGCCATAATTTATTATTTCAATATTTCTGTGAAGGAAAAAAATATCATTGAACACATGGCATCACCATACTGAGGGTGAATCGACCAGGACACTCTAAAGCATCAAACTTTGGCATTAAGAATAGTTTAAAAAATATACGTTTTATTTTGGACACAAAGTTAATAATTAGGAACTCCATCCAATCTAATATAGTTGGCAGGGAAAAGAAGTAAGGACAGAGAATGAGAATTGCCTGAGTATTTACTTAGGTGTGTATACTACTGAAAATGAATTTAAAGACCTTACATCTGATATTTCGAGCTCAGCTTACACATAATCTTAAATTATCAATCATGCATGTTATTTATTTTGAAGGCAGTGTTGTATGCATTTGGAGATGAGAGCTATAAAGATAAATTAGCAAGGAAACTGCCCTTAAGACGTACATTTTAGAGTAGTAATATGTCAACAAACAATTGTCACAGTAGGCAGAAAGGCATTGGCCGGATGTACTCCTGTTGAATTAGGTAAGTAGAGAAAATCTTTCTGGCTGGGATATATAGAAGAGTGTATCAGGTGTTTGTGGTTGAAGGGTGATATTGTTTATCAGCTAGCCTTTTTTGCATGAAACTTAGGTAAGTGGAGATATGACAGGCTATGAGGTCTAGATAATTCCTTATAGGTTGGAAAAGTCAGAACAAGTCTGGGAATCTGAAAACACATCAATATGACTGAAGTGTAAGGTAATTGTTAAAAATAGTAACAAATGAGGTTGGAAAGGTGATTCTATTCAGATTATATAAAAAGCCAAGCTAAGGAAGTTAGACATCACTTTCATAGTGGTTGGAAGTTATTGAATACCTTGGCAAAAACAAAGGTCATGATCCAGAGCTCTCTAGTCAGAGAAATGACCTGGCAGCATCTAAATCAATTGCTTGAGAAAGGAAAAAGGCCGAATGCTATTGAAATATTTAAAATAAAAGTAGATTTGAAAGAGTATGAACCATACAATTGACAAGGTCTAAATAGGTGTTAATAGCTGACACATGGCGATAATTTTCAATCATATAATGCAATGTTATTTTCCAGGCCTTATGATTAGGACTCAATGAGAAATGAATAAAAGAATTTTAAGAAACAGAGGCAGTCAAAAGGAAAAACAAAACAAACAAACAACAACAACAAATCAAACAAAAAGAATAAAAACCTTTGGAGAAAATGTATTTAGGGAAAATAATATTTAAAAAAAAAAAAAAAACTAATTTCATTAGTTTTGCCAACAAAAAGCAACCCAGGGTAAAAATGCAGAAAGTATTAAGTCCTTAGATTGGCAAAATATCTTTCAATTCTACACTGAGGTGCATAAATACACATCATCTAGTATGATATTCACAGCAATCTTATGTATTATTTGTAATTACCTAATTTTCTCGGTTAAAAAAGAGGCCAAAATTTAAGTGATTTGGCTAAAGACAAAAAGTAGACATGCAACCCAGAACATGAAGCCAAATTTTCTCATTACACCAATACTGGCTTTCAGCAACATATTAAATCCAGAGGGTGAAGGAGAAGGAAAAAATATCCTAGGTGAGCAATACATTAGTATCAGCCATGGCAGGGTTATCTTTACAGAAGTGCTGTATTACTTTTTTTTTTTTTCTGTATAAAAAAAGGAATCAGAGGAGGATAACTTAAAATAAGAGTCAATTTCAAGTTTTGGGTTTAAAAATGAAGTTTACATTCAAAATCCACCAATGTACCTTAAATTAATGAGGAAAGGTAACTTGTAGAGTGAGAAGATACTGATTAAAAGACAAAATTGAAACGTAAGAATATCTTGTAAAGGTGTTGGATTAAAAGTGATTTAGAAAGAATAAGAAGATTTTTTGAGAAAGTTAGCTTGGAGGAGAATCAAGGACTTCAGCATGGGGTGGAGCCTCTAACAACAATACAACCTACTAGGAGCTGCCAGGCCTTAGTGACTTATTTTTCTCTTGTTTATTTTGAACTAGTTGACACATTTTACAATCTGGAGTTTCTACTTTCAAATGACAATCTAGCTTTGTGGCATCTTTCAAAAATGATAAATAGATGTATCCATTCAGCGAGCTAAGTAGCGGGTGCTCTGGTTGTCTGGAGGCATTCAGACGGGAAACATTGCGGCAGCAGCACCTGGGAGCCAGTTAGAATTTGCAGAATTTCAACCGGTCCCCAGACCAACTGAATCAGAAGTGTCATTTTTATAGTCTCCAGGTGTCTTGTAAGTTTGAATAACACTGGCATAAAGAACTCTAAAGGTATACTATGCTAGAAAATATTAAAACTTTGTAAAATAAAGGCAAATCCATTTCAGAGTTAGTAAATGCCACATTTTGGGGGCTAAACTGGTCTTCTTTATCTATTAACATGCTGAAATAAATTTTCTAGTATCCATCATCATTGGCACTTTATTTTAATTTGCTTCTTTAATTAAAATGTGTAATTGTATTTAAGCCTAAATAATATCATTTTTTAAAGATGCCTAATTAAATAATCAAAGAATAACAACGCAAATATCCATATTGTCTTTAATAAATTGAAACGTAATTAGATTTGAGTAATTTCTGTAGATCCACATTGGAAGAATACTAAAAGGATTTTAGTTTCTTTGTATCTCAGTCAATTTCTGTTAATTATCTGTTTTGAAAGATGTTCAAGTCCATTGATTCTTTTAGGAAAGTTGAATTGTTTTATTTCATTTCAGTAACAAATTGGCACTTAAAACATAAAATAGTCCATTTGTTGATGGCCCACAGTACCATCCCCTAACTAGAAAGATGTGCTACCAACTGGAGAAGCTATTACTCTAATTTTAATTTTGGTCACCTTGGCCCATAAGACTGCTGCCTATTTCTGCTCCTAAATGTTTACTAGTGAATCATTGACTCCGTGTAATTTCAATGCTAATTGTTGCGTTAGATTTTCAAATGGCTCAGCACTAAGACATTAATGATTATTCATGCTTTAAGAAGGGCTGATAAGGGAATGAGATTACTGTCTTGCACAATTTTAGCTAACAAATTAAAGTGTAAATTAAATTTTCCCTGAGACAGAAAATAACTTACTTGGAAAGCCAAAAGAATGAGAAACTTCATTTACTTTTAATTTTCTTTTTCCTGTTTTACAGATATTCAGAGTATCAGAGGGCTGGCAGTGGATTGGGTTTCACGTAATTTATACTGGATTAGCTCAGAATTTGATGAAACACAAATTAATGTGGCAAGACTAGATGGCTCTTTGAAAACCTCAATTATCCATGGAATCGATAAGCCACAGTGCCTGGCAGCTCACCCAGTCAGGGGGTAAAGTATGATTATTTTTTTAAGTTTTTCAAAAAATTTACATACTTCTGCTCTGATTTTATCTAAAAACTTTAATTCAGGGGACACATATATATCAACTATACAGTCAAAAAGGCTAATATAAATATGGAAATTATAAAAGTGATCCCTGAGCAGAGATTTCTGTTATCCGCAAAGAATTAGATTTTTATATATTTTTATCAGATGTGTTTTTAGGGAATGACAGTTCAGAATAAAAAAAATTCAGGAAAAAGTTGTTGATTTCATTTTAAATACAGATTGTTAGTAACGTATTTGTCACATGTTGGTATTTTGGTCACTCCTAAATAGATTAGATTCTCCCATCTTCTCCCAGCTTGTGTAGTGTTAAAAGAAATCATTTCTCGTCAACGCTTTCAACAGGAATGTTTGAAATTATTTTGTTCCCTTCTAAAGTGTCTGGTTTCTCCAAGCCAAGTGGATTCAGTCTTGGCGACTTACTTTATATAGGAATAATTTACTATAGTCAGAGTTAAATATTCAGTTGTAAATGTAGGAGAAAAAGGGAAGTGAGGTAATTGTCTTTCAGTTATAGGACAAAGCGAGAGTGATGCTTTCTTCCCTGACAAATATGTAGGTTACTTTTGGCAGTGGCTTAACGATTTGGGACCTTCCTGAAAATAATTAATTGTGAGACAACGATTTACTTTCTATTAACTTTCTTCTTTAGTGTATGTTTCTAGTCAACAAGTATGTCTACATTTAATATTTTTTAATCCATATCTCTTTTGAATTAAGGAAACTCTACTGGACAGATGGAAATACAATTAACATGGCAAACATGGATGGCAGTAATAGCAAGATTCTCTTTCAGAATCAAAAAGAACCAGTTGGTAAGATTTTTTTTTAATTAGTTACTACAGTTTCTAATAAGACAAACCTGTTCTTGTACAATGTGTCCTTGATCTAGAGCCTAAAAGAAAATATTAAAGATTAATTAGAGAAATTAAATTAAGAATTTGCCAACCTTATTGAATCCATTGGTTCTATGTGGAATAAAGAAAAAATGTTAAGAGATTTTTTTACAATGTATTGAGTACTAATGTTACTTAAAACAATATAACTAATAAATATTTTATTTTCACTGGTGAGTATCTGGTCTGTTGTTACAGTGGCAGTATAACATACTTAGACTTCCCCCATCATTATTGTGTCATTATTAATAGTTACAAAGATTTGAGATTAAGTATTTAGTATTTGGTTTTCAGCAGTTTTCATTCCCCGTATGTTTACTTTGTTTTTCTACCTTTGCCAACCATTGTAAATTATTCGATAAAATATGATGGTGCTAGAAGAGAGCTCTGAGTCATTTTCATAAAACAACTTTGAAAATCTTGAGTACGAAGATTTTTTCTGAATATGTTATATACTTACACATAGATACCTATACATTATAATATTTTTTTTCAAACTGTGTGGGTCCCAGGCCTGGCTGTGCTCCAGGTTCATGGCCAGGAATAGGACCTGCATTTACAATGTTACATTAGTGTAGTAGGGTGCCTGCCCCTAAAATATGTAAACATCCTTCAGCTTATTGTATCACATATGTGTGGCTGAATGCCACTATTGTACTCTAATATATGTGGAGCCATACAGTCCCCAGGAAAACAGAAGGACAGCAGAAGGGGAGCACAAAAAAAGGAGCAGAAGAAGAGCAGAAACAGAAGCGTGCTCCCCGGAATAAAGTTGGTGCCTGCCGTTTCATTCTCAAGTCAGCTCCTCATGCATTCTTCCAACTGGGCGTCTCACCACCAAACCTTTCCTTCTCGATCAGTTCAGCACTGAGAAACTATAATCACTCTTTCCTCATAATTTTTTATATTTCTTTGAGAGGCAAGAATTGTCATATTGTTTGTCATCTCAAAGTACCTTTTAAAAAAATCCAATAATGAACCCAAACTTTGATATTATGTTAAAGGTGCAAATAATGGAACATACAAAAGAAAATCATAATTTTGCTTTGAATTTAATATAGTATAGTTTTAAATTTGGGGGCAAAATCAATACACCATAAATCTTTTTAGCATTTTTTTTTTTTTTTTTAGTTTTAGAAATGTGGAAGTATACTTATTTGAAGTAAGTCATTTTTAATAGTAATAATTCAATAAAGGTGTAGTATCATCAGTTTGCAGTAAATAATTATTTTCATGTATAAACCTCTGATATAAAATGATACTCTTAACAACTATTTTATTTAACTGTTCTAAGATTTGATACACAATTGGAATTCAAAGTAGTGTTAGAAATTGAAGGCAAATTGAAATGCTAATATTTCTGTGTGGAAGATGATAGAACCAAAGAAACACTCTATACTCTAAAGATTAAGACCCACACAAAGGACGTAATTTGGACTAAACCAATTTGGTTGGTGCTTATCTAGAGTCTTTCAGAATAGTTAATATGCAAAAATGAGTATGATGGAAATAGTATGAGTATGAGTCAATAAAGTTCTTACTTTGTAATGTGGTGGCTATAGGTTACACCAAAGTGTTAATTAATCTGCACACTTGGGGGAAACCTTATCTTGTTTAATACTAAATATCCATTTCCCTACTCAAATTAAAGAAAAAAACCTAACAGCTTATAAAAGGAAAACTTATAAGAAAGGAATTAGTACTATTTTGACTTTGTAATGGGACCCTCAGGAGTTATATACTATTTTTACTTTGTAATGGGACCCTCAGGAGTTATATACCAAATTATCAAATGATATTTTTAGGTGTATGTAAATGATGATTCAACATTTAATAACAAATATTAGATGTCTACTTTATGTCAGTTATTATTATATTTGAAAAATTAGTTTTAAATAAATTTAAAATGACAGTTTTTAATTTTAATTTGAGCAACATATTCTATTTTACCAGAAATAACCCAGAATCTCATTACAAACTATGCATTAAACTACTATTAATGAGTATGGCTTTCAAGTCAGAAATTTATTCAACAAATATATTCTTGAGTATCAGGCCTATTGATAAAAACATTTGGCACTGTCCTTTCCCTTAATAGGTACAGAAAACTAAATAATTTTAAATTCAATTAAGTAAATTTAACTTAGTGACCTTGAGCAACTATTGTTAACTTATGGTGCTTCCTTTCTTCATCTGTAAAATCAAGACAAAATGTCTATTTTATATAGTTCTTGTCATGATTGCATAAGGAAATCTTATTAGGGCATCAGGCCTTCAGTAACAGAACCTATAAGGAGCAATAGTAGAAGATGTACTGGGTCCAACAGATTGGAATTTGAATGATTTGACTGTCTGCAGTATGAATGAGCTCACTGAAGAATAAACATAGAATAATAGCCATAGAAATTTAGCAGAGGAATACATGTAACGTAGTGAATCTCTGAGATGAGCAAATTTTTATGCAAATGCTGTTATCTTGCTAACCTTGAGAGGCAAACAAGTTTGAAATATTTGGATTCTACTCTCAAATTTTCCCAGCATCATCCCCAGGACAGAAAAACTACTGGGCTGTCTCTTTGCTGCTGTAGTTTCTTAATGTGGTTTACAAACAGGTGTTACAAACTCCTTCTGGTAACTTTCTACTTTTAGTTAACTAATCATGTTAACAAGATGCTAAGATTGATAGTCTTTTCATTGCTGAATGAAAGACCTTGTTGTTTGTATGTAAACAAAACAAATTATTTTATTTTTCTCATGTTTTTAAAATCTGGATGTTCGTGGCAACCTCCCAGTCTGCTCTATTCAACTACACTTCTGCCACAGATATCTTTATTTTAGAAACATAATGAAAGAAAGTGGGCAGAGGAAGTTCTCCCCTGCCTTTGTTCTCCCCCACCTCACTACAATGAGTGATATTTCTTTATTGGTAGATCACTAACATCTTCTTTGATACTATTCATCATTCTTAATTACCACTTGCCAATTAAGAGAATCAAATTGTTCAGAGATGAAGAGTGAACTTTAGGAACCTGGGCACAAGGGACAGCTTATACCGATTTTCACATTCACATAAAGCATTCCTTTTGCTGTGTTCTGGCGACTACATGGTTGGAAAAAAAGTTGTTTGGGGAGCCAAACAAATCTCTACTTTGAATTAAAATATCTGATTTAAATGTCTGCTTTGATGCTTATTAGCTCTGTGATTTCCAAACACTTTTCTAATCTTTCCTAAGATTGAGTTTTATTATCTAAAAGACAATGATACTATTATCTATCCTTTGAGGTTACTTTTAGAATTAAAGCCATATATACAATACCAAATGTTCCAGCAACTCCACACTTAACTTACATACGCTAGAGAATTATGTGTGTGTAGGTACTGAAAGAAACAAATACAAGAGTGTTCAATAAATCATTGTTTATAACAAAAAATGTTGAAAAGAGCATAAATCTTCATCAAAAGAGGAATGACTAAATAAATGCTGCATGTTTATGTGCTGAAATTCTGTATATACATAAAGATGTGTGTGTGTATATATATGTATATGTGTGTATATATATATATAAAGACAAATATATAGCAAAAGCATTGAGTGAGAAAAGTAATTAGAAAAATAATACAGTATGATACCATTTATATAATTTCAAGATGAAACACACACCATTATTATATATATTTCTTCTGGATATACATATTTGTAAAACTATAGAAAAAGTAATCTTGAAATATGTACACCAATTTTATAATAGCAGTTGTCTTTGGAAGGGAGCAATAATGACATTCAAAGAGGAACTTTTCTTAACCGAAGGAGATTTAACTGTATTAGGAAAATTTATATTTCATAAAAAAGATTCACACGAAATATAATAAAATGCTAATAGTGTTCAATTCTGTGTAATGAAGGCATGAACATTTATTATTTTTGTCTCTTCTTTGTATTAAATGCTGGCTCCTCAAAAATAACACCAAAACAAATTGTTTATACCAGTGGTTCCCGACTTTTTTGACACCAGGGACTGGTGCTCCTATGAGAAACTAATGTCTGATGATCTGAGGTGGAGCTGAAGTGGTGATGCTAATGCTGGGGAGCGACTGCAAATACAGATGAGGCTTGGACTGCTCCACCACCTGCCGCTCACTTCCTGTTGTGCGGCCCAGTCTCTGACAGGCCATGGATCAGTACCGTCCATGGCCCAGGGGTTGGGGAACCCTGGGTTAGACAAAGCTGAGCTTCTTGCCTACTACAATAAGGGAGATCATTAACTTGTTAACATTTGAATAATGTCTCAGAGGGAAAAGAGCAAAGTTGAAATAATAATTGAGATTTTGCCATCTGCTTTAAGACAGATGTTTCAGTAGGAGTCTTGGTTATGATTAAGGATCATATAATCATTTTTAATTGGCAGAAGCAGGATGATTTTGAGAGAAGGTGATTTAGAGTCTTGAGGTAAAAAGTGTCATTTGATGCTTTTTTTATTGAAAAGTTGATGGGTTATTTGGGAAGTTCCTGAAATAAACGATAATGATATTTGCAACACTTGTCTTAGTGAACAAAAGTTTCTTAGAATGGTAAAGTTATGGCATCGAAGATAGTGGAATAGTAAAGAATAGTTAATGTAGACAATGAGCTGTGTCTTGGTTTTGATTCTCATCCATAAAATTTCATGGATTCTTTATTTTTTTCTCATTTAAAATGCATTAAAACTATTCTTTGTCAGAAAATTGTGCATTAATGTAGTCTTCATCAGCTGATTCTAAAACATCATCTACAATAGGACAGTTGTGTATCCATCAGAGTTAGATGAGAGAACTAGAACCTGGAGTGTGTTTGGATAAGTAAATAGATAAATGATAGATATCAACATATAAAAATAGATTTATTGCAAGGATTTAGCTTATGAGATTACGAGGGCTGGCTAGGCACATTTGAAATTCTTGGGAGGGCTGAAAATTCTCAAGAAGGAGCTTAAGCTATAGACCAGGGGAAGCATTTCTTCTTCCTCAGAGAAACCTTACTTCTGTTCTTAAGTCCATTCAACTGATTGAATCATACCCACCCAGATTTATTTTTTCAGATAATAATTTCCTTTAGCTAAAGTCACCTGATTGCAGATCTCCAAAATACCTTCACGGCAACACCTAGATTAGTGTTTAATTGAATACCTGGAAACTATAGCCTAGACGTGCTGACACCCCAAACTAATGTCACAAGTTTTGAACCATGTTAACTTTGATGTAGATTATTATATCAAGTATGATAATGTGATTTTTTTTTTAACCTAGGAAGAGAAAAAGAAAAAATGCTTGAGAATGTTTTATAATAGTTACAGAAAGAAAAAAAAAAGACAACTCTGTAATCAACTCTTCTTTCTTAAATCCAACTCCATGTATTAAATGGCTACTGCTGATGTGTTATGCTAAGCACTGTGGATGACACAAAGATGATCTTTTTATGTAATACTTGCCTTGTAGTGTTAACATACTAACAAGAAAGACATGAATGTATGGTAAAGATCCATTTTTATGTATGTAGAAATCTTGAAGAAAAAGAAGGAAAAATGAGTTCCTGTACTATACTGTTACTGAGAAACAAGTGAATACTGGGAAACAAGTAAACAAGGGCAATATAGTCCCTTTTACCCATGTATAGTCCTGTTGTAATCTAAAAGGAATTGCAGTGTGACTAAAACTTTATTTCACCCATTTTTACCTCCTTGGATTCTCTACTTGTCAAGCTCCTTTCCCTAATGATATATTTTAACAATCTATTCCTATGTGCAGTATTGCCTCTTAGATTTCAACTCAGGTACTATTTCTTCAAGAAACTTACCTTGACTTCTCTAACTAGGCTGAAGTCTCTTCTAATACACACTTTTAGCAGCATTATTTCATATTTTAGCTGTTGTCATTATTTTAATTTTGCACTTGCCTATTGAATATTTGGTTAACGACTGCTTACCAACTAGAAAGAAACTCTACAAAGCAAGGGGCTGTATCTGTTTTTAACATTGTCCTCAGCTCAGAATTCAATGTTGGCACATAAATAGATCTTCAATAAATATTCATTCAATGAAGTGAATACCGTTTTCTATCTTACCGCAGGAGGCTCTTATAAGATTGAATAAAGCTGAGATTTATTTATATATCTTAGTTGAGTAACATGTGAAAGAAGTGCATATCTGGTGATCTGGGTATAAATTCATGTTGTATTTCATTCAAAGTATCTGACAAGTAAAAAACAAAATATTCTCATATTCATATGAATAGCATCATTTTCTCAAATGATGGAGCATAAAAATAAGTGGATTGTTTATAAATAAATGAACTACTAGCAAAGAAAGAAAAGATGGACATTTTTGGTTTCTACCTTAGCTTTTCCATGTGTTTCTCTTGCTTTTTTATCTCCCATTCCTCTTATAACCCTGTGACCACTTGGCTCTCAATAGCACCTCAGAGATTTCTCATAAAAATAAGAAAAACAGGCAAAAATAGTATTGGTCAAGTTATCTACTTATTGACAAGTCCTCTTGGCACAAGGTATAAAGGTAAAACCAAATTATTTTGAGTACCCCTTATTCATTCTGACCCTATTATAACAATTTTGGTTTATCTTAATGGGCTAGAGAGACTCATCTATTAATTAACTATAAAAATATTAATACGTTTATAGCAGAAAAGTCCTATCTATATTCCATGAGTTTAAATTATTTATGAGGAATTGGTAGCAGTTAAGATGACACTGGTTTCAATAGTATCATAGTCACTGATTTATAACTATAATTGTTTTTCAAGTTATAGTATTTTTACTGTGTGTGACTGAAATATTTTCTTAAATATATTCAATACCATAGTGTTTATCATTTACACAAAATACTGAAACATTTTGGTTTATTGTGTTTTTCTTTTTAAAAAATATTTTTTGCTGTTGTTTTTTTCCCTTTCTTTATGGACAGTTTGGAGCTGTGATACAAATAAGTGAACTAAGTATTTTTTTCTTGGTCTTATATATAAATTTAAGTTGTTATCTAGTGAAGCATCAGGGTTAAGATTCATAAGGAAACATTGGATATAGAAGAATCTCTATACTCTCAAGAATGCATGTCATTATAACCTCACTTTACATGATTCTATTAGAACTATTTCCCTGAGATGATTTCTAAAATGGAATTTTCCAGTACTGTGAATGGACATATGAAATACTCTCAAGAATGCATGTCATTATAACCGCACTTTACATGATTCTATTAGAACTATTTCCCTGAGATGATTTCTAAAATGGAATTTTACAGTACTGTGAATGGACATATGAAAGTGTGAACAAAATAAATACAAATCTGTTTTTGTTAGTATGAATGATCAACATACCCATGAAATACTTATATACAAAGGGGTATTTATTACTTTGTTATTTGTTCATTGAATTTCACTGAAATTTAGCTCTGCAGAAAATTATTGTAATTATTTTTAATGATGAGTCTGTCTGGGCAATCTGCAGCTTAAACTCCTGCCCACTGCATTTCCTAAACCATTTCTGTGAAGAAAATTAGGTGATTTGGAAAGAAAGAGTTGCTGTTCAGCTTATTTTTTTTCCTCATGCATATTAACTGTCAGATTATAAATTATTTTTTCCCAGTACGTTAAGGGAAAACATAATATTTTCTCTGGTGAGGCTGGAAAGTGTCAACTCAAACAATCATTAGTTATCACCCTTTTTGGAACCTGTATTCTCAATATAAAACACACCTTTGTGTTTGCATGCACTTACTCTGGGATGTATGATACAGTAGAACCATTATCACTTTGGCAACAAAAATAACATAATTATAGTGACTACTTTTTAAGCACTTAGAATATGTCAAGCACTTGCAAAATGTTTTGCATGAATCATCTCACAGTAATCATTTCTGGAAGGCTTTCTTATTCTGCTTTTATAGATTTAGAAACTGAGGCTTGTTTAAATAAATTAGTTGCTTGTGATAAATGGTAGATTTGAGATTCAAGTTTAAGTTTATCTTCTTCCAAAACCATATTAAATCCTAACCACTATATTCTGCCCAGAGAGGCTAATTTTATATAGTAATTATCTGACCTCAAGCAAAGATCAGGGAATGAAACTGGTATTTTTTCAAACATGGAAAGTAGGAAAGAAAAATCCAGAGCTTGGCTACTCCTGCGAAATGTGGGCCCAATTAGGACACAGCGGACAGCTTTTCTAAGCAGCCAGGAGTACACATGAAACAATTTTACCTCTGTGCCAATTATGCCTCACAATTAATTATTTCTGAATCTTTAAATGCTAGTTTTAAACAGTAATGGCACTGATACACTAGAGTTTCTAGTTTGTGAAATTACATTTTAAATCCATATGTGAAATATATTTGATATAGAAGTGAATTATAATCTTATCAAAACACCTAACTTGGCATTTTACGAGTGTTTATCACTGAAGACTAAGTAATTGCAGCCTTCAAGGAAGTTTGGGCTGAATAACTTTGTTTCTGCTAAATACAAATCAACCTTCCAGTTATCCATTGTTGAATTAAATATCCTCAATTAAGATTTACTGCTCAATCATGTTGTATACATTAAGTGTTAGAACAGTTTGCATAACAGAGGATTTTAATTTACTACCAAAGCCATTTTCATGTTTAAAATGTTTACATATTAAGAATTTTATTCCTTAAACCTCAAAAAGCAACTTGGCCTGTCAATTAGCATTACTTTTCATGGTTCATTCTTAAGAATCTTGTGTATTATAATTTATTTCCTTGATGTTTTCCCTTTATTTTTATGTAATCCCAACCAAAAGTAACTTGTTCATTCAACCTTCAAGTATGTCTTCTTGAAACAAAATATATATATATTTTTTTTTTATCTAATTATTTCAGTCCATACTCTAAATAATGTGAATTTTGAAATCTGTCAATGGATAATATTTATAAGCAATTTTTCACTGCATCAAAATAATTCAAGGGACTTTATTAAATTATAATAATAATAGTAATAATAAAACAAATTTCTGGGTACGTTTTCTGGCTTGATAATACTGTTATTATTTTTTTAATTACTCATTACTTATTACAGGCACTTTTATTTTGTATAAAGCACAATTAATATATAAGGCTCTGCATACCAAAAGAAATGTTAAGAATAAATCTGTTCTTAAAATTACACAAGCATATGCACATGAATAACTTAAATTTATTACACTATTTCATCTGATCATTCGTTAACTCAATCTTTTAATATTTAGTATTAAAAAAAAAGGTTATAAAAAATATAATAAAGTGTATACAGGTACCAGACCCTGGAACTAAAACCTGGGATCTGTTATCAAGAAGATCATAGTCAGTGAAGGAAAAAGACACAGAAAACTACAAACCATTTGATGAGAATTTTAGTAGTTAAAATAAGAACACTAAATGTTGTTCATAAGTACTATCTTCCAGACACCATAAAGTTAATATAATTAGACACTGCAAAAATAGAGCAAACTACTAATTATTTGTGGAGAAGAAACATACAAGAAAGAGTTGTAACCAAATTGATGATACTTTGAAATTTCAATGAGATCTTGAAGAAAAAATATAATTTTGTTTTAAAGGAACTGATAAAAGAGGCTTTCCTTCTTAGCAGAAAGGGTAAATAGTCATAATAGGCACAGACACTGTGATATGTCTAGAAAAATTCTGAATATTTCTATATGGCTAGAAAGAAAAAAATAAGTGAAGGTTTAACCTTATATTTACAGAAAGTATAATTTAAATATTAAAATGACACGATCCAGTGTTTTAAAAATATTTTTTCTGCTTATCAAGCTATTAAGTATAATTTTAAAAAATTATAAAACTATGGGTATTAAAGCTTTTAAAATGGTCTTTTAGAACAAAACACTTATCAAGAAATAAACTATCACTTATCCTGGTCTTTCCCTCATTTTTGCAAGTATTATTTTTCACAATGCACATGATTTTTGTCAATCATCAAGAACTTAAAATAAATGTAAAATTTCCCCAGGTACAATGATTTATGTGATGAAAGATGGAAGAGACTCTGATATGATATACAACAAGGAACTAAGTTAATTAACTTAGCTCTGTAACACTATATGTTGTTGATGACTTTTTAATTCAGAGTGACTTGAGAAGGATGATTCCAATGTAGAAGTTAAGATTAGGGCAGTATAGATACTTGCAGAGGAGACAAAACAAAAACAAAAGCAAAACAAAGCAAAACACTTTTTTTCTCTATGCTCATAGGTTCTCTTACTTGGACTCTGTAAATTAGACTGCCAAAAGACAGATTAACAAAAGAAAAACAGTGTTTATTAACACAAGTAGCATGCATATACGTATGGGAAAAAGTCAGTGAAGAGTAAGCAACTCAAAGGAGTGGTTGGAGTCCAGGTTTATATATCCTCTTTACAAAGAACAATAAAATTGTACAGAAGTGACAAGACCAAGAAAAAGTATTTTAGACTTCCAAGGGATACAAACTATGGAAAGATGATTACATGAGGGAAACTAATGGAAGATAAGTGTTGTTTTAGTAAGGTTTGTTATGTAGATTTCGCTCTGTGCCATCTCAGGGCTGATCAGAGCCCAGACCTGTTAAGAATCTAAGCCTGCTTTTAGACAAATAGTGGGGGAGGACAGAGTTCTTTTATCTGGCATCTGCTATTTCTCAGTGGTCTTTGGTTCCAAATAATCCTTAAATCAAATTAATATATTTTGGAACGCCATATTCTGATCCTCTACATTCTCAACTAGTTGTTGAATAGTATGTTTTTCTTAATTGAAATTTTTTTCGAGATAATTTAGGTTCTCATGCTGTTATAAAAAAAGTAATACAGAGAAGTCCCATATGTAGCTTATGTTCCCAGTTGAAACATTATGTAAAACTGAATAATTGCAATGCTGCAACGATCCTTCATGTTGCCCTTTTATAAACACGCCTACTTCCCTCCTGCTTCCCACACTTTTCCCTTTCTTCCTACACCATTTGTCTTCTATATATAAATGGAATCATACAGTACATAACATTTTTAATTGGCTTTTTTTTACTCAGTGTATATCCTTGGAGATTTGTTGAAATTGTTTCATGTATCAATAGTTCTTTTCTCTTTATTGCTGAGTAGTGTGATTCTCCTGTTAAAGGAGGAAGGATGATTCTAGTTCTTGACTACTACAAATAAAGCTGCTATGAACATTCATATATAGGTTTTTGTGTGAACATAAATTTTCATTTCTCTGGGATACATTTTCAAGAGTGCAATAGCTAGGTCCTATGATAACAGTATGGTTAGTTTTATAAGAAACTGCCAAGTTACTTTCCAGGGTGTCTATACTCTTTTACGTTCCCACCAGCAATATATAGATAATCTACTTTTTCTCTACCTCCATGCTAACATTTAGCGTTATCACGATTTTTATTTTATTTTTATTATTTATGTCTATAGGACCTGGTCTTCCTAGGTGGTCTCCCATCCAGGCCCGACTCTTCTTAGCTTCCGAGATCAGATTTTGGGCTTGTTCAGGGTGGCATAGCCGTAGACCATGGACTATAGCTCCACAGGGACATGAATCCAGGACCTTCTGCATATAAAGCAGACTTGCTAACCGCTACACTATGGAACCATGTTCTCATTATTTTATTTTAGTCAGTCTTATAAGTGTGTAGCAATCTCTATTGCCATTTTCTCATTTTCTATCATGTTGAACATCTTTTTTATGTGCTTATTTGCTATCTTCATATATTCTTTTGTGAGATGTCTGTTCATTTTATTGCCTGCTCTCTAATGGTATTTTTTTTTAACCGTTGAGTTTTGAAGATTCTTTTGTTGATACTAATCTTTTGTTGGGTATGCAGATTTCAAATTTTTTTCCCCCAACTGAAGCTGTCTATTATTGGCCACCACAGAACAAAAGTTTCTAATTTTGCTGTGCCTGTATCATTGAGAGATGGTTGCAAATTTTACAATAGGATTTTAACTTGAAAGGAAAATACGAAAACCTATATTACTACTAATAAATAGCTAACATTTATTGACTGCTTTCTATGTGCTAGACAATATTATATGAGATAATTAGTATTATTATTACAACCTTACAATGGCGAAGTGAGCATGTAGTTAGGTGAAGACTGCCTAGCCTTCTATTAGATGAATCCAGAGACATATGTACAATGTGATTGAAGGATGATGGCATCTTATATTTTTGTGTTCACTTATAGAATTTAGGAAGACCTCTTGGGCTTCCTTAGCATGTTTATTCTTTAACCTAAAAAATCTAAGTATCCTCAGGAGGGATAAAGCATTTCTCAAGATAGCTTAATGATGAATAAGCAGTTAACCCTTCTATTTACCCATTGGAATAACTATGTTCCTTAGACAAAAAGTTTGATGTTTCAGAAACAATTCTGCTCCAGGAATAATTACATCTCTTCCAGTGAACTCTAAAAAGATCTCCATTTTGAAATATCCAGATCATTATAATTTTTTGTAAATGTGTTTTCAGTAGCCAATTTCTACAACTTTTACAATTCTAGAAGCAGGAGTTCTTTTCTATTGTTTGAAGATAACACTCTAAAGAGACTATTTAGAAGAGTTTAATGTTATTTATTATAAATATTTAGAGGCCTTAAAGTTGATCATCTACATTTTAATATTTATTATATTTCTTTTTTGCCAACTACATCTTAATGTTTCCTTGTCTCTGGAGATCTCATCATCTTGACACATTCTTCCAGCAAAATTTAAAAGGCCTGTTTAAACTTATTAAAAGTTTAAGTTTGAAAGATTATAAAAATATGCAATGTTTAAAAGAAATTTCTTAAGTGTCATATTCTAAAATCACCTGGAGAGATTTTTTTAAAAATACTTATGTCTTGAACCAACTGTAACTAATTAAATTAGAATTTCTTGGAGTGTGGGCCAAGGATCAGTGTTTTCAGTAACTTTTCAGATAATTATAATGCACAGCTGGGGATGAAAATTTTGAAATAAAATCTGATAAGTAATGGAAAAACATTATAAAATTGCTATCTCTAGAAAGTCTTAATTTAAAAAAACATTTTTTAATATCCTTGCATTTTTGTTTTAATTCCATATTACATAGTACATTGATTTAGTTTTGGGTTGTTTGAAAAGAAAACGAGACATATAAATGTTCCAATCTTAATTGTAATGACACATAATATATTTAGACTATATCATTTTTATTATTTTATTATTTATATTATTTTTAAATATATATATTTTTAAATCAATATGTGGATTATTTCTATTATGATAACAATTATATAATTTTGTCAAATTACATTGCTTCTATTAAGAAATACACTGGATCACTTCAATTAAATGTTCAAATATAATAATAAATTAAGGAAAATATTTGGCTTAAATTAAAGAAAAATGTGTTATTATCAAAGCATATGATTAAATTATTTTTATAATAACGGAAAAAATAGATAAAAGGTAGATTTTTTTGTAAAGACTTTTAATTTGTATGATGACTTTTTTCCTTTGATATACCTATTGTGTTACTGAATCTAGATTTCCTTTTGATAAGAAATACAGATGATTCTAAAAGATAAATGTGTTTTGCAGGAATGAGAATATATTACTAGTAGCATAACCTTCAGACAGATCCTACAGCCCTTTTTAAGATTTTTAAATCTCGGTAACCCACTCTGAGGATCGTCTACTACAGACTAATTATATTTCTTTACATAAGTTTCAGGAAACTTTTATCAACATACTCATATTTTATCTGTTTTCTCATGGGTAGCAAATAACATTCTAAAATCATGAATTACTTTCAATTGCATCAAAACTACTATTAGTCTACTGCTTAGTGACTTATCTCTAGTGCTACAGAAATCTGATTCAGAAATTACTTCAATAAATAGATACCCATTAATTTTTCAGTGTCATTAAGATCTAAGTGTATATTGATAATAAAAAAATTAAGATGTGAAAACATTTACATTAATAACCTTTATAAATATGTGCCTTTAAATATACTCATACTTATAAATTTAAAAAATACATCACCAATGTCTTGAACTTATAATAGAAGTTTTAAAAGATTTCAATTCTATTTTAGAAACCACAAATAAACACACCCAAGAACATTCAGGATTAAATTGATATATTTACCAGGAGAGAAGGTATGTGTAGGTGGCTAGGTGACATAGATTGCATGCAAATATGTTAATATAGGAACTTCGAATACTTTTGGTCTTGTGACTCATGAAACTATTAATCTTAAAATATTAAATCTTAATATTAATATAAAAATATAAGCTGTAACCAGTAAATCTATTCCTTCCAATTGCCATAGTATCTGCGTATAAGAAGTATATTGAAATAATTCTGTTGTGAAGATGATTTAACTTTAGTAGTCAGAACTCCTTGAAGACAATTTATAATTTTCATAATGGAATTATTTAAATAATCCATTCATTCATTCATTCATTCAATCAATGTTTATAAATTTTCCTTTTTGCTCCAGTCATCATGTTAGTCCCTGAAAATAAAAAGCTCACTGACATATCTTCTTCTCTCCTGGTGTTCATAATCCAGAAACAAAGATGCTGCTTAGTAGAGTCTGAGAAATTTTGACCTAACTTCCCTCCTCTCTATGATAACTGCTTTACACATTTTAAGTTAGACTCTAAAAACTGTCCGATGTTAAGTAGATAAGAAAGTTCTGACACTGTGGATTAATTTGAAGTTAGGTACATTCAGTATGAATGCACTCTCTCCCTCCAAAAAAGGGTTGAGGAAATTTAAATAAACACGTTCCCTAAGAAAGGCCAGGATAACACTAATTTTAAAAATCAAAGTTTAGGAAAATAATAAATTAGTCTATTGAAGCCAAGAATAAAATTACAAATATACATGTAATTCTTTTGTAATTGCTGGAGATGGATAACAAATCAGACTTTTTCAGTTTATTAGCAGCCAAAGCAAAGAGAGAAATATGACCAGTTATAATTTTATATTTTCCATATATAGCTTTCTTTGGCACTGAGCCCTGAAAGAAATTTCTCCCATGGGTCCTTGTATAAAGAGGTCATTGTGTGATGTACTACTTTCAGATACTATATCCTGGGAAGTCTAACGGTATGTTTTCTGTGTCTACTTCTTATAGCATCCTTTATGTAAACCAAAGGTACAACAACAAACCTCAATTCAGCAAGAGATCCATAGATGAGGAAAATGTATATAGTGATTAAAAAAAAACACACACATAGCTTTCTTGTGGTTTGGCTTGATTGAGAGATACAATTTAGAATACCTAGAGGGCTAGATAACATTTCTAAAAGGAATTCTTTATAAATGTATTTGTTATTTCAATTCTTGATAAAAATTCAGCACAGAAAGTTTGGGGCTATATTTTGTACCATCAACCTGTAGTAAAGATATTCTTTATTGCTGATTAAAGATGTAATTATATGTTTTAGGTAGTCAACTAAGCAGAAAGTAAAATAGACCACTTCTTAGAAATTAATTGGTCTAAATGAGAATTTATTTATACTAGAAAAGATGCATGAAGATGGCTTAAGAAGTTTCTTCAGGATAATCAACTTTCTTTTACAAAAAGTTGAATGGTAATAGACTTTCACCATGAAAATATTACATCTTAGAGTATGACTGTAATAGTTATGATTTTATTCTATTATCATAGTGATTAAAGGCAATTGTCCACTGTGATTATTAAAAAAAAAAACTGAAAACTTCTTCCTTGAAATGTGTAATTTTATGCATTGTGACTTTTCTGATGAACCTTCCAGACTTCTATTAACAAATCATACCAATAAGTCAATAAATTATTAATATGTTGTATAGAATTTGGATTATGTCTACTTGATTAAAACTAGTCTTGATAAATAAATTTTGCTCTCTGGCCTGTGACTATCTGTAGTTGAAAATATTTGAGCTATGTTTAATTCTTTCTCAATGCACTTGAATTCTTGTAATTCTCTTGAATTGACTCTCTTCCCTCTCCTTTCTTTCTTTCCTTCCTTCCTTCTTCCACATCTTCCTTCCTTCATTTTGTTTTTATTTTAGTTTTTTTTTTTTTAAGTGGGGAAGAGATTTTTTTATTGTTGTTTGTTCACTTTGTTCCAGAAACAATTTATCTCGGAAACAATTTATTGTATTGTATGACACTTCTGAAAACCACAAACACTACTCTACTCTATCTATATGTGAAACTGTCCATAAAATACAATGCAGCTAACCTACAGTGAGACACTTTGCTATTGGCTTAGTTTGCTTATTTTTTGAATGATTTATTTCTCTATGGCAGCCCCTAAATGAGCCCAATTTAATTCCATAAATCAGTGAAATTGCTAATTGTTAAAATTCTTCTAACTTTAGATTTACTTGAAGAGAGTTGAAATGTCTGATGTAAATCTATAACGGCCTAAAGTAAATTTTACTGAAAGTAGAGGAGAAATTATAAATTTTGTAAGTTAAGTTAGTATCCCACATGAGTATTACACATTAAAACTTTCTGAGACCAAGTGGTATAATAAGAGGACAGACACTTAATTTGGAAATCAAAACTTTATTAAAATTTGTGGGATGTCCGCTTACTATCTATAAAATCATTTCTTAACTATTCTAGGTATAGTTTTTCTTATCCATAAAATGGAACTCATTGTCACAAGATTGTTGTCATAATTAACAGTTATAACTGTTAATTGCCTATAAAAGTACATTGTTTCACAAAGTTAAGACGGTATATGTGTATTTCCCATTAGCTAACTTATTTTTTAAGACGGAAATCTGAGTTTGCAACATACATTTTCCCCTTGAAATTCACTGCAAGGTAAATATTCCAATTTAAGTAGCTACCATTATGTTTAAGATGTATAATCTAATTGCAGGTCTATCAATAGACTATGTGGAAAACAAGCTTTATTGGATCAGTTCGGGAAATGGAACCATAAATAGATGCAACCTAGATGGCGGTAATTTAGAAGTAATAGAGTCAATGAAAGAAGAATTAACAAAAGCTACAGCCCTAACCATCATGGGTAAGTGCAGTGGTTCTATAGCTAGGTTGCTTCATATTGATTGGGGGTTGATTAATTATGATCTGTTAAAACCTGATAAGAGTTACTGCTCCATGAACACCAGACACACAGTAAAATTGCACGTTTCTATGAGTTTTTTAAAAAATTATTATTATTCTTTTCTTAACATTAGCAAACAAACTTGTAAGTTTATCCAGATTAGGGACTTAGTGTTGTTATCAATACTAACTCTACTGTTATTGATTTTAGCTTACTGGGACTTGTTTTATTTTATGATTATTTCTGTGTTCTTTTGCAATGTTCTAAAGTGTATGAGCCTTAAGTATTTGTCACAATAACAAATTGGCTTATCTCTGCTTATAAAGGATAGCAGGTAATTTAGGAGTCAAGGCCATAGGGTCTATTGACCAATGATTGAAATTATTCTCTCACAAATAATTTTTTTCCATGAGACATACCTCAATGATTTTGCAGATTTAGTTCTAGACAACCACAATAAAGTGATTATTGCAATACAGCAAGGCACACTAATTTTTTGGTTTCTCAGTGCATACAAGAGTTACATTTACACTGTATTGTAGTCTATTATGTGTATAATAGTGCTGTCCAAAACAACACTGTACATACCTTAATTAAAAAAAAATGTTGCTTAAAAAAAGCTAACCATCATCTGACCCTCCAAGTCTTGTAATCTTTTTGCTGGCAGAGGGTTTTGTCTCCGTGTTGATGGCTGCTTACTTATCAGGGTGGTAGTTGCTGAAGGTTGCAGTGACTGTAGCAATTTCTCAAAATAAGGCCAGAATGAAATTTACCACATCAATTGACTGGTCCTGTCACAAGTGATTTCTCTGTAGCATGTGATGATATTTGATAGCATTTTACCCACAAAATTTTATTAAAAATTGGAGTTTATCCTCTCTAAACCTGCCACTGCTTTATTAACTAATTTTATTTAATATTCTAAATCCTGTTATCATTTCAACGATCTTCATAGCATCTTCACCAGGAGCAGATTCATCAATAAGGCGGTTTCACTTTCTTGTACGTTGTATGTTTACTAAAAAAGTAGCATTTTTAATTTCCTTCAAGAATTTTTTCTGTGCATTTACAACTTGGCTGTTTGACACAAGAATGGGGCTTTTGGCTTGTCTCGGCTTTTGACATGATTTCCACGCTAAGCTTAATCATTTCTAGCTTTTGATTTAAAGTCAGAAATGTTCAACTCTTCCTTTCACTTGAACATTCTGAGGCCACTGTAAGGTTATTAATTGGCCTAATTTCAATATTGTTGTGTCTCAGGGAATAGGGAGGCCTGAGAAGAGAGACAGATGGGGAAATGGCCTGTTGGTGGAGCCATCAGAGCACACAGCATTTATCAATTAAGTTCTCTGTCTTATGTGGATGCAAGTCCTGCATTCTCAAAAACAATTACACCATAACACATATAATAATAAAAAAAAGTTTGAAATATTTCAAGAATTACCAAAATATGACGTGGAGACATGAAGTAAGCAAATGCTGTTAGAAAAATGGCTTCAATAGACTTATAGGATGTAGAGTGCCACAAACCTTTTAATCTGTAAAAAAAATATGCAAAGTACAATAAAGCAAAGCACAATAAAAAAGGTTATAACGTATTTAGGAATGGAGGTTTTACTGATTTGAGCCTATTTTCATTCCTTTTCTTCAGTCTTCTGGAAAACACGGGGATAAGCAAGTAAGACAATTAGCTGAGAGGGAGATCTGGGTTTCCATAGAACAAATAATCATTCTCTACTTGTATTGGTATTAGAGGCTAATTTTTCAAATGGGTGTTTTAATTTTAAAAAAAAATAGCTTAGATTTAAAAAGACATTAAAGTGAATATCATAAAGGAAGTAGGTTTTAGTGAGGATGGTTGCATCTTTACTTAGTGAATGGCCGCTCTAAAATGAAGTTCATGGTCAGTCACAGTGTAAGGATTAGATATATTCCACACAGAATCTCACTAGTTACAGTTGGTTACAGGAAATCAGAAAAACAATTTAATATGTATCAGTCTGCATATCATGTGATATTCAGGATACTTTTTAAAAACTATATGTACTATTTCTAAAAAGTCAGTTTGAATATATTTTAAAAGTAAATATAGGTGATAAATTAGATCTTCTAATTAAACATTGTACAATCTTGCAACTCTTTCACCATTTCCCAGATTGAATATGAGGTTTTTTATTTTTGTTAGTGACTATTTATAAGTGTATGAACTTCATATGTAAATAGTTATTAATTGAGAAATATTTGAAAATTAATTTTCCAGAAAATAAATGTTTTTATCTTCTTTGATTTCAATTAGATGAAACATATCTGATAAAAGTAAATAAGATTTAGATATTGCAAATTATTTAAAACAATATGATTTAAAACAAAATGAATAAATTCAGTTTAGTTCAGCATACATTGAGAACCTTTTATGTGCAGATATTGTGCCTGGTTTTGAAGTATGAATTTAAACATGGACAGTAGTCTCACAAAAACATACATTTCTGTGATGGAGAGAGAGAAAAGCAGAATGGTCAGCCTATCATTAAATGCTAAGATTATCTCTATTTCAGTTTCTATAGCTGAGAAATACAGATATCAAATAGATTTATCTATATCACAAAGTTGTGAAAATCACATGGAAATGTCTGTAAATGTACTTTTGACAAATTTATACAAACATCAAAGATGGAATCTAATGTCACTTAATTTGATCCTTAAGACACTTTCTAATTTTTCCCCTTTGGTCATATTCAAGTACTCGAGATGATATTAATTCAGATGTCTTAGTGACTTCCTTTGGCTGTAGTTTTATTCCTAAATTGTTATCTTCCTGTTATCACTCTTACCATCTTTTTCTAATTGTTTTTTATAAATAGTAGTTTTTAAAAATAGTTTTTATTCAGATGAGGAATTTAAACATATACAAATCATCTTGTTTTAAATTTGTTTCAATTTTCTTTCTAGTCTTTGGGCAATTAATTAATGTGCTATTGGTAAAGCATTATGTTACTATTCTTCTCATCATGTGTATTCAGGAGACAGATATACCTAAAGAATTGTACCTGACAAGTAAGTTATTACATAGCAGGAATTTATTTAATTTTAAATTTATAAGATAATAAGAAAAGAAAAATATTATTTCGTAATACTCAATCTTGATAAATTAACAAGAAAATTTTGTTTCATGTGTGCTTATACATATTTTAAATCGCTTGAATAAAAATAAAGTTTAAATTCTGAAAGTGGTTAAGTAAGCTGTAATAATCCCCAAATCACTACCCACTTATGTTTTCAAAAATTGAATTTCAATATACTTAATGAAACCAACCCAAACCGGCAAATGATATAACTAAGGAACTCAATAAATTAGAGGAAACACATTAAAAACCTGTCATAACATTTCAAAGGATTTTATTGACTTTTAGTAAAAAAAATATGTATATCTCTATATAAATTGTTGCCTCATAGAAAAATGCAAGGCTTTATAAAGGTTTATTTTTGCTGACATTATTGCTATCAACCCTGCTGGTAGTTAATACTAAACTTATAGAGCTCAATGCTATAAACACAGTCTCAAAAAAATGGAACAGTAGTCCTTTTTAGCAAAATAAATAGATTAATTAATTAAGTCAGTTTGTTTCAAGTTAACATAGAAGAGAGAAATTTTGGATGAAATCATGTTTTTTATATGTCAGCACTGCTTGGAGACCAAATCTTGTATAAATACAAATTCTTTTAACAAGTGAATGGCTATGCATGTGTTTCCTCCCAGTCACCATAATTGGATTAATCCTGAAATAAATATAAATATAATTAAACCTAAAAATGCCCCTATTGTCAATATATTAGCTGGATATATCAGAATACATTTAACAGTTTGAGAAGATAAAATTTGAATGACATCACTACAGAGAAGCAAGGGAGCAACTTCCACTTCATGAAGTTTCCTACCTCAGTTCTGCACTTGCTGTTTTGTTTAGCTTCCCCTTTCTTCCTCCAAAACCTCTCTACTCTTTTTCTTTGGGTATGGAATCAAGGGTAATGGCTCACTTCCTGCCGAGGCTGAATATTATAGTCATATAAAAAAGCCAATGGAAAAGTAAAACCGAATAACCTTACTACTATCTAGAGCTTTAGTGATTAACAGTTACAAATGTTTACCAAAAAAAAAAAAAAAAAAAAAATTGCCTACAGTAATACTGAAATTTCACACATAAAAAACAATTGTCCTATGAAGTAACCAATTATTTACCACTATATGTCACTTAAAGTTTGTGTTTCACCAAAATTTAAGAGTGGTTTTCCTAAAACCGAGTTAAAATTTCTTTGGAAACTTTTTACACATTTGTAAATCTCAAAGATTATAAATTGTAAACACTTGGAGTTTCCAGTTTACTTGGAATATTATATACAGAATAAACTATAAAGAACTTTGAAATATTAAAATTAGATAAAGTGGAAGGCGTTTGATATTACCTAGGTTAAAATAAAACAATTATGTAATGATTCAGCCAAGTTCAAGACCCCAAGACAAAGATTGCTATATCTAAATTTCACAAAGGTTTTTTTTTCCAGGAAGGATAGCTCAATTTCCCTCCCCTTGAGTATAGGCTGGACTTAGTGACTCATACCTAATGAATAGAATTAGGCAGATGTGATAGTGTGTGACTTTGGAGATGAGGTTCTAAAAGGCATAAGCCTTCCTTCCTATCCCCTCTTTTGGATTACTCATTTGAACAAAGCCAGATAAAATGCTATGAGGTCGTCCACTCATCCCAAAGGAGGAGTCCACACAGCAAGGAACTGAGACCTTCAGTTAGCAGCCATGTGAGTGAGTCATCTCAAAAGGAGAATCTCCAATCCCAGTAGAGACTTTAGATGCATACATCCCAGTCCAACACTTTACATCAAACTTCAGAGAGATTCCAAACCAGAACCACTTGCATAGATGCCCCCAGATTCCTGAATCACAGAAACTATGTGAGCTGATAAATGTTTGCTGTTTTAAAGTGCTTAGTTTTGAGGGTAGTTTGTTACATAGCAATAGATAAATAATTCATACATTACTCCATCCACAGAGCACTCATTCATTTGTGAATAGATTTAAAAAGTCAAATACTTATTTAATAGTCTGGCAGGTTATAAATAGTAAAGTGTGTTGGGTAAAATAAACCAGTAGCTTCTAGAATATTGTAAATAACAAGCGAGTCTAGGCTTCATTACCTAGACTGTCATGGGAGTGGCAGGAATATGACAAAACTGGAGAGTTAATGCCCCATCAAAGGGAGAACACCGCAGCTCCACTTATTTTTGTCATAAGGGGCATTAACCAGTTGTACCAGACCTTTCATTTTTCAAGAGAAGCAAGAAAGTTGGATTTTTATTTAAAATCTCATAACTGTGAAATATTAACAAGTTATCATAACAAAAATACCATGCAGGCTATAACGTGCACTATAGAATAACTATAAAGGTTAGCAATGTACAAACTAATCAAACAAACAAAAAACCCAGCACAGCAATAACCCTCTGTGTGCTCTATTCAGCCTAGAAGACATCAGTTAGTTGCCACCTATGATTTGATTATCATTTATCTTGATGACAGTGAATTGCTGAGAGACTATGGTGGAGTTAAGGAAGCTAATGCCCAGCTATACCATTAGAGAGACTTAGTAGAAGGGAAAAAAGAAATAATAATCACCAGGTAGAGCTGGCATAACTTACTTAGGAGAAGGGGTCCCTCTCTTAGGGGACAGGACGTATGATTTCCCAATAAAGTTTTGAGGTGTTATTTGACCAGCCACTGTGCTCTGCCTGAGGTATCATACAAATAGAGAACGTATGAATGTGAGATCTTATTTGAGCTCAACTGTTGACAAGAGAATGTAACTTCTAGATGTAGAGCTTTTACCTTTACAGAAACGGATACCCAATTCCATTTATCCTTTCAACAAACATTTATTAATGCCCAGTGTATTCCAGGTGCTACCGCACATGGTGGAAAGAATCCTGACTTTATCAAGCTTTCAGAGGCAGACAATAGGAATGTAAATAAAAATATATGGATAGATAACTGTTAAAGACAAAAAAAAAAATGCCAACCAGAGGAAAAAGGTAAGAAAGTATTTGAGACAGGGATATAAGAAAGGGGTACAATTTTAGATTTTAGATTGAGTGGACAAGAAGAGTTTTACTAAGACAGTGACTTCTGAGTAAAAATCTTAAGTGTTGGAAGGGAGGGAAGAATAAAAGAATGCCATGTGAAACAAGGAGAATCACTTTAGTCATTCACTTATTATTATTTTTTTAGTTTTTATTTTATTTTAAATGCTTTGTTTAAAATATATATATAAATAATTACATCAAAATAAATCTTTATAGATGATTCTGATATTTTACCAAATCAGACATCTTTTAAGACAATACAGTATTGTCTGTGCTTTACCTGTTCTCCAGTGAGTCAAGGAATGGAGTTCACTTTGTCAGGATTGATTTATACATTGTGTACAATGGCTGTTTGATGAGGACCCCTAATATTTTTTGCTATGGACTGAACGTTATGTTCCCCCAAATTATATGTCGAAGGCTTAATGTGATGGTATTAGGAGGCACAGTTTTGGGGAAGTAATTTGACATGACTGAGATCTTCCATGAATTAGTATCCTTCTAAGAAGAGACCAGTGATCTAGCTTCTCTCTCTGTCATGTTGGGATACAGCAAGAAAGTGCTCGCTGGCATCCTGATCCTGGACTTCCAGTTTCTAAAACTGAGAGAAATAAATTTCTGTTTTATAAGCCACCCAAATATGGTATTTCTGTTACAGCAGCCCAAACTAAGACATCCTTCTGGTTATTAGATGTAAGTTGACTAAGCTATAACTTTGAACATCAAATTCTTCCTAATTAAAAAAAAAAAAAATGACCTCGTCAGTTGTCTTTTCATCTGTGAGAGATAGCAAATACAATAGCTGCTGCTTTCAAATACAATAGGTGGTAGCTCTAAAATTATATCTACTATTTATTTGTCTTAGATTTTTTTTCTCAGTATTTAGCAATTCTCTTTAAGGGAATATTCTTTTATAAATATACTTCGGTTTCATAAAATAACAATACTCTAAAATTTTTTTTACATGATTTTCAAGTGGTTTGTGCTATAAAATAGTGTATAATCAGCTGTTATATTTAACTATTGATTGCTCAGGTTTCAAATATAGGGTTTTTTGTTTGTTTTTAGTCACTTTTTTTTTTTGTCACGGCTTTGTTATTTTCCTGATCATTAATGCCTGCAGGAGACAGTGAGGTCAACATGAGTTAATCAAGTTGCCATTTGATTTTAAGTGCCTTTATGAGGAGGCGGAGGAGGTTAGAACTATTGACTAAAATTAGGGCTTGTGGATTATTTATGTATTATATTTAACGTACTATTTCTTTTCACTGTCAGCATGTGCAGTTTGAATGCAGACTGCATATTTCATATTCGCATTGAAGAAAAAGTTGGAGAAATCAATTCAAGGAGCTAAGGGGAAATACACAAATAGAATGAATTTACTGTCAGAAATACGTTCATTGGTATTTAGAGAAAATTAAGATGGAATTCATGACACAGCAGGATGATGGTTTTTCTATATTTTGTACTGGGTCAGGAAAGACCTAGGGCAAATGGACCATAGATTTAAAATAGAAGTAAAGGTATGGGAATTATTCAAGCAAACTTGAAGAAATCTGTTTGTACCTATAGAAAATTTTTGGCATTTGTAGATTTAATGGTTGCATCTTATTTAATTACAGGTTATCTTGCTATAATTCATTAAAATATGTCATGTAATAATTTCCCAAGTTTCGTTAAAGAAAGAGTTTGAGTGCTGGGCACTACAAGGAAGATGAGCATGAATTTAAACCTCTGCCGAACAACATGCACACCTTATAAGCTATTTATTCATTGTTCTCTGCTGATCCAGTGCATATACAGTTACTCTCATAGAAGTTCAATTGTACATCTACTTTTTTTTGTTGTTATTTTATGGTGCTATATGATCTTTGGAAATTATTTTTATGATGATATTTGTAGATAGGAATACCAATGCTAACAAGGTGTGTTCTTGAATGTCAAGAGAGGTATATATCAAATACCTCTATATATATTCGAATAATGTATATGTAGTCTTCATTATATAATTAAATCATAGACCTTTAAAATTTAACGTAACCTTAAAGGTCATTAAAGTTATTATCTTTATCAATTAAAGAAGTGTGTGTTAGAGTCCTACTATTCATTAACCAGCTATGGATTTGGGACAAGTACTGAACACGAGGCATTTTCTATTCTGCAAATAATGGACCTTGACCATACGAGCTGCGGTGTCTTAAAAACTTTGCATGATTTTATCACTAATAGGTTGATTCAAGGGTGCAAAGAATAGTTTAAAATAAATTTTCGATTTTCAAATTTTCTTTAAAAGAAAATTTGAGTCACAGATAAAGGCAAAATATTCCTTAATTACACATTTTCTATGAATACTTGTTCTCAGTTTAATTTTTCTATTATTAATTGCAGTTTAAATATATTATACTATTGATCTGTTTCAAGTAGTGATCTGCCAGAATAGGGTTAATATGTAAATATTAGAAGGATATTGAATTTTGGCTACTGTTAGAATTTATTAAGGAGTCAAAAAAACCAAGTTCTTTGTGCATTTTTAGTCTATCAGAAATAAACCCAGCCCTATAATGAGTAAAAAGTTGGCTTTTCTTGATTTCATTATGCACACATTTGTTTTAAATCAGTGTTAACAAAATAATCATTTGCCCTTTAATCAGCCCTTGAAAAGCTCTAACAAAGGTAACTCATAAGGGACATTTGTTCAGACTTTTCAGGCTCACTTCACAAATTTGAAATCATAATAGCTGCTGTGAAGATTCTCAGAACATGAATAGCTTGCCATGGGAAAGCCAAAACTGTCAGATTAATATGCTTTGAGAACCATCTGAATATCAGAGAAGGTTACATTCATTTGCTTAAGACTAAATACAGTGTTAATATTATTGAGGATTAAATGTTTCTAATATTCCCTCTAGAGTTTCTACAGCAAAGCATTTAAAATTGTCTAGTTTCTCTGGTGACTGAAAGAAACTCTAATGGCAAAAAAATTATTCTTTTTCTATGCTAACACTTAGGCTTTCTCAACTAATTTTCTCAACTAAGATATGCATTTCTTCATTTATATCTGTATTCTTTTCAGGAAAATATGATTTTACGTAATGATTAAAGTTAGAATTTATTAAAGATAAAACCTATCTATCACTCAATCTGTATATTTGTTATGAACCCTTAGATACATAGTATACTTATAAATAATGATAGAACTTTGAAAAAAATATGTACCCAGTAAACAATCCAATGAAACTGACATACAGAAATCATAAGAAGCCTTTTTTTCTACTTTCTAAAATAAATTATTATGACAAGTTGTCATGGCATCTGTAGAACATTATAAATGATAGCAAGTGACAGCGTGTGAGTCTGGTGCATTTAGTTTTGTTAAAATCCTTAGACTGAGCACTTACAGATTTACTCTGAACTAGTCTGAAAGGATCCTAGACACTTGTTTTATGACAAGGCAGCAAGTCTGATAACTTCAAAGTTCTTGAATTCAATAGTCCACCTTAAGGAGTAATTTCCTCTGATTTGTACATTGCAAGTCCTCTTTACATGTGGTCAAGTACAGTTATCATCATTATTATTTTTTTAAATCAAAGCTTACTGAATAGCTCTCTTCCTCTGAATGCGAAAAGAGGCTGAAATTCAGTTTCAATCCCTGGATTGCCAGTTTTCCTTTAATATCTGATAGCGCTCCCCTTTGATTTGTTGTTTGTTTTATTGTTCTTTCACAGTCTAGTTAGGTACTTAACTTTTTGTATGAGCTACTGCAACAGCTCCTTATCTTTTTTTCAGTCTCGGTAACTTCAGTCTTCAAGCTATCAAGATCTGCTATGTTCTGACCTGCTGCGGCAGCTTCTACTTAGCCATAATATTTCAGAGCTGAAATAAACACTCATGACTTAACTCTGAAATGCTTATTTTTTCCTCCTTTTAATTCACTATATGTTATAGTATTACTCATGTTATCTTATAAAGAAACTAAGAGTCAGTAAGATCTTTGAAAATGTAGTCCTCTGAGACTCAAACTCAGAGATTCTGATTGAAGTTAAGTGCTGTTTTCACTACCAGGAAGAGCCTTTCCTGACATAACTCTTCTTTTCATTTGAGCTTCCTCTAACCCTCCTTCGGTCAGTCAGGTACAATACATCCAGGAAGACTGTTCTCTATTTGATTTTGCCTGCTTATTTCTATTTGTCTTGCTATTCCTTGTTTTTTTGTTTGTTTGTTTGTTTTTCTTTTTGTTTTTTTTTTTTGACTGCTTTTCATACTTATCATCTACTTTTATAGATGAAATACCACCCTCCGAGGCCTACTTCAACTTTACCTTCAGTGTGATTTGAGATTTTTCCCTTCTCTGAATTCCTTTGTATTTTCCTAATATAGTGGAGTACTTTTTGTCTTTTCTGATGTATGAACATGTCTCAATTTTCTATAATTTGAAACCACATTTTATTTATATATGTATCATTCATGATACACAGCAAGGTGTTTTACACTGAATATATTTTAATAAATAATAGTAGAATGAATGAATAAAAAAAGCAATGACCATCTGCACACAAAAATGTTTGCCACAGCAATCAAAATTTATTTCAATCACAGCAGGAACATGTTTATATAGAATAATCACAACTATAAATATATATCGTAGAATATGAGTTTCACATCCACGGATCCAGTCAACCACGATCAAAAAAAAGAAAGAAAGAAAGAAAGAAAGAAAGAAAGAAAGAAAGAAAGAAAGAAAGAAAGAAAGAAAGAAAGAAAGAAAGAAAGAGAAAAAGAAAAAGAAAAAGAAAATCCCAGAAAGTTCCAAAAAGCAAAACTTGAATTTTCTATACACTGGACACTATATTGAATCCAAGAGAGCGAAATGAAATGTAGGCATATACTGCTGTAGTCTATTTGCAAATATAGATTATATGCAAATATTACACCATTTTATACAAGAGACTTGAGCATCAACAGATTTTATTGTCCTTGAGGGCATCCTGGAACCAATCTCCTTGTGGATATTGAGGGAGTACTATATGTATTAAAGTAAACACTAAAAAATATTTTAAGATATAATGATTTAAATTGAAAAGAGGAGAAAATAAATAACAAGAAGATGTGTAAAATATCAATTATTTTTGGTATATATTATATATACATATATACATAGAAATGCAAGAAAAAAGTTATATTGGATTGTGTTTGTTCTCAGAGGAGCTAAACATATTAATGGAAGAAGAAAAATATACCCATAAATACACTCAAGCAAAAGAGTTCCAAAACAAAAGAAAAACTTTGGTATTTAGAAGGCTTTAGGCTCTCAAAGATAGTTTCTCACAGCTGGGCCTAACAGCATGATTCTCTTTAATGATAATAATTAATTGTCTAAGCAAAGCGTTATAGTATTTAATTTACCAATCTTAACTCATGCAATTCTCACTGCAATCCCCTGAGTGAAGTACTATTAACACTGCTTATTCCAGAGGTTCCAGCTGAGGTTCCACTATACCAATGATTTTCAACCCAAGATTTTGTCCACCAGGGGACATTTGGCAATGTCCGATGACATTTTATGTTGTCACAACTTTTGAGAGAGTTGCTACTTGCATTCTACTGGTCAAAAACAGGGATACTAGTAAACATCCTACAAGGCACAGGATAGCCCCCCATAATCAGAACTGTTTGACCCAAAATGTTATAGTGCCAAGGTTGAGAAGACTTCTCTAATCTAAAAGAAAGAAATATTCTGTTAACCTCAGAGGCCAATCACCTGTATCAAGCCTGATATTGTGACTGTAAGCCTATCATCACAAATTTTGGTTAAAATAGAAACACTTAAAAAACAAGTAAAAATGAGTACTTGATGTTTATAAAAAGCTAATGGTAAGAAATTGTCTTGGAGAGAAAGATAGGCTGGCAGAGAAAGGAGAGAAGATATACCTTTTTCGTTTGTTGTCTTTCTTTTAAATGTAACAACAATGAAAGAGAGTCAGAATTGGCTTCTCTTATTTCTATACTTATCCTATACTTATATACTTTATCTTATACAGATAGTATACTTATCTGGCCCAATTTTAATTCATTTACTTATTTGACCATTTATCAAGTAAGTATTATGAGCCAGACACTAGATACTAGGATACAGCAGGACATAAAATAGGCAAAATTCTCTGTCACTAAGGTGCTGATATTTCTGGTGGAGGGCAGGAGAGACAAATATCTAGGAATGATGCATGAGCAAATAAGTGAAATGAAATTTGTCAAGAGATGAAAAATACTAATGGAGAAAATTCAACCAGGGTTATAAATAGGAAGTGCAGAGTACGGCTGAGAGAAAGGAGCCAGAAAAGTCATGATATTAAGTATAGAGGTCATAATGGCTTTTACTTGGAAATAACGATTGAGCAAAAAATTTGAAGTGAGGGTGTGAGTCGTTCAGGTATCTAGGACAAAAGTATATAAGGAAGAGAGAAAAGAATTGCGAATTTACTATTTGGCCATATTTTTAAACACCTTTTTCTTTCAGAAGAGCCTACAAGTTCTTATTATGTATCATTATTATTATTTTTTAATGTTATGGGCATCCAAGTTACTTTCTACCTTCATGGAACTTTTATTATGTTTAAAAAAAATATATGATGTTTCATGCAGTTTTACTGCTGCCATTAAAATAATCTACTAAAATATAATACATAATTCATTTTCACACATGAGCTAAAAGTAGTACTCCACAATAACTTCTCTAAAGAAAGCGCTTAACTTTTATATGTATGAAATTCCTAATGATGAAATTAGTTTTGCCTTATGTTTTACTTTATTTTCAATATATTACATATGTTACTATTAATGAGTATGCAGTCTAATAAGAAAGAAGATAAATTTCTAGTAAATATAATGATTTCAAGCTATTAAAGTATGTGTGTATATGAATAATAAACAATAAAATCAATCATATGAAGAAAATACTAATTATAGTCATTTAGAACAAACAACTTTAAAGATCTAGTCTGTTGCTTTAATTTCAAATGTTCTAAAATTAAAAGTTTGAATGATTTATATGTTTATGAAATTGTATTAGTTAAAATTATACAGCTTTAGAAAACAACTTATTCTTTAAAAAAAGATTGACTTTTTAAAGATAATTATTTCTACATACTAGATAATGTATTTATAAAATATTAGTAGAAAGATTTCATGAAACACAGAATATAATGCTTGAGAATGTTTTTTTAATTGAGTCTTTAAACAGATTAGAAAAGTATTCTCAGTTTTTGTCTATCTCAAAGGTTAAAAAAATGTTAATTCTGTTAGATGTATGAATGATCATCAGTGAAATGTTCTTATTTTATTAATTATCATTGTTATGTTTATACCTGAATTATGTGAATATGTTTTACTTAAAAAAACACAAGTAATGAAAAGATGAGCAAAAGATATATTTTAAAAATTTCGAACAATATCTTATTTAAATAAAAATTATGTCTAGAACAACTTTTCAGTAAAAGATCCAGTAATTTAATTGTTACACTTGTATTGCATTTCTAGCTTTAATTTGATATATACAAACCAGTTTATTTTAAATGCACTATAATTATGCTATATATTTTAAGTGATTCTGCTTTCAAATCATACTGTTCAAAAGAGGATAAGTTAATTTTTTAGTATACACTGAGCAATGTCACTTAGTTCAAAGAATATCAAATATATTCACCTAAATTTTCTAAGCTATCAGTCTTGAAATTGCCATTATACTATTCATTAAAGTAACAGTAACATATGAAATATATCCAGGCAATTTGCCCAGCACTAAATATAGTACATAGTTGTCCTCACTAAGTACTCAAACCACCATTAATGAAAACTAATAGCCCATCAAAATTTACATTAAAAGTACTATGAGAAATCTCTCAAGGACTGTATGTGATACTATTCCAGCAATTTTTGTAACCTTAAATTGTCATGTTCCAATACGTTGTTCTTTTTTAATGCTAATTACCTAACAGAATGGATAAATACTATAATTCTAAAATACATCATAGTACTATTTTTTTTTAACCAGGTTATAATTAGTAATTAGAGAATGGTCTCATTAACATACATGGAATAATTAAATCATCTCAGCTTTACCATACTTGAATTAAATAGTGATTGTTTCCCCTTTGTAACCTACTAAATGTTAACTTTTATGGAATCATTTTCAAGAAAAAATACATACATTATTGATGTTTTTGACAGTGGAAAAAGGACAAATTTGAAAATGCATAATTTTTGTATAAAGACATAATTGTTTTAAATTGTCCATGTTTCCCCTTTCATTTAAAAAGAAATAGTAAAATGTTTAGAGTAGGAAAAGACATAGTATGTTTTAGATTTATTATAGATTTTTGAGTTAATCTAATTACAACTATAATTAGAGATTGAAAATAAATCAAAAGAACCAAAGAGGTCATCCCAGAAATCATGCCCTGTAGGTATTATCACATGTTTGACTGTAACAAATAATTAGAGCCATATCTTGGTCTGATTAGTATTATTCATTAAAACTGAAGTTAAACAATCGTACCTGAGCCCTTCTAACTATTTGGCAATTTTGTTCAACCTGCATTTGATTTGGATAGATGGTATCTGATCACACAGGATTTTCTGGGACCATATATCCCTAGATATAGGTAAATAAAAAGTAATAATAATTTGTACCTGAGCATCAAATATTTAAATTTATTTTTTTCCCTTTTCATAATCAGTATCTTAATAATCTCATATATTGTGAGAAGAATATTAAGCATTACAAACTCAAAATAAATGCCCAAATCAATTTTATTCTAATTAACAGTGTTCCATATTTAAACTATAACTATTCAAGGAATATCTTGAGGATTATGGGAAGAGAGAGCACAAATCATTTTTAAAATACTATACTTTTACTTTTCTTTTAAATTGTAGGTATAATTGTTCTGTGTAGCTTTTGATATAGATGTATCAAAGATTGACTGAAGATACTCAAAAGTCCAGTGATGAGATTTTTTGCTGAATTACCTTCTAATGAGATTATGTGTGGGAGGAAAATAATTCAATTATCTTGATAGAGATAAGAGCTTTTGCGTAAAAGATGTGATGAGATCTAGGGCAGGTTGATGACTCAGAAACCGTTAGGAGAGGACTCTTTAGTTTAATAAACACAAATAATACTTGTGTAATAGTTAAGGACTGCTAAGATTTCAATTTGGAAGAAAATCTTTTTTTCTTTTTAAAGATGGATTTGACTTCATATTTTCCAATATTGCTTTTAATGGAGGCAAAAATATTGAAGACTTTTTAAGTTGGAATTTTTTCTATTTTGGAATATTCCTAAATGGATAGTAGATGCATTATTACATAGTGATAGAAAGTAACCATAACATATACTATTAGTAAATTTTCAAAATTATTTAACCGTATTCTATTATTTGAAAATGTATCTGAACAGCCACCTTAAAACAAGTTTTTTTTAATAGCTAATATACCTTCAAATCATTTCTATAAAAATTTAATCTAGGCATTTCTGTATCTTTTTTTCTCATGATATTGTGCCATCCTGATTTTTTATAGGAAATTCTGATTATGAAAAATCTAGTCAAAGTTGAAAAATAATTAGTATAAAATGACAAAAATCACATCTCCAGATCACCTTAGTATTCTTCCTAAAAAATTTGTATTGATAATGTGACTGTTCTTTAAATTCTAAATATAATGAGACTTGTATGTATTTGCAAATTCAGAATTACATTCTTTATTCACGAACATTATGTCATAATTTATTCCTAACACATGCATCCTAACCTAGTGAGTTCTCAGGTATGAAAATGAGGACACAATGAAGTTATCACATAAGGACTGTCATTCTGAGATTTTTTTTTTTATAAAAGCACATTCATTTTTGTTCATTTTATGAGTTACATTTAAAACATGACATTCATAACTTAACAAACTGTAAAATAAAGGATTATAGGATGATGGTCATTTTACAGACAGCAGTTTTATTTTTATTTTCTGATTCTAGAGTATGCTCCAGCTGGCAGATATTCCATCAAATTCAATTGAAAATATTGGATGGCAATGACATACTATTTTGGTAACTGATTACTTAAATGGGCAATGCTTTTGCTCTGAAATATGTGGTAATATGCAGGTTTTAAAGTATTTTTATTTCCAAGTGAATAGACATATCATATTAAATTATCTGGAAAAGACAGAAACATGGCAAATGGGAGTACCAAAGATCATTTATTTGTGACAACATTTATTTTTTTAACCTTTTCCCCAGTAATGTCTTTATATTTAAGCCCACACATCTATTTTGAATCAGTAAATTTGACAGTATTAATCATTTGACAGTGTCAAGAGTTAGGTAGTAACTATAAAAACGACATTTATATTTTAATAATAAGGACAGAACAGTAAACTATCCAAGATAGAAGAGCCATTTAAATCCATTTTTAATATATTTTAATATATTTAAAATATCGAAACCTTATATAATGCTGTGTGTTCAAATGAGAATGAAATTTTAGTTTGCTGATTGTCATACAGTATTAAAAGAAAAAAAAAACATTGCTTGAGAAACACATGGTAAATATGATTTAAATGAATTGAAATTAAAGTTGAAATTATACAATATTAATGCTAATACCATAAATTATTTTAAAATGTGCAAAAATAGTAACACTTAAATATATCCAAAACTGTGGTTTAAAGTTTTTTTTAATTAGAAAGGTTAAAATTTATGATAGATTTTTTTTAATTATATATAAACTTTCTTTCACTTTTAATGTGTTATAAACATTGCTTTCTAGGTCAATAAACATTTCTACAATATCATTTTAATGTTTATAGAATATTCTACTATATATTTATGATATTTTATTTATAAATAAAGTTGTGTTTTTAAACTTTTTTTTTTTTAATTATAGATATGTAATGACTAGCCATGTAACTAGGTATTTGCAGAGGTTAGGATATAGTTTTAGATGTAGCCTTTTCTAAGTCAAATGGTTTATAGGTTTTTAAGGCTTTATCATTAATCTTTTGCTTGTATAGGTATTCTGTTAATTGACAAGAACGGCACTGTTTTTCCCTGTCCTAACTTAAAACATTTGGTTAGACACTTCGTTTTCTTTATTTCATTCAGTCGTGGTTCTCAGATCCTTCTATATCATGATTGTCATCTTCTAAGATTGCTTTTCATTTTTGAGTTCTTCCAAAAATTGAAAACCAACACCTGAATATAAGGATAAAAAGTATATTTAGGACATAGTCTGTTGAGATTAATACTTCTTGAACTTCCATATTGTATATGGAATTTGGTTATCAAGAACAAAGTTTTATACTAGTATCTCACATAATGGGAGGAAGTATCTATTATCAAAATATATGCGAATCCAAGATGAAACAGGAATCTCAACAAAATCCAGGACTGGAAACCACTGGATTCTGAAGTCAAACAGAGACCTAAGAATCAATCTGACACAAGGCAGCTCTAGGGGATTCTGTAGTAAAAATCATGGATACGTGGTTCTTACTGACTTATGGTCCAACATGGTTTCTTCTGCCTATTTCAAAATGAATATAAGCTATTAAGAAAAAAAAGTTACTAAAAAATATAGACATAAATCTTGATTGATTTAAAGTAAGTGTAGCCAAAGAGCCCAGATTATTAGCCTATCATGACAGAATAACACCATGTTCATTTAATATTTATATTACTGTGATTTCCAAGTCCGAAGTTGCTCAGAACACCAAGAGGTCCAACCTTTTCCTAAGATTACCTGCCTTAGAAATTGCCTAAGATGATTAGACCTGCTTATTTTTATTTTATGTTTAAAAATTTGGCATATGGGTTTAATTACATGCTAGACCTTCCAGATGAAAATATATGGCAGATGGATGCAAACAAGAGTCCTACACTTATTGAAAGAATCAGGAATTTTTAGACCAGTTTAAGTTTACACCTACACCAGATTGGACTACTTTTTAACATTTAAGATGAAACTTTTTTTTAATCATAGTAAACAAAACAATGTATTAAAACCCACATTCAGAATTTTCCAAATTATTATTTTTAGATATGTTGTAAGTGTCTTCGCATTTCTTTGACTTTCAAGTTTTCTTTGGCAAATTATTTGAAATACTAAATTTTCATTTTGGATTTTAGTTTATATTTTTATGATGTGAATATCCCATTTCGAATCCAGATTTACCTTTTTCTAAGTCCTATGGTTTATAACTTCTCCTTAAAATGTATAACTATCTTTTAGTTAAGTTGTTATTTGATGAATTAAACACTTTTAAATTATTCTTTATTTCTGTTATAACCCATAGTGATCTATCAACTAAGTAAGGCTTAGTGTTTTTGTTCTAAGAAAGCTAACCACAGCTCATAAAGAAACAACTGATTTCAGCTTCTCCATTTCTTTATTAACAACTATAACTGAGCAGCTCATTCTTGACCTACTCGTTTTAAATAGTTTTAGCCTCAGAAGAAGGTCTTCTTTCTCCTGAACCTGCTTCATCAGTTTTTCTTTCTCACCATTTGACCCTTGTTTGGGAAGATTCTGATTCACAAAGTGTTTTGGAGATCACTACATGACCCAATATCAAGTGATTTGGATTCACATGTATTGATATTCTTGAAGGTATTTTTTAAATATGTATTTTTTTTTCAAATTATCTATTTATGTGTTTAAAATTTTCTTGAAACACCAATTTTCTTCTGTTGCAGCTGCTGATTTTTCTGAAAAGTTCTGATCATCTTCTTCATTCCCTACTTTAAGATGTTTTACAACACTTTACCAGGAATTAAATGAAGATCTTGTTTGTCTTAATCATTTTCTAAGTGTTACACTCAGAAGTTGTTTTCTTGAACCGCATATATGGAGAGGTGGTAGATTGGCACAGGCCTGTGGAGTGCTAGGTAAAATCACAACTGAGACTGATGGACTTTCTATCTGGAAAAAAGAAATCCCAATTTATCTTGAGGGAAGGGAGCTCTATAGCAAGGGTCTCCAACTCTGGGGCCACAGACCAGTTCGTGGACCGTTAGGAACTGGGCCGCACAGCAGACGAGTCACACGTGAGTGAATAAAGCTTCATCTGTATTTGCAGCCACTCCTCAGCACTAGCATTACCACCTCAGCTCCACCTCAGATTATCAAGCATTAGATTCTCACAGGAGCACTGGCCCCTGGTACCAAAAGTTTGGGGACCACTGCAGTCTACAGGACTCCATGGCCAACCCTTGAGTCCAGATATCTGACACCTATGTGCTGCCCAGCACACTACTTTCCTCAGCTATCCCCAGAGAGAGGAGAAAATACATGCAGCCATGGCTCTCTGCTTACTCTGAGTGCAAATTGATCTTCTTATTGTTCACAATCTCCAAAAGGGAATCTAGGGCTCCTTCCTGAAGAAGATATTAATTGCTGACCTTCAGATGCTCCATCTTCTAGCCATGACTCACTACCTAGTTGAAAGGTGGCACCCAATCTCAGAAAATCCCTGTTTATTTAGGCTGTCATGGAAGGAACAGCACAAGGTCATTACTTGCTTCCTTAAACTTCAGAAACTCGATGTCAGAAGTTTGACTCCATTGTTTCCTGAAAAAAAATGAAGAAGATATGTTTCTAAGTGTCCCATTTATTTAGGGATATCAAAATGAAAGAAAAAAAAGAAAAGTTCTTAAAATTTCCCAGGCGGTAGTGATAATAATTCTAGGTCATTTTTTAATCCTTCATCTCTTTCTCTTTTATTCACATACAGTCCTTTTATTCAAAGCATTCTCTAAGCATCAGGGTGGCTAAATTAGGGGTATTTCTAGTATTAGCTCAATTTATTTCTAGAGCCAGTATTTCTATTAGAATAATGAACATTTATTCATCATTATGTAACTAGGTTATGTCTTTTCAAGGAGCCAGAAATGCAGAGGTGAAACTGGTAACTCAAATTCCTGTCTTCATAGAGTTCGAATTTAGTTGGAGTAGACAATAAATACATAAACATATGTGAAAATGTAAGGTATGGAAAAGGATTGAAATAAAACAGAGAAGAGTTTCCAGTAAGTCCTTACTAAAAAAGGTGCTATTTGACCTTACACTTGAATGACAAGGAAGAGCTATCCTCCTGAAGATTTCTAAGGAATAACTTTCTAGACAGAGTGAATAGCAAATAAAAAATCCTTAAGTCTAGAAAGTGCTTGACATGTTCTGACTAATGTGGGCACAATGACAAGAGTGTCACACCAGAGGAGAGGAAGGCCAAAGCTGAAGAGATTCCAAAGGACTTTTGTGTTAAAAAAAAAAACTGAAGACTTTATTCTAATAGCCAGTTGGAAATTTAAATGACAGTTTTATAGTTGTGTTCTAAAATAATTACTTGATACTGTGTGGAGACTAGACTATGGAGGAGAACAAGAATAAAAGCTGGAGAATTTGGGGAAGTAAGAGTTCAGGTGAGAGACTGATAGCTTGGACTAGTATGGTGGAAGTGAAAGAGGAAAAAATGGCATTCGTAGAAATAATTTGGAGGTAGATAATTGGAATGTATTTTAAAGGTAACACTCAGCTTTGCTTCATCTTAGGGTGCATTTTCTTTCAGTGGCTCCTGTTGTGCTTATCATCCTGGACCTTCAAAGTGTCTCAGACTCTTTTTAATAATTTCCCAAGTACTTTGTACTCTTATTAAATTAGCGGGTATGGAGTAGTTTATATTAGTCAAATAGGGATGCTATAACAAAATATTACCGAATGGGTGGCTTATAAAATAAAACTTTATTTTCTCACAGTCTCAAGCCTGTAAGTCCAAGATCAAGATGTCAGCAGATTTGTTTTCTCCTCAGGCCTCTTTGACTTGTAGATGACCGCCTTCTCATCATGTTCTCATGTAGCCTTTCCTCTGGGCTCACATCCAGATGTGTCTTTATGAGAACACTGGTCCTATTGGATTAGATTCCATCCTTATAACATCATATAACCTTAACTACCTCTTTAAACATTTTTTCACCAATATATTGTCACATTGGGGGCTAGGGTTTTAACATATGATTTTTTGGGGGGAGGGATGGGTCACAATTCAGTACAAAACATCACTTTGCTTAACTCTCTTTAGACTTTACTTAAGCTGAGCCACTTAACAAGGGGAAAACAATTCTCTTAAACCTTTCTCCTAAACAATGTATGAGTCAAGGTCAAAGAATTAAATTATTTTCTTTGAACATTGTTAATCTCACTTGTTTAAAAACACTTCAGATAAAATAGAGGTTTGAATATTTTTCCTATCTTAATAAGTAATTTACTATGACTTGAACTTGGAGTGCTCACCACAGGCAATTAGCATTATTCTTTTGTCCTACCAAGAATTTCCACTACTAATCTCCATGGGAATGAATGTAACTATTATAGAGGAAGAAAACCGATTTTTTTCTCTACCCTTCTAAATTCTTGACTGATATTTCTAGTGATAAAAGACAAATTAACAGAATAAAATAAATGTTTGTACTAGAGCCTCATGAAGATGTGAGATTCAAAAGACAGTTGGACTACTGAGGATTAATTATATACCATTCTGAGCTAAGGAAAGAGATAGGAGTTTGTGATTTCAAAAGGAAGAAGGGAAATTCATGTGAAAGTGAATAGAGGAGATGTTTCATAAACATCCCCTGTATCTCAGGTGAAAATAAATTATCACTGATAATGTCTTTTCCAGGTACAGATCCCCTTTCTAATGTAAATTTCCCTTCTACTCTGTTTCCAGAGCTTCTCCTGTATCTAATTCTTCTTAAAATAACCAGGTCAAAGTAATCCTTATGCCAAAGAGACATATTTTGAGGGTGGCACGTTCTGCTTTGCCTTAAGTGAAGTAGTGTAAAATCAAAGAAAAATAATGCTAATTCATTCACCATTCTGAAAAAAAAAAATCTACACACATTCTCATTGACAGTGGATTAAAATATTTTTGAAGTGTTTATGTCTTAGAATCAGTATAGTCACCATGTATGTTTTGAATTTTTTTGAGTCTTTTTTTTAATTCAAAGCTACCAATTATCATCTTTACCATTCAAGTCACTTGGCTAAATACTTTATATATTAGATGAGTGTAGTAGGACTTTCCTCATTTCATAGATGAGGAGACTAACAGTCCAAGTAAGTTATTCAGGATCACTCAGAGAATGTCACCACCAGGTATACCAAAGCAAGTTAGTGTGACTCTAAACCACATTCTCTTACCTCCTCTAGTGAGTCTCCCCGAACCTGGAAAATCATCCATATAACTTGCATGGAGGATTAAAGTTGATAAGATATAATCCCTGCCCCCGAAGAACGTTACATTTTTAACAAGGAGACACACATGTAAAAAAATAAGTGCTTTAGGAGTATAAACATTATAATAGAATTACACACAGACCACAGAATGACACAAAGAATTAGGTGAACCACTCTCTGTGTATCTTGGGGACAACTAAAAATTCCAAATAGAGGCACCATTTGATCTGAGTCTGGAAATTTGTATGTGTCCATTATTCAGATATTGGAAAGTGAAGTGGGTATAGCAGTGGAGGTTAAGGACTTCAGATGGAGAAAGTAAATTGAGGGTAAATACAAAAGGCATGGAAATGTTTGGGAATTATCATTTTGGAAAATTATAAATGCTGTCAAATCTATTAACCTATTAACTAACTGGTGTAGTGGAAAATGGAAGGAGAGCACAGATACACCACGATTCAGACACAATTAAACACAACTGTGATGTAAAATGAATATTTAATTGAAATGTATTTCATTGACATGTTCAGATGCTCTGCTTTATTGTATGAGTTGAATAGCTCTCCATTCCTTCCTTCCACTGTCCCTCCTCCTCTTTCTCCTCTTCTCTTTGATGAAAACAATCTTAGGTAACATCAGTTTTCATTGGATAAACTCTACTTTTTATTTTCTAAACATTCTAGCAAGCAGTTATTTGGGGCTGCCTTGTTTTTGTCAGCTAATTCTTTTGTCTCACTGTCATTGTCACCTTCATCATTGTACAAAAATTTTAGTGCATTGGCAACACAGTCAAGCCATCAACTTGGAGGCTAAATTACCTGCCATTCTCAAGTTTTTCTCCCTATATCCCGAGACATCCCCCTCAGCTCTTAATGAGGCAAGCCTCTCAATATAACAATGAATGAAAATAATTCTGGGCAGAATCTATCAGTTCAAGGTCATGAAGTCTTCAAAGAAAAATTCTCGGCTTTGTTGTACAGTGCTCTCTATCTAACTTTCACTGTCCCCCAAATTCTCTGCTTAAGAAAAAGTAAAAATGAAAACGAGTCTTGGGAGAAGGCAGAACAAAGAGACTTCTAGTTCCATCACTGCCTTAAGAAACAGATTTTTGCATAGGGCTTCAGACAAACTGCAGAGAGCTGTTCCTGGGGACGGGAGTGGTGGGGGAGGGGAGGGAGGGCGGGAAGAGCATCTGACAAACTAACAAACTGCTGTAAGCAGAAATACACACCTCTGATTGTCCAGGAGGAGGGGTGTTCCTGATTTGTAGTAGGTACCATATAAAAATGTAACAGTTTCCCTATAATTATAAATAATATTTACTCTGAATGTAGATATTTCTCATATTCATAATAGTTTTAATTATTATTTTTTTCATAAGTACACTGTTTTTGGTTATTTTATTCTTTTTTTTCCTCTTCCATAAGACGATTAATCTCTTCCTGGAAAATTCAAAGTTGACTGCAATTCAATATTCCTAGAATGTAGAGCAGTGGGAGCAGTTATAGATCTCATGCTATATTAAGGAGTTTGGTACTGGGGAAGCCAGTGGAAAGTTTTAAGCAGCAGAGTAACATGCTTCAATTTGTATTTTTGAAAGGTCACTAGTGTTTCCTGAGCAATGATAGGAAGAAGAGAATTGATGAGGCCCTGACTAAGCAGTTTCAGTGAGAATGGAGAGGAAATAAACATTCTTTTTGTGAGATAATAAGGGCGAAAATTTAAATGGACTTGCTTAAATTGAATATGCACCTGGGAGAGGCCATGGAGGCAAGGCGGGTACAAAATATGATTGTTTTTTACCTCTGATGACTGGGAGCCATTCACTATGAGTAGTTGTCTTAATCCATACAGGCTGCTTTAACAAAAATACCATAGACTGGGTGACTTCTAGAGTCTGGGAGTCCAAGATTAAGGCACCAGAAAATTTGGTGTCTGGTGAGAGCTTACTTCCTGGTTCATAGACAGGCAGTTTTACTGCCTCAAAGTGAAAGGTGTGAGAGCTCTCTGGGGTGTCTTTTATAAGAACAGTAATTCCATTCGAGAGGGCTCCATCCTTACCTAGGTACCACATATTGGGGGTTAGATTTCAACTTTGGGGGTCAAAGTTCACCATGTAAATTTAGGGGGTTACAAACATGAAATTCATGTTATTTTACTAGTAAAGAAGCATATACAGAAAAAAACTAAGTGATTTTTTTTTTTTTTTTGTAGTATAAAATTTGTGGTGACTTTGTTATATTCAGGTAGAAATATCTACTATACAGTTGAATACATGGACCAAAGATTAAGAGGATAGTTGGGTATAAGACAGATTTGAGAGCTATTAGGGTAATAATAATGTAGTTATTGAAGTCACAAGTGAGCCTACTCCACTACACCTCCTCCTCAAATTCTGAGGTGGCAGACATAATCTCATGTCTTTTGGCTAATTCTTTTGATGTTTTTTGCCATTTTTTTGTGGATTTTAAAAAGAAAGTTGTAGATATTGTTTATTGACTTAATACTACAGAGGTTGAAAATACAGAGCTCTTTGAGCCCTCTCCCCAACACACATTTCTCCTGAAATTCTCTGATTTCCCACTTCAGGATAGAAAACTTGTGTTCTGCATGTGTTGCTGTCATCCTTGGATTTCTATTTGCCATTGCATTAGAAGGTTCTTTTTGACTCTTTTCTGTTTTCTAGGTCCTATATACTGTTTTCCAGTTTACTATCTTGTTTTAGTGAAGTACAGCTTCCAGGAGATTTCTGAGAAAGGGCGCTCGCAAAGTAAATTTCTTAAGACAGTCTGAAACTGCCTTTATTCTACCTTGATGTTTGGTTGGTCAGTGTCTTAGTCAGTTTGGGCTGCTGGAGAAAATTTCCATAGACTTGGTGGCTTAAAAAAACATTTGTTTCTCATAGTTCTGCAGTCCAAGATCAAAGTGCTGGCAGATCCAATGTCTGCTGAGGGCTCACTTCCTAGTTTGCAAATGGCATATTCTTGAATCTTCATATGGTGGAGAACAGAGCATTATGAAGTCATAATAATTTCATTATAGGGACTCTACCCTCATGACTTAATTACCTCCCACAGGCCATGTCTTTTAATACTATCTCATTGGGGTTTAGGGTTTCAACATAAGAATTTGCTGGGAGACACAAAATACCAATTGTGAATGGAAATCAAGATTGAAAATAATTTGTCTCAGATCTTCCAAGACATGCTTGATTATTTCCCATATTTAAAGTTGCAGCTGAGAAGTCCAATGCTATTCTACTATTGTATCCTTTATATTAACTTTTTTTTTTCTCTAGAAACTTTTAGGATCTTTTCTTTGTACCTATTATTCTGGTATTTCATGATAATGTGTTTCTGCTTTCATCTCCCACCCCCCCCCCCCCCTCAGAGAACTTCTTTGGCTATTTTAATCTGAAAACTAATGTTCTTTAGTTCTGGAAAATAATGTTAATTTTTTTAATGATTTTTTCCTTCTGTTTTTCAGGATTTCTTTCTTTCTCAACTCATATAACTTAGATAGTAAACTTTTTTTCTTTTTCTTCTTTTTTATTAATGATAATTTTCCAATTTTGAACTTTCTATCATTTTTTTTTTAATTTCAGCTATAATAGTTTTAATTTCTTTAAGTTCAAATTTTGGTTTCACTGTTTTTTATAACCTCCTGCTCTTTCCTCAAGAATGTAATGTCTATTATAAATAAGAGGATATTAATTTGTTTTAATTTTGTTCTGGTTTTATTTCTATATATTTTTGCTTCTCTGTTTCCTCTGAGTATTTATTGTATTTATGATTATTTATTAAATTTCATCCTTGGTCATGGTGTAGTCTTTCTTCAATTATGTGTTATTTCTTGGCTGTCTCTTCACCTTTCTGATGGTGATTGAAAATTCTGAGTTCAAGAAGCAGAGTTTATGTAATTGTAAACATCTATTAAAAAATAGCTACACTGAGCCTTTTGGGGAGGGAGAGGATCCCCCAATTTTCAGCTTCAGAGTGTTGGGAGGGACAGTATCTCCCAAAAGGAAAATTCTTTAATCCTTCCTAGAGGGGATGTTATGTGGAGACCAGCTTTTTCACACAATGAGAAAGGGAACCTACAGGTCTCAGGATTTAGCATTTAGGTCCCTGGTACTTAATCCTAGTTGCACATCAGAATATCTAAAGAGATTTGAAATTTCCCGGTGTTATGCCACAGGCCAAAACAATTCAGTGACAGTCTCTGAGAGTGGCTACTAGGTATTTTTGTTCTTGTTTTGTTTTGCGTCCCCCGGGTGATTCCAATGTTTGTCTCAGGTGGAGACCCACTAGACCAAGAAGTATCATCACTTCAGAATTTGTTGAAATGCAAATGCTCAGGCCCCACTTTAGACCTAGTTAATCTTAAACTCTGCAGAGGGGCCTAGAACTCTGTTTCTTAACAAACCCTCCACCTGATTTTAATTCATCCTCTAATTTTGGACCCACTATTGTAAATTATCACTTTATCCTTGTTTTTGTATATAATATTCACACTCTCAGTTGTCTTATTTTTAGTGTTATTTATGGTATTCTTCTCTAGAAGGTAACTCTCTAATCTTTGACCAGTCTTGAGGACCACTCTCATCTGTGTTCCAAATGCTTCTAATTAAACTAAACTAACCTCTTGCTTTCAATTGCATTTATCTAATTCAGATGTCTTAAACTCTTAGTTTCTGATCTGTTCTGAATTTTTGCAGTGTAAATTAACTTGCATCTGGCCTCCTCCCATTTCAGGCCTAGATTTTTATTTTATCTATTAAGTCAGTCAACAATTATAGTCTGCTTTCAACCTACTGTTTTTGTTATTTTAGCACCTTTCCTATGCCTTCTCTTTTTAGGCTTATGACTTTTTCATTGGTTTATTGTCAATTTGGGGGTTTCAGAAAAGAGTATAAGTAATAGAATTTTTGGATAAAATACAGGACGCCCAGTTAAACTTGAATTTCAAATAAACAATAAACATTTTTTGTATAAATATGTCTTAAAAATTATTTTTTATTTGTCTGAAATCTAATGTAACTGAGCGTCTTATAGTTTCTCTTTTAAACATAATGTGCTAGTTTTTGAGAAAATATAACTTTTAAAAATGGATCTCAATAATTCTTGTAACATTCACTAAAAATACATATTCTGAATATTTCAGAAGTAAGTTATAATTTTGATGATACGTATAAAAGTAAAGTATTATTAAATTTTATAATTATAATTTTAAATTGTAATGAATGAAATATATATATTGCAACTCTTTAATTGGAATAAAATTTTATTTTAATTTAAATTTATGAAGTAATGTTTGCATCTCAAAGTGTACTGTTATTAGGTTCAGTGGGATACTATTTTATGAACAGAGTAATGCAGCAGAAAGAGCATTGAAATTCAATACTAATGGAGTGTTAACACCACACTTCTACTGTGTGACCCTGGGGAAGTACACCTTTTGACCTATCGCTTATCATTAATAGAAAATGTTTTAACACATCACATCTTATTTATGATGATTAAATAAAACAATTGTATGTGCTAATGTTCAGAGCCTAGCAAAGGCCCTGACATTTAATAGGGTTCAGTAAATTTATTTCACTTCTCACTCTTGTGCTTTTATTTATTTATTTTTTTTGAGTGAAGATTTTGGAGAATATATGATAAAATCAATTTATATTATATTCTGTTAATTCTTTTCTTGTATTTTATTAATTCATTCAATGTTTCTATTAGGAAATATATATATATTTTTTTGCTAGGGCTGCTTTAACAAAGTCCCACAGACTGGGTGACTTAATAGAAATCCATTTCTCATTGTTCTGAAGGCTTGAAATATTGAGATCAAGGGATTGGCATTTTTGGTTTCTTCTGAGGCCTCTCTTTATGGCTTGTAGGTAGCTGTCTTCTCCCTGGGTCTTCTCTCTGTGTGTGTCTGTGTCATAACTTTCTACTCCTATAAGTCATATTGGGTTAGGATGCACCCTAATACTCTCATTTTAACCTAATTACCCTTTTAAAGGCCCCATCTCTAAATATAATCACAGTCTGAGAGATACAATTCCACCCAAAACAGTGAAATAGAATTTTTCATAATTGCTTACACACAAATTAAAAAGCAGCTTTTGAATTCTGATAATTCCTGAAGATTCTAGTATATTCATGTCAATAACAATGTGAGTAAAAAAAAGAAACAGTGAGAGAAACAAATCTGATACTAAATAATAATTATACAGTCACAAGCAAAGTTCTTTATGTTAGGGAAATCTTTAAAAGGAATACTATTTAAAAAGATTTAAAAAAAAAAAAAAGGTAATATCAACAGGGAATAGGAGAGATGGGTTTATTTAAATGTTTTCTAACAGAAATTATCATGGCTGGATCATTTGGCATTTTCACCAGCAATCTATGAGAATTCCTGTCACTCCATATCTTTGTCAATATTTGAGGTTGTCAGTGTTTTGAATTTTGGCTATTTTAATAGGTGTGTAGTGGTACCTGATTGTTGTGTTAATTTGCATTTCCCTAATGATATACTATCTGAAGCATCTTTTTATATGCTTATTTGCCATCTGTATATTTTCACTGATGAGGTGTTTTAGGTCTTTGCTCATTTTTTTTTATTGGTTAGTTTTAAAAGTTCTTTCTGTATTTTGAATAACATTCCTTTGTCAGGCACGTCTTTTGCAAATATTTTCTTCCTGCCTGTGTCTTGTCTTCTGATTCTCTTGATCTTGTCTTTTTCAGAACAAACATTTTTAATTTTAATGAAGTTTATTTTGTTAGTTATTTCTTTAATGGATTGTATCTTTGGCATTTTGTCTAAAAAGGCATCACCATACCCAAGGTCATCTAGGTTTTTTCCTATGGTATCTTTTAGATTTGTAGTTTTGAATTTTACTGTGATACATTATGAATTAGTTTTTTGGGAGATTGTAAGGTTTGTGTCTAGATTAATTTTTGCATGCAGATTTCCAGTTTTTCCAATACTATTTGTTGAAGAGATCCTATTCGATACATTACATTGCTTTTGCTCCTTTGTCAAAGATCAGCTGACTGTATTTAAGGGGGTTTATAGTAGGGTTCTCCTGTTCCATGAATCTATTAATTTTTAATCTATACTCTTTTAACAATTCTATACCGTCTTAATGTAGTTTTTAAATGAGTCTTGAAGTTGGGTAAAGTCAGTTTTTAAAATTTTTTCTTAACCATGTCATTTATTTTTGAGAGAATATCTTCCAAATACCTAAGTCTGAATAGCCATAGATTGTCTGTCAGTCATTCTTTCAAGTAAAAATGATAATCCATTAAAAAAATAGCTAATTCTTTTTGCAGTCTAACAATCTCATAAGTGCATTTGTTCCAGACAATCACACTTCGGGAGACAGCATATGTTCTTTATGTATTCTTTTTATTTTGTCAGACAGAATACTAAAAAGTCATGTACTGAAGAATCAAGATTTAATAAAATTAGTAACTTTAACTAGTCAGTTAAGAATACTCTTAAGTAAAACTGGCATTTAAAAAAAAAAATTCTATGAGTGCATGGTAGTGAAGAATCCAGTGATTATAAGTACAGTTAGATGATACTGGCTATTGGACCTTTTAGATTAATGTATGACTTACCTTTCTTTTTCCATCCTATTTTCTGGTAGTCTTTTCCCTTTATGTATGGAAGATTTCATCAACCACATTTACTAGTCATTCTATTAAAATATTTTTATTTAGACAAGATTATTTTATTCTATATGACTTCTAATTCTCTAATTGTTCCTTTTTTTGGCATCTTTAATTTTTCTTAAATGATACACACACACACATATACACATATATATACATACACACACATACACACATATATATTTGAATATATTTGATGATTGTTAAAGGTATTTTCTGGGTTATTTTTTGTATCTTTGTGTTTATCTTAGTGTTCACTTTTCACTCTATTAGTTTTCCTCATTGAACTAGAGATCCTTGGTTTCCCATGACATTTAACAAAGAACTGGGTGTCTATCATGAGTTTTCTCTACCTTTATAAAAATAAAACACTTTTTACTTGATATCTTTCCTGAGGAGGGATTTCTTATTACGAGGTCTGCATGGCATTGGACACTGAATTGTAGTTGGGAGCTTGCAGATTTTGCTTTAAGAGGTTAGGCTTTGCGTATGCTGAATGTCAGAATGAAGAGAGCACCAGCCTTAACATTGCAAACCTCTTCTATGAGTGTCTTACAAAAAAAGAGCTCTGATAGAGGAGGTGGGAGGTTGGAGAGCTGGGAGAATGGGGCAAAGGGTTAAAAAAGTACAAATTAGTAGTTGATAGATGGTCACAGAGATGGGGAGCACGGCAGAGAGAATGCAGTTATCATTAATATGATGGCTAGGTGGAGGGCCAGGAGAGGGAGGGAGCAATTGAGGGAGTCCTTTTATAAACTCTACAGATGTCTAACCAATGTAATATATACTTAAAACTAATTTAAATAAATTTAAATAAATAAATCATATGTAAATTTTTTCTTTAAAAAAGTTAGAGCTCTGCCTATGTATTAATTTGAGACTTTTCTATCAGCCACTAGCTGTCTGTAAACTCACAGCAAGGAGTAGGGGAGATGGTGGTGATAGGTGGTATTACATATAGAAATATTATCATTTATTTGCCATACCTTTATTTTTTCTTTGCATTTCCACTCTATTATTTACAGGTTGAAATCAAGGTCATCCAGAGTTCTGTGGCGAGGGATTACTTCCATTCACCTGTAGCATTTTTAAAATCACATTCTAGGTTGCCACTTTATCTGCCTATTTCTCCATTTTTCTACTTTTATCCACATACTATCTATTACATGTTCTTTATACCCCTCTCATTTTCTTGCTTATTACATGGATTCATAAATGGTTTTATTTATTTTTATGTTTCTATATTTTTATCACAGTGGCATAGTGGAAGAAATAGTAGCAGAAACACATTGTTTAATACAGTATACTCTGCTATGCATCTTTTAATAAAGTCTCTACAGTCAAAATTCTTTGTTTTGCCTTCACAGCATACTTCTCTGTCCTTATATAAATTTGTGAGTGTAAATAAAAATTAAGTGAATAGATTAACCAACTGTACTATTGTAATCTAAATTCCATATTCGTATATCAAGAGAGAGAAGACGAAACTCCATTCATCTGATGGCAGGGGACAATATAGAGACAAGATTAATTCAGTGAACTCTTAAATCAATGCTTGGTCTATAACCTGGAGCCACTGTTCATTCTGTAACTCAGGGAAAATTATTTATTTTCTCATGGCCTCAGTGTTCTTAACTGTAAAATGGTTTAGTAAGTAGTACTTATTTTGTAGAATTGTTGTGAAGATTAAATAAATTAATCTTTCCACACTGTTTAGAATTGTACATTTAGAATTTTATAAAATCAGATTCAGATAGGGATAATTATTATTGATGCCTACATAATTATTGTTTTTGCAATGCCTGAAACTAAGCTTTGGTTCAGTCAAAATATCTTGACATTTGAATAATTATAATTGTAACTTGAAGGTAAAGGCTACATTGTTTTATTCATAGAATTTAGTAACCTTTAACTCCTAGGCAGAAATCGATTTAGTTTCAATCATCATTAGATTCTTGTTTAAATTATAAAATTATCCAAACCTTAAAATTAAGAACTTGGTTGCATCACATTGTTTTTTTTTAATGCACTCAGCATGTAGTATTAGAAAGAATACAAATTTTGGAGATGGGAAGACCAAATATGTAAATTTGATTTAGATAGTTATTCTCTATGAACTTCATATTCTACATCTGTGAAATAAAAGGATAATAGTTTCCTTATAGTTTTACCATGAGAATTTTAAATAATATAATAATAAATAATATAATAATTTTCACTAAAATGCTAGCTTCCTGAGGGCCAGAACTATTTTTTATCTGAGAGACATTGCGGAGTCTTTATTACTGAACACTCAATATGACTTAACAATGTACATTAATAAAATTTTATAGAAAGGGGCATAAACCACAAAAAGTAAAGATTACTATATCTATAAAGAATTCAGAAATAGAAAGTATCAATCAACAGTTTAGAGAAAAATCTTTTTTGTGCTGGTTTAGATATTTTGTTAGATTTAGCCATTTATTTACACATACAGTCAATACTGCTATAATCATATTTTAGTAGGTAAAGAATAAAATCTCTATTTTATATTAATTTAACATATTATTTTACTTATATCATTTTATTTTATTTTATTTAAGAAAAACATATCTAATTGGGGAAGGAGGAGAAAAATTTTTTAAATGAAATGTCACTATGATTTGCATTTTTAAAACTAAAAGTGATTTTACTATTTCTCTTAAAAATGAAGTTTGAGAATATAACAAAATAAATCATGTTATTATAGTTCAACAGCTATGTATTATTTTTAATAAAATGATTATCTTTTCCATAAAAAAATTATTCATTTTATAGATAAAAAACTGTGGTGGGCAGACCAAAACTTAGCTCAGCTGGGAACTTGCAGCAAAAGAGATGGAAGAAACCCTACTGTCTTAAGAAATAAGACTTCTGGTGTCGTTCATATGAAAGTCTATGATAAAGAAGCACAGCAAGGTAAGTCACACTGTAATGAATTTGTGCCACCTTTTGAATGTTTAATGTCCTCTTTTTTCATATTATTTTCTCAATTCAACAATTGAAGGTTTCTATTATTTTCTTCTAATAAAAATAAAGCAAATGATGCTTAATATATAGAGGAAATTATTTGATAAGTTATATAATGAGCTTTTAAAACATTAGCAGATCTGCTCAACGAATCTTAATTTATCAGATCTTCAAATGGTCTTATCTAGTTCTTAATGAAAAAAAAAATGAGTGAGAAAAAAACAGCAAAATACATGCAATGTATAATTAAGCTCAGAAACTGAATGAACTAGGAAATTTTAAATGGATTTTGTCGACATAAAGATTTTATATCCAAAAGTATTACATTCTCTGGCTCTAAGCATTTTGCTTTTTTTTGTTTCGCTTGTCCAAATGGTGTGCAGTGAAATGAAGCGAGAGCACTAACAGATGGTTTACATAGGTAGACTTGTCGCATTGCCCAAACGGCAGTTAGATTAGAGATGCCGCCAGTATGGCCTCACACCTGCTAGTCCTTTCTTAGTTTTTGCTTCGTGATCCATGACATTAGCAGAACTTCTTTTCTAAAAAGAAAAATTATTTTTCTGTATTCTACATCACTGCCATGAGACTCTTTAGCTTCTTGTATCTTTTTTCTTAGGGAAAAATAAATTCGAAAAAATTTAAAGGGATTTTATTTCAAGTATGTCGTCATATAGACCAAAGCAGATAAAAGTAGAGGTGAGAATGCAATGTGAAACAAGAGGGTCGCCAATTCTGAGGACAGGTGACAATTATCAAGTAGAAAGGATTTGTTGGAGACATCAATTGAGAGCCATATGTGCACATCCGGAGACAAATAAAGACCAGATTCATGGTTGCCTTCCCTGTACAAACCCGGGGCCCAATTTTGGTCCAAAATCCTTTCTTAACAGGAGCAGCAGGAAACATATTTCTTTAGCATAAAAATAAATTTTTAAAGAGAAAATAATTGCTTTAAAAACTAAAAGTGATTATGGGGTTTCTTTCATTATGGAGAAGACACCAACATATAAATTCTTTAGCACAAATCTGTATTTGTCATCTGACTTTTTTTTTTCACCATTGATTATAATTATGAAAAAGAGTGTTTTCAATTTTGTAATGAATTATTTCCTGTATCAAAATAAATAAATTTATTGCCATTCAAGTCATAGGAAATAGATTATTAATTGGAACTCAAACACTGATACTCAATAAAATTTCATGACTTTTTGGAGTTTCAATACAATATATTTATTAAGTGCATAAACTTACAGTGATATGATAAACTTTAGTTCATAATCTATACTTCGTGAGATTATATCTGAAAACACATATTTGAACATACAATAGAAAAAAGAGAGATTTCCAAACAGGGAACTTTAAAAAATCTATATTTTCTTTTTCAAAATGTGAACAACAAACTCTTTTGTTTGAAATTATAAATTAATATAATACATCTAATTTTTTAAGATACAGTTTCAATAAAGTTTCTTGGAGGAAAAATTTAGTATATTATGCTTGTCTCACTTTGCTTATGTTAACAAGATTTTCCTCATCTTTTGAGAATCTGATCCAATAGGTACAGTTGGGTATTCTAGCCCTGTGATTGTATTACCAAACTGACAAGGACCTCTGGCACTTAGATATTAATGGTATAATATGACTGATTTTAAAATGCAGTGAAAATATTATTTTCAACAGAAGAATATGCTGATAAAAGCATCTGTATTAAAGACAATCCCATTAACAGAATTATAGCAGATAACTTAAAAGCTTCATTAGTATGAAATATGAGCAATTTAGGACTATTTAAGGTGTTAATATTACTACCTCTTTGAATTTCAAAGTACAATTAGCCACTTCATTTATCATTTTTGACATAGATCACTGGAGTGCTGAGACTTCCCGTTAGTCAAGTGGACTTTCTAGCTCCACTAGAGAATTGAGGCATGAGGTTTGAACATTAATATCATTACATAATATTAAACCAAGTTAGTATTTCTAACTTATTTGATAATCACTAAATTATTACTTTTAAAAATTAATATTTTTTTCTGTCATATCTATGTTTAATAAAGCAGATACTCATTGTGAATAATGACTCATTTCATTTTCTTTTTACTTTTTCTCTCCGCTATCAATTTTACCTTAAAAACTAAACAAATGATATATAAATGTTTATTGTTGTATAACATGATTGTTAACATATATTAATTTTATTTATCAGAAATACTATATATGTATGCTATTACTGAAATTATGTTTAAAATGCACCATCTCAGAAGTTCCTTTATACACAGATTTTTATATTATCAAGGTTATATAAATTATTTTCTATTATTTTTATCAATTTATTGTCTTCTTTAATCTATTTTTCTTTACTTCTTCAATTCTCTTATTTTCTCCTCTCCCTCATTGGGGTTTCTTCAAATTTTATAGTTAAGTAGTATTTGTCAATCTATTCCCAGCTTTTTGATATTTACTGGCAGTTTAAATAAATCTATATTTAAATGTATATCTCTATAGATTGCCATTGTGTTAATATACTGTACACTCATGTGCTTTCTATAAAATGAAATATGTATTATAATCAGTATAGAATTATTATAAATCTGTCAATATAATTGACACATTGTTAAAATAATTAAATATATAAAGTTTAATCTTAGTATCATTTCAGCTTGAGAAAAGAATAAATCAATTAATCTTCATTAGTTTATGAAGGAGACAAAGTCAATCTTTCAAAGCTTAGTGCAACTCAAATGCCAGTATTTGGTCCTACATAAGATGGAGTTCATCATTGACTGAACTGGCTATTATAGGAAATGAGCAGAGATTGTGGTAGATATCCTGATGAGAAATCTCTCAAGTTGAGAATATTTCATATTTCAAAATGACAGAGCTCATGACAGGTTCAATTGAACAATTAAATCCCATAAGACAATCTTGACTTCAGGAGATGAGAAATAATGAGTTGTACTGGTGTTTTGAATTTTCCTTAGAGCACTATTGATATATAGCTTTCATCATGGTTTCTAATTCTCGTTGGATTTATTGCACTTCATATCAGAGCTTGAACATACAGTAAATGGTGTTACATGTTCTAGAATAATAAAATTTTGCAAAAATGAAATATTTAATGAACTTACTGGATAAGACTGTAAATTACTTAACTTCATGCTGCCATTATTAATTATCACACTAGGCCCACTAAATTCAATGAAACATCTTCATAGAATGGCTATCTGTGATTACCTGACCTGTCATTGATATTATACAGGAATAAGGAGATTTAATATGTCAATTAATTCAATGACTCTTGGAGGGGGTGTGCTTAAAATATATTTTGGAAGATTTATGTTCCTAGGAATGGAAAAATTTATTTCCTTGTTTTCAAAAAGTAATTAATTAAACACACACACACACACACACACACACACACACACACACACACACCCTTTCTCTCTTTTAATGGCATAATCTTAGAGTTGAGTTGGTAATATAATTTAACGGCTATTTATTTGACACATTTGATTAAGTTATTATTGAAAAGGAAGTAACTGTAGAGATGAAGTGGAACTTTAAAGTCAAAAAAGAGAGATTTTTTGGTTTGTGTGACCTCAAAATATTATAAAGGTTATGACAGTATTCATGATAAACCAATTTCCTTTTGCTTTTCCGTAACTACAAATATCTTGTGTTTCTCCTATTATTTAAAAAATTTAAATCTATTATTTATTTTTAACTACTTTTATTGAGATATAATTGACATATAATATGCAAGTTTAAGGTGTACAATCTATTCTTTGGTACATTTGTATATTGCAATACGATTACCATCACAGCAACACCTCTATCACATCACAGAGTTATCATTTTCATTTTTCCTGTGGTGAGAGCAATTAAGATCTACTCTCTTAGCAACTTTGAATTGAATTCAGAGTTAATTTGATAGTATAAATGATTATAGTATAGTTGTCTATTATCAGTGGGCTGTGCATTAGATCTTCATTTATTTTTTTTTGAAGAGGCAGACTACACTGTAATCTGCTACTTCAAATTATTCAGGAGAATAAAATATAATGCCAATCAATATAAAACAGCTGCATTTAGAAATCAACAATAGCATAAATATTTGTTCAAATTATTGATATTGAATGATACTCTTTATTTTTTGTAATTTTATGTTTTTCCTATTTATTTGTTTTCCTTCTATGCAGGTAGCAATTTCTGCCACCTAAATAACGGTGGATGCTCTCAACTTTGTTTACCAACATCTGAAACAACAAGGACTTGTATGTGTACGGTGGGATATTATCTCCAAAAGAACCGCATGTCCTGTCAAGGTATAAGGTTTTGAAAAATCTTAGTTCTGATAGATTTATTTCATTTATGATAATATTTGACAACCAAAGTCAGTTAAAAATTAGAAAAAAAATCGTATTAGCTTGTTATTAGGCCAATAATATATAACTTAGTATCATGTAAGATTTTCAATGAATCTAAGATATTTTAAGTATCACTATTCTTTCTAAGTTTTTAGTTATTTTCAGGAACTATGATTTAGTGTCAAACCTTTAACCAAATCCAGTAGAAACTACCCTCAACTTGAAAATAAGTAAAAAAAAAAAACTGTAGTTTATTGGCTACAATTATAATCTAATTTGACTTCACTTTGTATGAAAGTTGATATATATCTAGATATAATACATATTATATAATATATGTATATTTACTCTGTTTCTATTAGTTAAGAGAAAATATCAGAGAGAGTATGAGTTCCCAGGTTTGCTTAACTGAGGGAGAAGAGAACTGCAGAAAAATGGAAACTTAAGAAATCTATCATCCTATTTTATAGACTCTAGTTCAACTATTTCCAAAGAACTTTTGTTCTAGAATGATCTTTTTATCCAGTGATCATAACTTAATTCTATTTAAAAAAAAAAGTCTCAATCTAATATGAGAAATATGTATGTTAATATTATCTTGTATTTTTGTTTTAAATCAAATATTTATATGGTACTTATTAGGCGGCAGGCACTCCTCTAAGTACCTTAAACATATTATTTTACGTGAGCCCCATAATACCCTTGGGAAGTAGATATCTGATTATTCCTAATTTAGAGATAAGGAAACTAAAGCACAGAGAGATTAGGTAGCTTGCCCAGTTAGGAAATGGTGAAGACATATCTAAACCCAGGCGTTTTGGTTTTAGTTAGAAAATATGTACATATAAACATTTTCTAACAAATTGGAAAAATTTCTAAACATCAGCATGCAGACTTCTGGTAGTCAGTTTAGGTATATGTACTTATTTTAGGATATGTTTTTGAAACCAAAAAAGCAAGATCTTAGCAAAAATTAAGCACTAGATGTGTTTTTAACGTTCAAAAAAATTAAGAAGTTTACCTATTATAAAAATAACATCGATATAGTTATCTAAAAAAAAAAATACTTTCATACAGTTATTTTGGCTTTAGAGAAAAAGGAAGTGAATTCTCATTGTGAAATCAGGTATACTTCCAAGTACTATCTACCTCAGTATTTATGAAAATATGATTCCCAGACCAGTAGCATCATCACTACTTTTTAGAAATTCAACTTATCAGACCCCTGGAATAGGGCCCAGTAATCTGTGTTTTAAAAAGTCCTCTAGGAGATTCTGATGTATACTTGAAAAGAACCAATCTACTCACCTTTTAACTTGTCAGAATTGTAGTGTACAATAAAAGAGAGGGATAAGAAATATTTTTAATGAAAGAAGTTTATATTGTTACAAATAATGCTAAGGAATGATTTTAATGTAAATATTCATTTTGGACTTTATCATTATTTTTTCACTTCCAATTTAGGAATAGAGTCATTTCTTATGTACTCCGTTCATGAAGGAATTAGGGGAATACCTCTGGAACCAAGTGACAAAATGGATGCTTTGATGCCTATATCAGGAACTTCATTTGCTGTGGGAATAGATTTCCATGCAGGTAAATAGTTTTTTATTCATAATTTATGTATAATGTTTTTTCTTGACTTATTAAACATGAAAAATACAAGCTTTCCATCTGTACTCTGCTAGTCAAAATGAAGAAAACGAAAGCAAATTAAAGATGCATTTTAAGCCTAACAAAAATTGTTCTAAATATGTTTGGCCTGAAAAAAATCAATTAAAACTTTCCTGAAGTTTAGCATTTGTATTGCAAGCGCATTAAAATATGATTTGTATTTGAGCGCTTTATTTTTCTCATTTTTTTTCAGATAATGTTCTTACTTTATCCATTTATAAATGTAAAGATATATAAAACATTTTGATGTATTACAGACTTAAAATATCATCTTATTTAAAATATTTTCAGGATGTAATTATCTAATATTTTAATACAGGCAACAGCAAATGAAATCTAAATCATGGAAACAATTATAAATCCTAAAGCATTTTAAATTACTTTTTAATATAGTATGTGTCTTTTTGGAGTCAGCTTTTATCTTACCTTCTTGTTTAGACAAACAGTAAAAGAAAACAGATTAGACACTAATGTTTTTCTGTGGGTAATAAAAATGTATGGTCGGCAGTTGATGGTAGACACTTTCATATTTATTGAAGTAAACAAGTTTTTTTGTGCTAATTGCTAAACTCAAACATTGTATAAGTATTGGGTATTTTTACCTCATATCATTCCAATTTATTATTCTACACATGAATGTTTAAATTTATAAAAACAAATTTCTTTGCCTCTCATCCAACTATCATATGCATCTTGAGTTCATGTTTTAGTGTTGAAGAAGTACATTCATGTTCCTAGCATTTTTTTTTTTTGCATTTATAAAGACTTGATTTTATCTACTGTTAAAAACAAATAGTTCTTGATTTGTAATCTTTAAAAAAAAATTCTTAAGCATCAGCTTGAAGGCTTCTGCAGTAAGCTTATTTTTTTTCACCAGCTCCAACACATTTTGTTTAATCATGTGTTAATAAAATTCTTGGCTACAAATTAATGAATTACTAGGAATCTTCATAAATAGTCCAAAGATGACTTTTCTTAATTAAATTATTTTTTACAAATGTTTAAAATTACATAGAGGCAAACTTTCTACATTTTTTAAAAGGCCTTTCACTAAAAGAAATTTGAACTGTTATAGGATATTTTATTGAATGATATGTTAATTTTGCCAAGATCACAGTGTGATTTTTGATCAAACAAGGCTATTTGATCAAAACTTATTATTCATGAAAGGCTCAGTACCCTATTATGAATAATCTATCCTGCCTCTTAGTCTTTAGAATTTTATTACATAAGATTTATTAAGTACAAAACTAAGAAAATTTGAATTTTTTGAAGATTTATGTACATATGCATACATTTTTACTAAGTACACATAACTTTTTATTTTAGCGGGTATCACATATTGATGCTTTTAAAGACTCCATCATGATGTTTAAAAGTACTTGATACATCTTCGTGAGGTCCAAGTATTAAAATAAGCATTTGGTCTAAATATCCTGATTAGATCATTAGTAAATTTCTTGTTACATAAGGGCAAACTCATTATTTATGTGAGTTAAATCCACTCTTTGAGGTTTTTATATTTGCCTTGAAATGGTTGTTTCATATAATGTACCATGATAGAGGATAATTTTATTTGCAGAAGATAGTCCTCTCCCTGTTTCTAAATTCCCAGTAATTATTAATATCATAATAAACTTATTTCAAAGTTGATTTTCCTTTTTTAATAACATGTATTGGGGTAATTGGTTAACAATATTATTAAAGTTTCAAATATATAATTCTACAATACATCATCTGTGTACTACATTGAGTGCTCATCACCCAAAGTCTAATCTTCATCCATCGCCATATATTTGAACCCTTTACCTTCTTTGTTTTCCTCCCACCCTTCCTTCGTACTGTTGGTAACCACGGTACTGTTGGCTGTGTCTATGATGTCTGTTTCTTTTCTTGGTTTGTTTGTTGGTTTCTGTTTTATATCCCGCACATGAATAAAATCGTATGGCTCTTGTCCCTTATTTCATTTAGTATTTAAATTGTTTCCATATCTTGGCTATTATAAATGCTGCAATGAATATAAGGGGATATATATCTTCATGAGTAGGTGTTTCTAAACTTTTCGGATAGATACCAGAAAAAGAAATTGCTGGTTAATTTTTTGAGAACCTCCATTCTGTTTTCTATGGAGGCTATACCAATTTACATTCCCATCAGCAGTGCACAAGGGTTCCTTTTTCTCTACAACCTCTCCAATACTTGTAATTTCTTGTTTTATAGATAGTATCCATGTTGACAGGTATGAAGTGTTATCCAATTGTGGTTTGATTTGCATTTCCCTTATAGCTAGTGAAGTTGAGAATTTTTTCTTATGTATGTTGGCCATCTGTATATTCTTGAATAAAGTGTCTGTTTAAATCTTCTGCCCATTTTTTTTAGTTGGACTTTTTTTTTTATTATTGTTGTTAAGTTGTATGAATTCTTTGGATATTTCAGTTATTAGCCCCTTAGCAGAGGTATTGTTCGTAAATCTTTTCTTCTATTTGGTTGATCATCTTTTTGTTGTGTTAATAGTTTGTTTTTCTGTACATAAACTTTTTTTTCTTTTCATTTATTTTTGTTCTTACTTCCTTTGATTGGAGTCAAGTACACAAAAACCCTAAGACCAAGGTTCATAAGTTTATTGCCTGTATTTTATTCTATGTATTTTATTGTTTCATATCTTATTTTAAGTCTTTAATCCATTTTAAGTTAATTTTTGTATTTGGTGTCAGAACAAGTACTCAAGAGAAAGAATTAAAAAGCATCCAAATTGAAAATGAAGAAGTAAAACTGTCGCTATTTGAGAAGACATGATTCTATGTCTAGAAAATGCTAAAGATTCCACCAAGACTATTAGAAACAATAAACAAATACAGTAAAAATACAGGATACAAATCAATGTATAAAAATTTATTGTGTTCCTATATACTAACAATAAAATAGCAGAAAAATAAATGAAGTAAACAACCCCATTTGCAATTGCAAAAAAAAGGATAAAATACTTAGGAATAAATGTAGCAAAGAGTAAAGAACCTATACATTAAAAACTATAGGACATTGTTGGAAGAAATTGAAGACACAAGAAATGGAAAGATATTTCATGTTTATAGATTGAAAGAATTCACATAGCTAAAATCGCCATGTTACCTAAAGCAATATACAAATTTAATGTAATCCTCATCAAAATCCCAATGGCATTTTTCAGAGAAATAGACAAAAAGAAATCCTTAAATTTATACAGAACCACAAAAGAACCCAAATAGCCAAAGCATCCTGAGAAAAAAGAACAAGCCAGAGGTGTCAATTCTCTGACTTCAAATTATACTGAAAACTACGATAATACAAAATAAATACACAGACCAATGTAGCAGAACTGAGAGCCCAGAAATAAACCCATACATATATGTGCAGCCAATTTTGACAAAGAAGCTGAAAACCTACAATGAACAAAGGAAAATCTCTTCAATAAACTATGTCAAAGTAACTTTTCATCAGAGGAATTACTGGTTATTGTTTTAAAATGTTGTGTTCTTCATATTGTGCTTGCCATAGTATTAAATTACTCTCCTAGAGAGTAATTATTGTTAGAAAATCTATTTTTTTCTTTTTAAATGTAAAAGGATGTAGGCATATGGAGTATTCATATAAAATCAGAATGTTCAAGAATCTATTAAAATCTCTATTCTTAATCAGAAAACAAATATGCAAAGATTACTTTTAAATCAAAGAGAGTTTGAGAGCTATAAGCCAGTAAAACATATGGTGAGGAGAGGCCAGACTTTGCAACAGACAACTTTGATTCTAATATCAGTTTAATCACTTATTAGCTCTGTGACCTTGCAGAGTGGACTTAATTTTTCTGAGACTCAGTTTCTACACTTTTGGATCAATGTATGCAAATGTTTGGCACAATGCCCAATATATATGGGCGTTCAGAAAATAGTAATAATATCTAATAATGGAAAGCAATAAATAATATAAATTATGGTATGTGATATATATTTACAAAAATGGAAGCTGTATTAAACTTGCTATTAGCAAAAATTTTGTTTTCTCTTCTTTTGATTGACCCTATATTTTCTACTCAGTAAACTATGTAGAGTAATAGTTTTTTCTTAACTTCTTGAGAATAAAAAGAGAGGTTAGTAAATTTCCCTAGTGAAATGAACTTAATAAAAATAATGAATAGTTTGTAGAACAGATATTTAAAGGTTCAATAACATCACCAGGTATTTTAAGTCATTAAATGTAAACCTAGGAGGCTAGCCCACAGTGCTTAGACAGTAAACCAACTAAACAGTAATGATGATGATTGTGGTGGTGGTGTTATCAAGAGATTTTAACAACTTCTCCAAATACCTTTTATACTTCCATTTACTTTACAATCTGATCCTTACTAATTGTATCTCATGAAAATATATTAGAGTCAGAATAAGTGTCAGCAACTTGATTTCTAATATTATTATAGACAATAAATAAGCTTTGTGACTTTGTAGAGTGAAGTTGCTTTGGGAAGGAAGGAAGAAAAATAACCGGATTGCTTCTGAGAAAAGGTAGAGAAAAAAAGTCTGATGTGTAAAGCTCATTTTATTTACTTTTAACTAAGGCTTTATGTTTCACCTGATACAGGTTCTTCCTCTGTTAGTTCCCTTTGCAGACATTTTATTTTCTCTTCCTTTATTAATGTCATTCACCTTAAGGGTATATTTCCCACATTATTGTAAATCAGAGATAAAGATGACAAAATAGAAGAGTACAGTTGCCTCTTATTCTAATCAATAAGGATATGGTGTGAAGAAAGATCGCTTCTTTAGTATAACTATCATAATTAGTGGATTACTTTATTACCATAATTTACAGAGATAAATATATTTTCCAAACCTGTACATTTCATAAGCATTAACACATCTGAACCTTTTTAGGTTTTAGTCCTAATGAATTAAAGTTTTCTGCAATAAAAAGATTTTTATACCAGATTAAGCAATTTGGATACTATCCACAGAAAAAAAGAAGACCCTGTGGCTAGATTTAACATGTTCAAAACATTCTTATCACTTCACTGCCAAAGTCCCATTCCAGTGGAAAAAAAAAAATATATTAAACTTCGAAAATCTTTGCCTGCTGGGTGATAGTTCTCCTGATGAATGATTATTGTATTTGATGCTTTAAAAGATATATTTTAGTTAGGAGAAAAGCCTTTAAAACAAAACTCATTGCTCCATTCAGTAAATAATAATGCTTTATTCAGTTCCTGAGGGTATTTATGACTTTTTCATAATAATTATGTAACAGAATATTACTTGAATAGAGGACATTCTACTCAGGGAATGATTACTTATCTGAAATGTTCAAACCTATATATATATTATTTTTCATCTTTTATGTCTTTTATTCACATTTAAGTTATCTAATTCAGTGTTAACACACATTGATTACTATCTGTTAGCTATAGAATATCACGGTTAAGTTGCTGTTGAAAAAAAAAGATAATAAGGAATAGTTTCTGAGGAATGAATGATCTGTGAGGATTTTTTTTTTAATTGCATTAAAGGACCATTATTTCAATGTCATTTCTTGAAGCTTATAGTGGGAGTGTTCTAATTCCCTTTACACCATCACCTAGTGATCTGGCTATTAAAACAATACAAACACTGAAGAAATATCTGTTAATACCTATAGAATATACATCACCAAGAGTAAACCCTAATGACTAATCTAATTTAGATGCTAATCTAAAACTATGGATGTGTCAATATAAGTTAATCACTTGTGACAAATGGATCACTCTGGTGTGAAGTGTTGATAGAGAAGGAGGCTGTATTAGGGGAGAAAAAGGTACATGGGGGACTCTGCTCAGTTTTGCTGTGATCTAAAACTGCTGTAAAAAATAAAGTCTATAAAAAAAGAAAACAGTAGAGACTATGTGACAAAATATTCCCATATTGAGAAAGTTGAACATCAGTTATTTACATGAAGGATTTCCTTCTTAATAGTCCCACAACATTTACATATATCTTTAAATGTTCAAACTCTGAGGAATTTTTAATAGCATCTAGTAGCTTTCCTCGGGTTATATATAAGGAAATTGAAATATAGAGAGATCAAGGGGCTGTATGGTAATATAATATTCTACTTCTAATTCTTTATACTATGCCATCTTGCATTTGTAAGCCCTGAAACTATTTTATTTTATTTTTTATTTAGGCCATTGTTGGCATTACTTGATGAAGTTACATTGTGCTTCTGCAATTTTGTGCTGGTAGAAGATCATGTTTTATTTTGATTTACATACTGAATCATGTAATTTTAAAATCTGTTTAATAATTGAAGCAGGTAACAGTCAAGTTGAGAGTCTCTTTTGCCTATACCTAGAGGCTTAGAAAATAGCTATTTACTAAAATTTTCTAGTAATCACTTTGTCATCAACTAAGGCCACAGAAGAATTATAGAAATAATTAGTTATATGTCAGTAATAGCAATAGCTAAGAAATATAATACTTTTGCTTTGGGACATTTTTTCAATTTTATGAAAACTGTCTCCTTGACTACAAAGTGAATTTGTAGGGCTGGTTCAATTTCTTCTTATTCTTATGATGGTGAACCAGTACTACTTTGTGTTGTCATTTCAAATTTGCTTCAAGACTATATTTTCTAATCGTGTGAACAGTTTGTATGTATTTGTAGATAGTCCTGTCTAGTAAATCTTTCAAGATGTAAAGTACCAACTACCACAAGTAAACAAAAACTTCTCAGCACTACCTGGGAATCGAATATCATAAACATATATAGAATTAAGGCATTATAGGTTAAGTAAATTATTGGAAACTTCTCAAAAATCCTTTTTCGATAATTTCTAACCCCAAAACGTAAAAAACAAAACAAAACAAAAACAACTCAGCTTTTCTTAGGCATCTGACTTTTTCAATAGGTAACTTAAAAACCAAAAACCCCAGAAGATAGATGTGCATTGATAACCTATTAAGATTAAAGTCGTGGCCAACTTATTTGGGATGCATATATTCTCTAAGCAAGTCTCATGGAACTTCTTTCTCAGGAGGCTTGCACTCATCGTGAAAGTGAAAGGTCTCAGCACCAGCTTTAGACTAATTAGAATACATTTACATACCTTTGTTTTTCCCTTTTCTGACTCACTCTGTGCTGCTCTATTTCTTTTTAGCTGCTTAAGAGTCTCTTTAGTAGAGCTGTATTTACATCTGATACTCTGATATCTTTCTCTGTTCTTTTCCTTATAAAAACTGAGTTACCAAGAACCCTGATCTCAAAAAACCTACTTATACTAATTCACAATAAATTATTAGTATCTGCTAAGAGATTGGCAAGTTATTTTACTATGTATGTTTAGTAAAAGCACAATATCTTAATCCAACACAATAGATTCAACTAAAGCAGGTATATGAAAAAAGTATTTTGTGGTTAGGTCAATCTTTTGGGTGTTTTTCAAATTATGCTATCCTCTGACCCTTAGATAATAAATCAACACCTGTTTATTCCCAGAAACTCGGTCCTGAATATGCTGACAGATTATATGATGATGAAGAGGTATTCTTTAGCTTAAATACATCGATACCGTTAATATTGTTAAGTATAACTTTAATCTAGAAAAAGTGTTTTCTTCTATTTTAAGAAAACCAAGGATCGATTAGTCCATTTTTCTTTTTGACACATTTTCTAAATAAATAAATAAATAAATAAATAAATAAATAAATAAATAAATAAATAAATAAATAAATAAAGCGATGAATCAGCTCTTGAGATTGTTGGCCATTCATTTTAATCAAGTAAACAATGTTCTAGTTAATAGAAAAAAAAAGAAAGAAAGTTATTTGATTTTGGACTGGTCATAAGAATGGATATGTAATTCCTTTTTATCATTTGGCTTTATTCTTATCTAGAGTTAATAAGTAGTAAATAGATCTTTTTGGGGACTTGAAAAGAAAAAAATAACTAATTATTTCTATGAATTCCTCAGTATTTTTAAAACAAGGATCTGATTGAAGTAAAAAAACCTAGAAATGGGACTAATTACCTGCAGATAGATCTAGAAGAGGAAGAAAGAAATTAAAGTAACATCATAAAAAAATCTTAGTACATGTTGAGTGCTTACTACATTACAGGGATACTGTTTGAAAACTTGTATGTACTTATGTTATTTAATTCATCAAAATAATATATTGAGGAAGGCGGTATTTTTATTCTAACACTAAACAAACTGGGTTTTAGGATGAGATATGGATACTGAGGAGAGTTGGTTGCTTTGAGATGCCCAAATTAAATTCTGCATTCAGGATTTGCATTTAGGTTGTTGCCTTTGAAAATGATATTTGTCATGATTTGAACAACTAGTTGTGGAGTAATCAACATCAGATCCTTGATCATTTCATAATGAGAATTTTAACCCTATTGCAATTATGATTGGGAAAGAAAATTGACAGGCAATATTCAGGTTCAGGGTTTGGGAATGATATATAAGTATATGATTGCCCCTGCTAAACTTAGGGGCAGAAGATTAATGACATGGTCTTATCTGAGAAGATAATGAGGAAGATGATGATGATCATCATTAAAAGGAGGAAGAGAATGAGAAGAAGAAATAAAAACTAATCTATTTCACTATCTTTGTATTAGTTATTTATTGTTGTATAACACAGTACCAAGATTTACCATGAAGCAACCAATACCTACTATCTTGTAACTTCTATGGGTCAACTTAGGTATTTTATGAGATCTCATCAGAAAGCTCACCTCAGGAAGATCAGTTTCCAATTTTATCCATGTATTCTTTGGCCCAATTCAGTTTCTTGTGGTTCACAACTAATCACTGACTATTGACCTCAGTTTCTTGTCATGTGAGCACCTCCATAGGGTAGTTCAAATCGTGACTGATAGTTTTCTTGAGAGCTAGTGAATAACAGAGTGAGAAAAGACACACAAAATGGAAGCTGGACCTTTGTAACCCAACCTCAGAAATGATATCCCATTACTTCTGGTGTATTCTATTTATTAGAAGCTGGTAACTAGGTCTAGCTCACACTCAAAGGGAAGAGATTAGAGAAGGGTATGAATACCAGGTTGTGGGGATCACTGCTGGCCACAATAGAGGCTGTTTATAACAATATTATAGATGTTTTATTTACTTTATCCTCAGATATTATTCTCTAAGAGATTAATTTTGATGATTTATTTTGATTATTATCAACAATACTCCTGTATGGGTAGCTTCTGTATTCTTGCTTAAACCAAGTGAGGATGAATTAATGTAAAGCTCAGAATCATAGTCTTGATCCTTTTTTTGTCTCTAATTAGTAGTAAGCCTTAGATACCTGGAGAAGTTCTCTGGGCCAAAAACGAGAGATAGAGAGAGAAAGAGAGAGAGAGAGAGAGAGAGAGAGAGAGAAAGCTCAAATAATTTTCTAATATTTTATAGGTCGAATTGATTTAAATTTACATATGTATATATTCCCCAAAATCTAATTTTTTCCTCTTTTTTTAAAAACCATTTTTAAAATATGAATATATATTTAATTTTACAATTAAAATTGACATACAATATTATGTTAGTTTTAGATGTACACCATAGAGATTCAACAGTTATATAACTTTTGAAGTACTCACTTTGATAAGTCTAGTTATCCATCTGACACCATACATAGTTATTACACTATTATTAACTGAATTTCCTGTGCTCCACTTTACATCCCCGTGACACTTTTTTATAACTGACAGTTTGTATAATCCCTTTTAATCCCTTCCCCCTTTCCACTCACCATCCCAACCCCCTCCCATCTAGCAAACCCTAGTTTTCTTTACATTGCCATGCTAGAATAAGACAAAAGCGAAGAAATGCTCCATATTTTCCAAGAATGTTTAAAAGAGTTTTTATAAAAACAACACAAAATGTTATATAAGACAAAGGCTTGGCGATACATGGACCATTCAGTGTGTGAGGTTCAGAGAGCCAGGCTGGGGATGAGGGATAGTTGGTAGTCCTGGTACTAAGTATCTAACTTAGTAGATCTCTGGGAGGGCTTCTCAACTGGGAAAGAATGTGCACCCCAGATTACATTTGTCAATAACTGGAAATATTTTTGGTTGTCACACTGAAGAGGTGTTACTGGTGTTTACTGAGTAAAGGCCAGAGATGCTGCTAAACAATGCACAAGACAGCTTTCCACAACAAATTATTCAGCCCCAAATACTAATACTGTGGTTGAGAAACCAAGGTTTAGACCAGGACAAAATCTAACATGTATTTTATATGATTTTGAAGTATATACCTCTGGTTTAATATTACTACTGTCCACATTAGCAGACTCAATGTCTTTGTCTTCAAGCTACTGTTTGTTACCTTGGTCATCTCATTCATCAGTACCTATGTTTAATGTTATGAATTTGCCAAATTTGTTTTTGGCAAACATTCCAGAGAAATTCTTCAACAAAAGCAAACAACTCTCTATAACCACCCTTTATAGTTTTTGACCAACGTCTTGAAAAGTCTTCATGTAATATAAGTTCACACTAAATCTACTAACATCTTTCTGGCACCAAAGCTTGTTAAGAAAACCTGTTTCGAGAAATTGCTTATACCAGTCTAGGATTGCCTAGGGACTACAAAGGTGTGTAAACACTAACAAAATTATTGGTGTAGTTACTTTCATTTTCACCGCTTATGTAGGCTGTGTTGGTTAATGTTACTTATGCTTAGAATGAGTTCTCGTTTGCATTAAGTATTGCTGTCCAGAGTTTTGTGGCCAGGAAGGAAGCTCGAAAATACTTAGCAACGTGGTGCACAAGACAAATTATGCAAATCTTCCAAGGATAGCGTGTTCTCTCCCACCATTTACTGTAGATAAAATAGTCTGTATGTGAATTCATCTAGGACTATGTTGAAAAACAACACTGATTTATTTAGTCCAGTGTATTTATTTATTTATTACTTAAATAAAAAATGAGACTGAATGAGACAAAATGAGAGGAGCAAGATGTAGGAAAAAACTCAGATGGAACCACAAATGGTCTTTGATTGTTAGTGTATTAAATACTAGAATAGATTATTTAAAGGTTGTGAACCTCTGGCTCTGGAGTATTTTAAAGAGTTAAGACAAACGAACCACCTCTGCTGAAAAATTATTCCTCTGGGTTTCTTCCAGTTTTTTGACTATTCAACTTCCAATATTAAGAGCTTTAATAGTAACAACCTGTAGGCTATTTTTTTTTAACCATCTATTTTCTTAGTCAACAGTCATTAAAACCTACGTGAACAGAATCAGAATTAGACTTGAATAGTTTGAACACAGAAAGTAGACTGTTGTAGAATCTGTTCTTTTCTTCAGGAAAAAAACAAATGTTTGCAGGAGAGATCCTATTTGTTGCAGCTTTCCTTACAAATTAAACATTAAGATACTGAAAAGAATTGATGATTCCACAGTAATTCAAGGTTCTAATTATATATAAATGTTAATTTCTAAATCCTAAATATAAAAATTATATTTTGTTACTCACACATATTATTATGATTAGTTAGGGAAAAGAGCTTAGATTTATTGGTGATTCTTATTAATAATTTTATTTAAAACGTGACTATAGCCTTTTAATTATTTCCATTTTGATACTTTCTCTTAATACTATTTTAGTGATAAAGCAACTGATGTTTTGAGCTCAGTTGGTTCAGATTTGAATTTATAGATACTTTTAATAAAATATACCAATAAATATATTTGCATATTCAAATATTTCAATGTTCATGTGAAGCACTATTAACTCTAAATAGTGATGAATAAATTAAAAAGTAGACACTACCAGCTTTATCATCATTAAATATTATTAAAATGAGTGTATGGAGCAGTAGTCATTAGTTCATCAATTACTTATTGATGGCATATCTCAATTTTTAATTAAATATTTTATTTAAAAATGCTTCTTTATTACAATTGTACATTATAGGAAATTTGGAAAATTAGGAAACATGAAACACAGTTGAAATAAAAATCACTAGTACTACTACCACTATACAGAAAACAACTATTAATTTAGCATATTGATTAATATTAATATTCTATATTTTAAAATACAAATAATCTTATTAATAATATGTCTTGTTTTATTTTTACTTACCATTCTAACATGAACACTCTGTATGTATGATTAACAATCTGTGATTAATATTTTTAATTGGAGTACATTATTATATCATGTAGATTACCATGAATTTTTTGACCTTTCCAATATTTTTAAACATTTTGATTATTTCCAATATATGGCTGAAAATCTTTTTCAATATTTGTGACAACTTCTCAAAATAGAATTTCCTTTTGTTAAACTAACAATTTCTTTGAGATATAATTCACGTATAATAGAATTTATGTATTTAAAATGTACAAATAAATGGCTTTGGATATATTCAAGTTGTGCAACTACTCCAGTATCTAATTTTACATTTTCATCATCCTAAAAAGAAACTCCATACCTGTTAAAATTTTCTTATATTTCTCCTAATTTCCCAACCCTAAAGCAACTTTCTATTTCTGTAGATTTGCCTATTCTAAACATTTCATATAAATGGAATAGTGTAGTACGTGGTACTAGGTGATTGACTTCTTTAGCATAGTGTTCACCCACGTTGTAGCATATATCAGTACTTCATTACTACCCTTCTCCTCCTCTCCCTCCTCCTCCTTCTTCTTCTTCTCCTTCTTCTCCGTCTTCCTCTTCTTCCTCTTCCTCCTCCTCCTCCTCCTCCTCCTCCTCCTCCTCCTCCTCCTCCTCCTCCTCCTCCTTCTTCTTCTTCTTCTTCTTCTTCTTCTTCATCTTCTTTTGCCAAATAATATTAGGTATTTCACATTTATCCATTCTTCTGTTGATGGACATTTGATTTATTTTTACTTTTTTTGACTACTACAAATAAAGGTGCTAGTAACATTCATATACATGTTTTAGTGTGGGTATTTGTTTTCATTTCTCTAGGAATTATCTTAACAGGTTATGTGGTAACTCTGTTTCACTATTTGGAGTACTCCCAGACTGTTTCCAAACTGGTTGAAACATTTTGCACTCCCACCAGCAGTATATAAAGTATCCAATTTCTTTACATCCTAACAAAGCCTTTTTAAAAATTTGTTTAATTATAGTCATTTTAATGGTATAAAAAGATATCTTATTGTGATTTTGATTTCCATTTCCCTGACGTCTAATAAGGTTAAGCATCTTTTCATGTGCTTATTGGCCATTTATATATATGGAGGAATATGCATTCATATACAGATTCTTTGCCCATTTCTTAATTGAAGTTTTTTTTTCCTTACATTGAGCTGTTAGAGTTTTTAATGTATTCTAAATAAAGTCTTTTATAAAGTATGTGATTTGCAAGATTTTTTTTAAGTTTTCCATCACAAAAGGTTTTCTTATAAGAAACAATTCCATCAAGTAAAAATACAAAAACTTGTGCAATTATGGCAAAATGTTTAAAAATATCTATACATTTGCCCTTGAAGGACTACAGTACTTACTACATACCTGAGTACTGAACATTGGATTACATTTTAAACATAGGGAATTCTTTCACTTTTTGATATAATTTGAAATACAAAAATTTTAAATTTTAATTAAGTCCAATTTGTCTACTTTTCCTTTTTGTGTCATATCTATGAAATCATTGTCTAATCCAAGGATACCATGATTTAATGTTATGTTTCCCTTTAAATGTTATGCTTTAGCTTTTATATTTAGGACTATGATCTATTGTGAGTTCATATTTGAAATATGCATGTGGATGTCCATGTAGATTTGCATGTGGATATCGTTATCTCAGCACCATTTTTTAAAAAAGATTATTATTTTCACTATTGAATTGTATTGGCAACTGATTGAAAATCAAATTGAGTGTAAATGTGAGGATTTATGTCTGGATTTTAAATTGTGTTCCATTGATCTATATATTTATCTTTATGAGTATATATTGTCTTAATTTCTGTATCTTGGTAGTAAATTTTAAAATTCAAAGTCTGATTTCTTCAACTTTTTTTTTTTTTTTTAAGATTGTTTTAGCTAGACTTGGTCCCTTGCATTACAATACAAATTTCAAGATCGGCTTGTTGACTTTGTCAAAGAAAGCAGCTGAGATTTCAACAGCGTTGATACTCTAGAAAAAATTGGAGAATACTGTGATCTTGATAATATTAAGTCTTCTAGTATATTAACATGTGATATCTTTCTGTTTACTGGGGTCTTTTTAAATCCCTTTCAAAAATGATTTGCAGTTTTTAGAGTATAAGTTTTACACTTTTTTTTTTTGTATTTCAATCCTACATCCTGCAACCTCACTAAACTCATTTTTATTAGTCTGAACATGTTTTTAGTGGATTCCTTAGAATTTTCTATAAACTAGGTCATGCCATATCCAAATAGAATTTCACTGGCTACAACATCTAGTAGATGTTGAATAGACATGACCAGAACAGACATCCTTGTCCTATTCTGAATCTTAAGAGAAAAACATCTAATATTTATATATTAGCTAAGGGTATGTATTAGCTATTTTTATTTTGTAGATTCCTTGTATTAGATTGAAGAAGATTTCTCTATTCCTGATTGGTTGAGTATATTTATCATAAAGGGATGTTGAAATCTGTCAGATACTTTTTCTGTATCTATTGAGATGATCATATACTTTTTGTCATTTATACTGATGATATGGTATACTACATTAATGTATTTCAAGATGTTAAAACTACTTAGCTTTGGGTGCAAATGAGATAAAATCTTTTACTTCATGGCATATTATCCTTTCTTACATGTTGCTAGATTCTGTTGGAAAATATTTGGTTGAATATTTTTGTGTCTATGTTTACACAAGATATTGGCCAGTTTTTTTTTTTTTTTTTCTCATGATATTTTTGTCTTGTTTCAGTACCAGGATAATATTGACCTCATAGAATGAGTTGAGAATATTCTCTCATCTCGCATTTCTTGGAAGAGTTTGTTTGTGAAGAATTGATATACTGTGTAAATGTTTATTAGAATTCAATAAGTGAAGCTTTCTGAACCTGTTTTGTTTTTTTTTATTTGTTACAGATTTCTTACTGTATAGTCTCTTGTTACAGTTTTGTTCAGATATTTTATTACCTTCAATGTTGTTTTGGTAGTCTATGTCTTTTGAGAATTTTTTCTGCTTCATCTATATTATCTAAATTTTGGCCTAGAGTTATTTGTAGCATTCTCTTACAATCCCCTTTTTTAATGATTCTAAGGTCAGTAATAATGTTTCTTGATTTTAGTATTTGATTCTTTTCTCCTTTTAACTGAGCATTCTAACCAAAGAGTCGCCAAATTTGTTATCTTTTCAGTGAACCAACTTTTCATTCTGTTGATATTCTCTATTGTTTAACTATCTGTATCTTTAAATTTTCCACTCTTATTTTTATCATTTCTTTCTTTTGTTTGTTTTAGGTTTAGTTTGATATTCTTTTTTTCAGTTTTTAAGGTAGAAATTTATTACTTTAAGATATTTATTTTTTAATATATGCACATACAGCTATAAATTTTCCTCTAAAAATTGCTTAAGTTGTATACCTTAAGTGTTGGTATGTTGCATCTTAATTTCAAATCCTGGATTTTCTAATTTCCCTTGTGATTTTTTTCTAACTTATTATTTAGGAGGATGATTTATTATTTTCTTATATTTGTGACTTTTCTGAATTTCTTTTTGTTATTGATTTGTAATTCTACTGCCTTGTAGTCAGAGAACAAAAATTTATATGATTCGAATTCGTATTTTGTTTGATTTTCTCATTTGCTATCAAACCCACCTTTAAAGTTTGGTAAATGCTGGCTGATAGCTCTAATGTTTTCACAGTACCTTCTATTATAAATAGTTCCTCTCTATTACAATTAAATTCTGGCAGGTATAGTCAGTGATACCAGTCTTTTGAGGTTTCTTCTGATTCTGGGAGGGCTCTTCTTTAATGTGCATTTTCATGTTTTTGTCTTCTTAGCTAAGTTGGCCTACAGTTTAGCTTGTTACTCTTATAAGTTAAAGCCTCCTTTTAATTGCTTTTCATCAAAATCTACATTGTTTTAGCTAGCATGCTTAGACTTGAACTACTCCACACTCTGTTTCAAATAAAGTCAGTTCCTTTGGGGATAATCTATTCTTATAGACTATTTCTTCCCCCTTGATAAAATCTCTAAGTTGCTGATCCTGGCATTAGGCAGAATGCAGCTTTTTGCTTTCCTTTCTTGACAGAATGTCTGCTCTGTCAGAAGATGAGGCAAGGGAAATCAAGGCCTAGTGTTCATAGCCTTCCTCTCATGAGGCAGAACCTTCTATGAATTGAATTAAGTAGGTACCACCCGAGCTAACCAGGAGTTTATCCCTTGCAACTTGAATTAGGAGGGTATAAGAAATGCTGGTGACCTGCCTTTCCTTCTGAGACTCTTTGTTGTAAGCTAAGGAGGAAGGGCACCCTATCTTATCCATTCCTGCTCATGTTAGAACTTCCATCAAGTTGAATTAAGAAGATGAAGGTAGGAACTATTTTTACCAAGATTTGGTAGATCTTCTTGAATTTTTTTCTTTACTTACTACATACCCTTAGGTCAATTTTGAGATAATTTGAACTTAACAAATTAATTTTTACCAGTTCTGCTTGTTTCACTGGGGATTAGGTCTACTAGTTTCCTCTTGTTGGCATTCTGGAAGTAGATTTTTTACTATTTACTATTTGGGTATGTATGAATCAGTGACATTGTCTGAATGCTGCCTGAAAAAAAAATTTACATGTAATCTGTGCAAAAAATATGAGAACAAATAACTAAATCTTAATTTAAATAGTTTTTTTTTTTTTTTAGAGAGATGACTGATATTGCCTTCACTGAAGAAGAAAAGGGTTTTGAAGTAGAATTTACTACAGACAGTAAATAAGTGTACAAACACCAGATAATTGGTCATTATAGCTAAATATTATAATAGACTTAACTGAAAATTATAAATATTTGGTTACATTTTAAAATTTTATCTAAAATTGAAAAAAAATGTTTCTAGGACTACACTATTCCTAAATCACAGTGAAAAAAAGTACACGAATAACACTCTAAAAAATGCAAAACAATGAAGAAGGTAATATCGCTGGTTGCCAGGGGTGAGTGAGGAGGCAGGAATGAATAGGTGGAGCATAGAAGATTTTCAGGGTAATGAAATGCTTTGCATGACACATAATGGTAGATATATGCCATTATTCATTTGTCAAACCCATGGAATATACAACACTAAGAGTGAAGCCTAATGCAAACTGTGGGCTTCAGGTTATAAATATGTGTCAATGTAGATTCCTTGCTTCTAACAAATGTCCCGCTATGGAGTGGGATTTTGATAGTGGGAAGGCTGTGTGTATGTGGAAGCTGGTGATATATGGGAAATCGCTGTTATCGTCAATTTAATTTCACTGTAAACCTAAGACTGTCCTAAAAAAAAAAGTCTAATAAAAATAAATATTTGATATACTCTCATACAGTTATTCTGGAACAAATACTTAACATATATACAAAGGAACATTACCTTTTATGGAATAAATATGAAAATATGGCATTTTAATTTATCATTTCCTACAATTAGATTTAGTACAGTTCTGTCCATTCAGTGGCTCTTTAGTGTTCTTACCTAAGAGAATGCTTTTCTACTTATATTAATAGATGCTATCTATAACAAAGCACTCCTACTACTATTGTTGCTATATATATTTCTTTTATGACCATCGGTTTATTCTGTTGTGATTAGTAATGGTTTTCCTGAGACCCCAATGGTGGCAACAGCTTTAATCATAGAAATATTCCAGAAAGGGAGATGAATCTCAGGGACAAGAGGAAAGGTGGCATGGTTTAAACATCTTTCTCCTGGTAGAGAACCTCTTTTTATTGACAAACATGGAAAATCAAAGTTTGATTTTATTAAGAGAAATGCTATCTCCTCAAAATGGGATTTAAATATCTCTCAGGGCTATGTGGTAATATTTCAAAGGAAATTTGAAACCATGGGATTATGGCTCAGTTACTTCACATCAGTTGTACTTGATATTTTTCTGGGGTAAAAAGTTCTTAAAATATTAATTTTATGCTTACATCAACTGAGGCATCAAGAAATAGAATGCAAATTTTATATGAAATTTAAAGATAAAATTCTACTTCAAAATGAAAATTTGAGAATAACTATGTGCTATCATGGCCATTATCAAAATAATTTTTGAACAGGAATTTTTTCAACTTTGAGAACCAAGTTTTATGTTTTATTCATGTTGCTGGCCCACTTCCATTTCCAGATATTGTATGGAGATTCTAATTGCATATATGCATGCCTGAAAATTTATAACTGTGTGGACAAATATAAGTTTTGTTTGTTTGTTTGTTTTTTAATATTTAGGTCATACATGAGTGTCTGGAATGGTTCTAGTTTACTGGGACAATATGCCCCATTCAAAAGAGACATTTTAAGACACCCAAGAACTGCTTATTTAAGGTCTCTTAGATATTAAAGGGTTTTTGTGTATTTACAGTCACACTTTAGGGAGACTAAGGAATTCAGTCTGGACATTCCTCTTATGTTTGTGTCATTTTCCTTTTGTGTGAAATAATAGAAGCACATAAAGTGCAGAATCTATAGGCATGTACACATCACAGTACCAATAAATTACAAGGTTAAGATTGATAAATGATATGACCTTTCAAGCTTTAGCCTTTCAGGTTTAAGTTTTTGACTGATATAATGCAGATAACTTAGAAGAATTAGGAAGCTGCTGCTGTCCATGCTTTGTTTAATAAACTTCTCTATACTGGAAAGCCATCCGTTTATTGAAAGCTGTCATAAAACATTTCACATATATAAACGTGTTTTGTGAATATATAATAATAGCATCAGGATAACTCATTATGCGTTAAATCAAATATAAAATTTGAAGTCAGAATGGGCTAGTTGACTTTTTATATATCTGTTCATAGTTGAATTCCTTTCATTTGGCCTGAAGGGATTCCTCATGCTTTGTTTCACTGTACTCACCACAGCTGATATAGGTAGTCTACTAGATTTCAAGGCAGGTTAATTTTTATTACTAAAGACAATTTGCCTAAGGTAACATGGATTCTGATACTTTATTTGGTTTCCATCAGATGGGTCATCAGGACCAGGGTTTGACATGTAAAACACTAATATGTTATTATGATTCAAATTTTTATATGTACTAAATGTATATATATATAGCATATATAACATTTATTATCTATACAATACATATATATAATATGCATAAATAAATACTGGGGACTTATTTTTAAATCCTAGAAATAGTAATGTGTTGACAGCTCTTGATATCATATCTGATGTTCAAAATGTAAACAAACCATGATAATAATTATGTTGTTAAACAGAAAGACTAGATGACAGAGAACAATCAACCGGCTATGTGTCCTGGAAATCACATCCTTTGAAAATAGTTTTGCATTTGAAATCACATATAATCCTTAATACTAAAAAATATGGTCATTTGCTGATTTAGATGCTTTATACACTTCAAGAATTACTTATTCACTGAAGTTCTCCATCTTAAAATGTCGACGTTATGCTAGCTGCCACAGATCACTTTCAAGCCATTCCTTTTTCCATTTAATCAGAGACTTACAAGACTTTCTAAAATGAAAGAGATTTTAGAGATTATCTAATCCAAACTGACTGTTTTTTATGTAAAATGAATGAGGTTGTTCCAGAAAAGCTGAATTCAGACAGACTTCACAGAAACAAAGAAGTACCCAGGAACTCTGTATCGGCTCTAGCTGTATGAGTTTTCCCAGATCGGTGAGTGAGTGAACTTTTATGTGAATACTTTTTCTAGCATTCTGCCCACCAAGCTATTGTCAAGCAGAGCAGAGACATCCTAGCAGAAATCACTACCCCTGTTGAGCACTTCTTGTTCATAGACAATATTGTTTCCGGCCTCTAAGTTTTGCTATCGTTTGTTACGCAGCCTTAAAAACTGGCACAAAAGCCCAAATTGTTGAAGCGACTTGTCCAGAGATACACAGCTGTAACAGACTTGGTGACAGATAATTGTAGTGTTTGATTCTGAGTTTAGTGACTTTTCTAATCCAGTATGTTTCCTTTTTTTTTTTTTTTTTTAATACATGAGGATGTATCGTCAGATTTTGTTTAATTTTTTATAAGGCGATTTGAAAGTAAAAACCAGTATTTTGATTTTCTTTTCTTCTCACTACTGTGAATTCTCTTTGTTGTTAATGAACATAACTTTACCTTGAAAGTATTGGCCAAAACACCTCCCTTTAATTCTATTGTATAAAACGACTTTGTTTTGCCTGCTACTGGCAAAAATCTGACTGAAAGCCTCTAACAAATAATCAGAAATGCACACACTGTTCTCATATGCATCTGGTGAGAAATTAGGTGCTCAAATTCAGAAAATAACATGGCTCTCCTGTGTGTATTTGTGAATTCAGAATAATCACAATAAAATACAGAATTAATCACAAGTTAACCTTCTGAAGCATAACTTACATTATTTCCAGGTTATTATCAGTTCTTCAAGCACTGAAATTTTCACCTATGATTCAAGCTAAATTGGTTTTAATAATTTCAGTCTAGGTGACTAACAAAATAAAATAATTAAGAAAAAAGCGTACTTATTCACCTGTTTAGTGAACCTACAATTTGATTTAATATTAGATAAAACAAGTTATTCATTTATGAGATAAATAAGTTTTCTTTTTTTTTTTACTAAATTTTTTATTTAGAAAGTTTTTCTTTTAATTCTCATTTTAGCTTTCTTATTTCTTTTAGAAAAGGAAATCATCTTAATTTGTTACTATTTTTGTGAACTATAAATAGAAAGAAAACATGAAGCTTACACGTGGGGCAATTGGAGACGTGCTAAAGTGTCTCTCCTACTCCCAATATTCTTTCATCATTAAACCAGAAAAACACCATTATCTCCAGAAGGCCCCTTCAAGTGTTTATTTTTCAACTGTATCATGAATCATGTATTAACCCAACGCTGAACCACTTTCCATGGGTATCATGTAACCTCACAACAATCTTATGAGATGGCCTTAGTCTTATTTTAAGGATTTGCAACCCAGGCTCAGAGAGGTTAAATAACTTCTTCAAAGTCACATATCTGATACACTGTAGAGCCAGAATTCATACCCAGTTCTCTTTTGCTTCTTAAATTCAATTCTCTTTCCACTTTACCATATTTTCTCTGCTTAACAATGTAGTTTATTTAATCACTTCATTCTTTATGGCAGATGAGACTAGTTATAAGTTAAATACATAGTCATTGTGAAGAAATGAGACACAGATTTTTCATACTAAGTGTAGAAAAATAAATCTCTTGTGTAGGAAAATAGGGGGATGTAGGGCAGTGAAACATCTGTATTCAGAAAGAAAATATTTTATAAAATGGAGCAAATCTGATAAAGGGTGAAAAATTGAGAGACAAAGAAAAAGGAGAGTAAACTTTTAAAGTGGAATGTATTAAAAAATCCCAATAGAACAACTTCCCCCAACTTCGCAAATTGTTCTAATGATAGTCATAATTTGAAGAACGTAAATGAGAGCTCACTATTAATTTGAAGAAGAAAGCCATTTTATGCTGATTTTTAAATCAGTTAATAAGCTGCCTGTTCAAATTGGATTATTTTCCTTTTGTAAAATAGAACAAAAAATTGCCTTTATTTAATGTATTTAAGTAATAGAAATTGACAAGTTAGACTTAGATATTGCCTTTAAATTTAGTAGAGTTGATTACTTTCAAATAGCTGACTTCCAATTCATTAAAATAATATCACGTATTCTTCTCATATTTCATCTATCTTTTAATATAATGCTTTAGAAAGAATACCATGGCATAAACATAAAATTTCTTTGGGCTACAAAACATTATATGAATCTTAGCTTCTAAGAATTTTTCTTAGTCTGTGAACTGCTCTGTTACTTTTTTCTACTACTGTGATAATGTTCTTTTTAGTTTTTAAAATTATAATATATTTGACTTAATTATTTTTAAGCAATAAACAGTCATGTACCAATGATGGACCACATATGCAATAGTGGTCCCATAAAGTTATAATGGAGGTGAACATTCCTATTCCCTAGTGACATCATAGGTGTCATAAGGTTGTAGCACAGTGCATTACTCACACGTTTGTAGTGATGCTGATATAATAAACAAACCTACTGTGCAGCCAGTCATATAAGATATATCATATACAATTATGTAAGGTAATACTTAATAGTGATAATAAACAACTATATTATTGGTTTATGCATTTAATATTCTATATTTTATGTGATTTTAGAGTACAGTCTTTCTCATAAAAATACTGTCAAACAATATACTATTACACTGGCAGCAACCTCATACCTCTTGTTTTTATTGTCTCTTGATTGCATCATTTTCTCTTGTGCTTGATTGAATTTCATGTTGTTTTGCACAGTAACATGCTATACAGGCTGTAGCTTAAGAGCAATAGGCTCATACCATATACCCTAGGTATGTAGCAGGCTATAACATTCAGGTGTGTTTAAGTGCACCACATGATGTTTGCACAGTGACAAATCGCCTAACGATGCATTTCTCAGAACTTAAGTGACTATAGTTAGAAATATAATTTTATTACTGCGCCATGTTCTTATCCACTAGCCAATTCCATTGCCTTAACAATCTTGAGCACCTGCTTTGTGCCACTGTATTACATACTAAAGTTGCAACAGGAACAATACTGACATCTCTGTTCTTACAAAGTTTACATCCTCTTTGGAAAACTAGATAACAAACACTCCCCAAACCACCAATATAATTTGATGTTATATAGTAACAAGAAGGAAAAATAATTTAAAGAGTAAAAAATTCAAAGTCACTGCTATTTTAGACGTGTGGTCAGAGAAAATTACTGTGAGAAGTGAATTTTAGCAATGCCTAAATGAAGGAAAAGCTAATTCCTCACAGATTCATTGGAAGACAGAGACATAGTAAGCCCAAAGATGAAAGCGTGTTGGTGTGTTCAATTAGTGAAGACATCAGCGAGGCTGCAGCCCTGTGAGCCATGATGACTGAGAGGTAAATTGATGTTTAAGCATAACTTGATGTCTTATCTTCTACTATTTGGGCCATATTAGTGATATGGCAGCAAAAATCCAGTCTTTGATTCTCTCTGTTCTTCAGATAATGTTGGAGGTAGTGGGGCTTTCACTTCTATGGCCTTTAACTTTGACCATCAGACCGCAATGGGAATGTCCCATTACATTATATATGCCTCTGTTTATATTGTGCCATTATTTTGCCCAAGTTTTGAATAGAATAATAACAGAAAATACTTAATGCATGCATAGTACATGCCAGAGACTTTTAAATTCTTTAAGTATATTAATTCATTTAATTCTCATAAACACTTTATGAAGAGATGCTTTTATTTTCCCTATTTTGCAGATGGAAAAACTGAGGCACATGAGAACTTAAGCAATTTGCTTGAAGGAATGTTTCTGTTAATGGGTGGATTTGAATGTGATTGGGATTTTGAATGCATGCAGTCTGGGTCCAAAATATCTCCTTTCCATCCTTGCACTTTCTTCTCTTACACTTAGCACAAAACATGTAAACTATGGAGATACAGTCGATAATTTAATAATAGTTCACATACCGTAATGTGTTCAACAGTTAGAAAACATTACTTTTCCTTTAGTTATTGAAAATTGCTCGCCTCCATTTACATTGTAAAAGTGGTTGGTATCTCAAAAGGAAAATGGCCAGTGGACTTTAAAAACTAGAATGAAATCTCTTTTGTTTGTTTGTTTACTTTAGTGTAATGAATGAACCAGAAAGTTTATAGTTTCTTATTTTGTAAGAGCAGCGAAGCAATCTGCAACATAGGAGACCAAGAAACAATTTCTCAGTGTCATTTTTCTTTCTGAAAGAAAAATCTGGAGACTCATCTAGCTATTCTGAAAATTAAGTAACCCATTAGCATTTGGGAAGTAAAGCAAGGTTCATTTAGTTCAGAGCACTGTTTCTCAAAGTAGACATGAGGACTACCTGAATCAAAATCATCACGAGTGCTTGTTAAGAATGCAGTTTCTGGCTTTTGACTTACAACATAGAAATATTTGAATGGTGAAATATATGAATCTGCACTTTTACTCCAAGTACTCTTGTGTTGTTCCCTTAAGAACCACAGTCAAAGATGAGCCATCTATTTTGGTAGGCTTTGGTCCCTCTGAGAGTAGTTTAGGATATACAAATTTCATTTAGTATAATGACACATTTTATTATTCATGAAATTCCAGTTCACTCCAAAGTCAATATTAGGAATTTGTTCATTAGTTTAAAAGTGTCCAATGAATGTGCAAACATAATTAGGCAAACCCTGCTCATAGTTTAGTATTTATTTCATCTAATTTAAATTAGTAATAGGAATGTTCACTACTAAAAATAGAAAAGTGATATTTGTCTCATTCTAAATTAGCTTATTTGTATTCTATTACTCAGATCCCCCTAGTCAATGATCTTGGTAATGCTGAAAACATCTCTGTTGCCTTTAAAATAGAATCAAGAGTCGTAGTATAAATTTTCTTCCTGTTGGTTTTCCAACCATGTTACATTACTAGTAGATAACTAGGGCTGGATATTTTACTATATAATTGCAAAATTTTGTGTGAAATTATGGTATAAAATAAAGTACTTATTTATTTAATACTATAATTTTTTTAAAAAATGTTATAACATCACTTTTAATATATTAGTAACATAATTGTTCCTTTTCCATTATCTATTTTATTGAATGACAAGATTCAAGACATGTCCTAACATATATTCAGTTATACCTAACTATTATTTATTAAATAATGATTTTTAAAGAAATGCAATCCTTGAACATTTGGAATACTATTAGTAATAGACTTTTAACATTAGAAAATTCTTAATAATAAACTAGAATGAGAGAAGTGCATGAAGCGCTTGATCAAACTTGTTATCCTTGGGGTGGGGGAGGCTGTAGTTTGCCAAATGAATCTTAAAATGTGCACATCCTGGAAGTGTGAAGCAGACATTGTATTTCTTTTAGTAGTGTGTGTGCATGTACACTAGTCATTCTTACATCTTGAAGAATGGTGATCATTGAATGTGATGTCAATTGTTAATACATATATAATTCCTTGCCGCTGCTTAGAAATCTTTTGTAATTCAAAGTTATCTTTAGCATAATTCATTTCATATGAATTGAGAAAAAAATCTCTGAATCATGTTGCCCTCCAAAATTATATTTTGAAGTTCTAACGCTGAGTATCTCAGATTGCGACTGTATTTGGACATAGGGCCTTTAAAGAGGTAATTAAGATAAAATGAGGCCATATGGGTAAGCCTTAATTCAATATAATTAATATACTTATAAAGAGGAAATTAGGACACAGACGACATGCACAGAAGAAAGAACATGTGAAGACAAAGAGAGAAGAGAGGACAGCCAGCTACAAGCCAAAGAGAGAGGCATCAGAATTAGATCAATCCTACTGATATCTCAGTCTTAATACTTCTAACCTCCAGATCTGTGAGAAAATAAATTCCTGTTGCTTAAGCCATTCAATCTGTGGCACTTGTTATGAGCCCTAGAAAACTAATATAATACTCAAATATGTTATACAACAAATGGTCTCTAGAACTATTTAAAATCTCTATTTTGTGGTATAGTAGGATGAGGGCGGAGTGGGGTGGGAAAGGGTGTGGTACAGCAACCAGATACTGGACTTCCTGTAGCATTTATCAAGTCTGCAAAAATGTTATAGGAAATTCAGTATCTGGAATTAATTATTTGTTTGAGCTAAAATGTATAAACTTAATCCCATCTCCTGTTCCGCAGGGAGGTAGATTGAAATGAAAATTCCCTTTTCTACACACAGCTTCTGAATTTTTCACCCCACACAGAACCAACCTTTTATTCTCATTTCAGGTTTTGGTTATCTGATTTCATCTACTTATGTTTCATTGGAGCTATTCTGGCAATTTTTTTACTTCTTTTCAAAGCCCATGTACCTCAGCCAGTTATCTCAATAGTAAACTGTAAATCTGTGTACTCCTTTCTCTTCTTATATTCCTGCTTTGCACATCCCCAAATTCTTGGAAAGCCTGCAATCTTCTTTCTCCATCCCCACTCTTGTGGTATCTATACCTTATATGTCATTTTAAATCTTTAACTCATCCTGCAGTCTCTCAGAAGACAACTTTGGACCTGAGTTTATTGAGATTACTAGGTCACTGTTACAAACTCCAAAGACTACAAGGGGTGAAGAAGTTTCATATGTAAACTAAGTTGTTAGGAAGAGAGAGGGGCCTTTAGGGATTCACTGAAGCATGCTGCAGTAACCTAGAAGGACAGATGCTACTTACCTACACATCATTTCTGTGATGCAATGTCTGTAGCCCTGAGTTGCTAGTTCTATTTCCCTCCCTCCCTCTCCACTCCAGTAACAAGTAACAGTGTAGAAGATAAATAAAGCCAAATAAAACACATTTATTTTGTGACCAGTCTGAACTCTGATGTAGGCTAATAGGCATGAGCTTTTATACTTTTTCTCATTTGTATTTTAAAGTATGCATATTTTAGGCTTTCATGAGGTTGATTGGGGAAAGTGTCTGTGAGTAAAGGGGATTAAGACAGATGAGATTAGATATTGGAATGCAATCTAGGGCTGACCCTGGGGAGGAGAAAGGAAAGAAAGATTAGATAGGAAAAGTCTTAGACTAGGTGCAATTCTAAGAGATTTTTAGATAGGCTAATAGGGAGTTCTTGAGCCAAAGGTGCCATTCAAAGAAGTTGTGCATTCCCAGAAACGGGTCTCCCTCAGCGTGTGTTAAACATTTGGTAATTGTCTAAGAACAGTCTCTGAAGCAGGGACTTGATGCGAACGATAGATTTGGTTCATTAAGCTCTCCATAGGCAGAGACTTAAAAAGCTCATGTTCATGATTGTCAACGACCACCCCTTGTGCCATACATATCTGTCTCTACACAGGTTTGGGAAACAGCTCCTCCATACTTTCTGTAGACCTCTCTTTCTTGTGGAGAAATTCTGAAGAAGGAGGTTAGTAAGACTAACAGACCTTATAGCTGTAGATTATCTCAGGCCACAGTTGTTATTCATCTTCTGTCTCTTCTGCTATCCATTCTAATTGCTCTTCATTGTCAGCTATCAGGTTGGCAGGTCTAGGTGGTTTATCTGATGATATAACCGAAATCTTAATTTCTCAAGGGTCTGAATCCTTGGTAATCCTTCTCAGACTGGGGTTGCTGCATGTGTCAATTATCCACTCTAAAATCAGAGATCTGAAAGAATCATTCAGTGCTGAGAGATTTCCTGGGACATTGGACTGTTATTCTAAGATAAGAAGAGTTCTAGGAAAGCCGGGATGGTTGGTCATCCTAGCTGAGACAGTACTGTCACCACCACCACTATTACTATCATCATCAGATAAAATCTTAAACTCTTAGCAATACAAGCTATGTTTTCATAACAACAGATAAACTGGGTGTATTACAGAAATAAACTCATCTTTCAAACCTGATTTCTGACTCTTCTCTATTATTCCCTATTTTCCAATGGATCATGTGTTCCCTTGTGCCACATTCTCAGAGCTTCTTCCTAGTTTCCCAATGGATACAATCTTTTTCTTTTCTGGGTTTTCACTATAATTTCTGCATATTTCATTTAGTTTACTTTCTAATTGATAGTTGTTTATGTATATTTCTTTATTACCTTTCTGAATTTAATTTCCCTAGAAATCAAAATTTAAATATAATTTATATTTATATCTCCACTATAAAAAGTTCCCTTCAAAGTAACATGTCCTCAGTTAGAGACAGTTTTCAATTTGTATGCCCCATCGAATTAGCACTAAACAGTTTCACCATGTATTATTGTTTACTGTCCTACAAGCTTTCTTCTATATTGTAATTTCTTACAGCTAGGCAAATGTATTTCTAGGGTCCTACATATATAAGGCATATCTGAATCCAGATTACTTAAAAATGATCATAGAGTGTATTTTAAGCAAATATTTCTATATTTTAATTTTTGTATCAAAATGCTCAGGTTTTAACTATACTTTTTATTCACTTTTAATGAATAAATAATAAGACATGAAATATTTCTATCGGTTTAGCAAGTTATCTTTCATTCTTTCCCAGGTAATGCCTACTACCCTAAGAAGCAATCACTGACTTAATTTTTATCACCATAGGTTAGTTTTGCCTATTCTAGAATATTATTTAAATGGAATTATACAATATGTGTTCTTTTGTGTCTGATTTTCTTCACTTCGCACAATATTTTTAAGATCCTTTATATTGTGCATGTGTTAATAGTGTGCTCCTTTGTAAATAATGTCTAATTATGTGACTATACCATAGCATGTTTATCCATTCTTTTATTGATGAATGTCTATGTATATTTCTAGTTTGTGTCTCTTATATAAATAAAGCTTCGGACTTTCTTGTACATAGATTTTGGAGACATAGTTTTCATTATTTAGCTTTATGATCCAACCATAAAATTTCATACATTAAGGTAAAACAAAAGCAATAAAATAAGACGTATGTCGTAGGATTTATAGGATAATATTTTCCTTCATATGTATCTTTAATAAAATCTTTTTCATGGCATGTATTTGTTCATTCAATTTGAAGTCCAAAGGATGAGAGACCAGGTCCACTCAGTCACTTAATAGATTTTCTGAAACTCTAGAGTTTCCTTTTGTAGACTCCTATTCAATTATCTACTAGTCTGTCACTGGTTTTCTTTTAAGATCTAAAAAGCTTGGAGCTTAAGATAATATAGCAGGAGGAAAGGATACACACACACAAACACACACATGTTCAAACACACATATATAATGTTCATACATAGAAAGAACTGTTATATCTCTACTTTGATAATTGAAAATACTTTAAGTTCGCTACATCAGAACATGTCTGTCCTTGATCTACCCTGCTTAAGATGTTCTATCACGAACTTTCTAAAACTATTTCATTTGTATTCTCACTGACTCAAAATTTCTTAAGTCTTTTTTATTTTTTTAATCTCTCTGGGGTGTATTACATTTTTTAAAAAAACTGAGCTTACCCTATTATTTTTTTAATAAAATTATATCTCTCTTCATTTACCTAATAATGCAAGCTGATAAGGGGATCTTACTAATTTTTCCACTTAATCCTAGTTTTCTGATATAATCTTTAACTTGTCATCAGCATGCACATGGTCTAATTGAGGTGAAAAATCACCCCTTGCCTGTGAGCTCTTTTAAGATTCTATATTTTAAGAAACCTGTTCCTGATTCTGCTGAGGCAAAGAATATAATGATTTCTAATATGTACTCTCCAAAGTCTAGTTCACATGAATTACTTCTTTTGTTTCCAGGGTTTTTTTTTGTTTGTTTATTTTATACAATTTCTCAACTGCCCAAATTGAAAATTTGTGGTTAATGTAGTACTATTCAGGTAAATGCAGAAATTGTCTAAGTTATTTAGTTTTCTGCATGATTAGGAGGCTGATAGTGTCATTTAAATAAGTTATTCTAAACATAGAGCTTTTTGATATACTTTATTGTTATAAAAGTTTCTAAATGTGATTAGGAATGATAATTAAGATAAGGAATTCTTTTGAATCTTGTGGAATACTTTTTAAACTTTTACAATGAAACTTTCAAACATAGATAGATAAATGATAGATGATAGATGATAGACGATAGATAGATAGATAGATAGATAGATAGATAGATAGATAGATAGATAATAGATAGATAATAGAAAAGTATAATGAACCCTATGTCCCTCATCTATTTCATTTAATGACCAATTCTTTCAACAAATTCAAGCAAACCCAAAACATTATATAATATCATTATTGGATTGTACTTAACAAGATGACACAAATATTTTATCTTTTTTTGTGTATGGTTTGTCAAACATTGTTATAATTTTAAAGATTCAGAATTTTAAAAATGCTTTCTTGACACATAAACTTAAAATTTATGAATGCACATTTATGGAATATTTAACTTTAGTTGATATATAATAAAATTTATTATAAAATTATATTTACTATAATTATATTCTACCACTTGATTTTAATATTTTGCCATAGGTGGAAATATATAGTTTTATAAATGGGATGCTCAATGTATATCTGTTCTTTAACCGATTCAATAATCAGCTAAAATACTGCTGTGTTATGAAATTATCTTTTATTTTCTCAGCAAGTTATTTTTTTTACCTTACCTTTCTTTGCTCTAAATAATACCTCTTAATTTTTTTTACCATTTACTTGATTTTATTTGCATTATTTATTGAATATTAGCATTTTTTCAAGTATCATGCTTCAAAAGCTGGAGGTAGACATTATGAATCTAAGATGAATGAAAATCAGTTTTAAGCTACTAGTTTAAAATATGATCTGTGTGATACTCTGCATTAAATATTCCTATAGAGATAAGCACAAGTTATAATGTGAGCAACAAGAAAGATAATGACCTATACTTGGATAGTCAAGATGCTTCCTAGAGGAGGAATGCATGAATATTAATGTCTGAATAATAATTTCTCAGGTAAAGTGGTACAGAAGAAATTACATTAGAAAAGATATAGAGATAACGGATGTATGTACAGGATGTATGATGGATGGATGTACAGGGAGTGAGGATGACTACAAACAGGGTGGTACTGCTAGAGTTATACCTGATTCAGAAAGGTTTGCTATATATAAATACACACACACACACTTATACACACACATATATATTTATTTAGGGCAAATACTCAAATTACGTTATTCATATATATATGTGTGTGTGTGTGTATATATATATTTACCCTAAAATAAGTACACACACACACACACACACACACACACACACACACACACATATATATTTAGGGTAAATATTCAGATTATTTTATTTATCAAAGAAGTTTGGAAGCTACTGTTCTCAATCATAGGTGGCCTTGTATGGCTTCTTAGGAATCTGAACTTCATGCTAGGGTCACAAGAAATCAAGGAACATGAACGATTGTAAGCAAGAAGATCTGATTTGCATTTTAGCTGTTACTTTAATACTGGCGAGAATGGGTTTCAGAGAATAAAATTATGAAAAGGAGACCATTCAGAAAGTGTTGCAGTCATTCAGAAGAGAAATGGTAAGGACTGGAATGAAAGTGTTATATGCATATTAAAAAAAAGGCAAAATTAAAAATTGCAGGATTTAGTAATTGATTGGATTAATAGAAAGGTAAACAGATGCAGAAGGAATCACGGGTAACTATTAGGTTTTTAGTTTGGGTAATAAAAAATATGTTCCTCCTATCAGTTGAGAGAGACCACAAGCAAACAAACAGATTTAGGGGAGCTTTGAAGAATTTCTCTTCTGACATGTTGAATTTTATTTTATTTTTTTAAAATCTAATGTGGTAATCATCATCTTGTTCTCTGCATTATGGGTCTGTTTCTGTTTTGTTTTGTTTTTAGATTTCACATATAAGTGAAATCATACAGTATCTGTCTTTTTCTGTCTTACTTTACTTTTATTTGACTTACTTTAATTAACATAATTCCTTCTGGGTCCATTCATGTTGTTGAAAGTGGAAAAATTTTATTCTTTTTTATGTACATACATATATGCACATACATGTGTGTATATGTTTGTGTATGTGTTTATAGGGATGCATATCTTTTTAAATTACTGGGTTTTTTTCTCCTACAGATTAATACCCAGAAGTGGAACTGCTGGGTCATATGGTCTATTTTTAATTGTTTTGAGGACTGCACCTATTTACAATCTAACCAACAGTATATGAGAGTTCCTTTCCTTTAAATCTTTGCTAGCACTTGTTATTTGTTGATTTTTTGATAATAGTCATCCTAACTGTTGTGAGATAATGTCTTATTGTGGTTTTGTTTTGCATTTCCCTGATGATTGGTGATGTTGAGCATCTTTTCAGATGTCTGTCAGCCATCTGTATGTCCTCTTTGGAGAAATATCTATTCAGGTCCTCTGAACCATTTTTTAATTAGATTGTTTATTCTCTAGCTATTAAATTTTATAACTTCCTTATATATATTAGATATTGAATCCTTACTGGATGTATTGTAGATGAATAACTTCTCCCATCAGTAGGTTGCATTTTCATTTTGTTGGTGATTTCCTTTGCTGTGCAAAAACTTTTCAGTTTGATATAGTCTCATCTATTTATTTTTTCTTTTGTTGCACTTGCCTGAGGAGACATATCCAAGAAGTCTTAATTCTAAGGCCTACGTCAAAGAGTTACTGCCTATGTTTTTTTCTAGAAGTTTCAGGTCTTATATTTAAGACTTTAACCCACTTTGAGTTAATTTTTGTATATGATATAAAACGTGGTCCAATTACATTTTTTTAAAAATATTTACCTGTCCAATTTTCCAAACAACTCTTTTTAAAGAGACTGTTTTTACCTTATTGTATATCCTTGTCTCCTTTGTTGTAGATTAGTTGAGCATATAAGTGAGAATTTATCTCTGGGCTCTTTATTCTACTACATTGATCTACATATTTTTTTTTTTTATTATTGTCCCAATAGAATATTTTTTTGATTATGTAGCTTTACAGTATAGGTTGAAATTGGGGAGCATGATAACTCCCACTTCATTCTTTTTCAAGGTTCCCTGGGCTATTTACAGTCTTACGTGTTTCCATATAAATTTTAGAATAAGTCGCTCTAGTTCTGAGAAGAATGCCATTAGTATTTCAATAGGGATTGCATTGAATTTGTATATTGCTTTAAGTAGTTAGGACATTTTAACAATTTTAATCCTTCTAATCCATTAGCATGACATATTTTTCCATTTATTTGTATTCTCTTCAGTGTCTTCATTGTTTTCAGAGTATTGGTCTTTCATCTTTTGTGTTAAATTCATTATTAGGTATTTAATGCTTTTTGTTACAACAGTAAATGTGATTTTCTTAATTTACCCTTATAATCATCATTGGTGTACAGAAAACAACAGATTTCTGTGTATTTATTTTGTTTCCTGCAAATTTACTACATTCATTTATTAATTGTAGTAGTTTTTTAGGGGAGTCCGGGCTTTTCTAAATATAGTATGATCTCATACGCAAATAGTGTGTCACTTTCTTTCTGATGACTTCTTTTTTCTTTTTCTTCTCTGATTGCTGTGGCTAGGACTCTTGATATTGTTTTGAATAGAAATGGTGATAGTAGACTTTTTTTTTTTTTTGTACCTGATATTAGAGGAAAGGCTTCTAGCTTTGTATCATTGAACATATATTAGCTGTGGATCTGACATAGTGGCCTTTGTTATATTAAGGTATGATCCTTCTATACCAACCTTGCTGAGAGTTTTTAATCCTAGAAGAGTGCTACATTTTGTCAAATCTTTTTTTCTGCATCTATTGAGATAATCATATAATTTGTACTCTTCATTTTGTTAATGCGATGTATCACATTGATTTATGAATGTCAAACTATCCTTACGTCCTGAAATAAATCCCACTTGGTCATGGTGTATAAGCCTTTTAACATTCTGTTGAATCTAGTTTTCTACTATTTGGTTGAGAATTTTTGCATCTATATTTATCAAGAATATTAGCCTATAATTCCTTTTTTTGTAATGTCTCTGGTTTTTAACATCAGGGTAATGCTGGCTTCATAGAATGAATTTGAGAGTATTCCATACTCATTATTTTTTTTAAAAAATGGTCAGAAAAAGAGATACTAATTCTTCTATAAATATTTGGTAAAATTCACCTGTGAAGCCTTCTGGTCCTGGACTTTTATTTGTTGGAAATTTCCTCCCCACCCCCCCTCCCCTGCCCCCTGCCCTTTAGTGCTTCAGTTTTATTTCTAGTAATCAATCTGTTTAGATTTTTTACTTCTTGGTTTAGTCTTGGAAGGTTATTTGCTTCTAGAAATGTATGCATTTCTTCTACATTGTCAATTTTTTTGGTGTAAAATGTTCATTAATGATCCTTTAAATTTTTTTTTGCTATTGGTGGTAACTTTTCTTTCACTTATAATTTTGGTTTTTGTTTTTTTTAACTTTCTCTTTTTCTTCTCAATGAATTTTGCTAAATTTCAAATTTGTTTATTTTTTCAAATAACCAGTTCTTACTTTCATTGACCTTTTCTATTGTTTTTAAAATTTTTGTTTATTTCCACTCTCATCTTATTTCTTTCCTTCTGTTTACTTTAGGTTTTGTTTATTCTTCTTTTTCTAGTTTCATTAGGTTTAACGTTAAAATGTTTATTTGAAATTTTTTTTTTTAATTAGGTCTGTATTGCTATGAACTTCCTTCTTAGAACTACATTAGCTGTATCCCATAAATTTTGAAAAGTTGTGTTTTCGCTTTCAGTTGTCTTAAAGTAGGTTTGGTTTTGATTTTTTTGTTTGATTTTTTTCTTTGATCTACTGGTTGTTTAGTGGCATGTTGTTTAGTCTCTACGTTTTTTTTCTCATCTTTCCGTATTTGATTTCTAGTTCTATGTTTTTGTGATCAGAAAAGGTGCCTGATATAATTTTTCTTCTTAATTTCTTGAAGCTTGTTTTGTGGCTTAATAAGTGATCTATCCTGCAGAATGTTCCACATGCACTTGAAAAAAACTGTCTATTCAGCATTTTGAGGATGAAATGTTTTAAAATATCTGTTCAATTTATTTGATCTAATGTGACATTTAAGGCCATTATCTCCTTATTAATTTTCCCTCTGCATGAGTTATCCACTAATGTGAGTGAGGTATTAAAATACTCTGCTATTATTGTATTACTACGAATTTCTCTCCTTATGTACATTAATATTTACTTCATATGCTTAGGTGCTTCTATGGTTTGGTGTATAGATATTTGTGACATGCTGACTTTGAACTTTTTGATGGCAAACCTTCCTATAATGTACTTCCAATATAGGTCAAGAAATGCTGCGACTTACTCTAAAATGATAGGTGATATATATGACTACAAAATACTTACAAGAATGTGGGTGATTGATTATCTGGGAAGATTGAAAAAGACTTCTTTGTCATATTTGTATCCCCTATAATACATACAGCTCTCAATTAAAAAAATATGGATTTACATTGTTTTTTATTTTTATCAGAAATTTGTTCACCAAAAGAATCATTGTCCCTGTCCCCCCTGAAAGACCAAGTAGAGCACAGTTATTTACTGTTTTATTATCATGTTACCTATGATCCAATCATAGTAAAGTCAAATTAAAAAATAGTCATAAGATTTGTATCTATCTGTCACCTATGAATTAAATGATATACATAGAAATTTAAGAGACCATTGAGAACATAATTTTTATTGGTTCTTTAATAAAGTTAATAACTTTTTCTTATCCTATTTTTAAAAATTTGTCATGCTCTTAAGTATATGATAAACACTGACAATTTCAATTTCAAGTCCATTTTAGAGCAAATTTTCTGTGAAAATTTTAATATTAAATTTAATTTTTTCTTCCTGAAATGTGGGATTCTGCTATTCATGCAAACAAATGTTAACTTTTATATATGTGTGTGTGTGTGTGTGTGTGTGTGTATAATGTATGTATAACTGATGTGTTAATTTTATTTTATTATTTTTTAAATTTTGTTTTATTATTAATTTCAAGTAATGTTAACTTTTGCTATGAAGAAAATTATAGACAATGTCTTTGGAAATATATAGAAGTGTTTGATTAAGATATTTTCTATATCTTTTGTTATTCTTTTGGATGAGATTAATTAAAATTAGATTGCTTTCATTTTGCAAAGGAAATACCAAAATATTTTCTTTAGTTTTTTTTTTTTTTTCTATAGAAGCATTTTTAAACTTTGTTAATCATACTTAGAACATTAAGACTTTCCAGATTTTTTTTGGTAGCATTTGCAGAACCACTTTTGGTCACAAATACAGAGTTAGGAATATGCATCAAATTCAGAATGCATAATAATATTTATACTGAATCTTTTCCACCTAAAAACAAGGCTGGTGCTGTGATGGAGTACAGAATGAGAATCTACAAAAAATCAAAAAGAAAAGAAAAACAAAAACAAAACTGTAACATATTTCTTATTTTCCCAGAGGCTACATTTTCTTTTGCTGGAATACTTTATAAATACATATTAAAAAGTAAGGCAACAACTCCAAACAGTCCAAGCTGTTTGCTCAACTCTCTTCCCAATTACATTCACAATCCTGGCAATCAATTTCATAGTTGTACTGTTTAGTGTTTCTCTTTCTAATTAAAAAATGATCCAAAAGAATGTTTTCTGATATTCTTTTGTGTATGTGTATTCAGTGATGAATCCAAAAGAATGTTTTCTGACATTCTTTTGGTATGTGTATTCAGTGATGAATCCAACTAATACTGATTGGGTACTAAATCCTAGGATGTCCCAGTCAAGACAATGATTTGGATTTACCATAAACTCACGCATGAAATTCCCTTCCTTACAATGGTTATCACCTCTTCTCTTTCACTCTTAACTTTAAAATTAAAGAAGTGTGAGGACTACCTGGTTACTTGAAAGATGTTCACTTCGGTAAACAAAACTTTTATCAGGGACCTATATAATTCAAGTCCACATTCCATGTGTACATTTAACTCACAAAGATGTGCAAAGAAAAAGATGTTGAATTACAGTTACGTTACTCAGAGAAGGATATTATACCAACTAGTATAGGAATGACAGTCTCTTTTTTCTCCATTAATATAATTAACAGCTTAGCAGAAAGACAAGCTAACTTTAAGATTGTTCACATTTGAAAATGATTTTATACTCTCTGCTAATGATAAATAAGAAACTTCCAATAATAGACTTTTAACAGCAATCTCATCAGCAGATCTCTGAAGACAGCTCTTTTATATATATATACATATTTTTTAAAAGTTTAGAACAATGATTATGTTTGCAAATTCTGAGAAGTCCATCAACTGTCCACACTTTGAATTGAAGTCTTTATTTTTATTTTTATTTTCTTTACTCAGAGACAGTTATATACAGTGCTGTTGTGATAATGAAACAAATGTGAAATCTGCTATAAAGCTACACGATACAGAAAACTCTTGCTTCATCTTCTACCATGTATTTGTGACTCCACAGGTTGATAATACTGTTGTTATTACTTTTGTTAAGTTGGAATTATCCCATAACATCTAAGACTTCTCTTTAACTCCAGATCCTCCAGTTTTTTTTCTCACAATTCGCCATGCTCCTTTTCTTTCTTTTCCCTCTGATTTGTATGTAGCTGTCAGCTCATCATACATGGTGCTTGTTATTTCCATAAACACCTTCAACATATTGTGGATTAACGCCATGATAGCCCAATTCCAATGTTCTTTTGAAATCCTATAGAGACTGGAAAACACGATCAGAAAGATGATATTAGGGTTTTCTTCTATAGAATTCATGATGTATTTATTATTCTAATAACAGAGTACCCTTTTTGCCACCTGAAAATAAAGTCTATATACACATTTGGCAATTTGTTTAACAAAGGTTTTTGAATTTTAACAAATTGTGAAAGTTCAGTCACATCCAGTATTTCTTCCAGCTCCCCAAGCAACATGACCTCATTTTGACTTTATGTTTTAGTTCAAAATTTTATTAACCTCCATATAACTGGTTCTGTGAGTGAAGGATCTTTCTCCAGAAATTGTACTATACAATATGCCAGCTAGTCATGAAAGAGTGATAAGCTCTTGATAATGTGTAAAGGAATAAACACTTTCACTAGAAACTGTTTTTGTTCTGCCTTAAGAGGTAGAACAAAGCGATCGGTAATACTTCCTAATATTCCCAGCAGCCGTCCGGCTACACCATTGAAGTACTCTGTTTCATAAACAAACCTTAGAAAAAAATCGTGTTAATCTGCTTTTAGATGAATTCTCTAAGACAAAGAAACTTGTCATAAATTCTGTGTAAAACTTTTTAAGTCATCGTACTCCCAGGGGTCTTTGCTATAAAGTAGCTCCCAAAGCTGTAATTCAAATTTCTGATCTATGTATTAATTTGGCAATGCTAGGTTGGGATTTTTGGCTTTCCAAAAATTGTATGAAAAATGTATATATAAGCTGTAAGTATGGCCATGATGCCCTAATGGTAGGTTCAAGTTCATCTTCTTCTGGATCCGATCCATTGCTCTCACTGCCAGAGAGAGAGTTCTGAATATACTGTTAGATACCATTCTAACTACTTGAGGGTAAGTTTGCTCTGTCAAACAGCCTCTGCTTATTGTAATGTGGTCTGCCAGTTCATTAAGAGTGGAGCTCTTATATTCTTTCATTTTAAGATTGGATAGCGTGTCAGTGAAGTTGAAAATGACACAGCACTGCTGATGTTTCTTTAGGAACGATCCAGGGAGCTCTGAGGACATATGTCTTTCAGCAGTAGCAGAGGTGTTAACTTAATAGGCTCGCCTTGAGATCTAAACTGTGAGGAACCTCGCGACTTCTGTCTAGCTTTTATGGCAGACTTCCGAGAAAATCCATCTACAGAATGCACTTATGGAGGAATAGTTGGTGCTGAGGGCATAGCGATCATTACTTGGAGCTTCTGAGGAAGAATCCGGAAGACGATCTGTGGCTTTAAGGAGTGGAAGACGGTCCAGATGACCGCAGAGGGGACGGGAGGGTTGCGAGAGGGGACTTGGTGGAGCGAAGTCCCGCCCATCTCATCAAATCAGCACCAACCTCATTGCGAACTGCCGGTGGCTCCTCCCTCACATTCCCTGCAGTGACCCCTCTACTCCTTGTCCTGGACCTGGCAGTCTGTGTCGATGTCATTTTTCTCTCTAGTTTTAAATTTGAAAAGCTGGTAGCATGTCAAGCTAAAACCATGTTAAAACTTCAAAAACATATTCTGAAATATTAAATAATTTGCCCTTGTTATAGAACCATTAAATGGTAGAGCTGAGATTTTAACTCAGGAAAACCAGAGCGTAGTATCTAAGCCTCTAGTTATTATGCTACATTCTTCTCTTCATAAACTTATTAAGTAACTTATTTTCTTTTTTACCAGGGATGATGATTTTTTTTTAAAAGTTGAACATATTTGCTGAGAAAACCTCTGTTTTTAAGGTGTGTACTCCATCTTTGTCCGATCTGCTAATTTAAGACATTACATAGAAACCAAGCATTTGAGGAACAAGATTTCTGTCCTTTATTCAAAAATAAAATAGAATGGCAGTGTTTTCTGAAGCAGATTGATGGTTTCCTGAATAAATGTCTGAGTAGGTGTCCCCTGAAGATATATCTTTTCAACATGCTGTCTCAGTTTTACAACTTAGCTTTGGAAGTTCAAAACAGAATAAATTAAAACATTTTCTCCCTGGAGCCACTATCAGTCCTCTTCTAATCTGAAGAAGATGAGAGTGTGACAGCACATTTTTATTCTCGTATGCTAACTGAAAGTCAAAATTACGCATATAGGACTGTGAGAACTAACTTAATGCATATGTAAAACAGCACAGGGCAATTGCTTTGTATAGGAAAAAAAAAACAGTGAATGCTTAAGAAAATGTGAAATATTTTTTTGTTATCCTAAGAGGAAACATTTCAAAAACTGAAAACGAAATTGCTTTTATAAAAAGTATGTTTAATGCAAATTTCATTCAGGACACAAAAGCTAGATAGACATATATTTCTTATTTGATAAATCAGTAATTAAAAGAGAATGTATATCACCCAAGGTTTCATAATGTTGTACCTTAGGGGGATTAAGATATCTAAAACTTTTGAAGTCTGCAGATTGTATTTTGTTTACTCACAAGGATGGAGTTCTTAGTGATTTGTTGCTCTAAGAAAATTGTCCATTAGCATTTGTATTGATTTGCCTTTCTCAAAATGAAAGAAACAAATGTAATTCATTAGCACTTTATTATTGACTCCCTTTTAATATGGAATTTAAAATATTTGGCCTTCATTAACCTGCAAAATGTTTTTTAAAAAGCTTTAAAAGTTGGAAATGGATAAAAAAATACAATTTAATTCTTATCATACCCAGTCATCTGATGGATTCAGAACTAGCTGTCATCACAGTTTTTGCTCACCACATTTCCTGAAGTATTCTTGTTGACCCTCCCTCCTATTATGAAGATGATCATACTTATTAAACTGGTTCTTTTTCTGAACTAAGTTTCCATGAACTATATTGTGCATCTCTTAATCCAAATGCAACCCAGTCTTTTAGGACTAGCCAGAGTCAAATTTCTTCAGTGAAATCTTTCCTGATGACCTTGACTGACTTAGCTGTCTTCTTGATTTCTATAACTTTCATAGTCTGCTCCAGAGATTTTGATTGGTGTGCCATGGCACAGAGTGTGCCAAAAGTGAGACATGATTGGAAAGTAACAGCTGCATCAGTAGTACCAAATCTTTTTTTTTTTTATTGTACAACCTACTAGTTAAAGATTTAACTTAAAATATGTGTTTGTTTATTATTTTATTAGTAAATTATTTGCTGACAAGGAATATGTATTATTTTAACTATTATGATTTAATACATTATAAAATATACACCCAAATAAGACTCTTAAAGGTCGAAGAACAAAAAAATAGAAGCCATTATTTTAACATCTTCTTTCATTGTCTTCAATTTTCTTCATTTTCCTTGACATTCCCTATGGTGTGTATACCCAACTTTGATGTCACTTGTCTATAACATGTAATTTGATATGTTAAAATTATGCAAATATTATTTTATTCATATATATATAATCTTGTTCTAAAAATATATTATGTAGCTTCCAAAAATGCAATAATTGCAATAAAGTGAATAATTAAGACGGAGAATATGAGTGCTAAGAGAAAAATTAGGGAAGAAAAGCTAACATGAAACTAGAGATCAAATACACATTGTAAAATTATATATTTTTGCTAGAAGTTAGGAGTAAATTTATACTGTCATTTACCTAATTTAGTTAACTAATTTTAGTTTTAATTTAACTAATAACCAAAGAGAAATGTGATCAGTTTCAAGACTTACAATGTCTCCATAATTTCAAAGAAAAAAAGAAACTCAAGCGAGGAATACATACCTGTTGCATAGGACGCATTTATAGTTCAATAAAAATTAGCTTATCAGGACTGGAAAATGAACAAAGCAAAGTAATCTGTCTGAGAGCTGCCTTTGGCTTGATTTGGGCACAGATTGAAGAACAGTGATTTCTAACAGATCTCTAACCAGTGGCATATCAGAATCAATTGAAGAAAAAACTTTTTAATTTTTTTTTCAAGTTAAAATCTTCCACCAACTGGAGGGAATGAAATCCCCAAACCTGATATTCTTGAGACTATGGTTAGAGAGGGTTTCTTTTTGAGTAATCAGAAAAAGGAAGAAATAGTACATTGAGATAAAAGAAGAGGAGATGAGAGGTCAGGAGAGGAGCTGGGGACATGGTATGAATGAGGCTAGGACACCATATGAAGCTTCCACCAAAAAAATCACTTTTTTTTTGTGGGTGAGACCAGAACATCTTTTATTAATAAGGATATCTAATTTTCAGTTTGAAGTTTTTATGTCATTATAATAATTCTCCCTATCTTATGCTTCCATAAATTCTATTGCATTGTTTTTATTTCACATTTGTATGAATAGTTGTGCCTGTGAGTGTGGTTGGGAGAAAAAGATGTAGATTAGAGAAAAGAACTAACTTTGATATCTGGATTCAAATGACACAGAACAGGAATAAAATATTCTATTGAGATGCATGATGACTGGAAAATGTAGGAGTAATATGAGAAAGTCTCTTTCCAAAATTTAGAGAAGGTAAATTTTGCAAGTAAAAGATAAGGTTTGAATTAGAGTTAACTGTCATATCTGTCAAAGTTTTAGAATAAAAATTAGTTTGAATTTAGCTAAGCTAGAGGAATTAATGAATGGAATGTCCTTAAGGTAGCCTTTGTAAATGTAGAAGCAATTATATTTCTGCAACTGTTAAGGTCACTGCTGATAAATGATAATAAAAACCATGGAGAATTCTTACATTTCTAATCTCAGAAGAAAGGTGTCTGCAACCAACTCATCTAAAAGTGGTATTAAATATTTAAAGTCTAAGTAAAAGTTAGTGGTTGGAGGAGTGGCGGGGAGAGGGAGATTGTTCTTCCTAAACTCAATGATCAAAGTTGAAATTACATTCTGTATAAAGTATCAGTACTATGAGTTTATGTTGACAGCCAAGCCTTATTTGTATAGAACATCAAAAGCTAAAAATATGACAGAATCTTAACAACTTTCTCTAAATGGTAATAAAGAGTACACTAATTGATAGTAGTTTAGCAGCCATAGATAAAACATCCTCTAGAACCCAAGCCCAAACTTTATTAAAAAATAGGAACAAACTTCATATAAAATTTCCCATAAGTTAACATATACTGAGCATAATTATTTCTACTTTTAAAGTATGGGGTAGAATGTAATGGGTCCCAAACAATAGAAACAAAGAAATTTGATAAAAAAATTAAGCTAAATAAATTTGTAAATTTTAGTACACACAATTTGGAGCTGTCAAGTAATTATTCGTGTTGTGTATCTAATTTGGACTTTCTTATTATATGTAAGCTATGAGAATGTTTTACCAAAACTTATTACTAAATATTCTTGTTTTCTACAAAATTTATACAATCGTCTTAGTTTATAAACCTGGACAAAGTAAGTCTCCTAGAATAGCATTCCCCACCCCCTGGTCTGTAAACCAGTACTAGTCTGTGTCCTGTCAGGAACTAGGCCACACAGCAAGAGATGAGCAGCAGGAAAGTGAGCAAGCTAAGTTTCATTTGTATTTACAGCCACTCCCCAGTGATAGCATCACCACATCAGGTCCACCTCAGATCATCAGGCTTGAGATGCTCATAGGAACACCATTCCCTGGTGCCAAAAAGGTTGGGTACCATTGTTTAGATGTCAACAGGTTCTGAGCTTCTATGTTCTCATTGACAAAATTATTATCTTAGTAGCTAAATACTAGAATCTATCCTCATTACCAGTTCTAATGACCACACTCAGATCCTTCCAGAAGAATTTGTTTCTGTCAGAGCCTTTTGTTTTTAAGATAAAAGAAAATTTATAGTACGATTTCTCTCTAATAAATTGTGAGGTAACTTCTAATTTTTGTAGCCTCACCAACTGTGCCAATAATTTTTTTTGCTATCCACTAGTCTTTCTCACACTAGGTGCTAAATTCAAACTATAGCCACAATTAGATTTAGTGTGATAAAACTGTTTTTAAATAACCAGCAATATATTGATTTAAAAAATTGAAGAAACTTCTCCCTCAAGCACCAGTTACAAATTTTTAAAAAAATATATATGTTTTTTAGAGCACTTAAATTTCTCTTACTCTTCTCATATGCCTTATATTTCCTGTAAAGTAAGGTTAGCAGATGGATATGGCTAAGCCAAAGATAAAATAGAAGTGTGATTACTTCTCCCTCATTCCCTTCCTTCCTGCCTTCCCTCTTTTATTTTTTTTTATAGCTCCTTTTAATCCAACAGTTAAAACTTCCCAAACTCCTCCCTCTTTACAAATTTTGTCTTATACACATAGTATTTGCTCTTATTTACATAATAATAACAACAATAATAATAGAATACAGGAATATTTATAATCTTTAGATATTCTCAGAGTTGTTTGGATTTAATTACTTTTACCAGAGTTGTGGTTATGTTTGTGATTTTTATTTTTCTTCCCAGAATCCCTAACAAACCATAGACTAAAGTTTGGCATTGCGTAATAACTACTTTAAGATGTATATATATCTTGTATAAATATATTACAGTATTTATAAAAGATCCATCAAAAAAAGCCAGTATATTGGGATTTTTGCCTCTCAGACCTACTCAGAACTGATGAAGAAAGAAAAAAAAAATCCTAGTCATTGGCGAGGAAGCTGAAATAATAAACTCATCTTTACTGTTTAATAATAGCACATTCTAAAGCAATGTGTTAGTTGAAATCAGTCATTTGCCCCTTATATCTAATAGTAAACACTATTAACCAATGTACATAAATGTGTTGCATCCGTTCCTGAAAACAGAATCTTTATAAAATTTTGTCTGTACTAAAGCTACAGGCCTCTGTACTAGAAAGATCTTCATCCATACTAGGTCTAAATGGTTAAATCAGCCAGATACGAAAGAAATGGTGGAGCTCAACAATAGCTGTGGAAAGTCTGTATAGTAGACTCTTAATTAGGAGAAAATTATTTGAGATAATTAATGTATTAATATAAGCATTACCTACTAAAGCTATTCTACCTCTGGTATGTATTCCACAGAAATGATAGCATATGTTTACTTTAGGATGTAAACAAGAATGTTCATATTATTAATTGACAGAAATGGAACACAACCTGAATGTTCAAAATTGATACATAGTTTTGGTATTTCCACACCATGGAAAAGCAAGGTGCATGCAAAAAAAAAAAAAAAGAAGAAGAAGGAGGAGGAAGAGGAGGAGGTGGTGGAGGAGGAGAAGGAGGAGAAGAGGGAAGAAGAAGAAGAAGAAGAAGAAGAAGAAGAAGAAGAAGAAGAAGAAGAAGAAGAAGAAGAAGAAGAAGAAGAAGAAGGAGCTAGTTAAAATGAGCAGGAAATTGAGAAAAAAAAGGAAAAAAAGACTGAATAACAGCTAAAACTGGACTATAAGATAATTTTTTTCTCTTTAGTTTTAAGAAAAAATAAATCTTAGCATTAGAACAGTGTTGAAAGAGACCCTAAAAATTAACTAAATTCTAAATTCTATCCCTCACTCCCTATTTTATTTATTTACTTATTATGTATTATTTATTATATATTTATTGTATTTATTATATATTATATTTATATTCATACATGAAGAAAGCGAAGCCAGAGGAGACAAGGTAACTTTATGAAAGTCTCATGATAAATGGTAAGATAATGCTAAGAACCCAGTCATATACTCTTTGCACTCATCTGCTACTTTTCTAGTGTGCTGACGATTGTTTCATAGAGAAAAGCGTAGTAACCATATACATTACATTTTATCTGGTTGTTTTTTCATGCTTGTATGGTGTTTTCTAAAATAGCATGTATATTTAGGCCAGGAGACATGATTTTAAATTTTCTGGGACCTAGCAGCCCAAAATAACATGGAATTTAGTATATTCATAGCAGGCAGTCACTAAGTGCCCGTTAATTAATCATAAGAAAACAGACACCTAGAGTGAAAGTACTCTAAGAGATTTATGTATGTAAAGCACTCAACAGTAATAAATCTATGGAGAAAAATAGATTTAGTAGGGGGAATAGAGCATGAAAAGGGAATAATTTTTATAGAATAGCCAGGAAAATTTTCAGAAAGAAGGGGAATATTTAAGCTAAGAGAGAGCTGTGCAGGTAGATACCTGAGGTAGGGGTGGGAGAAACATTCCAAATAAAAGAAAGAAATAATATAAAGAGATTTAGACTAAACAGGATTTGGTTTGTTTTAGGAAGAGGAAAGTCTGTATTATTATTAGGAAGAGGAAAGTCTGATAGATGAGTGAGGGGGAGAGTGGAAGGATATCAGGTGAGAGAGGGTTGAGGATGTAGGTAGATTATGAAGGTCACGGGAAGGAACTTTAATTTTACCTTGGATGAGATGGGAAATAATTAGGGAGCTTTAAGTGGATGAGAGAGAATTTATCCTATTTATTTTTTTTAAAAGATAACAATGACCTCTAAGTGGATAAAAGACTCATGAGGAAAGGAGATTACTGAGGCAGAAGTGGAAGATGGGCGATAAGTTAGAAGCTATTACAGTAATTCAGACAAAAGGTAATAGTAGCTTGGATTACATTACAAGTAGTAGAGAGTGCTAGAGGTGGTTCGGTGATAGATACGGTTTGAAAGAAAAAAAAATACTTAACAATAGATTGAACATGAGAGTATTTGGTTATGGATTAGATGTGAAGTGTGAGAAAAAGTAGCTAAGAACAATATGAGGTTTATAGCCCAAGAAACAAAGGATGGAGGTCCTATCCATTATACCACGTGGCTTGGGAAATTGCCATGTAGAAGACTAAGAGAAGAATGTTTCAAGAAGAAACTCAGAATTTGTCTTTCGTATATCAAGATTTCAGAGAACAAGATACAGAGAACGAACTGGTGATTACCAGAGAGGAGGGAGTTTCGAGAATTGGATGAAAGAGGTGAAGGGATGAAGAAGTACAAGTTAGTTGTTACAAAACCGTCACTGGGATTTAGAGTATAGCATAAAGTATATAGTATGTAATGGTTGTGTCTAGTGTCAGATGAGTGTGAGAGCAATCAAGGGGGATAACTTCATAAGTTATATAAATGTCTAACAGTTTTACTGCATACCTGAAACTAATATAAAATAATAATAATAAAAAAGATTGCCCTTTCTACATACAAGTGGAGATACAAAGTAGGCTGTTGGACATAGAGATCTAATGTTTGGAGAAAACCTGGTATATAACGCTTAATACATACACAAGAATAATACTTATTTTTATTGATTGATTCACTCTTTTGATAATGAAAATATGTTAAATGATACTTTTATGAAACTGGAAAATCAAACAAATCCTTGCTTTTCAACTGTATACTTGAAAATGATATCTTTGCTTCAAACAATTGTGTATCTGACTTGCTGAGAATGGGAAATATTTGGAATCATTTCTCAAATAAATAAAGTAATTTAGATCATATTTTATTTAAAACAGAATCCCAAAATTTACTGATACATGGTTTATTATATATTTTTTTCTTTATTTTCATAGTCTGTCACTGTGCCAGAGGGAAATTAAATTGGTCTTAAAGGATTTATTCTTCAAATGGCCATGTAGGTCACAACACAAAAACTTACTTGGTAGAAAATTTATTATTTAATAATTTGTCCCCAGTGTCTGTATTTAAAATCATTGGTCTATAATTACTACCCTTTATGCATATGCAAGCAATATATTTCATTTATAATCTTTAGATGTATTTTTCATTCAAATATTTTTAAAAAAACACTGCTACTTAAAAATGCTGATAGCATAGAGCCATTCCTCAAGCATTTTAAAGACCCTTTGTACAATGAAAGATTGAAAAATAATCTAAGGGTTTTGTAGTTGACATTCGGGAAACTAGTACTTCAGAAGGCATAATTGGATGATAAGGCATTTTTAAGGCTTTATGCATTTTGAATAACATTATGCTTAAAACACCCTCGATGTAGTTGAAATGTCCTTGTTTCTTTCCATTCTCTCTCTACTTTAAGACTTTGTTGCATTATCTTCAGTAGGATTTTCTTTATATATAGAGGATGCAGACACAGGTATAGGTGTGAAAAGAAAAATTGTGGTTCAAAATAACATGGTTTGATACCAAGTTGGCAAATTCATGGGGGATAAATATTTATTAAATTAAAGTAAGTAGAAAAATGAAAACAAAATTAATGAAGAATGGGCTAGGTCATTTAAAAATTACTTAAAATTTTTTTCACCAGGTTCTTTTCTGTTTTAATATTTTTTTTATTATTTGTATTAATAAATTATCCTGAAGAATACTTAATACTCTAGCACAACCAGGATATTTACCCCCTAAATACAGATGCAATGTGATTCTAATATTTCTATTAGTATCTTTTATAGCATGTGTGTATTTTTTTTTTTCTTTCTGTCTTAACCTTAGAAAATGATACTATCTACTGGACAGACATGGGCTTCAATAAAATTAGCAGAGCTAAAAGAGATCAGACTTGGAAAGAAGATATCATTACCAATGGCTTGGGAAGAGTGGAAGGGATAGCTATTGACTGGATTGCTGGTATAACCCATGGCTTTTTCTGTTTTTGTTTCACATCTATTTTAAGGGCTTAATCTGCTTCAGAAAAATTCTGTTTCTGATTCATAGCAACTTTTTTTTTTTTTGTGGGTGTTTACTTCTAGCCACAGGGGTAAATAGTCTCTTTTGCTTTTGGCTTCATTCTTTCTAATGCTTTTGAGCCTTTGGATAAGTGTTTTTATGTAGAAGCAGATTATGTAATGTAAACTTTGCCCAAATCTCCTGAGAGCTCCAGGAGGCAGGCAAACAAAAATGTTAGTTCTCTTTTGCCTGAAGTCTGTAGAAAGTTAAAATAGATTCCTTCTCAAGGTGAGAGAAGTTTCAACTTATTTTTCACATATAAAGGCATCATTATATGGTTTAAATGACAGATGTGTGAGATTTAGGAAGTATTTGAATATTTATTTATTTACAGTTTGGTTCTTAGGGAATGCACACATTAAAAAAGAATATAGGAAGTAAATGCTTTCTTGAGAGTTATATGAATGCTCAGAAAATTAATTTTAGCCATAATTAATAAATAATTTTCTTTCTCACAACTATATTATAAACACATCTGTATTTCTCCTAGGTAACATATATTGGACAGACCATGGTTTCAACTTAATTGAAGTTGCAAGACTCAATGGCTCTTTCCGTTATGTAATTATTTCCCAAGGCCTGGATCAACCCAGATCTATAGCTGTGCACCCAGAGAAAGGGTAACTTTAAGATTTACATATATCTTTTGAGTTTTAAGTGAGTTTTCTTAAGTTTCATTTTTAAAAATTTAGACAATTATATTAATATTTATTTTTGATTGTAATGTGTGAAACAAAACTCAACAATATCTTACCTAAACCACAGAAAAAGTTTATAGTCACTTGGTCATGTAAATTTTAGTGGAGATTTGATGGGATTGTATTTATTATGCAGTTTTTTAATGTATATATAAATCCGAATTACCATATCAGCATGTTTCTAGTTTCTCAATTTAAAGTTCTCCCCTAGAACTGTTTACATAATAGATACTGAATTACTTGCTGAGTGAATGAAATAACCATATGTTAGCCAACCTTATTCTTTAATATCACTAAAGCTTTATTGTCCATTTATGTCTATGATTGCCAAATCAACATGTTCATCCCAAACTTCTTTGATTTCTCCTTGAGTTCCAGATAAGTATGTTTGTTTTCTTGACATTTTCATTTTTCCATTTGGATTTTTTATGGGCACCCAAACTGTACATATCAAAAATTAAAATGGATTCAATATGCCAAAAAAATTTGCTGATTTTTTTCTTCTTAATATTATTGAGCTATTATTCTCCATCTTTACAACCTCTACCCTAATTAAATGTGCTCTTATTTTACACATATCCCACTGCAATAACTTTTCAATTGATCTCCTAACTTCACCGAAATCTAAAGTTGGCTTTTTTTTTAAGTTTTATTTTAATGTATATCTGCTTAAAACCTCTCAAGAGATTCCCATTGACTGTTGTTTAAAATTCAGAATTTCTGTTGTGACCCTTCCTAATCAGGCCCTCTGTAAATTTGCAGTCTCAAATTTCTGCTACTCTCCCTTTGCTGTATCTCTTGTCTTATAATCTTCCACTCTCAGCCTTTAAACAACCTCTTCCCTTTACCTGCAATGCTTTCTTTCCTACATTTACCTTGCTAAAGTTTATTTTTCCTTCCTTGGATTTTCAAACAGATTAGATTGTTCTGTTATATAACACCAAAATACCCATGCTTTCATTTTTTTTTTTTATAAATTCTGTGTACTAATATATGTTTATTTATTTATTATATTTGCTTAATAGCTCTATTTTTCACTGGACTGGATAATGCCTCTGTTCTTCACTAAAACTCTATGAGAGAAGAGCCATGTGTGTTTGGTTTATTTCTCTATCCCCAGAGTTTAGTACACTGGCTAGTAAGGAGTAAGATGTTGACCAATAACCATGGAGTTGTACCATTATAAAACCTTATATTATTCTACTGTTTTGTTTTGTTTTGTTTTGTTTTGTTTTTTTTTTTTGCATTGCTGGTATGACAGAGTTTTTATTTGATTTTTGTTTGTTTGTTTTTAAAGGAGGGAGGATAGGATAAGACACCTTTTTCTTATTAAGTTGTATTGTTTTATTTCAGAAGAGAAAGTTCTTATTGTTAATCCCTTTATTTTTCTTTAACTAGAAATAAACTACAGGTACAACTTTAGATCAGTCAATAGCCAAATAAAAGAATTATCTTGACAAGTTTTGTTTCATCACCTGGGCTTGGGTAAGATCCCAGACCAAATACTATATACTAGATATCTGAACAAATTCAATTTTTATTATGAGAGATCTTGAGAATAAATTTCAGAGAGACACTATGAGGAAGAATAAAACCAACTCCCTTCGTTGGTCTTTTTCAACAGTCATCCCAGTTTACTCTCCTTAGTTCTTTTTCTCTTTGACATCTTAATGTTGGAATTCCCTGGGGCTCAATCTTTGGTGTTTTTCTTTTCTTCATTTAGTAATCTCATTCCACTTAAATGTTAAAGATTCTAAATATATACATATATATGCCTAGATCAGACCACACTCCTGAACTCTAGATTTTTATGTTCAACTGCTTATTCCACATTTTTATTTAGAGATTTGTCGTGAATTTTAATTCTTCAGGTAATTACAACAATATCTGACATTCACATGCTCTTACAATGTGACATTTATGTTTTTCAAAAAAGACAAGTGGAATGCCTTTTTTATACACTTGAGTTTGTTTGTGCTCATGACTATTATAAGAGTGATATTATGTAATTTCTGAGGCTATATCATAAAAGAAGATAAAACATCTACCTGATCCTCTCGGGATGCTCTTAGAAGCCAGCCACTCTGCTGTGAGGAAGCCAAGCAGCCCCATGAAGAAGTCACATGTAGGTGTTCCAACTGACATCCCTAGTTATGGTCTCAGCTACCAGCTAGCACCAAGTGCTAGACATGTTGAGTTACTCTGTTCTCCAGCCATATGTCATCCCTGCCCTATTGTCGTAACAGTTGATGTGAAAAAGAGCTAAGTTTATGTAGAGCTTTGACCAAATTGCTAATTTAAAAGCTAATAAATTAATGTTATTTTAAGCCCCTAAATTTTGATTGGTTTGTTAAAGAGCGGCAGCTAACTGGAACAAAATCCATCAGAAATTTTAACTTTAAAAGATCCATAACTAAACTGAATCTTTTTTCTGTAATTATGACTTCTCCATTGGATAATGCCAGTTATGTTATTTCATTTGCTAGGACAAAACACTTGGCATCATCTTTGGTGTTTCTCTTCCATACTGTGTATCCAGTATACCAAGAATTCTGTTAGCTTTGGCTTCAGAATACATTCATACATTACCGACTTCTCAGAATTTTCATTGCAACCCTCCTAGCCTGAGTTGTTATTACATTTTTCAACATTTCTGGATTATAGGGTACCATCGTCTACCCTTGCAGTCCTACAGTCCATTCTTCATGTAGTGGCTCACTAATTATTCTGGAATGTAAGTCGCTGCTACTTCTTTGCTCAAAATTTAACAGTGGGTCTTTTTTCACTCTCTTTAAAAACTCTCAACAAACCTACAGTGGTATTATTTTCTCTATTTAACAGATAAGGAAATTGAGTCAGCAATTTTACATATATTACTCTGTCACCATGCTGGTATGTGGGAGAGTTAAGTATTGCTAAACCCTAAAGACTGTGTGTGTATGTATATTTTACATATTACATATATATATATTTACCATTAAACAGTATAGAAATGGATAATCAAAAATATCAAGCATATATAAAACCAGTTTTAATAGTTTCAGGACAAAATCATAATGAAAAATTTAAAAGTTAGAACTATACGCAAAGAGAGAATAAACAATAATGAGAAATGGTGATTGAGAAAAATTAGGAGAGAAGGTTTATAAAAGCATTTTGAGTTGACTCTGACTTGTCCCAGTACAGACTCTTGCCTATCACCATGTGCCCATGGATTCATGCCACCACATATTAAGACAGGAAGGGAAACTGTAATTTCATTTAATTCCAAGAATAAAACATATGACTCAATTAAATATGTCCATATAATACCCATAAACTTGAAAATAAAAAATGTCCTCTTCTAATGTGATGGTATTTTAAAACTCTCTTTTTAAATTATAATTTATAATCAAGCAATAAGTCATTATTGCCTCAATAGAGAAAATCTGGTCAGTCGCTGGGCTATGAGTAATTATTCTAGTGGTAGGGACAAGTAAAATATGAATGTTATGAAATTCCACATATACATAAAAATAGGTTTATTTCTAATAAAAAATGTCTTTCCTTCATATTTGTAATAAGTCCAATACTTTATTTGTATTTCAGAGTACCTCTGTGTCTGCCTTTTATAGATTCAATTTAATATGCCTCTTACTGAAATTTGTTAATCTATAGTTTTCTTTTTCATTTCTTCCTGAAACCTAGTATATACTCTCTAGTTATTCCAGACCTTCTTTTCCTTAAATATATTTTATATCTCTATAGCTATCGTAGTACATAACTAATTGCTCTCTGTGATGGATGAGAACATCAGGCAAAGGAACCACAGATAATTCATTTTTTGTCCATTTATTCAATGAGCATTTATTGAGTATTACACACTGTGAAACAGGTCATTCCAGTACATCTCCATTTTCTGCTCAGCCATTAATTCAGTATATTTGACAAAACAGGACTACTTACCATGTGCAAAACCCTGGTTGGGCACTGTGAAGTATAATATAAATAAGATGCTGCTTCTGTCTACAGTGCATTTTCTGTTTAAACAAGTATAAAATTTCTGTTAAAGAATAGTCTCATCCTGTAAATTAAGACTCCTTAATCCTTATAAGATTATATTGGATTTTAAAAGAAGAGATAGCATATAATTTGAGTAGGTAGTAAAAGTGAGGGTAGTAGCAGCAGCAATGGTGGTGATTGCTAGAGGCTTTACAGAGGAGACTTGAAGGAGAAGTGTTTCTGAGATGGAGCAGGGATGTATTTTATGAAGAAAAAATAGAATAATCAAAAAATCAGCAAAGCAAAGTCCATTGATAAAAGTATAAGTACATAACATAGATGTAGGGAAGAGTAGGTGATGTAGCTAGAAGATAAGTTGGAGCCATAAAATAGGCAATAAGGACACCTTTTCCAGTTTACCAAGTGAAATCTAACCTTGTCCTGGACCCTCTCTCCTAAGCTTAGCCCCTCACGCCAAACAATCCACATAAGCAAAGATCAGAAGTGTAATATGAGCTTATAGAAGTTGTAGCATTCTTTAAATTAGGGAATTCTTTGAATTTTTCTTTAATCATCTCAAGGAGAGTATTGGGAAAAGTGGGAGGTTCTTTCTCTGCCCTCAAAATAAGTAATGGAGAGAGCTAGAAGCAAATATGTAAGGGGAAGGCTAAGTAAAATAAATAGGAGAGAGTACTAAATAAAAAAATTGTGTCGCCCTCTGGAGTCCACACTCCAGAAGGAGTCAGATTAGAGTTGGAGAGAGGTAAGAAAATTTTAAAATAGATGTGAGATTTAAGTTTGAATTTAGAAAGATCTAGTCTTCTATGCCTGAAAATTAATCTTAACAATGATTCTGGGTTTTTTTGTTTGTTTGTTTTGTTTTTTTAATTAAAATTGTCTTGGAAGCCATGGATTCTTCCTGAGACAACAAATTCTAGAGGAGATATTGAGTAGAGTATAAATGGAATCATAAGTTAAATAAATATAAGGTTGCTTTCTACTTATTCCAACAGAGTTCCAACCCTGTAATAAACCATGGTAGTGGGAGAGACTACCAAAGAAAGAGTATAGAAAAAACGAAGTCTAAGGACATAAAGAGATTAGGAGGGATAAAAGCAGAGAACAAAACATGCAGTTGGTGATTAGGATCCTATTGTTAATTTTTATTGATTTCAGAAAATTGGCAAGGACAGAAGCCAAATATACAAAATTAATAAGTGAAAGATAATTAGAAAATGGAGCTAACATACCTAGACTATAGTGACATAAACTTGGCCAAGAAAGAGAAACAGGGAAAAATAGAAGGTATGTTGACAAGATCATAGAGTGTGGAGGAAGTTTTTCTTAGAATGGAAGTCCGGGGTACTGTACATATTCATAGGCAGAGAGGAAACTGGAAGAAAGGACAAGGGAGAAAAGGCACATAAAGAGACAAATCGGGGAGTGCTGAATGAATCTTGTCAAGGAAGAAATAATAGGATGGAACAAGAATAATAAGGAACAGAAAGCAGATAGACAAGAGTTACGTCTTATAGCAGGTATCCCAGAAATTGGTGATATTGGAATAGAGCATTTTTACTGGTAACAAAGATTCGTTCGTGCCCTTGCTAATGTAAGGCAAAGGAAAAAGAGAGATATAGGTTCCTGGAACAGTCAAAGATGAGGAACTATAAGCTGAGATGTTCACAGAATCATCGACATGAGCCATAAAAGTTCCTAAGAATGTGGAAGGAGAAGATGACAGAGTTCTCAGAGAGTAGCAAAGCAATTAAATAAATTTGTTAGTTAATTGTGATACAGTGATGATGTGGTGGTATGGGAAAATGAAATGTGTGAATTCACACTGTGAACATTTTGAAATAAGTGAATTTAACCTCAGAGAAAGTTTTTGCTTGCTAACATCTATTTTTCCACTTTTATTCTGGACACAATGGCATCTATTTTCTCAAGCAACTAATGCAATGAGTATTATTTTCTAATCTATCATCTTTAACTTATTCTTTTCAATCATGTCTTTCCCTTTGCTTTCAGATAGGCTGAGATCTCTCTTATTTGAAAAGAAAAAGAAAATACCAATGTCTTATTTCTCCACACATGCTTACTTCCCAACTTCCTATACCCATTATTTCTTCATTGAACTTCTGAAAAGAGTTTTTAGCTCCTGTTGGTTCTAGAAATTTTTAAATTTATCCATAGCCAAAAACAAAGATTTTTTTTTTCAGATTTCACACCATTTGTCTTCTCTTTGACATTTTTCTCCATTGATTTTCCATTCAAGGATTTATTTTCTCTGTTAACTTCTTTAACTCTGAGTTTTCTTTTTCTTTTTAACTTTTAAATTTATTTTATTTTATTTTATTTTTACTTTAATCACTGCATTATATTTCTTTACTAATCATGGAATCTCTTTTTATGTTATTATAGTTCCTTTGTCCTGACAAGATTGAAATGTACGTTAGATTTTTCATAGTTTCTCATCACCTTTTTTCATCTGTCACTAAATCCTGCCATTTCTTTTCTTCAGATATCTCTTAGGTTTTACACTTCCTCTATTGCAACTATGAGCTCAGCACTGACTCAGCTGGAGGGTCTCAGTAAAGATTTTTGATTTCTTAATTTTTTGTCTCAAAAGTAAGATTTATATTTTATAAAAAATGAACAAATCTTTGACATATATAGCAATATTTTAAACACTATTTACCTCTATACTCTCATTCTTTCTACAAACACTTCTTAAGCATTAAATGGGTAGATATTTTTCAGGATTTATAGTTAATAATTTATATACCTTTTAAAATATTAAGCATATTTTCAGGAAATGTTTATTACTGCTTGGAAATATTAGTGATATGTTTCTCCCAATTTGTTATTCATATGTTTACTGACTTGAATTTAGTGGGGGACGTGAGGGAAAGCCTTAAAAATGACCGGTCTGTACATATTGTCCAAATATTGTTTTCCAAGTAATATTACATAGACATTTAAGTGTCAAAATTCATATAATAAAAATGAAGTACAGCATTTTAATTTGAATATTCTATTTGAGGTTAAAACAGGCAGGTGATATTACCAAGGGAAAAGGATCATAATGGAGTAAATTAACTGAATCCATAATATAAATGTGCCTTGGAAAGTGGACATGAAGGCTATTTTTGAACAATGGAAATGAGGTCTTTTAAAGTGTAGCCAAATGCAAAACAGAAAACATGACTTTAGTTCAGCTTGAAAAATTAGGGATTTTTTTCCCATTGATTTTTTTGGTAAGGTATCATTTCCTTTTAAAAAATTAAAATGTAATAATTTCCTTTATGTTAAAACATCATTTTCTACTTATAACAAAAATGTGATATATAGGAAGTCACATTATGATACTAGTAAAGTTGGTTAACTTCCCATGGAATATGATCTCTAAGTGAAGCACACATATTCTGTATTTTTTTTTTTAAACACCAGGATTTACATTGCCTTTCTTAATTTAGCTTTATATTGGTATGACTGTAAATAAGTTGCTAAAAAGTATTTCTTTCCAATGCAGAGATTTAGCTTGGCACAGTATGTTGGTGTTCAACAAGTACATATTGTCAAATGGTCTTTAATTGTGTGTATATATATATATATATATATATATATATATATATATATGGTTTCATAATGTACTCAAAGATATATAGAAGGTCTTGAATGACAGTTTAGCATCTGTTGAAATAGAAAAAGTATACCATAGTCTAACACAATCTCTTAGAGTTTATTTTACATCTTAAGGCTTGGTAATACATATAAAAAAGAAATAGAATTAAATTTGATTTGCAATGAAAATAATAGTAGAATCTGGGTGCTAGTACAGAATATTAAGATACCATGATGGTCAAATAATTTGGGAATACTACAGTAATGTCCCAGATCATAACCACCTCTCTCTAGATGTGTCTGAGTGAGGCACATAAACAGATTATAAAAACAAATGAAAGAAAAGGTTAAGCTGTTTTTTACTAGAAATTTTTTCAAAAATTCTACTCCAGGCATCATTCTTTCAAAGATAGTAAGGTACTACTCATCTAGTCTTTTTTATTGTGCTGTAATCTTATTCCTGGACCTCTAAACATAAAACTTGGATCTTATCTCTTCCTCTGAAAGGAGAATGGACTAGAAATGGTCAAGATGCTCTGGGCTATAATTGTAGCTATGTGGTTGTTGAAAAAGAAAGGCCAGAAAGTTCATCCCCTCTCCAAAACCATGTTGAATGGAAACCAGAGATAGCCACACACAAATGTAAGACTCTTCACTAATTTCTCAAGCAATCTGACCAATAGGAACAGTAAAAGGGTGAAACAGAAGTTTGAAAGATTTCTCTATTTGCTTATAGAATTTGCCTCTGTTTGTTTCAATGTTGAATATCAAGCGTAGGTTGGATATGACTGATATATAAGATAGGTTGAAGGTCATGGAATATATTAAAAATTTCTGTGTAGTATTTTAAGAATTCTAAATAAACTCCTGAGTACTAGGTGTCTAGGCTCCAGGAACCAAGGTGCTAAAAATAAATATTTCATAGGAAAATTAATAAATTATAGGGAAATATCAAATATTATGTATTGAAAATACCCAAGATAAATAAAATGAACCATTCACTCAATAAAACTATTGTTAAATATGTAAATAGTGAACTAATATCTCATATATATATATATTTGATATATGTATTTGTTAAAAAGAGAAGATGAGCATTTAGGCAGGGCACAAATACTTAAGTAAAATAAGGAATTAAATATAATATAGGATGATAAGCCTCATGTGCTATGGGATTACAGGTGCCAAATAAATTTGTGTGCTTGAAGAATTTTCCTCTCTACTTCTCTGGTATTGACTGAACAACATTATTTTGTGTTCATTTAATATAATTACTCTGTATTGCAAAGTAGTGAACCAGGAAGTAAGCTAGTGTAAAACTTAAGAAAAACAAATACCAGAATGAGACCTCTATAACAATGATACCTTAAAACATTTTTTTAAAGCTTAAACAAGAGATAACTCATATGGTCTGTATCTTTACTTTAGCTCAGAAGAAAAGTTTATTTCTGAAGTTGTTTATAGGAATGACAACTCTTCTCACCACAGCACTACAACATTTTGTGTTGAAGCCCCTACTTTCATGACTTATAGAGACAATTAGCAAGTTTTAACCATTTCTGTTAGCATTTTTCTCAGGTAATTACTTACCAATTTGCCTCTGCTGTAAAACAGTGAGGTTCATAAGGGTCACTAAATGCACCTTTTTCTGTGTCATCAGTATCTAGTACAAAATAGGTACATAGTATTTGTTGAGTGATCGCATGATTGCAGTGAAAGACTATATTCAAGGATCATCCACCATAATACAGACAAAAATAAATTGAAAAGTAGTGTTCAGGTTATACTGTCTCTGGACTTTTCTTTTTAGCAGAGTGTTCTGCTATCTGTGGGGGAGTTCTTTTTATATTGAGGAACCTGTATGCAATAGTAACACATTCAAAACTTGGAAAGTGATCTGGAATTGACATGTGATACTTTCTTCAAAACAAAACTGCACATAAATGAAGAAAAAGGAAATGCGAAGAAGCCCTCACAAGAATAGAGAAGGTTCTATATTATAACATATTCCTCATAGCGGATGAAGGATTCAATTTATTTATTTGTGAAATGAGTTCAGACTTTTACAATATTATATCATTTTGCTTGTGCTCTGAAGATGGAGACATTGACATGTTGTCCTACAAAGTATTCAATTGGTATGAGTTTTAAGTGATTATAGTGAAACCGCTAAAACTGAAAATTACAAGAAGCTTTTGTCAAAAAAGCTCATACTCACATAAACTCTAACTGCTATTGCTAAATGTAGGGTTTTTGTTTTGTTCTGTTCTTGTATGTTTGTTTGTTTGTTTGTTTTTCTTACTTTTTGCAGCTATAGTAATGCATTGTTGACCTCGACCTGGCAGAAGGCACAATGACATTCTTGTTTCTCTTCTCTACCAAGGCAACTGCCCATAAAAAAAAAAAAAAAAAAAAAAAAAAAAAAAAAATTAAAAAAAAAATTAAAATTCTTCATTATTTTTGTGTCAGCACGGAAATTTTTAATTATCTCAGGTTTTCATTAGCATATCTGATATAGTGACTAAATCATGCTCTTAAAGAAGGCATTGGTATGGAAATAAATGGCAAGTTTATTATAAAAATTGCAACCCAGATTTATGCTCCAGGGAAAATGTTTAGCAATCAAAAAAGAGAATCTTAAATTTAAAGAAAATAGTTGATTCACATTAGTTGCTTTTTACTATTGTTCATATATCTAAAATGTATGAATTACATATAATACTATTTCTTTTTTAACAATTTAGACCTATTTATTCCTCTATTTCGTCTCTTACACTTCTTTACCTTTCCCCACCAATGTTGAAGCTTTGCTTCTATGTAGATTAGACTTATTTCACACACACACAAACAAATTATTCGAAATTATTTAAGGACACTTATAATGTCTTAAATGTATATTTTTTCCGCTTGAATCTAACTAATTATGACAGAAAAAAAATATTTGTTTTTCTTTATAAGTATACCTGTGTGTAAATTAATTCTGACATCAGTACAATCATTATATGATAAATTCAATAAACTTTTAAGGACCAAAAAGTGTATGCTAAGCTTTTGGGAGCTCCACTGCTACCAAATTCAGTCTTTTACCTATTATCCAAATGTCTATAATTAATTGGAAATTAACGTACGACATGTATTCATTGCACATTTTTCTGCCAAGAACTTCTATGTCTAATTAAGACAATAGAGATATTTGCGTTATGATGATTTCTGATAGTATTCCTATAATCCTTCAAACCATTTTTGAATGCCCCTATTTAAATTTTGAGTTTTTAAAGTATGTAACGTCAAGCCTCTTTAAATAAGGGAAATTTTGTTTTAGGGCAGAATTTAGTCCAGAGAAAATTCAATTATACAACATAGCATTTGATTTTGACAATTTTGAAAATTTCTGATTCTGGAATAACCTTAAGAAGTATTTTCATGGCTAGATTTACCAAACTAATACTCTAAAGGCAATTTTCTTGGCTATATCATACAATCTGATATTTATTACAGCACAATTTGAACTAAAATGGAGAAAACATCAATATGTAATACCATCACTGAATCTTAATTTCCATGGAGTCTCAAAAACCAGGGACAAGGATTTTCATTTCTTTCTATTGCTAAAGATCATGCTTAGAGTCAAGAATCTATGTTCATTAAAAATATCTCAAGTACATCTATGTAAATTACTATCTTAAATTATTCATAAGTTCCTTCCTGCAATTTTATGTGCTTAGAGAGTATTCTTTCTCTAAATTTGGTTTATAATCCCTGAAGATTCTCAAAGTGCTGATTCTATTCAATTCTTTACTTTCAATTTCAGTTTATGGAGCAAACAAAACATTCTTTGCCTGACATTCATAAAAACGTTGCTTAATTTTAGTAGGTGTAAAATCTTTTAGTTTTATTAAGTTGGTAAATGATTTAGCCACAAAAATGATTCTTGCAGTCAGATTTGGCTTTGTATGTTATGATAGTTTATCATATCACTACTGAAAATTTGGATAAAATCTGTTTTTAAGATAATTTTATTTTAAATATTTTTTTCTCTAATTTTATTGCTATTCATCCAAGCCTCCTATATGAAAGTATTGCAAATTTAAAATGAAATTTAAAATGAACTACTTGGGAGAAAAAAAAGAGGCTTGATTCTCAATACTAACAGCTTTTCAGCGTTTGGTTTTCATGTGTTTAAGTATGGAATTCTTTTTTATATTCCTAATACCTAAGGAAAAATAACATTTGTTATAAGATTATTATACTGTTGTATTATATGTATATTTGATAACAAAACATAGCACAGCGAGGACAGTGCAGGCCTGCAATTAATAAAACCTGAGTGTATTTCCTGGCTTGGACCCTTATCAGCAGTGAGACAATGGATCATTAACTTTCTGAGCCACAATATTCATGCTCTGAGAATAAGGGCTAAATAAGTTAAATGGCTGACAGCCTACTTACTGAATAAATTTGGATAAATATTTTTTCACTCATTTAGTCCATTTGAAAGCAGCTTCCTATTAAATAAAAGGTATATCATGCACATTCCCATCCATATTTGAACTTTGGAGTATGTTAAAGTAGATGACAAGAATTAGATATAATAAGTAATCGCATGTCTGTCCTGGATCCCAAAATGCCGCCTTCACAGTGTAACATCCCCTACCACTTCAACACAATGACTGACTAGTCATTTTAAGAGCATTATCAATACTAAAATTTGCCCTTAGGAAGTTAAATGTAGCGACAAATTTTACCTCCCAGTTAAATAGTTATTTTTAAAAAATATCTTTTAATATAATGAATCTCCTTTAAAGTTTTAAAAGATCTTAACTTTAATACAAGTATAAATATTTTCATGTGTGCTATATTCTAGGTGTGATTAATAAAATATTTGGATTTCTCTCTATAAAGTTTTCCCTTTCTGATTTATAGACATTATAAATATGAATGAAACTTTCTTCAGGATTAATATTCTTTGCATTCTAGCCACTCCTCTTTTTTATTTGGTTGTAAAAGTTCAATATATTTATTTTATACAAAATTTTCATTAAAAAATGAATTTTTAAAATAAATCAAAACAATATACATAAAGGAAATACACATATTTTCATATAGTGTAAGTACTTTTTTCATGGATAAATACTATTGAGTAGATATAAAATATGAATGTAAGTCTTTAATTTTTTATAGGTAATCTCACTTGCTCTTCTTGTATATGATCAATCATGTGTAAGTATTCAAATATCCACAGAATACATAACCATTTTTGCCTGAATCAACAATTGCCACATTTTTCTCAACTTTAGTCATTGCTGTTATCTAAAAGTTGAATAAAAACTTCAGTTGACATACTTTAAAAGAATGGATCTTATTTATCTGAATGCGTGAATTCTTGTATTGTAATATAACTATTATAATTGTTGAATAAATAAGTGAACTAAAGTATAGATTATATATCTTCTGTTTTTCTACTTTTCATTTTTTGACATGTTGATTTTTTTAGCATACACTAGATTTTCTTTCTATATTTTATTTTCTTTCACATTCCTTCCACATTACACTTTGTATTAAAAATTTACTAAAATAGGAATGTCTGCTTTGGTATGAATCCATGTTTTAAGAAACTCTACAGGATAATTTATAAAAAATTATATCAGAATAGCTACTTTTAGCAGTCTAAGTGGATAAAATTGAAAATTATGATGCATGTATATGTACATTCATAAATTAAATATTTATCTGCCACTAATTTTTATTTTTTAAATTTCTGATGACCTACTGCTTTATGTGTAATAATGAATAAAAAGAGAAAATATCACTGTCCTCATTGAGCTTACAGTCTAGTGGGTGTAAAAATATTAATAAAAAAATGACATCCTAAAGAAATACAAATGTAACTTTGCCACTCTAGTGGGTGTTAGGAAGCAGAGTACATGGTGTAATACTTAGAAAGAACACTGAAGTTTTCTTGAAGGAAATGGTGTTTGAGATGTGAAAAACTGGAGCAAACTGACAATCAGGTTGCAAACAGCATTTCAGACAGGGAACAGCATGTACCAAGGACCTTTTAATAGGATTTGAATTCATCCTCATGAATTCCTTAGATGGTTAAATATTTTCTTACAATAAAAAATAGTTTGTTGCAACAAACACAAATGTACATTGATTTCTAGAATGTATTTTTTTTATTCTGTAAGTATTATTGATAATGTCTTTTTGTGTTTATCTGCATATTACTATAAATCCACTGTTTAATTTCAGCTACTTGTTCTGGACTGAATGGGGACAGATGCCCTGCATTGGAAAGGCTCACTTAGATGGCTCAGAGAAAGTTGTCCTCATAAGCATGGGAATTGTATGGCCAAATGGAATATCTATCGACTATGAGGTCTGTTGGATTTATTTTCTTAAGTATGTGAAGTGCGTAATTGCTAACTTACGTTAGTCTACTTTTAGTGTTCTATTATTTTCTTAATGAAACACATAATCAAAACAGCTTGTAATATTACCTTTTACTTGATGTTTAGGAAAATAAATTGTACTGGTGTGATGCTCGTACAGACAAAATAGAAAGAATTGACCTTGAGACCGGAGGGAATCGTGAGATGGTGCTGTCAGGAAGCAATGTGGATATGTTTTCGGTTGCAGTCTTTGGGGCTTACATCTATTGGTCTGACAGGTAATTTATTTTTTCATAAGTATTTGAGTCTCGAATGTTATTTCAGTGCCAGTTGCTTTACCCTTGTAGGATTAGCTATTCCTTAGCAAGGTCACAAAAAGGATATCGCAAAGGCAGGTAATTTCCATGAGAAAGTCAGTCACTCTTACTATTTCGGGCTCAACCATTTCAAAGTCACAGACTAAAATAAAGTTGGCTTCTTTCTGCTGGGCTGTTATCTTCAACTTAAATAACTGACTTGATTTGAAATAATTAAAAAAGTGTTGGTCACGTGTGTTTATCTTCTTGGCAGGGCACATGCCAACGGGTCCATCAGAAGGGGTCATAAGAATGATGCCACTGAAATTACAACCATGAGAACGGGTCTTGGAGTCAACCTGAAGGAAGTTAAAATCTTTAACCAAATAAGAGAGAAAGGTCAGTATTCTTACATAAAATATATATTTTATGGTATATTTTTCTCTTTTTAAAACATTGATCAGATTTAGGTTAGAGATTCTTATGAGTCCAAAACATCAAAATCTTTTTTTTTAATCATGCATCCCATTTCCTACAAAATTCATATAGTAACCTAACTAAATGAATATGTAACAGTACATAAATAGATATTTTTGCCTAGGATAGTGCATGTATATGTACTGGTTATATGCCTGGCATGTCTACAGTAGAAGTTTGGGCTAAATAATTCAGGAACACTTGATACATATAGTCAATGAAATAGTCAATGAACAATCCAAAGTGCAATTAGGATATTAGAGAATAAAAATCAGCCAAATGTTTGATTATATCTTAATATATAAAATGATTATAGCTCTAGAAGTTTGCCATTAGTGTGAAATATATTGGAAGTCATCACTTTCTTAAAATATATATTTTGAAACTGATATGACAGTGATTGGATATCAAAAAAAAAAAAAAACCTCTGCTAAAAAAATGTGTAATATTTTTGGAGATGACGATGATGGCTTCATAGAGGAGAATTGGCCTGATAGAGAAATGTTAATAGCATATTACATCTTCGCTCAAAACTGGAGCAGAAAAATTATGCCCGGTATACTTAGGATGTCAGGCACATCAGAACCACACCTTCCTCTGATACCTTACATATTTCAGAGACACAGAGTTTAAAGTTTTTGGTACATGTTTTTGGTGAATTCAGTTCATGTTTTGAGTAAATCTGTTATGCAAATGATTACAATACATACACCTATTATAATCTCAGTATCAGGTTTCAAAAAAGAAGAAACCTTTCTAATGCTTTTATTTGAATGGAAAGAGAAGCAGTAGGATGTGATCTTTAAAATAAATACAAAATTTTAAACTTATGTGACTTAAAAATCAGTACTTTATAGTGCTTAATATTCTACTGACCCATCTAAAAATTTAGAATAAAATCCAGAATATTTAACATTAATTTTTTAATATTTATATAAGAAAAAAATATTGAAAAAAAAACAAAATAAAAAAACACAAGTGTGTATGTGTGTGTGTGTCTTTTTTTCATCTCTAGGGACCAATGTTTGTGCCAAGGACAATGGTGGATGTCAGCAACTCTGTCTTTATAGAGGAAGTTCTCAGAGAACTTGTGCTTGTGCCCATGGATATTTGGCAGAGGATGGAGTTACTTGCCTAAGACATGAAGGCTATTTGCTTTATTCAGGGAGAACAATATTAAAAAGCATACATCTTTCTGATGAAACCAATTTAAATTCACCAATAAGATCATATGAAAATCCACATTATTTCAAGAATGTTATAGCCTTGGCTTTTGACTATAGTCAAAGAAGAAGAGGTACGAACCGAATCTTTTACAGTGATGCACACTTTGGAAACATACAGCTTATTAAAGATAACTGGGAAGACAGACAAGTAATTATTGAAAGTAAGTACAACAATTTAATTTTAAATAGTTTGATGGAAATAATATCATGTGGATTAGTAAAGATATTTGAGTGGTAATTCCATGTAGCAATTACATTTTCCTATAATTTATATTCAGGAATAAACACAACTAAATTATATAACCCCCAAAAGTCAAAGAAGCAATTAACTGCTAGCATATGTAGCACGTATATTATGATTATTAGTTTCTAATCATGGAACTCTCAATATATTACTTCATAATGCTTCTTATAAATAAGTATATTAAAACTCATAGAAAATAATTTTTCAGTACAATAATTACTAATTTTATTTTCTTCCAGTGGGCAAAATGATATCTTTAAGCACATCTGTCTATTTATATTCAGTGAATTGTATTTTCTCAAACAAATATCAAAGAATTTTTGTGAATACATATATAGTCTTGATGAAAACTATTATTAAAGGAATAATCTAAGATTTTAAAATATTTTAGATATTTAAGCATAGCATTGTATAAATTAACCACATAATTTAGAGAAAGCTTTTTCCCTGTCATTCAACTTTTACAAGTACTGTCTTCATATTCCTCATATAATATCTCTTTTCTATATGTGATTTCTGTATATTCTTCACTTTTCCAATTTCACTACACTGAGGTTAATCATTTTCATTACTTTTTACATTGCAAAATACTATATAAATTTATTATAAAGTATTCAAGTAATATGGATTTAAACATAAAAATTCTGCCTCATCAATGCAACATAAATCTCATTTACTTACTCATAATTGACAGCTGTCATACCACCAGAAGTTTCTTTGTATGTGTGTATCATTTGTAATTACAAAAATAGAATGACCCTATATGCATTATATTTCCACTTATATCTTGTAAAGCTTTCATTTCAGTACATAAGGCTCTCTTATTCTTTTGAACACCTGTTTCTAGTTCTATACTAAGAATAAACTAATTTATTTAACTGTTTTCTTATTGACAAACATTTAGGTTGTTTCTGGTATTTCATCATTATCTACAATGTCACTGTGAACATTTGCACATATAAACATGCTTATTCACACATGTGAGTATTTTATTTTTTAACATAGAATCCTAAAACTAAAATTGTGAAATCAATTTATTATTTACAGCTGATCAAATTTATCTTTAAAAAGTCCATATCAATTTGTTTTTATCAACTATCTATAAAAAGGCCTGCTTTCGCACACATTTCCCAACATTTTTTTAATCATTTTTATAATTTGACTAATAGGTAAAACAGTTGACTTATATTAATATATATTTTTCTGATAAATAGTGAGATTCAGCATCTACTTGTATGTTTATTCATATCAAAAATAGGTATTTTAGATCAAACTTTATACTGTACATCCTGTGTAATACCTGCCACTGTTTATTTTTCTTTCAACATTTAATATATTTCACAACCCTCTTTGCTTATCAAATCCTACTTAGCATTTCCAAATGAGTTCAACTATATACTTTATAAATATACATTCTTGTTTCTTTATTCACCAGATTATCATACTTATACTTGATACCTATTTGTATATTCCAGCACATATCATATTGGCTTTGCGTGTGTGTGTGTGTGTACGTGTGTGTGTGTGTGTGTGTGTGTGTTTGGAAATGCATCCTTAACTGTACTGATTATAAAGTTCAGACATATTTGGGATTTATTGATATCTCTATGAAGTTTACATTATAATATACTTTTGTCCTCCATTTTCCTAAAATAATGCAATTTAGAGTTGGAAATACTCATATTATATATATATAATGTATTAATTTTTTATTCCTTTTCTGTGCTCCAAATTTTTTTGTCAGGCAACCTGAAAGATAAATATAAGTTCATAGACTTTAGAGGCCACAATTTTAGAATAAAACTACAAATAAATCAACTTTGAAATTCAGTAGAATCAACAAGATTCCGAAGGCCCAGAGAATAAACACTATCTGCCTGGAAAAGGGTAGAGGATTCAACTGAGCTGAGTTAAGGAAATCTAAAGGATCAGTAGGTCTCTGTTGGGTTATTGCACTAGGTGAAGGAAGAGAACAGAAGAATAATTCTGAACCTGTGGCTCTCAAGTGTGGTTCTCTGGGGACCCTCAATTTTGTTTAAAGAGTCTAAGAGATCAAAACTGTTCTCATAATACTAAATATTCAATTTTTATTTCACTATGTTGACATTAGGACTGATAGTGCAAAAGCAGTGGTGGCTAAATTGCTGGTACCTTAGCAATAATCAAAACGATGGCATCAAACTGTGCTAGTAGACATTGTATTTTTCATTGCCAGTTAATAGCAGGAAAAAGAAAAAAAGAAAGAGCGAGTTTCACTTAAAAACATTTTTGAAGAAAGTATAAACAAAATTAATTTATTGTAATTTGATTTTTAATACATCTTTTAAATATTCTGTGTGATGAAATGTACATAAGGCACTTCTATTGCATTCTGAAATTCCATGGTTACCTGAAGGAAATCACTTATTTCTGTGATTGAGTCCATGCTTCTTTTAAGAAGTACCATTTTTTACTTGACAAAATGAGGAGCAGACAAATTATAGTTATTCTGACCTAGGTGTGTGGCAGACATTTTCTAAAAAATGAACGCAATGAGTCTGTCATTACAAAGAAAATGACCTATAGTATTTGTTGCAAATAATAAAAATTAAGTTTGAAATAAAAATTAAAATTCTGTAAGACTTGTATCCACCAAAATAGGCTCGATATCTTACCAGTACTTAACGGCTTTTTTGTTGACATGGGGGTTGATATTACTGATGTGACTTTTGGAGTATTGCATAATGCATTGTGTCAGCATTTGAAAGATATGCATAACCTCAGAAACAAATATTTTCCAAGTGGCATGATAATATCATGCATGGGTAAATGATCCATTCAAAGTTCAAGATAGAACAATGAGTTTTAATGTAATAGACTATGAAGTTTATTACTGTGGTTGCTGATACCACACTGAAGCTAAACTTTAAGTAATTACCATTTACTCAAGGATAGCCTGGAAATTCAATTTCCACATCACATAAGTTTAAAAAAAGATAACTAAAAAATTAGGAGACAAGTAAAAATAATAAAACACTCTGAAGGAGAATTCTAGATATTTTGGGGAAGATCATCAAAAAGAAAAAAAACAAAGACATGCCTGTCGATAAAACAAAAAATAATTAAATCAAAGAGAGTGAAGTTAAGTGAGTAAAAAAAAAAAAAAAAGGTTAATTTAAAATGAAAACTACTAACAATCATGGAAATGAAAAATATGAATAAAAGTTTTGGCTGGACTAGACTAGTCAAAGTGAGAATGAACAAACTAAATGAATATTACTGAGGAGTTTATCTATAAATTAGAGAAAGTAGATAACAGATAAAAACAGAGAAGCTATTGTGAAAACTTTGTAGGTTCAAGATGCTTACAAGAGTAGATATTGACTAATGCCAAAAAAGAGAAAGAAGGACAGAAAAGTAACATTTAAAAACATGATGATGGAGTTCACTAGAAATGAAGAAAGGATCTTTAGATTGAAAATTTATTCTGAGTGCTAAAAAGATGAAGTCAGCCATTCAAAGTAAAACTTAAGACAACCATAAAAAACAAACAAACAAACAAATAAATAAAAAACCTTAATACTATCAGAGGGAAGAGACAGATCATCTACTAATGGACAGATAGATTTGCATAGACTTCTCATTAGCAATATTAGTAAGATTTTCACACTGCTAAGAAAATATATTGACTAAACTATTATCCAAAATGAAAGGAATAAAGATTTATATATAGAAAGTCAGTAACAGTACGTCTATGTTGTCTCACTAAAAAAATAAATAAATAAAAATAATAGCTTCAAATATGTCTGTAGTCCACATTAAGAAGTAAATTTTTCATTTTACGTTGTGGTTCAGTGTATGTTTCAGGTTTACAAAACAATATCCTTATTTTATAGGATTCATTCTGATGTTTACTTTTAGCTACCAAAGCATGGACTATTCTTTTTTTTTCCCCATAAGACAAACATTGCTTAAAATAAGATTAAATGGTATTTCTATATTTAATAACCAACCAAGACAAGCAATTAAATAAAGCCACTCTTGAATTAGCCATACAAACAAAGGATGTACAAGACCTTGACAGAAAAAATAGCAAAATGTTAGTGGACATAAAGAATAGCCTTAAAAAATGAGAGAAAATATCACTTTCATGATGTGAAAACTCAATGTCCATAGCTATGAAAATTTGTCTCAAATTATCTTAAGTTTAATGTGATTCAAAATGCCAAAATGACTTTTTCACAGAATTCACATGCTGATTCTAAAATTAACATGAAAGAGCAAAATTCCAACAATGGCTAAGACAATTTTGAAGAAATATAAATTTGTAGTCTCTCTTTAACAAATATCTTTATGTATTAAAAGCTATAATAATTAAAACATTGTGCTGTTACCAAAAGAATTCTTAAAACTAAACAGGGCTTAACAGTAGATTCATATGTCCATATCTTGTAGGTAAATTTGTAATATATTACCAAGATAATATTACAAATTAGTTGAAAACAAAGATTTGCATTTAATAAAATATATTAGTACATTTTGTATGCAAGGAATAAAATTCTATTTCTAGCTCATATTGTTCTTAAAAATAAGCTCCAAGTACATTAAATTTAATTGTTATTTATTTTAATATCAAAATACAAAAGAATACATTTATGAACTCAGGATGGTAACATATTTCAAAAATTAGACATGAAACATTTCAGAAAATGTATTAGGTATAGTTTGCCTCAAAGAAATTAAAAACATTTTCAGCAGAAGATATACAAAAATTTTAAAAGGCAAAACAAACACTAGCAGAAGATATTTGTATTTCCTAAAAGCAACAAAGGATTGCAACTAGATTTCATAATGTACACCTACAAAGATTAGTAGTAACATAGACAAGTTATGACAGAAGACAATTCAAAGAATTAAAAAATGTAATCATATTAAAGTATATTCAACCTCACCAATCATCAGGAAAGTTCATAATTAAACAATGAAATGCTATTTTCTATCTCCAAATTTGATATTTTTAAAAAAATTTGATAATGTGGAATACATTCATACAGCATTGATGGGAATGACAATTTTGCACAACCATGTTAGATAGCCATTTTGCAATATTTTGAATTGTTGGAGAGATACATATTATTTCATCCAGCAGTTTCTACTTTTAGAGTAAACATAGATATTTTTACTTTTAAAGAAAACAACAGTATATTCTTTTCTACTACAGGAAGAAAAAAACATGCATTTGCAGTTATTATCTTAAATACAGTGTAATTAAAACAAAATAATGTCACACAACAAAAATGTTGCAAAATGATGTTACAGGTTCATATGATAGGTAATGTTGAAAAGTATGCTAAATACTGTTTTTGGATAGAAACATGTGTAGCAATATATTTTATTAAATTTTTAAAATATATTTTCTGTGTAAGTCAAAATACAATATTATATTAGTTTTAGGTGTACAACATGATGATTAGACATTTATATCACTATGAAATGATCACACTAATAATTCTAGTACCCATCTGACACTATATATAGTTATTAAAATTTTTGTTCCTTATTTACATTTTATATTTTCATGACTATTTTGTAACTACCAATTTGTACTTCTTAATCTCTTCCCCTTTCTCACCCACCCCTCCCATCTAACTACCATCTGGTAACCATCAAAATGTTCTCTGTATCTATTAGTTTACTTCTGTTTTGTTGGCTTTTATTTTGTTCTTTAGAATCCACATTTAAGTGAAATTATATGATAATTGTCTTTCTTTGTCTGACTTACTCCACTCAGCACGATACTATCTAGTTCCACTCATATTGTTTCAGATGACAAAATTTCATTCTTTTTTATAGCTGAGTAATGTTCCAGGGTGGGGGAGGGAGATTATATATATAATATTTTTTTTATCCATTCATTTATTCATGAACACTCACATTGCCTCCACATCTTGGCTATTGTAAATAATACTGCAATGAACTTATGGGTTCACATGCCCCTTCAAAAAATTGTTTTGGGTTTCTTCAAATAAATACCCAGAAGTGGAATTACTGGGTCCTTCCTTGTATTTTGTTATAGCCTTTCTTTTAAAGCCTATTTTTTCTGGTATTAGTATTGCTTCTTCAGCTTTTTATTTGTTTGTTTCCATTTTCATGACATATCTTTTTCCATCCTTTTACTTTTAGAGTGTGTGTATCTTTTGATCTAAAATGAGTATCTTATAGGCAACATGCGTAAGGGTCTTATTTTCTTACCCATTTATTCTCCCCATCCTTTGATTGGAACACTTCAACAATTTACATTTAAGTTAATTGTTGGCATGTAGTTTTTTGTTTGTTTTTTTTCTTCTTCTTTTTCTTTAAAAAATGTCTCTCTAATATTGCTTGTAATACTGGTTTGGTAGTCATGAACTTCTTTAGCTTTTTTTTGTCTGTAAAGCTATCTGTCCTTAGTTATAAATGATAGCTTTGTTGGGTAGAGGAATCTCAATCATAAGTCCTTGCTTTTCATCACTTTGAATATTTCATATCAACCTCTTTTGGCCTGCAAAGTTTTCATTGAGACATTAGTTGACAGTCTTATGGGAGCTCTTTTGTAAGTAACTAATGGCTTTTCTCTTTCTGCTTTTAAGATTCTCTCTTTGTCTTTAACTTTTGACATTTTAATTACAATATGTCAGTGTGGGCCTCTTTGGGTTCATCTTATTAGGGACTCTCTGTACTTCCTGGGCTTGTATATCTATTTTCTTTGCCAAATTATGGAGGTTTTCTGTCATTATTTCTTCAAATACATTTTCAGTTCCTTGCTCTCTTTTCTCCTGGTACTCCTGTGATGTGATAGTTGGTACATTTAATATAGTTGCAGAGGCTCCTTAAACTATCCTCATTGTTTAAATTTCTTTTTCTTTTTACTGTTCTGATGGGTGTTTTCTGATACCTTATCTTCTAACTAATTGGTTTTATTCTCTCCTTTATTTACTCTACTATTGATTTTCTCTAGTGTATTCTTCATTTTAGTTTTTGTATTCTTCATTTCTGATCAGTTCTTTTTATATTTTCTATTTATTTTTATATTCTCTATGTCTTTGTTAAAGTTCTCACTAAGTTTATCTACTTTTCTCTAAGGTTCATTAAGCATCCTTACAACCAGTGTTTTGAATTCTGCATCTGGTAGATTGCTTATCTCTATTTATTTTAATTTTCCCCCAGCTTCCCCTCCCCCTGCCACCTAGAGCTTTGTTCTCTTCTTTTATTTGGAACATGTTTGTCTCCTTATTTTGGCGGCCACTTTGTGTTTGTTTCTATGTATTACATAGGACTGCAATGTCTCCCGGTCTTAGTTGAGTGGCTCTATATAGTAGGTATGCTGTGGGGCCCAGTGGCACAGTCTTTTCTGGTCACCTGAGCTGGGTATTCTAGGTGTGTCCCTTGTATGGGTTGTGTGTGCCCTCCTTTTGTAGTTGAAACTTGGTTGATGTTTCTACGTAAATGGGAGGGATTGACCCTCAAGCTAATTGATTGTGATAACTAGTTGGTGAGGAGCTGGCCCTACAGAGTAAAATTTGCTTTATCAGGGCTCCAATGCCTGCCTAGTCTGCCCTCTGGGTGAGTTGTCCTCAGGTGCATACTGGGGTGGTGCTCCAGTTCAGTTTGAAGCCAAGTACAAGGCACGGTTGGCTCAAGGCCTCCTGGGAGGGGTGCTGCCACAGACCAAGTTCAGCTGCAGCCTGTGCCTTTCCTAGGGTCACCTGGCATGAGCCATCAAGCATTCTTCAGAGGCCAGCACCTTCATTGAGTTTAGAGGTGCCTAAAGAGGCCAAGCCAGGCACTGAAGCTGGCTCCCACTATGCTGGACTTGGGACAGTTGAACAAGATGTATGGAGCACGCTGAGGCCATAAGCTGCTTATTTGGATTTTTTGAACCTTTGAAAGATTTTAGGAAAGTCTGCAACATGGGCTAAGACAGGTCATTTGTATGGAAATTCCCTGAAAACAACTTGGATGTGCCTGCAAGTTGGAAAGAGTGGAATTTCAGGGCATCACTGGGACAGAGTGATCAGTGATAAATAGGTTGATGGAGACTTAGATATGGCAGCTGCCTGTGTCTGCATCCAATAAGGGGGAGGACTCTAAGACACAATGAATTCTACCAGCACTTCTGTCCGGGAGAAAGCTACTCTTTCAGCCCTCACTTCAAAGCTAGCCAATTAAATTCCTCCCCATATGTCTCTGGGTTTTTTGAATTACTGCCCTGGTGCTCGGACTCAGAGCTAGTGAGTCCATCAGTAAGTCCATGTGTGGGCCTTTAGGAAGAATGCCTTGGACTCCAGATGCCCTCCATCTCATTCAGCCATGATCTCCATTAGTTTTCACAGCCAGATGTTGTGGGGACTTCTCTTCCGGAAACTGGAACCCTGGTTTGAGGGGCCTGGTGTGGAGCTTGGACTCCTTGCTTCTCCATGGAGACCTCCGCAGACAAGATAGCCCTTCAAATTTTTAAACACCACACTTGGATGTAAGACCAGCCTGTTCTGTATCTCTGCCCCTCCTACCAGTTTTGAGGCACCTTCTTCTGTATATCCTTAGTTGTAGGACTTCTGTTCATCTGAACTTCAGGCAATTCTCAATGATGATATTTCTGTAGTTTAGTTACAATTTTGAGGTGATTGTGAGAGGAGGCAAACATGGTGTTTATCTACTTTGTCATTTTGACCAGAAATCCCTATAGTAATATTGGTAAAGCTTAATAACCATTTTTTGATAATTATGTGATGAGTACGTGAGATTTGAGATGTCATTATTAGAGATAGAAAGAAATTCTTTGTACTAGTTTTTAAACTTTTTCGTAAGGCTAAAATTAGCTTAAAATAAAAAGTCTAAATAAAAAGAAAATTACAGTTAAAAATTATACACAATAATACATTTTTGCTTTCTCTGGAGATCAACAAAGAGACACGATATTGAGAGTATTACATAGATCCAACCATAATTATGGCATTTTGTTTATTCAAAAAATCTGTAACTTTTGTAGCAAAATGGTAAGATTTATTAAATGATTGTATTATTCCCTCTGCTAGTCTATAAATTTAAAACATTTCAGAGGTAGATAAAAAATAATAATCACTTGTAACTATCAAAACAGATATTATTAACAATTTAATTAATTAAATCTCATATATATATGCATGTTCAAAGTTAAATTGCATTGGCAACATGTTAAATGATGTGGTAGTAGCCTCCTATCTACGTCTTCTTGTTATTTACTTTATAGACATTGGCCTTTGTAGCATAACTGGCTTGATATTTTTTATAAATTACAATAAAATATAATTCCATCATTTGTGTATTAGAATCCAAAAATTAATAGTTTCATAATACTTTTAGATTATTTTTTGAAGTTACTGGTAGCAATATGCCTTTTTATGAGTGCCAGAAAATACATCTTATTATGTTAATTTTCCTATTTTGCAATTTCAAAAGTAAAATATTGTCAGTTTTTAAAATGTCTTCATTTTTAATTTGCTTAGTATATATAATATAGACATTGATTTTCAAATGTAAGAATTTTAACTATTATGTTTTTCAGATTTCACAAAACATGTAACTTTAGTCATCATGCATTTATTAGCTAAAATAATTTTCAGATTACCTATTTAGATAATTGCTACTTTTGGAACAGTGTAATAGAACATTTTTATTAGATATTACAATTACTAAAATAAGTAAAGAATAAAAATAAAGGATAAAAGTTGTGCATATGTAGACAAGTTTTACAGAAGAGACAGGATATTATGGTCATTGATTATGGAGAGCAGAATCTTGAGTGAGTCATAATTAGTGTGAAAGAAAAGTCATAATTAGGGTTCTCTCTTCATTCAGTTGCAAGCTATAAACTTGTGTTTAATATGGCTTTGATGAAGTCATAATTTCTGATATATTGGAGTCTCTCACAATGGATGGCCAGGAAATAACTTTTTCTCTATCCTTTTAAGATTTGCTCAGTAAAATTTGATTAAACTGACAAATAATAGCTTAACAATAAGAAGCATGCAACTAATTTAATTTTAACTTTTATGTGTACACGAATGTCTTCATAGAAGGAAAGTGATAACCCGAAGATGCAATCAGAGTCAGGGGCCTATATACCATTTTAACAAAGGATAATAAATTGAAGAGACATGGATTAAAAAAAAAGAAAGAAAGAAAGAAAAGAAAAAGAAAAAGGTTTGGACTTCTAGAAGCAGTAAATTGTGGGAAAATAAATATATTGGAAAACTAATGGAAGGTAAAGGTTATTTGGCAATGTATTATTTATGAAGACTCATTTAAGTGCCTTTTCCATGTCCAGTAATAATGTTTATCATTTCCTTCCTGTTGTAAGAGAGGGGAAATTTTCCCAAAAGGAAATTTATGCCCTGTTTTTAGGTATATAGGGAGAGTATAGAGCTTCTCCTACATTTTCTGTTTCTCAGTTTCCTAGAGGACAATGACATACATGAAGAAGGGACACTAGAATCACAAATATAAGCTACTTAATATGAGGAGTAGAAAAATTTGTGAGAAACATTATGCTAAAGAAAAAAATACAGTATGGTTTTGGCATAAAAACAAAAACACAGATTAATTGAATAGAAGAAAGAGCCCAGAAATAAGTCCATGCATCTGTGGTCAATTAATTTATGACAAAGGAGTCATGAATATATAGTGGGAAAAGGACAGTCTCTTCAATAAATGGTGTTGGGAAAACTGGACAGCCCCATGCAAAAGAATGAAATTCAACCACTGTATTATACTGTATACAGTAATTAACTCAAAATGGATTAAAGACTTAATATAAGCCCTGAAATCATAAAATTTCTAGAAGAAAACATAGGTGGTAAGATCCTTGAAATAAGTCTTGGCAATATTTTTTTTTATTCTGACTCCATTGGCAAGGGAAACAAAATCAAAAATAAACAAATAAGACAATATCAAACTAAAAATCTTTTGCACAGAAAAGAAAATCATCAACAGAATGAAAAAGCAACCTACTAGATGGAAGAAAATAAATACAAATTATATGTCTGATAAGGGGTTAATATCCAAAATATATAAAGAACTCATACAGCTCAGTAGCAAAAACAAAGTTATTTAAAAATGAGCAGAAGAATATCTGATAGACATTCTCTTCAAAGAAAGCATACAGGTGGCCAATAGGTACATGAAAAGTTGCTTGACATTATTATTCATTAAGGAAATATAAATCAAAACCACAAATGTATATCAGCTCACATCTATTAAAATGACTATTATCAAAAAGACAAGAGATGACAAGTGTTGATGAGGGTGTAAAGAAAAGGGAACCATTATGCACTAATGGCAGGAAAGTGAATTGGTGTAGCCACTATGGAAAACAGTTTGGAGATTCCTCAAAAAAAAAAAATGAAAGTAGAACTACTGTATGATCCAGAAATTTAACTTTCGGGTATTTATATGAAGAAATGAAAATACCAACTTGAAATATTTGTACCCCCATGTTCATTGCAACCTTATTTACTGTAGCCAAAATATAAAAACAACCTGAGTGTGCACTGATGAATAAATGGATACAAAGTCATGACTGATTTTATATATAATATAGTCATTTTATAAAAAAGAGTGAAATCTGGTTATTTGTAACATCATGAGTCCTCGAGGGCATTAGGCAAAATAAAATAAGTCAGACAAAGACAAATACTATATGCAAAATCTAAAAAAAGAAAGAAAAAAGAGCTCTGTGTCATGTGTAGAACATCTTACTGAAGTTCTGCAAGATCAGTACGAGGTATGATGCAGGTCTTGGAGGCAGAGAATTGACAAGGATAACTCAAGTCTTCAGTTGTCAGTATTAGGATTATTCAGAGACTCAAAGCTGTCATTTCTTTATATATGTGTCCAAATAGCTGACACCAATAGAAGGAGTAGAAGGCTATGTGGGCAAACGGTAGGATACCTACCCAGAGGATTACAGCCTTAACAAGACAGGAGCCTGAAAAGTTTTTTTGCAAAGGTGTTCAGGTTTAGGGGATTGCTCCAGTAGCTCATAGATAGTAGCTCCAGTAGTTAGATAGCGTGATAAGATTTCTGTTTGCAAAATCAGAAACTGCTAGGTCATATCCATATGGAAGAAAGTTTAGGGCCAATGTTTATTATAAAACTTAAACTTCACTAAGAAACATATGAAGGGTTTTAAATTTTTTAGTTAGTGAAGCTGATTAAGAATGGAGAGAAGGGTGGAAAAATAGGAGCCTGGCAAGCTGATACACTTGTCACTGGATTGACCAGTTACAGAAATGTTAAGTGGACTTGGGGAACAGGTAGTGATTCAGTATAAATTAATGTCCCAATATTGAATTACTGCCAAGTAAGGTCTCAACAGATGAGTGAGGGTGGGAATAATGAAATAACTAATCTCTAATCAGAGTCATCTCTATATTAAATGTCATTTTCAATTTAATTGTATATATTTCTATATCAATCTCTAGTCCAGAAGATGAGAGATTAGTTTATACTAATTAGTTTTAATTCCATAACAAAGCATCTCAGAATCCAGTGTTTTAAAACAACTGCTCCTTTATCTCACTATTGTAAAGGCTGGCTAGTTCTTCTGGTCTGTGTCAGCTGTTCATATCTTTGGTCAGCGGGCAGATCAGATAAGTAGCTAGATAATTAAGGATGTCTGGCAGTAGCAGGTCTGTGTTCTGGGTCACTGGGCCACAAATCTCTCATTATCCAATAAGCTAGCTTGGCATGGTCTTTGGGTTACAAGAAAGAGCTAGTCCCTATATGGAAATATTTTACAAACTATTTTTACTAATGTCTTATTGGTCAACTTAAGTCATGTGGTCAAGTCCAGATTCAGAGGATGGAGAGATACTCAACATTGACGCCAATGGCAAAGTGGCTGCACATATCCATGAAGCAGAAGAAGTTACAATTTCTATAATCAACAAAATTGTATAAGTGATTATTAGCCTCTAGAACCTCCTAAATAATTTGGCCCGGCTTTTCAAAACTCACTTTCTTTTGTTATTATTGTATTTGTATATAATATTTCTTGACAACCAATAGTTACCTGTGACAAAAAATTTGGCTTTATATATGAATTTAAAATAAATCTATATTTGATAGTGAAAAAATAAAATGAGACAGGAATTATCTATTGGGGAAAATATATAATTAAACTATGGAAAGGTTAGTAGATTTAATACAAGTGATTTGATTCTGTCATCTTCAAGAATATAAACGTTTTCATATTTAGCTCAAATAATGCTGATTTTCCTCACAAGTCCCTCATGATTAGGTGCTATTAAGCCACTTTAATTGCCCCATATTTCTGTGCAAGCAACATAACCGAAAAATTTTTTGTACTTTTCACTTGAATGGGAAAGTTGTAAATGGCAACTGAAGGAAAAAAAATATATCTGTGAGGTGTTAGAAGAGGTATTTTTCATTGGAAGTAATAAAAGAATGTATACATATTAGAACCTTTCTTTTTGAGAGATTTATGACATAAATTCAGCAGATGAAATCAATGTACTGTGAATTATAAATAGGTCTTTGAAGAGCTAGATGATGAATTCAGAATTCTTAAGAAAACAGTGGAGCACCTGTGGAAATAGGCACGGACACAAGTGAATCTAAGTTTCCTCTTGAAAAATGGTTAAAATTTGTAGGAGTGAAGTTGCCTGTTATTGTTTGAAGAGGCACAACCCTTCAAGTTTATATACTACTAAAATGTGCTCAGTTTTTTTAGGCTTTTAATGTGGAAATAAAAAAAATGTATTAGAAATCAAAAAGAATAATCTACATATTCAACTTGCTATTCTGAACTTTTCAGTAAAATATGTTTGGTTATAAATGCTAAGAGAGAGAGCGAGAGAGACAGAGAGAGAGAGAATGTTAAAAGAATTTATACTAAAACAAACTATTACATAAATATTTCCTAAACAGCTTTCTCATTAACTGAGTTTTAATGATATAGCTTTAAAAGTGTCATAAATAAAGATATATTATATTCCAAAATTTTTCATTGTTAGCCTTATTTACAACATCCACTATAACATAGTATGTAGTTTAGATCATCACTCTTTTAGAATAGCATTCTCAAAATACCTCTTGTCATATTCAGATTAATTTTATCAGGTCTTGCAAACCTCATGAACCTTTGTAGATTTCTACAAAGTAGAATTTGCATTGTGCAATTCCATGTTTACTGACATGTTGATAAAAATAAGTGTTAACCAATATTCTTTTGCAACTACACACCATAGTTCCTTTGCATTTCCTTAGACAATTTAAACCCAATAGTCTTCCTTCTTCTTGTCCTTCCTTTTTATACCATCTTTCTTGATGAGGACAGTATTATTATTGATGCCTTCATGCATTTATCAATCTACCCATACTTCTCAACAACACATTTGGCTCTATTGTTCTGTTTTCATGTTACACTAGAGTTTAAAAATAATCTGGGTCTGATTATTCCTTAGTACTGCTCTACCTTAAACCCTTAAATATAGTTCCTTCTTTCTAAACACAATCTGGTTACATTGCAACAGATATTGTAGCATATCTGTTAGTCTGCTTTTTTCTTTACCTGCATTATAATTCTTATCCTACATTTCTCACTTCGCTTTTCAATTAGCCCTTCGTTAACCACACATTTTTTTTTTTTAGCCAAACCTTGACTAAGAGATAAGTCATTTAACACTTTCTTATATTTTTTATTTCTGATCATACGAGTAAGATCCTGTAGAAACTTTCTCCTTACTCATGGACATATTTTACCTTCTAGAGAGCTTGATTGTTGTGATGATTTATACTGGAACCTTCATTATTTATTATTACTCTAAATACAAATTTACTAATTTATCTCTTTAATAATGGAACAGTATGAAATCTCTAGATGTTTACTGAAAATTTCCCTTTATAATTTTTTATGTCAACCCTAAGGAATACACCGAAGTAATTTCCCCACCTAAAATTTAGAACCCCCTCCTATTTTTTTTAGTAAAACCATAACTCAGGGGTCCCCAACCCCCCGTCCATGGATCAGTACTGGTCTGTGTCAGTACTGGTTCCTATGAGGAACCAGGCTGTACAGCAGTAGATGAGCAGCAGGCTAGTGAGTGAAGCTTCATCTGTATTTGCAGCCACTCCCCAGCGCTAGCATCACTGCCTCAGCTCAAACACAGGTCATCAGGTATTAGATTCTCATAAGAGCATTGGTTCCTGACGACAAAAAGTTTGGGGACTGCTGCCATAACTTTACTTCTCAAACAGGATCTAACCTCACAATTATTATTTTAACTCCCTATATTCTTGTATCCCTTGAACCATTTACTCACCAAGCATTTTTCTTATACGTTGTCGTTATTAGAGGCCATGTTTTCATTTCTTTATTATTGAATAATTGCTAATATTCTACTTGCCTTCCTTTTTCCTGCATTGAGTTTCTAGAAGTTCAGTTTGCCATATACAACAATGTTTTCATTGAGTTACTTCCTAAAGGGCTGATTTCTGCATCTCAAATTGTAATTCATTTGTATCTCCAGGTCTTGTGTGATCTCAATCTATTTGATTTTTCTCCCCACAAATATCTGTACTATTTAAAATTCACCCTCATACCTGCTTTGTCTTAAGAACATACCATATTCTTTTCTACAGTTCCACATCTTTACTTATGATGTTAAACTAGAATGCAAGAGATTGTATGGCCTTTCGATTGGTCTATGTTTTAAGGGATCTTTATAATTCAGCTCCAATTCCTCCATACTGTTAAGAGATGAGAGCTTTTTTCTAGAACGATAGCCTATAATGATCTCTGTCTCTTAAACAAATATTCAGGACTTGTATGTGCTTCACATCCTTATCCTTATCACTGCCTTGGTTACTACTATACGCTTTTTTTTTTTTTTTTCAATTTTGTCTAGCTGATCTCTCCAAAGAAATGTCAAGTTCTTCTAGGCAGGGTTCATTACATATACTCTTTCTCACCTTTCTTAATTTAAAATGGGACACATTATTTAGTAGAAAATAAAAATAGCTAGTTTTATTATGAATTTGCTATGTGTCAAGCATATGAATAGATTGTTAGAGAACTTGTTTTATAGCTTCATTCGCAGAGTAAAAGTAATTCTTTAACTTCTATTGCTTGCCTGGTTGGATTGATGTGATTCTTAGGGGGAGGGAGTACCAAGGCTTAAGCTTCTGGAAGAAAGTACAAGAGTCAGTATAGAATATTGGTTAAAAACAGAGATTCTAGAGCCAGGAGACCTACCTGATTTCAACCCAGCCTCTTCCTCACTGCTGACCATTTACAAGCTCTGTCCTTGGGCGAATTATTAACCTCTCTTTGCTTTAGCTTCCTCTTTTAGGAACAAGAATAATAGTAACAATTTCAGAGTTGATGGGATTCAGTGAGTTGATATGTGTTGCTTAAAACACTGCCTAGAATTTACTAATCACTCAATTAGCATCAACCATTATGAGTTTTTGCCTTCATTTTCTTTAATTAACTCATTTTTAAAGCTATATTATTATAAATTAGTAGAATATAACCAATATGCAAAATGGCCAGTACAGTACACAAAGATTTTGAAGAGCAGATATTATTTCTCCCCTTGAACTTTCAAATACTATGAATAAAGGAAGTAGAGGTTCTCTAAGGAGAGGAATCTCTGTGAGTGAAGAGGACTTAGGCCTTCACAATTCTTCAGTCATCACTCAGTATTGAATATACACACTATATCAATACGTGTTCTGGAAACTGTGGAAGGTGGTTTTTTTTTTTGGGGGGGGGGTTGGAATTAGATAACTGAAGTTACTCATGGTATATTAATAGAATATGCTTATATGAGTGGCAAAAAAATGGGGTGGAGATGAACAAAATCCAATAATAAGTAATATATTTAAGATGAAGGAATAAAGTGCTATTGTTAGAAGCTTTTGGTTTTCCAAATATTCAAATACTTTGTCTCCTACCCCTTACATCTTGAGAACTGCTAATACATTATTTGGATGAGTGTCTACATGAAAACTGTATTGAATCAAATCTGAAAAAAAAATGTTAGTAAATATAAGTATGTATCAGATATATGAGAATGTTTGTATCATATAATAAAGCACATTTTAATAATTATTTTTGCCTTATTTCCTTTGAACCTTCAGGATAATGTTGTTTCGAAACATATGTGTAGAGTGATAGCTAAGAACAGAATTTATAATAAATCATGAAAGTCTGAAATGGCAAAACTTTTGTAGAGCACAAGATTTTATGTTTTTGCTATATTCACAAAACCCTAGGATTTGAATGAGCTAGACGTTTTGAGGTGAATTGGCAAGGGAGGTCATCTTCTGGTAACCTGTATGTTTAATATGACAGCAGTACTTAAGTCCGAAACAGCTAGTGTCTGTGAAAGTGACTGTGAGTTGTATCTATTAAGTAATAATAAGGAAAAATGGGATTATTTTAGTCATCATTCAAGAGACATCTACAATAATCTTCCTACTCTACCAGTGTTAAGTAGAGAATAAACAAAGTTCAATGAGAAGATGAGCATTGGTTTCAAAATTAATAAATATAGAATCATAATTTCCCAAGTAATTTTTCACCAGGATGACATAAGCAATGTATTTATACTTAGAAGCCACATTTAATAATTGATTAAATACCTTTTATATATCATTGGCCAATTATTTATAACTTATTTTCTAATTTCCATAACATTTTCCTCACTCTCTGATTTATATCTGTTGATATTATTGTGTATTCACAATGTAAGAAAGCAATTGGAAGGTAGCAAAATTTAAGATTGATATTTGTATGTAACACATTGTTACTGTATGGGGTGATGTGAAATCCACCGTCACCCCAGAGACATGGAGCGTGTCCTTGGTTCTTTCTGCCAACTCAGTAAAGAATTACAGATCAGTGAGGTTTTGATAAAGTAAGATTTATTGAAAGTACATTTTTAGAAGAAAATAGGCCATGCTAAGGAAGGCTGTAGTCCCATGAAATTTGCAGGTGAAAAGACAGAGTATGATCTAAGGACAGGGTAGGTTACCAGCTAAGAGAGCTGAAAATTTCAGAAGTGGGAAGGTCTGTTTATATTTGGGCTGCAATGGGAAGTTAAAGGCAGTACTAGATGATAGGCCTGTGAGGTCACCTTGACTGACAGCTGCCATATAACCCTTTGCCTACTGCAATTGTACTTACCTAGAATTCAGTCTGTTGTAATTAGTTTTATAAACTTTCGGGCATATGCGTAATGTTATAATGATGGCATAATGAGGATGAGGTTAAGGATGATTAGGGTAATACTTTGTATTTGTGGCTGGTTTAAGATAAGAGCTTTTATGGCCTTTGTGCCTTAGGATATAGGGGTAATTTATAACCATAAAATGGGTATTTCTGGCAGGTCCTTAAGGGAGGTTTCTGAGGTTACAGAGCTGAGCCTTTACTCTTGTGCCTCATGACTACCTAACTACCTAACAACATTACATAACTCAGGTCTGTCATTCTGAAGAGATATCAATGACAAATGGGTTATTTAAACTATAGAAAGTACAAAGCAATGAATAAGTTTTCTAGTCTGATACAGGGTTTTTTTATATGTAATTTGCATATATGAACTACACAGATTCAGAGATAAGAGAGATTAAGTCTCTATTATCTGAAATATGTAACTGAATTAAACCATATTATTCTGATTTATTAAATATCTATTTTGCTAAACAATTTCAGTGCACTTGGTGAGCCATTCTCTATCTTACCTCTAGATAAATGTTGAATGTACTGCTTCCTTACCTATATTTCATTTGCTTAATTTACTTAACAAATGTTCAAACTTTAAACATCAAGTTTTCATTTAGCTCTTCCTCAACACCCATGTGATACACACACACAATCATCTCAAACCAGAGATTAGCATATCTTCCAGAGTTTCTACAAACTATTTGCAACTAGCTTTATTATAATATATATATATGAGTGTATGTGTGTGTGTGTGTATGTGTGTGTATATTATAGGTACATATAATATATATGTATATATTTAATTGAAAGAGTGCCTTTGTTCAGCATACACTGGGCCTGTACATCAGCTGATCTCCAGCTTAACCCATTGTACACCCTCAGGGCACTGTGTTGATTGTTGTTGCAAATGCCTTTTGGACAGTCTGAACCCTGGCTTTAGAGTTACTGGGACTTAGTAAGCAATCAGGAAATATTTACCAAAGAAATGAATCATATGCTTTCTGGAAATCAATATTCTTGCTCTCATGAAATGTATAAGGTAGTAAGAAAAATTTTATCATCAGAATTAACAAGTAAGTATGGGATAAAGGTGATATGTGAGTCTAAGCGGAATTTTGCAGGCACTCAAAATAAAAAGAAATCTTTGCCAAAAAGGATAACAAGGGGCTTCATGGAGTAGATGATTTGAATTGCGCTTTTTTTTTTTGTCATATTATGATGAACTCTGACCAGTAACCACAAAAAGAAATTGATGACTTTGGTTTATGCATCAGGTTATTATTTTCTTTAGAATAATATTAAGATAATCAACACGTATCTTTCTTTAAACTTATCTGGTGACAGATGACTTCATAACATAGTGAAGATTTCAGAATACGTCTTACCTTTATATTTATGTATGCCATTCTTATTTCCCCTGTGCACAAAATTTCTTGAACAGAGTTTATGAATTGAATCTGTACCACTGTTTACTTGTTGAGTACATAGTAAGTGCTCATTAATTCTTTATTACTGAGTTTTTGCACAAGTGATTAGTTTAGGAGTAAAGCTAGAAATAAATTTTGTGTCTTGATTTGAATCACCTTCAAAAGGTAAGCTTTATCTAAAATTAATATTTTCTTATCTTAACTGAGGAGACAGAATTACAATCAGTTGTAAAGTAAAATAAAATTGCATAAGATAATATTGCAATCTGAAATTATCACCTCCCTATTGACTCTAATGTTAAATTATTATTTTTATTATTACTTTAATTCATTTAAAAAATGAATTAGTACTTATGAAGTACTTTTAGTACTTATGAAGACCAGAGTCTGCTTAGTCTCATTCAAAATGAAATATTAAAAGTTCTATCACTTCATAAATAATAGTATTTTTATTTTCACATATCTCTTTAGCAGAAGTACTTTACATCAGGTTTAGAAATTCATAGAAATTTTAATTATTTAATTATTCTTCATAGAAAATATTGGAGTGTTTTACTTTACCGATATGAAAATATTTTTATTAATGTGAGCTTTTACTCTTAACTTTAGGTGTGAATAAATTATTAGATAACATTTAGTCATTAAATCTTGCTTTTGCTATTTCTTTATTTCATTTGTTTCCAAAATAGTTATTGTACATTTAATATATGCTATGGACTATAGGGATATGTGACTCAGTGTTTCTTTAGCATTTTTCACTTACAAAGTCAAAAATAATGCAATTTATATATAAAATTACTGGCAAAAATTGTTAGCATTGAAAAATATGAGCCATAAGTAAAATAAATCTTTTTGGTGACCATCATGCATGAAATAATATTTTTGTTAATAATACTGATAGATCTATTTTATGGCCATATTTTCTTATTACTTCTGTCCTGTGTAGTTTAGCTTTACACACATATATACAATGCAGCAAGTCATTTCATTCAGCATTACCATTTAAGTGCCACAAAATCAATATTGTCTTATGCACTATTATAGTACTCTGTTTCTTTTTGTTAAAGAGTACAAATCATATTTAAATGTTTAAATGTGACATCTAAATCTTTTCTTCTTTTTTGCTATCACAAAATCAGGGTTTTAGATGTCTGTGTTACTCATTTCAGAGATATCAAGAACAGGGTCACATAATTCATTCATCATAATCATTATGTTTTTTGACACCTAGAGATATTTGGTACCTTAGTGTTTTTTAAAGATTAAAAGTATGACATTTACAGATCTTTTCATCCCCAAACACCAGATTATTCATTCTTTTCTAGTGCACATGAAACATTCTCATGGATATATCATGTGTCGGGACATAAAACTAGCCTAAACAAATTTAATAAAATAGAAATTATACCAAACATATGTTCTAAACACAATGCTTTAAAACTAGAGATAAACTGCAAAATGAAAGCAGGAAAAGCCAGAAATATGTGGAGATTAAACAACATGCTACTGAGGAACAAACGAGTCAAAGATGAAATAAAAGGAGAGATCAAAAGATACATAGAAACAAATGCGAATGAAAACAAGACATATCAAAACTTTAGGATACAATGAAAGCTGTAATAAGAGGAAGGCTATATCATTACTGGCCTATGTCAAGAAACAAGAAAAATCCCAAATAAACAACTTAACATTACACCTTAAAGGACTAGAAAAAGAAGAACAAATGAAGGCCAAAGTCAGCAGAAGGAAGGGAATAATAAAAAATTAGAGCAGAGTTAAATGAAATTAAGAACAAAAAGAAAATTTAAAAAAAATCATTGCAAGAAAAGCTGGTTCTTTGAAAAAATCAATAAAAATGACAAACTCCAGGCTAGACTCATTGAGAAAAAAGAGGAAAGACACAAATAAAATCAGAAATGAAAGAGAAGTTGTGACAGATGCTACAGAAATACAAAGGATGATAGAAGAATTCTGTGAAAGACTATATGCCACCAAATGCAACCTTCTTAGACTGAATCACAAAGAATTGGAACATTTAAAGAGACCAAATAATAATAAAAAACATAAGTCAATAACCTCCCCAAAAGTAAAAGTCGAGGACCAGATGGTTTCACTACTGAATTTTACCAAACATTCAAAGATGATTTAATACCAGTCCTTCTAAAATGCTTATAAAATTTGAAGAAGAGCCAATACCTTCGAACTCATTTTATGAGGCCAACATTATCTTGTTAACAAAACCTGGTAAGAGTAACACACACACACACACACACACACACACACACACACACACACACACAAACTACAGACCAATATCTCTAATGAACACAGATGCAAAACTTCTAAATAAAATACTAACAAATTGAATAAAACAATGTATTAAAAAGATGATTCATCATGATCAAGTGCAGTTCATTTAAGGGGCACAAGGATGGTTCAACACACACAAATCAAATGATGTGACATACCACAAAAACAAAATAAAGGATAAAAATTATAAGATCATATCAATAGATGCAGAAAAAAATTTTGACAGGATACAGCATACATTTATGATTAAAACACTTACTAAAATTGGTATAGGAGAAAAGTACCTCAACATAACAAAGGCCATATACAACATACCCTCAACTAATATCATACACAATGCTGAACAACTGAAAGCTTTACCTCTAAGATCAGGAACAAGACAAGAATGCCCACTTTTACCCCTCTTATTCAAAAAACTATTAGAAGATCTATCTCGAGCAATCAGGCAAGAGGAAGAAATAAAAGGCATACAAATTGGGAATAAAGAAGTCAAACTACCACTTTTTGCAGAAGACATGATTCTTTATATAAAAAACCCTAAAGACTCCGCCAAAAAACTATTAGCAACAATAAAATACAGTAAAGTTGCAGGATGCAAAATCAATATTTAAAAATTCATCACATTTCTATATTCTAACAATGAAATTTCATAAAAAGAAATGAAAAATGCCCAATTTATTTTGCAATTACACAAAAAGAATACAATACAGATGAATAATTTAACAAAGGATGTTAAAAACCTATGCACTGAAAACTACAAGACATTAAAATAAATTGAAAAGACACAAAAAAATGGAAAAATATTTCATGTTCATAGACTGGAAGAATTAACATAGTTAAAATGGCCATAGTACTCAAAGCAATATACAAATTTAATGCAATCCCCATCAAAATATCAATGATATTAAATTGAAGTTAAATTTATAAAATTCTCTCTAAATCCATGAGTTTAGTACCTATGTCTTCTTCTGTGCAATTTATTGCTTCAGGTCTTTTATTTAGGTCTTTGGTCCATTTTGAGTTAATTTTGGTATATGGTGATAGATACCAAAAAATAGAGAGAACAAAACCCATCAGATTTACATGGAATCACAAAAGACCCTGAATAGCCAAAGCAATCCTGAAAAAAAAAAAAAAAAAAGAACGAAGCTGGAGGTAGGCCTGACTTCAAATTATACTATGAAGAGACAAGCAATACAAAATGATATTGGCAGAAAAGCAGACACACAGACCAATGGAACAGAATTGAGAGCACAGAAGTAACCCCACATGTATATTGGCAGATAATTTTTGATAAAGGAGCCAAAAACATACAATGGGGAAAGGAAATCCTCTTCCATAGATGGTGATGGGGAAATCGGAAGGCCACATGCAAAAATTTGGTATCTATCGCTTTACACCAAAATTAACGCAAAATGGACCAAAGACCTAAATATAAGACCTGAAACAATAAATTGCATAGAAGAAGGCATAGGTATTAAACTCATGGATTTAGAGAGAATTTTATAAATTTAACTTCAAAGGCAAGGAGAATAAATGCAAAAGTAAATGAATGGGACTATATTAAACTGTAAAGCTTCTGCACAGCAAAAGAAGCCATCAACAAAACAAAGAGGCAACCAACTGAAAGAGAGAATATATTTGCAAACAATGTCTCTGATAAAGGGTTAATATCCATAATATACAAAGAATTCATACAAGTTAACAACAACAATAATAAACACTCTGAACAGACACTTCTCCAAAGAAGACATACAAATGGCCAAAAAAATGCTTGACTTCACTAGCTATTAAGAAAATGTAAATCAAAACCACAATGAGATATCACCTCACACCTATTAGAATGGCTACTTTCAATAAGACAAGTAATAATAGTGTTGAAGAGATAGTGGCAAAAAGAACCTCTCATACACTGTGGGAATGTAAATTGCTATAGCCACTGTGAAAAACAGTATAGATGTTTCTCAAAAAATTAAGAATAGTATTACCATATAATCCAAAAAACCCTTTGCTGGATATCTACTCCCAAATTTGAATCATTTATCCTTAAAGATATATGCACCCTGATTTTCATTGCAACATTATTTTTGGTGATTAAGACATGGAAACAACATAAGTGTTCTTTGTTAGATGACTAGATAAAGAAGATGTAGTACTTAAAAAAAAAAGATATAGTACATATATACAATGGAGTACTACTTCGTAATAAGAAAAGATGAAATACTGCCATTTGTGACAGCATGGATGGATCTTAATATAATCATGGAGAGTGAAATAAGTCAGACAGAAATAGTTGAGAGCCATATGATTTCACTCATAATGTGGGATATAAAACTGAAAGCAAAGAATGAACAAGACAAACCAAACTTATACACAAAGACAAGAGTTTAGTAGTTACCAGAGAGAATGGGGAGGTAGGGGAGATGGTCAAATACGTGGTGATGGAAGGAGATTTGACTTTGGGTGATGAACACACAATGCAATATACAGATTATTTTTGAATTCTAAACTTGAAACCTATGTAATTTTATTAACAAATGTCACCCTAATAAATTTAATTTTAAAAAGATTAAAAGTATGGATTTTGGAATAAATAAGACTTGGATTTAAGTTCACATTATTATGTTCACTGTTGTAATGCAATCAATCTGTATGAGCCTTTATTGAAAATTGGGGAAAATACTAGCATCAACTAGTATTAAGGAATAATGAAAACAATGACAATAGAATACTTACCACAGTGCCTGACCCAAAATATTCTAGTTAAAAACCAATTACTTTAATTGTAAAGTTAAGGGTATCTTAACTCAGTCTTAAGCAATGACTGAAGCTACTTTATTGCTGTTTTGCCAATGTCATAATGCAGAAGGATTTTTGACTTATTTTCTCTCTTGATTCCCAAAACAGAAAATGTTATAATTATTTTTAACTCCATTCTTTACGTATTAGTAAGGAGAAATGAATATTGATGTATCAAACATCGACATTATTAGTTTAAATTGTGGATCCTCTGGTAGGCTCAATGTAACCGTAAATGTTCTTATATAGCAGAGACAGATTAGAGTTAGAGAGAAAAGTTATAGGGATGGATGCGAGGTTGGAGTGAAGCACTTAGAAGATGGAAGGAAAGGCCAAGTAATGTAGGTTGTCCTTAGAAGCTGGAAAAGGCAAGGAAATAGATTTTCCCTGGATCCTCCTGAAGAAATATAGGCCTGATTACAGCTTAATTTTAGTCCAGTGTTATAGATTTTGACTAGAACAGTAAGGCAGTAAATTTGTGTTGTTTTAAGTCACCAAATTTATGGTAAATTTTTTATAATTACAATAGGAAAATAACTTACCATTTTATGCACTTTTTAAAGAGTCATATACTTCTACAAGAGTTGTTAAAACATCACATCTACCTTATACCTCTTTTCAATAGGCACCACTTTATTTTATTGATTTATTTCTTATATAAATAAAACATTGCTAGTTCCTGAATCTTCAGCAGTAAGCATTAGATCTTGACTTCAGGAATTATCTACTGACTTTCTATCTCTAATTCCAATCCCCATAGTATTATTACACAACAGTATTTAGGCTAAACATACTCTGTATAAAGGTAATCTTGGGATCAACCTTCACTATTATCCTAGGTATTCTATTTGACTTGCTTTATTATTGCACCTCTCATAATTTTTTGTATTTCATGTCTTATTTTCTCAAAGATTGTTTCCTAGGTTTTTATCAGAGTGTCCTAAAAAAGGATGCATGGTACATAAAACCTTTGAGCTCTTACATATACAAAGTGCCTTTAATCTATCTTCACTCTTGATAGTTTGGCTGGGCATAGAATTCTAATTTTTAGGTTGTCTTGTTTAAAGTTTTTCTACTTTAAAACCTATTATAAAACATTCTCCCCTTATTATCCCACATAAATTTTGAGGAATCTTTGTCATCAATGTTCTGAAATTTCATGATGATAATTTCTGATGTATGTTTATTCATATTCACAGTTTAAGATACTAAGTTGCTTTTTTCATTTCCTTCACTTTATTTTTTCCTTTAATTTGATTTTTCACCTTTCCATTGATTTTTTTTTCATTTCTACTGTTTTTTTCCCCTCGATTTTCAGGAGCTCTTTTCAATTTTCTAAGCATGTGTATATATATATATATATATATATATGTGTGTGTATATATATCTATATAGATGTATAGATATATAGATATATACACACATACATATATACATATATACACACATACATACATATATATGAACATATATATGTATGTATGTATATATATGCATATACATACATACATATATATGTATGTGTGTGTGTATATATATATTTGTTCTTATTTCTGAGAACATAAACAATAATTTTCTTGAACTTTTTGTCTTCATATATAGGTTCTGTTTATTCTAAGTTGCTTTCATCTTTCTTATTTAAGTTATTCTCTTTATTTTCTGTTAAACATTTTCTTCACACGTCTGAGGCTCTGTTATCTTATATTTAAGGGTGGGGCACTAAACAACTTATGGGAAATTCTGTAGATTTAGCAAGTAAGCATAGGGTAGGAAGGTGCTTGCCAAATATGAGTGATTTGACTGGACATTTTACCTTCGATGAACTCTCAATGTCAGTATCTCGAGATCTTTCATCTTAAGCTAGTAAGTGTGTCCTGGTTAAATTCTTCTAGTCTCTACCTGAAAGATATAATTCTACCTGACATTATTTTTAGAGGCAATTAGGAATATCTTCATATTCAGAGTGTCAACTTTCAGGTAATCTTATTTTAAGCATACTATTGCTGCCCTTAACTATGGCTTTGTGTCCTTAATTCAAAGGCCTTATGTTTTACCTTCTGGGGATAAAATACAAAAATTCTATACCATGAGCATTTTCAGATTCTAGTCATGTGAAGGAGGGAGATAATATGGCGATTTTACTACCTCCTAAATAGACCTTTCACCAATACTATTGTTAGCACGAAGTTTATCTCCACTTTTTGCAAGTATCCATTGCTATTAATTCATCGGGTTTGAGCATTTGAGTTTCCTGACCTCTATCTTACCATTTAGAGTTATGGAATCTAACTTGACCACTTTTCTATCTACTTTTCATTTTTTTTTACTCTTTTCCATTTTTTTTTAACGTGCGTGCTTAGGACTCATTACTTTAAAATTTATTTTAATGTAATTTCAGTGATGTTTTAGTGAAGTTTCAGGAAGGAATGCATATACATACATGTAATCATTTCCTATTTTTAATTCAAAGTCCTTTTGGATATATTTAATATGAATGCAATCATTATTTTCCTGATTCTGTGTTATGTATTATTTTATTTGAATATATACTAATTAGAAGTTAGTATTACTAATTCCCATGGAAAAACATTCTTAGGTTTACCAAAGTCTGTGCCACTTGACAAATTTTGATCCCAGAATCAATTACAGAGACTTTTTTTTTAACATTTAACAAATTATATTCTTACAAAATTATTTTTTGACATTTTAACATCCTCAACAATTCAATACAGTCAAAGTCTTCTAATTTTCTTGTTGGTTAACTATTATCCAATTTGCAAAAACTATAGCTATGATACAAATTAATCTGTCTGTGACTATCACTGTCTATATGTGATATATTTTTTAAGACATGGACAATTTGAAACCATCTGAACAATTTTAAGGAAAAAATATTTTTTTAATCTTTAGACTGTGTTTCCTAAATTTATTTAACAATATTACAACCAGTGATAAATAATTAAAAGGGATCATATGCTACATCAACAAAAAGGAGATTTTTTTATGTATTAAAAATGTCAGTGAAAGTAATAATATTCTATAATTCTTTATATCTGGCATATGTAGTACATAATCAGTGATTAATGATTGGTTGTTGTGTGTAGGTGAAAGTGAAGATAAAATCATGGCACATGATTAGTTCTTTTGCAACTTGTATTTAATTTTATATTTCACTGCGATCTCTGATTTTTTTTCTTTCCTTAAAAATAAACTCTTCTAATTTCTCATTGCTTATTTCCAAAACTATTACAAAGTCCTCCTGAATTATCTTCCTCCCACTTGCTATCAATCTACCCTAACATAGCTGTGTGATTTGTAGAACTTTAGACCTAGTAAAGTTGTTTGATTATTAACATGCTACTATCTTAAGTAAATAAATAAATAAATAGATAAATAAATACCACTGTGGTTTATAGTTACTGCCTTTATTGTCTCATTTAAAATTTCTTAGCTCATTATCAAAAATATAGTGTAGGTATTAATTTTTACTAACGTAAAATACAAATTCTGAGACATTAACTTACCACTATGACCTCATGGCTTGTGAATGACAAACACTTGAATGCAGATATTCTGATATCCAATTCTGTTCTATATATGACACAGTGAAATAGTATCCTATTCAAAACTCTTAGAAATCCTGAGCCCAAAACATTCAATACACTTTATCTGGCATTCAAAGCTCTTAACAGCAATCTAAACTTTTGTTCCCATTTCTCGTTCTTTCCATTATCTCATTGATTTCAATCAGTATCTTTGAAGTTGTGAATTTTTACTTTTATCTTGCGATAAAAAAAATCTAGAAAGTTATCTTTATCATATTTTATTGTATAAGTATAATTATACAATTTCTTAGACCCCTTTGTGGAATTCTCCATTTTCCCTTGTTCTTAGAAGCCACTTTAGTGTTCTTTCTAAAACATCGTTGGCCAAGTAAATATTTTATACCAAATATAAGGACATATTAAAAAGACATATTTATAAGCAACTGGGATGAATATATAAAGTTATGTTTAGTTTAATTTGTAGAATATATTTTGAACTAAGCTGTCTATGAGAACAATAGCAGTTTAAGAATATCAAATAGTTTAGACATAAAATTTTTTAAATATTAAAATAGATTGTTACTTTCTTACACTTATCATCAAATTCTAGTCAATGTGAGTCATGTTACAAAAAATAAAAGCTTACCAAAATCTCATTACTAAATTTATTTTTATTTTTTTGCACTAAAATCCAAGTATAATTTGAAAAATATTATTTCGAATAAGAAAAATAATATATAATATATATGTACTCGAGCCCAAATATTCTAATATTTTAGGACATAAAATGTCTAATTTTTCTTCAGTTTTCATGTGTAATGTTTAGGTCATTAAAAATTTTCTGAGTTGCTACTCTTTGTAAAGCACTGTACTTTCTGATAAAGAAGACCAGAAAATTAATCTAGTGCAGTTTCTACCTTTAAGACTGTTTCATTTGATATAGTAGGAGAGGATAACAAAATTCATAAATAACTATAAAATAAGGTGGAATGTAATTAATGTCTTAAAGGAGCTACAAAGCATGTACTCTGAGAGAATGGAAAACTCATTTTCAGTTCTGAGAGTCAAGTAAAGACAAAGCTAGAGCTGAATTATATGTGATAAAGAGAGTAAAAAGATCTGTGTAACTGGAAGAAAATTTATGTGCTACTGGGAAAAAGGAACACATGGATATTAAAAAGTATTGAAGCATGGGTTATGGAGTTTTCAAATGTTTTCATTAGACCAAACAAAGATAGTATAGTCCATGTAGCAGGAGAAACAATTGAATTTTAAAATAAGTCTAACGATATTAGAGAAGGATATGAGTGAAGAGTTAACACTATTAGCAGTCATTCTAGCTTGAAGTCTTAGCAAACCAAGGCTTACATTCATACTTATATATCAGTTGTTCTTTAGGTAAACATTTGTTTTATTTAGGGTAGATAAAGGCTAAATTGTCCAACACCATTGCTTAATGTCTCAGGATGCGTGATATCTGAAGGGTATATGTGAAGGATAGTATCAAGGCCAAGGTAATCATAGTTTAAAACAGGAATATATATATGTGTGTATATATGTGTGCGTGTGTGTGTGTGTATATATGTATATAGTATATATATATATGTGTGTATATATGTTTGTGTGTATATACATACACACCCACATACATACATACATACATATATATATGGCATATACTGCTTATACTACATATATATGCTATATATAAGCATTTTTTAAATCCACTTATTTAATTAATATTAATTACTTGCCTGTTCTGTCCCAGGCATGGAGATAACAGCAAGCAAAACAAGCATTCTTATTTCCCTCATCAAGTGGGAAGCAGCTGTTATCTAGGATCACAGCATGCCAAAGCACATTATTTCTGGAACACTATCCCCATCTAATTCCACATTTTAAACACGCCATTGACAATTTAATTCAAATTTCTGCTGAAAATGTAAAAATAAATATGTTTTGTATTGTGCACTAGAGCAAGGCACTTTTAAGAAATGTCATTCCCTAATGCAAGGAAAAAGAGCTGGAGGTTTGGTATGTTAGAGGAAATACATGCTAGATTTTATTTGTGATTTTGTTGCTGGCACAGGAATAGCAAATCACGAACTCTCTTTTTCATGATTTTTTACTTCTGAAACTCAAAATTAAATTCCTTGTTAAATCCTCATAAGGTACTTTGTAGAATGACAGAAAAAAATAAACTTTTTAGAAAAACTTCTTTAAGTAGCTTTAGTTTTAAAATGAAGATTTTGAAACAAAATGTATTATAAGTGGCTTCTGAAAACAGTCCTTATAAATGGTTTCTTGATAGTATCAAGATGCATGACTAAATTTCACAATTTCTTTTTTCTTTTAAAAATGTTTTTTAAAAATTATAATCAATGTATATTGTTTTAGCTTCATGTGCACAACATAATGATTGAACATTTATATAACTTACAAAGTGATTATTCTGATAAATCTGGTGCACATCTGGCACCACGCATAGTTAATATGATATTACTGACTATATTCCCTATGCTAAACTTTACACCCCATGACTATTTTCTGACTACCAAATTATATTTCTTAATTCCTTCCCTCTTTTACATCCATCCCCCAAATCCCCTCTCATTTGGCAACCATCAAAATATTCTCTATATCTATGAGTTTGTTTATATTTTATTGTTCTTTTATTTTGTCTTTTAGAGCCATAAATAAGTGAAATCATATGATAATTGTCTTTGTCTGACTTACTCCATTTAGCACTATACATTCCTCGGTTCATTCATGTTGTTGCAGATGGCAAGATTTCATTCTTTTTATTGCTGAATAATGTTCCACTGTATATATGTACCACTCCTTCTTTATCCATTCATTTATTGATGGACACTTAGGTTGCTTCCATATCTTGACATTTGTAAGCTACAATGAATATATGGATGCATATCTCTTTCAAATTAGTGTTTCTTTGGATAAATATCCAGAAGTGAAATTGTAGTGTCCCTCTTTGTCTCTTGTTATAGCTTTTGTTTTAAAGTCTATTTTGTCTGCTATAAGTATTACTACCTTAATTTTTTTGTTTGTTTTCCTTTTTGTGAAGTATCTTTTTCTATACCTTTACTTTTAGTGCCTGTGTGTCTTTTGATCTGAAATGAGTCTCTCATAGGCAGTATATGTAAAGATTTTGTTTCCTTTTTCATTCAACCACCCTATATCTTTTGTTTGTAGCATTTAATTAATTTACATTAAAAGTAATCATTAATAGATATGTAATTATTGCCATTTTATTATTTATATTTAGATTTTTTTTCTTCTTTTTTTTTAAAGAAGTCTATCTAACATTTTTTTGTGGTACTGGTTTGGTGATGATGAACTTTAGCTTTTTCTTGTCTGGGAAGCTCTTTATCTGCCCTTCAATTCTAAATGATAGGTTTACAGAGTGGCATAATGTTGATAGTAGGTCCTTGTTTTTCATTACCTTGAACATTTTGTGCCATTCTCTTCTGGCCTGCAATGTTTCTGTTGAGAAATTAGCTCATGGTCTTATGGAAACTTCTTTGTAAGGTAACTAACTTCTTTTAAGATTCTCTCTTTATCTTTAAGCTTTGACATTTGTAGCATGATACGTCTTGGTGTGGGCTTCTTTGAGGTCATCTTGCTTGGGATTCTCTGCACTTCCGAGACTTGTATGTCTATTTCCTTTGTCAGGTTAGGAAAGATTTCTGTCATTATTTCTTCAAATAGGTTTTCAATTCATTGCTTTCTCTTTTCTCCTTCTGGTACCCCTATGATGCAACTGTCAGTACGCTTGATGTTCTCTCAGAGGCCCTTTGAAGTAACTTCATTTTTTTGGATTTTTTTTCTTTCTTTTTTTTTTTTTTTTTCTGATTGGGTGTTTTTTACTCCCTTACCTTACTAAATCTCTGATTTGATCCTCTGTTTTGTCTAATCTATGAATGATTGATTCTAATGTATTTTTAATTTGTTATTGTATTCTTTATTTCTGATTAGTTATTTGTGTTTTCTATCTACATTTTTATGTTTCTTATCTCAGTGTTTCAGTTCTTACTGAGATTATTGAGCATCCCTATAACAAACGTTTTAAACTTCGCATTTTGTAGATTGCTTGTATCCATTTTGTTCAGTTCTTTTTCCGGAGTTTTATTCTGTTCTTTTGTTAGGGACACTTTTCTTTGTCTCCTCATTTTGGCTGTCTCCCTGTATCTGTTTCTATGTACTAAGTAGAGCTATTATGTCTCCCGGTCTTAATAGAGTGGCCTTATGTGGTGGGTACTTTGCGGGGCCTAATGATGCAGTCTCCCTGGTTACCTGAGCTGGGTGTTCCAAGTGTGTCTCTTATATGAGTTGTATGTGCCCACTTTTGTAGTTGAGTCTTGATTGCTGTTGGCATGTCAATAGAAAGGATTGAATCTCAGGCTGATTTGTTTTAAGGATTGGCTGGTGAATAAAGTGAAGAAGCTATCGTACAGAGACTGACCCTATGGAGCAGGATTCACTTCAGCCTGGCTCTGATGCCTGCCTGAGTCTGCCCCTTGGGTATATAGTTTGTGGAGGTGGTTGGGTGGTATTTTGGTGAAGTCTGAAGCTGGCTGCTGGTTGTGTTGGTTCTGGAGCCTCTTGGAAAGGACTCTGGTGCTGGCCAGGTTCAGGTGCTATCTGTGCCCTGCCCAGGGGACACTTGATATGAGCTACAACGTAATTTGTGCATTGTTGTCGTTTCTGCTGAGCTTGAAGGTGCCTGGGAGAGGCTAAGCTGAGAACTGAGGCCAGCTGCCACTAATACTGGTCTTGGGACTATTTAGCAAGAGATATGGGGCATGCCAAGATTGGATGCTTCTTATTTGAGGTGTGTTAACATTTGAGAGATTTAGGAAAGATTGCAGCTTGAGCCAGACAGGCTGTTTGTTTAGAAAAGCCACTGAATGTGGCTTGGGTGGGCAGTCAAGTTGGGTCCTCAGGGAATCACCAAATAGGACAAACAATGTTAACCAGATTGATGGAGACTCAGATACAGCACGTGCCTATGTCTGCAAGTTGGGTAAGGGGAGAGCTCAACAAAGGAACAATGGCTTGTACAAGCACTTCTATATGGAAGGAATCTGTCCCTCCAGTCCTCACGCAGAAGCCAGACAATTAATTTCCTCCCTGAATGTTCCTGGTGCCTTCAAGCTGCTACCTCAGCACTGGAACTAAATGGGTTCGTCGGCAAGTAATTCTGTGTGTGGGCCCTTTACGAGGAACTCCTGGGTCTCCCACAGCCCTCTGTCTCACTCATTCACAATCTCTACTGGTTTTTATAGACAGAAATTATGGGGACTTCTCTCTCCAGAACTGAAAACTTGGGCTATGAGCCTGATATGAGGTTGGAACACCTACACTCCTCAGGGGTACTTTGGTAGCCAGAGTATCCCTCTCAATATTTAACTGCCACGGGTCAGTGCGGGACCAGCCCGTTCTGTCTTTGTTCCTCCTATTAGGCTCCATGAGGATTTTCCTGTATCTCCTTAGTTATCAGACTTCTGGTTTTCTAGTCTTTAGGTGATTATATTTACTCAAGTAATAACAAAAATCAAGATAAAATATTAGTCCCATGCCAAGTGATATTCTCAAGCCTTGAGAAATTTGTATGCATCTCTCTCTCTCTCTCTCTCTCTCTCTCTCTCTCTCTCTCTCTCTCTCGGTTTATATTTGAACTAGATAAGGTAAAGGATTTTATTACTGGTCAAGAGTTAACACATTCTTTCTTTACAGATCTGTCATCAAAAGTTGAGACTCCATCCCCCTCAACCACCACACACCCCTATATTCTGGGAGACATTTATGTGTATGTGTGTGTTTGTGTGTGTGTGTGTGTGTGAGAGAGAGAGAGAGAGAGAGAGAGAGAGAGAGAGAGAGAGAGAGAGAGCGAGAGAGAGAGAGAGAGAGAGAGAGAGAGAGAGAGAGAGAGAGAGAGAAATAAACCTTATACTATAAAGTTTTTACCTCACCGAAGTGGTTCTTTGGAATTAATGAAGTTTGCAACTAGAATAAGTTTATAAGATAAATTGCCAGCAGGCTAGATAGTGGAAAATTTATGGTTTCTGGTAGATTATCTAAGAAAAAAAATCTAGAAAGAGAACTCCTTCAGTAACTTTTTATGAATAACTGTCATTTTAGTATCCTATTGTCTATATAGTATACAGTTTCTTTGCTTAGCAGGTAATTTATCATGATCATTGACAATCTACATGTAAAGGCATCTTCTCAGGAATGGTGGTATGTGGTCTTTAAATTGAAATATATTTTTGTTTAGTTTCAATGAAACTCTGCAAAAGAGTCTTATTTCAAATATGCTAATTAATATAATGGGCACAAGTAGTCACTGAAGTATGCCTTGAAAACAGGGGAAAATAATTGACTTACATGTATGAAAGTAATTAATTATTTATTAGAAGTTCGACTTGGTGGAATAATAATGTCACAGTTATAAATACGGTTGCTTGCTTATTTCCTTAGAGTCCAGGTTGGACAAAAACATTGGACCAGGTATACATTTGAATCCATTTTGCAGTGTGAATTCTAAAGCTATTTTTCTTTGAAATAAAGTTTCTTCTGAAATGATTAATTATGAATGAATTTTCAGTTATCACATTTTCATTCTATTTTAGGTGTCAGAGGAAAAGGAAATATTTGACAACTTAATTCAACTTTCTATGAATAAAAATAATGTCCAAATAAAGCATTTGCATTTTAACATTGTCAGATTATGTCATAGCATGACCTTTCCTTGGAATAATACATGTAAACAAACTTCCCTGCTTATCTTATGTACTGCAATAGTAGTTGAAATAATTAATCAGGTCCTGATTCCAAAGCTCTTTAATCTCTGTAGCAAAGATGCAAAGTATTGATACTTTCAAACAGCGGGACTCATATTTGGTTGTTTAAATCTAAAAGTGATTATTTTTGCAGTTTGCATTTGCTGCATGGAAATTTTTTGCAGTTTGCATTTGCCAGTAAAATGAAACAACAACACATTGATTGATTTTACTTTATCAGACATTAATCCTTTTAAAGAAATAGCATTCTAGATACCAAAATTTAAATTATTTCTAATGCCTTTTTTTTTTCTGTTTATTTAAAGCCACTATATAGTGATACTACACTGGATTATTAGAGAAATATAACATATAATATTTAACAATTTAAAATTTAAAGATTTTGTAATATATTCCAACTTAAACATAAATAGCAATAGTGTATTATTGAACAACCTATGGATTCATTTGTCTATTTCTCAATAGTTCATGTTTATATTATGATAAAATATATATTTTTTATTTTAATAAGGTCTTGAAAGAAATGGTTTTAGCTTTTTTCATTATGCTTATCATCAGGATGATGTAAAATATGCAAAAGATGCCTTGCTATTTTCTCAAAAAGAGAAACTTTCATTTTCATTTATTTTCTTTTTGTTTTTTCCTTTTATTTATTCATTCTTTTATTCATTTATTCTAACTTTGAAAGAATAAAGAGTAAAAGCCCTGAGTTACTATCTTCAATTTATGAATAATTTCTTCTCCTAGATAGTATTCAGTCATGAGGAATTTGAAAATTCTTTACTTTTTTGTTTTATTTTGAATGGTTGGCAAACTAGCAAAGTTTATTTGCCAAAACAGTAAAAGTTATTTAGTGTCTTTTTCAGACGTTAAGAAGAGTTTTTACTTCAAGAAAATTTCTCTAGTTAGCTTCTTTTTTTTTTTTTTTTTTGTGGCATACTCCGAGACAGTTCTGGTTATATGAGGTATGTTCACGTTGGCATAAGTCACCAGAGTAGTATAATTTTTCTAAACATCACTGTGGTGAATGCTCAATGATGGTTATAATGACAGGCATATCCAACATGATCTGTGTAACGTAGTCCATGATTTATCTTAAAGATTTTTTTTAGTACCTTAAAAAGATATTTTTTTGACGTTTCAAACAATTTTAGAAAGTCTAATACCAAAAACGCAAATTCAGTTTTGGCCAATAACATATATTTTTTATATAAGATGATATTTAGTGTATCATTGAGTTAAAACTAACATATATTCTCTCATGTTCCGAAGGTTACATGTTATTTTGCTTAAAATTACTTTCATAGAGTTAATGTACTTTCTTGACTATTGCCCATTATCCATTTGTAAATAATATACATTAACTCAATAGGTCATTATAAAAATTACTACCTTCTAATGTTCCATTATCAATACTTTTTCACTCTAAGGTATTTGTAGACTCCTCACTGAAATAATTAGAATTTGACAATGTTCTCTCTATATGTGCAAACATTTCTAAATTTCTCTCAGCAGGAATGGAGTTACCTCTGAGAACTGATATTTTAGACCTAAGGCCATGTTTCACAAATTTTACTTAAAACAGATACACACTGCCAGACAAAAATAGATTGATATAGGGAATATTGTGAAATTTTTAGAATCTTTCCTGTTTGATTTTATTTGTACAAAAAAAAATGTATTCATCCCAATAAAAATGACATTTGTTCACTGCTGAAATTCTATTTTTATTAATATCAACAATGAGTTAGATAAATTTCAGGACTTTTGCCAATACCCCGTTAACTCTTTGTTTTGTTACTTATATTAAAAAAACTCATCTAATTCTATCTGATGTTGACATATTTGCTAGAATACTTTTTACTTCATTACATTATTACCTTTTTACATATCAAGAAAGTTCATGTTGATACCAGATATATGTTCTTAAGTATTTTCCTTTAACTTATATAACAACTTACATGTTATATAAAAACCCGTGCTTATTAGTTATACAAATCAAAACTGTAGATAATTTTGTTCTCTATTTCTAATTTCTAATTTTCTTTCAAGAAGTAGTCATTGTGAACATACCATATTTTATTAATTCTCTTATTGATTTTTAATGAACTTCTAGTTTTTTCCCAAAAAATATACTAAAATGAACATTCTTATAGTGTTGCTTTATTCTGGTCAGTTAGAGTTACATGCAACTTTTTAATGTAATATCAGGAATAAATCAACAAAGAGAATTGAGATAATTACTAGGGTTACTTATGTAGACTGTTTCAATTAGGTACATATGCTAGAATTTATTTCTAACTTAAAATATTGAATTATTTGTTTATTACAAGTTGGAACAGTTTAAATTTAAGAAATATCTTTGGAGTATATCATAAGAAATATGATGTGTGTAGGAAATATATATAAAATAGATGATATGATAAAAATTATTTCCAATCTAAAACTTTAATAGGTAGTGGGAAATTATCAGAGAGGAATTACCTCAGAACTATCTACATTGCTCACTCATAGGATTTAATTTAGTAAAAAGTTTTAAACCAACTATGTTTACATCATTTGTCTTCAAACACTGATAATGTAACTAACTACATTCTTTATAGGCCTCCAATGCTGTACTTGCGATTTCTCTATAACAAAAGTGGAGAGCTATACTCTCCTATTCCTCCTTTAGTATTTTCTAGTACCTTTTTAAATAGCATTCCATACCTAGTGACTACATGATTGAACTGCTAAGGTGAGAAACATTCATATTGAAACTTTAGAAGGTAGCTAAGTTGTTAATATTTATTCGCCATTTTAAACTTTTTAATAATGATTGCTATATGATTTCAATATTTTCTGTACATGACTATGTGCATGAATTGACTGAATTAACTTTGGCCCCTGACAATGGAGAAGGACAAGCAGCAGCAATGAACTTTGGAGGTAACAAAAACAGATGATGAGAAAATATAAGTATGACATTACTAACAAATCAGAATTAACAGCACACATTTACCACTTCAAAATGCAACTAAGAGTAAAAAAATAAATAAATAAAATAAAGTGAAAAAAATACAGAAACAAAGACAAGGAGAAACAATGAGAAATAACACATTTGAAAGTCAGCCGGTGAAATTTCAGTGAAAACCCTAACAAATTAGGAGAAATTGTAATTTAAAATGTCTATAGGGAAGTGTAGAAACAGGAAATGAGCTCATTCATTCTGAAGAATCTAGGAGGATCTCTGGATATGAGGCCTCTGATTTTCCAGAAGTGAGGCAACAGGGATGATAACAAAATATTTGAATTCTCCAAGTCTATTCTGTTTCATTTCTCTGCACTTGATGTTGACTACAGACTCAGGTAAAGCACAGGAGAATTTTTTTTTTTTTCCCCTAGAGAAACTAATTCATCTCAGAATTCAGATCTCTCTCAGGTTATTGCTGTTTGTTACCCCTGTGGAAAAGCCCTGACCATCTTTTGTGAAATACATACATGACACAGAGCTTCCAATCAACTTTTTAATAACTCACACTTAAATGTGAATAATAGCCAAAGATCACCAGATAATTGAAGAATGCCTCAAATCTGAAAGAGAGAAACCAAGGCCAACCAGCAGACAAAATTAGCTATAGAAAATGGATAAGCAGGAAATGATAGAAAGCTTTACAAATGTAATTAAGATATTCCAAGAAGATAACCACTGAAAAAAATCAGTAGATAGTTATAAAAAAGATCACAGAACAAAAAAAAAGTGTTTGAAAATCAAATATATAACAATTAAAAAATTTTCAGTTGAAAATAAAGTTGTGAAAATGCTTATAGAAGTGAAGAAAAACAAATAGAAATCAAGAGGAAAAAATAGACTCGAAGCTTTAATGCATGAAATCCAATATGTGACAAAAAGTGATACAATATAACAAAAAATTAAATCAAGAAATAATTATTCATAGTGTAAAATCTCAGTGTTCATCACTTGTGATGAAAACAAAACAACAAATCCTAAATATGAAGAAAAAGCTCATGAGCTTCTAGAAAGAGAAGAAAAAGATTACATGTTAAGGAATAAGAACCAGAATGAATACTTCTTTTAACATTTGGATAAAAATTAAATTTCAGATTATAATTTATTGCTTGGCCAAATAATCAATCAATGAAAAGACATTTCCAGACATGCATGATCACTAAATATTTAATTCTGCTGGACTTTCCTTAGGAAGCTATAGAAGAATGTGTGTTTGTGTGTGTGTGTGTGTGTGTGTGTGTGTGTGTGTGTGTGTACATATACGGAGAGAGAAAGAGAGGCTCAGATAGCACATAAAACCAAAAGTTTGTCCCAACATAAAAAGTGTGCAACAGGAATCCATTCTTCCCTGTTCCAGATTAAAGCACATCAGAGGAAAATGGTTTTGATAGGTTGCATGGTGTGTAAGCATCTCAACAATAATTTTATGAATAATTGGTGTACCATATATAAAGAATTAAAAACATGTACATAGAAAATAAAGCAAGCATAAAAAGAGAATTTTTAACTACAGGAAAACCAAAATGCAAGGAAGGAAACCTAATCATAGTACAATACTTAGTTCTGCAACGAACAACATATTGACATATAAAAATATTGAAAACATATAAGTGTAGGTATCCACTCTGACAGAAATTGTCTAAAATTAATAAAAATCAGTTAGGTAGAACCACATTATTTATAAATATGAAGACTAACTCCAGAAGAAATTACTTTAAAAGCTTGAAAAAATCTGTCTTTGCAGAGCAGGAGTTTTTTGTTTGTATGGTTTTGGGGAAAGTGATGGGACTTTAATGAGTGGTGTTTTTAAAGATATTTCTAATAAAATACTTTTCTGAAAAATCCTATGAGCACTAATCGCACTGATAAATTAAACAGTTTAAATGATGACTGGTAATAGAATATTTATTTTCCCCAATTTTCCTGAAAACTAAAATATTAATTATCAACGAACATGAAACATTAGCCAGCGTTTGACATGTTTAAAAGTTGTCAAGAGAATGGAAATCAATTTGTTACCAAAAACTTTTTTCACTCTTTACTAATTTTATTTTCTTACCCATCTCTCATCCAGTGACCATTTGACCATTTGACCATTTTCTCACTAGTCTCTTAACCCTAACATAAAGGATTTTTGTTTGTCCTTTTCTTTGAGCACTCATTTTGACTGTTTTTTTGTTTTGTTTTGTTTTTGTTTTTGTTTTTGTTTTTGTTGTTGTTGTTTTTACATTACATTTCATTGTTTTATGTCTCTCTGGGTTATTTTCCCATTGAGATTTCACATTTCTTGTTTTATATCCCAGCCCATGTTAAAGGCAATATTCATTCTATATTTGTTTCATTGACTATGTCCTGTTTCCTATGTGGCACATATCTCTGTTTGAGTATATGTCCACTGAAGCCAGAATTTGTGATTTCTATATCATATAGCACTTTCTGAGTACCAAAGGAACTTGGTAACTGATAAAATTAACAAATATCAAAAACTTCAAAAACTGTCTGTCCCCACATCCCTGAAAACAGACCTTTAGTAGCATTCCACTCCATTACCTGTAATCCAGTATAACCATTATTCGGCAGAGAACGTGCTGAAGATAAATTAAAGTCACAATGCTTAACACAGGGTAACGACAATCCATGTATCTAAATTGCTTAAACATAGATCTATTACTCATAAAGAATCCACTAGGTGACACATTTCTAGTACTGTAAAGTGGGATCTTCTAGTCAAAACAAACCCATTATTCTAGCACATTTCGTGCTCATTGAAAACAGATTTATAACATACAGAGTTTTTTATTAAATAGGTTTTCAGTTCACTAAAAAACAGATTTACAATTTAAGAACAACCCATTATCTAACAAGTTTCCAGTTCACTGAAAACAGATTTACAACTCATATATAGCCCATTATCTAACATAGTTTCAGCTCACTGAATATTGATTTAGAATTTATAAACAGCCCATTATCTGACAAGTTTTCAGCTCACTGAACAGATTTGCAAATCATAAACAACCTATTATCTACCACATTTCAAACTCAGTGAAAGTAGATTTATAGTGTATAAACAATTCATTATTTCACATGTTCCAGTTCACTGAAAATTGATACAGAACTCCTAAAGAACCCCAAGGAGTCCACCTTGAGGTTCCACCTTGTACATAAATAAATAAGCAAATAAATAGTAGTCTCTATTTTATAAGAAATTTTTTATTTGAACTTAATGCACTCTCTTATGTCAATAGCTATACCTAGAAATTTAATCTTTATATTTTTTAAAATTCAAATTGTATACTAAAGAAAAAATCAGGTGACTTTAAAGGTGTGATAAACATTTTTTTGTAGATTTTTAAAACATTTTTGTGTTTATAAAAACTCAGAATATAAAAGTAATACTATTAAAAATGATTATTTTTATAAATGTTACATTTTTATAACTTTATTTCTAAAGATTGTTTGTTTTACTCTGTTGCAGCATTAGAACACTAACATTTTTTGAATTGTTAATATACAAATTCTAATAGAAGTTAACAATAAATACATTTTAAAAACAGATAAACTTTCTTTTGGATATAATAAACTTGACATCAAGTATGTTTACTGGGAAGTTAATTAATTCATTTTTATGTTTTCAATCTGAAAATACCATAATTTTATTCCATAGTAACCAGAAACTAAGCATTTGTTTTAAGCCTTTTATTTCAATTTATTATTTCTATTAACCAAATCAAACTTGTGAAATCACAAAGAAAAAATGTTTTATTTAAAATACTTGAGCTTAAATACAAGATAGTAAATGTATAATTAAATGCATATTAACTTATAAATATATTATTTTACTTTTTAAACTTTGTTATGGAAATTTCAAATATGTACAAAAGTGAAGAGAAATATCTAATCCCATGGACCCAGCAAACACTTAACTAGCATCAGTTCATGTCCAGTTTTGCTTCCTCTCTTCAATCCTCTCTCTCCATACTATTGGACTACTTTGAAACAAATTTCAGATAACATATTATTTCGTTATTAAATATTTCAACATGTATCAATAAGAGATAGTTTTGTTTTTAATATAATCACAATAATATTATGCTCAAATGGAAATAGCCCCTAATATCTATCATTTTATATCAAGCTTACTGATTAGTTCATGTTGGTATTTTTTATAATTAGTTTGTCTAGAAAAAATTTGACATCGAATATGTTTACTGGACAATTAATGTATTTTATGTTAATAATGTGATAATGACATATTTTTACCATGTTTATAATTTCTTCTCTTTATTTACAATATTGTCCTATAGTATACCCATATTTGTTTGTGGGAGAATTATTCAGTGTAGTATGTATAATGTTACATGAAATAATAATACAGTTATAACATTTTCAAGGATGAAGTGGTTGGCCCCTTTTACTTGTATACAGATCAAAGCCCTTATTTTTATGACTCTTATTCCCACCAACCTCAGAAAACACGTCTTATCATAGGTCCTTTATGAAAGATACAATGCTCAGTGTGTAATAGTCCTCAATAAATATTTGTTGAGTTAATAAATGGATGAAGTCAGGTTAGGTAGCAGGAAATTACCCTGAGATTTACTCTGGTCCTATGATGTAAAATGATGAGGAAATCAGTGAATTTCTGAGCCTCTCACCTTTTCTTCACCAATGGGGCAATTATATTATCTGTATAAAAAATCATATTTTCTACACAGCTGCCCACTTCCCTATATCTTGGAATAATTTCCTCTATTGTTAAGTTAAAATATATATTGAGTAATATATTCTATATGCTTATATTTTTCAAGATGCATAATGTGTGTGTGTGTTTTTTTTACCAAAAGGGATGCATATGTATTTTCTATGAAAATGCTGTGTGTGTGTGTGTGTGTGTGTGTGTGTGTGTGTGTATGTCATGTTGGCATGGATGTCTATCAGCCCTACTACATTTCACAGGATAAAATAACTTGTCGAATATTAAAACTCTATAAAATTTTCAACTTAAAATATAAGAAGAGAGAAAGAAAATATACCTATTTTAATTTAAGTGGAACAAATTTATACTTTTATTTCTGAATGTAGTATTGTCAGGTTTTGTTTCTAATTGATCTTAATTTAGCTGTCACAAGAGCATGCAGTTTGCAATTTTCTTCAAAGGTACATATTTTGTGGTATTGTCTATAAAATTTTTTTAAATTTGAAAGTTCCTAGCTTTATTTAGATATAATTGACATAAAACATGTGTAAACTTATAGATTGCAAAATAATTACCACCATAGCTTAGCTAACACCTCCATCCCACACATAATTACTATTACTTTTTTTGTTTGTGTGGTATGAACATACTACTCTTTTATTAACTTTCAGTTATATAACACAGCATTATTAACTATAATCACCATGCTGTACATTAGGTCCTCAGAATTTATTCATGTTAAACATGGAAGGTTATACCTTTTGACCAACATCTATCTTCCCATGTCCCACATGCCCAAGTTCTTTTTAACTTTCTACTTATGTAAAAAAAAAAAAAAAATGGCAAAAATTATTTAAACTTTTCTATTTATTTTTCATAAATTTTCTCCCTATAATTGTTTAAAATTAATGAAAATCATGCAATGAAGCCAGTAAACATTACTTTTTATTGAATCAGACAAATAATCTAAGGAGATTATACACAGAAACAGTCACACACACACACACACATTTTATATAAGCAGAAAAATCAAAAGTAGTGCACAAAATTACAATACTGGCTAAAAGCAATAGTTTCAAATGAAGCAAGAATTAGAAAGGGAAAAGAAAAAAGAGAATAGCAGAGAGAACTTTCTTGTGTAAGAACACATTTGAACAATGTAATAATAAAGGTAATTTTTTAAAGAAAATTTTGCAGTGTATTTTGCCAAAAAATATTTCTCTTCTTTTAGTGTTTTCCTAGCATAATCCGTATTATTACGAAGAACATATATTGTGATTTTCCCAGGCATTCTCTGCCAATTGCAAAGGCAGTATCCTAAAATAATGCCAAAATAACGTGCAATCACAATTTTATTAGAATTAGTATATCTCTTTTAAAATAGAAAATATATATATATATTTCTACACCTGAAGTTGTATATTTCACACACAAAAAAAATCTGCCAAAGACTTTTTACATTACAGGATTTTTTGGAGGATTCTATTTTTAACAATAGGTCTGGGCTTTTTGTGACAGGGAGGAGAACAATTCTAAAATCACTAAGGAGGGGGCAAAACAAAGAACATGGTTAATTCTCTGTTTGTGCACTGACAAAGATGACTCATGGTCCCAGGATTGTAATATGACTTTTATTAAGTTCCCTGTGTGTTAAATAAGAGATAAAACCAGTTAAACTTACCCCTTTTGGAATTAAACTATAAAATAAAGATATTTATATCTTGTTTATTCTCTTCATCAAGATATGCCAAGTGCTTTTTATAAGTAGGATGCTTCTCTGCTCTCTGATGGAACATAGATAAGTAAAACACAGTCTCTCTCCTCTAGGAACATCTTTTCCACCCCTAGGAATGATTGGTCTAGAAGGGAATCACGCCTTTAAATTTATTCATGAATAAAGGATACAATAGCATCATGCCCAAAGGACAGAATAATTTACTTACTGCTGGGATTGGAGTGGAGATGACTGAAAAATAGGTTGTATCACTACTCACAAGACTAAAAATACAGGGTGAGAAAAACTATAAAAGATCATGAAGGCTTGAAAGAACTTTCTTTCCTATCTCAGGTCAGAACAAACAGACATAAAAGCAGGAGTCAGGAGTCAGACAATGGAGGTCAGAATCAATCTTTCTATTTTTCTCTCTCTTTTCTTTTTTTTTAAGCTAATGAAGCTACTTGTATAATATAGCTTTAGATCTCTTGCTTTTTAAAGCATTGCATTTTAATATTTGTTAATAGATTTATTAAAAACAAAATAACATCGGCTTTTTTGAGGTGCAAATTAAAATATTTACTGATGAAATGACTATTTCTTAGATTTGCTTCAAAATAGTTCAGTGGTACATTGAGGGTGGAGAAATGGGGGTTTTATAGATGAAGCGAAATTGGCCATATGTTGATACTTTTGAAATTGATAGATGAATCCTTGAGGGTTCATTATACTATTCTCTTTACTTTTGTGTTAATTTAAATATTTCCATTGGAAAATGTTAAAACTAATATATTAATAAGGTAATAATTATTTGAAAAATATACAAACATTGGTATTTTAATATTACTATCTCTACCTCTAGTCTATAAATTTCCTAAGTTTCCTAAGTGTAAGTGCTGTTTTCATTTAGCTTTTATTACAGTGAATTAAAAAAAAAACACACACACAACTTCATAATACTAAATCAAACTGATTAGATAAAATATTTAAATTACCAACAAAATTGAGAAATCGTGAATAAGCCATTTTTTACTTTAACTTAGATTAGTCTGGAGTTGCAAGAGGGCCTTTACAACTATGTCAAAGACTAAATAGTAGAGACCAGTTTCCTCCAATGTTACGGAAGTGATTTTTTTGTTTTATAGACAGTGTACAAAAAGGAAATATAATGCTAGGAATGAAAATATCCCATCAAAAGGGCCAGTAGACATATGTGGATCAAATAAATGAGTTGACCAAGGTTGATGTACATGTAACATTAATGAGTTGTTTTAATTGCACAAAATAAATAAGTTTGCTATGAACATTTAAAAAATCTGGTTTGGGGTTATAGAGATTTTTTTATTATTGGATTTTGTATTCCTAGTCAAATATAAGAACCTAGAAAACTATTAGACCAGGACAGATAATTTAAATTTCATTTACTGGAAATACAGAAGCTAAAACAGAAGCTTACCATCCAGGTTAATGAATACTGAATTTAGAGCCACCATGGTATTTTTAAAATAGGGAATAACTTAATAAATCTAATTTGCTAATGAATCAAAAAATTCTTAATTTTTTAAAAAAATATAAGATCTATCACTTATTGAGCATGTACTGCATTTGAGCATAATTCAAGAAGGGTTGGAATTATAGAGAGATACAAGATATTCGATCTATGTAATTCAATTGAATTTAAGAACCCATAAATGTTTCTCTTACTTGCCCATTTAGAAAATCTTTGCTAGAATTTATTTAATGATATCATTTGATGGTAATGATTGTACTTACTGGTGTTTAGGAAAGAGAGATGCCGAGACAGTAGTATTTCACATGGCAATCTAGTAATAAGTTGTGTGAATAACACAGAAAACAGATGTTTCTTTATGATAGTAAGAGACCCCGTGCAATGTTTCATATATCGAACAAATCCATTTTTGCTTATCATTCCTTCCTGTCTTTTACGAGTAAGCCTAATTTCTCTTAAACATATGGCCAAAAATGAAGTAAGTTGGGGAAATTACATTTATAACTTCAGTCTATGTTATTGGAGGAAAAAAATCTTCTGAATTAGTAATAAAAACCATCTGTTCTCACTTAAAGGAAAATGCTTCACATTGAAGTGAGAATAATATTCAGCATTTAAAAAAGTGTATGGAAAAATTATAATGGAATGGTTTCTTTTTTTATCAAAATATCAAACATTTATTCAAATTGTCTAATCAATTTTTAAAGTTTAAATGTTAACAATCTTTAAAATATCTGATAAAGAGGAAGGCCTTTTCCTTTGCATGCATATTAATTCTCATAAAATATATTAAACATAAAGTTTTTTATTTTCGGAAATTATTCTTCTTTAATGTCATAATTTGCTCATAATAGTAAGCTATTTTTAATCACAATTGTTGAGTTTCCTCATTTTTTTCCTCAGTTGTTCTAATCTGTTTGTAATAGTAATCCAAGCTCACTGAAGAATAGTTTCACAGACCAGAGAAGTATAAAAATATTAATAAATCTGACCACCTAGATATACCTACTATTAACATTTTGATTTGTTTTTTTGTGCATTTATTTTCAAAATTATTTTGAAATTTGATTTTTATTTTTATCAAAGTTTTATATATTTATAGTTTTAAAAATCAAACAGTTCTATTCTATAAAAAGAGCAATTAACTACCTAGCATTTATCAGTCACCCCTGAGTATTATTTCTCAGAGAAAGTTAATTTAAATTCTATTAGCTGTTTCTTGTCTTATCTTCATATATGTATAAATAACAAGTAATACTCCTGTTTCTTTATAATTCAATTTTATACATTATCTTTTACTTCCAAAAATGAATAAAAAAGATTTGGCTTTCTTACATAGCTTGCAAACTTCCCAGCCTAATACATATTTCCTACACCAATCTTCTAATATGGCTGTATTACAATTATATTTAATTTAATCATTACTCTTTATATTATAATTATCATATACATGTTTATGATGGTTAAATCATATAGTATATTATAGTGTTACATTCGATCTTTCTTGTTTAACTGAAAGTATTTTCATTTTTTTATTTTACATGTTCACATACGACTAACATGTACTACTTCTTCTTTACATAGAAGTTTCTATTCTTGTGAGACATGCACTTATATAGTCAGTTATGTTTGGGCATAAATACCTATTCTATATAAATATCACTTTTATTTTGTTAAAAACTGACTCCCAAATTTATTGTGAAAATTGCTATCCAATTCATGCTTACAGTTACTTCAGAAATAACCAAATCTTCACATAAATTTCCAGGTATTTATGCAATGCTTAATTTTGTTAGTGTAATGGCAAGATTGCCATTTATATCTACTGTATGTAAGTGTAGAAGCATATTATTAAAATTCAAAGTATAACAGAGCTTTCCATTAATAAAAATGTTAACATATTCATCATTTATAATGGAAGTTAATGCCACCTAAAGTATTTCTCTACAAGTAGATTTTTAGGATTAATTATTTTGAGTGCCACTTAATTCGTAAGATGTATACATCTATTAATAAATAAATAAACACATGTCCATGTAAGATGTTAAATCAAACCTAGTCTCATGTTGATAGGCATTTTTATATCCTAATATTTTTCTTACTTTTCTATTTGCATATATATACACAAGTTATCACATATCCTTCTAAAGCATGAGTTTTATGACTATGTAACTCTTTATCAAATTAGTGTACCATAATTTCTCTAACCATCATATAACTGGCATTTCAGATGTTTCTAGTTTTCACAGGTATAACTAATGGCCTTTCCTTTGGACGATTAACAGAATAATTTCTAGATTTTAGATGGATACTAACAAATAAGTAGTATCCAACATTTTTTTCCAACTTTATCTAAAAACCTAAAAGTTTTTAGACTTTGTTAATATCACCAAGAAATTTAAATCAAGAGTTTTTCTGTTCATTTTTTAAATCTTTATTTTCAGGAATAGTTTTTGACACTTTCATCACTTTGTAATACCATATTCAACAATGTTTTAAACAAATGTTTACCTGATTTCAATAATCTCTGAAATAGTTTACACCTGTTCCTTCCATTATATATCTACTTGGGTGGACTCATTTTCTAATAGATTGACATGTGTCTTTTTAAAATAGTATGTGAATGGTTTATTTTTATTCCTGTATATGTGATAATATTGTTGTTTCTTTTGTATGTATGTAAAAGGAAAGCAGCCTGATTCTATTTTTTTTTATCTTTTTCTACCCAAACTGTTTTATAACACTCCAGTTTCTTCTAAAATTTGATGCTGAGAGGTGCTTAATGTCAGTGTGAATTTTATTTCTTTATCCTTTTTTTTCCCCAACACAATCAAGAAATTCTTTATTTCTCAGTGGATTTGGACTGAGTGTCTTACAAATTTAATGCTATTCCAACACTATCTACTTAGAGAACGCATCAGATCCCAGATATCAAGGGCTTAATCCCACAAGACGGCCCTCACTCACTTCAGATGCCAATCAGAAGTCCCTATTGTTATTTGTACCTCCAACCAACTGGTTATAAATTGGAAATTTCTATGTCCCCACCACTGGTTTGATTGATTTTCTAGAGCAGCTCACAGAACTTAGAGACACATTTACTTACATTTACCAGTTTATTATATAAAACATTATGAAGAATACAGATGAACAACAACTGGAGGAAGGGGTACATAAGATAGAATTTGGAAGGATCCCCAATCGCACTCCCAATACATAGGTACATTCACTAATCCTGAAGCTCATTACATCTTTTTGTTTTAGAATTTTTGTAGAACTTAATCTTCGGTTCCCCTCACCCCATTTCTTTTTCCCAGAGGTCAGTGGGTAGGTCTGAAAATTCCAATCTTCTAATCACTTTGATTTTTCAGCCCCTTTCTAAGGCTACTCAGGCACTCCACCTTAAGTCAACTCATTGGTATGAAATAGGGTGTACTCTAAAGTGACTCTTTATGAGTAACAAAAGGTACTTCTATCACTCAGGGAATTCCAAAGATTTTATCAGCTTTGTGCCAGGAACTGGGGACAAATACTAAATATATTCTTTATTATACCACACTTTGTATATATTTTTATTTTTCCATTTTGAAGATTATATGAATATGGTTATTTAATACAAAAATTGTTCAGAATAAATCTAAGAATGTATGTCTGTCACTATATTTTTTCATAATGTATTTTTTATCTATTCCTGTTCAGATTTCATTGGAGTTGAAATTATAACTTTGATTGATTGCTTTGTTCCAGTTTTTTAGTAATTTTTTATTTCAGTATAATCTAATTCTCCTCCATATCTTCTATATTTTCACACATTTTATCTCTACAATTTATCTAGGAAAGTGCTTCAATTTTTTTTTCTCTCATCAGTAATTAAATGTTTTAGAATGCTAATTGCATTCTTTTCTGTATCACCCATAGATTTTAATTTTGTATTTGCATTATTGGGTTTATCTCAAACATTTCTCTTTTTGTTTCAGTCCCTTGCTTTTTATTATTATCTTTCCCTTTAACTTTCTGCTACTCTTTTATAACATATTTTTAACATAATCTTTTTATTTTTCCATTCTATGAACTTTAGAAATCAGGTAATTTTCTAATATACTCTTTCGTGCATACCCACATTCAGAAAAATATTATTTTCCTAAGCCATTAGAATAAAATTTATTTTCCTTTTATTGAAGGAACTATATTTTAGAACCATGTTACCTATTTTTCAATTGTTTTTGTACTTTAAAAGACAAACCTGCTGTTTGCTAATAATTAGAGTATATCGTTTGCCTTTTTTCTACGCAGATGATTTACTCAAACCTTCATCTCAAATGCAGGGTGATGTTATTTTATGTCTTATGATCTGTTTCTCAGTGTCTATGACTCCTTCGTCTATATGTTCTAGATCAGCAATTCCCAACCTCTTTGGCAACAAAAACCAGTGCTCCAATGAGAATCTAATGCCTGATAATCTGTAAGTGGAACTGAAGTGATGATGCTAGCGTTGAGGAGTGGCTGCAAATACATATGTAGCTTCGCTGGCTGGCCCACTGCTCACCTCCTGCTATGCAGCCTGATTCCTAACAGGCCGTGGACCAGTTCCAGTCTGTGGCCCGGAATTTGGGAACCCCTCTTCTTGATGATGTAGTGTTTTCTTCTAATCAAAATACCAATTTGCATTCTCACCAGCAGTGTATGTTTTTTTTTTTTTTCTCTTTCTCTTCCTTTTCACCTACAACCTCTCCAAAGCTTGTTATTACTTGTCTTGTTGACAAGTAATCTAGGTGTGAGGTAGTATCTCATTGTAGTTTTGATTTGCATTTCATTGATGGTTAGTGACTCAGCATCTTTTCATTTGCATGTTTTCCTGGGAGAAGTGTCTGTTCAGGTCACCTGCTCTTTTTTAACTAGAATTTTTTTGTTGTTGTTGTTGTTCTTGAGTTATATGAGTTCTTTATATATTTTGGATATTAACCTCTTATTGGAGGTGTTGTTTGAAAATACCTTTTCTCATTCGGTCAGTTGACTTTTTTTTCTTGGTTCATGATTTCTTACTTGTTTTATGGTTTCTTTTGCTGTGCAGAAGCTTTTAGGTTTGACGTAGTCTTATTCACTTATTTTTGCTTTTATTTCCACAACAAATTTTCGTACATTGATTTTGTATTCTGTAACTTTACTTGTTTCTATGACATGCTGATTTTTTGGTTTACCGAAAACTATAATTCTGTTTTTTTTCCTCTGCCACATTCACTGTTTGCAAACTAGATCTCCAAAGGTAAAAGGAACTTCTGCCAGTTTTCATCCCCTAAACTTACAGCCAAAATGTTCAATTCCATTCCTGGATAGTTGAAGAAAAAAATATGTATTTTAAAAAATAAATAGTACAAGTTTATTAACTATGGTTACCGTGTTATACATTACATCCCCTTATTTATTTTTTAACTGGTAGTTTGTACCTTTTGATCACCCATTTTGCCCATGCTTCCCACATCTTCCTGCACCCTAAAGAAAAAATAAATATTAAAAGCTATTGTCTGGGAAAGAGAGTTTAGGTACTATTTAAGAAGTAACACTTATACAATATTGGATGGCTACTGAATTTCCTATTCATGTGGACTTACTATTACTGAAGTAGAGAATAAACAATGGGGTTAGGAAAACAATGCATGTTAACCTGTACTTTAATATGTTTACTCTGTTTTCCTTGTCTAAACATTCCTGTTTTGGTTGTGATTCTTAGCCTAGCCCATTGGCCTTGTAATTACAGGATATCTCTCCTTAATGTTGGGAGCAAATTTTCCATTACTAGAATTTAGTGGTGGCTTGAGTTTTCACCTCATGTTTCCCCTAAGTTTTTAAAAATCATTTTGTAGGAGACACGGAATTAGAAACTTTTATCAGGAACTAATTAAATCAAGTTTCCCAGTCTTTTAAATATTTCAGACATAAAATCTCTTTTCTTGGTTCTTTAGTTTTATTTTGACATAAAGAATGTATATATTTTTAATGAAATGTTGTAGTTTTATTGTCTCTAAATTTTAATACTATCAGGCCAGTCTTCTAAATGATTTACCTAAACTTTTTCTCTCCTAGTGCCAAATGAATTGCCTGTATCTCTTCTTCTGAAGTTTTTAATTAATGTCTGCCTTTTACATTAGAAAACATAGAAAGGCAAAGAAATATCCAGAAACTGAAATCAAAAGACCTTTGTTTACTAATAAAATTTTGTTTCTGAGAAAACATTACATTTGCCCTAAGGAAAATAGTCTCTCCTATATATATTACTTTATCAGAGTAGAGGAGAATCTCAAAGCACATTTTCTCAAAAGAGAAAAAAAATATTAAATAGTGGTTTATTTAAAAATGTGAAACAAAAATGGGCTTGACTTATATGAACTTTATGAAAGTTTATGGAATAAATTGAATGATTTGTTTGGAAGTTTATTTATATTTCTACTACAAAAATACAGCATAAACACATTAACATATATATACCGCTCCTTTTGTCACCAAGCTTATTACCATCCAAATGTTTATTCCACTTGTTTGAAGGCATACAACAAGCACACACACAAAGTAAATCTGATAACCAGATAAACACATATAGCTCTTGTTTCTTTATCGGCAAGCTCTAATTCTTATGATTCAGGAGATTCAGAGGGTCTGGAAAAGAAGAACCAATGCAATTCTGATACTAGAATAGTAAGCATCTAAATTATGTGGTTTTAAGCTAAGTATTATGGCATTAGTTTATAATATAACAAAAAAAATTAAGAAGGTAAATTGCTCTAGCAGTGGACTCTTGTCTATAAGCAAAGATCAGAAACAATGTCCTGAACTTCTGAGAGAAAGAAAATTACTTTTTCTAGATCATTCAACTACAGAATCAGCCCCAGTCTCTTCCATTCAGTAGACTGTGGATAGAAGAAAAGTTAGACTGTTTGAAGAAGAAATATTTATATATTTTTCCTTGAAAGTGTTACTGGCAATGTGTAATAATTAACTGCCCAGATAAAGGACAATACTGCTAAAGGTAAAGATTTAGAGAACAGAAATGGTAGGAATTGATGGTCATTTGAAAGTGGTAAGTGGTGGAAGGAGATTTTTTATGTAACTGATTTCTACTTTGAAGTAAGTAGGGGAATAACTATTGAGATAGGAAATATCAGAGGAAGAACAGGTTTTGAGAATGTTATGTTTAGTATTGTATTTGTTGAATTTAAAGGTCTAGAAACTATATATGCTGAAGATATTTAAAAGAGAGTTTGAAATATTGGCCTGAAGTTCAGAGGTATGTTTGAGGTAAAAATTCTAAAGTTATAATCTGAGTAGTTCTACCTCCTCAATATATCTTGAGTCAGTCCATTTCTCCCATTTTACTGCCAGTATCCTTCTCTGACTCATCATCATAACCAGTAGTCTGGTATTCAACTGCAGGCATTTCCAACTCCTGTCCCTAACTCTATATAAATTGTATACTGTATAGTAGTCAGAGTGATATCCTTTAAGAATGAGATTGTGTCACATCTCTGCTTAAAGGTTCTATGTGGCAATTAAATGAAATTAAATAAATAAAATATTTCTTGCTAGTATTTTAAAGCGGCATAATCTGGTTCCTGGAATCTAAACCATTCCTGTGTGATTCTTGAGACTCGAGGCCAACTGGATTTCTTTCAATTCTTAAAGCTGTCTTAGCTTAGACTTTGGCATGTATAATTTTTTCTACCTGAAAAAAATCTGACTCCCTGAATCCTATTTGATACCCTGCTATCCCTTGTCAATAATTTTCTTACTCTTCATAGATCAATTTAAACATTACCTCTAAAGAATGATCTGATCACTTCAGTTCTCCTCATATTCTCCATCCTATTCCACAACTCAGCACCATATCTATTTGCTTGATACTTGGCATAATATGTACTTTAAAAAAAAATTCTGATTTGTATATAACTTGTCTACTAGACTATGTGGTTCTTGAGAGCAGGAACCATGTTGGACTGGTGTCTAGCATATAGTTAGACAGAGTCCTCACCTTCACCCATTGTCCAGGACAGCCCTGATTTGTACTACTACCTGAAGTAATTATTAATAACACCCTCCTGACTCTCACAAGAGTCTCAATTTGGATGATAAATTAGATGTTAGCTCATGATAGTAGACATTAAATATTTGCTGCATAAATAAATAAATGGAAGACTCTAACACAGATATTAGGGGGGAAATGTATGGAAAAAAGAGGAGAATTTGAAATGCAGTCCTGTGGATCACTGATAGTATAAAATATAGAGCAGAAAATGTTATTTCAGGACTTCTGAAAGATGTTGAATTTGTGTGTATATGTGGATGTTTGTGTGAGTGTGTAACAATATTAACTCACTAGAATTTCATTCAACCTTTAGATACAGTGATTCATAAAGTTCTCTAAAGTTATAATCTCTCAAAATGTTTTTAATTTTTATTTGATTTGCCATTGGTAGCTAAATGTTGTCTTAAAAATTTTTATCGTAAAGAGTTATTTTTGTCTAACCAACTTCTCTTGCAACTAAGATACATTTTTGTTGTTCTACTAGTGGTAGATAGTAGTTGGAAATGTAGCAAGAACTGTATCTCTATAATATTTTATTTGATTGAAACTTATAATTAAAATAATATTTATCTTAATAGATGCACTTTTAAAATTCTTAAATCATCAGAAAATTAATATTAGAAATAATAATCCTGGAAAACTAATAAAAGACATTAAAGATTTTTGTTCAGAATTATTTATTTTAAATATAATTTCTTAAAGATCTAAAAATTCACTTAGAATTGTTAGATATTTAACATATGTGAAAGAATAGCTGTATTTCTTCTAGGTATTTTATCATTTAAATATATATATTTTGCTGTATTTTGATATTGAGAAGTGCTATTACTTTATATCATTTATAAATTTTATTCAGCATTCACTCAAAAGATTTTGTGCACAGTGGTTATGTAAATTTATCTAGTCTTCAAAACTGTATTAATAAAAAAAACATTTAAAATATTTAGACATTTAGAATTTAGATTCTTTTTTAGAAAATTTTTGAAGACAGATTTTTAAAAATAACTTTGCAGACTGTTAATGAATATAATGTGCTTTGATTTATAATCTCAGAATTTCCACTTCATTTAAATGCAAAAAAAACTAGAAAATTATTTTACTAAATTATAACATATTTTCCCATTAGTGTTCAAAATACCAGATTTTATTTCTCCAAAGCAGAAGTTTGATTTAACAACTCCATTTATCTAGAAAATATAAAGAAATCCAAGAAAGTAATGTTTTAATGTATATATATTTGTGTTTAATCTATAGACACATACATATTTAGATATACATATAGACATATGTATAGATATGTGTACATACCTCAAAAACAAACATATGTATGTCTTTCATATATATCTATACATATACATATATAGGTATATATGCATTCATACACAAACATTTATATTTTGTGTGTGTATCTATCCAGGAGTGATACTGAAACTTTAATTTGTGTTTTAAAAATATAGAATGTAAAATCTACAGTAAGAAAAGTAAATTACAAAAGAGAAATAGTTGTTTTTCTTTCAAAGTTAAAAATAACTTTATATTTTGTTAACATTAAAATTACTAATGCTATATTTGGATTGTATTTACAGAGAAAAAGGGCCTGGAATAGAGGAGGTAGCTGGGAATTAAAAAGTACATGGACTTTGGCATCAGAAATAGTTGACTTTAAACATGGGTTTTGCCATTTATGTTATCTTGAAAAGTCATTTAACTCACTGACTTCAGTTTCTTCATCCACTAAACTAATACTACTTACTACAAGATGTTATGACAACAGTACCATATAGCTCAGCAATAGTAGGAACTCAGAATATGATTTTTATGCTCATTGCTTAGGCTTATTGTGGTCAGATCCACCAGTTAAAATTTTTAAATATATTCACAGACCCAAGTACATTCAGAATGAGATTATTGGATTATATTAAAAGCTTGTCCTGTGAGAACTAGAAACATTTATCCTAGGAAACAAAGTGTTTAGTGCAGGAAAGCTGGCTTCAGAAATCTTAAAAAAAAAAAAAAAAGAAAAAAGACATTTGGAAATAGTTTTTTTTTTTTTTTTCTCTTGATCTGTTTGGGAATATAGGAATTATAAAAATTGAGCTTTGAACATCATATAAAGAAATTGAATATTTTTACATAGCAGACTCGATGACAAATTGCAAGTCTATTCATACTCTAAAAATTATATACAATTATAATAACATAATTAGGTACATATTACATAAAATATAATTTGAGTAGGAAAAGTAAAAAAAAAAAAAAATCTGTAGCTTCAAGAATGTGGACAAATGATTGAGTAAAGTCCCCCAAAAGGTAAGAATGTTTGGAATTAAGAATACTGGAAAACGGTTAATATGGAAATAAATAGAAATTTCTTACAAAGAGAAGGTAGGAGAGAGGGAGACTGAATATATTTTTTTTAAATTAAAGCGGAAAGACAAGAAATTAATGAACTTCATATCTAATGGCAATAGTCCATTCAATCAAATAGGAAGCTCATTATATACCTATAACTACACTATGGGATAGGCAATAATATATCATTGCCTATTGCAGATGAGAAAACTAACGATTGAAAAGGTCAAGTAATTTCTTTAAGTCACACATTTGGTAGAGCAAAGATTTAGACTCAGGGTTATTTGATGTTGGAATTTGAACTTTTAATCATTATACACTTTATAGCATATAGATATTTTTTTCAATCTACTATTTGACACTGACATTTTAACTTATCAGATATTTTGGCTTTATGCTTATGGGTACCATCAATTTAACCAACAATTTAACAGATGTAAAATTTTCAAGAAAATTCCTTGACCATTTTCTATCAAAAATGTTCGCAAATGTTTTCATCTTTATTTTAATTTTAATGAATTCCTTTAATGGAGATCTATCAATTTTTATGTAAATACTATAATGGAAATTTCATTCTTTATATTTTTTAATTCCTGTCTAATTACATAGATTATAGATTATGATAATTTGCATTTTCAAGCGTAGCCATTAATGCTAACAGTATCATTTTTCCCAGGTTACAAAAAGCACATCTAAATTTTATCCTGTAGTTTATTTTGTTTTGATAATGTCTCTAATATCTATTTTTCTCAGGATCAATATTTATGATATTAAGGATATTAATAAGATGTAATACTTTTGGAAATTCTTAATCTATCATAAGATCTACTGATTATGGTTTTAGCTATTATCACTTTTGTTTCATGTTACTTATTTTTACCACGTCTAATTTTTTCCTCATGATTTAATCAAACTATCATTGCATCAGAATGGTTAAATCTAAACATCCTGCTTATGTTTCTCTGTTATTAAACATTGGGGTTATATTTGAAAATTTTAGGAAACTAACCAAGGAACAGCTACTACAACAGATGTAAGAATGGATCAATTGGAGACTATAAAAATTTGCTGATTACCGTTAAGGAAATACCTTTTAAAATGAACATAGCATAGCATTTTGCCGAATACATTTGTACACATATAACCCTTTTTTTCACATATTAAGCATATTAAACAGTGTTGCAATGACAATAATAAGCAGTGTTTTTTTTAGCTCTTTCATGTCACTAATACTGTAGCTAACTTCCTATAATGTACCACCTTCCTCTTTACCTAAAGCTTACATACCTTTCACCTATGTTGTTTTTATCTGGAAGAAAAGTGTTTCAGTACCACTCACAAACAATCTTAGCTACCACTCTATGTCTATCTATCATTTTAATGGTTTGTTCCTCATGTTCCCTCTTTGATATCTCCTGCTAGGCTTCTGCTACTTGTGCCAATTTTTAAAAATAACAGCTTTATTGACATATAAGTCATCTACCATAAAATTCACCTTTTTAAAGTGTATAGCTCAGTGGTTTCTAATATATTTACAGAGTTGTGCAGCCATCACCACAATCAATTTTAGAACATTTCTTCACCTCAAAAAGGTACTGCTAACCCATTAATAGTCCCTCTCCATTCTCTCCAACCTGCCCAGACGTGGGCAAACATTACTTTTTGTACATATAGATTTGGCTATTATAAATATTTCATAAACATTGAACTATACAATGTACAGTTCTTTGTGACTGGTTTCTTTTATGAAGCATGGCTTTTTCATATTTCCTCTATGTTGCAGCATGTATCAGTACTTCGTGTCTTTTTATTACCAAATAATATTACATTATATGTACCTACCACATTTTTGTTTATTCATCAATTGATGGACACTTAGGTAGGTGCCTCTTTTTGACTATTATGAATAATTCAGTTGTGAACATTTGTGTACACATTTTAAGAGATTAGTTTTTACTGGCATTCAATTCAAAAGGTGTGTTTCCTGGAATGAATCTGAGATGAGAGAAGTGAATTTATGCCTCCATCACAGATGTTACTTGAACTAAAATTTCCACAGCATTTCTAAAAGACAGATTTTATTTCCAATTTTCCAATTTTTTAGATTAGTAACTAAGTTGTAAACCAAGTTGTACATGTAATGATCACAACTGGGACTTGAAAACAAGTCTTCTCTGTGCCTTACCTTGTCCACAATGTTTAAATACAGGCACAGATTTGTAAGGACCAGTATGTATGTGTTTCTCCGGAAGTCGTATTCAGTCCTCTTGGATCGATAACCTGGTTTTATGATTAAACATAGGCAGATGAACACAATAGAAAGTATAGACGATTGAAGATTTCTAGGGTACTAATAAAAGCATATTGGAAATAATTCACTCTGGTTTTTATCTGGTTAATAATGAAATCAGGATTTGGCTTAAAGGGGAATAGGGAGTAAATCAATGGAAGGTTTATAATGATACCAAATAATATTTTTGTTAGAAATAAATGTAAAGAAAATATTGAAATCCAAGAGGAAATTATGAGGAAGACTGTGTATTTAACACCTTAGAAAGAACACAGTTCATTACTATTTCACAGTACTTTTTTAAACCAAGGAATTTATGTACTTAGATTATAAATTAGTAAGACAAAAAAAAAAAAAAACAAACAAAAAACTTATACTGAATGGATGCTTTGGCATCTTTGTAAACACTCAAACACTTATTTTTTTTTTTTTTGTGGTAAAGAACATAGGGTCATATACAATATCAGAGCAGTTTGTACAGTGTAATTCTGTGTTAGATCAAAATAAAATGAATGACGCTACTATGCATCCATTTGAAAATCAAAAATTAACAAAAAGCTATAATAATACTTCTTATTTTAATAATTTCATTGTAATAATTTTATGTGTTAGTATAAAGATACATTAGTAAAAATGACAAGGATTTACACATACATATATATTCAATATCATGTTATGAGATTGTAAATTATTGACTGCTTACATGACCAAGTGTAAACACCAATGCCCTGGCACTCAGTTCTGTGACTGTTGCTACCTTTTTAAGCTCAGATGATAATAAATAATAGCAGAAGATCAAACAGCTGGGGAATCAGCATGCAAAGAGAATAAGAGTAAAGCTGCAAAATGAATTTACGAATGTTACTAGAGGACTTGCTGAGAAGGCCAAGATCCAATGTACTCTACTAAATATAAGTTATTTGAAAAATGTCTATATACCATTCTACTAAATATAAGTTATTTGAAAAAATATCTACAGACCATTAAACATTATTCTGAACATACTTCTCCTACTTTCTACCTTTCTCCCTTATTTTCTCTGACATATAAGATAAAATCATTGAGTAAATATGATTCATACCTTCTGGATTTACTAGGTTAGAAAAATGGGACACACAATATTTTATATCCTAATATGCTCACTATCTATGAACATTGCACATTGAAATGACGATAATGTGCATTCAGGTTTAAAAAGTAGGTAACAAAATTGTGTGTTTTTGACCATTTCTTTGTGAGAAGGAAGACTCCTGGGATTACTGAATTTTACACAAAGTAGAAATAATTTTTTTTTTTAACTAAGTAGGAGAATTTCTAAGGCCTCACTAAGTTACATCAATCGGCCATTATATTTTTTAAATTTATATTTTAATAGCAGTCATATAATTACCATAGTAACTGCCAACAATCTGATTACATTCTTGTTCTGTCATATAAGCATTATATATGACAAGAATAAAAACAACTTTTAAAGAACATTTATTCTGTCCTTCAAAACAGGATTTCTTCTATGTCTTTCCTAGTGCCTTATGAAGAGTAGGTGGTCAATGAATCTTTTTTATTGATGGAGGATATGAACAATGCAGTAAAGCCAGAGAGCAAATTTTGTGATTTGGCCACCTTCTTTAATAGCACAAGCTATTAAGGAAAAAAAAAAAAAAACATTTGAAGAGAAGAAAGTTTGTGATATTACCTAAATATAATGTCAATGTTAAGGAAAGGCAGGCTGTTCTGGATGTATGTACATTTTTCTCTATTTGGGATAAAAGACTTTTACAACAAAATGTAATATAAAACAAAAAAAGTTATTTCAAATATATATTCTGAAACATCATATATATGAATTGTGTGTTAACTGGTACTGAAAAAGTAGATATACCCTGAATAGTCAGGAAATTTTTTAGTTCTTTCTACATGTGATATATACTGGGAGTAGATTTTATCATTTTCTGGTCTCACAAGGTCCTAATGATTCAGGTTTCTCTTATACATTATAATCCACATGATCACCTAGGACACTATCTTTCTTTAAGACCTAAAAATATTTGGGGACATTGAAGTTAGATGCTCATATAGGTGACTAAAATGAGATTTAGTAAAATCTCAGGGCACACACTCTACTTCTTCTGGGTGTTGCATGGGTAGTAATTGGTTGAACGAGTTGAACAGATGAAGTAGATCATTAGTACAGGCATCAAATGACGCTTACTCAAATGCAAGGAAAGGCTTCAGATTTGGGTCCTGCTTTCAAATAGCCCTTTGATACTCACAAAAAACTGGTAAAAAGAGTTGAGTAGGGAGATTCTCAATGCTGACGCTATGGTCCCTCCAGATGAACAGACCTCATCTCCAGCCTCAGAAACTCCGGTGAAGATCTAGGTCATTCAGCTCCTTTGTCAGAATTAAGTACAAATTTGATCATCTAACAAGTTTGGCTAATTTATTGAGTCTTTAATTCTCTTCCAAATGTATGGTTTTGACGAATTTAATGTGCTACATTATTTGTTCTTGATTCTTAAATACTTATTCTTTTTTCAAATAAACCCAATTTATCTATTTATTTTATATTTGGGTTTTAGAAATATTTCTATTCTAAGCTTCAAAGCCTATTTTTAAAACTAAGAACTAAGCATTAACTTGTTCTCATTGAGTATACTCTATAAAACTTGATTATGTATGTAGCCACATATGTGCTTTTGACAAAGAAAAAGGTCAATTACCAGGAAGTAAAAACATATATTAATATTTTATACATGCATAGGTACTATGCTTGCACTGGAGATTTATTAAAAAGGAAGACACTGAGTATTCCTATCCTCATAGAGCTCACAGTCTAGTAGTACAGAAGGCCTAGTATAGGATTCTAGGATACCAGGTCCAGCTGTGATATTTACCATTAAAGTTAATTGAGCTTAATGACTATTTTGAAAAATCTTGGAAAGTTTTGTTCCAGTAAGCTCATCTTTTGGCATCCAGATGGGTTTCATTCTATCATACAGAGGCAAACAGAGACACCTAAAAAAAAACTTTTAATTCTGAAAATCTATTACTTTAGACTTTTTTCAGAATAAGAATTTTTATTCATTGCCATTGGTTATTAAAGAATAAAGCTTTTGATGAACTGGTGAATTCTTGGGAAGGCTAATTTTCCTCTATACTATTGGTCATTGTTCCAAGATTTAAATTTCATAAAAGAACAGCCATCTGCAACAGTCTTTGCTACTTAGATTGTATAGTTTTAATATCCATTTTAGTACTGCAATTTTGTAGATAGCCTAGATGACAAATTATAATTTTGTCTTTTATGTGGTTTTATAGTCAAGACTATTGAATAGTTCAAATTTGGCATTACAATGGCCCTGGTAAGTGAGGGCACATAACTATACATTACATTAACAGAAGAGAACATTGAACACAAGTTCTATCCATAACATGTGCCTGATGAATTCATGGTCAGCAGAAATAAAAGTGTTTTAGAAAAAGTGCAGAACAGTTTTTTTATCCCTTAAATTAATTTCTTCCCTATTTATTCATTCAAAAAATATTATTAAGTGTCTATAATGTACCTGTCTCTGTCATGAGATCCAAGAATAAAGCAGTGGATAACTCCTTACTTTTTGAGCTCATGTTATAATGTGGGAGGCAGATATTAAATTGAATTGAATATATTCATCAAATATTTATACATTTTTGAACCAAAAGAAGACAGAACAAAGGAATGGGCTATAAAAGAAGCAAGTGGCGCTCTTTTAAATGCTATGGTCAGTAAAGTATTCTTTAAGGCTGTAAAATTTGATTTAAAACTCCATGGCATAAGGAGAGCTGAGTAATAAATGTCCCAGAAAAAGAGACAGCAAGTGCAAAGGCCCTGAGCTAAAAGCATCCCTACTGAATTAAGGAAAAGCAAGAAGACCAGCATAGCTGGAGAGAGTCAGCAAAGAGAAAATGAGTCTTCCACCATAGCAAGTACTTTATATTTATTATAAGTATGATTAAAAGTTACTGTGGGGTTTAGGACAAAATTGTGGAATGATCTGACCTTGTGTTGAAAGGTTACTCTGCTTCCTGCATGAAGAAGAGGCATACAGAAAATAAAATAGAAAAAGAAAACCATTTAGAACTACCACAGCTTACGGTGTCACCTTACATAAACTTAGGAATGCAGTACGTACTGTGAAGGTACTGAAATAAGAAAGTGTCTTATTTCAAATTTGCGTATCAGAATGAAGTTCATGAGCTGTCAGTGCCTATTAAATAAACCAGCATAATTATTCATGCAAAGCGAGTCAAAGATTTGTATCACGGTAGATGATCTGGAACAAGATACCTTAGGAAAATAAGCTGAAAAATGATTAGTTTTTAATTAATAGTTGAAATTTCAATTCATAATATTTTTCCCAACGATGTCTTGAACAACAATACAGGATGGTCAAGAGATGTCTCAAGTTATTCTTTATTGAAGAGAATACTTAAATTCTGAGCATCTGACCAGAAAAAATATATATATATTATGTATATATTATATAAAATATATTCTAATATATAATATATATTATCTGTAATATATATTATAATATGATATATAATAATACGTATATAATGGCCAGTTAAAACTAAGAAGCTTTTAGTTATACTATAGCCAGTGTGGCAGACAATTATTTCCATGCAGTAATTTATCAAACATACCTTTATTCAGGAAAACAAAATGATCAGATAACTACTGCCTGTTAAATACAGTGCTAGATGTTGGAAATGTAATATTTCCCATCTTCAGAGAGTTTATTCTTTTCATATTTCATCGCATCATTCTCCATTGCAGGTATCACCTACTAAATCATCATTCATAGGGTTTAAACCCTAGCCTCATCATTAAATTACTTTACCTATCTATAACTTATCATCCTTAACTTGGGGATAAGAATTTCAGCTAGTCACATGGTAATTGTAATGATATAGTGAGTTAGAACATGCCCCTCCAGAAATGCTAGCCCATGCTTGTAACCGCTATTCATATCACAGTGCTTATAGAGAATTAAAATTCTTTTCACACCTTACCTCTCATTTTATAGTCAAACTTTTGTTGTTTCTACATTAGAACATACAATAAAATACACAATAAAATTACAAACTGACAGAAAATAATTTACTGTCAATGAAGAATTCAAGATGATTTACTACTAGCTCTGAGATATTGCGTATACAATGTGTGACAAATGTCTAGGAATTTTCAAAATTATAAACTCATGGTCCAATTACATCACTCTACATGATGCAGTTGTCTTTTGTTGCATTTATGTATGTTGTCTAGAAGATTAATACTAAATGCTAATTCTTTGATCATATACAATCGAAGATAAATTTCGGCAGACTTGTGTTAGAAGACTTTTGTAACCCATGTCTTCAGTATGATCAAATATTTCTGTGTATCAGATTGATTTATTTCTTTAATAGAGTTTTTAAAAGGTCCCAGTGTAAAAAGTATTGCTGGAATTTAGGTTTTTAATAAAACACCTACCGGGTTATGTCATGCAACAACAACCAAAAGGCGGATATGAAGCAGCAAAACCAGTCCTATTTTCTCTATGAGGCTGCAGTAATGGTGTCCAGGGATGCTTATGGCAGTGGCAGATCCAGATGAAGTTCTCATCGAGTTGGAGAATTGAAACAATAGATAACCAATTGAGGGAAAGAATTGAACACTAAAATAACCTTCGTGAAGAAAAAGATATGCTTTTGAGCCAAAGATATAGCTTAAAAGTTGTTTGGCTTGTTAAAGAGCTTTCATCACCTTCTAAAGTATGGAAATATATATTAGACAGATCTAAAGAAATCTATAACACATTCAAGCATAGAATAAGAAATTACAAGACCCCCAAAGGCCTCCTTTTGACATTGAAAAGGAGACTTGAAGTTATTGAAATAACCATTTAAATCATCAGAGGCATGAGCAGTGGAAGATAAACCCTGAAGTTAAAGATCTCATCTCAGTCCGAGACTCCTTCGTTCTCTTGTTAACAGCAATGTGTCACCTACTTTCTTTCCAGAACATCATTCCTTTGTATCTGTTTCTAGAACCTCGGGGCCATCAGCTCCAAAATTAACTTTCTAAGATTCTGCCCTTGGCATAATCTCTGGTCACTTTCATACTCACTTTGTGTTTCTAAATTATACAGGAATTCTGTAACTTCGTAGTTTTTTCTGAGAAACATAACACAACATCTCACTTTTTTTTTTTTTTATCCCCAAGCTATTCATGAAATAAGCTGTTTGTGAGCCAGATCCAAATTAAGTTTTTATTTTTCCACAAGAATTTGGTTCTGTTCATTCCTTGGACCATCTTTCAATTAAGTGACTTTAGAATTCAGTAACCAATATCACAGCCACATTGAGTCTTTCCCATCAAATTAATAAATTGCTGTTCCTCCAGGATATTGAAGGGAAGCAGACTGTGTCTGTGGCTAATGCTTTTATTTCCCAGACTTCAAGGAACTTTAGCTTCTTAAACTGAATCTCATTAGAAAAATAATGTACAATATTGTTTTAGTATTGCCATTATTTTTAATTCAATGCATATTTAATGCTATTTCTAGTTACCTTGACTTTCCTTAGAGAATTTTATATATATAAACATTATTAGAAATGATAGAGGAGAATGTGGTGCATTTTAAAAATAAATAAGCACAGTATAGTGACACACATACATGTATATGCACACACACACACACACACACACACACACACACACACAGAGACACACCACGACTCCTAAAAAATAGTCATGGAGATTTACGTTGTGACTTTATTAACCAACGACACTTTTAAAGATAGAAAACACTAACACATTTATAATGAGTAATGAAATGCATGAATACATTTTCTATCTATAAAAATATGATATAATGAAAATCATATTTTTACTTCCAACAGTGATCTTCAGATTATTTTGGCCAAGCTTTATGCAACATATGGAGAATTGTTTTCATGAAAGTGTTGGCTGATGAATGTCTCCTGACCTGGAATTCATGTTTATTATTGAATTAACTGTATAATGCATGCCCTGCTACTATACATAATCTGCCAAAGGCATTGATTGGTTCATGCTAAGGGTTCGAGAAGCTTTATACAAGAATTGATATTGATTTTTGCAGGTGCAATCTAGAGGACTTTTCCTGATTATGAAAAACTGTTTTTCAAAGTGGCTCACAAAGCTCCTAGTTTCATCTAATATATTGGCTGCAATAATTTCAGCTCACTACCAGTTATTTGCAGAACATTAGCTGCCAGAGATAGTTGCTTCCAACAGTGGGTCTGCATTTATCTCAGTTTTGTTTAAAATATTCACGGACTATAAATGTATTTATGCTTTCAATGTCCCTCAAAAAGGTAGCCAAGCTGGAAAGAGAGTGCAGATTAATGAGAATGACCTGTGGTGCTCAACCTGTCATTTCATGAGCAAATACAGGAGTGACTCTTCTGAAATTACTAATCAGGTGTCTTAACTGTCTTCAATATGTGTTCATATTCCAGGCAACAAAAAGTATGAAACTTGTCTTTATTTACTTACTTGTACCATAGTCTTCATCATGACTGGCACTTACCCAGTGAAGATTCCATCTATGAAAATAAAGGTCATGTAAAATAAAGGATATAAGACTCAGACTACAAATGGGCATGTGTGCCATTCTAGCCAAAGGAAAGATTGACTTCTGAGAATGTTTTTATAATGAAGTTCAGTTACCTCATCGCTAAAGGAATTACAACCAAAATCTAGAGAAAGAAATGATAATTGTTATCTAGGTAAATTACACTGAAATAAAAGAGGATAATTAATGAATGTGAATGATGATGATGATGATGATGATGATGATGTTATAATAATAATAATATAGTAATTATTATTAATAATATAAGAAAGAATGTTTTTAACTCTGAGCCCTAGTACAGTGGAATTGCTAGTATAAGGCCGTGCAGTTCCAAGCAAATGTTAATTGATAAATGTTTGATTTATAAGGTGCGGAAGACTGGGGTGCATGAACAAGCTGAGGTTTCAGAAGTCATGTCTTGATGGCAGAGTCTATACACCCTGTTTACCTTGGGTTAGACTAAAAGACTTTAACCTTACAAACACTTATATCTCTCCAGAAATTTGCCATAAATTTCCCTGAGATTAAGAAGACTTAAAGTTGTGCCACAAATTTATCTCTTCTTGACACCCAACATTTATAATGAGTTTAATTATAGCTAAGTCAGTAGCCTGAGAATTACATTTTCATATTCCCTTTAGGTTTTAGAGTCATAGTGCTTTGCCAAGTACTGGACATTTGCTGGTTTCTAAAAGTTTTTAACAAATATTTAGAACATTAGAGTTTTTAAGAGTGGAAAAGAAAAAGTAATTTTTAGGTGGAAATAAAATCATAGGTTCTTCATAGTAGCATAAAATATTAAAAATGTGTGTAAATTTAGACTTCTTTTTAGATGGCTATTTGGGCTTTTGCTGAGAAGTATGTCTTTCATATCACTTGTCTTGATAAATATTTGTTTAATTTTTATCTAGTGTACTATATAAGAAAAACAATGTCTTTGTTTCATTTTTTAAAACAAAATTCAAGCTTTTCTAAAATATTCTGATCTTTATTTTCTTTGAGATCAATTTTACCGCTAACAGATTTATTTAGTTTCATTTAAATGAATTATTGTAAACTATAGACATTTTAAATAAATTAATAGTTGCAAGAAAATTATAACAGCTAAAGTTACAAAATTCAAAGTATCAAAAGTTATTGATATGTAGAACTATCTACAATGGAATATATATAAATATGTGCTATTTGAAAACTTGAAACCAAAGATGCCAAAGTAGAAATTAACCTGAGCTCAAACATCATATTGATGACTGTGAGTCTAATGCCACTTCCATCTTTATGCAATGTTTTCTAAGGCCATATTTTAAAATACACAGGTCATCCTGAGTGAAAAATTTTTTGTGTTTCAATGATCCATTTCTTATTTGTGAGGATTTGACTACCGATGCATTAAAATCAGAAGGGGAGCATCTTTAAATACTTTCGAAGACATAGTAATTAAAGATAGTTAAGTGTAGGCAGTGGTTAACATGTTCTTAGAATTAAGGTACTCTTTAAAAAATGATTCTCTTTTAGGGACATTATCAAATACAGAATTGATTAAGCAATCAAACTCCCTCTAGTTTCAGAGCAAAATGTTAGCCATTCTGCCACTCATTCTTTCTTTTATTATACCTCATTATTGTCTCTTTAGATTCTTTCTTTCTGTTCCAAATGATTTCCTGCCTTATAGTCATCTCTAAGGATCATAGTGGAAGGGTAAAGAATTAATTAAAGTTCTAATGGTGTAATTAGTAGTAAGTGTGAACTGTTAAAGCATTTTCTCAGATGTTTTATAGCTTCTGAGACATCATCTTCACCTCAAACAATGAATACTGACCACCTGTTATCTATTACCATAACATTATACAAGCAGACTGACAGAAAGCAATCCAGTCCCCAGTGATTGGACTACTGAAACAATTGACAGACAGTTTCCACAAAGGTAACCTGTGAAAGCTAAATGAAATTGTAAATAGAAACTCAGGCAGGTGTTTAATGGAGAAGTACTATTAAAACAATCCAGAAGTTGTAAAATGAATGTACTATTTATGCATATTTTATGGTATTCAGTTTGTTTCAGCTTTTCAGGATAGTAACTCTAAGACCATTATTTTATGTCATGCATTTGTAAATACCTGTATGAGCTCAAAACTCAAGTTAAGAAGCATAATACACTTAGTAAAATAAATGTTTGTTGTAAAAAGTTTTTAGTGCTAAACCAGACTTGATTGAAAATATGAGAGTGGTCATGCTTTCTCTTAAACCTGATGAAACTTAGAAAATAAATTAATTTGGAAGGAAAAGCTTAAATTAACAGATTTCATCTAATTAAGGCTATTTGTTGCTATAATGCCCTACAAGATTTCTTGTGAGTGCTGAATAACACTGAGTTTCTAATATAACTTCTTAAATTATTGATTTGTTGCTTGTCTGTTCTCTAGGAAAGTCAGATGAAGATCAGTATGACAGTATTTATAGGCTGCATCTCATCTGTGGAATGTAATCCATCTTCGTTAAGTTCAGTAAAAGTGATAGATGGCATTTGGCAGTGTAATGATGTGATCACTCTACCAGCGCCTCTTTAAATCATAAGCTGTTGCTTTCTGTTGTGTAGATATTTAATCGGTTACACAACCCATTACTGATTTAATTCAGAATGTCAGTGGCAGGTGAATAATGTGAGTATTTGTATATTAATATCATATTGTATTAATGCTCCCTTATTTAAGTGTACTATTCCTTTGAAAATCATAAACTATTGCTTCATGGGTAGAATAAATTTAACAGAGATGTTAGGCATCTAACATCTTCTGTGTTTTAATTCAATGTGTCAGCGAAAAAATATCATTTTATATCTCTGTGCTTCCTTGATACAATGGATTATTTTTATAATATCAGTACTTTCTGTGAGTGCTAAAAATTATATTTATACCCCATGTATATACACTCTAATTGTCAATTACAATAGAGGGATATAAATTTGAGAAAATAATGAGAATAACATGTTTAGATATAGAAAGTAGAAAACCTAACAACTGTTAAAAGAATCCCAATAGTTCATCACATACCATTTTTTAAAATTTTATGTTAATTTTAGAGTATAGGATGATTTTCCTATATAAAAAATCTGATTCACCATTTTTAACCCCTTTCCCATTTAGAAAAAAAAAAAAGCTCAGCTGGCTGCCAGTGTTAATTTAACATCACATGTAGAAATGCTACATTTTCTAGTATCTGACATTTTCAGTAATCAAGAATTACTATATTTTGTAAATAGAGAAAGCACTACTAACAACAGAATTCTATAAATAGAATGATGTCATTTGTTCCAAAGACTATCAATATACTAGAGCAATGTAGAAATCATAATAAAACTGAGATATTTCATGATGAATTTGGGGGGGTAAGGTTAGGACTGTAATCTATGAGTTATATCAGGGTAAACACTGCAGTTGCAAGCACCAGTGGTGAGAATTCTTGGAGCAAAAGGAAGAATATGAGTTAACTTGATTGTAGGGGAGAAATAAATTGAATAAGTATTATTTATAGTTCACATTTCTGCTCTCAAAAAGTACTATTCAAGCCTCATAATAAAACTATTTATAATTAATTGTTCTCCTTATGAAAACTTGGTTGCATCACTGTCTCTTGAAGATTTTTACACTAATTTTGTAGACTCTCATGTTAATCTCAAACTTAGAAACTTAGAATAAACATTCATAGAAAAGCTTGAACACATCTTTAAATGAAGTTTAATAATTCCATATAATTAAGAGATTTAAAAAATATATTAGCAGACTAATGCATAATTTCTGTCAAAATTTCTTTCTTCTAGACATTGAAGCAAAGATGATAATTGTAACATTTCCTAAAAGTGGTCTCTAAGCCTTCTGGGAGCTCCCTTTAGGAGGTCTATAGTACTATTAACCAAAGCATATAAATGACACTGATTGATCAACTGAACAAATTGCTACTTAATCTTATTGAACTTTATAACTTTCATCCTCATGTCCTCTCATGTCATTTTTGATGACACCATATTCCATTTTTGCAATTTCTGTGACTAATTTATTTCCTGCTCTTCCAAATACTACTATATATGTGGATATATGTATATATCTATATACATAGATGCATGTATATATGTAATACACGTACACACACTCTCAGATTCTAAATTATTATCAATAAAAGCTTGTCAAACTGCAAAATAAATACATACTGCAATTATGTAAAATATTCAATTTTCAGATACTTGAGAAGTTATTTATCAGAAGGAGGAGAATCAGGTCACAGATCTGCAATTGGTCTTTTATGCTCATTTCCATCAAATAGCTGTTTAGATGTTTTCGGATAGCCCTTTCAAAAACAAAAAATAGTAATTTCCTTACCCACATCACTATATCTTCAGATTTTCATTTTATTAAGATCTTTAAACTCCACCCCCCAATTCTAACTTAAATTTATAAGACTACTATTTCAGTCTTGTTTGAGGGGGCTGTTTTCTTATCACCTCAACATCTTCCAGCTCCTGCCTTTTCTTCAGCATTTCCTGACCTCAATCTCATCAACAAGAAAATATAATTTTACAGTTTTTGTTTTCATTTTATTTTTTTGAAAAATATTACTTTGGGCAGTAGAAGGGTTGTATTTCTTAAGTTTTTCTGTCCTGAATATGAGCAGATTTTCTGTTCTTTTTAGTTTTTTCCTTTGTTTTTCTAACTTGTTCTGTCATGACACAAACAGATATTTTTCCTTTGTCTTCTACAAGGCACATCTTTGTTTCTTACTTATTTTCTCAACTCTTACTGCCTAACGGAAAAAGTAAATGATTATTGAATTTTTCAGTCTTAATAATTTACCGTCATATAATTTTTTCTATTCTCCCTCAAAAAGCCTTGACATTTCATATTTTTTGCATCTTCCATGTATGTAAAGGAAAAAAAAATCCATTTAAAAAGTGTTTATTTTTACAAGTTGCACCATCTCCTTTCTTGAAAAATTTTGATGTTTTTGACTCTTGCTCCTCTTTCTATGAAACCTTCCTTTTTATGGAACTCACTTTTATGACTTATTTTTATTTTCTGTCTTAATTTGTTCATTAAAACAAAATATCAAAACAAAATATCTTTTTAAGCCCCCTTTTCTCTAGTAATATACGCACATATGCAACAACTTTTGAACATAAATATTTTCATATCTCTTCCAATTTATTATCACTGAATAGTAAATAATAAAGATGCTGATAAATATTAAAGCTAATAAATACTTTCAGAACAGAAACTCAAATAAAAATATTTTTAACACCAAAAATATTTTAGAAAAGTTAAAAGGCAACAACTAGAATTTAGCTCACAGAATTTCTTAGATGTGTCTGAATTTTTTTTTTTTTTCTCGAGTACTTGTTCACAGAAAATCTTGAAATCAGGGAAGGAAAAAGATCAGAGGAAGACTTAGCATCAATTTATATCTCACTACTTATGCTATGGAAAATAGTTAGCCTTTGAGAATGATATATTGACTAGATCACATTTACATGCTGATTTTTAGTTTTATAATAGCTTTATTTATAACTATATTTCTTGCTAAGTACTTTTTTTTTCTAACTTAGGAAGACTCTGCCTAAGTTACTATTTTGCCCTTATCATCTTTTACATGAAACAAAGATATCTGTGTGGTATTCTTCAGAGTGATGCTCACATTTTGCCTTTGTGTTCTGTGAATTTGAGACAAGAAAGAGGCAATACTAGGCAGTCTGACCAATAAATAAATAAATAAATAAATAAATAAATAAATAAATAAAACAAAACAAACAGAATAATAGCCAAGCAAATGCTTGAGTCCTTAGATTAAATAACATAAACTCTTAAAATGATACTGAGCACATAGTAAATTCTCAATAAATTAGATATCTTATAAGATTGTATGGTTTAAGCTTTATGACTTCTGAGTGTCCACATTGTTAACCTGTGATATAGGTTAGAGTTATCATTTGCATACCCCCAATATGCAGTTTATAAATTTTAACTATTATTATTTGAATGTGATAGATGGCAGGTAGTAATTTAAAAAGAAAAAAAAAAAACATTTAAGATTTGTAATCATTGAACAATGAAATAAATCAAAGGACATAATATATGTAAACTGATAGTGTAAATGAAGAATAAAATTGTTGACTGTTTTATAAACTATCGATGATAAAATTTTAGATCCTAAAAAGTTTAATGTAACTTGTTAAATTATTTTATGCTAGCAAATTGTTAAAATAATAGTCAACATATAAAAATTTGGCATCAATTTTATTTCTTAGTAATTTATGTCATTTATAAATTGTCTTAAAAATCAGCATACATATTTTAAAACCACATCAAATCAATCTTTAAATGAGTTGTAAAAATAAATCCTTAGGTTTCAGTTTTACAATCCCAGATATTGAATTTTTGAATTTATAACATAGAAAAAGAATTTGGGGATTAAAAAATGATTTTTAAGGAGTGAATACTGTCAGACTAACAACCGTAGATTGAACACAGAGAATATTTAAATTGACACTGTTGGATCATGAAAGTCTTTTATGATAACATTTAAAATTAGATAGGTTGTGAGTAATATCTTAAGGTATATTTCAATGACATATTCTTTATTTTTTAAGTTTCCCAAATTTATTTTTGGTCATATGAAATCTGAACAAAGTTGGGTGATTTTCAAAGGCAGACGTATCCCTTGATTTGACTCAGCAATATAGACTACTTCTAATTTTCTCTACCACATCAAGTGGTTTCCAAGATCGTTATGGCAGGGCAAAAGATAGCACAGAGAATTCACCCTTCCCATTTATGCTTTAGCTTAGAAATAATATACATTGCTTTCATTTATCAACTTTTTGCCAGAAGGAACCACAATGATGCACCTAAATTACAAGCAGCTCAGGGACAGAGGGGACAGCAAGATGTTACATATGCAATAAGTGGCCACTTTAGTATATGCACACACAAAAAAAATTGGGGAGAATAGCATAGGAGATGAGAAAAAATATAATGAGAGTAGTAACACATTGTTAAACAATTCTATCCCAAACCGTTGCTTTACATTGTTTTTCTTTTTCAAAATGATCTGTTTTAAATAAATCAGTGTGTCTGTATATAAGAACATACTACTAAATTTTGATTATATAAAAGGAAAAAATTGCCCCAAGGAAACAGTATTATTTATATTTCTGTCATTTAATTTTGTAATGAGTAATTTTAAAATAACAATTTAGTTATTATTAGTAAATCTCTTAGTAAAAACAGAAGCTTAAAAGTAGATATCGCCCCTATTGAATTGCTCTCTAGACTTAACTTAATAATTAAATAGTATTTTGTTTGGAAACTCAACAAACATGAGACATAATTTCTATCATCACTTAATTCTAGAGATTCAAAAATAACTAAGATAATATCAGGACTATTTTTGTATTTTTGATGGTCAGTCTTAGAAAAACAGTGCTTGTGTAGGTAACTAAGGGATTTTGGAGGACATTGTAACATTGGCAAAATAAATATAAATAATTATGATTCATTTAAAAAAATATGCCTGATATCAAACTATACTACAAGACTACAGTATTCAAAACAGCTTGGTACTGGCATAAAAACAGATACATTGATCAATGGAACAGAATGGAGAGCCCAGAAATAAGCCCATGCCTATATGCTCACTTAATATATGACAAAGGAGGCAAAAAATATACAATAGGGTAAAAACAGTCTCTTCAATAAATTGTGTTGGGAAAATTGTACAAATACATGTAAAAAAAAAAAAGAAAAAAGAAACTGGACCACCTTCTTCTACCGTATATAAGAATAGACTCAAAATGTATTAAAGACTTAAATATAAGACTCAAAACCATAAAACTTCTAGAAGAAAACATAGAGAGTAAACTCTGATATCGTGAACAGTAATTTCTTTTTGGATATATCTCTTTGGTCAAAGGAAACAAAAGAAAAAATAAACAAATGGGACTACATAAACTAAAAAGTTTTTTTACAACCAAGGAAACCATCAACAAAATGAAAAGATAATCTACTGAATGGGAGAAGATTTTTGCTTATGATACATCTGATAAAAGGTTAGTATATAAAATATATGAAGAACTCACACAACTCAACAACAACAACAAAAAACAATTTAATTAAAAAATCAGCAGAAGACCTGAATGGATATTTCTCCAAAGAGGAAATACAGATGGTCAATAGATATATGAAAAGCTGCTCAAGTTCACTAATCATCAGAGAAATGCAAATTAAAACCACAATGAGATATCACCTCACACCTGTCAGAATGGCTGTCATCAATAAATCAAAGAACAATAAGTGTTGGTTAGGAAGTGGAGAAAAAGTGAACTCTCATACACTGTTGGTGGGATTGCAAATTGTCACAGCCACTATGGAAAATGGTCTGGAGGTTTTTCAAAAAATCAAAAATGGATATATCTTTTGAGCCAGCATTTGCACTTCAAAGTATTTATCCAAAGAAAACCAAAACAATGATTCGTAACAATCTATGCACCTCTAAGTTCATGGCAACACAATTTACAATAGCCAAGAAATGGAAGCAACCTAATTACTCATCAACAGATGACTGGATAAAGAAATTATGATTCATATGTACAATGGAAACTATTACTCAGCCATTAAAATAATGAAATCCTACCATTTGCAATGACATGGGAGCACTTAGAGGTTATTTTGCTGAGTGAAATGAGCCAGACAGAGAAAAGTAAGCACCACGTGATTTCACAAAAAGAACAAAGTAATCAAAAAGAGACTCACAAATATAGAGGACAATCTGGTGATGGCCAGAGTGAAGGGAGGTAGGGGGGCTAGGAAATGGGGTAAAGGGTTAAAGAAGTACAAATTAGTAAATAGATGGTTACAGGGATGGGAAACACAACATAGGGATTGTAGTTAGCTGTAATATAATGGCTATGTAGAGATCCAGAGGAGAGAAAGAGCAATCAAGGGGATAGTTTTATAAACTAGAAATGTCTAACCAATGTACAAATACTTAAAACTAATGATAAAATAAAATTTTAAAAAAGAAAAATATGTAAATAAAAATATAAGCAAAGTGTTTATTGTATGTGGAGAAGTGGGAAGGAGCAAGGGGAAAGCTTAATAGAGGCATCTTGAGAGGTTTTTCTGAGGGCAATTTTTTCAAGGTAAATGGAATTCCAATGATTGGAGGAGTAGAAGGAAGGCATTACAATAATATAAAATCTTCATACAGAAATACATTTGTAGGATTCTTTTTTTTTTTAAAAAAGTTTATCTAATATAAAGGTTAAGAGAATATGCTCTAAATATGTACCCATAACTAAGATTTGCTGGGTTCCCCATGCACAGCTGCAGGCTCTTGCATCTTCCTTGAAGCCATATTCTCAGGAACACTTCCAGCTAATAAACTTGAATAGGAAGTGAATATTTTATGGGAGATTTTATGGACAGTAACTAATGACGGATTTAATTTAACACCACACAGTATATTCTCAATTAGATCTCAATGTAACCTGTCCCAAATATCTCTCTCCATGATATTTTCTTCTCTTCTATCAAATAGCACTGAACAATCTACTTTATTTTTCTCAGCAATTCAGCTCTTATACTCTGGTCTTATTCTCAAAAAAGAAAAAAAATCTTGAGATGCAGACAATCTATTTTTCTTCCAATATGTTCCTCATGAAGTCTCTCGAACTCTTTCAGTTGTATTCAGTTATTTAACTATAATAAACAAGTTTCTTTTGAGGGATAAATAATACCACTAAGAAGAAAAAATTTACTCCATAAAGTTATCCAGCAATCTTAAATCACCTAAATTTTCTTATAAAGTTGGAGTTAGAGAGAAGGATATAGAATAAGCAATAGAGAGTTTAGGTGGAAAGAAGAACAAGCGGACTAGTTAAAGTGATAAGAACAGATTTTAATAGGTAATACATTATTGCAATAGGGAAAAGGATCCAGCGTGAACTGAACTCAACCTCAGAACCTACAGAGGTGACTGGGAGATTTAAAGGAAAAATAAGGGAATAATGACTGGGGTGAGCAGAGGCTCAGATGAGTAAGAAAAGTGAAAAACTATAAAGGTTTGGTCAGCTACGTCAAAAGTAGGATTCTATTCTCCGAATCCAGCCCTTCTCATACCTATGTTAGCTTAATCTTGGCTGAGTCAGTGTTTTTTTATCTTGCTACTCTGGAAAGAATGACCCAACTATAATTACTCATATGTTTATAGAGTCTAGGAGACAGAGTCCTTATCTTTTTTGATGATTACATTTCAAAGGAATGGCTCTCAGGTCATTAGAAAGACATTCTTGAATTGTAGGAGATACATATATAGCTCAAAAAGGAAAAGGAAAGAATCACAATTGTAAGGTCTTTTTAGTAAATGCTCTAAGACAGGGTAGTCAAGGGCTTATCAGCATATTTCAGAACAAAAAGTAATTCTTTTGGCTGCTTTGAGCTTTCTCACATAAGCACTTTAAGGGGTCTAGCTAGGTCACCTTAGGGATGCTTCCTTGAACTATTAGAAAATAGGTTAATATTTATTTACATTTTTATTTTCCTATTATTTTATTTTTTAATGGTGACATTGTTTAACAAAATTCAATGTTTCTAGTGTACAATTAATTCAACAGTAAGATTATATATATATAGCATTGTCTGTTCACCTCTCAGATTTTTAATATGAGGAGAGAGAAGTAAAAAAATAATAATTTGTGCTGGGAGCTTGTGGTTTTATAGACCAGGTTGAGGCTTAGTAGAGAAGAGGATTCAGAGGAGCCTGGCTAGGAGAAAATCTTTTGTGAGGTGTCATCATGATGGTACTTATAGTTGGAGTCATAAGTCATTTTATATTCGCTAAGAGCCTTGGGGAACACCCATGATAGGGGCTATGAAGAGGACATAGTAATAACAGTAGGGAGAAATACAAAACTTTATAATCATAGAAGCTATGTAAGAAAAAGATTATTAGAAAAAATATAAAAGAATGAGACACTGTAGAGTGGCATATAAATCTCCAAGACATGGCTAGGATGTGTCAAAAACAAAAAGCCAAGCTAAAGCTATGCTAGTTGAATTTAGTCCATTATTCTATCCCTTCCTCCAATAATATTTTATGTATCAAAGAGAAGTTTGAAGAGTAAATTGAGAAAGTATCTAGCATTGGGGGCATTATAATGCAAAGTCTAGAAAGGCATAAGAGTTGAGACTAGTAGTAAGGATATCATTAAAATAGATGACCACATTGTCCGTTTTTTTGTAGGTCAGTTATAGTATAAGTGTGGCAATTAATTGTATAATAAAAGACAAATTTTGTGCTCAAACTCTGAGGTGCAAACAAATATGAAGTTTGCCTACAGTGGGCAAATAAGAAAGCCAGGGATGAGAGAAGATAAAAAAGTTGAGACCCAGAAGTAATATTGTTGATGTATGACAGTTGAGAAATGGTGAGGATAAATGAATAAAAGATTTTATAAATAAGTTTAAGGTCACTAAGAATGATGAAGATAGAGATGAAAGAAGGAAATAAATTTAAATGTTCATTCAGAGATAAATGTGAAATTAATGCTGGCAAAAATTTTTTAAAAAGAAATAAATTATATAGACTCAAATAATTAGCATTAGAGAAGTAAAAATTTGAAGATATTTTTGTCATCTTCAAAGTCCTTTTTAAAGTTTTCAGCTTTATTGAAATATAATAAATTAATGGCTTATATTTACATTGTATAATTCAATGAGTTTTTTCAATTGTAGTTGACATATAATAATACATTAGTTTCAGTAGTACAGTATAGTGACTAGAGATCTATATAACTCACAAAAATGATCACCCCACTGAATCTAGTATCCTTCTTCCCTTCTTCCTTACATATTTATGATAATATTGTTGACTATTTTCCTTATGCTATGCTTTATATCTCCATGACTATTTTGTAACTATTCATTTGTACTTCTTAATCTCTTTGCCCTTTTCCACAATCCCCTTAACCCTCCCTCTAGTAGCCCTCAAAATATATTCTATATCTACAAGTTTGTCTTCATATTTATTGTTGTTAATTTTATTCTTTATATTCCACGTATATGTGAAATCATGTGGTATTTGTCTTTATCCGACATATTATTCCATGCAATACTCTCTAGCTCCATCAAGGCAATATCTTTTTCCATCCCCTTTCTTTTACTCTGTGTGTGTCTTTAACTCTGAAATGAGTCTCTTGTAGGCAGCATATGTAGAAGATATTTTCATTATAATGGCTGTGTGACTGAAGTTAATATGAAAAAGTACATGTACTTCCCTGAATTATTTTAGTTTTTAAAATCTATATAACATTATTTAGCACTTAGTTGATAGCATCTTAGTGAAAGCAGATTTTCTTTTAGTAGATTGTAGATCCTTATTTTTATGTATCACCTTCACATGGCTAGGCACATAGTAAGTAAGTGCTCAGTAAATTGTTCTCCTTATTATAATTGCTTCTGATTGAGATATTTGCAGAAAATCTAACTTTTTATTTTGTTTTAAACATTAGTTAAGTGTGTTTATGTTTATGTACTTTCCACTCCATTTAAAATTATAAAGGTCAATTTTATTTATTTAAACCATAGTTCTATAGGGAATATCTTATAAATTGAGTCTTTATCTTTCCTATTGATATGTTTAGTTGGGAGCCCAAATAGCTTTTTTTTTTTTTGCACTATAGTATTTTAATATAGTGTTTAATATACTGTTTTATGCAATAAGCTTATTATAAATATAGCAAATAATTTTAATATATCACTTAGTTTTAAAAGATTAGAACATAATCTATATTTAAATAAAAGTTTAGTACCATTTCATATTGAGTTGAATGTCAAAACATTCTATAACTTCTTAGACATCAAATGTTTCTATTTCCAGTAATAATTTCCGTCCTTTTCTTCATAAGAATTGGCTATAGAGAGTCAACGTTTTTTTTTTTTATCCCCATTATCTGAAATAGCCTTTCTCTATTTTCCTGTTTTATTAACTGCCTATCTTAAAAATAAAATCACTTCTATTCATGCCTTTTATCCTACAAGTAATACTAAAACTCGAAGATACAGTAAGTGGTTTAAATGGTTGAGCTTATAACAAGATATGAGGAATAAAAAAACTGGAGCCCAACTTCTTATAATAATTATATTTGTAAATTGGCTTTAGAGTTCAGAAACCCATCCCTATAATAGCTATTATTTCTAGTCTACTCCTGAAAAAGCGAGGATGCTAATTTTTCCAAGAGAGCATCAATGTTGTTAAGCATAGTTGACTGTAGCCTGGAATAGATTAAAACAGGAAAAATAATAATATTGTTGACATACATTAAACCCTTTGTAGTAGACACTGTTTTAAACTCTTTACATATGTTAACTCATATGATCATTGAAAATGCCTTATGAATTTGGTCTATTAGTATTCCCATGTTAAGACAAGTGAATGAAAATATAGAAAAGTTAAATGAATTTCCCATGGTCATATAACTAGAAAAGTGATATGCAGAGATTCAAAGTCATTATCTGAATTCAGATAATGTACTCTTAATTATTATTCTATATGCTTATCCAATATTCTAGGTTTTGGACATATAAAAATTAAAGCATAAAATACACAGGTTCTGCTTTCAATGGATCAATGTAGTAGAAATTCATATTGGTTTATTTTACAAATAATTTTGGTTGCTTGCTCTGTGCATGAAACTTTATTTGCTGTGCAGTACACAACTAAGAACAGCCAGTCATGTTTCCTGTCTTCATTTTAGTGAGGTGACAGATAATAGAAACGCAGATAGCAAAGAACATTCTAGTATTATGAAAGAAACAAGCAAGGGACAAAGAAAAATAATATATAAGCAAGTAGGTGGTATTTAATTTGGCAGGAATAGATCAGGCAAGATAAAAGCAAGGGGTTTTATGAGAAAAAAAGGGAAATAATTACCTGAATAGAAAAAAAGAAATTTCTACTGGTGGTTTAAGCTAAGCTTTTCTTTAGCTATGCATGGCCGTTTACTGATTCTAAAGAAAGTTCCTAATTATTAGTGCTTGTGGTCTGGATGTCTGTTTCTCTGTTAGATCTAAAACAGTGTTTTGGAAGATGATGCTGCTCTGACCCAGGCCAAATATTATTTTTCCCAAGTCAAACATTCTAAAGGTTCAAGGAGCAAGATGTGCAAGTTTTTTCCTCTGTGATGGCAACTCTGACTCCATTTTTAAATGGCCACATTTATATGATTTTTCTCACTCCGAATCAGGATTAAACAAAGTGATGTGGGAGAAAATGGCTATCAGTAATGCCAGACCAGATATCTGGAGAAAAAAGGGCATAGTTGAAAGAAGAAAAGACAAAGAGGAAGAAGAGGAAGAAAAGATGAAGGGGAGGAGAAGAAATGCATACATTAATGGCTGGATAAAAAGCTGTGCTTCTGACGCAGACATCAATACTGCAGCTGCTTTTGACTGGACTCAATTTAGAAAGCCCTACCCATTTTGGGACAGAAGTCATAAGGGCATCAGAAGCCACATGTATGTTTCCAGTTCTATTAATTGTGTATACCACATTTATAATTTAACTAAACATATTCACTTGACAAATGCACAGGAAATACTTTTCTTTTTTGAAATAACTAATTTGTCACCAGTGAATAGCTTGTAAACTGGATATAATGTTGCATTTCTGTTAAGAACCCATGTAAAATGTGTTCTATTTCTAGATTTTCAAAGTCTTCAAGACATTTTTGAAATTGTTGTTCATCTTTTCTTCTTCTGCATAGAAAATGTCCACATTTCAAGGCCCATTAAATATAATAGAATACAATAATACGTAATGAAGCACTAATCATTAGTAACTTATTAAGTTATTCTTTGAAGATTACTATTTACCAAAAAAAAAAAAAATAAAGTATTTTAACAAAGCACACCTAGAGATGGCCTTAAACCAAGGAAATTCATGTCTATCTAATAATGTACCTTGAGAAACTTGAAAGTACACCTAGGTCTTATGTGGGCAAGAAGAACTTCCCAATTTCTCTTATATCAATTCTACTGATAAGTGAATTGTTGTCAAGAATGTTTTGCACTGTATGAATTGATTGAGGGAACTGATGGTTCTAATCCAGACACCTGGAAATGGGCAGAATCACCTCTTTCTCAAGAAGCTGATTTCATGGCTTTGGCCTGAAAATTTACCTTACATTCACAAAGGAACTGATGTTAAATTCTAAGGCACTTTCTAATTATATTTCTCAAAGAAAGCCTGTGTATGTTTGGTCTCCTGGACTTTCCCCTGAGGATGAAGAACAACATACCTGAGTGTATTGAAACCTCGGAATTCGTGTTTTTCCTGGCAGTCTTCTCATACCAATGTTAGCTTAGTCTTGGTTGAGTCAATGTTTTATCTTGTTACTCCTAAAGGAATGACACTACTATAATTTACCATATGCTCAATGTTTCCATTGCTTATATTTATTTTCTTTTATTGGTGGCGACACCCAATAGGCGCATTTGTTGAGACATAACAGTCCAAACAATTTTCAGCTAAGTCTGGAATTCAAGCTAAAGCTCATTATTTTTAGTATTTTTAAACCTGATAAAAGGGAAAACACAGTGAGGGAGGTTAAGAAAAAGATACACTGTCAGATAAAAGCCTCAAAGTGTTTCAATCTGCTTTAATAATTCCTTAGGGCAAATCGTTCCTTTTTTTCCTGGGAAAATCAAGTAAAAAGGACTTTTTTTTTTGTTATTCAATATAAAGCAGAATCTGTTCTAACATGGAAATATTTGAGATACTCTGTTTCCAGGGAATTAAACTGCTTTTGAAATGGTAGTGAAAGCTTGTCTTTGTTAATTAAGAGATTGTACCTAGACAGTGAGATGTATTATTTACTATAGAAACCCTGGAACTATGTTAACTGTACAAAAGAAGCATCTGCTATATCTCAACGGTGATACCAAGTGGTTTATTCCTGATTTTTAGGGAAAATTGGCTATAAAAAGATCTGTCAAGTTCATTTGAAGTGAAAGATATAGAGTAAGGATGGAGTAATGAGTCTGATTTGCTTGGATTTTTTCAAAGCTATGCCATTTCTCATTTTATCTGTGAATTATGAAGGAGTATAATGCTGCTCATACTACTAATAGAGTTAATTTTCGAAATGACTTGATAGAGCAAAAAATACTGTGGAATAGATGATTTATTAATTAATAACTGAAACACTTTGTCCATTATCAACCTCCTCACCTCAAATCAGAACAGCAGATGATTCATATAAAAAGAGCTTAACAAGTTTTATTATAATTGTGTTTTGTAATTTTTCTTCCATCATCACTGACCTAGATTTCCACACTAATCACTCACATTAATTTCTTGTAAATTGTTTTGTTGACTGTGTAAAAGGAAGCTACTCATGGTAAATGACTGGTTATACAATTCACCCAGAGTCAGACAAGTTGAAACAAATAAATCCTTTGTTTGGATCCTGGTTGGTGTAGATTGAGAATAGTGATAGGCGCTATAAATGCATATCTAAATGGTGGTGTTAAAGAATATAGGCTTTTGGAAGCAGATTAATCTGCATTAAAAAGATTTATTTAACGTTATCAGTTCTGTAACCATAGAAAAGAGGAACAATAAAATTAACTTTATAGAGTAGCTTTACACATAGAGTGATATGTGTAAAACAAGTAACACATTTTCTAGCAGAAAGACAGTGCTCAATTGAATGGTAGCTATTAAATTTTTTATTAGCGAATTTTTTTGTGTGTTGTGTATAGAAAAAAATGAAAAAAATTAATCACATTAAATAAATCTAGTCCAAGTGGCTTTAATATTGTTTTTCACTCCCACGAAATCCTATTGATACTAAACTAAATATTTACCTAATTTAAACCTAAAAACAACTCTTTTCATTTACCTACTTTCAGAAGCGTTGAATAATTCTTTTTAAAGATTCCTTGAGAGAAAAACAATAGAAAGGCTCTGACTGTTAAAATGTTAATTTCTTAGTATGGCTTCCAAAGTTATACATGTTTTTTTCTTAAATGTGATAAGAGTAATAATAATAGAGGAAAACAGATAACATGAAGAAAAAACTATAATAATTTTTTTATAATTAAAGATGTACTCAAGCACCTCTATGGAAAATAAAACTGCTCCTCTATGTTATATCCTAGAGACTGGGAACACAATTTTAAGAAATAATTGTTTTTTCACATTGTCAGAGCCGAGGCCAAGCGGCTCGATTGTGTTGACTACATCAATTGTCAGGGTCTGAGGTATTGCTGACATGACCCAGAAATTTCCATGGTGTGAGGCCCAATTGGACGAATGCATAAAAGTTAGACATGAGGATGAAACGGCAGGCATCAACTTTATTGTGCAGAGCACACTTCTAGGAAGTGCAGTTCTATTGGGGAGTGCAGTCCATTGTGTGGGGCACTCAGTCTTGCATGCACTTTTCCTGCTCCCCTTTCTTGTGTTGGCCTTCTGCTCTCCTTCTTTCTCCAGGAGACCGCATGGCTCCTCACATAACAAAGTACAAAAGTGGCATTCAGCTACACATGCGTGATACAATAAGCTGAAGTATGTTTACATATTTTCTAAATCTGAGGTCCTATTCCTAGCCATGGGCCTGGATCACAGCCAGACCTTGGACCAGCCAGACCTTGGGCCAGTCAGGCCTTGGATCAGCCAGGCCTTGGATAACAGCCAGACCTTGGATCACAGCCAGAACTTGGGCCAGTCAGGCCTGGCGCCCACACATAGTGTTACTTTTATGTGTTAGAATGTATGTACTACCATGTTTCTTTGTCTAACAACATTTAAAGTATACCTTAACTAGCAATTTATTTTATTTTATTTCATTCTTATATCACATTATTTGACTAGGATCAAAGAACATTCTGTACTGATTTATTGAAACATTCTCTACCACTCTTTGATGGTTGCAAGCGTGCAGTTGAATTTTGGCTTTTTGATATATTTGCTTTTCCCTGACCTTTCCAGATGTAATATCAAGAGAAAATTTATTATGATTATACCTAAATGATGTCTCTGACATGAGATTTTCAGAAGTATCTTTAAATTTTTCACATTGAATACTTTTTGAAAATTAATTATTAAGATATGAAAATAAAATAGAGCCACAATTTTTCTAAATAAAAGGTAATTCTCTAATTAATTTTTTTTGAGGGGGTGACAGGAGTCAGACTTTAATGATATGTTTTTGCAAAAACTGTTCTCATGAGCAGCTCACAGCTCAGTTTTATGCATGTAATCAGCAGTTGTAGGCTTCACAATTATTATATTTTTGTTTTGGAATGTTTGTGAAGAAATGATTAATAAAATAAGATGTATATACATATATATTTTAAACACTATTTCTTTCCAGAGGACAAGTCTTTTGTAGACAAAAGTGTAAATATTCTTTCTTTTCCCTATCAGATGTAGGTTCCGTTGAAGGACTTGCTTATCACAGAGCCTGGGACACACTATACTGGACCAGCTCTACTACCTCATCCATCACCAGACATACAGTGGACCAAACACGGCCTGGAGCATTTGTCAGGGAAGCTGTCATAACTATGTCAGAGGATGACCATCCACATGTGCTAGCCCTGGATGAATGCCAAAAGTAAAAAACAAAACCAAAACAAAAAACAAAAAACAAAAAAAGTTCATTTTTATTTCTTTATTACAAGTCAAAGACTATCAATTATGTTATTTTTAAAATGAAATAACTTTAAAAATAACAGTTTTCTTCAAAGTGTTTTTCACAATTCATAAGACTGTTTTTTAATAAAAGCCTTGTAAATATGAATAATTAAATTCTGGACTCTTTAAATATTGGTATCACCTCCATGATAGATCAGTAAAAGCAAATTTAAATAACAAAAGGGAAAATAGAGACAATAGTGTACTGGAAAAGGTATATAAAAAAAGACATTAGGTATAGCTAATTGAAATGATAAATTTGCACAAAAAAAAAAAGACAACATATTTTGAAAACTAGAAGCCATTTCTATAATTTGATATAGTGATTTTAACAACTGGGATCTCTCCAACTAAAATACAGAGAAAACAATAACAAATCTCTTTGTGCAGTTTTAATTTCAACATTAGATACTTAATAACACCTACATTGTGCAGATATTTATAATAATACTTATGAAGAATTTACGACAAGAGAAAATACTCAGGATGTAGTATAGAGTGAATAAAAAACAAAACAAATCAGAAAAAAAGTCATAGTTTTGTTGATGTCAAAAAGGAAGCAATTATATGAAAACTGAATAACAAAACTTGGTTTACATAGAAAAAATATATATATGTATGTGTATATATATATATATATATATATATATATATATATATATATATATCCGGAGTTCCAGTTGCTACAATTTGGTAAGAATATTTATAACTACTAGAATATCTTTTTATTCTTAAATGAACAAATAAACAAAAATCAGACCAATCTAGCTTCCACTAAGCAGAAATAGAAGAGCAATTTTTAGATGTGGCGAAGAAAAATTAAAGAGTAAAACACAAAAGACTGGTAAACTCTAACACTGACCACTTGAGAGAAGAAAGGACTATATAAATTACTCAGTGTGAGAATAACTAAGTCTGGTCACTCTTATAGAGCTCTGAATGAGATTACAGTTAATTCACTTAATTAAATACCTACATTTTATAAGTAAAGGCTCTGAAGGTTGACAGCCTATTGCACCTTAAAGCTCTGGTGACCTAGTTCAGACAGATACAGGCTTTCAGGTGCCTGGGCAGAGCTAGTTCTGCTCACACCATAGCCCTAGAACTATGTTTGTACTTAAATCAACTAAATTGATCCTGACATTTCACCTCAAGAGTCTTAAGACAATAACAAACACCTTATAGTTGATCAAAGAAATTTATAAAATAATTTTGAAATAAACACAAGAGAGATCATGGATGATATTATATATGATTAGTTTTAATTAATAAGTACTTTATACTATAATTATTTATTAGTCAAAAATTATACTTTCATCTTGCATATAGTGAACTTCAAATTAGTATTAAACCCACCAAAATATTTTAATTGAGAAATAATAGGTAATTCAAATTTAAAGTTAGGCTAATTGAGTTGAAAAATTGACTCAGTTATTAAACTTTAATTATTCAAACTCTCTGACCTCTGTTTGCTCATCTGGAAAATGAAAGGTGAAATTAAAGAAACACTAATACCTCAGAAATTCAATAATTCTAAAGCCAACAATCTAGGAAAATATTTCAGGTAAATTGTATTTAATAACTCATAACTTTTTAAATGTTTCAATTTTTTTTAATTATTAAATGTCACAGTGTATGGATAAAACTACTGAATAATTCAAGAAAATGGAATTCTGGTTTTTGTGCTTTTTTTGCAAATTTTCTGATTCATAGGACAAAATGTTTTTGACACTTGCTCACTTAGAACACTTTATGTTTCATAAAGAAGTTGAAAATACTATGAACTATTTTAACAAAGAGCATAGATGACCCAACTTTTCTTAACTGGTAGAGGTTATTTATTTAAATTATCAAATAGACTTTCGAACTTGAATATTATCCAGTAATAAGTTTTTACATAATACTCAAAAACCACATACTGAATAAATATTTTGGTTATAACTATACATTGCCTTTAAATGATTATATGTGGAAATTATATATATATATATAGTCTTATTTCAAATAGTTTTTCTTTGTCAGTATTTATTAAACATATTTTTCAAATATTTAAAGCAGCCTTCTGGTTAGCCTCCCTTTCTTCCTCCCTCTTTCTCTTCTTTCTTCTTTCCTGTTTACCTCCTGCCTTTTTACCTTCTTGCTCCCTTCCTTCTTCTTTTCTTCCTTCCCTCTCTTCCTTCCATCTTTCCTTCCTTACTCTCTTCCTTCCTTCCTCCTTTCCTCCCTTCTTTGCCTCATCTTTTATATCCTAAGCAGCAACACTGATCTTCAAATAAACTCTTAGGGACAGTCCTATAGATAAAAGAGGAGAAAGAAGAGCTGTTTTAGTAAAATTAGGATTTGAAGATTGCAGCCCTGCAGCTTCTCTACTCTTCCCGGGACTTCTAAGGTCTTCCATAGAATCCTAGGAATTCCTCAAAGAATAGTTTGACAAATGTTGATTTAAAGCACGCTATAACATCTGTAAGTAACAGATATTATCTTTAATCCATTTCCCATTTAGAAAAAAAAAATTCAGCTCACTGCCAGCATTAATTTAATTTTACATAAACATGCTCTTTGGGGCTGAAGCAAATCTGACTGGTTTGTAATGTGAAAACAAAATATAAAAACTGATCTTGAAGTTATTTCTAAACAGAATTTGTCTCTAATCCTAATGTAACAGAAATGTATACATAAATAGAATTCTTCAAATGAATCTTCAGCTAACTGTTCGAGAACAATGTTAACATCACATGTACATCTTACGTTTTATAGGATTTGACATTTTCAGTGATTAAGAATTACTATATTTTGTAAATTAAAAAAATACTATTAAGAACAGAATGCTATAAATAGAATGATATCATTTGTTTCCAAAGACTATTCATATAATAGAGTGATGCGAAAATAATAATAAAAGCAAGATATTTCATGGCCAACTTTGGGGGTAAGGTTAGGGTTGTAATCCATAAGTTATCCTGGATCAACGCCGCAGCTGCAAGTGCTGCTGGGGAGTATTCTGGAGGCAAATGGGAAATGGGTTAAGGATTTGAGAGCAACCCCTGCAATTCCAGAAACAGCATTGTAATTTATAAAAACATCACACTGACAAAAAGAGAAGAGAGAAAAAAGATGTTATAGAAATATAGTAGTTTAGTAACTATATTTCTCTATATACAAAGGAGAATGCAGAATTCAAAAAATAAAACATAAAAAGAGAAAGATTTTGATTTTCATCATTTGAAAAAAGAAATACAGTTAGTTTAAGAACGATTTCTAAAATGATCATACTGGATCTGCTGAAACAAGATATTAATAAGTTAATCCATATCTGCAGTTCATAGAAAATTTAAGTTAACTCTTTAGTATCTGATTAAAATAAATTTTCATCATGCATCAGACATAATGTAATTAAATCACTGTTTGAAAAAAAAAAACAGGATAATTTTTTTTTCAGAAATAGTTTCCAGGCTTAGGAAATTAGAAAAAATGTACATGCAAATATAATATGCATGCTACCCTTATTACTTAAGTTTCCTTAAGCATCATAGGATAAGAGGTAAATAATTTTCCTTTTTTTTTTAATAGTTTGACATTGCCATGTTTCTACTAATGTTTTTTACTGTAAATAAACACTTTGATTTATTTCATAATTTTTATTTTAATTAGTTTAATGTTTTGGACCAACTGGAATGAACAGCATCCAAGCATCATGAGATCTACCCTGACTGGAAAAAATGCCCAAGTGGTAGTCAGTACAGACATACTCACTCCAAATGGACTCACCATTGACCACCGTGCCGAGAAGCTGTATTTTTCAGATGGCAGTCTAGGAAAAATTGAAAGATGTGAATATGATGGATCACAGAGACATGTAAGTTAACTGAAAATTTCTTGATTATAAACTTAAACATGATACATTTGAAAGCTATATGCTTTATATTTGCCTAAAATATGCACATCAAGGGATTTCAAAATAGTTCATGGTTTGAACCAATTCAATTGAATAATATTTTGAAAACTTTCTTCAGGTACATTTGCTACCAGAGAGAGAATTTGACTTATAAATTTTATTCTAGAGAAAAAAAAAAACTGATTTTCTTCTAGTTATTAATTGAACTGGAATTGTTAGAATGATTTGCATAAGCTTCAGTGTTATTTATCATTTTTTTGAAATGTGAAATGATGTTGGTTAGTTGCCCTAGGTTAAAAAAAAAAGGGAAATAAAAACATTAGGAAAGAATGAAATGATCTTCTGTCTGTTCTGGGTTTCTCAAATAAACCTTAGCTTTGAAGAAAGAACAGATTCCTTTCACAGTCAGGTCCATTCTCTATCCCCTTTCTCTGGGATCCAAATGAGATGTTAGTTGGAGAGACTTTATGCTCACCTTGAAGAAAATTTACAGTGGATATTTAAGGTCCATTGAATGGAATAGTAAAAGTCCAGTGACTTCCCCTTATCCTATAAGGACAGCAGCCCTTTGCAACTGGGAACACTCAGGGTTCAGAAGAATAAGATCCGGGTGGTTACAAGACTTTACCCACCCATTGCCCACCCTGTGCATGCCTGAAAGACAAAATAGTCCCAAGTCTCTTCACTCCTCCATTGCATTTCCTGAAGGGCCAGATGCTAAATATTTGAAGCTTCGTGAATCATATTTTCCTTATCACAACTATGTGCCTTATAGTGCTAAAGCTGACAGAAAATATGTAAATGAATAAGCCTGGCAGTATTTTAGTATAACTTTATGTATGAAAATAGGCAACCAACCAAAGGGTGCAGTTTACTAATGCTTAGATAAATATGAGTTCTAATTAATTTAAGAGAAAGGTAAAGTTTTTGTTACTAAAATGAGCAATTAATTTTTAAAATTATTTAACTTTTCTGAAAAAAAATTAAGTTAGGAATTATTTATTCACTGTTTAAACACCTTCACTATTCTCATTTTTAAAGATGTATGAGAGTTAGCAACTTACTAGTCATATTAGATAACAATCATTGAATGAGGATGGTACTTTAGATACCATGCTAAGCAATTTATATTTCATTTTATTTTTATTGCATTCCAATTTGGCAGGGACTTTTATGATTATCCCTATTTTACCAATAAAGAAAATGAGGCACAGAGTTTAGCAGTTGCCCAGGAGGAAACCACATTCCTGCAGAAACTGGATTCTATCATGGTAGTCTCCTCTAGACCTAGTGCTTCAATCATTGTGCTATACTTGGAAGTATTTTTTATAGAAAAATAGATCAAACTAAGGATATAAATATGGCCATTTCACATGCTTCGTGACTAGCAATACATTTGTTTTCTCCTCGTTACTCATATTTCTTTAATATATGTTACAATATCCTTTGAACAAGTGATATTTTCATTTATTACTGGATATGAAAATAAGCCTAGCAAAATCTGAAGTATTGATTTACTTAGTAAACTAAGTAGAGTTGCTCCTGTACAAAGTAGAGCCCACAGCTTAGCATGCATCACATTATTTTGACACACGTTACAAAACCTTAGTGAAACTGATGAAGAAGAAAACAGCTAGCTCTAAGTGACACATTGCCCCCTTTAAAACTGTAGTCAAATAAACACAAAGAACTACTTATTTTCCTTTAGAGTGTTCCTTACCTATTTGTTTCTATTGTGTTAAGAGAAGTTAATAATTTGGAGAATCATCAAAGCTGTTCCAAAAGAGATCAGTACTTGACCCCACCGTCATTGCAAGGACATTTATCACAGTTTTTTATTTAAAACTGTTTAATAGATATTATGAAGGTTTTGGCATATCACGGCATCTCTTCAATGGCTTGTGTTACATAAGGATGTATATTTTGTTCCTATTGTTTAGGTGCATGAGAAACTACAATTAGAAAATGGAAAAAGTACATGTTTACTTATTCAAATTGAAAATTAAGATATATTAAATATATGTAATCTAATTCTGTTAAAGATAAGATTACAAAATAAGTATTAGAATGGGGACTTGGAAGTTTGTTTAATTCTTTAAGATTATATTTTCAATGGGATACTGAATTTAAGCCTTACTTTTGGTATTAACGGATTACTTGAACATTACCAAATTTGGTAAAGCTCCTGTGCCTTAATCATCTGGCTTTAAAAAAAAAATATGTCTGTAAAGTTTGATTCCAGAGACCATAAGACTATAACAAAAATCACAAGGGTGTATAGTCTCTAGTAGCTTTCGTTTCTTTCTGTTTTTGAAAACAAAAATTCTATATAGTTCTGCTCTAACCATTTATATATATATATGTACATGTATATACACACAACACACACACACACACACACACACACACACACATATCTTTTTAAATAAAAAACACATTGAATACCTTGGAAATTCTTCTATTTTACTTGAAGACCCAAGATAGAAAAAGTTTGTTTTCCTTTAACTATAAATAAAATCAAATCTTGACATAAAGTGTTATGTTTTCATCTATATTTTCTTTCTTTTAATATGTGTGAGGTGCTATCAGATTCAGATGATTCAGAATTTTCCATTATTACATCTATCTTAGTTTCATAAAAATAATTATAATAAAGAACATCAAAACTTTAGGCTGATGAAAAAAGGTTTTATAGTTTATTTTTTAAATTGTCTCTTTCTTCACTCCCTCCCCAAATGACCATGAAAAAACAAAATAATATTTCTTCCTTATAATCCTCTCCTAGAAACAAAATGGTTATCTTGCAAAATAATGATTTTTCAGAAGTATGTTACAGATTTCATACTTGAAGATGAATTGAATGATGTTTTCTGTAGTAGTAAATGAAAGTAGCCTGATCTTGGTGAATACTGGCTTGTGGGTGAATTTTTTTTCTTTGTCTTTTTAAGGCTGTGCAACAAAGATTGCGATGTTCCAAGGCAAATCTAGATACTAGCATACTTAATTGCTGACACTGTTTGAAAAGGTTCTATTTATTAAAAAACAAACAAACAAACAAACAAAAAAAACACCTTGTGTATAAATTTGTGGTCTTACAGTGTAAGAACATATTGAGGATAAAGTTAATAATAGCAATTCTACTTTGAATATAACACGACTTCAAATAGGACACATCTTGTCTACCTCTCTGAACTCACAATGACTTCTACTAACTTTCAGAAAATTATAGAACGTCATTTGAATTAAATATAGTTATTATTTGATTTCCTATCTAAAATAGCATACTTTTCCCCCTAACATTTCTGACAAATATTTTTTTAATCACCACTTGAATATTTGCAATTTTTATTTCACAGGAGGTAATTGATGAGGCAACTACTTTTAATCTAGAGCAATTTTTTTTGAGACAAAATCTGTTTCTTTATGAATTTTGCCTTTAAACCTCTATTCAAGCTTCTGAAATAAACTGGAACAAACAAACTTTTATTTTTCTTTCATACAGCACTCTACATAGTTGGTGAAAATATGTTTCAGGGTAAACAGGACCTACTTTAAGTTATTTTACTATATACAATATTTAAATTTATGAAAGGTGTGATGCAAGTCTTCCATAAAATTAAAGAAATAATTTGGATCTGATCATCCAATAAGTGTCACATGGATTTAGGAGTACAGTTAACTTTTACAAAAAAAGGAAGGTTTCTCTCTGTTTTTATTCTATAATAATATAGATCAAGAAAATTGATCAGTTAGATGATCCTCTTTCGTGTAGATGGACCTGATCATTTTAATTTAAAATGCAAAGAAAACACTGAAATATTTCTTTTATGTGGAGGTATAACCCATCCTTCAGTAGTGCATAAGACCTAACTTCTGTTTCCCTCAGCTTTATGTTCTGTGACTTCATTATGTTCATTGGCTAAACATATGTCTCTGGATATAAAGTTATCTCAGATTTTATCGAGAATCAGGATTCCGTGGTTGCCATGACATAGTGTTCCTGGTCAGTAGCATGAATTTAACAATAATATGTACTCTGTTTTATCCACTGTTTCCTGTATTTTAGTCATAATTTTACAACTAGAACATGTTATATTTGTTACTAAATTGCATTTTAATTGATTTGAATTTCTGAGTATGTATTATGCTTTCGATTGCCTATTTTTGTGATCAATCAGTTGTTTCTATAATCTATTACTAAGATAACCATGGAACTTTCAGACTGAAGGCAACTGAGAAGAAAGATTATCTGTTATCTTTAGGAATGGTTAAGGATACCATATAGCTTATGTCTAAAGTTTAAAAAGAAGATACTTCTCTTGAAAAAATTGCCATTTGTCCTGAAAATATATTCTAAGAGTATGACAATATTATAGAAGTCTCAGAAACTCTAAAAACTCTTCTGTTATCTAATAACTGTTGAAAAGTGAACCAGTGTTTCTAATATCCTATCTATTCATAACTTTGGATTACCTAGTTTTATCTTTTTAATTAACTCATATGTACAAAAATGTGATCAATATCAATTTTTAATTTGGTATGTGCCTGTCCAGTTGAGTTGAAAAGACTAGAAATCAAAGGATGCTTTTTGGAGCATTTTTATTCTTAAATCTTCACATAAGCTAAGAGTCCTTTACCTGAAAAATGTACATGTAGCCCATTGAATTTATTCTGATCTTCAGCGATCTTTCTATGCTAGGACTTTTGCATGTAGGTGTGTGTGTGTGAGTGTGTGTGTGTGTCCTATTATTCTCATTCATCACTCTTATTTTGTTAACTTTGGGAAACCATACTAACGTAATTGATATATATATATATGTTTTTGATTCATATATAATATAATATAATATAATATAATATAATATAATATAATATAATATATATATTAAAGATCAAACAAATATATATATATATATTTAAAGATCAGCAAACCAAATAATGAATGCTCTTTTTACGTTTAGAATGCACTGTACAGGGCACTGCAGAAATGTGATGGTATAAAACCGTGGAGTTAAAAAGAATGATATTTACAAGTAGAAAGTATAGCTATGAATGTTTAAAGACTTAAAATACTATGATATATAAGAAGAGATGTAAAATGAGGTTCAACTTACAAAGTCAAAAAGTACTGCACCAATGCAATAGCGAGAGAAATGATAATTACATAAAAGAATATTTTATTTGCACAGTTGTATATTTTCTAACTTTAAATGAAGCAGATGATAGTAGAGAACAATTGTAAGAATAGAGAGATCAAATATCACCAAGGGAATTGACAGATTGGGAAAGAACCTAGACATTACAATCTGAAATATTTGAATGTGTATTTTCTTTAATGAATAGGAACTTATTTATATTAATGTTAATTGAAAAAGTTTGGAGAGATTCTTTAAACCTATTCATTGTGAGCAAATAAATTCAGTACAATGCTAATGCACTCACAAATTGTGTTTGAAGAGAGTTTCCTCTCTTGAATATCCAGAGGAATTAAACTGTACTCGAGCAGATTATTGAAACTACGGTTTGAACGAAGTCTGATAGACTTAATTACTGCATTATATCCTAAAGACTTTAATATGCTCATGCACATTATAAGTCTTCAGAATGAAATAGTATGTAGCTTTGTTCTTATCAGAAAATTGTTTTATTTTTTTAATGGTATACCATGGAATTTAAATGTTTTTAGAAATCTGAAAAATATTGATATTCTATTTATGTCACTTATTTTATTATAGGAATATTATAGAAACCATTACTGATCAGTGGATCAGAAAAACAGATCCTTTCAAACATGAAAAAAGAAAACAAAAAAATATATATTTTTAAAAATATATTGTACCTTTTCTTTTTCAGTTATTTGCTAATATTTACCTTAATAAATTAAATCACAGCTTTACATTTTTTTCTTTTAAACTCAGAGTTAGGTTTTATATTTTTAGTTTATTTCAGAGTAAGGCCGTGATAAATACAAGTATATACAGTTTAAATATGACCTATACTGATAAAATATAATAAATGGATAGATGTTTCTAATTTTAAATACTACATTTATTTGTGTGGTGGTCCTACCTACACATTTATTAAAGAAAGCCTTCTTTGATTAGCAATCTATAACTAAATACTTTTGAGTAATCTAGTTATTAGGAGAAAAAAAGAGACAATAATTTTGTTGTTTTATCTTTATTTTTGTTCTATATCTGTCATTTCTGTTGTTTCACTAGCTGAAACAATACCTAAAGTTGACAGGGGCTAAGAAAGAGTGAGTATAGCCTTTCTTTCTGCACTGACCCTGCATTAATCATTTTTGGAAGGCATTTGTTACCTAGTGACTCAAAGTCTTCTGAAAGAGATGTTGTTTATGTTCCTAGAAATTGCAATTTCTGATGTTTCTTACTTCACACATTCTTTTAGAAACTTTGTACAAAGTTTTTGTTTGTTTGTTTGTTTTTGTTTTTGTTTCTTTTTTCCCTCAGAGTATATTCCCAGGCAGAAATACTAAATTCCAAGACTTATTTTTAGAATGAGAAGGATGCAAGAATATTTGATCCTAGATAAACACATTTTGATGACGAATTCTTTTGAGTAAAAATAGGAAAAGGAATTTTTTTAATTGGTCTTAATTATAAGTAAGATCAATCACAAGGATATTTGATATTCTATTTTTTATGGCATCAAATATTTCTTTTCTACTGATAGAATCAGTTATTTTATTTCATTAATTAATTAAGAAATCCAAGTATCTATGTAGGTATCTATCTAATCTATATGAGTCTATGCTATTACTTTTTATGGTAATAGAATTTTAATTACGCTATAAAATCTACAGGGTCCTGAACTCTGAAACCTACAAAATATTTTTTTGATATCCAGAAAAGTGAATTTTCTGACAACATGTTTGATTACTTAGCCAAATCAAAACTATATCCTATCACCAAAGAAAAGGCATTATGATTTCAATTATTTTAAAATGCAAAACAATTAAATTTAACAATTTAATTTTTTAATCTAATTATCAACATCTGCATGAGCAGTCACTAAAGTTTAACTGAAAAATTTTCTACCATAACCTAGAACAATCCAATATTATAGCACAGACTAGGAAATTGAGTTCTAAAATGATTACATTAATTTCTAATGTCCTATGTCTAATACCTAATGCAAAGTATACTTCCCAATTCTCTATTAGAGCCATGTTCCTCTATTTAATAAAACAAATTTTGTAACATCCCCATTTCTATCCTCATATGAAATTTTATATTATATCTATCTTTTTACTTAACTTTTCAAAACTCAATTTTACACCTAAATTATTATATAAAGGAAATGCATAATTTATAATAATAATAGAAAATACTCCAACATGTAAGTGCACAAAAATAAGGGAGAAAATATGAGGACATAATCCAGTGTCTTCACTTATGTGTAGAATCATTATAAATGTGACAGCTAGGAAGGCAGACTCATATCAGACTCATACTAGATACTCAAATACTAGAGGAGTGATGTCTTGGGTGATATGATTTTTAAAACTGATAATGAGTTTTTAAAACTGATAATGTTCTAAACAAAATTAAGTGAAGTCATCCTTCAATTTATAAACATATTGCATGCTTTAAAAATATAAAGTATATAGTAAAACTCTATAAAACAATGCTTTTGTGCATACACACACACACACACACACATATATATTAGTTAATTTCTAGATTTAGATATTATAAATGGGTTTCACATTTGTGACTGTCTTATAGGATATTTGAAACTTTGGCTGAGTTCCAGATAGCTCATTGTATACAACTGCCCTATGTATTGAAGGACTTCTAGATTTTTGGTTCTTGATGACTAAATTTTCTCGCCAACCTCTCCCACGCTCCTATCTACCCCTACTCTGCAATCAAGCAAAAATCGTGAAAAATTTTCAAAACGTAGAGAAGAGAGGGGACTGCTTTCATTGAGCACCAGTAAGAATGTGACTTGATTTCCTAGAGGCCAAAAACATTGAAACACTGGTCTTCTACCTAAAGAAATAAAGGCTTTGGAGATAAAAATGGTAAATTGTGTTGTCTAAATTTTATCATCTGTAACTGTGATGTATACATGTTATCACAGAGTGAATACAAGAAAGTTCATAAGATATTATGACAGTGTCAAACACAGGTGTCTGAAAATAAGACAGAAGTAAAAGAAGCCTGAAATTGCTGTTAGATAAAATTGTTTTAATTCTTGATTATGAAGACAACAGATGTGTGATCTTCAGCAACTAAATTAATCTATTTAAATTGCAAGTTCTACATTTTGATTTGGTTGAAAATTCTATCATTGGTTATGTGAAACTCAGCTTGATCAGCCTCAGTACCCATCGTTTTACATATTAATATGTGTAATAAGATGATGCCACCTCTTGGTTAATAATCATGTAGACAGTCTTAGCAGCAAAATAGAATATACAGCTTTTCAAGAAACAGTATGATGTGGCAGAAGTTAATAAGGTTAGGTTGCGGAATTACACATGCAATTGAAACTTGGATTCTTGACCTATTTACTAAACCTGAGACATTTTCTTAATTTTTCTGTGCCTTATTTTTTCCCCTTGAAAAATGAGACTAAGTTTATGTCTCAAAGTGGGTATTTTGAGGAGTTAAAGTAACTATTGCATACAACCTGGTACCTGGCAATAGCAACACATGCTAAACCTCCTAAAACTAACTTTGAATAATGCGAACTAAAAAATAAACTACATTTAAGATTTTGTGACTACACTTACTACACACATACATATGTGTATGAACATGAATTATATCAATTAGAACAAATCATAAATTGCCTCATCGATTCTTCTATGTAGTATTTCTAACATCTGAAGAAACAGAAATTGTTTTTCATCCTTAAATTTCCAAAAGCAAATAGCCCAAAATCTGGTTCATTGCTTCATTTAGAAAATATTTGCTGAAGCAATAAGTAAATGGATGAACAAACTAAAAGAGAAATTATAAAAATGTTTCCCTAAATAAAGTGAAAAAGCGAATAGCTTAAAAAAAAAAAAAAAAAAGACCAACACTTAGCTATTTGGGAGGCCTCAGCCATTCAGGGTAATTTTCTGAAATCTATACAACTGATATTTCTACTTGGTAAGATAAGAATGCAATTGCCATAGGGTTAATGGTGTTTATTTCTAACACAATCTCTTTGATTTAAATCCACATACATTTCAATGATGGTTCAGCTCGGTTAGTTGTGCAAATTAAAATGTTACTGAAACTCTCAAAAGAGATGTGTTCCTAGAGAAGAATTATGGTCAGTATTCAGGACAAGTAGTGTATTTACCCAGAAAATAACTGGAGTCCTTTCAGAAGATGAAACTATACTGATGGATTAATTTAGTATTTCTTGGAAACTTTAAATTTGTTAGGCATCAGAAAGAATTTTCAAAAGAGCAGCAGCTACCTATTCCAGTAGCTTCCTTGTAGAAATTCATATACAAAAATGAAAAAAAAAAACAGATAAGGTAAGGAAAGCCATTCTTCGTGCGTGCTAACATGCATGCAAATTAACATATGCCTTCCAAATTAATTTGCTTGCAAAGTTTCATATTTAGATTTAGGAAATTCTGAATTTCCTTACTGAATTTTTCTGTTCTCTGAAATCCTGATTGAATTTTTATATTATTCTGTAGCTAATTTTAATGTATTTCATATTAATTTCATGCACAAAAACCAGTATGAATTTATTTACACTCAAGACAATATCTTGAACTTGTTTTCGTGTTTGAGCCTTGAAAACATTTATAATGCCAGAAAATTGATTATAATTAATTAGTTATTATTTCAACTATTTAAAAATGTGTCAACTAGTTTACTCATGTATACTATCACTGTAAATAAATAACAGAAGCATAAATTTATTTCTGAGCTTCCCAGCAGCCAAGACATTAAGGGTAATCTATTAAGTTATATAGTACTTTGATTTAGTTGAAGGGAACAAAACTGTTTAGCAGGAAATATAGATGTTTCTGTGGCCCTAATACTTAAACTGCTATTATAACAAGATCTTTTATTTACATGAGGAGTTTTGAGAACATATAAAAGATAATAAAAATCGAAATGCTAAATAATTTATACTAATATATACTAAAAAAATCATTCAAAGAAATATAGTTAACTATCAACATATAAAATATATTTAATAATTTTCAATTCGGTTACTAAATTATTAAAAGGACAAGCTAATATTTAAAAATAAATGTAATGAGATACATGAGTTAAGTTATTGTATATTTATTAAAGGGTAATAAATGATAAAGAAAAATGGAATGAAATGTAAATAATGTTAACTAAAGCTATATGTTAGAGGAAACAAAACTGAATAGTTATACATATGAAAGGAGAGATTGTCAAAAACAGGCAATACTGAAGAATAAGGCTAATCTTTCCACCCAGAATCAAACAGAATCCTATGACCATGAATGTGGCAGCTCCAAATTTGTATAACCAGTAGTTTGCATGCTAAAATGATAATTTCAGACACAGAGAGCTAAAGGATCCAGGTATTTAGTGCCAGGATTAGGACTGGAGCTGAGTACAACGGGGCAAGTGAGGATAAGCACTTCATATGGTTCTAGTGACAACCTCAGAAGGCTGAGACTGATCAGCTAACCAGACCATCTACTATTGGGGCTGCTGAATGGTGGGGACATTAAAGGGCTTGTTAGCTCAATGAAAAAATAAATATTTCAGAATTATATTGCTTTTGGCAGGAAAAAAAGAACATACTTGTTTTCTTTTGTAAATGATATATTAGAAGAGGTAGAATTATTTCTAAATCCTAAACATATTTTAGAACCCCCTGGAGATGTTTGTTTGTTTGTTTGTTTAATTATACTGATGCCTGAGCCTCACCTGAGAACAATTTAAATCAAAATTCTTGAATGAGGCCTTGGTCTCGATTTTAAAGCTTTTAGTTGATTTTCATGCATATTCAAAATTGAGATTTACCATTATAAAGTACGCTAAACATAAAGGAAAGTTTATGCAAAGTATAATCAAATATATAGTAAATTAGGATATTATTATTATTATTATTATTATTATTATTAATTACAGTTTGAGTCTCTCTTACCTGCTTCAAAAACTTTCAAAGAATCATCATAATCTAGTCTTCATAGTGCCTAGCACATTTCTCCCAAAATATGGGACTTTTACCATAGATATCAGGTGACAGATGCAGTACCAATTTAAAGCTAATGATGTAGTATGAAAAGTAATTCTATTCTTAATACTTTTTCAATCCTCTGATTGATTAGAAAGAAAGATTAGTGTATTGCTGGCATATATTTAAAATCCCTGTCACATGCTCTGTTACTGATGAAAGTGGAAGGAATTAAAGGGGTGGGGAAGAGAGAACTCATACTATAATTTGGTAAATAATAGTATTTGATTATAATTTGATAGTGTTTTAGTTTCATTGTACATATTTTTAGAGTTATACCCTATTCTTCTAACTGGTACTGGATTTTCCTTCATAGTAATGAGTCAATTTAAAAAAAAAAAGAATAATTCAAAATAAGTAATAGTAGAAGTTGCATTCAGATGAGGCTAAAAAATTTTGAAAACATTTATCTCATTCTTTTTATAATTGCCACCAGATTTGTTTAAAAAAAAAATCAGCTTGAGGCAAGAGTTTATATTCTGATTCCTTATGAGCTATGCAATCCCAGGAAGCAGTAATGAGGCAGAAAAAAAAAAAAAAAACTGCTGAAATAGAGGGAAAGAATATATGAAAAGGTATATATACTTCAGAGCTGGCAACATCTTGGTATTAAGTGCACTGAATTGCTTTATCTTCTGAGAACATTTTTAGAGAGACCATATAAAAATTACATTTTAGGACAGTTCATAGACAAATACAGTCAAGTAGAGGAGACAAATATTTCTACTGGCCCTTTTCTCTTGGTCAGATATTTGATCCATGGGTCATTAGTTTTCCACCATCTTGAGGAGTGGTCAGAGGCTCTAGGCACAGATATGAAACAAAGACACTGTGCCCACACAAATGCCCATCACGTTAACTGTGGCAAACAAAACAAAACAAAAACAAAACTGGTCATGATTTCTGAAACCAAGTATGGTTGAAAAGATCTGAGATGTTTTGTAAGTAGTGTCTAATACAACAGTATTCAAGTAACTAAAAATTAGGAAATATTGCCTTAATAAGACCTGCCTGTTCAGGATCAAGGACAGTGACAAACTGGCTTTAGTCTAACCCTCCAAATACAAATTTTTATATCAATACTATTGTGTGTTTGAGTTGCTTCATTAAAGGTTTTTTAAATAACAGTTGCCATTTAGTGAGTAGCTAAGAGTTTTAGTTTGCATTTTACATAATCATCATCAAAGTAGCTATTATTATTATTTCAATTTGCCAGTGAAATAGTTGAGGTACTGAAAGATTAGCTAACTTGAGGTCAGAAGTCCAATCACATTTAAAAAACACAAAGGCTCAAGCTCTTTCATCTGCATATGTCATCTTACCAGTACATGATCTTTCAAAAAATAAATATCCTTTTATAATTGCCACCAGTTTTGTCATTTGAAAAGCATTAGCATTTGAAAAGCAAAAGCATTAGCATAGTATGTTTTAAATGTTTCAATCATATTCTTAGACCTAAATATACACTATACAGACCTCAGATTAGAGGAATGTGTCACATATCAAACCAGTACTTCTCAAACTTTAATATGAGTTGAAATAAATTGGGGATCTTGTGAAAATAGAGATTCTGGTTTAATTCTAGTTTGGAACCAGAAATTATTTCTAAAAGTCACCATACTTTCAATAACAAGGGTATAAATGTTATTAAGTACAAAATGTTTTACTGAATTATAGATATCTGTAATATATAATATAATATAATAGTGAGGTAGTCCTCAAACATTATGTGGAAGAGTTGCTTGTAATATGTCATTTTTTTTTAAATCCTGAAATTTCTGGAGGGAAACACAGTGACATTGGTATATTGGAGAGGGAGGGGATGGCCATAGAGAAATGGAGAATAGGGTTTGACTACAATTCCCCTGTTGTCGAATAGGCCCAGCTTTATGATGAGACAGATTTTATTGAATGAAGTAATTTTGTCTAGCTCAATAAATAGTTATTAAATGAAAGAAAGTCTTAATTATCAATGATTACCATAGAAGAATAAGTTACAGTAAAATATTTGGCATGTTTAAATAATCATAAAAAATTCTTAGTTTGAAGACTAAAATATTAAATGATTGACTCCAGAAAGACCTACATATTCCTCAGAATTATCATTTTGTTAAAATATTAAAGGAAGGAAACCATCAGTTATGAAATACCAAATATATATAAATTCTTCATATTAGTGTAGCTCAAGAATATTATTATTTTGTTCATGGGGAAATAGAAGTAAAAAGAAAATGCTTAAATAAGCAAATTGATCATCTTTATAAAGGAGTAGTAATATTTAAGATTTGTTTACTTTATAATTTATGTGAGCAAAGATAGTAAATAAAAGGTGATAACTTTTAATAATGTTACATTGGTTTAAATATCTAAAGCCATTTAGAAAATTTGGAGAAGCATCAGTTTCGACTTCGGATCCTCCCACTTTGTCTTATATATTAAACTTAAACACAGAAAGTAAATAAGAGGAATGATGCAAGGTTCTTGTCTGTAACTCAGCTCTTGGAGGCCTCACCCTGCTGATATACTGCTGTAATAAATTACAAGACGAGTGTGGTTCTTTTGATATATTATTGCACTAGTTCATGAGCAGGATGACTGACATAAACGTATGTACTATAGACAGCTGGACTTCAGAATGTTTTATTTCTCTTTCCTTTTTTTTAAATGCTTACTTTAGAAAGTAAGAAAGACAACAAAATGACAAATACAGGAGGATATTTCTGAAGCAGCCCCCTGCATAGATTCTGAAAATAATAATTTTTCAGTTGAGAAGTCCCAGTGCTCTTCTTACTTCCATTAGCCACAAAGGACTGTTTTAAAAATATTAAAAACAAAAAAAATATATATGTTAATTCATATCAATTAGGTTTTATGATTCAAAATGTGTTTTTTTACTTGCATAAATGCATAATGACAGACCTTATCTATATTTCCTTATTCTCCCTGAGTTGTTATTATGATAGTAAAAATTGAAATCACAGACATTTAAAACTAGAGTAATTACCTAATAGGTTGTTATACCTCTACTTAAAAAAAAAAAAAATCTGTTATGAGTCCAATCATTTTCTAGCATTTTTGCTGCTGTGTAAATTAACTTTTCCTTCATTGTTAATACTGTATTTTATCATTGATCCTGAGCATTTTTCAGTTGAGCACACAGGGCCTCTTTATAATGTATGTGGTCATCTACTCTCTCTGTTCTTTGTATCTGCGTGGTGAGTTGTGTGAAATGCATGATATTATTTGATCCCTGTCTCTCATCAACATTTAATATTACCAAACTTTGTATCTGGGTTCTGAGATATTACTCTGCTTTTAAGATTATGTACTTTTTATCTATGAATATTGTGGAAACATAAGACGTGGAGTCAAGGAAAAGTGTTCTTTATTGGTACTTACATCCAGATTAAAAGCCACAGTAACAATACAGAATTGGTTCTCCACAGCTGGACCTACAGAAAGACAAGGCTAGCTGAAATCTTTCAAAGTGAGTGGCAAGTTATAGGTCAAAGACAGAAAGGGAGAACAATGGATTTTTTTCACTTATGTGAAAAACAGAGACGACCCTCATATTTTCCTACCAACAGGAAAGGGGGAAAAATAAAAATTTTACTCTTTTGAAGCTGGATGGAAAAGGTCCTGGGTTCTCATCCTAACCTTTTGGAGTATAAATATGTGTTCTCAAGTGCTAGTTAAAACTGAGTGTCTCCAGCTTTTAAGGCCCAAAAATGCATCCAAATTTTGGGATTAATCCCTTTTGATATTTTGAGATATTGTTTGTTTTTCCTCATACTTTACAGTTTAATGTAGGAACTTGGCTGAGGTGCCATTTGGCCTTCTTGGGGAGATAAATTATATTATTCTTAAGATCAGAGAAGACAGGCACTGATCTAGTTTTCATGGTATGTGAAGAGTACAGTGTTTCTGGGGAAAGTGAAAATAAATATTCTTTAAATTCATATTGGATACATTTGTTTGTCTTAGGAAGATAAGTCTTTTTGAAAGAGCATTGAGAAGTTAAGAAAGTTTTATGAAAGTTTTATTTTCCCATAATGCCATGTTATACAATTTTCTTATCCACATTAAATAATTTAAGATTCTCCTCCTCTTTTCCTATCTCCTTGTTCTGTTTCTTTGTCTCCTTGTCCCATCAAATTTCCTCCCCCCCATCTCACTTCTCTTGTCAAAGTGAAGTAGTAGGAAAAAAAAAAAACAGACAAAAATTTCTGTCTTTATGAGAGAATATATTTTGGGGCAGACATTGAGCTTGATAATTAAATAAGTAAATGATAAATTAGATAGTAATATGTACTTAGGAAAAAAATCATCTTAGGAAAAAGAAGTTGGTATTTTTGAAAGTGATAGAGGAAGACTTGATTGAGAGGAAGATTGAAATAAATACCTGAGGATGTGAGAGAGCTAGCTCGTCAAGCGGGTATTTGGTAGAAGGACATTCCAGGCAGAAAGAACTGCAAATGTAAAGGCCTTGAGGAGGGATCATAACTGTGAGTAAGAGGAGATCAGGGTGGCTGGAGACAGAGTGAAAAAAACAATGAAAGAGTTTATTTTCTTACTTAATTTTCATTTTCCTTGCCAATTTCACATAGGACATTGTATGGTACCATATTGGCTGACCAGCATCAACACACTAGTTGCATAAGAGGTGGTTAAATTCATCTTCCCTTATCTAAAAAGTTATGTCTTTGTAGATGGAAACACATCGAAGAAAAACTGAGGATCTTGGCTTTGATGGAGTAGGCTTCCTTAGGAAAGAAAAAATTAAACCACATAATTAGGATCTGGCAACTTGTGTCTTCTTCCATAAATAACAATTTAGAACCTAAAATATATTTATTTATTTTTGTACCTATCAAAATTACTTTGCTAATTTGTAATTTTCAAAGACAAAATAAGAAGTTAAAAATATTCATTATGAACATTTGAGCTAGCATAACTGTTTTTTATTATAAAGTTTAAAGTCATTGTTTTTCTTGCTGATAAATTTTTATGATTGAATTTTTACAAATTTCGAGTAATTTTATAGGGGAAGGTTAAAAATCATTCTTATAAAATAGATAACACCAATATATTTATGAAGATTTTAAACTTGATATTGTATTCAAATGTATTATTATTTTTTCTGTTTATACATATAATTAAAAACAAAGACTAAGAAACGATTGGATCAAAACCTTGAAAATAAGCAATTAAATGAATCAAGTAAATATATATTGCCTTAGCAAATTCCAAATTTATATTGAACAAAGTTATATAATACAAATAGAAGTATGTTATTACAGAAATGTTATAAAATTATGACATTGCTAACTTCACTGCCTTGAGAGACAGTAATGGAAATATAAACTACTTGGGAAAAGTTTAGATAGATCAATGTCAAAAAACATCTGATTTCTTACAGTTTTGCACTCTGCTCAGTTCTCAAAATTGATATTTTAATAAACCTCTGTATTTTCCAGTGGCAAATCTCTATTGATCACAGGCATAGTGGGTTGGAACATAAAACTGAACTTGTATGGCAATAATTTTATTTGTATGTGACATCTTCTTTCCATTCAATACTAAGCACACTGGTATATTATACAAAACAGAAAACTCTTACATTGAAAGAGAGAAATGCAGTAAGTTAAATTAAGGGAAATAAACTATTCTAAGTTAAATTGAGGCTAATATGTATACAAAAAGAAGAAAACAAACATTGTAAGAAAGGAGAGAGAGAAGCTCCAATGTGTTTATTTTTGGAAGCAAAATAATTAGATGTAAATAACATAATTGAAATTAAATATTGGAGTAAATGTCTTTCTAAAACTGAACTGAGCTAAACCACCACTAATATCCTTAGGAGCAGACCACTTATAGGGTAATGATATTATAATGAGGGTAATAATATTATAATAAAAAATGCTACAAGCAGTTGAAATAAACAGTTAGGGATGGTCCTATAGGAGTGTTAGCCAACTCTTTCTTAGGAAATTTTGGGGCAGGATATGGGAAGGATTCATTTAGCAGAGAATGGGAGATTTTAGAAGCTTATCTTAGAATATAAATGGTGGGAAAAATTGTTCTGAACATTCAACTTCAAGAATGAGGAGATTCTGACAGTCCTGTATCTTTGTTGGCATGGTTATGATTTGTGAATCTGAACTCATTCGAGCTTGAGTAACCACCATCTGGAAATGGAACACTACCTTCTGCATTGCATTAGTAGCAATTGTGTGAGCTGGTTTCCTTATTTCCTTTCCCTGCCTTATATCTTCATAAAGGAAGTATAAGTTTCCCCAAAGACAGTAGTAGGGAAATAAGGTTTGGGAGTCAATGCATTCTCTGCAAAAATTACAGTGCAATTGTTTTGAGGAGCAAACTTTAGAATTAGGAGTCGTATCCAGAGTGCCTGAGCTAGAACTACTAGCACAAATGTGTAAGTGACCACAAACACTGACCCAGTGGCTTTTAAATCCTGGATTATTATAATATGATGAAGCATTCTCTTAGTCATTTGCAGTATCAACAGTGTGGAGACTTAGAAGTTTACACATACTACACATACTGTTGATTTAGCCATTGACTGTGTTCCAAAAGATCAAGAGTATTAAGATCAAGTCTTGTTCATTCCTGTGATACTTTTCCTAATGTTTTCTCACTCTGAACCTACTCTTTGATTCCTTTTAGTCTTTTCCTTGGGCTAAAATTCTTTTACTTTTCTCTTTTCCTTGAGCTAAACTTCTCTTACTTTTCTCTTTCTCTTCCTTTCTTCTTGATATTCACACGGAATATTGAAAATAACCAATTATAAAATATTTGGAACTAAAAGTAAGGTGTACTTGAACATGAAAAGTAATGGCATGGTAAACATAAATGCAGTTAATTTATTGGAAATCCTCTTACATAAATCAAAAATACAAGATTACATACTTGTACATATACGCACACATTTATTTACATAAATCAAACATGTTTATATAAACCACTAATGTCTGAGAGTTTAGAAAGACATTATAAGGCCTTGTTCTAGTTTAGAAAGACATTATAAGGCCTTGTTCTATTTTATTTATGTACAATCTACTACCTAATTGGTTCCATGAATACTGGCTTTTCCTTTTTTATTATATATCTAATGCCCTAAATTTATCAATTGTGAAATATTGCTCACTTAATGATTTTTTTTTTCAATGACACGATTGATGTTAACATTTGGGTGACATTAAAGCCACCATTTAGTTATCCAAACCCAGGTAAAGGAAAAACATTTTATTATCTAACGTGAATATCAGGAGGTGATTTATGTACTGAATAGTTCAGAGCATGTCCTTGAACAATTGTAACTGCTTATTTTTTGTCATCTTTCTGGCAGCTGCCAAATTGTAATGCTTAATGATTCAACCTAAATTAACTAAAATGAATCCTTGTGGAAAAACATAATACCTGCCTGGTACAAGCAAGCTGATTATATTGCCTTCATTTACACAGAAATTATTCATAATTCATTGACACCACCTCATTTCTAAGTTATATTTCTTTTTTTTTAACCTCCCGAGCAAATGGATAATATAACTTTGTACAGGTGTTCATGCCATTTATGCCATATTGAGTAGAGTGGTCAAATACTGCTACTGGATCATGGAAATAGCTAAATAAGATTTAAATAACTAACCAAAGTGCAAAGCACTTTGAGGGTACATAATAAGGTCCACTCTTCAAAAATGAGTATCCGAACATTTATCTTTAATATAAATTTTATTAACCAGGTTAAAAGATGAGGCAAATGACACCAAAATTGTGCTATGGTAATGTTAAATTAGAGCAGAACATATCATCTTATAGAATATTACTCTAGTCCCCGCTTATCTGCGATTCTGCTATCTGTGGTTTCAGTTTCCCGTGGCAAACCATGCTCCGAAAATATTAAATAGAAAATTCCAGGAATGAACAATTCCATAAACAACTCATATATTTTAAATTGCTTGCCATTCTTAGTAGCATGATAAAATCTCATGCTGGTCCTGTTGTTTTTTCTACCCAATTTATGAATCATCCCTTTGTCCAGCATGTCCATGCCATATATGCTCCATTTGTTAGTCACATAGTAAGTAGTAGCCTTCTTGGTTATAAGGTCCACTGAACACAAGAAGCACAATCTTGTGTTCAAGTAACCCTTATTTTACTGTTATAATTGTGCTATTTTATCATTAGTTGTTAATCCGTCACTGTGTCTAATGTATAAATAACACTTTATCATAAGTATGATGTGTATGATAAAACAGAATAGTACCAAACCCTATTGGTACAAATAGGGTTTGGTACTATAGGCAGTTTCAGACGTCCAGTAAGGGTCTTGGAACCTATCCATCTGCATATAAGAGGGGACTAATGCACATACTCTTTAAATACTTAATTGAATCAATTGCAGGTAAAGAGATGCAAAGTGTCTGAATTTGAATTATACATAAATGTATATTAACAAGTAGAGAGAGTAAAGCATTGAATTTTAAAATAACTACAAAAATAGAAGTCATTCCCTTCCCTTCTCCCCACATTTGTCTTCTTTTCTATTATGAAAGAAACTCATTTATAGGCTATCAGAGGCATTAATATTAAAGTTATTTAAAAAGTACAACTTAATTAATTATTTTTACTCTAATCTGTCCTTGGACAAAGTAGCCTAAGTGTGAGAATTTGTTAATCCAAATGCTTCTGAGTGGAAATGCCTGCTTGAAAAATCACAGGAGTGAGAATTTGTCAATTGGATAATCATTTTAATGGCAGAAACTGATTCTTAAGATGCCCTTCCAACAGTACACTTACATGAAAGTAGTTGATTCAGTGGTTTCACATAGATTCTTTTGTCTTTTGTTTTTTTAAAGACAACTTTGCCAGGATTGAGAGATCTCCCTCTCATTCTCTGTCCTTTCTTCCACAGAACAATCTTCATCAAATCTAAAATTTCTGAATTGGAACAGATGAGTACTCATTAGTTTCTATAATTTTTATTTAGATATTTAAACAAATCTGAATCAAAGATATTTTCCTAAGATTTACAAATTGATGATTAATACTTGTTGTACTTGTTTGAAAGTGTTTAAAGGGACTGAAAAATCTTTAATCCTCTGATCTCATGCAAAATACTCCATAACTTGTTAGGTCATAAACACAGAAATAATTGTGTTAGTGAAGACATTAAGATTGACCATTTTTCTTAAATTTATTTATTTGCCACTTTTTAAAAAATGTGCAGAATTTTTTTGAAAATTTAATTTTTAAAAAAGTAAATACATCGTGGCATAATTAAAAAACAACAAAAATTGGTAAGTAAACTTTTCCCATATGGCGAGATACCTGATAAATAGACATTATCTCATTTTTTTTGAGATTTCTGATATAAAAAAATTTATATATTTTCAAAGGGCAAAAGGAATTATTACTGCTTTGCTATAGATATAAAATAGGAGGATCTTAAATCCTCATTTTCAAGTATTTTATTATTACACAGCTTAAATTATGCTGCATGGCATAATATAGTCCTCAAAAGTTTTTATTCAGAAAAAAAGATATATATAAAATAATTTCCTTATAAGAACTATATTATTTGTACCCTTTAAGTTTGCCTATAAACTATCACAATTAAATACACACACACAATAAAAAATTAGAAGAAAATGGAGGTACATTTGCCATATTTTTTCAGCTGTTTTTTATACTACTTATAACCTCGGGTAAAAAGAAAATCTATTTTTCTCTTGGTGCCTCAGTTTTTCCTTTGAAAAATGAAACCACAAAATCCTAGTGTAATAACCTTTTAATACTGCTGGTAAATTTCACCATTTTTTGGAAATATGTACTTTTTAAAACATACAACTAGGCCTTTCAGGATAGCAATGTTTCCGAAACACTATCGTCTGTTGTAAATTAGGCTAAAAAGCTCAAACTTCTATCTCTTTTGTGCTGCAATCCTGGTTCCATGTGAAGTACTTCCTCTGGTTGTGAGTGACAAAGGCTCTCAGAGTCTATTTGTGGTATGCTTCCTTTTTATTTTTAATTAAAGTATCTGCATAGAAAAACATGCCTGTGATTCTGTATATATTTATGTTTCCATCTTCAAAAATTTTACTGTTTGAGAAAGAGCCATTGATGACTGGAATAAAAAGATATATCAGTTTTTATGCTGTTGAAGTTGAGTATTTTGGAGGTCAGCAAGATCTCTTAATAGTGAATATCGAATAGTTTCATTGACTGTTTTTCTATTACCATGGAATAGAAAGTATTATACTGACTACATAAGTGTTTGTTTTCAGTGTTTGCCTATTGAATTTTCTACACAGTAGTATCAAAACTACACTTGATAAGTGTGTGCTGAAAATTCCTCTTGTACTATTTTGAAATAGAATTTATATGGTTTATTGGATTAAAATGGTATGAAAATCTAGTGGAAAACCTCTTTAACAGTCTAGGATGCTGTTAAAGATTATTAATTTGTTCCCAGATTACAAAAAAAAAAAAACAGTTTGGAGAAAAACTCTGAATGTTTTGGGTGCATTATAAATTGATAAAATAGAGAATTTAATTCATAGAAATAAAGAATAGTTTATATTATAATGTGATACCGTGTTCATCTCCTCGAAGCTCCTATTTTCCAAGTTTGATCATGCTTTAAAATTCCTTATTCTTTGAGTAAAATATTCCTTCAAGGAATACAGAATGAGTTAACCCTATTTATCGAATCTTTGGCAAATTATTGATGCAACATACACCAGCTCTCTATTGGTTATCCTATACAACCCTTTCCTCCCAAAGCTTTATTCTCTTACTAGTAATGAAGAAGTATTGGAATGTTATTACTTTATCAAAAGACAATAAACCATAGGCTTTTGGCTGTCCAATCCAATCCATTTATTTTTCCATGTCTTTTGATAAATGATGGACAAAGCATGTACGTTATCATTTAAAAGATATTTGCCTTAGATTAAGATAAGACAAGTGGTCGAAATAGCTTCAAAACTACTGTGAATATTTTGTTTTAAGCATAATTCCAGATATGCTAAAAAAAGCAGTACTTTTAATATTAAAATGATTAAAAATCTTATAAAAATGCCCGCACGATTAATCAATTTTCTCATGAAGTCTTTTGTGATAAGAAAAAAGCATTAAATTTTCTGAGTAACATTCTGTTGTGTAGTTTTAAACCAAGTAACACAGAGAGAAAAGTGGTTGCAACACTAAAAAGATGCTAACTTGCTTCCCAAAGTTGAGCTGTATAATTGTCAAGGTTGAGTTATAAAATTTCAGCTGTTGCTTTTTAGATTAATTTTGATTTCTAAAATAATATTTCACTGAAAAATGTTTAAAATAATCATGACAGGTCGAAAATATATATTTATATAGCTTGAAGTCTTAAGTAATAGCTGATTAAAATAGAAAATATTTACTTGTTTTCCTGATAATTGTCTTTGGAGTTTTTATTCCTGTCCACCTGTTTTCTTAACTCTGTGTGTGTGTGTGTGTGTGTGTGTGTGTGTGTGTGTGTGTGTGTGTTAACACATTTAGGGAGTCATAGATTAGCATGTGAAATTTTGTATTAACTTGGTTCTTTAATTTAATTGGTGTTTATTCTTTAGGAAATCACTTAAACACTTTGAACCTTATTTCCTGATGTTAAATATAGATACCATTTTATATCATGAGATAGTTATAATAAGAACAAAACTAATTTGTTTCTTATTTTATATTTAATAATTTTATATATTTTATTTTACCTTTTTAATAAATTTCTCAAAAGGTAAAAAAAAGTACAGAGAGGCTAGCATAATGCATGCCATGTACAAATCATTCAGCTTCAAAACTCAATATATAATAAGTTTTGTTTCTTAAATCCCTCACATACTTCTATTTTATGGATGATTTTGAAGCATATCTTAGACATTAAAACATTGTATTTGTAAGCATTTTAACATGTAACTAAATTACAATAAATTATTTTTTGTTTTTTTGTTTTCATAATTAAAATACAATTATTATATCTTTAAGATGATATTTCCTTACCAAATTATCGAGTAAAAGTGTTTGCAATTATCTTTTTAAACAATCGGTTGAATATAATTGAGTTGTAATTTGTTAGGTTAAATCGTTAAATTTAAGTATACAATAGAATGTATAGGGTCATATAATTACTGCCACAAACAGAACAGAGTACATTGCTATCACTCCACAATTTATTCTCATTGGTTTTTACCAAATAGGATATATGATAGGTGTATGTTTAATTTTTAAGAAACTGTTAAAGATTTTTCCAAAGTAACTATGTTATATTACTGCCTCACCAGCTGTATGTGAAATTTCTAGTTACTCTACATTCTCGCCAACATTGATTGTAGTGTATATTAATTTCTCATGTGGTTTTAATTTGTACTTTTCAATGCTAATAATGTTGAGCTGCTTTTCACATGGTACTGGCTGCTTGCCTATCTTCATTGTAAAATGTCTGTTAACATCTTTTGTTAATTTTTAAATTTAGGTTATTTTGTCCCATTATAATGAAGTCCTAAGGATTTTTATTTTGGATTCAAATATTTTGCTTGATAAATCTGATGTGTTTCCTTCTAGTCTGTGGCTTGTCTTTTTGCTTTTTTAATCTATTCAAAGGGAAAAAGTTTTAATTTTGATGAAGTTGGGTTTGTCAGTTACTTATTTTATGGTCTATGCTTTTTGTTTTTATTTAAAAAATTTCTCTATCTCAAAGTCAAAGTCAAATTTTTTTTTCTGTTTTCTTTCAGAAGTTTTATAATTTTAGGCAAAACAACTCAGGCTTTCACTATTAAGTATTATGTTAGCTCGTAGGTTGTTTATTGATATCTTTTATTAGTTTGAGAATATTTTCTTCTATTTCTAATTTGCCAATTGTTGATCGTTTTATCTGAATGGATGTTGATTTTTGTCAAATATTTTTTCTGTATCTATTGAAATGAGATAAGGTTTTTCTGCTTTAATTTTTATATAATGAATTATATATTCATTGTTTTTTTTTTTTAATATGAAAGCAACCTTGTGTTCCTGAGAGTAACTATACTTGATCATAATGCATTATTATTGGTATATAAAGTTACATCGGAATTACTAATTTTTTGTTCAAAATATTTTCATTGATAGCATAAGAAATATCAATCTGTAATTTTCTTTTCCTGTAATATCTGTTAGATTTAGGTGTTATGGCTATTCTGTTTCATAAAATGAAGTAGAAAGTGTTTCCTCATCCTCTATTTTCTGAAAAAGTTTGTGTAGGTATTATTTTTTCTTGACTGTAGGAGAATTCACCATTGAAACCATCTGCTCTTCCTTTCTTCCTTCTTTCCTTCTTTCTCTTCCTTCTTTCTTTTTGTACACACACTCTCACACAGGTATATATTCAATTGTTCCAATTTCATTTGTTGAAAAGACCACATTTTTTTCATAAGCAGCTACCTTTGCACTTCTTTCAAAAATTATGCAAGTATTATGAGTAAGCTATATGGGTTCCTTTTATTTCCACATAAATTTTAGAATTAGTTTGAAATTTTCAACAAGAACTTCTGCTGGAATTTTAATCAGGATTTCACAATATTTATAGATAAATTATGAGAGTAATATCTTAATACTAATGAAACTTCTGATCGATAAATATGATATATCTTGAATTAGTTAGGTATTTTATTCTCTCATTAATGTTAGTAAGTTTTCAAGGTACATGTCTTGTACATATTTTGTTCAATATACTTATGTCATATTTATTATTATGTAATTATTTTAACTTACAAAATAATATTCAAAGCTTCCTTATACCCTTTGCCAATAAGACATTTATAACCATAATAAAATTATGATTGATATAAAATAATTTATCTATAGATATTTTTCAAATTTTTTCAATATTACCCATAAAATCCATATTTGGAGGGCTAAATTTTAATGCTAAATATAATTATTATCATATTTCTTTATTTGCATTAAATCTGAGACATTGGCCCAGTTTTTCTTTGTCTTTCTTTATCCAGATGCTTTTGAATAATTTTGGCCTGTCATTTTTTAGAATGTCCCTTGAGTTTCTTTGATGTTTCCTCATGATTAAATTCCAGTAAAAATTTTTGAGAGACTACAACAATGATATTGTGCCCTTCTTAATATATTATATATCTTAATATATTATATCAAGAGGTACAAGGTATTGATAATACAGTAATGGTGAGGTTAATGTTGATCACTTGGTTAAAGTGACATGTCATTCCACTGTAAAGTTAATTTTCTTTCAATAATAGATATTCTAATGGAAAGAGTCTGAATTTAACATTTGTTCATGATTCCTCCTTAAAATGATTTTTTATTGTGGTATGTGTTGAGTGATAATTTTCTATTTCAATCGATTTCTTCCGCATTTATTAATTAGAAATCTGTAAGGAAAACTTCCTTTTGCTCTCCTATTTATTTATTTAATATTTATGTATTAATTTAGTTATGTCAGTATTAAATCATAAAAATGTATTTTGTTTTGTTCTATGCATTATAACTTATTACTATTATTATTTGTTACTCAAATTGTTTCATATACGGCCATTGAAAAACCCTTCAAGTGGACTCCTTTGTCCATTTGACGTGCCTCATTTTTCAACAAGTTTTTACTCTCTGGTTTCGCAAGCTATTCCAGGTTTATCTTACACTTTTCTTATTCTAGGATAAATGATATATATTTTTGCTGTTACAATTTTAATTTAATAATTTAATTTCTAACTTCTCATTGCTAGTATATAGAAATGCAATTGTTTTTTCCATTCTCTTGCCTTACTCAGCTCACTTATTAGTTCTTATAAATTTGATTTTTGACTTTTTAGAATATTTTACATATATAAGCTGCCATCTGTATCTTTTTTTAATTAAAATCCAAATAAAGTCCATATATTATAAAAAACTGATGTCTTTTAAATATTATTAAATATAGGGTTCCCTTCTGTTATTTGGGAGGCTTTGCAATTTTTCTGTTCTAAAAATGAAAACAGGTCATTCTGATATCTTCTAGTTTCAAAATCTGGATTTACATACTGTATATTATGACATTGTTTAACATCTTCACTTGTCCTTGTATTACCTGGATATTGCAGTTAGATCTCTAAACCTATCAGAAATTATATATACACACACACGCGCACACACACACACACATATGATTTTGTTAGATAGTTTTACAAGACTAATACAGAAGTGTTTTGTGCACTTTTATCAAAACACAAAAAATAAATTACTTTAAATGTTGTAGCTTATATTTTTTGTTCTTTTAGAACAAAAATTAGGTTTTAGTCATGTATTTTAACAGAGATAGCATGGTGTAGTGGTTAAGTCATTGAATTTGCAGCCTGGAATCAAATCAAATCATATCTCCATCGCTATCTTTTTTTTCTTTTTCTTTGTACACAGACTTATTGAAATTTAGTTTATATACTATACAACTCACTCATTTAAAGTATACAATAAATTGTTCTTTGTCTTCAATACCCAAATCCCCCTTCCCTCATTCCTAGGCAACCACGAGTCTACTTGCCGTCTCTATAGATTTGTCTATTGTGAATATTTCTTATAAATAGAATCATACAATATGTGGTCCTTTTTCATTAGCTTCTTTTCCTTGCATAAATTTTCAAGGTTCATTAATGCTATAGCACGCATTAATATTTTGTTTTTTTGCTGTTGGTGGTGAAGAATATTCCATTGTATAGACATACCATGGTTTATTTATCCACTCATCAATCATCAGTTGATTGATATTTGGATTGTTTTTTTGTTCCTTATGAATAGTAAGTACTACAATGAACATTTATGTACCAAACTTAGTGTGGTCATATATTTTCATTTCTATATAATAAGGAGTGTTCTTGCTAGATCATATAAAAACTACACTTAATTATTTGAGAAATTCTTAGACCTGCCTTCCAAAGTAGCTGTAGCATTTGGCATTCTTACCACTAGTGCATAAAGGTGTTATTTCTCCACATCTTGACAACAAATGTTTTTATTTCTCTTGTGTTTATTATCATTTGAATATGTATGAGGTAATATGCCATTGTTGTTTTTATTTGCATTTTCTTGATGGCTAACTACTTCATTCTTTCATTCAACAAGTATTTGTTGAGTGCCTAATATGTGCAAGATACTATTCTAGCATAGATGCTAGATGGTTACTATTTATCAGTGAACAAAGCAGATAAAGATCACTACTATCAGGGATTTAAAGTTCTAGCAGAGAAAGACAGATGTTAAGCAGTAAAACTAACAAGTACACAGTAGCATAAGGGAATTGTCTGTGACATATAGGTTATAGTAGGGAACTCGAGATATGTCTTTTGAAAAATGAAGTTTTCAGGTAGTTCTTGCAGGGGTGAACTAGTTGGCCATGTTGATATCTTGAGGAAGAGTTTCTCAGGTCTAGAACACAGACTTTGTGAAGAACCTATGTGCCCTTGGTATATTTGAGATACAATCCAGAGGCCATTGTGGATAGAACAGAGAGAAAAAGTGAACACGGAGGAGGATAGTAGGTGAAATTCTCGGCAGGTAAGGGGATCAGGTCATGCACACCCCTATAGACCATTTCAAGCACTTTGAAAGACCACAAAGAAGATTAGATGCAAAGATACATTCACATCTAGTTGTAAGTAGGATGCTAATGTTTTTTTGTTTTGAATTTCTACTTTATCTAGTAGCCTTCATTAAATAAGATAAATTTTAAACTGAGACAAAATTCTGAAACATGTTTCTTAATTTTAAGAATTATAGGCAATTAAGGTCAATGACTTCACAGGACATTTTGCAATTCTAAATATAAAGAGCCTTTAAAAAAATATTTTACTTAAGAAACTGATGACAGTGTTCGCTTCTGAGGAAAAGGATGTGAAGTTGGGATTTGGGGGTGGAAAATAGTGTGTATTTAATTTTTGGAATTGTTAAAAGTAAATTGAATTTCTTTTGAATGTAAATTATACTATAGTGAAGTTGATTGAAAACTACATGCATAGTAAGAAAAATGTATATAAGAAATATACATATATACAATCATGCAGCCATATTTCATAGTTTTTACTGTTTTCATTTTTTAAATTGATGTCTTTTAATTTTGTTAATGAAGAAGTTTAGGGTTATAATACCATATATTTATGAAAATTCAAATACATTTTAATAACTCATATTGCTCTCATAAATATAAATGTTATAAATATTTCCATATTTACTAAAGTGACCTTGGATTAGCTTATGGCCATAGGTATAAATTGAATAAATATAATGTCAACAATATAATAATTTTATATATTATATTATAATTTCACATATTATAAATACATAAAAATACTTAAGTGAATATTTTGGTTATAACCTTCAATCACAAAGATTTTTTCATTTTCTCAAAGTGACATTTAACAAATTAAATGAGGTCTGTTTCTGTTTTATTTGTTTTGGGTAGCAATCATGAGAATATTCAGAACAGTATCAACATCCCTCTCTTCACACACACGAAAAACATCTTTAATTTCCAGAATGGTAAATATTACGACTGCTCAATGTTACTCTATCAGTTGCAGTTCTAATACCAAAGGTGACATGGTTTTCAGCACAGCTAGCATCTATGTCATGACTGACTTAATTAAAATCACTACTTTTAAATTTTACCTCAAAGTTAATAAACAGGCATAATAATGATTGTAACCCTTAGTAGAACCATTCAGTTGACATATGGGCAAAAATAAAATGTAACGTAAGGGTTTTACCAAAACAAGACATTGAGCATAGGTAATAAACTCAGATGTTGAAAAGGTATTAAATTTACAAATAAAAATTTATTTTAAAAGTTTATTTTTAAGCTCATTCTTCATAGGTGGCCACACTTTTAAAGTAGGAATTAAACTCAGAGTATTTAAGTTTCTAAACCTACCTTTACAAACCTATTTCAATCCACATTCATGCAAAAATAATTACAGCTAACATTTATGAAAAATTTACTGTGTAACCAAGCTACATGTTTTATGAACACCATTTAATATTTTCCAAAATTTCATAATAAACATTAATTCTACTTTCATTATTTTAAAAATGTAGAAAAGAAGCATGGAGAAGTGAAATAACAAGCCCCAGTTTGTACAATAAAAGGTGCTAGATACGATCCCAAATATTTTGACTCCAGACCCCATGCTAATTGTCCTGGGCTATACTTTCTTTTAAGTGTAGTGTTAAATTAATTTGTGCCTAGCCTTTCCCTTAAGAGTTTTATTCACACTGAAAAACACATATGATTCATACAAATAATTATTCTTCTGTACAGGCCAATTTTCTTAACTTCTTACAATGTGGCAACTAAAATAATAGTTCATTTTTTTTCTGATATCCAGTAATTCTCAATTAAAAAAAAATTAAGACTGGTATTTCAGAATGGCTTTGACATATGGGGTTTTAATTTAGTATATACTCCTTTGACTAGCTCTTCACTCTTGCTATTAAAATATTAGAAAGCCAGGAGAGTAGTATTTAGACAATGATCTAGATAGTAACAACATTGAATTATTTACGAAAGGCATGGATGTGATCCTGAGATTATGTCTACAGTTGGTAACATCAATATTTATTTGTTATATATAAGCAAATAAAGCACAAATCTGAGTTCTGAGTTTATAAAAATGTACTTTAAAAAAGAAAAGAAAGAGATAAACCTAAACACAGTTTTTAAATCACTCATTTATTTACTGACTTGATCAATAAATAATCATTGATTGTTAAATATGTTCCAGTCTAAGTACTTGGATTACAAAAATGGAAAAGTATAATTCTTGGTTTCAAATATTTCTGTCTTGCCAGGGATAGGGATAAAATATAAGCCATTATGATATCTTCTGGTGTTATAGTGAACACATGTAAAAACTGTCTGAATAAACGAGGCAAGAAGATATTTTCTGTGGGAAGCTGGGAAAAGATTCCCAAAGGAAGTCACTCTTGAATTGGGTCTTGAAGTGTCTGTTTTTAGAAGGAATTTAAAGCAGAAGGAACTTACTGACAAATATATTTAATTTTTTAAGAAGTTTATTTTTATTAGATCAGCTTATGAATCTTAAGCTAAGTACACCTAAAAAAAATATTTTGGTATTATAACTTTAATAACTAGAAGCATATATGAACAAAGACAAAACATTGTAAACTTGTTCAAATTCTGTTCACGAGTGGCTATAACACCAGAAATATCAGTTTATTTTTCTCCTTATTAGTTCTCTGCATGACCTATGGAAATATTTTACCACTTTACCAAGAAATATTCTTTCTTTTGAAAAGGAGCAAGCCGAGTCATTGACTTTTACTATCCCATTTTACAGATTAGGAGAGTGAGTCACAAAAAGCCTAAAACCTTATCCAAAGAAAATTAATGAGTCTCAGAATAGGGTTCTTTCTACTACTTCTTTCAACTATGTCTTCCAGATCTTTTATCCACTATCTTCCACTTGTCCTCAGGAGGCTTACCTGTAAGGTCAACTGTCTCTGTTGGCCTCTGATTCTTGGCTGAGTTTGGTCAACAGAGAGATCAGAATGAGAGAATGTAAAATCAAAATAATTCATTCTCTCATCTCTCTCTTAAGGTTTTGCCTCTCTAACAAAGGCTGGCAATGCCTCTCACACATTAAGCAATCTTTTAGATGATTGCTGTGAACGTTGTTCTTTGCAAATTTGGTTGGATACTAATGACATTTAGACATTTTTTTCTTTTTACTTATTCCGTAGACTCATTCAAGCAAGTTAAATATAGCTTTCTTTTTAAAATTAAATATTTCTCAGTTTTAAGTTGCTGATAAACCACAAAGCCATTTTCTCCAAGTCTAAAGCAACTATAATTGTGTCTTTCCAATCTGTAATACTTTATTATGCCTGACTATGGCAGGGGCCAAGTTGTCAATTCTCATAATGATCATTTATGATCTTGTCAGTAAAATAGTCAGCTGTGGTATTTGGGAAGCCTCCTGTTTGCTTGGCTTTTAAATAGTTTGGTTTACATTTAGCATCTAGGTGTTGAAAATATGTTGTCTGGTTCATACAACTGAATATTTTTGTTCTCTTTGATTAGTTCCAGTACTTCCGCCAGTAAGGTATCAGTGGAGTTCCATGATGGACAAGACATATGATTAGTGTCTATATTCTCAAACGTATTTTCAAGTCTATGACTTTCAAGTCAACGATTTAATTATCTATCTATGATGACATGTGAGATGAAGTGACTGTGTCAAGAAATGAATTTTCTAAATGAACATAAGCTATTATTTTGAAACATGAAGCTACTTATAGATTCAAGGTGAAAGCACCTTAAAATTACACACAAAAAAATGGTGCATTATTATATAACACAATAGAATGAAATTTCTGATGACAAAGGTTCTTCACTGTAAATAAAGATGCTGATTAGGCTTGAAAGGTACAGTATTTGTGAACTTATGATAAAAATATTTAACAGTAAGATGAGAAAGTGTGATTTAATGGATTGCGCTTCTTTCTGCATAGAACTCATTGAAATGAGATGTCTAGTGGGTCCATTTGATTCTTATTGGAAAATACCGTACCCTAAAAAAGCAATATGCTTCATTATAGACTGAGTTTAATGTTGCTTCACTCACCTTTCTCTGTGTCAGTAGTAGTAGAGAAGTAAACTATTGGACTACTAAAGCCTTATAACTCAGAAGCACACTTAAGCTATGGGTGGTGCTTGGCCCCTTCTTAGGCCTGGTTTAGAGAGCTAATCCAGGGCAGTCAATATCTGCAAATACTCTCTGTGAATCTGGAAAACTACTGGGAAATACAAAGGTCATTGAAATTATAACTTTTGAGAGTAGGCAACAAATGCACCCTTAGAGTATTGTAACTTATTTCAATTATTGGGTTACACTGGATACAATGAAAGAGAAAAAAAAATAGTGACACTAAAAGTAATATTTTATTTTGTCTCCTCCCACCCTTCTACCTGTTGTTACCCAACTTCCTTTTACCATTACTTGTCTCCACAACATTGCAATCAGATGTAGTAATCAATAGGAGAGACTGAAGTGAGTTTATTCTACCTTGGCTAGCATCAAAAGTCCTTTCAACTTACTTTTATGTGAATACAAAAGCAGACACTTTGACAACAATTTGTAAAGAAAAAAAAAAAGAAATGTATATTCTTAATTGAAAGTGATGAGTAATTATGTTTCTGTAGTGAAATTATTATTTTTTTCTTTGTATACTTTTTTCTATTTTATAATTCTTGCTCTTTAAAGTGCCTTTCTAAATCAGCAGCATTAGCAACACCTGGAAGCTTAGTAGAAGTGAAGAATCTCAGGTTCTACTCTTGACCTACTGAATTGGAATTCAAATTTTAACAAAATATCATTGCACACATTTTAAAGTTTGAGAAATATTGCTCTGGAGAACAGAAATTACTTGTATACACGGAATAAAAATGAAGTACTTATTTATTTTTGTTTCATTTTTGTTTCTTCTTTGAGTTTTATTGAGAAATAATTATCATACAACACCGTATAACTTTTAGGCATACAGCATGATGGTTTGATTTACATATATTGTGAAATGATTATCACAGTAGATCCAACTAACTTCTATCATCTCATATATAAACAATAAAAAAGAAAGGAAACAAACAAAAGGAAATAATTTTTCTCCGTGTGATGAGAACTCTTAGAATTAACTCTCTTAACTATACTATATATCATACAGCAGTGTTAGCTATATTCATCATGTTGTACATTACAGCCCTAGCACTTATTTATCTGTCTCACAACTAGAATTTTTTTACCTTTTGATCACCTTCCAATTTCCCCTCCCCGCATCCCATACCTTTGATAACCACGTCTTGGTCTCTTTTTCTAAGTTAGGGATTTTGTCTGTTAGTTTTAAATTTAACATATAATTGAGATTATACAGTATTTGTCTTTGTCTGACTTTCAGTTATCATAATGCCTTCAAGGTCCATCCATTTTGCCACAAATGGTAGGATGTCATAGTTTTTTTTTATGGATGAATATTTCATCACCTATGTATACCATGACGTTGCTATTCATTCATCCATTAATGGACACAGGTTGTTTTTATGTCTTGGCTATTGTGAATAATACTTATGAACATTAAAGTGCAGATGTCTTTTTGAATTACTATTTTCATTTTTCTATGGATATATTTCAAGACATCGAATTGCTGAATCATATGGCAGTTCTTTTTTTTTTCCTCTTTAGGAACAAAATTTAATTAAATCAATTAAAAATTTTTGTTGGTGTTTTTATTTATTTATTTAACTATTTTCTAATCACAGTTGATACAATATTACACAATATTATATTAGTTTCAGGTGTATGACATAGTGATTAGACATTTATATACCTCTAAATTAATTACCCCAAAAAGTCTAGTACCAATCTGACACCATACATAATGATTACAATATTATTGACTATATACATTTTACTGTACTGTACATCTTCATGACTAGAGTTATAACTGAAAAAACGTACTTGTTAATTCTTCCATCTATCAACCATCAATTTATTTTCTGAATCTATGAGTTTGTTTCTGCCTTTTTTGTTCATTTATTTTGCTTTATTGATTCCACGTGTAAATAAAATCATATGGTATTTGTTTTTCTCTATATGACTTATTTTACTTAGCATAATACCCACTATGTCCATCTTTGATATTAAACTACACTACCAGGCTATAGTAATCAAAATAGCATGGTGAATATTTTTTCATACTTTGGGGTTTATCTTCTTATTGGCTTACCAATGTTATTTGAAGAGTAAAATCTTTTTATATTTTGATTAAGTTCAATTTATCAATCTTTTCTAAGGGTCATACTTTTGGAGTCATACCTAAGAAATTGCCTAAACAAAGGTTGTAAAGATTTTTCTCCTATATTTTTATTTAGAAGTTTTATAGTTTTATATTTTATACTTTGGACTATGATCTATTTTCAGTTAATTTTGTCTATAAAGACCAGTTATTTTTAAGGATAGTTTGTATATAATTTTATATTGGTTGTATTAGTTTCAGGTATACCATATAATGATTTGACATTTTTATAACTTAAAATCTGATCATCTTACTAATTCTAGTAACCATCCCTCACCATGTAAAAACTTACCACAATATAATTGACTGTAAGTCTCTTCCCCTTTTTATCTGTCTCCACCTCCTCCCTCTGGTAACTATCCCTTTGGGCTTTCTTTCTATGAGTCTATTTTTGTTTGTTTTGTTTTTCGATTCTACATATAAGTGAAACCATTTGGTATTTGTCTTTCTCTGCCTGACTTATTTTACTTAGCATAATACCCTCTACATCCATCCACGTCATTCCAAATGGCAAGATTCCATTCTTTTTTATTGCTGCATAATATTTCATTGTATATATGCACCACATCTTTATCCATTTATATCTATAGATGGACACCTAGGTTGTTTCTGTATCTTGACTATTGTAAATAACAGTTCAATAAACATGGGGGTGCATATATTTCTCTGAATTAGGATTCTCAATTTCCCTGGATAAATATCCAGAAGTGGAATTTTTGCAGCCGATAAAAATCAACTGTTGTTTCTCTGCTGTCCCCACTTTTCTGCTGTCCCCATTTCTCTACCTTCTGACCTGATGATTGGGCACTTCCACAGGTGGCATGGAACTCACAGCACTCCCAGGCAGAGCTGTTCAAGGAAGTTGCCACACCTTCTCCCTTCCCCCTCCTCCTACAGGGTGCTCTGGCTGCTGTGATAGGCAGCTTCTTTGTTTCTCCCAATCCACCGCCCGACACTGGGGTTCTTACCTGTTATGCGTAGATCCCACGCTCAGACGTGCTGGTGTGCAGTTTGGGTGTTTTTTGTTGAGTTTTAGATGTTCAGCTTATTGTTTCAAGGGGAGAGATTTGAGGACGTCTCTCATTTGTCATGTTTTCTACAAATACTTTCTTATACATAAAACGCCCTCTCAATGAAGATTAGTGAGTATACATCCAAATTGAGAAGGAGACAGGAAACCCTAAGAGACAAGCTCCAAAACTTCTGGCTTTGAAAGTCAACGGTACTCTCAGTTGACGCTCACAAGGCTGTAGAGAACTTGTTTTGTTATTTTTTATCTTTTTGTTTTGTTTTGTTTTGATTTGTTTTCTATTTCCTGATTTCTCTCCTAATCTTTTTTTTTTTTTTTTTCCCTTCAAGTTTAACTTGCTTTCCACCCCCACGCCTCTGATTTCTTCAGGTGAAAACTGAAGTCATTAATTTGAGAATTTTAAAAAATCTTTTCTTTCACATTAGCTCAGTAGTAACATTTTCCATATTCTCCTTAAAATTCATGAGTTTTCTCCTGGAAAACAGATCAGCTATGTAGGAACAGCTTGATCCTTTCAAAACTTGCTTTTATTAGGAGTAAAGCAGAGTTAAGTCTAGAGTTAATTATATTCCACTGCTGAGGCAAGACTCTCCAAAGTACTCTATTCAGATTTCCATGAATTAGAAAGTTTTTGAGTCTGATTGATGCTAACAGGCACAATTCTTAGATCCATGTGAGTTGGAGAACTCTTCTCTCTAATCTTTTGCATGGGTCTTTCACCAGCCCAAAGTTGGCTGAATGCATGTGTATATGCTTAGTACTTAGCTGAAAACCCCTGGACAACATTATGCAGATATCCAGAGTTCTATTTCTGTTCAATTTTCTTCTTCGATGCTGCCCTGTGAGAATAACCACACTACCCTCTTCTTAACTCTCAGCTTTATCCTATTCATGGAGTTATTTATCTCTGTTGGGTTCCTTTGTGCTATGCTGCTACTGGAATCTCAGGCCATCATGAAACCACTTGATTTATTTCCTGATACTTATTAATCACTTTTGTTCATTACTCAATGTCCAATATGTTTAAAAACCTTGTTTTTATATTTTGTTCAGTTTTTTAGTTGTTTTATTGGGAAGATAAATATAGTCCTTTTTACTTCATTTTGGTCTGAGTGGAAGTTTGGTCTTTACTTTTAAATATTTATTCACAATGTATGTGTATCTGGCTTAATCATTTATGCTGTAAGTTTCCTGAAGGAAGAACTTGGTCTTATAATTTTTTACATTCCACATATATTCTGAGAGCTTGATAAGTATTTAATAGATATCTGATAATTTTTAATACAGATAAATAAATGTTAATGGTAATAATCTCATATTTGGCTTATTGATTTTGGTCTATAATACTGAAAACATACAGTTGTTTATGCAAACTGAATGATTATTAAATAAAAACATTAAAATATTAAGTAAACACTGCAAAAGATAAATATAATTAAAAAACAAACTATAAAATACTATAATGATACATTTAGTAAAATGCATTTTTATGTGATGATTTCTATTAATTAAATGCAACTGATCTTAGTTCCTTAATTTTTAAAGCAAAAATAGTTGTGGACATAGTAATACCTCTATTTTTATCTTAAAAATATGATATTTTAATTTATTTCAGGTGATTGTCAAATCTGGACCAGGGACTTTCCTCAGTTTGGCTGTTTATGACAATTATATCTTCTGGTCAGACTGGGGAAGAAGAGCTATCCTACGTTCCAACAAGTACACAGGAGGAGATACAAAAGTTCTTCGTTCTGATATTCCACATCAACCAATGGGGATCGTAGCTGTTGCCAATGACACCAATAGCTGTAAGTTATAATAGTAAGCAAATGCATTTCTTAATTATATAATCTCTCAAAAATGTCTCTGTGTTTTAATAATACTTACTTGGACTTTATTTTCTTAATGTTTCTGGGGATAGTGTCCAGGATTTAGCATTTCGATATACTGAAATTATCTGAAAGGTTTAAAGCAACTTCTGTGGTTTTTAATTCATCACCAGAGGAACAATTCATTTTTAATTATTTGTTTCTGCAATTCTATTTCATTCTTTCTCGCTCTTCATGTTTGAGTACTAAAATCAACTTCTTTCCATGAAAATAATACTTCTTAATAAACAAACTTTGCATTTAGGCTTAATTTTTTTTTTAATCACTGGAATACCTACAAAACTGCAGTTTGCAGTAGCGGTATGGTTTCAAATGGTACTAGAGCATTTGATGCTATGGCATCCTTTATAAATGTGTTAGAAGAGGCGGCATTCCATGTTACATTTTTTCCTAATATTCCTATTTTTTAAGATGTTTAGATTTTCAAAAGCTCTGAATCTTCTTTGTTTATGACAGATTTTTGAGAGATTGAGGTGGTCTGACAGTTTACTGTTAATATATATCTAGCATAGAATTAGAAATTCAATATAAAATATTACCAGTAAAGCTTTTTCATTGCAGGTGAACTTTCTCCATGTGCATTATTGAATGGAGGTTGCCATGATCTGTGCCTTTTAACTCCTAATGGAAGAGTAAATTGTTCCTGCAGGGGAGATCGAATACTGCTAGATGACAACAGATGTGTGAGTAAGTAAAGAGATTCAAAATGCAATAAGACATTCTGCTCGAAACAGCACACATGGGCATTGACATTGTTTTAGGATATTTATGAAGTTTTATTCTATTCAAATATTAAAAACCCCATTGGCTTATCTGTCTATTCTAGAAAGAACCCAATTCACCACTCTACTTAATTTTAGCACCATGTAATAGATAATATTAATCAAAACCAATGACAAATGGTGTAGCACTGTGATTACAGGCAGGAAGATGGTAACCTAGCAAGAGAAATACCTGTACACAATGACAATCTGAAAGCTTATGGTTATGACTAAAAATTCAGTCATAGTAAAATTAGTTAAAGCTAAAATAAACCAGTATACAGGCAGTATCATTAGCTTTGTAGTCAGCACTTACAGTTCGTTATGGTATGTAAATGAGAGAGAACGGCTCATGCACCATATTTGTAATCACTTCCAAACTGTTAATTAAGGATGTAACATTTCAGCCTTGCGTGATGTTTATACCTCCCAAAGACATTAAAATCTTTAATTAGTACCATTACAGTATATATTTATTAACAGTTAAGCTTCAAAAACTGTTTCCAAAATAAATAAAGGCTCAAGTGTTTCAGTAGTGTTATAAAAAATTAGCCAACAACATATAAAAGGTTAATTTCTCTTTAACATAAAGATTGTATGTGTGTGTGTCTGTATGTGTGTGTGTGTGTGTGTGTGTGTCTATAGGAAAGATGCAAATCATCTTATTGGAAACTGGTGAACTCACTCTTAGGATGTGTCCATTTTTGACATTTTTTCTCCTTTCATTTGTATCCTCATCTCACATCTTTTCATCTTAGAAATTCGACAGAGCCGGATATGTCTACATTATAAAAATAAGTATCAGAAGCTATGCATATTTTTCATCTTCATCTTCAGCCTTCTTTTGGTCTTTACCAGGAGAATCTTCTCTTTTACCTGCTCTTTACTTTAATATAAGCACTGACAAAAATCATTTTGTTTACTTTTGAAATTATCACATCTAATACAAGAACTTAGATACATTGTGTCACTTTTAAATTGGTATCACAACCAAAAAGGGCACCTCTTAACAAAAGAAATAAAAGACTTTTATTTATATGCCAAAGCAAATGAAGGAGCAATGCAGTTGGTCAGTAAACTTTAAATGAATATAGCCAATTTTAATCATTCAGGCCTCAAATTCCCATATTTTTTTGTCACCTATCACTGCTCTGAATTGCTCAGGCAACTGCTTAAACTCTTTCAGTTTGCCTTTGTGATTTCAGCTGTAATGGTGTGGATCTGATGCCATCTGTAATCCTGGAGTGGTAGCCATGCATTAGAATCACTCATGTTTCTTTCACAGGTCACTACAGGCCAGCAGTAAAGCAATGCCTTTGGTCAAAACAGCAAGGCTTATTTGTATACAGTGGATGCCTGTCCTTGCTGCAAAATAGATTAGATACATCTGTCTCTACTAAACCACCTGCTTCTCTCTGTTGATGAGAGGGAATAAATCAGACAGAAAACTATCATTTAAAATAAGCACAATTTTATTTACATGAAACTGTAGAGCGATATTGGATTCCTCAGAGCTGACAAACCTTTACAAAAGCATGCTGTATCCATTGTGCATTCATATCGAAATTCTCTCTGGTCCAGCAGAGAGACTGAAAAATAATTATTGTCTTATTTTTTGTCAAATTTATCTCTGGGAAATGAGGATATTTCTGGAATATCTATGTCCACATCTGAGTTAGTTTACCCAGAGCAGTTTGTAAATATTAATGTCAGTGTTAAAGGGGAGAAAAGTCATTTATTAACCCCTACCTGAGGGCAAAGGAGGGAAAATCATTTGTTGTCATAACGCTTGACAGAAAGATTAAGCAATTCCATTTCAGACCACATTGCTAACCTTATCATCACCCATGATAGAAATAAAAATAGTAAATATATTTAGATAAAGTAATTACCTTATAAAAGAATCATAAGACAGCTGATGATTTAAAAAGAAGCAGAAAATATTTCATACTGTTTCATCAAATGAACACACTTAAACAAGAATTATGCTCATACAGTGTTTGTTTTTGCATAATAAAAACATTTATTGTGAATAATTTTTATTTTTCCCTTAAATAGCATAATCGTTACAGAAGTAAAATATGACATTTTCCATAACAAATAATTTTCATTGAAAATAAGATATTAAATGTGATGCATTTAAAATAATTTAATCTGGGAATGTCAATAGACTTTCAGTAAATGGCTGAATTTTGTTTGGTTCATGGTCCAAGGTGAATATGAGTAGTAATGTCGGCATTTTTCATAACATGTGTTCCTTTAAAGTTAATGATATTTTCAGATTTTTATTTCTTTGTTACTTTCTCTAAAATACATTTTACTTTAGCTACTCACCAGTGAAGTTTAGACTGCACCAAGAAGAAAGAAAAAAAAAGAACTATCTTTGGAGAGTGTTGCTATCATTGAAAGAATTCAATATGAGATCATAGATAGATTAGATAGACAGACAGACAGACATTCTGTTAAAAGGAGTTAAATTCTAAGAATAATAGAAAAATAAAGCACTGGAAATTTCAAATAGTATTAGTGGCTATTTAATTAACTATTCCTGAAATAAAACTTAAAAAATAAATAGTAAATTGTAAAATTAAGCTTTGTTTCCTGCATTAGTAGAGATAAATTCTAATTACCTCCAACATAATTAATGATTGGATTTCATTATATAATTATTCAATAAGCAATGGAGTGAGTAAAAGCAAGTAAATACCACATAATGCAACCAAAAAATAGGATTCCAAAAGTTGGCTAGTAAATTCATTTTTAAGATTTAAAATAGTACCATTTCTCCTGGAGAGATCTTTCTAAAACAGGGATCAAATACTGGCATCCCAAGGATGCAACCTAGCTGTAGAAACGTTTTTGTACTTTGTAGCTGCTGGCCTATACTCACAAGTTGGGCAAATAATATAAAAACTCAGACTTTTAGTTTCTTATGAAAATCTTGATATTTAGAAGTGAGACATTATGGTAGTGGTCAATTAGAGCCCATAAGCATCTGGTGCATGTGCTTCAGAGGTTTTCATTGTCCTCCACCAGTTCATCTCACATATTCTGTGCATTTCAAGGAGCAGTTGTCTGTGTGTGACGAAATGAGGGAGTACCCTCATATATAAAACAAAAGGCTAATGAGGACAATTTTAGTAATATGAGTACTTCTGAATGATAGGAACTGCTACAGAGATTTCTTCTGAAGGTAGTTGGAGGGGAAGACCAATTGGAGGTGAGACTTAAGTGAGATCAATCAAGTCAAACATTCAAAAATGATAACTGCATGTACGAGTAAATTTCAGAGTCCTGAAGAATGTATAATAGAATTTAATAAGAAAACACAAAAATGCTCTCAGTATGTATAAAGATCATTTAACTGGCTTTCTTAAAATTTAAGATAAAATGCTGACCAAGATGCATAAATATAGTCATCCAAATTTAAGTCCCTCCTTCTCTCCACACATATAGAGGCACAATATGCAAATAAATGAAAAATGAAGTCAGTCAACTTCCAACAAATTTACAAAGGGAAGGAAATAAAAACAACCAAAAAAAGTTTCTCTTAATTTTTGTTTGTAAAGAAATGCTGTAAAACATTGCCCTTTATTCAATTATATATTTAGTTAATTTAAGTTTATTTTTATAACTAAGATTAAGGGAAACAATTGTTATGATATCAAAAATGTTTGTTACTGCATAAAAACATTAACTTTTTCTTTTCAGCTAAAAATTCCTCCTGTAACATTTATTCAGAGTTTGAGTGTGGAAATGGAGAGTGTATTGATTACCAGCTCAGCTGTGATGGCATTCCTCACTGTAAGGATAAATCAGATGAAAAGCTACTCTACTGTGGTAAGTGTCCCATATGTGATTTACTCATTTTAGAGAAGTTGATAATTTTTAAAAAATATTTTTTTTTTGCACTGGTTTATATATATATGATTTCTGTAATGTCTCTCATTTAATATGCATATCAAGACAATTGGTTTGGTTTTGCTCTTGTTCAAATGAGTACCTTAAATGTTATTCATTACCAACAATATTCATTGAATAATTTTCTCATGGTTTTCTATTCATTAGAGGGAAATTTAAATATAGCAGGAGCCTATCTAGCTATTCGCCTTTAGCAATAGCTTTTAGGCTTACATTCCTCAAAATATAAGTCAGAAATATCAGTTATTGATGGATATTGCAGGTTTACATTTGGAGCAAAGGTTCATTATTATTAAATAGCATGTTGTTAAATTGATATCAAAGTGTTGTCTACTTGATTCTTGCCTCCAAGATTGGCCCGGGACTACTGTCCTTAGGTACAAAGGTCAACTATTTTAGCCATGGTCTGCATCGAGCATGGAATACTACCAGCTGTGCCTCTGCAGATGACACCAAGTGATAGTCAATCTTTCCCTCTCATTTAGAAGTAGAGGTTAGCTTTTTGACCCTAGTAAACAACTTATGTTTGCCTTTATTGCAACAATATTTTTCCTGGAAATTGGTGTCTGTTCAATCATGAATAATTATTATAGAATTGATCCAGATTATTTCTAAGTTGATCTGATTTATTTCTGTATTACAATATCATAGTATTAGTATTATATGCTCCGCAAAATTTAGGAATCTATGTCTGGAATTGCTTTACTTGGTTTCTACTTCTCTCCCTTGCTCTGTTATCTGGGTAATAATTATACTGAAATATTTGATGAAATTTTAAAACAAGAGGAAGATGAAATTTACTAAATTCACAGGCAATTATCTTACTCTTCACACTGCAGAATAATACAATGAAATTCAGAAGGCAATTACTATTCTTCATTTAAAATGAGAATCAAATGTAATTTTTTCATGATAGATCTGTAACTAAAATCTTAGGAAATTTACCTCAACTGACATTTTATTGAATGAACAGCTATATCTTGTATACTATAAAAATATCAAAGCACGTAAAATATAATAATAACCAGTTTACAAATTCACATTTTTTATGATTTGGCTTGAGAATATATTTTATATTATTTTTTTGTGGAGTATATATGCTCTCTGTCATATGTTGTCTAAATGTTTAAAATTTTTTGTAGTCTTTTAAAAATTTTAAACTATTCTTAGCTTCAGAGTCATACGAAAACAAGCTCATGGGCTGCAAGTGTCCTGTGGGCTACAATTTGACAACCTAGCTATAGATTCCAAGCTTTAGAATCATACCCGAGGTTTAATCTTTGTTCTCAAATCTGCTAGTGTGTGAAGTATGAACAAGTGTACTTACTTTATATTTCAGTTTCCCACTATAAAAGAAGCCTTGATCCAATGGTAGCTAAAAACAAATAAGTGTTCATTTACATATGCTCAGTGTAGACCTTGGCACGAAATTAGTGTTCAGTAAATTGCATCTATTATTATTGTAAGTGGTACCTTCTTCCCCAGATCAGAAAATGTCAGGAAATTCTCATTAAGGTAAATGAAATTCAGAAGGCAATTACTATTCTTCTTAGGAAGTGTCTGGTAGACATTTTTAGATGATTTTGAATAAAAATTTATGATTATTTATGTGACCTGGATTCCCTAATTCAGGAATACATATTTTGTTACTTTTTGCTTTTTGTTATAAAACCCTTGCAGAATACAAAGGACATGGTAGATAGGTGTCAGAGTGTCTATTACTTTAGAGGTAGAGATTTATCTCTTCAGAATTGAGGATGTGATATTTATTTCTGTGTTGGCTGAAATGTTAGAAACAATAATGAGGATATAATTTAAAGATATTTTCAAGTATTAATCACTGAAATTAAAACATTTAGTGAGAAAAGCTCTTTACTGAATGAACTACTTGACAAATGCATGAATATTCTAACCCAGAATTTAGATACTGCACAACTCTCATTTTATAGATCCATCACCCAATCATAATTAATGAAATCGCGTCTGTGATTTTATTTTTGTAAACTTTTTTTATAAGATCTTTAATTATGTGTTTCCACTTTTATTTATAAGAAAACAGAAGTTGTCGAAGAGGTTTCAAGCCCTGCTACAATCGTCGTTGCATTCCTCATGGTAAATTATGTGATGGTGAAAATGACTGTGGAGACAACTCTGATGAATTAGACTGTAAAGGTAAATATATGTTGCACCAGAGTAGAAATATTTAACTGTTTCCTGAATTTTTCGAAGTGTGTTACTGGGACCACTGTGGTTTCACCCTTTCGATAGATAACACCTACCAACATCTTTGGACTGTTCTTTGGTAAATGCTTTCAGAGGAGAGTTATAAGAATTAATTAAAAAATTACGACTATATTCTCTGTTTCTGGTTTCTATTCTTTTGCTCACTTTAAAACTTTTTTGATTTCTCATCTCTTTAGTTCTACCACCCTACTTATTAGACATTTCTACCAGAATGTGTAATACTGAAATTACTTCTCCAAAAATATTCCCCTTTATTTCTTAATTCTGTATTTTACATATGATCTAATCATTTCTTTATCAACAGGACAGGAAACCTTGGTGTTATTCTTGATTCCTCCTTCCACTGTATTTTATCACCCATATATCTAATCATCAACAAATCTTCCAATGCTTTGAAATATATTTCCTTTTAATCTACCTTGAGCCTGGGTTAACAGAGTAATTCTTTAAATAGTCTCGTTGTCTCTACTCTTTCTAATTAACCCTAATGTTGTTAGTCATGCTAACACTATTTAACAATTTTCCATGTTGACTACTGAGACTGATTAAAAGCCAGACTACCTAGGATAGAACCCTGTCCCCAATACTAACTGTGTGACTTTGGATAAAACACTTAACCAAACTGTACTTTAGTTTCACAAACTATAAGAAAAGACAAATTACTATATTAATGTTGAATAAACTTAGAACTTGGCCTACAGTAAATGCTATATAAGCATCCCTTGCCTTTTTAAATCACTGCCCTGATCAATAAATACAAATGAAGTTTCAATGTTTGCAGAATAAATGACACATTTTTTATTCTGACATTTAAGGCTACCTAAAATCTGGACCAAACAGATTTTTCCAAACTAATTTCCCTTTACTTCGTTTTCCCTTTAATGGGATGTACTTTTTTGGGTAAAATTAATTAAAAACTGAGACATTAAATTGATGTCGTGTGCTTGCCCTCAAGAAGTTCAAACTCTAAGTGAAAGATAGTCATTTAAACAGATGAAGATGTACATAAGGTGCTATGATTGCACATATAAGATCATTTAATTTTTGGTTTGGAAGTATTCTGAAAGGTTTCATAGACTAAATTAATTTTAAACTGTGTCTTAAATTATAAATAAGGTGGCATGTTCAAAATAGAAGAGAATTCTGAGTAGAGGGAAAATGGAAAACTACAAGTAATTTGATATGGTTAGAGCCAGATTGCATATTAGGGAGTGGTAACGAAAATGAGACAAGTTAGAGGAAGAAGAAAAGACATCAATGAGTTTTTTTGATGCCAGGTTAATGAACTTGAACTTTATCTCGTAGTCACCAGAAAGTCACAGACTGTTCAAAGCAGGCCCAACATAATCAAATTTACATTTCGAAATGAAAGAAAAAAGAGATGAAACTATGATTGTGTAAATGAAAACGATAATACTTAGATAGTAAAGACAAAACAGGAAGCTATTAAAGCAGCCAAAGTTAAGAAAAAAGAGGGGGGAGACAGCTATAACAGCATTTTCAAGGGTAGCATAATCAGTCCTTTTTGGGTAATAAACATAGAGGAAGCATGGGGAAAGAATAGAGGAGTTTTTTGGAGTTTTTTGCCTGTTTCAAATTATTATTTTTATCATTATTTATTTATTTATGTAGGCCTTTTGCATGGAGTAGGGATAAGATAATAAAGATAGCTTTTATTCTGAGGCTGAGCACTTATAGACCTTTAGGTGGAACTGTCCCAAAGGCATGTAAATAGATAAAGATGGAAACTCAGGTATTAGATTTAGACAAAAAGTATTGATTTGGGGCTCCTAAAAGAGAGAAAGCTCAGAGGATGTATGAAGTAATAATTTTAAGGAGTGAATCAAAATTTCTTGTTGAATTTCAAGAAATTAAAGACACTAATATAAAAAAGAAGTAGACCTAGAAATTAAAGAAAGATCTTCATAAGAAATTATTTTTTCTAAGAAAGATAGATCAGTTTGCATTTTAAAGTCAAGAGAGATCAAGACAGCAGGCATAAACTGGAATGTCTATTATACTGACGAATAGGAGATAATCTCTTGGTTACCTTCATGAGAGTCAATTCGATGAAAGAGTTAAGTAAAAACCAGATCATATGAGGTAGAGGCAGAAAATGGATGGTGAAGGAGTAAAGACAGTGAATTGAAACTATTTTTTAGGAAAGATTGATGGTAAAAGAAAAATGTGAAGTACAGTTGTAATGAGAAGCTTATGCAAATTTGAGAAAGACAGCAGAATGTATACAAATTATTTTGTAGCCTGTAAAAGGTTAGAAAGTCACTCTGTTATCTTAGACTATGTGACCTTGGCAAGATATTTGAGTAGTTTGCCATCTAAAGTTGACACTGTAGTTTAGAAAGAGCCAAGTACATTTGCAAATTAAGTCAACTATTATATTACCTATAAAAGATTAAAAATGATAAAGTGTTGTAAAATACTGAGAGTAAGTGTAGGGAAATGGATAAGCATTTGGAAGAAAGGAACAAAGAAACTAGATGAAGACCAAAAAATGGATACGTTTTATTAGTTATTTGCACGCAGGGTCAGAGAATATAATAAAGGCATTAAGCTTGGATAAAAGTAAAAACATCACGCTAAAATGTGAAGGAACTGAACAATAAATACAGAAAGTAGATTTTAAAATACAATTTATAAAAGGAACCATAGGAATTTAATAAATTATTATGAGTTTTCTTGAAAATATATTTTTTCAAAAGTAGTAAATAAATTAGTCGGTGTGTTCTGGTTCATGAAATACAGTCCCTAGTACATGATGTGTGTTTATTAAATTCTTATGTGGCTACTTGCCACAGTAAGTCTTCCAAAAATATATAAATTTTATTCTGCCTAATGATATCAATACTAGCTGCTGAATAACAATAAAAATAACTCAAAACGTGTCTAAATTTTTTACTTTTTAGTAGAAACTGTTGATATCTGTTATAACCATCTCAGCCATATACTTGGGTATAGAACTACTGCTTTTGTGTTTTCTGTTAAAATTTTTTCATGATACTAATAGTGCAAAAATTGTAACAAGTGAATATCTTAAAAAACAACCCCCACAATAAAAACTTACTCCTTGAAGTTCTTCCTGTATAAGTAGAATATTTAAAACTAAAAATGCTCATGGAAACTCAGACATACTTTATTACTAGAAATTAATAGATTTAAGTAAATGGACTAACTACTTTAGGATAAATAAATGGGTAGCCTTTTAGGTAAAAGATTACTAATCACAATTATATCTTTTAGATTTGATTTTTTTCTCATACTAAGTGTGTTCATGTGGTATCCTTGCTGGGCACATTTTATTCTGTAGGGAAAGACTCCCATCAGTCTATTTTCTAAAAGCTAGGTTATCTTATAAAGCAATGATTCAGATTTCTGTCCACCAAAAGCATGAACATTTACAGTACCTAAAAAGTGATAAAGGAAAAGAAGCATGTACGGATTCAGGGAAAATGGAAAAAGATCTCTCTCCAACCTTTTCCTTCCAGTTCCTCCTCTTTTTCTTTAGTCAGTACAATATGGGAATGCAGTGCTCTGTAGTATATGTATGCATACACATATACATGCCATTAATTGCTTTTGAATTTGAATAAAGTAAAAGAAAAAATTTAAATTAGTGCATTAAGAATCAATATACACAGGAAAATTATGATAGGCTATGGAGAGAGTTTACAGTAAAATCATCTGTAAATTATTTGAAATACTATTACTTTTTTTGTTTAATTTAGATATTAATAGTATTTAATATTAGTATTTTTTATTTCACAAGAAAATTTATTTACAGAGTGGAAACAAATGTTATGAAGAGTTATTTTTGGTTTCTTCTCCTTCAAAAAACGCAAATCCCAAATTTTCATAAATCTTTTATTACTGTCCCTTTATATTTACTCCTTTTATGACTGAGAGTTTGACAAGAGGCTACCTGGTGTCAGGGGAAATTTGAGGAGTTGTTCAGAAAGATTTTAATTTTATAGTTGTCTCTTGTTGCATGAGACGTCACGTGACTCGATTTGGGGAGGGTACATGACATCCCAACCTTCTCTCCCTGTTGGGATGAATATAAATATTCCCAAGTACTCCTCTTAGGAGTATTTAAACTTCCCTGGGTCACTTGAACTCCTGTAGGAAAACTGAAGGGATAAGTCATTCTGAGGCTGCCTAAAGGAGAGGAAACTGCCGTTTGTTTTTTTTCTAAGTTTATAAGCAAAACTTTGAAGATTCCACAAACTAGCTAAATGAAAATAATAAAATACCTGAAGAAGAAATTATCGTTCCTTCTGAGTTTGCATACCCATAGAGTCCAAGCAGTAAATTAAATAAAAGATATGGTTTGAAAGTAAATAGAAGAGATATGACAGCAAATTTAATGCTTTCTTTTTTCCTCTAGTAAGCTTACCTTTGCCACAGGCTGGGTAATGGTATTGGAAGAGAGAACATTGACTTAAGTTATTTATAAGAAATATCCTAAGAACTGCAGAAATACCAATTGATTTTGTCTTTCCTATCTCATGAAATATGTTAACTGACAACGGGAGGGGGGGAAAGTGAGTGATAAGAAAATTGAGAAAGTATGTTCTCAATAGGGAAAGAATGGTTTTACTTTTTCTCTTGCTACTACTTTTGATCCACAAACCCTGTCTGATTTCCCTTTGTAATATTTCATGGCTATTCTAGTGTGGCTGTGATGTTTTCAGTCACATTTTGTAGGCTTGCTTAATTTTTACTTTGGACAATCTGAAGGGAAAAGTGTAGTATTTCTCACTTGACTAATCTATATTTGACTACATTGTTTTGTTTTGTTTTTCCTTTTTCAGGACTTTTTAATCTGAGGAAAATTGTCAGAAAATTTTTATATACACTTGACAAATTAAATTCAACCATCTTTTTCCCTCAAAAATTACCCTAAGAGTGAAAAAAGTTCCAATACTTGATTAACCAAAACAATGTGAGAGAGGAATGGAGTTGACGAAACAGAAAGCAAAAGGTTTCAGAAGAGGCATTTGCTTACTTATTGAATAAAGTTCCTACAATTCCCATGGATTTTTCCCACCACGGGACCCTCCTTCCTTGCGTACAAATATTGGCAATGTTAACCACTACAACCAGGTTGCCCCTGCTACTTATGAAATTCTGCAACAACTTAAATGTCTAATTCCACTGCCACTTATCACTCTATTTAACCCTCTGGTGTGTCCCAAACTCTATACCAAGTTGTGGACTCTGCAGTGACAGAATTAGAAGTAAAGGAACTATCTGTTCCTATTTGTACATCTTACATGCTCCTAGACCTTCTCACCAAGATTCATGGCCTCATTTTTGATTGAGTAAAGGGAAAACAATGCCTCCTGAAAATATTCTATCTTCTACCCAGTTCTCTTGAGCCCTTACCTTATCTATTTTCCTGTGACTGTCTTACAAAAACTATCTCCTAACCAATCTTCTCAACTTCAGTTATAGTTCCTTTTCATCTAGTCATAGTTTCTTTCCTTATTTCTTTCTCCTTCCCAGAATTCTATCCAAGACTGTGTTTTACTTGTTCTGAATTTCCCTCTTCTTGAAAATCTTTCTTTACTGTTCCTTCCACCTGAGACCACCCACCTCCCAGCCCCAACATAATTTTGGAACTCCATTACTGTGAAATCCCTGAATCTCCAGTCCTCTTAACTGTCTGAAATGATGTGTTTATGGAGTCATAATTTTCCTCTTCACTCTATCTCCTACCAAATCCACTCAGATTGATTTCCTGCCACATACACAGAAAATTGTCTGTGGAAACTTGGAGGGAGATGGAAATGGCGAAATGGGTTGTGATTGTCCACAGAGGGATCTTTCTGGCATCCTAAACTCTAACTGCAAGTGTAAGATAGGACTTCCAGTATATTGTGAGATATATCTTTGTAGACTTATCTAGGTATATTACCAACATCTAGAATATCGTTTCCCAGAAAAATGAATCCTATCTTCTAAGGAAAGGGATTATAAGAAAGATTTTAGAACATGATTTCTTAATAGGAGACTGCTGATACATAGCAAAGTCAGAAATAAAATGTAAATGCTTGTCCTGATTATTTTCTATATTTTGTTTACTGTTCCTACAGAAATATATTAAATGTGAAATGTAATGGAAAGTAATATGGATGAGATCTGGGTTTTTTCCACATTAAAAAAATTTACTTTTTTCCTGTTTGAAACAATGTATTTATCTCTACTCATAATAGTATTATCTGTTTCAAATTATGTTATTTTTAATAAAGAAAATAGTGAAGCAATTATAATTGTAAATTATAAATAAAACATTCTAATCATCATCTAAACACAAATAATGTTAGAACTGCAAGACAATTAAAAATAATAAGAACAGTGCATTATGAAATACAAATGACATACACACCCTTGAGTAAAATTTGCATATTTTAAGATAGCGTATTAACCATTTACAACTGATGTAATTTCTATTTATATTTAAATAGCCTCTTTAAAATATCAACACTAGTAAAAGTTGCAGAATCTAAGAGCCCTTCAGACTGTACATTAACATATTCAACCTGTGGAAATTTAAATTGGGAATAAAATTCTCACCTAAGTTAATCTAACACACACATAGCATGCCATGCACCTGTTCACAACATATTGCTGGAAACCATTACATGATAATGAATGTGTAAGCAAAGTAGAAAGGAATATATGAATAAGAATAAGGCATTCTGTACAAAGTATATGTAATGACAGTTATATATATTGAAACTGATTTTCATCTAAGCTTAACAGGGTATTAGAAAACCATACTTTCCAACAATAGAGACTAGTCATACTGTATTTATGTTTCTTGGCATGAGACATTCATCTTTTCTACAAATGTTAGTGATATGGCCATGTAAATGATTATAACATAGCATGGATGATTTTCTAACAGTGCTGAGCTATTATTCCCTCTTTTGAGTACAAAAGCAAATGCTCAGTGGTTTCTCCCTCTCAGTCTCTTGTCTCTGTCTGTCTGTCTCTTTACTGAGCAGGGATTGTCCCACTTTTTCTTAGTAACCAGATTGAGATATTCCTGCATGCTCTCAATCAGGCATTTGCTTTGTGTCATAAACTTGTCTATCTGATGTTGGAAGAATAGATAATTTTCCACGACATTCAATTTTTCTATATGTTGGCTTAGTCCTGAATAGGTATTGTCATGATGAACAAAGCACGATCCCCACTTTTCATGGAGTGTACAATTTAGTTGGGTAGCAGATATGTAAAATAGGCAAACGCAATGCAGTATTATAAGTACCACAACAGAAGGAAGAATTGTGTGACAAGAGGCATCTAACCCAACCAAGTTTGGGGGTGGGGGCCAAAGATGAAGTTTAACTTCTCAGAATTAAAAAACAAACAAACAAAAAACAAAACAAAACAAAAAACAAAATCAAACGAAACTCTATAAATGTAAATAAAACAATCAAAATATTAAAGCACGAAGTCGTTTTCTGTTTCATCCATCTACTTACCTGTTTTTCTAGTTTCAACCTGTGCTGCTGTTGAGTTTCGCTGTGCAGATGGGTCATGCATTCCAAGATCAGCACGATGCAACCAGAACATAGATTGTGCAGATGCTTCAGATGAAAAGAACTGCAGTAAGACATTCCACTGCTTTTTTATTTGTTTATGCCTGGGTACTTTTGTCATTACATTGAAAACTGCTTAACTTTTCACTGAGCCTCATCCAGAATTGATATGTAATTAACTCCTGGTGTATAGATAATTCCATGTTTACTTCCTCAAATGAGGTTAATTTTTTTGTATCTTTATGACCTATATAGAAGGCTCATAACTTTTACAAATGAAATATTTTTGTTTGTTCGTTTGTTTATCTCTTTATAGATAATACAGACTGTACATACTTCTATAAACTTGGAGTAAAAACCACAGGTTTCATAAGATGTAATTCTACCTCACTGTGTGTTCTGCCAACCTGGATATGTGATGGGTCTAATGACTGTGGAGACTATTCAGATGAATTAAAATGCCCAGGTAATTCTAGGGAAAGAAAACACAAAAAACAAAAACAAAACTAGCCTTTTCCTTGAAGGTTTAGAGGCTGGTTGTATAGAATAAATGCATTAATTTTCATTCTTGACATTCAGTGGTTAATATTAAAATTTGAATAACATAGACTAAGTTAAAAATAATTGTATTGTTCTAAACACATGACTTGATTTTTAAAAAATAATTTATAAAATTATGCTCAAGAAATCCAAATTTGACTCACTTTTCTCTTTCATTCGCTATTAATCCTTCTAAAATTGGTAATTAAACTTAAAATGTGTAATCAATCTATAACATTTCCATGGACATATTATATATCAAGGGGAAAAAAAACTATTAATAAGTTAAAGGGGGGGAGACCATATTTCTCACCACTGGCTTTACTTGAGATTATTATACAGCTTATATTGTCATGTCAAGCTGTTTGATGCAGTTTATACAATCTTTTTCCAAAGTAGTATGGGTAGTAGTTATCACTACTGGATCAGGTTCAGACAGGTATGTTTAATCTGACTCTTACGTCTACCTACAGGAACTCTGAAAACTTGTCTGCGGGCTTAGAAGGGTGACTTTCATGTAAAAGTAATGGCCTTGATTCTTTTTAACAGTTTGAAGAAACAAATTTAAAAAAATATAATACAGAAAAAAAGCATTAAATTACTTTAACTGAAATTAGACATGCTATATAGTAAATCATTTCTATTTTAAACTATATGTTTTCAGACTGCTATTTTTCTCTTTATCCTACTTCTACATTCACTTTTTCCATGTTTAGTTGACATTTAATAGTTCTTGATGTATTTTAAGAAATTGTATTTGTGGGTATTTTGCACAATTTGTACACAAACATACATATACACACAACTAGTATGAACTGATATTCTGAATACTTTATAATCTACCACTTAATTGGAAATAGTAAAGTCCTTCTCTCTCCCTCTCTCTTTTTTTTTTTTTTACTAAACAATGTGTGACATTTTTTGGCTCATCACAACTCTTTCACATCTTTTATTTTTACTTTATTTTTAATTCCATAAAAAAATTTAAAAGAAATATAAAAACATTGTTTCTGGATTATGGAAACTACATGTTTTGATTCGTAATCCAATAATTTTTCTGCAATTTGTTTACCTCATTATGAGCTACTTTTAAAAATTATTTTGAAGGAAACATATAACAGAACAAAGTGAAACATTATATATATGTACATATATATGTATATATATAATTTACTTTTTTGTGGTCTTTATATATTTCTAGTATTCATAAATTATTTTAAAAATTAACTTTCAACACTAATAGAAAATTGTGATTATATTGAAGAAGAAAGAAAGGGATGCTCATGTAGAATTATTCGATAGGTGAGCAGATAAACAGGAACACAATAATAGGTCAGTCTGAATACCTTAGGTTTTATCTACACAATAACTTAGGAAAAAGTAAAAGGTAAAGCATACTCAACACTTTTTGGTTTAATAGTGAATACCCTCAAAAATTATTTTCATCTTTAATTAGAGCTATAAAGTTGACATTTAAAAAAACAAAATGGAGGTATTTTTTGTTATTGTAAAATAATCATAATAGAGCATTATAATATGATTGGCATATATACTCTAAGGTTTACTTTCTGATTTGCTATGAGCCAAAAAATCCAAAACTAAACCTGAAGGTACAAGTGGATCAATGACATCCAGTAAAGAAAAAAATCTAGTGTTTTATATATAGTCTTAGAAGTCACAATGATAATAGTACTCCATAATTTAAAACATATATATAATTTATAAAATAATTTTACATAGAGATACTTTTTATTCTCAGGATATTTCTGCAAGGTATAACAACTTTGGAGATTATATTGCAACTTTTTAAATTAAAATAGAGAATATTTATTTAAATCTTATCAAAGTCTGCTCAAACCATCGGATAGTAGAAACACAAAGTCCACACATTCTCAGCAAAAATTGACTAATGTTTTCTAATATCTATGTTTTATGAATAAGAAACTAAGATTATTTTCCACCTAAAATGATTGTTTGACCTTAGGCTCACTCACTTTATACTCATTTTAGTTATTTTATTTTTATTATTGAAACTCCATGTTATTTGGATTTAACCAATTTTTCTATTAGTTTCACTGATTCAGGATTTAATCCTGGAATGAATTTGATTATTATATCTCCCTAGTTTTCACTGGTCTATGCCTATACTTTAGTTCTCCCTTAGTTTTCATGACATTGACATTGTTGAAGAGAACATCTCAGCTCTTTTTAATTTAAGTTTACTTGTTATTTATCACTTCTGTTCAAGGATTATTACTGTTTTGTTATCAGCCTTTAATACAGCAGCCTAAGATTAAATTATTTGACATGCCATTCTATATTTTGTCACAGTGCAAAACAAACACAAATGTGAAGAAAATTATTTTGGGTGTCCTAGTGGAAGATGCATTTTGAATACTTGGATATGTGATGGTCAGAAAGATTGTGAGGATGGACTTGATGAATTCCACTGTGGTGAGACATCATATCTTGCTTTAGTTTTATAAACCATATTATTATTTACATGCAGATATTCTCTTACATAAAATAGCTAATAGACTTTAACATTGATTTTTATTTTATTAAGTAATACAAAATCAAATAAAACAGAACAGAAAAAGTAAAAAATAAAATAGAACAGAAAAAAAATTATAATGAATAATAATAATCCTCTCCTAACCTTTTCTTTTAACTTTTTCTATTTTTCTTAGTTGTTACTTCCATCAAAATCTAGATGATATACTTGTACCAACATTTTCTGACTTATTAATTTTAGATGCTAATGTATTTATGTTCTGCTATGAAAAATAAAAATTTAGCTCACACTAATCATTATACTTTACCTACCTGTTAATGACTATATATTATTATACTAAATGTTTCTATTAATTACATGTATAGCTTTAAATATTATGCTTAAACCTGAATTTCTTCAAATGCTCATCCTTCACCACTTACCTTCTAATTTCTATGTATATACATTTCATTTTATTTAGCAAGGTAAAAAAATCATTTTTAAAATTTATTTTATAAAATTTATAGATTTTGTGATTTTCAGGCCAAAGAAATTTTCTATAGGGAAACAAAACATACATTCACTCTTTTCATTTAGCACAAATAACATAACTCTGTAGTGAATAGACAGAGTAGGAAAAAAAGATAAAAAATGGATCTTCTTTGAAATGTCAAATTCCCCTAAAAGTAAATATCACCATGAAATATAAAGGTACATTTTGTTTGATTAAGATGTTATTTATCTTTATAGTAGAGCCAGATTCTGAACAAGATTAACTAAGAACTTTACAAATAGTTTATGTAGATTCAGAATTTCTGAACAGGAAGCCATTATATGGTTATATCCTCTTTAATTTTAATTTTTCTGGATTCAGTGTTTCTAAACATCTCTCTTTTTCACAAGTCATTTAATTAAATGTTTTAGATAAAGACATAAACTTTTAAAAATGGTTTATAACATCAAAATAAATATTTAGTTGCACAGTCATTTATATTTTGAACATTTTAATTTGGAAGAATTTTATTTTTGGGTCTTTCATAGTGATAAGAATTTTGAGTGGAGGAACAGGTTGAGGGTGGGGAAGAGTAATAACAAACCTGACTGGAAATAAATGGAGCACACTATTACAAATGCATAATTTGGTAATAACATACCAGACAGCATGCCTAATTTGGATGTTATTAGTTAAACTTAAGTGTTCACAAGGCAGAGAAACAAAAACATCAAAGTGTCAGGTATGTATGGGCACAAAATTGATGGCTTGTCATCCAACTAAAGACCCCTGCAGTCCCCTCATTTTTAAAAACAAAAATATATGCTCACGAGTTCCACCATACTGTTACCAAGCCCAGGAAGTAAGTGTTTTTCCAATTGTTCAAAAATAGATTAAAACCTGGAAAGACTAAGTAGACTACACCTGGAATATTTATTTATTTCACGTCTATGTACCATATATATTTTTTAAAAATGACCAACTGAAATATATACTTCGGGAAGAATGCCAACATAATGACTACCTCAAAGTCAAACTCTGTGAAAATTGTGTTGAAGGGACAATACTTTGTAACTTGGAAATTCAGAGGGAATATGCAAGCTGTTGTCAAAATTTTATAGAGTTGTCATAGAGAAGAGAAATTTGGCTTGTTTTATTATAGAATGGTTGATTTTAGCGAAGTCTAAAAAGGAGCTTTCTCACTCTTTTCCCTTTGCACTTAAAAGAGATATTTTTGTTTGTTTTCTAGATTCTTCTTGTTCTTGGAACCAATTTGCTTGTTCTTCACAAAAATGTATATCTAAACACTGGATTTGTGATGGAGAGGATGATTGTGGAAATGGATTAGATGAAAGTGATAGCATTTGTGGTGAGTTGTTCCTTTTGTGTTCTCATTTAATTTTTAGATGTATAAGATATATGTGTTCTATCATTTTGGAATGTACAAAAACTGTATTTCTACTTTGTTATCTTAACATTAAATTTATATATGCATTTCTATTTAGCTGTTTTTGTTGTTTTTATGACAACCTATCATTCTTCTATTTTTGTATATATAGTTGTTATTTAATATTTAGACTTTTTTCCTTAATACCGACACAATAAGTATATTCGTAAATTTAATTCCTAGTCTTCAATGACTTCTTTGGAATAGGTCTCAATATTTGAGATTACTTGGATCAAATTATTAAATATTTTTCATGGCTCTTGATATGTATTGTTGAATTGTCCTCTGAAAGTATTTTCTCGACATATACTGTTACAAGCCACACATGCTATTTATGTGTGTGTATGTGTGTGAATTGTCCTCTGAAAGTATTTTCTCGATATATACTGTTACAAGCCACACATGCTATTTATGTGTGTGTATGTGTGTACATTATAGTGATCATTATTATTGAATTGTTTTAAATGGGAAATAAGAAAGGAGGCTATGTACATTATCTTAAAATATACTTTAAAATTCAGCTCTAAGTAGAGGCATAGTGTTAAACATCTATATTTAACTACTAAATGTCAACTACATAGTCATTGTAATTGCTTTTAAATAATCACAAACATTAAAAAAATAATTTAAATGGAATTAACTGAATTACTTAAGGGATAAATGGAGGAAGCAATATAATTTCTATAAATTTATTATATGCAACTAAACATTCTACTAATTTATTTATATGTCTGTCTGTCTATTTATCTGATGTTTCTATATGTGTGTTTGCTTTCATAGATACATATTCTTTACTTATTATATCGACCCTGTATCATAGCTCTTGCATCCTCAATTTAGAGAGGGAAGGATCTGAGTCATAGAATAAAGTGCATATATAGAGTTAAGTATACTTAATATATATATATATATATTTTTTTTTTTTTAATTTCCGTAGTCTGACCTGCTCTTTAGATTACTACCATGGAGACAAGTAGACAGGATTTTATAATGTTAAAAGTAAACCGAAGTTCCTTATCAATAACATAAAATTGGAGCTTTCCTTTGAAATCAGGCAATGCATTTTCTTGTATTTAAGTTAACCAAAACTACTTTTTATTTACACAGCTGAAACAACTTAGTTATATGACAAATAAAGGTAAATATAAAAAGATCACCATCAAAAAGTTCTGAAAGCAAAAGAAAATTCGTAATCAATTAGATGACTAGCTGATCTCTTTTAACTTCTTTACTTCTATTTGTTATTAAAACTTTCAATTAAAAAAAAAATTACATCCTTAGAATGGTTTGAGCATACTTCCAGTCTTTAAAATTATCTTGGCATTAACCTTTTGTTTAACCCTACACTAAATGGCTCCGTTGATAACTGCCATCATTTGTCGGTACACACTAAATAACAAAAGGGGTAAAAACTCTATAGTCATATGAAGTCAAATTTTCCCACATCTGTATCTTTCAGGTGTGTGATTATGGGCAGGTCTATTATATTTCTTTTTTTTTCCAAATTTCTTACCTATTGAGTTGGTACAAAAAGATCTACCTTTTTGTAACTGTTGTTTTCATCTAGCATGGCAAATGTTCCATTCTTTTTTGTTCTAGTTATCCTGCCCCTTTCTTTATTTTTCAGTTATTATCATGTCTGTTATTGTTGTCATTAACAATATTGTTATTGTCATATCTCTCTCAGTATCCTTAGAATTAAAAAAGGAAAAAGGATTAAAATTGTAAAGGACATGTCTACCTGTTGTCAAAACACCCAGTCAATTTAATTTAATTACAGGCTGCATTTATATACTAACTACCAAGCTGGTGACACATAAAAATTACTGCTTTACATCAGTCAATGAACTCAACCTAATGTTTGGGTATTGTGAAAGAATTTTATAAATAGTTTATCTCAGTGGCTCTCAACCTTTAATGCACAAAATATCCTCAGAACTATTAAAAATGTAGATTCTTAATCCCTACTTCCAAATATTCTGATGTGGGCTATAAACACATTCTTTCTTGATCAGCACATAGTGATTCTGACTTGGGATCTGAAGATCCTTTTCTAAAAAATCATAGTTAGTCCACTCTATTATTTGATAGATAAAAAAGGAGAAACTCATAGCAGTCAATAAATTTTCCTGAGTCACTCAGTAAATTAGAGATGACAGAACTAGGACCAGATTTCAGGTTTCTGAAATTCTTTACTAAATAAAATAGCGACTCTTACCAATCAAACATTGTATCTGAGTAGGTGCTCATGATGGATCTTGTGGAATTCCTTCGGCTTTTCTTTCTTCTCCCTTGGGATTCACATTCCTAAGGAAGGCAATATGTATTCTCCAGATGGCAGTGACAACTATGGAATGAAGCCATGAGTTTTTATCTTTGGCCCGTTTTACTTCCAATTGACTATGACGTTTTGGCATGCTCTTCACACAGAATCTGTTGAACACTATCAAGGGAGCCAGAAAATTAACTGCAAAGAATCTTATGCCGTTTTATAGTTTGAGGTATCTTAGTAATTATGTAGTCATAACCTACATTTTATAGATGGCAAAATTCAGACACTAGTCTTCTCCAAGGTCATACAGAATTAAATTTCTCAACAGCCAACCAGTGCTATCTCTATTATGCCTACCTTGAGAATATGAGAGTGATAATAAAAGCAGACAAGGAGTTTTACATGTATCAGACTTCTCTAGCAGAAAAAAATTGCATTTTTAAATCTCAAGCTAAATAACAAAAATATTATGGAAATGAGAGCACTAATTGAGAGTATAATAGTGAAAGTGACACTTTATGTTCCTCTGTCAAGCTTGAAAAAATATAACAAGGAGACATAATATAAAAATAATTTCTGTAGGAAAAGAATTTTATTATAGAAAGTAGTAAAGACATAATAGATAGCAGGTAAATTTATTTTTAAATGAATGCAACATTTATTTCATAGATTTTTTATTATTTCTTTCTCAGTAATGGATATATTAAACTCCATCCTATTAGCACTTATCCTCAATCAAATAAGCAAATCTGAATTATCTGGGGGACTTCTGAACATTCACTTGCCATCCTGTCCTCCAAACTAAAGTCTATATCAGGGACGGGCATATTTATGTTGGAAAAGATCACCAGGGGAGTCTGTTTTGTCACCCTGCTCCCTCTGCCATCTTGAAAACGTTGCACTGAAAATCATTTTCTTCTCATAACAACTCTATGGCTGAAAAGTAAGGTGATATCGACAATCCAATTAAAGCATGTTGGTTATTGCTTTAAATGTCTGGAAACAAATGTCTTATCTCAATCTAGTCAGTAATATTCTTTGTTAAAAATAGTAACATTTTCTGAATAATTCTAACAATATTATTTTTAGCACCTTTTCTATGAGCAGCTTTTAGTCATAAGAAAGTGAAATTAAAGAAAAATTATATTTGGGTGTCCATTTATTGATTCATTTAACAAATATTTTATATAAATAATAAACAAACAAATTATTCGACATATCTATAACTGTACTTGGGGCTAGGGCAACATCATGAGAAAGAATTCTGTTCTAATTTTATATGATTACCCTATGTTCAAATAAGGAGAAACAATAAGAAACCACCTATGACCCTTTGAATTTACAAGTTAACAAGCATTTTCTTTTTTGCAGTATGCGTTTGAAATGCAACATCATGCAACTAAAGGGACATTCAATCGATAGAGTAGAGAAAGGATAAATTCTGTTTTTATGTGTGTAAAAGCAAAGGGAACAGGCATACATTTATTCTTTTAACAGCACCAGGCAGAAAGTATCAATAATGACATTAGTGGTTAAGTGAAGGTGCTTAGGGATCGTTAGGGTTTTGAACTCCCAGGTCAACATGTGGCACTCTGTGTGACTTGTGATTTTCTGCAAGCTTTTAAACTTCCTTTTCTTTAGATGAGATTAATAATGCTCCTACTGTTTAGAGTGATTGCAAGGATTAAATGAGTTAATATGTAAAGTGGTTAGCATATATGCTGTTATTATTATTTTGTCCTTACAGATTCAGTTATTTTGAAAGTTTGTCTCACTTTATTTGCAATTCTATGGCATTTCTATGCTTTGTTACATTTTATAAAAAGAAAATATCCGTATTATTTTCTGCCATGTAACTTTAAGAATATAACTTTGAAATTGAGAAGGAATGCATTCTGAGAGAAAAATGTGTAGCTATCTATGGGAGAAAAATATTTGATGATTCCAAATAACTACAATCTCTTCCTTATCAGCAACATTCTTCTGTGTCTTATCTTTCCTCTAAGACATGTAAACGATAGACTTTTTTCAGCAAACATGCAGTTATCTTAATGGTATTTTTTCTTTGGGTTTCAGGTGCTATTACCTGTGCGGCCGACATGTTCAGCTGCCAGGGCTCCCATGCCTGTGTGCCCCGACACTGGCTTTGTGATGGTGAAAGGGACTGTCCAAATGGAAGTGATGAGCTCTCCATAGCAGGCTGCGGTATGAACACTTGTGGGACTGTGTGTGAAAGAAAGCTGCAGCAGCATCCTCAGACATCTGCTTTTGTAGTACTCACCATACCACATTTTCTCTCACTTTCCCAATCCCTGGACTCACAGGTAGTGTCAGAATTAATCAGGTGCGATGTTATCATCATAGCAGTTCAGCAATCCCTCTAACCTCTGTTCGGAGTATTTCAAACATGCACAATGGGATTACCCATTTTAAATCTGTTTTGATGAGTACAGATTTATCATTTCATTTCTGAGATAATATAACTATTTCATGTGTGTGTGAGTGTGGCAGTTTCGTTATGTTCTTTTTAGCATCTTCTATCCTTCCCTCCTCCCCCAACGTACACACATACACCATGACAAGTTTTAGATTGCTTGTTGCAGATACTTTGTAAATGGTTGCTGTGATCCTAAATAACTACTGATCATAAGGTCAGTGAACACCCATTAGTCCTATGGATAGAATATTAACCCTTAGGTCAGATAAAAATAGTATGGATATAACTGAATGAAGCTGGGGATCAAAGGAACACCTTTGAAGGTCAGGCAATTTACTATGCTTCTGACTCTAGGTCGCCTCAGGAAAATTACAGAGTTTTACTCAATAGTAAAAATTTAGATAAATTTCTTTGCATGATCAGGAGAATAAAGAGACTGAATATTTGAATGTAAGTCCTAAGGTCACATAGGAGATCTGTTGAGCTGAGCAATTTATGAGAAATGATGCTGTGCATTCTATTCATTAAAGTGAATTCTGCCAATCATGTCTACAATGACCTGTCTTCAGGCCTTTAAAACTATATTTGAAGCCATAATATAAGTGTGTGTGTGCGTGTGTGTGTGTGTGTGTGTTGTGTATATGGGGATAGTTAAAGCAGAGAGGAAATGAAAACTTTGAACAGGCCTATGTGCACAGGATTCATGTTACTGTAGAATAATTCACTTTGATCTTGAAACCCATACATGTGTCTATAAAGGTCAATGGGGCGACTGAGAGCTACATAATATAAGATTATGCATCAGTTCAGGGATCTAGATGATCCCAGTATATTGTTGCTATTGCAGCAAGTTAACACTCTGGGAGGCATATTAACATTTTTGGTTCACATGAGTGCTATTAAGTAAATTATGCTGAAATACAGCAAATTGTATACTCGAGTGACCTGAAAGCGTTAATGTCAAATAAGCCTCTGTTGCTTAGTGTTTTAAGGATTAATTCATGTATTAGAATTGGCATAATTCACTTAAGTTATATAAGTTGTCACACAGTTCTAAGTTAGAGCAGTTATGAAGTGAGTTTTACTTTGATTATAATGGCCAATTTTTAATGATGTTCCCATGTGACTTCTATACTGTTTGCTAAAATAAATTTTTTGAAAATAAATTGTCCTTGATTAATTTTTTAAAAATCTTTTGAAATTTTACCTACTCATGTCTTTATTTTAATTATTACTGAGTTAGTAGCAGAGATTTCCCTTCTTCATGGAGTCTGAGGCAGTCTAGGATATAGAGCTGATTGACATGTAAAAGAATAATTATAATACCTTAGATGTCAGAATGATATATAGAAAAAATACTAGGTCATCACAAAGAAATATTATACATACATATTTTTCTAAAAATCCTAGAAGTCTCATGGAAAGGTTTCAAGAAAAAGTAAGAACATTATCTAAGTCATAAAGGACAAAAAGGAGAGACATTTTCTAGGTGGAAGAAAGTGCCTGTTAAAACATGTAGTGGAAAGATTGAAAAGCATCTTAATTTTTCCAAGTGCCCATTATACATCAATTATTTTTGGTAGATACTTTTATTTATAGTGCTAAATTCCCATAACAGCTCAGTGAAGTATTTTTGGGATCTTCCAAAAATAATTGTTCAATAGATAAGAATTCAAAGAGGACCTAGGAATTTATTGAATAACAAAATGGGCTGCTCTGCTTCATATAACTTATCTATTTCTTGCAAGAAGCCTATCCGATAGATTTTATTATCTCCATTAAATGAATAAAGAAAAAGATTTATGAAGAAAAGTAAATAGCTTCCTCAGGATACAAATAAAAGAGACAAAGAGACATTTCTCAAAGCCTTCCTCTTTTCTGTATGTGAGAATAACATACTTTTTTTTTTTACTTTAAAAAATTGAGATATAATTGACTTATAACATTGTATTAATTTTATGCGTACAACGTAATGACTTGACCACAAGATAGTTAACATCTATCGTATAGTAGATTTTTGACATTTGAAATATCTCAAACCTTGAGTCTTACCATTCCATTTATTCTTTAAATGTAAAAAATGGTAATTGAGAAATATTTATATGATCCCTTCAAACCTCTATGATTCTATGCATATGGTATTAAAATTTATATCCTCCGCACAAGTTATCATCTTTTGAACATATGCTGAAGTTTTATGGCACATTTTTTTGATCAACCATTTTTCCTACTGGTTAGGGCTTTTGTTAGAGTACAATATTCACAGATCAGTATTCTGAAATGATCAATATTTTGTTTCATGGATTGATATTTTTAATTTAGTATACTACTACTGGTTGGGTTCATCACACCATAGATCTTAACCTATTTCAACACCTCATTTGTGAAGTCACCTAAACGTTTTTTCATCTTAAAAATAGTAATTTTCTCGGTCCTTTTGATTTTCTTTTCATTTCTATCATGAGCATTAGCAATTGTTGATCTTTTCAGGTTAATTTTTCATGAACAAGCAAGATTTTTTATCTCTTTACTAGTATTACTCCAGCTACATTATTATAGTTGAGTAATTTTTAAATAACAGCTACATTATTACAGTTGAGTAATTTCTTAATTTTTGAACTCATCATTCAGCAAATTTACAAACTCCTAAATGGCCTGAAATTTCAGGTTCACTTTAGAACTGTTGGATGTATTGATATTAAACTTTGAATTAAAATTTTATATTAATATATTTAAGTATATTAATAAATGTTACTATACATTATTAATTTAAATGATATAGTGAACACTGAGTAATTTTTTTGTCTAAATAACTATGAATTATTGAGTATACCACCATACATTTCCCAAACTCCTAAGGTGGGGGAAGATAAAACAGGTGCTCATATAATTTTATTTTTTGTGATGTCTTTCTTAGCTCCCAATAATACATGTGATGAAAATGCTTTCATGTGCCATAATAAAGTATGCATTCCCAAGCAATTTGTTTGTGACTATGATGATGATTGTGGAGATGGCTCTGATGAGGTGCTGCAGTGTGGTAAGTATACCTGAACTTTTCATGGAGAAAATTCTCAGGTTAAACCTTAGTCTTTTAAAATGACTCAAGGAATACGTAAATAAATAACAAAAACAAAGAAACTCATTTATTAATACCACTAAAGACATTTAAATTCAGTAATACACAGACATATTACATTTAACCTCTTTAAGCTACAATAATTACACATTTCTTTGGAAATCATGCCTCCTTTAAGGGTATTCTTATCAGGAACCACACTGGAAAATGTTTATAAAAAATATCTTTGGTTTTCAGTACTTTGAAGTACTCTGTACTTTAAAGACAATATATCATTGTCTAATTTAATCCCATAGCCAAATCAAATATTTGAGTGAGAGGAAGAATACAATTTCACAACTATCAGAAATACTGAATACTAAACATTTTCTCTTTGCTTTATCTTTTTACACATGCCTTTTTTGTTAAAATGTAATATTATTATGAAATGTATCTTGTCACTATGCATATAATTATCTAACCATCATATATGTAATATTTATAAACATACAAATGTAAATTTTGTGATAAAAATCAGTCATCAAAAATTCCTAGTTGAAGTTGTAAACTAATATAAACCTACTGATTTTGTAAAACATGTAAATGGATGTGTTAATAAATATAAAATGAAAAATTTTGAAATCCACCTGTAAAAGGCAGTAGATATAGTGTCCTTCTTTGTCTTCCCAATGCAATGTCTATGGCCTTGTTTTTTAATATAAATCTCTTTGAATTCAGTGGGTATCAGTTTTTAGGGTCATTTCACCATTAGGTCATAGACTCACTGTGATATTTTAAAAGCTACGTCATAAGTCAAAATGTAAATCTGAAGTAGTGTTATGTCTAATTGAATACTCTCCCTCTGCTAGATACTATATTTGGTCAATATGGAGATAAATGAGACAGAGGTCTCAATAGAAAAACTTACAGTGAAACAAGAAAATCTGAAATACAATATAGTATAACAACATACATTGCTGGATAGGAATAAGTATCACAATACATGAACTCAGACCTTAGAAAATGATTTTTGAAGCACTGAAGAATAGAAGCAGGGAATGTTTGTCATAGGAAATTATATTTAGATGCTAGAGAGAATAATGTAGCACTTAGGAGCATGAACTCTGGTGCAAGAGCTTGTATCCAAATCCTGATTCTGTCACTTACTAGCTATGTGACTTTGGAAATGTTATTTCAGCTCCCTGTATGTCAATTTCCTCACTTGTAAAAAAGTTATAATAACATTGCTTAACTCTTTGGGCTGGTAAGAGAATTAAGTGAGTTAATATTTATAAATTGCTTAGAGCAGTTCCAGACACAGAAAATTCTATATATGTTTACAAAAATCTATAAATTTAGATAATTGAAAAATGGCAATTAGTCTTTTGAGGTAAGCTAAAGCTAGAAAGTTAAGTGGAAGCTAGATCCTAAAAATTCTGAAATACAATGTTAAAGAATTTGTGTTTAATTATTTTGGCTCTCAATGCCCAGAAAACAATTTGAAATAGTGGAACATCTCAGTCAAATTTATGTTTTAGAACTATCTTTTTATTCACTAGAGTGGATGAAATATTGCAATGGGAAAGAGGAGGCATAAGGGGAAAATAAACTGGTAAGGACGTTATTGCAATAGTTCTGATGTTTAACAATACTGCTCTAACCAGGGCAGAAATGGTGGAATGGAAAGTTCAATAAGGGTCAGAATTCATTCATAGATAGATAGAAAGGAGGAGAAATTTCTATCTTGATGATGTAGTGGATGGTGTTGCTGTAAATTAACTTTGGAACACTGAGGGTTAAGGACCAGTTTTGCTGATACAGAAGAGATGTAACAAAAAATTAATTCTAGATATTTTGAAAATGAAATGTTAATCAGACAATCATATGAACTAAGTAGGGAGTGTTTGAAAGTGTAGTTCTAAAGAGCAGAAGTATGATGAGGACAAATAATATTAATTTGGTGGCCATTAGAATAATGGTAATACTCAAAATTTGACAGAGAATGAGAACACACAACACTATAGAAAGGAAAAGAGAGAAAACTATAGACTGAAGATTGGAGTTAGGGCTTTACATACAACATTTTGGGGTGGAACGGGAGAGGACTTCATATACAAAGAGGGAAAAAAGAACAGCAAAGGTAAAATTAGAAGGGAGCTGGATTTCCAACATCATGTGGTCAGTAACATCAATGGCTACAGGAAAGTAAGACAGAGAGGAGTCTGAGGCACCTTTAAATTTGACATTTGTCACTGGTATTTGTTAGCTGTGAGGAATTTCAGGAAGTAGATGTTGCAGAAATGAGATGTTAATGAATAAAAGATGAACTGGAGGTAAGTAAGGGAAAATAAAATCAGTAGTGTAAAAAAGAAGAGAAATATGTTGTTAAGAGTTGTGTAGATAACCTTTATTGTTATTAGGTTAGGAGAGACTTGAATTTATGTATTAACTAAGGAGGAGGAATTAGTGAGAAAAAAGGAGGAAAGAAATGTTAAGAAAATATACTAGAATCATCTAGTTTTGACATTCAATGTGATAAACATCTCAATTAAGTAAACATTGTTGAATTAGTTTTTATTGGAATTTTATATTTTAAACCATAAAAATCTAACTTCTTCTCTCCAAAAACAGAATATTTGCTTAGATTTATCAGAAAGTTTCTAATATAAATGATATTTTTATTGTTAATAAACCTAGGAAAAATCTTATTTAAAACTTTATAATATTCAAAATCAAATGAGTTTCACTTACAAACAGGCATAGATATGAAATTGACAATTGATGGGTTGATACCGTGATTTGAAGAAAGCTTTTTAATACCTTTAGAAATCAATATATAGGATAATTGCAATAGTTTTTTGTATGTATTGCTCTATAATTGACTTTCATTTTTTCTTATTTTAAGAAAAATGGACACATTAAATACTGACTCCTAAACATAAAGATGACAATACAGCTTCTGGGAATTAGTATTATAACTCAGAATTAGTTCATCCATATGTTCTAGTGCTATACCTAACCAAACTAGGTCTTGAAAAAAATTCTAATAGCTTTCATTTTTGTTTTCCATTTTAAGGGAACTCTTTAAGATACAGATAAAAGGTAAACCAAGATGGCATACTGCAGGGTTGCATTCTTATTTTCTCACCTAGAAGCAATAATAATGCCTTGTTTATAACTTTATTTTCTGGACCTTAGTCCTATCTCTCAACCAAAAAATCTCTTGCAAGTTTGACCACTGTCCTAGAAAGAAATGAAAAACATTTTCCATAGAAAGCATGAGTGTCTCACATGCTTATTTGAGAATAGTCTATATTAGAGGATGAATTTTTAATTAATATTTGTTATTTAAATTAGAATGGTTATGTCTTTGTCTCTAGAATACCGACAGTGTACTGCAGAAGAGTTTAGCTGTGCTGATGGAAGATGTCTTTTAAATACTCAGTGGCAGTGTGATGGAGACTTTGACTGCCCTGACCATTCTGATGAAGCACCTTTAAATCCAAAGTGTAAAAGTGCAGGTACAAAAAATATATAATACTATGGTTATTCCACAATTTCTCTCTTTTTTTTTATGGCAAAACTGTGACTCTGATTTTTAGTCTAGTGTGGCGTTCAATGAAAGGAAACAGATAATTAAGCATTGGTGTCTCTAGTGATACTACACAAGATCATGGTCATTGGCTGTTGTTTGTATTTAGTGTTAGAAATTTAGTCTGTACTCAAAACATAAATGGACCTGATGAACCCATCAACCTACTTCTTCAAATAAAAGTCGCTTTTTCCCAATACATTATTTTATTTGAAGATAATTTCCTGATATGGACATATTTGAAAACTGAAACATAAAAGAAGTTGAGATTTACTGAGAAAGCTGTATTAATCATAATTAGGAAAAATGAAATATAAATTACATATCATCTGAACAGAAATATATACATACCCAAACTGGTATATTTATCACTTCACTATTCTAACAACTGAATACATAGACATATATTTTAGAATAAAAATCTAATTAGTTATTTCCTCATTTAATTTACATGTTAGTAGGATTTCTTTAATCATATTATGATAACGAATAATATTTAAATCATCAGATAGGAGTAGCTGCAAAACCTCAACTCCTTTCCACAGCTATATTTGGAACAAGTATTAGTCACTCAAAATGTCCTTTTTATGCCCTGACTTAAAAATGTCAATGCTATATTTCCAAGAAGAAAAAGAATTTAGGAATATTGACCTAGATACTTAATTTTAAGTGACATGTACTTTCTCAGAGACCTGTGGCTGAGAGAAATGTAATACTATCATTACACTTTTGAACTCAATTCTTCACGATATTGATGAAGACATTAATTTTACTATAGATGCTTATTTTGATTATTAATTTTTATGGTAAAGCAAGATTTATAGTGGGTTGAACAAAAATACAGGTTGCCCTTGATTTTCCATGTAATGTGGGTAATATATTACACCAAATATAAAGCATTTTTATGTACATATATTTACTATAATTTTTAACAGATAAGTTATCATATTTGTGAATTTTGTCAACAATTGTGATATAAAACAATGGCATGCACTTTATGTTCCATTTGTTTTATTTTCTTTTTCCAGAACAGTCATGCAACAGTTCATTTTTTATGTGCAAAAATGGCAGGTGCATTCCCAGTGGAGGTCTTTGTGACAATAAGGATGACTGTGGAGATGGCTCAGATGAGAGAAACTGCCATATAAATGAATGTTTGAGTAAGAAAATCAGCGGATGTTCTCAAGATTGCCAGGACCTTCCAGTCAGTTACAAGGTAGGTATTCATCAAAAATAGCAAATTATTGGATACATTAGAATTTGATATAATGAAAACTGTTTAATCTAATATAGCTATAAAACTTAAAAGATATCAAAATATTGTTAGATAAAATGATTTAAGTGGAGAGTTTCTATGTATGCAAACCATAATAATAGTGTGGTATAAAATTGTAAAAATATACTCAGCAAGATAAACAAATCAAAATATATTTTTAAGATATACCGAACATAAAAAAAATAAATAAGAGAAGACAAGTTTTTAGAGATACTGCTGTTAATAGTTGTATTAGATATGTATGTAACTCTTAAGTTCTCTTTTCCAAACATCTTTCAAGTGAAATGGGCTAATAATTTATTTACCACAACACTGGAGAATACAATATTTTTTATATGAACAAGAATAAAAAACATGTAAATAATTAAGACTATCTGCAAGTACACTAAAAAATAAATCATGCCTAATATTCTAATTGTTTTTTTATTAGTACCATTTTCTCTAAAAGAATAATTCACTGACAAAATGATTGACAACAATAGCTTTTAAAAACATCTATGTTTTATTGATGTTGGATTGGAGAATGCAAATAAACAAAATACTAAAATTAAAGCTGTGTATTAGGTTAAATCAATTATGTAACGGGAAATCTGAGGAAAAGCAATTCATTTGAACATTATTATTATATTTTTAAATTTATCTATCTATTTATTTATTTATTATGGTGACATTGGTTAATAAAATCCAATAAGTTTCAGCTGTATATTTTAATAGTAAGGCATATATATATTTACATTGTGTGTTCGCCTCTCATAGCTAGATTTCTTTCTGTCATCACATATTAGACTCCCTTTACCCCATCAATCTTCCCGTTTCTCCCTCCCCACTACCATCTGGTAACCACTAGTCCATTGTCCATGTCCATGAGTCTCTGTTTGGTCGTCCTGTTTCATTTGTTGCTTTTAGGTTTATGCCATGCATATAAGTGATATCATGTGATTTTCAACTTTTTCTGTCTTGCTTAATTCGCTTAGCATAATTATCTCGAGGTCCATCCATGTTGTCATAAATGGCAGTATTCCATCTTTTCTTATGGCTGAATAATATTTCATTGTATATATGTACCACAATTTCTTTAGCCAATCATCTATCATAGGACACTGCGATTGCTTCCATGTCTTGGTCACTGTAAATAATGTTGCTATGAACATTGGTGTGCAAATATCTTTTCAGATATGGGTTTTCAAGTCTTTGGGGTAAATATCTAGTAGAGGGATAGCTGGGTCATATGATAGATCAATTCTTAATTTTTTGAGGAACCTCCATACTGTTTTCCATAGTGGCTGTACCAATTTGCAGTCCCGCCAGCAGTGTATGAGGGTTCCTTTTTCTCCACATCCGCTCCAACATTTATTATTACTTGTCCTATTGATAGCAGCTATTATAACAGATGTGAGATGATATCTCAATATGGTTTTGATTTGTGTTTCCCTAATAGTTAGCAATATTGAGCGTCTTTTCATGTTTGTTGGCCATCTGTATGTCTTCTAGGGAAAAGTGTCTGTTCAGGTCCTCTGCTCATTTTTTAATTGGATCATTTTGTTGCTGCTGTTGCTGTTGTTTTTGTTGTTGTTATTGAGTTGTATGAGTTTTTGTATATTTTGTATATTAGGCCCTTAATGGAGACATTGCTTGCAAATATATTTTCCCATTCAGATGGTTGTCTCTTTACCTTGAAGATTTTTTTTTTTTTTTTTTTTTTTTTTTGCTGTGCAGAAGCTTTTTAGTTTGATGCATTCCCATTCATTTATTTTTGCTTTTACTTCTCTTGCCTTTGAGGTCAAATTCATAAAATCTTCTTTAAGTTCAAGGTCCCTAAGTTTAGTTACTATATTTCCTCTATGCATTTTATTGTTTGTTTTTATATTCAGGTCCTTAATCCATTTTGAGTTAATTTTGGTGTGTAGTGATAGACAACAGTCTAGTTTCATTCTTTTGCAGGTGGCTTTCCAGTTTTCCCAGCACCGTTTATCGAATAAGCTTTCTCTTCTCCTCTGCATTTTTTTGGCTTTTTTTGCCGATAATTATTTGCCCATATAAAAATGAGTTTATTTCTGGACTTTTGATTCTGTTCCACTGGTCCATGTGTCTGTTTTTTTGTTTTGTGTTTTTGTTTTTTGTTTTTGTTTTTTGGGTTTTTTTTGCCAATGCTATGCCATTTTGATTAATGTTGCTTTATAGTATAATTTCAAGTCAAGCAGAGTGATCCCTTCAGACTTATTTTTTTTTTTCCCTCAGGATGGCTTTGATGATTCAAGACTTTTTGTGCTTTCACACCAACCTGATGATTTTTTTGCTCTATTTCTTTAAAAAATGCCAATGGGATTTTAATGGGGATTGCATTACATCTGTATAATACTTTAGGTTATAAGGTCATTTTAACTATGTTGATTCTTCCAATCCAAGGACATGGAATATCTTTCAATTTCTTTGTATCTTTTTTTAATTTCTTTTAATAGTCTTGTAGTTTTCATTGTATAAGTCCTTTGCATGTCTTGTTAGATTTTTTCCTAGAAATTTTATTATTTTCGTTGTAATCGCAAAAGGAATTATTTTTTCCACTTCTTTTTCTGACACTTCATTATTAGAGTATAGGGACGCTATGTATTTTTGAACATTGATTTTATATCCAGAAACTTTACTGTAATTGCTTATTATTTATAGTAGTGTTCTTATGGAGTCTTTAGGGTTTTCTGTATGGAGAATCATGTCATCCAGAAATAGAGACAGTTTGACTTCTGTATTTCCTATTTTGATGTCTTTTATATCTTTCTTTTGTCTGATTGTACTCGCTAGGACCTCCCATGTTATATTGAATAACTGTGGATTTGAAAATTGTTGTTTTTAATTGAACAACAACTCTATACGGATCACAATAGGGCATAACTTCTATAAAACACAGAAGCAGTCACCAGTTAGGATCATTACAGAACATAAATTCTACTGAGTGTTGCACTGATTAGAATGCACCTGGGGTATTATGCACATTTATGAACATGACACTTTAAGAGGAACCTTGACAAATTGTAGTGTATACAAATTTGTATGTCCAAAAGCACTATAGGTCTAGAACACACACCTTTGGAAGTTCTGCCTGAAACAAAGATGGCTTTATAGCTGTCTTCAAATATATGAAATACTGGAATAGGGTACATACCTGGTCTGATTGTTTCAACAGTTGAAATGAGGAGCTGGTTCTAGTCAATATAAAGAAGATTCTATTTAATATAAGGATGACTATTATAAGATTAGAACTCTATGTTGGAATGAGATGTCTTACTTCTCACCAGTAAAAGTGTTTCAGCTGGGACTAAATATCTTTCTTTGATGAATCCTAGAGAGAAAAAAAATGTATACTTAAAGATGTTGGGCCACTCTTCCTGTAAGCTTTGACATTCCTTAATAATTTATTTCAATCTAGTGGGAAATTCAGCCAAACAACCACCTTGCCATTTTTAATTTCTTAATTTCTGGTATTTTGATGAATTTAACTGCATTGATCAGAATTTTACTATGTAGAGATATAACCTAAAACCACAGTAGTTATTTTCCCTCTGTAGAAATAAGATAAAAAGTGAAATATCAAGAAAACTACATTTATTAAAAAAAGTCTTTAGATTCAATGTTGCATTAAGAATTTATTAAGGTTACAGACTTAAAACACACATACACTCACTCACAAACACTATACTATAGGTAAAAGGAAACAAGGCAAAGAGTCGAGATAGCTCTCAATGAGATAAGTATGTATCAAATAATTAATTTCACCAGTAAATATTTTCAAATCCAATGAAGCAGAAAAAATATTATTGGATGCCTTATATATAATCAATATAGAAATGTTTCCTGAAAAATCATGTAATACGTCTTAGAATTATTACAATAACTAGTCAAAAATTTAAGATATAGGTAATAAATAATTATTTCTGCTATATAATACCTATATTCTATAAATCTATATACTATATATATAAATCTATATATCTATATATCATAGAATATATATCTATATCTATCTAAAACTTAAATTCCAAAGTAGATCTATTTGTGTGTATCCTGTGTATATTTAAGCTCTGTCATAACAATCCTGGTGGTAAAATATAAAAGTTATAAAGTATCAAATAATCACCTTCAACATAACATTCAAAATTAGGTTTAATATTTTTAAATTCTTACATATAAGGATTACTTTATGCTCAGAAATACCATATTTGGAAAACAATTTTTGGTAGAAGTAGATTCCACCCAGAAAAACATGTTAAATCATACTATTTTAATTACTTTCTAAGACTCCTTCCACAGTAATATTTATTTGTTGATACCTTTAAGATAACAGTATTTTTGCTTTGACTTTTCTAAAAGGGGTCATAGAATAAAGTGAGATTTCTACTTAAAATAAACAAATTATTTAATTCTTAAAAATTTATTTTTTTTAAATAATGTCCCTGAGCATATACATATATTAAAACTACTGAAAAAATAAAACACTATTGGAGGAAAGAGATCATTATAAAAATTCAAGTAGGTAAGATTAGAATCATAAATAGTTTTAAGCAAAAGTTCAAAGCATATAAATACACACAAAATCGAGTAAAATGCCTTATGTACAATAAAATGTTTATCTATTTGGTGGGAAAAAAAAATGTCAGCTGATGGGTTTTTCTTTGCCAGGGAATGGGAAAAACTATCCAACGACTTATTTCTCATTACAATATCAGCAGAACATGTCAAGAAATTCTCTATATTCTGCAACAAACTGAAAATTGCTTATGAAAGCAAAATTTAGACCAAAATATAGGCTGTGAACAACTTTAACATTTACTGTAAAACAAATGCAAAGTATCTATTCAAATGAAAATACTAATATTACTAAAGCAAAAATCTTATTTTGATGGGAAAGACAATTTACCATGTAAAAATAAATATACTTCTGGAAGACAGGTAATGTTTAATGTATACAATAGAAATTAAATACTGTTTGCCAAATATCACTTTATTTTTAAAAAATTTTTTCCCAAATATCACTTTAAAAGCTGCAAAAAAAAAAAAAAATCCTGAAAGTAGTAGAAAAAGTTTGAGTAACTATGTTTCTTTCCATAGCTTATATGATTCTATTTGAAAATTAACACAAATCAGGAAAATTTCAAATAGTGTTTGATGATGAAGAAAATTAAAATGACACTCAATATGCATAAATCTCACTTTCATAAAAATTGTCTTCTTACATGAAGGTGAGAGATTAGATTTTTTAAACTATTTTCTGTAAAATTTAGATGAATTACTCATCTTTTATTTTTGAAAATGCAAATAATTATTATGTTATTTTATTTAACTTATGAAAGTTAATCTAAAAAAATTTCCCAGAGATGTTTATTGATTATTTTGGAGCAAAAATGTTTTTGTTAAAGCAAGGTTATGGATTTGGAAGAAAATTATTTAATAAACAAAATCTTATTTAATAAACAATTTTTAAAAAACTTACTGTAAACTTTAAACATCTAAAGTTCTTTGGTTTATAGGAATGTATATTACATTCAGTAGTATTTACCAATTTTACCTTTAAGAAATTAAAATTCCATAAATATGTTTCTATCTAAGCCATCTATTTGATATAGTAATTCTGTAAGCCTGACATTAACCAAAGTGATTTTCAGAAATCTCATTCGAATTGGGACGCTGTTTAATATTTTTTTATAATCATCTTTTAGAAGAATTCAATGTATTTTATGAAAGTTCCTTTCACTTATTCTAAAGTATACCTTGAATTCAGCACCACCCTGTGTCTGACTATGGGTCTTCTGAATTTCTGACCACATGATCACATATCTACTTTCCAGTCTTCAGTGACATCATCTTGTATATTGTCAGTTTATTATTTTCTTTTTTAAATTATTTATTTTTGAAAATTATAGTAAAATATGACCGATCTTACCAGCTTACCCATTTTTATAAGTATACTTCGATAACATTAAGCATCTCATTTTCTTTTGCCATAGTATGGCATCAATTCCCCTGACTTTCCAAATCAAGTAGTAAGAAGAGTCTCCTTAAGGAAAATAATGTTGTCACAGACTAAGATATGATGAGAATTTGAGAAATAAAGCAATGGCTTTTATTTTGATTTTCTGGCTTGTTAGTGGGCTCTAGAGATTTTTTTTTAATTATAATTGCTGAGGATTATTAGGTAAATATTGGTGAAATTTGTTAAAGAAGAAAGTGCTAAGAACTTAAAAGGATTTATTTCTTATAAAAGTACTTAAGAAAAAGTATCTTTTGAACAGTTCCAGATGAAGTTGGTGTTACTTCTTTTTTGAATAATGAATGCCTTTTCCTACTTAAAAAAAATAATAATTCTGCCACTCAGTTAATTGTTGGATAACTAATAATATGGATATATGTCTCTTTCATATAGTTCCCAATAAATAAAAAGCTCTGCCATCACTATTATCTTCAAAGAAATTACCTAGATCATAAAGTTTGTGCCATGACTGACTCTTAAATTCACTAGTTGATTTATTCAAAGACCACTAAAGAGTCATGGTAAAGGTTAATATGATCATAATCATCTGGCCAATTACAGATTTATTTTGTATAATTATAGTTCTCATATGCTACTTGACAGGGACTGAATATAGAATTCAAAGACAATGATCAACCACCTTATTATTTTCAGGAATTTAGAGACATATATGGCATGATACTGTACTCAAAATTAACATGCCTTATCATCATCAAAGAGCTATACAGAACATGATAGAGATACTGAAGAAAGGATTTAATGATACAAATTGATTTAATAATGGTGAGAAAACTGTATTAATATTATTATTTCTTTAGACAACATCAACACGTCTGGTTATGGAATCGAACTCAATCAATAAATAGTAATTGAACCTTCTTGTGTTTTAAAAATTATAGACAGCCTCAAGTCTCCTACTGGCTTAATCTAGGCAACTTTACTTTTGTCCCTCTAGTTGTCTCATCAGTTAACTAAAGATAATAATCACTACATCATAGATTTCTGAAATTCTGTAGTGAAATAACATAACAATGTTAGCAATTTTCAAAGCTCCACATAAGGTTTTATTCTCGTCATTGTTAAAGTCTTCTAAAAAGACAATGTAGTGAAATAAAAACAACAAAAGATGACAGTTTAGTTCTGTTTTCTCTAGTCACATAGCTTTGGTGGTATCAGCTAACTTTTGTAATCTTCCTAACCTCAGATAATCAAATGAAGTTAATCGACAGAATGTTTTTTTAACTTTACTTAATATTTGTAATTATTAGAGATTTTCACTGGGTGACAGAAAGACTTACCATTATCTATGCTTCAGTAATTTTCTTGCTTGAATCATGCTAAAGAGATATCCAATAGAAAAAGACAGTGATACAAATAGATTATTGCTTTCTTTTTATTCTCCAGTGCAAATGCTGGCCTGGATTCCAACTGAAGAATGATGGTAAAACATGTGTAGACATTGATGAATGCTCTTCAGGCTTTCCGTGTAGCCAGCAATGCATCAATACATATGGGACCTACAAGTGCCTCTGTATAGATGGATATGAAATACAACCTGATAATCCAAATGGCTGCAAATCACTTTCAGGTATTGAGTTGAACTTGTCCATTGATTCAACCTCAATTACACATATGGATTCTGAATTTTATAGACATTTTATTGAATTCATTCCTCCTTGCTATTTTTCAGAAATGAAAGTTCTTCCTCACTTACCTTGATATGGGGTTCTGTCACTGTGATTTTGTGTACTGTCCACAAGCTGCTCTGTTTGTAATAATTTTGCATTACCAATTATGAATTATTAAGTGTTTTGATTTTTTTTTTTTTTTTTTTTTTTTTAGATCTTGAGAATTCTCACAAGTAAAAAGATCTCTAGCATGCTTCCTGCTGAATCATAGGTTCTTAGGAGGATGTTTGGCCTAGACTATTAAAGAGTCTATTGTAACAGTGTTCTAATAGTTTTTCGTTCTCACCTACATCACACACACTCATATATTCATGCCAAGGAGAACAACAGGTCAATAATAATAACAATAATAATGAAGACAGCAATTGCCAGAGCCTGCCGGCCTAGGTCAAACAGCACCCATGATGGGGAGTGAGGATTAAAGAAAACACAGAGACAAGAGATAGATTCGGGAGAGCTCACAGTCAATACTGCAGCAGCCCTGAGTTTATTTTGCAACGCATACTTATACCCTACTGAGTGCGTAAGCAGCAAAACACCTCTAAATAACAACTAATCACGCAAACTCTGTAGCTATTCAAAAAACATTCCGTTTCCTGCCTCCACACCAGGTGCACTTCCTCCTGAGTCAGCGGACTGCATAGCTGGCCAACTTCGCAAAAACATCCTGCTTAACAAACAGTCTTGTTTTCCTCAAAACGGCTCCCGACAAACAATAAATCAGCTATTATACGATTATTTAAATTATTCCAATTAATTTATTAAATATTATTAAAATTCTATTTGTTTCAAATAGTGTATTTGGAAATTAGAAAATTCAATAAGACATGGCTCATAACAAAAAATATTGTATGTATTAGGGGACATTATCACACATGTTAAAATGAAACAAAGAAATATATAATAATAACTGTTAAAATGGACAAAAAGTGGTACATAAGCTGTCTTCATAACTCTTACTTTGCTTTTGAATATAATGAATAAAATAGCATTGCCAGTTGTGTGTGTGTGTATATATATATATACACACACACACACACGCACACATACATATGTGTGTATATATATACATACATATACATGTGTGTACATACATATACATATGTATGTGTGTATGCATATATATATGCATATTGGTGACAACATTTAAAATGATGTATTCTCACCTACTTTCATAAAACAAATAACAAGGTATAAGAATTTAAAAATTAGTTTTTTAACTGATTAAAATTTTGTACATTATAGTGAAAAAAATCCTCTTTCAATTTTTATTTTACTTTCTTTTATTTTTGAAATATTCATTCCTGAGTCATTTGTATATTATATGGAATTGTTTTATTTGCCAACCAAACTGCTTTTGGCCATCTTACTGTTACTAGTAACTTTACAAGTTACTACATTATGCATTTAGATACATAGAATAAGAAGAGTTAGAAATCTCAAAACCAGTCAGTTTCCATTAGTATAAACTTTTCATAAAAGAGCGTGTAAAGGAGATGAATGCTAATGGTTACAATTTTGGTCTTATTGTATCATATATCCATACTGTTGTTTTTCATTAACACCATCAATTAGAACCAAATAGTAGTTTCGATATAAAAAAAGTAAGTGTTCCTGAAGCATAAATATTTTGCTAAAGTGAAGTTAGATTTCCCCCAAATTTATTGGGATATAATTAACTAATAACATTGTGTAACTTTAAGTTACACAATATAAAACATTGTTTATGATGTTTGGATTTAATACACTTACATATTTCCATATGATTACCATCATAGATTTAGCTAAGACCTCCATCACTTCACATAATTATCATTTCTTTTTTATGGTGAGAACATTTAAGATCTACTCTCAGTAACTTTCAAGTGTATAGTACAGTATTGTTTTCTATAATCCAATGCTATGTATTGGACCCCCAGAACTTATGTATCTTCTAACTGGAAGTTTATATTTTTTAATCAACATCTCCCATTTTCCCCCACCCCTCAGACCCTGGTAACCACCGTTCTACTCTCTGCTTCTACAAGTTAATGTTCCCTTCTCCTTCTCCTTCTCCTTCTCCTGCTCCTTCTCCTTCTCCTTCTCCTTCTCCTTCTCCTTCTCCTTCTCCTTCTCCTTCTCCTTCTCCTTCTCCTTCTCCTTCTCCTTCTCCTTCTCCTTCTCCTTCTCCTTCTCCTTCTCCTTCTCTTCTCCTCCTCCTCCTCCTTCTTCTAGATTCCATGTATAAGTGATATCATAGAGTATTTGTCTTTCTCTATCTGACTTCATTTAGCATCATGTCCTCAGGGACCACCTGTGTTGCACAAAATATCAGGATTTTGTTCTTATGGATGAATAATATCCCATTTTGTGTGTGTATATACCACATCTCTGTGTGTGTATGTGTATGTGTGTATGTATGTATGTATGTGTATGTATATATAATCACATCTTTGTTAGCCATTCATTCATTAACATGTAGGTTGTTTCCTTATATTTACTCTTGTGAATAATGCCACAATAACTGTTAGGGTGCAGATACAGCTTTGATACCCTGGTTTTAATTTTTTTTGGACATATACCAAAAAGCAAGATTGCTGGATCATATGGTAGTTCTATTTTTAACTTTTTTAGGAACCTCCGTATTGTTTTCATACCGGCTGCACCATATACATTCCTACCAATAAACACAGGGTTCTCTTTTTTCCACATACTTGCCAAGAGTTATCTCTGGCCTTTTTGATGATAGTGATTTTAGCATTGTGGTTTGGATTTGCATTTTTCTAATGATCAGAGCTCTTGAGCATATTTTCATATACCTGTTGGTCATTTGTATGTTTTTTTTGAAAAATGTCTATTCATTTCCTCTGACTTTTTTTACAATTTTTTTTTTTTTGTAATTTAGTTTTACCAGTTCTTTATATATTTTGGATATTAACCTCATATCAGACATGATTTGCAACTGTTTTTTTTCCTTTTCATAGGTTGCCTTTTAATTATATCAATTGTTTTTAGTTTCATATAATCTCATGTATTTATTTTTTTTTCTTTGTTGCTTGTGCTTTTTATGTCATACTCTAAAATATTGTTACCAAGAGCTTTACCAAGAAACCTTTTTCCTATGTTTTCTTCTAAGAATTTTATGGTTTAAAATCTTGCATTTAAATTGTGAAGAAACAAATTGTTTAACTATTGAGGTAGAACAAGACTGATTAATTTTATGTTTACAAATGTAGAACTATATTTGGGATATAGGAATGGCAAGGCATCTTCAATGAGAGCTAACTTTGTTGACTAGGATTGAGTCTCCATTTAGCCTTCACAGAAAGACTGGAATGATTAATTAAAATTACTTCCACCAGTTATGGAAAGGGATGTCCAGCATGTGTGACACATGTTTTTAATCCCTGACATAAAGTGTGCTAAAACATATTACCCTATGTATTATATATTTACTATGGAACTAAATGATAAGAGGAAAAAAGTAATAATTTTAAACATAAGTTAAACAAATGAAAACTCTATAATTATAAATGATTTGCAATAAAATTTACATTAAATAACATAAAATAACTATTTTTTTCATTTTTTTTCTAATTTATGTTAACATTAAATTTTCTTACCTGGCAACTAAGTATATGAATACATCTTAGAAACAAAGATGTTTAGAAAGAATTTGACCAAAATTTTTATTGAATTGATCTAGGATTATAACAATCAAGGATGTGGTCAAATTGACCTTAAATTATTCATAGTTGAATAATATGCTATAGAAATTATTCATAGTTGAATAAATATACTATATAAAACTTTCTAAATATCTTTTATTAAAGAATCCATTTATGTTCAAATAAGTCCTGATGAGTGAAACTATCTAAAGGTTTAGAGGATCTTCATATATGTGGAGCATGGTCAGATTCTTATTTTTCCTAGATTCTAGAGATATGAGATAGTAACACATATTGAACAAACAATAAGGAAATAAAGAGTATTAAAAAACAGACGTATGAGTAAAGTTAAAATTAATAAACAAAGATTACAGATCCTATACTTCAGAAATTATTTAAAAGTTCCTAGGGAGGTGAAAAAAGTACGTGTAAGCAATGGTACCATTGGTTTTCACCAGTTATTTTGAGACCATAATTATTTCATTATCGAGAAAAGAAAAATTGGACTGTATGACTATTTAGCTATAATGTAGGTTTGTAAGATAAGAGTAGCTTATCCCTTTTAAAAAAATATTCTAAAAAATATATTATAACAGCGAGTACTTCTACTAATTTAAAATAACAGAGAAGTTAATATTCAAGAAAACTGATGGAAAGAGAGAATTTACTTTTAGAATTATCTTGACTTTTTGTACTGTCTGGTATCTGTTGTCTTTTCATCTTATTATCAACTGAAGTACTCAGTATAAACTTTTTAAACATTAAACTACTAGAGAGCTCTGCATTTGAATTTATATTGATATTGAAACTAAACTGAAAGACATACATACAAAAAACCTAATATTATTTTTTTTGTCTTGGTATTTAGATGAAGAACCGTTTCTAATTCTTGCTGATCATCATGAGATAAGGAAAATTAGTACTGATGGCTCCAACTACACACTTTTAAAACAGGTATGACATTCCCATGATGATTTTATAGTATTCATTCTGAGTACAGAAGATATGCATTAAAGCAGTAGGAATATCTCACAATTAGAATCCACAAAACACTATTCATGGATATGTGCATGTATATATATATAGATTATCATAAATTTTGTTTTGTTTGAATTGTCCTGGTGATACTCTAAATTTGTGACATCACACCAAATCAAAGAAAGTAAAAGATACAGGTACAACTAATGTAAAGAAAAAAAAAAAACTATCTCAAGGATAGCTAAATTAGAGAAAGTCTAAAATTCTCTTTTTAATCATTTCATGCCTTACCCAGATTCGTTTTTTCCCCTCTTGGGATTTAAAAATAAATTCCTTTTGGTGAATTTAAAGTTTCTGCTTATAGACTAGGAAGTAAAAGAGATTGATGATTCCTAGCCTTTAAAAATTGGAATTAGCAAGGAAGCAAAAGTGTGATTGTAACCCAGTCGTGGTTAAAAGATCGTGAGGCACCTATTTTCAATCTTACCCTCTTTGTCTCTCAAGCTATCTCAAAATCCAAGAGAATCTTGACTTCTGTTTTGATATTTGAGTCTTATTGTCAGAGTTTATATATATTTGGTATTTGAGATGTTTAGGTATAACTTACGTTTTTATGACAAGATAGAAAGCTGTGAATTGCTCACCTCAACAGTTTTTTTTTTTAACTTTCCCAGTCTACAGTGGAAATGGCATAAAATCAAATGATTAAAACTGAAGTGACTACTACATGGACTAGAGAAACCACAGACAGTTATAGCACATCTTTAGTTGTCAAGAGAAATAGCTTCTTTGGAAAGATTAATTTGTATCTTTCTGCTACAAATTTTTCTTTACCCCAAGCTGTACAATAGTGACAGAAATATGTGAAATTACTGTCTAGAATAAGTATACCAAAAGTAAGAATATTTCTTATTCTTATAGTATATTTATAGCTGCTAAAGGCATAGGCAAAGAAACCCATTCGTGTGGTAATTTTTCAATAACATAAAGAATACTTAATTAAAATGATTTTTACCACCCCACTAATGGATTTCTCTACTCATTAGAACTTTCTATCATTAGAATTTCATTCATTTTGCTTATGAATTTAGTCTCGATGGGAGACCACCTAGGAATACCAGGTACTGTAGGCATTAAAAAAAAAAAAAAAGAATTTAATCTTATCATAAGTGCAAATTTTCTTTACAAATATGATATTGACTCTTGCTGACAGAGTTGGATTTTCCAGCTTTCCTCTAAGTCAGAGATTAAAAATAAAATTTTCACATTTGAAAATTTCTAGCTACTCATAAAATATACGAAGGTGTAGCAGTGCTGGGCTCACATCCCTGACTAGCTGCAATCCAAACTGTGTAGCAGCTGCCACTTTGACATAGAGCCCATGCTCTCCAAATCAATCCTCAAACTTTCCATGTGGTTATCATATAAATACCTACCTTATTCATGAATGTGAGGTTTAGTCTCTTGCTCTTGAGTTTGGAGTTGCCACTAGTATCCACTGATTCATATTGCCTCTTTCTCTCTGAGGAGGTTAAGTAAAATATAAAATATTCTCATGTAGTTTATAAAAACTAAAAATAAATCTATTAAAAATATACAAATTTGACAACTATCACTTTAAGAGATGAATATCCCTAGCAAGAAAGTTTAAGTATATTTAACTGCTTTAAATCAGAAAAGGTTTTGTTGTCCAAATGATTTTCTACATTATTTAACTTAATTTATTTTTTCTGTGCAGTCTAATTTTAAGCATATAGCAAGTTACAAAATATTGGAAATTATTACTTTCTCTTAGAGTAGATCTTCATAACTTATACCTTTTAAGTTAAATATGCCAGCCATTGATTTCTTTGTATGGTCTCCAAACAAAGAGACATGCTTATTTTCTCTATACTATATAGTTTATTTGCTTTAATTAACTGATTTATTTATTCATTTATTAGCATTTCTTCCTTTAGATTGTACTATCTTAAAGGGAAAAAGTTCTCTTTTTAGAATACTCTATTTACAAGCTCAGCTGAACCACAAATGTAGCTAATATAGCAACATTATTTACAAATTTCACAAAAGAAATATAACAGAGCTATAATGGCAGCTCCTTGCTTCATTTTCCAATCTTGTGGCTCAGGACATTTCTGTTGATATCGCTTTTGTTGTCTTTCCTAGCGAATATGTTATCAGAGATTGTTCTTAATGGGGCAAAATGACTTTCTCCTCTGTGCGTCATTTAAGTCCATTTCATGTAACCAAATGACTTTAATGCACACTTTAAGATAGCACTTTTTCCCTGGTGATATAATTTTAGACTATTGCCAATAACCAATACCTAAGCAATATTAGTGAAACTCACTAATTTCAGATAGTTTTTTTTTTCTCTCTCTTTTTTTTTCTTTTTTTAGAATAGTGTTTATGAAAATACAGAGGGAGTCAGAAAGATGAGGAAGCTCATGAGGACTCTGAACACGTGTGCTTTTGGGAAGCATTTATTAATGATGACCACTGAGTAAGAAAATAGAGACCTGAAAAACTAAAGATAAGCCTTATATCCAGTTTTGACTGTGGTCTATTTGAAATATATCATTTCTGTCAGGGATCATATTCTTAACCGCAACTTTATCATTAACATTATAAACATTTTCAAGAAGTTCTAGGTAGTAGAAAAGCATTTTTTTTTCCCCCTCAGAGATTTTGTCTGCATATACAGAATGAGGTAGAAAACAAAAGAAATTATATCTCCACATTTTCTCTTAGTCAAAATAAGTGAAAGATAACAACACTTTTGCCTTAATTATTTAGGAATATTTTGTGCAAGTTATTTAGGAAGAATGATTAACCCTGATATCTTGAGTTTCATTCTCTGTCATTATCAGTAACAATCTCAAGAAATTTTATAGCATAAAATTATAACAACTGGTAGATTTTTTTACCCTATCTAGTGTAATATGTAGTTATAGCTAGACCAACTATAACAAATTTATATGTCACATTTAAAAAATGTACCTTAATAACCTGGATTTTAGAAATGAAAATTAATCGAATAGCTTTCCAATATGTTATCCAATTCAATTCTAACAGTGGCATTTATATCAGTAAAATTGGACGGAGAAACAAAATGCAATTTCCTAACATCTTGAACCAAAGGGTACAAATTTTCAGCTACAGAAATGAAAAAAAAAATAGGATTTTTATGTAACCAATTTTCAGCTCTGAAACCACTGGGATGACTCTAGTTTTTTGCATAATTTTGACCATGCCCATAGATGTTTTAATGTTCTTTTCATGTGATTCTAAAAAGAGAGCATTGCATTATTTTCTGTGGGAATGAAGAGTAGGCAGTAGTGAAATGACCAGTTTGGCTAGATAGATATGTCAGAATTCAGAGCTTCAATTTCTCTGTGTTTACAGCTTTGATTTATTATAGTTGTTTTGCTAAACTTGAAATTATATTTTTATTATATAAATTGATTATTGTAAAGGAATAGAATAATTATACTGAGACTAGGAATTGTGGGTAAATCTTTGCTAAAACTAGAGGCAAGTTTCTCTCTATCTTTTCTCTATATATCTTTAGTTTATGCTACTTCATCTGAATTGCTGACCCATCACAGAAATTTAACCTATTTACCTTATTTATCTGGTGAAAAAAAGAATTTGAATATAAAGAATATTATAGACTACTATTGAAATGAATTTAGTAAACCTTTTATAAAACTTCAAATATGTTTAATATGTATTTCAGAATTTCAATTGATTTTGCATAGGCAACTTCCTAGATATATATATATTTACTATATTTAGTTAAGGAGTCTCCAGTTTTTAGCTTGTGAATGAGTATTTAGTGAAACTTTGGAATCTGTGACTAAATATCAGTCTTTTTTTTTTAGCATTTATAGTCATTATTCTTGATTAGCGATGTCATCAGTAAGAACTATGCTTGCATTGATTCATCTGAGCATGATGAGGAATTTATAGTCATGTTTATTTTGTGTTTTCTTTTTATCACTAATGACATGTATTTCACATTAACTTTATAATCTGGAGCTGATAAAAAAGAGATGTCTCCTGTTAAGCCAAATACAAGCATAAGATTTGAATCTATAATTATAAAACCATCACTACTAGAAGTTAGCCCTGCTGAGAGAAGGGGGAAAAAGTCAGTATTTGACACAACCTCCTCTGAGTCACTTCTATACATAAGCTATCCTTAAGTTGGAAAGAAATAAAATCTGAATGATAATAATTTAGCCTTGGCCTGATTCTTATAAAGAACTATATAAATCTAATGCAGTATTATCATTAATATTAAATTCTAAATTTTGAGAATACAGGGAAACTTAACTTAAATGTAGGAAATATCATCATCCTTTCCCTCTTCTGCAAAACCAAACCAAAGCAAATAAAAACCCTATCTCCCTGAAGATGCTAATCCTTACCTATAGGACTATAAATAGCTACTTATAGTTATTAAATAACTACTAAAATAATTTGTGAGTTAGCTAAAATTTTAAGATGAATAATGATGTAAGCAATCTTATATCAAATATAAAGCTATTGCGACGATCTCCTGAGGCTTTGCAAAGTGTCTATAGTATCAATTACTTTTTAATTTATAAGAGTTTATATTTTAATAAACTATTCCAACCTTAAAATAAGCTAACATAATTGAAATTCTGATGCAAGTTTTGTTAATCCTTTGGGGAAGTAAATCCACAAGCCCTAACAATAGATCAGAATTATACTAACCCCTAAGCAATCATTTAAATTCCCAGATGTACAGTGCTCAAACAAAATCAGTCAAACTGGAGAACTGCTAAATCAAAGGGCTATAGAATTGAGAAACCCACCAGCTGAATTCCTGTTCAGTTTTGTTATGATAAAAGATATATAACCATGAGTATGAAGTGAGGCTTGTTCTCAATGTCCACCATGTGGAATAAAAAGATGTTAACTTGTTGGTTAAATACCTACAGCTATAACTTTTAAATTCTAATATGGCACTGTATTGCCTAAGAGGCTATGCGAAACATAAAAAGAAAAAAAAGAGAGAAAATAAAGAAAAGAAAAAAAAAAAGAAATTCATTTATGTAGTTGAGACAAAAGCTTTTGGAGAGATTAAAATTTCTAAACCTTCTTTATTGACTTTAATCAGATGACTGTCCAGGGCTCATTGTAAATATTCAGGGGTCTTCTATTTTTCTAATTGAGGTGTATGCTCTTTTCTGGTTACTTTAAAGAACAAATAATAATGGCATAAAATTTATACTTAATATTAACCTAAAGAACCAGTCTTTCACTGTATCTCCACAAATGAAATAATTTTATTGTTTTGTTTTTTTCTTGCTGGATACTTACTTAAGCCATTACTTATAAACATTCTAAAGTTGTTGTGCCCTACTTGGAAAATATTTTTAAATAAATTGTGCAACATCTTAAGTGTATGGTATAGAGAAAATGTAAATTACGATGTTTTTAAAAATAACTGATTACAAATGCTATTCTTGTACTAACTATAAATATTTAGGTACAAAGGGAGATAGTGATTCTTACAAACAAACGTTTAAAAATAATTTCTATTAACTATTAGTCAAACCCATTACTTTTTTATTATTTTTAGGGATTAAACAATGTTATTGCTATAGACTTTGATTACAGAGAAGAATTCATCTACTGGATTGATTCCAACCGACCCAATGGCAGCCGCATAAATAGAATGTGTTTAAATGGAAGTGATATTAAGGTAATTACATATTGCAATAATGAGATTATTGGATATTTTATTGGTGTGGTTCAATTAAATAAAAAACGTTATTTGATGGTAATGATACAACTTATAGAATGTATTAGGTTGGTTTGAATTTCACATTTTTATAATGTAAGTTAACATACTTTAAATATGAAATAGGAGGCTTTTTTATTCTTGTGTTTCATCATAACACTATTATTTTCAATAAGATAAAAATCATATTAAGTAAATAAAATTTGGGCCCTTATTCACAACCCTAGAAAATGTAATAGATGCTTTTGGCTTGAATGATTAGTGCTTCAGATTCAATTGTATTGACTTATATAAAGTAATAAGTTGAGTCTACGAATTTGTAATTTAAATAAATTATTCAATTGTAGATTGAAATTGCACAACTATTAAAATTAACCTACTATAGATGAAAATAATTGAATGCATTTGTGTAAAATCATTAATGTTCTGATTAGGTAGCATCATAAATACATGTCACATTCTAGATATCAGATACTTGGCATCAATTCTATGTTATCTCAACTTTTAAAATAAAATTATTTGTGCTGTACATATACAATAAAATTTACTATAAAGAAATTTAAATTCAAGTAAATAAAATGCATTAATTTAACTTTTTTAGTCATTATATCATACAGAATTTTTGGTGAAAGTAATCAATTTGGAAAATTAATTAAGCCTTGAAATCTGTACACATAATTCCAAAACTACCAGCAGGCAGAGTTCTGGTGATTCATAACAACTGTTTTTAGTTATAGTATATACAATGAAATATTAGTATATAATATAGAACAAAGAAGCATATGATTTTTTATTTTATTATTTATTTGATGATTTATATAAAAACCATGAGGTCGAATTAAACTTGATTATATATTTTTTATAAAATATTTAAAACTTTTAGTTATTTTTATATTTTTGAAGATGTTTTAACATTTTTAAAAAACATTAATTCTCAAATGTTTTGCCAAAACTATCTCACTACTACTTTAAATTATGTCACAACATAGGGTTACAAAATAATTTTTTCTTTTGCGGGATTAATAATTCACTAATTCTCATTAAAGTTGTCAGACATTACAAGTTTCCATATTTGGAATTTGGAGAAAGTAGAAAAAAATGACATAGATGCAATACAGTAGATTGATATTAATTCTAAAAAATGTTTATATTGTCCATTTTTAATATATCGTTACTATTTATGGCATTTGGGAAAAGGTTACTACAAAATGTCATTAGTATTTTCAAGTTTCAATTGCTTCTTTCACACAACCCTCAAAGCAAATGATAACTGAGAAATAGCAGTCTTATAGATCAAGAATTTTGAATTATTTTATATACATCATATTTGTACGTAAGCTGATATCTTTATTATATTTGATATTTCACAGGTTAGAATTGAAGACAATAGTTTGAGAATAGTTTTATTTCCCTTTGATTAGGTTAAAACACTTAGCTAATGTATATCCTGTGTGTGTGTGTGTGTGTGTGTGTACGTGTGCGCGTGCGTGCGTGTATGCGTGCATGTGCGCGTGCGCGCGCGCGCGTTTGTTTTCTGTCCCTGTAGTCATTTAAATAGGGCAAGAGCATTTGGGAGAATGGTGAATGTTACTGGTATCTCCACTAGAACCTGTTAAAGATGTATACCAATATGTGTGTGTGTGTGTGTGTGTGTGTGTGTGTGTGTGTGTGAGTGTGTATCGTTGGGTTATAGAATTTTTGCCCCAAATTTTAAGAGAACATATAAACCGTAATGAAAATGTGATTGATAACTGTGCAGCTGTCCAACAGCTTTTTAATTTTTATTTTAATGTTTTATTCTTAAACCAATGTAATTTCTAGAGGCCTGACTACATATTAAGTAATTTCTCACAAACAAGTAAGTACTCTTGTTAGGGTAAATTATTCTATGTTTTATGTTTATCCTAAATTCATTTCTAATGTTTAAATAGAATTCTAAATCTCTGTAAACATCAAGAAGAAATTATTCAATTCTTACTCTAGGCATTTATACTATTAACTTTTAAAATTCTTATTTTGTTAGGTAGTGCATAACACAGCTGTCCCCAATGCACTTGCTGTTGATTGGATTGGAAAAAACCTCTATTGGTCTGACACAGAAAAGAGGATCATTGAAGTATCCAAACTCAATGGCTTATACCCTACTATACTCGTTAGCAAAAAGCTGAAGTTTCCCAGGGACCTGTCTTTAGATCCTCAAGCTGGGTTTGTAACAACATTTAAAATCTTAAATTAAGAATTAAGACAGTGGATTACAGTTACTATGGTAAATCCTGTGACATAGGTTTTAACATGGAAACCAATGTAAAGTGTGAATGTGTAGAAATTTTTACTAAGGAATCAAAAATAAAAATGTGGAAAAAAAATTAAATGATGGAATTTTACAACGAGTATATTTTAAAGTTTTAAACAAAACTTTTTCTAACTAACCAATAGACATATTGTAGAAATGAATAAAACACAATCTTTTTTCAATTGTAATACCTTTAAATCTTGGAGGAAAAGCAGATGAATAGCAAACTCTTGGACCACATTTTGCAGTGTATGCGGCACTCACAAATATGGATGATATAATTTCTGTACCACTTTAGAGCAAGAGACACACATAATATCCATGGATAATAAATAATAAGGTACATTTTTCATACATTCAAAAGGAATTGCGCAGTAGGGATACCGAGAAAGATTTATACTGAAGCTATGTTTTATTTGCATTTTATTGTGAGACTGGAGAACAAGTCATTTTAAGGATCAAGGACAGAAGGCCGGAGATTTCAAAAGAGGGATGAACACACTTTAAGGTGTCAAAACTGTCTAGTGTATGTTTGCTAAAGTTCTGTAGATTATCACCATTATAATTTACTTTCAATTATGTTGTTTTGGTAGGTAGAGAATACATGTCATTCCATTCTTTTTTGCACTATAATTTAGCGTGATTACATACTCTAATATGATTTCTGTACAAGTTTAACCTACCCAACATGCTTGTTAAAATACTAAGCTTAGAGAAAAATTTTATATTTTAAAACAAGACATACTCGTAGTACCAATTATTACCATAATTGTAGTGCTCTAAATTTTCTGTCTTAATTATTTTCACATATGTTTTACTAGGTCACTGCTTTCATCATAACTTATGCAATAATTAATTTTTCCTTCTTGCTAATATATTGACTATTTTTTTTATGTTCATAACTGACAGGGTAATCATGTTATAGTATATTTTATAGCTTAATTTAAAACATTAATTTGGGTAAAAGAAGTACTTAATAAAGAAGACTATACTGTAAGTATTATTATGTTTCCAAGGTAATGTGCAAGTTTTAACTTTTCACTATACAATTATGTAACCATTTTGTTACATTTAATTATTATTTGTTTTTTTACCATAACAACAGAAATTTTGAAAGAGTGTCAGTTCTATTTTAACTGAAACAGAGTCATAAGAGAATCTGTTTCTCTATGAGTTTCAAGAAATAATGGCCAGGTGTACTAAATTTTGTTATCATAATTCATTCATAAGAATGTGAATATTTTAATTTCTTTGTATTTTATCAGAAGATATTTATTTTACTGTGTCCGAACCATTGTTCTTTTCTTCAAAGTCAATAGCTGGATTAGCTTATCATTTTATATTATTCAAGATGTTTCATTTTCTCAACAAAAGAAACATTACCTGTTGATAAAATAGTGTTATGCAATTTTCTAGTCATAAAGAAAAAACTGCATCCTAGCCTAATAAACACAGCTGAATCTAGCTTTAAATTTTATATCAGCCAGCTTATAGTTATTACCCATAGACTAAAGGCAACCTTAAGTTATCATCAACATAAACACAACCATCAAAAGTGTTGGTTAAAACAGCGAAGTATTAAATTGCTATAGATATGCTCACTATTGATGGTGAGCATATGTGTAGATATAATATGAACATATAATGTGTAGATATACATTATATGTAGATATAATGACTCTCTTGACTTCATTTTTGAATAATATTTGGATTATAATATGGATATGCCATATTATAAGCAAATAAATAGATAAAAATTGAATCTTTTTATAATACAATTAAAGCCACCTATTCTAACAGTTAAATTTTAATAACATCTTTTTATTCATGCTATTGTCTTAGTTCATCAGAGTGAGACAATGAAGAAACCTGTATTTTAGCTTTTATGAGATGAGCTTTCGGGTGAAAATGCCATAACTGTCTCAAATATTGAGCAACCCTGCTTCAAAAATGGCAACTTAAATTGTAAGATTATTTAATGATAATGCAGTTGAATCTTTCTACATCAGATTAACAATGTTATTTGCATATGTTTTAAATAATCCAATACTACTGACCTCTCTTTCCTTGAGAAGTGTGATTTTTTTTGTCCTGATATTTAGTGAAGAATAGGGCAAGGATTTATTTAAGGGAGGATAAAGATCATTAGACTAATGTAATGAAGCACTAAACATTTAGGAAGTAGCGTGGTGGTCCTTTCTATCTTTTGCTAAGAGTATGTCAATTATCACAATATTAATTTGGATATGGTGATTACTAAAAGTGGTAAGAAGATACAAGTAGATAGATCATGTTCCTGGCTGTTATATTTAAATTCAACTGAAGTTCAATTATTCTAACCATTTTGTTATCTGGTTTAGTTTGGGAATTCATGCTCTAATTTATCATAAATTTTGTGTAATTAAAATCATTTACATTTGATATTTGTAAGTTATTTATACAGAATATATATATTTATATATACACTTTAAAATAGAATATAAAATATAATTAATGTTACAACTGTGCTGAGCATAATTTTATCTTTTTAGATGATTAAGATGTCAATTCAGTTACCATAATAACAAAAAATCATTATAATAGACATTAATGTGATGATATTCATAGTTAACAGAAATAAATTTATCTATTCATTCACTTATTCACTCATTTTTTTTTAATCATTAAGTGTATATCTGACACTATTCAAGGTAGGAGTATAAAGATAAAAGGCACAGTGCCTGTCTCCAGTTGTTTTGTCGCATGAGTAGTCAGATGAGTAAATAATTAGAATACAATGCAATAATACATTTAAGTAGAGAAAACAGAAAATGTTACTATCTCAACTGAGATCATAGATAAGATGGGTGAAGATAGAATTAACCAGATAATTAGATACACTTCAGAGCAGAAGCTCTTTTAGACAAAAAGAACAAACTCTAGGAAAGCGAAGACACATAAAAGAGCTTGACATCTTGGGAAGAACTCATATGGTTGAAATAAATTAAGTACATATAATTGTGAAACTTTGATACCAATTCACTTTACAGAGGAAAAAAGAGCTAGGGATATATCAAAGCAAAACACAAAACAACAGTGACAACAATACAAACCTTACAAGGCTTCTCGCTTGGGCCAACAGGTAACTAGAAAAAAAATTTCCCTCATGAATATGATCAGTTTGTAAATCCATTGGGATTGCGTTTTCCCATATAATAATAATAATAATAATAATAATAATAATAATAATAAAGATAATACCACTTTTGTAACATTTTATGAATTACAAAACTATCTCTGAATTTTATTACTTTAGATGCTTGTATATTTACTCAGAGTCTTTGGGGAAGATGACTATTTTTACTATTATTCTTATAGTACAAATAAAAATAAATAAACCTCAAAATGGCCAAGTGACTTCCTAAGGATCATTTAGGTAAAAGATTTTATGTCACCATGTATTTGACCCATTTTACCCCATCTATCAACCTCCTCTCCCCTCACTCTCTGGTAAACACTAGTGAATTATCTATGTCCATGAGTCTCTGTTTGTTCTGTTCACTTACTGCTTTTAGGTTTATATCACACATATAAGTGATATCATGTGATTTTCAACATTTTCTGTCTGGTTTATTTAGCTTAGCATGATTATCTCGAGGTCCATCCATGTTGTCACAAATGGAAATATTCCATATTTTCTTATGCCTGAGTAATATTCCATTGTATATATGTACCACAGCCTCTTTATCCAATCATCTATCGAGAACACTTTGGTTGCTTCCATGTCCTGGCCACTGTGAATAATGCTGCTATGAACATCGGTGTGCTAATATCTTTTCAGATATGGGTTTTCAAGTCTTTGGGGTAAATAGCCAGTAGAGAGATTGCTAGATCATATGGTAGATCAATTCTCAGTTTTTTAAGGAAACACCATACTGTTTTCTATATAGGCGGTACCAGTTTGCTGTTCCACCAGCAGTGTATGTTGGCTATCTGTGTATTTTCTTAGGAGAAGTGTCTGTTCAGGTCCTTTGCTCATTTTTGATTGAATCATTTATTTTTTTGTTGTTATTGAGTTGTATGAATTCTTTGTATATTGTGGATATTAGGCCTTTGTTGGAGGCATTGCTTGAAAATATATTTTCCTATTCAAATAGTTGTCTCTTTACCTTGCTGACGATTTCTTTTGCTGAGCAGAAGCTTTTTAGTTTGATGTAGTCCCAGTCATTTATTTTTGCTTCTACTTCCCTTGCCTTTGAGGTCAAATTCATAAAATCTTCTTTAAGTTCAAGGTCCTTGAATTTAGTTCCTATGTTTTCTTCTATGCATTTTATTGTTTCAGGTCCTTAATCCATTTTGAGTTAATTTTGGTGTATGGTGATAGACAACAATATGTTTTATTTTTGAGGGAGATTTTCATTTTTTTTCTAGTAGTCTATTTATAGTAGTACCATAAGAAAACAATACTAGATGCTATTTTGAATTTGAACTATATTTTAATGCAAATATATTGGGGGATACTTTATATACTCAGTTTATCAATTTTTGCCAATATGTATAATGATGTTGCAAATAAATTAAGAAAAGACACATTTTATGCTTCTTTATCTAGGCTTATGCTGTACTTTCTTCCTAAAATGCCCTCTGCTTTTTCTCCAATTGAAATAACTTTCCATGTTTTCAATCACAGCAGAAAATATCACTTCTGTGAAAAATTCCCCAATTGTGCCTAAGCAGACACCACATACTGAACACATAACATTATATTACTGTTTCATTTATCTTTTAATTACTTGTTTATTTTTATTGAGGTATAATTGACATATGAAATGTTAGTTTCAGGTGTATGACTATTATGGGTGTAAATATTTATTTATCAAGAAAATGAGTTCCATTAGTAAAAGGGCCATGGTTTAATCACTGTTTGCACCTAACACAGAGATTATTAAATTCGCTGTTAAAGGGAATAAAAAATGGACAATTGGATGTACCCGGCACATAGGGTTATAGCTACAAGGACATTGTACCTGCATTTATGCACACACCAAGAAGTTGGTATGTAAATAATCTGCATGTTTCAAAGAAAAGTGTCATAAGGGAAGTTTTGTTGCAAGGAAGTGAAAGGCATACCAAGAATGAAAATTCAGTTTTAGATTTCTGTGGGGAGACAAATATTTTATTAAACTAACCAGTCACATAAAAAAAATATTCTCTACCGTTTTTAAAACCTAGATGTCCATATTTAGGCAAAAACACACAAGGAATGAACATCAGGAATTGATTTTATAATTTCAAGTCAGTAATAATTGAAGCTGAGAGAAAATACCTGAATTTATTCCCCAAATTCAGAAAGAAAAAAAAAAAACAGTAAAAGCTTTGAGCAGACTTCTATTTTAATTTATTTAAAAGAAATATAATGTATTATATTAAACAATAAATGACATCCTCAGGAAAAACAAAAGCCTATTGTCATGGTTACAAGCAGACATTCTTTTATATGTTTATTCTTGATTATAACTTACAGAATAGATATTATTTGAGGCTAAGATTTTCAGAAGTTATCTCAGGTGCATATTATATGGGTGAAATTTAGAACTCTCCTTCTGCCATTTTCACTTAAGTTCTCATTTTTCAGCTTTAATTATTTGCAACAAAGTACAACATCGGACAATTGCAGAATCAAGCAAGTATAATGTACTCTTCTGTAATGAATTTTGAATTTTTCATATGTAACAAACCAAAAGAAGTCTATATAGTTTTATTTATCTAATATTATAAATGCATTTTGAAGATTTACATCTGTTAGTTTTGTGCATTTATAATTTATTAACACTTATGAAAAATATATATGTGAGTTTGTGTGCTAAAAGAAATATGTCTAAAATTATATGGATATTTAAAAGCATGCTATATGTTACCAAAAAATATCATAAGAAATGTTTGCATTGAAGTATGCTTCTTAGAAACTACAATTATAGAGATACTAAAAAGTAATTTTGGAAAGCTGAGCAAGTGAAAGTCTGTGTAATGTTTACTCCTTGAGTGTCCCTAAACAAAATGGCTATTGATTTTCTTTCCTAGGTATTTGTATTGGATTGACTGCTGTGAGTATCCTCACATTGGCCGTGTTGGAATGGATGGAACCAATCAGAGTGTTGTCATAGAAACCAAGATTTCTAGACCTATGGCACTAACAATAGATTATGTCAACCACAGACTCTACTGGGCTGATGAAAATCACATTGAATTTAGCAACATGGATGGATCTCATAGACATAAAGGTTGGTCCAGTAATACAAATGATTCAGTAATTTACCAGTGCATAAATTATTTATTTAGAAAAATATTTATAGTCATTATATATATTTTCATCAAATACATGTTTAATTTAAGGTTGCTTATCATACTCCTTTATGACACCATTGGTAAATAGGAAATTAAATATATTTATTCAGAACTTTTATGATCATTCATAACAATCATTTTGATACTATCCAGGTTTTCTCTAATTGTACTTTCTAAACAGTTTTTATAGTAAATCAACAACATCTTATAAGTTAATATAAAAATATATCCTAACTGATTTTAAACAGAAGGATATTTCCTTGTAAACATAAGGTCATTATTACAATCTGGTAGGGTCGAGTTTTCTTAAAACACTAAGGAAAAGTATAGTTCTTTAAAGACAGTGAAGCAATATTATTTTAAAGTTATTAATTATATTACATACTTGATTAAATTTATAATTATCTAATCAACAGTGGCAATAAAATTTAACATGGAAAACAACTTTTAACTTAGTGTAACATTCAAGAATGATCATAATTTGAATATGAATATAAAATTCTACAGATATTTTATTATTCTATATTTTATAACTAAGTAGATTTAAAATCTCAGTATAAAACAAATGAATGTAGCCCTTGGACATGAGGGAGTTAACACTAGAATTAGAGATGGGGAGAAGTCAGAGAAAAAATAGCTGAGGATGCAGAAATTAAGAATAATGATGGAGAAGAATATGGTAAAGAAAAATGAGGTTAGATGAAGATGACATGGATATAACAGAAACAATAAACAAGTCAAATGAACATAAAATATTTGAAGTGTAGGTAGCTATTTAAGGATTTGATTTTTCCCTGAATGAAGAAGAGAAATACATGTTTATTGATTTTTAATGACATAATGTCATTTTTTTAATTAGGTGTTTTCATCTATAAATATCTCAGAAAGTACAAGTTTCACAGAAAGATCCCAAATAAAGTTTACATATAAGTATAGTTTAGCTTATCATATTGTTTTCTTCTCTGGAATAAGCTTAGAACAAAACTCCTGGTGGAGGGAGAGAAGAGAGGCGACAAGGAAGATTACCAATAATCTAATCATCTGTTGAGGCCCTCCCTGCATATGTATAGAGTCCAGAGAACAGAGAAGAATGGTACCACAGAATGAATTAATTCATTAGTAAAGTAAGAGTAACTGAAGTCAGACCATTTTATAATGTTGCGTTAGTTACTCTCAGTTGCTATTTAAACAAATTCATCCTTCTAACTAAAAATGCTAACTGAATTTTTAGAGGTTCTTTTTTTAAGAGTAAGAATATTGAGGTATGACAAGTATAGTTGGATGTGTCACTTATTTAGGTGTTAGCATTTCAATTATAGATATAAAGAAACTCCTGAGGATGCAATATGAGTGAAGAATGCTTTACAGATCACTTTAGAATTTTAATTACAACAAAAGTCATGTAGACAAATCAAAATCACACTTAGCATTCAGCAGTTATATCTCCTCCAAAGAATCAATAATGTAATGTTTTGCAACATTCTTAGATGATATAATTGGAAGTTTTATTTTGGCAATCGGTATTTTCCACATTAACCATGAACCTGTCCATTTTTAATATCTGTATAAAGTACTAATTTGTTGTGAATGTATTCCTTTGTACTAAAATTTTACTGTACAATAAAATGTAAATAATTTCTGGCCAGATAGATGGACATTAATAATATATTACAGCATCGAGTATTTGCTTATTTTTTAAAACTCTGTGTCTAAAATAACAAAAATTGTAGCTAAAAATGTTGTCTATTAGATACTATTGATTCCATCCCCAACTAATTTTTTAAATATCATGTCAGATGATAGGTGACTAATTCTTCGAAAACTTAATACAAAATTAAGTGCATATAAGTATAGTGTTCCTCAATCATGGTACGTATGTTGATAGAGGGACATATATTGCAGAGAAAAATGGTCCTAAATCTATTAAAAAGTAAAACATTTGGCTGAAAGTTATTCAGGTATGATGTTATTGGCATTTTAAATTTTGATTTTGAAAATACCTTGAGGCTAAAGGAGGGAGAAAGAGTTACTATCTTCAGAAATATTTTCTATGACAGCTTTCTCAGAAGACTAGTGAAAAAATCATTAAGTGCCTTATCAGGCATCTGTCAATATCAGAATGCAAGCCAATAATTACCTGGTAGTTACTAATGAGCTACTAATTGTAGGCAGTATGAATTATGCCAACTCCACAACCAACTAAAAAGCCGTTCTTTGCCATGTTTGAAATAGGATTTTTCTGCTTCTTGCATTTACTCTAGGTGTAATTGGAGATGAAAAACGAAGATTTTATATCAATAACAATATTTGTATTAGTTTGGTTATTGACCTCTTTTTTTCTTTTAATGAGACCAGTATAATTGTTCTCATTAATTAAATTTATTAAAACTGAGTCAGACGTTACCAAAAGAATGGGATGTGCCAATATCAAAAGAGTAATTTGAGAATATGAAAGATGTATGAGATATTTCAGAATTATATTTTATAAGTAAAATTTTAATAATGGAGAAAAATTACATTTTGAGTTGGACATTAAAGTTTAGAAAGCTTACCTACCCTCCCCCCCCACCAAAATATGATCTAATTAAAACCAAGCAGTAGTTCCAGAAATGAAGCATTATTCTGTTATTATTTGTCCAGTCCAGGGACTTCTAAAGGTTCTGAATTTTATACCCTAAACAATATATCAGGTTACCTCCAAGGTATATCTGACTTGCAATTGCCTTGAGAATTGGCTTGAGAATTTCCATCATATTTCTTTGCTTCCTCCTCTATCTAACCCATCTCCCTACCAAGTCTAAACACTACATTGCAGACAACAACAAAAAATTAGTCGACTTGCTAGGTCAGGAACATGCAGTTGCAATCTTAGTCACATGAACCTCTCTTTAATGCCTGTGTATATCATTCTACTGTTTTTTACTCTAATAATTCTATCATTATATAAAAATAATAACAATATAATACCATAAAATATTATGCACGCTACTGCAAAGCTGAGTCAATTTATTTTAAATCAAATTTTCAGTGTTCTTTTTTTTTTATTTCTCTGATTTCTTTCCTTTGGTCTGCCCTTTCATTCATTCATTCATTTATTCACTTATTTATTCAACAAACATTCATTGATGTCTTTTTTGTGCCACACATTATGCTGGGTCCTGAAGCTATAAAGATGAGTAAGTCCTTGTCTTTAAAAAACCTTCAGTTAAATGAGAAAAACTAATGTGCAAGTAAAGATATAAATTAGTTTGGGGTTAGCGGTATATGCAAAATATTGTGAAAATGCAGGCAGTAGTATAAAAGCCATTGCCTAAGTGAGGGATTCTTTGAGAAGTCTGAGAGGTGTAATTTCAGCTCTCCATATAGGAAAATGTAGGAAAGATTCTTCACACAGAGGATGTAGCATGTTCAAAGATGTAATAGAGTCTTGGAATAGCAAAGGGTTTACACAATTTGGCTATGACTACAAGTCTTATAAGAGGGTGATAATGACATTAGATAATGACAAGGATAAATTGGGGCCAGACTGTGACAGGGCTTGTATGCTATGTAATTTAGAATTTATTCTTTAGGTCATGGGGAGCCATTGATGGTGTTTAGTTGATAGAGTACTCTTATTAAATTTGACAACACCATGGAAAATGAAAGACCCTGGAAGGGCAACCAATTTTGAGGCTGTTAAAATATTTCAGGAGAAAATACTTGAAGTGATTATAGCTGTGGGAATGGGGAAAAAGTTTTATGTTCAGTAGTCATTTAGCAGAATAAATAAGAGAGATCTGTAAGCTCGAAATAGTAGAAATATTGGCAGTTGAGTTGCAAATATTAAGTGAACAGTTTATGTTATCAACTTAGCTAGGAAAATATAAAATAGCTCACTATTTGAAGACATTAATTATATATATATATATGTTTATACTTTTTAAATAATTAAAATATACCAATACTAAGATTAATAGCTCTGTTTGTTGAGAGGTACATTGATTTTAACAAAAGAGTTAGCATAAAAGGCATTCTAAAGATGTGATTAAACATTTTCTATTGTATATTTTTCTAAAAAGCACTTCAGAACACCTACCTGATAATTTATCTAAAAGAAAGATTGCAAATGAGTAAATCTCCCTACTTCTACTGTATCTTAAGACATAAAATATGTCCAATGAGAGACTCAGTGATTCAGTGTTCTTCAGACTGAAATATTTAGTTTTTAAATTTATATGTCTTTATATATATAAAAAAAGAATGATTCTAAGTATATTTTAAGTGGAATGATTATAAATAATAATATTCTTCATGTATGTCTATATATTTGGGACTGATTCTTTACCACTCCCAAAGCACAACCCTCTTCATACAATATTAGGCTTTGATTGTGGATAAGAAGTAATAAAATTTTGTTTTCAGTACAGATATTTAAGTGAAAGGATATCTTCAGACTGGAAGAAGCAGACCCTTGGGATCTTAACAGAAGTTTGGAGACCCTATGGATGAGAGTGATTAGGGTGGAATCTTTTGCTAAATAGCTTTTATACCCTGGAAAGTATAGGTAACTTCCTTGGGTCTCGGTTGCCTCATCTATAGAAATAAGGTGTTGGGAAAAAAAGACATCAAAAGGGAATTCCAGAACTAAAATTCTAAGCCTCCAGTTAGGTGGATCACATACCCTTTCAGAATCTTTGCCAAATCCAAAAGTTTTAACTTCTAGTTACTCTTCAATTTAAGCCTGAGAGGAGATGGAAATCTGTAATAATAAAATGCTTCTTCACTCAGCCTTCATGAAAATCTCCAATGGTTAATCCAATACTCAGTTTCTTCTGAGTATTATTACAAAAGCTGTTAACATCTTTTAAAGCTGCACACTTGGGAACTGATCAAATCAATGTGAAGAGAAGACCTATATTCTTGAGCATGACATTGTATTAAATATTTGCACATACTATTACTTATTTTTGACTTTCAGTGGAAATTTTCTTAGCCTAATACTCTGATGCTAAGAACTGGAACCATCCTTTCATAAACTCACACTTGTCTTAGAAGCCTATATTGTTCAAGAAACCTTGCTTGATGCCATACGCGCTCTTTTAGTCATTCCATCGGGGAACACTATGCTGTAGGTACCATTAAATCCATAAATCCATTTTTCAGCAAGGAAATAGGTTTAAATAGATTAAGTAATTTGTCCAAAATCAAATATTTGATAATCAGAAGAATCAGAACAATATCTAACTTGTTCCAAAGCCTGCTTTTATTCCATTCTCCATATAGCCTCCTTGTTTTTGGACAGATAACTGACTGCAGATCTGTTGCCTGCTTGTTATATTTTCTAATAGCAACGGTTATAGCATAAGGGCACACTTATATAAATAAATGTATATCCATACCTGCATTTCTTCAAATCGATTTAAATAGTAGACCATAAATTGCAAAATATATGAGAAAAAACAAAAATGTATGCTACCAGAACATAATTACTGTAAAAAAAAAAAAAAAAAAAAAGCGTGTATCTCCTTAGATACAATTTTTTTGTGTGTGTTTCTTTGAAGGAGTGAAGAGAGTAATAATATTGTTTAAAATGTACACCCTCCTCAGTGGGACAGTTTGATGCTACAGTTTGATATTCCAAACTAACTATATCTCCTGCCTAAAGAAAACTTTTATATCTTAGTTATAAATTCATGCCACAGAATTCCTAGAATTTGGCCACAGTAAAGATCTTTTGTTATTGATTTTATGCATGTCAAAAAATACTGCCTCCTCTAAATGAAACACCTGTAAAATAAGTTACAAATTTCTCCTGAGAGAAATTTCAGTAATCACTTTGCATTTCTACCTTAATTTAGAAACTGTTTTGCTTTTAATGAAAAGAAAATTAAATACCAGAAAATTCTATTTAGGCTACAATTTCATTCTGATTGCTTGTATCAAAGTACATAACTTTGGATTTAATTTTTCTTATTTTATGTTAGGTGTGTCATTGAACTTGAGATATCTTATAGAGATAGCTAGCTTCTTGACAAAAAGACTGAAAATACTGTGTGAATAGTAATAAAAAAGGGTGAGCCAAGAAAAAGGTATCTTTGACCTTGAGTTTTAAAATCTATTTGTGCTAGTAAATTTTTTTTCAAAATACTCTTTTCTGTATCACTGAATGAGTTAAACTTATACATATCTTATCCAGTATACCGGAAAAGTATACAGTCATAACTGCTAATTTATCTGAAGAGTAATGGTTATGTATGATTCTAAACTATAGTTCATCACTGAATTGTCTTTTATTTTGTGGACAATTTGTTTAAAATTTATGTGGTTTGGTTGACTATGGCTCTTCATTTGTTCTATACTCTCAGACCTAAAGATTTTATATCGAAGTGTCAGTATTGTAGCCCAATTGAATTGTTTCTTTATTGCTCTGGGAAATCAATGTGTTGTGAGGGGGCTGTTCTGTGTTTGGATTTAAAAATCCAAATCATAACCCATGCAGTGATCATCTAATTCATGTTGGAAAAGGAATTTAGATCTCAGCATGCTACTGGTGAAATAGCAGAAAATATATTGAATGGGTTTCATTCTGAGGAAAGGAGGACATTTAAAAGACAAAGGGAGTATGTTGTTGCATTTGGATGCTTAGAAAATTTAAATATCTACTGAAGCCCACCAAAAAAGGGGAAGGAATTTGATAAACACCATCTGCCAATTTTACAATATTCTTGAGTGTTTCTTTCTTGGTAAAATATTACATTTTAACACTTTTGAAAAAAAAATTCCTATCATTCACAGCTCATTACAAACAGTAGACTTCACAGGCTATTTTGTGCCAACAGCGTTGATGTGCTTCTGTTTACAATACAGTAAAAGTTAATGAAAGGGAGCAAAACACAATTCAGTTACTATAGAAATGTTCCAGTAAAAATAAATTGAAATTAACTGCCTTTTTAAAAAACTTTTAACATTTCAGTGTCAATCGTGTCTTCTAGTTGTGTCCCTTGAGTAAGACGTTACATTAAATTGCGTACATGTTTAAATAGATTATTTTATAAATATCATGTATGCTCCATATACTTAAAAAAATAAATGTTAAGTATTACCCTGAGTTTTCAGACACTTTCTACAGCCTTATCTATCCCAAATATGGCACAATAGGATACTGGTATATTTGGCTTTGGTCTAGGTTGCTCTCTGATTCAGACAAATTACTTCCCACACTATATTTCAATGTTTTATCCATGGATTGAGACTTCTAATGAATCAGTGATTATCTAACATATCTTAAAGAAATTGGCTGTGGTTGGAACTGAGTCAGAGGAGGACTGTTCTATTTATTTCCTCACTTACCCCTACTTATTCCGAGTACTACTTAGAATGCATTTGAAAATGCTTGTAATATGTTATGCTCCACTCTGTTTTTATTCTGGAAGCATATTTATAATTATAGGAGTGTTGGAAGACCAGATACTAAATTCATGTAAATGGCTCTACTTGATATATGTCTCAAAGGCAAAGTGCTTTTCAAAGGCTTCAGCTTTCATTAAAAATCTCTAACAATTTCCTAATGCATATGTATGTGGAATATTATAACTTTTATATTTAGTACTTATGGTTAGCTCTGAAAGCACATTTCTAACTGTCTATAAAGGGTTATATCACCAGCAGAAAAGCCAAGAAAATTTCAGAGCAACAGGAATATATCTTTTCCCAAGTTCAAGAAGCAGTGTTGGTTTGTTTACTTCAGAGGTTGGTAAGCAGTGTTGTCATTGAGAGAAGATGCTTATAGGCACAGTCTAGTTTTCAAAACAAGTGTACTATAATTTGCATTGTCTGCTTTATAAATTCACTATTTATTAAGAAGAATATTCTTTTTACATATTAAATATTAAAATGCCCATATTTGACCACTTATTATGAATAATTTAATAATATATAAGTGAAACAAGAGGAAGGAGTTAAATCATATTAAATTAATATTCCTATTCTATATAGAGTACATAGGATTTGAGGTAATGTGAACAAAAGGAGGCAAGAAATACTAAAAACAGATGGATAAAGGATGCCTTCAGCCTCTTAATAATAGCTTTAATCTAAAGAAGAATTTTAAATAATGTATATATTGTACCTTTATATATTACATTTATTTTAAAAAGTTATTTTTTAACATACTTAAATATCTCAGTCTAAATTACTGCATTAAGGAAGGACACATGACTATCATTTAGATATTCGATCAGTGTCTGTATTTAATAGGCAGCTTCATTTACTACACTTCCAGGTAGTATTAGCTCAGATTTGCTGTGCATTATGACAAATGTTGAATGGGAGAACTTTATTTGCCCCTCTTTCCCTTCAAGGTCTCATAGATGGATTAATTTTTGAAAGATCATGCATTTCTTTTTACTGGAAAAAAATAAATTTTGAACATTCTATCACAATATTTGGAAATGTTGGCCATCTTTAGTGTTCCTGTCATTTGTTCACAATTTTATTTATTTTGAAAAATAGATTTTGGATTTATTGGGTTGAAATTTTATTTGCAGGACCATTACTATTAAACAGGGTTTCATTAAAGACTGGGCTGGAAAAATGTTCATGGAGAAAAATGTTTAAATGGAACATTTTGTAGCCTGTTGTAAATAGTCTGGAGGAAATAATTTTTTTAAAAAAAGATTCTACAAATAATGACACTAAAGGTAACGCATAATTACTGTCAAAGAAAACATTCTCTTGGCTCTCTAAGTTTATATAAAGTGCACTCTTTTTGGATTGAATATATGTAACTAAAGCTACAGGTTCAGCAGTTCTTTGGTAATTGGTACATTGCGGCCATTTTCCTACTCACCCACTCTTCTCTGTTACTCTTCATAAACTAGAAATCATTTTTTACCTACCCACTGAACACAGCCATAGATTTTCTACTTTCTTTAGCACATTTAACCATCTTCTTCCATAATCTAATTTTATCATCCATTTACCAGCTTACACTCTTTTTGTAGTCTTTGTTTTAATTCCACCTCATTTTTCAATGCTAATTATTCTTTCAATGCTAATTGTTTTTCTTTCAATGCTAATTATTTTCTTTTGTTATTTCCCCCTATTTTCTTTTTTGGTTTTCATGCTCTATTCTTTTAATTCATGCGTTAGCTTCTCTACATATCTTATTGTATATTATCCTTCTAGAAAGATATCAGGAAAAATTATTAGTATAAGGGTCTCTCAGAATAGAAGATTCATAAACGTCCTGATCCTTTTTTCTGAAATCAGATGTTTTAGTCCTAGTTCACACAGTACTGCCTAGGGAATAGAATTCATTGATGGCTTTTGACCAAAGAAGAAATATGTGAGATTAAAATATTTTAACTGGAAATCTTAACTGGAAGGAGTTCTAGTTATCCTAGCTTTATGTCTTTGCCATGTTGCACATGACTTCTGTGGGCCACATCACCCTGGCTTTCACCTTCTGGCATCAGGTTGGATTGAATCCATGGTAAGCCAGGGATTAGACGGTGAACACAGGAAGAAGTAGGGGTATTTATTCATCTCCTTTCTTTTCATGCCCATCCACGTTGGTTTAGCAGTGGCTGAGTTCCTCCACCAAGTGGCCTCTGCTTTTTCTGAGTGGCTCTGTTTCTTTAACTGTTGCTTTCATCATCTCCTGGTAACAGACCTAGGAAAAAGTGCATTATCAGTCCCTTGGCCAAGCCCTAAATTCTCTAAATAATTAAGAGTAAAATACTATGACTGCTTGTTGTACCTAAGACTGCATTCTTAATGTGTACTGTTTATTAAGGGATCCTTGACTATTACAAAAGAGATTTCAAAAGATTAAAAAACAATGAGAGAAGTTAGTGATGTTGCAATAATTCAGTGATAACGGCACAAAGAATAAGAAAAATAGAAAAGTCTTAAAATACATTAAAAAGAAAAAGATAATACGATTTAATGTTTTATTTGATATGCTTGTTAACTTTAAGGTTTTAGTAGATTAAGTTTCCAATTATAGCCAATCATAGAGCCTGTTGACTTGAATGGATCATTGGATCATTCACTCATTTTTTCCATCAATGTATAAATTTTTTCATATATATATATATATACTATAAAGGGTTAAGCTAGATGTATACATGTATACATATATCTTAAACCTTTATAGTATTTTTAAATAATAAATTATAGGAATTGTTACATATATTATAATATTTTAAAATAACGTTAGTTATTTTAGTAAAGTAAAATAGTAAAGTAAATCTTGGAGGAGAAATAAGAAAAAAATAGTGCATCAATAGTAAAATTTCTATGTAAGTACTAACCATTGGCCAATGCCATGTTGAATCTGCCATTACCTCAGTGTTATATCCTAGCCATAACACAACTGTGAAATTTTTAACAAACCAAAACATAAAGAAAATATTTCTGTGCTGTTGGCACATTTTGTTCTTAAGTATTTAAACTAGATTAGTCTGAAATATAAAATTAGAATGGGTTGTTCAAAAAAATACTGTTTAGCATGATAAATGCTATTCTAAATAATGAATAATCAAGAGTATTGTAATAGAGTATCTCTGGCTGTGAAGCAACAGTTAAGCCTAAAGCATATTCTGGATTTCTACCTTTTCTATTTATCATAATTACTAGGAACCTTGGCAGGATAGCATCTAACTTGACTAAAAGGGAAAAACTCTACAAGGGGTTTTTCTTTGATTTATATTTTGCCAAACCTGACTCCTCTCTTCTCATAGGTATAGGCTACAGAATAATAATTGGGAGCCTAGTGTTTGAATTTAAATCAAAAAATTGCACAATAAATAATGTTATACAGAATAAAAGTCTAATGACAGAAAACAGCTTTAAAAGAGGCATCAAATATATAATAAGTACCTGTTAAACTACAGCCCACACAATACTTGTTTCTTCTGTCTTTTCATGTGTGTCTACTGAATACCTGTAAATAAAAGGTTTCTAAAAATTATTTTTCACATTTCTCTTTTAATTAAGCAAAGCCAAAGTGATCGTATTATTTTTCTTTTAAAAATAATAGTCATTATCATTTTGAGAACACATCAATTTTTTTCATAAACTCAATATCTCATTATTAATAAATTTGTTAAATGCTTCTTTTGTACCATCACATGTTTATATTTTATAAACATTTCATGTTTATATTTTATCAGCTCCACTAACTTCCAAATTACAGTGCAAGACATCTTTCTTGTTGCTCTGTTTACATATACATATATGCACACATATAACAGATCCCATATATATATATAAAACATTATATCTGTATATATTACATAATATATACATATACTATTTATATGATATATATAACATATATGTTACATATACACCTAATATATGCATGTCTTTGTACATGCATGAATATATATCTATAAGGCAGGAATATATAACTAAATAGAAAACAAAAGATTTTATTTTTGTACCAAAATATATTATGCTTTAGCTCAGAACATCTCATTTACTTTCATGTGGGTTGAATTCTTCATATGCTAATGGAAAACACACACACACACACACACACACATATTATTTATTAGTATCACTGAGCAGTTAACATATAGTAATTTTTTCACAGAAGTTTAAGCGGAAGTTTAACTCTTGTGAAGAGATTTAGATACTAAAGAAATGGAAGCATCCTGCCAAGTTAAAATTTTTGTTTTGCTTTTTTTTTGTTTGCTTAATTTTTATTAGCAATAGTTGTGATATTAAGAGAACTTTTCACTATCTCTTAGAGCAGGCTCCCCCAGGCTGCGACCTGCCCCTGTCCAATCTGTAGCCTGTTAGGAACTGGGCCACCCAGCAGGAAGTGAGCAGGGGGCAGTGGAGCTAGCCAAGCTTCATCTGTATTTGCATCTGTTCTTCAGTACTAGCATAACCGCCTCAGCTCCACCTCAAGTCATCAGGCATTAGATTCTCAAGAACACTTGTCCGTGGTGCCGAAAAGTTTGAGGACCCCTGTCTTAGAAAGTAGCTTGTTGGAGTCAGTATAATGTTAGATATATAAGACTAGATTTCTTCTTGTTAACATAAGTTGGTGTTTTTGCTCTGTTTTCTCTAGAAAACATACTCTAGTGGTTGCATTGGATGCTGTTTGGGAAATAAGCATGTTTACAAAATGAGTAGGCCTGAAAGTGGCTTATTAAGCTATCACAGATAGTCCTGTTCTTCATTGCCAGTATCAAGCTAAGAATTAAACAGATGGTCATTTGGGGCAAATGAACTCAGTTTCTTCACTTTGACCTGACTCTTCTGCATGCTCTGTACATTTACCTATATATCATTCTTCTTCTGAAATAAGAGTTTAATTTCTGATCTCCATAAATTAGCATTAATTATCTGATAACAGGGTTTCTAATGAGTGATCACTTCAAGCTTAGAGGTAGAAAACTTGCCTAGTACTTATATCGCTCCATGTCTGAAAATCATGTGCAATGTAATTGCAATGAAGTAATTAAATAAAATTATTGTCACACAGAGCTTATGAAATTAGTCCCATTGGTTTATATACTTGTTTTAGTTTGCTAAGGCTACCATAACAAAGTACCACGCACTGGGAGGCTTAAACAACAGAAATCCACCTTCTCTCAATTCTGGAGGCTGAAGTCCAAGCTCAAGGTGTCAACAGGCTCGGTTTCTCCTGAGGCCTCTCTCCTCACCTTACAGATGGCTGTCCTCTTGCTGTGTCCTCACATGGCCTTTTCTCTGTATCTACACATTTTGGGTGTCTCTATCTTATAAGGATACCAAGCATATTGGGTTAGGATCCTACTCTTATGTCGTCATTTAACATTAGTTACTTCCTTAACATAAGGACCTGTGCCCAAATAAAGACTTCAACATATGAATTTTTCAGGGACACAATTTGGTCTATAACCATACCTTATCCAATTAGTCTGGCAGCCAGAGAATCTTATTTATTCAAACTCCAATATCTTTATTTACTAGTTTTTTTCTTTCTCTCTTTGGTCAAGTTACTTAAATTTTCCAGATCTTAGGTTTCTCATCTGCAAAATGTCTACTATTACACAGTAGAGTTGTGAGTATTAAATAAAGTAAAGTATATAAAGTGTATATTCTACTGCAGAGTTTCTCAGCCTCAGAACTATTGATACTTGGGCATGATAATTCTGTATTTTAGGAACAGAATTTCTTCCCCTAACCACTTAGAACCACTGGCCTACTTCTTTGCACCAAGTGCTTAATAAATGTCAGCTAAAGTTACTTATAGTTAAATAGTTAAAAAGACTGTGCTACTTTTGAGATGCTAATAGATAAATTCTTATAACTTCACTTTTCGTAAAGAAATTAATTGACTCTCTGGTGGTCCAAGATTTTTATAGTAATGATTAATCTTTTAAGTCCATATTTAATGATATAATTATATCTTTTGCATCTAAGAAAAATCTGCATTGAATGTTTCTAAGACTTCAACTTTTTCTAGAAATTTTAATTTTATTTTGAAAATTTCCATACATACAGATAAGTTGAAAAGTTGTTATAATGATCACCCATCACCAAAATTCACTCAGTCATTTACATTTGGCCACATTTGTTTTATCTTTCTGAAATGAATTTATACAGCCAAAGGGGGAAAGTGAAAATAATTTGTATAAATAACTCAAACATGATTCATTTTAGTAGTGTCCTATTTTTCATTTTTCTATCCAATTCCACTTATCATTTTAGTAATGGGCTCCATGTCTATAAGAATACGCAGATAATTCAGTCTGAATGTTTGCATGAAAAAATGTGTATATCTGGATTTTTATTGAATTCTGCATTCTTCATATGCCTACTATCTGTTCTGAGGTGGATTTCTAGCCAGACCCTACATATTGATAGTAACCAATGTCATAAACTGTCACCTATTTGAAGGAGTCTCATTGTGTCTCTTTTATTTCTATTTTCTCTGAGTCATAGTGAGCTCTCTGATTACACTTGGCACTATTGTGGTGTGATCAAATTTAAGACCTACGGAGCCAATCGAGATTAATTATGAGCCTTTATTAGCTTGCAGGCGACTGACTCTCCCCACAAGAGAATCAGCCCTGAGCCTCTAGAAGGAATAGCTTGAAAAGCCCCAAAACCCCCTCAAGCAAGCAAGCAGGTTTACAGAAGGAGAGGCTGGCCATTAACATATCTTAACACAGGATAAGGACACCCTTAACATTAGCATATCTTTGCACAGAATATCTCCTAGAACGCCCTGTTTAACATTAAACAATGTAAGCCGAAATTGGTCATTTGAAAATTTTCTACCCTTCCAGGCGCATTGGAATAAAAGTAACAAATCAGTAGATTTAAAATGTTTACTTCTAGATAACAATATAAATTACCTCAGTATTTTAAAAATAATGCTGTAAACCTTCCTAGAAAGAAAAAATTTGTATTTTAAATTTTGATAGTTTTTAGTTACTACTGAATGAAGAATATGTCAAACATTAATTCTCAGTCATTAAAATCTAACTTATAGAAAAGTACATATTACTTGACTTATGGGACCTTTTTTCATCAATAAATTTTTTCTCAGTTTCTAAAATTTGATCTTAATATTAATACAAAAGATATATTGGAATGTTTGTGCAAAATATGGAAATTTTTTTACTTATTCTTTTTTTATTTTAAAAAAATGACTGCTATGGTTTAAAATTTTTTAACCCTAAATTACCAAATACATTTATATTATATAAAGGACCCTGGGATCTTTCGAATAAAAAATTCACATCTGTGATATTTGATCTACTGTTTACATTTAAACTTAGTTCTAAAATGAAGGTATAATTACAAAACAATTTTAATCTACAAATTGTTTTATGGCTGTTAAATTTGCATAATACATTTTATCTTTCACACTTATTTTTCTCCATCCCTTTCCCATTTCATTTTGCAAGTAAAAATACTCATACAACCTCAGTGACTAAAATGGTTTATATAGTCTTATAGTCACTTTATCTAGAAATTTCATCCTGGATACATACTTTAATCAATTTAAAAGTGAAAGAAAGTAGCACAATGACCTGAATATTTAAGAATTTAAGTTAAGAACAATTGGATATATATGTAAAATTTTTAAATGTTGACTGTTATTTGTTTCTGGTGGAACAGCCATTATTTGTGAGCAGGATTGCATTTATTTTCTTCCCAATGGTTGAACCAAGCTAAATCTGAGCAAAGCAAACTCCTGAGCCAGATCCTGCATTCTCTTAAGGGGTAATAAAGAACCTTGCCAGCTTGACAGGTTGTCACAGCAATTATTCACATGAAGTTCTGTAGCAGTTGTATCTGTCAGCCCATGTAGTATTGAATATTTTAACTGGCAGTCTTCCAAGACTGAACATTAATCTTACCATCTCCTATTACAGTCCCTAATCAAGATATTCCAGGGGTGATTGCACTAACATTGTTTGAAGACTACATCTACTGGACTGATGGGAAAACCAAGTCACTCAGCCGTGCCCATAAAACCTCGGGAGCAGACAAACTCTCACTGATTAACTCATGGCATGCCATCACAGATATCCAGGTGTATCATTCTTATAGACAACCTGATGGTAATTATTCTTTCCATGATTTCCATAAATGCATCAACATCTTTTAGTAACATTTCATTTTTGTTTCCTCCAAGGTTAAGTGTAAATTTATTTTTGAGAAAGATTAGCAGATTTTATTATTTATCATAACTGTATAGAATAAATTCAGTTGATATAAAGTACTGCTATTAAGGGATATGATTGAAAGTGCAATAATAGTACAAACTATCGATTTGTTGAAACCATGTTAAGCTGAAATGACATTGCTACATGTAGTTGGAGAAGTGGAGACTGCATTCTTGAAATAATTTATTTACAAAATAGTTATAGGACCCTTAGTTCCTGGAATGCTGGGTAAAAGAAATTAAATTTAAGTAGATCTAGGGTTATAAATATGAGAAATATATTGTTTTCTTAAGCATATGTGGGAATTTTATCAGTTGTTATGAAAAAAGCTCCTTTACTTAAAACACAAGTTTGGCCTGGAAAACAGAGCCATACACTATTAGTTGTAGATCATTGTTTCATTGTTTATTTTACATTAATATTTCTAGATAAATGTATGTCTTCATCCAAAATTCTTCTAGTCTCTAATTATTTTTCTAATGGATAATTATTTTTCTACTAAAATGCTTGTTTTTGTGTAAATGCATTCTTAAAATTATATAATAGTAAAATGAATGCCATTTAACAATGAGTAGAATTCATAACAAAATAAAATTATATTTATAATTTTAATGAGTTCTTGATTAGAAAGTTCTATTTAAATTCAAATTATGAAGCTTGAATGTCATATCCTTAATCCCATATTATGTTATTGATCTTGATTATCCTGTTTTCTTCTTGTTTCTTTCTCATTTATAGTCTCCAAACATATCTGTATGATAAATAATGGAGGTTGCAGTCATCTGTGCCTTTTAGCTCCTGGAAAGACTCACACCTGTGCATGTCCCACCAACTTCTATCTTGCAGCTGATAACAAGACTTGCTTATCCAACTGCACAGCCAGTCAGGTGAATAGAGGTCTAGAAATTATTTCGTGGGATAAATGAGCAAATTGTTATAAAAGCTTTGCTTAAATTTTATGTATTTGTTTAAACCATTTTTAGAACACAATTTTATCGTTGTCATTTAGCATTAAACTGGGTGATTATTTTATATATCATAGAAAGGGTCATGGAATAAGGGAAACACGATTGTATATATATTGTTTAATAAACATTAAAAAATAAGAAGTACAAATAGAGGCCAAAAAGGAGGAATAAAAACAGAAATAGAAATCATTCTTACATAGTTACATACAACATAATATTTCAAGTCATGAGTGGGCATATTTCAAGAAGGCAAGGAGATTGAGGCCTAGGGTTAAAGCTAAGATATATGCAGTTTAAACAAACAAGTCTTCTAGATAATCTAGATATCTGTATTACCATCTCCATTCCTCTCCCCATTCCTCGGAGCATGTGATGGAAAAGATAAAATGGGTGGAAATTAATTTTCTAGATTTTTTTAATTGAAAAATTAATTATTAAAATAACATTCTTCTGAAAACTTTTTATCTTCGAAATGTAATTATTTGGAGTAAATATACCCAGAAGTTAAGTTTTCTACTTAATGATAGTTGCAAGAACTAGATTTTATTACTTTAAAATTTTGGATAACCATCATGTAATGGTTGTTAAGAAATTTGCGTTTGTTATATTTAAGTCACTATCTTATTTAAGAAAAGGTTGTCAAAGAAACTATGTGATTTGTTTTTTAAAATGATTAAATTTATTCTTAGAATACTGTGTTTTGAATTTGCTGATTTTTCAATTCCAGCAATGACTTTATGGCAAGAGACTGATTTCTCTTAGAGTGTGCTTGTTTTCAAAATGGAGAAGCTAATACTAGCTCAGCCTGCCTCTCAAGTTATGACTATGAGTATCACACATTAAAGAACTGTACGAATGAAAAAGATTTAACCCTTTCCAGGAGGCAGCATGTATTGTGGTTAAGGACACAGACTCTGAAGCCAGATTCATTCTGAACGTACCCCTGATTTTGCTTTAAATTGGCTGAATTACTTTGGGTTTGTAGTTAACTTTTTGGCATTTTAGTTTTCTCATCTTTTAAATAGGCGTAATAATATTTCCAGGCCATTGTTATGATGATTAAATGGGAAAAATCCCTGGCACATAGTAAGTAATAGTATTCTTCCCCTCTAGTACAACTGGAATATACTTAAGGGTATGTGTGCAATTAGTGTGAGCTGCCATCAGTAGGTTCTGATGCCTTAGTCAAAAGCATAGGTTACAGTTTTTTCTTTAATTACATATGCATTGTTTTAATTATAATCTTCTAAATGTTTACATAAACAAAATACAATATTTTTAGAGAACTGGAAATTTAAATTGCTATGAGAGGTAAATTAAGCAATCTAATTATTCCTAGAGGTAATATTTAAGAGAGAAATTACATTAAAAATTAAAATATGATTCCTGTTACTACTGTTTAGTTTAGACAGATTTCTAGCTTAACTTCCAGGTTATTTTGAAGTACCCTCTGGTCCCTGGCTCTGGAGTGGTCCATGAGTCACTATATTGAGATCCAATACTGAGGCATTGAGTGACTTAATAGTGATGTAGTGATAGCTCTGCCTAAAATTCTTACAGTGTAGTGAGTCTTAGTAGCAAACCAAAAATAAAGCCAGAGAGTGCTTGGCACACAGACAAACATTTGAAACAGCAAGACATAGGTAGCAAAACATCATCAGTCTTATTGTAGTCATAAAAGAAATAAAACATTTCAAGTTATTACATAAGAAAATCTATAATTATTTTAACACAATGCAAAAAAAATCATCAATTAAAAAACTATATCAACCTAGAAACGTATTTTTCATATAGTTAAATTATTCTCAATTCGCTACCAATGATGACACCACTAAAATATTTATAATTTTTCTAATATTGCCTATTGCATTTTGCATGAGTTTTTAAAATAGTTAATAATAGTGAGGCAGAACACCAACAACAACAAAATTGTAGGTCAGATATCTTTGTGTTCAATAACACTTCCTGAAAAAAAAAGTAATCATTTGATTTGTTTCAATTTTAAGAAAAAAGTTAATGAAGACCAACTACCACAACCCATTAGTGGTTATCCTTGTACATCTTTTGGTTTATGCAGCCATTTTGTCTCTGATTCTTTTCTGATTTAACTGTATACTTCTGGAAAAAAAGTCACTTTATATAAACACAATTTCTAGTGAGGTAGCCATTAAAATGAAGCAAATAATCAGGGTATTTCAGAATCATACCATTAAGAATTCTGATAGAATTAGTACATTTTAAATTTATTTTATACTAGGGGATTTTGGTTTGTTATGTAATTGTTGCAACCAATAATATCTCTCAATAATATTGTATTTTAGAAAAATAAAATGGGCAAATCACACTTATAAGAATTTTGTTAGAATTGAAAATGAACATATGAAAGGGTATAAAAATAAAAATTAAGACGTGGTTTCATAGTGTAGCAGTTAGCACATCCGCTTTATACGCAGAAGGTCCTGGGTTCATATCCCAGTGGAGTCGTGTGATTCATGGCCTACTGCCATGCTGCCCTGAACAAGCTTGGAGTCTGATCTCAGAAGTGATCTCAGAAGCTAAGCAGGGTTGGGCTTGTTAGTATTTGGATGAGAGACCAGCTAGTAAGACCAGGTGCTGTGGGCAAAAATAAAAATTAAATCAATTTTTGTAGCACTAAAAACTTCATATATTAAATTTAGATTATTATAATTAGAAACTAATTTTAATTTAAGAAACTAATTTTAAAATAGCTTTACTTATAAGTAGAGACTTTTCCTATTTTAACTAAACTTCACTATATGTGGGATTTACATTTTATCTCTGTATCCATTTTAGTAAACATATATTTAGTACTTTCCTTTTCTTCTTTTTTTTATTTTGAAAAATTTAAATTTATTAGGAAGAATTGTGCCATAGTGGGGGTGGAGAATTTATAATCAACAGAGCCAAGATAAAAATCTAGTAGTTTCTTTATAGCTTCTTGTGGGTGATAATTGCAGTATCCAATTTATTTTATGAAGATATTACTCTTGGAGAATATTTATCATGAAGAATGCTTTATATCTATATTTACCATTAATCTTTTTAAAGTTATTGTATTTAAGTATAAAAAAATAAACCTCAGATGCAAATTAGAAAGCTCTTCCTCTGAGAGTAATAAATAAAATATTGATTAACATAAAAAATAGTAAGTATATTTTACCCTGGCCTTCTCTGAGCTCAAAACGCTTTTATGTTCTTATTTAAAAATGAAATGATATGCAAAATTATAGTATCATATTTAACTTCAACAGTCAATGTTTATTTAAATTAGACATATTTAGTGAATTTAAAAATACATAATTTAGATATTTTTTAAATCTTGATTGGGAAGAATTTAAACATACTCGAGTGACCTGAACTCATCTTATTAATATACTTTGATATATAGTAATGACTGGAAATGTTTAATGTTTAGAGAAATTGCTTTCAGAGTTAGTCTTGTATCCCCAAGACAGTCATTATCTTTAAAAGTAACATTTTTCCTCTGGTAATTTATGAAAACCACAACAGGCAAGACCATGGGCAAAGCCGATAAAGGAAAATCAGTTGAATAGTCAGATCTTCCCTGAGAATCACAGTACTGTGTTCCTTCTCATAATTTCCACTGGAAATAAATTTTTAAAAACACTCTTATTAAAAAAAAAAATAGTGTAAGTCTACCCTGAATTAACTTCATCATATCCAGAAAGATTCAGCAAAGACTAGCATCAAATTCTCTTACTTGGAGAAAGTAACAGTACTTTAAGTGAATAAAACTTTTAGCTTTGTTATACATTTTTATTAGAGCAAATTGAACTTAGAAATACCCTAACCTTTATCTATTGATTGGTTTCAATAATTTAAAATGAATATTTTAGTGACGACTATTTCAGATGCATGTTCTCTCTGTACAGAAGGTATACTCTTCTTTAGTTTCTTCTGTCTCAGGTGGATAAGCTTAGAATAGAATGTTGCTAAAAAGGTATTAGTTTGTGGTCTGAGATCATTAAGGAAACATGGACTGAGCTTTCTTCATCTCTGTGTGCAGTTGGCTAATAGTGAAGTTAGCAGAAACAATAATTCTGTACTCTGCCTCAGGGAATAAATTTGAGTTCAGATCACCTTCCTTATAAATAATATGCAATATTAATCTGAATAACTTCACTATCAACAAGTTACCTGTGTGCTAAATAACCTATAAGTAAATATTGCAGTATAACATTTTCAAAAATTTCTCTATTGTTAGTTTTCCAAATTTAATGGTTCATTTTAAAAGAGAGGAATTAAAATTTTCTCTTCCTCTAAGTAATAGAATTAGTATCATTCTTAATACTGTTTCTTTAACTGTTTTAAATGGAGAGAATAATAGACCCTCCAAAATTAATAAATATATTACTGAATAGTGGTTTGGATAATCTCGAGAAAAAATGTATTACAGCAGTTTTCTTGTATTTCTATTAATAACATATATAATAGCTAAAAAGTTATTGCATTTTTATTATTACCTGTTTTTAGTTACCAATATCTCTCTTATATCCTAAAAGATCATGTATAGTTATTAGAATTCTAAAAACTGAAAATAACTGAATTGATCTCAACCGCTTTAAAAAAGCATGCTTAAAATTTATATAGGGTAGATATTTATTATGGCTAAAGGAAACATATTTAGTGTTCAGGTAATTCCATGGAATCACAGCATGACAAAGCAAGAAAAGATTTTTTTAGATTATCTTCAGCTCCCCATTTTGTGTCTGAGAAACAAAGACTGGGAGATATTAATTGAAATGTCCATATTTCTAGGAAAATGTAATTCAATTAAATTAATTCAAATTAACTCTATTAATTCACCTTGATATTTCTTCCTGATATTTCTTACAGCTTCTATCCTTATTTGGTGTTAGGTCAACTTTTTCTGTAAAGGGCCAGATAATAAATACTTTAGGTTTTGTTGGCCATATGGTGGCTATAGCAACTACTCAAATCTGTTGCTGTGGTGCAAAAGCAGCCTTGGGCAATATGTAAATAAGTGAGTTCCTATGTGCTTGGGAAATCTCAGGAGGTTTGCAGGGACAATGAGCTTTCCTGGCAGATCATTTTGCTGCTGTTTGTTGTGCATTTATTCCCTGTCCTGGAGTATTTTAAGATCACCATAGTTTACATTTGTGGAAAGAGATTAGGCTAGGTTTTTCTGCCCTGGTAAGTTTTTAAATACTCACTATATATGAGTAGGGTTCTTTAATCTTGTTTTCTTTTGTTTAAGTTTCGTTGCAAAACTGATAAATGTATTCCATTCTGGTGGAAATGTGACACTGTGGACGACTGTGGTGATGGATCTGATGAACCTGATGACTGTCGTGAGTATACTGGTGGATGTAGGAATTGAGAATTTAGAGCTTTTTAAATCCTAGACATAGAAAATTGAAGATAGATCTGGAGTATTGTCTCTAATACTTTTCCAAAATTGAAATAGAAAGATTTTATATGTCTATCTCCAAGGATACGACAAAAATTTGTTGCAATGCCTTGGTTATATATTTAATAACTATTACATTTAGAATGACAGCATCAACAATTTATGTTAATTTTTCCTTCTGAAATTTTATTATTTGTAGAATAACTGCACTGCTTCATGTACTAATGAATATAGTAACAATCTGCATGATTTTAACTTAATATGTCACCAATTTGTAAGCAAAAACATGGACACTTTTTCAGAACGTCACTCATTGACTGAAATCTTAACTTTACAGGATGTATTTTTTCACTTTTCTGTCAGTATTAAAATACTGAAAGTTCATTAAAAGTCAGATTTTTTCAATAAAAACTGTTAGTTTGAAGTTAGGCAATTTAATATGCTCTTAGTTGTTGCCTTAAAGTGACTAGAAATTATATCTTGACATCTGACTGTGATTACCATGATTAGAAGTTTCTTTCTTTCTTTCTTTCTTTTTTTAGCTATCTTCAGTAACTTTGGTTTCAATGGACAATCAGCAGACTTTTCCTTTATAGCCCTTTACAGTTCACTTCACAGTTCACTCTAATACTGTCCTGTTAAGTTGAAGATGCTTTTAGTCTGTCTTGATAATTCTCTCAACATCCCAGTAGATGGTTATCACAATTTGGCCTTGACAATTGTGTTTAAAATTCATATTAGGCCTCCGCTAAAGAAATACATTGTATTGGCACTTTTCTCTGTAGACTTTCACTGCATAATTACAAAGCTGTTTCAAACTTAGGGTCACTAGGAAGTTATTTATGTGAGCTGTATTCTGTCGCCCTGGTCACTACCAAGTGTATCAAATATTTGAAGTTCTTTCACATAGTTCGTTTATATGTTTGAAAGAAATAAGTAATATATTCAATGAGAAAGAAAATGTTATGAAAGTCATCGTTTTTCTAATATTATTTTGATGTTTCTGAAAGGTCCATTGCTCTTTGATTTATTATTATTTTTATTTTTGTTTCCACTATGATAGGCAGTATATCAAGTGTAATATCTGTATGAGATAGGTATGCTATTATGCCTGTTGTTATTTTTTTTTAAGTTATCAAATTAAAAGAAATATCAAAGAAACAGAAAATTATATCAGGAACCAACTGAGGCTTACTCATTTAATGAAAGTTTTTAATTTCCCCACAATACAGTAAGCTTTTTCAAGGTATAGCAAATAAATACAACTTATTCTCATAATTTATAGAAATAACCTAAATGTCTTAATTTAGTCCTCATGTGAAGATGATCTTTCCTGCACAGATTCCCTAAAATTTTCTCTGAATAAATATACCATGATGACCTGCAGAGAAGGTCATTAGCATCAATGCTTTTCTTTCTAATATATTTGCAGTTCCTGAACTCTAATTTGAATCTTGAATGATTGTGCTGTAAGCATATCAATATAAAAAATTAATTATAAATTTAGTATAATGAGGGTTTTTTCACATATTTACCCATTCGCAGAATATAAAGTGAGCACATATAACTTTAATTTCTTCTGAGGGAAACCAGAGAGACCAAAGAGCCTTCTGCATAATCCCTATCTTGGTTGAGTACTAACACTATGTGTTTATATTGGTGGCATTATCTTTGTAATCTTTTAATAAATGATCTCATACTTGGAGTTGTTGGGTTGAACATCTGTAGGCATAACTCTTTATTTTGGGAGTCATAGTGAGGTGGAAAATGATGTATGTGAGTCTGTGAAGTATTTAGTATGCATTTTCGAGTAGCTGCATCATCAAAATAAGTGATTACTAAGAGCTACCGACAATATTTATAATTGTACCTTAAAAGGCAGGAAAGCTTGGTTCCAGTTTCACATACTTGCAAACTTATATAAGGTTTTTTACATGAATATAAATAAGAGTGATGCATCAAGAAGTCTCTGGCATGATAACTTTGTAGATACATTTCTTATAATATTCTAATTCACCAAGGATCAGTTTAGAGACACATTTAAAAGCCAGATAGATTTCCCAGTGATTTTCCAGGCATTAAGGAGGGATTTGCCTCATTCTCACAAGAAAGTTGTTTATGTAGCAAAGAAATATTACAGGAAATTGTATATGAAGCAATAGAAAATAGAAGAAATGCACATGTTTAATTTAGAACATGAGAAAGTTAAATATAGCACAGTTTAAACATTTAGTGTGACTAACGAATTTTATAGATTGGGGATAAATGACTTTCAATATTTTACAATTCACTTCTATGGAAGTCAAGCATGTATTGAGTTGTCTTTTTAAGTGTTAGGAAAATGTTTAATATTGTAATTTAAAAGTGTAATTTATTTTTCAAAAAAATTTAAAATATAATTTATTGATATTTTATTGATTTGTATTAATGTATCATTATTAGTTATTATTAATCTAAAAATCAGTGGTTAGTTACATACATTAGGATCATCAGCCAAAATATCTGTGTTTTATTAGAAGTAACATAGTTTTTGAGAAGATTGTAGAGTCAGATCTGGATTTAAATTAGAAGGCTGGCACTTGAAACTTGTACACCCATGAGATTAATTTCCTCATTTATAAAGTATTTATGGTAATTCTGAGGTGAAAATGCTATGATTAGCTTTAATTAGTAACTATATGTGAAAGGACCTCACCCATTGCCTGATACTTAGTAGATACCCAATAGATCCTACTTTATTATAATTATGAATCTTTATATAAAAACAAAAATATAGCAAGTAAAGTACATTATCATCTTTGATTTATTTACTATAATATCTACGGTGTATAACAACCTTGACTATTTATAAGATATTGTCCTTATGTATTAATAGAGCTATAAAAATGAATACCAATAAAACATTTAAAATGTGATACTTATAGGAAACATTTTCTTTAAGTAGTTCTGGCAGATATTGAAGGCAGATATTCCTTTTTTACATATGACAGGCAATGTAACCAAAAAGAAATGATTTTTTTAATGATATTGGAATAACTTTTTTAAATTACAATAAATTCTATCCTGCCACTTAAACTCTCAATACTATTTCTTTGAAACAAATAGAAATTTATGTTTCTCAATATACATTTTTATATTTATATGAGTTAATTGCTTTATTCTCAGTTTATGAAGTGTAATTGTGAGGTTAAATGAGTTGCTCATACCTTATCTCTATATCTGAATCTAATAGCTATCTCAATGCGAGATATTCCCATTGTGCTCTAGGATGTTTAATATAGTAATATTATAAATATTTTGAGTGTCAGAAAGGCTCTGTTTAAGAAGTCATGAGCTAAGATTGTCATTTCACAATACCCTTGTTTCCTCCCCAGCTGAATTTAAATGTCAGCCAGGCAGATTTCAGTGTGGAACTGGGCTCTGTGCTCTGCCCGCATTCATCTGTGATGGAGAGAATGACTGTGGAGACAATTCTGATGAACTCAACTGTGGTAGGTTTTTAAATTCTTAACTAAGGAACATAAACCTAATTCTTAACTGATAATTTCCTCCCTGATTTAAATTCAGGCATAGACTTTAGCACGTTTTTTTTTTTTTCTTCTTCTCTTTTTATCTTTTAGATACACATGTCTGCCTCTCAGGTCAGTTCAAGTGTACCAAGAACCAGAAATGTATCCCAGTAAACCTCAGATGTAATGGTCAAGATGATTGTGGAGATGAGGAAGATGAAAGGGATTGTCGTAAGTCACCTAAAAATGTTCTATCTGGTGTTACTTCTGACTCTCAATGGAAATTGACTTAAAATTCATCATTATGCACCATAACTTCATACAGTAATTATATGCAAATAATTCCAAATAAGTGCCTATTGGAATGGATTATCCGAAAAGTGCTATATAAAGAAGATAGAGAGAATTAAAACATGGGTGAACTTTACTTTAAAAACTGCCTGTAGATTACAACAAACATGAAACAACATTCATCTATATTATCCTTAAGAGAAGCAAAAACAATATTATTGGTGATTATGGTGCTTTTTCCATAAATTGATGTCTTTTTCTATATTAAGTAGCTACAGGTAATTTTCTTCTATGAAGAAATTAGTTATATGAAATCAACTTTATTTTAATTAGAAATTGCCTTTTTGTCCCCACAAATATATTTGAAGGTATGATGAGAAACAAAATCTGCGTAAAGTAACCTAACAAAATTACTTGTTAAAAATTGTAAATAATATCCCATTTAATGAATTTTAACAAGCCACTTTAGAGAAAAATAGTGAAATATTTTCCATTTTGTTCATCTCTTATTTTCATCTCTCACCAAAAATCAAATTATATTAGTGGAGGGCAAAACAATTTACAACACACCCACACCCACACACACACACACACACACACACCCCACACACACAGAGGAAATGAACAATAGAGCACCTGTCAGGTTTCAGGATTTCAACAGAGGTACTGTCAACATTTCTGTCTTGCTGAAGTTTTATTTTATTCCCTTAAAACTTTTATAAGTAAATAACGTGCAGTCATCCAGAGATTTGATTAGGGTGATGCATTCAGAATAAAGTCAGTACCCGTTCTTTATGGTTAGCCATTCCAGAAGCTGATCCATTAAACTGACTAGAATTTGTGATGCAGTTTATAGTCTGCGTCGGATGTTCACATCTTCCCTCAGACTCAAAACAACTAGAGAGTCTGATAAATTTTATGCTTTCTATTTTTTTATTCATCAATCTCTTCTAATTTAAGTCTTTTTCTATTTGTAAAATGCATATGTATAAGTTCTTAAATTTATTTATCTGGAAAAATAATATTCTAAAAAGCCCTGCATTTTTTTATTTTTAAAATTAGTTTCAAAATATCTAAGCAAGGTTATATCAAAACTCTGATTTTTATCAAATGCATCCTTGGATAAATATGTTTTATTTATTTCTACTGGCAAATTTATTAAGAATACATTGTAGATATATAAAAGTTAAAACTCCATCCCTTCAGAGCCTATTAATTAAAAGATGATACATTTTTAACTATCTTAAACATGTGTTTGTCTAATTGTTTTTAAATAAACTTTCTTTGTCTAAAGCTACATTATAATAAACGTTTTCCTCTTAAGCTGAAAACAGCTGTTCTCCAGACTATTTCCAATGTAAAACTACCAAGCATTGCATTTCCAAGCTGTGGGTTTGTGATGAGGATCCAGACTGTGCAGATGCATCGGATGAGGCCAACTGCGGTGAGTGTTTTGTACCGTGGATCTTACGTATTGTGTTTCTGTCATCACCTGAGATGTCATAGTGAAATGAATTAATGAATTTGAACACAAGTTTGATGGGACTAAAGCTTTATATGAGAAAGTTTTGTTTCTGTGTTCAACAACTTCAGATTAGCTAGTTTATAAAAGCATGGAGGAAAATGTCAGAAGAATAAGTATTGTTTACTGTGTAAGTCAAAACTTTTTCTGAAAAGACAGATCAAAAAGTAGGATAAAACAATCATTTTATATTAGAAGATGATATTAGCATTTATTAAATAGTATTAACATGTAATAAGTAGAAACAATCAAACACTATTTTTGTATTTTCCTTCATTTTTCTGCTTACATACATATGATTTCCATCTATTCAATGAGTATTTATTCTTAAACATGATAAAAAAAAGAAAAAAAAATATTTGTTCTATTTAAGTAAATGACAGAAATCTCTTAAGTAAGAATTTATTTCTGAAAAAATATTTTTACTTTAAATAATTTTATTTTATTTGCCATAAATATTCCTTCATTAACATTGGACAAATGAAGAATACGATCATTTTTTTCAATGCAATTTATCTTATCTTGAAAATGTCAACAGTAAGACAAAAGAATAGTTGTGATGGGTAATTCATTTTATCAACATTTACCAACATTGTTTGAGGCTCTTTTTTAGATGAATACACCAAACTTGGCATTGTTGGGAAACAAAAAAAATAATAATCTAGTAATTGATTAGAGAAGACAAACTTTGTTCAAACTAAAGATAGGATTCCAAACTTATAGAAAAAAATGATAAATACATTTGAAAGATTTCACATGGCTCTTAACTCTTCTGGGAGAAATGAAAATAATAATAAAAAAAATTTAAGTTCTCTGAAATTTCATTTATATTGAATAACACTTATGACAGGAGATATGGAATGACCTAAAAAAAAAAAGTATAAAAAAAGCACAAACAAAATACACATGTAACATAGAGAATTAAAATACTGGTAATATGTAAATATTTTTAAAATGTTTTATTTTGCTTATTGAATTCAATCTAGTACATTTTTTTTTAGATTTTATGAGTACTTGCAAATTTAACAACTAATATATTTAATATGTGTAAAGACTGTATGCTAATCTAGAATTTAAGGAGGCAATGAATCAATTTTGAGTAGAAGTACATTAAATATAATTAAGGAGTCTTGGTCTAAAATTCTAGTCTCGATGAGACTTTAGACATACATTTTAAAAATAAAATTAAGTACAAAATTTTCCATCTAGTTGTCACCGGTGGGGTGCTGTGAAATCCGGTGTTCCCTCTGCAGCATGGGGGAGGAGGAGGAGGACAGTGGTAGGTGGTGTAGAATGTTGTTCCTTGGTTCTTCCCTGCCCACTCGCAAAGAATTATAGGTTGGTGAGTTTGAGGAAAGGTAAGATTTATTGAAAGTACAAGGGAGAGGGGCTGCACTAAGGAAGGCTGCAGCCTTGTGGATTTAGGTGAAGAGATAAGATAGTACACCCCAAAGAGAGGGGCGGGTTTCCAGCCAGGAACACTATAACAACACAGAGATGAGAAGGTCTGTTTATATTTGGGCTGTGATGGGAGGGCCTAGATGATCTGTATGTGAGGTCACCTTAACTGACAGTTAGCTGCTATATAACTTTTTGCCTAGTGCACATGTGCTTATCCAGAATTCGATCTGTTATCATTAGATTCATGAACTTCCAGGCATGGTCATGATATTATAATGATGGCATAATGAGGCTGAATTTATGAGCAGTACTTTCTGTGCATGTGTTTGTAGCTGGTTTCATCAACAGCTTTTATGGCCTTGAGCTCTAGGATGTGGGGTAATTTGTAATTCTAAAAGGGAGGTATTTCTGGGAGGTTCTTGTAGATCTTCAAGGGAAATTTCTATGGTTATAGAGCTGGGCCTTTGCTTCTGTTGTTCCTGCTTGTTTACCTAACATTATTACGCTTAATTTTTGAGACAGCTAAATTCATCAGTTTGTAAAAGCTACATTTGGCACATTTGGTTTTCAATTAATAACTATTTAATAATGGTTTTTAGTTTTATTTCTGTGTAAGCAAAGATTTAAATCTATGCTACCCCCTACAGTCATAGTAAGATAGTTGCAATGTTATTTTGAGTTGTTAATGGTTATAAAATTACTCTCATTACTTGTAGGTATTTATACTTTCTTCATTCTATGCCCAAAGAAAAATGAGCATTTTAAAATGCAGATGTACATACTTTTATTAGACTATTGCTGTTGCGGACTATTCTTGGAAGACTGTTTTATTATTTATTACAATATTGGACAAACACCACGTTTGAATACCTGAGCAAAATAAGTAGAATACTCTTAATGCAGTAGCTTCAGGATTTTCATTCAGAATCTCAGTTTCAAACTGTCATCACCTTCTTCCTATGATTTCCATTTTAGAAATGAAATGAAGATTTAGGAATTTGACAGATCTGTACTAGATTTATTCCTCTGCTTTGTAATCTGAGTTGAAACTTTTCTGCAATTTGGAACTTATCAGGATATGTCTTTTGATTATGTTCTTTCCCTGGTTTATTGTTTATACTCTCAATTCCCAGATCCCAATGAAACACTCTTTTCATCAGTTCTGGCTGTTTCCTGGTCAGCTCTGCACTCGGTCCCCAGCTCTCTAGAATCCACTGTTTGTTCTGTCACATTATTCCTTCCTATGGTCTTGTTTCCTGATTTCTTTTCCTTATCTAAAATTCTGTGTCATCAAAAGGAGACTTGCTTCCAAGATGGTTCAGCTTCATTTGCCACTTTTAAGCAGCCTTGATGTATAACCTGCTGCTTGCCTAATTATTTTTAATTAAAGTGTTAGCTGTAACCACACTAGCTAGGACTTGTGAGAGGAACTTCAGCTTCTTGGAGTAGTTTTGTACTTTCCACAGCCTGATATTTCCAGTATGACACTGAACACACTCAAACCAAAAGACAGAACTGATCAAAGTGTGCTTTTATTTTCCCTTAAATGTCTGGTAAGGGAATTTGAATCAGGCTACTCAAGCTATAAAAGTATAAGAAATATATTTTTTAAAAGAAAAGTCAAAGCAAGCATATATTACACTATAAAATATTTAAAACATACATACTTGTATGGAAGTCATACAGTAAGCACCATGTATATTTGAAATAGATTTTAATATTTGGCCTAAGATATGTCTTTTAAAACATCTAGTTCCCTGCACTAACAACTAAAGACTACTTCTATCTTTTCCTGTTACCTTTCTGCACCTGTCCAAAAGCCTGAAATCATTATGTATCATTTACATGTTTTGTTTTTATGTATTTACTATGTAGTATGCACTCATTAATATTTACCTAATTGTATATAGTATTTTTGAAGTTTACATAAATTATATTACATGTTCTATATTAATTTGAAGTTTAAGTTTTTCTAGTATTCTAGTGTATTAATGTGAATACCATGTTCCTTATGAAGATTATTTATACATGCTACAATTATTACAAATTCTTTGGCAAATAAGGCACAAAACAGTTCACACGATCTGTGCTATAGACACCAAAGAGTCTCAGTTCTCTAATTGTCACCTTTCATGACAGTTAATTCTAAGCAGAAGCAACAATATTTAGAGTCAATATCAGACTAAATTATACTTTGGAAAGAGGGCCTGAAATGGGCCTGTAGGAAAGAGCTTTGATAGTAATGACTATAAATACAATAAAGCGATTCTTGATATTTGAGTTTAGTTATATGTGAAGCTAGCTATTTTCAAAATTTTTCTTAACTTACTCTTAGAATGGCATTTAGCAAATAATAGTTCTGTGATTTCAAGATAATTCATGAGGAGAAAGTTCTTTGTTCATGCATGTAGGAAAAGGATGCGCTAAATTCTATATCTTGAAAAACAGTTATTACTTACACTTATTTAGTTAAGACATTTTCTAACATATGGTATCAGAATATCTCTCTTAGATATTTAGAAACGTGGGATTATATACCTTTATTTTAGCAGGTAGGAAGGAGAAAGGACCTCCTGTCACACATTCTCTGGGAACTTGTTGGTCTCTGCTGCCTGATTGGTCCGATATGCACCTGTACTGTAATTTGTGCTGGGGAGTCCCGGCCTCACTACGCTTTTGCTTAAGTGTAGGTCTTTTTCTGTCAATGTTTCTGTGTGTATGAGTGAGTGTGTGTGTGTGTGTGTGTGTGTGCGCGTGTGTGCGCGTGTGTGTGTGTGTAAGAGAGAGAGAGAGAGAGAACACCTTTTTTACACTGAAATCTTTTGGTTCCAATAGAGTCTATCTATATAAATGGGACCTAGCTTTTCTATGAAGAAATAAATGACCTACATGTGCATCATTAAATAGTTTAAGTGGAACACATTTAGTCTTTTTCATAACTTGTCTTCAGTGACTTTCATACATTGATTGTCTCTAAAAAAGGATGTGCAATTATTCAGTGATATAATTTGTTATTTCTCTTAATAGTACGATGAAATTGTGAGATCTAAATTTTGTTGCACAAAACTGAAAAGGTTCCCACACAGTGAGTCAGGATGTATGCAAGTATTCCAGACTCTGGATTGATCTGTAGTAAGAGCCATGAGAGGAAATGGTGTTGTGCCAGTAAGTTTTACAATTGAGTTTGTAAAGGAGGGAAACTACATATTTGTTTTAATAAGAACTGGGTTAACGCAGTTGATATATTTTTAATTGAGCTATACATTTTATATTCTGTGACATTTTTGTCTGAAAAACATCATTTTTATCATATGGTTTCCCTTATCCTTCATTAACTATGTTCGATTCTGTAGAAACACAAAATAAAACCATACGCACACGAATGTGCAAAAATTAGTTGCAGATTTATAGCAGAATATGAGAAGAATAAAAGTCTGACACTTTATTAAAAAACAGGTAAGAAATGTAGAACTTTAAAAAAAATTTTCTTTTATCCTACCTTTAGGACAAAAATATGTATTTGTTTTAGTTTATAAGTTTCTGTTCACGTATCCTTTGGGCTGGTGATTTCCTGAGATTATTCTACCATTTATATTATCAGAGGTTATTCAGTATTGTTTGGTAGTATGTTTATATGATTATGCTGCATATTAATAAATTAAAATAAGTAAAATGAAAGACTGTAATGCTTATTTTTCAGCACCAACACCTGGTAATGCATCTGTAAGTAGAAAATATTGTTTATTCCTTTAAGAGAACTTAGATGTATGATTATTAGTTAAAATCATTTTGAGGATCTGAATTGTATCAAATTTTGCTTATGAAAAGACTATTTTCAGCTGTTAACATTTCAGGACATTATATAGTAATAAGAATAAAAGACCTATTGAGTTTTAACTGTGCTATTTATTAGTTTTGTGATCTTTGTATAGTGTATAGATGCTTTATATAGATGATAGTTCTGATAGCAATACTTATGCTCCAATCAGTCTTAGATTCACAGTCTAGGATGCAATACCTCTGGGGCAGATTTTTAATGTCATCAGATTACTGTTCCTTGTTCAGAGTGCATGTGGGAAATAATGGGAGTGGAGAGACAGATGATATAGGATTTAGTTTGAGATAATGAATTCTGTTACCTCTTGCTGGGTTATAGATATCAGAGTAAATTATTACTTATTTTTATTGTTCTTTGAAATCTTAACCTCATAATTAATATTTCCATTTCTATAATCTAAAATTCTTGAGAGAGATTATAAAAAGAATATAAATAGAAATTCATGATGAGTTTCTTTGACCTAAAGCAGGGTTGGCTTGAAAAATATTATTTAAAGGCTGGAGAAATAAAGCAGAGAGCAGATCTGCCCTGTGACTTGAGGTTTCTCACACCTATGGATCACATTATTCATATGATTACTATACTTCCCTTCACAGTTTGGAGTTCTAAGAAAGGAAAAAAACCACCAGTATATAAATGTTTCACTTTCGATATAGTTACTGGATTTTGACTGATATGTGAAAAAAGCAAATTAAATATAAACTGATATTATTTATTGAACTTCAAGTCAATGTTTTCAAAATTATATTTTTGATTAATAGTATTTGGATTATGTAAATTGTATATCTTTCACTATCAGATCTCTAACTCAAGTTCATATATTAATAGTTAACCTTAAACCAATAAAATGTTACAGAATATGTGCATATGAGCAATAGTAGTTTATTACATTTAGTTATAAATGCCAATATCAAAGTTAAAGTAATTACTAATTACTTTTAGTTTATTTACTAATTTGTTTTAGTTCATTAAATTCAATTCTTTAGGAATCGAGTGTGTTAATTAGTATTAAATATTGAATGGAAACTCAATAAAAATGTCATAGCAGAATATTGGAAATTTATTTTTAAATGTTATGTAATATTTACCATAAAAATTTCATATATTAAGCTGTTGAAAGAGTAACATCTAAGCTGTTGAAGACATTTCTAAAGTCTTAATCTAATTTATTCTGTCACCAAGTAAATTATATTGGCAAAAATTTCTTATGTGACTTAATAGCATATATGGTTTTAGATCCCCATTTTTAATATTCTTATTAGTTTAGATTTTTTAAATCAAATATGGAGTCTTTTTGTGTTTTATTCTTCTTTGTAACTAGCTTGTGAATGGTAAAACCAAAACATACTCAGAAAATCCAATATATTACTTAATTTCAATTAATCATGGTTTTACTATAAAACAATTATACAGCTACATCAGTTAACAATTATATTTGTGTGTCAGGGAGTTAGATGCCTCATATGAATATGTCTATCTGTTTCTAGAAATTCTCCATAGATGATGTGATGTTATATTACTTAAGGAATACCTATGCTAAAAGTTCTCTGGAAGAAATTAGAGTTCTTGGAATGAGTATAGACCAAGTCCCATGACGATTACTGCTTCAAGAAAAGAATACTTTCGAACAACTGCTCAGGTCTTCAGTTTGGTCCTTATTATGTTTAAAACCACAAGATTCTTGATAAAAACAGGTATCGAGCAGTGAAAATCTAAACCTCACTGACTAAATATCGGGGAAATTACCTCTAATAACCATGAAACACTTTATGAACTCAGTACTCTAGCAACTCAGTCAGTTCCTTTTGAATTAAGAAAATTTTATTGAGTTGGAGAGAAGTAAATTGAGAATGACTCACCTGAAGTATAAGCAAAAATGTACACCTTTTTCAAGATTTGCCATGTTTATTTTGTAATATATGAATGAAAGTAATTGCAGCTCCTGTTTTAAAAATATTTCTTAAAAATAAGTATCAGGAATATATAATTTTAAAGTCTGGTATTACCAATAAATATTATCAATAGTTATAGGTATTAACAATAGAGAAATTGAAAATTATGCAAGAGGTTGAATTTCAAGGGGCTTTTCAATCGGCATCTTCTGTTCTTTGCAGAGGAAGGCACTAGGCTTTTTAAATTTCCTGGATGCAATCAATTCATCCTACGGCATACTTTGGACACATTTCGTACTATTTGTTTTATTTTTAATATTTTAATTATATAATTAAGCTTGTTTTTTATATCTTTATAATATTCATTTTATTTAAAATTAATAAACACTTAATTGAAGCATTAAGTAAGCCATTATATTAGTGACTCAGGGAAATGATAGAAATCTAATAATGGGGGTAATTAATAGTTTTTAAATCTTATGTTTTAAGTACTGTGCCAATCTTTATGTGCATTATATCATTTAATCCTTACAACAATCCTTGAAAGATATATTATTATTATTTCTATTTTATTGTTAAGGATGTGATGACTTAGAAAGTGTAATTTTCCTAGGGTCACCCAGGTAGAAAGTATGTGAAAAGATATTTGAATCCACAGGATTTGTCACCAGACCCATACACATAACTGTTATTCAGTAGAACTTAAACTGCCTTAGATTTGTAATAAGACAAAAAATTAAGGCACAGGTACAAATGATCCTAAACAAATTGGAATAGGTAAATGTTATTAGAAAAATAGTTTTTAAAAAATAATTGATTGTCACTAACAATGAAAGAGTAGTAGGGATGATAATAAAGTGATGGCTTGTCTGTAGAAAATTTGAAGGCAATAATAAACTGAACAAAAATTAGTCCGCTTTTGTTATCACCATTCTTCACTGGCAATTCTAAACACAGTGATAAAAGCCTCCTCACTGCAAAGACAGACCACTGATCATGGCCCCAAATGAGAATCTAGTGGCTTTTCATAAAAGAAAGAGTTAAAACAAGTACAGTAAAAAATAGTCATTAAATGCTAGTTTGACACAATTCTAGGTTTACAATGCCTTTCAAAATCAATCACTCTTTAACAGAGATTAGCGTCAGAAAAACCTTATCTTTCCATGACCAAACACTTCATAATAAAGCACCTAAAAAGAATGAAATAGAATTGAACAGGGCATAACTTTTTCAATAGCCATTCAATACTATCTAACACCATGTTCATACACTTAACTATCCTGGTGTGTGATCTACAGTTTACAATCTGTGTCATACAGGCCACACATTTGAAAATATTGTCCTTCTCTTGATTAACTGTGTGAATTAACATGAATATATTTTTATTTTTTAGATCATGCCTTTTCTCCTTCCTGAAGCTTTTTCAGTGATTATACACACACATAGATACACATACACACACACTCACACATACATATTTGTTGTAGGTACATCAAACCAGAATTATTTTCAGAAAATTAAGGCATTCCTCAGATTCTAACTCCTCATTATACAACTTATATTCAGAAATGTTAATACTGCTTTTTTAAATGGTGTCTTTCTGTACTGTATTCTTATTCGAAAGTTTCTCCCAGCTTAAATAAAGTATAAATAATACTGAGGATCTATTAATAAAGAAAATCAATTCTAGAATTTTTGTGATCAATTGTTCTTATTAATTTTGGTGAATAAATGATTATTAAATAGATTAAAATACAAGTGGCATTTGAGAAGAGACTATGTATTCATGTTAATATTACTTAATCTTATGTTTTCAAAGAATTTTACCATGAAGAAGTGAAGATTATTAACACTATGCTTTGTTCAATTTTCTTAAAAAGAAAGTATTCCTTTTCTTCCCCTTTTTCTTATTTTATGAAACTTGGTCATTAATTATTAGACATGAATTGTCCAGATTCTTCTTTGGAAGATCTTGGCACTAAATGCAGTATTTGTTGGCACTGAAACAAATGCAAGAAATGAACATGCTAAAATCTCTAGTTTAGAATACTTAAACCAAAAGTAATTACATGCAACTTTACTTACTACATATGTGACTATCCAAGAGCTATCAGTGTGTGGTAAGGGGATGGCCATACCAACCTTAAATTTTTTTATGCTGTTTGCTTTTCACAGCTGGAATTTACTACTTCTTGATAATGTAAAATGATCCTTCCAGTTGGTTTTATTTTTTGGTATAATGCTTTGACAGTAATTTTTAGCATCCTTCTGACAAATGGAAAGTGTTCGCTAAACATGTTGCTGAATTAACACCAAATGCATTTCTAAACCACAATAAATGATGGAGCTGAAAATATCAAGTCCGCTCAGTTTCATGTAGAGTGCATATATGTTATAATCTTCATGGAATCTTCTGATAGTAAAGGGTCATTAGATAGATGTCATCTGGTTGAAGTAGGGCCACATCAATTATCCCTTATCTAAACAAAAAAGCAAACAACAAACAAATAAACAATATTTCTTTATATCTAAAGTCTTCATACTAAAATTAAGCCTGCTTTTTTCTTTTAATCTTTTCAAAATGAATTTTAAATAACTGAACAGCACCCTTTGTGTGAAAGTCCTTAGTTCAAGGACTCTCAAATTAAATTTTTTCACATCCTTCTTCATGCCAAACAGTCATTTTTTAAAATCTCTCTACATGGATTCTATTTTCCATTGTTAATCAGTGGTATATCTCACCACTGAAACTTTCCCAATTTCTATGTTTTGGTTTTAGAACCGAATATAGCATTTTTAGTCAGATAATGTTATGAGTATCTACTCTTCTCCATTGCTGTGTTTAATTCTAATATTAAAAGCAAATAAAACCACCATATTTACACTGTTGATCTATGGCCAACTCCTATGACCCCCGATTTTAGAAATTTCACATACATTCTACCAGATTTTCAGTGTCATATTTATGAACTGATTTTATGCTTTTTTAAGGGTTCTAATTAAGTTACTGTCTTTGCCAAACTAAAAATTCCAGGAGTGCTGGATCTATATGTATTCTATATTTTAACATATACTCAGTACATAGTGCAGAATCTGGCACAAATAAATATTTCAGAAATAAGTGAAGGAAGAAAATTAAAAAATACAGACTTCATTTGGTTGAACCAAATATAAGGCATTTCTTTCCTAAATCTGGACTTTGAAACTCTAGTTTCCTTTCTTTGAGTTTATATATATTTTATTCATTTTTGTGTAATTATTGCTTTTCCTCCTTATCAATTCAATAGTTTAGGCTTGATTAGTGTGCAAAATTGACTTAAATTGTAAAAAGATTTCAATATATAGAACCACTAACATCTTCTTTCAAACTTGTACCATGAGATGCGCCTCACCATCTGTAAGATGACAAGTGTGCTATAGCAGTATATTAAGCAGCATCATGAAAAGAGCCCACAGACTCTGGAGTTCCTAGGAACACAGCTCCATTCTTGATTTCAACATTTATTAATTTAGTAGATTTCTTTAGGTCTCTACTACTTTTTTCATCTGTGAACAAATATAATAATTTTGTCCATAGAAACTTAATGAGAAGGTTAAAAGAAATAATGATATGTAAGTACCTAGAAGATATGTAAGTACACAGTAGGCACTCAAAAACATGTTTTGTCCTTTTTTAAGCACTTTTTGCTAAATACTCAGCACTGACATGAGCTAAAACATTCAATTACACATTTTATAATGGAGACAAAAGAAACAAAACATTTAAATATATACTACAAAATTTTGTGACAAAATTGTTCTATAAAATCTTGCATTTCTTGTCAGACAGTGAGACAGTGGAGAAATAACATAATTAGAGCTACGAAAAGTTTGTGACTTAAGAGAACAATATCCACTATAATAATAAATGTTAAAAAGTATGTGACTAGTATGAATCTTCAGGTGTATATAATATTGTTTCCACAAAATCCTCAAATCTCAATCTGTATATGTATTGTAGTTTGTGAGTCCTGTTTAACAGCTTTATTAAAATATAATTGGCATACAATAAAATGCATACATGTATAATGTGCAATTTGATCAATTTTAACAGGTGTGTGCATCCATGAAACCACCACCACAAGATAAAGAACATATTTATCACCCCTAGACATTTTTTGGTTCCCCTTTCCTATACTGTTTCCTGCTACCACTTCTTGTATCCCTATCTCCACAGACAACCACTTATAGACTTTCAGTCACTATAGATTAATGTTTATTTACAGAAAACTAGAGTCATACACTATGCATTCATTTGTCTGGCTAATTTCACTTAGCTTAATTATATTGTATGTTTCATGTAGATGGTTGTATCAAATGTTTAATCCTTTATACCGCTAAGAAGTATTCTATTGTACACACATAGTCCATTATTTTTTATCCATCCATCCATTTATACTAACCTGCATCAATTTAAATTTTGGATTATTGCAAATCAAGCTGCTTACTGTAAAGATTCATGTATTAGTCTTTGAATGGATATTTGTTTTTTTTATTTTTTTCCCCCTCAAGGTTACATCATTGGTTAAGTGTATGTTTAACTTTAAAAAAAATATATCGAACTCTTTTACAAAGTAGTTGCACCGTTTCACGGTCCCACTATCAGTATTGAAGAATTCCACCTTCTCCACATCTTTGCCAATACTTGGTACTTTCAAATTTTAGCCAGTCTAATAGATATATAATGGTACCTCATTTTAATTCGCATTTCATTAATGACTAATGATAGTGAACATCACTTTATATGCTTATTTGCTGTCTCTATATCTTTCTTGGTGAATATCTATTTTTTTTATTTGTATTGTTTTTATATTATTGGATTTTTCAAGTTTTTAAATATCCTGGATCAAAGTTATTTTCAGATAGATGTTTTGCGAATATTTTCTCCTTCTTTCTTTGAGTTCAATTTGCTCTTTTTATTTTAATCTATTATTTTGGAAGGGGAAGTCACTGATTTGAAACCTTTCTTCTTTTCTGTTATAGGTGTTTCCTTTAATAAATGTTCACCTATATACTGCTTTGGCAGCATCTCACATATTTTTATATGTTTTCTTTTTATTAATTTCTACTTTCTAATTTCACTTTTAATTTCTTCAATTCATTGGTTATTTAGAAGTGTATTATTTAGTTTCCAAGTAATAAGCTGGTATATGAAGAATTTGACATCAACAATCACTTTGAATAACACAGAGACACTGAATACAGAAAACTAGAGTCATACACTATGCATTCATAGTGTATGAATGCATACACTATGGACAGAATTTTTAACATACTGTGACTTTATTCTAATAGAATCTTAATAATATTTTGCATTTTTTTTAGTCTGTGAGAAGTTCCCTTTTTTTTTTTTTATCAGGTATAGGTACTTAGTAATGAGGTATTTTAAGCTCTTTTATTGCAATCTTTATTAGAATCATATTTATGTGGGTAAGGCGGTTTTCAAAGAGACTTTCGGAATTATTTAGAGAGGAAAATATAGCTAAAGAGATGACTATAGCACTATAGGTTCTCTAGAGTGATAACATTTTTAGAAACATGACTCTGTACTCAAGCGAAAATTAAAGCTTATGGATGAAGCTACATCACCAATGACTTGGCAACTTTTTCTGTCATAGTATTTTTAATGGTGATTACCATAAACTGTTTTGTTTTTTTTATTTTGTTTTGCTTTTTTTTTTTTTTTTTTTTTTTTTTACTTACCATATTTAGTGCCCAGTAATGTCTCCCTGAGTAGAAGTGAAGTGAAGCAACTTCGGGTCCTTAAACATATCTATATTATATATATATATATATATTTGTTCTACAGTCAAGGTCAGGTTGGATGGGTTATTTCAAAATCTGGAGATTTATCTACATGAGGAAGATATGAAGAATAGTGCTTCTTCATACAAAAGAATACAAATTCAGAGCCCTGGTACAAATGTGTTGCATAGGAGCCCATGCGATATTCAGGAACAATGAAACAGTGATGCTGAGAGGCCACCAGCCTAAATCTGAATTTGCAAGTATTACTACTGGGCGAAGGCCCACTACAGTAATGTATTCTCTCTGTGCAGTTGCTGCCTCAATCCCTTAAAGACTAGAAGAGAGCATGGTAAAAGACAGGAGAATTAACAGTGAATGAGGGAAAAATCTTGGGAAAATGTGGGCATTGTCAGGTCCCTCTGTTTAGGACTGAGGCCAGACTTCAAGAAAGAAGGCAGAGAAACTGTGGTAAGTGCAAAATGAAAGCAGCCTCCTTCTGTTCTTTGATGAGATTTTATCCCTTCTCCACGTAGGCATTGCCTCATACAGGCTACACTTTTTTTGTTGTTTTTTGATTAGTCACTCCTATGTGCAGTTGACACTCTGAAATGTTGATTCTTTAGGTTATTTAAACTGATCAGATCTGAATGATAATATTAATTTCTTTTATTTTACTCTTACTATGTAAGGCCCTGGGCCAGGAATTTAGTTATGGAAATAACAGAGAAACTGAAACTAAATCAATATAACTTAATTATCTTTAGGGATAAAAGCAATATATTCCATGTCTTGAATGCAAAAGTGAGTGGGTTTCTATAGTTAATAGAAGAAAGATAGACATTGGACAGTACTTCAGGAAGAAAATGCGCTATTTTTTAAAGGGATTTAAAAAATCTCACTAGCCTTTAAATCCCATTAGAAATGACTTTTTTTTTTTTTAAATCAATAAACATGACAGCATTACAAACTTTCTGAAAAGAACCAACTTAATTATGCAGCAAGATCTCCTGCTGAGGTGGAGATGATATTTTGCTTAATGTGGAACAAATAGTTCTGCAAATGACACCATAACTAGCATGGTCTCTGGTATGAGAATGTCTGCCAAGTGAATACAAATAGTTTTACGAAATGCCTTTTTCCTTCAAAAATATTTTTTAATGGTATATGCAATTTCATTTAAAATGATGAGTGCCTTCTCATTTAGATGCCTTAGTTTAGAATAAAAATTAGCCTTTGGCTCTCTAGCCACATGTCAGTCAAGGTGATATAAAACTGTTCAACCAATGCCTTCCTAGGTGAGTGTTGTATTTTAGCGGGCAACCACAGAAGTTCACAGTGATAGATTTCTTATTGGAAACCTCAATTCAAATCTGTCTCCAGAGATTCTCTCTAAAGCAAACATTCTTAAATGCTTGGCAGAGAAAGGAAAACCAATGTTAATATATCTGGAGTGTATAAGAAATTTAAGACGGAGGATAAAGAATTAAGATGACTTGACTTTTCTTTTTTAGGCCTCAAAATATAATCTTGGGGATGTTAACTCTTGGGTTTTAGGTCCAACATGATGGAATTGTATGTTAATATTTGTGTGTGTAAGTGTATTATATTTATCTTTCTTTATAGCTAAAATGATGAAATCCATCTAACATTATTTTACCTTCTGCCAATAACATCTTTAGGGCTTCTTTTCTAATCCATTTTTATTATAGTATTTCTCAGTTTATAGTATATATTTAAAAATTCACACCTCCTAACATTTTTTAAATGTTTATATTCTATTATGATGTAAAATACACATTTTCAAGACTTTATTCTGCCATTTTCTACATCATAAGCATACTTAATAAATGCTTTTGAAAATTATCTAGTTAATTAAATTTATATTAATAAACATGTAGTTACCACAGTAGTAGCATAAATATAAAAGTAGTAGATAAATATAAAGAACAGCAAAGAATTTGACTTTATGATTTACTGGTCATATAATATTAAGTGTATGAATCTCCATAAGTTTTGTTACATATACAATTACCAATATCTATCATAAGGTTATTAAGAGGATTAAGTAAGATCATATTTTCAAAATGATTTACATCCTATCTGCCACAAAACGGGTTCTCTGTAAGTGAATTTTTTATCCTCCTCCTGAAAACAAATCTGTTCTCTGACACTGAACTTATAGAGCACTCATGCTAACTTAAAAATGAGGAGATGACTATTTTGTTTATGTCTAGTATATTTGAATTAGATTTAGTATATTTGCCTGCATTTGGATAGATATTTTTTACAATAAATTTGTACAGTTACATATGTGTTTATATTTTCACTTTTTAGATGAACAAAAGCCCATTTGGCAGTATTCAAAGAAAGGGTTATATAAAAATCCATTTTAATTCTAGAACATTGGGAACTGAAACAGAAGTTGGCTATAACTGAAACAATTAACTTTGTAAAGTGAAGAAACCATTGAAATTTTTTTTTCTTTTAGAGTTATACTTTCTTTGATCGAGTTTGTGAATAATTCCCAGTGACAATCATTCCCGGAGAAGACAGAATCAATCCTTGTGGAGGAACCTAGTGATGTACTTGCCTCTTTTTGGATCTAGACTTCTTTCATTTTGTCGTCAGACTTTGGTGCTTAGTGAGAGGGCCATACTGAAGAAAGATTTTAGCTAAAGATGTGGGTAAACAGGGATGAGGGTTTGGTTATTAAAAATGATGAAGGGCAACCAAAACTCAACAACAGAGTTTAGTGACATTCTAATATCTGAGAACTTTTTCTAAATTTATTCATACTGTACCCCAGGCTCTTTATGTATCCTCAGATCTGTTTATTCATCATTTGAATTGGAAACACATAGTCTTAAATTAACTCACAGGATATATTCCTTGTCGTTATTAGAGATGATGGAAAAGGAGACACTGAGATAAGAGGAAGAAAAGACAAGGCAATTTAACCGAGGCCCTAAGATGTGTCAATCACTTACTTTCCCATAACCCTCAGGGGAAAACAAACAAACAAACAAACAACAACAACAAAAAACTTTAAATTAGATTTTATGATATTATCATTGTATTATTGTTACAGTTTTCATTTAATAGATGAGGAAACAGAAAGTCTGAAAGGTAAAGTCCATGCCTAACCTAATTAATTGGTAAGCATGGGTTTAAACATAACTCTGTCTAGCCCCAGGGAAAATAAGATCTCCATATTCTTATTTCAACTTTAAGTATCAGAGATCCTGTACCTAATCACATTTTGCCATTAACTACCACTGTAACTTAAGGAAGTCACATAAGTTCTCTGAGGCTGTTTCTACACCTTAAATTTAGAGTCTTGTATAAATAAGATTTATTTTTTCCTTGATAGTAACTTCATCATCTGTAAATATCAAGAATCTGAATGCAATCCATAAGGTAATACCAATGGAGTATATTTGTTTTCAAAAATTGCCATCTAAATAATTTAAATTTTCTTAATGATTTATTTCCATCCAAGTTAGTTTCAATACTTAAAAGGGAGGGAGAAATTATCTAACACAAAGAATGCATATGTAATTCACAAAACTTTCGGTTTCCTGTTAATTGAAACTGTTTCAAATTAATAGTTTCTATTAAAATAATGAATTGAATAAACTATTTCCTGATATAGATATCTTGTAGAAAATCTTCTGTACATCATTTGTCTTCGTCTTTCCTTTCTTGTCTATTAAAGTTCATCCTCTATCTGTCAAACTCTGATTGCAGATTGTTGGGAATGCTTGCCTCATAATTATGGCATCCCGTATTTTAGCTATTCTTCCAAGATTATGCTATATGCAAGTTTGATAACAATGCATTTTATGCTCCTATGTAATTTCTTAATAAAATATTTACTAAGGTTATGTCAAAGATAGAGGTATATTGTCATATCATCATAATAGTCTTTCAAGGTTGCCATCAAATATTAGTTTTTGGATCTAGCTTTTCAGCAACTTAGAATTAAATTTAAAACTATTATTCAAAATAAATGTATTTATCATCTATCCAAAAACATAATCGAAGTTTGATTTCAAGGTATAGAAAGCCCACAATGTTAGATTGATATTACATGCAATTATATAATTTGTGCACATAATTGCATATTATATTAATTTTGTAGTCTCAGTCATTATCCTCTATAACATTTGGTTTTCTATTTCTCCTGGGTACATTTTTTCTTCCAGATTTCTTCTTAAGACAATCTAAACCAACTTGTAAGTCTTATGTTTAGCATATTCTTTATAAACTTTGAGAAATACATGCATTCATTGCTAATAATCCATATTTGAGCCTTTATTGGCTTATGTTTGTTTCCTTAAATTTCTTATGCATGTCAATATCCTGAAAGAAAAGTTTTAGGACATGGACCTGGAACAGCTAAAATTATTATTCAGACCCTGTGAATCCGCAGTTGTGCCTTAAGTATAATTAAGTAAAACCACAGGTACTATCAGTAGGATGTCTTTGATTCATGTGTATGTGAATGAGTGTATGATTAAATGTGTTTTATTCTTGAAATATATGGAAAATCAATCAACCAACCAATCAATCAATGATTCCTGATATATAGCAAGCATTTAACATGTAAAGAATAGATGATTTTACATAGTGTACAGAATTATTATGTATTTTAATACGTGAACCAGCATATCATATCATGATACCAAGCATCTCATAGCTCATGATAAAGATAATTTTAAAGATTTAAGCAATTTCAAGAAAAACATTAAGTAAATACTATTAGAGGAGATACTGTTACATAGCAAATCTGTGAAGGTGGTATAAAGATTAATGAAGTGAAAGAAACCAGATACCTGTTTAGCGTGTTTCTCTCTCCACCCCTTCTGTTCAGTAGCTGTTCCAGTCAGAAGTTTCAACCTGGTTCCGTAACAACACTTGCAAACAACTTCCACTGTGGATATTAATTAAATTAATTTGGTGATAGATTCTATATATCATGGGCTATATATTCTAAAGTACCAATTCTTTCTTAGACTCAGTAGACAATAATATAGGAGACTGCTGTTTCTTCATTGTTTATAGTGGCTTCTTTAGAAAATGAAGGAATATTTAAGTGAATAAATTAATACTGATTTAATGCCTTCTATCATCCATTGCAATACTTTGCTTTCTGCATGTCTTCATAGTTGATTTAAAATGTGAATTTTATTAGAAAATATATTTGAATTATATTAAATTTAGCTTAAACATTTTGTTTGCATTTCTTTCATAGCATGCTGTCTCTCTGATAAACATGATTCTACACAGGTGCAGTATTATTAAAAGAGGCGAGCAAGCTTATTAAAAGGTGAATAAAGACATCTAACTGTGAAGTGCACTATTAAGGCATTTAAAGATGTTTGGGAGTATAGCCAAGCAATCAATCATGTACTATACGCAGAATCTTAAAAAAATCAATACCTTGCTGACTAGGTGGCCAGTGAGGAAATGATAAGATAAAAACTAATGTGATTATTTATTGATAATGTAGCACCTAGTTGAACTGTAAGTCAAGTAAGTCAAGTACGAGGCATGTTCTGTGTTGAGAGAGAAAGAGACTATATAAATGGGCTAACTCATTTCCCTCAAAAATGTAAAGTATGCCAGAGTATGAAAAAAAGAGACAGATTGGGGATTACAAATCTTGTCATTGAAAGCTTTGCAATGTTGTCTATCTTTATTTCTGAGTCCAAATTATACTTATGATATGAGTATCTTTTTTTTTTTTTTTTCTCCTATGCAGACCTGTTGTAGCTTCAGGGTTTTATGGTGAAAGCAACTATATTTTTCTTGACTCAACTTTGGCATAATTTTTGACATATATACAATTTCAGTCATCTCTTAGAGTCCATAGAACTAAAATCTTAGTGTAAAATGGTAAAAGAAAAAGCAATAAAGATCTTTGTTTTGAGGAATTATTTGTGTTACATTTTAAAAATGGTTTATAGGCAGATATCAGATCAGATAATATGGATTTGAGTCCTGATTCCACAATTTAAGAGCTGTGAGCTTTGGGACAAGTAATTTACTGTAACCCAGGCTTTATTATTCTCAGCTGTTCAATAAACTTTTGTTATTGATTTTTTTTTTTTTTAACACATAAACTCAATGAGAATAGAGATTTATGTCTGTTTTGTTCACTCGTATAAGCCTTATACGCTCAGGGCGATGTGTAGTACATGACAGGCATCATGCATATTTATTAAATAAATTATTGCATAAATCCTTTCTTAAATTGGGTTTTCCCAGAATTAGAACCAGTACTTACAAGAATATGAGTGCAAGTGGTTTATTGGGGAGAAGAATCCAGAATCCACCCAGTAAGGTGGTGGAGAAGTTAATCACAGAAGGGAAGGTAGGATACAGGGTACATTATTATGCAGATCCATTCTATCAGGAAACTCTGTGAGATGATGTAGAACAAAGGATAGAGCTAAGATATTTATTCATTCACCAATTTCAATCAGTCATTGGTTTGGGGCAGCACTTTTGGATTGAGACTAAGAGTCACGCCTGCTTGTATTTAGAAGTAATTGGCTCAGTATGAACAGGCGTGGTAGATACCAATGATAGTAGATGGGGCAGTCATATCATATACTTCAAATTCATACTAGAATAAGGAAGACTTCACCACTTGGGTTTTCAAGAATCTAGAACATTTTTATATTTGAGGGGACAGCTCAATGTGTTGTTCTACTTTGGCTGCAACCACAAGTTTTCAACCACATCTTTGTATTCAGATATCATATAAAGATACATTAAATTCATTTTAAAGAAAAAAAAATGAGAAAAGGGAAACTTGAGGGCTAAGTATGTAAAGGACAAGATGCCATCCTACCAGATATCTATATTAGATTATAGTCTAAGACTCACAAGTATTGGTCACCGTGATCTAGAACAATTGCTTCTACTTTCTCTTGTTAGACTCTTTCAATAATAACTTCACAGCTCATCATTTGTATTTTTAAAAATAGAGCCAATGTTATTATCCTGACTTTCTATAATTTATGCTGCTGAAATGATTTTATATATGAAACAAAATATGAGTCTACATAAGAGAATTTAGGTTAGTAGAAGGTGAGATTTGCCAGTGGACAATGGTGTTGCGAAAACATGCTTTTCCTTCATAGTCTCTATGTTCTGGACAGAAAGCAATTATTTCTTCTAAGCACTGTGTACAATATAAACTGTGTATTCTCTAAGGTATTTGAGGTATAGAGGAGAAAATAAAAGAAAACTGCATTCTGGATGTATACTAAGTATTCTGAGCTATGATAGGAAACAAAGAGATAATTAAATGCTTTATATGTTTTTGAATAAAATTTAAGATGATTCATTGTAGAAGAGGTACAAGAGAAAAAGTTATGCAACTTGATACTAGCAATACTAAAAAATACCAGCAATACTAGAACAAATTTTAAAATATTTCTATTTTAGCGCAATTCTTCATGAATTTTACACAAAATAAATGTATTTTAATGAGAAAACTTGACAATATCAGAATTCTCAAAAACTAAGGGTGTATTAAATAAGTGATAAAATAATGTGTGTTTGTGTATTAAAAGTGTGTGTGTAGATACATATATGTATGCATAAATGTATATACACATATATAAATAAATACGTCCATATCTGACGTTTGTGTGTATATATAAATATATCTTAGACTTAACTTTTCCAAGTATTAAGGTACTAAATTTTAGATCAAATAACAACTGTAAAATATAAGTGCTAAAGAAGAAAAAATGTGTTTTGGATGGTTTGCTATTCAATTTATTAATACATTTTTTACTTTAACAATCATAACTAAATTTATGTACTTTCCAAAGCATATTAGGTAGATAAATGACTTAAAGCAGTTGCTTAAAAACAGAAATTTTTTTCTTAAAAAAAAACTGATTCTGCTGCTAATCTCCCCCATCCCCTACACACAATACCATACCAAAGATACTGCATTCATTATAATCTTTACAGTTTAAATTATTTTTTCTACAGAGATAAGTCTAGCAGCAAAATATAAGAATAATGTGGAAAAACTTTTTTTTTCATTTTTGGAGCCTACTACTCCAAGATTTCAAATAGGCACAGTTCAATATACAATGACAAACATGACATAATATAGCCATATATAATTTGAGAATCTGTTCTGCAACTAGCTATCTCTTATACTCTGTCTCTTTTACTAAGGTAGTATAAAATGTGATGACTATCATTAAAGAAGACTCTTTTGAAACAGATATCCACATACTTAACTGTAAAAAAAGTATTTTTATTGCAAATATTAACTTCTTTATTCAAATTGGAAAAGGTTTTAATACCTTAGATACCAAATTCTAGAGGACTATTTTGCTGAACTAAAATATATCTCTAATATAACTATTATGCAGCATAGAAGTGACATATGTATGTATAAGTATTTTTAATGACTATGAAAATCATTTCTATATAATTTTTAGTGAAATATGAAGTGTACAAAATATTGTTTATTCATTATTATAGTCAAAAAAACTTAATGAAGTTTATCTCCATGTTGTGTGGCTATGAGTTAGTTCTACTTTTCTACATTACATTGTATTAAATTTCTATGAATAGTATATGTTACTTTTATAAATTTTTAAAATGTTGATTTCCAAGAATTACAATAATAATTGAAGCTAAAAACTTTTATAGACATGAAAATTTAAAATATATATAGATAATAAATTAAAGCTAATTTTTGCTTAAAGATTCCAAGAATGTTATAACCTTTCAACATTTTAGCTGGGGAATGTGATTTCCCACAGCATTTGGGTGTCTTACATGACTCTAATACTTACGTGTGACCTTGAATAAGTTACCAATATTTGGTCTTGGCATGTAACTAAATAGAATGCATAACAAAATGGTGGTAAAATTATTTATTTTCTGAAAAAAATAAGATAATAAATATAAAGGCCTAAAACAGTGCCTGCAACATAGCAATCTTAAATAATTTTTCTTCTTCCTAATCTCACATCGATTTTGATGGTAAAATTGGTATTATAATTTGCATCTTCTAAAATCTTATTTACTATTTATTATTGTTTACTTATTAAAATTTTATCTACTATTATCTATTAAATATTATTACTATATAAATAACTAGTTACTTAATACTTATTACTATTACTAATCGCTAGTTGGTATTTATTAAGCCAGTGTTCAGTTCCTGTGCTACGCGTATTTCCTATGAATTTTTAGCCTTTAGGAAACTGAGGCACAAGAAAGATAAATAATTACCTTAGGTTGTACATGAATAGGACCAGAATTACGATTTAAATCAAGTTCTGAATTTAACGCTCAGGTTCTTTCCACTCTACCTCACTGCCTCCCACAAAATTAGAGTCTGATGTTGTTCACCCAAAATTATAAAGTGAATTGAGCAATTGTCTAGTAACTGATCAACAGGATCAGACAACTTAGAAAAATGTAATCAATATACAAAAATATTTTGGTAGACCTTTTATAACTGCCTCAAATTGCTTTTACTTTGCTTTCAAAATAAACAGAATCAATACTGAACAAATGAAAAAAGAGGCTTATTTTATTTTTCTCTAAGCTGGATATGGAAACATAAGTGAAATTCCTAGAACATGACTACCAAAATTGGTAAGCTGGGCTAAAGAGTAGCTCTGAAAAGGGATACCTTATCTGTACCTCTCATTATGGAGATTTGGGTTCTTCTCATCTGTGGTTCACAAACAGCAATCACACTATCTGTCAAGACCACATGCTGTGATCGACACTGCTAGTCTTTAGAGAAATGCAAATTAAATCACAATGAGATAGTACCTCATTTATGTTAGAATGGTCATCATCGAAAACATGAGCTAATGTGGAGAAAGAGAACCCTTGTGCACTCTTGGTGGGAGTGTAAATTGGTACAGCCAGTATGAAAAACAGAACACAGGATCCTCAAAAATTTAAAAAGGGAACTGCCATATGATATCACAATTCTACATCTGGAAATATATCCAAAAAAACAAAAGCACTAACTTGAAAATTATCTGCACCCCCTTGTTTATAGCAGCATTATTTACAATAGCAAGACATGGAAACAACCTAAGTGTCCATTGATGGATGAAAGGATAAAGAAGTTGTATATATACAAATGTAATATAGTAAGTCCTCACTTAACATTGTCAATAGGTTATTGAACTGTCGCAAAATGATATATAACAAAACCAATTTTACTATAAGCTAATTGATATAAACATGAGTTAAGTTTATACAGCATCTCATCAACATTGTAATAAAATGACATTGTACAGAATAATATTATTCAAATATGTGCTCTGAATAGCCATAAAAAATGAAGAAATCCTACCATTTGTGATAATACGAATGGACCTGAGGCATTATGATAAGTGAAATAAGTCAGAAAAAGACAAATACTGTATGATCGTTTCATATGTGGCACCTAAAAAAAAAAAAAAAAAAAACCAACAAATGACCAACAAACAAAACCCCTCAAATGCATAGAAAAAGAGATCCGATTTGTGATTACCAGAGGTGAGTGGGGGGAACAAGGGGATTGAAGGAAGGTAGGTGTTCAAAAGTTACAAATTTTCAGGTTGAAATAAATAAGCACTAGGGATGTAATGCACAGCATGATGACTATAGCTAACACCGCTATAAGATATATAAGAAATTTGTTAACAGAGTCAATCCTGGGAGTTCTCAACACAAGGAAAAATTATTTTTACTCTTCTTTTTATTGTATCTATATAAGAAAATGAGTGTTAGCTGAATGTATTGTGGTAATCATTTCACTGTATATGTGAATTAAACTATCATGCTGTGCACCTTAAATTTTTAACATGATACATGCCAATTATTTTTCAAAAAAAACTAGGCGGAAAAAAGACTACAGTTTGTTGAAAAAAGAATGATAAATGGAACAGTAGGAGTTTGGCAGATGACATACCGAATATGTTGGCAAAAGATGAGATGATCACTATTTCTCCCCCAATTCACAACTATAAAGTTACAATACAAATTTCTAAATAAAAAATAAAAGCACAAATACATGTCAAGTGCAATAGATGGCATCACAGGATGTAATATGACACTTTCTAAAACTGCATAATGTGAGTTCAAAAAATTTCCCCTGAAAATTACATTGCATTGACATGCAATTTTTAAAATGTCATTATTGGAACTTCTAGAGAGCTAACTTATTAAAGATTCACCTCTTTATAAAGAAAATATGTCATTGGTAATTTATTTCACTTTATAAGCCTTTCTCTTCTCTACCTGGAAGAATAATGTAAAAGTAAAAAATAAAAATAATAATTCAAAGGTAAAACAGAAGTAGCAAGACCCCATAGAGACAAACTGCAGCTGGTTTTGTTATTCTCAACTACTGGTGCATCCATATGTTCTTCCCACTTCCCCTAGAAGAATAGCTTGTACATGTAAGTGCTCATTCTGGAATATTACCTATTGATGAGATGTAACATGAAATTAATTTTCAGATCTACCAAACACTTCGTAATGTAAGACAGCCTGCAGCTTTCCAGATAATATCACTAGACTGTAATAGCATGTAGCAAGTATGCTTTAAAAAAAAAAAAAAAGGCATTTGTGCCATCTCCCATCTTCATAGAAAGCTTGGGTTTGCAAGTCATTTTTAAGTGGGACTGATTCTCAGGCTTCTTATGAAAAATATTACATTTCTCAGGTAATTATAAACCAATGAAAATAGTCTGGGAATTATGTAAATCAGTACATAAAAATAAAAACGTTAATATTAGAAGTCCATAATATCTTTAAGCAATAAAAATAGTATGCTGTTTGCATTAGTTAGGACTCTTGAAGGTAAATTAAATTCAACACTAGTGGTAAAATAAATTATCTGCCTCAATTCCAAGGAGAGGACAGAGTTGGCTTCGAGCATAAGTTGTATCAAAAGGGTCAGAAGAGCCCCAAATCCTTTTCCTCCACTTCCAAGCTCGCTCTTACTTTATTGTTGTCAGAAATGGGTGCATTCCATGTGGTTTTAAAAATGACGCATGCATTCCATGTGGTTTTAAAAATGACGCATGGCAACTTGAAGTTATAATACTTGCAATCTTTAAAGGAAAATGTTCTTTCTTTCAGTAGCCATAGAAATAATCTAAAATAGCTTTAATTAGTCTTGTTAGATTATTGACAGAGTCAAAATTGCCTATTGCTATAACCATGTTAACTCTCTCCTTAAAAACAGAACCCTAAACCTTAAGTTGGCATATTGTGATCCAGAATAAATCATCACATTTCCCGCTTCCCTTGAAGCTAGGTGTCATCATGTGACTAAGTTACGACCATTCAAATGTAACCAGAAGTGTTATGTGGAACTTCCAGAAAAACTGTTTAAAGGGAGATTTCTCAAAGTAAAGGGCTCTTTTTGTTTGTTTTTCTGTCCTTTCTCATTTTAGCTCTAAGGTGATGACTCAAGCACTAGTTGTCATCTTGCACCATACGGTGACTAACAAGAATGAAAACCATTAGTTTGAATGGTAGAGCAAAAGGATAAAAATCTGGATTCCTGATGACATAGCCTTGCCACAATACAATCCCTGTACTATCTCCCCATGCATTTAATGTTAAATAAGAATATATAAATGAATAAATAATCAATTATCAAGTTTAAGCTGTAATTTCCTTTTCTTTTTAACGTGGAAAACATGACTATTATGGACCAACTATGGTGTAGGAGAAGAGTCCCTGCTAGGTCATATGGTCCTCCCCTCTGCCAGACAAGGTAATGATCTGAGTAGAAGCTTCACTAGATGTGGGAATAGTAGTTCCAAAGACATAAATAAATAAATAAATAAATAGATAGATAGATAGATAGATAGATAGATAAACAAACAAACAAGCAAGCAAGCAGACAAATAAACAAACAAATAAATAAATAATAGATAAATATTTTCATGTCGGTTCAACCATAAAGGATGTGTAAGTAAATCCTACCCGCTATAGAAAATAAAGAAGATAATATGTTCCCTTGTATCATCACTGTTGAGGAACTCATAGCCAGTCAATATGTGAAGCAACATATATAGGTATTTATTTCCATAAGATGCTAACAGATATCAGAGACATTGAGGGAGATTTAGAGTGAGAGATCAAAATTGAATAAAGTTGACTTAAAAAAAAAAAAGACTTCTACATAAAGAGGTTACTATGTTTTGATAGTTAACAGATGGTTCCCACCCACAAAAGAAGATGATGTTCTCTACAAAAGAAAGTACTCCAGTTTTAACTCCCGTCCTCACCCAATGCTACTGACTCCATGTCATAGTTCGGGACATAGGGAATTAAGAAGTTGCCATGATGGAAACTCAGCTTCACTGTTCTCATAGTTCTTTTTGCCTCAGTGTTTCTATGACTATATTTACCTTTTTTGTAACAAAAGTTGTTACATAGTACCCAACTGTTTGTAATCATCAAATCTTCCTGTAATGGAAGATTTGAAGTGGTGATTATAAAAGCACATTATCAAGAACAAAACTTTCATATTCTCAATATTTTTATTTATTTATTTATTTATCATTTATTCATTTATTTATTTACTTATTTCAGGATACATCTGTTCAGTGTCATGACCAGCTATTGCATTTAGCATTCAAGAGCATGGGTGCAAAAAAAAAAAAAAACAAAACATTAAAATCCTTCGTTGAAATGCTTTACACGTTCACAGAACAGAAACTAAAATAACCTGATAACCTGTAATATAATTAGGTTCAAATACAGTTTTGGAATTGTTTTTCTGCCCATATACATGATTATTGTCTAAAACATGTCTTTTTGTAGCAGCCAGGCCTTGCCACCACTGTGCTTGGGTGAGTTTGCAAATCTGTTGTAACCTGTGGCTTCTATGTCACTTCTCTGACTCTCCTGTCCTGCTAAGTTCTGTTTTGTTTTGTCTTCCTCACAGCATTTAAAACCTTCTGCCACTGCCACAACTACTGCTGCTGCTTGAATCACTACAGCCACTTTGGTTTCATGGTTTTGCAAAATATTAGCCTCCACTGCCATAGGGCCCAGAGCTTCTACCCCCAAAGGTTCCTCTTTTCAAAGGCCCAAACTTTGAAGATTGAGTGTGTAATTGCCAAAATCATTATAGATTATATTACTTCCAAAATTGCTTCCACTATTATTTCATTATAGCCATGCCCACTGCCACCATATCCTCTACCATCACAGCTGACACCAAAACCACCTAGACAACTGAAGTTTCTTCCTTGGCCAAATTTGTCCTTCCCACCAAAGACACCTCAGTGACCACAACCCAAGTTTTCAGAACCACTTCGACCTCTTTAGTTGGATGAAGCACTAGCCACCTATTGCTTAGATAGCGCTTCCCTTACTTCTAATATGTGGTCATTCACAGTATGATACTTCTGAATGACAATCTTGTTTACAGAGTTACAGTTATCAAAGGTTACAAAAGAAAAGCCTCTTTTCTTACCACTGCCTCAGTCATTCTGATTTGAATCCCTTCAATTTTTCCACAGTGTTCAAAATAATCTCGTAGGCGATGTTTCTCAGTGTATTCTTTAACATCATTAACACAATATTTTTTGCAGTTAAATGAGCATCTTCTCTTGAGTAGGCCCTCTCGGGTTCCACACCTCTTCCATTTACCTTACATTCATGGCCACCAACACCTGCTTCACAGTGGCATAGATGACAAACCCAAAGCCTCTGGAACACTTGTTGTCTGGGTCTCATTACTGCAGTCTTTGAGCATTCATTGCTCAAAAGGGCTCCTCAGATTCAGTTGTTTCAAAGCTCAAACCTCCTATGAGAGTTTCTGCAGCTGTCAAGGCTCTTTGGGAGACTGACTTAGATTTGATGACTATGGGAGAGGGGACTTCAGCAATGTTTGCTCCACAGTATTCACTGACAGAAAGCCAAAACTTTCTTAAACCTCAAGCTAAAATCTTCCTAACTTGGCTCCAAAATAATTTTACACTTGTTTTCAAATTGATAGCCAGATGAGTCCCGTAACCTCAAGATGTAAATTTCCCAAACCATTTTCTCCTGATCAGAAGTAGAATAAAATATATGGCAAATTTACAAGTATTTCATTTTGTAAACATTGACCAAAACATTATTTAATAGTGAAGCAGTACATAATTTCAATAGGTGAAATAGCTACTGATTCATTAAAATATTATTTTAATAATATTTAATGTACAAAAACTTCTATATATGTGTGTGTGTGTGTGTGTGTGTGTGTGTGTGTGTATACACACACAATGGGCATCATATTATATATTCATTGAAGAATTGAGCATTTTCCCCAATAACATATTGTTTATTTTGACTTATGCCACAGAGCTAATCAGAAAAAAATAAATATGTTATGTACAAAAGACCTATGTATAACATAGTTTAACTATTAGACATTCCTAGACACATATTAGTGGTATATGTTAATTTAGGATCTTCTCAGGAGGAAAAAAAAAGTGATATAGAAAGTCTAAAAGTATTATTTAATTCAAATATTAAAACCTTTGTATCTCCAAAGAAAATGCAATTTTAGATAACACTATCTTTTATATTCTATATTTTGAATCATATACATTGTTCCACCTTCAACTTTCAAAGTTATACATTTTAGGTGAAGCAAGGTCAACTGTGCCTTTTTATCAGAGAAACATCACACAATAGGGAATGAGATAAATGTATTTTCTGTCTTCAGACATCCAATACTCTCATTACTAAAATTATTACCCCTGAAATAGAAGACAGATAATTGCCAATGAGCAAACTGAAACAAATGTCTAGGACAGAATGAATACATAGTAGCTTCAAATGCCAAATAAATAATCCACAGATAGATAGATAAATAGATAGATAGATGATAGATAGATGATAGATAGATAGATAGATAGATAGATATAGAAAGACAGATAGAACTACCTATCTATATATCCACCTATCTATCATCTATCATCTACTATCTATCTACCTATATCTATCTATCTATCTATCTATCTATCTATCTATCTATCTATCTATCTATCTATCTATCATCTATCTATCATCTATCTATCTATCATCTATCTATCTATCTATCTATCTATCTATCTATCTATCTATCTATCTATCTAATCTATCTATCAAGTTATGGCTTATAGTTAAGTTGAAGCACTTAAATTTTGAAGCCCCCCAAAAATTGTTTTTAAATCGGGAATTCTCTTTAGGACTACCCTTCTGTTCTGAAAATACCTGTGCATTCAGGGACTAAATAAGTAATACTTTACATTGGTATAGTTGTTTGGGTTTTTCAAACTTCTTGCAATTCTAATTGTAAAGTCATTTTTAAATGAAGTTTAATTGAATTAAAACATTTAGATCTTAAATGTTCTGTTCAATGAATTTTGACAATTTATACAATAAATGACACCCCAAACAAGATCCAGAACATTTCCAACCCTCAGAAAATTCTCTCATCCATCTATTGGTCAGTGCCTCTAACACTTCCTTTCATAACCACTAACTCTTTTCTATCACTTTAGATTACTCTGCTTATATTTGGATGTCATATACACAGATTCATAAAGTGTGCATTCTTTCACTTATTATTTTTTATTTGCATGAAATTTTAAGATATTTCAAAGTTGTTTGTTAAAAATTCATTATTTTTTTTTAAAACATGAGTAGTTTTCAAATATTTTAATGCCTGAGAGTTTTCAATATATTCCAATTTGGATTATTTTAGATTGGTTATTATCAATAAAGCTTCTATAGCCTTTCTTGTACAGATTTATTTTGTGAACACTTGTTTTCATTTTTATTGGATGAAAACTTGGGTGTAAAACTGTTGAGTCATAGGGTGCATATATAAATGTTTATAAGATACAGAATAATGAATTCCAGGTTCTTTATAGTCTCATCAAAATTTAGTGTGGCCCGTTTGATTTGAACAATTTTAGTAGGTATATACAGGTATCTCATGGCGATTTGAAATGGATTACCTTGATGATTAGTGATTTTGACAACCTTTGCTTGCTATTCAAGTATTTTCTTTGTGAAGTATCTTTTCAAGAATTTTGCTAATATGTAAAATATGTAGGAACTTTTATTTATTCTGATCTAAGTACTTTCCCAGATATACATATTATAAATATTTTTAAAATATATTGTTTACCTATTCATTTTCTTAATAATATTTTTAAAATAATAAAACATTTTAATTTTGTTGAAATCTAATTTACCAGTTTTTCTTTTATGGTTAATTTTTTGTGTGTTTGCCTACTTCAAAATTATGATTGTTTTATAATTTAGAAGCTTTGTTACATTTATGATCATTTCACATTAATTTTTGTGTATAGAATCGGATGGGTTGTGATTTAAGTTTTTTATATGGATAACCACTTGTTTCAGGAATTTTTGCTAAAAAAGACTTTTCCTTATCCCAGTGAACTGACTTGAGGCCTTTGGAAATCTTTTAACCATATGTATATTTGTGGTTTTATTATTTTTTTAACACTGCACTTTGTGTTTACTATAATATAGTAACTCTTGAAATCAGGTACTTTAAATTCTCCAACTTTTTTTTTCAGTATTGGTTGATTATTCTAGATCCTTTATATTTCAATATAATCTTAGAATAATATATTTCTTCAAAAATAACTTGCTGTAATTTTGATAGGGTTTGCATTAATTCTGTAGTTTAATTTAGAGAAAAAATTAATAATTCTGAGTTTTTTAATCTATGAATATAAAAAATGACTACATTTTCTTAAGAATTATTTCTTAGGTATTATTATTAGTCATTTTCTTAGGCATAATTTCTCAGCAATGTTTTATGGTTTTCAATAAGAAAATCCTATTGGTTCAATTTCTAGGTATTTGTCATTTTATTAATACTAATTTAAGTTTTTTTTTTTTTTAGTTTCATTATTGGTTATTGTTAACATATAGAAATATAAACTGAGTATGCATCCTATGGCCTTCCCAAATTTACTTATAAATCCAGGATTTTGTAGGCTCCTTTGAATTCCCTTTAGTATAAAGAGAAACTTAAATCACTCTTCCACCTCTATCTCCCAGTCCACTTTCCCAGTTCTTGCTCCCAAATGCATCACTGTCATCAAATTCTTTGATCTCTTTTCAGAAATATTTATACACATATAAGTACCAAGGCACTAAATAGTACATATAGCTTTACACTTTTATGGTCTCTTACTCCAACTTTCTGGGAGGGTCAATTTTGTACTAGTATAAAATTTATATCAAAACGATAAACAAAGGAAATTAGTTTTCAAATACAGTCATGTTCCATATAACATTTTGGTCCCAAACGGCTTGCATATGTGATGGTAGTTCTGTTGATTATAATGGAGCTGGAAATTTCTGTCACCTAGTAACATTATAGCTGTAATAACGTCACAGTGCAACACATTATTCACCTGTTTTTGATGATGTTGGTGTAAACAAGTGTACTCTGCTGCCAGTCCTGTAAAAGTATAGCACATATAATTATATATAGTATACAATACTTTATAATGATAATAAAAAACTGTATTATTGGTTTAGGCATTTATTATACTATACTTTTTATCATTATTTTAGAGTGTACATTCTACATATGAAAGAATAAAAGTTTTCTATAAAACAGTATGCCATGTTATGCCAAATAGCAGCCTCATATATCTCTTGTTTACCACATCACTTAATTGCATCACTCTCTCATGCTTAATTTCGTGGGTAGCCAATTTGAGAACTACATTTTTAGACCACACTTACACATCTTTTCCTATTAAAAATTATATATGTATATATGTATATATATTTAATTATATCTCTTCAGGGGAAATTTTAACAAGTATATATAATTTGTATAGTTTATATTTGTAATTTAACAAGTAATGTTATGGATCCAAAAGTTAATAACATCAAAACATAAAATCTGAATAACTTTATATAAGGCAATTAACCTTTATGTGTTACTGTTTATGAATGCCCCAAATGAACATCTTAAAAATGAATTGTCACTTGTTAAGAAATAAATGCAGATCTCTTTCAAACACAAAATATGATATAAATGTTTAAATATAGAAAAAATACAAATGAAAGGAAGAACATTTTTAAAAACATGGATTGTATTGATATTTGGTACCAATTGTTAACCTTTTGTAGTCACAGGAAATTGCCTAGGGCCAATGTTATAATAGTAGGTCACATGATGTATTTGTCTGATCCACTCTGTTTTTTCTTACATTTTTATATTCTAACGTTTTAAAACCATATTTAAAAATAATTCAGGCAATGCTTGGCAAGGAATCCATGAAACTAATGTTATACATAGAGTAGTAGTATCAGAGGTGTTTGCTTTAATTCCTGAAATGAAATAATTGTCTAAATAGTTTAATACACCATAATTTTAATGGCAGTATTTAAATTCCGACTATCTTAACACATTCCTTGACTGTCAGAGATATGCAGAATGCTATATTTGAACTTCTGCAAATTTTAAGCCAGATTTAAAAATTTAAAGTTAGATATAACGCAGGCTAAAAGGATATATTACAAAACAACAATCCACACACTGGCATACGTTAGACTCTGAGTAATCATTAGCAGTCAGGGCAGGTAGGCAAGAAGGATGGAAGAAAGGGGGTAGAAGGAAATATGAGGCATCTATCTATCATCTATCTATCTATCTATCTGTCTATCTATCTATCATCTATCTATCTATCATCTATCTATTTATCATCTATCTACCATCTAGCTATCTACCTATAATCTATCATCTATTTACTTATTTAGTAGAAAAATATATTTCAAGTCTATCATGAAAATTTCTACAAAAAATGTAAAATGTTTCTGGCGTAAGATATAGATATAAATTTCTCCTTTGCCATTTAATATCTTTGTACAATGGGAAAAATAACTTCAAGTCTTTGAGACTTGAAGATTAAATGTGATCATGTTTATGAAAATGCTTAGCTAATAAGTAAGCTGAGTTATTAATAGATGTTCATTTAATTTTCATAATTATACCTAAATCACTTTTGCTTTTATAATCTATTTGAGTCTGAATTTTGTAAGATGCATTTTGAATTAAAGTATAGCAACCACCACCAAAGAGCTTACGTTCTCCTTTGTTTTGCTAGTCTGAATTGTTAAACACTTCGTAGTTCATCTTTAATATGGCTGAGAATAAGTAGTCAATCTAAGTATAAGAAAGAAAAATAAATGTGCCTTAAATTGTATATTGACATGTGTAATTTCGTTATTTTTATGTTATTGACTTTATACCATTTTGATACTTTAAACTCTTGCTACTCAGTGTGTTTCATAGACCAAGGACAATGTTATCACTAGAGGAGAGCTTGTAAGAAATTCAGATCTACTCAATTACAATCTCCATTTTAGCAAAACTCCCAAGTGTTTTATAAGTATACACATTGACGTTTAAGAAGCACTGCTTTAGACTATATACAATTAGATATTACTCAAATTTTAAAATATATGACTAAACTTAAAATAAATTTCTATTGCATGAATTCTAATTCTGGCTCGTATGGGCACAGATTTGTTGTAAAGAGCACAAAATCAGGAGTAAAAACACACTTTTTTTTTTATTGGCTGAGCTATTTAATGTTAGCAAATTTATCAAGTTTCTAAACTTCTAAGTTTCTGTTTTGTTATTTATAAAGTGAAGAGCTAATTAATACCTCTCCTGGTATTCAAAGAGATTGCTTAAAAGTTCAAGCAACATGGCACTTTGTTAATTGTCAAGGTGCATGCATGTTATGCATTATTATACTTTATAAATTTAGAGCAGCTGAGTATAGGTAATTATGAGTAAGAGCTTCTCAGGGAGGGAAACAAGATGACAGTCTCAGAGTTTGATCAATAACCATTTCTGTTTGCTGCTTTATGGCATAAATAGAATGTGGCTTAGGGAAGAAGTGTCCTTAAGAAAAGAGTAGTTTGGATAATTTCATTTTTTTTTTAATTGATTGATTTGTATTGACTTCGTATGGGTGGTCCAATCAATTACTTTGTAATTAGCTTGTGTTAAAAACATGACCGAAAGACAGGTGAACTTTATTCAGTATTTGCTTTCAATTTTCCTAAGGATGCTTGTCAGTTAGTAATTTAATTAAGGTCTGAGGAAATGTCATATGCCCCGGATTTGGCATGGCAGTGAGGATATTGAAAATAAAGTTTTTGTGGAAATCAATGCTACAAACTCTTGTTATTACAGATAAAAAAACCTGTGGACCTCATGAATTCCAGTGTAAAAACAACAACTGTATTCCCGATCACTGGCGGTGTGATAGTCAAAATGACTGCAGCGATAATTCAGATGAAGAAAACTGTAGTAAGTAACTCTTTCTTAAGAATGTTGAGAGCTGGCAGCCTTTTCAATAAGCAAGATAGCAATTTTTAGTTCAGTTAAAGTATGAATATGAACCTATCTGTCCTGCAGCTCACATTTTTATACACACATTCCCATTTGAACAAGAATATTCGGACTAAATTGACCTGAATCTTAAATGGTAGAATTATTAAAATGCTCATCCTGGGAGTTATTTTCTTACAGTTATCAGAATTGGTATGAAAGTGTCATGAGTTTTAATACAACCTATTAGTATGCAATGAAGAAAGCCCTTGATGCAAGTTCACATAAAGAGCTGAATGATGTGGGGACAGTACAAAACATATCATTTTTAAATGGATGGTATTCATTTCATTTCAGTCTCAAATTCTTTTACACTATAAATTCACCCATGAGCTTCTTTCAGTGAAATATCATTTATTCTCTCCGGACTGGTGAACACCATATTTATTCAGGATGCTTTTCTCTGAAAAATAGAATAACACTATTATCATTATCTGCTTCTTGCATTTTTATGTAATAAATTTTAAAAATAGTAATTATTTAACAAACTTATTTTCTAAAAAGTTTGGGAGTAGGCAAAAAGATGGCACTATCTCTATATTCTAGAATTAATTTTTGAGTATATTTCTTTCTGACTCTTACTCTGTTGTTTAAACAAAGAAAACAATATAATCATGTTTAAAATAAGACGATCAAATTCCATTTATTAAATATTTATATTTCACTACTTTCAAAAAGAATTTGATTAAAATAATAATGTCTACTTTTATAAACTGGGCTAAGAACATCCATTCCCCAAGGCACAGGAGACAAAATAGGAATTCTTATATTAAAGCATAATAATATAGTACGTAAAAGCAAACAGTAAATTTATAGCTATGATAAACAAATAAGATATTTACTTTGCAAAATATCAACTGATATTTTGGATACTCTCAAAACAATCTGGCTAGTGTTTGAGGGTCAGGTACATGAAGTATGAAATCTCTCGGTCATTATGATTATGGAATACTCGAAGATAGAAATATTAATATTCCTTCTTCACATAGATATCTCCTTACTGATAACACTCTTTGGAATGGTAAAGAACATTGCAGAGAGTCATTACAGTGTTCTAGATTCCTTTAATCAGTAATTTTTAAAAACTTTAAATAGCTAGTTCTCACTCAGATTCTGTCCAGTGAAATAAAAATCTAATGGGGTGAGGATGGTAGGAAAAGTAAACACAAAAAGAGAGACGCATATGTATACTTTCTATTTAATTAATTTTCATACAGATAACTACTTAGTTTAAGATACATTTAGTGTTAATTATAAATAAGTTACCTGAGAGGAAATACCCTATGACTGAAGGATATTGAGAGCAAGAGAGGGTAGATGAGAAAGTAACATTTGAGACTTATCTCTTAGAAAACTTTAAGTGGTAACTGAAATTGTATGAGAAGTTAGGTCACTGCTGTAATAAGAAAAAAAGATTGAAAGGTCAAGCTAGCCTGCTTCTGAGTCTGCTGGGCTTCCTAAATGGCCGAATATCATTTTGCTGACATCTTCTAAAAGTCTGCCTTTGATGCAAGAAAGTAAAAAGAAGGAACACTGCCTCTCACTTGTCACCATGAAAATTTCATGATAAATCACTATAGCCACAGAGCCCGTAAGAAAAAACAAGGGAAACGGCTATAATATCAAGCATGGCAATATAAAATGCCTACTTATGTGTGGCTCTTTTTAGATCTTATTTACTTTGAGCTTATGGCCTAATATAAGTAATATTGATGTATTTTCAGAGTAGAGATGATGGTGAACAAGAATGTAGTACATTACAATAGTGACATGGAAGAAAAGAAAGCATACACTGGACAAGTATCACAGTTGGGAAGATGTTAAACATGTAAGAATTTGTAAGAGGAGGATCAAGGGATCTAGACAAAAAGTGGTGCTTGAATAGGCCGGAATAGGCCGGAAGAAATAAGAAGTTTTAAACATTGAAAACACCAACAGTTCTACATTGACAGGAGCTGAGTCTATGAAAAATGAGAAAAGAATATATCTATAGGGAGCACCAAGAGATTAGTCATATGGAAGTCAGCTTTAGAAAAAATACTGTTGCTTTATTAAAATGCTCTTGAGATATTTTCAATTTCTTATTATCTACTGAAACTGTTATAATTATATGTATACAACTAAACTAAAACAATTGTAATTATATATACATTATTATAATGTATATATTGTAATTGTAACTATAATATTATATGACACAATCATGTGTATAATTATAATATATATATATAGAGAGAGATATAGATAGATAACAGCAATATATCAAAAAGGCAGTGGTATATTATTATCTTATTTCATAAATATCATTAGGCAATGGTATGCATTTTGGTTCACATTTTAACTCTTGTTAATATTAAGTAGTAAAACATACTTAACAGAGATAGTACATCAACCTTATAGTTAAAAAGCAACAGCAACATTCTTTTTTACAACAGCACATTTTATCACCCAATGCTTACTTGCATTCCATTGCCTCATTTACTTCTTTATCACATTTATTTTGAGTTCTTAAGTATCTGGAGATAGTGTAGTGTGTAGAACTATGTCCCAGAGACTACTACAGTGGCTGACACATATTTATATTAGTAATATATTTTTAAATAGTTTTTGAACTTTCTTGTTTATGAATCCAATTTAATGAATTTATTTTTTTTTTTTTACTTGTGTTGGAAACACTCCAGGTACAGATATAGGAATAGTTAAAATAGTAGTGGAGCAACTAATTGCCATTGATGTCTTAAATTTAATATGATTTGTACTTTTTTATAATTATATAGGCAATTAGTCCCTTATTTCACCATCATCTGCTATTGTTTCCCTTGTTAAATGTTCAGCAGGGACACTGTGACTTTGCAATAATTTCTGCTCTTAAAAATAAGAAAATATCATTGTTATTAAAGTTACTTTGTAATACAAATCAAATGTTTGGAAATATTTGAAAAATCTCAACATCCTTACTAACTTTATAAACAACAAATATAATATGTATGTCATATACTCTTGAGTACTTGATTTACAAAAAATTTCTTTATATCTTCACATTATTAAGAACTAGCAATCTAATTGATTTAAAAGTACCAAATAACTTGATCAACTGGATTATGTATGTAGAGGGAAAAGCTTTGTCTGGACTTATTCAAATTTCTAGTACTTTCATACTGAATTTATATTAGAGGATTATTTGTATAGCCTGTCAGTTATATTAATTGTATTCTAAAAATTCTCCTCAAATGTATACACCCACATTCACATAACTTTTGAACTTATCACCAAGGGTTTATGATAGTATTCTCAGTGGAGAAATTAAGAGTCTATAAACCTTTCTGCTTTGCCACTAGCAATACAGCTTCGAAAGTCACTTTTATGTTCTGAACTTAGTTTCTTTGATTTTGTGCAAGATGGCTTCCAAAGCTTTTTAATTCTTAGATTATGTATTTTTGCCTTCTTTAATATCAAAGTATGTGACCAGTCCATATGAAGAAGTATAAAATAGCTTTCATATGAAGGAATAATAAGAGAAAAAGTGTTCTCTTTTATTAGTAGTAAGTGAAATAGACATTGGTAGTCATGTGCTTTGAACAGGTAACTTGACTTCCCAGAGATTTAATGTTAATATCTTCAATAAGTGAGCCCTTATTGCTTCCTGAGCAATATGAGAGGCAATAATATGGCCTAGAAGTAAGAAGTATAATCCCTGGTATCAGATCATCTAGGTTTGAATTTAATATTAGCTCTTCTGCCTGCTAGGTAATTTGGAATAAGTTCCTTATTTATTCTCTCCTTGTCTTAATTTACTCATCTAAAAATATGTGGGGACAGAAAGAAACCTAACTATGGTAGGTGAACATACAATGTAAATATATATTGTTCAAATGTACAGCTGAAACTTACTGGATTTTGTTAACCAATATCATATAAAAATTAATTTAAAATTAGTAAAATAAAATTAAAAGGGTTCAATAATAACACTTAACTTATAGAGTAGTTAGAATTGATGAGTTCATTCAAGTATTTAGTGTTAGCTTCAACTAGTTTCTAACAACAAATAAGCAATTAGTAACTGCTAATAATTATTGTTATCATTAGTAATATTAATAGTGATTTTTTATGATTAAAGCATAATATATGTGTCAACATAATGCAAAAAAAAAAAAAAACAAGCTGCTATTGTCATGCTCACACAAACAAATGAGTATTGAGACATGAAAGGGATCCTCCAGTTACTGGCATTTTTCCATTAGTTAACATCTTGTCTTATACAGCCTGAAGTTCACATTTTAAAATAAAGTCTCAGAGCAGAAAAAAAATGCTCTGAAATATATTACACTTTCCACAGATTCCCCCACGTCTTTAGCAGAATGTTTACATAGAAGTGTAGGAAACTTTATAATATTAAACATTATTATAATATTTCTCTATAGCTGGGAACTGAGTGGTTGTGTGGAATAATATTTAAATACAGGCTGAATTATTCACAATCTTTATATAGAAAATTAGGCTTTATATAGATATTCCTTAAATGTAATTTTTGTTACCTATTCCTCTTTCACCCAGATAAGAATATTATTATGTGTGAGACAGCGGTAAGTACAGTTAATAAATAGAGATAATATCTTTCTTCATGCCAGATACCATTTCTGTTCAGGGAACAAAAACTAAACAAGAGTTGATCTTCAGCAGTGATAGAGATTACTTGCAGGGACAAATTTCTGAAATTCGAGTTTATTGTCTGGATGAAATATATCCCACTTGGAAATTAAGCCAAATAGCAAGTCATAACATTTGGCTTACATTCTATGTAGAATATGGTGAAGCATAATTAAATCAACAACTGTCAAATTGTCTAAAATGACAGGGAGACTATATAGGACATAAGCAAACAATTGCATAAACAAATAGGCAATTTTCCAAAAAAAAAACCTCCTTCTGCCTCTTCAACCCATATCCACCCAGTTCTGTTCAATAATATTCCCATGAATCCTTGTTCTATGAACTCTGAAGTTTCTGGGAACAAAATTGAAGTATTCCTAAGTCATTATAATGCATAATAAAATGTCAAGAACCAAAGGCTAGACTCACTCCTCAGTTATTAAACAGCCCCACGAGTACAGAGAATCACAAAATGTCATACTTAAATACATAAAATGACAGAACTTCAACAACTTGAAAAGATTATTGTTATACTATAATAGGCAGGATTTTATGCCTTTTATTTTACTTTGCTACTGTATTTTTAATTAAATAGCACGCTATTTATCTTCCTTTTTCAATTTGTTTCTGCAATGCCACTTTCTAATCATGACTTTAAATTTTAAAAATCATTGTATCATGTACTATAGATGCTTCATGAAATATTTTTCATAAACAATTTTTTGGTTCTGCTTAATGCTTCCCCATGTTGTATGTTATATAAATTTTAAAATACAACTGCATATAATAGAATGACCCTGTTCTATCTTTCCATCCTCAGAGCCACAGACCTGCACATTGAAAGATTTTCTTTGTGCCAATGGGGACTGTGTTTCTTCAAGGTTTTGGTGTGATGGAGATTTTGACTGTGCAGATGGCTCGGATGAGGTAGGCAACTTTGAAAAACCAAAATAAACCAGTTCTTTAGAATCATATTTATAATTATTATCATTCAATCCAATGAATGTGACAAGGACGGCTCTGAAATGCACTTTACTCCTGACGCACTGAGTTAAGTATTATATCTAAGCTCTGTGCCGCACACACTCAGAACAGGGAATAGCTCTTGTGCTACTATTGACAGTTAATTTTATAGTCATTTTTATCTCAAATGGTGAATGGTTGGACTGAGAATAGGATGTTTGGAAACCTTATTCCCTGTAGCTGATGCCCTTGCCATCTGAGAATTTGTTCATAAATGTGCTGCAGTATTTATAGTCAGGACTAATATTTTTATGCGTTTTAAAATGTTTCTTCTCCTCAGTCTCTTTCAATATAGTCTCGAAGATATTAAACCAAAGGTTCAGCTTTGCTTAGATCATGGATCACAACCCATTTATAACAAAGCCTATGTGTACATAGCTTAAGTGAAAAAGTTTAGAATTTTCTGGACAATTCTGTAAACTTAGATACTTCACACAATTCATTATTTATGAATCTATATATTTGAATTATAGCTATTAATTACTCTACAAAGCTTTAAAAATAATACATGATACATGGCTATATTTTTCTCAATCAAATCTAAAATGACCTAAGCTCTCACTTTTGAGTATCAGGGAGAAGTTCAGCAATAGTCACTTTTAATAATTTTTCCTGTTCATGATTTTCCATGTTAATGATTTTCCATGTTACTATCAGGAACACAGTACTTGTGCAATCAAATCCTGTCAAAGATGAAGCAAAAATAAAGTATCCCATGCTCAGGGGCAATATGACTCCTTCCAGGGAAAAATGATGCCTGGGAGCTCTGCTGTTTTGGTTGACATGCATAGCGCTTACCCCTCATGAAGAACCTCTCACTGACTGTAGGCTTTTGTAGAGACAGTGTTCCCTGCTGGCCTAGAGATTTTTATATTTCAGGTCTAACTTCCTGAAGTATCCACCGATTTCCTGCCTCATTGGGAGACACTACAGTTCTTTACTATTTATAGAACTCACACGAGCTAGCTTTTTTCTAGTCTTCAGGCATTTGTCTCAGGGCCCGACAATTTTCCATTCTCTCATTATCTCGATCACATTCTGGATTTGGGAACAAATGCATGTAACTTCTCACCCGAAGGCCAGAAAACCTAAACCTTGAGATTGCAAAGGTTTCTCAGAAGAAATTAGCAAATAGCATTTTTATTCACAGCCATTCATGAAAGAAGTCAAAAGAAAATTTTTAAAAATCTACATAGGAGTTAAATTCTTACATTACCCAGCCACATATTTACTTAGTATTCATTTATTCAAAAATTATATTAAACGTCCTTCATTCGGGAAAACACGGTCCACATAAACTCATTCATACCATAAAAAAAATGTTTTGTTTTCTTTAAAAAATATTTTCCACCAACCTCGTTTAATCCATAAATATCAAGAGATGGGAACATATTGCTTAGGGCTTATGATTTCATCATACATGTTATTCACTATATGTCCAAAGAACATATACAGAATCAAACATTTATTTTTCAAAAATCTTATTCATGTGAAAATAGATATCTTTACTAACACCATTTCTCTCTATCATAAATTCATAGAGTTTTTCGATGGCTAAATATATCTCTACTATTTAAATATTTTCATTATAACAACTCTACAGAATCAGATTAACTCTCTCCACATTTGCAGATATTTTGTGCAGTCTATATGTAGTAAGGTGGCTAACACAATAGGAAGTTGATTTCTATTTTTATTTTAAAGTCTAGGATGACAGGTTGCATTGACAAAAGCAAGCAAGCAAACAAACAAACAAACAAAAGCTAAACAGAACAAATGTCTAGAATGTAGAATTATATACATAATACTTTCATATTAAGAACAGAAGAGAACATAGCGAGAACAAAGTTTTGCATGAATGTGAACTGGCAGTATAATTAGTTTGTTAATATCTATCCAAAACAATAAAAAAAAAATCTAACAACTTGGATCAACATAACTATATATTAAGTTGGTGCCATATGCAGTGAAGAATTATTTGAAGTGACTTTAAAATATAATAGCTGACTCTATATCTAGTATAATGCATCATAAGAATAAAAAGAAATACAAAGAGATCTTAAAGTGTATCCATAGACTTGTTCTTCATAATAATATTGGTTTTGCTAACTTGAAACATATATATTGAGACTAAGATGGTTAAAATGCTTTTGATATTATTAGCTAATTTTTTTTTTTAGCAAATGAAGGGAAATACAAATTTAGAAACAAAGACTATGAATAAAAACTATTTAATAACAAATTTAATTTAAAAGTATTATATTATGAGATCTTTATTTAGTATTGTTGTTATGTTAAAATAATCCAGAATGTAAATAAGTAGGGGGAGGAGGTATGAATATGAAGCATTTATAATGGTTAAATGTGTATGATGGGATTCATTATTTGATTCTCTATATTTTTTCGTATGTTTTAACTATCCAAAATAATTGCTCTACAAGTATAGGCGCGCGCACACACACACACACACACATGCAAACACACACACATCGACTATACTGCAATTTATTGTAGATCGTTAAGGATCACCTCCTGTGTTGTCGTCAATGCGGGTATATCAGAACCATTGGGATTGAGCTATTTTACTTAAATTAACATTATTACTGAGATAATCATTAATTCTACAAATATATACTGAGCAGTTATTATAATCATGAATAGTGCTAGATACTTGGTACATAGACAGATATTATTCTTATCCACACAATGGGATACGAATCCTTTGCTAGTGGAGTTTAATTACATAAAGTTTTAATTTATAGTTCTTATTTTCTACATTTGCTACTTCATTCATTTTTTTCACTTATTCATTTATCAGTTTTTATCAAATGCTTACCATTTGATAGCACAATACTGAGCATGGAGAGTATGGTGGTGAACAAGACACATGAAATTCCTTTCCTGGGATCAGGGCATGGTCTATTTCTCCAGTGTATTTTATGCCATTCACTGAACATAGTTTACCCCTCAGATACAGCACGTTTCTAATTAGCCTTATGCATTAAAAACCTTTTCTTAGGTAGTTCCATTTATGTTTAAACTTCCTTTGTGAAGTCTTTTCTAAAAACCATAAGAATACATATGTTTAAAAACATATCCATTCATTTTGACAGATAATGGAATTTTTTTTTGTGATTGTTGGTTTAGCTGCTGATCTTCCCTATTATTAGTCTATGAGTTTATCGAATATGGGAAATAAATCTTATTTTTCTTTGTATTCTCTTTTAAGAAACTCTCTGGCAAATAGGAAACCCTCAATATTTAGTAAAAGAAGGAAAGTAGAAAAGAAGGAAAGAAGAAAATATATTATAAAGCAGGCAGTCTAATTAAACTGCTATCAACAAGGAGAAAATTATGGAATTTAAAACCAAACTTTCCTTCCTTAAATGGGAGTGAAACTATGAAGAAATAGGGAGTAATAGTTCAAGATGTTTCATCACTGGGAATTTCACAAGCTGTGAGAATATTACACATTTCGTTGAATGAACCACCAAGTATATTTTGGCAAGAATAGAAATTTCTTAACCACAGAACATCATCTTAGGAAGACATTACATTGGAGCATTTCATTTCAGCCAGAATAGTCAAACCCCAAGGGAGATAAATTCCTAGTGGATCTCTTTCATTGATCTCATATATAGAATTGAAAGATTCTCAAAGGTCTATCTACGATCTTGTTTGACTTACAAATAAAATCGATATGTGAGCTAGATGAAATGACAATTGTTGACAGCTCAAGAAAGGGAAAGAAATAACGTTAGGGAAGTTCCGCCAATGCAAAACAAATTTGCTTTAGGATTCTTGTTTGTTTCACATTTAATCCTCCCATCAATGAACTGGATGTACTTGTTTAGAAATAATTGTTTAACTTTTTTTTACACCCCCCCCCAACAATCTTTATTCTCACCTACAATTATTAAAATCACAGCACCCCGTAACTGTCTGTTGAAGAATAACATACTCAGAGATTAGTATGATTAAGCCATTTTTAACTGTTTTATTATGAGTCACAGAGACAAATGACAGTGGAAAATTGTTATAATTATGTTATGTAGCGCTAGAATTACATATGATCATCTGAGCTTCTTATATGTGGCATATTTGGTTTCTACACTTCTAAGATTCTATGCATAAGATTTCTAGTTGTCATTTGAGTTACATTTGTTTAATCATTTAATTTTAATTACATGTTGTTTTTACAGAGAAATTGTGAAACAAGTTGTTCTAAAGATCAGTTCCAGTGTTCAAATGGTCAGTGTATATCAACAAAATGGAAATGTGATGGTCATGAAGACTGTAAATATGGAGAAGATGAGAAAAACTGTGAACCAGGTAAAATGATTGAGATGACATTAAATTTAGTGGACATATGAACTTCATAGAATTTAAGTTTGAGTAATATTCAGAATACTGGTAAATACACACACAGATTTCTGTATTTTAAAAATAATCTGAAATATCTGTACATAGATTAATTGGTGTGTCCTTCATATGTTTGGACACACCGATTAATTTATGTACAGATATTTCAGATGAGCTAATAATATTAAACATCTGTTTTGGCAGATAAGATTGTTACTATGCTCAAGATCTAAGCAGTCCTCCCAAAAATTTCACATTCTTGTTTGCATTCCTTACCATACATACCATTTGGGATAGTTTTTTCAAGACAATAAAATGAAATTTGATGAAACTGTCAGTACAATAAAAGTCAGATTTTCAATTATGGAAATTAAGATTATAAAATGAAATGTAATGATTTTGACATAATACCAACTGAAAAAAAAAACATCTACCATTTTAATTGTCTACTTCTTTTAGAAATATTTCTATATAACAAAATTCTAAAACACACACACACAAACATATGAGCATAAGTATATTATTTTTATTTATACCTTGGTCCAAAATAAAAATAAAATTAGGAAGCAAAACCAAAATACACAGAAAAAAAACACGCCCAATTTATGCATTTCTATTTATTAAATATGGCTCTATAAATGTTTTTCAACATTTAATTTTTTTACTTAGCTGTTTTTAAATTATTATTCTATAAAAAATTACTAGAGAAATTATACTATAATTTATGTATAGCCATTAAAGCATTACTTTGAGACACTAGGTCAGAATAGAAGATACAAGGCATACATGTTACCATGTTCCAGTTTCACACCCATGGTCCTTCCTGCTAATTGATCAGATCTTACTGAATCCAGACATGTTCTCAGATGCCTTAATTATACAAATCCCTAGACCAACATTGTCAACTAAAAGAAATTAAAAACCAAAAAAGAAAAACTTTTTTAGCATCCCTGGTATAAGCAATTCAGGCCACAGGGTCATTGTGTAAGTACATTTAACTATCTAATGGTCTATTATAAGACCAAGAATCCTAGAGCTTTGAATGCAAACCTAACAAACAAACTAATAGACAAAAACAGTTGTCATAATTCTTCTGTAAATTAATTAATTTGGGTACTAGTAACTTATTTATCCATTTGTTATTTTTATTTTCTGTATCATAAAAGAATACTTCATAATCTATAGACTGTTAATTATGCATATTTTCATGTTGAGAACCTTAAAACTTATGCAAATATGACATTTATGTCAACATAACTAGATATAACAGTATCTATGAGACTTTGCCAAGATTTCCACTTTTAGATTTATACAATACATGCAGTTTCAAAAATAATTTAAAGCTTTTTTCTTTTAAGTTTAAAAGAAAATCATTAAAAAAATTAACTCTTCAAAATCGAAGGGTTGAAGTGTACATTTAACACATTTCTTTCTTTAGTGAGTTGAACACTTACTAAACAGGCTACTATATCATTGAAGTATATTTCATACAATGCAATAATATTATAATGCATATTTTAAACAAATATTTAATATTAAATATTGACTATAGTTTAAATAATATAAACCATTTCCATTACTATCTATGCATTTGTGTATGCTTATATATGTCTTTATCTATTAAATCAGTCATTCTTTTTACCAAATCTAAATATTGACTTTATAATTATATTCAGCTTCTCCTACTTGCTCATCAAGTGAATATATATGTGCCAGCGGAGGATGTATTTCAGCATCTTTGAAATGTAATGGAGAATATGATTGTTCTGATGGTTCAGATGAGGTAAAATCTATAATTTGATTAAAATCTCTGAATTAGAGTTAGATTTGGGGAAGCAAGTATAGTAAAAATAGAGTAAAGAAACCCAATTCTCAGCATTGTGTAAAATGTCAGGACAAGTACCTCAAATACAGTAATGTCAATAAATACCCAAATCTTTATATTGTTCATATATTTTCACCCCATTGTCATTTTTAGAGGTCCTATTTATTAAATCAAAATATGAGAGCCTACAGTGTAATAAATCTCCAATGTTGTCAGCTGCATGTTTGTTTTGCCTGTGACTATATCATTATCATTAATGAAAACTGCAGTGCCCATTTGTTTTTGAACAGATGGACTGTGTGACTGAATGTAAGGAAGATCAGTTTCGATGCAGAAATAAAGCCCACTGTATTCCAATTAGATGGCTGTGTGACGGAATTCATGACTGTGTGGATGGCAGTGATGAAGGGAACTGTGATAGAGGTAAGATGTGTGTGTGTGTGTGTGTGTGTGTGTGTGTGTGTGTGTGTGTGTCTGTGTCTGTGTCCGCGTGCCCCATAAATAAGAGAATGGCAGTTAAGGTGCTGTAGAGAATATGTAGTATGCTAGAGGCAGAGGATAGGATCATTAAATGCTTCTGTTTACTCTTTATAGTTTCATTACATAATAGCCTGTTCTAAATAAGCAAAATCTGGATCATTTTCAGATGGACTGTAATGTCAGTCTTTGTACAACAGAAGCATGAAAATGCAAGTGTTTATTGAGTGCATACTATGAGCATATCTTTGGACTAGGTGCTGGACTAGTGATACTGTAAGAGCACAAAGATCATAGCCACTATAGCCATTATTACAGACTACATTTCTCTTCTATATCTCTTGTCTTATTCTGAATGAATAGAAACAACATATGGTATATTATGTTACACATACTAATATGATCGATTATATATATATGTTATAGGTTGTACCCAAATGTCCTTCTTACCATACGGTTGAGAAAAATGATCTGCATTTTTTATCAGTCTGGAAGACAACTTTGAATATTGTAGTAAATTATTTTCCAGCTATGTAAAAATATTCCTTGATGGTTAATAACTTTTTAGTTGTAAGTCACCATGTTAAAAGCAGTAATTGTTACTACTTTAAAATTAGTAAAATGAAAGCAAAAAAAAACCTGTGTGGTGAAACTTATAATGACCACAATTTACATGATTTTTGTTGTTTTCATAATATACATGTTATATATATATTATTAAAAATTATTTAGTCTGCTTACAAAAGTCTCTCAATGTACATTACATTTCAGCATATTTGGAACATCATCAGCAGAGATGACACCAGGTATTGCAAGGCATTTAAACAGGCACTTAGGGTTTCTACAGTGTAAATGTATTTAAAATATTTACTTCGGTAAATGTTTAGTCATCTAAGAAAAAATATTTTCTATTTTCTCTAATGTTAGATTGAACATTTATGATTTGATAACATTTCCATCCCCAAACCTGATAAAATGTCGTTATATTCAACAAGAGAAATTCCAGTTTTTATTTGGAATCTGCAATGCATTACGGAGAGCCATAACGTGCATAATAGCTGTTTCTACATTTAGTTAATTTCTCACACTCATTTTCTGTAACTGATCATTCTAGAGACAGCAAACTTTGAGGACCCTCTGTCACTAACAATCTTATGTCATCTTTTATGCAAAGACTTTGGGACAAAAATTAAGTTATTCATCTTTTTTTTCATTTTCTATCTAGTAAGCTCCACTCCCTCAACTTCAGTCACTGTCATCAATATATTTCTTTTTCCTGGTGTTTCTTGCCTAGGCTCATGTAATACCACCTAACCAGTGTTCAATACATCCTACTCACTGTTACCAGGTTCATCTTACATGTAACTCTGATTATGACAATCTTTACTCAAAGATCTTTCTTCCTGGTTATGTACAAGTAACTCAACCTGGCAGTCAGATTTACATGAGAAGGATCTTATTTTATATTCTCAATCTTATATTCTACTATTCTTCTTTATGCATCACATACCCTAGCCAAACAGGAAATATTCTAGCAACATCCTACATGCTTTCAACATGTTTCCGGTTCCTTCTGCTATTTTCATCATCTTGATACTTTTGCCATTAAGAATTATATCTATTTTTTCAAGTCCGTGTCAATCACTAATGTCTTTAACCAATTTGCAGCCTTTTGTGCAGTGTCCTTAACCACCCTTTGATTGAATTTTTGTTATCATAGTTTCCTTCTACTATGACGACTAGTGTATTATTTGACTAAGTTTATCCTGTTGGAATCTGTGTTTCTTGATGCTCACAATTAAGAATGAAAACAAAACAAGGAAGTACATTTCAGGTGGTGTGACCATTATGAACAAAGTCATAGAGGTGAGGCACAGCTTAGCTTTTTAGGAACCGCAACTGAAGATTTATGCTGCAGAATTTGGTTTTAATATTAAGCACAATGAGAAATTTTCCAAAGATTTTAAGAAATCTTCATATTTTTTTTTTTAAGAGGAAGGCTTAGGATTTGCACTATGCAAAGCACAGAGAACTTACTAAAATGAGAATCACAATATCTAGTTTCTTTTTTTCATCTCCATGAACTTTTCTGTGCTTATTTTGATATTGTCAAATCCAACTACAGTGAGATGTCTCTGAGACATGTAAGAATAGCTGGAAAGTGAGTATATGTGTAGGGGGAGCAATCTTGTCAGACTTAATCTATTTTTCTTTAAATAATGGATTTTTAAAAAATTGTTTAAACAAAGGAACCCAGGTTAAAAAATTGAACACTATAGTATTTAAAATCTAAGGTGTCTTTCAAATTTAAACTTATTCTACTAAATGTTTAAACTTACTAAATTAAAGAGTCAGATTTATGGTCAAGATGACAAAGTAGGCAAACGCTGTGTTTGCCTCTTCTCACAACATTAAAACCACAACTAAATGACAGAATAACCATGAAATTGGACTGAACAAAAATCCTACAACTAAGAATTTACAGAGGAAGCTGCCTCGAGACTGATAGGAGGTAATCTGAGGTGGAGCAGGCTGGTTCCACATCAGAGTGTGGCAGTTAAAGATCAGGAAGGATATCTCAATTGAAGAGTTTCTGCCAGAGGAGCAAGTGGTCCCATACCAGGCTCCTGCCCTGGGGTTCCAGTACTGGGAAGAGAAATCTCCACAACTTCTTGCTGTGATAACCAGCAGATATTATGGCTGACTGAGATGGAGAGAAGCTGGAATTCCACTGAAAGGGTCTGCACATGGATTTACTTAATAGCTCCAGCACTGGGGAAGCTGCTTGAAGGGTGCCAGAGATATATACAGGGAGGAACTGAGTTGCCCGTCTTCAGGGTGAGGGCTGAAGAGGCAGCTTTCTCCCAGACAGATATAATGGTGGAATCCATTTTTTCTTTGTTAAGCCTTCCTTCTTCCTGGCCTGGAGACTCAGGGGGTCACTATTTCTGAGTCTCCATCAACCTGGCTAACACTGTCCTGCCCTTGGTGATTCCCTGATACTCCATCCACCCAATTTATGAGCTCACTCAAGGTATTCCAGAGGTTTTTCCACACAAATGACCTGTCTTGGTTCATGCTGCAGACTTTCCTAAAATCTCTCAAAGGTTTAAAAACCCCAAATAAGCAGCGTCTGGCCTCAGTGTGCCCTGTCCCTCTTGATGAGCAGCCCCAACCCCAGCACTAGCTTCAGCCAGCCTCACTTCATGGCTTGGCCTCTCTAGGCAACTCTAATCCCAGCACAAGTGGCTATCATCTGTGGATTACTTGATGGGTCATGCCAAGTGGCCCTAGAACAGGCACAGGCTGTTGCTGAACTTGACCTAAGATGAGACCTCTCCTAGTAAGACCCAGGGATGGAACTCGTAATGGCTGGCTTTGACCAAGGTGGAGCACCATCTGGGGCTGTATTCAAGGATGACACACCCATGAGGCAGACTGGACTGTCACCAGAGCCCTGTTAAAGCTAATCCTGCTCCACAGAGCCAACCGTTCACCACTCAGTCCTCATAACCAATCAACCTGAGCATCAATTCTTCCCATTGATATGCAAACAGCAACCAAGGCTCAATTACAACAGGAGGGCAACACAACTCATAGAAGAAAGATACCTGGAGCACCCGGCTTAGGTGACCAAGGAAGATGGTGCCATTGGGTCCCACAGCACACCTATACATAAGGCCATTCTGCCATGACCAGGAATCATAGAAGCTCTCCTAATACATAGAAACCCAAGATGGGAGCCAAAATGTGGAGACACAGACACATGTCTCAAATGAAAGAATATAACAAAAATTCAGGAAAAGTACTCAATGAAATGGAGACAAGCAATCTACCACATACAGAGTTTAAAACACTGATTATTAGGACACTCAAGGAATTTAGGGGAAGAGTAGATAAAGTCAGTGAGAACTTTTTTCCCCCTTTTATTTTTAATTTTTATATTTTATAAAAATAAAATATTTTTATATTTTATTTTATGGGTTTTGGTTATCAAGATTATTTTTGGAATTAAGGTATTTACAGCTGAACATTGCAGAAATTTGAAAGAAAAGGGCACCCCAACACTAGATATTGTATTGTTAGAAATCTCACATGGTGTTATTTACCTAGTGCTTTCATTAATGACTTGCCTTTATCTGTATCTTAGAGTTGGTTAGTCCTTATAAATGTCACTGTAAGCTGAACCAGTTCTATTAAGCATTTTTGCAAAAAAATCTTACAACTGTTTTGATTAATATCGCTATAAATTATTGGTCTTAGCTTCACCTATCACTCATGATTCTAAGCAATCTTCCTATATTTCTTTAATTATCTCTCTCTACCATTAACCATATCTGATTTTTAATAAGTTGACTTTCCTTCTCATCTTCTACTTCACAGCAATAATAAATCATGAGCTTTTTTCAACATTTGGTAACCAATTAAGAAAACTGCCTATAGCTATGCCTAGCCATTCCTATTCCTTTTCTATTAAAATGGAAGAATTATCTCCAGTCTAAGTATAGTCCTTTTTATTTTGTTTTAGATCTTATATTCTTCACACTTTCTGCATTCTCAAGGAATTCATTATATCAATTATCTTTTTAAATATATCCTCAACCTTACTTTCTACTAAATTATTTTCAGAAGTATTTAAATGTGTTCATGTATCTCTTACCTATCCATTTTTTCTCCTTCAATCTCCCGTTTAAGTCCTAATGTCTGAAAAGAGATGGCTATACTAAATACTACCTCTTTATCTGATAATAACTAACAACATATATTTTTTAAACCCACTACCACTTCACTAAATCTACTCTGTTAGCATTATTTAAAAGTGCCTACTACTACCTTCTGGTTAGAATACTTTCCAGGTATTTCTTCAACCACTCTATTGTTCGTACTCTCTTTTTAATTTCTCTTTATCCATCCAGTCTTTAACTCCTGATTATCTCTATGTTCCTTTCTAACTTCAAATAATAACTACATCTGATTATTCCCAGTTATACATTGACAGCTTAGAAACTTGTGCTATATGTCGGACATGTCTATTCACTAGCCTGCTAAATATCACAAGGTTGTCTTACCAGTACCTTAAGTGAATTGTCACTATTTCTATTAAGCCTATTCTTCCCACTGTGTTTTTTTATTGAACAACACTAACATTCACTAAATGGTCCAAATGAACCAAAAATTTTGTACCGTTTGACTATGCACTCTTTTTTGCCATGCTCATCTATTTTGCCATTAGATTCTAAGGATTCTACCTCCTGAAGAGCTCTCAAACATAGCTACTCTAAGTTCTTTTCTGGATTGTTGCAACCCCAATTCTAATTGGTCTTTTTATTCTCCAGTCTTGGCTTAGATCTCACTATCTTGATCTCTACACTACAGCTAGCGTTATCATTCTAAAATTTAAGTCTGATTCTGTCATTTCCTAAGTTAAATCTTTGCTGCTGTAAGTGAATTATCAGAGATTTATGTGTGTCAGAATAAGAGATATTTGACTTTTATAAAACTTGTCTCATGATTCCCTCTGAAGAGTACCCACGAGATAAGCAATGCTTCTTTCTAAGTATTTTCTAGGCTTGCAAGGAGGAGCACTATTACTGCCTAGCCCCATGTTTTAATGAGTATGTTCTTTTTAGGGTTAGTTATTACCATCAATCATCAAATCTAGCCAATGTAGAAAGCATGTTTCTTATGAGGTTTAAATAGGTAATGTAATTCTCTGACAGCAATCTTATTTATCTTAATTCTATAGTCCCATCAAGTTTTTTTCTGTTGTTTCCCCAGATACGGCTTGCAAATATGACCTGATAAATCATTTTAACCATAAAGACATTGAGTAACATATAAAGACATTGAGTCCCAAAGAAATGAATAGACCTGTCCAAAGCAAAACAAAGCGAGTTTCTAACTGCACAATCATTGCAGTTTTCATTATACATTTCTACACATCTAGGCACATAATCAACATTTTATTAGTACCTTGGGGCCTTTGCATGTGATAAGTGTAAAGTTTGAATATCTCTTTATTCTTGATGCTATTTAACTGTGGAGAAAAAATGCAAGCATTTAAAAATTACAAAAAATGCAGGGTACTCTATTGCACAATTCTCATAAAGATAACTCTAATATTTAACCACATTACCAATTTCTTATCTCTGTTATAGAAAAATTGTTTCTTTGTGTCCACAAAAACTTTTTACTTATTATTCTGTTTTCAGTTATTCAGTTTGTCAGTTTATACATATAACTGAATTATGCAAACTTTTTGGCACTTTTTTTCTTTCCAGAATAATACATTTTTAATAATGAAAGTGAATGTCATTTAAAATCTAAGTTTTCTTACACTTGCTAACATTAAACAGGTGTGAAAAGGAAGATAATTTAGATTTGAGACAATTTTCTTTTACGTCTTATAAGTATTCTTGAAAGAAAATATGGTATATATGAAGTAAATCAGATTGTTTGGAAAAGCAAAGCATGAACACATTTTCTAAAAAGTTTGGACAGTACCTGTCCCTAGTATCTCTCTCTCTCTCTCTCTCTCTCTCTCTCACACACACACACACACACACACACACACCTAGATGCTGTGCTAAGAATTAAAGAAATATGTCATGCTGCTGCTGACTAGCTTTAATTATGCTATATCATTATTTTTCTCTATCGTTTTTATTTGTTTGTTTTAAACTAAAGGAGGAAATATATGTAGAGCAGATGAATTCCTTTGCAATAATTCCCTTTGCAAACTACATTTCTGGGTGTGTGATGGAGAAGATGACTGTGGAGACAACTCTGATGAAGCCCCTGATATGTGCGGTAAGGCATTTCATGTCTCTCTCTATTGTACTCCCATCTCCTGATCTAATGTACTGGCATGAATCAATGAAGTGATGAGGTGAACCACACATCCTATAGTCTGGGGTTAGGTAGAAAAAAGTATGACCACATATACAGCCTTTGTTTAAGTAATAAAAGATTACCCTGTTTGAAGTTTATGACTTTATAGGGAGCTCTCCTAAATCTAAACTGTCACATGTCAACAATATTTAAAAAAGATAGATTATGGTGTGTCTGAGAGAATTTAGAGTAGCCAATCTTTTGAAATTGAGTAAGGTTCACATGAGGACTTTGGCTTCATTCCAAATTGATACTTTTGTCTAAAATATTTTTTTTTGACCAGTAAGTGCTTGGGAAAAAATGTGAATAATAAAATCATGTAGTTCTTCATGGCACCCACTACTAAAGCTGACATTGTTCATAGAAGGAAGGTCTATATCTGTTCATAGAAGGAAGGTCTATATCTGTATCTAACTATATTTATATCTATGTATTAATATCAAGGTATAGATACATAATATGAATGTTAGAAAAGTAAAATTAGGGGTTATTTAATTTTTAAATTGAAAAGTCTTAAAAATGTTACTGATTATTCGAATTTGCTACTCTTGCTTGACATTTGTTAGAAGTGTGCTTGTGCAACAAAGAACTATAAATGTAAAGTTTTTGATAACCAAATAAAGAATTTAGCAAACATTTTTAGTCCTTATTCTCATTTTTTTGTATCTAATCTCAGAAAGAAAGGTAATTTTACCTCTATTTTAAAGCTCACTATTAATAGCACATCAGGTGAATGAAAGAAAACATAGCATGGGTGTAGGTACTTAAATTCTTTGTTCTATTTGATGCATCAGGTTAAACCAATATAGATGATGACATTAACTGCTGAAGTTACAGTTGAATAAAAAGCCAAAACAAGGAGTTAGCTTTATTTTAAAAGGATTTAAAATTTGAAAAAGTCTTTGGGGCGTGATCTCTGTAGGTACAATTGATGAGAGTTTATAACCTAATTTCAATTTCAGTTCTTTAGATAGTCTTACGAAGTGTATTCTAGAAAATCACCAGAGATTATATTGTTTCTGAAACAAAATTCATTTAAAAAAGTTTATATAACCAAATCAAGCCAAAACTGATTATTTTACAAGCAATGTTTTGTTTTGTTTCATTGTGTTTAATTCTCTGTTCCACTTCAGCACAAAACTAGTGGGTGGAATAGAAAATGTTTGGTAACTACCCATGAGTGGCTTCAGAATCACTGCCCCTCCCCGCCGATCACTTTCAGGCCCAGGAAATGATTCTCAGTGCCACACAATTACTGGAAAATTTGTAAAATGCATCAAAATTGATAATCTGAATGTTTTTTGCATTCTTCTCAGTCATCAATGTCAACATCAAGTCAAACTATTATGTACCGGAGGTTGTGCTAAGTATTGGGGATTAAAAATTGAACATTACATGGTTCTTTTTGACAAGAGATATTATGGTGGTTAGATAAATAATATTTTTCATATATTGTATTTCTATCAAAGGTGGGATTAAGTAAAAGGTACAGACAAGGCAGAGAGGAATACGGTAAACTCTGCCTAAAGGGGAATTCAGAAAGTTACAGTGTTGAAGAATTTATACTAAAAAGCACTGTATATATATTGAACAGTATGGAGGAAAAGTATTTATTCATTTAATAAATTTTTTAAGCTGGAGATTATTTTTGGTGACAAAATGATGAGAAAAATAGAGTTTACACAGCTGAGAATATAGTGGGAGAGTGGTTTTGATGATCACTAAGATATATAGATACAACTTCTGATATATGCATTGAAGAAAAAGTATAGCAAATTATAAAAGTATAGAATGAAAATATTTTATTTAATCTTTAATTTTGAAAAATAACATTTGAGTTCAAGTCTGAAAGATATATAACTGCCGAGTGGATAAAAGGAATGGAGTAGGGGAGAGGGATGACACAATACTGGAAGCATAGGAAACAAGGTGTAGAAAGACCATGAGGCAGAGCATACTGTAACTTACTGAAGGAACTGCAATACCTGTGTACCTGAAGTATACAGAGCAAGGTAGATATTAAGATAAAACTGAAGAGAAAGGAGATATACCTGAAATCTTGTAAGTCTTGATAGGAATTTTTAGATTTAACCTGAAAGCAATTAAAAATACTGAATAATTTTTTAAATAATAAATAATTTTAAGCTGAGGAGGAACACGATTATGTTTCTATTTTACAAATATTGAATAGAAAGCAGCAAGGCTAGTTAAGACAATTACAGTAAGGTAGGTAGGCTATGATGGTAGCTTGAATTAAAATGATAGCATATGATGGTAAAGTATACACAGAACTCAAGGTGATGTAGAAGGCAAAATTAATTGGATTAAATAATGAATTGGATAGACAAAACGAAAGAAAATTGCCAAATATAATATTTAGGATGCTTTTGTTTACACATTTAAATAGGTGGAAAACCTAAGAATAGGAACAGTTTTGCAAGATTAAAAACCTGATTTGAGATTCATTTGAGGAGACACTCAAATATAATTTAAGAGTTGGCATAAATTGTGCTAATAAATACTATAAAATTTGTGATAGTTAGGCTAGGTGGGAGTAAAGCATTCTAAAAGGAGATCAGAATCGAATATTGAAGGATACCAAACATCTAAAGAAATATGAGCAGTCAGAAAATACTCAGGTGAGTGACCACAGAATAATTAGCAAAACCACCACCACCACTGCCACCACAAAAATAGCGTGGCAAAAGAAAAAACAAAGTAATAAAATGTGTCAAGGACAATGGAATGATTCTTGAAAAGGCAAGGAAAAATTAGTTTTAGAGCAAGTAAAAAACAAACAATAACACACACAAAAAAACCAAACCTAGATAAGATTAGTGACCTGTTCTCTGTTATTAAAAAATGTTGAAATAAGTTGAATGAGTTTATAAACTGTGTAGATGCAGGTAGATGTGCAATCATTTAATAATATGTTAATGTATTTCCCATCTTTTTGTTTCTACTTTTTTATGTGTGAGATAGGAAGCATGTTCATATATAGAATATGGATGGTTGGTGTCGCAAGGAGGTTTGAAATAAATGTATAATTGAATTATTATTAGAACTAATTTGTATGTGTAATTATGAAAGAGATGATCAGATTAATGTGTTAGGTGGATTGTTCTGGTTACTTTTGGAGGATCTTAGGTTAGGAAATAACACTGAGGCATTTAGAATTCTACTGAGGTCATCTCTATAAGAGATAATGAAGAGTTGAGCTGTTGTGACTATAATTAGTATGCATGGGAAGAAGAGGGCAAGTTTGGGAACAATATCAGGTAAACTTGTTGACTAATGACAGTTAAAAGTCGGTGAGAGGAATGCATTTAAAATAATCCCAGACTCGTGACTCTGATGTGCCACTAACAGAACTATGGACATAAGAAAGATCTTATGTATGGGAAGAAAAGGTGGTAAGTGATTGAATTTTAAACTTGTTTAATTTGAAATTCCTGAGGGAAAGTCTATAATTAGTTGTGAAATGCTATAATTAGATAATTGAAAGTCTTGAGGGTATAGCTCAAGTGAATCCATGAGAATGAATAAGAATATCTAAGCAGAGAATTCAAGAGTGAGGGCTTTAGAGGACCAAATAGAGAACCCTGTAATATCCCAATTGTGATGATGAGGAGTTATTAGAGAAGTTTCCTGGTTTAGGGGTGGAAGTGTTCTGATGAGATGGTGATGGAAAGGATAAATGTAAAATTTTCTGGCTTCCATTGTTACCTAAGTCTCTCTCCCTTTCTCCTTCTTTTTCTCCCCTCCTCTTCCCTCCTCTCCCTCTCTCTCCCCTCCCTCACATACACACATTAAAAATCAATAAATGACATAACCTTATACACCTGAAATACATAGCTACACATTTGTTTACAGAGACATAGAGTAAGAAACCCAGCTGTATTGTTGGGATTTTTTTCCACTGGATGGCCTATTTTCAATTTTAGGCCTGTAACACATACTTGCTCAATCTCTATTCTGTGTGAAATTGCTCTTTCAGATAGCTAAGTGTCCTGTCATGTTGTATAAACCGTAAGCATAAATTAATTTGGTACACCAAGTGAAAAAGGCTAAGATAAGGCATCTAGAAATGAGACCATGAAATTTGACTCTTTTTCTTATTTTATTTTATTCAACATTTCAGCTATACATGCTTTTGTAGTTAATATAAATAACTAGGATCACAAGCTTCTATTATCACACATTTTTCTAGTATCTACATGTAGGCAATTTCTACAACAACAACGAAAATATTCAAAAAAGCTAGATTATGAATTTGAAAAGAAAGGAGGAAAAAAAAGACAAAAGAAGGGTGGTTCTTTATAAGTCAGTATACCCAAAGGAGCTGCTTTGGTTTTTCTTTTTTTCAGTCAAATTTCTTTGCCCACCCACAAGACCTCACAGATGCAGAAATAACAGAATATGTCTGCAACCTGAACAAATGTGCAATGGGATTGATGACTGCGGGGACAACACAGATGAAGAAGACTGTGGTGGTAAATCCATTTAACGTGAAATAATTGATTCAGTGATGGCTATAAGATAATTATAGAGCTCAAAAAAATTTTTTGTGTATAACTGAGAGTATTTTTTTTTCAGCATTTGATCTGACAGGGAATGAAAATAACCCACTAACACTTCATTTGCATAGTAGAGCTGTGCAACTTTATCCAGTCTCTACTAGTCTGTAAATCTGTCAATTATAGGCACTTTATTAAATAAAATACTGCATGAGAGAAATAACGCAATGATTTAAAAAGGTTCTCTGTTAAATAAATACTTGTGGTGGTGTGGGCTTATATAGATTGTATGTGTGTAAACACAATCCCTTTTTCACAATTCTGAAATTAAGACCAAAGCCTTCATTAAAGTATATAACAAAATCATTTGGTTACAAAATCTGACTTGAACTGTTCTAAGACAGCTTACATTACTTTAACAAATCCCACTTAGGGTAAATTATTCAAACATTTTCCTATGGAAATAAGGTGGTATTTACTATAAGGTAAATGCACTGTTATTTTTTTTTTTAATTCCAAGCATTTCAAAATTTTAAAATTCGACCCCAAGAGATTAAAATAAAGGATTACAGACTCAAGTTTTTCATAGCTTTAAGTAAAATTCTGGACATGTTATGTGCTCAATAAATTTGTTTTGATATGGCGAAGCACTAATCATTTTCTAATGACTCTGTAGGTAAGCTTACATATAAAGCAAGACCTTGTAAAAAAGATGAGTTTGCTTGCACTAACAAAAAATGTATCCCTGTGGACCTCCAGTGTGATCAATTTGATGACTGCGGAGATGGTTCAGATGAACAAGAATGCAGAATAAGTGAGTTTGTTTTCTCTTAAAGTGCAGTGACACACAGGTGTAGTTTATGCTTCAGGATGACTAAAATTTCCAGTACTGTCATGAGAAAAAAAAAACATTCTTCAAAATGTGCTTAAGTAATAACACTGTTTAAGCTTTTGCCAAAGCAAACTTGAATGTCAGTTAAGTATCAGAAAATAAGAGGTGAGAAAGGTTGATTTTGCTATAAGTACCCTTGTTGGAGCTAAAGCTAAGAACTCAATATCCAAATGCAGACTTTGATGTCAGCAAAGTAATCTGTATTTCTTTATATTTTAGTTATAAAATATAATTATAAAATATAATTTCAATGCCTTTTAAATTTTACATTGATATTTGTTGAATAATAATGTCTTAATTTAATGTTTTAAAATTTTAATCTATTGCTGAATTATTCTGAAAGAAACCATAATTACTTTATTCATTAGAGTGCTATGGGACTTGAGTTATTGGATTTTGACGGTGAAGAATTTTGTGTTTAGATAATATTTGATATTTGATTTTCCATATTGAAAAAATAATTAAACTATGACCCCAAATTAAGGTTGCTTATAAAAGTCAAAAAAATACTTCCTACTTTTGAGGTTTTTTCTTTTCTTATTTATGCATCAAAATATATGCACCCTCACTTTCTCTCCGGGCAATGAAGCAATGCTCATCAGGATATGACCACATGTATTCTTAACTCATAGTATAATTCCACTGGTGTAATTTAATTAACTATAAAATATTCAAGAGTTATTGGAGATTAATAGTGGTTATAATTCTGATAATTAATGGTTATAATTCTGATAAAGTTTATATATGTCTCAATAATTTTATTTGTTTAGGTAAAATAGAACTATTTTAGTGTTAACACTAAAATAGTTCTATTTTACCTAAACATTCCGTTTCCCGCCCCCACACAAGGTGTACTTCCTCCTGAGTCAGCAGACTGCACCGCTGACTGACTCTGCAAAAACATCCTGTTTAACAAACAGTCTTATTTTCCTCAAAATGGCTCCTGACATCTCCCCCTTTTTTATTTTATAAATGCCATAGCCTTCCCAGCTATGGCGCAGATAGACTGTGCCTGTCTTAGGTGATCCTCTACAGGCCTGAGCCTTACCTGTCATCGACACATGAATCTCTCTCATTCATGCCCTGTCTTAGGTTGGTCCCACCCCTGGAGGTTTCTTACCCATCACTGACTACCAGCCTCTGCTAGCGGGGAGATCAAACCTGCTCAAACCTGAGCTTGGAGCCTAAGACCATGCATTTCTGCACAGATCCTCAAAAAGGAGTTGAGGAAATACTTTAACAAAGGAGGAAGCAGACATAACCCATAACCACACAAAAGCCCAGTGACATTAACTAGAAGCATAACAAAAGAGGGTTGATGGAGCACCATTACAGTAGTTCCATCAAAAACAGAAGAAACACAATTGGTTAAAGTACAATTATTACAAGTAACATTAAATCTCTTATCCGTTATGGTGATGTTAATATTACCAACCACTAATACATGAGGTGAAGTTACACATGCAATTACATTCTTTCCTTTGTCCATTATTACAGTGCCGTTGCTCCCGCTCTAGCTAATAACCATGTCTATAGCAGCAGCAAGCTTCCATTTGTAAGTCTGTGGAAGTCCATCATCTGTCTATCATAAACTGGCAGACAGACTCTTTTCCCTTGCGCTGTTACCCTGGTTCCCAGACCAGTCTATAACATGTCGATCCGTCCCTGACACATTATACCTGACTGGTTTGTCCATGTAACAGTTCCTCCATAAAAGAGTCTTGTTGTCGACATGTGTCTTCTTCCCGCACGGGGAGAGCGACTGTGGAGGGGGAAGGGCTTCAACTTTTTCTCCTCCACCTGGTGCACAAAGGCACACAACCTGAGCTCCTTCAGACAAAGAAATCCTGGAAACATTTAAACAGCTGGGTATTGTCTCATTTTTTGGAGAAACAGATTGGTAGTCCGATACCAGAGCCTGTATAGTTAAACTCTGTTTTAGTTTGTGTTTGTATCTTTCCCATTGTTGGTTGATCTAAAAAGCATGTGTCATTTACTCTCACCACAAATTCTGGGCCTTCCCATATAGATGGATATAAAATTGACGGATCAGGTACATAGGTCCAATACAGCTCCCCGCTACTCATCAGAATATGGCTCATCAGCGTCATCATTAGGAGCAGATTTAGTTGTAGGGGAGGTCCCTGCAAACCAGACCAATCTTTCTGGAAGCCACCTGGCATTTTCAGCAGACTGTGGAAAAACACAAATATGCCCTCGACCCCATATTAACACTGGGTCGGGGCCATTCCATGGGCCTGAGACAGCAGCAGCAACTGTGCAATGCGCTGGCCTTTGATTGTATAACCGAAATCCCTGCAGGCGAGTGAGTCATTATTTTTATCTCCCCTGTATAAAACTCATCTGGCTGCACTAATATTCCTTTCATGGTGGTACTACTTCTCCCTAATAACAATCCAACCGTGCCCTTAGGTAAAGGCCCATAAATTCCAGTAGGAAGGGCTTGCATTCCCATCTCAGGAGTTAGTACCCTGTAGGTAGAGGAACTGAGGTCCAGTTCTGTGCCACCTGAGGTTGCTCTGTGGAGGTCCTGAACAGATTTCCTTGCTGGGGAATGAAAGTCAGAAGTGCCCCATAACATTGTTGCGGGTCCAGAGGCGGGCCCCTCTTCCCATTTCCCGACAAAGATCGACCCTGAATGTTTCTTGCGGATTTACAATCCCGAGCCAAATGATTACCCTTTCCGCATTGAAGACATAGTCCTGGTGGGCGAGGCGAAGGCTTCTGCAGGGGCCGGTTTTGAGGACAATTTCGGGCAAAATGCCCAGGTTGCTGACAGTCAAAACAACTGCCAGGGCCACTGACAGATCTGCCTCGACTATTTCTAGTCTGTTGAAATAGCACTTCTTTTACAGTTTTCCCTTGTAATGCTGCGGCCATGGCCAGACCCTGCATATGTGCTGGCCCAATATCAGAACACAGCCTAACATAATTAGCAAGATCTCCCTCCTTTCTGAATGGTCTGAGGGCAGCCTGACATGCAGAGTTAGCATTCTCATAGGCCAGCTGCTTTGCTAAAAGCGCACCTGCCTCCGTGTCCCCTATCAGTCTTCGAGCTGATTCCATAAGGCGTGCCACAAATTCTTGAAATGGCTCATCAGGTCCCTGCCTTATCTTAGATAAATCTTCTGTTTGTCTTACTGTAGAAGGCAGTTTATACTAGGCTCTCTTAGCAGCAGCATTTACTTGAGCATACACTCTGGGATCAAATTCCAACTGCGTGTTATTCTCATGGAATTGACCGTCACCAGCTAACATTTCAAAAGTCGTGGGGAGAGGAGGATTTTGGCTTCTATTAAGCTCTGCTGTTCTCTCACACTGTTCCAAAAATTCAGACTTCCACAGCAAAAAATCGCCCCGTTAGGCACACTCTAGCCAGTTGTTTCCAATCAGAAGGAGTAAGAGCCTCAAGGGACAAAGATTCTAACATCACCTGTGTTAATGGGGCAGTAGGGCCATATTGAGTGCAGGCAAGTTTCAATTCCTTCAGTTGTGTAAAAGGGATAGGCCTATAGCTATGGACTCTGTCCTTGAGCACCATTGTCCTCATACACAGGACATGCCAAGTGGAATCCTTCCATAGTCTCTCCATGCTCTACAGCCTTGTATACTGAAGGCTGTACTAAGGACAAGGGCTGCGGCCCGGAAGGTGGCTGGGCCACGGCTATATCTGGCAGGAGTTCCTCTAAAAGAGGGGGAGGTTCTGGACCTCTCTCCATCCCTGGCCCTGGTATCTTTAATGGTCTTATCACCAGGTTGTCTCATCTGAATAGTTAAGTCAGTGACTGCCTTCTGTAAAAATTTAAGACAGTCTTCCAGAGACGTGGATTTTTCTGAGTTAACTAACGCTACAAATGGGGGGCTCTCCTCATTGTGATACCAGGCTGCCTCCTCCTCTAATTGCTCTGCATCCCCAGGATCTAATGGTTCCTTTCCGTGTCTAGAAAATAAAAACTCAATGGAAGGCTCAGGCTCTGCCTGCGGCGCAGAAGGCTTAGTTTCATTCCCTTTCCAAGTTGCCTGACCATCATTCACCTTTTCCCTCTCGTGCCTAGGATCTAGGCTATCTCGAATCAAAGCCCAGAGACTGAGCATATCCTTAAACATATATACAAAAAGCATGCGGCTGTTTCCAATGGCTATATTTCTCTTATTAAGTCGACTTTTCTTTCTTTCTATTTACACTTTCTCACTCCTAAGCCGTTCCACCGCACTCACCTTTTACTGTTTATTCGGTTTGTAGTTTACTCAGGGCCCCCTTTCTCCTGCGGTGGTGGTCTTCACCTTAATGTTCTTCAACGTTCCGCCCCAAGCTTTCAGGTCCCTGTTCGGGCGCCACTTGCCGGAGCCCACTGGCGGAGCCCACTGGCAGAGATCGAACAACACCTGAAAGAGGGGGCTGAAGCCTAAGGGGAAAAAAAGAAGACAGAAAAGTTCGCATGGGACAGCGTACAGTCAGAGCTGCAGCAGCCTGGAGTTTATTTTGCAACTCATATTTATACTCTACTGAGTGCGTGAGAAGCAAAACACCTTTAAATAACAACCAATCAGGGAAACTCTGTAGCTATTCAAAAAACATTGTTTCCCGCCCCCACACCAGGTGCACTTCCTCCTGAGTCAGCAGACTGCATGGCTGACTGACTCTGCAAAAACATCCTGCTTAACAGTCTTGTTTTCCTCAAAATGGCTACCGACAATTGTGACCACCTGCTTCAGTAACATGGTAGTACCCTTGATTGTACCCTAAATACTGAGTAAAGGTTAACAATATTCCTGCATCCCTAGATAGTTTCTAGGAGATGTTTCTGTTCTTAGAGAAGAATGTAGTACACACACATCATAACATTGTAAAGATATCTTGTCATTTGAATCTTTGATTCTTGATTTCCTCTTAGATTGCAGTGTAGCTAGATATCAGCTATAAATATCAGCTATTGGCAGTTTGGTCTAAATTATATTCAGTGTAAATGAGTTCAGTTTTTTTTTATCTGCTTCTATATCTTTACAAGAAATGGAGCATATATGGATAGAAGACCATGATTTTATAAATTTTAAAAAAGTCATCTATGGTAAAATACATATAATTTTAAGTTAAAAAAAAACTCCCACTTCCGGAATTAGAATTATATTAGTTTTGATCATGTGTTTTAAATCCCAGCTTCAACTGAATATACTTGTGAAGATAACGTGAATCCATGTGGAGATGATGCATATTGTAATCAAATAAAAACATCTGTTTTCTGTCGCTGTAAGCCTGGATTTCAGAGAAACATGAAAAACAGACAGTGTGAAGGTATAGTACATTTCCTCAACAGCTTGTTCTTAAATCTTAGTCTATAAAAGACTTCCAAAGCTGCTACATTGTGAGTTGATGCGGGGATTGATTTTCATCAAAATGTTATGTGTCTACGGGATACTAGTTTACTTATGAGAGTGAAAGTCCCTGGGGTAAAGAGCCTGTTTGTTTTGAGACTGAGCTAACCATCACTGAGTCTACAGAGCCTTGCTGATTTAGATCTCCAGGAATTTCAGTAGTATTGTTACAATTCTGTTTTGAAATGCAAATAACAAAATTACTGGTTCAGGAACCACTGGAGAATTAGAGGCACTTCATGAAAACATGTTTATATGACCATTTCTCTTGAGTTGTGGCATTTGCCGTGCTGCAATAGGCTATTCGCTTTTAGAGAACTGTGATTTTATCCTAACACCATGTCTTAAACAGTGCTTTGTATTACCAAGATGTGTCTTTTAAAATTCAAAGATAGGATCTAAATAAATCTCTGTCAACTTACTCGAGATCATTTGAAATTGAGCATGTGGTATCGTCAAAATCTCACAGTAAGTTATATGTAAGTATAATTTAAATCAGGGCTTTAACTACAGGGATACAAAATATAGACCTATCTGTACCTTCTGCAAGTTTCTCCATTAAAACTTATATTATCATGATTAGAACCAAACCTAAATCATCTAAGTCTGGCTTATCCAGGATAAATTCAAGTCCTAAAACTTTTACTTATTAGTTTTCTTTTCTACTTTTTATATTATTTTTGGTTTAAAGAAAAAAAGATTTTGTATCATGTAAATCAAAATTAAATTATTGAAAGGAATTAATTATACTCAGCCAAAAGAGAATTGTATCCATGTTATATTTATGCATATTTTGAATTATATACTTGTTTATAGTATTCATGACATTTTATTTCTCCATTAACATGGGACACAAAACTGGTGACGTGTTTTCTCCATTTTAATAAGAAAGCAAATTATTTCTGGAGACTAGGATATTACTTATTTCCTAGATTCTAACTATTAATTGCATGGAAACACATACAAACTACATACGCGCGCACACACTCACAACACGCACTCTATACACACACAACATCTCTTCAAGATTTTAATTTCAAAAAAAGATTAATTCGTTCATGTATATTTGTGAATAGTAGGCTCTGTTTCTTGTATATAGTTACTAAATTTCAATATCCTATTCGGAAAAATTTCAAGGAGCTGAGATTTTATCAAATTATGCAGATTGTTGCTTATTTTGATTTCATGTCAAAGGAAAACTAATAACAAATAACTTCTTGTTTAAAATTATAGATTCCAAACAAATAAAAAATATTTGTTGTAATACTTTTTGTTGGTTAAATGCTGATTCTATGTATTTTAGTTGATTTCTGGCATAGTACTCATTGAAACAAGTAAATACATTTTTCTTTATCTTTACTTTATATTTCAACCACAGTAATGAATTGTCATGAGAGTGCTTATGTTTTCCATGGGCAAAGTATCATAGTAGAGACAACAGAATTGGAAAGCTTAAGTGTAAACCTTGGTATTGCCATTTACAAGTGTCCTTGAAAAAGTCCTTATCTCTTCCATGAGCCTTTGGAACCTGTTGAGTGCTAAACAAAAGATAGTAATTATTAATTATTTATCTTTAAGTTCTCTAATTCAAGGGAAGAATTTATCTCAGATTATTACATAATTAGGGCAACTACCTGTGACAAAAGGGGCAGAGGAATAATAGAAAGCAAAAGAAGAGGAAGAACAGAGAAAATAGCTAATTCACCATAACTACTTGCCCTGCTCAAGCCATTAAAATTAGAGTCATGTGCTAAGACACCGATTATTACCTGTGATACATTTATTTATTACTTCCAATTTATATATATATATATATATATTCATATATAGGCATCCAGTTTTTTGTTTAATTCAATAGTGCTTCTAGCTACATAATAATTTCATGTATGTGAATCCAGAGGTGTACTAGAGATTATCCATATCTTAATTCTCTGCTAGGTATTTGCAAAATTCTGGCAATACAGATTAATAAATCATAATGTATGCCCTCAAGTGACTGACAGTCAAGTAGAAGGTATGAATGTATAAGCACATATCTGAAATATAGTGTGAACAATGCTAGAAGAGAAAAATACCAGAACAGCAATGTAGAAACTATGGAATGAATGAATGGTCACTACCATACATTGATAGAGACTGAGGAAGAATTCCCATCAGGTGGATCTTGAGAGATGAGTAGAAATTCTTTGTGTAAAGGTAAGCAAGGACATTATAGATGAAGGGACAGTACACAACATGTGCAAAGATATAGAGTTAGGTAATCAGAAACAGACTTAAAAGGAAGCCTCAAGACCTATTTATTTGAGTGAATGCAAATACTAGGGAAATTTGAAATGGATATTTTAATATGTTAAGTGGACTAATAAACAATGTACAAACAACTGATAAATTATTATAGGGAAACTGTTATAAAAATATTTTATGGGCTAGAAATACTGTGCAAGTCACAGACAAAGATTTGAAAGGACAAAAACAACAATAAAAAAATAGAAATAAGAAGTTGAAATAAGAAAAGAGAAATTTGTCATTTTTGAAATGTAGAAGGAATGGAAATACTAATTGAGGGTTATGATGATGCTATTTTGTGCTCTTCTTTTCAGACCTTAATGAATGTTTGGTCTTCGGCACATGTTCCCACCAATGTATAAATATAGAAGGATCATATAAATGTGTATGTGACCAGAATTTTCAAGAAAAAAATAACACCTGCATAGCAAAAGGTAATTCATAACCATTATTTCAAATGCTAGTATAATTTTGGTATAAACATCTTAGGGGAGGAAAAAAAAAATGGGTCATGTTGTATTTTAGCCACAGCTTCATGCCTCGTAGTATAAAATCAGTTTTTAATGCTAATTAACTTGGTCAATTGGTTTGTTATTATTCTTAATTAAATCTAATCTGGGATGGTTTATAGTTGTGACTGTCAAATACAATGGTTACTGTTAAAATAATTTTGTCAGGAAGGGGTAAAAGCTTAAAAGCTAATGTTATAGGATATGAAATATTTTTCCTTAAGGCCTACTCTATGTATTTGAGAAAATAACAGTTTAAAGGTTAGCATTATTAAGAGCATAAAATTTTGAGTAAGAATTTAAAGGTTTTTAAAATAAAATCATGCTTTCAAATTCATACCACCTCTACTCATTTTTAAAAAAAATTAAATGATAGATATGGATTTCAGACTTTTTAAAATATGGATTTTAATGCTCACATGTTTATACTAAATAATATTGTAATTTAAATGTTGTTAGCTGTAGGGTGTGATTGAAAAATGTTAATAAGATAGTTGTGAGAGGAAGGCAGTACGATCAGTGGATCAAGAATGGGCTATGAAGTTAGATGTACTTGAATTTGAATTTCAACATTACACTTTTCTGAGTGCGTGGTCTGGGAAAGTTATTTAACTCTCTGAGCCTGAGATCTACTTCTGTAAAACGGGAATGCTAATACCTACTTCCCATGGTTGCTGTAAGAAGAGGAGATAAATTGTGAAAGGCTTAACACAGTGCCTACCACAGAGTAAATATTCACTGAGAACTATTAAACCTACGCAGCTAAACTCTACCTCGTGTATTACTATTTTTGTAAATATCCCGATACTATATGCATTCGATCTTTCCTTATGGTTGGTTGTATTAATATTTTAATTGATAGTTTCAAGCTTTATTTTAGTATTTTAGTTATTTCAGTATGCCCATGACATCGGTATTGTATTGTTGATGTCAAAACTTCAGGCCAAAGAGTCCCACTTAGCAAGACTCTAGATAATATTGAAACGATGGCCCTTTAATGTAATAAATACTGACATCTTTGTATTAAAAAGAAAAGGACATTTAAGATATGTATGAATATTGGAAAAAGAAGATTATTCATATCTTAATTTTCATTTCTTAGCCTAAGGTAACGATCATTTGGGTGCATAAACTAAATGCTCAGAAATGTTTGAAGCTTAATGGGTATATAATATAGCATCTGAATAATGAGAAACCATTAGAACATAATGTACTGTGACTTACTAAATAGAAATCCCTCTTCACACATTGAATATATACTACAAATACTGATTTTCTAGACACAAGGCAAGTTTTTCTCTAGGAAAACCTACATTAACAACTAAAAACTTGTTTAAATAATCATATATAAAAAATGCCATGAAGATTAGAAGTCAATATAAAATCGGTTGATTTTTATTGAGCAAGAAACTGTGTTAAGAATTCAAGATAATTTAACACTTCAATCATTGCTTTTATATTAGTTGAAATTTACTTTATTTTTGTATTTCATTACAATAATTTCCAGGCTCTGAAGATCAAGTTCTCTACATTGCTAATGACACTGATATCCTGGGTTTTATATATCCATTCAACTACAGTGGCGATCATCAACAAATTTCTCATATTGAACATAATTCAAGAATAACAGGGATGGATGTATATTATCAAAGAGATATGATTATTTGGAGTACTCAGTTTAATCCAGGAGGCATTTTCTACAAAAGGGTCCAAGGCAGAGAAAAAAGGCAAGCAAACAGTGGCTTGATTGTAAGTAAATAACATTGATTATTTGAAGGCTCATACCGTTCCACCTTTTGTATTATTTTAATCTGTCACAATATCTAATCACAGTAATTCCTTCCAGTATTCTTCCTATATAAAAATAAAATATTTCTCTATTCATTTATTTTCATAACTGCATATAATTCATTTTAATTACATGCTGTTATCTTTTGTTTTAATGCATTTGACTTAGTTATATAAGAATGGTAATGAATGATACCAAACATTTCTAGAACATTTAATAGTGTTTAACAATATATTATGAACATGAGACTTTTATCATTAGATGTTGATATTAACACCAAACACTTTGTTTTTATGTTAGAAAATAAACTGTCAAAAATATAAAGAGAAAATTGATTTATTTTTAACAATATGAGAAATACATTTCTTTCCTTGGGTAAGAGATCAACTTCATGGTATAACCATTTCTTCTTACTGCTAACAACTGTATTTCAGGGACCATCTAAAACAGAGCAATATTGTTTGCTGGTATATGATAGACATGATTATTAAAATTATTCCTTTTGAGAAAAATAAACTAGAACATTTGTTTATATTTGTGACTGTAGACTATTGTTTTGTTTTGTTTTGTTTTAAGGCATGTCAATTTATTGTGTATTTTATATTTCGAAGTAACCTGAAAGAAAAATGACAGATAAATACTTATTTTTATGTGTCTTGGCCATTCCCATACAATGAAAAAGTAAAGTGTTATCACGGTAGAATGTAATCGAAACTTTGTATTTAAAAAGAATCAGAGGTACATATCTGGAAGCCTTCACTACCTTTTTGTAGTAGAATCTACCATAAGGATGAATACCAGTTGATTAAAATCTGGAACACATTTTTATCAGTGGTAAATAGCAAGAAGCTGATTTTAAAAGAAACAGTATTAGCTTTTGAATTCAGATGAGATTAAATTAACCCTGAGTAAAATTTCATATATTCAGAGTTGTCTTTTCAGTTCCTCCACCCCTATACACAATGCTATACAATAGATTAAGTTCTATTGAGAATATAGTGGGACAGAACCAAGAAATTTATTAGGTCACTCTGCCCTTGACCACTCACATATAATCTCCTTCTTCATTATTAGACCAGAGGCAGACTGATAGTCTTGGCTAGCATTAGCTTTCTTTATCTCTAAAACAAAAGTTTGCTTTGTTAACACATTGCTATGAGGGTACCATTGATCTGTTAATTAAGTGGTAAAAAATAATATAGCATGAAGTTACACTGCCTGGGTTTAAGTCTTGTCTCTTTCTGTTACTTACTTACTTACTTCTTAGCTTGTTCGTACCCTCTTTTTCATAAAGCTTCAATGAAGAATTTATATTATATCTACAATAGAGTTAACAGTTCTTGGCACATAATGAGTACTATCTAGATGCTTACTATTAACAAGATGATGATAATAATGATGATGATGATGATGACAATGATACTGATGACATAATGTTTTAACAATCATATTTAGCAAGATGTTCTCTATGATATATATTTTCATATTAGAAATTATCCTAATGTAATAATATACAACTTACTCTTGTCTAAATTTTATAATTGACAAAACATTTATATGTACAATTATTTTAATATAAATTTTCAGTGAAAATGATTTGATAATTATTTTCATTTTGTCCTTGAGGGGTTTGATAATATACAGTCAGTATCCCCTAGTGAACAGAGTTTATTGTAGGACAGAGGCCAATTTTTTTTTTAATGTTTAGTAACTAAGTTTTTATTTTTATACACACAAAATATAAAGATATATATTTTATTTGTATATTATATTTATTTATGAGTATATGTTTACAAATTTTAATCTTTAATTTTATTAATGTGGTATAGAATCCTTTGTTACCAATGACAAAGATATGAATGAGCCTTAGCCTTATTCTAATAGGATATGAAACTTCATTTATCTTTTTAATGCTGGTGATTTGTGTTTTATTATCTAGTCTTTGTGTTTGTTTTTTCTTTCTTACCCATGACTAACAATATTCACTAAGAAGAAAAGTGGGTAACGGTAGAATACATTTTCTAGGAGGCCATTATAGCTAACAAAATGTCATAATTATAAAGTTAGAACCTCTTAACTATCAGTTTTAGCACTACATTCTAAGCCATTAAGCATTCCATAGAAATTTCAACCTATATATTATTTTTTAAAAAAATATGTAAGGCTACACTGAAGAGGGCAATTGTTTAACTTTGCTTCCTAGATCTTTTTGAGATCCTTATATTTTAGTATTATAAATATGGAATAAAATCAAACTTATTACCTCATTTTAATAAACAATGTGCATTCTAGAGTAATGTAGAGCTATCGAATGACTTACCAATGGTCATGCAGCTATATTACTAAATTTAGACTTTAGCTTGAGAGACCTATTAGATCTCTGAGTCTTGGCTTACACATCTGAAAAATAGCTATAGTATTGAATAAACAATTTATTCAATTGTGTGATTTTTGAAAGATGTGTGACATAGTTTATGTCTATTCAGTTATTACTTGGAAATTTCGTTTATTTTTTTGAAATCCATCTTGTGTGTAAAGAATTGATTTTCTACCCTTATGAATTACTGTCATATATCATATTTGCTCTTTTATGGTCACCAGCTAGTTATCTATTAGTTTAATAAATATACATTCTATTTCATCTAAGTTTTGACACAAATATTAAACGTTACCAACCTGAGAATTCCCCACCCCTTGGTAAATGAAACTCAAGAACTTTTCTTAAGCTGAATACAGAACGAAGAGTTCTTTATCAAAATCAATAGGTAAAAGAAAGAAAAACACAAATCAAACTATGCAGACTTTAGTTACAATCCCATTATCAGTGCACTGAATGGAAGATGTTAGCCATGTTATAGCCAAATGTCTTAAACGCACATTCACAGATACTGAAATAGTGAAATAGTCCCAGCTCAGCAAAGAGAAGGAAATATGCTATAGCAGAAGTCAGAAAAAGATTATTCAGACAACTAACTGCATGTACACTGAAGTCCATCCCAAAAAAGGTAATTTTTGATATGATTATGTTTTGGAAGTAATGGAGGAAATACTCTTCCATAATCTGTGAAAATGGTTGAAATACTAATTATGATTACAAATTTAAATTTCAATGCAGACAATGTTATTTATAGATAGAAATGCTTATGATTTTATAACTTCCTTGGCTATACAAAATTGACTTTTTTTTCTTTAAGAAAATTAAATAATTTAAAACTTAAAAGACTGACTTATTTAATTTATATATAAAGCGTACTGAGATTTACAATTTTAAATTTTAATAGAACAGAATATGATAGCATTATGCAACAATTGTACATACTTTCTGGCAATTTATCATTTCTACTATGAAATGTTTTACAGCAAATTACATGATGGCATACACTGTAAAGCAGGTCAATGCTTGTAAAATGCAAATAATTAAAAATACAGATTAGATTTTTACCACTAAAGAACTAAATATTCCTGAGCAAAACAAATAATTCATCTGATCTACCTGATTTTGATAAGTGAATATGAGATACCATTTTGGCATATTCTCTATTATGCAAAAGAGAATGTTCATAATAAACATGCTTACAACTTTGTTTGTTAATAATCATACCTTCAAAAAGTTGATTAGCCTGTTTTTTTTTTCTGAAAAGCTTTTAACAAAATATCCAATTATTTTATCTTTAATAGGTTTCAATTTGTAATTGAAGTCCTAGCTAAAACCTCACATCCAATAAATGTGTCTGTGTATATATCACACATACACACATGCACACACTTGAGTGTTTAGGTATGCATATATACTCACACTTAAGTATGTGTATATGTACGCATGTTTTAGCAAAAATTTCAGTCTTAATTCAGAACATTTGAGTACTGGTAAAATTAATGTTTCTTTTTTTTATTATTTTTTTAATTTTTTCTTCATTAGTATCCATTTATCAAAACCATTATAACTTTAAATAGAAACTGTCTATACTTACTTACTAGGAATACTTTTAAAACCATCTGAATTTGTTCAAACCAGTCAGCAAATATAATCATTGATTATGATTACTTCAGAAAAGTAAAGAGATCTCCCTTGTAGGTAACTAATTGCTTTTCTCTTGCTGCTTTTAAAATTCCCTCTTTGTCTTTAGCCTTTGGCATTTCAATTGTGATGTGTCTTGGTGTGGGCCTCTTTGGGTTCATCTTATTTGAGACTCTATACTTCCTGGGCTTGTATGTCTATTTCCTTCATCAGGTTAATAAAGTTTTCTATCATTAATTCTTCAAATAGGTTCTCAATTATTTGCTCTCTCTTCTCCTTCTGATACCCCTATGATGTGAATATTTGTATGTTTGATGTGGTACCAGAGATCCCATAAACTATCCTCATTTCTTTGGATTATTCTTTCTTGTTGCTGTTCTGAATGGGTCTTTTCTGCTACCTTATCTTCTAAATCACTGATTTGATCCTCTGCTTCATCTAATCTACTGTTGATTCCCTCTAATGTATTCTTTATTTCAATTACTGTAGTCTTTATTTATGACTGATTTTTTTTTGTTTCCCATCTTTATTTTAATGTTTTCTATCTCTTTATTAAAGTTCTCACTGAGTTCATCTACTCTTCCCCTTTCATTCAACATCTTTATAACCAGCGTTTTGAACTCTGCATCTAGTAGATTGTTTATCAGCCATAAGTTGTGAGGACTTCTCTTCCCAACACTGGAACCCCTGGCTGGGGAGTCTGGTATGCAGCTGGGATTCCTCACTCCTCCGGAGGGACTTCCTAAGCTGAAATAGCCCCCTTAATTTTTACCACCACACACAGATATGGCCAACAGCCCTTTCTGTTTCTATGCCCCTCCTACCAATCTCAAGGTGGCTTCTTCTGTACGTTCTTAGTTGTAGGACTTCTGTTCAACTAGACTTTAGGCAATTCTCAATGATGGTTGTTCTACAATTTAGTTGTAATTTCGATGTAGTCATGAGAAGAGGCAAACACAGTGTTCACCTACTCTGCTATCTTAACTGGAAATGGAAGTAACACATTTTTAATTTTAAAGTTAGAATCTACTTTAAGTTTTTTTTCATGTTTTAACCTAAATTTAGTCATCAACCTACCATTTTACAATCTCTGCTTTCAGATAACTCCACATCATATTTTAATTATTATGCTTGTTTAAACTATATGTCAGAAGCTCCTTGATTCTTTAATTCTAGGTCATTCATATAGAAGGATAATATCAAAATCATACTCTTAAGTGCCAGTAATTTATCACTTACTAACTAAAGTATGAAAATTCATAATTAACATTAGGTACATCCTTAAGGTTATATAAAATAAAGACTTACATAGAATGAATAATATTTTAAAATGTATAATTTAGTACTTAGAAAGAAAAGGTCTTTATTTATACACAACGTAATTTATAGAAACACTAGGACTACATCCTAAACTCAGTTTCTGTTTCTGGTTTCAAATTTAGTGTGTTTTGCAGTCCTCCATGATATTTTTTGTTTACCTGATAGTGTGAATAAAGGTTTTGAAATCTAGTTTTGCTTCTTATAAAAGAAGAGTGATAAATCATTAGAAATAAGTTTAAAAAATAGTGAACGTGTTAAAAAATGATAAAGTCACATAGAAAATATTGACTCTGAACCGAAAGACAAATTTGATATTTTTTTTGGAAATTGCAAATTACGTACTTTTATTTTTTTTCTCCTAGCAGGAGGTTTTTCCAAGGTGGCATTGTTCTAACGTCGGTAAAGATAGCTTTAAAGTTGCCCAAATAGAAATAATCTCTTCAAAATAAATTGTAGATAGAAGCCAGGTATTTCATTTCTGAAGTGGTTTTGAACTTAATACATATTCTATAGCCAAATATAACTTTTTAAAATTCCTTTTTGATATCTCCATTGCTATATGAACTTCTTGGTAGAAATAATAAATATCTAGATATTTTATAATATTATTAAGACAAAATTTAGTAATGTTCAGAATTTGTGTAGTCATTATTTTACTTCTATGTTCTGATTTATGAGAATTTACTGTAATTTATATTTTGTAGACCAAAATGTAAATAGCTTTTTATTTAGTGTAACACACCACACAAACACAAAAAATTTTTTTTAGAGCGGGTTTATATCTTCATTTTAATATCATTGCATTAGGAGATAATTAACTTTAGTAACATGAACTAAATTTTCTAAAATGAAATAAATTTTATTCATTTTACAAATAAAATATGTGACCACCTCAGTCTATCCTTGTTAACTATATTTTCTGAAATTTTTATTGCTGACTGTAGGAATTTTGTGAAAAGGAAGATAATATTTCCAGGGCTTGAATGCTTAAACTGTTCTTTTACAGGTTTTCCTCTTTTCTTGTTTTTTTTTTTTTAAATGTCTCCAGTAACATATCTTTAGTTTACTGAATCTAGAATTACGACAGATACTCTACAGTCCACAGTTGTAAAAGAGCAGTAGGTTAAAGTATTAACCTCTAATTTTTTTATAATCAAGCTGCCAATTTTTCCATAAGATTTAAGTGCTTCGTTATTTTGACTAATATATCTCTATGAAAAAAGAATGCTTCAGTATTCAAAACTTTGTGTATTTAGAGAGCTTATTAGAAAGAAATCATCTGTCTAGAGAAAGCAGACAAAATGTCTTCTACTTTGTTGAACAATATGAGCAATGCCTTTTGTTGTCAGGTAACCACTACCTATGCAGTCTATTAAACATGAAATGTTTCATTAGTAACTATAGTTCATTGGCCTATGTGTCTAGTGAGATAGCCAAAAGTGCAAATGAGAATTTGATAGTCTCTCTCTCTCTCTTTCTCTCTCTCTCTCCCTCCCTTTTAATTTTAGCCTCTTTGGAGGCAAATGACTTAGATTTTCTGTTTGTTTGTTTTTTTCCATGTCAGACTCCATTCACTAACAGAACCTCAGTTTACTTTTGCTGTGTTTTTGCACTTTTTGCATTTACATGATTTATACTGAACTTCTCTGTAGATTGTCTATTCATTATGTCAAGATCCATCAGGAATTTCTGCTTTCTACTCTCCAGCCGATATTAATATAAGAATCCCATTTATATGACTTATGCTATTCAAAATCCTAGTCCAACTGTGAGCAATAAAGCAGGATTATTTCATTCCTATGAACCTCACTATACAGGTTGATTTCCTGATTTGGCCATAGGCTCCTTGACAATGGGGCCATTTTTTGCTGTCTTTTTGATGTTCTTCTTCAGTTCTGCTCTCTTTAGTGTTGAAAATCATCAAGAATTTAGCATTTTATGAGTCATTGAAGATGAACACTGGATAACATCTTTGCCCTGCTGTTTTACTCTATGAGAATCATCTTGTCAATGGTGATTCATGACTTTGAGTTGAATTTATTAGGTGTGACCTTCCTTTACTCCATATTCCAAATACTTTACTTGATACTGGAATGACATTAGAAATTCCTTGATCAAAGAACCACAGAATAAATGTATGGATTTAAATGACTTTGTAACTTATTAGTATCTCTTGTGCTTAGTACTGAAAAGTAACATTTTTCTTTCTCTAAGCAGTATTTTTTACCCTAGTAATGTGACCTCAAATTGATTTATTCTTTTATAATTCATCATTAGTAGAATCTTCATCAGCCTGCTTATCTGAATAAGTATCACTAACTAAAACTTCTGGATGTTCTATGAACATTAGGAATTTGAATTCTTAATTGTCAGCAGTCCAGCTTTAGTTGTACAGAATGGAAAAATATTCAGCCTTTTGTTGAGAATGAGTAAAATAAAATGAAAATCCTAAATTTAAAAAAGTGGAATTTTGCATGAAATATGTACTATTTGAGCAAGGATATCATCATGATAGAAAACCATATGTATGTTTACATTTGATAAAGAGAAAATAGATATTTTTCTATGCTCATGCTAAACAATAACTGTCATTTTTTTTTTTTTTTGCACACTGAAGGTTTGCTCTACTAGTGTTAGAAAATTATAAATATGCTCCAACAGACTCTAAACAGCTTATAAGGGTTATTTTTTCCCTGTTGTCTCTCATGTTTATAAATTTATGACTTACACTGGCATGCCCATGCATTTGTTGATATATTTATTTTTAAATGCCTCCAAAATGGAAAAAAAAAAGTAGAGTTATTTAAATGATACTGGACCATGTGAAAATAATGCCATGGTTTGACTGAGAGAAATCTTTATATTCTATCTATGAATATTATTTATATGGAATTTCTAGATAGTCATATTGTATCACAGAATGCTTTTTAATTTAACTTTAGTTAGCCATGAGATATTATTGGGTAGATAGGTAATGTTTATTATTAGCATTCAGAAATAGAGTATTATAAAATTTCATAATTTCAGTTTTTAAACCAATAAGTGAAAAGACTGATAATAAAGGTTATTAGAAATTTTTTGATTTCTGTGATTAATTCAAACCATATTTTTTTTTCCCTTGAGATCCCAGTAGATAGTGTCTTGAAATTCGTGTTTCTTGGAATCTCATGCTCTTTTGAGGTGTTTAGTTTCTTCTTTTAATCCAAATCCACTTCTTAATAAAACACAATCACTAGTAAACCAAATGAGAAGTTATTATGTGTCAAAAACCCATATTTTCACTGGTTGCCAGTTTTAACAATGTTTTTACACATTGAATGCATGTCTGGTTATAATCACCTTCAAATAATGGTTTTCATTCTTAATATAATGCCCCTGTGAATCTTTTCTTACTTGTGGTTATGCACAATAAACCTGACCATGTTAAATTAATTATTATACTATTTCCTATTCAAAGTGATCAAGTTAATTGAAGGGCATAGAGCATACATTATTCTATTTGCTGTCTATTTCCAGTAAACTCTCATACCTTTGTCTCACAATAATTCAGTAATACAATAGTAAGCAGAAAATTGAAATTAGCAGGTTTAATATAAATGACAGAGATTCTAACTTTCCTTCAAAGATGATTAAATGCAATATTCCTCTAAATGTTTCTATTTTGATCAAATATTATATGATGATGCAGAACAAATGCAACCTCCTTAAATTGCTGAAAAGAATATATATATACTGGTACAAACTCATTGAAAAAAAATTCTAGCAGTATCTATTCAAGCTGAACACATGTATATCTTAAGATTAACAGAAATGAGTGTTTGTGTCCACCAAAAGACATGTACAAGAATATTCATGACTTTAGTTATAATGGCCTAAAACTATAAATGATCCAAATGGACGTCATTAGTAAAATGGTAAACAAATTATAGTATATTCTAGAAGTAAAATATTACCCATTAGTAAAAAGTATTAATAACGGGCAAGCACAATAATATGGATGAATTTCACAGACATGATGTTGAGTAAAAGAAGTCAAGAATAAAAGAGTCTGATTCCATTTACATGTACTTGTTCAAACTAATCTATGCTGTTCATATCAGATTTATAATTATTCATGGAGGAAAACTAACAGAGAGGTCACAGGTGAACTTCATATAATTCTGGAAATATTCTATCAAAGTGCTGTTTAAAAAGAGCCAGTGATATTGGTAAAACTCCAGTGAGTTGTATACTTAAGAATTGTGAAATTATATAGCTATAAATATCAAGAATAGATGTCAGGTATTTTTTAAGTCTATGTAACAATTAACACCTGATCATGCTAGTATGATTTCTACACACCAATGTATAGATACAGAAAACTCCACCAATTTGCTTTTGAAAATACTGTGGTTTGTTATTTTGTTTTGTTTTGTTTTAGTGTCCTGAATTTAAAAGGCCCAGGGACATTGCTGTTGATTGGGTTGCAGGAAACATCTATTGGACTGATCATTCCAGAATGCACTGGTTCAGTTACTATACCACACATTGGACCAGTCTGAGGTACTCTATCAACGTAGGGCAGCTGAATGGCCCCAACTGCACCAGACTCTTAACAAATATGGCTGGAGAACCCTATGCTATTGCAGTAAACCCTAAACGAGGGTAGGTTAATGACTTGGTTATTTATTTTCTTGGATATGGATATCTATCCTTAGAGATTGTTCCACCTGTGCTCTGAAGTTTTGTTTCTGTAATGAGTATCTAACACACAATAGAGTCAGAAGATATTGAAAATCCCTCTTGTTTCCCTATACAAAAGTGTGTCCATGTTCTTTTTAATCCATTTTCCATTTAGAAAAAGAGTGCAGCTTGCTGCCAGCGTTAATTTAATTTTACATAAACGCACTCTGAGGCTGAAGCAAATCTGACTGGTTTGCAATGTAAAAATAAACTAAAAATACTATTCTTGGAGTTATTTCTAAACAGAACTTGTCTCTAATCCTAATGTAACAAAAACATACATAAATCAAATTCATCGAATGAATCTTTGGCAACTGTTCGAGAATGATATTAATATCATGTGTACACATGTTATGGATGGATTTGATATTTTCAGTGATGGAGAATTACTATATTTTGTAAATGGAAATACCACTATTAAAAGCAGAATGCTATAAACAAAATGATATCATTTTTTTTCCAAAAATGATCAGTATACTAGAATGATACGAAAATAATAATAAAAGTGAGAATTTTGTGGCAAACTTTGAGTGTAAGTTTATGACTGTAATCCATGATTGATCTCAGGGTAAACACTGCAGCCTCAAGTACTGCAGGTGAGTATTCTCGGGGCAAATGGGAAATGGGTTAAACCAAATGCTGAGGCAAATAGATGTTTTCCCTGAAAGGTTGCTACATTATACATTTAGTGTGTGTGTGTCTGTGTGTTTTATTTGTGCAGAATAATAAAACTGCTGTGATAAACACATAGGACACATAACTGCTGTAGTGAATCTGATATTAAAATTAAACATAATACATACATTAAACATAATATTAAATGTTAAATATAGAGTATTAGTGCTTTTAGCCATTGTGTAGACATATTATCTATTATCAAATTTAAAAAATTTGACACAACCATTTCTTTTTCTTGAATTTTTTTTTTCTCTTTACTCTTTTACCTTTTTCGTTTATAAGCAATGACCAAAAAAAGATGTAGAGAAATGTTAGATAAAACTCCTAGGCACCCATAAAGTTGAATCCTGAGTTAAAAAAAGCAACTGTTATTTACTTACAGGAATTACGCAGTGTAGTGTTTTCCAAATAGAGAATGATTTCTGCCTGAGAAAATAGTACTTTATCAAAATAAGAAAGAATATATTGATGTGGTATCCATAATAAAATAAAATAAGTATTATATAATAAAATTAGTTTTATGTCCCAACAAGAAGATACTTTTAAGTGTTAGAAATACTTTTCTTTCTAAAATGTTAAAATTTTTGAAATAAAATATTATGCATCCTATTAAATGGTGACTCTCAAATTTTATTGCATAGGTAAGACTGTTTAAAATGTTGATTCCTGGGTACTTCTATTAGAGGTTCCCATTCTGTAGGTTTAGAATTTGGTCCAGGAATTTTCTTTTTCATGGACTCTGGGGCTGATTCTGATACATAGTCTGAAGAGACACTGTGTTTTGGAGTAGAGCTGGGTTATAATAACACCATCTATAGGCTAATCAACTTGTGTATCTCTTCAGGATGATGTATTGGACTGTTGTTGGGGACCACTCACACATAGAAGAAGCAGCCATGGATGGTACTCTGAGAAGGATTTTAGTACAGAAGAATTTACGGAGACCCACAGGTACTATGTTTTTCTGACATAGTCTAAAATGTGTAGCGGTATGCTATAAACATTAGTTTTACAATTCTTTCTAGTTTTGTTGGCAATATAATCATTTTTACAAGTAGATAAAATAATTTATAGTATGACTTTATGAAAGTCAATAACATTTCATGTTGTATTTTTCCAACTTGAAAATCAGGTCTTTATTATATTGCCAGTGATATTATGGGCATATTATTTGAAAATTGCCTAAATTTTAGGGCCATTAATAGGATTTTACATGCAAGAAATTTTGACAGTTTATAGCTATGTATTAGGATATTTTTACAGATATATGTTAAAAATTTTGAGATAGATGGTGATATTATTAGAAGATGAGAAACTAAATGGACAAAAATCTGGGAAACAAATAATGTTTGTAAAATACAGGTTCAGTGATTTCTCGCCTTTTTATTCTCAGCTCTTTTCAATCTGGCCTTAATCTCCCTACCAGCCATGCCATCTAAACTATTATTCCAAATTCTTTGGAGTGCTTAGAAGTTCAGACTTTTTTCCTATCTCCTTGTTCTTTTTTTAATTTCATTTTTATCCTAGGCTCCCATCTAGAATACCCTTCCAACTTTTGTATATATAGCTGTATCTTATCCATCTTTGAAGCTCTAATTTTAGCATTTCCTCCTTTACTCCTCAATAAAACATTTTTGGACTATTGGAGCCTCAGGGATTTTGTGCCGTTCACCCCTTCCTACTACACATCCCTATCAAAATGATAAAACACATTTTCTATAGCACATATTACTTAACAATTATGCTTTGTGATATCTTTTGTAGTTAAAAATTTATATTTGGCACTTATATTATTAACTTTTAATGTGTCTTGTGAATTTTTACTTTTATGGGAAGGAACTGTGTTTGGAATTTAGTGTGTTTCCATTCAGTGATTTAACAAATACTAATTAAACACCCACCTGGTGCCAGAAAGTTTTCCATATACTGACAAAATAAGTTCCTACCCTGTGAAAAGAGTCCAAATTCCATAACACTTAGCTTTCTGTAGAGAATAGAATATATCTTATGTGTCAGATAGTTATAAATGCTGTATAGAAAAAGAATACTAAGTGATGGGCAGCTATGGAGGGGTACCATTTCTGTTATTATTACCAGAGAAGACACATCTATAAAGGTGATATTTGAAAAAGATAACTGAAAAAAAAAAAGTAATAGCAAGTCATATGAATATGTGAGGAAAAAGTTTTCTAAGCAGAGAGATCAGCAAGTTCTGAGTTAGAATTGAGCTTAGTATATGTCAAAAATAGCAAGAATTTTGTATGCCTAGAGGCATATGAGAAACGGAATTATAGGGATGAGGTGGCAAGGTGGTCAGCGCAGATGATCTAGGACATGGGACATACTGATAAGCACTGGATTTTATTGTAGCTTTAAGGGGAGACTTTGGAAAGTGTTGAAGAGGAGAGTGGTAATAGCTGCCCAAAGACTATTTTTATTGTTTAAAGAACTTTGAATTTCTTTCTCTTAGCTTTTTATATTTAACTAATTTTAGACTTATAGAAAATTTGCAAAATTAAAAAAAATTCTCTGATGTTAACATCTTACATAAGCATAATATGTATAACATTTTCATTTTAAAGAATGATTCAACAGCGGTTTATAGAATTGCCCGCAGGAGGGAACTTTGAAGGCAGCTTGAAACAAGGATTTTTGAGAAGGTTATTTATGAAGGGAGTGTAACCAGGAGAAACCTATAAAAGATTAAGAAAGGGAAGGAGCCTAAAATAATTGTGCCTCCGGTGGAGTCTAGTCTTGGTTTGAGACACAGGGGATGTGCTTTAGAGAGTACATTCCATGACAGAAAAGGGAGTCGGCTTTTTATGTGTCATCAGTCACTGATTGGTATATGGGCTCTAACTTTCCAAGCAAGACTGCTGCTGTCAGTTGAGCACAACTGTCCGGATGAGATTAAATGTGAGTCCTTAGCTGCTAAAGGAAATGTGGGCTAAGTGCCACAATGTCTCCTACAGTGGGCTAAATAAAAGTGCGTGTACTGAACATCTTCAATGTGCCGACCATTCTGATCAGCACTATGGGTAATTTAATGATGAACACAGCACAGTCACTTTTCTCATGAAGTTTACATTTGAGAAGAAATGTAACTGAAGTAACTGTAGTTATGGCAAAATGTGATAATTTTTACATACTTTATAATATGGAAATCCACAATAAAGAAAGATTATCTCTAGTATAAAAATGAAATAATAATAAAAAAAATTACTATGTAAAAGGAGTCTCTCAAAATAGTGCTTGAAGGATGGGTAAACATTTGAAAGGTGGGCAGATAATCCATCATGGGTCAGTGTTTATAAAGGTGTTCTTTGGAGTAAATTACATGTTTTTGTTTGTTTATTTATTTATTTGTTTGTTTGTTTGTTTGCTTTTAACCCCAGGAGATCACATTAGCTGTGAGATGTCAGGAATGAACTTATATCTTCAAAGTCTGATTTTTTTCATTAACAAACCAAAGAATAATAAATAACAAAATATTGCTGTACAGAGTAGGTAATGTAACATGAGCTGAGACTAGAGGACTTTAAATGCCAAGATATTTAGATGTGATTTTTTAGTCAATAATGAACCACTGTACAATTTAAATTCAAAGAGTGATGTGAATAATGTAGGTCTTCCAGCATGTTGTGGTAGAAGCACCGTGCCAAGGGAATGAACAGATACAGAGACTAAAAGACCAGTTAACATTCTATTGCATGTTCCGGATGATAGCTGAGAATAGCATAATTGTAATAATAACAGTCAGATAAAAAGGAGAGAAGGAATGTAGGAGGCAAAGCAGAGTTAGAATCGAAAAATGTATTGAATGCATATGAGAATAAAGAGATAGGAAATATCTCCAAGAGGGATAGTGAATAAATTAAAGTCATTCATACAAGTGTCTTCTTGTTTTCTTTCTTCACTCATCCCTTCTTTCATTCAAAAACTATTGTTGCTCACTATATGCCAGGCATTGTTTGTCATTGGAAATATGAATCCCTACACTCAAGGACAGAATGTATGTGTATGTGTGTGTATGCACACACATGCACATTTGTGCAAATAGCTCTGTTAGAGAAGAGTGGAGCGCTGCAGAGGTGTCATTCTGATTACAGTGGGGAGTAAAGGCTTTTTGAATAAAGTTGATTGTTAAGAATGATTGCTAAATAATGTGAAGGGATGGGGTGGAGAATGATGTTGCAACACAAAGTAAAGAATAGGTCAGAAGGCTTTGAGGTAGGAAATGGAATTGAAGGAAAGCCAAAGAGCATAGTAAAGAAATCAGAAAGTGGTATGAGAAGGCTTAGAGAAACATAGGGGCCAGCCCATGCAGGGTATTAAAGACCATGGAAAGTGGCATTGACTCATGTTAGGCAGGTTACAGCATCTGATCAGGAACATGTCAATAAGGTAATTGATGTGAGGTTCTTTACCCTATTTGTAGTGGATATACATGAGTTTTCTTCGCAGCAACTTTGCTCTGAGAACTTCTGCCCCACTGACAGGAGTAGACTCTTAGAAGCCATTTGTTCACTCATTCAACTAATTTTTATTGTGTGCCTGGTATATGTCAGTTATGATGCTAGGCATTTGTAATATAGGAGTGAACACACAGCTATAATTCCCTGTTCTCCTAGTGCTTACATTCTAGTGAAGAGCAGAGGACTAAGATGGGGGTGGTAAAAACATAACATTTAAAAAGTAAATGATAAAGTAGATTATGAGATGTTTAGTTCTGTGGAGAAAAGGATAAAAATAGAACAATAAGGAAGGTCAGAAATTGGGGCAGGTAATTTTCAGTGTGACATTTTAAAATTATTAGAGTAGAACTTTCGAGAATGTGCCACTCGAGCACACGTTGTGCGATGCTGTCACTCAGCCACAGGCAGATGTTGCAGGTGTGGTTGCAACCCAAGCTGAGTCAATTAGATGAAGATAGCTCATAGATAATTGAAATTTTTAGTCCCAGAGCTCAAAGCAGAAATAGAAATTTAGTTTGGAGAATTAGCAACAAGAAGCTGATATTTAAAATTGTCGAAGTTGTTAAGATGGATAAGGAAAGGGAAAACAAAAAGGCTTCTTAGGGTAGAATTTTGTGAGATGCTTAAATTTAAAAGTTAAAAAAAGAAGGAAACTACAAAGATGTTTGAGCAGTAGGAGCCAAGAAGCAAAATTCACTGTCATAATAGTTGAGAAAGAGTTTTAAAAGGAAAATGCTGTAATATATTAGGCATAGCATAGTGCCTTACAAAGAAGAAATATGGAGTAGTAGAAAAGAACGTAAACCTTCCATTTACATAGGCTTGAGTTAAAATTGAGCAACCTTCATAAACTTTAGAGGATCAATTTTCTTATCTGTAAAATGTATTAACATTTATTTTACCTGTAATCAGTGTGCTTAAAATAATTATGTGTTGAATGAATGAAGAAATGAATACCTACATTTTTTTAAGATTCTAAGCCATGGTATGGTTTTAAGGCCTCTTTTAACAAATGACACACTTTTTTTTTTCTTTTATTAGGCATTATATTAAACACAAGAAGCATAAATTATATTCTTATTCAATCAATTGTCTGTCTGGTGGCTGATTAGCTTGTTCCATGACAGCAGGAATGTAATTTGTTTTATTCTATGCTCCATGCCCAGTACTTGGCAGTATATGGTGCCAGGAAGGTGCCTTATGAATATATATTGGGTTAATGATGGTAATGTCAGATAGGAACACTTTCCAGTTTTCCTTCTAGTAGGAGGGTATATAGGATTACATAAGTTAGATTTAAATACCAGATTATTTGATATCTAGAAGCTTATTAATGTTGCTTGCAGCTCCTCCCAAATTGTGGTGATTTCTGAGAGAATAAAAAAGTACACACTGACCCTGAACCAGTCATACATTATTTGGAAAAAAAAAAACAAAACTTTAATATAGTTTGGAATTTAAGATTCTAAGTAGATAGACTATCACAAAAAGAAAATATTTTAACAATTCTTGAAAATAAATTTGATATAGTAGTAAATATCTTTAGCTTTCTGGACCCCTCTTATTACCTTTTAAATCAAGTATATGGTAGCACACACTTGGTAGTTATTATTATCTTACAAATCTTAGCTTTCCTTTAATACAGAATGTAAGTAATTTTTTTCTCCATTTTTGAAACATTAATTTTAATTCATTGCTCTTTTGACATCTAGTCCGTTAAATAGTATATTGGTACTATGGCAATTTCTCATCAGATTTTGTTTTGTTTGTTTTTTGACCATAGTAGAAATAAGGGAACTAGTGAGACGATCTTGGAAAGTTTCAGAATTCAACAAAAGTGAAATTCAAAAATTCCTAAAATGTAAAAATAGTATTGGAATCATGGAAAATGTTAAGAAAATTGCTACATGATTAAGATCATTATTGTGCATTCCTAAATCTTAGTGAGCCAGTGAGCCTGTGTCTTTATATTTTACAGGCCCTCCAGATTGTGATTCCATTATGCTTTATTAAAAATAATATGGATTTTTAAAAAATTTTCTGTTCTTATACTGACTCAGTTCCAAATATTTATTATCTTCAGTTCATATAAGAATGACTTTCTTGGAAATGCCCCCCCCCCCCATTTTATTATTGGTTCTTCATTTAAGACAAAAAGATATGATATTTTAAAGATAGAAATAGACTTTTTTTCATATAAACGTGACTCTCATCTCTATAATGAGAAAAGTTAGTTGATTTTTTTTATTAGTTTATTTAATTTAAAAGACTATCTCTTTTATTAAAGGGCTTAAGAAAAAATCAAAATCATTGATTTGTGGACTTTTGGAACATACATCCTACTCTTCTAAGAGCTTTGTTATGTAATTTTTATCAAGATGTCATTCCATTCAATAGTATAGTATGTGACCAGAGATGATAAAGATGGATATGTCTTAGATTAGACTAGATTAATAATGCAAGGCATGACACTTTTGAGAACTTTTCACTGTTGCTAAATCTAAAGAAATCATATTGGTAATTAAGTTGGATTACACACTATTGTTCTATAATTAGAAAACAATATTTTCAAATCTAAAGATCAATTATTTGGCACAGCTCTCTTTTTTTTAGTCTTCTTTATTGTATTAAATAGGTAGAAAAGAAATAAAAATGCTTTTAACCCTTTTTATACAAGTGTTTTGAAATAAAATGGTGGCAGCCAGAAACTGAACCATGAAATGGTTCATGTTACTCATAATTATATGTGAAGAAGCAAAAATATAACTCCCAACATGACTCCAAATAGCAAATTAATCAATGAGCAGAAATAGTAGAACATGGGCCACTTATTTTAATTGTGAAGTAATTTCTCAGAGGCTGATTGGGCATACTACATACTTACGTCATACTTTAGAAACAATATTTATATTTAGTTTGATTACATTTGGGCTAGATATCCCTGCTTAATTGAAGAATTATTCCCAAATAATGTTCTCTATGATTTTTTTTTTAGTTCTAATTTTCAAATCTTGATCCATCTATGTAGGAATATAATTCGTACAAACTGAAAACTACCTTTTATTAATTGCCTTGCCATTTAGGTGTACCTCCATTGTTTATGAAATGTCTGATTGGAAGAGCTCTTTAACATTCAGATGCCAAAGGTATTTTACTTGCATTGTACTGCCAAAGTGTATACTACATCATATCTAAAGACTAGCCATGTGACAAGAGTTAAATATCTATGGCAGTGAAGATTTACTATAGAATCCATATGTCATAGATCTTACTTTTCTGTATTGTAGGAAACTTCCTTACGATATTCTACGTGTTGATAATATTTTTGCAAAAACATACTGGCTGGACTCCATTCATTTATAAACCCTCAACATTAAAAACTGAATAAATAAAAAACATTTTTACCACATATTATTACAACTCACTGTTATTCACTAGCAGATACTGATGATAAAAATGAAGATAAGCAATCACAGAGCAAATTAATTATTAAAGTAAAAAATTAGGGAGAAAAATTTAAATACTAGTACCTTAAGGAATTTATTATTATTGTCTCTACAATTAGCAGCACTCTTTAATCAATGTAAACTTCGGACTGCACAAGCATCTCACAATACTGTAGGCCAGCTCCAAATAAATGAAAATATCTTATAATTAAGTTCGTGATTCTTGTATTTACAAAGAAATGAAGATTCAAAATATAACTAATTATAGTGAATTATTTTAAATAAAGGTTGGATAAGTTATTGAAATGATAACTTAATTGTGTGTATACTATAAAGATAAAAACTAAAATATCATGCAAATGTCTTTTAGAAAATAGTCATAATTAAAAAATCAGTAAGTGGAAAGGAAGGATATTTAGGGTAGTTGTTTCTACATGCAATAAGATTTTTGCTACACCTTATTAAATAAATTCTATGTAAATATCCACATGCATTTCAGATAAAGATTTAATTATTTCATTTTTTCTAATTTGTACAGTACAATGATGTAGACTATGTAATTTCTATGTCACTTGATGAAAAACATCTATCATAATTATACATTAAGAAGCAAAAACATAGTTTTAACAATATCAAATTTATTTCTGTTATTTATCTGTGTGTGTTTTTTGCAGGTCTAGCTGTGGATCATTTTAGTGAACGGATATACTGGGCTGACCTTGAGCTCTCCCTTATCGGTAGCGTTCTGTATGATGGCTCTGATTTAGTAGTCTCTGTCAGCAGCAGACAAGGTCTGTGAAGTGCTTTTATTGTTGCTTTTAATTATTATTGGAAGTATTAAATAGTGGCATGTAAATATAAGTATGAAAGCTTTATATTCTGGATTTCCTCAAATTCTTTCTCCTTTAACTTGTAGCTCTTACTGTAGATTACAGTTTTTATTCCTACTAGAATAATGAAGATTCCAGGCCAGAAGAACTTCTTGACTCTAGGACAAGCATGGTCCATCACTGCCCAGATTGAGAAAATATTCCTTCTGCGTTTCCTTGGATATTGCATTCTGAGCAGAACACTTCAAGTAGTCAAGATTAGCTTCTGTGAAGACTAGTTTTTCTTTCAAATTGCAGAGATAACCAGAAAATGAGTTATTGTATATAGTAAAACATGATATAATAATAATTATCAATATGGCTCATTGATAAGTGAAAATAGTATATAAAGATGACGATTTACCTCTGCCACCAGTGACTACAGAATCTACCTGTGCTCTTATTTTGTGGACATTTTTTACACCTCTGTGCCTACTTCCTACTGTTCACTCTCTCACTTTCTGGCTCCCTTCTGTACCTTCCATTTTTCTTGCCTGGCAATCTTCATTCTTTTTGCTGAATTTAATTTATTTACCTTCTGTTTTTCTTTCCTTTTTTCTACCATAACCCCTTCCCTTATTTACTACAATTTGTTCATAATATGTACTCAAACTTTTTATATTTACATATTATATTTAATGACTATAGTTTTGCTTCTTATTTTTTTGCTTTGTTTTAACTACCACAGAGACATTGAAAAAATAATTAAATCAAAACTTTCATTATGCCTTTGCCTAAAGTATATGTTTTATAAATGATGATCCTGGATGCAAAAAATTCCACATTTTTTTGTAATTGATTACAAAATTTAAGCTGTTCCAACTTAAGTGTACATTTTGCTATTTCAAGAAATATTGAAGAAAAATATATATGTTTAAAAGACATTTTATGTTTAACAACCTCTAGATAATTATTAAAATTAAAATGTCATTTTACTTGCTTTAAATTTTAGTACCAAAAGTTAGATTATTATTTTTGTAAAATTGCTTAAAATAATAGTTATTTTTTAAAATGTGAAAAATGACAGTCACTATTATGTTTAGCCAAACTAGACATATGTTTGATTACCATTTGTGAATTTTTTTTACTCCATTTCTAAAATGCAATAATAATGTCATTTTAAAAAATTTATTCTTTAAAAATCAACTAATGATTACTTGATAAATTTGTCATTCAGACAACCTAATTCGATCATTAATTTGATCTAGAAAACAATTTGAGAATTTTGTGAACCGTTTGTGGTTCAATGACTAAAGGTAGTCTGTAGGCTTTTCTTTTGCTAGCAAATTATACAGTAGAGAATATTATTCTACATGTAATAAACCCCCAGGAAATGCTTTGTGGTAATGAAGATGATTAAAGTGATGATGAATTTTTTTTTTTTAATGTTCTGAGTGACATGTTTAGTATTTCATATATTCCAACTGCAAATAAATTCCAATAACTTTACAAATAATGTTAAAAGTATTCTAATCTAAAAGTTTTTTTAAAGAACTTTTTCAAAATATTTTCTATATTATCTTGGCTAAACTTAGTTTCCTTAAGTCTGAGTATTTACACTGAAACTTTTATAACTCCACCTTTTTAAAAATTCTAGGCTTGTTACACCCACATAAAATTGATGTATTTGAAGATTATATATATGGAGCAGGACCTAAAACTGGTGTATTTCGAGTTCAAAAATTTGGCCAAGGTTCAGTAGAGTACCTAGCTTTAGACGTTGATAAATCAAAAGGGGTTTTGATATCTCATCGCTATAAACAACTAGACTGTAAGTAAACTATTTTATACAGTTTATATTGATGAATTTTCTTCCTTATGGCTCTCAAAAGAAAGTATTTTTATCTGTCTTATCTCTTTAATGTTTTAACCCCAGTAATTTAAGTAACTTTACTTTTTGTATCACCATACTTTTTAAATTACTAAAGTCAAGATATAAATAATGCAAAAGTTTCCATTTCCGTTAAAACTGCTATGAAAATTTCAGCATTTCCTGTGTTTCTTAGAATTAGAATTGACTTTGCTAATTAAAAAATTCTGTTTTCCTAAAATTTTTAATAAAACTTTCTGAGTCTATAGATAAGTAAGGAAATTCATCATTAGCCATTCTAACTTTTCTTAATGATAAGCAAGTAACAATTATATCATCAATATTTTGTCCTTAAAAATATCTGAGGAGAACTGTTCTCAAGATTTGTAGTTTCTCTGCTTATTTATGATTTTTATTATTATTTCCCTTCTAGAAGGGAATTGATAAATAAGTAATGCAATGTTTTGAAAGATATATTTCAAATACAATTGTCAAAAATATTGAATAACAAAGTAAAAAATGTGGTGAAAATTCTCATAATCTATCTTTATTGACGAGTTCATCTTTCAAGAAACTGTTTAAGATTTATTTATAATAATTATTCTTTATGATAAATAGAAAGAGATTTAATCTCACTTGGTACAAATGATCTGGAAAGGTAACAATTGGTATTTATCCAACTCAGAGTTGGAAACAGATTAAAACAGCATATAGCACCCTAAAAACTTTCTGAAATTTTATCCAAAGTTTTACTGCCCTTTACCAATTATCTGACATATACGGTTCCAAAGTTAACATGAGAACACTCCCTCTCATCTTCTATATCTACTTGATTCATATTAATAGTTAAATATCGTCACCTTCATAAAAATAAATAAATAAAACTCTACCCTGAATATAATAGGCATTTGAAGAGTGGTTCTAACAGAATAAAAGCCACTTTTATAGTCATTATAGTCATTTTACCACCTAGGTGCCATTTTTGTTTCATTCTAATAGATTCTTTAAGATCTATGTAGCAGCTATGACTGCAAAGGATGCTGACTGGATAAAAATTTAGACAAAAAAATGTGGCACACATTTACCAATGCACACAATCTTCTGCCTGATGGAAAGGAAACCATGCTAACCATGCTAAATATTGTTTTTAAGGAGGAAAATAATTTATATATTTTGTTTGTATTTTGAACAGAAAAATACATACGGATTTTAAATCTACACTTCGCTATCTCAGACCAACTCTTTTGGCAAAAGTAATTAGTTACAAGGAAGAATGACAAAGTATGAATAGTTTATTCTCCCTTATGGAAAGTATAAATTAGTATAAATTTTCTGCTAATGATGGTGTTAGGTAATAATTTCTCTTCACCTATAAAGGAGAATGGTGACATCAAAATGAGATACTCCCAGTAGAAATTTGATGTGATTTCTTTTCGGCATTGCTAATGCATCATTTCACTTTATTGAATTTTATGTTTTTGAAACCTATTGTATTTGTAGTTATTTATTTCTTTGTTTTCTTTTGTTTGTTTTAATCAGTGCCCAATCCATGCTTGGATTTAGCATGTGAATTCCTCTGTTTGTTGAATCCTTCTGGGGCCACCTGTGTGTGCCCAGAAGGAAAATATTTGATTAATGGCACCTGCAATGATGACAGCCTGTTAGGTAGGTAAACTTCATTATTCTGTAAATAATGAATTCATCCGTACAATAAATTTTCACAATTATTGACACTGAGCAGAATTAGCTACTCAATCATCTATTTAGTTGCCTTAATACCAGTGCTTCTTAAATGCCTGCATAAATTGTTCTCTCTGATGACGATTGTCTATTAATATGCATTATACATTTATTCACAAAGCTGCATTGAGTGCTTACTATGCATTTAAGAGTAGATTAAGAACTTTGAAGTCACACACAGAATCAAAAGATATTTATGTAGCTCTCATATCACTGGAGATGATATTTCTGAGGAGGCCATTCTACCATTAGTTTAAATTCGAGCCCCAAAACCCATTGTTTGACTTAAGTTTATATTGAACAACTCCTGTATGCCAATACTAATTTAGAAACTGAGGATTAATTAGAAACTGTCTTGGTTTCTCCTAAATAAAATTGGATTTACAGTAAATACTAATACTACTAATAATAAACATTTTGGGGGCTCATGGGCAAAGTATAATACTAATTTAGAAACCAAGGACTAGTTTAAAATAAAACTGACAAGGTTTCTTTGTTCATGGAGTTTATATTTTACAATCTACAGGTTGGAACATACATCAAAAGCAATTGAAACATTATTTTAGGTGATGATAAGTATTAAACAGAAAAAAATTAAAACAAAAATACTACAAGGAAAGAGAAACAAGCTATCCAAATAAACTGGCATAATAAGTTGCTTCATATTTTACATTAACCATAACACAGAATAAAATTGCTTTTAAGAAAAAAAGTTCGACACTAAATTTTATGTCACAGACAAAAACACACACTCCACATATCCATATTATATTTTCCTTCATTAGAATGGACTCCCCACATTAACACTGTATCTTTGCCCTCAGTCAACATCTTTACTGCCATAGCATTTCTCATCTTTCCCTGTTCCGGGTTATAAGCAACCTGAAGGCTTTTGTCTTTTCCAAGATACTAAGTATATAAAACTAATTCTTTTAAAATAGTTAAATTCTTTATATATAAAGTAAAAGAGATTTGCAAAGATGAAATGATGAACCACATAAATGTCAGTAAATTTGTATATATATGTGGATAGTAATACAAGCCACAGAAGTGACTGAGTTAAAACCATTATGAGGATTCAGATTTCCTGAATCAGAGAATTGATTATAATTTACCACAGAATATGACCTTTAAACAAGGTCTGCAAAGACAGATAGGATTTGGATTAAGTGGGATTGAGAGAGCAAAATATTGGGACAAAAGAAATTCTTTGCAAAGGCATAAAACCATGGCACATAAAGAAAATAATGAATCATTTATTTCAGTTAGTATGTTGGATGTATGAAGCATTGTTGTGGGTAGCAAGGTTGGGAAATTCTTAACAGAGAGTTAAATGTGAATCATGATTGGTATTTTGGATGGGTATTAAAAAGGGATGCTGTTATTGGCACTAGAATGCACCACCTTTTTTTTTTTTTTTTTCACCAATTATCTTCCCAACCAGGGTAGCTGCAATCTCAATTGTGACGGAAAAATGCAAGAATTAAATGAACATTTTCAAACATTATTAGGTACATTTTTCACTCACTGCTCTGACATGGTCATGTAGCTAAACTATGTATGGCTACTTAACCTCTCAGAAACCGATTCTTAAAAATATCAACAAATCCTTGTTGCCGTGCTTTCACTAGTTCCACACACACCCACTGCCAGTGCTCTCTCACAGGTGCCTCTTATGCATTATGTATTCTTATAGTATGTTTTGGATGAGAGAGACTTCTGGAAGAGACTGGGATTCTGCACATAAATTCTACATTGGCTCAGATGTTATAATTGTTTTTTTTTTTTATGATCAATTTGCAAATAAGTTTTGTTTTTCCTTTATAACTAGACATCACTGTCTTTTCTATATAACTTTTGTTTTCCTTTTTGCTTAGTGAAAATTATTTATCCAATAATATAGATTTAGCAAATACAAAGAAAGAACTTGGCCTAGGGTAGGGCTGAGGGTGTGGTCTGTATTAGGCCAAGATTTATCACTTAACAGAATTGTTTGTCCCTGTTCTCCCTCAGTCTCTGTTTCTACTGTGTAAAATTTGATTAACAATAAATGCTACTCTTACTGGTAATAATAATAAATATTTTGAAGGCTTAAAAATATGTATATTATTTTATCTAATCCTCATAAAATTGCCATGATACTATTCTGTCATTGCACCTATTTTTACAGTTTAGAACACTAAAGTTAGAAAGGCACAATTGAATGTCTACCATTACTTAATAACAATAATGGTGCCCTAAGGTGAACCTAGGCATTCCACACTCTACACATGATATATCCCCGTGCCTCCATATTGCTCACAGTACCCGTTTCCAGAGTCACTGGAAATATGAGAGAGAAGATACATTTAGTGCCTAGCACAATGCCTTGCAAAAAGCACTATAAGATAAGTCTGTCGTGAAGTAGATAAGAAAATGAAACAAGTTGTATAGTTTTGTGTTTGAAATATGGAAGCATGTTTGTCTAGATACACACTCATCCAGGATGTAAAACTTTTGTAGAGATTTCACCCTTACCATTTCAACCCTGCTTGAAAGGCATGATTACAGAAACCTTCTCAAAATTAATTTTTTAATTTAAAATAATGTTATATTTTAAATAATAAGAGTTAAAAATATTCATATTGGCCTCTGCACATATGAGCCTTGGTAATAGTCAGCTTGGATGACTTAGTTAGGAGTATAAATAAGTGGATTTCAGAATTACTGATCGATGTACATAAATGCCAATTAATTTTTTCCTGACATTAACATTTTATATAGCCAAATTTTTCAGATTTTTATAATTATTTGCCTTTCTCTAGCTGCTGTTGTTAAGTGGTGAGCACACTGAATATTTTTAATCTTCATGTAAGAAATTTAAAATTCTAATGTTACTTATTCTTGGGGAAGTATTCACCTGCTCTTTCTTATAGTTGATTATAATTGCTGGAGCTTGGCTTCTGGGGGTGATTTAGTTATTGACAAAAGCAGTTTTCTTTTTCATTATAAAGCTATTACAGTTAAGTTTTGAAATAAAGTAAATGCACTTTCATTTCATTAGGCAGTGTTATATTTTTAAACTTCTGGTACCTAATGAAGCACATTATTGAATACACATGTGTTAACATACAGAGATCTTGAATATCTATGTGGTTAACATCAAATATCTACACATGAAAGAAAATAAGCTCTCCCATAATAATCCTGTGATCATAATACCTTCAATATTTATCTTTACTGTTCACATTCACAGCCTCAATTAGGATATTTCATGCTTAATCAGTTATAAATATTTTGGTGAATTTTAAATTAAGCAAGCATAATTTCACTCTGGATCTTTCTTGAGTATCTGACCTTTATATTTAACTCTTCATTTGCATTTATTTTTGAATGTTTATAATATGGTTAATAAATTGGCTATCAAAGAGTATATTTTTATTTAAATGTTTCCCTATGAAGGAAACTGAACTTTGAGTGGTAAACACACAATACAATATACAGATGTCAAATTACAATGTACACCTAAAAATTATATAATTGTATTAACCAATGTTATCCCAATAAACTTATTTTTTAAATTAATAAATAAATCATGCAAAAATGTTTCCTTATACTATAAATTATATGTACATATGTATATATACACACTATTTTTATATATGCTATATATTATATATAATATAATGTATACTATATATAAAGATATATATAAGCATATATCTTATATATTTCAGTTTAGTTTAATATCAAATGTTCTTAGAAATAGGTCATGATTGCCCACATTCTGAAAAATTTTTATTGGTTGTAAAATATTTTTTTATAAAGTTTCAGTTGGTGTAATTGTTTACTGTTTTAACAAATACAAGAAATAGCTTATAATGTTTTAAGCCTAAAGAAGAATAAACGTTAATTCAACATTTGTATTTAGCATTCAACAATGGTTTGATAATCATGTTTCATCTTTTACATTAGGAGTATTTTTTTTTTGGAATTTTATAAAAGCAAGTAAATCTAGTATTCATTTTATTTTTTAAATTATTTTAATCCTACCATCCACTAAATGGCATGCTAATTCATACAATTCTTTTATAATCAGATGATTCATGCAAATTGACTTGTGAAAATGGAGGAAGATGCATTTTAAATGAGAAGGGTGATTTGAGGTGTCATTGTTGGCCTAGTTATTCAGGAGAAAGATGTCAAGTCAATCACTGTAGCAACTACTGCCAAAATGGAGGAACTTGCATACCATCAGCCCTGGGTAAATATTTGAGTGTCATTGTATTTTCAAATCATTTGCAATTTTCCATATATATAAAAAATATAGAGAATGTAATATTGCAGATATAATTCCTGGTGTCAGAAAAGAATACATGAACACAAATTAAATTTAATAGTTAATGTAACATAATAAATGACATTTATTCTAAATTTAGGATATCATAGTTCAAGTTATAAAATTTAATATTCGTAATGATTATAATCATGTGTTGTGTGTGTACCATGTGACAGGGCTCAGTGCTTATAGATATTCTGTGGTTTAGATTGACTAAGTAAAATCAGTTTTATAAGCTTTACGTGTTTGACTCAAAAATCTGTTCCTTTTTCATTGAATAACTTGCCTAATGTTAAAAGTAATTTGAAAATTTGTTTTAAGTGTAAATATATGATATCAGACCATTTGATAGCATTGTAATTCTTATCTAAAATCATAACTAGTTTGTTGACATGTTGTATATAATACACTTTGAAAATATGAGGTTACTACATGTTAGGATATAATTGAAATTTTTATTAATTCAAGCAATAGCTGTGTTTACACAAAGTGTTTTCTACAGCAGCAGTCCCCAACATTTTTGACACCAGGGACAGGTGCTCCAATGAAAATTCCAGATCAGCTGAGGTTGAGCTGAGGTGGTGATGCTAGAGCTGAGGAGCAGCTGCAAAGACAGATGTGGCTTTGTTCCCTCAGCAGCCAACTCACCTCCTGCTGTGCAACCTCATTCCTAATTGGCCATGGACTGGTGGTATTGGTCCGCAGCCCAGAGGTTTGGAGATCCCTGTTCTACAGCACATAAATGAACATTGAAACATATTTCCTACTGACTTCTATTAAATTTAAATATGTTCCCATAGGGGAAAAAAGTAAACCCAATGAATAATAAAAATGTACTTTGCAAATTCCAATATTTGGTGCAAAGTCCATTATGCAACTATTGAACTGAAATCTATGCATATTTAGTTTTACTACATAAATGCAGATTTAGTTAGTAAAATGAAAAATCAATCCATATGATCTTTACATCCCTTTCATGGTTAATTTCTGTCTTATTGAGAGTTCTCCCTGCATCGATTGCTTATGCTATTCTTTGAAGTATAGTATAATGCTAACCAAGTCATGTTAAGAAGCATTTCCAATGGAGTTCAGAGGAACCAAACTGTTTCTGACTTGCATCCTAATAGTAAAAACATTACTATTTCTTTAAGTTTGATAGTTTTACATCTATAAATACTTTTGATATGTGATTAATTGATAATTTTGGTCTTCTAACTACTTAATTAAATTCTGAAAAGAATATTCAGTGAGTTGATTGAAATAAAAAAGGCACTAGGAGTCTTACTGCATATTTTCATTCTACCTGAGGTAAGCCAGTCTATACAATGCAATCTATTCTATTGCTGTAGGAAAAATTATAATACTGGGATTTTCATTGAATGTGCAAATCAGAATACAATGAATGGTCTGTAAGAATATGACATGTAATTTTATTTAAGTAGCACAGATATCCTTTCTTTTAGGAAAGTTTTTTTTTATGCAGGCAAAGTTTTAGTGATTGTATTATTTAATTGTTAATTTTCTCATTATAATAATAAAAACTCAGATTATAATCAGATGACTTTCTTATATTTATCTTCAGAAGTATTTAAGCCAACTAGTTTGTCTCTCCAAACTATGGCTATCTATTCAACCAGTAATGGATCAACAGAGATAAATCTCTATGAAACTTCGAAATTGCTGTACTATTAATGGATACTGAACTGTATATGGATACTTTTAACATTTTGTTCAAATCATTTGTCCAAATCATGCTGCATTCTTAAAATATATAGCATATCAACTTTATCTATACACCCAGATTATTAGGTATTGATTTACATAGAGAATATGTTCAGAAAAAAAATTATATTTAAAATTAGTAATATAATTAAGTCCTCATATGAATTTACCTTTGTGTTCATGTAGTTTTACTGTTTTAAAGCATTTAATAATAAGTAATAATATAATATCTAATTAAGTCATTCGCAAAATATTTTTTACTTTTAAAAATGTGGTTTTATAAAACATTGTCTGGTATTATAGACTGTAGAACCTCATTATCTCCAGATAAATGTTAATTTGTTAAACAAATCCCATTAGGCAATTCATATATTTATTCATTGTTAGTTTACTTACAGTTAAGCCTTTTGGCAAATTCCTATGTGGACTCTATATAACTAGGGTTTGGGACAGCCCTAATTAAAATTTATAAATTTATGACAGTTGTGTAGACCTATAATAATTGAAAAAAGAAATGTCACTAGTTAATTAAAAGCACACATCTGAGAGGCATAATTAAAATTTTGCATGTAGAAATGAGTTTTTACTCATTCCTTAATTTTTTTTGTAATGAAACTAAAAATAAAATATGTATATGAGCTGTATTCCTATACAAAAGTATTACCACATTAAATAGTTTCACATTGATTATGTTAGCAAGGGTCCATGTAGTTCATTTCTACGACCTGCTCATAGAAGGATAAATTTAAGATAAAATTTCCCTTAGGCAAAATATTGGAAATGAAAGCAAAGCATTGAATCATTTGGTCATTCTATTACAGAAAATAGAGAATAATTATTTTCTTTATGGATATCATTAAGAATATTTATATAATTAACTATACACTTACTCTTCACTTTTATAAATATTTATTCTTTAAGGTATGTTCTATACTATTTGGTATTTTTCTTCCTCTTATAGCTTTGTTATTGAGACATCTAATATTTTTGTCATAATGATTGAGAGTTTTCAACACGATTGAGAGGAATGGAGAAGAGGGTTGCTACATTTGGGACAATATAACCAAATATTTCCACCTTTAAAGTTTGGAGTTATGCAAAAGGGAGGGCAAATTTTAATTTGGGGAGTTTGACAATATGTCTATAAAAGCAGAACTGGCTGGGTGAATAGGGATGGTGCAATTTTTTGAAGTAGTCAATATATCTGTATTAAATTCTTTCAATGACTACAAGAAAACAGAAGCTCTCTCTTGTGACCGTGTCTTTGGACTTTCTATGAAAGCTTTTGTTCCCAGAAATGAAGCAGGAAGAAAAAGGCTCCTGTTGAGGATAGAAAAAAATCAAAATCAAAATCTTTTAAAATCAATGATAAAGGCCCTTATAATAATAGATGAGTAGAAGGAGAGGATTTTCTTTCTCATCCATTCAAGATCTTTTGGTCCAGGCTACTGACTCAAATAGATAGTAGCATATATGACTCGCATCAAATATGACCGCTCCAAAAACATTTGCTCAAAGGCAAGTTAAGCTAGGAACTTCCAGACACTCTTGCAACATCATGGAACTGATGATAAAAACTGTATACTAATGCCTCTCAAGTCACATATAAACCTCGGATGTAAAGTACACAATCACCTCATCAATATCTTGATAAAAGTGAATACATGTTTAAAGTACTCATCTTTGCTTTTCTTTTACTTTTTATTTAAATGAAGGCTGTTTTTAACTTAAGCTTGATGTCCTAGCTCCCTTAACATAGATATTATGTTTAGGAAGTGCTAAAAGCTGCATATTTAGTCCTACTTGTTTTTAAGAATCTGAGAGAATATGCAGTTAAAAACATAAAACTGAAAAATAAATAATGCATACAATTAACAGCTATGTGACAAAGGAATATATTTTAAAAAGCAGAAAGCATAATAAACAAATGGCAGAAGACTAGTCTTGCACACACATGTACACAGACATATAAATGAAGAGAAAAAAAAAAGAGTGAGGAGATTGAGAAAGAGGAAGTAGAGGAGGAACTCAGTCAGACATAGATAAAACTAGCATTCTTAAATAATTACCAAGAAAAAAGATTTGTGGTACAAACCTTGCTGCAAGCAAGTCTGAAATAGCAAGAGTTTTAAAAACTTTCAACGTACCATAACTAAATAATGTCACTTTTAGAAACATACCCTAAGAATTACATAGTAATTAAAAGCAAAATATTTGGATGTGAAAATGTTCAAAGGTTTAACTAGGTAGATATTCAACATTTATATCTATTTATAACATAAATTGGAGATGAAAATTTGAATTCAAATGTGTATACATAACTATTGCTCTAACACAAGAACGTTTATAGAACATATAATGCCAAAGAAAACTATCCACATTGTATTTTAAAGTTAAAAAGGACAAGAAATAAAATTGCATGTATAGCATGAGACTAATATGAAAAAATGTGTATGTAAAGTATCCATATAAGGAAAGAGATCCTTCCTTATATTTCTGTATTTTCAAAATGTTCCCCAATCAACATGCATTATTGTTATAATCAGAAATTAAAATAAGAATTATTATTACTATTATTATTAGAAATTAAAATGATAATTATTATTGTCAAGATCATGGTAATTAAATGCTTGATACTGTTCTTGCTCTTGGAATCTCCACAACAAACTTAAGAGAGAATGAAAGTAAGATTCTCTCTAGTTCTGGAGCTAGCTTCGTGAATGACAGTTATTTGTTTGTTTGGACTACATGGTGAAGGCAATACTAAACTATTTATTCGTATGGCTCTCTAGGCTAATGTCAGAAGGCTTGAGTTGGCTTACTTGTATTCACAGAAAAGATAAAAATGTTTTTGTCTCATTTCCACAATGCTGGCTGAAAATGAACTTTCTAGAAGTATAAATAGATTGTAACCTATAATTTGAAACATGTCAGAATATATCAAGTAGTACCTGAGATAAAGTTAAATAAAGCCCACAATTCTTCCTTTTTTTTTTTCAGGCTTTGCCAAATAGTTTTCTGTAATTTTAATGATACTTAAGACAACTCGACAGCTATAGTCAGCTAGCTAAAATTATGTATAAATGGACACTTACTTTCAGTCCAGGAAAACATTTTATTAAGTGGAAAATTAGAATGTCAAATCTCTTTATCAAAAAGACTAGCAAGTTTTTAAAGTATTCAAAATTTTTATTACTTGAAGCTAAGCCAGAGCACAAATTTTACAAAGGAGAGTAGTCTTGGGGGTAAGAGGTCAGGATATAGGCTTGCTGATTGCAATTTAATAACTAACTGAATAATGCTATGGTGATTTTCTCTCAGCTTATTATTTTTATTTGTGCAAAAGAATAAGAATGTGGCTTTTGTCCAAATAGTATAGATGTTGTAAATAAAGAATATGTAAGTATTAGATAGTATTTTCATAGAACATTAAATGTAATCATTTATAACTATGCTGTGCAGTTTAAATGTCAATTAAATGTGACTAAGATTTGAACTCATATGTTTATCAAACTATTTGAACTAAACAATGACTATATACACAGAAGGATAGTTAGTAATAAAACATTATAAACAGGGACAAAAATTTATGAGCACCATACTGAGTCAACCAGTACCAATTTAAACAGGGTAAGCAGCCTGGCTCACATAGGCAAATGAGTATGAATTCAAATAAACTGTTTAAAAAGAGAACCGACTAATGATGTTCACTCGCATGTATCTATATCTCAGAAACAATAAGCATAGTCACTGCCTTATGGGAATTTCATATGTAATTACTTTTGCTGGCATTCCTTTATAGCAATAAACCACAAATTTCAAAGCATTGTGTGTATATAGAAAGGGTAATGATTTATTTGTACAATATTGAACAGAGAAGTTATTTTGCTCACTTAAAGTTACATAATATTGATTGGATAATACTGATGAGTAGCATTTTTATAATCAACTTAAAAACTCTTTATTAAATAAACTTAAAGACAGACATCAGCATTTTATCAAGTTACTGGAAATGCCAACAAATGGACCTTTATAATATTTAAAAAATGCATACACTTTTGAGAAAGCATAGTGATTGGTCAATATTGATTGATATATTACTCAACTAAAAGCTACTAAGAAAATTTTAGTCTAAAAATATTAACAAGTAGGTAGTGATTGCTAAGCTAAATATATATTCAAAACTATATTTTGGAAATTTTATAAACAATTATTGTTATCTTATAGTGACAACTATATTTTGAGTGTTTAACTGCTAAGAACTCTGATAAATTTCTTAGATATATTATCTTATTATTTCTTGTCATTCTATGATGTTTACATTGTGGTATATGTCAGATGTGAGCTAAAATGCTTAAGAAAACTAGAAAACTGAGAATCTAGATTATCCCAAAGTTAGTGCTTTAAGACATGACCTATTCTAACTAAAAATCAGCAGTGTTCTCTGTCCATATAAATACCTGACGCTAGCTATATAACTAAAGGAAACATATAGTTAAATAGATCTATTTATCTAGAGGTAAGCTATAACTAAATCATATAAATTTAATTCTTATTTAACAGGAACTAATGATATATCATTATGATACCTATGTAGTTACTTATCTATATAATAGAATAGATTCTATTGTGATATTTTAAATATATTACTTTAAACTGATTATATATGTTATATATAATATATAATATATAACATATATATATAATATATAATATATAACATATATAATCATAGATATCATAATGATATATCTCATATATATGCCTTTAATATATATATATATATACATGTCTTTACCATGTTTGACATTAGCCATTATTGGTTATTCAGATAAATTTTAAGTTTATCTTTAATTTACTTTATTGTATAAAATTTACTGGGATACTTTAGAAGATATTTGCAGCCAGTTTCTTATTACCTATGAACAGAAGCAGTATAATTAAATTAAGCTCGACTTATTGTGTGCACACACCTAACAAGGCACTTGCTGATATATAGTGTAGAACTTGAACATGAACCCGTTGAATAGAACTAGCACTGGGAGAACCTATAGTCCACTGAAATCAGTCCTAAGGACAACACTTACGAGAAGACTTTTCTCTCTTGAGGTGCATGGGTGGAGATGATAACCTTCAGAGTAGCTAAAGATACTCACTGGGATAGATAACAAGGAGTGAAATGGTAGTCTGAAGTTTAGGAAAGAGAATGAGCCCAGAGTCAGCAAATGGGACTGAAGTCTTCAGATAGATAATTATTGAGGCCATGGAATTGAATAATGTCACCAGAAAGAAGTTTGGAAGTACATTTTTTGACAGACAGAAAGAAAAAACATAAAAACAATTGGTTAAAAAAAAAAAGTCAGAAAGTTAAGTGCACAAAATTTTCAACTCTACATGTTGACACATGTAATATTATGGAGAAAATTCGAGAATGATAATTCAGAAGAAATGAGTGGATTTAATTGGATGTAAGCTTTGCAATAGTACATAAATGTACAGTAAAGACAACACCACACATTAATTCTTCATGGCTAAATCGTTATTACCACCAGAGAATTAGAATCGATTTGCATGAGTAGTACACGCATAATGAAGAATTCTGACCTCTCTCCTGAGAAAACAAAGGAAAGTAACAGATTAAGACATTGCTTTGTATATTAAAAAAAAAAAAAAAAAAAAAAAAAAAAACTGTAAACCCAGTGAAGAATTGGAATGTTACTTTATTACCTAATACTTTATTTTATCATACAAATTGAAGGCAGTGAGTATAAATTTATTTTGAAAAAGTGAACACAATGCACTATCTATATGACATATTATTGAATTATACAATTAAAATCTATATAATTTTATTAACCAATGTTATCTCAATAAGTTTAATTTAAAAATGAACAATACATACATACATACATACATACATACATATGAAAAAATCAAAGAAAGAAATATTCAAGGATGTACCAAAATGTGAAGTTATATAAGTAGATGAACCTGCAAATATTGTTTGCTTTTTTGTTTATGTTTGTGTGTTCTTTTCTTTTAAAAGGTAGGATTAAGCATGGTTAGTAGGTAAAGAAAAGAGAAAGACCCATCCTTCAAGTTTATAATTTTGGAGATTGAGGGTAAATTTGATGAAGAAGTCCTGCTCTATCCCACCACTGGCATGCAGATAAATTTCCATTTAATTTTGTATTAAAAAAATAAAGGATACTAAATGTATAATTCAATAAAATGTTCAAAATGCTTTTCCTAGAACATCACAATGCCCTTGTAGGCACAATCACAGAGTAAGGCACATCTATAAGTGGTCGATCTCATTCAGTAGTAATAATAATAATCAAAACTAAAATGTAACAGAGTGTTTTCTATGTACCTGGCATAATTAGAAATGGTTTGCAGGTATTATCTCATTTATTCTATGCAATTCTACACAACAGGTCATGAAGCAGACACTGTTACTACCCACATTTTCTATATGAGAAAGTAAAAAGGTGATATTTACCCGTGGTCCCACAATCAGTAATTGGCACAGATAGTCTAAATCCAGGCAATCTGACAGTCTATGCTCTTAAGGTCTGAGCTAAGAATGCTGTAAAACTTGACTGATTAGAGTCAACAAGCTGTTCTTCTCCTCCTCCTTCAGGTCAATTAATGTTCTTACTGATTGTGCAGTCTTCTTCACAGGCTGTCAAATGCTCCAGATCCCTGAATGCATCACTTCTATACCTTAGTCTTTGTAAGAATGCTGTTTCCTTCTCAAATATCAACATCACATTCAGCTACCTAAAAAAAATCGTATAAATGAATCAATGCAACTTGTTAGGGTGCACCTATAGAGATTCTTGAAAATATTAGATGGAGCCCATTATAAAATTCTGCAACGGATGCTTCATTTCCCATCAGCAAACAAAAGATCTGCTATACCAAGTTAGATAATATTCCCCTGAATATGAAGAGATTTCTACTTGTCAAAAATAAATCTTCTCTTCAAAGGAAAAGAAATAGAAGTTTTTTTTAAAAAAAAACAAATCAGCTATAATCTAAATGATACAAGACATATGCCACCTTGGGAACAGGCTGGTCACACTGCCCTGGTTTCAAAACAACTATAGATGAGATGAAAGCATGGTGCTATTTCTGAATGACTGGAATAAAGGAATGTTCAAGCGCCTTAGCAGGTCATGGGTTTTTTTTCTTCTTTTCTTTTCTCCCTCCCTCCAAAACTTCTATCATTTTACTTGCTTTTTCACTCCTAATTAAAATAAAAGGAATAGAGTTTGGGTCAAGATGGCAGAGTAGGTAAACACCGTGCTTGCCTCCTCTCACAATCATGTTAAAATTACAACTAAACTACAGAATAGCCATCATTGGAGTCACCCAAAATCTAGCTGAACAAAAGACTTACAACTATGGAAACAGAAGAGGCTTGTAGATGGGATGGAGATGAGAAACAAGCTGGTCCCACTCCCACATGTGGTAGTGGAGAATCAAGAGAAATATCTCGACTGCAGAGATCCCCCCAGAGGAAAAAGGAAACTTGGCCCTAAACCAGGCTCCCTAGCTCAGGATTACAGTTCTAGAAAGAGAAGTCCCCACAACTTCTGGCTGTAAAAACTAGTGGAGATTATGGCTGAGTGAGACAAAGGTCTGGGATAGTCCCCGGTTCTCCTCTTAATGGGCCCTGCACAAACTTTCTTGGGGACGGAATTGCTCGCTCTGATCTTCAGCCCTGGAGAAACGGCTCAAAAGGTGCCTGGGAAGGACTGAATTGTCTGGCTTCAGGGTGCAGGCTGGAGGAGCAGCTTTCTCCCAGACAAAAGTACTGGCAGAGGACATGACTAATTTGTTAAGCTCTCCCCTACCTGGCTTGCAGACCCAGGTTGGGCATCCTGTCTGAGTCTCCAGCAATGTAGCTAACACTGGTCACTCAGCCCTGGTGAATCCCTGAGATCCTGCCCCTCTCAAAGTGTTGGCTCCCACAAGCCACTTCCAGTTGATTTTCCATACACATGTCTGTCTTGGCTCATGCTGTGGATTTTCCTAAAATCTCTCAAAGGTTCATAAAACCTAAACAAGCTTCATTCTTCTTACAGAAATATAGAACATATATTTCTTTATTTCTGTAAGTCATTTTGTGGATGAAAACGAATGACTTCTTTTGTTCAGGGTTTTTGTTTTTCTTAGTAACTGTATTCTAACAATTACCTATCCTCTTGATCTTCTGCCGGCATTTATTTTGTTGTTTGTATCTTCATTTTTCACCTTTTATTGTTCCAGGGGAGATATGTTGTTGGTATGTAATCAACAACTAGAAAATTTATTATCATTATAAGAGAAATCGTTATCTAAAAATTTTAAAGCCATATTCTGGCAATGGAAAATATGAGGTCAATCAGCTTTAATGTATATAAAATGTACCTCATTTCTCAATCTATTAATAGGCATTTATCTGCCACCAAACTAATAGCGTTTATAAATGTTTTAAAGTAATACTATTCAATATAAAATGTACATAATTTTTTTCATCTAGAAGCAATAGCTTCTAGCATTTTAAGTGTGTGGAGCCTTTTCAAAGTAAAATAATTACAGCGTGAAACCTGTTTATTCATTCTCTTAGAAATGCAGGTAGATTTTATTTGGAGGCATATTAATCACTTAAGAATGCTTTGTCTAAAAAACAAGTTGAAATTGTCTCAACATAGACTGTAGAATCTATGGCAATAGAAAGAACATATTAGTTTCACACTTCAAGTTTAAAGCCTTATGCTCATACATTTTTCTGACCACTGTAATTATTCTTCACGTCTACAAAAGTGAGAGAGGAGATGGTTGACTATTCTTTCATGCTAGCAACTGAGTGACATTTTCTAAGCTCTAGTTGAGATCTATAACTGAATTCCTTTCTTATTCTCTTTCATAGTATTTCTTTACATTTGTACAACCTCTCAAACTCATTCTTTTCCCATTAAAAATGATAACTATTACATTTTTTTTGTAGTTTTTGTTTTTCTTCAGCTATCCTACAGAGCTAGTTCTATACTCAGTTTTCTACTTGGTCTTTGACAGTTTGGACAGTTAGAGACTCGTTCCTAATATAAGGGTTAACTGTTATATTCAAAACACCTTAAACGATAATTATCTTTCATTGTGATGTTAGTTCCCATATAGCAAATAAAGAAAAATATCTAAAGATGATCCATATGATTTACTACAGCGTGCTATTAACATTAGACTTCTAAATCATCTTACTAAACTACAAGTGACAGTCCTTTATCATGAATAAAAATATAAAAATGAAATAAAATAGGACTTAATAGTTACTTATATACTAAATAGTACATGTATTTAGATCAATTAAAATAATTAATGTTCATAAATCTTGTAGATGACATACTCACTTTAAACTTATTAAAATATTTATAAGTTTAAGCTCATGCTTTATGTAGATTCAGTAATGATGAGTACATAATGATTAAACACTGGGTAATATGGTTTTCTCTATTTTATATTCTAATGGCCAATACTATCTACATTACCAAGAGTAGAGAACAAATAATCAAAAAATCAAAATGGACATGAAAAGAGAAATACAGAGAATAATAAAGCACTTTAAAATATAAAATACTGGTATGAATATATAATTACTTATAAAATGAACTTGATGGGAACCTGAATTATCATCTAATGTAGGCTTCATTGGAACATTGGAACACTGAGACCCAAAGAGATGTTGGTACTGCCCAAAGTCACGGATTAAGAAATAGACGAACTTTGACCAGAACCCTTGTTTCCTGATTCTTATTTAGTGAGGATTCCATAAAAATAAACTATTTTAGCCAAATAATTTCCTTTTTATTACCTTTTTCCAATAGGGAGACCCACCTGCAGCTGTGCACTGGGGTTCACTGGACCAAACTGTGGTAAGACCGTCTGCGAGGATTTTTGTCAAAATGGAGGGACCTGCAGTGTGACCGCTGGGAACCAGCCGTACTGCTACTGCCAGCCCGAACACACGGGAGACAGATGTCAGTACTGTAAGTGAAAGCAGCACGCGGAAGTCAGTCTTACAGCATGCTTTGATGAAATTTTCTTATTACCTAAATCTGCATTTCCTAAATTATCTCAAGTTTCAGCCACCCTATTTCTCAGTTTCACCTCCGTGTCACCTCCAACTCCAGCAATTTTTTATATTATTCTTCATCCTTCTTGTATTTTAAAGATTGTTTTTTTTTTCTTTTTCCTTCTATAGCTTAGATTCCATGGTCCATTATTATAATCATTCCCTTAAATACATCTTCAAATCCATTGCTCCCTCTTCCATTCTATTGTTCTTTCCTAGAAAATCATAATCATGGCTAATCCAGTTCTCTGTCCCTGAATGGGTGCCCCAATACTGAATGCAACTGAAAACAAAAGCAACAACAAACATAATCATATAGACTGTTCTCACTTAAGTTCTTATCACTAATCTCAAATGGGCACTCACCTACAATTTCTACAGCATTTCACTAATTCATTAAAACTCCTAGATGTCTATGCCCTATCTTCTTTCCGCTCAAACCTCCAAAATCTGTTCCCCAGGCTTTATTCTCAGCTAAAGAACTTGCTTACTATTTTATTGGTAAAAATAGAAGCTGTCTAAAGAAAACTGCCACAAGCTCCAACTATCACACCCCTCAAACTGCTTTATCTCATATTCACATTCTCTGTCTTCTTATGACTAGGAACCTCGTGCTACATTCCATGCTACACTATCCACTCATACGTTAGTTATGTCTTAGCTACTCATGAGCACATCTCTTAGAACTGTCCCTTCTTTCTTCTACTTTATCAGTAATTTTTTTTCTACCTAATCTTTGCTTAAAACAACAACAACAACGAAAACTTACATTATGCCCACATACCTTTCTAACATCACCTCCAAAGATTTTGATTTTCTTAGCATGTATGGGTCATCTATATTATTTAAACTTTTCTAGATGTTTTACATATGTGACAAAAATTGAGACCCATTGCCTGAATGATTTCAACTAATTGCTTGGCTTTTAATATCATTAGAATGTAAACAGTTCCAAATACATGTTTCCAGCTGAACCTATCTCCTAAATCTCAGATTTTTATACTTCAGTGTGTCTATTTGACAGCTTGATATGGTGCTAAATTAACCTGATTTTCTCACCCAAAAATCACTCTACCTTATTCCTGTAAAATGAAACACTAGTGCGCAGATTCAAAAATCTTGGCGTCATTCTTAATTTTTTTTTCTTTCTTTTACACTTCACCTTTATTCTCATTTTTACCTTTATTATCTACCCAGAATCTGAATACTTCTCACCATCTGCATTCTCACTACTCTCATTGAAGCTGCAAATATCTTTTATCTGGGTTATTACTAACTGATCTCTCTACTTTCTCTCTGTACTCTCTCAAAAGAACAACTACATAAACAGTTGTGTCTTTTATTCATAATAAAAAACATTTTTTTCATCTATATCACATTTACTGAGATCTTTCTACATTCAAACACTTTTGTAATTACCTTTTTTTTGCATTAATTCTATTAATCTATTTAATTCGACAAATGAACATAATATTGTTTTGAGCCTTGTTTTATAGAAGAGGCTACTGAGGAGGCCAAAAGAGCCTCCTGAAGGTTGCACCAATGGTAACTTGGAGAGCCAGGATTCAAGACCAGGCAACTCAATTCTAGGGCCCGCATCCTTGAAAATTACATAACATCTGGTCTCCAGATCATCTGACATCATTGAGGACCTCACTGACAGTGGCTTGGGTCTCTTGTCATTGTGGAAAATGTATGGAACAGCATAGAATCAAGCTATATGCACTGACTTATTTGAGAATAACAAGTAGTATTAAGTATTTACCTCTGATGTTATAGCAGGGGGCCACTTCTGCTGCATCAAAGAGTTATCTTCAGTTTAAAATTGGTATTTTCTTTTTTATGTGTGCATTCTCCTCATGTTAGACCATCCTTTTCTTGGCATATATGGATGTCACTACCCTAAGGCAATGCCCTTTTACATATCATGTGTCCAACTTACCTCTTACACAATATTCATCGCAGGCCATTAGAGTTTATTTGACAAATACAAATTCACGTGCATGAAACCCCACTCCCGTTACTCACATCCTCATCACTCTCTCTCATCTTCCTCCTCTCAACATTGCATTCCAGCACAACTTCCATTTACTAATTCAAGTTCTTTTTGTATTTTCTGCTTCATCAGCCTCACAACCACCCATGATTTCCATGCAAATCCTGGCCAATGCCAACTGCTGTGTTGTAAATTCAGACCATCAAAGCTATCCAAACTGTTTTTGCAGCCTCTGTGGTCTAATAAAATTGCACTGATCATGTTTCATCATATGTCAACTCAAATTTCTTATGCTATTGTCTTCCTCTGAAATGCACTATCTTTGTATTCCTCCTCACCTTAATTTCCCTATGTCAAGTTCTATTTACATGTCTCTGTGTAGCTTAAACACTATTTCTTTTAGAATTGTTTACATTTACCCTCAGTTTGAATTGTTTTCTTTCTCTTCTGAATTTTCAAGTCACTTCTTCTTTACCTCTTTCTATCTCTACTTTTATCTAGTAGTAGTATTATTTGTCTGCATTCTTCCTACTTGTCTAGGATAACTTCTTTGATACTACACCCAACAATGGCATTTGTCAGATAAACAAATAAAAGAAAATAATCATAGATAAATAAATGAGAGCTGTTTGGAGAAAAATTAATAAAATAACAATTAATTTAATATATAAAGCTACGTTTACTTAGGGTTCAATGTCTGTTATCTTTGTGTGGAGCTATTTTTCAGTTCCCAATTGGTCCATAACCATAGAACACCAATCTTTTTTTAAATATGTTTTTAAAAGTTGAAGCATCACCATTCTTGATTCCTTTCGAAATAAGTTTAAAAAAATAGTATATGGTCATCATTATAGTAATTTGAATTCTTAAAAAGAATAAATTCAGCAGCTTATATTTTAATTGGAAACTTAATAGAATCACATTCTGAGGTAGCTTAATGCATTATAAAAGCCTGCATTATAATTTTATTATCACTATAATTTTATTATCAGTCATAGCACTTCCCACCTTTTACCGCAAAGCACTTATTACGATTAACCAATTAATCCTTAGACAGAGGTTAAATAACTTACTCAAGGTCCCGAAGTAGTAATATTATAGTCAGAATTGGACCCCAGGAGTTGTTGATCAAGACATCGACAAACAACCCTGCAGTACGGTGATGCTGTTCTTTGGCAGCAAAATAAGTCTGTGGACAGTGTCATTAAAATGATAAATCCAACAGCTGACAAAAGTGTAGTAAATTTAAGATCTATTAGATATGTGTAGGCAAGGTTCAATGAACCTGGTATTCTGTCAAAATTGTATCTTACATATACAAAACCTTTTCTCTGTAAATGAAGGAATGACAGAATGGTTCATTACAGTGCCTAATTAAAGGTCCATTAGTGGGAGGTAAAACATCAGTTCTTAGCTGTGCTGAGTAAAAACATTTTACAACCCTAATGGCAATATAAAATCTTGAGGTCGAAAATGCAAATTAATTTTAACAACAGCTCCCAGGGAAGAGAGACAGAGAGAAATAATGGCTAAAGTAAAATTAAGTGCACTCTTTAAGTTGTTCAAGAACAAATATAGCTAGCTCCATTTCATGCTATTTTTGAGCAAAGATTCCTAGTCTAAATAAAAACTACTACTATATTACTACTACTTCTACTACCACTACTGCTGCTGCTGCTGCTACTGCTATTAAACATGCCATTTTGCATTTTAATCTGGATATTATCCAAGGGGCAACAATATCTGAGATTATTTGTAATTAAATAGTAATGAAAATAGGGCAAAAGGGCCAATGAGGACTAACTCAATCTTTGCATAAGAGCCAGGTATTCAAATCAAAATGCAATCTGTTTATCTTATTATTGATATTTTCAAAGTTTTCTAGTGATCTGCTTGAAGAACTACTATATTTTCAATTAAAGCTCAGTATATTGAAATAGATCTGCATGGGTTACTTCTGCTAGTTCCAATAAGTACAGACATTAAATAATATCTCAAGTTTATAAAATTAGGCATACCTGAGAATACTGTAAACATTTAATCCATTGTAACTGGTATTAGAACCATAGTCTAGCAAGTAATTTATAAAAGTCATATATGATGACGTGATAGATTATTGTTACCATTTGTCTTCCAGAGCAATTTCTTTCCATTAGTCAGCTGGTCAGTGAACATGTTTTGGTGTTTCCAATGAACCTGTCATATGTTAGGCACTGAGGAGACTGTAGTGTCAAGATATTGCTGTCTTCAAAAGGCTCACAGTCTCTAATGTGTGATTGCAAAAAGGAAACAAGTTATTATAGGACAATTTAATAAAACATAGAGGCTACCAGAACCCTGGGAAGAACACAGAATTTACTCTATGGAAAGATTTCTTGAAGGAAATAGAATCCAAGATGAGACCAGATGAAAGAAGATGCTAACCAGGAGCAGAAAAGAAACAGTGAGCGGAACCACATTTGCAAAGGCCTAGAAGAGAAAGACTTTTGAAATTTATATTTTCTTTTTCCATCAGATTTTCCTAGGGGAGGTCTGACAAGGGAAATAATAATCACTGAACATGTATGGTGTATTGGTCACAGAGATATATGCTATTATACATCATTTTATCTGATAGGTGACTATATGATGGTTTGGCAAATGTTCATACAACCCTGTGAGGTTAGTTTTATTAGTCCAACTTTATAAGTGACAAAAAATAAGATTAAGCCATTTTCCCTAATCTGCCAGGTTAGAGAACACAGAGTCATAATTCATAGCTGTGTGCATTTGAATCCAAAAGTAGGCTTCTCCTGCTATACTTTTTGGTCATTTAATATCTTGCCCATTCTGTTGCATCTTTTCTAGACTCACTAAGAGAATGGATGTTCAAAGCTCAGGTAGCATGCTAACTCGATCTGGTCATTGCAAGTTTCTACTCCATTAAAAAGAAACATTAATAAGAATTTAAATCTTGAGCTGATTAAGTCTATACTAGGTCCAAGTAGAAGAGACCAAAGAACTTTAATAATGAGCAGAAAATAGAAAATAATCTTTTTAGTGCCCCTGTTAATATGGAGGCCAATTAGAACTGAACCTAAAACCTCGAGAAAGGATCTTTTTAAACATTCACACCTAGATAGACAAGTAAAGTATTGGGAGCCCTGGCTACTGAGTGTCCCCAATTTTTTTTCTCTTGGTGAGAAAATAAACACTGCCTTCATTCAGGCTCTCACCATCTCTTGCCTGGATTACTACAACAGTGCCTCATGTACTCTTTCTTCCAACCTTGGAAACTTATTCATTGTCCCCAAAATATGCCCCCTTTCATCATTCATCCTTTTTTTTCTTTACACATGGAATTCTTCATGTATGCTAAACCTCTCTAACACCCCCATTTTGTCTTCTTAACTTCCCTTTGCTCTAGAAACATTCGTGTTCTCACCTACTGTTATCATTCATGTTCTTCATTCTTTATTCTACTAGAATATGAAACAGGACAGGGTGTTTTTTAATATTATCAATCTCGGGGATTAACTCAGTGCTTGAACTTAATAGATAGTATTGATATGTGAATGAATGTAAAGGAAGTACAAGGTTACTGTTTTCAGCCTATGAGGCCCAGTTTGTTTGTTTGTTTGTTTGTTTTGCTTTCCTGTTCTCTGACAAGATCCCACTCAAAAGTCAGGGCTAGAGATCGGGGCCACCTTTATTTACCAGCTCAATAAAATCCACACTCCATGAGAAACTTTGTGCTTGTGCTTTTAGTTTGAAAAAAAAAATGTAAAAAATAGGATTAGATTTGAATAATATATATGAAGAAAAATGAATTCATTCATGTGTCCATAATAGAAAATGATGAACCAAGGGGAAGATCATGTAATAATGTTATTATTTTACTCTAGATGTTTTAGAGAAAATATTAAGAATTATAAAAGTATTATTGAAGATTGTTTCGATCCAGTAATATAAATACAATTATTAAAAATAGATTTTACTATAATGGTATACCTTCATTTAAAAGAAATGTAAGCCTATGGCCATGCCACCCTAACTCGCCCAATTTCATCCCATCTCCGAAGTTAAGCAGGGTTGGGCTTGATTAGTACTTGGATGGGAGATTGCCTAGGAATACCAGGTGCCGGTAGGCTTAAAAAAAGAAAAAAAAGTAAAAGAAATGTAAAGAGAGTAATGAGGGGGAAAAGATTTAGGGAAAATGTGCTTATATAATAAAGAATTTATTGGAAACTGAAGTAAATCTTTCCAAGCAGGCGGTCTGTCACGTGAAAGTCAAAGTACACATTCTGATTATTAAAATCATTTTATTCAATTGATATATATTGAACACTTATGAATACCATTTGTTATTGTAGAGGATGCATCAATATAAAAGATCTTCGAAGATACTTGCCTTCCATAATTTTGAGTGAATAAAAACCAATAGCATATTTTTCAAATTAGAAGCCAGACAAAGCTGCAACTTAAATTATATAATAAGAAAGGACTTGTCAAAGATCAGAAATGAGCTTTATTCCATACTATGTAAAAGCATACCATTAAGTTTCAAATTTCAACATGTTCATAAAGTTAACTATGGTTTACACTTGAAGTTTTAGTAATTATGTTTAATAATTTTGGTATTACTAAAACAAGCAAACGAACAAACAAACGACAACAACAAAAAACTTTTAAGAATGCTTTATTGCTCTTGCTGGCATCACAGCACAGAAACTTCTTTCCATGACAGCATCATTTGATTTTGAGACAACTCTCATCTCATAACAGTCTTGAAACAGCGCCTTACCTGTTAATCATGCCAAGTTTAGGTGATTTAATCTTCTTTTATGCCACATTAGCACTACTGACAGCTATTTACCTTCTCTTTCCATCTTAATGAAAGTGAGTATACGAAGTAATGTGAAAAACAGTGAAAGACAGCTTTAAATGGTTTAATTGAAGGTAGAAAAATAACCTATCACACAAATTATGGTTAGTAACTGTCTAAAGACAGATTTGTATTAAAATAAACTGAACATGCCCAGTTGGGAGCCCTTATTAAAATCAAATAAATAAATAAATAAATAAATAAATAAATAAATAAATAAATAAATAAAAACAAGGCTTTGCATGAATAGAAGCCATTCATGATTGTGACTCTGCTGTACTTGGTGTTGAGTTAACTGAATGGATTCCTAAATAATTATCTGCTAAAAGAATTGAGTATTAGAAAACAATATAGTACATAAATTATGCACGGACGTACGTATTGAAGAAAAATATTTATTTGATGCTTACCTCAAACCAAGCAAACTGTTTCTAGTTAAATGCATCTGCCAACATAATTTTAAAATAATTAATTCAAATGTAAATTTAAGAGTAACTTTAAAATATAGTGCTTTATCCAAATTTGGACTGTCGGTTGACGTGTTATAAAAAAACGTTGAGTAAGGACTCTAAATGCTTTAAATGGAAGAAAATAAAATAAAATTTCATCTTACAGTTAATATGATAAACTTCATGTTTAATTGTTAAATATTTCATCATTGTAAACTTGTATATTTTGCAAAAGATAGAATCTCTTTTTGTAGTTAATATTTGACTAGAAAAGTTTGTATTTACCCTAATTTGATGAAAATGGTGAGTTAGCATGCCATCATTAGCTCTCCAGGTTAAAAAACAAAACAAAATGAAACCAAATTCAAATTTTAAATTGATAACTTTTGAGTCCCATGATGCAAAAGACCAAAGGAAAAAGGGGAAATTTATAATTTATCCTATGGTTGTGTAACCTATCAAATAAAGATAATATCATTATTTAAATCAAATAATATATTTAAAATTATATTTATTCAGTTTTTTCACGAATGCAAAAATATAATTATAAGTTTGATTTAAGTAAGTAAATATATTTTAAAATCTAGATTTCCAACAAGTGAAATAACAATAAAAAGAACAAACATTAAATATAAAAAGAGATAGCCAATAATTTGTCATAGCATAGATGCTTAATTATATGAAAATGAACTATTAGGAGAAACCTATTTATTGGGGGTTGCCATCAAGGAATACATACACCTTAAGTATAGCACAGTGAGAAACAGAAAGTCACTTGTTTCGGAATAGCACTAGGCAATTAATCCAAAGGTCAAGTAGCTAAATTTGAATTTTTAGATCTTCATTACCACTTGAAGATCCAGGACTAAATCTGTGATAGTAGTATAATCTAATTTTCAATTTGATGAAATAATTTGCACTTTATTCATACATTTGGAGGACTGAGAAAATCTATATTATAGTAATTTGAGGGCAAGCTTTCCTTGAAAATCAATTGATATAAATAATCAATGTAGTGGCAGAAACAAATGAATTGGTGTGAATATGCCCTTGTAACAAATGACACCTGATTTAACTGACTACTCAATTTTTGTCTAAGGCCAAGAACTGAGGTCACTTCCTTGATACCTTCCAAACCATGAATAATTGAAATTAAGCTGAAATTTTTCAACACCAGATTTCAATGCTTAGAAAATAGTATAAGCTTCTGATCCTTTTAAAAATCTCTTATCTAAATAAAGAAAATACATAAAATATTTTGCATGTAATTTCAATCAGTTCCTGGAACTTCATTGAATATACACTTTAAGCTTACTCTCCTAGAAATAGTCAAGCTGAAATCCAGATTCAAGGAAGAAACATTTAGTTTTAGGGGTGATGATATGGAATTAAAATATTCCTTCAGAATCATCCAGAACTATATGAAGTATAGATTCATAATTAACAAATAATACTTTGCAACTTGGAATTTTCAAATTATTTTCATCATCACAAGCAAAACTCAATGATATGATTTGTGAACAAAAATTATGATTATTATAGCTATATGCTTCTTAGTATTAGAAATTTCAAGTGAGATAATATACAAAAAAAGTTCTTTGTCAATTTAAAAAGAAATGTATATTTTTAATTGTTATTTTAATGTATATTTTGAGTTACTATAATTTATAATATGTATCATAATTTATATTTTAGGTATGCATAATTTGGATAATAAAAGGAAATGTATTTATTTTATAGCATTTAAGGATATGGTTTGAGAAGCTTTTTAAAAATTTTTTCTGAAGTGATCCGTGAGTTTAGAATGGTATTCTATATTGAATGACATGAAAGTAAGTAGATTAGGCAACTGAAGAAAATGGTTCCTTGAATAGGTTTAACTCCATAAACAGATTAGGCTGTGACTACAAAATTAAATCTATTGGAAGCTGAGAAGTTTAATCTAATTCAATGTAATGACTCATTTCTGGGAATTTAGCAGATCACATCTTTAATTCACATGATAACCTGAACTGTCTAGTGCTTGGTTCATTGATCCAATATCTGATTATCTATTTCACACAGGCACCAGGTAACCAAGGACTCTTTTACAGGGACTTGATGGCATCCTTCTTTGCTTCCAGTTTAATTTTAATCTTCCATCTCCCACCTTCCTTTCCCTATCTGAACATGCACACACATCCTGGCAAAATTTAGGTTGTTTCAGGAATGGGTAAAACTGCCCTAGAGTGATGTGTTATTTCCATAAATTTATAACTGCCTTAGGGGTTTTAAAACTAAAAAAGTCAACAGTATGACTCCTGGTCTGCCTTCTGAAGTGCTCTACTTTTCCAGTGGCAGACCTCATTCCTTAATTCAACATATATTAATAGAGTATCTCATATGTGCCAGTTAACTCAACACCAAGTATAGCAGAATCACAATCACGAATAGCTTCTATTCATGCAAAGCCTTGCTTTTTATTTATTTATTTATTTAGTCATAAATAAAACAAAACTCCTCTCATGGTACCTTTTAGTATTTATAAATAATACACAAACATGTTAGGTGTCAGGTGGTGAGAAATGAAATGATGAAATATAAAGCAGAGTAAATTAGGAAACTGACTACTGTATGAATGAAGAGAAAGGTCATGGGCTGCAGAAACAAAAACATGTTATATCGAAAAAGTTTCTTGTATAAAAGAGTAATAACAATCTCTTCACCTTAAGGCTGAAATAATTTATAAGGATTTTTTTGAAGAAAATGATTTTTCTAAATAGTATCTTGGACTAAATTATTTTATTAATTATAGTAATTTAATGCCTACTCTAATCATGGTAAATGCTGCTAACTAATAAAATTAAAGTGATTCTGCAATCTTAAGAGTATTGTAAAAGTCTTGATAAAGTGGAAAACTGATTATTTTGTATCGATATTCTATTTTATTCATACACATCTGATTGAAAGTAAACTTGTACATTTGAAAAGAAGAAATTATTTATAGTTTGCTACATATTACTTTGCCAGGTGACCTTTTCAAGATGACTTTCTCAATGTTTTAGTGAACTCCCATTAAATTGTGATCACTTATATATAATCTGCTGTATTTTCCCTTGCTATCACACCAGTGCAGAACCCTCTCTCTATATATATCAGTATATAGATGTTGATATGTTGATATAGAGAGATACTTATATATCATTCATTTTAGAAGGTAGCATATTGAAGGAAGACTAGAAGGAAGGTACATCTAAGTACACCAGAAATCATTAATTTGACATTTAAATATGAAGTGAATAACTTGAAAGAAGGAAGTAAGGATGGAAAGATGAAAAGCCTGAGGTGGGGAGAGAGAAAGAGACAGAGAGAAAGAGGGAAAGAGAAAGAAAGAAGATTATGCACACAGGAACTACATGGGTTTGTCTAGGATAGCCTCATATTCTCCTAGTATGATGAGGTGGGATATCCTCCACCCTCTAGGTAAGCTATAATGTGATGACAATAATTTCCTCGCGAGAGTCCCATCTAAAATGATCTTTTTCACGATTACCTCCTATCCAGAATTCTTCACCTCTCACATCTTCATGAAACTCCAGGTTTATAAAAATGAGTTATTACTTGGTCTTTGAATTATCTTCAAAACAATTAGTTTCACGTATTAACTAAAATCTTTTATTGATCTTAATTTTTTTTCAACCGTGTTAGCCTTGAGGGTTCCCTCACAGTATAGGAACTTGGCAGACATGAGCAATATTAACACAGTAGTTACTATTAACTTAGTAGATGTTAATAAATTTTATTAAGCCATAATTAATTGTATTTTAATACATAGTCAATGCCCTGATAGAAAAATTAGGGCCTAATTATTGTAAATGACTTGCTTATGGTAAGAGATGTACCACTTATATGTGAATGATTTGTTCTCATTCTATTTTTAAGCCACCGTATGCTTATTCACTTATTCAGTTTTCAGTTAGCCTCATCCGATAAACCATATTTAGCTGTCATCTGCAAGTCAGGTGGCTTAAAAGTCTTGAATGTTTACCACTTTATAAATAGTTATGTGCCGAAACCTTTATAGATGATTGCTTTTAAGATAGAGGGATACTCAACTCAGAAAATTGTTTATAAACAAAAAGTTATATAGATTTCTATGATCTTGAAAAAAAGTATTGCCATGAGTTAATTTTTGACTACTCCTAAAATTATTGATGTCATTATTAATAGCAGTCTGTTAAAATTATAAATGTTAATACTCTTTAGATCTCACTGCATACATCTCACTCAAATCCAAGTTCTGATAACTTAGCTTTCTGATTTTTACATTTTTCTTCTACCTACTCAGAGATGTCACTGGTCAGAATCAATTTTATTCTTTTAAATTTTTCAGTTGTCTATATAGAAATAGTTGAGATACATTTCTAATATTAAATTAGAAAATGCTAATTTTCTTAGACATGCATTCTTGATGAAAATTTATCAGCTCTAATCAGAGTTTTGCACGTACTTTTTTCTAATAAATATTTAATTGGCATACCTGGATTAAATATTTGCCTGCTTTATTAAACTCACTTCTGAAATTGGAAGATACATGTAGGACTATGCAATGAGTTTAATTATTAAAATATCTTAAGCTTGTAAAACATTTGAGGAATGTAAAAAAATAATAAATTCTAATGGTTTTTAAATCTATATTTCCTTATGTAATCCTTCAAGGACAACAATCATAAAATTTTAAGCAAATTTATACAAGTTACTTTATCTCTTTTGCCTCTAGATCCATGCTAGAAGAAAAACTGACTTTAAGGAAGGAATGGCCACAATCACTCTTGTTAATATATATAAGTATCTTAGAACTTTTCCAGAAAACCTTCCAAATAGATGTCAGTAATGGTAACATTTCAGGCATGTTTTACTTTGTAATTTCTTGGCTGTTATTTTGGTCTCATTTGTCTGGAGGGACACAGAGTTAATCCTGCCTAATAATGAGCAGATCACATGGATGGTTAGGTGTTTCCTTCTTGATAGAGAATCCAGTGCTGTAAACAATTATCAATGTCTAGAGAAGCAAATATCCAAGTTGGCTTCCAATGGAGGACTGAGAGTGACACGTGAAATGTGAATGTGTGGATGAAGTGTGGGAGGCTGGAGTGAGTTTCTGAGTTCTGATATTGTAGGTCATAGTGGCCTCAGGCAGGCCTCTCGCTGCTGCAGTGCCCTTTAACGTTCTGACTGATGGTTAGACCCTCAGATATGGGCAAGTTCAGTTTTAAATACACATAAAGGAAAGAAAACACCAAAAAGATATTCAAAATTACTTTCTAGATTAATTTAGAAAATTACTTCCTGAAGAAATGTATGAATTATTGAAAAAGAAAAATAACATCTTATTCTCTACAGTTAGGCTTATCTGGGTTTGAATTTTAGTTCTTCCTCTTATTCCTTATTTGATCTTTGGCAAATTATTTAACTTCTCTGTGCCTCAGTTTAGTCACCTATAAAATGAGGATAATACAATGTAATGCATGGGACTATAATAAATGTATGTGCCTTGCATGTAGAAGATAGCAAAAAATGACTGTTTATAATCATCATAATTATCATTTACAGCAATTTATTCAACTCAGGCTCTAGTTGACTGTGATGATACAAAGAGCACTGTTGAGGATAAATGGGTGAGAAGGAAATAATTATATATTCTTAGAAATGTTTAGTAATACTGCCTCTGTTCAAAGATGACCAAAGAATGTCTTGGAAAAATTAGTTAAGTAACTTGCAAGAGGTCACATTACTAGTCAGAGAAAGAACTGAATTTAACCTCCAAGTCCTTCACATTCTCACCATTTTTTTTTGTTGTTGTTGTTTAATGTCACCCTGATATAAGTATTCATCAAAAGTTTATAAAATACCACTGTTAGCTGTCTTGGAAATTCTTCTACATTTGATACACACATAAACACAACCATAAACGTCCCTGCAGGGAAAATATTAGCAGATTTCATAGAATGTATTACTCCTGAGACACAATTAAATAACAGTAAAGGTGGAGTGTGAATTGCACTGGAACTAGAGTTGAGTTATAGAGTATCCAGGGAGGTGCACTTTGAAATTTACCTAGTCTTTGTTGTGAAAGTAATTCAGTCCTATTTTTTGTTGTTGCTGTTTATTTGTGTGTGTACAGTCCTAAATTATCAAAGGTTAACTTATATTTTGAATCTTAAAGCTAATTCACAAAACTTATATTTTTTAAAGGCCAGGTCGAAATTCAGTGAAGTAAAACAATTGATGTATATACATGTAATTATATAATTTAGTCCCTCTGTATAACCATTCTATATTACCACTTAAAGACTTTCCAGGTTCCCCATTATTCTTATGGAGTATCTTCAGTTCCTGTTTAGGCATTATTTTATTTTGTTTTTTTCTTCTCTTTAAATAAATTTTACACTTCACTATTACATTGTGAATGCCCCAGTTGCAAATATGAGTTGATAGATACATAGTCTTGGCAATTACTTTTCAATAGAAAGAAATATTTGGGAAAAAACATTTAATAAAGCTAGAGATTTAATAGACATCTGGCTCCCCACAATTATTCTTAAACCTGTATGTATTCTCATACAGGAATATATTTGTATGCAGTCTATTAAGATACTGTAAAAAGATTAAAGAAAAAAAGTACACTCTCATATTTCTGGTTTCTTCAAAAGGAATGATAGAAAAAGAAAGAGAAAGACAGAGACAGAATGCAATGATGGTCTCCCTTGAAAAGTATTCCATTTCTGTTGCAGAAAATAGACATTCGCTTCTTCTCCAGTTACTATCTACCTAATTACCATGTGAATACTCTAATTACATATCCATCCTTGTCCTTTAGATTATATGATTGTGTTTGGTGCTTCTATGTATGCAGTTCTTAGAGTAATTAACCTATAGAGGTTATAACAATTTTTATGTCGGGAATATAAAGTGCTATTATATAATTTCATGGCAATCTCTACTTTCTTAGCACAGATTAATTACATCTAATTATTGATCTTGTCATACATAAAATATCTCAATTGTTATGCTCTTCGAGGCAGTATATTTTTCAAAATTTATGAGATGGAATGTTCCATAGGAAGGAAGATTTTGTTAATAGTAATGTATGTAGACTCTTGCTACAGTGAACGTTGTTCAGATTAATTTTGGTTTCTTTCTTCTTATTATTTTAACCTTTCAGTTGGGTTGTCAACTCTCTGAGTGATGGTGTCTTGTCTTGTATTCCTGGACTCTTCCTACAACTCCCAGTACACATTTAGGCATGTCCCTAGCAAATAATCGAATATAGAGTCACCACTTCCATTATATTGTCATGGTTAACTACTCATGTTGTTCAAAATGAGAATCAACTATGTTGTTTCACCAGCTTTACTTTCCATGAATTCAGACTGTTCCTGCTGCTTACTGGCCAACTTGGCTAGACTTTTATCTTCAATTTTTAATTCTTATCTTCTATCTTCAATCCTTTTCTTATTCCATCCCCTCCAATCATCACCAATTTTCTTCTAATCTGTCTTCTTTTAATCTACAACTTTTTTTAAACTTTCTTTCAATTTTAATAACTATTAAGTTAAATTTTAAATTTAGAGAAAAAAAGATTGTGTGGGAAGATGTGTGTGTGTATGCATCCATATCTATGCCTGTGTATCAGAAAAGAGAAGACAATCCCTTTACCACATGCCTCAGGGTTAACTAACCACCATCACTAATTCTTGTTTCCTTTGGATGTAATTAAGTTTTTAAATTTAGATTTGTCTGTTGCTTCATAGTAACATTTCAGTTGGTCAAAGCTGAAATATTAAAACACAGACACAGACACAGACACACACACACACACACACACACACACACACACACACAGAGAGAGAGAGAAGGCTACCAACTTCTGCAAAGTGCATACAAATAATTGATAGACATAGTAATAAATGAGTCATTAATCAACACACCATTTAAGAAAATGCCTATCTATCTTATAGAAAGATTACTTTTGAAATGGTTTTAAGTCCTTAAGTATTCTTCCCAGCGACTGCTAAACTTCCTTATTCATTTCATAGTTTATTAGGTCAGTGCAGAATCCTTAGAATCAAAGCAAACAATTACATACCAAAAGAGCCTTCTCATATTCTATTCCTTTTCATCTTTTGCTAGATTTCTGCTGGATTTGGAAATGTTAATGAAAGTATTCTTTTTATTAGATATATAACTGAAGAGTTACTTAGAATTTAAATACAAGTGTGTATTAGTTATTTCAGAGATATAGAGATGTAACATGGATGAAAATAAAGCATGTATTATACAAGTTTTACATAGATACTTATAATTCCAAGTGGATTATATCTGAGAAGACAATGAGAGAAAAATTATGTTGCATTCCTACAACTTATTATACACTGCAGTCATAATATTGACACAGTTACAGAGAACATGGGCTTTGGTTGAATTACCCAATTTAGAAACAGACAGCACCATCAGATGTTTCAAACTCTTTCCTGGATTTGCACATAATATGTCATGATTAAACTGAAACAGCATGGAGTGCTTGAAATAATTATTTTGCCTTCATATTTACTAGTATTCAATGGTTATGTGGTAGTTTAAGCATCAGATGCTAAAAGTCACGTATTAAGTAAGATATGCTTTTCCCTGTGTTCAGGAACCTTAGAGTTGAAATTGAGTAAATAGGGAAGTCTTTAAGGAAGGAAAGAAAGACAAAAGGAAGGAGGGAGAAAGAGAGGGAAGGAAGGAAGGAAGGAAGGAAGGAAGGAAGGAAGGAAGGAAGGAAGGAAGGAAGGAAGGAAGGAAGGAAGGAGAGAGACCAGGAGGGAAGGAGGAAAGGAGAGAGGGAGATGGGAGAACACAGAAGATAACATATTAAAAATGTTGAGGCTTAAAATTCTAATAGAGTGCAGAAAAAAATCCAGCCAAACATATAACAGCAACTTCTATAAGCTCCACATCTCAAGCTTAACAATAGGAGATAGAAAATTTTCATAGAATGGCATTGAGTAGCAGCACTAGCAGAACTGGAGTATAGTGAACAACTATCTGTCCCTGAACTTCAACTTAGCATAGAGTGATTAAGCATATGAACTGAGAAAAATGAAATGTCCTTCATTTGAATATCTATAGATAAAAGATCTGAACCTAAAATAATTTTTTTAAAGGGAAAAAATGTCGTGGCTTAACAGAATGCAATCTAGAATTATTTATTAAAGTTTAAATTTTAATATTTGCTTATTTTACAATTTTATTATAAGCAAACATTTCTTTTACATTCTTTGGATACAATTTTTATGCCATAAGGCCAATCACCTATATTGAGTAATGTACATCTGACATGCTATGAAAAAAATATTGAGAAATAAGCCAGACAGAAAAAGTCGAAAATCACATAATATCACTTAGGTGTGGGATATAAGCCTAAAAGCAACGAATGAACAGGACAAACAAACAGAGACTCACAGACATGGACAATAGACTAGTGGTCACCAGACGGTAGCGAGGAGGGGGGAGGGGAAAAGTAGGTGGAGTAAAAGGGGTCAAATATGTGGTGACAGAAAGAAATCTAACTATGAGAGGTGAACACACAATGTAAATATATATATGCCTTATTGCTAAAATATACAACTGAAACTTACTAGATTTTGTTAACCAATGTCACCATAAAAATTAAATTAATTAAAATGTATATACATATATATGTAAAGCATTAAAATATGGAGAATTTCCTTTAAAGTACAGAAAGTGGACCGTTAATTTAATTTAATTAATTTCATTTAATTTAATTAATTTAATTTAATTTATTTGTGTATGTTTATTTCTTCAGGAAATTATTTCCATATCTCCAAATAATATGTTTATACTACCCATGGTAAAGACAGAAACTTTCCTACTTAATACATATTTCTCCCTTTAATCTTATAAACACAACCCAAATTTCAATAGGATCAATTGTGTGCCCAGCTTTAAAAACCTACATTTCCCAGCATTCCTTCTTGGCAGATCACTTAAGGTGGCCTGGATAATGATGTAAGTGGAGGCTTTGAGTGGGGCTTCTGGGAACCTCCCCACCCCACTGAACTGGCAATTTTTGCCAATTCTCTTCCTCCTTCCCTGAACCCTGGCTGCCAACATCTAGGCGGGTCATTAAATAAGAGAAAAAATAAACTCTATCTTCTTTAACCTATTGTTAATTGGATTTTCTCCTATGTGCTCCAGACACAGCAACTTTAGACATTTCTATTGTCTCTCTGCTATGATAAATGGAAAGTTAGCTCATTTATATTACTAATCTTCCCAATTCTATCATTGTTTTTAGTTTTTCATTTGGTTCCCTTGTAATTATTTAAGTAACCCACTTGTACATTTATGTTGTTTTTTGTTGTTTATTGGAGTAACATTAGTTAATACAATTATATAATTTTCAAGTGTACCTTATAATTTGATATCTATATAGTCTATTGTGTGATTACCACCCGAAGTCCAATTTCCTTCAGCTACCATATATTTGACCTCCTTAACCCCATCTACTTCTCCCCTCCTCCCCCACTCCCTACTTTTGGTAAACACTATTCCATTGTCCATGTCCATGAGTCTCTGTTTGTCCTGTTCATTTGTTGCTTTTAGGATTATATATTACATATAAGTGATATCATGTGATTTTCAACTTTTCCTGTCTGGCTTATTTTGCTTAGCATGATTATCTTCAGGTTCATCCAAGTTGTCACAAAAGACAGTATTTCATCTCTTCTTATGCCTGAGTGATATTCCATTGCATATATGTACCACAGATTCTTTAGCTAATCATCTATCATGGGACACTTCGGTTGCTTTCTTGTCCTCGCCACTGTGAATAATGCTGCTATGAACATTGGTGTGCAAATATATTTTTGGATATGGATACCCAGTAAAGGGATGGCTGGATTACATGGTAGATCAATTCTTAGTTTTTTGAGGAACCTCCATGCTGTTTTCCATAGTGGCTGTACCATTTTGCAGTCCCACCAGCTGTGTATGAGGGTTTTTTTTTTTTTTTTCTCCACATCCTCTTCAACATTTGTTATTACTTGTCTGTTGATTATAGCTATTCTAACAGATGTGAGATGGTATCTCATTGTGGTTTTGATTTACATTTCCCTAATAGCTAGCGATGTTGAGCATTTTTTCATATATTTGTTGGCTGTTTGTATGTCCTCTAGGGAGAAGTATCTGTTCAATTCCTCTGCCCATTTTTTGTTTGGATCATTTGTTTTTTTGTTGTTATTGAGTCATATGAGTTCTTTATATATTTTGAATGTTAGTCTTGTATCTGAGGTGTTGCTTGCAAATACATTTTCCCATTTGGATGGTTGTCTCTTTACCATGTTGATGATTTCTTTTGCTGAGCAGAAGCTTTTTAGTTCGTTGTAGTCCCCTTCATTTATTTTTACTTTTACTTCCCGTGCCTTTGAGGTCAAATGCATAAAATCCTCTTTAAGTCTAAGGTCCCTTAGTTTAGTTCCTTTGTTTTCTTCTATGCATTTTATTGATTCTGGTCTTATATTCAGGCCCTTGATCCACTTTGAGTTATTTTTGAGTTAATTTTGGTGTATTTTATTCTTTTGCAGGCAGCTTTCCAGTTTTCTCAGCACCATTTAATGAAGAGGTTTTCTATGTTTTCGTCTTTTTTTTTTTTTTTTTTTAATTATTTGCCCATATAAGTATGCGTTTACTTCTGGACTCTCGATTCTGTTGCACTGGTCCATGTGTCTGTTTTCCTTCTAATACCGTGCTGTTTTGATTGTTGTTGCTTTGTAGTATAATTTGAAGTCAGGCAGAGTGATGCCTCGGCCTCATTCTTTTTTCTCGGAATGGCTTTGGCAATTCGGGGTTCTTTGTGCTCCCATACAAATCTGATGATTTTTTGTTCTATTTCTTTAAAAGATGCCAATGAGATTTTTATGGGGATTGTATTAAATCTATATAATGCTTTAGGTAATAAGGTCATTTTATCTATGTTGATTCTTCTAATCCAAGAGAGTAGAATATCTTTCTATTTCTTTGTATCTTCTTCAATTTATTTTAATAGGTTCTCGTAATTTTCATTATATAGGCCCTTCACATGTTTTCTTAAATTTATTTCTAAGTATTTTATTCTTGTTGGTGTAACTGCAAAAGGAATTATTTTTTCCTCTTCTTTTTCTGTTGCTTCATTATAAGAGTAGAGGAACGCTATGGATTTTTGAACGTTGATTTTGTATCCAGAGACTTTACTGTATTTGCTTATTGTTTCCAGTAGTGTTCTTGTGGAGACTTTAGGATTTTCTATATAGAAAATCATGTCATCCACGAATAGTGAGTTTGATTTCTTTGTTTCCTATTTGGATGCCTTTAATATATCTTTCTCTTGCCTGATTGCACTTGCTAGGACCTCCGATGTTATATTGAATAGCAGCGGCAATAGTGGACAGCCTTGCCTTGTTCCTGATTTTAGAGTGAACGTGTTTAGTTTTTCACCATTAAGTATAATGTTGGCTGAGGGTCTGTCATATATGGCTTTTATTACCTTACGGTACTTTCCTTCTATGTCAATTTTGTTGTGTTTTTATCATAAATAGATACTGTATCTTGAAGGCTTTATCTGCATCTATTGATACGATCATATGATTATTAATCAATTTGCATATGTTGAACCATTCTTGTACCCCTGGCATGAAGCCCACTTGATCGTAGTGTATAATCTTTTTAATTTATTGCTGTATTTGGTTCGCTAGTATCTTATTTAGGATTTTTGCATCTGTGTTCATGAGTGATGTTGGTCTGTAGTTTTCTTTTTTGTGTTATCTTTACCAGGCTTTGGTATCAGAGTAATATTGGCCTTATAAAATGAGTTGGTAAGTATTGGCTCCTCTTTTATTTTTTGGAAGAGTTTGAATGTTTGGTAGAATTCACTGGCAAAACCATCTGGTACTGGACTTTTACTTTTTGGTAGGTTTTGATGATTGTTTCAATCTCCATACTGCTGATCGATCAATTTAGATTTTCAAGATCTTCTTGATTCAGTCTAGGAAGGTTGTATTTTTCTAAGTACTGATCCATGTCTTCTAGTTTATTAAATTTGGTGTTGTATATTTTTTTCATAGTATTCTTGCATGATTCTTTGTCTTTGTATTTCAGTTATGTCAGTCATAATTTCCCCTCTTTCATTCTTGATTTTGTTTACTGGTGTCCTTTCTCTTTTTTCTTTAGTGAGTCTAGCCAGAGGCTTGTCAATTTTATTAACCTTCTCTTTCTCTTTTATTAACCATCTCTTTGTTGTATTTATTTTTTCCATTTTTTAATTTGTTTTCAATTTTATTTATTTCTGTTCTAATTTTGATTATTTCTTTTCTTCTGCTGACTGTATGCCTCATTTATTCTTCCTTTTCTAGTTTTATAAGATGAAGTGTTAGGTTGTTTATTTGAGCTCATTATTGTTTTTGGATATAGGTGTGCAATAATAAGAACTTTCTTCTTATGACTGCTTTTGCCATGTCCCAAAAGTTTTGATATGCTGTACTATCATTAACATTTGTTTCTATGCATCTCTTGACCTCTCTTATTTCTTCCCTGACCTAGTTATTCCTCAGTAGCATATTGTTTAATCTCCATGCATTGTGGTTCTTCCTGACTTCTTTTTGCAGTTGATCTCCAGTTTCAAAGCATTATGATTAGAGAATATGGTTAGTACGATTTCAACACTCATATAGGTTGAGGCTATCTCTGTGTCTCAGTATGTGGTCGATTCTTGAGAATATTTCATGTGCACTAGAGAAGAATGTATAAGCAGCTGTTTTGGGATAGAAGGCTCTGTATATGTCCATTATGTCCAGTTGGTCTAATGTGTCATTTAAAGATGTCATTTTCTTATTGGTTTTCTGTTTGGATAATTGATCCATATCCAACGGTGGGGTATTTAGGTCCCCTACTATAATAATGTTTTGGTTTGTTTCTTCTTATAGTTCTGTTAGTAATTACTTTACATATTTCAGGCTCCCTGATTAAGAGAATAAATATTAATAAGTGTTATGTCTTCTTGGTGCATGATTCCTTTTATCATTACGAAGTGTACCTCAGTATCTTTCTTTACCTTTTTCATTTTGAAGTCTAATTCTTCCGATATTAGTACCGCTACTCCTGCTTTTCTACAAATGCCATTTGCTTGAAATATCATTTTCCACCCTTTCACTTTGAGTCTGTATTTACCTTTGGAGCTGAGATATGTCTCCTGGAGATGGCACATGGTTGGGGTTGTTTTTTTATTCATTCTGCAACTCTGTGCCTATTTATTGGTAAGTTTAATTCATTTACATTTAGGGTAATTATCAAAATATGAGGTCTTCTTATAGCCATTTTATCTTTCACTTTCTGGTAGCTCAGTGTTTCCATTGCTTCCTTGTCCTTGTGTTTCTGTTTATTTTGTTTGGCTTTTGTGGGTTTTGCCTCTGGTTCTTCTTGTTTTATGTTACATCAGTTCTGAATCTTTGGTGTGCGGTTACCATTAAAACAATGCAAAGGATAATTATATATATAGTTATATATATACAGAGTCATCCATTTTCTTTTTTGCATGTGCCTTATCTCCTTTCCTCTTGGAAAGCTTAGATCATTGAATCCTCTCCTTTTCAGTCATTGTTATCTCAGTTTGTCCCTATGTATGCTAAACTTTCAGTACTATCTTGCTATAGCAATTCTCTTATTATTTAAGCTTATAATGACTCGTTCTTAGTCAAGGTTGCACCCATCTTCTATTTGCCCGATAGTCACTTTACTCCTAATTATGTATTTTTTTTTTTTTTGTCATTCTGTTTTAGGTGAGCTGACCTATTTCAGTATTTCCTGTAGTACAGCCCTCATAGTGGAGAATTCTCTCAATTTTTGTATGTCTGGAAAAGTCTTAATTTCTCTTTCATATCTAAAGGAGAGATTAGCTGGATACATTGTTCTATGCTAGTAGTTCCTTTCAATCAATAGTTTAATAGTTTAAATATTTGATTCCATTCCTTTCTGGTTTGGAAGGTCTGTGCTGAAAAGTTTGCTATTTCATTTTTCAACTCTTCCAGTGAGGTTTGTTTTTGTTTGTTTGTTTGTTTTTGTTTTTGTTTTTGTTTTTGTTTTTTATCTCCAGAGGTGTGTATTCTCACACCCTTTTAATCTTAGTCTAAAACATATTTAATACATCAAAATTACTTTTAATTAGTAAATTGTAGATAAGTTACAAACCTTGTCCGTTAGCACTGTAGGTAAGTGCAAACTATTCTTTGCTGCAGTATGATATAGGGCAGTCATCAACCCTCAGATTGTTAACCTCATTTTTTCATATTTCTCAGGTCTTTTCAGCAATATGACTATAAAAATAAAGTGGTTCAAGATTTTAGATTAAAAATTACATTTTAATTAGGGCTCATAAAATTAGTCGAAAAAAAGCAATTCAGTCAAATTCAATTTATTTACGACTATTAGACAATGTATTTCCTTTGGTAATCAGAAAATTATCTCCAGATCATCATTTCTTACACTCCTTAGTCTCCAAATTCTAATTTCTCAATCAGTCCTGTGGGAATCACCTGGACCCTATCTCAGATTTATGAATTAGAATCTAAGGGTGGGTGATGAGTGACAGGGAAGGCACTGGAATTTGCATTTGCAAATAAGTCCCCTACTTGATTCTGATGAAATATTCACTATGTAAACTTCTGAATAAGGACATAATATGAAGATCTTAAAAAGGTACAACAGCAACTTCTATGTGTCATCAGACAATTGAACCAGAACGAAAGATGAAATTTAAAGCAACTGGGAACAATGTTAAAGAATGTTAAAAGAGCTCCTTCTATATAAGAGATATCTAGCAACCTGACTAGTAAAAGTTGTTCATTAGAGACTTTAGCATTGAATAAGAGATGGTGCTAGATAATCAGATAAGCTGTTGCTAGTGCATTATTGATAAATTAACATAACGTATGTGTTGTATACATTATACTTGCCAAGCCTAGAGCAACTACAAATAGATGAATACTATCTTTGATTTAACTTTTATATCACCAGGTCTCACACCTTTTGAAAGTACTGCTTTTCTTAAATATAGCCAAAATCTATATAAATAGACTTAAGCATTGTATCTCAATGAAGGTCCTTGGCATAATGAAACAACAAGCACAAGATTGCAAGAAATGAATACATAAATATGAAGAAAGGCTTTCAATAAATTTAATTTCTGCCTGATTTAATAACAGGCTCTATAAATATACAAATATGAGAATAATAAATTATGTTTTAATTTACTGCATCCACTATAACTGTCTTACAGCAGGTTGAAGTTTATAAATTGTGATTTTTATCTCACCTAATCTCATTTAACGTTGCCTCACAATTAGGAAGCTAAAAGGAAATTGAAGCCTTTAAACACAAAGACTGGAATAAATTTAATAAGTTATTTCATTTAAGATTATCTGTATTATAAGTTTCAATATTTTGAGTGTGGTAAATTATAATATATTCATATATAAACGTACATATAGACTGGTCTGCTTTTGAAAAGACTAAGGCAGATGTTCAATTAATGAGTTAGTGTGGTTACTATATTAAATGGGCTTTATTTCTCATGTTCTAGAAGTATAGAAATAAATATTTGAAGAAGTTTTCCTTTGTTAAGAATATTATCCGTAATGCTCAGTAAGAAATGTCTTACTGAGGGCTCACATTACTGAGAGGTTTTGCCTCTGACTGATAGGGAGGTTAGGCTCTCATCTAAGAGGAAGACAATAGCCTAGACTTGTGTTACCACTTACCACCTATGATAGATGAGAAAGTTTTCCAGTCAGCTTTTTTCATAGAGTTTAATGAGAGGTACACCTATTGTCTACTCACCTGACCAGGTGTTGAAAATCCCTGAGCTTTTTCTGGAACATGTAGAAGAAGTTTTCTTTCCATTACACCAAGACATGGTGCAGAGGTTGAAAGCTGTCGTTCAACTCACACTACCCTGTTCCCTAGATAAAAAGAGATACAGGAAGAGACAATGATAAATGACATCTAAAGAAATCTTGAGCATTTCTGCTTCTTTCAGAATAATAGTAATATTGTTCATTAGAAGAAAAGCTAAAAAACTTCATCAATTTAAATTTTAAAACTCAGAATCAAAAGAGTTTGTCAGCTAGCATTTTATCAATATAACCTGTCTATCTCCTCTTAGCCAGATGAATTGATGCCCAACTCAGGCAAAAAGAGGAATCAATAGAGAATTCAGTTACATGTAATTATAAGCTGCTTTTATAAACTAATCTACCTACTAACTGACCATTTTGAAATATTAAATAAATGATAACAATTACTCTGGCTGAATAAAAATATATCGTAATATAATTTTATTTTCCTGTTGTGCATTCTTCCTAGATGTGTGTCACCACTACTGTGTGAATTCTGAATCCTGTACCATTGGAGATGATGGAAGTGTTGAATGTGTCTGTCCAACACGCTATGAAGGACCGAAATGTGAAGTTGACAAATGTATAAGGTGCCATGGGGGACATTGCATTATAAATAAAGACAGTGATGATATATTTTGCAAGTAAGTGGACATCCAGCTTAATTTATAAAAGTATTTGAACCCAAAAGGTATAGCAATCCATCAATAAACTATAACAACAATGTGAATTATTTTTATTCTGAAATTCTAAATGGTGACCTTTGCATCCTCTTTTATTATGGCTAGGGACGAAGTTCGATTCATTTAAATTAAATTTAAACTTATTCAAAATATTTTACGTACATCTGGGGAACATGAAAATTCATCGTGTAATGGTATAGTCAGATCATTTCCTGTATCGACTATGCCTAATGGTAAGCAAGATATAGTTAAATGCTATATACCTTCAGAAAGCTCTATGTGATATTCCTAAATTTGAATGGCTCAAGTTTTTCATTGTCTCATTATTATTGTCATCAACGGTGAGTATTTTCTTTTCTTTTGTTGAAAAATGGTCCTTTTGGAGAAAAGCAAAACACCTGTCTATTTGAAACAAACTTTATCTTTTTTAATTTGACTCTGAACATTATGGTCCAAAATAAGTGAAAGTTATAATAATTCCTAGGAAGCAACTAAAACAAAAATGTCCAAGTTACACGTTGGTTACATTGTCTCTTGCCCTTTGGCTTTAAGGTCAAGTGAATGGAAGACAGAACATTGCAGCTAAAGGGTAACGACATTCAGTTCCTATCATGAAACAATTTTATGCCACTGAGGTTAGAGATCAATCCTTACTCCAAACTTCTTTTAACAACCTTTTAAAAGAAGGTCTTATAAAGGACTGGACTCTGTCACTTGCCTTGCCAGGAGTATAATAAATGGTGATATGAGATAGAAAAGCGTGCTGCGAAGTGTTCCTGCCACAGCTTCTCCTCGTCAGCTCTACAACGATGCCAGGCCTGAGTTATGTTGCTCTGTCAGACAAAGCCCAATAAAATTTTATTACTGATAGCATCAGCTTTTTTCATTTTTATTTACTGTCATTTTAGAATTTACTCTAAATATGATTTGTGTTACTATAAATGACATTTACACAAACCCTCAAATTGGTTCATTGGAAGGTACATTATTTTTTAAGTAAGTAATTGGAAATATGACTAATTATAAATATGTGCCTTTGATAAGTACATAAAAGCAAAATGCATTTTCATCTAAACTATCAAAATCATGTTTGCCTATTAAGCTCATTAGTTTTTTGTGATAAAACTTTAGCATGACAGAATTTTATTTCAATTAGCGGGCATACATTTTTCTTCATGTCTAATGTACCACATCAGTAACATACTGTAGAATTTTCTTTACAATCCCATTTTATTCACACAGAAAGGCTGTGAGCCACAGTTTCCTAGTTAAACTTAGAAAATCTCAGGCAGAGACACACATCATGTTTCTGTTACCTGGGGAAGTTTCACATGAAGAAGGAAGGATAGGACTCTTAACTCCCTCAGTGCTGCCCGCTATATAAAGTTGGTTTTGCCAACCTAGAAACACCAGAGCCTGTAACCTAAGAAGGTTATTGAGGTTCCACATTATAGTTCTTGACTCGTAAAAGATCTTTTTGGAAAAATGTCTGTAAAAATAAAATAAAAAAATAACAATGGGTGGTAGTGGAAGTTTAAAAAATCGGTGTATAATTGTTTGATATGATAGGCTATAAAATATATGAGCATGACAATACAAACAAGATTCTTTGGGTATTCTGAGACTTATTAGACATGTTTGTTTTCATTTCTATGGTACATTTCATGTTAGCATTAAATGAAGTTTACAGTAATGTTGGAAATTCTATTCCATAGATAAAGAACTGATACCAAAACAAAACCACAACTAAGTTAAAGTAAATCTTTTAAATTAGAAATTTGTGATTCCAAATAGCCAAGTGTGTTTCTAATGCACAGCCTATGAGCTCACCTAGAATATATACTGTCAACTATCATGAGCACAATCTATAAAATGGAGCTAATTTCATATTTTTTTCTCTTCTGGAAATCTAAGTAAATATTAATTAAGAAAGACCATTTCATAATTGTGAATTGCCTAAATAATACTTTTGTGATATTCTTATGGGAATTCTTTGTCTGTACTGAACAAGTTTGGAAAATGATAAATCACAAACTGTGTGTATCACATATGTCTTTAGGAAACAAACTTAGAATGAAATTTATATTAAAATATGAACTCTACTCTTATAATTAGATAATTTGTATTTCACATTTGAAATATCTACAAATTTCTATCTTAGAATTCAAGTAAAACCTTTAGGAAGAAGGCAACATCTATTATAATTCTTGGGAGCAGAAATTTAAACGTAATTAATAATTAGAATTTGTTTCTTTTTTAAAAGCTGATTTTTCATATATACTTATCTTTCTTGTGAGAAATCTTTTAACATATAATGAGCTAATTTTCTCTTTGACATTGTCCCTTTAATGGAACAAGAATCCATAACTTTCTACTCTTTGATTTTTGAGGAGGCGAGGCATGGAGGGCAAGGAAAAATCTCCCCGAGCCACCCACTAAATGTGTACTTGACTTACTTTGTGAAAATATTTGAATGCCTTTGTAGATTACAAAGGATGTGATATTTTCTGTTAAATCTTGAAACCTTTAAACCCCTCACTCCCTCCCCGTGTTTGATTCCACTTTCATGTATCTCCACTCCACAATGAAGACATAGTTGACTCATTGCTTCTGTTCATCTTGAAAAGAAATGTGGCTTGAAAATCCAGGCTCTTAAAAAAATATATTTAAATTAAATGCCTGGAAAAGTTAGAAGCATTTTGTGCATTTCCAGCAGATCTACCAGCCACACGAGGTCAAATAAATATGTGCTGAATAAAAGAACTACAGGATTTTCAACCAATGATTTCAGGCATCTAACCTATCTTTGGGAATTACCCTTTGATAAATGTACAGCAATAAATATCCATCATGGAACAGATCAAAGTGATCAATCAATGGTATTGCAGCTTGATTTCCTTGTCAAGGTTATGTCCAGATTTATTGTGATACCATTGATTGCTTAATAGCACCTAGGAGTGATATGATTTCATAAGAAGAACATTAGCAGGATCTATTGTCATTCTGATTTGGGCCAAGGCTTGCATGATTCTATTACTATACTTCTGATAGAAGAGATCCCTTGATAATTTAGAATTTCAATACATTTGTCTCTGTTCTCACAACAGTTTTTAATGTCCAATCTAATTGTATGTATGTATGTATGTATGTATGTGTATTTATGTACATATTTAAAAATATAACATGATAAATAAGAAATATATGTAGTTTTCCTATTATCATTAAGCTTCTTTTGCCATGTAGCAATAGCCATAGTGTTTATTCTTATCCTAGACATGTATTGTGTTATAAACTAAAATAATTTCCATAAGTTTTTCAAGTGAGCCTACCTTATTACTTTATTGCCACATTGTATATTGTTCCTATAACATTACTGTTTATTTTTGCAATGAACTGCTCCATGATTTTTTCCTGTTAAAATAAAAAGAATTTGATACTAATTACAATACATATTCAGAGAGAAGCAGTGGCATACAAGTTTTATAGGATAATCCCATACCTATACTTTCTTACAAAATATGGAGTCTGAAATTTATAACTATATATATATATAGTTACTTATATAGTTACTAATAGCTAGCCTCTATTACTCCTCTATGATGAGTATTATCATCTGCAGAGAGTCAGCATTCAACAATAATAATGTCAGTAACAATAATCTCTTTTTCTTTCTTTGTTGCTGCAGCTGTACTAATGGAAAGATTGCCTCTAGCTGTCAGTTATGTGATGGCTACTGTTACAATGGTGGCACATGCCAGCTGGACCCTGAGACAAATGTACCCATGTGTCTGTGAGTATTTTATAGTGTGGTGGGCATTAAATAATTTGAATTTGTATGCACATGGAATCCCTGCTCTATTGTTCTCCTATCTTAGGGGTAATACATTTTAAATGAATGTTTCATTGACATCTCTGATCAGGTATTGTTCTTCATTGGCTCATGTGCTACAGAATTTTCTCTTTCATCAATTTGCTAGTGATATTATAAGCAAAAGCTCATTCAATTCTTAGCATCATACCCATTTCGGACATTCGTAGATCTTTAAACAGAAATGCTGAGGAAAATTGTTCTAATTTCATTAACCCTGTTCAGACATGTGAAACCCAGCACAATCACATTTATGAATATTTTGGTAGTTAAGGCTATTATTTTTAAAAAAAAATCTGAGGTATCTTTTCAAGTGTAAATACAATTTGATGTTCGTATCAGGTTTAGAATGTTGTATTATGTAAGCCTATTAAGTCCCTTGCTTCCTTAGAGTACATTAACTCAAATCTGGGTTTCTAAACATTTGGAAAGTGTTGGAGCTTCTCTGCTCCTGAGAAAATATGGAATTTAATATTTTCTCCTCCAAAATACCCAATTGTCCAGAATGGACAGTCTGAAATAAAATCATTCAGCTTATTTGGTTTCTATTTTGAATAATTTATTACTGCTTGACCAGAGGATGATGCCCACATAAGAACTAAGTCTGTGTTCTATACCCCACCTTGTCAGAGTAGCATGTGCTGAACGTTTATGAGAGAGAAGTAAGCATACCTGAGAAAAATTTTATTCTTCTTTTAACTATCCCTGTATGAAATAAATCTGAAACGTATTTGGCAAAAAAAGTAAAAAATCGGAAGCTTTATTTAGCTATATTTTACTGAAATTCTGCAGATGCTCTGTGGGGTTTAAAAGTCAGCGCTGTGACCAGAAAGAGAACCCTTGTGATCACTACTGTCAGAATGAGGGGATTTGCACTTTAACTGCGTTTAATGAGCCAAGATGCAAGTAGGTTTAACCTTCCACTTACTGCTCTGCTTCGTGTGACATCATTTCGGGCCACAGTTCATTGGCTTAAATCATGCACATCCACATGCATTTCACAGTGTATACTTAATCTTGGGGCTCATCTGTGTCATACACACTTAACCTTTGCTTCACTTACCAATGATTGTATGCACCACAGTCAGCTAGAAAATCTAGAAATAAAACAAGGGAAATGAAAAAGCTCATGAAGCTAATAAAATATATTTGCTAGAGTAGTGTCTTTTAATTAGAGAAGTACAGAAGCAGGTGTTTTTAGACTCTAGTATATACTCTACACTCTATTTGGAATAGTGGTTTTTATTTAGTGACTGTTCATTTCAAGTACTAGTGAAATAATGTTATTTTGTTTCCTAAAATTTTACTGAGAACTGTCTTCCTTAATCAATAAGACTTCTTTACAGAAGAAATATTTACATGCTAAAGAAAATTCAGAAATTTTATTTCTTAATAGTTTAAATAATTATTTCTTAATTCTGTTTGTTCATAACAGACTCATTTCCTCTGATAAATTTCATAGAACACCTTTGGGGAAACAATCAATGTTCGTCACAATGAAAGTTATTTTCTAATTTTTATTTGAGCTTTAAAGACGGATCTTATCTGACATACTCTTTAGTTTCCAAGGTTATAAATAGAAGCCTTTATGAGCACCTGATAATTGCCCCTGGTGGTGTACCTAATAATAGTTTTAAAGCACAACTGTACTAAATTCAAGTCATTCATTACAAAAACTCTGCAGTTTTTTTCATGATAATCTATTTTTTTCTTTAGGAAAATATTCTTTAGATAATAGTTGGAAGAATATGGAAAGTGTTTAAAATAATCACAGAAAAAATTTATATTTTTTTCTGGAAGATATTTGAATATGTTAAATCAATATTTTTATATCAAAACATCCAGAAATACCATTTTAAATCTGATTCTATAAAATGTGTATAAACTGATCTGCTAAGAAATTGATTCACTTCTCAGTTCATACCTAGGTTTAGTATCTCATATAATCGAAGACAGGGGATGGATACTTTTTAATCCAACTTTTGTCCTGCCTTTACTTTTCATCCTCATTATTTAGCAAATATTTATAAAACCCTGAAAATGTGCTAAATTCTAAACAAGTGATGATGAATGAAATTAAAACCTCGACATCAAGGAAATCACAATTAGAGGAGTTAGAAATTTTTAAGTGACTAATTAACCTACGATAATCTAGGTGTGAACACGGACCATAAGGCCAAGGAATCTTAGTAGGGTAAGTGACTCATTCAGAATGGGAAATGAGAACGTCTGGAAGACTACAAAAAAAAACAACCTTTGTTATTTATGTAATTCATGTAGTTCGGTGAGGTCGAGAAGAGTGTTTTGAAAAGAAAAGATAACATAAGCAGAGACACAGATACGAGATTTAATGGCATCTTTGGGGAAGAGTGAGTGGTTTAATATAGCTCCAATTAAGGATGACTGTGGAGTTGGCAAGGGGAGAGGTGTAAGGCAACAAAACTAAAAAGGTAAATTAGAACTTAATTTATGCCAAAATTAGAGGGTTCCATAGGATCATGAAAAGAATGAATAGGCAAAGAGAGATGAGGCAGAGGTTTGTGCTGAAGGAGTTTGCTTTTGAAGGTTACATTTGTCAGCATGTGGAAGAAAATCCTAGAGATCAGCTGTTGGGACCCTACATCAAAAGGTTTGACAACACTTCAGATGAAAAGTAGTGAGAGCTGGAAGCAGGACAATATAATTGGAGGAAAGAATACTAAGGACAATAGATTTATGGATATTTCAGAGTTTGTAAATCCAGAGTGATCCTTGGCTAAATATTGATTTAGCTTCTTTCATTACTTCATTTTTTGGACACTGGCAATGCCTGGTTAGAGGTCCAATGTTTATTTATCTTCCCCCTCTCTCATTATTCCCAAAGTACACATGACATTTTAGGCCCACCCTACCTTCCAGGGACACGGCCTTTCCAGAGAATGCCCCTGTGTCACCAGAATAAGTATCTCTCATGGGCATAGCAGCCCACAAAAATATTCTCTTCCATTTTTCACTCTTACCAAGCATCATCAGAGACACCTGACCTTTTAAGGCAATAATCAGCCTATCTGATAAACTCAGCCAGGAAAAAAATATTAATTGGAGGGAGTTAGTGCTAACACCATTTACTTTTATGTATCTTTATCTCTATCTGCATTTGGGTTTATGAAAATTTTGTAGGTGCCTCGGTTTTCTGTGCCCTAAAATTTATTCTCATGGTAGGAGTAATGTTCACTGAATTCCTCAAATCACTTGACATAAAAGAAGCATAATGAAGATAATTACATTCTGTTATCATTCATTCATTCATTCATTCACCAAATATTTATTGATAACCAATGGGTAAGAACTTGTATAAATTTGGAAGGGGAATTATTAATAATTAAAGCTGGGTTAGCAAATATTTTATGAAAAATACTACCTTAAGCACTTTACACATTTTATGTATAAAATTAGGATTTATATAATTATATTATCATTATTATTATCTGGTTGTTATCCTTATTTTACAGATAATAACCTGAGGTTATATAGCAGGAAGTGGTTGATGTCTAAGACTTAAGTGAAAGTGACTCTTGTTTGATTCTAAATTCCATACCCTGGTTATAACTTTTATGCTGTATTGCTTTCTTTATACTATATTAACACACACACACACACACACACACACACACACACACGAACACAGATCAAGGGAGAAAAAGAGATGGGGGTGTGGAGAGAGAGAGAGAGAAAGAGATTTATTGTAGGAATTAGCTCATGTAATTATGGAGGTCAAAAGTCTCACATCTACTGTCTGCAAGCTGGAGAATTCAATTCAAATCTGAAAGCTTCGGAACCATGGGAACTGATGGTGTAAGTCCAAGTCCAAAGGTCCAAAATTCAGGAGTGTTGATATCTGAGGGCAGGAGAAGATAGAGGTCTCAGATCAACCAGAAAGAGTGAATGTGCTCTTTTTCTGCCTTTTTCTTCTATTCAGACTCTCAATGGATTGAATTATGCCCAGGTGATCTTTACCTGGCCTACAGTTTCAAATGCTAATCTCTTCCAGAGACATCTCCATAGTCGCACTCAGAAACAACTGGGCATCCCATTTAAATTGTCACATAAAATCAACTTACATGCATATACACACATGAACGCACATACACATTACGTATGTATACAAATTTTGCTTTTTGTTACTGTAATGACCTGAATTGTGTCCCTTCTAAATTCATATGTTAAAGCACTAGCCCCTTAATACTTCAGAATGGACTCTATTTGAAAATAAGGCCTCTAAAGATGTAATTGTGTTAAAATTGGGTCTTTAGGGTGGACTCCAATCCAATATGGCTGGTTTTCTTATAAAAAGAGGCAATTAGGACACAAAGACATCAGACACACATACAGAGAGATGATGATGTGAACACACAGCAAGATGATGGCTATCTGCAAGCCAAAGAAAGAGATCTCAGAAGAAACCAGATCAGTTGACACCTTAATCTCAGACACGTAGCTTCCAGAATGTAAGAAAATACATGTCTGTTGTTTAAGCCACTGAGGCTCTGGCATGTTTTTATGGCACCCATAGCACCCATAGCTTTTGATACTGGAGTGGGTACTACTGTAACAAGTACCTAAAAAATCAGAAAGCGGCTTTGGAACTGGGTAATGGATAGAGGCTGGAATCGTTTTGAGACACATGTTAGAAAAGGTCTAGAATGCATTGAAGAGACTATGGTATTGTGCATTAATGGTGCTTCTGGTGAGATCTCAGATGGAAATGAGGAACATGTTATTTGAAACTAGAGGGAAAGTGATTTTTATAAAATGGCAAAAACTTATCTAGATTGTTTTCTAGTGTTTTGTAGAAGATAAAACTTATAAAATATTAACTTAAATATTTAGCTGAGGAGATTTCTAAGTAAAAAGAAAAATATTAAAGGCGTGCCCTAGTTTTTCCTTGCAATTTATAATAAAATGTAAGAGAAGAAAGATAAATCAAAGGGATTATATTAAGTAAAAAAAAATTGAAGATTTGGAAAATTCTTAACTTATTCATATTGCAAAAGATGAGAAAATATGTTCTGGAAAAAACATCAAGAGTGTGGATGGATGATTGCTCTAAAAGGATTCCAGACCCAATTCATGGATCAAGTCAACCCTATTACCGTCAATGTTGTCTGTTTGGACTGACAGAGATAGAGACAGAAAAAAAAGGAAGAAAAGCAGGCAGAGTTCTGATATTCTACAAGATGAGCCAAGAGAGCTATCTGCTGAAAACATGCATTATACTTCAAGAACAGGGAAGAATGACCCTGAAGGCAGTTCAGAGATTAGGCAGGGCTGCCACTGTCATCACGGTTCCAGAGGGCGCAGGTGTCCATAGGGCAGGGCCAACTCCTCAGTTTCACCAGGTCAGTCTGCCATCCCCAGGGCCAAGAGAAAAGAGTTTCTGTCCAGAGCCTTGGGGTATGCTGTCCAGGGCCTCAGAAGTGGAGTTGCTGCCCCCAACTGAGGTAGTGATGAGTTGCCACCACAGTGGGTCCAGTAAGTAGGGCCCCACCCTGCTGGTCCCAGAGGACAGAGAATCAAACACAAAGATATTATTCTTGAGCCTTAAATATAAAATTTGTTGTGTTAGATTTCAGACTTACTGAGGACCTCTGACCCTTTCTTCTGTACAATTTCTCCCTTTTGTAATGGGTTAAGAATTTGAGGGCTATTGGGATGAGCTGAATGTATTTTGTATACAAGAAGGACATGGATTTTGAGAGACCAGAAGATAAGCGTTATGGGCTTATTGTGTACCCCCCAAATTCATATGTTGAAATCTTAACCCTCATACCTTGGAATGTGACTTTATTTGGCTTTTAAATAGGTAATTAAGTTAATAACCTTCAGAACTGTGAGAAAATAACTTTTTGTTATTTAAGTCACTTGGTCTGTGATAATACGTTATGGAAGACCTAGCAAATTAAAACAATCACCATATGCATTTTTGGTTAGGGAGTCCACTGTTAGCCTCTCTGTTACAAATAATATTTTCATAGAATTTCCCACTTTTTCACACCTTCTTTTTGTTATAAATTTTCTAAGGCGGAGCAATCCCTCTCCATATAGACCCATCTCATTGAAGATCAAGGAGATATTGAAATGTGCTCATAAACTTCTCCTGGAAATAAATCAAGGCTTAGAGATTATGAAAAATGTAGGGGACAATGAGGAAGTCAGGGATTCTTCTCTGTAGAGATCTTTTTTCTGTTGTCTGGATTCTGAATACAGATTCAAATCCTGATTCTGTACACATGAGTCTCCTGTATTGACAGTGCCAGAGAGATTTATTTATTGGCTGGTATTGTCACTCTCAAAGTGAAACAGAGAGTAAGAAAGCTTTCTTGATTCTACAGCAAGATACAGTAAGTGGAAACAGCACATATTTTGCTGTCATGCTACCTGGATTTATATACTCATTCTTCCAATGACTTTTGATGTGGCCTATAGGCTTCTCTAAGCCTTAGATTTTTTGTTTTCATTAGGAAAATGGTTCCTAAAGAACTAATAGTATGTACATATAAAAACTTCCATAGTAAAGACATGTCATATAACATAATATTACTCTGAAAACCTGTTTAGAGCCTCTGGATGCTCAATGTCTGCTTTGATTTTACCATGACTATGACTCCAAACTTACAATTAACTTCTCTATCTTTCAACCTTCATGGTATAACCCTGTGCGTATGGTTTCATTTTAGGTAACTTGCTGAAGATGTTTTGGGAATCCCAAACTCTAGCTTTTGTTTTTGGCAAGCAGCTCCTGGCTGAGATCTTAGCATTGTAGTTAGTTGCAAATTTGAAAACTTCATATTTGGTTTTGTATACACTGTATTTTTTTTATCTGATTTTTCTTCACACTTTACTTTTTTTGAGAAATTACTAAGGGGTCTTTATAATATTAAATCAACCAAAATACAACTAAACCAACACTTTTTTCATTTGGACAGACTTTGGTAGGGAATGATCTAAAGATTTCCTCTCAGACTAAAATAAAATAACCCCTCAATGGCAATATTAAACAAGGTATTTTTTTATTGGACTGTGGATATTTTAGAAATAAAAATTAATAATTATGATAGTTTTTTAAATACCCATGTTTCTTAGTAATAACCACTGCTATATTTGGTTTTTATGCATTCAGTTTCTTTATGCAAATATACATTAGTATTCTGTATTAAAATGATAAATGCACTTCTATGTTTATTTACTTTGCAATACTTAAGAACATCATTCCATATCACTGTGTATAATTAGATGCTTTTATTCACAATGGTTTCCCAATGTTCCATTGTCTAGATTTTCCCTACTTTATTTACTTAACCATATTTCATTTACTAATTCTTTTGTGTGTGTGTGTGTGTGTGTGTGTGTGTGTGTGTTTTATTCTTTTGTTAACTATTTTTGTCTAAGGGTAAAAACTTATGTATGTTAAAATCTTAATTTGTCTCTCATTAGTTTTCTAAGATTAACACCCAGAAATAGAAATATTACATCCAAAAGTATAGACTTTATAAATCAAACTAGTGATAATTTGGAGCAAGTTAGTTTATCTCTTGGTGTCACATATATTTTGTCAGTAAAATGATGAGTTTGGACTAACTATTCACTAATGCAAGCCTACAGAGCATGTGTATTTAAATCTAAGACCCATATGAACTTTTGTTTAGAAAATGGTTTAAAATTAAATTAGTTATAACCTTAAATACACAGTTACCCCAAACCCTTCTGAAATATCTATGAAGACACAGAGTAGACAAAGATTCCCATTAGCCATGAAATTAAGACTAACAGAATCTGTTGTTAATACTATACAATAACTGAAGAGCTAATCATAATATTCTTATATTCTTGGGTCACAATTATATATTTATGTTTAATTTTTTTCTATAGTTTTATAATTTATTCTCCTGATATTTTAAAATACTGTATCAGGCTATATCTAGGTATGTAAATAGCCTATTTATTCCTAACTTCAAGAAATATAATAGTTCTTTACATCTATTTTGTATTATAATCCCTAACATATATATTCACAGTCTATAAATTAGAATTACAGATATCCACCTTTCATTTTATTCTTACTTTGCCCTTTCGGATAACAAAAATACTGCCAATAGTCTTTTCCATAGCCACTCATTAAAAAATATTCATCGAGCATCTATATACCAAAAAATATCTTAAACACTGAAGGATATATCAGTGAATGAACCAGACACAAATGTTTAACTCATGTAACTTCAAAGTTAATGATTATCTCTTATTGATAAAATTTGAGTTATGCTTTTTAATAATAGTTTTCTGTATAATTTATGTTCTCTTAAAAAAGAAAAAAAAAAACAAGTTTTAAAGATTATTTGTATCATCTGAAAAGAGAGAACCAAGAAGATCTAACTTTAATATTGCATTGCTTTTGAAATCATATCAATTTGAGCACTCATTGTTTTAAAAATGTCAATATAGAAAAACTCCAAGACATTTCTTATCATATATATTGATGCTTTTTTGGCCAAGATAAATTCTCCATGTGGTCAAAAGCAAGAGAGCACAGCTAGTTTTTATGTTTTACTTCATTTTGAACAAAAGCTAAAAATAACTTGCTGTGAGCATTTCTCTCCAATCTATTCTTTTGTTGTTGTTGTTGTTAAATTTACATGAGTATCTGTTTTTTATCTTGTTTGTTTTGGGGAAAAATGGTTTCTTACAAAATTATCACTTTTCTCTGATCATCTGTGCACATGTGTGTGTTATATTTTTCATACTATTCAGTGATATTTTATATTTTAGGGTAGAATTGATCTCACATATGTGGTCTTTGGACATGAAACATATTTCTATGAAATTAGCCTTGGAATGCTGCTTGTTCTACAACATGGCCTTCTTCAATTTACATGTCTTTTTTTCTCAGTTATGCTGTAAATTTCTTCAAGTAAGAGGTTCTGTCTTAATTGCCTATTTTGCCACAGCAGCTAGCATGTATTCTGCATATAATATGTTCTTAACTATTGTTGCTTAAAAAAATATCTTGTCACCTGTATTGTATTTGTGAGATCTGACAGACTGTGACATTATCATCTTTCTTTCACCATTATAATATCATATTGTACTTTGTTAATAAATTGTCAAAACCTATGAGAGTCAGAAAAAATTAGAAAGGGATTTATTTTATCATAATTTTTGGTAATCTTTCTCATTTTTATGATACCTTTTAAAAGTACCACAGGGTGTTTCAGGTAAAATATCTCTTTGAATAAAGAACTAAATAAATAGCTGAATTCACCAGAAGTAATTAAGAAACTTCATTTTATTCATTTTTTGTCTCTTCTCCTCATCTTTTTTTGTTGTTTTTATTTTGGAATTCTTTCTCAACAATGAAAAGAGAATAGAAGTAAAGTAAGATATAGTCCCTGCCCTTGAGGACCTCTGAATCTATTGTGGAAAAAAGATGATGCAAGAAGAAATACGGCAGAGACTTAGAAGATTTGACTGGTATAATATAAACAGTGCTGGTGGATGAGTATGGACAGTAATATCGGTGACATAATTTGGAAGAACATAGAAAGCTTAGCTAGGAATTTGAAATCTATTCTATAAGCAGTAGAGGAACACTAAAAACATTTGAAATATGAAGTATTATAGTCATATGGATATTTTAGAAAGGTCTTGACATGGCACTGCGCTGGAATAAGAAAACATGCACCTGAAAAATAAATTTTAAAATGAATCCCAATGTGCAATGTAAAGGAAAACAAAGTTTTCTTTTTTGATTAAAAAAATGACTTTTAAAAAATTATTTGTTGGTAAACAGGGCACAAAGAAGAGACAAGTGACAAAGGACATTATATCTCAGGACTGCAGTTTGTTTAGCCTTTTATTTTTTCTTCTATTTGACTCTTTTGTCGTTGTAATGTGAAAATGCTAATAATATCTACTTTCTAACATTGTTTTGAAGATTAAGAAATGTAAAATATGTGAAAAACATAGAATATTGTCTTTAACTTAGTAAACGTTCACACACACACACACACACACACACACACACACACACACACACAAAGTAAAAATGTAAAGCCCTTATAATAGACCAAACACAAAATGCTAAGAACCTAGTATAATTTGGACTTCTGGGAATTTAAAGTTGAAAAATAAAGTGTGATTAAAAAAAAGTATTGTTATTGAAAATAAGGCAAAATATGGCCTAACTATAAAATTAGCGGTTTAGCGACAGTGATAGTAATAGTGACTACAAAGGCAGCTGCAATAAGTAAAGCCCAGTTCGAGTCCTCTGAGAGACAACAGAGAAAGAAAGGACTGTGTTACCTTAGGAAATAGAGACAGGAATTAGCTTTATGAACATTTTCGAAGTAGATTTTTAAAATGCAGTGTGATGCAAAATGAATATATAAATACCAAAGGGACATTCATTAAGAGAATGATCTGAATTAGGCATTTTATTTTCCCTGGTTTTGTGACTGTTCCAATCTAATTATTTTATTAAAAGTGCAGCATTATTTTATAATTCCTTAGAAGCAGAGTGAGAAAGAGCTAAGGAAATGTGCAGGTACTACAGAAGCCTTTTGGAGCTTTTGGAGAAAAGATTATGGGTTCTGTTTCTGTCACAAATTTTTAAAAGGTAGAAATTCTTCTATATTATAACAGCTAATTAAGGCCTTGGCTTCTCAAAATATTGGCCTTGCAGAAAAGAAACTGCACAATTTACTCTTCACTGATCCTGCTGTCAAGATGAACAGCATTCCATGTGTGCTAGTGAACCTGCAGCCCCTTAGAGAATATTTGAGAAGAGCCCAAGGAAGTTGTCATGAGTGATTTCAAACAGATCACAGTTTTTCAGCAGGTGTATTGAGTAATTCAACTTTAGCAGTCTGTGTTGTCCACATTTCAAGAGTCAGGTCATTGCTTGTCCCTTATTTGTTTTGTGCCCCTTGGCATATTATCAAAGCACAAAATATGAAATGTGCATCTCTTTTGGAATAGTAAAGGCCAAGAAAAGCTGTCACATCAATATCTGTCCTTTATGATCCCTGCTTACAAGTTGTAGCTTGTTCTAGCTTTCACCAGGCTAGCCATGCCATTGAAAAATAATGGAATAGAGATATCACATTTTTCTGTACAAGTTTAAAGTCCATTTTGTGCTTTGAGTGTACAAGTAACACTATCTGACAAAGAATAATTATTGCATAGATCTATATTGTGCAGCTATTATTCTGAAGCTTTGATGTAGTCACATTATTCTCCCTTGTTTTGGGGGTATGTTCTTGAGCTTTAATATAAGCAGTAAATCAGAATAAACAAAGAAACCAAATACAATATAACTACATATTATTTTTGTTTGTGCAATCGTTACCTTTTTAATAATTAAAATTACTTTTCCTTTTATTGAACTACTTTCCCTAAACTTTACTGCTATAAAACACACACACACACACATAACACACACATATTTCAAATGCTTCTAACAATAAAGTTTTATTTCTTGCTCATATTCCATGGTGGGACAAGAAAACTATATCAAACAACCTTTAGTCTAGTATTTGATCCCAAATTAACTTTATGTGATTTCAAGAAAAGCATCAAATGCATATGGTTTAATTAGCAGCATTGATTTAAGAATAAAAGGCATAATTTTTTTGTATTATCATTATTTTCATACTCAAAATCTTGTAATAACACTTTCTGATATCCCTACCATTGTCCCCGATTTGAATAGGATTTATATAGCTTAAAAAATACTCAATAACTGCAACTGGATATGCCGGACACCTTTTTCATAGTATATTTTCAATTGTACCACCTGGTACCACAGGAGGGAGTTTCTATTTTTTTTTTTTAAGCCTTTATTATTTACTCATATCGTGTTACCTGAATATTAAATATTCAGGTAACAAACTAGTTACTTTGTCTAACTGGCACAAAGCAGAAATTTTCACCTCCCATGGTTAGGTATGTTTTTAAGCCGATTTTGGAACTGGCCATTCTTCTTGGCAACATGTAGATAGAACTTTCTATTAATGTTGCAGCATATATTCTCCCCCCCCCCATCTTTAGTGATGAAATTGTAACCACTGTTTCTAGTTTAATAGCCTACTTTTATGTCTTCAATTACATCCACTATATTACTTAATACTAATTTTATGATTGTTCTTTTTCCTTCTCAGTTGATGCATGTAATATATTCAGTTCAATAGAAATTGTCTACTCATTCTAAGAAACACTTATACCTTTCAGATCTGCTTTCAATAAAATTTCCTGGAGAATATCTAGATGGTAAAAGTTTTCCATTACTAGAGATTTCACTTTTTAATATTTATTCAGTCATCATTTCACACTTCATTGGCCATTTCTGCTCAAGTGGCCTGCACAGAATTTTATGTTTAAACATTTCTAACTTAAACCACCCAATTTTAACAAACTTTCTTTTATGGATAATTTCTTAGCAAAATAGATTTTATCTTTTCTTTTATATTTCTCCTTACTTTTTAAAATAAATCACTTTAAGTAACCCATTTTAATAATTTTATTGTTTTCATGGCCACCACTTCGATCAAAAGATATTAATTTTTATTTGTCCTAAAATAATTATTGTTCAGAGTGTATTGAACATATTATTATTTTTTTACTTCATCACATTAACACTCCTCAAAAATTGAAAACTCTTTCTGACCAAATTCTCTTAATATTAAAGTAAGAATGGTTTTGTCATACTAATGCTATCAGTACTAAGTAACACAATGATTTAATATAATATTTTAAATTAGTTATTTATATTATTATAGAGTTGAATCCAGTGTACTTATCACAACAACATAAATTTTAGATACTACTTTAAGCTTTTTGAAGAAAACAAAGGAGGATAATACCTAGCTATTGCCATTTAAGAAGAAATAGTCAAATTTATATAGAGAACATCATTTTGGAACCAACACAAAATGTAAAGTTGATATTTAGAAAGATAGTACCATCCTTTAATAACATGCCTCTATCAGTGCCAGAGACAGAATATTAAGCATCACTGATTGCAGGTTTGAAACAATGCGGTAATTCTTACAACTTTACTACTGGACAAAACAAATAAAGAACTTATTTTCTTTTGTTCAGACAACATTTGACTTTTATTAAAAGACTGATACTCTCTTGGGCATGAGAGAGCAAGGAAAAGCATTTGTTTCTACTCCTGTATTGAATTAGAAGGATCATGGCATTATCATAGAAAACAATGATGAAATAATAACCACACATTTTAATTCCACCACTTATTAGTTATGTTCTTTGGGGCAAATCATTTGAACATGTGCTTCTTCATTTCACATGGTGCATAATTCCAACTCACAGGTTATTATAGAAGTTAAATAAGCGTATTTTTCATATGAAAATACTTATCCTAGTATATGGTACAAAGTTCAGCACATATTAATTGAACTTTTCACAAAATTTCATGTCGAAGTTAAGTTAGAAAATTTTTGAGGCATTTCTGAAGAATTAAGAATCATTATGCATATTAATATATACAACAATTTTATCTCAGAAGGTTGTGAAAAAAAATAACAGATGAAATAATATTTTAAAGTAATCAACAAACAGGTGAATAAATATTCAAATATCTGTCCCAAATGCAATGATTTTTTTTTTTTTTTTTGCATTTTACAATACTATCTACAAGGAGAGGGGGCATAAAAAGTACTGGGGTCTATGTAGAGTGTAAATCTTCAAAGTTAGAAATGTCATGAAAAAGTAGTCATGATTCACTCAACACCAAAAGAAATTTTCAGAATTAATCAGAAAAAATTTTACAAGTGACTTTTATTTTTTCTTCATATAGTATATGAATATACTATTGTGTAAAACTGGTGCACAAAATGTAACCATTTTCTAAAATTTTTATTTAAAGAGGCTTTAGAATACTAAAATTTGCATGACAAGTTTTCTAAGTTTTCTTTAATTCTTTTGTGGCATTTTTACCTCTGTGTAGAAAGAAAAGGGCAGATTGAAATATTTTTCTTTCTGAATGTCTTCATCATTATGCTTAATAAGAGCATCTATCATATATATATATGTATATATATATATACACACACATATATATATGGAGAAATTCAATTTTAAATTGCTTTAAGGTTCACCTTTGAATTTTACCTTGATTAGAAGAGTCCCATGACCTTTATATTTGATGAAAAGAGGGAGAGAATATTAATCTTATTATTTTGTTTTGAAGTCTTCACAAGGCAGAAGACTCTAGACCACATTTCTGCAAAAAAACATGTGTAGTCCACATAAGTTGATCATTGTTACAGTGAAAGACAATACCTAAGATTTTGATACACTTCAGTATTTTATATCTGATTTCAGTTCTCCTTATAACAATCACTCCACTACTTCAGAGCCGTCATTATTTTGGACAGTTTAATTATATGTCTCAGATTTAGGCAATTAAATGTAAAAACTATTTCTTTGTAAATATAATATTTTATCCCTTTAAATAGGCCAAACTTATTTTGATAGTCTAAAAATGTTTATTATGCTTCCTAGTAATATTTGCTAAGCTACTGCCTTTACGCAAAGATATTCCCCTATGCTACAGGAAATTATAATTTAAACAGATAATATTGTAACTATACAATAATTCCACAAACTCTTAAAGGATATAGTAAATTAATTAACTACACATTTCATATAGTAACATTCAGATAAGAATTAGTTACCAAAAACAAAAGCCCACTCATTTTTTCGAGTATTATGTAAAGAACTTCTACTAATATCATTTACTTTTTCGAACAATCATACATATTGTTCTCATCCTAAAAATAAAAAAAAATAAAAATGATTGAATACTATTTGGTCTAAAAAATATTTTTAGGAATATAATAATAATTTATCTAAAATATTTCTTGAACTGTGATTTTGGAATTGCTTGCATGAGACTCATTTCGTTAAAATGCAAATTCCTGAACAAAAGTTCAAGCTACTAAATGAAAATCTCTGATACATGGTATTCCAGAATTTCAATTTGATAATAATTAGTTTAATCTATAACATAAAGAAAATGTCATAAAATACAGTTAAGAACACTTTATACATATAATTAAGAACATTTTATACATATTACTACAATGAAATTATAAGAATACATTTAAGAAAACAATGTAGCAGTAAATAATCTTTCTTTTTAATGTCAATAGTCCATATAGAAGGGGAGAAGTCAAAAAGAATGTTAATAATTCTTTACTAGGCAGCTATTGACTTCAAGATACTGCAAGGAGCAATATCTTCATATGTTGTGAGGAAAAAAGGATAAACAATTGTTTGACTAAATAAAGATCTATCTTTCAGTTATCCAACAATAATTAAAATTCATGGAGTGTTTAAAATGTTAAATAATTCAGAGTGATATAGTGATCACCATAAGAAGAAACAGCTGATTATCATTGTCCTAAGGTTAAGGGCAGTGTGAAAAATATGATATGTTTAAAAGGAATGATATACTTGTGTTTATGATGAGAAAAAAAATGGGGGGAAGGGCCAGGAAGGACTAATTCGAACATAATTGACCAAGGATAAATAGTAAGGAACAGTGGATTGTAACAACACATTAAATATGACCAAAACATGACTATTAATTTTGCTTGAGGAATAATGAAAAAGAGACAGATACCAAAGAAATTATAGTTAGCATGATTATGCAAATAATACAGTGAGAAATTAAATAGAAAATTTTGATGATCCACGTGCATTCTAATTCGTGAATCTGGACCATTAATGGCTTTGATCATTTTAGTCTACTCAGAGTATAAAGGTTTATGAATTTCTATAAATATAGTGAAAATTCTTGGTCTTAAATCAACCATTGGAAGAACAAGTCGTGGAGCAGCGAATGCCTTAAATAGTAATTTTATAAGGTATGCAGCAAGAATGATGATTTCTAGTTGATTTAAAATCTCAGACGAGAATATGTTTTTAAGACTGGGACAAATGTAGAACAGTAGAACATTTCTTTGGCCATAAAATATTATTTAATAAGGAGTATGGGAAGCATTGCAAAGTGATCACCAATGGATTAAGATGTTTAACTGTTAAAATTAATTTTTCTTCATCACAGTCTTTGAGAGTTATTTCCAGTATGTTATACATAAAATATTCCCTGAAGATTAAGAATTTCAATGTATCTTCATTTAAAAGAATAGAGCATTATGATCACTGGTACATAATGTCTTTTATCTATTATAAATATCAGGTTCCAAGTTATGAATAAAATAGAAAATTAATCAATACTATTAACAAATACCACCTATCCTACTTAAATAATTCCAAAGATTGAAATAAGAATTATAGTATCTTTATCTTCTTTTTTTAAAAAAAATTTCTCTCTGCTCTTCTTAAGTTCTAAAGGCATATTTCATAACTTCCTAAAGTACCTAAAATACATGATGTTGATATCAGAACATAATCTGGTCCATTAGCATTTAATTCACCAATTCCTGAGGAATTTCATTTTCTGACTTCCAAGCATCTCACAGTAATGATGAGCCCCAGTTCTTATCTCCAGTAACATAACAAAAATGTATCTCAAGTCATTCTTCTTATTTAACATGAAACCTGATTTAAGATTTTTGTTTGTTTGTTTGTTTGAATCAGAGAAGGTAATGTAAAGAGCAAATTTTGATATTTTGCTTAATGTAATTCCACAAAATAGCCTTATATGCATCAGCTATATAATAAAATTACTAAAGTATATCTTTTCAGTGGAGCTTATAACACATTCCCGCTGGTCAATTAGAAAGAATTGACAAGTGTAAAGCTACAGAAAACAAAAAGAATTTTGCAATAATCAGAATTCACTCTAACATGTTTGCAAAGTCTTACTAAACATGTTATTTTGAATTATCTGTGGACTATGTCAAGAATTAGAAACTGAAGAATTGGAACAATTTTCTAGATCATTCATCTGTGAAACCACAACTAAGGAAGAAATGATTTTTTCAAAATCAATATAATTTTATAGACTGATTTATAATAATTATTTGAAAATGTGCTCATTCCATTACCTCATTTCAGCAATAAGGACAGTCATAGACTAGACCTCAAAATTTCTCTATTTTAATTATTTACTTGTAGTATAACATATAATAAATGTGATGTATAGAAAATATATATGTAAGCTTTTTATAAAGAATCTGAGCAAAAAGTAAGACAATGTATGTGATGACCTAATCATAATATAATATTTTCATTTAAATCATGCTCCATACTCATAGTTTTATAATATCATTAATTAATCAAATAACGATATTTTTGAATAGTATCAATATTGTCAATTGTGCTGAAGTTAATATATCCTTTTATGAAATAAAATTTTGTTTTCCATGATTTAAGTTTGTCATCAATGATGACTTTTCGAGACTTGCCCATGTTTTAGAGCAGCCAATATTGTCTTCATGAGTATCTCAAATAATTCACAGGACGTCACCGAAAACTAGTTCTGAAAACAGCTTTAGCTATCTAAATTGACTATGACAGATGTAAGAAGCCTTCAAATTGCAGTTATTTAGTTTAGCCATCATGCCCAGAAAGATGTACTTTGAATGGCTCTGGAAGCCTTTATTTTATTCTGTATAACTATTGTTGATATGGAGGTATTTGACAGTCATTTTAAATAAGAACTGAAGCAATTAAATGGTTGCTCTGTGAATTTCCTCTGAAAGATGAACAAAGAAATCTTGTGTTAGCCTATAGGCACTTTCAAACGTAGCTAAAACCATTTCAGCATTTATTTGATGCAACTAGTTAATTATATAGTTGTGATTTATGTTTAAATAATGGATTTTAATTTGATCTATTATTTGAATCCTCTGTTAGACTTTTCATCCTAATGTCATAGTATCTATATGGGGACAACAGCTCTTCCCAATAAAACCTTGAGCATATTCTCTTGATTTTGTGGTAATAAAAGTATGGTTTTAAATGAGAAGGCGCTATACTTTCCTTTCTCTGATTAGGAAAGTAAAAATTTTTACAGTGGCTATTCGTAATTTTTAAGATGTCTCAAATTAGCTACTGCCTTAAGATTTCCATTCTGCTATAAAATATGCCAATTTTTAGATTAACAAAGAATAAATAAAAATGACTATAAAAATAAATTTTAAAAGCATTTAAACAGTGAAGTCCAATTGTAGTTAACTTCAGCATACTGACAATCTAAAGGAAATTAGCATAAATCTTTACCTAATATTCATTAATTTGTGATGGCTTGCTCCTTCATTTCATTTGGTTGAAGTTACTGCATTACTGGACTTGTAGGTTGTTATTCACTATTTTTTTTTTTTTTCTTAGATGTTCCACCAACTGGTCAGGCACACAATGTGAGAGGCCAGCCCCAAAGAGCAGCAAATCTGATCATATTAGCACAAGTAAGTTTCTCAGATTAGTATCTTGGGTGTTCTACATGGTACAAAAATATATTTTTTCTTTTTATGCCATTATCGAAGGAGTTGAGTCTGGGAAAATCTCTTTCATGGAATTTTGCAAGAGATCCACTGCAATGACTGTTTTTTGAAAGGTGAACCTCTGTGCACTCTGTGCACTCACCTGGTAATAAGATCCAGCTTTATGTTCTCTTTTAGACTATTAGAGTTCATCTCAAATTTTGGCAGTTTTCTTAAATCAAACCTAGCATAAGCTTTTCTTAGAAAACATACTTGAGCTACAAAGGTTGCAAATATCAAAATGAAAGTGAGAATGCTAAGAAAAAAAATAATTTCATGTTTTAATTAGAGAGAAATATTTTTTCTTGAAATACATTTTAATTTCTTGTGGAAAATCATACTTGATTTGTTAGATTTAGAGAGTTGTATTATCTACAGCCATGCCTCCCTGAACAAGCCCGATCCTGTCTGATCTTGGAAGCTAAGCAGTGTCAAGCCTGGTTAGTACTTGGATGAGAGACCACCTAGGAAGACCAGGTGCTGTAGGCATAAAAAAAAAAAATAGTAGTAGTAAAAATAAATAGATAAATAAATAATAAGGGATTGTAAACTGACAAGGTCCTTGCAATCTGTGAGGTCAACCAAGATAGCCTCACCTAACAAAAAAAAAAAGAGAGAGAGAGAGAGAATTGTATTAACAAACAATTCTTAATAAAAATTATAGTTGATTTATTACTTGTCTTTACAGTAAAGATTTTAAAATATAGCTTAATAGTTTAGAACTCATTTTTGTGCAGCTCTCATCTTAAGACAGGTTTTTGATATAAAATTTCATCTAAGTCAACATTGTGTCTGTTTTCCAACTATTTTACAAGATTTTATAAAGATTTTCAAAATAAAAGTATGAAGTAAAGTTTCTCAATTTGCACATTTTGCTATTAATTTGACCATGAGTGGAGAACTTTGAAAAATCTGCAACATACAACAAGTGGGCAAATATATTCTTGAAGAGGAAAAATAACATTTCTGAGTGACGAATGTTTAGTTTTGCAGTTTTTCTCTAGTCCTTCACTGCTGATGAAAACACTCTCATGAAAACAAACAAATAAAAAGAAAAAAAAACATATAGTGCAGTTTGGGAAAAAGAAAAGACACTATTGAAGTCAAAAGTATACAAAGGTTGGTACCCTGGCTATAGGCTTCCAGGGTTTGTTGATTTATGTGTTTGTTGTTCCTATCCCAAATAGTTTATATATTATTGTTTGAATTTCTGCAAGCAACAATGTCCAAACTCACAACATTTAGAGATTAATTTTGACCAATAAGAATGAGCATCTTTGAAAAATGGCAAATAGATCTAGAATAGCCTAAACATGAATATTTGATTTTGGAGAGATAAAGTGAGTTATCTTTATACATAGAGCATTTTGAATGCACTCTAAAATTTGTCTGTTGCTTTTAGAAAAGGGAAGAGATAAAGCCTTAAGAAAGCTATGAGCATATAATTGTAGAATAGGGCACTAAGGTTTGGGAAATTTGTTCATAAAAGGTAGTAGAGGTAGCAAAATATACCTTGCCTAATTTGCTACTGCAAAAGGAAGGGGAAAAAATGGCCCTCTCTCTTTCCAGGATCTAGGGCCCCTACTTATATTACTAATAATTCTGGAGGCATACTAATTCGCATAAGACTTTGTGATCTAATTGCAAAACTCAATCTTTATTAAGAGCATCTTTTTAATAAAAAATGCATTTTAAATTACCAACCTATAGAACACAGTGAATTTATAAGTTGAAAATTGTAAAGACAAAGTACTTTAGCATTCCTTTTGTGATAATTTCTTAATTATTTAGGATAACTGAGATGCATATCCTTTTAGAGCATCAAAAATAATTTTAAATATTGACAAAACTCTAAAAAAAATAGAAAAACATAGTATAATGTCAATTGAATTTTCAGTTTGTATATAAAGTCATTCAAATGGGAAAATTTAGTGTTTGGAAAATGATGTGGAGGAGGAGTGTGCCAGATGTTTTTCACTGGAGGATGAAGTCTTCAACTACTTGCAGGATCAACAAGCTCTCTTAAAAGGCAATGCCTCTAATTATATGCAACAGTTCTAAAACAGAGAACATCAAATGGGAGGAGGAGTTGCAGGTAGTTGTAACCCTTTTTCCAAAGATTCTCATGTTCTTTCTTTCTTTACTGAATAAAGTCACGAAATTTAATGGAAGTATCAAGGCACATTGAAAGAGCTCTTAGCTATGTAAGTCATATTTCGGATTTGAGCAAAGTTGACCAAATAATGACTCTGTTAGAAGGTATTTTACATTAGACATTTATGCTGAGAAAAACTTCCCTCAATAAGTAAAAAGAGGAAAAAAATAGTTAAACCGATTCTTCCTAAGATAGGAGGTTTATTTTATTCTCTAGTGAAGCCCAGTGGTTTTGAATGATCACCAAACGTTCCCTGAACTTGAGCAGTAGTCATTTGCCCAATAAGAAAGATAGATACTTTAGGAACGTGTTTTTAAATGTGCATTTCTGCTTACACTGAAGCATTTCATAATCATTGGACCTTGGAATAATTGAGAATACGCTTCGGCTGTTGGCCTAAGTGCCATCAACCGGCACAGACATTTACCTTTCTAATTGATGCACAGCTTTTTAAATCATCTCTGAGTAGTCACACTGATATTTTCTGGCCCTTCTTGTTTAAATTATCTAAAATTCTGCCTGTAGAATTAAGCAGATCTTATTATTCTTTAACTGTCTGCTTATGTTCTACTTGAAAATCTAGTCTGACTCTTCTGAAGTTATTTTAAATAGTTGTAAACTGAGGATGATACAACTCAGTATATATTCTTATTTTAATTTTGCCTAAAGTTTGAAGGGAGTAGACATGCACTGCTTGAATTGTGTGGTTCGTATATACTAAAATTGAGGAAGATAAAAATATAATCAGCGTCTGTGGGGCAGTAATGTAGAGATGTTGTATTTTCCTATTGTGACAACAGAGGCATGATACCTATTAGGGGGTTATTTGTGTCTTTTCTTTTTCTACTTTGTTCTTATCTCTTTTATATAATCATGTTTTAAAACAGAAAAGTAATTATGTAATACTTAGAATTCACAAATTTACAAATATAAAGAACTGAAAAATACAAAATAATGCCTTTGTCCTAATTCTCCCAAAGCAAATATGTATCACACTGCTATTAAGTGCCAAATACTGCACTAAATCCCAGAGATAAATCAGTGAGTAAAACATACAGTGCCTCTTCTCAAGAAGCTGAGGTTCTACATAAGGGTAAACAACCATAAAACATGGAAACATGAGAAAGAAACCAAAATGAAATGAGGCAAATAGAGAATGGCAGGGGAGAACTAAAGTCAGCAGTCATTTTTCAGAGGCAGTGATACTTAGACTTGAAGGTTTAAAAAAGAAGAGGAGAGGATAAGGCTGTTTCAAATAGATGAAACAGTAGGTATGGAAAACTGGAACAGGAAAGAGATGTGTTCAAGGGAGTTAAAGGCAGGTGTGCTGGCACCAAGGAACAAAAGGGAGAGTGAAACAAAGTGAGGATGAATATACAGGACCAAGATGATAGGCCGCCTCTTGAAGGTCACTGGAAGGATAACCTTTACTAAGTTTGGAATTTTATTGATCATTTTTTTAGTATATATGCTGCCATAGTAAGGACTTCTTTATGATTTTTAACATCACAATTTATCAAAATGCATAAGAAAAAGCACACTAACCATAAAAATCTATATATACTAGCATTTATACATATATGTAAACATAAACTTAAGAGAATATATAGCAACATGACAAAAACGGTCAATTGTAATGGTATTACATTTATTTTTTCTACTATAAATTCAATCAATAAACACGAGGTTCTCTTCTTTTGACCTCCATGATACTGAACTCCTGTTTTCCTTCTTACTTCTCTTAAAGCAACAATGTCTTCTTTGTAAGATGCCTTTTTCTTCTTCCTTATAATTAATTCACTTGACTACATATCACTACATAAACCCTTTCTTGGCAATCAGTAATTCCTTGACCTCAATTATCAACTCTATGTTGATTACTACTAAATAACTACTCTCAATCTTGGTTTCTTTCCTGAGTTTGAAACATATATCCCACTGTACATTTGCTGTATGTATAGGTATAGGTATAGGTATAGGTATAGGTATAGGTATAGGTATAGGTATAGGTATAGGAATATGTACATGTACATCTATATCTATGTTATCTATATCTATATCCATCTATATCCATATCATCTATATCTATATCTATGTCATCATCTATATTTATCATCTATCCATATTCCACAGGAATCACAGGCTCAGCATACCCTCCGATGTTCTCATCACCTTCTCTCACTCAACTAGCCAGTTTCCTGTACCTCGATTGCTTTCCTATATAGATGGATGGCTGAAAAATCTACCTGGTTACCCAAACCACATTTAACTGTCCTTCTTAATGCTCTTTGTCTCTTAAGTCAAACAATATATCCAGTGATGTTACTTCCTAAATTTTCTTCGACCTTGCCCATTTTTTAAAAAAATAATACAAATGCTCAGCTCATTCACAAAGCTTATACAGCCCTTCAGAACATCACCTTTGCTGTCCTCTACAGCCACATCTCCTTCTACCACTCTCCATTCTGCACATCAGCCACACTGTTGTTCCTTGATCTTTCCTCCTCTAGACCTTTACATTTCTCTTCCTAGATGAATTCAATATGTCCTTGTCCCACTCGACCTGAGTTCTCTTTCATGGAACTAAAGAGGACTCATCCCTCAGGTCTCAGAGACATCCAGTCCTCTTCCATCCCAGATCTAGTTGGATGCCCCTCTTTTATATTTCTAGAACAATGCATAATTTTCCTGGAATAGTCTTTATCACACCATCTTAAATAAACCCATTTCTTTGTCATCTTCTAAATACACATCAAAAAACATGAGGAGAGGCATGTTTGTACCCTCAGTACAAAGTAAGAGTATACATTAAATGCATAGGAGATGGCAACACTTAAAATATATTTCCTAAATAAAAATCGAATATATAGTCCATATGATATCCTAGGAACTGTGCTAAGTACAAAGAGAGATGGACATTTATGTCCTCAAATTACAAATAAATTGGTTTCTACAATATATTGGACAAAGTGCGAAACAGAGTCATGAATAGAGTACTATGGCAATATATATTTTTAATTAATTAATAAACATATGTAGCACTTTCTAGGTAATTGACAATCATATTTACATTATTACAAAGTAGGTATTAATGACTACACTCATTTTATAGATGTGTAAGTGGAGACAATATAAATAGTTTGCCCAAGGATATGTCGCTAGTAATTCGAGGTTTGAACAGAGGTAGTCTGACTCCAGAGATCCTTATCTCAACTGCTATGCTGTACTGCCTCTCTTATGGAGGGGGTCTCTAGAACATAACAATTTTGTAATACAATTACTTTTCTAATGAAAAAAGTGTTGTGTAATGAGGCTTCAGAACAATATTGCAAAGAAAGAGTTGCTCTGTTTTATTTGAGGTAGTTAAGATATTCTCTCAGCCCTTAATAAGTACAGAAAGTACTTTTCGAAATCATTTTAGAACAACCTACCAATAACGTATGTTTAAAAAATCACCTGCAATATGACCATCACATGTTGCAATATTATAGTTACTGCTATATGTGCTACTTAGAAAAATGTACCCATTCTGAAAAATACCTATCTTATGATTCTAAAAACGTATGTGGTTGCCAATTGTTTTATAACTGGCCAAATTGCTATACTGCATTATTTATTGGCAACTTTAAGTATTACTGCAGTTACCTCAATTAGTTACATAAACATATCAGAAATCTAGATTCTTAAACAAAGTATTATTTAGATTTGTAAAGGATTGGAGCTGCCATTCATGATGGGAGAAAGAAGAAAAAAGAAGTTTTTTTTTGTTTCCTAGAATACATAATTAACAGCATTTCTACCTTGTAGAATAAAAGACTATGTAGAACAAATAAAATCTCATATTCTAAATAATATACGGTTGCATTGAGGGAAAAGTAAATTTATATACCTTAAAATCAATATTAGTAAGTATTTTTTACCAACCAATTTATCACAAATTTTAGTGGGAAAACGATAGTGAAGTATTTATATTTACAAAGTCTTGATCAATCAGGTGAAGTCATAGTTTATGAAGAAACCAGCTGTTCACTGGTATTTAAACTTTGTGAACAAATGTTCACTATTTTCTAGGATGCCAGATTCTCTACTGTCATTAATTACTAATAAATTACACATTCATATAAAGTTCACTTTCTCAAAACCATATAAAATTGAACTCACTAAGTTGCATAGTCCTGGTAAAAACACGAAAAAATAAAATGAGTTTTTTATTTTAGAAACTGACTAAAGAAGGCAAGCCATATTTTTTCTTGCAGGGAAGACATAGGGACTTGGTTATTTTAGACAAATTATTTTTGAAGTTTCAAAGTGATAGATTATTTTACGCATGACATTTCTTCAATAAAGACTTTTTGGCATTTTGGTAAGTAAACTCTACTATGTACTATCTCACACGGATAACTTTTGGCTAGAACTGTTAAATTGATCTATATTTCTATGTTAAAGTTCCTAAACAGCTGCTTATTGTGCTTAATATTATCATACATTTCTACTACAGGATGTTTACATTCACATGTATTTGCAGAGGAAAATTCAAATATTTAATAATTCTTAATGGTTCATCCCTGAACTATTCAAGATCTCCATGTGAAATTTCAATTAGTTTTTGCATTGCTTCATTCTTAATTTAATCAGTAATTAACCTGACTTAACTAAATCAACCAGATACTTATTCCAAGTAATGAAAGCCTTTGTTTCATAAGCACTAGATATTTGTTGGACAAATAATATTAGGTTATTTTTTATTATATTATTATTTTTTGAAGCAAGTATTATCTCCTTTCTTGGAAAAAAAATTAATTTCCCATATTGCCAACCTCGAAATGGAGGGCAGAGGTTCTCTTCAGTTTTGCTTTTTCCATCTGCTCAGATGCATAAAAACTAATACTCAGTTTCTTGGACCACTTTTGAAGATCTAGCCCATAGATAGTTTATATCATTTTGAAGATAGGTGATATAATATGAGATCATTCTTATAAATATGTGAAAACACAGGGGAAAATGTCCATTTACAACATAAGACCAACCTTGCAGAGATGTTTTCCTGAAACTATTCCAGAAGTGGAAAGAAAATCCCCTCTGCTTCCCTATTTTGTTGAATCAAGTTAACAGCCCTACGTGGTAGGTCTTTTTGCCTCTTTTACTTTGGTGAAGAGCAAGAGCCTCAAAAAAAATTTTTTTTACACTTAAAAATTCCTCAATTTAATATTATTTTGATAAATACTTTATATACTATTTAATACTTCAGTGGCTAAATAATATTTAAAGTGTCAAGCCTCAAATTTTAAATAACCTATTCAACGTCTTCAAGTAAGTTGTGAAATATATTTAGGCCTATGTTATCTCAAATCCAGTGCTGATGTCCCTTTTTTGTTTTGCCAGGCCACACTCTAACTTGCCACGTGTACTCCTGGCCAGAGAGTATTTATAGCTAAAGGAACAAAACTGAGGGTGGGAATGTGACCAGTAAAATTGTGTAAATGTGTGTTCAGTCCTGATTGATTTACAAGGTATTACCAGCATATACTTACATCATGGCAAGTAAATGTGCGTTGTGAGATTGAGACACAACATATAAGTGAAAGATATTTAAACAAACATTTTCAGTAGATCAAGAATTTGATAGGAGCAATGTTTTAGTAACACGAACTAGGAAAGTAGACATTCAGCCTAAGCTTTGTTATATCATTGGTCAAATGATTTGGTGTAATATTCAGTTATATCAGTCTTTACTTTTTGTTTATGTGTTCATCCTCTTCATTCATTTCTTTTTCAGGAAGTATTGCTATCATTGTGCCCCTTGTCCTCTTGGTTACTTTGATAGCCACCTTAGTGATTGGTTTAGTGCTTTGTAAAAGAAAAAGAAGGTAAGATGCAATGTTCTAGACTAACAGTAAATAAACGACACAAATAGTTACAGAAACACAAATATTCTTTTTAAATTTCTTAAAACATGAGTTGTTTTATCTAAAATCCTGTTTTCTAAACCATTTTATACCTTTATTTCATTTTGAGTAATTATAATTCAGATAACCCTTTTCCAATGTTATGCTTGCTGGTGGGATGGCTCCATTTTTATATTCTAAAAGAACTAACAAGGGAACACACTAATTAAGATTTTATTGGAATTTAGCATTTGTAGTGGTTTTTCCTTGAAATCACAAGTCTCCGAAAAGGATCTTTTATATTAATATGTGTAAGATTAGTGATGTCAATATAATCATAATGAATATGTATTGTGTATAAGAAATTGTGCATTCGTTTATGGTATATATTACTAGTAGTGTCATTATTCAATTTACATGCATATGTGTATAGTTTTAAAGATCCAAAAATAGTGGATTACCTGTGGGGTTATTATCCAGAACCAAGAGTTTGTGGGTCAGTATTTTAATTATGGGAAAGAGGATTTTAGTTATATGACTTGAGTATTGAAAATGATCTATTTCAATGTTTCCTTATAATTATTTTTTAGGACAGTTTTCAGAAAGAAAGGGGAAAAGTAGAATTTATAAATATAATTAGTTTCTTATAATGGGATATTATTTATTATGAATATGTTCTGAGTGCAATTTTATTGTTAAATATAAATAATTTGGAAAAATAACATGTTAAGACATTTTTGTTCCTTTGTGACTCAATAATGTCATTTATTTTGATTGAATTTTATTTATGAATTTACCATTAGTTATATTAAAATCAGTCAATAAATCTATAGATATAATAGTTTCATACACCATGATTGTAATATTTAAGCAAGTCACACTTATATTAATGTTCACATATTCTAGGACAAAAACTATTCGAAGACAACCTATTATCAATGGAGGAATAAATGTAGAAATTGGCAATCCATCTTATAACATGTATGAGGTGGATCATGATCACAACGATGGAGGTCTTTTAGATCCAGGTTTTATGATAGATCCAGCAAAGGTAATATGTTTTAAAATGATGGACAGTTAGCACTGAGATTCTTGAGTCACATTTCTGCAATATGATTTTGATTTCATCAACATTTTCTTTTATCTGACATTATAGCAAAGAATTTTAGGATGCACCAAATGTTATTATCTTTTCTAAAGAAAAAATGAAATTATGGATTGCATTCACCTGAAGCATGAAGTTAATATAACATGTTTTAGAAAATACGTATTTATTTATTCACTTAATTTATAAACTTATACACTTTACTTCAAAAAATATCTTATGTAAATGTATTGAGATACCAACACATCTAATTATACAGCATAGTATAAAAACACTATCTGAAATATATTTTTAATAATAAAAAGAGAAGAGTACTTTATTGTCAAAATAAGGAGTTTATTTCTAGTGTTTCATTATAAACTCAGCTAAACTGTGTACATGGCTTCTTTCATATCAAATCACTTTTGAAACATAGTTTTTCTATGTGCTATAATACTCTTGCTATTGATTTGAGGCGTGTCATTGAAACCTATAGCCCAAAAATCCAGTCTTTTTTTAAAGTTCCTGTTAGTTCATATCATTTTATGCTTAGATTCTCAGGTTTTAAGAAAATTAGATAAATAATTATCCAGATAAATTAAACTCACGAAGATTCATTTCACTGTATTATTTGAATATTATGCATGATAATTATAGGACATTTTGCTATTAATTAAGAGCATCAATTTGCTATCTTGGACTAATTTTTCATATATTTATTGAATATTTATTTATTTACTTTCCGATATATTAAAGATACTTTGTCCAAAAAACACCTTTATATTATAAATAATCACTGTGACTGACCCACATCCAAATAGTTTTGCATTCATAGTAACAGCTGTTCCCAAAAAGTTCAATGAAGTCCCTTACATTTATTCTATTTATGACTCCACAGTTATACTTTCTAAGCCTGAAATTGATGGTCAAGTATTCATTTCTATGGAAAAAAATCAATCATAATTGTATGGATATATTTTTTTTTACTCTCAGAGGCTATCATAGTGATTTTTCCTAGTTAGAATTAATTTTATAGTTACTACTATTAATGCAGTAATTGACTCCTACATTTGAAATTGTTCATGAAATAAGTCCTTATAAGTTTCACTGTGTTCTACTTGATATTGAAAGACTATATATACTGTACACATTGTTATTTGATAACTTATCTATTAAGGAGAAAGACATCTTAAATAATAAACTTTTTATATTCTTTGAATAACTTTTTATATTATTTCCTTAGGAATAAAAATATAGTATCTATAAGTATTCTAGGAACTGACGACAGCATACTAAAGCAGTTTTCATAAAAAAGGGAGTTCTCATTTGCACACATTATATATATTTTTTTCTACAAATCGAATTAAGCCAATTTTGGACACTTAAAGAGACTAGCATTTTTAGGATTCTATTTAAATTTTTTTCCACATTTACTCTAGGAAGATAAAACTGTGCTTCAGTGCCCCTTGAATATATGTTCAATGTACTTAGCACATAACATTTAATAAATATTTATTTATCGATTTGCTGACTGATTGACCAAAATTATATTAAATGTGACTTAGATGGCTGATTCTAGCTAGATTCCGATGTTTGAAATATAAATATGAATTGTTGCCTATTCATAAGAAATAAATGCAGAAAATACAGCTAGTCTTAATGGTATAAACGATTTTGAAAAACAGAGAGTCACACCAAAGCAACCTTAAATATCAAATATTTTTCCTAGAGGTTCACTGTATTGCAATGGTTTGATATACTAAAGATGTGACCAAATACATATAAGTTCCATTACACATAAAAAAGACTTCTGTTGTTCGGTCATTTTTATTATTTTCAAAATAAATAAAATTTCTACTTTGATGGTACCTTATAATCAAAAGAAATGAAATTTTAGAGTTAATTTTAAAAGATTTATCTATGGAAGCAATCGGAACAGTTTAGGAGTTCAAAAAAAGGAGATTTAGTATCTACTGGTTTTTATCTCCAAATTCATCTCAATCCTTAGATTGTTTTTAATATCTTCTAAATGAGACGTCTGTGGAGGAAAATAAATAGGCAATATTGACCTAATTTCATGTTTAACATCTTTTCCTGAGACCTTTGCCCTTGTCCCAAACTTTGTGATCATTCATTGTTAGGTGTTGATAGTTAAAATTTTTGAATATGCATATTAGCTAATATTTTTATATTCTTTAAATTTTCATCATTTTTTTTTCTTTCGGGTAACCAAAAATACTCTATTATGAATATGGGTATACTGGATTGGCTACTTCTACCCTTAAACCCAAAAAATTCTAAAGTCCATACTTGTATGAAGAGTTACTGAGCCAATTTAATTACTAATTAATCTATGTTAGACTTGAGAGTCAGATTTCCCAAAATTCAAATGTCTATTTTATGATATATCAAATTTATGATTTTTCCCCCCTAAAAATATAGAGTGGTGATGAATCTTTAATTAGATGCAGTCAGATATTCAAGTGTCCAGAATTGGCTACTGTCAAAAACTTTCAGTGACAAAAACCTTAAATGGAGGAGGCTGGTGTGCTTTTTACGGTGCTGTTTGCAAAGATACGCTTTCATTGGGGAGAATAAAATTAATTTAACCTAGAAACATCTACCTATGAAGAACAGATTCAATATTAATAGTTGTTATTAAAGCTAGCATGAACACTGTTCCTGTCCCAGAGCTAAAGAGTATTTTTATATTGTTGTTATAACTTGATATAAGTTCATGAAAATGAAAAAAATTCCATGATATTAGATCAGAAACTAAAATTTTCTGTTTACGTACAGGCCAGGTATATAGGGGGCGGGTCCAGTTCTTTCAAGCTTCGACATACAGCGCCGCCCATCTACCTAAACTCTGATTTGAAAGGACCACTAACTGCTGGGGTGAGAAAATAAAATTCATTATTTCATATCCATTCCATCACAGAACCCCTCACAATCAAAAATTATTATTAGATTTATTTATTTTAATTTTTTTATAGTAGAATATTTACAGCAGCTGATTATTAGATTTAGATAAGAGCTTGCCCTTGAGTTTTTAAAAAACAAAAGTTTTGAAACAGCATTAAAATCAGGGACTTATGTTATATTGTTACATGCCCTACCTATGCAAGATTGTGTATAAGATGTGTTATCATTTTAGGCAAGCTATTCAATAGAAATAGTTCTGCTGAATTTGAAAATGTTATAGCATTTTAACAATAAGTTTGAATATTTACTATTCTTAGAAAAGGAATCTCTAACCAGAAATACAAACTGAGTATTTTAAACAAGTTAATTTGCTTTTATTCATTTCCTATAAGGTACTTTAATATATACAAATTTAATGTCCAGTTAAATAAAAATATACTATAAAATTAAGCAGTATATTGAGAAATTAGAAATGCTCTAATGAAAACATTCTTAACTTTTTTATGAAGTAACTATTTTCCAGAGAAAGATGCATTAAGTTATATGGTTCACGTTAGAAGAGGGAAAAAATAAGGGTTTCGAGTTACCCATTAGCTGTTTTTCATTCTCATTTTTTAAAATTATTTTTGTCTCATTTGCATGGCTCAAAGATTATAGTGTTTCTTTAGATTTAATATTTTGCTTTTGTAAATACAAAACAAAACTAAACAAGCATTAGGCAATAGTTTCTTGAGTTAAGTTGCAATTAGTAAATAATGAACATTTATATATATTTTTCAACTAAATAAGATCATTTCTACATGTTTTGATTCTTCCTCAAAATGGGTAAATATGTATGCAACTTAAGATAACCGTGTACTTTATAATTCTTTGGAAGAGTCCTAAAGTATTTTCAATATTAAATATATATAGATTGTTTGAAGAAAAAATTTTGTTTTTATTTTAAAGTCTACATCACCAATATTTTTCTTTTTGTTTTTCTTTGTTTTCTTGCTTTTAACTTCATATTGAAAAATTATAAGCTCCGAGCAATTATATGGCTTTCTGTAAACACATCTTTCCTGCCACTGCAATAGCAATGAGAGAAAATATATGGACTTAAAATTAGACTATTTAGTTTAATGTTTTATGCTTTTAAATAGTCTCAGTGAATATAGTTTTCATGACGTTTTCTTTAGGATTTTAATATTATGTCAAAGCTCCCATTAGGTTCACAGGTTACCTGAAAAACATACCATTATGATGTTATCTAATACCATGCTAATGTCAACAAAAGCTTGTAATTTAAATTGTTATATTTAAATTGTTGCATTTAAATCATTAAATGTAAATTAATGTATTTAGTAAATTAAATGTATTTCATGTAAATGTTATTAACATTAAAAGATAGACATTCTAGAAAATAATTAATGTGGTCAAAACTGATAATAAAATTGTACTTATTTATTTTTTTCTCCTTCAGCCAACAAATTACTCCAATCCTGTGTATGCAAAATTGTATATGGATGGGCAAAACTGTCGAAACTCCTTAGGAAGTGTTGATGAAAGGAAAGAACTGCTTCCAAAGAAAATAGAAATTGGGATAAGAGAGACAGTGGCATAATCAGTGATACCTTTTATATACTGTATAAATGTATAAAATATAAGGATTACTTTTGTATGTTCCAACAGTATTATACTTGTTTTGGCATCAGCATTACCTCTTTCTTTATCTTTTTCCTGGTTAATTGTTTTCTGAGTTTCCTGGGTTCTATATTTTGCTGATGACTATTAATTGACCATTTGTATGGTATTTTTATGAAAAAGAACTGCACTACAGTACAATTTACAACAATGCTGCTGATATGACACACCTTTGAATTTGTTAAAATTAAAAACAACATATTCCTTTGTAGTGTGAAAATATGAGCAATCTATTTTATATGAACTCTTTTGGTTCTACTTAATCAACAAGAGACTGTATTTCTTCATTCTATGGTCTGAACGCTGTAATACAATGTCATTTTACTTTCTCATTTAAATTGATGGAACAATGATTAAATGGTCAACTCTCTTCTTTGTGCCCGTTAAGATTGATTCAGACTGCTGAAAATTTAGAGGCCTCAAAAGTTCAGTATCACCTGCTTTGAAATTAGCTTAGATTTGCCAAGTGATAGATGACAATTTTGAGGAAAATCTTTAAAAATATATAAAATTAATAATTTGCATGAACACATATGACTACATTTCCAAAATTTAGTGGACTGTATGTGATATACTAAACACATACACTGTGAACAATAGTTATATTTAGGTGGTAGAGCATAGCAAAAATATAACCAAATGTGGAAAAACCACGTTTGCTATGGGATAAGGACCTTTTTTCTCCCGACCTAGAGCACAATAGGGCATTGGGTACTCATGTCTTAGGAATTCCTTCCCAGCCATGTGCTTTTTGTGGAAGATTAACCCAACCCATTACAACACATACACAGAACACTGAAGAATAACATATAAGCACACAAATTGATGACAGAATTTCAATTATGTGAATGCATTCTCTTTGCTAGTTCAAAATGACTGCAAAACAGTCACTATAATATGATATGATAGAGTAATTAGTAAATATTTTCAACATATAATATATAACTAACTCAATATTTGCCCTATCCAAAATATATTCTTAAAGGATTTCCTAAGTTATAGAACAATTATCTGCCCATAATCAAAGGTGGAGAGTATATATGCTGACCAGTTACTCTGGTACTCTGGGTTTTGTTGTTGTTGTTGTTATGCAAAACACATGGACCCCATTCATTTGTTTGTTTGTTTTCAATTTTTAATTAAAGCAAGTACGATTTATTTAAGTTGTATAAAAAAAGGATAACATTTTTATACAAATATCTTTAAAGGCACAAAAGATTTATTCACAAGGTATGGAGGGCTTTTTGTTCCTCTGATAGACATGACTGACTTTTAGCTGTCATAATGTATTAACTTAACAGATGAAATATGTTTGTGGTTGCTCTTTATCCCTTTGTACAAGCATTAAAAAGAAAAAAAAAACTGCTGTTTTATAAAGAGACTTTTTGTTGTACTATGTGCATGCATACTACCTATTTCTAAACTTTGCCATATTGAGGCCTTTATAAACTATTGATTTATGTAATACTAGTGTAATTTTGCTTGAACAATGTTATGCATATCATAAACTTTTTCAGGTTCTTGTTTAAGTACATTTTTTAAATTGAACAGTATTTTTCCTTTTGGTTATAATAGTCATTTTGCCTATGTTTCTACAATGAAGTGTTGAATACTTTATAAAAAATTGTTGACTGACTTATTTAAATGAAATTCTACATATTTAAGAGCCTGTGTTGGGTAGTTTTTAAAAATAAGAAAATCCTATCTTTATGGAGTCTAATATTCCTAGGAAACTATTTCAGTAAACATAAGACATAATTTTTATTTCCTTAGAACATAATTTCTGGGGTAGGATTAATTTTGTTGAGTCATTTTTAAAAGCATAGTGGAGAAGGCATTTTCTCCCTTCTTGAAGCAGAAACATTTACCTTAGTTTTTCCTTTTCTACTTCCTTACATTGATCGTCATAGATTCCATGTTGCAATGGAAAGATGCTATATACAGTTGATAACAATTGTGTTGAAATAAGCTAAAGTTCTTCCTTCCCCTTCTCATTCTCAAAAAGTGCATTTTATTAAAAACTCAGATTCCATTAGATGTTGTTTACACATTGATTTATAAGTAGAATGGTTATTGGTACACCTACTTGAAGTATCATACTACAGAGGCAAATTAAGAACGGTTTTGTTTGCTGTAGCTATCATTGAATTATATTATCTAAAGTGGCTTTTTTATAATAGAGTTTTATGACCATAACTGAAATTACTATTTGAAAGAAACAGAACCCACATATTGGAATGATCTTGATACAAGTAATATTAGTATTAATATCTAGCAAATTATATAAAATACAACAGTCCAACTAATACTCAGGGTCTGGCATCGATTACCTGTGTTCTCACTAGAGAACTGATTAAAGTCATAATCAAAAGGCTCAGAATATGCTTTTTAACCCCTAGGGCTTATCTGCATTTTCATGGTCCTTACTTATTTCCACATTATGCTTCACCATCTCATGCTGATTCATTCAAGTCTATATTGGAGTGCATAGTCTTTCTGTTCCCAGTTACTCTGCATTTAGTCTTTACAAGACAAAGACAATTTTTCAAGTACTCAAAGTTAATTTACTCTATTTCCATTGTGCTAGCTCTTTCTATCTCTTTCTTTCTTCTTTTTTTTTTTTTTTGCAAAAAACTCATGTAAGTGCTATAAATTCAAGTGTATAATTTTGCTCCACAGTGACCATTCTTTATAAACGCCATCACCAAAATACTTCCTAAAATAATCCTTCAAGCTTTGATGTATATATTTTCTAACAATAAAAATTTCCAGGGAAACTCTCCTCCTTACCCAAATGCTTTTTCTTCCAAAGCAGAGCTTTTCAATCTCTTGACATTTGGGGCCAGGTAATTCATTGATGTCCTATATTGGGTAGTATACTTAGCAGTATTCCTGCCCTCTTATCTATTAGCTACTATGGGCACTGCCCAGAGTTGCAACAACAAAAACCATCTACAGACATTGTTAGATGTCTTCTGGAGTACAAAATTGCTGTTGTTAAGAACTGCTGATCTAGTGCTGTACTCTGTCTTCTGCTATTAAATGACAGTCAGCTGAAATAGCTGAGTCAAAAAAAGAGACCCTTTCATCATCAAAATCATGGCATTCTTAAGTTTTGATTTTAATTATTTGATGTTGATGACGCATGTTATAGTTATACAAATTTAGTATTAGTAAAGTGCTTATGTAGTTTTTAAAAAGTCATTACAGAGGGAAAACATTTTATTTAGAAACTGGTACCTTTTTGTGTAAATTGGTCCATTTTTACTTTTATAGTTGTGTTTTATTTGTGGCCATTTTGATGTCATTAGTGATCACATTTTATTTTTTATTTGTGTTTGATTATATGCTTATTTTGTTGGGTTTTGAGATTGATATTTAAGCTTGTACTTTTCTTCTAGGAGTGTTATTTTACATTTTTATAATGATTCAGATACAAAGAAGTTAATATTCAATGTATGTTCTGGCTATTATAAATGAACTATTACAGTATGCAAATTGCTCATAATTTCCACATCTCAAACAAGGAAGATTGGTATATGTGATGAAAAAAATAGAAAAAAAATGTTGCTAATTTTTCTTTTTCCTCTTTCATCTCCATATCTTCATATAGATACTCTTGATGTAAAATCTTACTTCTTTCTAAAAATACTAATGTTATTTAGAGATTCAACTCTTTCATGTAGTTTACTTAAAAGAGTAAATGTAAATAAATAAGAATCCACAGAGTTGAGTAAAACATAGCTATCCACTTTTTATTTATTTATTTTATTAAGTTTATTGGGGTAACATTGGTTAGATATAATTTTGAGATGCACCTTCTAATTTGACATCTATATATTCTATAGCTATCTACTTTTTAAAAGCAGTTTTCATCATTTTATGCCCCATTCTAGTAATTGTCAGTTTATTTAATAATGACTTTCTCAATATTAGATAAAATATTTAAATTTTATGTAAATTAGAGTCTTCATTTAAATAGGAAGGCTTGATTTGAAACTTTAAAAAAGAGAGACTCAAATACTTCTTTGTGAAGATGACAACTGGGTAATACATCACAAAATTATTTTCTCCCATTCATTTTGAATGTGAGAAAAACAACAAAAAAATGGTTCCTTTTTCAATTCTGCTATCAAATCTATTGCTAACTTAACATATCCAGAAAGTTAATGCATTCAGAAAAAGATAATTAAAAATATATGGAAGCAGTTTTATTCAGAAAAACGTTTAGTTTTGATGTCATATCAAAAGGCCCAGAAATATGTTACTTTATTCCATGGTATGAATTTATCTAGTCTAAAAACAAGAAATAGATGAAATGAGTTCTCTGGTTTAACTTTCTTCTAGTAGATATTATACGTAACTGGCTGCAATTTATTCTAAAAAAAAAAAATAGTTTCTAGTGAATCTCATCATTTTTTGTATCAAAAAAGAATTGATAGTAAAGATGGCATATTTGATAAATTCTATGCTTAAAATTTGTTCAGTTCTCTCTGACGGATAGTCTGCTCCTTTAGAATGAGGTTTGTAAGATATATTGAACTTAACACAATCCTGATACTTTAGTCATTTGTTTACTCTAAGATTTTTTTTAGCTATAGTTTCTTCTGTATTTTTAATACAAAAATTATAAGCTTCATGATGCAACTTATTTTCCAGTTTATTTATGTTGTAGTAGCTTGGCAAACCAATAATATAAGTGTTCTAGCCTTTCATAATATAATATTAATAATGAATACCATGCACATCTTATTTAGGTAATATAAAATTTATAAGTGAGAAATTATTTTTCACACAGAATAAACTGAAACATAGTTGAAAGTAAAATTTAGAAGTTTGAAATATAGAACTGTTTATGCATATACTTAAAAATATATACAAAGGTCAATTTTAGAGTGATTTGACTGATAAGATAATAATATTTGTCAATGAGCAATGTCAAAATTTAGGCAGGAATTAAATAACTGGATAATGAGATTTCACACTGTAGTGACGTCCATCCCTACAGTCTACAGGTTTCAATGAGATGTTTGTGGAAATCTGTGTAAACACACAATAACAATAGCAGCAACACACACACATATATTCTCACATACTAGTTTTGGTGACCCATTAATCATGAAGGTAGCATTTCTCTCTATTTTAACCTGAAATCCAGTTACGTTTAGCTTCTCTGACTTATGATATCTCTAGCTTATGAAATCACTACCCTTATCTAAGTAGTAATTCATCCCTAGATTTTATTCCTTAATGTAAAATCATTGTATTTTTTATAAGCCAATGTTCCTCTTTCACTATTTTGTCATAATCTATATTGCTCACTTTTATTTTAAAAAGTAATTTAAGAAAACTTAGAAAATAAATACGAAAAAAAGAAAGTTACCACTAATTTTTAAAAATCTAGAGAGAACCAGTCATCGTTTCAGAGAAATTTTTTCAATTATTTTAGAATCATGATTAATTTTTTAATCCTGCTTTTAAAATATAACATAACATAACATTAAATATTTGGCTTATGTTTTCTCTCACCTTTATTTACTTATTTTTATTCAGTTTCTTGTTTTGTTTTTGTATGTAAATTCTATATTGTTTGGTTTTGATTTTTTAATTTAATTTGATCCTATGTTACTATTTGTCCCATTGGTAAATACTTTCAACTTAAGAAATTCTCCAATAATTTAATCCAGAATTTAAAATTGTCCTTTTTCCCTCTAATATGAGAAATTGAACATTCTTGAATTCCTTTATTCTAACTCACCCTTAAAGTCTTTGTTGATACATTTTGTGATTTTATTTTGACAGTGATTTAACTTAAGTATTATTTTTATATTTTTGTCTTTTCATCAATTGTTGGAATACTTTCAACTATTTTTACATTTACTATTTCTCTTTTTAAAACATTCCTTTTATGGTATAATTTTTCCATTCCTATTTTTTTTTTTAAATTTTGATTGAAGTCTTACTGTATTGGTATGTTTCATCAGTATACTTTTGAAAACTATCTGTGCTGTATTTGCTTAGCTTTTGCATATGTTATAAATATTTCTCTAAGGGCTCCAAATATGAATGTCAACTCAACTGGGTATATGATTCTGTTTTTTAATTTTTATTTTTCTCCAAAATTAAGTTAAATCTGCCTCATTGTCTTTGGGTATGCAATGTTGTTAAGAATATGTCTGAGATCAAACCAATTTTCCTCTTTGTAACATTTTTTTCTCAACTTAAAAACAAACTACTTATACAATTTAAATATTATGCCAAGTATGCACTGACATTTTTTATTAACTTTTTCTACTGATTACAATCTGTTTTCAGCTGAGATTATTTTTTTCAAGATATCTTTATGACTTCTGTCCAAATTGTTTTCTTTATTTATAGAAACATCTACAGTGCTTTGATTAAATCATTCTATTTCTTCACCACATACATCATCTTAATATTTTTTCCCTTTTTCCTATATTCTTAAAGAGATTTTAAATTCCTACACTAAATTCCTATTTTACTTTTCCCCCTGCAGACTCAATTGAGTTTTCATGTGTGCATGTGTGATCTTCTGTGTGCATATCCCTCAGGGACGAGTCCTTCCTTGTTTTATTCAGTTTCCTTTTTAACTTAGTTTTTTTCCCTCCTTGTTTAGTGTATTTTCTTCTCACCTTTTTCTACTGAGATGTCATAGTATCTGTTTTCTGTTTCCTAGTCACAAAACAACCAATTTTCAAAAGTTTTCTCTTTGCAGCAATTTTATATAATCTAGAAATAATATTCTTATGTCCTTGTCCTACAGAATTGATCCAATAATTAAAGGTGCTTTTTAATTTTTTTCCTTTCCATTTACTAATGCTTAATCACAGAGAAAACACCCTACTTCTAGTGCTATTCAACAGATAAGGTGTACAATATTTATTTGTCCCCTCTTTCCATCAATTTTATGCCTTTTAAATATCTTTCTTAGACCTATAACTCCTGGCCCACTTCTCCCTTGTTTATCTAAGTGGGTATCTTTTAGAATCTGATATTATTATTCTCATTCTTATATCAATATATCTTTACTTTACTTAAACAATTAAATAAAGAAGTGCATTAAAATGTCAGTATTCCTGTACGCTGTAGTACTGAGGTTCTTCCTGTAATACAGGTCATGGACTGGTGACAGTCTGTGGCCTTTTAGGAACCAGACCATAGGGCAGGAGGTGAGCAGAAGGCAAGCGAGCAAAGTTTCATCTGTATTTGCAGCTGCTCCCCAGTGCTAGCATCACCACCTCAGCTCCACCTCAGATCATCGGTCATTAGATTCTCATAGGAGCTCTGGTCTCTGGTGCCAAAAAGGTTGGGACTGCTGCTGTAGTCTACACCCAACTGCACCCCAAATACTTGGTCCTATGTTGTATAGAACACTAAGCATCAGTTAGTCTTAGTCTCTGATTAGATTTCTATTGCTGTTGTAACAAATTACCACGAACTTAGCCTCCTAAAACAACACATGTATATTATCTTAGGGTTAGGTCTGTCAGAAATCCAGGTTGGCTTAATTACATTCTCTACTCCAGGTTTCACAAGACTGAAATTAAAGGTCTTGGAAGGATCTTTTCCCAAGCTCATTTAGGTTGATGGCAGAATTCCATTTCCTGCAGTTTTAGAATCGATGTTCTGGTTTTCTTACTGGCTATCAGCTGGGATCCATCCTTACCTAGTAGAGATACTTCTCTGATCCTAGTATGTGAGCCTCTACATCTCAGAACCACGTATCATGTCTTCCTCATGCTTGTAATCTCCCTGAGCTATTCTTCTGTTACCCCTTCTGTCTATAGCCACAGAAAGCTCTATGTGTTTAAGGGCCCATGTGATTAGATTAGACCAATCTGGATAATACAGGATAATCTCCTTACTTTAAAACCTGAAATCTTAATTATTTGGCAAAAGTCCCTTTTGCTATGTAAGGTAACATATTTATGGACTCCAAGAATTAGGTCACGTACATCTTGGGAGAGGGAGGTCATTATTTGACCTATAAAACAAGCTTTCTTTCTCTTTGAGGCATATCTGAACCAGAGCAAAAAGATCAGCTCTAAATGCCCTTTCCATAATGTTAAACATCTTCATGTCCATTCTTGAATGTGCCCTACCTCATATCAACCAGGTCTTATAAACCTCCCTTACTCAAGCTGTATTCTTAATTGACCTTGATTATTTGTCTGAAGACAAATGATATGGGGGCAGACTGTGGGGAAGACAAGGACCTCTACAGGAACTTACCTGTCACTAAGACATGTGCAACCTGGAGATATGGAGATGTTAATGCATCATGGAGAAGCCATCGAACAATAAAAAATTTTTCCATCTCATCCCTTAGTTAATCCTTTGCTTCGTTTTTTTTTTTTTTTTTTTTGGTTTGTCTGTCTCTCATGAAGGTCACTGAGAAACAAGCCCAAGTTTCCCATAGCAGTGATCAATCTGCTAACACCTGCATGTATGGCTTTTCTACAATTTCAAGATTTTCACACCTATTTTCCAGATCACTACCCAATATAAGCTGCTTATATAAAGCCCTTGTCTCAAGCTCTACTTTGGGAAATAAGAAGTGGCCTTTCAAAATGAAGCATCAGGAAGGAATTCTGAAACAAATTCACTCACCAATCATTTGATAAAGACCCCACTGTTGATGATAAGTAAGGTGATGATTACCCTGAGATTCTATAACATCATAAGAGTTCTAAGAGTCTCACTAGTGGTAACTGGGATGAGTTATAGGTGGAAGAAAAAACATTGGCTTCCATGATAGTTATGCCCCTCGAACAACATAGGGAAAATAGTAATTTATAAGGATTTTATTGTTGGATGACTTATTTAAGCCTTAAAAAAAAAATAAAATAATAGGCTCAGGTTAGCCAACAATCAACTCAAGGTGCACTGTATAGGTCAGAAGGCCAAACTGGAAACAGGTGAATAGACTCCTACTTACTATAATTTTAGACAGACTATACTGAAAATTAAGCCCAAGTTTTTTTTAAAACTGAGCAGACCTACAAAGGAGGTATTCTGGCATAGACTTGACTTGTCTCATAACTAAAGTCAGTGATATTACAGAAAGAGAATTGGGAAGAGGATATTTAATTGGACAAATGTGGAAATTTCTAACTTACAAATTTCTCTGAATCATCTTGGTCAACAGAAGGAGCATCTTCCCACTTGCTAAGGGAAAAATATCCTGCCTTTGCCTGGACACTCTGTAAAGACTTCAGCTGTGGCAGATGCATTGCAAAGTGATACTTGTTCTTCTCATAGTTTGTTTTCATCTCATTGTTTCCAGACCAATAATCAGGTTCAATTAGCTCAAGTAGTAAAACACAGTCCTTGCTCCAGGAAGAATTGAAAGATCTGGTTAATATGAAAGGGCAGATATTTAAGAGCAAACCATGGAGATTTTGGACTGGCAGGGAAGAATATAAGGGTAATATTTTTTTTAACATCATGGTAAGAGCGTCTGTGGCTAGTTATATGTACTGTTGGGATGAACCTTTAAAACATGGGGAAAAAATGATGAGTCTTCATGGATGAGGTAGAGATGCTAGAAATGCCTTATCAGAGTCTTCAGGATCACAAGGCTTGAGATGGATGGGAATGTTGTATCAGATCTTTTGCAAATTAGGATTTAGTGTGTGGTGTAACAATCATGTTTTATTTGAAATCCAAGAGGACACTCTCTTAATAAAGATAATACAAAATTCACTGCTGGAGGTCAAATTAAAACTCCATTAGGCTGTGTTTGATAGTAGATGTTTCTGAAACTGGGCTTTCTAGTTTCAGTAGGAATAATAGGATTTCAGAATTATAGGTTTTAAGTAGCATCATTTATTCACTTATAGACAGGGATGTTGAAGTAGCAACCAGGGTGCCTTGGGTCTGTGGCAATGGCTGATACACCATGAAGTTTATGGTAGAAGATAAATGGACTAGGGTGTCACTTGATTTTTCAACCAAAAGAAGTGGCAAAAAAGGTTGACATCCTCTATAGTAATGAAAAAAAAATTATAATTCCTGATGCAGTTTCAAAATCTAAACTAGTTCACAGGGCCAGAATTCAATAATTAAATGTAAAACCAAATGCTCTTAAGAAAGGGTAAATATTCCTTCGAATATGTTCTCAAAGAGTTCTGTGTCAATTACCAGCCTGAACCTTGCAATGGAAAAAAAGAAATATTGTACTCAAAACTTTTGAATGATGCTAGATATAGTATTCAAATTGATGAGGATAACAGTACTCTAAAAATCACTTCTCTTGTTTAGTGGGGGTCTATGGAAACCAAGTAATGACTAGAGTTCTGGCCCAAGTTCATGTTACAGTGGATCTAGTGCATCCAAGGATCCATCCTGGCCCCTCAATATGCAGTTATAATGTATATACTGACCATCCAGAAAAACTCTAACATGCTCACTCTGATTTGTGGATGAAAAGTGATTAAAATAATGTTTAAATGGAAGCTTCTGAAACTGCCATATCCTCTGGTCAACGTAGTAAATCAGAAGCAAGAACACATTCTCTGCAGAATTGCAGAGGTTAGTGACACAATCAGAGGTTTAAAGGATTTGGTAGTTGTGGGCCCCATTTTAAACCATTTATCAAAAATAAATACATAAATAAAAGTATTGTGGCAGATGACAATGGATTACTATAAAAGTAACTAAGCTATAACCCTAATTGGAATACTTTATCAGATGTTATATTTTTACAGGAATATATCAACATAGGCTATGACACTTGGTTTTTAACTCTTGATATGACATATTTATTTTCAATCCCCACTAAAAGAAGAATCAAACTTTATTTTTTTTCATACATCAAAAATAGCAATATACATTCGCCATTGACTTTCAGACTTTCTTCGCTCTCTTTCAAGAACCTTGATTATCTCACATTTTGCAGAACCACACAGTGGCACGAGGCGGGTCATTATATGTTTAATAAATATAGGTATGGCAAATATAAATTTTACAGAGTAATAAAATCTTTATAGTTTTATATATTTTAAAATTATTTGTAAGACTAATTTTATTGTACTCAACTATTTTGGTACTACTGTTACTCCAGGCACAAGGAAAAGTTTAGAACATTAATAGTTTTTCCTAAGTGTTTTCATTTTAAATAATTGGACACTAAATTATACAAAGTATTCAGAATAGTGCCTCAATTTTACATTTCGTTTTTTTCCTATGGAATCATCAAATTTTAAATTATTTGCCTTTTGTTTTTGATATAATTTCTGTTTGAATTTAATTAAGATACAGTCATTGCCTACAGATTTTTCTCCTGACTGCTTAATAATTTTTAATTTGTTTTTCAGTTACAGTGGACACACATTATATTAGTTTTAGGTGTACGATATGGTGATTAGACACTTATATAATTTAAAAAGTGGTCAACCTGACCACTCATACCATGCATAGTTATTATAATATCATTAACTATATTCCTTTTTCTATACTTTACATCCTGAATAACTATTTCGTAACTTCCAATTTATATTTCTTAGTCCCTTCCCCTTTCTCACCCACTCTCCAATCCCCCTCCCATCTGGCAAACGTAAATATGTTTTTTGTATCTATAAGTTTTTTTCTGTTTTATTTATTTGCTTTGTTCTTTACATTCTACATGTAAGTAAAACCATATAACATTTGTTTTTTTGTCTGACTTATTCCACTCAGCATGATACTCTCCAGGTTCATGTTGTTGCAGATAGCAAGGCTTCATTCTTTTTTATTATGGCCAAGTAATAATATATCATAGTGTGTGTGTGTGTGTGTGTGTGTGTGTGTGTGTGTGTGTGTGTATAATCACCTCTTCTTTATCCATTCATCTATTGATGGACACCCAGGTTGCCTCCTTATCTTGGCTACTGTGAATAATGCTGCAATAAAGATATGGAATCACATGTCCTTTCAAAGTAGTATTTGGGATTTGTTCAGATAAATACCCAGAAGTGAAATGACTGGGTCCTTTTTTGCCTCTTGTGATAGCCTTTGTTTTAAAGTCTATTTTGTCTGGTATAAGTATTGCTACCCTACCTTTTTTGTTTGTTTCCATTTTCATAAAATATCTTTTCCATCCTGGTACTTTTAGTCTGTGTGCATCTTTTGATCTGAAGTGTATCTCTTATAGGCAGCATATGTAAGGGTCTTGTCTTCTTACCCATTCAGCCACCCTATCTTTTGACTGGAACAGTGGATCAATTTACATTTAAAGAAGTGCCTCTAAAATTTCTGATAATAATATAGGTTTGATGGTGAGGAACTCCTTTAGCTTTTTTCTTGTCTGGGAAGCTCTTTATCTGTCTTTCGATTCTAAATGATAGCTTTGTTGGGTAGAGTATTCTTGTTTGTAGGTCCTTGCTTTTCATCACTTTGACTATTTCAACAATCCTTTCTGGACTGTTAAGAAATCAACTGATAGTATAGTGTGAGCTCCCTTGTAGGTAACTGCTTTTAAGACTCTCTCTTTGTTTTTAACCTCTGGTATTTTAATTATGACGTGTGTTGGTGTGGGCCTCTTTGTGTTCATCTTGTTTGGGACGCTCTGTGTTTCCTGGGCTTGTATGTCTATTTCTCTAGGTTAGGAAAGTATTCCGTCATTATTTCTTCAAATGGGTTTTCAATTCTTTGTTCTCTCTCTTCTCCCTCTGGTACTCTTATGTGACAAATGTTGATATGCTTGATGTCATTCCAGATGCCCCTTAAACTATCTTCATTTTTTTGGATTATTTTTTCTTGTTGCTGTCCTGATTGGGTGTTTTCTGCTACTTTATCCTCTAAATCACTGATTGGATCCTCAGCTTCATGTAATCTACAGTTGATTACCTCTAATGTATTCTCCATTTCAGTTATTATATTCTTCATTTCTAACTGTGTGTTTCCTATCTCCATATTTATGTCTTCCATCTCTTTGTTAATATTCTCACTGATTTAATCTACTCTTTTAAGTTCACTGAGCATTCATATAACATAACCAGTGTTTTAAACTCTGCATCTGGTAGATTGCTTGCTTTCAATTTGTTGATTTCTTTTTCTGGAGCTTTGTTCTGTCCTTCCGGTTGGGACATGCTTCTTTGTCTCCCCATTTGGCTCCCTCTCTGTATTTGTTTCTATATATAACTTAAAGCTGCTATGTTTCTTGATTTTAATACATAGAGTGGCTTTATGTAGTAAGTGTGTTATGGGGCCCAGTGGCATAGTCTTCCTGATCACCTGAGCCTGGTACTCCAGATAAGGTGTACTTATACAAGGTACACCTGAGTCTTGTATAAGTTGTTTGTACCCTCCTGTTGCTCCTGCTGTAGTTGAGCCTTAGTTGTTGTTTGCACTTACGTGGAGGGGATTGACCTTTGAGCTGATTGGTTGTGAGGATTGTCTGCTGAGGTGCTAACCCTGTGGAGCAGAATTTGCTTTAGCAGGGCTCTGGTGTCTGCCCTGTCTGGGTGTGTCATCTTCAGATGCAGCCTTGTGTAGTTCTCCAGTTTGAGTCCGAAGCCAGCCACCAGGTGTACCAGGACCTTCTGTGGGGGTGAGGTACTGTAGGCCAAGTTTAGCCACAGCCTGTGCCCTGCCCAGGGGGACCTGGCATTAGCCACCAAATAATTCTTAGATGTCTGCCATCCGTGTTGGGCTTGCAGGTACCTCAAGAGACCAAACCACAAACAGATCATCTGCCACTAGTGCCAGTCTTGGGGCTACTCAGTAAGAGGTACAGGGTACACCAAGGCCAGATGCTATTTGTTTGGGTTTTGTGAACTTTGAGAAATTTTAGAAAAGTTTGCAGCATGAACCAAGACAGGCTATTTGTGTGAAAAAGCCAATAAAATTGGCTTAGGTGGGGCCAAAATTGGGTGGGACAGGCTTTCAGAGAATTATTATGCTAGCCAGGTAGATGGAGACAGCTACAGCAGCCATTTGTATCTGCAAGCTGAAATGAAGAAGGACTCAACAGAGGAACAGTGGCTTTTGCCAGCACTTCTGTCTGGGAGAAAGCTGTCCCTCCAGCCCTATCCCTGAAGCCATATCATTCAGTTTCTCCCCATATGTCCCCATTGAGCTTCTGCTCCAGCATTGGAGCCCAGAGTGAGTGAGTCCGTCACCAAGTAAATTTGCATTAGGGGCCATTAATAAATATGTCTGCTATTCCCACAGCTCTCTGTCTCACTCAGCCACAATCTCCACTGGTTTTCATAGCTAGAGTTGTGGGTACTTCTCTTCCCAGTACAGGAAATCTGGTGTAGGGCCAGGATTCCTCACTCCTCAAGAGAAACCTCTGCAGCTGAGATATCCCTCCCAATCTTAAACGGCCATACTTGGTTGTAGGACCGGCCTATTCTGGGTCTCTGCCCCTCTGACTAATCTCAAGGTGGCCTGTTCTGTATGTCCCCAGTTGTAGGATTGCTGTTCAGCTAGACTTTAGGCAACTCCCAATGATAGCTGTTACATAATTTAGTTGTAATTTTGATGTGGTTGTAAGAAGAAACAAGCACAGCACTTGTATACTCTACTATTTTGACTGGAAGCCTTAATGGTTTTTAAAATAATACTTTATTCACCTTAACGATGGCAACAAAAAACGTAAATCTTTTTGAATATTTACCTTACTATCATTATTACTTGCAGCACGATGCCTGAACATCCATATAAATGCATTGTTTTAGCTTATAGAATATAAAATGAACTCCAAATGCCATGCTTATAAGTGAATATATATATAAATATTTTAAATTAATGTCTTCAATGGACTCTGCAAGACAGAATCCTGATCCTTGACTCCCAATTAATTAGTACAAAGAAAGAAAATTTAGACAAACAGCCTCCCTATTCATTTGATAGCTTATTAAAATGTATACTCTGTAGAAGTCACTTGACTTTCAATTATAATTAAATGTTCAAGGTTATCAGAACACTGTGAACAGAAATCTGAAAGTAATCTTCCCCTATTAAGAGTGAACACATCAAGGATGGTTCTATATGATAAGAAAAGGTTTCGTGTATCATGGTTAGCTGTGTGGTTTATTGAATCTATCTACAGGGCAATAGCAATGATCATGTTACTGCTGATCCTAGTATCCTATCAGCTATAGTAAGCTCAAGGTTAAAACCTAGCGAATTGTTAAAATTGTTTGTGGACCTCACCAAATATCAAGTAGAATGGTCTGAGAAACAGAAAAAAAAAAAGCTGTCAAGATTTGTCTATTAATCTAACAGTGTTGGGTTAATTTTGTCATAAAATTAACAATGCACTTAAAATGAAGAGATTTATGATACCTGTGAACACTTCTAATTGAATTAACCCAACAGAGAAGCTTATAACTTATACAACTTCAAAAAAAGGATGATTAATAATGGGCCCAAATTGTATGCTTCCTTTTTGACTGAATTTTTCAATAGGCTATTATCATAATTGAATCACTTCTTCAATTATTGTCTTTTTAAACCATATGGAATTTTTTTCATAAGATTAATGTGTTTTATGAATTTTGAACTAGACTGTTTCTTTACATTAACCTATGAGTAAAAACCTTGTTGAGCCTTGAAATAAAACATATATATATGAATATATACATGCCTATATATGAATATAGATCATATTTGTGAATATATGATATACTCTACTATATATATAGAATATGTTTTCAGTACATATGTATATAAAACATGATTTCTTTACTTATTATTTTTATTCTTAAAATGTAGGATAATTTTATTTAACCTCACTAGTTAAATTTTAAAAAGATGTCCATGCATTGTCATTGATAAATTTATCAATTGTCATTGATAAAAAGGCCTAAAACTAAAATTCTAAATATCCTGCATATTTCAGTGATATTATTACAACAGGGATGGAGAACAACAGGGCCACTCTGCTCCCTTTGATGGCTATATCTGAGACAGAGATGACAGCTCGAAGATTGTAACAAGACCTAGTTAAATGTGTGTCATTTTCTCTTTACAAAAATTACTTTTATGCAACTAGATTTATGATGTGCCAGTTTCCCATTACAGAATGTTTGGCTGAGATGGGACAGTTATTTCTATGTCAAGTTTACTGTGCAACAAGAAGGAAGTGTCAAATGATTCATCTTCTAACGTTTATTTCAACAAAAGAACATTTAGTTTTGCATATATTCAACAACAAAATATTTAAAAAGTTATACGTAATTTTTAAAAATATATTTACTCTACAAACTTTTCACAAAAAGATGGTGTTTCAGACTTTAAGCCCTTATGATTGAAAAAGACTCATTCATTAAACCAATAACATCTATTGACAATAAGCACAAGGCCCTTGCTTTCTCTATCACTTTGAATCACACATTTAAGTAAATATAGTTAATAATGATAGTTTATGATTAAGAGAACCTTTGTTTTTAAAGTACTAGCTATATTAGATGTCTTAAATCTACTGTTATATATTTTTTGTTTTATTTTAAAATTAAGGTATATTTATGACATATATAATTTAACATAATTTAAAATTGTTTTATTATACCTGGGATTGGGGATAAAATCATGAATCTAAAATCATGGAGCATCAGTTCAATGCTTCTTTGAAATCCTAATTTCAAACCTGCAAGTGGCATTGAAACATCTCATGGACAAATATGGCAGTTGATTGTCCTAAAATCAACCCTATTCCATCAGAGCCATGCTCAAACAGCACAACACAATGCCTCTGATAGCTATTTTAGCCCTTTTTGAGTGTGTATTTTTTATCTATAAAAACTCTAAGAGTAACTCATTTCATGGTTTTCTTTTCACTTAGGAAATACATAGGTTAACTATAGGTAAACAAGTGTTGTGGGGAATATTCAAAAATTAAGTATTTTCATATATTCAGGAACCCATTAGAGGTGTAAAATTCCAAACTTCACAAGGCATGTTCAATGGACCTTATCTACCTCCTTACATTGAAATGAGGCCTAACCCATGATGGTTTCTAAAAGAGATGTGCGATAACTTAGTATCTTATCAAGGAAATTGTGTGTGATGAGACATCTTTTTTCTCTTCTTTTTAAGTAATACCTGTATTGAAAATTTCTATTTTTTTAAGGATAGTTTGAGATTTCTAACAATATATTTTAGATAAAGTTTATAAAATCCTCATTAATTATAAATCTTTTCAGATTTCTGTATTTTCTTAGAAGAGACCCAAAATGAAGTACAATGTTGCTTTGGTTTTCAAAAAGCTTAGCAAATCCTAGAATAATTCTATGTTGACATTAAAATCACAGATATAGCCAGGTTTTTTTCAGGCAAATTAAAATTTAGATTTATCACTGAAAATATCTGATGCCCTGAAGTTACATAAAGAACACCTGTGTACATAAAACCTGAGATATGCTGGAATTTAATAAAGATTGCCAAATGTGTATAAATATGATTGGATGGATGGATAGATATGAATGGATGGATGGATGGATAGATGGATGGATGATAGATAAATGAATACTCCTTCCAGATATACAGCATAAATGAGTAAAATCTTATTTACTTGAAAATACTGTGATGTAAGATTTCCTAGATTATTTCAATTATGTATATTAGATCACATAATAAATGTTAAAGTTTTATCCCTGCCCAATGCAAAATATATATAGATATTGGAGGAGGACAAGGTTAAAAGTTTCAGTGCTTATCAAACTGAGAGATGACACACTTATACCGACAGCATCATTTCTAATGAAAGTGCACTCATTATGAACAGCAAAGAAGAGATGTAATCCTGATTTCTATCAGCTCTTATGACTTTCAAACCTTAATCTGAACACTCTCTTCCCACGTGTTTCAGTTTTCACTACCTCTTCCCTCTCTTTGCTTTTTGCCCCACCGTACTATTATCATCACTCCAATGTATCCAAGGGTTATGCCAATACTTTGTGGTAGTGTCCTTTTAGTTATATGGAACTCACTTATATTATCTCTCTTTTGGGTTTTCTTCCATTTACTCTATTAGGGCGATAATGTGCTCATAAACTGAAAAAATATATGTAAGAGGGGAGGTTTTAATATATGCTACCAAAGGAATGAGATGTGAAGATAGGATTTGGAATAAGAATAAAAATTTGGATTATCTTTAAGTTTCAATAGTTATAATTTTCTTGTTAATGTTAACCAAAGATCCATAAAAATTGACTCTTATATAGTGTTTTTCAAGAACCCTCAAAACCTTTACATTTACTTTTGTTCTTCCATACCATTAAGAGACCAGCTGAGCTTCCTGGCTACCACAAGGCATTCATATCTTCACATATTGATTCAATACTATAACCAATCAGATCTAAAGCAATTGGTGAAAGGGTAATTCACGAAGTAAGACATCATCTTCAACGGAGTTCCTAAACAAAGATGGTCTGTTTCAAGAGTTCCACACTGGACAGAAAATGATTAGGCTCTCGCATTACTTTCTTGCTCAGTCACTGGCTAGCTTCTCTAGAGAAGCTTGATCTTGGCTTGAAAGCTGAGGGAGATTGACAGTTGGAGGATTTCATACTTCTCATGGCTGGGCAGTGAGTCTTTCTTGAAGCAAGATCTAGATTGCATATCTCTGTTTCTGATGCAACAATATTTTTGATATTCATTAGATGTTTACTGGGCATCCAATAGGCAAAACAGTAGCTACACTGTGCAAATAAAACAAAAATTACTAAAAACATTTCAATACACTTAAGAATGTATATTTAAGTATACACAAATAACTGAAATAATCACTCCTACACATTTCCCTGGCTTCAGTTGTTTCCACTCAAAGTATTTCCAGGACTGCTGCCAATCAGAACCATCACCGTGCACTCAATTGACTAGCTCTCGGTTTCCATGTAGTGTTCTGTTTTGTCTCAAATCACAGGACTGCGATTCTATGTTCTTTTTCTTTTATCTTGATCAGTTATTAATACAATATTCTAGAAATATTCCTGTTCTCCCAGGAATAGCTATCCCCAAACTGTTTGTACAAAAGCTTTAATCATCCTGGTTTTCTCAGGACATCGCCTGTTCTCACCCCTAGACTAGAACCTCATTCTGTATCCTATTTCACTTGCCTATACACTTTTATGTACACCTTAAAACTCTTATCCCCCTTCTTGACTCCTAATTATTTGGGTATTCCCTTATAAAAATTATATTAAATCTGTGTTGGTTAATTGTTTGATTACATGAAATAAAAGTAACTTTAGACTCATCATTAAATGTTTTATTTTGTCTTTTTAAAACTTTTTTCTTCCCTAAGATAAACCAGTTGGTCCATTAATAATTAAACTCCCATATCTCTGAACAAGTCTAAGGTAAACAAACCAATTAAATTAATTTTATCCATATTCTTGATATGAAAAGCCTGGAGAAGATGTATCAGGGAGCGCAATCAGGGCTGAGCCAGGGATGCCCTCTGCAAAGCTTGAGCCCGGTCAGAAAAAGCAAATGTAAAAAGGCACCTCTTCTTTGTTTGAAGCAGTGAGGGCAAAAAATAATTGAATTCAAGGATCCTGTGTGGTAGTCCACAATTTTTGCAGTGCAACTAGAGCTCGTCTTGTAAGGAGAGTGAGGTACAAGTAATAGTGAACCCACTGTGAGTCTAGACCTTAAGAGGCATTGCACATTTCTGCTTATTTTCTTGACATCCTGCTCAGCTGCTGTGAGAGGATCTGGCTGAACTTGAGAAAAGATGGGAAACCATGTGGGTAAGAGATAAGTCAATAGCTGAGGTTCCCTAGACCATACAGTTCCCAGACAAACTGGCAGATGCTAAGATTGGTCTACACAGAACTGACCACAACTACCAAGCTGAGCTCAGTTCAAATTCCCATCCCACAGAGTCATGAGCCAAATAAATGGTTGTCATATTAAGACACATAGTGTTAAAGTGATTTGTTATCTAAAGGAATGCTTATTGATATGCTTAGTGATATTCAGAATGGTTTTATAAAAATGTCACTAGCGTACAATTATTGCTAGTCACAATTGATTCCAATTAGCATTCCTGGTCCATGACTATCTTGTCCTGGCACCAGTGATGGGAGAGTATGGAGGACAGAAAATTTGATTCTTTTCCTGTTCTATCCACTATATTCAAAAGTAATAATGTTTTCTTTTTTAGTTAATGATTCCTGGTGCACAATTCAACTAGCATGTGTGTATATGTTACACTACACACACACACGCACACCGCACACACACACACACACACACACACACACACACACACACACACACGTAATGTAGAATTCTCCTTTTCCATTTAGCTCAAGTCCATCTTCAGCATTACCTCAATTAATATATTCACTTTTCCACTGGGGACATAGTTGACACAGTTCTGAAATCTAATTGACTTATGTTAACAAGTATCATGAAAAAGATCAAAACGTTATGTCTTAATTGATGATTAGAAGTAATCAGTGATTACTTTAGAGTAATAAAAGGAGTATAAGGTATCCTGAAAACATGAATAGAATTCCTCCAAGGGTGGGGAGATGAGAGAAAAAATATTCAAGAAAGGAGAAATTATTTAAACTTAAGGCACACATTTAAGATATGGCAGAGAGAGAAGGAAAGATTTCATGAACGGGGGTGGTTGTAAAATATAAAATAAGTTAAGAGTTTAGAAATGGAATGCCTCAAGTGCTAAACTAAATTTGTATCAGATTTCAAATTTGTACCTGACTTATGCAAAATAAGGCACTCTTTGAAAATTTCAAATATGCAAAGGAAATGAACAAAGTTGTTTTTTATTAAGCTGAACCGTGTGGGAGATATAAAATAGATTTTAGGGGTCAGAGAGGAAATTAACTATTTCAATGGTCCAGTAAAGTTAATAGACTAGAGTCATAGCAATATGTATAGTGAAGAGAACCTGAATGATTCAGTGAATGGTGGGATGTAGAGTTCTGGCGATATAAAAAATTTAAATCATGGTTCTGGATACTTTGGTATATCTTGGACAGAAATACAAAACTGGGACAAAGAGTTGTTGGGAAAGTAATTCTTAGTTTGGCTTGGAATATGATGAATTTGTAAGTTTGAAAAGATAGTGGCAGGAAAAATGGTACTGAATCTTAGGAGATAAGTTGAAACCTATAAATAATATTCCTAATGTTACATGATTTCAAGATACACTAATTTGAAATTTATTAATTGAGAAGAAGAACTTTGAGAAAGGTACAAATGGAGAGTAAAAAATAAAGAATATCTTTGTAAAATTTATTTCATAGCTATGAATTTTAATTTTCTTCCTTTTTGTTGTATTCCTTAGGAAAAAAAAATCAAAGGAAAGCAGAATTGAAAGAAGTACAAAAGTGTGACAAATTTAAAACTGAATGTCAGTATACCAGTGAAAAAAAGTGAAAGAAAAATTTGACATTTCTTTTAGCTCAGATTTTATTATAAGGTGTTTACAAATTATCTTTACAAATTTTAATATAAATTACAGAATAACTAATGTACACTTTTTATTGTGTAGTTTGTGTCATTTTATAATTTGAATCTCGGAGTTTATTAGCTTTAACTTGTTATAGATGTTAATTCTCTTAAAAATATGTCAAACAAAAAAGCATATTCAGTGCTTTGGATAGAATTAAGGTGATAATAAATACATAGAAACTGAATGACCTTTAAGTGAAATTTTTTGTTATGCTATAAAAAATTACAGATATTTTATGTATTTATACATTTAAATACTTCATAAGAATCCATGCTCATATCTAGCCAATAATTTAGAAAATTGCTTTATATAGACTGAAAGTAAAATGTGAAATAAAAAATAACAACCTTTTTCTGCACTTTTTGAATATACTATTAAAGCCAATGGTTTGGAAGAAACAAATCATAGAATGATGTGTGATTTCTAGTTACATCAGAAAACCATAGAATGAAGTGTCAAGCTAGAAAAAAAGTAAAATTGGTGCTTAAAAGTACTGGTTATAACCACAATTTGATACATATGAATATATTCCTACTATTAAATCTTTATTTTCTTAATCAGTGACCTAGAAAACAATAAAATGATAGGTTCCAGGCAGAGTGTGGTGGGAAAAAGAAAACAAAATCCCCAAATATCTGACTACCCTTTAGAGCTCTGACAGAATTATCAGCATATCAGAGATGTTTATTTCATATATTGCACTTTTAAAAAATAAAATAGTAGAGTAGTGGAAGTAGGCAAGAAAGGAGAAAAAAAGTATCTATCCAAAAAGAAAAAAACACATACACACATTTTATTTCCCATGAGTTTGTTATCTGTATATGCTTTTCTTGTGGTTTCTGTGGTTGATGTTGGTATAATAAATGGGATGAAAGCATTCCTCAGAGTTGATTCATTCATATAGTTATTCAATGACCAGGCACTCTGGGTAGGGTTCACTGTACGGATATTGAAGAAAAATACTAGCATAGTCCTTAATTTCAAAGAACAAGTTGTAAGGACAATGAACAGGAAAGCAAATAGAAATTCACTAATAGTGATAAGCACATGAATGATATACACAATGTGTATAATAAAGACAGAGAAAAGGCAAGGTGTCTATATTTAGAATGATTTGAGAATGCCTCACTGATTAGGTTATAGTTAAGCTAAAGGCTGGAAGATGAGAAGGAGCTGTGAGGCTGTCCATGGAGAAGAAAAGTCCAGGCAGAGTGAACAGCTTGTCCAAGGTTTATGAATTAGTGTATTTGAAGACATGAAACAAAGTCAAAATACCTGGAACATTTAGAATTACAAAGAGATTTACATAAGCTCAGAGAGTTGGGGCCATATCTGCTGTCTCTATTAGTCAACAATCTACTATCACTGAATAAGAAATACCCTCAGAAATCTCAGTGGTAAAAAATAATGAGCATTTATTTCTAATAAATATTAGTTTATCTGAGGTGTTTCTCCTTTAGACTTGTGGCAGGTGGTGATGTACTCCTATGTCCATCATAAACATGTTATTCTCATAATACGAGAAGGAATTCCATCATACAAGCACATTTTAAGCCTTTATTGCATAATTATGGTAATATCTCCTTAGCTAAAACAAGCGCAGAAACAAGCAATAAAGAAGAATAAACTTTGGTAAGAGGAATGCTAAAGATACATTGCAAAGAGTGAGAACCATGTCTCATATACATTGTAATATATATTTATATCATGTGGCCTTATACATAGCAGTAACTCAAGATCTAGTCTAAGACACTAAAAAAATAAAAATGTAATGCAAGATAATAGCAGCATTGGTTTTTGTTGTTCCCTCACTGGTGGGAAAATTCCTGGGGCCTTCCTAATGTAGAGAAATGGCTTATTAAGAGCTTTGGCAGTTCAGTCTTGAAGTTTCAGTCATCTACACAGATATCATCAAGCATAAGCAAAGCAGAAATTTCAATAGTCACTGAAAGTACACCAGTTTATGTAAGTAACTTACTATATGTGTTAGGCTGAGTAACTACGTATAAAGTACTTCAATCAGTGTCAGGTACATAGTATGTGCTATATTTAAAACTGAATCATTATGATAATTATAGATAAATACAGATAAATGAGTAGTTAAAATAATTTTGAGTAGGATAAAGCTACTGACTGGAAACAATATAGATTATAATTCTTAAGTCTCTAACTCATGAATTCCATGGACCAAGCTAAGTGATGGTATTATACTCTGTAAGGTAGTTTATTTGGCTTACTTGTATACATGTAGCATATATTCGAACAGTTCCTTAAAATGTGATATAGAAGCTTTTTATACTTTAAATTCCCCATGGTGATTACCTCATGAGCAATTGAGAAAAGGACCCAGTCTCCAGCTCCATACTGTAAGAGAGATCTTCTATGTGGTATTGGTGGAATTTATTTATAATGGAAGAACTATCTTTGAAGCCTAGTTATTCCAGATGCTGTGATTTTTTTTTTTAATTTTGACCTAGAAACAAAGCAAACAAATTAAAGTCAATACGCTACTTTGATGGAAGTCTGTTTAAAATATCTAATTGACTGCTGTGATCCAAATTATTTAAAAATCACAGAAATCTACAAAATTTTGATAGTACTTTGAATCTAGTTGTTTGTGTAACTGACTTCCTCTTGGGTGAAACTTCTAGCACAGAAAAGTACATTTATTGACAATACTCAGTGGTATAAATGTCTCAAGGAGGTATTCTTTAAGACAGTTGGCAGGAGATGGGATAGGATTAGAGAAAGAGGGAGGATTCAGGCCAGGAATCAGAAAAGCTTTCCTGGAAATTTTAAGAAGAGTGAAACTGCAGGATCATTTGAATAATGAGTCATGGATACTTCAAACAATGGATGTTTTTATAGTTTAAATAATCTGCGATAACCCCTTTGACATAGATTTTTGCTTGTTTGTTTCTTTTTAATCAGTACTGTGATGGATCATGGTTTTCATTTGACTATTGAGTCATTCATGTTTGATTAATCCTGATAGGTCCAATGTTATTCTAGAGAGTTAAACAATAAAAAATTACATATTTTCTTAGAAATAAACATAATTTCCCTCAGTTTTAAAAGCTGATGGTTTACATTTAACTACCAAACCCATAGGAAGAGTTATTAAACCCAAATAAGTTGATATTTATTAATTTATATAAACTATACCTGCTGCTTTATTTGGGGGAAAAAAAACAGAGTATTTTATTAAAGAACACATATTTTGCAAACACAATTGTTTATTATCATTTTCAAAGTTTGTGAGCGATATTATTCTTAGAATGTGATTGAGCAATCTGCTGATAATCAGAGAATCCAATACATATTCTGCATTCCTATTTTTTAACATGAATAAATAAATACATTAGCTAGAAATGTTAATGACCACTTACAAGAAATAGAACTCACAGATAAAATCTGCATTAAAAGATCATTAGCACTGAGGACTAAAAACACAAAACTATGGAAATGAGTTTTAAAAGCTTAATTCTCTCATTCTGTCTTCTCAGAGTTAGATATATACCTCAAGATATAAATGAATCCAAAGATAATTTTAGTGGCATATGGGGTAACATATTCCTTTTTTGCATTTGTAATTAGTGAAGGAGTTTGAGATGTCAGCCACAGTACTGGTTTAAGCCTCATGGACATTTTCCGAGCTTACTCAATGATAGAACACCAGCCTTGGATGAGTCCTATACCAGATGTTATATGAAGTACTATCATCACAAAGTACTATCAGTTTGCCATCAGTTCAAAGCCACTTTGGCCTTGGAATGGTATAGAATAATTGAAAATTTGTTCTCTCCCACTCTGCTTTTGTCTCTCTCTCTCTCTCTCTCTCTCTCTCTCTCTCTCTCTCTCTCTCTCTCTCTCTCTCTCTCTCTCTGTCTCTTTCAGTCATTCTGTTCCCTACATTTTTGGATTAATTTCTGAAACCATTCATTAGTCCAGAATTACCTATAATTTTTCACATATTGTATCCATTTTTTATGAAATCCCTGCCATGATTATGATTCAGCTTTAGGTGACTATAGGAGCTGACAGAACGGTAGTGTACTTTGCAAGTCAAAAATCTGCAGACATTGACAGGGCTGCAGGAAATGTGTGGGCTCAAAGAAAGGCACACTTACAGGCTGCCACCTGCTCTCCTCCAGGATTCCCTCATTCCTTTTAGAGGAGTGTATTCTTGGATACTTCTTCTTCCTAATCACTGATAACCAGAGTATAGAAACAGAGCCAAGTAGATATTCTGATTTAAGACTGTTTCTGGGGGAGTAATGCACATAAGTAGGAGATATATTAGAATTTATTTCTTGTGTTGGAGTATGAAGTAGTGTTGCTTGGAGCATCACTGTAGGCTAGGATGTGGCCTGTAGTATCCTAACTCAATCTTTCCTATAGTATGATTTGATTGTGCTTCTTGCCTCTCAGCCACATTTGTAACCCATCTATTATTTCTCAAAGACTGCTTCTTCAGCCCTCCTGTAAACATGAAATCTATTGTTAGGTTAATTTATTTCTGCTGATTTTAACTCCGGTCAATGACTATTGCTTATATTCCAGAGTTCTGACCAGTATGTTATACATTTCTTCTGAATCTCCTCTTATTTGATAAACACTTTGAAGTACTCACTCTTTACTATATGGGGCAGGGGGGCAGGGAGTGGCTGTTGGAAGGATGTTGATAAGCGCATGAATAAACATGAGGAGAAATCTCAGTACTAAAAGATCAAAATACATACAAAGCTGGTCTGGTAAAGGTCACCAAGAAAATTTTTATATCCCATGAATTTTGAAAGTGAATTAGAAAATATCTTTATTTTCAAAAAGTTTGTGATAAAGTGGTTAGATATCTTTCTAAGTCTTTCCATCAAAACACATTTTCATATTTTGCCTTTGTTTAAAATAATGAAAACTATTGTAGAGGCTTTAAAAATGATAATGGTCAATTAGAATGGAAGAATTTTTTTCCCACCCAGGTGTAAACATTTAGGCTACAGTTTCTGCCCCCCCCCCTTTTAACAAAGATTAATTATTTTTACAGCTCTCCAAAATTCTTGTGTATAATAGCACCTTCTGTTACATTTGCAGTCCTTTTTGTTTTAGGACATCGTGCCTTCACCTTTCTTAAAGAATGCATGTGAAGTGTGTGCAAATATGTTATTTGGTTGATATTTAAATGTTGGCTGTGGAGAAGGACTCAAAAAATACCTCTGAAGCCAAATGTTAGCACTTCTGCAAGCCATCTGGAAACATTTCAGTGATCTTGAGTAGATGATCTATGGCCTAACAGTAAGAAAGTGAATTCTGACTTTTATATAGAACCCGGCAAACTAAATCCTTTTGAACTGGTTCTTTCCACTCCAAATGCTGGTGGTAGAGCTTAGACAGTCAGTAATCCTCCATCAGTCCCTGTCTCCTCTATGTTTCTCTGTAACCTCAGAAAGGAAACATCTACAAAAAGATGAGATACCAGTGGTTACGCATTTACCTTGATCATAGGCAGAACATCCTACTGTTTCCCATTCCTTACTCATGGATTTTTACCAGCCCCTAGGGTCCTGGGAGCTTTCAATGAACTGAGTAACAGCAAAGTGTTCAGCACCTTGAGAGACCAGTCTATCTTTTATTCAGCAAATATTTCCTTAGCAGATACCAATTTCTGTTGCTGTGAGTATAGCATCAAACAAAACTGATTTCCTCCTCTATGTTCCGCTGATATTCCGGTGAAGAAGAAAGTCAGTAAAACTAGGAAAGAAAGGAAAAGCAGCATGTGTTAATGTGATGTGGATGTTATATTAAATAAGGTGGCCAGGGGAAGCTTCTTTAGGGAAAGGACATTTGGAAAGAGATTTGAATCCAGTGAGGCTATGAGTCATGTGAACATATGTGAGATGTGTAGAAGGCCGAAGTGGAGGATGCTTCAGGCTTAGTAACAGGAAGTGCAAAAGCAAGGCAGAGGGTGTAATTGTCTATTTGGTAAGCTCAGAAGGCCAACATAGCTGGGATGGAGTGAGCAAGCAAAAGAGATGTGATAACTGAGAAAGAAGTGGTCTCTGTCCAGTACATGTAGACCCCATAGGCACGGTGAAAGGCTTAGTTTTATCTTAAGACTAAAAATAATATGTTACAAAAATGAAAAATAAATGTATTATAATTATAGTATTAATAGTTTAGATGTATGCCTAGGTAAAAATGTTGTAATTAAAATTTGAAATTAGTTTATTTGTAATTAGTTCCAGGTAATTTTATGATTATATACATATATATACAGTATGAACAATCCTCTGAACTATCTTGCAAGGTGTTTTTAAACCAGGACAACCAGCAACCTGACCAGTAGTGAAATGCGAATAAATAAACACAAAATATTTCCTAGACCGAGGAATTTCTAAAGGTCACAACCAGCTTTATTTCTGCATATAAAATGCATTTGAAATGCCCTTTAGAGATTGTCTCTTTAATCCACAGAAAACAAAAAAAATAATCATTTGTGTTTGTATTGTTAGTGGGTATTAATCTTCAGGGAATTAAAAGAGGTTGAGAATGAAGAGGCATTTTATGTGAAATTAAATGTATTCAGCCCAATAGTACATATTTTACCTATTCTTTTTTTCAATATAACTTTTCCTCCACCTTAAAATAGTCTGACATACAAACTCTGTAAATACAGGTAGATATCTTGGTCCACAGAAACATAAAATAAATATGGATTTGCTCCCAAAATATATGCTGTATATGCTATTTATTTTTTCCTCCAAGTTATATTAACTAAAAAACATCAGGCTTTTGGGGTTACCGAAAAACTGCATAAGTAATCTAAATTACTTGCCTTGGCCTTGTCTAGCACAAACTGATGTCAAACTTAGAGTTTAGAGAGAAATGGCTCCACTAATTAAATGGTCCACAGAAACATCACTTTTTTTTTTTTTTTTTTTTTTAAGATGTGATACCTTACTCTAGATAGGGATGTGCTAAATCGCAACCTTACAGAAGAAGGAACTTCTTAAAGTTGTAACTTGCAGATCATATGGGCATGAATTCTGGCAAAAGCATAGATATCATCCTAAATGTTATAAACTTCTGTAGTGAAGGTGTGAACAACCTCATCATTGCTTCCTCAGCACCTGCCAAAACCAATTCCTCTCTCCTCGTACCCTCGTTCCTCACACTCTCAAAGCAGCTATTTAGTCAGCTGCCACTGGAAGTTGTCTTTGGAAATCTTTTCATCTGAAACTTGCCTACATAAAGCAATTATGGTTAGCACAATGCTAGATATGACACAGTTCAATGCTACAAGTGACAGGATTTAATTTGGAGAAACGAAAAAGAGAAGTTGGAGTGAATGCAAACTGTCAAGAAAAGCAGTCTGGGTCTTGTAAGGTTTCTTCGAGGCTGTAGAACCTATTAAATGAGACTTTTGTTGTTAAATGAAGGTGGAAAACACTTTTATTCTAGACTCTGGATATTAAAAAATTCAAAGGCAATTCTAGAGCCTTTTCCAATGTGAATACCACATTGAATAAACAGCAGAGCATCTCAAGTCAGAAACAAAGAGCAAAAACTTAGAAGACATTCAAAGTTAGGTTCTTTGGGGCAGGGGTTAGCCTTTTGTCTAAAAAGAATTGAAAACTATGAGAAGTCTGTGGTTCAAAATAAAAACATAAGAAATAACTTTAAAAATGCATCTAGTTTATATGTATGGCCAAATGTACTGAGTTAACTAAGTGTGCACACAATTTCTCTATGTTTTCTCTACAAATTCCTTAATTTATAAATTCTCTGTGAAACATGACTTCAATTAGGTTAAAACATGGTGTGAAAAGCACTTTTTAACATCTATATAAACACCGGTCTTTTTGGACCACTCAGTGTTTCAGACATGTGTACTGGCTACTCCAGTTTGAATATTGTTGTGTATAGAAAGGTTATAGGTACAAATATATGCCCATCTTGATGCCTAGCCGATTCTAATCTTTTTATTCTTAGATGATCAAAACAATGGAGTGGTATATGTGTGAGAGAACAGACACATTTAAAATGAACCTAGTAGAAATGAATCTCTTTTGCTCTTTTTCAAGTCAGAAGTACAATTCTCACCCACATAAAAATATTAAATATTACTTTAAATTACAGCCTAATTTTATTGTTCCACAGCTGAAGTGCTGCTATTCACATAAAAGAACGTTTATAATTGTTGTAATTGCTTGTCATTATCAGATGCTTTGTAATCATTAGTTGCTGTATAAATTATAAATATGTTGATGAACAGAATAGTCACCATTAATGTCATAGTCAATAGTTGATTTCTCATTATTTATAAGGTTTTAAGAAAGGAAATTCTTGAATTTGTTCTTAGGAACTTCTTTTTTGTTGGTCTCTTAAAATGTTTCGTAAATTCTATTATTAGAGGATAATGATAGTGTGAGGGTAGGGAAGACAGTTCAAGTAATGTATTCTTGAATCAGTAAAACTGGGTAGTTGTGCCTAATGACAAGTTATAAAATGGTCTCTGTACAGAATATTTCCTTTAATTATGTTGTTCTTCATCACTTTACCAAATGAAAGAAGAAAAATAAGCCTGGTATGACTAGAGCTCAGTTTTTAATATTCTTCATATAGAAACTCCAAGCTGCTCAGGAAAACATTATTTTCCAATATGCACAAACCAAGTGCAAATTTCCACTGAAAAAGCAATTGAAAGGTTGAATTGATATTATAGGATGCTCTTGTCAGCGGACAGTGCTATTTATGGAGCACTGCCTATGTGCCAGGTGCTATTTTTTTTATATTAGTATTAATATTAAATTATATTTTATATTAGTTCTAATATTCAATTTTCTGTTTATAGATGAGAACAATGGAGCTTAGAAAAGGTCAAGATTCCAAAGGTCACAGATGTTTTGTGAAGATAGGTATTCTGACTCTGAAACTTATTCTGTAGTCGCTCTCGAATTACAGGAATACGATAGCAGTATTTATTTAAACATTTCTTATACTAAACATTTATATGTTACTTAATCTTTTTAACAAACAATATAACATAACTATGCATTAGGTTTTCTGTTTCTCGAGAGCAGAGATTCTGTCAGGCATATGTGTCTCCCATAATGTCTTGCAATGACTCCTAGTGTTTAATAAATACATATGAAACATATAAATCACATATATACTCTCTTAATGACAAAATAGAGCTTTTGGTACCTTAATAGTTATAATTATACAATAGAGTCTGTATTCCTTTTGTTATTTGCCTCTGAATTTTATTTGAATTCTTATTGCTATTAAACCCCAAAGGTTTCTCATCCATGCATCTTTTCGCTATTATCATACTAAAATCACTAAGTGTACAATCAATTTTATGTAGCATATTTAAATTTTTTTATATATTCAGTAAAAGAGACGAGTATACTTTACTCCAAATAAATTCCATGGATTGGCCTGAGGATATACCCCCAGCTATGAAACGTTCTCTGTATGGAGACATCCATGTTGAGTTCTAAAAAGCTGATTTACAAACTTTGAAAGCATAAGCTCTGTAAACTTAGAAAGTGCATATACTCAGTTCACTTTGTGAACTTCTTCCCTAACACATTCATATTTACTGCCATGATAGGACCCTACATTAGAACTACCCAGCATGGGAGCAATTGGTTTCCCACACTGGAAGGCTGAGAGCTTTATTACATATGATTTACCTATATATGCGACTGCAATTTCAGTCAAATTATAATGTCAAAGGAGTGTTTTTATAGTAGAATGATATTTGATCAGCTAAGAACAAAGAAGTATGTAGTTCTTCTCAAATCTAGTACCTCACACAGGTCTTCTATCTCTGCACCTTGGCCTTCTCTCAGTATCCTCCACTGTTTTTCTAGAAATTTGCTTTGGGAATTATATCAGAAGAGAAATTGTAACAAAAGGGAAGGTTTTAAAAGAACAAAAATGAAAAGGGAACAACATAGAAATGATTTCCTCCATCATGCTATAAAAAAGCTGTGTCTATAAGAACAAAAGAAACATCGTGAGTCCATCAGATTGGACTGTCATGGAGGTGGGGAGAGGTACAATGGTATAAAAAGACAGGAGTAGATAAATAATTCATAAATTATAAAAAAAAGTAAATAGATGATGATGAGTAACAATGCCATATGCTCAGGTATCTGCTTCTGAAGTTGAAAACAATAACCAATAACAAGTTGAAAGTTGAAATGCATTTTTTTCTATAAGACAAAATTTTACTACTCCTTTGGAGAGTTCGTATTGGGAAATCTATTTATCTTTCTGCCGTCCTCTAAATTCCTGTTTCTTCTTTTCTCTCCAGCTAGAAGAATCTGCCTTGTAACCCATATAACTAACACCCTACACCCCCTACTCACATTTCTAAAGGTTCTTAAGTCAGAACTGCTTCTTACACGTGTGTCCTTCCTCTATGGCTCATGACTACACATTGTTACCCATTTTATTTAAGGCTTATATGTAAGACAGTAATGAGAGAGAGCACAGAATGTATCTAATTTGGACTTCAATTTGGTTTTTTCAATGTTCATAAATAGCATGCACTGTTAATTACTCTCAACAGAAAGAAGACCTTGCTGTGCAAGCTGGACATGTTGATTAAGAAACAGGAAAGAGAAAGAGAGAGATGCCAAGAGAAAGGTATTATTTTAACATCAAAAAACACAAAAGAGGCATGAGGTTATTTCCAGCCTAAAGTTGAAGGATACATCTGGAGTAAAACTCTAAGAGGCCAGATGCTTAACTCAATCTTTTTTTTTTATATATATATATTTTTAGTTGATGTAAAATACTCATAACATAAAATGAACTATTTTAAAATGAACAATCCAGTGGCATTTAGTACATTTACAGTGTTATGCAACCACCATCACTATCAAGCTCCCAAACATTCTCATAACCCAAATTGAAACCCATGTCTAGTTAAGTCTCTCCTCATATTTTTTTCTTCCCTGGTCCCTGGCAAACATCAACATGCCTTCTGTCTCTACATATTTACCTATTCTGAATATTGCAAGTAAATAGAGTAATATTATGTGATCTTTCATGTCTGACTACTTTCATTTAGAATAATGCTTTGCAGGTCCATCTGTATTGTATAATATGGCTGTATTTTATTGCACTTTTTGCTTTCATAATATTCCAGTGTGTGTGTGTGTGTGTGTGTGTGTGTGTGTGTGTGTGTGTGTGTATCTCACTTTGTTCTTTAATTTACCCATTGAAATTAATGTTGTCTTGCTCAAGAAACATCTGGAGATGAATATGTATTCATTGATAAACTTAATAGCAAAATATTACTAAGTTTATAGTTCCTCAAACACAGCCAGATACAGATCAAGGTGATTTTCCTTCAACCCACATAAATGTCCTCAACTATTTTTTTTTCTGAGACTTTTTCATAGGTGCTAAATATAATCTTCCACCATCCCATTAGTATATAATATAGTTGGCTCTCCAAATCCACAGGTTCTGCATTCAACTGGGAATCAAAAATACTGGGGAAAAACATTATACTTAATGGTGAAAAAGTAAAAACCTTCCCTCTAAGGTCAGAAACAAAGCAAGACTGTCCACTATTGCCACTGTTATTCAGTATAACATTGGAGGAGGTCCTAGAGAGTACAATTAGGCAAGAGAAAGATATTGAATGCATCTAAATAGGGAATAAATAAATCAAACTGCCACTATTTTTGGATGACATGATTCTCTATATAGAAAATCATAAAGACTCCATAAGAACACTATTAGAAACAATAAGTAAATGCAGTAAAGTTTCTGTATACAAAATCAATGTTCAAAAATTTATAGCATCCCTATACTCTAATAATGAAGTGTCATAATAAAAAGATGAAAAAAATGATCCCTTTTGCAATTGCACCAAAAAGAATAAAATACCTAGAAATAATTTTAATGAAACAAGTGAAGGACTTATATAATAAAAACTATAAGACTCTATTAAAAAAAAATCGAAACAAAGACAAAGAAATGGAAAGATATTTTGTATTCTTAGATTGGAAGAATCAACATAGTTCTAATGACCTTATTACTTAAGGCATTATACAGATTTAAAGCGATCCCCATCAAAATCTCATCAGCATTTTTTAAAGAAATGGAACAAAAATCATCAGATTTGTATGAAAGCACAAAAGACCCTGAATTGCCAAAGCCATCCTGAGAAAAATGAATGAATCTGGAGGCATCGCTCTACCTGACTTCAAATTATACTACAAAGTAACGATAATCAAAACAGCATAGTTTTGGCAGAAAAACAGACTCATGGACCAGTGGAACAGAATCAAGAGACCAGAAGTAAATCCATATTTATATGAGTAAATCATTTTCTACTAAAAAAAAAAAAATCCAAAAAGTTACAGTGGAGAAAGGAAATCTTCAATAAATGGTGCTGGGAAAACTGGAAAGCTGCATGCAAGAGAATGAAACTAGATTGTTGTCTATCACCACATACCAAAATTAACTCAAAATGGATTAAAGACCTGAATATAAGACCTGAAACAATAAAATGCATAGAAGAAAACATAGGAACTAAACTCAAGGACCTTGGACTTAAAGAGGATCTTATGAATTTGACTTCAAAGACAAGGGAAGTAAAAGCTAAAATAAATGAATAAGACTACATCAAACTAAAAAAGTTTCTGTTCAGCAAAAGAAATCATCAACAAGGTAAAGAGACAGTCATCCAAATGGTAAAATATATTTGCAGGCAACACCTCCAGTAAGGGCCTAATACCCAAAATATACAAAGAATTCATATGACTCAATAACAACAGAAAAACAAATGATCCAATTAAAAAATAGGCAGAGGACCTGAACAGACACTTCTCCCTAGAGGACATACAAATGGCCAACAAATATATGAAAATATGCCTAACATCACTAGCTATTAGAGAAATGCAAATCAAAACCACAATGAGATAGAATAGCTATAATCAACAGGACAAGTAATAACAAATGTTGGAAAGGATGCAGAGAAAAGGGAACCTTCATACACTGCTGGTGGGACTGCAGATTGGTACAGCTGCTATGGAAAACAGCATAGAGGTTCCTCAAAAAACTAAGAATTGATCTACCATATGATCCATGAATTCTTCTGCTGGCTATTTACCTCAAAGACCTGAAAACCCATATCCAAAAGATATTTGCACACCGATGTTCATAGCAGCATTATTCACAGTGGCCAGGACATGGAAGCAACCGAAGTGTCTTACAATAGATGATTGGCTAAAGAAGCTGTGGTACATATATACAATGAAATATTACTCAGCCATAAGAAGAGATGAAATACTGCCATTTGCAACAACTTGGATGGACCTCAAAATAATCATGCTAAATGAAAGAGCCAGACAGATGTGGGATATAAACCTAAAAGCAACAAATGAACAGAGAAAACAAACAGAGACTCACGGATATGGACTATAGACTAGTGGTTACCAGAGAGTAGAGGGTGGAGGAGGAGCGGGGAGGTAGATGGGGTAAAGGGGGTCAAGTATAGAGGGTTAGGGATAAGGCGAATGGGTAAAGGGATCAAATATATGGTAGCAGAAGGAAACTGGACTTTGGGTGGTAAACACACAATAAAATATACAGATGTCAAATTATAATGTACACCTGAAAATTATATAATTGTATTAACCTATGTTACCCCAATAAACTTAATTTAAAAAAATACTGGGGGAAAATGTTACATTGTTGCTGGCATGTACTATGTAGTTACTTCTACAATTACTGTGTGTATATTTAACATGTACAGACTTTTTCTGTAATTATTTCTTACACAATACAGTATACTATTTACATGGTTCTTACTTTGAATTAGGTATTATAAGTAAACTAGAGGTGATTTAAAGTATATGGGAGGATGCACTGTAGGTTATGTAAAAAATACTACATCATTTTATGTACAAGACTTGAGCATCCTTGATTCTGTTACCCTTGGGGGTCCTGGAACCAATTCCCTGTGGAAATGGAGAGACAACTGTACTTAGTTATCATTGTTTCTGCTAATTTTCACTGAGTGCTAATCATTCAGGATTGTGCCTCAGAGAAGTTTCTTACATATCTAAAAAGGTTTCATATCCTCCTGCTTTCTTACTTCTGTTATTTTTGGTATTAAAGAGTAGACTGGCATTGAAATGCCAAAGAATAAAATTATTGGCAATAACTAAAATGTTTTTATGGTTCATATTTTTAACCTCTTAAAAATTTAGTTTCTTCTTCCTCTTGTGGCTTTAAATTTACAGTCTTAGAATATGATAAAAAGAGGAATATTGATTATTTTTTACTTTTATGTCTCCGTGGATCATTTTATGCTGAATTCATATCCTGATGTTTGAAATATCCAGGAATCACAATTAAAAAACAACAACAACAACAAAAACCTTGTCTTTCTGCTGCAAAATCAAGTTGAATTAGGCATAAATAATTCTGATGTAATGGAGAGAACCCAGCCACAGACCTGGCTTCCTGGTCCAACTCTACTCATCACTTTTACTGATTTTCCTCGAGGGGGCGCACTTTCATCCACAGAATAAATCAGGTTTAAGAGCTTTCTCACAACAATGTTAATACATGTTAAACGTTAAAAAATGTTTTCACATTTAAATAATATGGGGAAATATTAATCTTTAACGATGAGAAAAAGTTTTATAGCATTTCTTGCAACTTTATGAATGAGCATTACTAATCCGTAAAAAGAGTTAGACTCTGGTCTTTCTCAAACATATTTTTTAAAGAAATATTTGAGAGGACTGTTATTCAGCAGAAATAAAATTCAGATAGTCTCTAAAGTCTTCTAAAACTCTAAAGAGTAGAGAATACCAAAATATATCTTGTAATAAATAAGTGTAAAAGCTTCAAAATGTGAATATTTTTTGAAAAAGAAAAATTATGACTATTTCAGTTTTAAATTTTGAATTTGAATTTTTACCTCTTTCCTATTAGTGCATTGGAAGTATAAGATCTTACCAACAAAGAACAATATGTGATCGTTGGTTACTTCATAAGAACAGAAAGGGTTATAGGAACAATAAAATAAAAAAGAGATAAGCTAGAAAGGTAAATCACCGAATATCTTTAGCAGCAAGTATGAGGCTCAGAAATAAACAAATGCTCTCCTTCCCCTATTTGGCCTAGAATTAATCATTTACCTGTCTATCCATACTCACACACACCACACACAAAGTCTGATCTAGTGTTGTTACTGAATGGTAGTGGTGCTGAACCAACAACTATATCTTAGTGTTTCACTGTCCCTGAACTGCAGCTAAAATTTTCCCATAATTTTCCCCATTGATTAATGGAGATCATTATCTCCCAATTTATGATTTTCATAAATCAATATTTATTTATTCAGTGCCAAGAGGCATGGTGTGAGATACTGTTTTAGAAATACTGACTTAACAAAGATAGCAGTTACTGCTCTCCATAAATCTGCAGTTTAAAAGAACACATTATAGACAATGAAGATTTGATTAAATGTTTTTAGTGAAATTTGGCACTAAGTAGTAAACATAGGTGTTTATAATTTGTAGCAAAAACATGCTTACATCTCATCATTAAATATACCTCAATTACTCTCCAGGTTTCTAGATAGAGTTTGCTAAATAAAATAGAACACACCCTCTCAATTTCTAATGAGTTAATAAATATAGCCAATTTAGAATACAGAAAGTACTCATTATGGAAGAAGAGGATGTGTTCCCTATTGTGTTTGTAGATGAAGATAGCATAGAATTTTTTAAATTTTATCAAATAGTTGACTTGGAATTTCAGGAAAGCCAAAGTCAAAAATTCAGGTAAATAATTGAACAGATACAAATAAATGAACAGAGAAAATCAGTGTGGCAATTGAGCAGAAATGCACACAAAAGAACCAATAAGAAGGCAAGTGTCTTATAGCCTCCTTTGTCAATTAAGAAATACATTATATTCAAAGCTTTTTATGTACCTTCTTCCTGGGCAACCCTGGCACCAATGTATGGTCGGAGGGTATCTCTGGGTACCCTCAAAGAGAGCTGAGCCTGCATTAACTCTGAGAGATGATAGGAGAAAGATGGAAATTTCTTCACCACTATGCCCACTGATAGTCTAAAGAGTTGAAAGTGTATTTTCTTTTGGATAAGGTAGATAAAATAAAGCATTATTTTCATTACCTTGTATTTTTCAAAGTTTTAAGTATAAATTTGAATTATTTCAAAGCAGCATATTTTTTGCTTATAATAGGTAACTGCCTAGGGTATTGTGCTTCTCCTGTTGGAGTAGAATTCAATAGTAAAGCTAATCTCTAATTGTGACAGGATGTTCCAGTCCCCACCATCATGGCTGGCTCTATTTCCCGATTAGCGAAGTCTTGGAGGCACCGTGACACTGTCGAGGGATTCCCATCCCCCTCACCACCCATTTTTGGTTCTTATGTCTAGGTTAATAACAACAACAAAAAATTACACAGTATTAGGTTAACGGGAGAAAAAAAAACTACTTAATATGTGTGCATAGGTGAATCACAATACAATGCTCAGATCATAAAATGAGGCTTAAATAAATGATCGAACCAGGAACTTTTAAAATATTTTTTAGACAAAGAAACAATAATTATTTTTGAAAAATTGATGGGACAAAGAAAGGTAGGGCTCATTAGAAAGAATCTTTCCTCAGATTGGATATTTATTAGTGAGGAATCTAAACAAGTACTACATTATAAAAGAGGCAGCAAGATTTGATTATAAAGAATTTTCTGCTAAGAGTTGTTTAACTCTAGCAAAACGGGGTGGTTTCCAGTTGGGAGGAAGATATCTTTTCTATGAGATTTATTTTCTGCATCTAAGAAGACAAGGAAGGGTCAAAGTACCCTTCTGGCCGCTTGTCAAGTAACTTTAATTCAAAATACTAATCATTATTCTATTGTGGGATATTTTGAGGCAACCTATCTTGGGCTCCCACAATACCCTGGAGCAGAAGAAACCTTCTGCAGTTTCCCAAAGACATTGAATTTATTGCTCTTACACCTTTATTATTTCCATCCTAAACACATATAAGAAGTCTCTGTGCTGGACAAGACCCTTCCCAGCACTATGCAGACTTGGTTGATGCTTCTCCAAGGTATTTCAGGCCCATTTTATTTTCAAAAAATTTTGCAGAAATCTGTAAAATTTGGGCACCAAAAGTTATCACTAACAATTATCCTTACAACTAATATTTTCTGAGTACCTGCTATCTGTCAAATATTGTTCTAGAACCTGAAGGTACAGCAATAGACAAGTATCTATAGTTGCATGTTGCTTATAATATAGTAGAAGTGGGCAAGTGATAATCAATTGTATGATTACCTGGTAATCATTTTTGTGACGGAAAAAAAAAAGATAAATTTGTAGAGAAACAACCTGCATATGGAGGATGTTTTTTTTTTAAATAACGTGATTGGGGAGATTCACGTTAGAATAAGTGCTGACACCTGTGAGGGAGAGAACCAGGCTGAGTTGGGGGGTGGGCGGATAGGGGGGAATGGGAGAGCATAATGAGATGGGACAAAAGGCATAAATGAATTAATCCTGGTGGTCTTCTGTAAGATAGCAGTGAGGATGGAAGGAATGTGATTGTTGCCAAGAATACTCAAAACTGTTTCCTCTCAAGATATCCTGAAATACAAGAACTGAACAGCTCAGTGGGCATGACTCTCCCACAGTTCCCTAGGTTTAATCTCACATAGGCTTCCTAACTTACAGCCTCTTTATTGCCCTTAGTCTATATGCCACTTTCTTAACTCTCTACATTTCCTACCTAGTCTCAATCTCATTTGTTCGTTGTCCCTACCATTCTTTAGCACTTTAGCTTCCCCAACTCTTATTCTCGTGCAATACCCACACGGAACCCCTTGTTCAGTCCTCCAATCAGCCTCAACTACAGCAACAGCCTCCTGGACCCACCACCTTGGCTCCTACAAATTCTTCACCTAGACTTCAGTGTTCAATCTGAGAAACAGGTCGAACAATACTGCTCCTCTTTTTGAAATCCCCTAATGATCCACCATTACTCAGGAGAGAACAAAGACTCTTTGGCATGGTATTTGAAATCCAACATCATCTTAGCTTTAGCCAATATCTCAGTAGGTCCCTGAGTCTCCTTACCTCTTTCTCCATGCTGTAGTTACAATCATTTTGCAGCCCCATTTTCTTCCTGTTACTCTCAATTCCTTGAGTCCCTCTCCTCCTCTACCCCTTTCTGGAAATTCCCTTGACATTCTTCTCTCAGCCTTCATTGAGACCCCCTATATCATTCTCTTGGCCCCTTGTGCTACCAATTATCATTACACTTACCTATGTATGTTGTACTCGTCTTTACTATCTTTTATATAAGCACATGTCGGCTCTCACCCCACAACTAAATAAAGAAATCAAAACAAATGGGCAAACAACAATAATAAAACAATTTTTTTTCTTCCCAGCCTTCTAGCACTGTTTCTGACATATTTTAAATAAAATAAATAAATAAATGATCAAGTTTGCCAATAGGATAGTGTATATAATTAAGGATAATAGAAGAACTAAAATGAACAGAAAAATATTTGAGTTGTATGCTGCTGTCATGTAGGAAGTTGATCTGCTATTATAAAAATATTTATAAAATGATCTGGATGATGCAGACAAGAGAGTGTTAGCGATAATCAGAGTTTTTAACAAGTAGTTTCTTGAACTATTATTTAAAAAAAGAATGACTTACATCTGGCAGCATTCATTTAATTGATTCATTTTATTTAAAATACATTTGTGGAGCTCCGGCTAAGAGTCAAGCATTGGGATAAATAATGAGCAAGAAAATACAGTTTTCTTGTATTCATGGAGTTTAATAACATATGAGTGAAACAGATATAAAATGAACAAACACACTAAGATTTTGACTCCAAAAAAACAACCTGCTCCTTTGAGAACAAATACCCAAAGAATCTGATCTAGTTTAAGGAGTCAAGGAAGATTCAGCTGAGAAGTAATAATTGAGCCAGGAGTTGAAAGATGCAAGAAAATAACTGAATTGAAATAGTGATCACAGAAGAAAATTGGATAAGAAGAGAGAAGTGCAAACAAAGGTCTGTTTCAACACAGTAGAAAAGAAGAAAGAAACCTAGACTAGTGGTATGTCTTAGGAGGGCAAAGTGAGATACCGACTTAAGAATAATGATGTAACAGTTAACCTTTATTGGTTTGTCAAAACCTTATTATGTGTGAAATATTGTGCCAAATGTGTTTACATTACATTTTCATTCAATAATGGTAAAGAAAATATAAAAAGGTGTAATTACTTTTCCATTTTTCATAGAATGGAAATATATGAAAAGTTAAGAAATTTGCCTGTAGTCTCAGCCAATGAAAGGCAAAGCCCAAATTAGAAACCATAGACCATGCATCTAGAATTGATACTTCAGAGTAGACAGAGAGGACTGAGAGGTCAGACAATTCAGTTCTCCAGGAACCAAGTTGTTACTTGAATAAAATTCTACATATTTGCATTTGAGAGTGCATTTTCCACCTGACACTCATCCTATCTCCTATAAAAAGCAAAAATAGAAGGAAAAATGTAAGATACTTCTGCCATATTAATTCAAAATTAGTTTCCTTTTTCTTGTTTAACAGGGATTACTGGAGGTCAGGAGATATAGCATTCAGTGCATTTTCTAATGTTTCTTTGAAAACTGAATTTGGTGAATTTCAGTTATATGAATGAAGACATTTTCAGCATCCTGCCCTCTAGTCTTTTCCCCCAAACACTTCTCCTCCTGCTTTCCTGTAATAGCCAATTCCTGACATCTGACACAATAACTGAGGGAGCAATGTGAGAAGTTGTGAGGGGACAAAGAAGCTGGTGGTGATTTCAGATCCTGCCCCTTCACATCATGATCAGCTGTGAGCATTGCAGCTGGATAACGATGTCCATTTTTCATGAACTTGCTTCGGGAAATAGATTTTGTGATGGTCTCAATTTGTCTTGGAAAGAATAAGACGTTTGTATCGTATGTTTAGTATTTCAACACGCCAAAGAAGTGGTGTGTTGAAATATCTTGCGACTTAACCATACTCTCCAGTTAAGTCACAAGGTTCATTACAGGGACGATAACTGGTATTCATAATAAAATAGGGATAAAAGAGGGCTTATATGTGTTTTTGGAAACATCCAGAGGTCATATGCCCATCTAAATTGACAATTGATATGACCAGCCTATGTCACAGTTCTTACGAGCTTCTACTGCTTCAAACAGCCAATGACGGTATGTTTACCAGGGAGAAGTACAGCAAGGATATTGAGATATGCTGTCAGAGAACGTATTTCTCCTCACTGCATATGATCCTTTTGTTTTATGGATATGCCATTTCACCAGAAGTTGGCAAACATTTCTCCTGCTGGTCTTACCTTTCTTCAATGTGCGTTTTCTTTATTGAAGCAGTAGTTACAGTAAATATTTATGTTTTCACACTAGTATTTCATTTAAAAATATTTATAAGAGGAAATTATCGATGTTACAAAATCTCAGTTATTTTGCAATGAGGAGTAAAAAAACTGATGGTTTTTAAAGATTAGAGAAAATAATTTAAGGAATTCAATTAATTTCCAATTCAATCCTTGGTTAAATTGTGTAAGTTCATAGTTTTTCAACTTGGATAAATAACTGGCATCAGGTAAAATATAAATCAGAGTGAAATAAGAAATAATTACTGTATAGCTTCTTTGGTTTAGGAATGGAGGAGGGGGACACACTTTTTTTTTTTTTCAATCACCAGAGAGAAAGAAAAAATGTCACTATTAATGATACACGGTATTTCAAATTCTATATCTCCCAAGGATTGTTCCAAGTGTACCTGAACATAGTTTTGTTTGTTTATTTGTTTTCCCACGAAGTGTTCAAAACCTATCAACAGGGGCACATTTGTCCCTCAGATTCACTGTAAGTCAGTTTCACTGCTTGGGAAGCAGATATTACTGGGAACAGAAAAGCTGCTTGACTGACAAATCGTATTACTAGGCATTCTAAAAAAGAAAAACAAAACAAACAAATAAAAAATATATAATACATACCTCTGAAGATAAGGTTTGAACATTTGCCACACTACAGTAGTTTTTTTTAATGACTTCTAGATTGTTTTCTTTTACTTATGAATCTCATGTCTCAATTAAAATTTAAACCAGTTTTGTACGTGCATGTTACAGCTATTAAACTTAAGGTAAATGACACATTTTAATACTTATACCCCCTACACACACAAATGGACAGAAAGTTAGTTAAACTTTCTCTAACAAGCCTAGTAATAAAATGTAAATTTCTATTGAGGGTTTAAAGCTGAATACCATCACTTATGTTTACTTCCAAGTAACTAAAGAAATACAGCAAACACTCCGTCCAAAGTGGACGGGGAGGGCTAGGAGGTCAGATAATATGTGCTCATTCAATTCTGGGGCTCCAGGAACTGAGTTGTTGCTTGAATAAAATTCTAAATACTTATATTTGAAAAGACAGAAACAACTTTTTGTTTCAGTGAGGACTATTGCTTCGGAAATGTTTAGGATCCCCCTGTTATTGTGCTAAGCAAGTGAAACATGAGAAGTTCTTTGTAAGAAGGTGCCTCTGCTGCTGTCTTAACCTGCTTCTTAGCTACAGTTGTGGTCTCAGCTATAGTTGCTCTGGACTCTGGTAGGAACTTCAGCTTCCAAGAAAAAAGACACAGTTGTTTTTCTCCCCAGATTTCAGTAGTTTTAGTGCTAGTTTTATTCCTACTCCTTGATGGTCAGTGCGTTCTAAGATTTTTCAGTCCACAAAATTTATTCAAGAAAGTCCCTGAAGGAGACAACCTGGCAGGATGTCTGGCCTGAGCATCAAAATACTGTTATAACATTCATGTTTTGTTGCTCTTATTCCTACAATAGGAAGTACTCAGAAGCTTATCCTGTATCCTATCACCTAGGGAATGTTTGAAGACTATTTGGCAGAATCATGCCACCAGCTTTTAATGATATGCCCAAAATAAATATTGGCCTCGGCATCAGAGTTCTGTGGCCCTACTTCTTCCTACTCAGGGTTTACTATTAAATCATCTGAATTCACTCATAGAAAAGCGAGAAAGAACATCACCAACAAAAAAATAAAATAAAATAAATAAATGACTAGATAGATAGATAAATAGATAAAACCTAATAGAGATTTTTACTTTGTTTTTGTTTGTTTGTTTTTGTTTTTGTTTTGTTTTGTTTTGTTTTTTGAGTGACATTTTGATATTACTATGTGGAATCCAACAAATCGAGCTCTGGGTTATTGGTTTGTAAACGGAGGAATATATTCATGCGCACACATGACATGCTCCTCTTTGTCTTTTTCTGAGCTCACCTGCTCCAATATCTATTCTGAGGGATGGATGTTGACTTTATGGGTATTTTTGTTGGTTCTCTAACCCAGGTGTTCAATTTTTGAGCCAGATCCGATCCACAACAATTGAGTGTAAGCATTTCATGCCTAGTATTTAGTGTCCTTTGGCTGTGAAGAATAAATGAATCCAAGAATTCACAGTGCATGAAAGTTCAAACAGTAAGCCCCAGACCAGTATTACCTTTTACAATTATTAGTATCGATTATCTTTTTATTGTAGATTCTCTAATTCTCTTTTTGTGCTCCTTTCCTTAAATGACTATCCTCCCCTTAAATTCCTTAAACTTCTCTGTATACCCAAACTAGTTCTGGAGATTTTCTAATCAAATAGTAGAAGATGACAATAAATGAGGTGTTCTCTTCTTTGGGGGTATTCGTATTGAGAAATATTCTATGCCAAGACCCTTTAAGTCATAACATTAGAGATCCAGTCATTTCATCTACTCTAAAGGTTGATTTTCCTTCACGCATAAGAGGATTTGAATACTTGGGCCAGTAAATTCAGTTATAGTGTATAGACAACCTTATAAAGATTTCTGGCTAGAATATTTATAGGCTGTTTTACTCTGTTGAGCAGTCATAATTTCAAAAGATACAAGATGGCAACTCTCAAGGTTGAATAATCACTAGTGGTGTCCTGACAAGCCCAAATGTCACAATAAGGCTAAACAGCATATGCTTTTGACCCAGCTGTCAGGTGTTATTAATAGACTGACTTAAAAAATGAAAGCAGTAGGGGTGTCATCGACATTTTGAGGCCCATATGCTTAATGCATCGAAACACCTGCCAGGGCTGGTTTCTAGTTTCAAATTAAGTAAATCAGTCTGCTTTTCCCCTACAATTAAAAACACATCAGCACTTACTCAAAATGTTACAATGTGCCATAATCCTCAGGTTATCACCTCTTCCACTATGAACTGCTTGGGATCCTAGGAAAACCAAACCAAACAAAGCAAAACAAAGCAAAACAAAACAAAACGAAACAAAAACAAAAACAAAAAAACCTGATTTCTTCTCACTTTTGGAGTAAACGTTCTAATATATATTTCTTTACCCTTTGCCTGGGAGGAGTGTGGGCAGGAGGGCACTTGCATGGATACATATTACTTTGGGATGTGTATTATTTTAGGATGTACATTATCTTCAAAATTTACGAAGTTGAAATGGAAAGTGTGTGCACTTACGGCGGAGAAATCAAGGAGGGTTTGAAAAATCTTATCTCAAGATGCTAAGTTGTGTCGATGATTAGATATATCAGAAAATAATCTGAACTTATTTGTTATTTGTTGGTCTGTAGTAGTTCTGTATAAAGGAAAGAATGAGAAATGAAAACATTTTTCTTAGTTCAGAATAGAGCATTCTTTCAGAAGTCATGGAAAGTTTGTCTCTACTCAAACACTTTTGATGATAACCTAATTTTTAAATCATTTATATTTTACATGGTTTCATTTGAAAGAGAAATATTCAAGTTGTTCACCATTCCGTAGGTGTAATTCACTGAGTGTCACTGTGAATCTTTAATTAAGATTTGGGCAAGCTGGACAATTTAAAAGCACTTAGTTAGCTTTTTGACTTGAATAGATTCTCCGTACTTTTGTAAATATGATTTTAGTATTGTTTCACTTTAAGAAAAATCCATTACTCTTGTGTCTGCTGGTCTGGGGGGTACTAGGGGAAAGGGGAAGAGTGAGAGAAAGAGTGATATTGGTAATTCACAGTTATCCAAGACCTTTTTTAGGATATTTGCTTTAGCTGTTTTCATCATTCAGTTTCATTTCCATTGGTAATCTTTCAGTTTGAATTTTCTATTCACCTTCTTCATTTTCCTGAGTAGCTAAAAAATTATCGTCAAGACAATTCCAAAATAGCAGTTCCCCAAATTTTTAGCGGTGATATATATATATATATATATATATATATATATATATATATATTCTATTATTGTACATTCTCCCAAAGTGACTATTTGACAAGGCAGATTTCATTGACTATTATTATATTTTTCTCTTTTTTTAAAGACATTTTTTCTCATCTCATACTTGTTACTTTAAATATTGAAATTTCCATATTGTTTAACATATGACTATCCAGTATTGACAACTGTCATTGACTTTCAAATGTGTTTTATATACTGCCAGATGTTGACTACAAAGCTGAGAGAATTTGATTTATTATTACCTACTTTTTCTCTCTTCTTTTCTCTCCTGAGAAATGATCAATTCCTTTTATAGTCATCATGTCTCCTGTTACCTTACCCAACTAATGCTTATAGGTGAGTTGAAACAGCAGTGTAAGTGCATGCCTGATTTCTATAGCATTTCTAATGTTAGAGACGAATGGAATCTACTTTTCTGTGCATTGTGGAGAAAATAAAAGTAGGAATAGGATGTTTCAGCAAAGATTGTTGGAAGATAATTTCATGAGTAAATGTCAGATCAATAGTATTATATTCTGCTGACATCTCTTCCTTTGTGCTATGTCCAGCTCAGTTAGAATCTAAGTTAAAATCACCTAATAAGCATAACCAAGGAAGATTTGTCATTGACTGTTGGTCTGTTTGAGTTCTTTGTAGGCGGTCACACCACTTGAAAGAAAGAAATGTATTTCCTTTACTTCTATGACCTTAATGACACCTTCTTATTACTGCATTCACTGTGCTTTCCACCCTTTTTTCCTTCTCTGGCTTTACATTGGATTGTTTTATTACATTTCTTTTACTGTCAAGCAAGGACATATCTCAAAAAATGGTAATGCCTTTGACAATTATATGTATATCGCTGTTCAATAGCCACAGTTAAAACTCTAATTTTATGTATGCACAGTAGATAAAAAAGAGATCAAAGTCTTCTCAGGCAGTAGATAAATATAACAGGTACTGCCTTTCATAGGCCATGAAAGTAGCTTCAGTGTCTCAAGAACAACAAACGTCAGAGATATTAGAATGCTTCAATTGCTAGTCATTTGATGTCTCACTGGCACTGGGTTAAAAAGTGAAAAAAATATCTTCCTAATTGTAAATTTCTTTGAGACAGGCTAAATTTTTGCTAGGCACAGTAAGTAGCAACACAAGTCAAATAAATGAAAGAAGGAAGAATGTGATTACCATTGTGAATGCTTTGAAATGGCAATTTTTAGAAAATTTTCTGAAACAATTTGACTATTTAACCACACCTTAATATAGCTGTTTTTTCAACGAATACAGAAATATCAAAATATATATTACTATAATGACAGAAGTACATTAAATGTTTTCACATTTTTTGAATCTTACTGGATTTTTAAAACACATTTATCCCATATATTAAATCAAGAACCACAATGATATTTTTCAATTGATTTGTTTTGCAAATTCTGTTTTCTGTTTGAAATATATTCAGAATTTCTTTACTTTCACTACCTCTATTGCCACCTGGTTTCAGCTACTTCAATCTCTCACATAAATTACTGAAATATAATCCTACCTGATCTCCCTACTTTAAGTCTTGCCATTTTTAGAATTTTCTCAACACAGAAACCAGAGTGACCTTATCAAAACGTGTCAGATCATGTCACTTTTCTACTCAATAATTTTCTGACTAATAAGAATTAAAGTCAAAGTCTTAGAATGACATCAAGAGCTTTACCCTGTCTACATCTCTAACCATAGTACCTCTTTCTCTGACTTCACCTCCACTAACATCCCTTTCTCTTCTCTCATTTCCATTACATTAACATCCTGTCTGTGCACATGCCATACATCACATGATATCTTTTTCCCATCTCAACTCAAAAGCCACCAGAGTGAGTCCACCTTACCCTATTTAAAAATGCAACCCCCCCCCCCAATTTCCTCCTGCATAGCCCATACCCATTCACATGTTCTCTTTTTTTTTTTCAGTCTTGTCAACTAAATGACATATTTTATGAATTTATTAATTTATTTTCTCTGTCCTTTTCCTCTTGAATTTAAATTCCATGGGGGCAGGAATTTGTCTCTCTCTCTCTCTCTCTCTCTCTCTCTCTTTTTTTTTTTTTTTTTACTGCTAATACCCCCATTTGCAAGAATACTGCCTAGTTATAGCATGGCTTAATAAACATTAGTTTGAATGAATATGAATGAATGAAAGAAACGTGTTTAGCAGAATATATTAAACATGGTAACTACATTATAAATGGTAGCTATTGTTATAAAGATAAAATTTTTCCAGGAAAGCTACAATAATTATAATATCCAGGGGATGTGTTCTACATTTTGAAATCAAAACTATATTTGAATTCCATCAATAATGGAAACTTGGTCAAGTTATTTAATTTTAATGAGCATATATTTCCTTACCTATAAAATAGAACTGCTAACATTATGTTATATTTTTTACAAACTACTTGATGAAATGACAAGTTTGAAATGTCTATTATAGTGTTTAGTCTAAATCAATGATTTTTTTTCCTGTTTTCTCCCATCCCCTCATACTGCTCTTTGATAATTACTTTTTAAGTGCCTATCACGTGTCAATAACTATGATTTCTATTAAATGTCAAATATAAGGTTGTTTTTGCTCTCAAGTATTTACAGTCCATTGAGGAGAAAACACATAAGCAGAAATATTGCTTTCAAAATAACAGAAAAAGTGAAATGATGGCAGTATAAAGAAAAGACTCCTAAGAGGGGAAAAGTCATCTGTATTAGATAGTAGCTAAACTAAAACTTTAAGGATGACTAACATTTATCCAAACATCTAAGCTCGAAAATTAAGGAAGCTTTTCCTGGTAAAAATAATGGCATTCACAAATATACAAAGGGCTGAAAGAACAAAGTATTTGTAGGAATTTGTGACCAACTCTGTAAGGCTAGAGGGCAAGGTAGGAATCAAGAGTGGCAAGAGAGGACGACAAGAAATTGGGAATACGATAGGGTATAGATATCCTGTATGTCACACTAAAGAGTATGGATTCTATCCTATTGTCAATGGTATGGGTGGGGATGGGAATAGGAGTATGGCAGTCACATCTGTTGTTTAAAAAGGTAATTATGCCAAATATATGATAGATGAATTTTAGTGAGTGCAGTAAAAATAATTCTTTAAGAGTAGGGAATCTGGAACCAGATTTTTAGGTTCCAATTTCATTAGTTCCAAACACACTAATATGTTCAAATTCTACTAGTAACTTTCACTTACAAGCTTTGTGGTCCTTGGACAGTTATTCACCTGTCTCAACTTTCTTACTTGTAAAAATGAAATTAAGACTAGTATGGTTCCAACCAAGGTGTCATTATAAGTATTAAAGGTATTATAAATTGTAAGCATATTTAACTAATTACATTAATTATAAAATCCTTTTTTAAATGTGTGTAAATAAGAAACGTAGCAAACTAATTATAAAATCATTATTTTATTTTATTTGTAAAATTAAAAAGGATTACAGAGGTCTAATTAGGAGGTTATTGTGCTTCATCGAGATATCAGTAGTAGTAGTAATAGTCGTGAGGAGGAGGCAGATTCAGAAGTTTTTGTTGTGAAGTAAAACCAGTACAGCTTGGTGAGTGTCTGGCCATGATGAGGAAGAGTAGTGATTGAAGGAGTGACTTCTTGGATAGAGCCTTAGGTTTCTGGTTTGGGCAATTCAGAATGTCATTTAATAAATTTTAGATAAAGGAAGAGGTATTATATATAATCCAGTTTTATCTATCTATTTTTTATTTACCAAATATTTATTCAGTATATAATATGAACCTGTAGTGAGCTAAGTGGTACTGAGAATACAAGGATAAACAAGATAGATATGATTTCTCTCCTCCTAAAGCTTAAATTCTAATAAAAGGAAAAAATAATAATTTATATAATACCTAATTGAAGAGATAAACAATCAATTAAATGATATTCAGTTACAAAGATAATGTTATAAAATAGGTATCATCTAAAAATGACAGAACATATAACATAAGCAGTGACTAGTCTAGATTATTTGGTGATGTTGTGACATTTATAAGAAAAAACTCAGACATAAGCAGAAGATAACAAAGATAGATATCAAATGAAGCTAGTGAGATAAATAAGGGTCAAAGGTATTGGATTTCTTTTGGTCAAATACTTTTGTTTTGTTTTATTTTTTAGTAAAAGCAATAGAAAGCCATTAAGTTTTAAAGTAGGAAAATACCCAGTCTTGTTTGTATATTTAAAATGTCCCTGTTGCAGGATTTTATGTGAAATGAATTAGAGCAGGGATAAAGGGTGAGTTTATTTACAAGGCTTTTGTAATAGTTCAAGCAAGATACAGTGGGAGGTTGAACTAGCTTAGTAATGCTGGTGATAGAAAGAAATAGACAACCTTGAGGAACATTTTAGAACTGAGATTTTATTTCATAACAGATCAATAGGTCACCTTTCCCTAATGGCACAGTCTCAGACCCTTGTTAAGTAAGGTACATGTTTGGTAGGGCCTAAATGGGGAGTTTTGAGAGGAGGAGAGGAAGAAATATATTTCACATAAAATTAGAGCCACTTTAGTACCTTGTAGATCTGCAGCTCAGCTGCCACAGGCTCCTCTAGTTTCTCATCACTAAGTACCTGACTCTAGGACTGAAACATTCTGCTTATATTCAGCTAGAATTATCTGAGAAGGTGTGATCTCCAAAATCCTTGGAGCTTTTCATTCTGTGTTATCACTCCCTGAAGTCGGTTTTAGTTTCAAATTTCTTACATCTCTCTCTAGCTAGTGGGAAAACATTTTTCTCTTGGTAGATCCAATACTTTTGTTATGGTGTATTAGCTATCTACTGCTCAATAACACATTTCCTTAAAACTTAGTAGCTTAAAACAATACTTAATATCTCATAGTTCCTGTGGGTCAAGAATCTAGGCATGGCTGCTAAGCTTACACATGTGACATGTGATTGTTGGAGCATTTCAGTTTTCTGCTGGTTATTGACTGAAGGAGGTCTTCAGTTGCTTGTTACCTGGGTCGCAGGGTAGTTCAGAACATAACTCATCAGAACAGGAATGTAAGAAGAGCCAGAGAAAGAGAATGCAGGCATAGAGAAGTCACAGTCTTTACAGCTAAATCCTAGAATTGACATCCCATCGCTTTGCCATAACATATTCATTAGAAAAAAGTAACTAGACACAGCCCATGTTCAACTTGAGATTACACAAGACATGAATTCTAGTAGGCTTTTATAACTGGGTGTCATTTCAAAGCTCTCTCTCACCAATGGAGTAATTCCATAGTGTGTCTAGAAGTTTTGTTGAAAAAGTTTATATGTTTAGCATAGCTTTCTCCTCCCCATGGCACAGAGGTATTCTGAGAGTCAGGAAACTTCTGATATAGCTATTTTGTCTCCATAATGTATCCAGGCTCTTTCTGAATACATGCAGCCCATGATATTGTATGCTTTCTCATTGATAATAATTTTTTTCTCCAATGGTCCTGTTGTTTACCCTTGAAGTCTTACCTTTGTCATTGACTCCCGAGACCCTCACAGTTAATTAGATAGCTGTAGGTCTAGAGCTCAGTGGCACACAAGGTTCAAGTCTTTTTCTATTAGATCCTTAGATGTAAGAGAAATCAAAGGAATGTACCAGAATCTGGTTTAATCTCTAAATATCCTACTGTCCAAAAACTTAAGGTGGTCTTCCAACAGACTGTCATCTTCCATTAGAAGTCCATATACCCAATTATAAGTCCCAGTGAAAATCAAGATCATACAATAATTGCTATTCATCAGATATATTATGGAACAAACGCACTATGGTTTATGAGTTCAGCTATTTTCCTCGTATTGATCAAGCCAATAGCTTTATAACAATGTCAACCTGATCATTATAATTGTCTGATAAAAATCCTCAGTCCTTCAACATCATTATAGCTTTAAAGATGAAGCTTTAACTATATAAAGCATATGGGTTTTCGTTATCTCCCACCTACCAACCTCTATACTCAAATCGAGTTATTTCTCCAAGAACATTCTTCCCTCTAGCCTCTCCCAGCCACACAGAATATTTCCTTCAGCCTCTGTCCCTTTGAACATGAAGTTTTCCTGCTCCATTGTCTCATTCATTAGTAGTCATCCATCTTTCTATGCTCAATTCAAGTTCATCTTGCTTTAGAGAGCCTTCCTTGATACTCCACTGTAAAGAATCAAATTGCCTTTAAAGAGATAACTACTTTTATCTACAAACTGTGCAGTTGGTTGGCAGCTTCCAGCTGTTAATCCCTTTAGTGTCTGCCTCAGCTTTTGTGCTAACCTCATGCTCTAGGACCTGGGTGGCCCTAGCCCATGACACAGCATTACAAAAGTCCATCCTATCAAGGGAGGACTCTTGAAAGGGGAAATGTTTACTCAGGAACTCCTTGTTGGATGGGGCATTGTTAGCTCTGCATCTTGGTCTGAAGGTCCCCCTATTACTATTAATTTTTCTACTTATTACCTTACACAAGTGTCAGCCCCCAATAAGTTCATATCCTCCTAACTTCATCACATCATCTACTTCCCAGAGGACACACTGAACACATCCACTCAGGAGTAAATGCTTCTTTTCTATTATGCACCATGCAAACATCTTCCAAAGCATTTATCACATTTCATCACAGTGAAAGTGTAAAAGTGTATGTGTGTCTCCACACACAGGGGTGTATGTGTGTGGTATACAGTATGTGTGTATGTCTGTTTGTTTGTCTCTCCCATTACACTATAGTTTCATGCATACATATATAGTCTTAAGATCAGAAAACAAGATCAAAAGCAAGTTTCATTAATTTTTGTCTTCACAGAGCTTTGTACAATGACGTGGAATACTGTTAGGCTCAGCAATGGCTTGGGTGACAAAATTGTCAGTAAGCCAGCCACTTACACTGGTTTCTTCTCTATTGCTTTTATCAGGGCTGCCATTTCCCTTTCCCAATTATTATTTTCATTTACTACATCCAATCGTACCCTTGTTCTAAATCCCAGAGTCTTACCCTCTACTGCTTTATCTCTTTGCAGGATTTTAGATAAAATTCATAAATTTGTAAATGGGGGGGAAATAATATTTACTTTTATTAAGTTATTTTTTAATGTATAACTCTAGTGAAGTGAGTTAGCTAGTTTATTGATCTCAGAGTTGTAATGGTCATATAGAAAGCAAGAATTCTCTCCTGATGGTGGTAGTTGGCTGGGGTCATCCTTCCTTTGAAATATATTCCGTAACAAATCCCCCCAAACCTCAGCAGCTTAAAACAACATTTATTATCAAATAGTTTCTATGGGTCAGGAGCTAGGCATGACTTACCTAGATCTTCTGACTCCAGGTCCTTCGCAGATTGCACATGAAGTATTGACTAGGCTGTAATCTTCCCATGTGCATGATGTTGAAAGAGGAAACTCTTTCAACATCATGCACATGGTTGTTGTCAAGATTCAATTCTGTGTGGGTTGTTAGACTGAAGGTCTCAGTCCCTCACTGTTTTTTGCCAGATGCCACTCTCAGTTCACTGTCTATGTAGTAGCTCAAAACTTGGCAACTAACTTTATCTGAGCAAACAAGCAAGAAGAGTCTGAGGGAGTGCATGAAAGATGAAAACCATAGTCTTTTGTGACTTAATCTCAGAAGTAAAATCCCTCAGTGCCATAATCCCTTGGTTAGAAGTGTGTAATTAGGACTCGCCCTTACTCAAAGGTAGGGTTAGGAGCCTACCCGCTGTGGTAAACTCTTTGTCAACGCTCCATGATCTCTCTTTTCAGTTCCTCTGTAATAACATTTTCAGCTGCGATCATAAGAATTTACTGAACATTTCAAGTGTGCAGACACATTTCAAGACTATAACATGCCTTTTTTTCTTCATTACTCTCATTAGTACATATATTATTCTTCAAAACTTTAATTCTTTTACTCCTTGAATGCAAATTTATTAAATACTTACTATGCACCTGAAATTGTACTACATATTGGAATTTTCAAAATGAATAAGGACTCAGAAACAATTTTTAACTTCCATCAATTTTTATGTATATTTTTAATTAGCTTCATTTAACAATGGAGGTGCCCTTTTAAAACTTAATCCTGTAACAATATTCTTTACAGAAAATAATTAGTCTTTGGAATAATACATTTTCAAAAATTATTCCATAAAGTTATTTATGTGTTTGAGTGTTTAGAACATGGCAGGATAAATGCCCTCGTTAGAAAATGCATTATTGCTCCTAATTTTGTTGTTTCTATTAATGTTTTGTTTATGCCATTAAACTAGCTGCAGTGATTCACATTCTTGTTTATAATAATATGTGAACCCAGACATTTATAGTAGGAGCGTTAAAATGAACTAGACTAGTATATATTCACAATAGTTTCAGTTCTCTCTCTCTCTCTCTCTCTCTCTCTCTCTCTCTCTCTCTCTCTATCTCTGTCTCTTAATACTAATGATCCACTGAACGTTAGATTTCATTAAACTTAAAAGTTGTATTTCCTTGGAAAATTGTTTTTCTTCTTTACTCCAATTAATCATAAATTAATTGTAAAACTACCAAGCACATAGATATAGGACAGAAAATAACTTCTTTAAGACAGACCAAAATGATACATGTGGTTTCTAGAAGTCTATCTACTAAAGTGTGTATCACATTAATATAAATACAGCTTGGTTTGACCAAGAGTTATGTGGACTGGTTCTCAGAATAATTTTACCTCTGTCACAGTAGAAAGATCAGAAGGTAAAAAGTAAAGGAAGTAAGATATAATAGATCAGTAGCATAAAATAATAATGATAGTTTGGGATTCTAAGTATAAACAATCTGATAACTGGATCCAAAGTGAGAGGATAGAAAAGGAGTAACTAATAATTATCTAGGGATAGCCAGATAGTTGTTGTTTGGTTATTTTTTAATTTAAGTGAGTTCTAAACATATATACAACTTTTTATAAGGTTAATAATTGCTCAAAATCTTAGCAATGTTTTAACTGCTTAACTTTGTATTTTGCATCCTTTTTTAGATATCTGGTAAAACCATTGAGGCAGATGATGCATAAAATATTAATTTGCACCATAGAAGCACCAAGTAGTGTGAAATGTTTGTTTTGCTGATCTCTGAGTCAATCTGGGAGATTTGAGGTTACATTTACCCTTGGGGGACAAAGGTTACAATAGCTCAGAGTTTAGCAAATAAAAGATGTCAATCAATTCTATAGCCTCCTTAAAATTAGAGGGAGAAAAAAATAAAACCTAAATTTCAGGCATGAGACTAAAAATATTTTTAAATGAATCTATTTTGATAGAATCAGTTTATCTCCTTAGCTCTAGAGTAGACAAAATTGCTACTTTGTAAAGAGAGTGGTGGGGTGACAATTTTATCAGCCACAAGTGTCTGCAAACATTTTTAATTGTCACAGTTGGATAGATGATACTGAAATCTAGTGAGTAGAGGCCAGGAATGCTACTAAACATCCTACAGTGCACAGCAGAATCCCCACAGCAAAGAGTTGTCTGGACTCAAATGTTAATAGTGCCAAGATTGAGAAACCCTGAGCTAGGCGCCAAGTGGACACTGAGAGAAAAGGTGGAAGAAGGCAGAGGAAAGAATGTGGTGTTTGTGTTCCCACTTTCAACGCAAGTCAAGGGAAGGAAGAGGAAGAGGAAGGGGAAAAGGAGTTCATTGAAAGATCGAGGCAAATTTAGATAAAGAAGAGACTTGTTTTCCAACAGAGGTACAAGAACAGAAGCCCCAAAATTTGCTCTGGGAAAAAAATAATGACATCGTTGAATGGGAGGTGCTTAGACAACCCCCTTAGTTTCTCACAGGTCTGAATGTGGCATGAAGGGATTTATAAGTTTCCCATAGGCCCACAGTGAATGGTAGAGCCTATCTAGGAGAGTAAGCCAAGAAACTACCCCAGGAAAAAGGGGCTCACCTCTGATGGATACATGTGCATTGCCCATGAGGAGCTCAGAGGGGGCTGGATGTGCACAAAGGCCAGCACCAGGCTCTACCCAAGATACAGAAACAGCACACAAGCCAGCCTAGACCATCTCTGGAGTCTGAGACAGGCTCTGTGATTCCTACCATGTTGCTATTCAGCTAAGATCCTAAAGAAGTTTGTCTCCCCCTTTTCTCACCACCACCGCATGTGCTCTGTGCTAAACCATTATTAGGAACTGGCATGCAGGAACCACATTCTGTGATTTTAAAAGTAAGATGTGAGGGAGACAAGGGAGAAGACCCTTAACGGGAAAACAATGAAATGGAGATGGCCCTTTGAGTATCACTGAAGTGTTCCTGAAGTGGCTAAGTGCTTCTGAAGTGGCCTGAAAAATTGTCAATAAGATTGAATTTACCTGAAAAGTTATATAGCAATTCATCTGATAGAGTCTCAAAAATTCATCAAGAAAAATTCCATCTTTTATATCTCCGTTATACGGACTGTTGCAACTGTGACATATCATACTTGTTGCAACACTTCTGGTGCTTTTTACTTCTTGACATTGAATAGCAAACTATGAGAGACAGGCCCTGCGGTGTAACATTATTACCTTTCCTTTGCATTACTGTTTCATTCCTAGAAGCTGTATTCCTTAATGTTACAGGCCCATCTGCCAATGGCTTACATTTCGACATCACCCATCACTTTTCATTTCATTAATTCTTACTCATTCTCTTTATGTCAACTTAAACATATCTTCTACCTGCAAACTTTCCCTGTCCATTCCAGATTACATCTTTATAGCATTTAACAAACTATACTGTAATTATTTATTAAATTACTCATTTTCTCTGAGGACTAGGTCGTTGTTTACAGCTTTTCACAGACTCCCCAGTGTCTAACACAGTGCCTAACACATTGCAGGCATTAATGAATAAAGGTTTACCTAACTAATTAAATCTGATGAAATCTGCAATGACAGTCAAGTTTTAAAAACTAATTATTGCGCTTATAACCCCTCTCCCATATTCTACATTCAAAAGTATTATTTGTGCCACACATTTGAATATAATTTATAAAAATTATTTGCTTTTAAGAGTCACTTTTGAAATTGTGTTACTTCCAATTCGTTGCTGACATAAAGAACCGTGACATGTAAGAGAAGGAATGATAAGTTAGATATTTGAGTTAGAAGCTCACAAGGGCAAGATATTGGGATGTTTAATACAAGAAAAAGCACAAAGTAAATATTTAATTGTTTTCCCTTAAATGAGGAAGAAAATATGGTAAGAAGTACCATAGATTTAAGAGTTTGGCACAATGAAGGCAAAATGTTAGCTCCTTTGCTTACCAACTTTGTGATCTTGAAAATAACCTAGTTAAGTATCCATTTTTCAATATGCAAAAACAAACATTACAGTACCTACTTGTATTTTTGCTGAGTATATGTTTATGTGTATGTGCATGTATATTTCCCTCTAGGTCCTGGTACAGACTAAATTATAACTCAGTTTCTCCCCATAAAATGTTAAGTAGCTTCAGCTCAAACTTCCAATTCTGCTGATGGGAAAAAAAAATCAATTACTTTCTTAAATTCTTTAATGACACCTCCTACTGACCTGGAAGGGTACTGCTTTCTATTTTTATATTTTTCCTATTTTCGAGTTCCTCCCAGATGAGAATTATCCAAGTTTCTGTCTATTCTCATAGCCATAATATATTATACAACATTTACTGGATTCCTGATTAATTTCTCAGCCTACTCCATCACTAATACATTTAAAGTTTAAGACATTTTTTAAAAAGTAGGGAATTCTCTTTGACAAAACTTGCCTATGAGTTAAAAAAAAAAAATACATGTCTTTTCTCCCCTTGATAAGGCAAAGTGAGAGAATCAAGGTCTATAGGATGTCAACGTCTCAATTTGTCTTTTTGCTTAAAAAGCAGGTGATGCATGGAGTTAACAAAATGAAAGTGCTGACACTAGGCTATTTCATGGCCGAACTGATGACTAAAGGTATAATTTGTCTGACTTTCAATCATGCCACACTGAATTGGAAGAGAAAAAATAATTATATATGATTTTGAAATCAGTTATCAAACAGAAAAATCCTTTAGAACGCAAATTAATATCCATCTTATGATTAAATTCTGCCATTGTATCCCAGAGCTTCTAGATAAAGTGTCACCTCCATGGTTTGATAGAGCTTCCTGTGATCTTCTCCTTCTCTGTCTCCCTGCCTCCTTCCTGATGCTCATCCGCATTTTATACTATACTCCAGCCATGTGAAATACTTGTGATTCTCAAACAAACTGTGCTGTTTTACCCCTTAGTGACCTAACCCTCCTATGCAATTTATCACTTGCAGTTTATCATTCTTTACACTTCACTTTATTTATTCAACAAACATTTATAAAGTGCCTTCTATGTCTCAGTTATAGCAGAAGGTTCTTGGAAAATACAGTGTTAGTCATGACCTCTTTCCACAGAGGTTTTGAGATCTTATAAAGGGAGACCTGTAGATAAATAAGTGCTCAGAGATGATATGGTAGGTACAATAGAAATTGATATTATAAACAGTGGAAGAGTAAGAGATTTGGAAAGAGATTAGAGTGGTGATGGTAATTGAGTTTAGTCTTAAATGAAGGGTAGAAGGCAGAGAGAGCTATGCAGGAAAGGGTAGAGTCATAAAACTTTCTGATGTGTCAGAGAAAATACTTGGAAGAACTACAAATGGGATAGGGGTAAATAATTAATCAGGTATATCTGTAGTCAAAGATCTGAGTCTGGATTCAGACTGTGACTTCATGTCCCCTGTGTACATACTCAAACCTCTCAATCTTCCCATATGTAAAAGATAAATAATCATCTTCCATGGTGTCATAAAAATTAAATGAGATCATATAAAATACTTAGCTTGAGTATATTACAAGAGATCAAAAATATTACTTTTTGTTTTTGTTATTATTCCAGAGGATATTATATGGTGCGAGAGGGTGGTATGTGGTGAGAGTTATAAATGTAGAGAGATACTAGTTAAAAAAATAGATATAATAAGTATATAGTAGACAAAATAATAGCCCCCTGAAGGTGTCCATGTCCTAATACCCAGAACCTGTGGCAAAAGGAACTTTTCAGGTATGATTAAGTTAAGAATCTTGAGATGAAGAGGTTATACTGAATTACCTGGGTGGGCTCAGTGCAATTGCAATAGTTTATAAGAGAAATAAGAGGCAGAAGAGTTAGAATCAGAGAAGAAGATATGATGATGAAAGCAGATGTCAGGGAGGAGAGAAACTTGAAGATGCCATGCAGCTGGCTCTGAAGATAAAGGAAGGCATCATGAATTAAGGAATGATATAGGTAGCCTCAGAAGCTGGAAAGAACAAGAAAACAGACTTGATCTCTAGAGACGCTACAAAAACCTGCTGACACTTTGATATTGAGACTTCTGACCTCAGGAACTATAAAACAATAAATTTGTGTTATTTTAAGCCACTAAGTGTGTGCTAATTTACTACAACAGAAACAAGGCATTATGAATCATATAAATATATATTGGCTTTATACTCTATTCTATGATCAATGGGAAATTATTAAAATTTTAAGAAAGGTATTAGATATGCAGTTTAGAAACAATTTCATAGTTTCAATAAAAAAAAGTTAGATCAGCAATAAGTCATACTGAAAACAATGAAAATCAGGAAAACTTTTCAGAATCTAGAATAGACATAAAGAGGGTTGGATAAGGGAATTATTAAGCAATAGAATCAGGTTTTATAAGATTTAAAGAATATATAATTTATAAATTGAAAAAACATGCAAAACTACAATTACAAATATAAGTGAAATAGTGAATATTTGGAGTGAGAAACAAATCAGATAAACTATTTTATAGAGTGATATGCCACAAACAACACAAAATTTTAGAAAAAGAATTTTAACATTCTTATTAATTATCTAATAGAAACCTTCAATGCTTCCTCCCCACCCCCATAATTCAATAACCTATTCTGAGGCCTCAGAAAAGGTGGAACAAATGAGAGTTCCTAAAGTTTATGCTCCATTAGTTTAAATAAATCTGAATAGGATATAGGACAGGAGACATTTAATAGAGGGACTGAGAACACTAAGAGTTATGGTTTGAGTACCTGGATGTGTATTGGTTCCTCTGATACAGTATTTAGAGCATGGTAAAACATTAGGGTAACTATATAAAGTGACGCTCTTTATCACAATGTGAGCTATAGACTATAATCACGGAGAAACAATTTTACTTTTTTATTACAGAAGATTTTTACTTGTTTTAGAGAAAAACTTTTGAAAAAATTTTAAAACAATAATCTTAGCCACAGAAAATTATAAGTAGAAAACAACTGGCCACTTTAAGTTTAAAAAGTCAGTTTTTATTTTACAAATATTAACGAACAATATCATTACACTATGCTAAATAATTAATAAAAATAAATTTATTTTTGGCGCCATAGGTTAAATCGCAAGTTAATTGTAACCTTTACTTTTTTCCTTCAGTTATTTTGGTAATATACTAATGTCCAGTTTTACATTGGACCTGTCCCGGCCCGCGGGACAGTCAACAGGGACCCTAAGACAGAACGGGGAGGGGAGGGAGACAAGACGTCGCAAAGAATGGAGACAAGACAGGCTTTCTGATCAAGTCTCGTTTATTAAGGCTCGCTGCAGGCTTACATAGGGCGGGATCGGGTGATGTTGCGTTAGCGGGGCTGATTGGCCAGAGGCATTCAGGATATACTGTGTAACACAAAGGGGCTGGGCAGAAAGACCCGCGGAAAGTCCCTTTGGCGGGAAGCGAGGCAGATACATCCGGGAGGCTTACATGGTCTTGGCGGGAAGCCCTGCTGAGCAGCTATATTCGGCCTGGCAGCCATCTTAGTCAAAACAGCCCCTGACAGGACCAAGTTTTAAATTATGCATTTCAAGTATAAAAACAGTCATTCTATTGCAATACATTTATTACATTCAATCAAAAAGTATTTAATACGTCAAAGGTGACAACATTAGCCCACAAAATGTTTTACCAAGAAAACTGTACTTGAATTAATGACTTAGGAGTACTACGCCAAGCAGAAATTAATTCTGCAATAGTAGTATAGTGTATAGCCAAGTAAGTATGAAGGGTATAGGATAGTATAAAGGATATAGTTTGAAAAATACGTTGATATTTTAACTAGCATTTTTGTAAACCAAATTCAGTTGACTAGATAACAATTCTGATCATATATTTTGATCGAAGCCATCAATGTCATCTTTGATGTATTTGGTTTTGTCACTGAATACTTTCATCAAAGATAACAGAATAATTCTTGCAATAACTTATTTGTGTATATGTATGTATGTCCAGGTTCATTTATACAGAAGGAGAGAGAGCAGGACAGTTACTTCTTTAGAAGACTGTGAACAAGTCAGAATCTTTTATGTTCAACATTTCAGGGATCCAAATATCAAATGACACACCAAGTACCAATTTGACTATGACATGTACTTGATTTTTTTCAAGCACCTATCATGTGTAGGGTATAATTTAATTGTACTGAACAGGATAATAATATCTGAAATTTCAACAAACTATTACATAGATTTAATTTGTTATTCTCAAGATCAAATTAATTGTCTCTGAATTATATAATTAAAAGATGTCATTTATTCTTATTTCTTACACAAGTTTTTAAAAAGTGAGACACACTTGATATAATATCTCAAGGTTGAAATTTTTCTTTCTTGAAAGATGAATTTTCTTTTTGAAATAGCATCTCCCTCCAAAAAAAAAAAAAAAAAAAATTGAATGCCATCCTGCCAAATAATGTGCCTGATCCCTGATCACATTGGCTGATATTACTTTTGGTAAAAACAAGATATTACTCTAAAAAATGAATCTGATTTTATTTTTCTGTCTGAGAAAGTAGGTAAGGCAATTAATTATAAAATGACTTTGAAAGATGATAGGCTCATGAAGAATTATTCAATGCCTTCCAAGCAAATAATTTAAAAAAGCCGGAGAGACTTTGGGTGTGTAAACTCATCATTTAGAGATGTCTATTACAATCTATCCTTTTTCTTCATAATCTTAGCTCATTTAATTTGTATATAATATGCTCTTTATATTATAAATATTGAAAGCATGGAAACATTACGGATTTTATATTCTGTGAAGTATTCACAGTATATTACCTTGAGATCAGAATAACCTAATTTAATTCCAATTAGCAATTAAATAATTGAATTCTAATTATGTCAAATGAGCTCTAGATACTGAAGAATTGCACAACTGATGTATAATTTATCCACACCAATTAGAATTACATGATTATGTTATGAATCTCACATTAATCCTCTTCTAAAAAGAGAGTTAGACCAAAAAATATTAAACAGTAATCCAAATGATACTTGATAGAAAGTTAAGGACATAAATTAAAAAAGAAAAGGATATAGCGTAGTGTTCAAATAAAACCCTTCAAAGTTCAAAGTTTTTAATTACTCAGAGGCAGAGATTTAATTTAATAAGTAGAAATAGCAAATTATCCTCAAATGCTGTGCTAGTGTGTTTTAAATCTTTGTGTGGTAGACTAAAAATAAAGTGTGACTGGCATTCTGCATTGATAATTGGAACCTAGTCCTTTGTTATATCTGGCCAGGAACTGGAGTGCTTTTTTTTTTTTTTTTTTAATCCAACTCCTTGTTAAACTCTTGAAACCAGTTGTCAGCCCAGGAATTTTTTTTTTTTTTTTTTTTTTGGTGGGCGGGGGGAGATGTAATTATTGCCACTGACTTATTTTGAATAAATTGCATATTAGCCTCCTTTATCTCAAGGCCCACATACTTTAATAGTTTGGCTATTCAGTGAAACTCAGAACATAGAATTACAAATATGAAGGCATACCTAAAAGTTGTAATTTTTTTCTGCAATATAGAAACCTTTACATTATTTGTATCTCTCATTTATTATTGTTTTAATTACCAATTTACACTGATTTGAGCCAGGTAAAAATCTATATAGATAAAGATACACAATTTTTGGATAAGAATATCTAGTTACTTTTATTCTATCCAGTGCTTTGTTTAGACACTACCAAGTATCCACTTGCTCTTAAACGGCATCTGATTTTTAAATCTCCCATCCACTGAAAATAATTTCACAGAGTTATTTACGCCTTGTAGGTCAGGTTGGAGCCCAAGTGTTTTAATGGAATTTTTAAGAAGTGGCCTCTGATATTGAGTTTTAAGGCTCAGTTTTTAATGAGATATTTCTAACAAGTGACTCACTTGCGCTAATTAGGAAGCACACGCGCGCACACACACGAGATCTCAAATTTTATTTAAAAAATATTGTAGCTTAAAAATAATCAAGAATTCTTTACTAGTCTTGGGGAACCTGTAACAGTGTAAAAAAATGCATTTCAATCATATCTTCCTTGTTCACATCTCCCCTCTTTATTCCGGCCGTTACTACTTTGGAAAATATGTTGTTATGGTTATCGGTATCAATTCCTCAGTAAGTCAGCCCCAAGGACAGGGCAGAGAGTGATATCTCCAGGTGCCAGCTGCCTAGGAGTAAAGAGCTCCAAGGCTCCCAAGAAGAAAAATAAAACAATATTGCCACTGGAGTACAGATAACATAGCTATCCACCAGAAACCATATTTTTTTGTGCTAGACACTAACAGCTAACTTTGGCTTTCGTAATCTGCTTGCTTGCTTGATCAAGGCCAACCAGGATGTAGTTTCGGGCTTTACAAGCTGCCTCCTCCGGAGGCTTGGGGCTGACTCTCTAGTAGGGAGGATCAGTCACCAGCTGGCTAATAAAGGCTCGTAATTAATCTCAATTGGTTCCGTGGGTCTTAGATTTGAACGCGCCACAACAAACCTTAATGGACAATAAACCAATGATCTGGAGAAGGGCATTAGCTCAGTGTCTCACATCTCTAGTGCACTCTGTTTTTCCTACAGTAAGAGCTCAGTAGTTCAGCAAGCTTGTCTCAATTTATAGCTGCCAAGTTATAATCACTTTTTTCCTTCTATAGATTCTCTTTCATTTTGCCTTACTTGCCATTTGTTTATCATTTATAGCTCTCACTTTAAATATATAGTCTCTATCACTACTCCTCTTCCTAAACTTGTTATAGTTTTATTTTTAACTTTTTAAAAATTATTTTAAACTAAGTAGTTCCATGTCAAAAGATTTTTCAGAACATTTCCTTTTTTTATTAATTAAAGAAAACTGGATACGATTTGTTCAAATCGTCTAAATTTAAAATGACAAGCAAGCTTCAGGGACAGAATTGCTACATTTTTTCAAAATGTTTTGCAGAATGTAGGGCACTCCAGGTGCTATGTTTTCATGTAAACAATTTCTCTCTTTACTCATAAAAAGAACAGGCAAGTATTTATGAAGCTAATGCTTAAAGGCAGAATAAATCCTTAAATCCTCCTCAACTTAAAATTGTTGAGAAAATAGCTCATAGAGGACTTACAGTCTCGCTTCTAAAAGACATCTCAATTCCCCCTAATGTATTGTTTTATTGATAATGTGAAGTTTTAGTGTCAAAATATCAAAAAAAGGAGAGAATATTATTTCTACAGAAATGGGCACACAAGAGGAGATACAAGTTTAAGTTAAAATGCCAAGGGCAGAATTCTGCTTTTAAAATACTGATTAACATGGCACATATTCAAAACTGCTAATCAGTATATACATGTACCAACAAAACAGTTCAAAATAACCATAGTCTATTCAGAATGGGTAGAAATGTGTGTATGTCTGTGTGTGCGTGTGTGTGTGTGTGTGTGTGTGTGTGTGTGTGTGTTCTGTATAAATCTTGATTAGACTTTTTTATTTGCCCCTATGCATTTTTATCTGTTTTTATTTTTATTTTAGAAAGGAAGAAAACTGTTGTAAAGAGCCTTCATATACTCGCTATATGACTTCAATAATTATCAATAATTTGCCATTTTTGTTTCATCTACTTCTTTTTCCTTGAGTATTTTAAAGCAAATTCTAGATTTCATGGGATTTGTTTATAAATATTTTACTCACTATATTATTGATGACTAGATCTCTGGTCAAAATGAAAATTGGAAGGCCCAGGCATGTCTGAACTTAATGTAAGAATTATGTAATCAATCATTAATAATAATCTTTTTCTTAGGTTTCTGACATAACAAAAGCCTAAGAAGTGAAGAAATATTGAGCCTGTAAAATGACTCTCAGTTTCGTTGAAATCAGGACCCAGAAGATCTGACTGGAGACTCCAGGTCTGCTCTGACCTTAGCTGGTTCGCGTGAACATTCTGCCAGTATCCCAGATCTTCAGTCAGATACTTCCCCCTCTGATGGCACCTAAAATAAACTGCATTTCCAGAAAGAATTCATTGTTAATACTAGTCAACTTTGAGCATGCAACCATTTTGAAGATAATGTAAAATATTTATTCATTTTTCCCAAATTACTTTTCTGTTCGTATAGAATTTACCTCACATGAGCAAAAGGTCTTCTGTGGCTCTTCAGTGCCCCTCTCATTCACCTCCCCCCAATTCTTTTCAGTTGTTTCTTCCCTTGTGTCCTTCCCCAGAGTCATAGTCTATCCCAGAATCATGTATATTCCATAGAAGCATTATTGAGAGTGCTAAATGTTACAAGGAGTGAACTCTAATAAAACTGTATTCACATCCTGCTTCTAATATTTAATACCCATGAGACTTTGGGAAATATACTTAACCTCTCAAAATTTCATTTTCCTCATTTGTTAAAAAGGGTGAGAAAGTAACCCACAAGTTAATTGTGAGTGTTAAATTAAATAATGAATATAATATGCTTAACTCAGCACTTGGCACATAGCAAGCACTCTTTAAATAGTAGCTTATAGGGAAGCAAAATTTGCTACCCCAAAATAACATACTTTAGCATATTGATTATTTAGAATTACTTGAGAAATAGTTGGTCCTTCAAGAAAGACCTTCTGACCCTCTTCTCTGTCCCGTTGAAAGCAGGAAATAAATCTCTCGTGCGATAGGTATCCTTCCTGCACCAGGAGGTAAAAAAGACATCTTTTTCAACAGATAAAGGAAATTCAGGGCTGAGAAGACTCTGTAAATAAACTATACTTAGTTTCTTCATTAATCAATCAATACCGAAGCGTAAGTTTCCTTGTCTTGTCAGTTCACAAATTTTTTATTCCCTTGTCTAAAAAGTATAAAAGCTACTTTGGTCATTTCTTTAGGTCCCATATCTAGACCTCTGTACATACAAAATGAAACTTGACTTTTTCCTGTTAATCTGGTTCATGTCAATTTAATTCTTAAACTAGTGAGAAGAAACTAGAAGTGTAGAAGGATGTTTTATTCCTACTTGACATAGCTGTATTCTGAGTCTACTCATTTTAATGGTAGAAAGCCACCCATAGCTGTATGTACATCAGCCACGTACACCACTGAGAATTGATTGAGAACTGGAAAGTGAATTTCTCTTTTGCAGTTTCTTAGTCACAGCCCCAAATGAGATTTTTATACTTTGAGCTGAACTGAAATAATTTTTACGGCAGGTATTATATACTATATTTTATATCTCTTCAGGATCAAGCACAATACTAGAGGCACAATTGATAGTTACTAAATAATTGCTGAATTTAAATATTATTATAGCCAAAATCTATGTACTAAGAATGCGATGGGCTTCATAAGATCTGAAACAACATTATTTTTATTGTTAATAAGTTAAAGTGCTTATCATAATTCTTATACTCTAATGCATCAATTTTTACTTTCTTCATCCTTTAGTTTTTGTACATAGACATACCTTTTTGACATAATTTCTACCACAGCATATGTAAACTCTAAACAGGACATGCATTTATTTATTTGTTTTTTTGTTTATTTAATTTGTTTTGTTGTTGTTGTTGTTGTTTTTAGTTGTGGCAACCCTTGGTTGACCTCACAGATTGCAAGGACTTTATCATCAGCTTACAATCCAGTATTTTTTAATTTTTATGCCTACAGCACCTGGTCTTCCTAGGTCATCTCCCATCCAAGTACTAAACAGGCCCAAATCTGCTTAGCTTCCGAGATCAGATGGAATCAGGCTTATTCAGAGTAGCATGGCCATAAACTTAAACAGGACATTTAAAAAGATGATAACTCATTCAAAATAAGGATTAGTATTATACTAATACAATATTACTCGATTATTACTGATATATATATTGATATATATATATATATATATATATATATATACACACATATATATTTGTTTTCTATTAGTCTTGCTCTTTACCCAAATGGCTACGAGTTGGTAAACAAGAATGAGACTATATCATATGTGTGTTGCATCTTCATTATTATTACTGATTCCATTATTCTATTTTGATCTTTTTACATTATTCCCCAACTTGCAAGAGCTATAATGAATGCACTTACTTTGCTTTTCAGCAAAAACAAGAACAAAAACAAGTTCTAAATTTGGGGGGATTTCTAAGAACACTATCAACTCTAAATCTATTAGAAAATATTCTATATAAAAACAATTTATAATATTCATGGATTTATAACATACAGTGACAGGAATTCAATTCTCAAATACTTGAGTCGTTATTTAACGATCATGGATGAAAAGGAGAAATATTTGGGGAAAAGGAACTATATATGATACAAGGAGTATATAATTTGTTATTTTCATGCTCAAACACCTCTTTACTCAGAACTGTGTCGCTTTAGAGTATATACATGGTTATATCCTGCTGTGTTTGAAATTAACCATATTAAGCAAGCTTTGGTGTGATTATTGCAACTCATCCGACTGTGGGTTGTTGAAAAAATATATTCATTCGTATCATTACTCTAATGAGACAATAATTTGGAAAATTGTTTTATTTAAGATTTTATCTTTTGTTTATCAAAATTGGACTATCAAAGGGCAGAGAAGAAAAATAATATGTATAAGCACATAATATGTGGAGATACTGCCAATTTCTCACTCTCAGTTGGAGACATTCATTGATATTTCCAGTGCACTGAATAGAAAAGCCACAATCACAGTTGTATTCTGCCAAGAGTGATGGAACTGTTAGCTCTTTTAAACGAGTGAACCTAAAAACAAATTAATTAAAATGATTACCTTATTCCCTAGTTTGTCAAGAGTTCCAAAGTGTTCATTTTCAGTGATGCTTGGTGGAATCATATTTCACCCTCCTCCGAAGGCCTAATCTATTGAAATGCTAATAAAATTAATCAGGTTTCTTCTTTTTCGAACTTCTTTCTTGTCTTTAAGTCTAAACTCTTCCAATCCGAGATGCTTATTTCATTTACTTGTTGATTGTTTGTGTAGTTTATATAGTCCTCTGTGCCTAGGGTAGAAATTAGAGATGGAGTAGCAAAAAAAAAGGAAAGGACTATGAAAGAAAGTGTCTAGTTTCTAAAAAGTGATCAATCACTTCCAGATTTTCATTCCACCTGAATGACTGCAAATTTTGGTGCATCAGGATGTAAAGGCTAAACAACTAACAGAAGGGATGTCAAAGGATTATTATTTCAAAGTTAGACCTGGCAGAAGGAACTCCTGCAAATTCTGGGAAAATGTCTAAGTTTAAGCTATATTTAAACAGTAGTTTCAGCAAGTAAGCAGAAAGAAGCTTTGAACTAGGTCAATGTTCCTATTTAAAGGAGAGAATGCCATTTGAGACAGGTGAGATATTTTTGACATGATTATATTCATTTCATTTTCTATTTTTTAAATAGGAATAAAAACTTACAAAAGACTGTGAAGAGGACTAATTTTCAGATCAGATCTCAGTAATTACTCTCTAAGAAACCCCTATTTTCACACTACTGGGCCTAGTTCCATACCAGTTCTAAATTTAGAATATTCAGAAGTAGAAGAAAACTGTCATTTGAGAGGAAGGTGAATTCTAGATCTAGGACCTTAGAATCATAGGTTCTGTGTTGCCTCAGCTTTCTGTGTTCAATTCCAGGAGAATATGGCAGTAATGAAAATGTTATATGCTCTACATGTAACATGTAACATGTAACATGTTATATGTTATAGGTTCTACATGTTACATCCTGGGAAGAATGTATGTGTGTGCGTGTATATGTATGTGTATGTATACTTCTAGATACAAAGTTATGAAACATAAAAAATAAATTAATTGTTGTCATGAATAAACTATTAGAAGGTGGCTGAAAAAATTCAACAAATATATGAAATCTAATGTTTTTCCCATTTGTTTTTGTAGGGGGAAATTTGTACTTCAATGTAAAATTTTGCATGCATGGTTGGAGCACATACCTCTTGGCTATCAATTCTAACATTATCTTGCCCTTGAGCTATTTTAGAACTCTAAATTATAGATAATTGATAACAATGTAAAAATTTTTTTATAGATATTCTAATTCTGACCTGTAGTTCAATTTACTTCCTCTCCCAATGTGGAAGAAGAGAGTTTTCCCTCCATTTGCATATTTACTTTAATATTCCTGATCTACAAATGTGTGTTTTTGTTTTAGGGGGCGGGGTTCTCCTTTGAATGACTTATTAACATCTTAACAGTTTTTTCATTAGTAGAATTAAATAAATGGTACAGTACATGTTAATATTAGATCTGAATAAGTCACTTTTTAAAAAATGTAGATAATAAAACAAAAAATACTTGAAAACATATACATATTTAATATGTATTTTATATATATTTTAATTTTTCCAGGTTTATTGAGGTATAATTGACAAATAAAAATTGTGTATATTTAAGGTGTACAATATGATGTTTCGATACATATATACATATTTTTTCTGTATTTCTGTGAACAATGTCACAATGTCATAATCAAGCCAATTTACACATTCATTCTTTCACATAATTACCATATTCTTTTGTGTGGTAAGAACACTTAAGATCTACTCTCTTAGCATATGCCAAGTATACTCCAGTACTGTAGACAGTAGTCAACATGTTGTACATTAGATCTCCAGAATATACTCCTACATAACTGAAACTTTGTTCCCTTTGACCAGTAACTTCCCATTTCCTCTACCTCCCAATCCCTGGTAAACATCATTCTACTTCCCGCTTTTATGTTTGACTTTTTTAGATTCCACATGTAAGCGAAATTATGCAATATTCATCTTTCTGTATCTGGTTTATTTCACTTAGTATCCATGTTCCAGCAAATGGGTTACTTCTTTTTAAGGCTGAACAATATTCCAGTGTGTATATTTACCATATTTTTTTTTTATTCCTTTTATCTACTGACAGATGCTCAAGTTGTTTCTATATGTTGACTATTGTGAATAATGCTTCAGTGAACATGGGAGCAGACATCTCTTCAAAATACCAATTTCATTTTCTTTAAATATATTCTCAGAAATGGGATGACTACATCATATAGCAGTTCTATTTTTATTATTTTGAGGAAGCTCCATGTCATTTTCTATAATGGCTATATCAATTTACATTACCACCAATAGTACACAAGGCTTCCTTTTTTCCACATCCTCACCAACACTTATCTTTGGTCTTTTTTATAATAGGCACTATAATGGGTGTGAGGTGACATCTCATTATGGTTTTGATTTGCATTTCTGTGATGATTAATGATGTTGAGCACCTTTTCATGTACCTATTGGCCATTCATATGTCATCTTTGGATAAATGTTTATTCAGATCCTTTTGGGTAAGCTAATTTTTTTTTTTGAGCTGTTTTGTTTTGATTTTGCTATTGAGGTCCTTGAACTCATCATATATTTTTGGATATTAACTCCTTATTGGACATATGGTTTGCAAATATTTTCTTATTTTTGATTATTTTCTTGTTTTTGTAATTATATTGCAAAGCAACTATTTTAATTACCATTGTTTTGTAATATAATTTGATGTCAGAATATGTGATGTCTCGAGGTTTGTTTTTCTTCCTCAGAATTACTTTGGATATTTGAAGCCTTTGTCATTCCATATAAATTTTAAGATTTCTATTTCTGTGAAAAATGCCATCGAAATTTTGATAGAGACTGTATTAAATTGCTAAAATCTAGTATGGACATTTTAATAATATTAATTCTTCCAATTAATAAAAACAGGGTATATTTCTATTTATTTGTGTCTTCACATTTTTTCATCAGTGTCTTAGAATTTTCAATTGACAGCACTTTCACCTGTGTGAAAATTAATGAAGGAAACTGCAACTGAAATTAGAATCAGCAGGACCTGTATGGGGAACTCTCATGCCCTACCACTCATCATCAATTACCCCAACAGAAACAGATGTATCTCCAAGAGGAAGATGTTTTCTACTTTACTACCCCAGCAGGAAGAAGGAAAATTTTCTGCTTGGCCGACAAGAGCTCAGCCAACAACAGACTGTTAAGACTCAGCTAACAAAAAGCCATTGCACTTCAAACTCCCGGTTTCCCCTAAATAACTCTTTGTTTACAATAACTCTTCCCAATTTTCTCCTTTTCCCTATAAAAGGACATATCTCTCCTTTGTTTTCTGAACTTGTCTATGGTTTTGCCATAGCTTGTTGTCCCAAATTGCAATTATATGCTGTTACTGAATAAAACCATTTTTACAGGTGAAATAAATGACTCTTATTTTTTTAGATCAATATCTCCTTGGGTAAATTTATTACTAGATATTTTTTTTCTTTTTGATGCTGTTTTTGGATAGTTCATTAATAGTGTTTAGAAATGCAATTGACTTCTATGTATTGATTTCGTATCCTGAAATTTACTAAATTTATATATTAGTTTGAACTTTTTTAGGTTGAGTCTTTAAGGTATGTATGTGTATATGTGTATATATACATATATACATATGTACACATATATATACATACACATATGTATATATATGTATATATGTACACACAGACACATATGTATATAAAATCATGTTGTTTGCACATAAGGACAATTTTACTTCTTTATAATTCGAATGTCTTTTTTTTCTTGCCTAATTGCTCTGATTAAGAGTTTCTGTATTATGTTTTTTTAATAGGAGTGGTTAGAATGGGCATCCTTGTCTTGTTCTTGATCTTAGAGAAATAGCTTTTAGCTTTTCACCATTGAATACTACATTAGCTGTGGGCTCATCATATACGACCTATATTATATTGCGATACTTTCCTTCTATTCCTAATCTGTTGGATGCTCTTATCAAGAAAAAAAAATGAATTTGTCAGAATCTTTTCTGCATCTATAGTGATGATCAGATGATTTTTGTACTTTATTCTGTTAATTTTTGTTAAATTTATTTGATTTATAGTGTTATTCAAGTCCACTGTTTCATTATTGTTTTTCCGTTTGAATCATCTATTCTCTATTAAAAGTAGGGTATTACAGTCCTCAATTATTATTGCATTATTATTTATTTTCTCTTCAATTCTGTTAGTATTTGCTTAATATATTTAGGTACTACAATGTTGGATATATATATATATATATATTCTCTTGTTATATTTTCTTAATGAATTTATCCCTTTAGCACTATGTAATGACCTTCTTTGTCTCTCATGACAACTTTTGACTTAAAGTCTATTTTGTGTGATACAAGTATAACCACTTCTGCTCTCTTGCGGTTGCCATTGCGTGGAATATCTTTTATCATCTCTTCACTTTCAGCCTATGTGTATTCTTAAAACTACATATACTTAATACTATGCAGATATTTAATATATATAATTTAAAGAATCATAGAGGAAGGTAGAATATTACATACTAAATTGTTGTGGTGAGGTAGGAGGAAGAAAAGTTTTTAAGTTTTTGTTTTTATTTTCCATTATATTCATTTGTGTATTTGACTTATCTAGTGTGTGATATCTTTATAATTAAAAAATATATATATAAAAAATGATAGCTGTCTGCCCTACCAGGTAATACCTACTTGGGGAAGAAGAATTTTTTTTTAATTGTATTCTTGCTTTCAAAATCTAATGAACAAAATGCTTTGAGCACTGCATTATTAAGTTAATAATAATGAAAGCGTGAGAAGGAAATGCACCAAAGTTCAATATCATTCATAGATGTAACAAAATAGTTTCAGCTAATATCGAACTTGCTTTTCCAACTTTCCTGTTGGTCTTATCATTATAGTGTAGTCTCAAGAACTCAAAAAAAAATCCATTCCTATCAATATTTTAAAAATATTTTTATCTCTGCCATATTTGTGGCTTATAGATACCCTACACTGTTCAACAGCAAAGCCATTTGTTATTTATTCATTTCTTATACTCTAGTTTTATTTATAATACCAAATTGTCCTTTGATTGATACTTATAGGAGGAATTTTAGAATAAAAGCTGACAACTTATTCTATTATTTGTCAATTAAACAAAAAAAATTAAAATAGTGGTATCTCTATTTGTATGTTGAATGTCATCATATACTAAAATCTGTACTCACCAACTTGCTCATTAGTTCAGTTAATCATGAATGTATTTATTTCTCCCCAACAACATGATGTTTGTTTTTAAAATTTTTTTAATGTATTCATTTTAAAACAAATACTTATTGACTGTGTACCAAGTCCTGACCTTTGGCTTTGAGTTTCAGAGACAAACGTAATGATAACTTGTTTTCTATTCCCATCGTAAAGCATAATATCCATGTTTCTTTTCTCACCTATGACTTCTCTAATCTCAGCCCTACATCAGAGCCTTGAACTTTCTGTTTCTTCTACTTCAAATACTGTCATCCATATAGTTAATAAAGGATTTCTTTTTTTTTCCTGTTTATTTTCTGTCTTAAATGCTATTTCCTTTGAGAATCATTCCTACAAATTATTTTTGATATACCATGTCCTGGCATTTTCTATCATTTATCATATTTTATCTTCTTGAATGCTTTTTTCATACTTGAATAGTTTTGTTGATATATTTCCTTTTGTGTTTATTGTCTATATTTTCTATTTGCATATACTCTCTAAGGGTAGAAATACTATATCTTGTTTATTATGGTTTCCTCAGTGCTTAGAGAATAAAGATTCAGTAAATATTTTTTGACTTGTAGAGATTACATTTCAAGTTTTGGGGGAATACAGGTTAGCTATATCTATATCTACGTATATCTACTGTAACATCCACATCTATGACTATAGCTTTATCCACATTTATATCTATGTAAATCTATCTATATAAGCCGTAACTCTAAAGTAACTAGGAGAGTGGACTAGAGCAGTGATTCGCAAAGTGTAGTCCTGGACCAGCAGCAACTGGAAACCCGTGAAAATGCAAACTCTAAATCAGAAGTCTGAGGGTGCATCTCAGCAATCTGTATTCTAAAGAGCCCTCCAGGTGTTTCTGATGCATGTTAAAGTTTAAGAACCACTGCAATGAAAAATTAGAAATCTTTGCATAAGTGCATGTTGCAACAGTGAGCTGCACTTCATCTCTTGTGATGTGTTAGTCAGTCTGGTTCTTTACATTGACATTGGATTATTTAAGGCTTTGTTTTGTGCTCCCTGTGTTTGTTCTTTCACCAAAGCCTTTTCAGCCCACATTAAGCTATTCCCCACAAGTCAGCAGTTTCTACAAAAAGCAAGAAAAGCAGCCTGAGAAGTCAAAAGACTTGCAGATAATCTCACTAGAACCCTGTGAAGAACTTCCATAGCGCTGTTCAGGTAAGTTGTGTGATTATTTTTACTTAGACTTTGAAGCTATTGTGTCAAAGACAAAAATAATGTTACAGATTTGACATTTCCATGTTTGACTAATTTTTGAATACTTTTATGCTTTATATTTTAAATGATACTTTAAAAAGCTTAGTGAGTAGTTAAAAATGACTTCGTTAAAACTAATATTCAAACATTTTTTTCCAGCGCACAAGCTACAAATTTATAACAAAAAGCAAAGAAAACACTTTCTGAATGGCTAGAGCAATGGGGCTCTCCAATTTTAGTTAACTCAGGATCAGTAGATGGGGTCACGACTTTTGGCTGCCAGTTTGTTACATAAGGCATAGTCAGTAGGGGAGTCACAGACATAGGCTAATGCCTCAGTTTCCCTTGGAGACCACAAAATAAAAAAGCTTGTTATAAAACAAGCTTTGAGGGCAAATAAACAGTACAGGGGATACAGCAGACTGTCATGTAATGAGTCCAAGTTAAAACTATAAAACTGCTTAGTAACTCAAGCAGAACCAGAGATCAAATTGCAGAAATGTCTGGATATATGGTTATAATGTTATATTAGAATCCTCAGTTATTTTTAAAATAATTTATACATTTGTAGTTCATGCTTTTAAAACTTTTTAAAGGTGATTTTCAGTGTACAGGAATTTTATTAGGTAGTCAAATCTTTCATTTTTATGCTTGTATGGTTCTCAAATTTGGGATCATTTTTAGTCGTTTCCTCAGTTATAAGGAATGTATGTAGATGTGTGTATACTTTATGTTATGTGTGTTTTATATCTTTACGCATTTTATCTTATATCTTATCTATATTTCATCCCACTATTAGATTGTAGGGCAGAGTTAAAATAATTTCTGTTTTTTTCTTCTTTTACCCAAAAGGTATGAAGAAGAGGAGCAAAATATGCTACCTCAAACTATACCTTTTTGGCATAAGAATTACTTTGAGCTGGTTATTCTTTAGAAACAGCAAACAGAAGAAAATCTCTAAATACCAAGTAGCAGTTATCTTTTTGTAAGATATATTTACATTTATAAGCAAAATCTCCATTTTTAAGGGTGTCTCCTCTATATCAAAGGGAGAAAAATTGTTAAATCAATGGAGAAGGCAATGACTTAAATCTGCATAAAAATCTTACCCTTGCTTACTATATTTTCCTGGCACATTCCATTAACTGGCCTCCCCTAACTCCCTAATATATATTTATTTGTCTTTATTTGAAGTTGATATTTAAGGTGGGGCTTGGGCCCTTTAGGGGAGTTACTTAGTTTTCCTGGGTATTTCCCATGTATACAGAAAGGATACATGTTATTAAACTTCTGTTTGATTTTCTCTTGTTAATCTGTCTTTTATTCACCCTTTTCCCGTTTAGAAAAAAAAAAAGTGCAGCTCGCTGCCAGCGTTCTTTTAATATCATATATACGGATGCTACATTTTCTAGGATTTGACATTTTCAATGATGGACAGAATAAAAACAGAATGCTATAAATAGAATGATGTCCTTTGCTTCCCAAGACTATATATATATTAGAGTGATATGAAAATAATAATAAAAGCTAGATATTTCATGGCAAACTTTGGGAATAACATTAGGACTGTAATCCACGAATTATCTCAGGGTAAACGCCGCAGCTTCAAGCACCACTGGTGAGTATCCTCAGGGCAAAGGGTTAGAGGGGAGGTCTCAGCTAGAAACTTACAAAGGTAGAGGGAAAATTATTTTTCCCCTCCTGCAGTTGGCCATAGTTTTTAGAAACTATTGTATCATATATTCATACATGCAGCATTATTGAATATCTTCCATGTTTCGGGTTCTGCTCTAAACATTGTAAAACAGGAGTGGAATAGATGGATAAGATATCTACTCTAATTATGATTTGATTCCAAAGAGAAATAACAAAATATATATTAAACAATTAAATTACAAAGGTAATGAAGTGGTAGCCATTTTAATAAGTATTAATCTGGGACTTGAAGAAGGATCAAGTGGAAAGCAGGATTCTAAGATGTCCCCATGGTTCCTACTGTCTGGTACACACACTCTGTATAAGTCCTTTGCTATTGAGAATGGGTGGCACCTGTGGGTATGATGGGCGAGGTGCTCCTCTGTACGGAGGAGGAAGAAATTTTCTCTTACACTTCATGATTTGTTGTTCAGCTAGTCTAATAATTAAAACTACATGAGACAGATTAACGAGAGAAAAATAACCAGATTTAATTACATATATACATATGGGAACCCCACATACATGAGAAGTTCAAGGACACTAAGTTAAAATGAAGTATACATAGCATTGTGAGCTAACAGTGAAATAAAGTACCCTGGGGCTTCAAAGAGGAGGAAGGTCATCGCAAGAGGATAAGGTGAGCAGTTGTTCAGTAATTAGCAGCTTGTCATATAGATAGGTCAAAAAGGTTATCTCTGATAATTTCTTATTATGGGCAAGGCCCTAATTTAAATTCTTCTAAGTAATTAAGAGAGGGATGGAAGTCTCTTTTGAGCCAACAGGATCTCGGTTGCCTTTAACTCAAAACAATCCACAAATCACAAAGGCACATCTTGGGGTGACTAATTGTGAGCCTCTACACCTAACTACATTAAATATGACAAAAGGCTGGCATAGTCACTCCCTTGATTACATCACACTATATAAACCTCCATCTTCATTACCTGGAAAGAGAGTATCCTACTGCCATTGAGGAAAAAAAAAAAAAACCCTACATCGTGAGAGAGCAGCATGGCCTACATCGTGAGAGAGCAGCAGGGCAGGCTTTAGTGGCTAAGAGAATTCTCAAGGGAACAGCCTGCAAGAAAATATAAATCTTAGTTCTAAAACTGCAAGAAACAAGCTTGTACTAACCACATGCATAACCTTGACAGAGGACTTTGAGCTCCAGTTAACACAGTCCAGCCAGCACCTGGGTTATAGTCTTGTGAGACTGAGAGAACCCATAGCCCAGAAAACTGATACAAATGGGAATAGTTTAAAAACACCAGTCCTGCTACAATCAAAGAACAGAGCATTCCAAATAGTTTTAACATGGGAGCAATGTGATCTGGCCTATACTTTAAAAAAAATTATAGAAAATGCTCCAGAGAAAATAGATTTTAGGAAAGCAAGAAGGCAGTAGGAAGACCATTGCTGTTGAAATACTGCAGGCAAGAGAAAAAAAAAATGACTTGGATTATAGTTGTTGAAGAAAATTGAACAGATATGGAATGAGTTCAAAGTTTTCTGATAGGCTGGATATAAAACTTGAAGAAAACTGAGGAAATAGAATGATCCCTGCATTTTTGGCTTAAGCAAAAATATCATTAATATTGTCTTTTTTACTTTCTAAAATTAATTTAAGCTAATAAATTTTGCTTTGATAATTGCTTTGGTTATATTACATGAGATTTTATATGTAATATTTTCATTATCACTTATTCCATTAAATTAAATTTTCTAATTGTCTTATTGAAATCTTACAGATGCTTATAGATTTTTTTCCTGTCAGATCTCTAAATTACTAAGATAGATGTTTAAAATCTACCACAACAATGAATTTGTTCATTTCTGTGTTAATTTTGTCAATATTTGCTTTATGCACATTGAATCTGCTTCTGGGAGCAAGTTTGGAAATATACAAGTTTGGAAATATATTTTATGTGCAACCAAACTTTTTATTTCTAGTAAGGCCTTTTACAGTTAGCCTATCAAATCCGCTTTAGCAATACGGGCTTTCTGTTGGTAAACATCTGCCTGGCATTTATTTTTTACAATTTTATTCCAAATTTGTGCGTCTGTGTGTGTGTGTGGTGTGTATCCTTAGGTTGTAGTATGACTCATGAATTGTACATCATTTTTTTTATAATTCTGATGATCATTGCTTTTAAAATTGGAGAGCTTACTCCACTTACATTGTGATTCCTGATCTATTTTTTAATATAAAAAATTCAAAATGTATAATGGTGGATTAGTAAAATAAACACATTTGTTGGGACCCAATTCTCTATAAATCTTCTGTATTTTTGCCTATCATCAGTAGGCAAAAATACAGAAGACTGCTTATATTCTAGACTATCTTTTAAAGCTTGTTTCTGCAGTGGACAACCTTGTAAGCTAGAGATAGTGTCTATTTCTGAAGGACAGATTTATTTACTGTCTGGTATAATAAAGGTAATGTCTCTCACTAGGACAAAGGTAATATAAGCTTATAGCCTATTATAAAATATTCTGTTCCTTAAGCTCAAGATTCTTGCCTATAAAATGATTCACTTCCTGCACAGGAGTTACTTGGTCCTTTTCATGTTGCCCCATGAGAAGTGAGTCCCTGAAAACCAGCTCCGATACTCTGGCTATTGCTATTACTGTGAGTGATAAGGTCCTATGTCTCTGACCATGACATTTTGTATTTTTTGCAAGCATTCATGAAACTGGCAAGCTAAATTCTCAGTTTGTAAGTAAGGTAAATCTCAGAATCTTCACAGTTCTTGATATTCTTTACCCTTAGTATCAGCAAATCACTGGCTGAGAGGTGTTTTATGAGGGGGCATAATCTCTCAGGCAAGGGTGTTCCATTTGATGATGGCCATTTCTTTAGAGAAGGAAACAACTGTGAGCTACCAGCAGCCAAAGTTACGGCACTGTGTGCACCAGCCCTATAAATGGGATTTGGTATGCCACAAACAGCATCCACTATAGTATTTTTTTTTCCTACAATTTTATGTAGTTTTAAGTGTAAATGTTTTATAGTCACCCCACAGAGTGTGGGAAAGACTTTTCCCAATGAATAGTTCAGACATCAAAACTGAGAACACCTCATGTACTAAGAGCACATGCAAAGGTTTATTACTCACACCATAATACTTTCTGGGAATAGCAGGACAGGTGTAAGTGGGTTCAGGTGTCAGGAGTGAAGTAAGATTTGAAGTAAGAATGTGATTAAGAGGTAGGGCCAGAGTGAAAGTTTCCACTTGAGTGCTTGGATTTGCATAATTTGAACTTTCCACTGGCAACAAGGGAATAAGCAATCAGAGTTTTTGTTTGTTTGCTTGTTTTTTATTTTGTTGTTGTTATTGTTTATTTGTAATCACCTTGCCCAAATGAACAGAAGGAGAGAGGAGAGTTATGGCGTATGACAGCTGTCATTAGTCAAACATCAAAACCAAAGTTGTGTTCTTTATCACAAAGATTTTTGGGTGATGCAGGCGACTTGAAGTTGGTCTGCAGTCTTACTTGAAGTTTGTCTTATGATTACAAGTTCTCAATGTAGAACTTTTGTTCTTCATTCAGTACAGATTTGAAGCAGGTGAGTTTTTTTGCTGTACCAGTCTCAATGATGTTTTCTCATTCTGCCTTACACAGATAGTATTACTCTTTGGGACACCAACTTTATGCATAAATCTCTTATGCCGCTTTTTACATTATACATAGACCATAAATGTAACCTCCATCCCTATACATATTCTAGGTGGCCACAAAATACAAACTATAGTTCTATTGATACCTTTACTTATATAGCAGGGTTCTCATTTTCTCTTCATTTTTGCCTCTAAAGATTTGTCAGCTCAGTTACAAATGCACTTTGTGTATGTATGCATGTGAGAGAGAACATTTCTTTTTTTTTTTTTATTTTTTAGGCGAGGCAACCCTTTGCTGATCTAATGGATTGCAAGGACCCTGTCAGCTTATAATCTCTTATTTATTTGTTTGTTTGTTTGTTTCTTATGCATACAACACCTGGTCTTCCTAGGTGGTCTCCCATCCAAATACTAAACAGGTCCAGACCCTGCTTAGCTTCCGAGATCAGACAGGATCAGGCTTGTTCAGGGTAGCATGACTATAGATGAAAGAGAGAATTTTAATGCTTATAGTTGTTTTTAGCAAGAGGGTTATTTGGCATGTCTAGGTTGTCATTCTCTCAGAAACAAAATATCCATAATCTTTTTGTTCATTCTGAAATAATTTATATGAAATGAAAATATATATCAATGAAAAAACTAGAAGTCATTGATTAAACTAAATAGGTGATGGGTGTTTTGATGGTAGATCTTAATTTATTAATTTCTCCGTTTCAATTTGATAGTTAACATTTTCCAATAAATTGTTATTTTTAATTGATTATTTTTAATTGTTATTTTTAAATGATTTACTCTTTATATAGTATTAAAATGTAAATATTCTCTGTATCTCTATTTAATTCATTTTAGTTCCTGAAATTCTGTTCCTCTATGTTTATATCCTGATTATATTCACAAAACCTTTTTTGTCTTATTATGTTTATTTTATTACACTCTCTTTAAATATAATCACATTTTTCTCATATTTTCACTTTGGAATACAAAGCCCTATGAAGTAAACTTCTTAGGTTTCTAATGTCTGAGATTATATTTCTGTTGCCTTCATTCCCAAAGTATTTTTGACAGACACAGAATATTTATAACATAATCTTTATTTTCATCCTCAAAATATAAAATTGTATTTTTAATCATATTTTTTAGCATTTTGTGCAGTTGAAGAAGAATAATACATTTTGGAAACATTGTATTCTAAAAATAAAAGATTAATTGACCTAATCTAGTTGGTTAATTTTTTGTTTTTACTGAATATAAAATTAGGTGAACTGTGTTATCATAACAATAGGTATATAAATGAAAAATGAAATGAAAGGTCAGAAAACTTCCTAACAAAAATTCGGTAGACTGCAAAAGTAATTTTAAAATGTTTATTGTCATCAACAACTATGGGAGTGATTACTAGTTTTTAAGCACTATGGTCTATTCTATTAAGATAAATAATAGGATGATGTTTCCCTTAATCAATTTATATTCTAGTTAAAATGCCAGTTTATATAGACTTTAAAACATAAGTAAATAGCATGTAAATAAACTGGTAGATTGTGTGCTGAATTGTGAGATTATGTCCATTCATGGCTGTAAATATTTAAGGATAAATCATTATTTCTCCTTGAAATTAATAAAATGTTATTCTGGCCTAGTAAAATTAATTCTAATCTCAGTCTGGATTATGTCCATTCTTTTTTCTTTTTTCTATAGTTGAGGTCTGCATCTCTTGTTATGTCTGAGAAATTGTATTTTAGAAATATTTCCAGATCCATTTGGAAAGCAAAAGAAGTTTTTTTTTTCATTTTGTTTTATAAATGTGTGATTGAATTCACATGTTGCTAATAGAAAACCAGTTTGAGTTTAAATATTACTCAAGTTTTACAGATTCTTCTCATTTGATACATTTATCAGAAGAGATATCATCTTTATGGATTAAATTAAGTGATGGGAGATAGTAGCCTATCCTGTTTCATTTTTAAATTATAATACCATTCAACTTCATCATAAAATTATCATACTGTAAACTTAGAGAATCATCATCCAATCACTACATTTATTTCTGTATAAATGTTATATAGAAAAAAATCATTTTTCTTTTTTGATTCATTTTTCTCCTGATAATTGCACAAAAAGCAAACCTTGAAAAGAGAACGGTAAGAGAAATGAATTGAAAAGCCTTTTACTAAATTGCATGTAAAAACTCTTTTTTTGTAGTTCTTGCCAACAGAATTTTTATATCCTGCTATTGAAGCTCGGGATCAAGGTGCAGACTTTTGTTTTCAGAGATATTGTATCAAAACAGAATTACGGTGGCATTGAAAGACTATTACACATTGCACACCACCTTCCTTGTCAGAAAAAAAAAGTCTATTGGAATCAAATGACATAGAGGACAAAAATGATTAATTCCTACAACCTCCCACTTTCCACTGGTAGAAGAATTGCAAAACCCAAGTTTTACCCTCTTTACCTTATCTAATTAAATGTTCTGAATTTTATGAGTCCTATAATAAATCCAGCTATTATAGATGCATATTATAATCAAATAGTTTTCCGATCTTCTTTTTCTTTCTAGTCATAGTACATACACATTATTGTCTATCTATTATAAAGAAAAAGAATTTGGTCTGAAAAATACTTTGTTGTTAAGTACCTGATGGTTCATGAAGATGTTTGAGTGATATTCTTGTAAATTTTTTAAGGCATTATTTGAATAAAAGTAAAATAGCTCATTTTATTTTGCAAGTACAACTCAATGTAAAGCAAATAAAAAGAAAAGGAATAAAAGCTCTCTGGGAAAAGAATTCTGCAGTGGATATTACTCTGTGTTTATTAGATTTCTCCAGTGAACACCATAGATTTAACAGATTGATCTAGGAAATTTTTCAGCTTGTCAAATGATCTCTTTCCAAGAGAGCAATAAGGTAAAAAAAAGATCTCCTTAACTGATTCCCTGTGTAGAAGTTCACATAATTGGAGCTATTTTTAAAAAGGAACCAGAGCAGCCATTCTAGAGGAATAGCCTTACGCAGCATGCTCCTTGAAACTTTGGACTATTTGAAGTGGGCCAGACCTATGGACAGAGCCAAACCAACATTGTCATCTCAGCAATTGTTTGTAAAGCCAGCAGAACCCATATATCCTAACCACAAGGACTGATGATTAGGACTCACTTATCTGAAGAAAGAATCAGTAACTGGCCGCATATAGCTAATGAGTAACGCAGCTTGTTAGCACCAATAGAAATTTATTTTCCCTATTCATGTAATTTTTCTTGTCTTTTTTTCCTCATGAAAAATACCTTGCTCTCACCCTGTAATGGAGACACTGAGTTTCTTCCTGATTCTGTGCTCCTGGAATTGTAAATCTTTTTTTCCCAAATAAACATATGTTGCCTCTCATTTTAGATTTTTAATTTTAAGTTAACACTTGGTTTAGTTTTACTATGTGCACTGAGGCAGTTCTGAAATGTACTTATTCACTTTTTGAAAGTGTCTCAAAAAAACTCACCTCCTTTTTCTGATTTTCTCACTCTCTCCTTTTTATCTCTTACTTCCTGCTACCCTTCAACTTGATTTTCCAGAGTCCCCATTGCATCTCTTCTTCAAGGTCAGTTGCCTCTCCCTACTGTAATAATTTATTTAGTCTCCATTATCTCTTTCTAATGAATTGCAAATTTACTCTATAAAATGTGAAGAATGTTGTGAATTGGGATTAACTTGCTAGAAGATATGGCTTACAACATCTTTTGAGCTTGGGAAACAAACCCAATGTTAATGCTCAGTTTTCATTAAAGCAGCAATGTATTGGAAAAAGTTTCAAGAGAAAAAAGTCACCCATGCTGGTGGGAGCAAGAATCAAAATTGTCTTTCCTTGCATAACATTGTCTGCTGCTCTTCGCACAAGGGGCATGAGCTCTAGCTTCTCTGCTGCCCCTGACATGGGTGATCTCTGTGCCTGTCCACGGACAGTTCGGAACGAATGGGTATTACCTTCTGCTATGTATATATTCTCCCCTAAAATCAAACAGAAATTTTACTTTCTGCAGACTAATTTATGGAAAACTACTCCCTTTTGATCTAAATGAGAATTTTATATTTCTCTTAAAAATCATAGTTATATTTTTTTTGTACATACTAGTCTTTTGTTTTTATATGCTAAGAGAACATATCCTCCTGCATAACTAGATTTATGTTACAAGCCATTTTACTTGTTGCTGAAATCAAGAGTAGTAAAAATGTCTTAGGGTTTGTTTTGTTTTATTTTGTGCACAAGAGAACATGGAACCTGCAGAAATATCTGACATTTGTCCTCCCTGAACTTCAGATTAGATGTGTGACTCTATATTTCAAACAACAGTTATTCTATTAAAAAAGTAAATAAATAAATAAACAAACAAATAAATAAAATAATTAGTGCTTTCCACATTAAGTAATCTCAATTAAGTAATCTTAATTTGATGCACTTGGTAATTTGACCATTCGATTTAGTCAAATTGATCAATTTGATGCAGTGGTCATTTGATACAATAATGAAAAAGAATGTTGTATGTTAGGGAATAAAGGGGAAAAAAGGCAGAGAGAATAATGTGTAAATTGAAAAAATACATAAGAAGAAAGTAAAAAAAGTGATGAAAAGAAGATGAAAGGATATTTCCTTATCAAACAGAAGATAACCAAAGAAAGAAATCGAAAAAGAAAAGGAAGAAAAAAAAACCAAATAATAGAAATTTCATTCAAAACCTACTTAATCTCCAGTTTTTGGGCCTCATTTTTCTACTCTACATATAGCCAAAACTTACCTGATTATCATACTGCTTACCACTCTGAACAACATTTCTTAAGACTATATCTCATTAAAACCCAGTGGAATATGTGAGAAGGTAAATATAAGAAGGTGTCACATGACATATCAACAGGGAGACAAGGTAGAATAATGATCCTGGTTGAAAAGAAATTAACAACACATAAAACAAGTAATATGCTTTATACTTACAAATACATTGTAAACAGTTTTTCATGTAAATAAATATAGGAGGATAATAATTAATGTATCAGCCTCCTGATTAAGGAAAATGTCAATAAGTATTTGTTGAATAGATTAATTTTAATAGCTACTTAGAATTCCTTAAACAATTTTTTTAAGCCAATAATTCACCACTGCTGGATATTTAGGTATAGTTTTTATTACTCATTTACTTTTTCTTCTATTGTTTCATTTTCTAAGTCAAAAGATAGGCATTTTCTAGAACTATGGAAGGTTTTGTAGAGGTTAAATTGCATACGTTCAGGGACATCAATTTGTACTACTAATGCTATTTTCTCCAGTGTGTGAGCATAGGGATGAAGTCACTAATATTTCCTGAGATTTTGTAATTATCCCTTTTAGTGATTTTTTCACACAGCTCAAGTTTACTGGAGGTGATCCCTATATGCAGGTTTTAAATTTATAAGGCCAGTTTTTATATCTCATATATAATATGCAATATCATCTAGAGTAAAATATTCCAAACTGAATAAAATCAACATCTATATTGTTTAGTAAATATAAATACTAGCCTATTTCTCTTTTAATAATAATACTGTAATAATAATACTATAATATTTTAATAATAATACTTATAATATTGTACTCTGAATTGTTGTCCATGAATCAGTATATTTGAGAAACTCTCTAGGCAAGTATTGGCTTTCTTACTGGATTTCCATCTTTACCAGAGCTCCTGTGGAGGAAGCTGTGGGTGTTGGAGGAGGCAATTTGGTGGAGGGGAGACACATGGTTTTCGAGACATTTTGAACTTCCCAAAGCGAGATTTAGTGTCAGCCTTTTTTTTTTTTTTTTTTTTTTTGTCATTTTCAAGTTGAAAGCTGCAAATCATATTCTTCAGATCTTTTTGAAAAGTGGCTTTGGGAATGTACATAAAGACAGGAAGTCATAAAAGACAACAAGGAGGGAAGTTCACTACTGGATGCATTAGGAATTCTTTATGTGTGAAGCAATATTTTTAAAAATATCCATTGGAATTCTTCTTTTTATTCTTTACTGGACTCAGTTTTCCTTCCCACCAGTAGCAATGATTCTTTGCCTTATGGAAAGAAATTTAGAAGGATACAAATACTTGTCTTTTGTATTTCATAAGCTTAAGGCCCAGAGTTACATAATTGATTGGGAAATATGTACTCATCAGATATAGAGTGTTCTCTGTCCTAATCCTAGCCTAGCTAAAAATTACATAGTCTAGGGAGAAAGAAAGAGTAATACTTAATACTATAATACAGCTAATTAAATGCTAGTTAACTATCCTGAGAATAAATTCTGTGATCTCTTTCCCATTAACATCTTGCTGAGAAGTGGTGGAAAATAAAAAATCCAGATATATTTAGGACATCTGAGATTCAGAGAGACAAGTTCTTCATCTTTTCTGTAGAGTTACTAGCCAGTATTGAATGGAAAAGATTACAAAGTTGGCAGGTGGGCTTGGCATAGCCTCAAAATTCCAATGTAGTTATATGTCTCCTATGGTCCAAAAATGTCAAGGAAGTAGCTAAAAAAAATGAGTGAAACATGGTGATAATTTGTTGTCAAAACACATAATGTGCTGTAACTACCTGCATGGAACAATAATGATAAGACAGATGAAAGTGAAGCTGTTTCAATGTGGACATCTTAGATTAATAATGACCATGAACAAAGCCAGAAACTCTTCTCTCAACAACCTACCATACCAATGCCTCAACCCTCTGTAAGCTCCTATGAGTGTTGCCACATCCTTGAGTCAAAGGAAGAAAGGTCTTTAAATAAATGATGTTTCCTTGATTGGTCTGAAGTAAGTTTTTCCCAATGGGAAGAATGAAAGAGTTAAATTAAAAATGTGTTCAGTTCCAGAGATACCAGGGAAAGTCATATTTGTCTAAACTGCAAAAACTATAGTTAGTTATGATACATTTTCTTGGATGGAAAACAGGTGTTCTTATATGCTAGAGGAATTTGAAAGGGGTATGAAGAAGAGGATTATAGATTAGAATAAAGATTTTATGTTTTGAATTGCCCAACACTTTCTGTAGAGCTTGCCACTCCACATTTTAAAACTTGGAAGAGTTTTAGTGGGATGAGACATCCAGGTAATTCTGAGCTCCTAGAATATATTTCTTTAAGACACCATGTTGCTATTTTCTAGGACTGAAGTAGTATTTAAAAATAAATCTCAAAATATAAACAAGTGTGGGATATCATGTATGTTATATTTTGTCAGATGCATATCAGAAATTTTATTTCACTCATTTACATACCTTAATCAAGAGCTTACCAAATGCAATACAGTAAACCAATATAGAATCTTACCTATCAGAAGTGAGCACAAGGTGAGGTTAGACTCCACAAATGCTTCCTTTGTCTTAGGCTTGGGTGAGGGGTTAAGGATGGAAGGGATCTGTTAATATGTAATATAGTCTAGGAAAAGTAATCAGTTGTGTCATTATCAGCTGAAATTAAATTGATGAGTAATTTTCTTCTTAATATGACTTACACTGCATATCTGTTTATCTTAGAAAAAAGAAACATTTTACAGAACTCAATATATTCAGGTAGGCAATCAAGGACAAATGTTACGGCAAAAGATTCCATCAAATTGGTAAAGAATTCTGTGGCTTCTGAGATTTGGGGATGGGGAAAGGATGAGAGCACGTAGTATAGTCTAGACAGATAGAGGGGATAAAATGGGCAAAGGCAGTAAACTAAAGGCAAGCTAAAGAGATTTAGTCTAGCTAAAAATTTATATGGGCGCTTTATATGTCCATGAAAATGATAGTTGCATGAGTGTGAGAATATTTTTTCTAAGTATGCTTTCAATCTGATGTGCTTCCTATCTATCAATCTAGCTAGCTAGTTAGCTACCTACAGTTTGGTTTGTTGGCAGTTATTCTATTTCTTTAAACTTGCATCTTGAATGCCTTTCTCATATTCTACCTTTATCTTAATTAATGAATACTTATTTTTAATTTATATGTTTTGAATTTCTCCTTTCTATATTGGAGTGCTTTTATGTAGTTTTGCATTTTTAGTTGGACTAATTTCTTGTGTATACATCTTTGTGGATATGTGAGAGTCCTGATGTAGGCTAAATTCCTAGCAGAAGAAAAGTTTTCAAGAACAGGGGCACTTTAGATTTTTATAAACGTACTGGACTGTTTTCATAAACAATTTATTTTCCTACTGAAACTGTATGCCTATATAGAGGAACACATTGGTGTAAGATTTCAGGACCCAAGCAACAGTGATGCCATACAATTTATGGCCTAGAACAAGGTGTTGGAGCTTATGCAGGAAGATGAAGTCATCTACACAGGGAAAAGGATGGCAATAGAGAGAGATTAATCAAACATGTGAACATATTAAATAATACTAAAGACATGTTTCTCACTGCCAAAGATGGTAGTTATAAACATGGAAAGGGAGACAATTAGAATAAATCCTGTAGTGGTGAATCTGAATTGGAGATATCAGTGCAAACTCATGAGTGAGTGGGTGTATGGGTGAATAGATGGATGGCTGGATGGATAGTGAGATAATAAAGCAACTAGTCTATACGTAAGGTACTACATATATTCCTAAGTTTTGTTTACTGTGATCTTGAGAGACAATTGCTAACCCAGTAAGAATGAATCCATCTAGTACTCAGATGTTTGTTTCTGTTTATTATTTAAAAAAAAAAAAAAAAAGAGGACATATTGTAGAAAGATCTGGGGAAGGGAAAATATAAAGTAAGCCTAGAATATCTTGTTTTGGAGTTAAGCAAGAAAGTGTTCAAAGAATACTAAGTATCATAAAAGAATACAAAAGCTAATTTAATGAGCTCCCATTGACCAAATCTAGATAATTTGAGAATCAAATAAATAATGACAGTACAGATTATAATCTAAGAAACAAAATAGGAAATATGACATAAAGGGAGTAAAAAATTAATAAATGACTTGAAATTTTTATGACAAATGGGAAAGTACCTTCTCACAATGTACTTATAATTTACAAAGGAGAAAGTTACCTTATGGTAATCAAGACTGGAAGACACCACCTTAAATAAATTATTAAACACTAGCAATAATGAGACAAATGAAAGTAGTGAGCCATTGGATAGGAGGCAATGAATAAAGTATCACTTCCGTGATATTCCTGCCAAAGAAGCAGTCCTGAATCTAGTTATATGACAACATCAGACAAACCAAACTTGAGAAAATTGACCATAATTACAAATATACCAATCTCATGAAATTTAAGAAATAATCCCAGACCAAAAGAGACAAGAGAGACATTATAATAAAATATAACATGTTGTTCTAAATGGGAACCTTTTGCTGTAAAAGATATTGGGACAATTAGCAAGACCTGAATAGACTCTGATGATTAAATAATATGAATATAGAAACATGTCAAGGTTAACTTTCTAATTTTGTTGGTTTTATTGTGGTTACTTGGAAAATGCTCTTGCTTATGGAAAATACTAAAGTATCTGGGAAAAATGAATCAGAAAGTATAAAAATATATATTATTTAAACTTTTCCATAAGTTTATGATTCTTTAAGAAAGAAAAAACTGTTTACATTAATACTTATTTAAAAACCAACACCAACGAAAATACACCAAGCTATAGAATTAATAAACCAACAATTCATGATTTTTAATAGTATTATATTATATCTATGGATTCTTGCTATATTTAATAAACACTGCAAACTCACATCTCTCTTAATCCGTACAGAATTCTATCATATCATGGTCATTTTTCTCATAGCTTTCTATTATCATGCTCTCAAACATCTTATTTCTCAGGACTTAGTTTTGTTGTTTGTTGTTGTTGTTGTTGTTGTTGTTGTTTTAGAGGGGAGTACTGGTTGAATCTAAACAGAATTTGAGCAAGAAGATATTTAATATGAAAGGAAAAAATCTTAAAAGTGATCTCTTCTGAAAGTTTTATATTCTTTGCTATCTTTTAGCTTTCCCCAAATGCCTATAAGCCAAAGATTTCATGTGTTATTTTTGTAATTCAGTAGTTTTCATTCAAATTGTGCATTAAAAATAAATATCCATCTTAAAACAATTGGCATGATTAATTATCTACTAAATTTTTCATTTTACAAAAGACATGTTTTATGCCATATATTTACATGGTTAAGAGACTTTTAAGTCAGAAAGACAAATTAATATTAAGTCAAGAATCAAACTAGAAAGTCCTTTAATCTCATGTTTCTATTTTAGATTCACTATTTTTTCCTAGATTTTAACATCTACATTTCAATCAAAACTATATTTTCAAGAAATTAAATATAGAAAATTAATCAATATTATTCATAATAAAAATGTATAGATAAAAATTAATGACAAAAAATTAAAACCAACTTATTAATTCTAAATGTAGATATTAAAATGAAAATTACCATTTTCATAAAATTTTAAAATACACTTTAATTCTTATTAATTAAATCTTTAAGATGATTATATATTTGTAGCTTCTCTATTCTACAAGCCAATTAAAAGAAATATTTTTTAGAAAAACAAAGTATTAAATAAATATAATAATGATAAAACAGATGTTTCTATTAGCAAATATGGGAATGTTAGCATAATAGGAATAACATATTTATTAGTTATTATGTATCAATATTTGTGATAGGTGGTATTTATTATTAATCTTACAAACATAGCAATTATATGGGTAATTACTGAGGTGAGGCTCAGTTTTTTCATATGTAAAAGGGAAAGGGTAATACTAGCCTTTCGAGAAGAGATTTTGGAAAGAAGAGATTAATTATCTGTGTACACACAGTGAGTAACTGGTGGATGATTTGAAGACTGTCAGTACAAAGACTGAGCTCTTAATCACTAAATATCCCCATTAAAACATCTAGGTAACATAATGGCACTGATCAAAATATTTAATCAATCCAAATATATATTGAATTGAAAAATGTCTACTGGCAATTAGCATCCATTGTCACCTTCTTTTATGCTCTTTCCTTATCTTACAGCCCTGTATCTTAAAATCTACATTTTCCAAACTACTTGGTCACAAGGGTGGCAAATCAGTTGTAGATTCTGCCAGTGAGATGCACTGGCCTGAGCTTTGGAAAATAGAAGAGGCACAGAGGACCTCTTTGTGGCAGTAGTGATAATCACTTCGAAGAATCAAAGAGACAGAAGCTTTTATGGAGGCTGAACATGGATGTACCACCATCTAGCCACATTCAGCAGTTATTTCTTATATCTTCCCAACCACTGGGGCAGCAGCCGCTTTCTGGCCTCTACGCTGAGTGTACCATCATGCCATTACCTGCATATCTTTACTTTCTCAGCTCTTCCAACAATCTTAGTAAGCTTATTTTCTCGTTATTATATTTCCTATTTCTCAAAATACTTGGAATAACTTCTGTTTTGTGTATTGAACACTTAATGATATATGCATATTTTGAAAAATAAATGTGCAAATGGTTTCTGAAACTGATTATATATTTTAGTATTATACTCATCCATAAATCTGACTCTCTTTTCCCTCATACATTTGTGATAAAATACTTAAATTTTATTCAATATATAAATTTTATTGTTATGATGTTTTGTCCCCACAAGTATAAAAACAATTTAGTAAAATTATATAACTATGTGAGGCTCAAATTGACTATACAATTTATGTTCACAGCACAATCTGCTAATGCCCATCAGCAGTCACCAGTTACATGGGTCATTCTCAGCAACCCACAAATAATCCAAAAAGGCAAATCCCTCTTCTCAGTTCTCAGGGTAAATGACACATAACCTTTTAGATATGAGTAAATGTCAATTTCTAGTAATATACCAAGTGAGTTTTAAGGTTATTAAGATATGATGTTCATAAGACAATTTTTAGAAATAATTTTGTACCTTATGAAAAAGGCTGTTTGCCACTCAGTATGTAGCAACCTTGTAAACATCCAAGATTGACCAAATGATCACTTTGTTAATACAGACTCTCTATAGTCAGCAATCTCAGTCAGTACCAAGTCTGACTAATAATAATTTCAAAATTTCAGGTACTCCTTAAAGGGGTATCAAGGAAGTATTTTGGGCCTCCAAGCTAAATCTCAGCTCTTGTGTTTCTCTTATGATTTGTTCTGCCTGGGTCAACAGATAAGGTTTCTAAATGAAGGGTGTAGTTCCCTCACTTATGCAGAAAAAGTGACTTATGTCATAAAATATATTTATTTTGTTCTCTGATAAATGCATGGCATATGTGAGTCTTTTCCAGGAAGCAATGCATCATAAATATATAGATTCCAAGCCGGTTTAACACAAGCAAACTAGACAATCCAGGTGTGTAAGGCCGAAAGCATTCCATATATAAAAATTTACTCTGTTAGCCATATGTGTGTGTGTTTGTATGTATATATACACATTAAATTCCATGAGATCGGTCACTGGCAAGTTGCAAGCAAATTAAAATAATTAAAATGAGCCCTCTGTCTTCTTTTTCCCAGGGGTATTCTCTACTGGAATTGGTATAATCTTTCAATGTTTAGAGATACGTATGTTTAAAAATTTTCCTGCTATTACTCAATGACTATATTTTATGATATATATGTATATATGTGGGTATACATATATATGTATGTGTGTGTGTGTGTATATATATAACATATACCACTCTTAATATAATAAAAATGGTTCACATCACTCTTGCTAATGCAAATGTAAAATTGATTTCTCAAAATTTACTTATAACAATCTTTTCTTATGGGGCCTATAAGTAAGACTATTTAAATAGCTTTATATATTCTATCAAAAGAAGTAAAATTAAAACATTCTGAGAAATGTATTTATGAAGCAATTTTGTCATGATTTTGTCATGAACTTACACAAACCTTGATGGTATAGCCTACTGCACACCTAAACAATATAGTATAGCATATAACCCTTAGCATATAGGCTACAAACCTGTAAAGCATATAACTGTACTGAACATTATAGGCAATCATAACATGATGGTAAGTATTTGTGTAATAGCATCTAAACATATCTAAACACAGAAGAGCTACAGTAAAAATATGATATAAAAGATAAAAAGTGGTATACCTATGTAAGGCACTGACCATGAAAGGCGCTTACAGGACTGGAAGTTGTTCTGGGTTGCAGTGAGTGGACATTACACTACTGTAGACTTTGTAAACACTTTATAAACACCCATTCAGTTCAGCTCCATGAACAGGGATATGGGCTGAATTGATCAAAAATATTGAATTGATCAAAAATATTGAAGAGAACTGGTTGGATAAGGCAGATTACCACAATAGTGACTGTCAGGAGAGAGTAAAACGTGGCCTAGGAATCAATCAGAATAAAAAAATTAAGATGGAGAAATACAGAAACGTAATTTTCATAGCATTGTGGTTTCGGCTATTACACATTGGAGCAGTGGTCAGATTAAAGACCTTTATGGTATTCATTCAAAAAGAGGGTTTTTAACATGGAGAGGGTATAGAACTGAGGACTCAATACTTCGACTTTCTGGCACAAAGGGTTCTTTCTCCTGGTATTGAGTTGGTGAAGGAAATAAGACTTATCTATGCTTTACATCATTATAATCTGAAAACATTTCCAAAGAATAGAAGTAGACTGGCTATACATGACCACAAAAAGCTTTTACTAAAGTTGCGGTGGCACTTAACACTTGTTTAGGTAGCTCCTGTGAACCTGTGTACTTGTACAGGGTCTTAGATCCTCAACAAAACATTTACAGCAATATGTTCTGAAGACCATCAGGCTAGATCTGGGAGGGCTGTAGCACCTTCTGAATATGTAGTGATGTGGGAGAAGTCTTCTCTTTGCTGAAACAGGTCAGTGGCTGATTAGGATATAATCTGTGCATTCAAAACTGAGGTGCTGTGTGTGAGAGAATTAATCACCAAGGCCCACAGATCTTATTCCCATCAGAGGAAAAAAAATTCTCCTAAACTATGTATCATTCCATTTCTTACAGGAAATTCAACTCGCTTACAATCTTAAGGGACCATCATTGTATATGCAGTCTGTGGTTGGCCGAAACATCATTATGGAGCAGATGGCTATAGTCTTCTATAGTCTTCCTTTCATGAAATAAATAATATACGTTTTATATTTGCTTCTTTTCAGTTCTTGACTGTTATTTACTTATTTATTTTATTATTATTATTATTTCCACTTTTAAGAGGGAGAAAGTGGGTGGGTAAGCTTTAGTAAAAAAATTCAGTAGTTGTTGGACTGAAGCCTCTTTAACATTTTAACTTATGTTGGCCAAAGCTCATTTTTAATAGTGACATCTTTTGATATATTACAGGAAATGATAAATTTGAGATAACAAAGCATTGTAGTTCATCTTTCTTGAGTGAGAGAATGATTTTTCTATAAAAATGTGCTTTATTATGTTGCTTCAGGAAGAAAACCATGGTGAAGTTCTACTTTAAAAAAAAAAATCAAGGCTTATTAATGAATGCTATGTTCTCAAGCAATAATTGACTGCTAACACAAATATCCTGAAACTTTTATTGTTTTAATTGGCTTCATTTATTTATTTATTATAAACTGTGTATATTTTAATGATAGCAGTGTGAGCAAGTGTCAAGTGAATGTTAACTTTCATCTTCTTTGTCTAAATTCTTGTCTGCTAGGTCTGATGGGTTATTAGTGAATAAAATATACAACTGATTTGGACAGCCATACACTTTTCATCTTCTACTTTTTAAATTAGAAGAACAAAACAAACAACAAGCACAACTAAATAATGGGTAGGTCTGTAATGTATTTTTCCTTTCCGTTTTCATCTGAAAGTTAATTTTTCTTCCGTCTTTTTTTTTCTTCTTGTTATTGTATTTTCAAAATTGAGTTAGAGCTCCATCTGTTTGGCAATCTTTGTTTTTAAATATCACAAAAGAAAAATCAGTCGCAGTGAAAGGTTATTCAGGCTTTAGCACTCACTCCTGTATCATGTAGCAGTTGTCTCTATGCGCTTTCTTTGGACTTTTTTTTTTTTTTTTTTTTTTTTTAACAACATAGATTTCTGCTCCTGCACTTCTGAGGTCAGACTTCTGAAATCAGTCCCACAGGAGGACAGCCAGGTGTCCGCAGTGCTGGCTGCTCCTGAGAGCATCTGCTTCCATGCCCTCGTGGGGCGGGAGGCCTCCACAAGCCTTCTCTTGTGGCCGCTTCTCCTGTTTCGAGGCCACAGCGTCTTCTCGCCTCCAAGCCCAGTTCCATTCTCACCCCTTTTCTCTGACTGACCTGCCGCCTCTAGAAAGGACGTACGCGATGGACTGGGCCCCGGCGTCATCCACGATCCTCTCCCATCTTACATTCTTGACTCAATGACATCTGCAAAGTCCCTTTGGCCATGTAAAGCGGCACATTTATAGATTCTGGGGATTAAGACGTGGGCATCTTTAGGGGTCATCACTCAGCTCATGTGGATACAGTGGGTCCTGGCCAGGGGCTGTGGCGCTGTCCACGTGGCACTCACTGGAATGCCCTTCCTCGCCTACTCTAACGACCGCGTCGCTAACATCTGCCAAGCGGCAGATAAGCAGCTCTTCACCTTAGTGGAGTAGGCCTAGTGGATCCCTCACTTCTCTGAGCTGCAGCTGGACCACCAGGTTATCCTGCTGAGGGCCAGTGAGTGGCCGGGGGGCGGCGCGGGGGGGGCATCGGAGCGAGAGTCCGGACTTGCCATGTGGCATGGCAACCCCTTTCTTTCTATGAGCCTCAGGTTCCCCCTCCGTAAAATGGGGCTGGTTTTTGCTTTGTAGGGTTGCATCGGGGATTAAATGGGGTAATTCGTGGGCGCTGTTAGCCATGAAACTCGGAGACTGCTGGGCACTCCGAAGTGGCCCCCTTTGAGAATCATTGTTACTGTTCTTGTTGAAGGTGGGGTCACATCTTCCATGTGACAGGAGTTTTTAAAACGTTTGAGCACAGACATTAAGTTTTTTTTTTTTCTGTGTCCTTTCTTTCTTTCTTTCTTTCTTTCTTTCTTTCTTTCTTTCTTTCTTTCTTTCTTTCTTTCTTTCTTTCTTTTTCTTTCTTTCTTTCATTAATTTTTTATGGTGACATTGGTTAACAAAATCCAGTAAGTTTCACCTGAACATTTTAACAGTAAGGCATATATATATTTACATTGTGTGCTCACCTCTCATAGATTTCTGTCACCATTTCTTTAGACTTTAAAGCATGTACCTAACTTGCCTCTAACCAAGACTTTAATTAGGTGTCTTAGAAACCTGTTTGTAAGTTGTTTCATTCAATTTATGTGAGCCTCTAAACGTTCATAAGTGTCCATACTTTTCTTGATTGTGTTAAAGATTTTTAAAACACATTTAAATAAGCATTGACAAACTGCTTGTAATCCTGGCTCTGGCAATACCAGGTTTATAACCTTACATTGTTCACATCTCTAAAGATATTCCATTATTTTCCTCCTTTGGCCCTTTCTTTCATTTGCAAAATTATATTAATTTGTACCTTAATATCAAATATGTATTCACTCAAAATATTTTCTCATGTTTATTTCATTATTGTAATATATTGCTTAACTGACTTAGCATTTTTGAAAATATCTTTGTTGATATGTGAGAAACAACCACACTTTTTTCCGTAACATTTAAGTCATTTTTCAGCGTGATGATTATACTAGTTTTATAAAGATAATTGGAAAGATTTTACTTGGCTTTTCATTTTGTTTTTCGTCATACAATTTATGCATCAGCAAGTAGGCCTCCCAGGTGTTAATGCCTTAACTAATGATGCCTGATTATTTACTATTTATTCATAGAATTTATTTTTCATAACTAAAGGCTTGGGTAGAATAAATTCTAGGTTATACTGTGTCTTCAATTATATAAAAGTTGTAAAGTATGGCATTTCTGTATACTAGAAGTCAGAATACAGTGCACATATATAATAACCTCTAAATGACATTTTTCAAAGGAAAGAGTAATGTTGAAGAATTTTACTGATATGATTACCATTTTAACTTTATTGCCTAAAAATGTGTTTCTATATAGGTGAAAATGTCAGATAAATGTCATTTTAGTCAGCTGCCTAAGCAATAATGGTATCTTCTTTTGAGCTCTAAATTAAAAAGTTTCTCTTCTCAATTATCAAAAGTTAAATAAACTTTATCAGAAAGTTGACACACCACATTTATTATTTTTAGTAAGAATGTTGAATATGTTCTTTCTAGCAATGATTCCAAGCAATTATATCATGACTCTGATTGTGTTCCTCAATCAACACCTAACATATATACTTGTAAAGAGATATTTTTGGTTCAAAGCGACTATTCATATCAGCCGAGCTACCAATACTCTTTCTGCTTTACAATATAAGTCCTCAAGCTTAACTAGAAATTACTATGGATCTGATTTGAATCTTAATTTTTTCACAACATTGATTATAAATGGCTATGTGTAAAGATAAAAATTAACGTTTTTTTTTTTACTTAACCTTTATATATACAATCAGATCACAATATTATAGATGAAATTAGATTCTTTTAAAAGTCAATAGATTTTGTATTAATAATTTTTGAGAAGCCATAGTCTAGAGGTAATAGTCTTATTTAAAGTGCTTTAGGTATTTTTCACTCGAGGGCTATGTTTGGGGAAATATAATTAGTTGAAATAGTACAATTAGAAGTGTAAATACTATTACAGGTATATATCATTTGAAACAAACTATTGATAGTCCAGAATTTCTTAATAAAAATATTTGTAAAGCTAATTTAAAGAAACCAAGTCATAGGAACTTGGGAGTAATTAGTGAAAAACACACATAAAAGTGTGTTGAAAAAGAGTATAATGATATTTTAGGTACTGACATTAAAAATCCTAAAAGATAGACATAAGAAGTTTTATAATAAAGAGAAAAATATATAAAATAATGAAGGCATATTTTGGCCAAAATATGCAAAAACAAATTATCTTGATAAATATGTGGAAAATATAATACACAAAAGAATATATTTATTTTTTAAAAGTTTATCATATGCCTGGCATTAGTGCAAAGCACTTTGTTGTATGTTATTTTGTTTTATCCTCATTACAAAATGAGAAGTAAAGCAATATGGATCTTATTTTTATATACAGAAATAGAGATTCATAGAAGTAAATAATTTACCCAGGGACACATCACAGTAAACTGTGAGCTTGGCTCTGAACCAAGGGTTACCTGACCCAATAGTACTTTGCTTCTGGAAGAGTTCTCATTAGCTAAACTTTTCCTGAATAAGGAAAACCATGTGTCCCTTATCTCATATTGTTTTCCTGCCATCCCTAACCCCTTGATTTTACTTGATGCTATATTTATTATATTTCATCTACTTTCACCAAATGAGAAGTTTCTTCCAATGAGAAAGACAACCAAAGAGTTATGGCCTTACAATAAGAACCCCCAGGTGTTTAGAGATTAGAGTTATAGGCCTTAGTAAATCTGCTCCCACTTTAAATCACCTTGGCTTGTGGACAATTAGAAGGGTTGAGAATATTAAAAACATTTAATCACTTGTATGTTAGATTTTTCAGTGGTTTAAACAGTGATAAGTTTTATCTTCTGTAATTGCTTTATTCATCAGCTTAAATAACTGAATTTTAATAATTTATGTGAATGGATATGTAACCATCCCTGGAAATGTTGAATAACAAATGCTCTTCTTGGCCTTGCCCTTAATGATGGCTCCACCCTTCCTTGCATTTAAATCCTTTCACTTCATTCATTCAACCATATTATGAGCCCTGTAGAAACCTGCCTTTATTCCCATATCAATGTCAAACTACTGGCTTTAAGACCTTCCCCTAGTTCATATTTGAATTGCATGTCATTCCCACAATCTTTTTTGATCCAATTAAGTTCTTTCAAGTCCCATATTTTCTTTAATCAGCTTTATTCTGGGATGGCTCTGACCTCAAGAACCTTCCACTTTCCTGAATTACCCAACCTGATATCAGAGAGGCACACTGTGGGAAAGAAGACACTTCTATACTCCCATACTAATTATTTCCAATCCTAAAACATTAAATTCATATCATTGCCTCTAGGAAACTCTCCATGAAAACATATCCATTTTCTTAAATTCTAATTCAATGACTAGTGTTTCTTTCATATCCTTTAATAGGCAAAAATTTAGTTGGTCAAGAATCAATGTTCTGAGGTCTAAACTATCCCTTTTATGCTTTGTGTTTAATTGGATATCATGTTATTTTATATTTAAATTATATTTAAATTATAAATAATTATAAATAAAATAATTAATGAGTTATAATCAAGTCTAACAAGTTGGCTTATATTAATAATTAACATAAAATTGTTACTGTGCCTTTTTTTTATGTATGTTAAGTTGTCGAGCTCTGTGCATTTGTAGAATAGTCACATACATAGATTGAGGGGGACTCATTCTCTATGGTATAAATTCTCTCTTCAGTTGCATATGCCTACGAAAGCACTGTTGCAGAGTTAGAAAAGACAATTTTACCTTAGTAATCTAATGGGCGCCTTTGATCCTGGCATAAATGGAATACTCAATAATATTTATTGGATGAATCTGAATAAATATTCCTTCATTTATCTGAAATAGAATAGCAGTGAAGTAAATATCATTAGAAAAGTACAAAATGAAATAATGACTGCAAAAGTCAATAAGCTGTTCTAAAAGTGGAAAGTATCAGGCATTTTAATTCTTGCAATTAAAATAATATTATCTTATAGTTTACTGAGAAAAATGAAGAAACTTTTAAATTGCTTTTCTGAAGCTAATTTGCAAAAAATGGTCATTTAAGGACTGATAATTATTAGTTTGCTATATTATGGTGAAATATAACAGCCTAAAAGAACTGATAAGATAGCAAGTTTTTTTTTCTTTAAATCTAATCTTTAAAGTAAATTGCATAAACTGAGGAATAGTTCATTGAGGAAATGCCTGTTGTTTTATTACCCAGCTAAATTCATAACTGAATAGCAATGTAACTGCATCATAAATAGTTATTACATTACGGAATTAGGGCAAAATATGTCAATTAATATATTGTTAACCTGTATAGTGATTGCCTGTTTTCTTGTCAGAGGATTTAGCATTGCATTTTGTCAAAACTATATCTGTTGGACCCAGATTTTTAGAAAATGAAAGACTACTTCAAAAGATCACATTACCTATCAAGGTTGTTTTTGTTATCTTTCTTCCTCTGAAGTAATTTCATGATGAAATTATGTATAAAACAGATTTTCAGCTACTTCTTTGAATAAAAGTTGGGGAAAGGTTCTGTTTAGCAGAACTCCATTTCTAACACATTGTTGCCCCACAGGCAGAAAAATCGAATTTCACTGCTTGATCCCAATGGAATACTGAATCCTCAGTCTTTCAATGTATTTTTTGGTCTCTTTTCTCATTGATATTTGTATTCCTTCCCCCATCTATGTGGGATAATAAGACGATGTGAAGGTAGTAATTTGAGAATCATTCAGTATTTTTAAAATGTCCTTTGCATTCCCACACTTGCACCTCTCTTACTGTTAAATACCTTCTAATGATATTTTAATTTTTTCTTATTAAACTTCTAAATTAATCTTCTGCTGAATTGTTTCTAAATTTGTTTCAGAAGGAGAAAATATAATCAAATATTTCAGTTTTTTTCTTTGTTAAAATGGAATGATATAGTGCCAGCATAGTATCGAAATGTAGCCTAAAAAATTACTTCTCTATTAATATTAATACATTGCTTTCTAAACATATATGAAACATCCAGTTTTTCATGCACTCATTCATTCCTTTGTTCATTCATTCATATACTACTTATTAATGGCTATGTGCCAACCATTGTTTTACAACGATTGTTGATAAAATGTTATTAAATGCTAGGAGGATCAAATGAAACCCATTCTACAAAATAATGTCAAAGTTATTAAAAACAAGAGAAATCTGAAAAAAACTGTCACAACCAAGAGGAGACTAAGAAAATGTGACAGCTAATTGTAATGCAGTGACCTGAATGAGATCTCGAAATAGATAAAGACATTAAGTATAAAGTAGGGAAATCTGAATAAAGTATAGGCTTTAGTTGATAATAATGTCTCGGTATTGTTTTGTTATTTTAGACAAATGTCTCATACAATGCGAGATGTTAATGGCAGAAGAAACTAGGTGTGAGGTTAACGGGCATTCTCTGTACCATTTTGGCAATTTTTCTGTAGATTGAAAATTTTCTAAAAAATATTAAAAAAAAAAAAAAGGGAGCAATCTTAGTTACAATATATTTAGCCCTAAACTCCTTGTCATTTTGCAGAGGAAGAAACTGAAGGCCATAGAAGTTATATAACTTGCCTAAGGTGGAATACATGTTATCAGTAGAAAACCTGGAACCAGAAAGTGATATATTCTTTGGGATAACTGACAATGAATTTATTATACCATTGAAATACATATCTCAGTCCTTATAGAAAAAACACCTTTAATGTGTATTTTATGTTTCTTGATTTTAATGATATGTTAACTTGGTCCAATAGGATCTCTAACCAGAAGTATCTTTTAATATTTAAATTGATAGCATTTTTACGTGGCCTCTAAGTGTTTCAGGCTGCCCTTTCTTATCTTCTTGGTCCCTAGCAGTGATCCATTTATGTACTTTCTTTGTCTCTGTACAACTGATAGCTCTAATTAACACTTGATCCGTTTTTGGGGTTTTTTTTTTTTTTACATTTTCTTTTTAAATTTTTAATTTCTTGCTTTTTGGTGCATTTGGGATACAGATTTTATTATGAAGGCGCACACACACAAAAGTTCTTCTATGTCACATTTGTGCCACAAAGTCACAAAAATGTTCTTTTGTATTTTATTGAGTTATGTCTAAGTATTTTTGAAATGAACAGTCAAGGGAATGATTAATAAAGCTAGATGTAAAATTATATATATATATATAATCAAATATATGTACAAAATATTTGAACTAATATATTTAGTTACCAAGAAGGTATTAAAAACAAAAGAGGATTCTTTCTTCATATCTTCTGGTGTCCTTATATTCTATGCTGCTCTAAATAAATGGCACCTGTCACCTGTCTGAGATGTGGAAGAATCCTACTATGCATATTGAGATTATTGTTTATAAGGGATTACAGTACTTGAGGAAGGCTTTTTGTCTTCTTACTTTACATTAATTATTTTTAAAAATAAGAAAAAATGCTTGCAATGGTTGAATAAATGCAAATAAAACTAGAGTTATATCTGAATAAAAAAAAAGATAACTACAGGTTAATGAAGTAATTTAAGAAGCATTAAATAGATGGGAGCATGAGTTATATTTTGCAGAGTCAATCACAAAGCTTCTCAAGTCTGTCAGTTCAAGATGTACCATGAAACTGTAGAAATTAGACTTTACCCATGTGCAATCAAATCTTATTTTAATGAACAAAACAAGATTCCAATATAGTTAAAAACAAACGCATATGTAAAATAAAAATTTTAAAACAGGTGGAGAAGAGGATGATAGAAAGTAGTCACAATCCCTTATTAAATAAAGTTACTTGTGTATCTATGGAGACATAGCACATTAAATCTATATCTAACTCAGGTGGATTTTTACATTAGAAAAATGTGGGTAGATTGTATTGCTTAAAATGGCCGTTTTAAGATGAGATCTTTTGAGATTTTGCAGAGAGTATAATTAGAAAAATATTGCCATATGTTATTAGGACCACAATCAGATAATGAAAGCTGTGAAAAAGTCTGCCAATGTCTTAGTAATATGATAAAATTAACAAATGGAGACTGTATTATGAAATGAACAGAAAAGAAAAGCCACATCTCCTCTCAACAGCTGTTTTTACCAGGTCTAAGGAAGTGGCTGAAGGTCGGTGGTTAGGGTTGACAAGTCACTGTCTTGAGCAAGAGAAGGAAGCAAGGATTAGCAAAGACACAAAAGTTAGTGAAGGATTTCTTTCTAATACTTACCTTTTTCACCCACCCTAAATTGTAATCCTTCTCCCTTGGAAAGCAAAAAACAAAATTGATGTGTGTGAAGATTTTCTCTAAGTAAAAATCCTTGGACAGAATTTGTCAGTGATATCTGGTCTCACGTAGTAGAATGACAGAAATGTTCAACATTCATAAGCACCTTGAAAAATGAGATATGTGACAATTTACACCCTGTCTCTCCTATTTGTGTGTTGCTGATTAGGTGTAGATAACTTCAACAGATTTAAGGCTAAAATGCTGTTAGGTTACAAGCTTGACTGTAAAATATCCTCGATAATGAGAGGGGAAAATAAAAAAGAAAAAGGGAAACTTACGTTAATTAAATATTTTAGTGTATCACCCCTTTGCACCAACCAGATTTTGTGTCTTTAATAAAGCATTTAGTGATTACTCCTTATCATTTAAATCACTGTGGTAATTTGACCCTTTGAAAATGTACAGACAAAGTTCTATAGTAGTAACAGATTCAGCACCTATGAAACAGTAGAAGTTAGGATTTTCCATGTTGAATCTTGGCTCCACTTTTAAACCCAATGAACTATTTTCTCTCCTTCATGCTGATAATGGATTTTTCCAGTCACTTATGTATTTAAAATGTATTTAAAACCACCTTTTCTGGATTTGCCTCCAAACTCATCTTGCATAAGGCAGATATAAATAAAATTCTGAAACATCTTCTCAAAAAATGTACAGGTGTTAACACTGTTTGGGGAAAATGAAAATGAGAAGTTCAATAGATTCTGGCTTAATGCCTTATTCCAAGCAATAGGAAGAAATATGTGTGAGGGGAAAAAAAATAAGTTATAACCTATAACACTTCCTTGATGCCCTAATTCTGAGTAAGCCACGTGAACTAAAACCCTCACAATCACACATCCTAACTTATCCCATAACAACCCATATTTCAGGGTGGACCTAGCTGAGCACTTGTCCTGAAAGAACCATACCCTTTTCCTAATACTCACTCTTTCAGATAAGGTCCCTCAGAGAAAATATATGAATATAGTTATTAATCTACTGCTACTTAATTAACACTTGTTATCCAAGAGAACAAAAACGAGGAAAAGGAGTAAGATAGAAAAGAAAGAAGAATATATACCAGCATGCAATATTCAAGGGCCACCATTTGGTACTGAGCATGACTGATTGCTGACATTGGTAGAGTCATTTTGTGAGGAACTGTGTAAGAGACTGCCCATGAACACCATCTACTGGCCTTACTGGGTCTTTATCTGAGGTAGCCAGCACTACGTGCTTTAAAAATGGAAGTCAGACAGCTTAAAAATCTCGTTGTCCATACTGCAGACATAGTCCCAGCAATTTTGCAACTGTGTGTCTCCAGGAAACTAAGTCTTACCAGATTACATTTTGCTATTTTTTTTTAAATTGATTTTTTATTTTTCCCCCCTCAAGCTCTTATTCTGATTTCCTCTATGAATAACCACTGGTTCATAAGTTGACTTAGCCTCCTATTTTGATTCATAGAAATTAAATTTATAATCTATTTTTCATGTTCTGCCATCCCAGGGTTGTGCAAGTCTTCTTATAAATAGAATTCACCGATTCTGAAATTATTATTATTTTTTTATTTCTAGCTTCATTTAGATATAATTGATATGTAACTGTATAATTTTGAGGTGTAAAATGTCACAATTTGATACACATATCTTATAAAATGATGATCACAGTAGGCTCATTTAACACCTCGATCACCTTACATAAGTACTATATCTTTTATTTATTTTTTTTGCAATGAAAACATTTAAAAATTACTCTATTAGCAAATTTTAAGAATATAATACAGTATTGTACATTATGGTCACCATGCTGTACTTTAGATCTCTGAAATTTATTATTTTGTTCTGGAAGTTTGTACCCTTTGACTGACATCTACAAATTTGTTCCACTCCTCAGCCCCTAGTAACCACCATTGTACTCTCTGTCTCTGTGAGTCTTACTTTTTTATACTTCATGTATAGATGATGTCATATAGTGTTTGTCTTTCTCTGCCTAACTTATTTCACTTAGCATAATTCCTCAGGGTCAATCCATTTTGTTGCAGATAGTAGGATTTCATTCTTTGTCATTGAGAAATGATATTGTATCTTCATACACAATAGCCAGTGTGTGGTGTTCACAATATACACTATCGGCAATAGCCGAAATATGTGTCCATTGATGAATGATGGACCATTGAAAATGATGCTGCAATGAACATGAGAGTACAGATATGTCTTAGGTAACTGATTTTGTTTTATTTTATTTTTGGATATAAACCAGAGTGAGTTGGATGGTTCATATGGAAGTTCTATTTTTTAAAAAATTTTTGAGGTAATCCCATAGTGTTTTCCATAATGGCTACATAAATTTACATTTCCACTGACCATGTACAGACTTCCCTTTTAATCAGAGCCTTTCCAATAGTTGTTATCTATTGTCTTCTTGATAATTACCATTCTAACAGTGCAAGGTGATATCTCATTGTGGTTTTGATTCGTATTTACATTTCTCTAATGATTAGTGATGTTACCGTGTTTGTATATATCTGTTGGCCATTTGTCTTTGGAAATAGATTTATTCAGTTTCTCTGCTCTTTTCAAAATCTAATTGCATGTATTTTTGCTGCTGAGTTACAAGTGTTACATATGTATGTTGGATATTAACCCCTTTTCAGATATACAGTTTGCAAATAATTTCTCCTATTCCATAGATCTCCTTTTCACTTCATTGATTGTTCCTTTTGCTAGGCAGAAGCTTTTTTGATGCAGCGTCAATTGTTGATTTTTACTTTTGTTACTGAGCATGACTGATTGCTGACACTGGTAGAGTTACTTATCTTTTTGGTGTCACCTTCAAAAAATAGTTGCCAAGACCAATGTCAAGAATATTTTTTTCTATGTTTTCTTTTAATAGTTTCATAGTTTCAGGTCTTAAATTTAAATTTTAATCCGTTTCAAGTTAATTTTTGTGAGTGGTTGTAAGATAGGGGTCCAATTTTATTCTTCAGCGTGTGGTTATCTAATTTTCCCAACACCATTTATTGAAGAGACCATTCATTTCCTCTTTGAATATTTTTAATTCCTTGTAAAATATTAGTTGTGCACATATGCTAGGGTTTGTTTCTAGGTTCTCAATTCTTGGGGTGTAAAGTTTGATTGTTTATTTTAGTTCTTTCTTTTTTCTTAATATGTATGTTTCTTAGTATACACTTCCCTTTTACATCTGCTTTTGCTGCATCCTACAAGTTTTGGAATTTTGTGTTTTATTATCATTTGTCTCAAAATATTTTTCAATTTTTCATTTAATTTTTTCTTTCAACACCTTAGTTATTTGCAGCATATTTTTTTAATTTCCAGATTATTGAGATATTTTCAGTGTTTCTTGTGTTATTGACTTATAATTTAATATCATTTTGTTTTGAAAAGATACTTGGCATGATTTCAATCCCCTTAAACATGCTAAGATTTATTTTGTGACCTATCTAATATCTATTATGGAATGCCACAAAGGCTCTTTTGTCAATGGGTGATTGTTTAAAATTGTATTTTCCAGGGAACTTTCAGGCTTCAGATGAAAAGAGGCAGAGCTGGTACATGAACCATTGCAGGGTCCACAACCCAAACTAAACTATGCATGGCTATTTTTCAACATATGGGTGTGCATAACTCCTCCCATGTCTCTTGATATATAGTCCCTGTCCTATAGCTCTCAGAAAATCATTTTTGTCCATGGGTGGATGGCAGCTTATTGTTATTAAGGGAAGGATACAGGCAAAAGATGTCTTTTTCACTTATGTTGCTGATGTCACTTCTCTGATATTTGTTACTTTTGTTTGATGAATGAATATAAGCAAATGATACTGTACCAAATTCTTGTTATATTCTAAGATAAAGTCTTAAGGATCTCTCTAGTTGTGTGGCTTACTCCTATAATACTTTTTATATCCTTGAATTGCACATATATGTCACTTAACATCTTATAAATTACTTTCATATATATATATATATGTATATATTAGCCTTTATAATAAATACATAAGGTAGCTATAGTCATTGTATATCCATATGTGGATGTTCAAGCTCAGAGAGACTAAGTGGCTTACCCAAAGTCACATGGCTGGTGAGTAAGAAATTACAAGGACTTGGAGCAGGGCAGGTTTCACAACCTTACCCACTATCTATGGGAGATTAAAAAAAAAAGGTGGTAGTTGGGGGAAAAAAGTTTCATCTGAGGCCATCAAGTTTCAGATTAAAACATAGTGCTGGAGAAGAAGAAACAATTCATGATTAGGTAAAGTGGGTATTGGAATGATTTCTTTTTCTGTTATAGCACCTTATTCAGCACAAATAAATGTGACTGTCTGTGTCGATGCAACAGAGCATATGATCATTAAGTCCAGTATTGCTGAATGAAATGTGTTCTGTTCCCACTATTTAATGTGTAAATATGAGAAATCTGTTCTCTGTTGGAAGAGAACTCACAGAATAAACAAATAATATTGTATTAACACTAGAAAATGAGAACAGAATTTAGATGACTTTGAAAATCATACTTTTTAACATATGATATGAATGATGCAGATTCCTTGGGGTGAAAAAAAATAGCAATTTGTTCATACTGGTTACCAGAAAATTCTTAGTTTTTTAAATATGGATACTTCTATTGTGACTATGAAGGCTGACAGAGCTGTATGTCTCAAATTTTAACCAGAGTAACCAGTGATAGTAGGGTAAGATAGTGAATATTTTAGACTCAAATATGTACTAATTTTTATCAATGTAAATATCTCACTGGGGTGTAATAAATATTTGTTTACAAACTTTTCTTCTGATGTTACTATGAACCTAATACAAGAATATTTGTTACTCAAACTTTTGAAAAAAATTACATGAAATAAATGCTTAAAAGCTTAGCAACAGCAGATAAATCACCACCATTTAATCATTTACATTTAGAGATGGTAATTTTCCTAAAAAACAAATTCGAAATATTCCCAACTCATTAGAAATCAAGTAAGGCAATGTACTTAACTTTAAGTTACTCCCATTAACTCTCCTCATTTGAGATGTCTCATTAGAAATATAAACAGTCAGATGACAAACTGTTATTTATTATGTTACGTAAAATTCTGGATGAGACTTGTGTTTTGAGGCTAAATAAATTCCCTTATATTGGGGCGAATGCATGGATTGAAATGAGATTTTGATCTAGAAACAATAGGAACAATAATCACATCAGTAGAAGACCTGGAATCCTTGGCAGTGGGAACTGGTAAGACCACATTTCTAATCTGAGAAAGTTAAGGAAAGAAAAAACATGGAGACAGAGAAGCTGATGCTATTCTCTGCTAAAAGTTGCCTGGGACCTTCCTAACAGCAAGAACATGATCAAACCTGAGAAAAAGAGAGTTCATAAATCTGAATAGCAGAAAAGTAATCAACTTAAAGATCAATATTTAGATTTAAATACAATTTTTTGAGATGAGTAACATTTGTCTGTATGTATGTGTTTTGCAATGAGGTAGTGATAAAGCCATGTGCCTACCTTGAAAAGTCTATTAATAAGTAGGGAAGAGAGAGATGTTCATAAAATGTATAAAAATAGTAGAGAAAGTATAATGTGCAAAGGTGAGAAGGATCAGAAAGATGTCTGTGAAAAAGAACAGACACCTTTCATGCTAATACAGAGATTATCTCTTTGATTTTTCTTTTATTTTGTTTAAATTCTGAGTATGCAATTGTTTTCATTTTCATATAGAGATTTTTATTATATTCTCTTTTGTACATAATGGTATTATTTTTATTTTTTTATTTAATTTTTAAAATTGGTTAGGCATTTACTTAATTTATGAAGTGATTGCCTCAATTACTTTAGCACTCATCTGGCATTACACACAACCATTGCAGTAATATTGACTATATGCCCTATGCTACCCTTTAAATCCCCATTTCTTAAGAAAAGCAATGTCTCCAATTTCAGTTACAGCGTCATTATTTTAGTATTTTCTGTTTTTGACTGAACTCTTAGTAAGATTACAATAATAAAATTTTCCTCCAGACAGATAGAGAAATATTTTTGAGCTTTACTAATGGATCTAGAATCACCACTTGTTGATGGTGGCAAATGTGATTTCTACTTAGACTACATTGTAGATAGAGGGTTTTCAACTTACTTTGAAAAATGAGATGTAGTGCAGACAGGTAAGTCTGAGTCCCCTGAGCAAGACTGTGTTATAGACAGGAGCCATGTCTAGAATGGCTGCTTAGAGGGAAGATGGAAAAGTGGTGCCATAGTGTAGTATATAGGTACCAGGAAGAAAATATCTATGTTGCGATGCCCATTGGTCACTCAGAAAAGGACTTCTTAAATGCTATTTTAAGGTTTTGTTTGTTTGTTTGTTTTTAACTTCCAGTCCTATAAAGGTTTTCCTAATCATCTTGATATGGATTTATGGTACATGCATAAATAAAATCTTGTTAATACATAGTATATAGAATTGGATATGGTTTCTAGAAATTTAGGACACTACTCAGAAATGTATTAGACATGCTGCATTATTGAGAATATCATTTTTTATTATTAACTCTTTCTTAGCCATGTTACTGGAGTCATTAGACTATCCAAAATAGTATGTAAGTTGAAATTGATTTATCGATTCTTACATGTTCCTCTCTTTCTCTTTCTTTCTTTCTTTCTTTCTTTCTTTCTTTCTTTCTTTCTTTCTTTCTTTCTTTCTTTTTCTTTCTTTCTCTCTTTTTCTTTGTTCTTTCTTTCTTTCCTCTCTCTTTCTTTCCTCTCTCTTTCTTTCTTTCTTTCTTTCTTCCTTTTTCTTTCTTTCTCTCTTTTTCTTTTTTCTTTCTTTCTTTCTTTCTTTCTTTCTTTCTTTCTTTCTTTCTTTCTTTCTTTCTTTCTTTCTTTCTTTCTTTCTTTCTTTCTTTCTTTCTTCTTTTTTTTCCCTTTGTAGAAAACTTCCTTTTACAAAGAGTGACAAAACATCAACATCTGACTACCATTCCCAGTTCCAGAACATGTATTAAAATGCCAAAAGCCAGAGGTCATGGATATTATCCCTTTTTGCTCTAATTCTTAAACAGTGCTCATAGCTTTGTGTGTCTAGGAAAGGAAAATGTAGACCTGACAAGGCCCTTGGTCAGACAAACTCACCTCGGTGATCACTACTATACATAATAGCTCTTACATCTTATTTGACCCATATCATTTTGGAGAACTTCTAAACAAATGTTCTCTTTTTTGTAATCAAAATATAATCTGCATATGTTCAAAGGCAAATATTAATAAATACAGTTTACCAAAGAGAAATAAAACAAGAAAAAGAACACTTGATATCACCAACATTTTTTTTTTTTACATATCCTCTTACTTACTTACTTACTTACTTACTGACTTACTTACTTACTTACTTATTTTTATTGTGACGAGAACACACAACTTGAAATCTACCCTCTTAACAAATTTTAAGTTCACAATAAAGTATTGTTAAGTATAGGCATGATATTATGAAGTAGATCTCTAGGACTTACTCATCTTACATAACTGAAACTTTATACCAGTTGAATAGCAAGCCTTTTTGCCCACAGTACAAAATTTTTCAGGAACTTTTTTATGTGAATATTCATTTATATATTATATATAACAACATTTATCATAAAACTTTCTTAAAAATAGAAAACTAAAACAAAATAAGATACAAAAAGAAAGAGAAGTCCATGTTAGTGTAATAAGAATAATATATTTATTGCATAATTACTAGGTACCTATACTTTAAAGGATTATTGTGTGCGAAGTACACTTACTCTCTTTGTGTCCTATCTGTCTGAATCATGATGTACATGCTTATATCTGATTTTCTGGTCTCCCAGATGGGGACACTAATTGCTTCCCATCTCCTCTGTATTAATTTGTTTCATTTGGATTTTGTTCTGTTGATTTCTGAAGTCAGCCATGTAGACTTTCAGAGTCCTTGTGTCTTTCATATTTTTTCTACTTTCCTTGTAGCTTAGCAGACATTTCTAGAGATCTGCAATGTCTGCTTCAAACTCTAATGTCAGACTCTAGCTCCAGGGGTTAATTTATCCTAATCTGCTTCAACCCATAGTTGCCAACAAAACCCACAGTTACCAACAATGCACATGAGTAAATGTGCTAAATATTTACAACTTGTTATAGATATCTAATAAATAAATCTCAATTTAGGCTATTACATTATGTAGTATAGATAGTTCAGGCTATTACATTATGTAGTACAGATAGTTTTGGAACTAAAATGTCATTATCCTTTGCTTTTAAGTAAAGCCAATTTTTAATAGTATCTTGGGAAAGATATGGAAGCAACTTAAGTGTCCATCAATAGGTGACTGGGTAAAGAAGATGTGGTACACATATACAATGGAATATTACTCAGCCATAAAAAATGAAATCTTTCTATTTGCAACAGCATGGATGTACCTAGAAGCCATTATGCTAAGTGAAATAAATCAGAGAAACATAATACTATACAATTTTACTTATAAGTGGAATTTAAAAACAAAATAAATGAACATACAAAACAGAAACAAACTCATTGATACAGACAACAAACTGATGGTTGCCAAATGGGAGGGGAATTGAAATACGGCACATAGAATCTAGTCAATAATAACTGTAACAACTATGCATGGTGCCAGTAGGTAGTAGACTCTGTTAATTACATAAATGTTTAACAGCTATGATGTACACCTGAAACTAATATAATAGTAAATGTTAACTGCAATTGAAAAAAATTAAAATAAAGAAAAATAAAGAAAACTATCTTGGAAAATAAGTAAATGTGGCACGTACTTGTATTCAATCCTAGCATTTTACATTTTAAAATATAAAGTTACAATGTCTGCTGTTTGAAACTTTCTTTCACATTTAAACAAGCTATACTCAGAATTTTTCCTCTGTAATGGTGGAACCCTAAGTTGACCGTTCTGTTGCTATTGTGCTGTCTTAATATTATCTCATTATGTACTAGAATCTGGAGATTTAATACTATTGTTCTGTTCTCATGTCTGACAGCTAGTTACTCCATTGTTTATCCTATTTTTTCTTTTTTAATTTTTAATTTTAAATAATTTTAAGCTTGGAAAGTTGAAAGATAATACTAAGAATTTCCTTGTAAATTTTACCCAGCTTTCCCAAATGTTAACATTTTAAATCACCACAGCTAATTATGAACCCTAGGAATTATCGATATAACATTACCAGCTAATCTATAGACTTTAATTAAATTATATAAATTGTCCCAGTAACACTCTTGTTTTCTGGACCAGAATCACACAGTTATTACATCACTTTAGTTTCTTTCAGTTTGGAACAGTTTCTCAGATCTTTTTTTTTTTTTTTTAACCTTTCATAAGTAATGGCCAGTCGTTTTGTAGGATGTCCCTCAAATTAGGTTTGATATATTCTCTCATGATTAAATTCAGTTTGGAAATTTGGGGCAGGAATACCAGAGAAATGATGTACATCACATCAGTAGTTATGTGATTAGATATTTTTACTGCTGGCAATGTGAGTTATGATTATTTCTTTAAGGTAGTAAGGTTTCTCTGCTAGAAAGTTGTTATTTTTCCCTTTATATTTATCTTTGAAGAATTTTCTCATTTTCCATATTTATTCGATTTTATGTTCATTAATTTATGTGTGTATTTATCTGTTAGTTTGTTTAAACTTACTAATATTTGTTTGGTTATAGGTTATATTCAATAGTCAATCAATCAAAGTACAGCTTATAATCTATCTTAGTCAGGGTTATCTAGATAAACAGAACTAGTAGGATAGATGATGGATGGATGGATGGATGGATGGATGGATGGATGGATGGATAGATAGATAGACAGACAGACAGACAGAAAGAAAAAATGTATGGAAATTTATTATGTGTCATTGACTTCTGTGATGACAGAGGCAGAGAAGTTCCACAATCTGGCATCTACAAGCCTAAATTCCCAAAAAAACTGGTGATATAGTTTTAGTCTGAGTCTGAAAGCCTGACAACGAGAGGAGACAATGGTATAAATCCCAGTTTGAGGGTTGGAGAAGATGAAATAAGGTGTCCTTGTTCAAGCAGGCATGCAGGAAATAAAAGGGATAAATTTCTCCTTCTTCCACCTTTTGTTCTATTCAGGGCCTCAATGAATTGTATGATGTCTACTCACATTGGAGAGAGTAATCTACTTTATTGAGTTTACTGATTCTAATCATTCAGAAACACTCTCACAGATATTTAGAATAATGTTTAATCTGGGTACCCTATAAGCAGTCAAATTGACATATACAATCAACTCTCACATAATGCATTAATATGATTATCTAATATTATGATGCTCAAATCATCTTGAAACTGACCTTTGGAAGCTTTCTTATATTAACTTCTATTTCATTTGTTATTTTCATCATTTTTTGAGACTTCCTTACTTTCTGAGACAACAAAATGTTCCAGTCTTGTATTATGTTCTTTCCTTGCACTAGTCATAGATTTAGATTTTTTTTTCCAAGTAGCATTATTTCCTTTTGTTGAAGAATGATATTTAGAAACCATGATTTAGGCACTAGATGTGATCATTGCTACTGGTGTGAGTATGTGAAATATTATTTTGAGTACGTGAAATATTTACTTGGTCTAAAAAGTCATACTACAAAGGAATACTCAAAGAATTTGCACTCTCACATCATCCATTCAGTCACTGTTGGGACCAATCAAAGTTCAGTGTCACCCCAACGGCAGGGGGATAACAATGGAGCAGATGTGTACTTAGCATTTTCCCTGGGTTCTTCCTCAAATGATACAGTGAAGAATCGAGATTTAATAGTTTTATAAAAAACATATTTTATAAAGGCAAAAAATATCCCGAGGAGATACATGGTCCCAGTGCTATAACCAACACAAAGGGGCCAAAATGGCTACAAAAGGGCAAAAAGAGAGGGCTCAGAAGTGGGAACATCTGCTTTATATTTGGGCTATGATGGCTGGTTCCAAGGCATTCCTAGGTGATTGGCAAGTGAAGTCATTTTGATCGACACCTGGCTGCTAAATAACCCCCTGTTTAGTGCACAAGCACATACCAGAATTCAGTCCTTTATAATTAGATTCATGAACTTCAGGCATAAACATAGTATTATAATTCCCTTCTGTGCAGGCGGCTCGTGGCCAGATTAGGCCAGCTAAAACTATGACCCTCCTGTCCTTTGTCTTTGGGGATGTAAGAGGAATTTTCTAACTACCAATAGAGTGCTCTTTGGGCGGTTTCTGGGCTGGGCTCCTATTCATTTGCTCCCTTTGTTGTTCATGTCTGACTAGCTACATAACAGTTCTACTGTGTCTTCATTCTTCATTTTTTCCAAGCTGTTCTTACTTATCACCTGTAGGTAAACAAACTCATTCATTCTTGTCAAACTTTTCTTATTCTTTTAATTTTTTCACCTTAAGAGCAGATGAATGTATATATTTTTATTTCTCTTTCTGTCTCACATGACAGTTAATATTCTATAAAGTCTTTTTTTTTTTTGCATTTTTATTTTTTTACTTAGCAGTATACCATGGAAATTACTTTTTATTAGTTCATAAAGATCTTCCTCATCTTTCTTACAGTTGCATTTCCATTGTGTTTATTGTTTAATAAACCACTTTCCAGTGTTTGGGCATTTAGATTATTTCCAATATTTTGCAATTATAAACAATGTGACGATGAATCACATTCATATGTATTTTGCATTCTTGGAGGAGTATTTTCATAATTTCCCTTTTCAGTGTGTCACGTACCAAATCTTCTGTATCTTTCCAGAACATACACTTTTTCTGTAGAAATTATGACAAGTTTCTATACTTGACACCAGGTAACTTTTAGTGGTTCCCAAAAAAAATGAATGTGCCACTTGTTCAAAATGTATTCTAAATGTAAAATTCCAAAATATTTATCAATGAGAGCAAAAATAAAATGCGTGTGAAGTTTTCCAAAAGTAAACCAACATTTAGCAAGTATTAACATTCTCACTTGTACATAGTTTTAAGTAATTGCTGCTAATTTTCTTTGCGATATACAAATTGTTTTAAAGTGTTTTCATTAATTAAAATGGTTTATTCCTCTCATACATGAAGTTATATATATTTAGAAATGAGAGCAGAGTAAAAGACATACTACTCACTTTTATCATCTATCACTTTGGTTTACATATACAAAATTACACAAAACATGTTTTTTTTTTTTTCTTTTCTATATTTTGCTTGTCAAATTTACAGTCCTGTCTGTGTTTCGGTAAATGGAGCCATGTTGTCTCATCTTTATTCCCAAATCATATTTCCTGAAAAACAGCAATATTTTACATCAAAACAGACCAGAAACATATTCCTTCAAATGTAAAACAGAAATAATTATATTCTGTACAGTAAGTAAGAAAAGATTAACGAGTATTCATTTAAATAACTATGGAAGGAGAAAAAAACTTAAACATACATTTTCATAATCTCTTAAAACATAAATTCAGGAGCTTTCAGATGAAGATGACAAATATTTTTTTTCTTACTATTTATATATATATGGAATAATATGATGATATCCTTCTTCCACATTTAGTGCTTCTTTTTATCTCCCTAGTTTTTCCATATCTTATGTACTAAACATTATTTAGTGCCTTTTTTCAATCCTTGTTGTTTTTGTCCTCTTTTATCTTTCACATGACTTCTCTTTCTGCTCCAACAAACAAGCAAAACATTTCTTTATTCCCTTTAGTAAACAATTTGTTTACTTCTAATTTACATTTGATGTTTTATGAAACGAAAGACCTTGCTTTGTATTTCATGCCTTGAAATGTCTCATCTCTGATTATAATACATAATAAATAATTTAAATAATTTTGAAGACAAATGAATTTTCAATATTCATTTATTTTAAGTAACCCAACCAAATAAAGGCACTGAAAACATACATATTTTTATAACTCTTTACTATTGGATGCATATAATCAACACATCATTGTAAAAATATCTTTGGTTATAATCGATAATCAAAGAGCTCTCACATAATATTGTGTCAGGATGCACAGTATTTTATTCTGTAATTATCCCCTTCATTCTGTAGATGATTCATCAGAAAATCTTAAAATACATCAAAAATACTTTTGCAGTTGTTTTATTATCAGACATAGGTTGCTTCATTTGTATTTACACATATTTATATGTAATTTATTACATATTATACTTTTGGCTTAATTAATTCTAAAACACCAAATCCTATTTTTGTAGCCAATTCATTAAAAATGTCCTTACCTGTTGCCCAGGGCACTATTATTTCTTCAGACAGCCACAGTGGGGGAAGAGATTTCTTTACTTTCCTAATTTAAATAAAACAAAGGAGCTATAATAGAAATCACGAAGTCACCATAGGATATTTCCTTGGGCTATCGGCTTCTCCAGATGGTCATTAATACCCAGATTATAACATGTAACAGTTCTCATTACTCCTTGCTATGGACTGCATCTTGAAAACAGGCTTATTAAATATTTGGAAACTGGCTAATATCATTGGAAAAAATAGCCATTTATAGTGTTGATTCTTAACTGGTTTAAAGATCAATTAGTTAGAATTGACAGAGCCTTATGACCAAAATAAGTAAATAAATAAATAAAATCAGTCAAAGAAGGATCATTACCTGGGTCAACAGGGAAGAAAATTAGTAGACTCAGTCAAATGAGTATTAATTGACTGCCTCAGGTATACTGTTTAATTGTTTTGTGCTTTTGGAGATACAAGGAAAGTAGGACCATAATCCTTGTCCTTAAAAACTTGAAAATGGTTTGACGAAGAGTACCTGCATATAATCAAAAGGTAAGTGAGGTTCAACTGTGTAGCTAGAATTGTCTCCAGAGGTTTAATTCTTTAATATCTTAAAAGAAGTAAAGAACCAAATTGAAGAATAGCAGTATATAAACATTTTGGATATATAAAACAATATGTAAAAAAAGAAAGTGAAAGTTTTGCAAAATCACCTATATGAATAATATAATTGATATTTCACAAATTGGTTAATACAATGTTTGCAAACATCATTTTATTTGGAAATTGATCAAAAATTTACATGTAAAAATTACTACAACAGAAATAGAAAAGGAAGGTTGCTTTAAACTGTCGATTTTTTTATTTACATTTACTGAGAGAGATATATGTTTGTCTGTCTGAAGAATTCTATAATATTCATCATCCCTAAATTGCTTGACAACTACCTATTAGTACTTGGAAATCATCCCCCAATTGTATGGTTCTTAAATACCTTCAGTATTTCACACGCTGAATTCAGACATGCGATTAACAAGCTAAATTCATACTAACATTTGATAATTTCCCCTAAAATATATTACATATTATGCAACTTTACTCTGAAAATGTTATTTGTTTGTTCCCATAAAATTTCCATTCTTTTCATCCTGTTTTATTTTCCTTCTTTATATAAAAGTGATGATATTGAATGCTAATAAATTGATTTTTGGTCAAATCCCAAGCAGTTATCTTTAAGTAATTATTTCAGTCTTTTGCGTCTCTGACATTCTGCAAACATTTTATTTGAGTTTCTGATTTATCTTTCCTTAATAAATTAACTACTGACTTTTAATAAGTATTTGTCATAGAGAATATGGGAACAGGGCAAATGTCTTTTCTGAATGAGCCATTAACAAGAAATTCACCAAGAATCCAGATCTCTTGGACTTTGAATTTTTTTTTTTTTTTTTTTTTTTTTTTTTTTTTTTTTTTTTGGTTCTCCCAGATATGTTCTAATTGTAGCCCTTTGTTGTGACAACTTTAGGTTTTTAGATCGCACTGGCTACTGTCCACACTCTTTCCGTAGCTGTTGCTTAAAACCAGACCAGCAGGGTTTATCATGCTAACCTGTACTAATCTTTTTCCTTGTGATTCTGAAGATTGATCTCTCAAAAGACCATAGATGATCCTCATTGAAAGCAGCAGAAATAATGTTCTTTTATTGGTATTTCAGTAGCTTCACAATCCATGAATGATAGACACCTTTGGGAATACATACTATTTTAGATATTTTCTTCAAAGCAGAGGGGATGAAATAGATATCCAAGGATAGTGAGGCTCATTAGCCTCCGGAGAGCTGGTCTTTTTCCCGTCTCTCAGGGACATAAAAATAAAATTTTCTATTATTATTGAACAGGCTTTATTTAAAGGTGCTATATTTCTCATTTTAAAAGTTTCTATTATTTCTACATCAGCACTGCAGAATACCTTCAGCTTTTAAACTTCTTCATTCACCATTAATTTACTCAACAAATTGTTCTAAACACTTTTTATGTGCCAGGTACTAGATTGGGCATTAGGATATAGACAATAAGAGGATGTGGTTCTTACTTTTAATAAGATCGTAACATAGGGAGAGACAAAAAAATAGCTAAACCAGACATTAAAGCATACAAATTCAGACTAGAGTGGGGAGCAAGAACAGTGATAAAGGAGAAACCTTCCAGATGAAATAAACTGGTGAGTTGAATTTCAAATGATAAGAAGATAGAAAATAGAGAAATAACATTTTATCTAGAAGTTAGAGCATCTGGTACCAACATTTGAGGTGTTTTAAATCAGAGGTGTTTACAGCAAAATGATTGGCAGCAAAGACTCCAGATTAAGAGTGCCTGGATTCAATTTTGTTTTACTGCATCTTGTGCAAACTTAAACAGATTTCTTCTTTTTGGATACTTTTGTTTTCTCATAGGTGAAATAAAAAAAAAAAAGTAATTATACTTTCCTCAAAAGTTTGTTCTGAGAATTAAATGAAATAATAAAAGAAATAGGATTATAGGGTTTGGCAACATAAAATAAATTCCATCTTGACTCTGACTATCTAGATTTTTATGGAAGTCTTTGGATTAACATTAACTCCAGATAAAAGTTTTCAAAAAGAAAGAATAAAATGAACAAAGACAAATTTATAACTTATAAATTCCAAATTTATCATCTAAAGTTGAAATAAAAGATGCAAATGGACAAAGCTCAACATTTTTCTTTCACTCCTGACACTGAAAGCTAATGAGAAAATACAGAACAAGTGCAGAGTAATATGAAGCTCTTATAGAACAGAATCCTTCCTGGAAACCTTGAAGTTTAGAGAATTCAAAACTGTGTGTGCTCTTGATAGTCAAATGTACAATGAAAGGATTAAGAGGTATAGTGAGAGCCCATTAGTAGGTTCCAGTTTCTAAAAGGTATGTCATTTATCAATTCTCATATGTTCTGAGTAAAGCATCATATTTAAGGGGGAAAGAAAAAAGATGGAGAGGGTGAGAAAGGATGAATGAGCAAAGCGTGAGTGCCAGAGGGCTGGTTTAGGTATTAATGTGGTGACACAAGCATAATTCATCCAACAGCTAGAGCATAGGCAATTGTTTCCAGAGATTGAGGGAGTAAATGATCGTCTTTTATATGGACCATGCTCACAGGAAAGCTAAAGGAGCCATGTCAGACCTAGACGACTCAAGTCACCTTTGATGGAGTTGCTCATGTACAGCTGAGAATCAGAGAAGATATCCATAATTAAAAAGCCAATGTAAATCTGAAGCAGATTGAGACCAAAAAAAAGAGAAGCCCCTTTCCCTAAGACATGGTAGTAGCATTTGTGTAAATCACCTTTATCATCTTCACTTAAATTTCCAAAAATTAGACTCTAGAAGAAGGAATACAAAGAAATAAAAATATGAGTGTTATAATTCTTTATGTGACTAAAATATAAAGCCTAATTGGACTGAGTTTACATGAAAGTATCAAAATTTGTCCTGATTTAGGCAGATGTAGTTTGGAATCTGAAAATCACCAAGTTGTAAGAAAATAAAGGTAAAATTTGCACAGTGGCCTCTATGATTGCAAATGTACATAATAAGGGGTTTGAACTTCTTCTTGAGGGCAATTAGATGCCATTGAAAAATACTAAGCTGAGAGGTGACATGTTCATATTTTTATTTTAGTAAAAAATCACCTAAAGAGAAAATTAATTAGATTGAAGTGGGAGAAAAAACAGAGAAACAGAGATCAGTTAAAAGAACATTGGTGAAATTTAGGCAAGAAGAATTGTTTCCTAATAAATTAGTGAACTGAGTGGACCTTAGAGTTATTAAATAGAAAGAATTCATAGAATGTAATGGCTGATCATACATGAGGTGGTATGGGATAAAATGGAGGATATATATTTTTTTTTATTAATATTTATTGAGCATGTGCTGTGTATCAGATACTGTTAGATGCAGGGAATGTAATAGTGAGCAAAAAATGACCAGTCATAACTTTCAGAGAGCTTACAGTTTGAAAAGAGAGATATAGCTATTAATCAGTCGCATAAATAAATGTAAAAATACAGCTTTGATAAGTGGTAGAAATCAGGATTTTGTGATGTGATAAAAGATTTAAACTGGATAGGGAGATAGAGGAATGTCTGAAAGATGTAGAACTGAAGCTAAAATTAAAGAATGGGGAGTGGTTAATTTAGTTTGGTGAAAGGAAACACCTGTCTGACATTTCAAATATTCTGATTATGCCCGTCAGTAAGAAATGTATTTTACCTAATTACCTAATATCCATATGCGCGCACACACACACACATGCACAGACAGAACTAAAGCTTTAGAAATCAAATTTACTCTAACTACTTGTATGTACTTTATCATGCTATGTTAGTCTATTTTATTGTTTAATGTGGCAGTCAGTCCATTAAATCGATTTCACGATCCACTCAGAATTTGTGATCTACAGTTTGCAAAATACTGACTCATTTAAAGAAAGTGTTTACTGAAGGTATACCATACTAAATGTTCCTATTACAACAACTCTATGAGGTAAATACTATCAATACAGTCTCATTTTACATATGAGTCAACTGAGGATACTAGAATAAAGCCACACACAGTTAAGAAATGGCAGAGCTTGTGTTATGAGTAAAGCAGAGCCTGCATGCTTAATAACTACATTATATTGACTCGTTGCTTACTTGGCCATCTGGATGGATGAGAATACCTCTTAGTAAAGATAACAAACCAGAAAGTAAAAGGAAGAAATGTGATCTCCTATTACATATGGATATCTTTCCATATGCATAAATGTGAGCCACAACATAGTCAAACTCACCAATATGGTATGACAATGACCATATCAATGATTGTGAAATATTTTCAAAAGAATTTAAGAAAAAACATGGAACCAAAGTTGTTTGCTTTTCCAAATTAAAATTTACATTAGAAGTTCTTAAGATTTATACTATTCTCCATATTCTTATAAAAAATGATGGAAGAATAGCCACCTAGACATTGTGAACAATGATGTGATGTACACCATGACTCAGTACAAATACACACAAACACACACACATGCACACACACACACACGCACACACACACCCTTAAATCTTCACAAAACAACATTAATTCCAATTACATGTGATACATCACATTTTCTATTTTCTTTTAATTTTTAAAAATGTTGGCCAGGACCCACTAGTGTGAGGTTTACTTGCTTGCATACATCTTCCTAAGCATTTACCACCTTTTGTTATCATTTTCTTGGAGAGTAGCTGTGTCTTCAGAAATTCTCTATTAAAAATTAGATTATTTTGTGCGAATTATGACACTTAATCCATTATCAGTTTTTTGACAATTTAATGGGAATTAGATTATCAGATTCAATTCAGTGTACCAAATACTTATTGAAAATCACCTGGAAGGCTCCATGCAAGGTTCAAATAACTATCTTCAGAAGCCAATCACAAAAGCAGTGAAGGAATAGGACAAAGGCGGATAATTTTGATGGGAGGAAGGGGAAAGAGGTGAGTAAACCTAGCTGTCCTATGGCAAGCCAGTAAAGAAGAGATGTGCTCGATGAGCCACTATAGGGCAGGGTCCTGGGCAGTCTGTGTCCTTAGGGATCTTCAAGAATTACAAGGAAGATCAAGTGATAAAACAGCTGATGTCAGAAGAAATTACACTCCAGGAACATGAGCACATTCAATATGCAAATCTCAGTTTCTAATACTATACACCAATAAAAGCATGCAATGCTTCCTAACAGAAATGGCTGATTCTAGGGCTGGGCAAAATGAGCTTTGAGTATCTTGTGTTGTCAAAGAATAAGAAAACATTTAAAACAAAACAAAACACCCACCATGACGTGGGTATGTAAAGGGGCACAAGAGCTAGCAAAAATGGCTCCACCAGCCAAAGCTGAAGCAATTGGAACAACAAAATACATAGCATAGTATTGAATTATAACTCAAAGTATGAAATAAATATCTCTGAGTCCATAAATTATTGGATTAATCAGGTATTGGGGACAATAGGTAAATTTCAAGTGCAGATTAACTCCAAATAATTTAGGTACTCTATCCTCAAGGAAGTGGATCAGATATTCTATCTCTTAAATTATTATTTTTTTTAAAGAGCATAGTATGGAAAGAAAAATGAAAAGAGTGACTTTCCAATGGAGAAAACTCACAGACATCATCTCAGCCAGGCAATCACGGTTGTCATCAACCATCTTGTTGGTAGTATGTACTCTTAATATGATGTGACGATGAAAATAGTACTTTCCCTTTGTGGTCTTCTTCACAAAAATCCCAAAATCTCAGTGTAATCATGAAGAACAATATTATTCTTAAAAAAAATAGGGCCACTACAAAATACCTGACCAGTACTCCTCAAAACTAGGTCATTAAAAATAAGAAAAATCTGAAAAACTGTTAGAGCCAAAGGTGCCTAAGGAAACATGATGATTAAATGTGATCAGGTAGTATCCTGAATGATAGACTGAAATAGAAAAAGACATTAGGGAAAAACTAAATTTATTTGAATTAAGTATGAAATTTACTTAATAATAAAGTATCGACTTTGCTTTATTGGTGGCCAAATACATGCCATACTTATTACAAGATGTTAACTACAGGGAAAACTGAATGTTAGACACATGGGAACTCTCAGAATTAGTTTCACGACTTTTCTGTAAACTTAAAACGATTTTAAATTATAAGTGTACATATTTTTAAATTTTAAATGTATATATTTTTTAAAAAAGCTAGTATTATAAATGGTAACAATCTGGCATTGCAACCCCAACAAAACAAATTCTCTTTCTTATGCTTTGGCCTCCAGCTGGCTTTACCTATGTTCAAAAGTAGATTTTTCTGCTTTTCTCTATGTAGGGGCTAAGTTGCCAAATTAATTCGAGTTTAAAAATCTGGCAGCAAAACCGTTGGAGGTGGAGGTGAGTGACTGAAATGATACATTTTCAACATCATCAGAACCCTCTGGCAAATGACACCTTATATAAAACAAATAAAGTGTTATGAGACAGTACAATGAATATGATGTAATGCCAAATGATCAATTCAGTGTGCCTTGTCAACAGAAAAATAGCAACTCCCTGCAGAAAATCTACCAAGTAATTGTCGTGCATGACACAGGCAGTGAGTGTTCTCCTTGGAGCAGCTGCTGATACCTCAGGAGAAGAGGAGATGGCAGGTGGCGATAATATCGCTGCCTCTTTTTAAGTCATTGCTTTATTGTCCCTGAAGTTTTTCTCCTCCTCTTTTGGTTGCTGTCACTAGTTGGTTGTCTATGAAGAGAATTCAACAGATTTGTGAAGCTACTCAGCACAGCCGAAGTTGAATAGCTTCCAGATTGTTACCACTTCACATCAATGTTCCTATTGTGATAGGTTACTTTCACTCAGTCCCTCTGCCCAACTGCTTTTTCCATCGTAGAATATGAGCTTGTTATTCCTCGGAGCTTTCTGTGTTGTTCAGAACCATGCTAAGGCATTATCTATATTAACTTATAAAACCTTCAAAATACCCCCATGTCTGGGGGATTTAGTTACAAATGAGAAAACTGAGGTTTAAAAGGCTTTCGTAATTGGCCCATGATCAGAGACTAGCAAGTGGAAGAGCCAGAATTATGAACCCAGATACTCTGATTCCAGAGCCTGCACATTTTTCCAGGGTACCACCCAGCCTGCACCACATAGCCTGTGCATAGAATGTAGCCACCTCCACTCGACTGTTTCCTCCACTAGACTCAAAACTCTGTAAGAAAAGAGACTAATCTGTTTTTAGCTCTCTTACAATTAGTCTCTACAAACAGCAAAATACCACGTAATTATTTTTTAAATAAGATACACAAAACATTTTTAAAAATCATTTTTGTTCCTATTTTAAAATGTTTATTATACATATAACACTACATTGACCTAAAAAAGACAGCGATTTATCTCTTATGCCTTTACGTCTTTTTCTTGTTTTTATTGTTCCTGACTTGAAAGGGTGAAGTAACCAAAAAAACTTTGCAAGCTGAGATGTTTAGAGAAGGAAATAGCCACTGACAAGTGTTCTTTTTCAGTTCCACAAAATCAGGTTTTGAAATAACAATTCCTTGAGAAATGTTTTTCAGGAAGGATGCTCTGTACTGGATTATTTGCATAGCCAGGAGGGTAGTGTGATTACCTAGAGTAGAAAATTGCTTTGTGCAGGGCCCAGTGCCTCTAGAAGAGGCAAAACGTGATTAGTTGTGGCACTGAAGACAGAGGAAAAATGCCCTGTCTACTTGGGACTGGTAAACATCCACATGTTCACATGTTTTGAGACTTGCTAATCATTTCCTGTGCACTGAATAACTCTCTGATGGAAGGAGATTGCATGTCTTTAAAAACATAAAGATGCCAGAGGACCAATAAAACATATGCTTCCACATCTTTAAATGGGAACAGTAACATTGCTCTGAGACTTTTTCATCAGCTTATGCATTTTGTAATATGGACTGAGAGGAGAGTTTCTGAAACTTCCAGGCATGCCTTAACATTCATATTAAATAACTCTGCCAGCAGTTCCTGCAAAGAAACTGCTAAGATGTCAGATGTGGGAACTCAATCTAGTAGGAAGAAATGATAGCAGAGTAATTTTTTTTTTATTCATGTCACTGGGATATACACTAGAAAGTGAGTAAAAGATGAAGAAAAATAAGAGGTAGAAGTAGATGAAGATGAAGAAGAGGGAGAAAGAAAGAAAGAGTAAAAGAGAAGACAGTGGGTGAGAAAAAAGAGAAAGAAGTAGAAAGGTATATTTATTTCCTATGGCTATCTTAACAATTTACCAAAACTGGATGTCTTAAAATAACAGAAATTCATTCATTGTCTTACAGTTTTAAGATTATAAGTCTGAAATCAAGATATTAGCAAGGTCATTTTCTCTCTGAAACTTGTAGAGGAGAATGAGTCTTTGTTTCTTCTAGTTTCTAGTGTTTTCTGCCAATCTTTGGCATTCCTTGGCTTGTAGATACATCAGTCCAACCAATGCTTTTCTTGTCACATAGCTGTCTTTTCCTCATGTCTCTTCCAATTGTTTTCTCTTTGTGCATATGTGTCCAAATTTCCTTTTTCTTGTAAGGACACAGGTCATATCAAATTAGGGGTCCACTCTACTATAGTATGATCTCATTTTAACTAAACATATCTGCAACAACACTGTTTCCAAACAAGATCACGTTCCGAGATATTGGGAGTTAGACTTTTGACATATCTTTCCAGGAGGCATAATTAAATATCATAACAGAAGGTTTTGACAATTAAAATTAATGGCAAAATGTGGTCTAAAAAGAATACAATTTGTTATCAAAAAACATAGACTCTTTGGAAAAATTATCTCTTTTGGACATATATTCGCCTTCACTGTCTTCAGAGAAAAGCTCTAGGAAGAAAGCTCTGCGCTTGGTGGGTGACACATAGCTCTCTGGAGAAAGCCGAGGGGATGTGACATTTAATTCTGCATATGCAAAATGATAGCTTTGCACTTCAGACTTCATAGATGAAAGATGTGGGTGAAAACATGAATAAAGATCACTCATTTGGGGACAATCTGGGAACCATAAAGTTCAAGTGACTCATTGGAGTAGAAGAAGCTCCATAACACTGAGTCTTATCTTTTGTTGTTGTTGTTGCCGTTTTTCAATACTGTATCCCCAGTTCCTGGACCAGTGCCTGGCACATAAACATCTCTTAATAAATTTCTGTTGCATAAATAAATGGAGGAATTAATGGGAGCTAGTGTCGAGTGGTAAAAATAACAGAGGTGTTAAGTCAGAGATGCTAGTTTCAAATTCTAACTCCATCACATACAATTGTAGGACAACAGCTATGTCATTTGTCATTTTGACACATCATATTCTCATGTGTAATAACATAATTATTAAGGCTTTCATGAATATTAAATTAAATTCCAAGGAATACAAAGAACCCAGTATTGTGCCTGAAACATGATGATAGTCAAAAAAAGTCATTTATCTGGCCAGTGACTTAAAAAAAAAAAAAGAAAGAAACACTGCCATGAGGTCAGAACAGCACACAATTAGGCACTGTGCAGAAATAAATCTTTCAAAAAAGATACAGAATTCTTTACTTCAAAGGACTGCCACAACAGCTAGCCAGTCATACAAAAGATCAGTACCCTCAATGATTAGAATAAAAATTACATCACATAGTAAATAACTAGTCTAAGATTTCAAAGAAATAAGTCATATGTTGGAAAAGCCATCTGCTCACTTCTACATTTCAGATAAATATTTTTCTTTCACAACAAACTTCTAAATATTAACTAGACTGTTTAATGTCACTTAGAGTTATTATTATTTTAAATTATTTTTTTCCCAAACATTTCTGTTCTGGTCTGTCAGCATTAACTTTTTATCAGCTGCTGGTCTCAATGCTATATAATATAGTTTGTTTTGAGGTCTCTTAATGGCAAGGGATTAATATTCATTCAAGAAACCTCGAATACTGTATGATGATGGTAGAGGCATTGGGAAGATCCACATACCCTAGTATCCATAAAAGTCTCCAATATGGCTTCAGAAAGAGCACACAGAAAGGGAGCACAGTGGAGTCTGCCTATATAAAAAGACTGCCCCATGGAGAATCACCTGGGAAGTCATTTAGAATCAGACAATATGAGAGGAACCAGAGGAGCAAATAATGTCAGATCCTCTTATTGTTCTGTGTTGAACCTGCACTGATATGTGTACATCTACTTCTTTTTTCTCTGTCTTTTCCCACTGATATTTAACTTCTATATGCATTTTTCACCTTCTAATTGATGTTTCTCTATTGCGTATCTTATTCTGAATAGTCATAATTTCTGTTTCCTCTTGACTCTAGGTTGTGATGATAGCTCCTAGGCTTTCTAGCAGAACCTTCTGCTATTTTATTTTCTTGGTTGATTTCCAGTCTCAAGTTCCTGAGAAGGGTTTCTAGAAGGATCTGAGCTGTGGTATTGGCTTTTCTGGTCAAGCCCCTTGGCACTCCCCAGAGGAGCTTGAGAGATGTCTTTTCCCACATTACTGAGAGACCACTGAGAGCCCTAGTAGGAAGAACATTAGACTAAGCAAAAGGAGACTGACATTCCAAATATAACAGTCCAAGGACTATCACTACTCATTTGGCCAAGTCACTCATTTTTCATGGACCCCCGTTTCTCATTTTGTAAAACAGAAATAAGCATTTCTGAAGAATAAATAAGATAATACAGATGGAAAGCTTTTGAAAGGTTTAAATCCCTGTGTACACATAAGATATTTCTACTATTATTATTGTAATATATAGGAATAAAAAGCCATTGAACACTAAAAAATCAAATCGAGGAGATAGGGAGGACTTTCTCTTTTTTAGAATAATAAATACAATTCTAAATTTGAAAAAGATCTATAATATTTTCTGGTACTCTTTATTGTGTATAAAATTTCTATATTACATGTAAGTTAAACACAATATGCTATAATTTAACATTGACTGATCTGTGTTCTGATTGGGAGTAGAGAAACCATAAATTAATAATGAAATAGTATTCCTTAATACCCTCCTGAAATCACTTTCCTTGGGCTGGTAAGCAAAGGCCTATATGAAAAGCTGCCAAACTTCAGTCCCCCATGCTGCAATTTGAGCCTATTTTCTTTTGTTTTATCCATCACAGAAAGGAACAACAGCTGGACACATCAATTTGCATAATAACCTCTCTTGCATGGAGATTGTTAGAAGGTCGAGTCTCCGCTCTTGGTAACAAATCTCAGGCAGAACCTATTCTTTTTTCTTTCATTTTTTTCAGAGTGAAAAAAATTATCTTTTGGTCAAGGTTGTATTTCCTCTAAACATGTGAGTGCCTGACTATATATGATCCCTTTTCCAATTCTCTTATATTTCCTTAGCTGTGGAACTTTTTTTTTTTTTTTTTAAAGCAATCAAATGAAAAACGCCTTCTTTTATGACAAAATTACCTTGCTTGTATTCTGGAATTGTTTGGGTTTCATTTTTACTCAATCACTGCTGAAACTTACGTAACATACCAAAGTCAACCAAAATCAAATCCTTTGATAGAAGAGAAATTGAGGAATTAATTTGTCCTGATCATATTGTGAGAAATTTTGGAATCTCACTGACGAATAATGTCCACAAACTTCCAACTTTGTGCAATACTTTTATATGGATAGCCCAATAAAATCAAGGAAATAATTTTATTTTCATGTAATAAAAACAATAACCAACACATGGTAGAATATTTTCTAATTTCTCTGTGAGACCTTTCAAGGTTCTTGGCTTGTAATTGACTACACAGAGCTAAACTAGACAAAATGTACAGATATTACTTTAAAGAATTTATTACAGAGTATTAAACTTTAGAATTGATGAAATAAGAATATGATTCATTTTAAATTATATATGTATGTGTGTGTATATATATATACATATATATGTATATATACATATATACATATATATATATATTTCAACTTCAAATTATTTTTGTTAGAGAGTGATTTAAGGAGATACAAATACAGGTAAAATGAATTTGCACAGATTTTAAAGAAAATTTGAACTGCTAGAAGATATCGATCCAAGAATTTAAAGCAAACAAATCTAATTAAATAGGCTTTTATTTTTGGCCTTGATAAAGTAACTGGCACTGGACTAGACTTCTTACTTAAAGAAAATTAAAAAAAAAAAACTATGAAACTGGAAGAAATATGTGAAGTAAGTTTTCAGGCATCTGGCAACAGGCGGAGCAAAACTGTGATCTGGTAAAAGGGAAGCTCATGAGATGAAACTCATGTCCTCTCTGCCTTTCTGCATAGGAACAATTTTTTGATTGCAGTGTAGACAACTAGAGCACAAGAAGATCATTTTGGGTCCACTAAATTGAGGACAATAGAGTTTAGGGCTATTGAAATAGCTGGTATCTAATGGCGGAGGCAGTGAAGAGCAATAGACTGCATAGGGAAGCGTGTGTAGAACTACGCGAGAAGGACATCCATAAATTTTAAATTTTAAAATTCAAAATTTTAAAAACTTCACACAGGCAAAAATTGAGATTATTTAAGGCTGCTATAGGGCATAAAACCAAATGTAGGTACTAGAGGTTGAGGTGTGCTGGAAGATGGTAGAAATCTCATTAAGCCAGAACGGAAAAAAAATCAATTTAACAGCCTGATCATCCATCTAAAACAACAGGGGTGGGGGATGAATATATATATTAGGAGTAATTCTCTGGCTGTAGAGAAAGGTCTATTTTAGACTTGTCCCTAGCAAAATCTCAACAAAATTCACAGGAGGAAGAGGTCAGAATCTGAGTCTTGCCAAGGTAGGAGACATCAGGAAGCACATTGAGCTTTTCATGAATCTTGAAAAAAATCAAAGCTGGAAATAATACATTTTGTGTTCTCTGACCACAATGGGTTAAATTGGAATTGAATAATAAAACAAATCCTCAAATATTTGAGCATTAAATTATATTTTTTAAATAGTTCATGTATCAAGAAAAAAATTACAGGCAAAAAAAGTTTTGAAATAAAGGATATTGAAAATATAACATATTTTTTTATGGTATACATCTAGAGGAGTCTTTGGACAGAAAAAAAGATCAATGATGTAAATTTTCACTTTAACAAGCTAAAAATATAAGATTCAATTTAAACTAGAATACAGAGAAATATATTCATACCAGTAATTCACTTCTGGAAATCACTGATAATTAATATCTCTCATCAACATAAGTGGAAAAATCTTCAATAATATTTTAGCACAGCAATATATAAAAAAGAATATTATATTGTTATTAATAAAAAGAGGGAGTCCAAAGAAAGGGAATATAATTTCAATATTCAAAAATCAATCAGTGTGATTCCCCACATTAACAGAATAAAAGTGACAAATTATATGAGCAGTTCAATGAATACAAAGAAAGAACTTGACAAAACACAATTCTGTACATGACAAATGCATAAAACTGGATACAGTATTAAATTTTTTTCATTTGATAAAAGGCATATATTAAAAACTTACTGCTGACATTATACTTAATGGTTAATAGTGAATGCTTTCTTCCTAAGATTTGGAAGAAGTCAAGGATACTCATTCCCTGCCTCTTTTATTCAAATATGTGCTGTTGGTCATAAGTAGAAAAATAATATAATGATAACAGGGAAGAAACAAATCAATATTTGTAGATGTCATGATTATTTATATAGGAAATCCTAAGAAATCTACAAATGAAGTGACAATAATTATTAGGTTAATTTAACAGTTTTCATTTACAAGAACAAACACAAAAAAATAGGAATGAATTTCAGGAAAATTTTTCAAGACACTCTCACTGAAAAATACAAAACAATGCTAAGAAAAATTAAAAAAGAGTTAGCTAAATGGTAAGTTAGATCATGTTCACTTACTGGAAGATTTAATAATATTGTTAAAATGTCCACTTTTTTACACAATGCAGTGTATATATATGCCTTGCTGTTGAATTATATGCCTGAACTTACTGGAATTTGTTAACCAATGTCACATAATTTAACAATAAAATAAAATAAAATAAAATGTCTACTTTCTTTACATTGACCTAAGTTTGAACAAAATGCCAGTTAATATCTTAGAAAGTTTTTTTTTTTTTGGTAGAAACTGAAATTATATTTAAAATATACCAGAGAGTAAGGAGGGAGAGGGTAAAGCAGATGGGGTAAAAGGGGCCAAACATGTGGTGACAGAAAGATATCTAACTACAGGCAGTGAACACACTATATATATAAAAATATCTGGAAATGCAAAAAATAAGAATAGCCAAATCAATTTTGGAAAAAAAATAATTTGAAGGATATATACTACCTGATTTCAAATTTTAAAAACTTCATTTGTTAAAACTGTATATTTAGGTGAACATAAACATAAAGGTCAATAGAACCAAATAGAGTCCGTCAGTAAACCCATACATATATGTTTGGTTTGTTTTTTACAAAGACATCAATGCAATTCAATGACTAAAGCTTATTTTTCTCTACAAATAATTTTGAAAAGAATGGATTTCTGAAAGAAAAATAAAGAATATTTACTTCTACATTTGACCAAATAGAAAATTAATTTGCAATTCACAATAAACCTAAATGTAAAAGCAAAAGGTATAAAACTTTAAAAAAAAAAAAAGGTAGGAAAAAATTATGACCTTGACATTAAAAACTTGTACATGAATATCCATAGTCTTTTTATTCATAAAAGCCAAAAAACTTGGTTACAACCCATATCCACTAGAGGTGAATGAATATACAAATAAATAAATTGTTGTATATTTCACAATGTAATGCTACACATAAATAATAATGAAACAAAGTGGATGAATCTTAAAAACATGATAAACAAAATGAGTAATACAGAAATGTTTATATACAGTATAATTCCATTTAAGTGAATTTCAAGAAGTAGGTAAAATTAATTGTAGGATAATAGAAATTAGATGTGTGATTTCCTTGGAAGAAGTTGAGAGATGGATAGATTGCAAAGGGACATGAGAATATCTTTGGGATGACATAAAACAGTGTTAAAATTCATCAAACTGTTCACTTGAAATGTGTTAATTTTATTACATGTAAATTATACCTTCATATAATTAACTTTTATCTATCTATCTATCATCTATCTATCTATCTATCTATCTATCTATCTATCTATCTATCTATCTGTCTATCTATTTATTTATAATTATGGTTAGCATACAATATTATATTAGTTTCAGGTACATAACACAGTGATTAGGCATCTATATAACTTATATAAAGTGATCACTCCAATAGATCTGGTACCCTTCAGACGCCATACATAATAATTATAATATTGACTATATTCCTTATGCTATAATTATTAATAATAATTCTTTACACTACATTCGTAATTATTTTGTAGTTACCAATTTGTATTTCTTAATCCCTTTCCCTTTTCACCCACTCCCCAACCCCCTTCCCATCTGGCAGCTAGTAAAATGTTCTCTATGAGTTTGTTTCAGTTTTGTTTGTTTCATTCCTCAGATTCCACATGTAAGTGAAATCGTATGGCTTTTGTCTTTCTATGGTTGACACTCCACTCAGCACAGCACTATCTAGGTCCATCCATGTTGTTGCAGAAGGCAAGATTTCATTCTTTTTATTATGGCCAAGTAATATTTTATTGCATATATATACCACCTCTTCTTTATCCATTCATCCATTGATGGACACCTTGATTGCCTCTGTATCTTAACTATTGCAAATAATGCTGCAACAAAGATATTGATCCACATGTTCCTTCAAAGTACTGTTTTGGGTTTTTTCAGATAAAAACCCAGAAGTGGACTAACTGGGTCCTTCTTTGTCCCTTCTGCTAGCCTTTGTTTTAAAGTTTATTTTGTCAGTATAATTATTGTTACCCCAGCTTTTTTCTTTCATTTTTATTTCTATAAAATATCTTTTTCCATCCCTTTATTTTTAGTCTTTGTATGTCTTTCGATCTAAAGTGAGTCTCTTGTAGGCAGCATATGTAAGGGTCTTGTTTTTTATCTATTCAGCCATCCTATCTTTTGATTGGACCATCTAATTCATTTAGGTTTAAAGTAATTGTTGATAGATGTGTAGTTTCTGTAATCATATTATTTATCTATTTTTACCTTTTTTTCTTCTTCTTCTTCTTAAAGGAGTTCCTCTAAGTTTTCTTGTAATACAGGTTTAGTGTGGCCGAACTCCTTTAGCTTTTTCTTGTCTGGGAAGCTCTTTATCCTTTAATTCTAAATGACAACTTTGCTGAATATGGTCATCTTGGTCGTAAGCCCTTGTTTTTCATCACCTTGAGTATTTTATGCCAATCCCTTCTGTCCTGAAGAGTTTCTGTTGAGAAATCAGCTGACAGTCTTATGGGAACTACCTTATAGGTAACTAAGTGCTTGTTTCTTGCTGCTCAAGAGTCTCTCCTTGTCTTTAACTTTTGGCATTTTAATTATGATGTGTCAGCCTCTTTGGGTTTAACTTTTTGGGGGCTCTGTGTGCTTCTTGTCTTGTCTATTTTCTTTAGCAGGTTAGGAAAGTTTTTAAGTCATTATTTCTTCAAATAGAGTTTCAATCCCTTGCTCTCTCTCTTGTCCTTCTTGCATCCCTACGATATAACTATTGGTACATGTTATGTTGTCCCAGAGGCTCCTTAAACAATTCTCATTGTTTTAATTTTTTTTTTCCATTGCTGTTCTGATTGTGCAGTGAAGGCCTCAACAATGAAATAGTGGATTCTGCCAGCATTTCTGCCTGGGAGAAAGCTGCACCTCCTGAAGCCAGACAATCCATTTCCTCTCCTTATGTCCCTGGTGCCTGTTGTCTACTGCCCTGGCATTGCAGCTCATAGCCAGTGAGTACATCAGTGAGTAGGTTTATGCACAGGCCCTTTAGGAGGAAGGTCTGTGACTCCAGCAACCTCTGTCTCTCTCAGCCACGATCTTCACTGGTTTCCACAATCAGAAGTTGTAGGGGCTCCTCTTCCCAGCCATGGGAACCCTGGTTTGGGAAGCCCAGAGTGGAGTCAGAAGCCTTTACTTCTCTGGCAGTATCTCCACGACTGCAATGTCCCTCCCGAGTCTCAACCGCCACAAGCGGATGTCGGGCCCATTCATTCTGTGTCTTCCCCTCCTACCAGTCTTGAAGTGGCCTCTTCTGTGTGCCCTCAGTTGTAGAACTTCTGTTCCACTAGACTTCAAGAGACTCCCAATGATGGTTGTTCTGTAGTTTAGTTGTTATTTTGTTGTGATTGTGAGAGGAAGCAAGCACAGCATTTACCTATTCTGTCATCATGAATACCTTATCTAGTTATTTTTTTTAAAATCTTATTAAACATGAGAAAGTTACTAACTTATCTATCTTGAATTAATTTTTAAAATAATTTTTAAAAGTATATTGGTGGCTTTTTTTCCTTCTACAGAACATATCTTATATTTTTTATTGGGAATCAATGATAAAATGTTAGAATATAATGCTATAATACTTTATAAATAATGTTTTAGAAATGTTTTGTTCCCATGGTGATATATACCTTTATTTTAGTATCGTCTCAGCATTCAAAATAAATGCAGTTGTATAATTTCTACCTGTTTTAGTTCTTTTTATATACATTTTACTTTTGCCTTATAAAACAATGGACAGTCTACATATTATACAGTCCTCACTATTATCTACAGTGTTTCATAATGAAATACAGAGTCATACATGGTCTTCAATCTGTGTGACACATTTTATTTCTAAAGTTAATTTAGCTTTTTTTTTTTTTTTTTTTTACTTTATTCTCTTTCTTTCTCACCCATATTTGAAATACATTCTGTAGGTGAACAACTTTCTGGTGCATTAATACTTTGACTTTCATTTATAGACAATGTGTCAGATTTCATGGTCACTCAAAATTTGTTGTGGATGTTAAGACTCATGTGATCTCACAAGTACCAAGACGGTCTGAAAAGCTTTATAACTCACATAATGAGGCTTTCTAGCATAGCAGGGAATAGCTTAAAATAACTGGAAATGGAAAATGGCTTGAGGTTTATATGGTGGTTAGGGGGTGGGGCTAGGGTGAGGATTCTGTCATAAGCAGGAGCTTGTGTGGTTTGAACTTCTCACGGGCACCAAAGAAAAGCACACTCAGATATTCTTATCACTTTGAGTCTTTAAATTTAAGATGTGGAACTGAACAGAAAGAGGGAGGGATGGGATAGAACTTGAAATCTGTCAACAGTTAACATTTAAAAAGAATGAAGTCAGAATCTTTATTATTGGAAAGAAAAAGGAAACAAAAATCAGATATCATAGTAGTCAAAAGCATACTATATTTAAAGTACTTTAAGCCAAGTAGATAGGCCTTAAAAGGGCTTTGTTTGTTTTTTGTTTATTTTAAGTGAGTTCACTTCAGAGAAAATAGGATTTTTATTTCCTGAGTACAGATTTGCCTCAATTCTAGACAGGAAATATAGTCTTGGCCATTAATGGAATAACATAATTGCCAAAAGATCATGGGCAGGGTTGTTTAAATCCTCTGCAATAGTCTTATAAGCCCAAACAAGACCTATTTGACAACAGAATTCTGGCTGAATGATTTCTACGGCCTTTTCAAGTTTTCTTTGAGTCTTTAAATTTAAGCTTATTTACTTAGTTTATTGATGCAATTGGATCTTGTCAAGGAGAGGAACTTTGAAAAGCCATTATACAGACAATTCTTTCCTTGCAACAAATTCAATTTATTGATGCATTAATGCCCTCTATTGATGCATAAACTATTTTCTGTTTAGTGTACTGTCTCTGACAGGAATTTTCAGTATTGTTTGTTTTTGTTCAGAATTGGCTACTTATAATTGACACAGCTAGCTATACACAGGAGGAAGTTTTTTTCATCTAAAAAGAGTCCCTAGTCATAAATGATTTGCTGGTCAGAGATCCAAGTCATATTTGACATCTGCAAACATTAAAATAAAAATGACAAATACTCAGGTGGCAAAAAATTCATATGATTTGGAAGAGTAAAACAGAACAAGCTGGAGAATATAATGCATCATTTATTTTTCTTAAACTTAAGTATAGTTGATCAAAAAGTCCTTGTTTCTACCTCTGTAAGGGAGACTTTATAATCTGTTTTCAAGAGTTAAATTAAAAATAACTGTTTCTCATAATTCATTCATTTGTTATTTCTACAAATATTTATTGAGAATTTATTATGAGCTAGACATTGTATTAAATATGTTGTACATGATTCCAAAAGAAAGGGGTTCTGTACTCTCAAAAGGTAATTCATAGATAAATGGTGAAGATAGAAAATTAAACAGCCAATTGCAGCACTGAGAGATAAGCTTAATAATTATTAGAAATATCTGTGCTATGGAAGCCTACAGGAGGAGATATTAACTTAGTCTTCAGAAGTTAGGAAACTCTTATAGGAAAAGTGAATTGAAATTTGAGAGGCTATGCTTTGGTAGAGTGTATAGAGAAATATCAGGCAAAGAAGAATGAATGAATTAAAGACAAAAGACGGCATGGCTCATACGAAGAACAGTAGTAGAATGTGAGAAAGGCAGTCCTCAAAAATGATACGGCAGTAGTATTCAAAGGATAGAGCATAAAGGTTTAAAAAATAATTAGGGCCTTTATCCTAAGAGAAATAGGGAGTCAATGAAGGGTTTTAAGGGGGATTGTACTTTAATCAAATTTGTATTTTAGAACTCACACTCTACTTCAGTCTGGAAAATGGATTGGAGGGTGATAAGACTAGAGGTAGTGTGATTACAGAACCTAAACTTCAAATTTTTTTTTAAGTCATTGCCTCAGATTTCCTGTTTTAAAAACGATGCAAAGCCTATCCTCTAAATAATCATTTTCACTGTGAAACATTTCAGTTAGTTAGGTCCAAATTGACTGTTTTGTTAGGTAATTATTTATGTCAACATTATATAAATACCATATCCACTATTTGCAAAACATCTTAAATAAACTTGAAACTTTGACAAGTTTATACTTGCATTCATATATTTAATCTTTTAAATCTCTTTATTAATATTTGCAAGATTATCAAAATATAAATATATTTTATTCACATTTATGAGGGGCATGAATTAAGGCACATATTATAGGAAGTAAAACTGAGCAACACAATACCAAAGTACTTTTTAAATGTTCATAATTGATTCGAAATGTACTTGAGCTAGAATTTATAACTATAGTTCTAAATCTCAGGATCACCATAAGTGTAAATAAACTACTATATAAATAATTCCTAGAGGAATTTGCTGTTTAGGAGGATTTACTATGAAGATTTCAAACGAGATGAGTTTGTTTGTTTGTTTGTTTTTGTTTTGTGAGAAACAGGAAATCTGAAAAATATATTTAATGAAAATTATTTTAGCACAAAATAATATAACTTTTCTAAAAATTGATTCTGTCATCTTAAGAAAATCAAACACTGTAAACATTCAAATATGCTCATCTCTTAGTACTGGTAACTCATAGTAATTTTAAATAAAATATACTCTGGCTATTTGGAGTGAAGTGCTCATGTTTGCAATGGAAGAAAGCACAAGAAATGAAGGATTGTAAAGTTGAACGTTTGTTTCACAGAGAAGATAAACATTGTTACTTACATAATAGGAAGCTTAATTTTACTTAAAGACATAATTTAGATTTCCAATTTTATGGGGAGGAACATAGAGACAGAATACATGGAAGCCAGATTTTATCTTTTCTGCACTTATATAATGTAGCCAAAATGCCCTAATTTAGAGTTTGAGACATTTAGTACACTTTATTGCCACAATGTAATTACCTTAACTATGTGGCCTTCCAGATTCAATTATTATTTTATTCATCAAGTATTCACTGAGCAACTACTATGTGCATGATGTGTTCTGCTCACTTGGAATATATGAGTAAACATCAAGCTTTTCCAGAGCTTATTTGGTGGTGGTGTTAAATTCCTGACCTATCTGTAGGTAAGAAATTGTTGCTTTTTTTTTTTAACCTTTTTATCAAGAAATATTTCAAACACATAAAAGTAGGAAGAATAATAGAATAACTCTTGTGTGCCTATCATACATTTCAAAAATTATAAATTTATAACCAAATTTACTCCATCCTTAACCCTCTCCTCCTCTTTCCATCCTTCACTAAATTATTATTTTTGTAACTTTTTTATTGAAACATTATACACATACAGACAAGAGTACATGTAATAACAAATTTTCACAAATTGAATACATTTATAGAACCAGTACCCAGATAAAGAAATAGTGTATTACCAGTCCTCAAAAGAGCCCTAATTTCCTCTCAAGTCTACCGTTCATCTAATAACATAGATGCATTTTGCCTTTTACTGTACTTTTTATAGTTTATATAAAAATACGTGTTTCTGAAATCATATATCATATACTGTTCGGTGACTGATTTTTTCCCCAATGTTATGCTATATAATAATGTATTATGTGAATGTGCCATATTTTATTTTTACCCAATATTTGAATATTTGAGTATTTTTAGTTAGGGCTATTAAGAATAGTGCTTCTATGGACACTGAATACATACTTTTATTAAAAAAAATAAAGTGTGTTATATATCTAGGAATGGAATCGATGGATTACAGGGTATATGTATGTTTAGATTTAATAGATTCTGCTACAGTTGTCCAAAGTGGTTTGTAACTTATATACCACAATCAGAGTATTTTTTTTCCCTTTGCTCCTGTCTTCATTAAGACTCATTTGTGATTTGTTTCAATTTAGCTATTCTAGTAGGTGAGTAGTATATCTCGTTATGGTTTTAATTTCCATTCTCTAGCACCTAATGAAATTAGTTACTCTCTTCTCCTCTCCTCTCCTTTCCCCTCCTCTCCTCTCCTCTTCTCTCCTCCCCTCCCCTCCCCTCTCTTCTCCTCTCCTCTCCTCTCCTCTCCTCTCCTCTCCTCTCCACTTCTATTCCCTTCTGCCCCTTCCTCTCTTTCTCTTTCTTTGTCCTTGTTTTCATTGTCAAATTCTAGTTATTTGGATATCTTTTTTTGCAAAGAGTTTTTTCAAGTTTTATGTCCATTTTTCTCCTTGTCTTAATTTTTAGTTCTTTAAGTAATTTGTATGTGCTCTAAGTATTTTCCTTCCATGATATGGGGTACTTTTCAACTCTCTTAATAGTGTCTAATTAACAACATTTCTAGATTTTAATATAAATTAACTTTTTTTTTATGATTGACACTTTCAATCTTTGGATTAAGAAATAATTGTGTCAAAATTACAAAGATCTTCCTCTATATAGAGAGATTTGTTTGTGTTAATTCAGTTGACCATGCAGGAAGTCTTAATAATGACACATACTCTAGATACATAGCCACGGAACTGCACATTTACTTCACTCTTCTCCTTTATCAAAAGAATACAAAAGCTGCAGAACCCTACCTGGAAGCAGTCTCTAATATAAACCTTCAGATTAGGAAATATATCTGGGTATGCTGGAGTTCGTGAAGGTTCGTATTTGAATGCCTATAGCAGTCACAATTTCCATGGGAAGAAGTAGTAAAGAAAAAGTTATATTTTATCTTTCAGTCTGGTCTGTCAATGAATACATCAACACTCCCACAGAGTTCTGAAGTGATTTTTACACACACCAAAGGTGGAAGTCCACTGTGCTTAAGTACCATCTTAGCTTCTGAGTTGGGAAAGCAGTGTGATACTGTTGTTTTCCTCCTCATTAACACCAAGACCCTGACATCACTGTCAGAACCTTCTCTCCTCTTTGGCAACCTCAAATTAAAGAAAATTAATACAGTAGTGATTTCTTCTAAAAACATTATAGCTCCATTTCTGAAATTTCTATCAAGTTTTCTGGTTTATAAGGGAAAATGAAGTCGCCACTTATGAAAATCCTCATAATTAATTTAGTTCATAAATATTATGGCATTTCCTTTAAAGAAGAAGAAACATGGGATCTCTTGCAATTTATAATTTAACTAACTTTGGACAATATTTTTTCTTCTAAATAATGAAGTGATTTTCCTGCAAAAATACTATGAGGTAAAGGGATGTATCTTATTAAAAGTGAAAGTAACCAAAAACCTTCTAGCTAGGAAACTTGTTTAAATCTGACACTTGGTCATCTGCTGTTTAAACTTGTTTAATGTGACATTTGGTCATTTGCTGTTATTTTACCGCAGGTCTAATGAGTAATTACTATAAAAGGCTATTTATTTACTTAGGTAATATCCTATTTTTTTCATTTTTTGTTACTGAAAAAGAGAGAATTTACTGAGCTTAGAAGACTAAGATAAAATGTACTGGGTGCTTCAAGAACTTCTTAGGTGGTGAAGTGTTTACCAAATATCTATTTAAAGTATCAAGGATGCTCTGCAAGGTCCTCGTTTGAAAGTCATTTCATAGAAGTAATTTTATAGTTCTATACACTGGCAGTTTTCTGTTTATTTTGCATCAAAGTTTACAAATAAAATGATTCTGATTTAAATTAAATGAAAATGTTTTTGCACAATTAGAGAAATGCCCCAAATTACAATTACAAGGCAATCAAGGATATACTTTTCAATTCTTTGTAATAAAACACTCCTTTCTCAGTAAATGAATTACTTTACACCTTTTTTTGACCTTTTTGATAAATGACACAGAATTAAAAAACTAATTAGAATGTAATAGATATATGATTAATAAGGAAAATATCATAAATGTGTATTTCTTCTAACACCTTTTTATAAAAATATAATACATATTATTTGTTAAAAAATATTTCTTAAGGGCCAACTCAGGCTTATGGTTGAATTTGGAATCAAGTAATATTACATGGCACATATTCTCTTTAAAATATTATTGCGAACTCTGAGAAAATATAAAACATAATAATAGTGACAGAGAAAACAATTTATTTCAAAAATTTGAAGGTATTTTTTCTCATTATAAGATTCATATTCCTGAAACAAAGATTGTAATAAGCTGCTGTAATAGTTAAATTAATATGTCAATTTGTCTGGGCCACAGGATACCCAGATATTTGGTCAAACATTATTTTAGGTATTTCATAGAGACTGCTTTTGAGCGAGATTAGCATTTAAATCAGCAGGCTAAGTAAGGTAGATTGCAGTCCTTAATGTGGTGTGAGCCTCATACCATCACTTGGAAATGTGAATAAAACAAAAGGCTTAAGAAAATCTCCCTGAAAGTAAGAGACAATTTTCTGATGGCCTTCAAACTGGGATATTGGCTTTTTCTTCTCTTCTGACTCAAACTGAAATGTCTCTCTTCCTGGATCTTGAACACACTGTCCTTCAAACTAGAACTACACCATTGGCTCTTCTGGTTCTCAGGCCTTGACACTCAGACTGGAGCTATACATTGGTTCTCCTGGGTCTCCAGATTGCTGACTCAGCCTGCAGATCATGGGACTTATATGCTTCCATAATCACGTGACCCACTTATTTTTAATAAATCATACATATATTTGTATCTATACATAAACATATATATCATGAATATAATATATAAATATATTTATAAATAGATATTATTTTATATATTTGTATATTTAATAAACATATCTTTATACATGTATTTGCAAATTATAAATAAAATAGTATATATACACATAAATACATATTTATAAATTATATAGTGTATATATATACATTCATGTGTGTGTGTGTGTGTGTGTGTGTGTGTGTAATTGGTTCATGTTTTGGAGAACCCTGACTAATATAGCTATAGATCCTTACAACTGAGTTGTGATTAGGAAAAATAGACCTGTGGCTTAAAAAAACTTTAGAAAGCTATGATCTGCATCCATTTTGATCTTTTTTCATTCATGACACAGTGCCCTTAAGATAGCCAAAATTATTAGCCATTACATCTTTTTGATTAGTTACTTATTTTTATATTCATCCTAGAGCTACAATTTCTAAGCATATGACACATATGACAAAACAAAACTCACTGGAGTTGTCACTAGGAGAAATAGTTAATATGACTATTAAACAAATTTTGAAACTTTAATTACAAACCTTCTCACAAAGTAAGTTTTAGGACAGATGGCTTTACATGTAAATTCTACCAAACTGCTAAGAAAGAAATAAACCTCAATCTTAGACAAGTTCTTTTAAAGAATAAAAAATATACATATGGAATACATATGTATATTTTTAAAATTAATTATCTATTGCTTTATAAAACATTCCAAAATATAGTATTTTAGAAACAACACACATTAATCATTTCACAGTTTCTTAAGTCAGGAATCTAGACGAGGTTTATCTTGGTCCTCTCATCAATGGTCTCTCCCAAATCTGCAATGAAAGGTGGAGTTTCTATCAGCTCGGGGAGAAGACTACAAGAGCAGATGGGTAAAAGCACAAGTTTGAATGTTTTAACTTTGAGACACTTACTGAACACTCAAAAGAAATTTAAAGTAGACATCTGGATATATGGGTCTGAGGTCTAAGCTGGAGAAAAAAGAGCATGGATCCAGAAAAAAAAACACTCAGAAATGAGTGTAGACTGAAAAGATACAAGCGCTAATCACTAGGGCACTCTGCAAGAAGAAGTCAGGTAGACGAGAGTAACCTAAACAGAAAAATGGCAGCTAGACAGCTGAAGGAAAAACAGCAAACAGAGGCCTGGAAGCCTGGGAAAGGTCTCATCAGCTGTGCCATAAGTGCTGAAAGACAGCAAAGATGAAGATGTATGCCTTCTACATATTCATGTTAAGAATATATTTCGTATCAACTCAAAATTGAACAGAAACTGTGTTTTAAAAATACTAGAAAACTCTCAAGGCATCAAATAAATTGAATAAGTAGTTCACAATTTCTCTACCCCTCTACAGTCAATAATACCCACCAGGCTCAGGAAATTCTATGAAATCTTCAAGAAACAGATAATTCTGCTCTATATTACAATGTTCCTCAGATCATTTTATAATACCTATATTATTCTGATTCAAAACCAGACAAGGACAATTCCTAAATATTGTCCAAGTAACCAAAATTATGCATCAGTTTCATGTTTAAAGATAGATATAATACACTTAAATAAAATAGTGGAAAATGTAATTCAGCAATATATTAGAAACCAAGAACTATTTACCTCAAACTACAAGAATGACTTAATTTTGAAAATCTATTAAAGCAATTCATCACATTATCAAATTAAAGAGGAAAACAAATACATGAGAGGAAAAAAGCTTCTGATAAAATTTAACATCCATCTATGACAAAAAAATTTTAACAAACAGTACTAGAACAGGATCCTTTGACTTGCTAATAAATATATAACCAAAATGGTAAAATATATTGTACTCGATGGTAAAGCATTAGACTAATTTCTTTAAAGTCAGTAACAAGAAAAAAAAACAACAACTTTATTTCTTCATTCCTGGTCATCATTTTACTGGTGGGTCTAGCAAGTCAAGTGATTGCGTGCGCGCACACACACACACACACACACACACACACACACAGAGAGAGAGAGAGAGAGAGAGAGAGAGAGAGAGAGAGAGAGAGAGAGAATTTTTATGAGTTTATGTGTGTCAAACTGAGGACATATGCCAGGGAGCGAGCAAGATTTCAAATGCTCTAGAGAATAACAGTTTTGCATTTTTTTTTTTTTATTCTTTTGAAATTAAGGAAGGAACATAAGGAATATTACATGACGGTAGGAGAAAGCAAGGCAGGGATGGACCATGGGACAGTTAACAAGATTATGTGCTCTCCTGAGGGTTAACGCCCACTTCTTGTATTTCAAAGGTGTATATAACCAGATGCACAAGAATGGTGGACAGGGCTTATTTAAGGCAAATATTAACCTTTTACTAACTAATTTATTTGCATGGGACATGACTACTGACCATGACCTGCCCTATGAGAAACTTGTGATTAGATCACCCTGTCCAATATATGCAAGAATTAAAAAGAAAGAGACCAAATTGTCCTTATTCGCAAGGAATAAAATTATATACAAAATCAAAGAGATTCTGAAACCTTATGGAACTAATAGAAGATATCAAAGAATTAGAAGATCTTATTCACAGAAGAGTAAATGATACAGATATTCAAGAAAATGAAGAAAAAATATGAGCAAGAAATTTTCTTTCAATATATCAGAATTTAATTAAAGTAAAAGTAATAGAAAGCACCAAAATGTTTTAGAACTAGATGAAAAGACCAAAGGAACAAATAGAGAACCTAGATACAAAGCTATGTATATTCAGTATATCATATTAGAGGAGAATATGGACCACTTAGAAATAGTACTATAACAATTGGACACTGACATGAAAAAAATAAATAAATTTCTACCTCACTCTATACACAATATTCAAACTTTCACACTCATAAAAATGTAACAATATATCATTTTGAACTTAGCATAGAAAAGATTTTTTTAAATAAAACCAACTAAAAACTATAAATATGTATAGATATTTACAAATATATGTAGATTAAACTTTTAAAGCTATCTATAGAAAATGTCTTATAAACAATAGAAATACAAGTGACAGATTTGTCAAGATATTTACACACACATAATAAAATATTTTTAATTAGAATATACAAAGAACTCCCTAATAAGGACGAATAAGAACAAATCAACAGAATTACAAAACTAAGCAAGATTTGAACAGTTTATATAAGAAGAATCTAAAAGGCAAATATATATAATAAAGCTGTTTGATGTTAATATTAATCTATAAAATCTAAATTAAAATAACAAATTATAAAATTTCTCTACTTTTAGATTGAATTTTTTTTTAATTTATAATTCAGTCACTGGCAAGGATTCAGAGAAATAAGCAGGTTTGCATGTTGCTCAAGAGATTGTTAATTTAAACTACCACAAAACTCAATTTGACAAAATAATTAAGTTGAAGATACTCATATTTCATATTCTAATGTCTACCAAGGTTGTTTCTACTCATGATACTTTAGAACTCTTTCTGAAGTTCATTTGGAAACAAGAATAACTTATTAGAGGAAAAACAAATGAATTTCCCTCAGTGTGAAGATAAATAAATTAACTCTACTGTATTATTATAATAAAATTCTTTATAGTAGTTAAATCAATAAAGCATTTCAGCTATAGAGCTAAAAACATAAGGTAGTGTCTGAAAAACAAATTTCAAATACATACTTAATAATATTACATTAAAGCACAAAAAAAGTTATGTATATTTCATTTCTAGTAAAAGCATAAAAGTCCAGATGAATCAGTAGAATAGTTCACCTAGGAGGAGGAGCAAATAGAAAGGCCATGTGTGACAAACCAAAGATATGTTCTAGTAATTGCAGCAAGAAACTTTGACTGAGCCTGAAGGTAAGCTTAAAGGGGCACAGAATGAGGTGGGTTTCAGAATGTAGGGCTTTGTAGGCCATGTAAAAGAATTTTGTGCAAATGGAAAATTAGGTGTGTTATATAATGAATAACAATCAGAAAATGCATTCAAGTATTTTTTAATTAATTTTTAATTTTGATAAAATATATATAATTTAAAAACTAACATGTTGACTACTATTAAGTATATAATTTAGAGAAATTAAATGCATTCACAATGTTATATAACTGTCACCTCTGCCCATCACCAGAACTTTTTCATCTTCCAAAACTCAACATATTTTACTCATTAAATACTAATTTCCCTTTTTCTACACCACTCTGGCAATCCCTGGTAATTACTATTCTATTTTTTGTCTCTATGAGTTTGACAATTTTAGGTAACTCATGCAAGTGGAATTATACAACATTTGTCCTTTTGTGTCTGGCTTATTAATGTCTTTGGAGTCCCTCCATGTTGTAGCATGGATCAGAATTTCATTACTTTTTAAGGTTAAAAAAATATTTCATCATATGTATAAAGCTCTTTTTTTTTTTTTTATCCATTCATTCATCAAAGAATATCAGTGTTATTTCCACTGTTTTGGCTAATGTGAACAATCCTAGTTTGAATATTGATTTGCAAGTTTCTGCTCTCAATCATTTTTATATACATTCCCAGAAGTAAAATTGCTGAATCAAATGGTAATTCTATGTTTAATTTTTTGAGTAACCATCATAGTGTTTACCAAAGCAACCACATCATTTGAGATTCCCACTAGCTATGCACACAGCTCCAATTTCTTCACATTCTGACCAGCATTTTATTTTTTTAATAATAGCCATTCCAGTGAGTATGAGGTGATATATTACTACGGTTTTGAGTTGCATTTTCCTAAGGATTAATGATGTTGACCACCTTTTCATATGTTTGGAGTAAGATAAAAGAAAGACTGAGAAGAGGAAAAAAATAATGCTTCTATTGCCAATCTGATATGAATTAAGCCAGAGTTCCATGAGGAAGGGGTCATTTTTTTTTATTTCTGCAGTGAACGTGGTTTACGTGGACCAAAGGGAGGCAGCAGAAGGGTGGTCTGACTTTAGGAGATAGGAAGTTCAGTAGGACAATCTGCTCCTAAAGAAGCATTAGCTGAGCGCACGTGGAGGTAGTGCCCTGCTCAGTGGGCATGAGGTCACCCAGTACACACTGGCAGAAAATCCCTATGCCAGATGGGTATGAGTTTGTTTGTGATCACATGTGAAAACCTTCTGGGGACAATCAGAAGTAACAGTGGAGATGCATAAGAGACAAGCTTAAACAAATGCAGATGATATCATAGAGGGCATTTTAGATTTCTCATTGAATTCATGTTTTATCATAGGACTAAGTCTGCATGTATACTAGGCAGCATTCAGAGTAATATTTTAAAAATAGGGTTGTGTCATTGACATGCAATTACCTTATGTTTGACCTTATGAAAACCATTTGACCTTTTTGCATCTTAGTTTCTTTTCATGTAATATTTGACAAATAAGATGTATCCCACCTTCTTACAGGGATCTTCTAAAGCAGCGTAAAGATAATAAGTGGAAAAAATCTTTGTAACAGTAGAAAGTATGTAAGATATGATTATACTAAAGTTGACAATTAAAAGGAGACATGACAAATTCTTGTTCACTCTTCAATAATGCTGTATTATTTGCTCAAAGAAGTTTAAAGGGTGATATGTCTGCTGTAGGTCTAGTGACAATCTGAAGTAAACTTTCTGCTTTCTAAATAGTATAAACAGTGTACTTTTTTCTCAGGGAGTAAAATCTAGACTTTATAGGCTGAAAGAAATTGAGATTTATATTTTTAATGTGAGTTGCTATCTCAACTATATGAGACATGGATGGTGAATGAATCCAGCAACATATCGCCAGGACATTCATGAAAGATTCTGGGAAATTGCACTATTATTTATTTCAATGTTTTTAGGTCCTCAAATGAATAATAAGTTAGAATTTGATATTCTGCATATCATTTAACCACATCTCCAATATGCATATAAATAAAAAGTAGATATTTGGCAATATATGAAAATAAAACAGACATACCCAGAGGAAGCAGAGGATATAAGTCTGTCATTCAAATTTCAAAACTGACAGGTTTCTGACAATTGATGATAGTGAAGAAAAACTGCTGCCTTGTAAAGGACATAAAGACTTTGTGCCACAATTCTTTAAGAATCAAAGAAATGTCAGATATTATTATATTAATAGAAAGCTTAAATATATAGTAGAGCAAAATGCACCAGAACTATTCTATTTTATTTATGTTTTTCAAAGGTCCAGTTTCTGAACCGCAGATGATCATGATTTTTAGTATTTAAAAAGACTGTCAATCTCTTGCATTTATTAGAAGAAATGCAGTGGTTAGAAATACAAATTGTGAGTGTTCTACATTGATTTAGGCTTTATTTCTCATTAAAAAAAAACAAATGCATTGCTTGCATATCTTATTATGATCATCAACAAAATAGTTACAATTTATCAGAAATACAACATGCCATACAGATTTGAAAGAATTTTTTTCATCATCTGTGAGATTGTGTGTTTGTCAAAAGATCAAATGTACAGGAAAAGTGGTGGTAGGGAATAGGTTGGGGTGGGGTAAGGTGTCAAGAGATTCAGAAATGTGCTTCAATAAATATTTTGTGTGCCCATTATGTGTTGGGCAGTATTCTAGGTGCTGGGGATAACAGCAAACAGAATCCAAAGATTCCTGCCTTTGTAGATCTTACATTTAGCTATGGGACACAGATTAGAAAGAAATAAACAAATACATAAGCAAAGAAAATGAGATTAGGTTATGGGGGTCAAAGCATAAGTTTGGGGATAGAGTGGCTACTTTAAGTAAAGTGCTCAAGGTAAGTATGGTGACATTTGTGTAAATACCTAGAAGAGGTGAGGAAATTAGTCACATAGGATTTGTTGATAAAAAGCTTTCCTGGCAGAGGGAATAACCAATGCAAACTCCCTGAGACAGGAATGTGCTAAGTGTGCTATACAAAGAGCAAAGCTAGAGTGTCAGAGAGTGATGAGTGAGGAGGAACACGAGAAGAGAAGAACGAGACAGGGAGGAAGATAAAGATCTCAGAAGGGCTTGCAGGCCTGTAGAAGGTTTTGATTGTATGCTAAGACAAAGCAATGGAAGGCTCAAGCAAGAGTCAGATGTGCGTGTTAACAAAAATTACTCTGGCAGCTGTGTTAAATATAGATAGACTATGGGACAAGGAGGGAAGCAAGGAGACCAACTTAGAGGATTTTTGTAAAATAGTTCTAGTAGCTTGTGTCAGAAAGATGGGAAGATTGAGAATAGTACACCTTTTGAGGTCTACTAGGCGGACCTAGAAATATGATATTTGGAACATAACTGTAATAAAAATGTAAAATTCAAGATAAAATGGTGATATATTTCAGAACAAAGGGACTGGGGGAACATTTTTACTTTTGTCTCCCTTTTATAATGTTTTCTCTTCTCACATTGGTTTTTGTTTTTCAGCTTGAAAAATCCTTACTAATTTGGAAGAAAGATGCAGAATCATTCATAAAGTTTCAATAGATGCCCTTGTATTCATGGAGCACTGCCCTGTCGCCCTGCAGCTAACAGCAGGCTGCATAATGCATAATGCACTCCATGCCTTTTACATAAATACACATAAAACTTGAACAGTGAAGGGGATGGAGCTATTAAAGAAAACAATGTGGGTATAAAACAAAGATTTAAAAAATTAAGCCAGAAGCTTTTCTAAAAGAACAGATTGGATTTCTGATTAGGGATTGGAGAAAATGGTAACTGAAATACAGATTTCAATACTAATAGAGTAACATGCATGAATCTGCCCAACTCATCTTGGTTTGGTTAAAAAAAAGAAACAAATCATATCACATATTTCCTTTAAGTGCATAACTATTTATTTCTTCACTTCGTTGCCACATTCTTCTGTAATGAACAGATTTTGTTGTTGTTGCAATTTTTAACCAGTCTATAGTTTATAACTTCTATTTCATTTTTCACAATTTTGCTTTGAAGCTAATGGAGATACGACTAAATGATGGGAGAATAAGTATAAAAACACGAGGGAATATTTCGTGTAATGATTTCTTCATCTATTGGGGTCACAATTCCTTTAACCTTACTAATTGTCTTATAGCTATTATTGTTGAACAAGGCAAACAGGCATGGAATTTTGATTAATCTACATGCTTTATTTAAGATCAGAAAACCATTAGGTTGCATATTCACGTTTCAGAATAGGCTGTTCTTTAAGTAGAGGATGTTTTGAACACCATGATATATAATCTCAAATATCATACTCTGTGGTATATCTATCTATAAAATTTTCCAACTCATAAAAATTTACTTCTTTCAAAAGAACATTTCTTACAAATCAAGTCTACTGGTGACAAACTCGTAATTTGTTTATCTGATAAAGTAGTTCTCCTTCATTCTTAAGGGATAATTTTGCTGGATATGTACTCCTAGCTGCTTGGGTTTTGTTTGTTTGTTTGTTTCAGTCTTTCAGCACTTTAAATATCTCACTACACTGTCCTGTTGCTCCCATGTTATCTGAAGAAAATTTACATAACTACTATCCTTATTCCTCCTCTATTCTTGTGTCTCACAGCCCCACCCCACAAGCTTGGCTTCTTTTCAAGATTTTTTTATTTTTTTGGTCTGATTTTCTGAAGTTTGAATATAATATACCTAGGTATAATCAAACACACACACACACACACACACACACACACACACACACACACACACACATTTATCCAGCTTCTAAATCTTTGAGTATCCTGGATATGTGGTTTTGTGTTTGTCACTAATTTTGGAAAATATTCAGCCATTCTTACTTCAGTATGTCTTCTTTTCCCTCTCTCCTACTGATATATCCATTGCATGTATGGTACACTTTTTTGTTGTTGTTCCACAGTTCTTGGATATTTTGTTCCAGTTATTTTCTTTCTTTTCTTTCTTTCTTTCTTTCTTTCTTTCTTTCTTTCTTTCTTTCTTTCTTTCTTTCTTTCTTTCTTTCTTTCTTTCTTTATTTCTTTCTTTCTCTTTCTCTCTTTCTCTCTTTCTCTCTTCTCTCTCTCTCTCTCTCTCTCTCTCTCTCTCTCTCTCTCTCTCTTTCTTCTTTCCCCCCCGCTTTGCTTTTCAGCGTGAGAATTTTTACTAACCCTCCTTCAGGCTCACTAATTCTTTCCTGTATTGATAAGCCTGTCAAAGTATTCTTCATTTCTATCACCTTCTTTTTGATTTCTAGGATTTCCTTTTCATTCATTTTACTTTACATCTCTTTGCTTACATTCTACATCTCTTTTTGAATGTTGCCCTCTTTTTTCTTTAAAGCCCTTAGAATTTGGTCATAACCTTTTTTATTTATTATTTTTATTATTTTTGTTTTTTTCCATTTTATTATTTTGTATTGTTTATTGGGGTAATATTGGTTAATACATTATATAATTTTCAGCTGTACATTATAATTTAACATCTATATATTCTATTGTGTGATTACCACCTAAAGTCTAGTTTTCTTCAGCTACCATATATTTGATCTCTTTTACCCACCTCGCCCTACCCCCTAAACCCTATATTTAACCCTCTGTACCCTATCTACCTTTCCTCTCCTCCTCCATCCCCTATCCTCAGATAACCACTAGTCCATTGTCCATGTCCACGAGTCTCTGTTTGTCCTGTTCATTTGTTGTTTTTAGGTTTCTATCCCACATATAAGTGATAGCATGTGATTTTCTGCTTTTTCAGTCTGGCTTATTTTGCTTAGCAGGATTATCTTGGGGTCCATCCAAGTTGTCGCAAATGGCAGTATTTCACCTCTCCTTATGGCCGAGTAATGTTCCATTGTATATATGTACCACAGCTTCTTTCTCTAATCATCTATCGTAGGACACTTCAGTTGCTTCCATGTCCTGGCCACTGTGAATAATGCTGCTATGAATATCGATGTGCAAATATCTTTTTGGATATGACGTTTCAAGTCTTTGGAGTAAATAAATACCCAGTAGTGAGTTTGCCGGATCACATGGTAGGTCAATTCTTAGTTTTTGAGGAACCTCCACACAGTTTTCCATATTGGCTGTACCAATTTGCAGTCCCACTAGCAGTGTATTAGGAAAATTTTTTCTCTGCATCCTCTTTTTCTCTGCATCCTCTCCAACATTTGTTATTATTTGTCCTGTTGATTATAGCTATTCTAACAGGTATGAGATGGTATCTCATTGTGGTTTTGATTTTCATTTCCCTAATAGCTAGCGATGTTGAGTATCTTTTCATATGTTTTAGGCCATTTACATGTCCTCTAGGGAGAAGTGAATCATGCCTTTTTTTTAAATTCCAAGTCTTATGATTTCATATTCTTAGACACATCTGAAGCTAAACCTGTTACATGTATTATCTCTTCAGACTGATTTTTGCCTTTTAGTGTAACTTGTCATTTTTGATTGAAAGTCATAATATACTGGGTAAAAGAAACTGGAAAAATGAGTTTTTAGTATGAAATTTTATGTTTATCTGGCTAGAAATTAGACCATTTGTTATAGTTGTGGTATAGAAGGCTAAAATTCCCTCTATTGTTCTTGTTTTTGTCTCCTCCACTGTCTCTGGGTTTCCCTAGTAGCCCTTTGTTAAATAGGGTCTGAGGATTACAGTTATTCAGCTACAATCTTGTTATTGTACAGGAACCCTATTGATGTAGTAGTTAGATGTAGGGGGAAACTATAATCTCTGATTAGATCCCAGTTTTTTAGTCAAGTACGTTCCTTATTTGCCTGCTCTTATTTGCCTGCTGCCCATGTATAAAACAAACAAACAAACAAAAAATAGAAAGTATCGAAGTGAGTTATTTCTCCTCCTCCAGTTATATCATTTATATCAGTTAGACTTTGGTAGAACCCAACAGTCTATTGCACAGCATGTCACAGAACTAAATCTTTCTAAGATCTTCTTCCTGGAATTTATATTCTTATCTCCTAGGTTTTTGTTTTTGAGATCATTATGTTAGAATGAAGGTCCCTATATTCTGTCTCTTTGCCCACATGGAGTTTTCCTTAATTAGTGTAAGAGCTAAGTGAACTTTCTATCACCAAATGAAAGTGTTAGCTAGAAATTGTTCTGGGGAATTCTTGCAAAAAAAAAAAAAAATCTTCAAGTGTTAATGACTATGCTGTGACAGACTTCAGCAATTGTTGAAAGGAACTTAGAATTTCAAGATAAGTGTAACTGCGGAACTCCATATTATTAGGTGTTGAGTGATAATTACAATCATTATCACAACATGGAATGATTTTTAGATAATGTGAAAATTGTTTCTGAAAGCCATAATCTTTGGGAATCCAATATACATGTAAGTATAAAATGAACATATGCAGTTGAAATAATCTATTAGTAAATAGCTTAAAGACATAAAATGTAAAATTAAAGCAATATAAAATTAAAGAAGAAACAAAATAACTCTTCTATGAAAATGAAGACAGACTTGTCTAGAATCATTCCTGACTACAAAGGCACAATAACATTTTAATAGAAAGATGGAAATAGTCGCTGTAGCTTTTTAAGTCTTTTGAAATGATGGATTGCAATTGCTGTGTATTTGAGAGAGTTTCTAAAGATATTATCATAAATAAAGTAAAATATTTTACTTATTTTCGTATTACCATAGCACAGCTCATTAGAGTGACTCTTTTCCAATTCTTACCACTTTCCTAAACTGTTTGTTATCATTTTTTTTCTTTTATTATGGTTTTATTCAGTTCCTTTTTACTCAACTTCCTTCCTTAAATGTGTTTTTCAAAAGACTAAAAATCCTTAACTATCTTTTACGGACTCTTATTCCTCAAGTTGGGATAGAGATTGTCTTTGGTGTTGGCATTTGATGGCATAAAATTGGACCGAAATCCAGAGTATGGAGTCCAACTAGTGCTGATCTATATACAAAGAGATGTAAAATTTCAAATACTTACACTTATATGGGCTGGTGTGAATGAATTCCAAACTTGGTTCTCTGTTACCTCTTTGCTTTGGAAATGGTGTTTCATTTAGCTAATCATCTCAAAATATCTCTTTCTTTTGTTTATTTCCACTTAAGGAAAACAGATTTTGGACACACAAAGATATAATTATTTCATTGGTGTCTTATTGGAAATATCACCAATGAACTTTCATAGAGATTATTTTCTTACATGAAATTGGAAGACTAAATATTTTTAGGACATAAAAAAGTAGAAATCTTTGATTTAAAAAATAATACTATAGAATTTCTAATAGAAAAGATAGTTTTGCTGTATTTGCTTCCAAACATTCATGTCTTAGGCAGTAATACATGCCCCATGACACTATTTGTCACCTAGTCTCAATTACATTGATTAAATAAAGTGTTCAGAGGTTTTCTGCTCATAGAATATCTTACTTACTTAATGTATTTTATTTCACTAAAGCACTATATGCATGGTATACATAAATACAACCAAATCTCCATTATCAATGCTAATCAGAAAAGTAATAGTATGAAATGTCTAAAAAAGTTATGAGTAAAAATATTATTTGTATATGTTCTTAGAAAAGAGTTTGCCCTTGACTTGTATGTGTGTCTAAAATTCTGTTCAGTCACTTAATTTTAAATTAAACCATTGTGATGAATAGATGGGGATAACTGGACAAAGGTTGGTATGGGATATTTCTTGTTCTTAATTTCTATAAAAATGTAGGCAGACTTGATGTCCAGAAAAAAAAAGTGGAAACAAATTTTAAAAATGAAAAAAAGGAGGAAATGCTGAATGAGTCCCTCTTTCTAAAATTTCATTATTATCTTCATTCTTTTCATAAGCTAGATAAGATGAGAGATAACTAATTAAACAAACGTGTGGGTTTCTAAGGTACACTGCTGGACAGAAAGTTTGAGAGAGGAAAATACCAAGCTAAATAAGAGTCAGAAAAAACATAATAGGAAAAAAAATGATTAGAAAACAATATTTACTACACATTATCAAAAACTGACTTTGGATTTGTATTTATAAAAGGGAAACATTTACATATTCAATGTACTTGTATGAATGCTGACTGTGCAAGAGCACTATGCCAGGTGTTAACCATAATTTTTATGTCTTTCACATTTCATTTCAATTGCTTTCATAAGTCTCAGGCAAAATATGACAATGTAAATGAGAAGACTTCTTATGTTCTTTTATGCTATTGAAATAAATTATACTAGCAATTGTCAAACAACTTTTACTCCTCGGTGAAGAGATAACCATCCTGTTGAATGATATCTGTCCTCATAGCAAAAGAGTTCTCAATTTTTTTATTCATTAAAAAAAGAGAGAGAGAGAAGCGACATAATTTGTTACTTATCAGGATTTTCATCTATTTCTTTAAGTATCGAGGCAATAAAAACTATTCATGAAATGAGGAAATAACAACTTTCCAAGCATCCTTTAATATATCTCTGCAATTGTCTCCCATGTATTTATCCAGGTTGCTTAATTTAGATTTTTTTTTTAAATAAAATGTTTAATAAAATATTTTAAGGGAAGTTGAAACAGTGATTGCATCACTACCAAGGTCCTTGTTATTCTTTGCAAGCCATGAACACGGGGCAGGTGTTCATTAAATTATATCAAATGTAAGTCGAAATATGGAAACTATCAAAGGCAAGGTTCTTTCCCAGATGCTAAAGATTTATCAAGTTTCATTCGTAACAGTCTTGACTGAGATTAATATGTAGAATTTTACATTTTGGGGTTACTCGATAAAAATGAGCTAGCACAAAAATGTATGTTAGAAAAATAGTGTGCCTTTGTAGTAAGTAAAATTTGAACAGATCTATAATTTTAAGTTCCATATGGATTTCACATATTGATTTATCAGAAGATTAATGAAATTTTTTATTTTACCATCTAAAAGCCTATTTTTAATCACCTAAAACAAATCACCTAAAACAAAGATCTAATGTCTGCTCAACTGACTTCTTTAAAGGAGAAGGAGGGAACAATTAGGGGGATAGTTTGGAATATTATAGATGTCTAATCAATGTACTGTATACTTGAAACTAATTTAAATAAATAAATTTATTTTTAAAAAAGTAATATTGTTGGCAGAAGAAGGGTCCACAATAATAATTTAAAAACCTCTCTTGCCATATAGGGGAATTGCAATGCAAGTCATAAACTAACAAACAAATCTGTCTTTATTTAAATTAATTAGAATTATCAAAGATTGATACCCCAGTACTTGCTTTAAAGTAACACAAGCATGTCCTGGATTATGAACCAGGAGACTTAGATCTTATTACGGATTAGTTCTGTGTCTTTGGCCATTTTACATAAGTATGTTGGAACCTAGTTTCTTACTCCTTTATTATAAGCAGTCACTGCTCCACCCAGATCCCCTTGAATCCTTTTACTGTTTCTGCATGCTCCTTCCCCAACATATGCATTCTTTCACTTCTAATGACCTGCACCTTTTCTGGTTGTCATTAGGACATATATTGCTGTAAAATACAGAGAAAAAAGTGTGTGGAAATGGACGTGTGCCTACAGTGGCCCTTTACCAAAGACTGCTGCGTGATGCAGGAATGAGAGGGCTCAGTTCCTTTGTTTCTGGTTAGAATAGTCACTGAGGTGTTACTTACAACTTCAGAGCTCCCATTCATGATCAGACTGAAGCTAGAAGTTTGCTAACTTTGCTTGAAATCCCACCCTTTTTGGTTTCTTTCCTATCTGGCTTCTACTTCCCTACCAGTCTCACCGAGACAGTTTCCTTCGATAACACTTGCTGGAAATTCTCATGTAAATTTCCTCTTTTGGAGAACCCCGTCCAAAACCCCTATGAAATAAGATTCTAGACCAAAATTCTATACTTCTCTAATATTCTATGATTCAAATTATAGTTTAAAATACACATATATGTATAAGGCAGACTGTATCAGTATGCTATGTTCATTTCTAGTGAACAAAAGAGCAGTAACAGCAATGTCTTTTAATCAATTTGATTTCTATGTCACAGAGAAGCTGCAATTACACTTGTACCTAACACGATCTTCAAAAAATTAAAAGGGCAAGCTATTTTGATATGGTGTCTATTGATATAGAACTCTTATTTGGAGTCTTTTGAAATTGGAGTAGGGAGAAACTATGTATGTAATTACCCAAGGGCGATGCCAAAATATCTGAGGTTGAGAATAAAGAGATTTTCTTTGTAGTTTTCACTTGCTGGTTTACAGGAAGAAAGAAAATAATGATGAGCATTTGTAGGTAGCTTTATTGGTTTTGTATTATGTTTTTGTTTTTGTTTTTTTTTTTAAGTAAGTGAAAGAACCTCAAGCAATTTGCGGTCAGAGAAAGATGTCAATTGACAAGAATGCAAAGACACAGTAAATGTGTGCACTTATACAGTTATTATCCAAATGAAATGTAGACACATAAAAATTAAACTCCAGTAGGACCATGTAAATGAGGGCAAGTTCTCATAAATAAGTGACATATAACAATCTAAGGTGTGTGTACTCATAGTTCTAGGATTCTGATGTTGATAAATGAAAGAAGAAAAATATATCAATAATTTAAAGCCCACACATTTACATAATATGTTAGGCATAGAGCTATCTCATAATCTTTTTCAAAGAGTCCTTTTATTAAGTTTGTCTGAGAATTCTGAATAATGCAATGATAATTATGATGCATAATTATAATTAGTTGCATAATTATAATGAAGATAGTTTCTATTTATTTAATTACAACTATCTGCCAGGCAGTTTATTAAGCCCTAGATATGTATAATCTAATCTCATTCTTGCAACAACCCTATGATTTAGGTATTATTAGCCACATTTTCAGTCAGAAAGTTGAATTCATTTATTAATCACTTTTTTCTTTTGCTGAACACCCAACTTCATAAGCATTATACTAGTCCCTGGTAATCAGTGGTAAAGAATGAAAAATTGGTCTTTGCTTCCATGGACTATAGTCTGGAGAACCCAGTTGCCTACATAAGGAGTAACATTTAAAATTTTAAAGACATTCTTCATACACTAAAGCTCATAGTCTTAACCATTATCCTATAGTTTTTGAAAAAATAGTAATTGAACTTCTACAAAAGACCACTGATATTATTTTATCTAATGAATTCAGTGTAGAAGTAACTACCCATTTATGAATTTAAGGTATTTATGATTTTCCCCTTGAATCTAAGTGTGATTAAAATGTTGGATAAGGATACTAGTGAAAAGAAAATCTATTGAACAAAAGAAGATGTTTGCCTAAGATACATCTGATAAAGGGGGTTAATATTTAAAATTTATGAAGAACTCATAAAAATCAACAACAAAAAGCTAACAACCAATTTAAAAACGGGCAGAAGACATGAATAGGTATTTCTTCAAAGAGGAAATATAAATGGCATATATATATATATATATACACACACACACACACACATATACATATATATGAAAAGTTGCTCAAGATCGCTAATCATCAGAGAAATGAAAATTAAAATCACAATGAGATATCACCTCACACTTGTCAGAATGGCTATCACCAATAAATCAAAAAATAGCAAATGTTGGTGAGGAATCCCACTGTTGGTGGGATTTTAAAATGGTACAGCCATTATGGAAAAGTTTGGAAGGTCCTGAAAAAATTAGAAGTGGATCTGTCTTTCGACCCAGCAGCAATTGCACTTCTGAGTATTTATCCAAAGAAAGCCAAAACATTAATTTGTAAAGATCTACGCATCCTTATTTCACAGCAGTGATGTTCACAATAGCGAAGATATGGAAGCAATCTACATGTTCATCAATAAACAATTGGATAAATAAGTTTTGGTACGTATACAATGGAATATTACTCAGCCATAAAAAAGTGACATCTTACCGTTTGCAATTACACAAATGTATGTAGAGGATATTATGCTCAGTGAAATAAGTCAGACAGAAAAAGATAAATACCATATGATTTCACTTATATGCAGAATCTAAGGAATAAAAGGAGCAAACAAACAAAAAAAAAGACTCACAGTTATAGAGGACAATCTGGTGATTACCAGAGTAGGGGGGCTGGGAGGTTGGGTGAAAAAAGTGAAGGGATTAAGAAATACAAATTGTAGTTATAGAAGAGTCATAGGAACAAAGAGTACAACAAAAGGAATATAATTAATAGTACTGTAATGGCTGTGTGTAGGGTTATATGAGTGATAGAGTAATCAGCATGAATTACTTCATAAACTATATAAATGTTTAACCAATATGCTATATACCTGAAACTACTACTACTACTACTACTACTACTACTACTACTACTAATAATAATAATAATAATAATAAAAAACAAAAACAACAACAACAAAAGAATACTAGAGATTAATGTACCACGTTTATTGTGAAACAAATATTTTTAAAAATTTAGATTATTTACCCAGAGTGTCATAAATAAGGAAGAGGGGAAAAGAGACAGAAACAGACCTCAATTCATTCTCAGTTTAGTGTTTCTTATCAAGGCAGGTTGCTGCTCATGTAGATTGGGTAAATTTACCCAATCTTTTATTAAATAATGAGACTCAGGTATCTCTCTCTTTCTTTTTTCTCCCAAGACAGAAATTCTTGGCAATTTTTGGTCCTCAGTTGCAACAAATTTCCATTTCATAGATTTCCTTGGTTGAAATATTTCTCCAAACTCTTCTTTATTACAGAACTTGTATTATTTTGTGTGCAAAATGGCCCAATGACTATGTCTCTTTCTCTGTAAGTTCATTTACATAGAGTGATTCCTTCAACACAGCATGACAAATGGGAAAGAGTCACAAGATCTAGAGAATGACATACTGGACCTTCAATTATGGTTCTCTCTTTTATATATTTGTATGTTGACCTTAAGAAAATTACTTAATCCTTCTAAGCACATTTTCACATTCAATAAATGAAGATGATAAAATATATAATCAGTAACTGTGAAAAATTGAACTGAGATGATACATGTAAAGCTTATAATAAAAGTAAAAAAATTAGATAATTCCTCCAATACTGAAGTACCTGGTGTATAGTAAATGCTACATGAATAGTAATGTTATTTATATATAAAATTAGAAAAAATAATGATGTATGGTTCCCCATGTTATTGAAATTAGATGAGGCAAGTAAAAAATTTTCAGTTTGTGATTTGCCATCTCTTGTCAGATATTAAGAATGTTGATAGTACCACATGTATATTTTTAATAAATTGAATATTTTACGATACATTACATTGACTCAAAAATAGTATCAGCTTTTAACTTTCTCAAGTATTTGGGGTTTTTTTTTGATAATTTGCATAGCAAAATGATAAAAATATTTCTTATTTATAACTGCATATAAAAAATTGTTACAATTTTTTTAGTAATTCTGAGGAATGGAATAGAGAAAGTCAAAGCCTGAGACTGATTTTACTAAACAGGTAAAAAGTAGACACATATTCTGTTTTTATATATATTTTTAACTGAAATGAGATACAATCTACCTTTTTTTCTGGTTTGTTTGTATCATTCCACATATGTTAATAACATCATTTGAAGTCAATAAACATGCATCTACATTATTATTCTTAATCACTTTGATTACTCATTATATAGATATTTCAAAATTGACACAAACTGGTTTTCAAATTGGCCTCACTCAAAAGTTAATTTATTATTCTCATGTGCAGAGAAAAAAGAGTATCTATTTTTTGACTCAAATCGATACTGTTATTTGGCAACACAAGTTATGGAAAATCTATCTTCCTGTCAGTTTAAATGCAAAGAGTTTATAGATTTTCAGGTTTATTGCTCATTTGTAGTCTCCCCTTTATGAACTGCCTTTTCATGTGCTTATATTAATTTTCTTCTGTGATTTGAAAATTATTTTATTGTTTTATAAAACTATATATATCATTCTAATATTGTTCTTTTATGTAATTGGATCCTTAATTGTGTTCTATTTTCTCAAATCTAACTTTTAGTCACAAAATTTGTGGTTTCTGTCACTGAAATAATTTGTAAAAGATATTATATAAACGATCATTTTACTTCATCCTAGCAATTATGAATTGTTATTTTTACATAAAATATCTTTATTCTATTGGAATTTATTTTGATGAAATATCTATTATTTTTTATATATTAATTTCCAGTTATTTTACTATTTAATAAGTAATTCATTACTTTCCTCAGCTATGTAGAAATGTATATAAAAGTAATTGTATCTATCTGGATACCAGTGTTATTGTTCTTGTTCTAATTTTATAGTTTTATGATTGTTTTCTTTTTTTACATTCAGAGACCAGAGTATGATTATTTTAAAAATCTATGCATGTGAATTTATTTCTTCATACAAATTCTAAAATAATTTTGTTAATTTAAAAATAAAATTCAATTGGGAACGTTATGGAAGTTTATTTATTTAAAGATTAATCCGGTGAAATATATTTGTAACTTAATTTCTATTAGACATATGTTAGTATCTCATGATAATCTTTTGTACAGAAGGATATTGATTGAAATCATTGCTTAGAAGGTAATCATTTCAAAATGTGATTATTGTTGTGATTCGAATTATATTCTAAATTTCTTCAAATATTCTGTGGGGGTACTTTAGAAAATGTCATTGACTCAGAGAAGACAAGAAATTAGAGAGGATATGTGTGTCTGTGTGCATGTATATACATGCTAGCACATTCCCATGAACAGACCTTCATCCACATCAGCTCTGCTTTTATCTGCTTTAATTTTTGTACTTTCACACTATATTTTATATGAAGAAAGGTCCATGTGATTGGCGAATGGAATTATAGACTAAAGGAAAATCTTGAAGTATGTACTACAGAACTTTAAACTTAGCCCTGTCCTATTCTTTTCATTTTTTTCAAGGCAACAACTTAGTAAAAAAATAAATCAAAGATATGTCAATACTGCCATCAAAAAAAAAAAAGTAGAAGAAATAATAAATATGTTGAGGTGTATATCGGGATATTTTCCCCAGGAAAACATGACAATCAAATTTAAGAAAGAAAAAATCAAGGTTAACTCATTGATATTTATACTTTGTTCTGAAATTCTAATAGCAGAGTTGTAGGGTGGTGGAGAGAGATGCAGTTTAGCAGCAGCAAATCCAAAAAAAAAAAAAAAAAAAAAAAAAAAACATGAGATTTAGCCATTAACAAGATTCGTATAAACAATTAGAAGGAAATAATCTTTTAAAAAATTGTGGCCTTAGATTCTATTGCTATCTATATGGTAAGTATAATATTTGGCACTAGCCAGAGACATTTTTAATTCTTTATACATCACTTAAAATACACTATTATCAAATTGAGTTTGTTTCAGAAAACGGGAATTAGATAACTCTAAAACTTACTGTATAAAAACAGTGGAAAAGGAGTAATATTTTGCTTGGAGTAGAAAAGATTGAGAGAGGGCAAGATAGCTATTTGCAAATATTTAAAGTATTGAATTGAAGCTATGTGGCCCTAAGAATGCAATTGAGGACCAGTTTTTGAATACTACAGGGACATGGATTTCAGCATAAAATACGGAAGAGATAACAGTCAGATCTCTTCGAAAGTAAAACAAGCTCTCTCAGGAGGTAATATATATGCTGTCATTGGAACCGTCCAAATGTAGGCAGGAGACACCCACATCAAGGGGGAAATTGTAGGAGACATTCAAGCATAAAAGGTTAGCTAAATGAGATGACGGTCAATACTCCATTCCAATTCAAAGATTCTGTGCTTCTATTACTTAGGGGTTTTATTTGACTGCAAACTCAGTGTAAATTAAAATGAAAATTTTCTTTCCCCCTTATCTAATCCAGTTTTGAAGAAAGGAAAAGGGAGGTAATAGTTTTACTGTGCTTTGTTTGAGTCAGGTCACAATGGTAAAGTTAACTTAAGAGGGGCAAGATAGATTGCAAGCAAAAGGGAGGAAATGGTTAAGAAAGATATATAGATGCTAAGAATGTCTTCACATATAAAAAAGTTCTCATGTGAAGTATGTTTAGTTTAATCTTGTGATGACTATCAACATTTCAGGAAAGCAGAGTATACTCAATATAGTTACAAATAAACCAATGATACATTTTATAACAGATTGCCTCACAAAAAAGCACATTCAATGTTTATATAGACATAATTATTAAAATCAGAATAAATTGAGTCTAATTCCTGTCTTTCTTCTACCTATCTGTATGCTGTGGAATATGTCCCTTGCTCTCTCCTGGCCTCAATTTCTTCACATGTAGGGGGAAGTAAATTAAAGTAAGTGACAGCTAATTTTCCTCCCACCTCTGAAGTGCTAAAACTCCATGCACAGATGCAAGTCTGTTTTTGTAACTGATTCCCCTAAGAACTATTTCCATCTTTCTTCTATTCTGTTCAGCTCCAAAGATGATTATTATCTTGTTTCAAAACCTTACTGTTATCGCCCACTCAGAAGTCCAGTGAATTTTATGTCATCTTAATTTGAGGACCTTTTAACCCCATTAGTCAGACTAACGGAACTGTTTTGAAACTTGAAAGTGACCGTTGCTCATTTGTAGTGTCCTTGGGGAATTTATGTGAAAGACATTCATATAAGGTAAAATATTTTTAAAAACATAGCTCAGATGCAATTAATGAATGTAGAAGCACCCACACAAAGCGACTTTGGAAACTGAAATAAAATTCATGGTTTTGATACAATATGACCTTTGCATATTTTGTTTCCAATAATACATTTTATCATAGTTGGAGAGAGAAAATGAAGGGAATGAAGCTGACTCTAAACATTATCTGAGTTAAGAATATTATTTCAAATAATCTATTTCATGAACTATTATAGTTGACAACTTTTTGATACAACTGATGAGGTAGATATAGTACAGACTCAATAAATGTTTGCTTATTGATTGTGTATTGATTTTATTCTAAAGAATAAATATACCTAATTTCACATACTCGTTCTTTTAGAAAAAATTCAGCATAGAATGTATATTGTTGCTAGATGAAGAGACAGCAATAAGGTTTTATTGCTATAATATTTGCATAGATTGTGACAAAGAACCAGGTAAATAATTGCATTTATCTGGTTCTTAATTTCATCAACTAATGAAAATTAAAAAGTTTCATTAAATGAATCAAAATTTACTTTTCGCATCTGAACTATTATACTTCATTGTTGAGATTATGTTTTGAGGTAGAGTCCAGAATGACAAGTATGTTTTATCATTTATTCTTTGTTACCCAACCCTGCTGCTTTGAGAAGCTCACAACAACATTGTTTCAGAAAGTTAGCAGTGTAATTGTGGAGACAGTAAAAACAACTTTGAGAGCCGTATACATATGATCCTTTCAGGATCAAAGATGGAATTTTACTGTAATTTTAATTTACTGTACTTTTAATTTTTTTTTCCTTGGGGGCATGGTCAAAAGGAAAAGATGGAAAGTTTTTAAAGTTTTGAAAATGCATAAGTAGATCTCCAAATCATACATTTTTTTCTAAGAAAAGTAATAAATTATTTGATGAAATGAATACTAGCAATAATACTTTTTAATTTCATATGGAAATAGATAAATTTAAAGAACATTTTTTTCATAATTTTTTTCAAAGAAAGATAAAAAGTTTTTCAACAGAGTAAAGTAGGAAAAATACAGAATCAATAAAATGTATAAGTGATACAGCTTTAACTTGAAAGATTGTGTTAATATTTTTAATAGTTTCTATGGGAAAGTTGGCAAAGCCAATGACATGCTCTTAATGAAAATTTTTAAACATCACATTTTGTATTCCTTAAAGTCCACAAGGATGATCAGGAATGAATCATAAAAATTTTAAATATGCTATAAACAAGTATTTAGAATGGTAAGAATATTTTGCAGCTCTTTTGGGTAGAATAATCTTGTGGAAAGACCTCAGTTCTGCAACTACTCTGAGCTTCAGGTTTTCTCATCTGTATGACAGTTCACATATCATCAGATTGTTGTGACACTTAAGTATTAATAAATAATAAATATTGCATAATTATTTCAATGTCTAAAGGAAAAAAATTATTTTAGCAAACGAGTTGTTTTTAAAAAGTAAGTGCACAAATTTGCAATAGTCATAAACATGATCCTTATATTTTAATGATTTAGGACATAAGGCAGAATATAAATCTATGCTAAAATTGTTAAATGTTTAAATATATAATACAATAAAGAGATACAGAAAGTCGAAATCTCTAATCTCTAAAATGAAGAACATAAAGAATAAGACTCAAGAGGAGGAATATTTTGATAGGAGATGAAGGAGAGTTCAATTTAAGAATCTTTGCTTTCATTTGGGTAAGACAGAGGCAATTCAACTGATTATTTCTGCAGAAGCAGGCAGGGCTCTGAATACATTTAAATGTAACTCACTGAAATTTTAAAAGTAGTTTACATACCAGTGTTCATAAATTCTCTTTTCTTAGGTGAAATAGAGTCCAGTTGAGGTATCCATATTTCTTTGTTTGTTATTGATGCCTGTGGTGTGAGGTGATGATAATACTTGAAATCCTAAAATTATAAGAATGTTATTAAAATTAATTTATAATTTCAGGAGTAATCAGAAAAGCTTTTGAGAGAAGAAGCTGATAAACACTGTTATCTCTATATAGCAATAGAAAGTCTATAGCTTTCTTTTATAACCACTTACAGAATTAATTCAACTTCCCTCTACTTGAAATTCAATGTTATTATAGACACTAAAGAGAATTATTTAACCCCCAAACCTTGTTCTCTTGTATATTCTGTTTCTCTGTGAGAGGCTCCACTGTTCAATAAGTTGATCTTGTTACTTGGAAATTATACTTGATTCTTCACTCTTCCCCACACCCAATAAAATGCTAAATATTTTAGATTCTACCTCAGAAATATTTCTTCCAGAATGACTTCTCCATCATCATCACTGCTATTCCTCTAATATCAGGCTTTAATCATCATTCACCTTGACTATGGCAACAGCCTCTAGCATAGCTCTATATCCTGTCTGTTTCAGATGACTATATTATTCTATAATCAAAGCAATCTTTCTAAAAGTGCAAATATTACCTTATCGCTTCCATGCTTAAAACCTTTAATGTGTACAAAATATCTTCAGAGTAAAACAGACATTTTTTTAATGTCATATAAAGAAGTCTATGATCTTTCTACTGTCATCTATTAAAATATTTTCTTTGAATGCATCATTCTGTTTCATAACTCCATTTATTAGCACATATAATTCTGAAAATAAAAATCAATTGTATAAGTGAATGAAGATTTGTGACGGGGCAACTAAGTGCTATGAAAAATAACTAGACAAAGTATTTCTGTATCTGTTTCCTTTCCTTAGCACACACAGCATCTCTTCTTCCAAAGCAAGTGTATTTTTCTGTGTTAGTTGCTAATTCAGGAGTTCTAGTGAAGCAACAGAAAAAAATAAATAAAGATAGAGAGAATTCAAGAGTTTAAAAACGTTTATAAAGCTAGAAATCAGGATTTCTAAAACCTCAAAACTTATGTCAGTTAATGTAGTTGGTTGGGTAAAAAAGTAACTTTTCAAGATATTGGAAGAAATTATAAAGTTGTAAAAGAAGTGTGTCATATTGCAGAGTAGTTAAACATGTGCAGCACAGAAGCATAAAGCATGCAACTAGAGTGGTTATTTGACTATCTTAGTTTCCTTATATGTAAACTAAAAAAAAAAAATAATGTACCTACTTCGTATGATTGTATTGAGAACTTAATGTGTACATTTGTGTCTGTGTTTCTCTGTGTGTAATATCATTTATAAATGTGCCTGGCACATAGTAAGTACTCAATAAGTATTATAATTATTATTGAGAAAAGAATTGCATTAAATATGTTTTTTATATCTATAAATGGGAATAAAATGATCCTATAGAAAATTTACTCCTACCTGTAAAAGAAAATACTAGATTTTTTAATGTTTAGAACAAATACCTCTTACTGCAACTAAGAAATAATGACTTGTTGCTCCCATATTTGGGACTTTTTTTTTTCTATCTGCATTATGTTTAATTCTAAAAGGAATAAAGAGGTGGATATTACAATGTAGTAAAGAATGAATAAATTGTGAAAAAATGTCCCATACAGTAAAAAAGAGATACAAACTATATACTTTTTAAATCATTTAGCAATAAAACCAATAATCCAAATATGTAGGTTGTCTTGGGACCAAACCAAAATATATGAAGTAAAGTAAAAGTCACATGACATGTTTTTCTTAGAATGCACTTTTGATTAAAATAATATCTCTGTAGTGTGTGTGGATATGTGTGTATGTGTTTTCTCCTTTCACTTTTTCATTTGAGTGCTCAGAGATTTATGCATACAGACTATTTCTCTCCTAAGCCAAAGGGATGGGCTGCTGCCTCTGATAATTTCTGAGGAGTTGCCTGGGAAACATAGAACTAACAGTCACCATGGCATCCTGGATTACCAGAGACATCCCCATAGCCCACATCTTTGGCACAGATTTGCCATGCATAAGAAGTTGTAAAAGAGTGGTGTGGATAGAAGATGGTGCTAGATTTGATGTTAGTATTTTGTATTTTATACTTATTTCTAAGAGTAGGCTCAATGTTTTAGAAGAAGAGTAACAACTTGATTTGGAAAAGAAAAATAATCAAGATGTGCTTATAACTGTCAGAACATTTTACCCCATTTTGCAATCCGGTCCATAATCCATGCTGTTGTTCTTGCCAAAAATATCCACAACAGTCTCTCCCACATTGTATATTGCCAGTCAATCAAAACATCTAAGCAATTGTATTTCCTAAAAACCTTTCAAATACATTAACATCAATTTTATTTTTAAAGCATTTTATTTTATTTTTTTAAGAGTTTCAAGTGTACAGTACATTGGTTGGACATTTATACAGTTTATGAAACAATCTCCCTGATTACTGTATCACTCCTCTGTCTCTACAATATAGCCATTACATTACTGCTGCCTACATTCTTATTTGGGGATATAACTTACATATCATAAATTTCACCCATTTAGACTTGTACAATTTAATAATTTCTAGTAAATTACCGAGTTGTGCAACCATCATCATAATCAAATTTAGGAGATTTCATCATCTCATAGCTCTTTTATGCTTATTTACAGTAAGCATAATAATATAAAATAAAATAAAATAAAATAAAATAAAATAAAATAAAATAAAATAAAATAAAATAAAAAAGCAGTGAAAGAGCAGTGTGGCTATATGGTGTACTAGATCTTTTCTTTTCCTCCAGAAAACATCTCATCTACTTTCTGTCTTTATACATTTGCCTTTTCTGGATATCTCATATAAATTTAATTGTATAATATGTGGTCTTTTGTTTTGTGGTTTTTTACTTAGCATGATGCTTTTCAGGCTCATTTATGTTGTAGTATGCATCAGTATTTTATCCCTTATTATTGCTAAATAGAATTCTATTGTATGAATATATTATATTATTTCTCCATTCATCAATTGGTGGACATTTGAATAATTTTCACTTTTTGGCTATTACAAATAACACTAGCTTTATGTGCAAATGTTTGTCAACTTAGGAGTGGAAGTTTTGGGTTGTAAGGTCATCTACATTGATTCTAGACCTACCTTGATCTATTTATATAACCACTAAAGTGGTTTTTGTAAAGCGAAATCTTTTTCATGCCACATATCTGTTGAAAGCTCTGAAGGGTCTTCCAGTATTTATTCATGCTCTGTCCTAATAGATATAACTCCATACCAAACATATAGAGACATTGTTTGATCTTGCATCTATCTTATTCTTATTTCCTTCTTTCCAGGAATATTGGCTTTTAAAAAAGTTAAAAGAGCTAAATATTCTTGTTCCCCAAGTGCCCTCAGATTGTTCTTCCTTATGTATGGCAGCCCATAGTGTTATTTTTACTACATTCTGATAACCAACTCAACTTTTAGATCTCAGCTTCCTCAGAGAAGTTCTCATTGACTCTCAGGGTATTTTTTGGGTCCATTAATACACACACTAAATTCTCTAATATTACTTACTACCATTTCTCACTACCGATATCAATTAATTATGTGAGTTTAAAATATGTCTCTACCTGTAAATAGCAAGGTCCACGAAGCCAAGGATCACATCTGTCATGACCATCACTGTATCTTCAGCTCCCTACACAGTAATGAATACATAGTTGCTGTTCAATAAATTTTTTAAACAAATGAGTGGACTCAAGGAGCAATTGATGATTGATTGGATGAAAATTGTCAATTTAGATGGTACTAAACTCAAAAACATTTTTATATATTATAGATTAATAGAGAATGAAGTGTCTGTCTCACTGGGAAAATATAGCTACCCATAAAAGGCAAAAGAAAGGGTACAAAGAAAGACAAGTATTATTTGATTGAATAAACATAAATGTTTTTTCTTTCACTGTCTTTTCAATGGAGAATAAATAAAACTCCATATTACTTGCTCTCCTACTCACTGAATAACTTATTGTACTGAAGGATATAGCAGTTTGGGTCTGATGTGAAATTCTAAATTACCATATGCAGGAATTTGCTATGCACTAATGCATAGTGAGGAGAAATTCTGAAATGAGATATAGAGGAAAGAAATCAGTATGGAATTGTGTCCTTGGATGCTTGATAATGAGAAAGTGATGACTAATGCTATCCTAAGGAAACTAGTATTTCCTGGGATGCAACAGTTAAATTCACAGTAAGAGAAGGCAACTAATAGGAAACATTTTTTTTTTTTTAACATTTGAATGCTTTCAAAGTAAAGTGATTATAAACTCATAAAATTTTTCGTATAGATTCTATCCCTGCAAACAATGTTGTAATATCATCACATCTACCCTCAGTATATTTCAAGAAGAGTTATATTTTTAAACTATCTGAATATGTCAGCTGAAAAATCATTACATTCTTGAAATGCAGTTCAACTTCTGATACTAACATATCACTGATTTAGAATAAAACTCTAATTTTGTGTAGAACTGGTGCACCTTTTAATTTTCATGGACAGACAAGAGAATTAGGAGTGTGAAGAATGCAGGCAAGTGGCAGAGCTGCAAGTGTCAGTTTAAATAAGAACTAAAATATCAGGAGCTGATTTGATGGTAAAAACGTAAATTATGGCTACACACAGAGAAGCAAGGAAAGCTCTGTAGATCTGTGACAAATGAAGTTTTGACTTTGGAGAAAGAAATTTTAAAATTCTCTTAAATATAAAGAAAACTGAACAGAAAAATTTCTTAAGGAGACAACCACTCCAGGCTATTAGCAGCCGCAGTGAAATCTCATGGATAGAAAGTTTATGGCTGACGAGTTATCAGATATTGAGTGGGCTCCAAACCAAAGCAAGGAGTCATGAAGGGAACATGAGTCTTCTCAGATTCTACTGGAAATATTTGGTCACTGAAATAACTAAAGAATTTACCATATTGACTTCTAGCTTCTATAGCCATAAAAAACAAGTTTTAACTCTGCCTTAACTCTTATTACATTTTTATTGTCCATGTTTCTTTTTCATACATCTATTCCACAATACCATCATCCTTTTATGAGCGGAAACTGTGGCTTACATATTTGGGCACTTAGCACTTAGAATAGTTACTTATCCTGTAGTAGCCATTTCATGTACCGAATGAATGAATGAATGAATGAATGAATAGATAAATAGATGCACAAATGAATAAATTTGTTTATTATTTCAATTGACCAATAAGAATGACTTGCTCTGCATGTAGGCTTACATCACACATTGAGAGATACCAAGGGAAAGTGAAAGCTTAATTCTGTAATATTTTATTATCTTTTGCCACAACTTAAAAATTATGTTTTAGCAGACTGTACTAAATGAGGTAATTTTTTAAATGATCTGTAGGGTTTACAATAGGCTAATTTTCAAATATTCGGGGTACACATTTTCTCACAAAAAAAAACACACAATTACTGGCAAATATATTTGTCAAACTAACGTAATGTCCTTGTCTAGCCTACTGTTCCTAATTTTAAAAGTCGAAGATGGTGTGGAACTTCCTGCAGAAAGTTGAATGATAACATACATTAATAAAGGCAAAGTGTATGACGTATTAACTTAGGTCTCATTGGATCAAAGCATAACTTTCAGAAAGCATAACTTTCAGAAGCAAGTCTTTGCTCTACAGCTCCTTGTCTTCATATTCTCCATTTTGAGAACTGAAGTGGAACATTTCTTCTGTGCTAATGTTGGCAAATAATATCCATTGCTATCAATATGCCATTTATTTAAAGGGTCATAAACTGCAAATTGTCTCTATGTGTCTCTTCTACAAATATTGACACTATGACAGAAATCACTCCCTCAAACCCCGAGGCTCTTTGCTTTGAAAATATAGGGATTATCAGTGATGAGATAAAATAAAATAAGTATCTTTTAAATTTTTAAATCCTTTTTGACCTATTAACCACTTTCTTTGATTTTTTGGTATGGATGAATAGCCATAGGAGTTATTTAAAAAAAAAAAAAATCTACAGTACATTTTTATTTGATTCTCAAATTGACAAATGCATTGATTTTTTTTTTTTAATCTTCCTTTATTTCAAGGAACACAGGAACTTAAAGGATTTTGTCTCAGTGTGTTACTTTGCTCTGTCAGCATTAGCTTAGAAGAACATACTGTGGGGGCTGGCATACCAAGTAGTATAAAGCACTAGAGTGCTAGATATTGCCTCTGGCACAAAACGTACAGTACTAATAATACCTCATTTATCCTACTGCCCATAGAAAACCGGTAAGTGCTAAGCATAATTTATTTTGTCTGCACTAGCTTACTAATCCTTTTGCATTAGCACTTTCCAAGGCATTCCTTGTTGCCAATTGTCTTCCAGGCAGGAGGCACTTCAAGTTCTAGGTGCCAAGGAGTTAAAGTGGTAGGAAATTATAAAATCATTGAATTTCCTATGTGAAAAGATGCCTGGGTAAATAAATCTATTTGTTATGCAAATGTGGTTCATCAGCTATTCTTGGGAAGTCTGTCATCATTAAAGATGTAGAAGCAACTTTGCCAAGCATATAATGCTTTGTCTTCTTAGCAAATTTAGTGTCATACTTAGAAAAGTTTTAAGTTTATGGAAATTTATTAACGTACAATTGAAACAAGGTAAGCAAATTTAAGTGCTATTGGAAGTTACCTCTTGCCACTCTCTAGTTTAGCTTTGCATCAATAGTTTCGAGTGGTTTTTTAAAAATTTATTTTGATTTTTAAGTCTTGGAAACATTTATTCAGCTGAAATATTTGGAATAAGTCCAATACATTAAATGCACACTAGGGAATTTTCTCTGCTTGAAATGCATGTGAGCAGGCTGGAGCCTTGCCTGCTTGGCCCTTCTTCTTGCCTTTCAACTCCTGCCCCCAGCGTACTTATATCACCCTCTGAGTAGTCCTCAGAGTACAATTTATAAAGCACTCTCCTAGACCATAACTACTTGAGGGAAAATTGAGTGGAAGATCAGTGTCAAAAATCACCCTGTAGTGAGCAATGTAGCAAAAACAAATTAATTTATTTGTCCATTTATTTAATTAGGTTTATATATATGCAGTATGTTTTTTATGTTAGGAATAAATTTATTTCCTCTTTTCAAGATGGATTAAATGAAGAAAATAATGTCAAAAATATTAGTACTCATAAAACTCTGCCATTCATATTGAAGCCCCTAGTGCTTTTCCTAGGCTGGGATTCAGGAGTCTGGATTGGGTGTAACTAGGTGAGTTACTATTCAAACAGGAAAATTAGGAAGACAGAATTCAAAGTTCAAGCTAGGAAGAAATGAAACAAAGTCTGAAAAGTCTCAAGAGAGAAGAAAACATTAATATAAGATTAGCGGAAAAAGAGTGAGCTAAGGAATGAAGTATCCAGGTTCAGAACAGTTGAGAGCGCTCTTCCCAAAGGAAATTTTCTAGAGTTCCTGCAGCAGACAAGGTGATGAGGAAAGAACCTTAATAGATGGAGATACCTGTTACATTATGAAATATTAAATGCATATATATTTTGTGAATAAATGGGCATTTGCTTTTATAGACATATTGTACAAAGTACTAAGGGAAAATAGGAGGAAACAAAGAGAGGGGTAATGTCGAGTTCAGGAAAGTATTTAAAGACACCTAAATTTGTAATTAGAAGTAAACAGCATGCACCAATGTATTGACAAACCTGGCAAATAGTTGAGTATTATTGAAATTCAAAGTAAAAAAGGTAAGAATAAGTATATATTTGGGCAGTATCCAGATCATGAAGGGCATTGCCTGCCAGGTAATCAATGTAGAGATTGTCCTATACCTTATAGAAAGTCATTAAAACACATCGTGGTGGAGAGTAACAAAATCAGATTTGTATGATAGAATAAAGTAACAGAGTAAAGGAAGGCTAAAGGCACATTGACAGAGTGAGTCTTATGATTACCAAAAAGAAAATTTCCCCAATTGCTTTAACTAAAAGCATTTCATGGTTAGAAGTATTAAAAATTACTAATGGAATGATGAAAGTCTTCATAGACTTTTTTTTTTAATTGAAGACACATTGATTAATAACATAAGTTTCAAGTGTACAGCATCATAGTTTGATATCTGTATATACTATAGTGTACTCAGTAAGATGGCAGCCAAATAATTCACATTTTCTATTAAATCCAAAAAAAAAAATTCTGCAGAATCTGGTAACAGCATAAGAAAACATTTTATTCTTCCTGGCAGAGTTACACTAAAGAAATAAACGCAGATCCTGAAGGTATATTTTTCATATCAACTGTATTTATAGTTTATATCTAAGAGTAAATTATAGTGAGTGAATGGAGTAGAAACCTAAGAAAGCTACCCATGATATTCGATTAGCAGAGTAAAATTCTTTAACGAGCAGAAATGAAAAAAAAATCATAGGAATGGAAAAACATCATAGGGCCTTTAGTAAAATTATTAACATTATTTTAAAACTTTTTTAGCTTTACTGAGATATACAGTGATAAATTAAATTGTAAGATATTTAAAATGTACAATGTGAAAATTCAATATATGTACACATTGTGAAAGAATTCGTCCCATAAAGTTAATTAACACATTCATCACCTCACATATTACTCTTTTTGAGTGTGTGAGAACATTTAAGTTCTTCTCTCTAGCAAATTTCAATTATGTAATACATCGTTATCAACTATAGTCACCATATTAAATATTAGATCCTCAAGACTTATTCATCTTATAACAGAAAGTTATAACTGAAAGTTTATACTATTTTCCAATCGCTCTTCACCCCAAGACCCTGGCAACTACTTTTCTACTCTGTTTCTATGGGTTTGACTTTTTTTTTTTTTTTAATCCACATTTAAATGATACCATGCAGTATTTGTCTTTTCCTCTATGGCTTATTTAACTTAGTTTAACACTCTCCGGTTTTATTCATGTTGTCAAAAATAATAGTATTTCCTTTTCTTAGAGCTGTATTATATTCCATTGTGTTTGTATCACATTTTTTTTATCTTTTCGTTTGTCAACACTTAGAATGTTTCCATACCCTGACTATTATAAATTATGCTGCAACAAACATGGGCATACGGATATTTCTTCCAGATAATGGTTTTGTTTCATTTGGACATATACCCAGAAGTGGTATTACTGATTCGTATGGTAGTCTATTATTAATTTCTTGAGAGAACTTTATACTGTTTTCCATAGTGATTGTACCAGTTCACATTACCACCAATAGTGCTCAAGGCATCCCTTTTCTCTACATCCTCAACATTATTTGTTATCTCTTGTGCGTATGAGATTTTTATATATTTTAGTTGTTAACTTCTTATAGAATATGTGTTTTCAAATATTTTATCTCATTTGGTAGGTTGCCTTTTCATATTTTTGGTGATTTTCTTTACTGTGCAGAATCTTTTTAGTCTGATCTAGTTCCACTTGTTTAATTTGCTTTACTACCTTTTCTTTTGGCGTCAAATCCAAAAGGTCACTGCCAAGTCTGATGTCAAGGACCTTATTAAATATTTTCTTCTAGAAGTTTTATGGTTTCAGGTCTTATGTTCTATTCTTTAATCTATTTTGAATTAATTGTTATGTTTAGTGTAAAATTGAGGTCAAGTTTCATTCTTTTGCATGTGACCAGTTTTACCAACATATTTATTAAAGAGACTAAACTTTCCTCATTTATTTTCTAGGCTCATTTATTTAAAATCAGTTGACTATACATGTATAGATTTTTTCCTATGTTTTATCTCCTGTTCTATTGATCTATGTATCCATTTTTTATACTAATACTATACCATTTTTATTACTATAGTTTTGAAATATAGTTTGAAGTCCAGACATATGATACTTCTAGATCACTTTGGCTATTCAGGGTCTTTCATGTTTTCATAAAAATTTTAGCATCGTTTGTTCTATTTCTCTGAAAAATGACAATTGGGTTTGGATAAGGATTGCATAAATCTGCAGATTGCTTTGAGTAGTAGAAATGTTAACAATATTAATAACAGTATTAATTCTTCTAATCCTTGAGTACCAACCATCTTTCTGTTTTTAATTAAATTTATTGAAGGAACATTGGTTAATAATATATACATTGCAGGAGTACACATTATAACAATATTTGTATACTTTGTTGTTCATCACCAAAAGTCTAGTTTCCTTTCATTTCCATATATTTAACCTCCTTTATTCAATTTTTACCCTCCCCCTCTTCCATTTTCCCCCAGGTAGCCACCATTATGTTCTCTATATCTCTGAGTTTGTTTTTGTTTTGTTAGCTCATTTGTTACTTTTTTGTTTTATATTCCACATATGAGTGAAATCATACTTTTTTTTTTTTTGTCACTTAGCATTATGCCCTCAAGATCCACTTCTGTCGTTCCAAAAGACAATAGTTCATCTTTTTTATGGCCAACTGGTATTTCCTTGTAAACATATATTATATCCTCTTTTAATATCTCTCCATTGTTTATGTCTTCCTCAATTTCTTATAGCTTTTAGTGTACAGATCTTTTACCTCTTTGGTTAAATTTATTCCTAAGTATTTTAATATTTTTCAATGTTATTGTAATTGAGATTGTTTTCTTAATTTCTCTTGCTGCTAATGTATAAAACATAATGGATTTAGGTGTATTGATTTTGTATATAGCAACTTTACTAAATTTATTGATTAATTCTAACAGTTTTAAAGGAGACTTTAGAGCTTTCTCTATATAATATTATGTCACTAGTAAATAGAGACAATTTTATTTCTTTCGAATTTGGATGAATTTATTTTTTTATTTTTTACCTAATTGCTCTGGCTAGGACTTCCAATACTACCTTAAATAAGCGTGGCAAGAGTGGGAATCCTTATCTTTTTCCTGAGCTTAGGAAAAAGATTTTAGCTTTTCACTGTTGAGTATGCTTTTAGGTGGCCCTTTTAGTGTTGAGGTATGTTACCTCTATATAAAGTTTGTTGAGAGTTTTTATCATGATGGATGTTGAATTTTGCCAAATAGTTCTGCATCTATTGTAATGATCATATGATTTTTATCCTTCAATTTGTTAATATGGTATATTGCATTGATTGATTTAAAGATGTTGAATTACAGATGATGCATTTTTGCATTTCCGAAGTGAATACCATTTAATCACAGCATATGATCCTTTCAACATCTTGTTAAATTTGGCTTACAATATTTTGTTGAGAATTTTTGCATCTATATTCATAAGAAATTTTCTGTACTTTTCTTATACTGTCTTTATTTGATTTGAGTACAGAGTAATGTTGCCCTGATAAAACGAGTTTAGAAGTGTTTTCTCTTCTTTTTTTTTTTTGAGGAGGGAATTTGATATTAATTCTTCTTTAAATGTTTCATAAAATTAACTGATAAACCCTCCTGATCCTGGATTTCTTTGTTGTTTTGTTTTTGATTAGTGATTTTATTTCTTCTTATTAGTCCATTCATATTTTCTATTTTTTCATGATTCAGATATAGTAATTTGTATGTTTCTAATAATTTATCCATTTATTCTAGGTTGTCCAATTTGTTGGAGTACAATTGTTCATTAAGTCCTTTGATCTTTTGTATTTCTGTGGTATCAGTTATAATATCTTTTCTTTTATTTATAATTTTATTTATTTGAATCCTCTTTTTTTTTTCTTGATAGGTATAATTAAAAATTCATTTTGTTTGACTTTTCAAGCCCCAGCTCTTTGTTTTATTGATCTTTTTCTATTATCATTTTTTGGTCTCTATTTCATTTATTTTCACTCTGATCTTTATGATTTTCTTCCTTTTATTAACTTTGAGCTTAGTTTATTTTTTTTTAGTTCCTTAAAGTATAAAGTAACTTATTATAGATAATTTTTTTAACATAGGCATTTATTGCTATAAATTTATTTCTTAGAATGGCTTTTATTGCATTCCATAAGTTTGGAATGTTGTGTTTTCATTTTAATTTGTCTGAAGATATTTTTGATTTCTCTATTGACTTATTCTTTGACTATTGGCCGTTCAAAGAAATGATGTTTAATTTCCACAAAATTGTTCATTTTCCAGTTTTTTTCCCTGTAATTGATTTCTAATGTCATACCACTGTGTTTGGAAAAGATGTTTGACATGATTTTAATTATGTGATATTTTTTAAGACTTATTTTAGGGCCTAATGTATGATTTATCCTGGAGAATAGTCCCTATACTCTTGAGAAGATTATATATGCTGCTGGTATTGAATGGAATGTTCAGTATATGTCTGGTAGGTTCATCCGATCTAATGTTTAGTGTGCACCGAAGATTCTTTTATTGATTTTCCTTCTGAATTACCTATCTAGTTTTGTTTTGTTTTGTTTAGGCAAGGTAATCCTTGGTTGATCTCACAGATTGCAAGGACCTTGTCAGCTTACAATCCTTATTTTTTTTTTATTTTTTACACCTACAGCACCTGGTCTTCCTAGGTGGTTTCTCATCCAAGTATTAACCAGACCCAATTCTGCTTAGCTTCCAAGGTCAGATGGGATTGGGCTTGTTCAGGATAGCATGGCCATAAACACTTACTCAATTTTGAAAGTGAAGTATTGCGTCCCTTATCGGTACTATACTTATGCTGTATCTCCTTTCAGATCTGTTAATATAAGCTTTATATATTCAGGTCTTCTTATGTTATATGCATAGATGTTTACAAATGTTATATCCTCTTGATGAATTGACTTCTTTATCATCATATAATGACCTCCTTTTTTTCTTGTTATAGTCTATGGCTTAAAATTTAGACACTCAAGTAGCATCTGCAAAAGTATGTATTTAATCTCTTTTTATGGGAAACTGGAAGTATGCAGATGGATCCTTTTTATGAAAAGATGGAAGATAGGCATTTATGTCTATTCTCTCTTGTGGATATACTTGGAAGGATAGCCAAGTGCTCAACACTAAGAGTTGCTTGTTTATTTGCTGTAGTCTTATAGGCCTTGTGGATACAAGTCCCTGTATGCTTTCAGAGCTAGGTGTTTTATGGGCCTATCCTTTGGATGGGAGTCTTAAAAGTTGAAATGTTAGATGTGCAGTTCAAACCCTTTGCTCTTCAGGGATATGCTGGGAGTTGGGGGTTCCTCCCTGATAGTATGGTGCTGTGTAGGGGTGGGATTGATGACACAAGTGTGTCTCAGTCATTCTTACCTGTATTGATGTGGCATTTTCTCATTTACTCTATATGTAGTTGTTGCTCAGCCAATTTCTAGATTTCTTTCAGAGGGAATTGCTCCATGTGTGGCTATACATTGAACCCATGGAAGGAAGGGAGGTCAGCAGACACTTCTTTCAACTCTTCTTTCATTAATAAAATGAGATTGCATGTTAGAATTACCTGAGAAGCTTTAAAACAAATGTACTCTAGATGCAGAAAACAGTTAAATTCTTTATAATTAAAAAAATATGACTTAAGTTTTTTTTTAATCATCACATTATTTTATTAATAGAAGTCAAGGAACTATAAACACTAGAAAATTAAGAGATGTCACAGTGAAATGGAAGGTGGTGAAGAATAATAAATAAATAAATAAATAAATAAATAAATAAATAAATAAATAAATAGAATAGGTAAGCAAAGATTGCAAAGAAATTAAAAAAGCAGAGTTCAGAAATATGACTTAAACACAATAAGAGCAGAATGAAATTGCAGAAGGTAGAAATCATGTCATGAAATACACAATCCAAATGTTTTTTCAAAAATAGAGTAGATATTGACAAAAAAAAACTGAAATAATGACAAATGTAAAAGTTAAAAAATGACACTTAGACCAATGGAGTTTGGCTAGACTATAGAATAGAATAAAATAAATGGTTTAGAAGTAATCAACAAATAAAAACTCAAATGCTAGAAATAACCAAGATATTTTCCTTTTAAATGCCACTTTTAAGCCAAGTACACTGTACTCTAATAGGTCTTGCTAAACACATCTCTTTAGAAAGAGATCAAATCTAAGGTTTTCAATGAGAGCTTTGCTGTTCTCTCTGTTCCTTAGGGTTCTGCCACTGTTTTTCAGGCATGACTTGAGTTATCTCTATCCATATTATTTTGTTTTAGTAAAGAAAAACTTTTAAATTTCTCCTTATCCAAATTTGTGTCCCTCATACCCTCACATGGGCTATTTTAAATCTCTTTGAGTAAATGTTTGAAATAATTCCCTTTGACTAGCTTCAACATTAACACACTTATAAACTGTGTTAAGTCTATAGATCAGATCTAGCCCATGATCATTAGTGACTTTTGTCTGCAGTATAGACTGTGGATGCTTGGTGCTTTTCCCAGGAAAATTTCTGGCATACTTGGTGTTATTCCACGCCTTTCTCTGAACCATCTCTAAAATACAAGTTTGTCATAATACCTATACACTGAACAGAACGCTTATTAAATTTTAATGTGCATAGAAATCTCCTGGAAGTTCTTGTCAAAATGTTGATTCTGATACAATAAGTTTGAGGTGAGCCCTGAGATTGTGCCCGTCTAGCAACCTCTTATGTGTTAGTAATGATGCTATTCTAAGAACCATATTTATAGTAGCAAGGCACACGAGTAACTAGACTAATGATTCTGAACAAAGGTTGTATATTAGATTCATCTTGGGAGCTTTTAAAACCATCTGTGAACAATCCTAATCTTGGACTAATTAAATTAGAATTTCTGTGGGTGGTGCCCAGGTATTGATATTGTGAAAAAAAAAAAAACTATGAAGGCCATTTTAATGTTCATTCAAGAATGAGAATCTCTGGGTTAGCTTAACCTGTCTAAATTTCACATATAAATAATGTATATATGTTAATATATATTCATTTAAGGAAATTGTCTATAACCAGCTGAAAATGCCTTACTGCCAAGAACAGGGGTACTGTCTTATTTATCAATTTAGCACAGCGTCTGCTACATAGAAGACTCTCAAACCATTTTTTTTTTGTTGAAAGGATCAGAAATTCCTCATAACATGCTTGTGACTTACATGAAACTGAATTTTTCTTTGCTCAAGTAGAGGGAGAGACTATTTGTTAATGCATCCTTCCAAAATTCATTCAGTGCCTATTCTCTGTCATGAATTTGGGAAGTACAAGGAACCTGTCCTCAGGAAAGATGAAGACTAGTGAATTAGACATTTATTTGTCTTATTGCTTCATACTCAGACTAAGATTTTAAAGTAATTCTTTCTGCACTTTTTAGCAGCATAAGCATAATTTTAAAACAATAAATTAGACAGCTAGCAAAGATGACATTCTTAAAGAAAAGACTATCAAATGAGCCAACTGTCAAATTATGTAAATTTCAAAGTGCAACAACCTTGGTAAAGGTCCTTTAATTTGATGACTTGTGTAGGAAATAAGTGAACTGTCATTTAAAAATCTTCTTCCAGTCTATGGCATGCTACCCTGAATGTGCCTGATCTTTTTTGATCTCAGAAACTAAACAGGTTCTGGCCTGGTTAGTACTTGAATGGAAGACAACCTTGGAATATCAGGTGCTGTAGGCATTAATAAACAAATAGATAGATAGATAGATAGATAGATAGATAGATATCTTCTTCCATAGCCAAATTTAAAGGAATGGAAATAGTAGTTTGAAAGGTTCAAGGTAGAATTAAAAATCAATAAATCGAAGCAATTTTTCACTAATTAGAGAAAGTATATATATTTTAATATACCACACATAAGTATAGTTTTCTTTACTAAAAGAAAATTTTATTTTATCTACTAACAAAAGCATCAGAAAATTGATAATTCTTTGAACAATATTTTGTAATGTTAACAAAATAGTAATAGTCTTTTTATTCAGATATTGTTTATACATAATAGTTTTTGTCTTATTTATCCCTTTTCACATTTTCCAAATTTTCCAAATTTACACTATCAAATTAATACTTGATAGTATCTCTATTTTATTATTAAACTATATAAAAGCAATACACGAGATTATTTTTCCAAACTATTTTTACCTTCCCTCTTATAATATTCTACTTTTATACCTATTGTTAAAAAACTTACATGTTTCATTGTCTTTAGGTTTGTAACAGGGACATGTTTTGGTCAATTGATGTGTTTTGGCATTTGGAAAGAAATTTAATGTAATTGCATGGTTTAGCTTTTTTCTTATTTTCCGAATGAAATAAAGGCATACCCTAGAGAGGTGCCGCTTTTTTTTTTTTTTTTTTTGGTCTCGCTCTGGAATGAGAAAGATGGAGGAGCAAAAACCAGTATAATCACAGTCCAACAGAACTTAACCACAATGACCCAGTGCCATTACTTAAGTAAAAAAATAATATTTGTTGTTTATGCCACTGATACATTGGTTCTTTCTTCTCAAAGCAAAAATTAATAGGAAAAGAAAGTATAAAAATTGATATGAGAAAAAAAATTAATAAAACAGATTATTCAACTTTTATAATGATTCTAATGATAGCTTTAGATAAAGGAATTGTTAGAAAAATTAGGGAGAGAAATTTGAGAGATTAGAGAAAGAAAACATGGAGAAGTGCTATTGAGTAGAAAGCTTTATTTAGGATGAAATACTTTAAATCGGTAGTCTAATTAAGTGGATCAGAGATGCAAATGTAATAAAAATGGAACTATCCAAACGAGAGGAGAAAACATGGGTGACTTCTTTTATAACTTTTGTATGAGGAGAAAATTTTGTATAACTCAAAATCAAGAAACAATAAGAGGAATTTGACAACATAAATATGAAGGAAAAATTGTGGTTTGTGTAATAAAACTATACCACAAGTGAAGTCCAAGGGCAAATAACACACTAGAAGAAAATATTTGAGTATATCAGAGATAAAGGACTAATATCCCTAACTTATAGAGGAGTCTGATACATGAGTGAACGTAACTAAACCCTTATGAAAAATGGGCAAAGGACATAAACAGAGAGTTCACAGAAAAATAAACAAATATTTCTTAAATATGTGGAACAATGTTAAAATATGTTCATAATAAAAGGAATGAAAATAAAAGTCTTCTCTCTTAACAAACTGAAAAAAATGAAAAGCTTGACTATATACTCTGATAAAACTACAGGGAAACAGAAATCTGATGCCCTGCTGGGGACATGCAAACTGGTATGGCCCTTGGGAGAGAGAATTTGGCGATAAGTAACGGAACTTAGATTTACCATTCAACTTTTGACTCAGTAATCCCATTTCTATGAATTTACCCTAAATATATACCTCAGGTGACATGAAAACAAATATGCACAAGATATTCACTGTAGTATTATTATACCAAGGAAATATGAGAAACAGCTTATGTAACTATACGACGGAGATCAGATAAATAAGACACAGTACATTTTCACAGCAGAGAATGTGCAGCTGCAGAAACAGAATGAGGAAGAGCTCTGTGAATCAATGTGGTATAATTTCCTGGCTAAATTAAGAGGACAAAATAGAATAAACTGTTTTACATTTTCAGAAAGAGGGTGGGGGATTATTTTTTTTGAGAAAGGAAAAATGCAGGAAGGATAAAATAGAAACTAATGAAAACAGGGAATTTTCTGTATATATCTTGCTTAATACAGACTTGACTTTTTTGACTACGTTAATATTTACATATTAAAAATTGTTAAATTGACAGAGAGTAGGGAAAAGCCTTGAAATTGAATACAAATAGAAAATGATGAACCTAAGGCCTCTTCTCTGGCTCCAGATTGTCTCCTTACCAGTGTCTTTGAACTACTTACAGTCAGTATGTAAAATGAACGAGAAATCAGCGAGTGTATAGTTCAGCAATTTTAATATTTTGTTTCCATAGCATAGCTTAGTCTAAACTGATGAATGAAAGAAAATATGGAAAGGATATGATGCTGTAGAATTTTAAAGACAGATTATTATCAACCTCCAAATTTTATTACGTTGTCTAGTAGTACACAAGACAATAAATGTGGGTATCACTCTAAAATTATCATTATAAATTTATATACATTTCTAGACATTATGATTGGGGATGAGCAAATATACAATAAAGCACCAATCAGAATTAGAATCAGGACAATCAGAATTTCCTAGATGATGATAAGGACTCTGCTGATTGCATCCATTCATTCCAGAAACCAAGAAAACTAAAGAATATTTCCACTTGTTTACTATCATGCGTAATATAAAAACATCCCTTGTGGAACCAAGAGCTTGCTGAGAAATAACTAGAGAAGTAAAACAAAAGAGGTAAAAAGGATAGGAGAAGATGAATAAAGGAAAAGAATACTAAGTGATTACCTAAATGTAAAAATAAAAGGGAAGATGTATATATAAAAAGCTGGAGACCTATGAAGATAAATGTAGTAGGTGATATAACTTTTTCCTGGCAATTGTTTTTATTTTTAAAATTTTGCATGCTTGATATTAAACTATATGCATTAAATCCAAGTTATGATATTCCATTTCAGAATTACATCTCAGATAGTGTGACCATTAAATAGTAATGATCATCTTACCTACAAATAAATCATTAGGCACTAGGATTCATATTAAATTAGTCCACTGGTCAACAGCTAGTAAAAACACATTTAGTTGATGTTAAATATCATGCAGTACATTAAAAATGGCTGATGTTCCATAGCCAATCTATTTATAGTTTATGGTGCAAATTTTAAAGTCAAGTAAATGATGTTTTCAGCAGTAGTTCATGTGTTATGAATTGTCGGGGTTGTAAATAATTTGTAGAGCATTTATGTATTTCTAGAATCCATGTACTGCTTGCTTATAAATCTATTTATTAACCCTTATAAATAAACGATGGGCATATCTTAAAATGAATCATTCCAAAAATTGCTTAAGTGTCTGGATTTTTCTTTAGTAATCCGTTTTTCATTTTATTTTCATATTTCAATCAAATATAAATAGAAGAACCTTACCGGCACTTTTTTCTTCTCATTCCCCAATCTAAGTGTCATCATTCACCTTTATAGTGAAAAGCTATGAATTTATGTCATTAGTTCACCTTCTGGCACCTTTAATGAGTAAATAGTTTTCTTCCTAACTCCTCATCCATGTCAACATTACAGCTAACTTCTCTTCTTCTTCCCCTCTTCCCCAATCCCTCCCTTCCCTTTCCTTTTCCTTCTCTTCCCTCTCTTCCTCCTCCCCTTCTCCTTCACTCCCTCCCCTCCCTTCCCTCAACCTCCTCCTCCTCCTCCTCCTCCTCCTCCTCCTCCTCCTCCTCCTCCTCTTTCTCCTCCTTTTTTTTCTTTTAATTCACTACTTAGAGGCCCTACAATTTCTTTCCATCCTTTAATATCAAGGATCTGGATAGATAATTTCATAATATCACTGAGATTTTTTTTTGACAGTAACTCTGAATCTTCTGTGTCAATTAATATGGAAGTCTTAGAATAGAGAGAAGCGAGATATAAGAAAGTGGTCAAGGATAGTAAAAAAATGAGAAAGAAAGAAGAAAGAAAGAAAGAAAGAAAGAAAGAAAGAAAGAAAGAAAGAAAGAAAGAAAGAAAGAAAGAGAGAGAGAGAAAGAGAGAGAGGGAGGGAGGGAGAGAGAGGTAGAAAGAGAGAGAGAGAGAGAGAGAGAGAAGAAAAGAGAAAAGAAAAGAAAAGAAAAGAAAAGAAAAGAAAAGAAGAAAAGAAAAGAAAAGAAAAGAAAAGAAAAGAAAAAAGAAAAATTCAAGATAGGCCCTTGAAAATATTGTGAATGTGATCATTTGTTTTAGGCATTTGCTTCTATCCTATGTTGCACCATTTTTGTTTTTAAAACCCAGATCTTCTCACCTTTGCCCCAGCTATCAGAAAGTCTATTACTGAACTAATGCATTTTATTAACTATGCTATTTATACATTTATTCAGCACTATTTCTTAACTTTTACCATTATTTATTTATTTTTTATTATATTCTTTGATTCATTTCTAAAAGAATCAAGGTTTACAATAGCATATGAAATACAAATTAAAAAAAATAAATAAAGCAAATGGGTGAAACAATCTGGGCAAAAGGAAGATTAAAGGGTAAAAGTAAAATGAAGCTAAGTGAGCCATAGATCCTAACTTACTCCCTATAATGCAAAATCCATATTCCAGAGTAATTTTAATCCTTAAGACTACGGAGATACCATCATTCTCATCTTCACTTAGAAAATCTTACATTGCTGATCTCTGTAGAAAATGTTACTTCATGCCTCTGAAAATGTCTTCATGAAAGTAATTTTTGCTGGACTCTTCCTTTGGATTTCATTATTATCTATTTGTATTCCAAGTATGCTAATACTCTGAATTTAATGGCTCAATAGAGCAGAGAAGACTTTTCATAAATCAACCTGGATATCATGAGAATTATTCACACAAATATCCCATAAATCAAATAGAGAAGAGAGCTTGCTGTCCATACTCAGAGTGGTCTTTCTCAGTGGAACGCAGCTAACTACTTCTTTGTGTAGGTGTACTGGGAGTTTCTCTGCAGAATCAGACCATTTTCCTGGGATAGATCTATTTGGGGGAGATGAAAAATGACTGTTAGTGCAATTGATGTGTGATCTCCATCCAAATTACATTCTATGTTATGCAACATTTGAATTAGCTGGCATTTTAAGGTAAAAGTTTACTTTGGATGAGAGTTCAGACATGGGTAAACATGGTTAACTAAATCAGAAGAGAATCTCAAATGATGTGCCTGAGAAGTAAAAAAAAAAAAAAAAAAAAAAAGGCAGTGTAAAGATTTATTGAGAAAAGTGTTCAGTTGATAAATGATAACGTTTATTTGTAATTTGAAGATTTGACCCAAATGACACTCATTAGCTCAGCTTGTATGAATCCAATTAGTTTTATAAATTTGTCTTGATAATATTTATAAAAGGATTTCATTATAATATTGGAAATGAGATCTGTTTGAGAATAAATGTGAATTATTTTCTTAATTATATTATTTTGCTTTATCTATAAAATTACGGCTTTCTCATTTTCATATAGAAGGCTTCTAGGTGATAATCCTAGTAAACATTTTTTGACATAGTAAAAATTCATTCTTTGTACTTGAGGCAAATTTTTGGAAGCATACTGGTTTAATGATTCTATTTTAAGCATATGTCTTGTTCACTGCCCACTCCCCACTGATCTTAATAATAAAAGCCAAAACATTTATCGAGAATTGCCTGTGTTCCAGGTAACGTGCTGTTTGCATTAATTCCTATTTTAAGTTTCACAACTCAATAAAGTGCATTCTATTACATTTATCGTTTTGGAAATAAGAAAGTAGAACTTAGTAATTATAAATTATTTTTTCTATGGAGAAGCAGGAGTAAAATGAGGAGCTGGAATAAATACATACTCTTTGATTAGAAATCTTATTTATTCTTAATTATTATTGTATTATTCCTTTTGATTTTAACACCACATGAAATATTATATTCTTTATTGCTCACATCAAAATTGCTATTACTTCCTTTAGTTAGAAAGTATTAGAAAACATATGGCCCTAAATATCTGTTTTGCTTTGGATTAGAAAATATCTTAAATGTATCTGAAGAAGACATATCCATTTTTAATAGATATTAAATTTTTTTTTCTTAAAGAGATTCAGATTATTTCCTCTTACAAGCTAATTTTCTTCATTAAACTCAATTGATAAAATATAGTAGGCCCATTCTGTTGCCACCATCTGATACTATAAAGACTGAAATATGAGAGTTTCAGTTTACTTGATAACTGGTTAAAGCAATAATTTAAAATGAGATTTTCATTGAAAAATGTCTAATGTTGACTGAGCAACATTTTTCATTTCAAAAATCCAAATGAAAAACTCTGTCAACTACTCAATTGTAACTCTTTATAACAAAAATTTCCTTTTATATTTGGAATCATTGGAAACAAAGTATGTTATGATGGCTTTCAACCTTTTCAATGAGACCTCATGCAAAAGCCACTGAAGTAGAGAGAGTTCAGATTATTTCATCAGTGCAATCAAAACCTGTGTAATCCACAGCCCCATGTTTCATTGATTCTTTTCTATTTGATCTTTTTTTTTCCATTAAAAGTCAAACAACTAGGGAAAGGATGTTTTCAGCTAGAACTGCAGGTTCAGTATTCTTTAGTTCTGATATTTTCTTTCCAGTTTCCAACATTAGCTTCTCCCTACACCTTGCCTTCTCAGCCATAGGATATTCATAATTTAATATTTTGTATTTAAAATAATAAAAATAAAAAATGACAATTTTAAAGCAATTAATTTATTTATAGAAAAAAGGAATGGCATATGACATTATTACAACTTTCTCTGAGTGTGACTTACCTGGAAAAGCTCTGAGGTTCACGGGTCGAAAAATGATCCAGATAATGATGGTTTTATTTGCTGTTCTCTGCTTCATCAATCATATTTTTCCGGGATTCAAGAGTTTTCAAGATAATTCAATATTTATTTTTATACTCAATCCCTACAAAAATGAGGAAACAGGCTCATAAAGGTTAAATACATTTTTCTTCAAAAAATTGTCCCTAACTGGCTAAACCACAGGTACATTCTTTATAATAGTATTCATAGTATATAGAAACAATTCAAATTTAAAAACCACAAAAGTAATTTGCCCATACTTGTCAAAATATATAAACACAAGAAAACATTGATTAGAGACTTAGTGAAATATTTGAGTTAATTATACTTTCCCCAAGGGTACCCCTCCCATTGTTTTGCCTTTTCAAGCAAATGCGTATTACATTAAAGTATTTCTTCAAAAGTGCTGCCTTCTTGGAACCTTCCTTAGTGTCTGCTTTCTAAACTAACCTAGCATTTAAATCTATACAAAAAATAAATGAAGATCTTATACATTGCTATCTTGAAACATTTGTTTTTAACTTGTGAGTACAAGAAAATATTCATGTCAAATTTGTGATTCTTCTGAGAAAAAGGGAGGTTTGGGCTTCATTTTATTTTCAGGTATGGAATATGTGTTTGTGAAACAGTATGCTTATAACAGTGAGAGGAGACTGGGCAAAGTTATCGAGAGGATCTGGAGTATAAGATATGATCTTGCCTTTTGCTGCCCAGAGGTTCTGTAGTTCTGGAGTGTGTAGGCAGGCGCTTACTCTCATATCACAAGAGTAAGGATCAAGGCATCAGGAGTATGAGTTAGGCATAGCCAAACACCAATTTCTTAAGAATCCTGAAAAATAAGAATCACAGTAATGCATATGTTAGTGTAAGATTTGACAGTGTAAGAAGACAATGAGCTGTAAGAAGAAGAAACGCACTGTAATATAGAGCCCAAAGAAGACAAATTTTTCAACAATAAAACATTAATTTTTAAAATAACTATTAGTTTAAAAGTACGTATCCCTGAGATTGAAATTAACAGCTAAAGCAATGACACATTTTTTCCTCAAATATCTATATATATTTTCAAAACCAAACATTAATTTCTGTTCAAAATACAAAAAAAAAAAAAAAAAACCCTGTTAAATGTATTTATTAAATGTATGTTTGCTCTATATTTTCTTACAGTGTGAATATCATGTTCATTTCCAATCAGGACATCTTTGGACAATGCAGTCATTATTGGTCCCCAGGAAAGGCAAAATATGTTTGATTTTCAGGATATATTTATATTTCAGCTTTCAATGTGTTGTCTAAATAATCTCTGATAATCTGTAGCTTTAAGACTAGAGCACAGCATTATAAAGCTTTTGTCAGTTTTTAGTTTAAGTAAAAAGCCTTAAAACCTCTAATACTGCACCTGGAACCTACCAAGCACTCCATGGGTGTTTGCTAAATGACAGGGAATAAAACAGAATTAATTATTTCAGTTTCCTGAGCTTTTACAATCCCAAGAGAAATACAGAAACTGGATGGTTACCTTAATCAAAAAAGTAATTCTAGCCCGAAAACCTTGCCTGGATTATGAATTACTGGATTTTAGAAAGTATTTTTTTAAATTATTTTCTACATTTAACCCCTAAACACTATACTTTCTTCTTAAAATTTAGAGTAAACTAAATAAAAACAAAAATAAATAAAATATAGATTTAAAAGAAATAGGAACTAAAAGGAGAATATTTTTAAAAATCAAAATAACATGAAGACAAATAAAAAATGTTTCTTTGGAAAATAATAAATATTGAAGACAAATAAATAAAATAAAATAGATATATAATAAGAGTTTTTGGAGAAGAATGCAAGAATAAGAAAATGTGAAAAAGTGATGTAAACTATAATTCTGGAAACCTTATCTAAACAAATAAGAAAATATTTGAAAGGATATATTAAAGAACCTAGTACAGTTTTGAAAATATTCCAGTGAAATTATGAAACAATAACCAAAAAAAAAATTTTTTTTACTTTCTAAGCAAGAACAGAAGAAAATTACATTATCATTATGTATCTTAGTAGTAACACTGATAACCAGAAATCAAAAAAAAAAATTTAGCATGTCCAAGGGGAAAGAAAAAAAGAAGCTAAAGATTTTATATCCAGGAAAACTGACTTTGAGGTATGAAGTGGCACAAAATTATTTTCAACATTAATAACTCAAGGAATATTGCTCCCATTAACTCTTTGTAAAGATTTACTAGAAAATCAACTTTATAATTTTAATATTTAAAAAAAGAAGGTGAATATCTTTTTCTTTATCTGTATATACTGGTGTTTTTTTTTTCTAAAATCTATTTTAAAGTAAAATTACTGACTCAAAGAACTGACAAATTTTAAATTTTGACACTTATTACCTGATTGTTCTCCAAAATTCTTTCAATAATTTGAAGTTTAACTAAACTTATTTTCTCAATAAGCTTGCCAATTTTGAGCATTAATAATGTTCTTAAAATTAATAATTTTCTTAAAATCTGACAAACACAAAACAAATCTTACATTATATTTTTATTTTGCATTATTCTTATTTAATGATATTAATTTGGTGGGATGCATTTATATATCTTTTTGATAAATGGTTATTTATTTTTATTCTCCTGACTCATTACTTATTAAAAAATTTTACCATCCTTTTTGGTAAAAACTGAGTTCGCTTTAAGAACAGCAACCCTCTTTTCTCAAAATAAATTGTCACATGAGTTTAAATATTATCCTAGTTTATAAGCTGTTTTAATTTTGTTCATGTTTCTTTTCTCTAAAGATGTTTAAATATGCATGCAATTGGCTATGCCAATCTTTTTCATTCTAATTATTGGCTTGGATGTCAAGCTTAGTAATTAGTTCTTTACCTCAAAGTTATGAAAAAGTCCACATTTAAATTTTCTTCTAATATGTGAATTTAATTAGTCACCAATATACATTGGTAAATGTTATGAATAAGCCATTTCCGTCTCTCCACTTGCATATGTATGTGTGTGTGTATGTAGGTGTCAATACATCTATTGTTACATAGAGTCTGAGAAGGTCTTGGAAAGGAGAGACTGGTTATCATTGGTTGTTTTCATATTCAACTAAATTTTAAATTTAGAATGTTCATTATACATGCATCTCAAGAATATTAGATCAAGTGGTATGAACTTCCAGTTATAAAATCAATAAGTCATGAGGATATAATGTACAGCATGCAGAATACAGTTAATAATATAACAACTTTTTGTATTGTGACAGATTTCATAATGCATAATATAGAATCACTATGGTATATACCTGAAGCTAATAAGATATTGTATGTCAATTAGAAGTCAAAACAACAACAACAGAGAACATTAGACAAGAGAAGGACAGGACTGGAAGTCTATAATGGAGGCTGCCATAGACATCATAGTATAAGTTAATGCAACTATTCATTACGTTTTGTTAAAATATGGAAAAAATCAAGCGAAAATGCCAACTAGAAGGGATACCAAAAAAATAGGCATAAAGAAATGTGTCCAAGGCACACCAGATGTTTTAAACTCTAATTATGAAAGACAGGTGAACTTTAGTGTACTTAGTTTTATAAAAAAATTAAATTCAACAAAAGAGACTAAATAACTATTTTAGCAGTATACTTAAAGCTGCTTAATGAGAGATACTTAAGTCAAAAATTGATATGATTGAATAATATAGAGTATACACTTTCTATCTCAGATTCTAAAGAAATAAAAAAGAACTGGAATACTTCTTGATGGAGATTTTTCAAAGAGGACAAAACAAAACTGGAATTAACCCTTTAACTGGCATTACTTTAAAAACTGATATGACTGAAGAAAATGAGGATTCTCACAACTGTAATTATATAAACTTGAGTCTTCATGACTTTATATTTACTTTCAAAAGAAAAAGAATAGAGAAAAAAAGAGATGATGTCATAAAGAAGGAATAACATTTGATTATTATAACTCTCTGATTTAACTATTAGCCAGACATAGAAAAATTGACTTTTTTTAAAAAAAGATATTGAACAAAAAGTGCAAAAATCACAAGTTAATAGTAATAACAATATAACAATCAAACAGATACAAACTAATATATGTTTACTCTCTCCAGGTACTGTGCTAAGCATTTTATACACAATGTATTACTTAATCCTCATAGGAATCAATGAGGTGGTATATAAAACTGAGAAACTTTAAGAGGATGATTGCTTTATTAAAAAACCAGTGAGAAGAAACACAATGATAATTTATTCTAAAAATTAGAACATTTACTATGATCAAGAAATTAATTCAATAAGGTTTCCTTAATCCTTTCTAGTAAATAGAAAGTGAGTTATTGAAAATACTCCCTGAAAGCCAGAATTCTCAATGAATTTTGGAAACAACAGCTTCTTAAGGGGCTGGAGGATTGAAAAATTCAGTGCCAATGACAAATGAGAGCAATGGAGTTGAGATAAAATTAATGAGGACGGGTTTGCTTCAGGCCCTTTTCTGTCCTGCATTTCCTTTCACTGATGTCATTAGAACATGTCCCAAAGATAGCATAATCTTATCAAAAAGTCTCCTCATTTCCTATTTCCATGGATACACAGTAGACTACCAGTGTCTTTTTTAGTTGCTAGTCTGAAACTACAGTAAAACCTTTCATGAATGCTGATGCTGAAATTTTGAAAAGATAGGAGATTGACTTTAAGCTATTAAATAATTTGGTTTAGCTTCACTGAAGCAAAAATATGAGCTCTAAAGTTCCATGTGGGTTTGTTCACTTCTATCTTGACATTGTAGAGAAATGTGATAGAAAACTCTGTTTAAAAGTTATTATGCCCAGGGAACATACTAGTTGACCTACAAAAGTTTCTTTCAGCACTTTGTGATTTTTGATAACTAAGACTTGAGAAGTATGTAGCTGAATTCATTAACAGACTCAGAAAATATTTATTAGCACCTATTTAGAGCAAGAGTATGCTTGTGCTGTAGGAGGGGCAGAGTAAACGGCAACTTCGTTGTCATTGTGCTCTTTCGGAAATCATATAAGTAATTTGGTGTCATTGATCAGAGATGTTAAGAAAATATTACGTCTGGGAAACATTTGAAATAAATGAAACACAATATAAATTTTAGTGTAAAGATCTTCCCTGAATGCACTGGGCACCTGGACCTTATCGGCTTTTTGGTTTTCTTAGGCCAGAAAAAGAGTATGCTATGAGGTACGGCCCTGCCGCGAGACCTTTCACCCACTGCACAGCCTTCGGGGGTGCGTAGCCAGGGGTCATACTGGAGATTTTGCTGTGTCGCTAGTCCCAAATTTATTCTGCAAAACTTGGGAACTGTTGCTTAGAGCTATTTGTTATAGTTGAGTCTGCCAGGATCTACCTCATAACCCTCTTACCTAAATCTTATTTATTGAATGAGGCCATCTTTACACTCAGAATTTGAAGAATCTATTAGGTTCGAGATGGAATTCAAAGGCACTGGAGACTCATTAAAAGAAGGAATGAAGTAGAACAAAAGGACATCTCAACAAATGAAATACCTGAGGAAATAAATTAAATAAATAACTGAGCTCCCCAAAGAGTTTTATATGGAAACCATTGTCTAATATAAAGAAGACTTTGTGCCAATTACTGACAATATCCTCAACTATTGAAAATCATGGACCCATGGTCCTGGACCAGAATCATGATTGACTGCTTAATTTTGAAAACCAGGACTTGGGTCCAGCCTATACATTTGGTAAATGTCTTGGTTTCCATTGTATGTTTGTGAAAAGTGTATACGTTTAATTTAATTTTGCTGTAAAATGTAATCACTAATAATATGCAATAAATATTTCCTTGAGGAAAAATAAACTTGGAACAACCACAAAAAATATTTTCTCTGCATCATTAAGTTTCTCTAGAGCAAACGTCTTCTATCTTCTACCTGAGCTTGCTGGCATGGTGAATATAATATGCCTAGATGACAATCTTCCTTGAAGGTAGTGAGGAAGGTTACTGAGGGTCTACAATTCCTAATGCACACTTTCACAAAATGTTTTTTTTCAGTCCATCTCCCTCTTCCTTCCTTTGTGCCCAGAGACCTTTGTTTCTTTTGCTTTATAGAGTAAACCACCCCATCTCTTGTAGCATTGATGAAGAACAGCAGTCATCTTGTGCAGGAAGTAGGGAAGGGTTCTGAAAGGCCAAATATACTGTACATATATACTCCCCCAACCCTTGCTCCTTATCTCCTGCTTACATGTTTTGTGTTGCCTCTCTGAGACCCTTAGCTGATCTGTAGAGTTAGTCAGCTTACTTCTTGGAAGTATTTGCCTATGTTTCCTTTGTAGGAACATAGATATAACTTCTTCAACTCTATGGTCAGTTATTACTTTTCTATCTTCTTTCTAAAACTTGACTAAAAACTATCATTCACTATTGCTTCCTGTCCCCTATTCCTGTCATCTTTCTAGATCGATATCTGAATGTACCTTTTTCGTTGTTGTTGTTATTTTCCATGTTTGGTGGAGAGAGCTAGTATCAATACACTTCATTTAATTAGTCACATATATAATCATTATCCAACAATTTATATGAAAAGTAGATAATTCTGAAGAATTTGCAAAATACTGGCTTTCTACTTTATGTCACGAACTAGGAAAAATGTTTTCATTTCTTCTTTCTTTTACAACAATCAGGTTTTGTTTTGTACTTTTTAAAAAAATTTATAGTTGCTATTTTAATCAACATTTTGTTCATGGAGAGAGTTAGCTCTTAATCCTTTTTGTGAAAAGTGAAAATCCCTTGCTGAGGACTAAAATGAATATAGATTCTTCCCCACTAGCCAGGAACATATTGTCATGGTGCTACCTGTGAAACGATGTTGCAGGTATGATCTCTCTCTTCAGTTTCTACACCTGCACACATAGAGGTCAAGATATAAATTCTTAATTATTGCAGGCCAAATAACCTGCTATTAATGTGTATGTGTGCAAGTCACATGGTTCAGGCTACAGGTCACTCTTGCATGTAGTAAACAGAGGTAGAAAAAATAAAAGGCTAGAGATCAATAAAACAAAACAAAACAAAACAAAACAAACTTGGTCTTTCCCCTCTTACCAGTTGGCATATGAGACAAAACTCTGATTCATGCAGATATCCAGAGTTCTAGACTTGTGGGTACAAGACATATGAGAATCTGGTTACAGACATTATTTGGTACCAGATATTCTCTATCTCAGAGAGGCTAAAAAAAAAAAAAAAAAAAAAAATCGTTGTTTTTTTTTTTTTTCCGAGACCTGATCAGCATTGGGGTACAACAGACATAGATCCTAGTCTCACATTATATGTGCTCTCAAAAACTAACAAAAAGATCAAGGTGAACTCTGATTTAATATGCCATGTTAGATATTGGAGGATAAGGTACCTCAAACAACACAAAAGTTAGACTATGATATCATTCTCTAATAGTCCCATGGCAGTAAGTGTCATCTGTTCAAGAAGTCTCTAAAGAGGTTCAATTGCCTACTTCCAAATCCAAACTGTATAAAATAGTGGGTCAGATAATGATGCACTTGATATTCTATAGGCTATAGAGACATGGAGATTCTTCTGGTAAACTGTATTGCAGGGAACAGAAAAGCTGATATAGTAGTTTAGAGGGAGGACATTGAATGTTAATTTCCACATTTTGCAAGACTAACTGCTTCTGATAGTCTTTAGTAATTACAATAAAGAAACAAAAGTATTTGCCAGATCAATTGATGGTGGGTGAATTAATTCAGTAAAGATGCCATATCTGAAATAGCAGTTCCAACTGGCCTCTCTGTTCAATAAAGTTTTCTGTAATACATGCTTTTTCTCCAAAATTTATCTGAATTTTTGCATGAACCAGGGAAAGACACATCGAGGTGTGATAAGAATCAAACCCTTGAATCCTTAAAGAATTTGATACTGCATCAATCTCTGCAAAATTCATGGCATGAGATAAACATTGCTAGTCTGTTTGGGTGGTGTTAGAGAGTGAAATGGAGACCAAGGGGATAGTTTCAAAAGCTATAATAGCTTTTCCCACCAGACTATCTCACTAATGTTGAAATTCTTTGTTGAAATTCTGTTGGTAGCCAGGTATGTCTATCTCAAGTTTATAGAGTATTGTCTGATCTCCATAATCCCTCTTGCCTTAGACATTTAGGTGTGTCAGATATTAATAATAATTCATAATTAATATTTAAAAAACATAAGTTTTTACTGGAACTTTACTTTTCCTCAAGTTATAGTCTCCCAAATGAAAAGATACATATTCTTTTGAAAAGATGCATAGCAGAAACTGTAGCTACATTTCTTAAATTGACCTAGCTTCTCTCTCAATCAACAGATTCCACTTCTAAGAACTGGTTTAGATGTGGGAATCAGGTGGGAGGCTATGGATTCCCATGTCATAGAAACTTTTCTTATTATATGAAATGAGCAATGCCTTATAAAGCTACCCGTGCATTTCATGTGATTAACAGCATCAAAGACCAAACAATAATTCTGTAGTTCTGATTTTAAATTAAAGATATCAATATGAATGCATGATGTATTGCATATTTAACTTACATAGTTTTAGCTCTTTCTACTGAACAAATCCATAAATGAAACAGAAATGAGCCTCTTCTAACCCAAATTGATGTCACTAAGTACTATTTTTAACTAAGAAGAAACAGAACTCCTTAGAAAGAAGAAAAAGAAGGAAATATGCAAAATTAACCTTATGTTATCATTCATTATTTATTATCATTATTGTTATTATTATTGTTGTTGTTGTTGTTGTTATTTTGTCTGTGTGGTTATCAATCAGTGCACTGTCATCATTCTATAGCATCTGCCTACCCAAATCTCTATGCTGGATAAATTTGACTACACACTTTCTTTAAGAATAAAACTATACTATAAAATATTCCAAAAAAAACTCTAAAAGACACATTTTCTGTGTCCCACTCGTCCAGAGATAACCACTCTTTTGACTTGTATTGGCTATTTGTATATTCTGTTTTTATAAAGTTCCTGTGCAAGTCTTCTGCCTTTTATTTTATTTTTGCTCTTTATTGCTTTGCAAAAATTGTTTTTCTGAAAAGTATTTTTTTATATGTACTCTATAAATATTTTCTTTTACTTTTTGTTTCCCTATTTAGTTTTTTAATGGGATCTTTTGATGAATAAAGATTTTAGTTTGTGTGATGTCCACTTAATAAATATTCTCACAAGTTTTCTCCTGGAAGTTTTACTGTTATAGTTCCCATTTACAGAATATTTATGTATCACTAATATTGATTTGCTTAATCTATGGACTTAAAAAATTTTTCCCAAAAATATTATATAGGTTTCAGAATAAAGATCTTACATTCTTTTGTGATATTTATTTATCAATATTTGATTTGTGTTATTATAACAATATTTTTTTTAATTCAGTTTCTGATAGTTTATTGTTAGTGAGTAGGACAATTGATCCTTACAGTTGATCTTATGTCCAGTATATTTGATTAATTCATATGTTTGCTTGTTTGCTACATCTGTTGATCTCTTTGAGGTATGGGACTTAAAAAAATTGAAACATGATGTTACTGCTATTACTATCTACCATAATAATTTTTCTTCACTGGGATTTAACCATGTTTTCCAAATGCATTATAAAGCAAGTTTGTTTTTAAATTGTCTCCTTCATAATTACATTACTATCTACTAATTAACCTATTAATTTTTAATTTGGTATCACTCATACTGTGATAATAATTGCTTATTTTTAATGCGGTACAGAAAATGCTATATCTACAACATGCCATTCTTTCAAGAGAAATAAGTAGAAAGAACAAATCATGAATATAGACTCTAAAAATGTAGGATAATTCATGACACTCATCTTATTTTAATTGCACATTACACACTATATGGTACTCACTTCAGCCTAAATCAAGATGAACATTTTCACAAATGAAAAGGAACTATAGTAGAAAAATCTCATTTTATACATCAATAATTTTAGAAGTGTCATCTGGTTAGATTTGCAAAGTGAACAAAAATTAGGGCTTAAGTTTCTAACTTTGTATAACATCGTATTTCTCCACATATTAACATATTACATTTATCAGAATCTCAATATTCTTGTCATGTGTGTATGACACTTGTCTTTAAAATTAGAATAAGTCTATGGCAAGTTTCTTTAAAATTATAATTAAAAAAAATATTAGATATACAAGAGAGGGGAAGAGATGCTTATTGTATCAGTATGCAAATCCTCTGCCAAAAGAGAATTAGCATTTTTTTTACATTCACATGTTCCATTCATCAGGCTCTTCAGGCTCTTTTCACCTGGGTCTGTAACTGAGACTTCAGGACTGCTTGGGCTGTCGGAGATTCAGAATCATCCTCCAAGTGTATAATCAACGGTAGCATAAGATAATCCTGAGAGGTAGTATAAGTAAACTTGGAATTCTTCTTTAATTATTTACTCAATCCTTCATTAAAAAAAAAAAAAAGTGTGTAAGACTGAGTATGGTTTAGACAGTTCTAGGCACAGAAAGCCAGTGGGGACAATGCTAGTAGGTTCTTTACTCATGTGTAGTTGATACTCTAATGTCATCTGATCTATCAAAAATCATCTCTTTATTGACATAAGAAACATAGTAGAAAATAAAAAAAAAAAAGTCATGGATGAACTCCCAATGAAGAGTTTTCATGACTGGGTATAAGACTAGTTATCCTGCAAAGTTATGTTAGGGAGGGGACATATAAAGAAAGTAACTTAAGCAAATCTCAATGCTGCTTTCTGCATTATGATTAAAGTGGGCCTCATTCTCTCTACAAGAAAACAAAACAAATCACTAGTGCTCAATGAAATTGGTGTACATACTAGTCAGTCTCCTTAATAAAGTGATATTCTTTCAGTGTTAGGTTACACCCCCCCCCACCCCCAGACAGATTCTTCACAAAATAGATAACAGGATCATTTCCATAACCAAAAACAATGGTGACTCATTGTTTAAATTTATACAACTGTTTTTTCCCTGTAATTTATTATAAATGAGAAGTATAAATGATTCCATTTTGAGAAGCAATAATGGCTTTTAACCTTCCCATTAGCTTTTTCAGTGATTCATTTACTGTGATTATTGTATATTTGCCTTTACCAGTAATTTTTTTCCCTTTCCCATATTTTTTTATGATTGCATTTATACATGGAATCTAAAAACAAAACAAAACAAAACAAAAACAGACTCAAACATAAAGACCAAAGAGATAGTTAACAGAAGGGAGGGGTGGAGGAATGAATGAAAAAGGACAGAGAAATACAATCAATAATATCGTGCTAAGTTTGCACCATGACAGATGATTACTAGAATTGGTGAGGTGATCACATCGCAAGGTATAAAAATGTTGAATAACTGTATTGTACCTAAAACTAACATAACAAATATAAGACCGTGTACCAACCATACTTAAATTAAAATAATAATAATAATAATAATAATAATAATAATGAAAAATACAACCGCTATCTTTCACATGGAAACTAAACTAATAACAACGACAAAAAATAAACAAATTACCACCTCCTCCCCTGCAATAAACCTAACATATTAAAATATTACCTAAAATATTTAATGTTTTATTCGAACCAATGTTGAATAGAATGTGCAGCCAAGAAACAAGTCAACTTGTTTTTAATGAAGATAAGTAATAATGAAGGTTAGGTAATACTGATGTTCTCTGGCTCAACAGTCAAGTAGTTTCTTTCCTTATATAATGTGTAACTAGCTAAAATGTGTAAAAAGTTTTCATAAATGTAATGGTTAATTTCTTAAGCATTTTTTAACCATAATCTTTCAATATTACAACAGTTTTCAAGGAAAAAATAGAATAGTGAATCAATATTTATTAAGTAGATTCAACATTAGTTTTTAAATTTATTTGCATTGGTCCTTGGTGATTTTTTTTTCTTTTTCCTTATTTCTCTATTCTACTTCCTGCACTAATTGAATTTCTTTCCTCAAAGCTCAAATTTGGAAGCCAATAAGTCAAGAGATGTCTTTATATCTCACACCAATTAAGCTTTGCTATTGTATACTTGTAAAGTGTCAATAATAGTAACTTAAATAGGTATCTCTTAAGTATAGATGCCATGGGTCATTGCTAGTGAAAACCATGAGAATGGTGGTATTTCTGCCAAGTTCTCTATAGCTTGACTCTCACTTAGTAGTCTATGAGTATGAATTAACTTAGAGAATATGGAAGGGAGAAGAGAAGACTCTGCATGTTAGCAGATCGATTAACTGATAAAGGAGGAATTCTGACATCACTTGTGGACATAATTGAAGAAGTGTCAACATCCGGTAGCATGCTGTTGTAATTGGCACAACAAGCTAAAGACTTCTTAAATTATTATTGTTCTAATGTAAGGCAGGGATTCAGTCATTCAAGAAAGGTCATTAATTTATTAATAACATCGATGTCTTAATATAGAGGCATTTTAAGATTTGCTTAAAATAGAATATTTAAAGAATTTTGTCAGAAGCTTGACATTGCAAAGACTTTAATACCATGCTTTTGCTCATAGCAACTTTTCTTAAAACATTATTTTGTCACAATATTTAACTTGAAAATAATTAAGAATCTAATTGTTCGCTTTATCATATTATAGCATATTATCTTTTTTTTTTCTCATTAGAGTTTATGCAATATTCTCTGTGGTTTTCTATATTCTATGTAGACTTAGAAGTCCTCCTGTGGTTGATTATGGGTAACTTGTACTTAGTGTGGCTCCTAGGGTGCCAAAAGGCCTTCCTCAATGTCAGTGCTCCACCTTTAGTTCTCAGAAAACCCTGAAGGACTGTGCTTTAGAAGAAGCTTTTTTCCACACACCTGCTCCATTTTCAGCTGCATCCTACTCTTACTAGGTACTAGCTTCTGGGCTCATGCCATGGCAGGGATTCTTTATTTTCCTGGCCCAGTCTAATTTTTATTATAATTTTTAATATAATTATCTCTCTCCATATACAGATATAGATATAGATACAGATGATAGATATAGATATATAGATATAGATGATATAGATATAGATATAGATAGATATAGCTATACATATAGAGATAAATATAGATAATAGGACTTATTATATATATTTTTCTTATAGGAAAAAAGACCCCAAGGGTCTGTGAACAAGATTGAATGAACTAAAAAACTTGTAGAATTCACACATTAACACAATTAAAAAGCAGGAAAAATAATAAATAAGAGCCTCCCCAAAACTTAACTATGCATAAAAAATAAGCAAGACTATCTAGTGAGAAATCAAAATATGTCAGAGATATGATACATAGAAAATTACTCAAAATAACCCTTTGTCTCTCTATGAAATAAAACTAAAAATAATCATTCATTTATTTTATAAATGTAATTTTAACAACTTCTTTGAGAATATTTTTTTACCAAAAACACATTTTATACTGAACCTAGTTAGAAATTAATTTGAAACTAAACAGTCTATGGCCATACCACCCTGAATGCACTCTATCTCATCTGGCCTTGGAAGCTAAGCAGGGTCAGGCCTGTTTAGTACTTGGATGGGAAAATAAAGTCATTTCAGGTAAAAATTTAACCAGAAGGGTTGGTTATTAACTTTTCACCTTTTAAAGTGAGTGAGTTAACTATTTATTCTGGTAAGTAAGTTCCAATTCCATAAAGAGGATGGGAGATCTAGTGGAAGTAGAAATGAGAGTAGAATAAAACGGGCAATTCTGATGCATAGAAGTATTGAGAGTTGTGGAGTAGAGCATCATTTTGCCAGATGGGGCCCTGAGGAGCTTTCTGTAGCTAAAAAACAGAACATGGATATTCGAGTTTGAGCATAGAGGAGAGGGTGTTTCAGGCTGTAAAGAAAACACGAAGTATGGAACACAGAAAACAACTAAGATGTGATTCAGTAATTTAATGCTTACACTGGGGCTGACCATGCCATGAGATATTTCTCACACAATAGATTACATATGTCTGTAAAAAGAAAACCATTTAATTGCGATCTCCTCAAGTTAAAAATGCACGAGACAGAGAAAAGTGACTTAAAGAAAAACAAAATATTTTTTTGAAATCCTGAATTTTTTTTGAATTCGTAATAGAACTCAAAGTGAATGAATTTAGCAAAGCAAAGTGTTCATAGCTACAAGTCTCAACAATACAAAAATATAATAACAGCATTTGATCAATTCTGTCAACAAGTCAATATTTTTCCAGTTATGTATAATCCTAAAAACACTCTGAAATAACTGTTTTTCTTCTACTTAAATGTAACTTTGGATTGCAAGTACTCAAAAGGCAAGGTTTGGATCTATTAAAATACATTGGGGTACAATGTTTATGATTTTTTCATTTAAATTAAATCTTAAGACAAGTTTTTCTTGCTATACTGATTATAATACTTATATGGATCTCACAAAGACATGACTTCAATCTTTGAGAAGAATCTATTCTTTTAAAATTTTACCATGACAAGCAGTTGCTGAAAAAAAAGCCTGTCTGCCTTTGGACAAATGCTGTTCTGTTGATTTGTTAGAACTTAGTGTCTATACCTAGTCCACTCTCAGTCATTTCTTCCTGAGGAAATGAGATGTATCTAACTGCAACACAAGAATAGTGACTGGAACATACTTGCTGTTTAGTAGTCGATGAAAAGTCCCTTTCATATTATTTTTTCCAGCTAAAAACACATATATACAATTACATTTCCAAAAACAAAATTAGAGGGATGCTTATTTTTTAAAATATTTAGGAAATAATTCCATCTTTTTTCTCTACAAAAGATCAAATAAATCATAAAGAAAATCTTAAAATCAGTTTTATTCAAAGCATACATACACTGTCAATATTTTTGATGTTCTCTTAACTTTAATGTTAAGTGCCAGAGTAAACATCTGGTTGCTTTGAAAGAGGAACCACTTGTCTACCTCCCCCTTTTCCCTTCCCCTTCCAAATTCAATTTACACAGAAAAAATTTTCAAATTTCTTGAGGGCCACAGCTGGATACAAAATTATGCTGAGTATTAAAATGATAAATTGCATCTCCTCTTTTCATTGATGGGTACTTATGCTGAGTGGTAAATATTTTGGCATGATTAAATGTGTCACAAATGAATTTACTTTGCAATATGTTAACCAGCTTAACTTTTTCACCCCAGCTAGATTTTCAAACTTTTGTTTAATATCTGAATGTTCTTCATAGTCTTTTCTGATGTTAAAGCAGCAACATATGGTACTTTGCAACAAAAGATAATTAGAATTTTGTCTTGACTGCCTTTAATGCTCTAGCTTGAAAAAAAAATATGTTAATAGAATTTACATATAATAGGGTACAATAAAAATAAGAAAAATTATTAAGTAAATTATCAATGTAACACCATCATCTGTACATTTTTAACTTTTTGGGTTCATGAGCCAACTCTTGAGAATAAATTGAAATGTTCAGAATAATGTTTTTAGCAAATTAAAATAGTCACTAATCATCAGGGAAATGCAAATTAAACCACAATGAGATACTACCACATACCAGTCAGATGGCTGTTAGGGAGAGGTCAACAAATTACATATGTTTGTGAGGATGTGGAGTTTGTGCACTGTTGGAGGAACTTCAAATTGCTGTAGCCACTATGAAAAATAGTATGATGAAACCTTGAATCACTAAAAATAGATCTGCCAAAGGACCCAGCAATTCACTTCTGAGTATTTATCCAAAGAAAATAAAAACACTAGTTTGAAAATACATATGCATTCCTATGTTCACTGCAGCATATTGACAATAGCCAAGATATGGAAGCAACCTTAGCGTGCATTGGTAGATGAATAGATAAAAAAGAAGTATTTATATGCAATGGAATATTATACAGCAACAGAAAAGAATTAAATCTTGCCATTTGAAATAACATGGATGGACCTAAAGAGTATTATGCTGAATGAAATATGTCAGAGAAAGACAAATACTACATGATCTCACTTATTTGTGGAATCAAAAAAAAAAAAAGATCAAAACAAAACAAAAACAAACTCACAGAAATAGACACTAATGAGATGGTTACAAGAGGGAAGAGGATGAAGAGGATAGGCAAAGAAGATGAAGGGAAATATAATCAATAATATTATGAGAAGTTTTTGCAGTAATAGATGATTACTAGAATTAGTAAGATAATTATGTTGTAAGGTATAAATATATCAAATAACAATATTGTATAACTGAAACTAAAATGACTATATAATATTGTATACCACTATGCTTACATTAAAATAATAATATTAAAAAAACAATTCTTTAAAAATAAAAACAATAATAACATAAATAAATAAATCCAAAACTTATTTTCTCCTATACCCAAGCAAAAATAAAACCTTATCATTCTAAAATAGTTGAAAGTCATTTGATAATTTTTGTCTTTTGTAAGGACTTCTTATTGAGACAATATGTTAATGAAATCATGGCACTTGTAAATTATTGCTAAGTGATCTAGAGTTTTTTTAATAATTTCAGTTCTTGGACATATGCGGAATTCGAGTTTCTCTTTGGCATTTTGGAAGACCAAATATGGCAATCTATGTTGTCATAGTAGTGTCAGGAATTCTAACTCTTGCCAATCAGAAGTGTAGTGCTTATCAAATAGAAGAACTCAATAAGTAACTGATAATGGATTAACAAATAAAGTAAATTTGTTTCATTGTGTTTTTATTAATAAAGCTGACTAATCAAGCTTAAGAGAAAAGTAGATTTTAACTCTAAAAAGACCATGATGCAACTAAATTCCTTGTTCCCTTAAGTCTTAACTTTTCTTGATTGCTTTCTCTTTTTGACTGCTATTTCTAATCTTATTGGTCATTTCAGAGAGATTTTTACACAGTCTCTGACTTGTGGAGCTCTTTTCCCCTCCCCCCTGTTTATTCCGCTCTTCCTCATTACTATGGCAGTGTCTGATCTTGGCCACGACCTAGATTCTTGGCTTCTGCTTTAACAAATTATAATTCTGAAATTATACCTTTATTGTTCTAGACTTCAATTCCACAGTACATTTGGTTTTGGTTTTGCATTTCCATTCTTACACCACTTCTACATTGCCATAGTAACAAAACTAACCTCTACCTGACAGATCTGAAATCTCTCTAATGAAGACAGAGAACATTTTAATCATCATATTGGTTTCACTTCATCCTAAATATGCTACTTAATTTAAAAATGAAGAAGAAATCAGTAGGCCCCATCTCCTAACCCCATTGCCCATTTTGCCATTTTTACTACAGAACATCTTGCGCTAACCAGAACAACCTAACTTTTTAAAATTCATTCTTTATAATTATTAATGTTAATTTCTATTCAGTGAGAAAAAAAGAACTATTAAAGTAAACTAGTTCTAAATGAGATATGACAGGAAGCTAATGAATTCTTAAATGTATGGCCTTTCACTTACAAGGTCCCTTCAAAATCATAGGAAAGAACTCTAGCAATCTACTCAGATGATACTGTGTTTATTCTTCAACCTCAATCAATTAAGTCACAGCCTTTTGCTATTCAGTATCTCTATAGTTGCCTTTCTCCTTACGTGCAGTATTATCAGAATGGTTGTGGACATTCTAGAGGATAAGCTGTGGGGAAGCTGAAGAAAGATACAGTTATTCGGAATCTGCTGACATATATTATAGCTTGTAGTCATGTCTGTGTTTACTTAAAATTATTGTTATCATCCCATGTATACAAATAACTTTTGGAAATATCTCTTCTGACTGCTGTTGTGAAATGAAAGCTTAGATCAAGTGGTCTTACTGCAAAATTAACTTGTCCAGTGGCATCTGCCAGTGAAAGTATGTGGATAATGAAAGACATAAAAAATTTGGAACATGTAGAGGCAGATGCCAATCTGTGGAAAATTCTTCCAATCACTTGACATATAAGATATAAGCAGAGAACTTGTTTATTTATACCTGGTAACACAGGTTCATTAATGTCAAATATGTAATTGATATTGTAGTGTAAAGTTATCCCCCAAGGCCTTTCCCCACTTTTTTGTTGAAAACAAACAACAACAACAAAAAAACAATTTATCAAATTTTCTGTGAATAGAACCACGAATTTGTAGCAGCACTACAAACACTGAATAATTCTCTGGGTTAGATTATGTTTTCTATAGTCGAACATTCAATTAAAAAAAATAGTCAAGCCTGCTAGAGAAAAAGAATAGATCATTTTTTTACTCTCTTTTTAGAGAATAACAAAATTTTTCATATGAACATGCAAACAAAGATAAATAAGTCATGATAATATAATATACAACATTAGGAATATACTCAATAACATAATAATTTTGTATGGCGACAGATGGTTACTAGACTTATCATGGTGTTCACATCATAAAGCATATAAATGTCAAATCACTACGCTGTTCACTTGGAATTAATATAATATTATATATCAATTTTACTTTAGTAATAAAGAATATGAGCCAAAACATATGGGAATAAAGTATTTTAGAGGTACATCTATTAATTAATTTAAATTTTTGTCTTTTTTTCAAAATATTATTGTCATATAATATTTTAAATTTATAATTTGTAATGTATTTTTAATTGTATAAATAAAGATATCCTTGAATACTTAATTTTATATTTATAATTTTTTATTCATTCTCTTAAAGAAGCATCTCAAAATTGGTTGGAGAATATTTAGATCTTCCTTTGCTAGAGGTTACTTATGATGCTTTTCTATTCCTCTAGGACTATCATTTTAATCAATCTAATAGAAAAAATATTTTGTAATTATAAATAATGATAGCATAAAGAACAAAATAGTAAGTGCTACTTAAGTGGTATAATCAGCAAATGTACATAGTTACAGAGAAGAGCTTTACATTGACATAGTAATGAACAGGAAATGCCTAAAGAGGAGACACTATTTCAGTGCAGGAAACTATTTGGATACATAAATAATTAGTGATATAATGCTAATAAAATTAATAATTTAGGTTATTTTTTCAAGTTTTCTTCTCATTCACCTACTCAGAATCGAAGCTCTTATACCCTAGGTCTTAATCTACCACTATGAACATAGTATGGAGACTAGATCATTAAAGTCAAATTAACAAGCTTTTGTCAACATTTTGAGGTTGTCCACTCATATTCTTTTTCCCCATCTCCATCTTTTTTACCCATACTCATGAAAGAACGGCCAATGTCAAGACACAGTTGAGAGGTGTGAGTGAGTATTCGACTCAATAAAGGCCAACCTTACTCTCTCATGGGTATGTAATTGGAACTGAGAAGTTTCAGAGTAATCTTGGCTAAACTGTTAGTTTTGGAAGTATTGGTAGTTCTATTCCAATCATGTGGACTAAGTAGCAGAAAAAAACCATAAGGAGTTAGAAGTAACAAAATGCAAAGAAGAAAAGAAGACAGAGGAAAGACTTCTTAGGTTCTCTTGATCTTTCCTTGTATCCTGGTTCCAATCTTTCCTGAGGCCCAGTCATAACACTTTCTTAGATTCTGCACAGGTTCATTTGTGTTAATTAGTACCCTTTATGGTAAGTCAGTGATCCTTAAATCTGATAGCACACAGTAGAAATATATGACTCTTTCCAGAACAAATTAATCAAGTTTCTCAATTAATTTTTAGTTTACTATAATCCCAATTTTCTCCTATTTCAAGAATTGTTTAAAAAAAAAGACAGACAGTATTTGAACTTTCATTTATGAAATATCCTTAGATCCTAGGGTTAAAGGAAATCCGAATAATTTACATCACTAAACTAAGATGAATGAATAAATTTGAACTATATTGCAGAATATACTTACATAAAATAAATAAAAGTTTAGAAATGTTATTATTTTAAACTACTACAACATAATGACATTAGCAAATACTAATTTTAAACGAAGATTAGTGAGTTTTAAAATATTGATCAGGCTTTAAAATTTTGAATGAAAGTTACAGACAAGTATCATAAAATAGAGTAAAATTGTAAGGAGATAACTTGCAGAATGGTTTGAGGAACTTAACAGGCATGGTGATGGTATAGAGAGTGTGGTATTCTAAATGAGTTTAAGTACATTCATGCCAAGATATTTTTAGGAAGCTTATTCACACAAAGGATATTTTCTGCTTCAGTAAATATGTTCACAAGTGCAAAATCTCCCAATTTTGTTTGAATCTGCTGTGATATTCTGGCACGCATACTAGTTTAATGTGTGTGTGTGTATCCTTCCTTCCTTCCTTCCTTCCTTCCTCCCTCCCTCCCTCTCTCCCTCTCTCCCTCTCCTTCTCTCCATCCTCCTCCTCCTCCTCCTCCTCCTCTTCCTCCTCCTCCTCCTCCTCCTCCTCCTCCTCCTTCTTCTTTCTCTCTCTCTCTCTCTCTCTCTCTCTCTCTCTCTCTCTCTCTCTCTCTGTCACTTTTGAACTTTCTAAGAACTGTCCATAATACTGGGGGGGGGGGGGCGGATGGGGTAAGGCAAAATAAGACAAAACAGAAACCTTCTTATTTCCTAATCATCCAAATGAAGAGATTTGAATATCTCTTGTCTAAGGCTGAAGATTTCTCATTCCTTAAGTAAGTTTTAACTAACTTTATTGTACTTCTTGAAGGCAGAAATAAAAGAGAAAAAAAAGGGGAAAAAATAATGTACTAAACTATATGAAAATCCATGCTCAATTTTTTTCTTCTTTAATTTATTTTTGTAAAGACATGAAAATTGGGCTCAGTTTGATTTTCAGTCCTTTGAAGCAAATCTTTGTTTCAAGTCTTTTTGTTTGTTTGTTTTGGTTCACACGAATTATGTGCACATTTTTTTTTGGTCACAAAAAAGCATTGGGCAAACAACAAGATATGATTATGGACTAGAGTATGTTAAGACATGGGGTTGTTGCCTATTTCAGGCATGCATGACTTGACACTTTAAAGAGATGTAATGCACCTGGTGGCAGTACTTGATTTGTTACAAGTCACCTAGCAAAGTTCTGATCACCTGATAAATAATTAATAATGCATACTTAATATTTTTCTGAAAGGATATATTCTTAGAAAGTCATATTATGTTATGACTCAGCTTCTTTATCTTTAAAATGAAATAAAAAATGTGCCTAATTTAAAGGACAATTGTGAGTATTGAATGAGGTTATACCTGTAAAATCCACAAACGTTGTGCCATGGTATGTAGCAACCTCTCCCTTTCTTTATCTGTCTCTATATGTACATAGAGAAAGCTATAGTATGTTTCATAAATTCTAAAACACATTTGTTTATATTTTATTATCTTTGAAATATCAATGTACCTATCATTGATTGTATCTTGGTATTATAGCATAGCTATATTGGTATTATTCCTTTCTTTCTTTCTTATTACATAAAATAATGATGTACCTTACAATAAATAATGATTTTCATTCAATTAAATCATTTTTACCTTTAGATAAATGGTAAATGTCTTATACATACATACCTTTTAACATACTATATGTAGAAACAGTGCTTGCCTGATTCATATAGCTGCCAATAGAACTTTTTGTCTCTAGCTATGTTTTTTTAAGCCTTTTGTACATATTATAGTATTGTGGAAGATGACTCTAAATCCAGGAGTTTCAACCACAAAGGTTATGTTCCAAATGAACTGTGGTGTTGATAAACAATTAACATTTGTTAAATGAATCAGCATAGTCAATAGAAATGTAAAGTTATTTGCATTTTAATATACATTTATTTGCATTTGTTATATACAGAACACCAAAATACCTATTAAGAAACATGTGCTGCAGTAAAAAGAACACCTGCTGGGCGTTAAGAATTCATATCCCTAGCTCTACTCATGACTTAGGTCACGTGCACAAATCATTACCCTCTCTGAGCAATTGTTTCCTCTGTAAAATTAGAGAATCTTTGACTGGTGATTGCTGATGTTTATATGAGTCTATATTGTACAAAATGGTGAGATTGTTTCCCATGGCCCACCTAGATCAGGCTATTCCACCAGAGAACAGTCTCCCATGATGTGGAGATTTGCATCAAAAAATAAATAAATAAATAAGATAATAAACATGTGTTTCTTTCTGGTAGTAGAAAGAGCACAATGCTGAAAGTTTTGCTCCCAAATTATTTATTTTTTTTAAAGAATTTGTACTCAGAGAAGTTAGTAGTCATAGTATTAAGTACTACAATTATTCAAAACCTTAGTAGAGCTTCCCATGACTTCTCAGGCTGTGGAAATACAAGCTGCCCTCTGGAATTAGAAGTAGGGCAAGGTAATTTGTATTCATTTCTGTTCAAACAAGAAAGGTTCAGTGGAGGAGGCTCTATTTCACAAACCTTGTTATGAAAGAAGAAAGAATGTTAGTTTAATGCTCTCTCCCATTAAGTGTTCAGTAAAGCATACTGTCTAGTTCACAGACAAGTGAAGCTATTTTCACTCTAGTGACAGCAAGAACAATGATAGAGTATTAACAGAGGTGACATTAAACAAGTCTGCCACTAACTTACTGTGTGATTTGGGCAAGTCAGGTCTCCTCTGAAGATACTGGTGATCTGCATTTCTTCCTTATTTATCTTCTGGTTACCAAGGAACAAATTATATAATTTGTTAGACAATATTATAATTGAGATTTACTTTATACATTGTCCAAGGAGAATAAAAAATGACTATGAATGAGAAGACCCAAGTCAATCGTGGTCTTAATTTATCAAGAAAAACTTTTAGAAATAATAATATTTGATGTGACAAAACCAAATTGGTGATACAAATATTCTGTAAATATTTGTCAACATCATCAAGAGGTTAGTTATAGTTCAGATTTCTAGGATTTTGGAAAAGAGCAAGTTATTCACCTTTTTTTGACATGAAATTGCCCACTAAAAGTAATGGATATTGCCCCAATTGAATTTTTTTATTTAGCTGAGGCACCAAATTTCGTTGATGTATCAATTTCAAGTCTTTTTCTCCATCCGTCTCACTTCTCACTTATTTATTATCCCTAAAGTTGGCAATATAAGAGAGAATATGTTTGTAGAAAAATTAAATTAACAAAGACCAATCATATAAAAGGGAGGTAACTGCCAAACAAATAATAAATATAATAAGGATTAGTGATGTTTTCTATTATGGTCTTTATTATCTAATTTATAATGGGAATTTATGGTATAAGTAATTCATAACATTGAAATAGAAACTCAGGTTAATATAATGAAGGATTTGAAGAGAGAATTTTGTGTTAGCAAAGACCATAGGTTAGATTTTAGCTTCACTATTTATTAGCTTTGTGGCCTTGGGATTACCTAGTTCAAATATCTGTGAAATAGGAATAATAATACTGTCTTCATAGAGTTGTAAAAATTAAATAATATTGTATGCTTAAGTCCTATAAAATGTCATATGACTACTCTGTGCTGGTAAATAATCAAGAAATATTCAAACTGAGATAATTATTAATTAACAAACTATGGATCTAGATTGTCCATGCATGCCTATAGAGTTCACACCTTTCCATTTAAATATTAATAGAAATTAATAAAAATAAATATTGTTTGTTTTTTGTTAATATTAACATTATAAACTTTGTAATATTTTTCACATGGTAGACTACATGGAATATTAATGTATATATGACACATTGGGGTAAAATAGAAGGGGTATATGTATATCCATTTAGGATATGACATGGTGAAAAAATTCTATGCAATATAATTATGATAAGGAAAATTAAAAATAATAGTGAACTATGTACCAAACTTTAAAATAACCTAACCGTGCTTCCATGAAATGGCTATATGTATTTCTTATGAAGACTTATAAACAGTTGAGCACATGGATCACAAACTCTTAGCAGTCCATAGACCCTTTATCCTAAGAGGAGTGTGGTGCATGCTACTGTGGACTGTGAGGGGATATGTCCAGGGGTAGAACACCTCACTGACCGTGCTTGGGACACCAAAGCAGCAACAGATCATTGATGTTCATTATACTCACTGACAGTAGGTTTTGAAGAGCATGACCATGAATCTGTTTCATTTGAGAAGTTCTTTGAGAAACCCAGATGAAACTACTTAAGCAGAGGCAAGTGGCCTTGTGAACTCTCCCTACTTGTAGCTAAAGGTCTACTTGAAGAAGAAATGATATGTGTGAATTACATATGAAATATACTTGATAATATAAAATTTTAAAAATTTAAAATTAAAAAAAATAAAAATTTATAATTTTAAAAATAAAAAGTTTAAAAATTTGATCAGAAAGTTAGATAAGGATGGAATGGACAGAAAAGATTGATTTTTACATAGTCACTGCCTAAAGTAGCCAGAAAAGCTTCAATGTTAATTTTTATTTTAAGAAATTATCTTTAATTTTAGGCTTTATATTGTGTGAAATTTTGTTAAAAACTAGTATGTTTTTATTCATTAGGAACCAGCTACATAGTACAACAATAAATCTTCATGAAAGGTTAATCTGACTTTATTCTATTATCGGAAATGTCAAGACACTGATAATTGTTTGATATACTGTCACGTATCGCTTAAAAATGGGGTTATATTCTGAGAAATGCATCACTAGCCTAATTGGTCATAATTGTGACACGGTATTTGTATACTAAACATAGAAAAGGTATAGTGAAAATATGTTATGAAATAAAAATTGATACACTTATAGAGGGCACTTACCATCAGTGAAGTTTGCAGGACTGGAACTTGCTCTAGGTAAGTCAGTTTGTAAGTGGTGAGTGACTGTGAAGGCCTAGGACATTACTGGATGCTACTGCAGACTTTATAAACACTGTCCTATAAACTCTCTCCCTCTTCCTTCCAACAGGATCATGAATAGAATATCGAAGTTGTAAATACTGCTTCATGAACAGGGATGTGGGCTGGCATGATTGGAAACATTGAGGAGAAAAAGGTTGCATAAGGTGTAGATCACCACAGCAGTGACTTTAAATCACATCATTATAATCTGAAAATATTTCCAAAGGACAGAGATGAGTTGGCTCCACATGATCATAGAAAAAGTTTACTCAAGTGGCGATGGCACTTAACACTTGTGAAGGTAGCTGCTGTGAACTTGTTCCTTGCATAGGATCTTAGGTCTGCAATGAAAAAAAATATAGCAATATATCTAAAGACCATCATACTAGATCTGAGAGGTCTGTAGCGCCCTCTGGATCATAGCACTTGAGAGGACAGTCTCTTCTGTGCTGAAACAGGTCAGTGATTTACTGACTAGGATGTAATCTGTGCATTCAGATTAGGAGCTGTGAATAAGAGAAAATTTATTGCCAAGCCCTACAGATACTACTACCAGCAGAGAAAATGAATTCTCTTGAACCAGACATCCTTCCATGCCTTACAGGAAAGTCAGCTAACCACCATTGTATATGCGGTCTGAAGTTGGCCAAAATGTTGTTATGTGGTGCATGACCGTATTTAAAGAATTGAATTGTTTTGGGGCAAATTAATTTCAGCAACTAGGTCACTCATTCTTCTTGACATATCTATGATCTAAAAATCTCATGAAATATTTCTCTCTCCCTTTGTTTTAAATCTCAGTCCTTTGCTTTGCTACTTTGTTCCAAGTCCTCTGTTTGTTTGTTTTTCCTTTTTAAAAAAAAAATTTGGCAGTTGTAGAATAAAGGTAAGAATGTAGGCAGCTGTTTAAAGTAAATTAAAAGCTCTGATTTGTATGATGAATAAAGTTGATTATGAGAATGAGTGCTTGATAGTGTTCGAAACCCAGAAAATATGTTTAACATTTTCACTAAATATATTCAATTTAATACAGCATATTATATGCTACTAAATCTTTCTAATTTTGTGTAGTAGATGTGCTTTTACTCGCCTTAAATTGACTTCCTCATTTCAAAAAAAAAAAAGTTCTATATATCTTAAAGTGTAATAATAAAATTTTATTTCTTACTGACATCATTTGTGAACAGGTCAGGAAAGGGGTCTCTCTGCTTTACACAGTAATCTAGGGAACCTGAGCTCTTTCCAACCTGCAGCTTTGTCCTCTTCTAGTTCCTTAAATTTCCTTTTTTCAGTTGATACATGGAAAAAAGAAGAAAGCATGGAAAAAGCACACCTGGTCTTAACAACCTCTGCCAGGAAAGGACATGTGCCACTTCTACTCACATTTTATTGATGAGAAATGATAAGGTACTACTTAGATGCAAGGGACAAGACAATGTAGTCTAACTGCCAGATTAAAGTGAGAAAAATACATATTGAGTACCAATAGTCTGTATACAGGTCTAACCCAGATTAACTTGTTAAAATTCAAGGAAAATTTAAGCTCTTAAAATAATGTCAGTCATTTAAAAAGAAAACTTACTCCACCAGTAAGACAATATATAACCAATGGGAGTCCAGTGGGAGAATCTGAAGAAATTATGTATCAAAAAGGCTACCATTAACACTAAATCAAAAGATTTGTTTTTTGATACATAATCTAACATGAGCTAATACAAAAATGGCATTAAAACAAATAAATTAGAGACAAAACCAATTTACTTTATTGTATTTTATTTAACTCATAAAATAACCTTTCAATATTTGTAATCTAAAATGAAGAGGAAGGGAATAGTCACATCTGGGATAACATCTGGGTACCAACCTTGGCAAATTTCATCAATCTTTGAGATTTTAACTTGCATTTATAAAAGAAAAATAATTCAAAAGGAATATAAAGCAAAACTCGCTTAATTGTATTCTGAAAATTTTAAATTAGAATCTTAAAACTTTCTTCAGCAATTATAATTCTTAAAAGGATCATTTAAAGCAAAGAGTGCTTCCCTGAGGGAAAAAGAAGAGACAGATCAATTACAAATGACTTAGAAATTGGACCTAAGTTTCCTTTTCCTTTAAAGGGAAACTTAAAAGTTTAAATAACCAGTTTCTTAAGAAAAGAAAGTTATGGCTATTGCTTCAGTCTGCCTAATATTCCCACATTCACATGAATGCCAGGAGTGTATGTACACATGCACGTGTAAACAATTTGGTACCTCTTCTAGGAGAATAGGGGAAATAGAAAAGATAGAGAAAAGAGCTAATTAAAGATAGAATATTGAAAAGTGGCAACTTACCTTTAATTGAATTTAATCTTTTATAAGCGTCAGCACTCCAACTTAAAAAACCATGCTTTAAAAGTAAAATAAGTATTTAAAAATTTACAATATTTTTCTTCTAATATAACACTATTACTTTCAAATGCACAAAGTATTTCAAATAACATGTTTTTATGTTAAATGTCAACCATGCCTGTTTGAGTAAAATAATAAATCTCATTTGTAATTAACAGCGTTCTGTTAATTTGCTAAAAAATTATTTAGAAAATTTTTGTAATTATAATGGCTAAACATTTTCCTTTCAATTTTTTAAATTGATTTGACTTGCACATACTTTTTTTGTAAATAATGTACATAAATTTATACCCCAAACAAGATCGGTGCATCATAAACATCCAAAGCTGCAGGTTCTTTGATGCCCTGCATCTCCTCCCTTCTGACCACTGATGATGCCATTCCTCTTGTGTAGAAAGGATGTGTTCAGATTCGGTTAGTTGTGTTCCAATGGCCAAAAGCCAGTGAGAAGAGCTTGAATAAAATTAGTCTGGTATCTCAGCTTCTCCTTAGTGAAGTCTTGTCTCTTGACTTCTGATTTCTGTTTGATGTAATTCAATCCTAGAACACAATGTCCATTATAAAAACAAATCTAAATCTTAATATATGTGTTTGGATAGCTGCTCTTTTGTGTTACCCACTGATGTGAGTTATTTATAATAATGAAGAAAATAAAATGGAATAGCATTGCTAAGAAAGTCACTTAAAATGAAATTGGGAGGTCATTGAAGAAATGGGGCCATATGCATCTCATATTTCAGTTCTCGGAACTATTGTTAAGTTGTTGATCTGTTGCTAACCTCAGCTCAAGGCTGAATAAGAAACATCTTGAATTAATGATTGCTACATGAACATATATGGACTTTACTTCCACCTCATTGTTGTGGCCAGACCATCTATCTGCCTTCTTCACTTTGAAAGGAACTATTATTGTTGCGGCGATGTGAAATCCTGCGTCCCCCCAGTGGCATGGGGTGGGCGTGATGGGGGACGGAGGGTGATCCTCAGTTCTTCTCCACCGACACAGCAAAGAATTACAGGTCAGCGAGATTTAGAAAAAGTAAGATTTATTGAAAGCACATTTTAGAAGGATACAAAGCATGCTAATGACGGCTGCAGCTCGGTGGAATTTGGGAAGTGAAAAGATAAAAGACAGAACACACTCCAAAGGGAAGCAGATTTTCAGCAAAGAGGGCTGTAAAAGTGCAGAAGTAATATCTGTTTATATTTGGGCCGAGACGCAAGGTCCCAGATGATCTGCGTGTGAGATCACCTTGACTGACAGTTGGCTGCTATATAACACTGCCCTCTGTGCATGTGCTTACCCAGAATTCAGACTGTTATAATTAGATTCAGGAACTTCCAGGCATAGGCATAATACTATACTGACGGTATAATGAGGCTGAGGTTATGGCCAGGTTAGGGTAGTACTTTCTGCACATGTGTTTGTGGCTGGTTTAGTCAGCAGCTTTTATGGCCTTTGTGCTCTGGGATTTGGGTTAATTTATAACTCTAAAGAGGGTGGTGTTTCTCAGAAGTACTTAAGGAAGGTCTTCAAGGAAAGTTTCTATGGTTACAGAGCTGGACCTTCACTCTAGTCTCTCATGTCTGCCTAACTACCTAATAGAACCAATCCATTACAACAGCCGGCATCCTCCATTTACATAATGGGCCTAACCAATCTAACTGACTTAACCAACATCCTTCATTTATATAAAGGACTGAAGTAAAAACAACTCATGGTTTTGACCATTATAAAACCTGACTTTCTTTGTTCCCTTCAGAGTACGATTTAAGTTGCTACCTGCATCCTAGATTGCAATCCCTCTCCTTTGCTCAAATAACATTTTTTATTTTTTATTACAGCCTAAAAATTCTTTTTGTTAGCAATTATACCATCCCTCTGTCTTCATGTGAGGGTAGTTGACAGAAGATATTAGTGTTATATTTAGTTGAATTGGTAATTGTATTATATTGAAGAAACTATTATAATAAAGTACTGTTTGCTATTTGTCTCTTAGTTTTAATAGAATACTCAATTGCAAGAAAACAAAAAGAAACACTTTTCATTTAAATTATCTATACTGTTTAAATTCATTTATTTGTTTCTGCTTTAAATCTATGAACTATCTTAAGTACAATACTCTTTAAACTATTTAAATTGTTTCTATGTTTCACTTATAGATTTGTTTAAATCTGTAACAGTATATTCAAATACAACACATCATTTTTTATCTCAAGCAGCATTTCTCATACTTCTCTATTTCTGCTTGTTAGGTAGCACAGTACACCATGCCATTTATGACCAAAAAGTCAAAGTTATGTTTAACTCTTTAATTTTCCTCATACATTCAATCAACTGGCAGGCCTCTTCTTTATTCTGACACAATGCCTTTTACATCTATTTCTTTTTTCTTCCCTAGTTAATTTCCTCAATACCTCTCAGTTATAACTGGTGTCTTAGGTTTTACAATGTGTCTCATTTCCTCCTTCTTTTGATAACATTGTTGTCTCTAGGAGGCACTGAGAGAGCTCTGTTTTTTCCACCGATGCAGTAAAGAATTACAAATCAGCAAAGTTTAGGAAAAGCAAGATTTACTAAAGTATGCTTTAAGAAAGAACTGAGCTATACCAGAGACAGATGCAGCCTTGCTGATTTTAGGAACTATACTTTATATCAGGGATCCCTTGAATCCTAGTTCCTGTTAGGAACCAGGCCACACAGCAGGAGGCGAGCAGCAAAGCTTCATCTGTATTTGCAGCCGATCCTCAGCACTAGCATCACCACCTCAGCTCCATCTCACATCATCAGGCATTAAATTCTCATAGGAGCACTGGTTCCTGGTGTCAAAAAGGTTGGGGACCACTACCTTATATCATGGCCATGATGGGTGGTTACAGGGTGGCATTAGGTAATTGGCATATGAGATCATACTGATTGACATCCTGCTGTTATATAACCTTCTGTTTACTGTGTAAGAGATTACCCAAAATTCTTCTGTTATAATTAGATTCATGAACTTACAGGTGTATGTGTGATATTATAATGTTGGTATAATGAGGCCACAGTCAAAGAAGTTTAGTACAAATACTAACAGCGAACACACTTGTGACTGGACTAAACTGGAGGTGTTTTTGTAGTTTTTACTTCCAGAATGTAAAGGTAATTATTAACTATTAATTGGGTGTTTCAGGGAGGTCCCAATGGAGGTTTCTGGTTGAGCCTCATTCCCCACCACTCATGTCTATCTATCCGCCTAACAATATCATATACTGTTTTCAGGTTGTTCTTGTGGATAAATGATCAGATTATGACACCTCTCTTTCAAAAGAAGAAAAATTTCACAACTTTTCAACAGATTAAAGGTCTTTGCATTAATCCCACTGCATGCCTACTTTGTCTTATATTATCCAATAAAAATGAACAAAATATCTCTGACTGATCTATTTCTAAATAATGTTTTGTAGCAGTATAACATTTATGTGCTTTTGTCTATAAAATAACCCTAATAACAGATCTAACAAGAGCAGAAAGGCATTGTTGTAATAATGAAGACATTGCCATAATTGAATTAAGTTATGAAGAAAACATAATAGAACAAATCGTTGTGATAAATTCTTACACTGTTTTTATCTTATCACAAAAATTTTGCTTTATTAGATTATCATGTGTCAGGTAATATGAGATTTATAATTATTCAAGTTTTCAAAAAACTATCATATTGTCATCATCATCTTCACTTTTCAATAGTCATGCACTGCAACGATGGATCACATACATGGCAGCGGTCCCATAAGATTATATGGAGCTACAAAGTTCCTATTGCTTAGTGATGTCATAACTATTATAACATCATAGCTCAACGCATTACACAAATATAATTGTGTTACAATTTCCTATAGTAACATGTTATATAGCTTTGTAGCCTATGAACTGAACGAGAACAGAATTTTTCACCCTGAAATATGTTTCTTTGGCATAAAGATTACTTTAGGCTGGTTAATTTTAAGAAACAGCAGACACAGGCTACTCTCTGAAAACCAAATAGAAGTCGCCCTTTGCAAAATATATTTATATTCGTAAGGGAAATATCCACTTACAAGAGTTCCCACTGGCAGGCCTGGAACTGGAAGAAGGGGATGATCTTATCTCTAGAAACTCTTAGAAATGCAGAAGGCCATGACTTTAATCTGCATAACAACCTTACCCTGTTTTACTGTACTTTTCCTGGTAATCCCTTTTAACTGACTCTATCCAACTCCAACATCTTGTCTTCAGCTAAAGATGGTATGTTGAGGTGGTGGCTTCAGCCATTGAGAGAGTTACTCAGTTTTTCTGGGTCTCTTCCATGAACACAGAAGGTATACAAGTTATTAAACTTTTGTTTTTCCTCCTGCTATCTGTCTTTTATTACAGGACTGTCTCAGCCAGGAATCCAAAGGGTAAGGGAACATTATTTTACTCTCTTACCAAGCAAGAGGCCATACCTCATAGCCTAGATGTGTAGTAGGTTTGTGTCAAGGCACTCCATTATATTTGAATAATAGGAAATTACATTTCTCAGAAAGTAGCCCCATCATTAAGAGGTATGTAACTGTTCTTGAGATCACTTTAATTTGCACTAATTTTCATTCAGATCAGTGAAGATCAGTATAGCCTTTTTTCATGCTAGTAAAACTCTAAGTTTTACTTGGTGTTGTAGATTGTCTTACCCTAGAAGCAATCTCGTTAGCATGTGGGAAGTTTAGGGAGCATGGATAAGATCAACACCTGTGAAAAAGAGAGAATGAAATTAGGATTGAGAAGAGGGAGACACAGAGCTGTGATGTAGCCTCAACCAAAGCCACCATTGATCTCCTGAGGAACACTGAAACTGAAATGGCATTTCAGAGTTTTCCTGAGCTAGGCAAGGAGGAGGTTGATCTTTTATACTCTATGATGATTAATCTCTGGATGTCACATGTCCCTGGAAGGAATTTCCACCTTCAGAATGGTAGCTATGCAGGATGTAGGGAGGGCAGAGGGCCGAGGGCACTCTTCCTGCAGCACTCCCAGCAGTTGTGAAGATAAATTCTTCATTTCTGATGGGAGATGTTGATGGTACATCACAGCCTCCACCTCATGATAAACAATAATGATTCTGCGTATTGAGATTATTCTGGTATACCTAAATTACGGTGCTCCATTAACATCTTCTGGACTTAAGGAAGATCTCTTCTGATGCCAACTATGAAACCAGCCACCTGTGAAAAATCACTATTCCCTCAATTATTAACATACGGATGATGAAATCAGATAATTTGAATAAGAACTTTAAATAATTAGATTCTTTGAAAGTTGTGCTCTTAGTTTATTTTGTAAAGCTTGTTGCCATAATGAAAAGACTGAGAATATTGTTTAAAGAAAGAAAAGAAATTGTAAGTGTTAATGGAAGGTAGTTTGGCATCAGTGTCATATAAATGCAGCATATTCAGCTGTAAATGTAATGTTTCTTAGCTCCATTATTTAGCTGGCAAGAAAAAAGGAGCACTAATATTCCACTGTATATTTGTTGGAGGTAATGCAGGATGGGGCAAATCCCCCTGAGAGGAGACTCAAGCCCTATGCCCACTAAGAGAGGGTCCTTGACTCCACACAGAAAAGAGTTTAAGCACAATCCAGAGTTAAGGACACTGCTGATTTTTAAACATTTTATCTCCTCTCAGGATATATTTTTTTAATTTCTGTCTTTAAGTATGTGGCTCAAGAGGAAAATGGGCCTTCCTACCCCAGTATTTCATAAGACCATCCTGTTTCTGCCTCCCAAGAAACTTTAAGCTGTTAAGAGTGTTCATTGCAAAATCCTGGTCTGGCTCTGGAGTCATGACCTTCCCTTCAAAATGTTGGGTAGTTAGGCAGGCACGAGGGATAGAAGACAAGGCCCAGCTCTGTAACCATAGAAATATCCCTTGAAGACCTTCTTTAAGAACCTCCCAGAAATATCTCCCTTTTAGAGTTATAAATGATCCCAAATCTTAGAGAACAAAGGCCATAAAAGCTGCTGGCTAAACCAGCTACAAATGCATGCATAGAAAGTACTAACTTCAGCTTCATTATACCATCATTATAATGTCATGACTGCCTAGAAGTTCATGAATCTAATTATGACAGATTGAATTCTGGGTAAGCACATGTGCAGTAAGCAAAGTGTTATATAGCAGCCAACTGTCATTCAAAGTCACCTCACATATGGATCATCTAGGCCCTCCCATCACGGTGCAAACATAAACAGCCCTTCCTATTTCTTTACAGATACAGTTTTCCTTGCTGGAAACCCGCCCCTCCATTTGGAGTGTACTGTCTTATCTTCATCTTCTAAATTCTACAGGGCTTCAGCCTTTCCTAGCATGGCCATCTCCTTCTAAGATGTAGTTTCAATAAATCTTACTTTTTCTAAATCTCGCTGGCCTATAATGCTTTACTGCATCAGCAGAGAAGAACCCGGAACAACATACAATGCCATGGTCCATTGTCCTCCCCCTCCTCCTCCCGCCTGCCACTGGGGCGACACCAGATTTCACATTACCCCAGCGGAGACAAAAACACAGTATTCAAAAACATGTTCCAGGCTACTGGTATTGGGATTTCTTCCCTGAATAAGTGTCCAAGTTACTCTCTTTCTTGGACTTATGCACAGGTGGCTTTGTTTGTTCCTTAAGGCCCTTAAGCCAGTTCGAACCTGTGATAGCACTTTGCTTAATATACTTAAATATGAAGAGCCCAGTGAGACAACAACTAAGTAAGGATGTAGACACACAAACAAAGTTGCAAGCACATTAGGGTTTATTCATACCAGATCCTGATGGTTTTCAGTCCTAGCAGACCACCCGGTGATGCTGGCTGAAACAGACATACCGTGAGCAGTAACGGCACCATATCAATGCTCGATCAACCCTCGATCAGAGAAGAGGCCTCTCGTTCAGATGGACAGAGTCTTGCGCCAAGAAGGGAATCAAGAGATGGAGAAACATGCTCTTGTGAGACAGAGTGAGTGCTCTGATTCAGGCAGAGAGTCATGGAGATTTTATGTGTAGCGGTGACATCTTCAGTGTATTATCAGCCAGGAGTACGGGTGTCTGGTTATCACTCTTCGTCAGAACAATTTCACTCTTGGGGCAAACATTTTCAGTTCAGCAAAACAGTTTGTTTACATTTCTGAGGTTTGACATTAGTGGAGCCATTTTACACACATGTAATATAATTCAAATCTAGTTCACACAAGGGCAAATAAACTCACAATTCACATGTAATAAATCACCGTAACAATAAGGATCCCTTTTTTTTCAAAACTTCAAAATTAAGAAGAGCTCTGGAAAGGAACTTGTCACCGCTGTTCCCTTCTTTTGTTCACCTAATAGGATTTACCTTCTCTGGCATGATTGTGACCCTGACCTTAAGGTGACTCTTTCTTGATTAAATTAAAAATTGCTTAAGGGAAGAGATAAATAAAGTCACCCTTCCCCAAATTTCTCACAGTTCTGAGTTCTGAGTGGAGTTATTTGGCTTCAGGCATGCAGTGCCAAAGGAACTGCACATTGTGAAAGGGACTTTTCAATCACAAAGGGGAGAACATCTTTGGTGGCATTTTTACAGAATGTGTTGAATGAACTTGCTAATCTCTATAGACATTTTGAGGCAAGATATGTTAGAATAGATAGAAATGATTGAAATTACATCAGTTCATCAAATTCAGCCATTTTACTGATTCATGTAGCTTGTTTTTAACCACTTTTGGAAAGTTGGAACCAAATTCTAAAATTAGAATACTTGGCTATACATTGTGTGTGTGTGTGTGTGTGTGTGTGTGTGTGTGTGTGTGTGTGTGTGTTTTCTCTTATTGGTTTGTGAGCTTGGACACGATAGTTTCCTCTGATGTAAAAAGGGACTAATAACATCTATATGGAAGAGTTATTTTGAAGGTTAAGTGAAGCATTACATGTCAAACAGTTGGCACCTGGCACGTAATAGGTGCTCAGAAAGATTATTTTAGTTTATTGTTATCATTATTGCGTTGTTATTGAACCTCTCTCTGAACATCTTTAATGGTGTAGTAGGTTATTTCAAAAAGCAGCCTTATTTAATTTTAGACTCTTCCATTTTCCATAATGTTTTTTAACTATATAATGCCCTTCTATTCATAATTTCTAGGTCTGCCCTCTGGAAGCCTGTAGATTATTGCACTGTCTCTTTTTCTAACTGTCTAATTTTCATATTGTTGAAGAGAACTACATAATCCATTAAGTCTGCTTTTCTCCAAGGTAAATATGCTTAGGTCTACCAGTTGGTCCACACATGGTCAGTCTGTCTTCTTTCTCTATATACGTGTTTTACTTTTTGGTTTTTGTTAGTATTCTGGCTATTATTCATTTTGGTTGTTTGTTCTTGTTTTTATTTTCTTTTTAACTGTTCCCCTAAATCCCTGGCTCACAGAACAAAATACAATATTTCAGACATACTCTAACAAGCACAGATCAGAATATCAGTGGATATCATTTTTCATCTTGTTCCATTTATGCTGCTGAATTCTATTATTGCTTTTGTTGTTAATATTGTTGTTGAACCACATTTCCAACTTGTAGTGAATTGGCGATCAGCTTAAACCTTTAGGAATTTTTTACCTACAAATGATGCTTTTAATTATCACTTCCCATTTTATAGCTCCATCTTGACTTTTTGGATTCTAAAAGCACTATCTATCTATCTATCTATCTATCTATCTATCTATCTATCTATCTATCATCTATCTACCTATCATCTATTAATATAATGAATGTAATACATTCCATAGCAGAAGCTATAGGTTTTCATTTGAAGGAAAGTAAACAGCATACTAGGAAAAATAAGAATCATTCATTTGCATGTTGTTTAGTATGTATACCATGAAGTCGAGTTTATTTTGCTGTCTGGCCTCCCTTACTAAGTTTTCTGGCTCCCTTCATATCATAGGCAATTGACATTGTGAGCATCTGTCTCTCTATAGACCCAAAGACAATCTGTCCTATGTTTAATTCAATGCTGTTGATAACAAAGAATAAACTTATTAGCTAAAGTGTTGTGTCATTCATTGTTTCAGTTAAATGCGTTCCTGAAATTTAATTCTTTTAAATTTCTCGAGAGAGACCAATGTTGGCTAGTGTGATATTGAAGTGAGCAGACTAAACTTGGTTTGATGTAGTACCCAGAAAAAGATTATAATCTTAAGGATCTTTTAAAAAGTTTGTTGCAGAGCAATGTGATAAAAAGTAGAGGAAATGTACTTAAAGTTGCATTGATTTATAATTATTTCTTTATAAAATATCCATGGTTTTTTTTTTCCTGTTTAGAATTTATTAGAATACTATCCTCTGCATCATCCTTTAAATACTTGTTTATATAGTTAAGATTTTCCTGTTAGGACCAGAAGAAATTCAAGTTAAAAATAAATTCACTACCTTTAAGGAAACATTTAGTCTGGTATTCTACTTTTAGTAGATTTACAGCATTTAATAATATCTGCTATTGGAATTATAAGACTCTTATTCCAGATACTTCAGAAATCTTTTAAAATTCGCTTACTCAAAACTCAAGTTTCTAAACTTTAGAGTTACATCTTCTGTTGCTATAATTTCTGATATTATTCTTTGAATATGTTTCATTCACAAATTACATTATTATTCACATAGGTTATATTAATATATGTTTTAGTATTTTTATGTCATTAAAAATTTTATTAGGTTTATGTTCAATAGAAATTGGACTAAATTCTATATTTCCTTTAATTTCTTGTGCAAGTAGATATAATATAAAACTAAACTACTTTTTGGTCATTTTTAAGCCTCTTTTCTTTTTGGATTTATATTTTGGTGGGTCATATAATTTAATGCCCAAAGACACTTTCTAAGTAAATTGGAGCATTATAAGGAATTACTCTGGGGCAAACTTGAGCATTTCTGGAAAATGTTGAATGTTAGGTTACCCCATCTATAACATGCTAATTTTAGAAAAGTTAGAAAATATAAATAAAAATTTAAAAATATCACTCACACTTCCTTAATCTTCTTTTATCTTTTTTATCTCTCCTGATAAGTATGTACATATATTGGTATGCATATATGCTTATACACACATATAAACTCGTATACATATGTATACACACATATACATTATACTATTGGAGTCATATCATTATGAGTTCAAAAACCATTTAAATGGCTGCATATTATTCTATTGTATGGATATATGCAATGATTGTTTAATACCCATATCATGGAAAATTTAAGTTGTTTCCAGTTTTTTTATTATTAATACCATTGTATGGTATTCTTGTACATAATTGTTTGTCCATACTATTGACTTTCTTAAATAATAGGCTACTGAAAATATAATCATTGGATCAAGAATACTAATATTGTAATGTTCTTGATACATCTTTCCAAATTGATTTTATAAAAATTATATGAGTTAGTACTACTGTGAGTCTAGTAAGATGGTTATTTTACCACGCAGCCCTGGGCCATATCATAATTTCTTTTTTTCTATAATTAGTGAAATAATAATTACTTCTTGGAAAGAGTGGCAAAAAAGTTCTGAATTTACTTAAATTAAATTGTCAAACTGCACTTTAGTTTTTATTTTTCATGAAATTTGTTCCAGATGCTCAATGAGTTAGCTAGAGAAATTAGAAACAGACTATTTAATCAACTTTAATCTACTCTTATGGTCCAATTGAATTCAATACTTAACACCAAGCACCTAAAAACTGGAAAGAAAGTCTATTTTTCTGATATAGCCTATAAAGAAAAGCAGTACTTCTATAGCTCTATAGCAGACTACCCTCATATTTCTGGCTTTCTCCTCTGAACTTATGATAGACAATAAATATGCTGTTAATATTTCTTCTTGGAGCACACTTTGACAACTGTTGTTAATAAATTGGATTGTTCTTTGAAGGTATATATTTTAAGGTATATATTTTAAGGTATTTAAGTTAAAGAACAAGTATCGTGTAGAAGGATCATGTGAATGAGCAAGATGTACATTGCAGCATTGTGCCTATTTCCAATGCCCTTAACCACTACTTCAGTAAAGCAACACTTAAAGCAAGAGCTCTGAAGTTAAACTTTGTATCTTAATTAGTTACATGATTTTAGGTGTCTTTCTTATCTCTCCGAGCCAGTTTCTCTGTAAGTAAAAGAGAGAGAATAAGAGAGGGAGAATATAATAACGTCCTTTTATAAGGTTTATATGAAGTAATCTTGTTTCCTATTTGTGTGCATTAGAAGTAAGCTAAAACTCAATAATCTATAACAAATATATGTGGAAATAAAGAGAGGTAACATTTTTGGTTTATAATTATAAATTTTATTATTTTTGGATCAGATGTACTATGTTACTTTTAAAAAGAATTTTCAAGAATACTATAAATGAAATTAACACTGTGGTCAGATTATGGTATTTAAAAAATAATGTCTAATCATTGTATATTTTTATCTAAAGATAATTCATTTCATTTTTTAATGTTAAATTATTATAATGAATGTCTTTAGGAAATCTCTCATATGGATAGTAACACTCTCCTTTGCTCATCTTCCAAAGTATATTAATAACAAACAGAAATTTTTTAAGTGTATCTTATTCAAGAACAGCATTATTCATTTTCAGAAATGGTTTTTTCAGGTGGTCCCTTTGTTGGTGTTTATATCTGGAAAACATTTCAGCAAAATAGATTCTATTATAAGAATATAGACTTAAGAAGACTTAGTTTTTGTTGTTGTTGTTGTTGTTTTTACAAAAAAAAGTTTTTGCGATACCAGATCAAGTTACTAAAAGCATAAATAGAATGAGCTCATTAAATGTTTCAATGTGTCTTGAACACAGGTGACTTACTCACCTATTGGTAATTTTGTTCTTTGTGATTTCCACAGGAAATAAGTCTTGAAAAAACCTATTTTTATGTATAAGAAGGTTAGGCCTAGAAGCACAAAACTTGTGAGATTTTAAGTGTTAACCAGTGGAGACAAAGGAAGAAAGGGAGAGCATTGTAAAGTTTTGAGTTTTGAAAGCTAAGAATACTTCTAAAGAGTGAACTGACTCCATTAACTTTAGAGACCCTGATCCTGAGGAGAAACAAAAATGCTGGAAAGCCTGTGGGAATTCAGCAATCATGGAAAATACAATGAGGTCCGAGAAGCTGTTGGGTTAGATTCTGTTTATAGAGAAAAAAAAAATGCAGAGCCAGAAATCAGACTTAAAAAAAGATAGTTCAATTAAAATTTCATATTTTGAATTTATTGGTGGTTTGCATTTGACATTAAAACTGTACTTAGTATATATTAACCACATTTAAGATCTATTTTCTTAGCAACTTTCAAATATACGATATAGTATTGTTAACTATAATTACCATGCTGACATTAGATCCCCAGAACTAATTAATCTTCTAAATAGAATTTTGTAGTTCTGACCAAAATTTATCCATTTCCCCTATTTCCTAGACCCAGATAATTATCATTTTGATCTCTGTTCCTACGAGTTCAGCTTTTTTAGATTCCACATATATACGACACCACACAGTATTTGTCTTTCTCTGTCTCACTTATTTCACTTAGCGTAATGCCTTCAGAATCTAGCCCTGTGGTTACAAAGGGTGGAATTTCTTTTCTTTCTTTCTTTCTTTCTTTCTTTCTTTCTTTCTTTCTTTCTTTCTTTCTTTCTTTCTTTCTTTCTTTCTTTCTTTCTTTCTTTCTTTTTTTGTCATGGTCGACTGATATTCCAATGAATATGTATACCACATCTTTATTCATTCATCTGTTGAAAGATGCTTAGGTTTTTCCCATATCTTGGCTATTGTGAATAATGTTGCAACGAACATGGACATACAAATATCTCTTCGAGACAATGTTTTTTATTTCCTTTGAATATATATCCAGAAGTGGGATACTATATCATATGGCAATTCCATTTTTAATTATTTGGAGAAATTTCATAGTATTTTTCATAGCAGCTGTACCAATTTATATTCCTATCAATAGTACACAAAGGTTCCCTTTTCTCCATATCCTCAGCAACACTTATTATCTCTTGTCTTTATTGAGAATAGCCATTCTAACAGATGTGAGGTGATGTCTCATTACAGTTTTAAATTGCACTTCTCTGGTGATTAGTGATTTTAAGCACCTTTTTATATATGGATTGACCATTTGTATGTTCTTAATGGCTGGTTTAATAGATTTGAATATGATGTGTCTAGTATCTATCTATTTATCCATCTATCTATGTATCATCTATGTATCATCTATCTATTTATTGTGTGACTGATTTCCTTACATATTTACTTATTTGCTTTATTATTTACTTATTTTGCTATTATTGTGCTTGGTGTTCTCTGAGGTTCTTGCATCTATGATATGATGTCTTTGCCATTATCTCTAAATATTTTTTTCTTCTCCTTCAGAGATTCCAATTACAGGTATAATAAGATGTCTGATGTTGCCCCACAGCTCATAAATGTTGCGTTCCACTTTTTTCATCCTACTCTTTTTCTCGTTGTCTTTGAGTTTGAGTAATATTTATTGGCTGATTTTCAGGTTCACTAATTCTTTTCCCAGCTGTGCAGAGTCCAGTGATAAGCTTGTTCAAGACTTTTTTCATTTCTTTTACTATGTTCTTTATTTCTAGAATGTTTATTTGAACTTTGCTTATAGTTTCCCTCTTTTTGCTGAAAATACTTATTGATTATGCATGATATTCACCTTTTTCAATAGTCTATAATATGTTATTCATCATAATTTTAAATTTTTGATAATTTCACCATCTGTTCATATTTCAGCCTGGTTTTATTTATTGCTTATTCTCTAGACTTATTCTTGACTTATTCTCACTGTTGTTATTATTCTGTTTGTTTTTCCTTCTTCAAGAATTTTGTAACGTAGTTAAAAAGTAGGCATGTTACATAGGACAGTAGAAATTAAGGTAGTGTTTATGTCACTATGTGGTCACACATTATCTCCCGCTACACATTTAGTATGAGATGAGACTAAAGTAAATAGTATCTTCCTGGAAACAGGCACACCTTGTCTTCTGAGAAGACTTTAGTGTGGAAGAGCTAAATCAATCTAATTAAGAACTTAGCTGGTATAAGATTTTTGTTGTTGCTTTGGTTACCTTCATTGAACCATGTTCTTCAAATTGCTCTAACTTACTTGGTCTTTATGATTGATGCCAGTGTGCTTTAGGGTTAGATCATCCATTTGCATCTGCACCTCTCAGAAAATCTCTCTCTAGGCTTTCTATCTCCCATCAATATACTGTCATTGTTTGTTACCTGACACTTGGTGAATGGTGTGAAAGTGGAGGAAAAGTGGATCACACTCTTGTTCTGGTTTATCCTCAGTCTTGGGCATTCATGTGTCTCTGGGTCTCTGGGATGGGGCCTTCTGAACGATCTCACTCCTCCCTGTTAGGGGATCTCTAACAGTCTAGGCTTAGGACATTTTTCTCTCTTCCCAAAGTATTGAAAGTTCTATTGTATTTCTTCTCTTCAATTGCATTGGGTCTTCACATGTGCTTTAAGGGTGAATGGTTCACTACTATTGCTTCAGAAGCTTAAAGGATTGTTGTTGTTGTTGTTTTGTCAGGGAAATAGGAAAGAAGGATCTGCGCAGGGCTGTGTACCTTTTTCCTAGAGGCTGCTGTTACCATCCACTAGTCCTATATCAGGGGGAGACTTTCTCAGATATCCTTCCCTGTTCCTAATTTTTCTTTTGAAATATTTGCAGTCCATAAAAGGAGCTTGAAAATGGGATCAAATTCCTTTTATGTCATACTCTCATAGTTTTCCATGAGAGTTAGCAAGTCATTTAAAAAGTTCAGTTTAATTCTTCTTACATTCTTATATGGCATCTGCCTCAATAAAAAGAAGTGCTTGTATTCAATATTTCCTAGGAAACATCTTTCTGTAGGTTATAAGTTCAGTGGTTGCTTTCTGACTTTATTCTCAACAGATATCGTGATTTTGTAGATTTCAGCTTTTGTTATAGAGGTTACTGATGCTGTAGCTGTTGTTAAGGTACATGAGAGTGGTATTTTTTTTTTGAGTTTTCTGCATCTTAAGCAGATGCTTACCACCTACAGAAGTTGGAGGTCGGAGTCTTATAATACATTAATTTTAAGTGTCTTTAAATGCCTTTTGGTGTTCACTTTTTTTTTAACTATTTTTTTCCCCTGTAGTTGGAGCTAAAATTTTTCCCATAGAAACTTTTTACCCTGAAGCAGGAAATTTCAATTCAAATGAGGAAATTAATGGTTGTTGGTTAACTTAGGGAGATTTGTTAACTAACTTTAAAATGAAATCTCACACAAAACATGTTCATATGTGGTAAGGCATTAAGTTAGTTGGAATTTATTTATTTCCTTTGGTATTTGCTGGATAACTGGAAGTTTATTTATTTTAAACTATTTCAAAAGGTTTTGATATTTTTCTTTTTGTCGATGCTGTTTCCTATTTCGTTTGGGGAAATGATAGAATCATGTTTTCTGCGAAAAACATTTTGTATTAACAGAGATAAGACCTACTTACAGGACTAAGGAATAATAAATTATATATAAACTACATTTTATTTTATTTCACCGAATATTATATTCAGGTAAATACAATAATAATGTTTACTTCTTTCATTTACTCTAAGGCAGGAAACCAAAAACAAAAAATTTTTCTCGAAGAGTTACAAAGTGAGTTCATAAATTCATTCTTCCAACTGAGTTTTTATTGCGCACATTCTGTGTGCCTAGGACCTCAACAGACATTCAGACACAATGGTGAGAAAACGAGGGTAGTCTCCTTGAGCTCTTTTAAGTTTTGATCCTTTCTAATTGACCTTGGAGTCTCATCAAATATTGATTTTAAGTGGAGGTAGTTTTTATTAATCATATAATCACACAAAAATATATCTTAATACAAAATGTAAGGATCCCTTCAAACAAAATTTCTAAGATTTCATAAGATAGTATGAAGGGGCACTGATATAGGGAAAGTGTCAAAAAACACTTCTTTTGGAAAATTACATTTAAGATGAAATATAATTGAAAAGTGTGACTTGGAGTTGCCCGAAGCATATAAAGCATAATTTGTTTAGAAAGACCTTTTCAGACAAAGTGAATATAATACATGTCCAAATGTCATATGAGTCAGCAGGGAGATTGGTATATTAATGAGGCAGAATAAAATCTGGCTCACCTAGAGGTTAGAAAGCAAAATAATGAGTAGCAAAAAATAAAGGACTAAATGAGGTTAAAAACTAACATTTACCAATTAGTTACTATGTGCCAAGAAGTGTAGTAAACACATTTTTATATGTGTTAGCACAAATACTCTCTCAATATCACGAATTTTATTTCTATTTTAGAATAATTGGGACTGGGTCCCCACTCTTCTCTGTGAACATCTAGAAAACTGGACAGAATATACACTTTTTAAAATCGCACATGAAACATTTACTTAGGCAGACATTACACTGGGCTACAGAAGTCTCAACGCTTCACCTAAACTTCCTATTAAATACATCCTGTTTTTATTTTTATTTTATAAAGAACTGAGAGAAAGGAAAGTTAAATAAGTCACTCAGTTGTTAAGAGGACAAGATGATATTTGAACACAGTTCTATTTCAGAGCTCATGTGCTTTACTTTATTTAAAATATTACCTCAGGTCACCATGTTCACTTCCGGTGAGATCCATGACGTAGACAGATGCATAGGAAGTAGAACAATTACCAAACTCTGATAAACTGGTCTGATTGCAAGACTCTGAGGCAGATTTAGGTGATATGTTCTTGATGTAAGCCTCTCATCATAGCATAATTATTAATAGTGTTCCTCTGACTCACAAAAATGTCCTGGTTTGGGTTATAAATATTGTGGTCTCAAATCTAGTGGAATTATTTTCTTTCTAAATTCAAGACAGACTTTTGGAAATTACCATAGCCTGGCCAGTCACATGAGAGGCAAGGGAGAACAATGAAAGAGAAAGGAGTACTACTAAAAGAGACTGATTTGATAAAGTCAACTCTGGGAAATTAGCATCCCACTTACTTGAGAGGAGGAGGAAAATGTTTGGCCTCTTTTCTTGATGGAGTAAATTTTAGACTATTATTCTTTAAAATATTCTGAGGGAAAGAGAAAAACAGAAAAGGGTGGTGGTTGTGGTAGTGGTGGAAATTGAGAGAGAAAATAAATCTACTCATTTGAATGAGCTTTTAACAGAGATCAAACCATTGTCATTAACACTGACCATTCAGATCTGATTTCTGCTCTTTTTCGCTCAAGAAAGATAAAGCATAGGGAAATAGAAACATTGTCTAACCTGCCTAGAGTTCCAACTTTCACATCACAGGCACCATGACAAGACTTTAGCTTTTTTGCCATTCGAGAATAGCCATCAATTATAACAAAATGCACATTGCAATATAAGGCAGCAGCCTCCAAAGTAAACACAACATGACAAGATGTTGAAAGCCAACAAAATGATCAGATCCGAATTTAATTTTAGCAAGATTAATGCTCTAAAAAATGAAATTGCCTATTCTTGGAAAGGCATAACAAAGTAACAATTTCAAAGATGAATTGGAACCAGAAAATGAAAAATTTAATACAAATAGGGAAACATTAAAATTCCAAGTCAACCTTTCTAGAATACTAAATTGATGCTGCCATACAACAGAGCTGTGCTGCTCTTAACACTTAAAGGGAACAGATAGACAATAGCACTTGATTTGAGAAAAACACCCCAAGTTAGGTTTTTCTATAGATGACTTGGCATTGTCTTGCATAATGTAGCTTTCTTACATTTTTTTCATTCTTTAAAAAATGCTATTTTTCCATTATAGTACTTCGATTTTGTAAAGATGACTACTTGAATGTTTTTTTATACACAACATGAAACCCCAAACACTTTTTAACTCTTAAAATGTTTTTGTGAATTAAAATATTTTAAAGAATAGTTTTAAGAAAGTTTATTTCTCTTGCTGTAAGGACTTATATTTAGTAAGAAATGTAGTATCATTGCAGCAAGACTATTGACATCAAGAAATTGTTCTACATTCAAAAAAGAATTTTATTTTATTGCTAAGCCTAACGGAACTACTTTTATGGTCACTTTCAACAACTTTCAACAACTCTTGTCATAATTTGCAAATATTTCTATACATGAAATTAATGACAGAAAACATACATAATTATATAAGCTTTCAATTTCTCTTCATTCTTCTTCCAGTTAACGAGAAATGATTTGTCCCTGCCACACTTGTTTTTTTATCATACTTTCCCCGTTATTGTCAAGATGTTTTATTGTACATTAAAGGTGTGTTCTTGATGAGAAGAGAGAATGGCTTTAACAATTCTAATTACTTTTATTAATTTTTGTCTGTTGGATTGTTTCTTTTAATTCAGCTCCACGGGAGCATGGGGCATGATCTACGACGACTTTACACAGGTTACACATAAACGATTCTGCTGTTTAAAACAAAATTGAGGATTTTTCACATGATTGAAACTGAAAACAACAAATAATTTGAAAGCCACCATCATTCCTTGCTGCAGGAATTTTCATCCAGTGTTAAAGTTAGAAGATCAAGTTAGAATTCATTATCTGTACTCTTGGGGTATCTCACAGATAAATTCAGCTGCAAGCTGTGACAGGGAGTCTAGATTTAATGTTTGACTTTCTTGTTGACAGGGTGAGTAATTTGAGCCTGAGTAAACAGTAGTGATCTTCAAGTGGAACACATTGATGTATTAGCAAATTCTTCTTGAAGTTAGGCTGAACTTCTCAATACTTCTTAGCTACTTTAGGAAAGTATATTAAAAAAAAAAAAAACAGTTCATCAAAGTATGATCTCTTCACAAATATTATCTTTGCATAGGGTTTCCTTGACTATTCAATAATAAAAATTAAAAAGCTGGACTATTTTTTAATCTATCCTGTTATAAAAATGAGGAATGAGTGAGAGATAAAGAGAGAGATAGAGAGAAGTGGAATTTATGTAATTAATAGATTTTTGTAAATTCATGTTTAATCTTTTCTGGTATGAGTACAACCATGTAAAAATATATTAGCCATGGTAATAATTACAAAAATAAAAATTAAATTGACAGATTGAAGTTCTATGCTAATTCTTAGAATAATACCCATATCTATATTGTCTAGCCTTGATGTCAAAGGTTTTGATTTTCTAATTTCCAGAGCAGAAAACTCCACCTGAGATATCAAATTCAAGCTGTGTTTTTTTCCACATTTTATATATAATAGCCTTTACAATTCTTCATTCACAGTTGACATAGTCATTTAGCTTAGCATTTTTCAATTTGGGTAAAATCTTAAACATAAAATGTATAAATATAAATGTATTTTAATTGAAAGTTCAAATCTAAAGATAATATGCCTTTCACAAATAGTGGCATCTTTGTATTTCCACATTATAGAGAATGAAAATTTCGTTCAGATGTTTCTTTTAATTTTCCATGTTTTATATCTTCCATTTTAATATTCTTCCATATGTTTGCAATAAATGATGTAATAACTAAGGAATACATCGGTTAACTAAAATACATGTATTATGAAAAAGGAGAAAAGTTTTTTTACTTAAGTGGGCTTTTGACAAATGAATTAATAATAGTAATGCAGTTTTTAAACAATTACTATAGAAAATTAATACTAATATATATTATTAATTATATTATATAACAATAATGGAAACCTCTGAATATATATTGTTTGGTTCATTATATTATTATTATTATTATTATTATTATTATTATTATTATATACTTGAAGTAGACCAAGAAGTTCAAATCAGAAGAAAGTAAACAAAATTTGATGTTTTATTCCAAAAACCTTTTCAGCGGATGTTTAGTTTGAGTATTTACTCATTCATTCTTTCACTTTCTGCATCCAAATTATTGTAAAGTGAGAAACCATTTTCAATATAATGGCTGAAGCATTTCATGAAAGCCATCAAAAGAAGGCAGCTAAGTTCATTGTACTATATTTATAAAGGCAGGGAAGTGGAGCAATACATTGTAAAAGATTTTCAAGAACAGGAGTTTGAACTAAAAGCACTTTCTGTTTTTATTTTCAGAGATTAAGACTGCTAGACTAATATATCTTCCAAGAACCCACACAGAGATGAAAGGCAGTAACTCAGGCTTCAAACAACAGAAAGTCAACTTTAAACATTTTTTTTTATATATTTGATGATTAAAAACTCATATATCTATATAATACATATATATACACATACATATATATATATGTATATGTAGTACTTTTGTTGAACAGTGATGATACCATATATATATATATATATATAGTAACATCACTGTTCAACAAAAGCACTCTGAATGGTACATGATTATTCAATGAACTGAATAGGTTTAATTTCCACTTAGTAAAGGATTTCAGCAACATTCAAATACTGGGTCATCAACCTCATTAAGTTAGATGCACTAAAATATCTATTACATGTTTCTACATAATAAATTGCCCCAAAACTTAGTAGATTTGAATAACACCTTTTTTATTTCATGCTTTCTTCAGATCAAGAGCACAGCTTAACTGAATCCTCAGTTTAAGAGTGTCTCAAAAGGCTGCTTAATTAAGGTGTTTCCACAGGGCTGTAGTCTCACAAAATAAAGCTTAAACAGGGGAAACTATGCTTCCAAAACTCATTTAAGCAGTTGTTAGTAGAATTCAGTTTCTCAAGGTCTTTTTTGTCTGAGGGTTTCTATTCCTTGCTAGTGGTTAGTCCAAGGGCACCATCAGTTCCTTGCAATGTGGACTCTTCAGCTCGATTCATGAGAGCAAGCATACAGGAAGAATAAGAGAGTATCAGTAAGACAGAAGTTACATTTTTTTTTTTTATAACCTAATCTCGGAAATTACATTTTGCTATAGTTTACTCATTAGAAGCAATCATTAGGTCCTGCCCACATTCTAGAAGAGATTTTACAGTGGTGTTGGTATGGGTTATTATTTACAAAATGTACCCACAGAAATTTCAATGGCTCTTTTCAAAGTATTACGTTTTGCGGAGGTTTTAATTTTTATTCCTTTCTTTTCCATTATCTGGAAAAGATAACTTCTCCCTCTAATCCAGATAATTATCATGAAACTTATGACTCAAGTCCTCTGTTTATTGATAAGGATCACTGAATCTTAGCGTCCTTCTCAGTCCATTGTAAGCAGAAATTGCTTTAGGCCAGGCAGGGCCATTGTAGTCATGGTGAGAAGGAGACCCAGAGCTTTCTTTCTTTAAGTAATATGTTAGCCAAGTCTGTTTTCCTTTACTCAATTAGAAAATCAATAATAAGAAAATTAATAGGTTTATGATTTAAATAACAAGTTTGTATCTTTTTTTCTTTCCTCGTCTAGGGACAGAGGTGGCATTTTGGTGGGATAACCCAAGACCCCATTCTGACTGAGACAGATTGGGAAAGAGCTCCATGAAAACTCAATTGGCAGGGACTAAACTCTACTTAACAGGAAGCAGATACAAAAAAGAGACCTCCTGTCCCACAACATCCATACTATAAAGAAGGGGTTCATAGCTCTTAGAAAAAGATTAGGCAGGAAAGACAGATAGAGGGTTTTGGGTCTACCTACAAAACACTGAGGTTGTGCCGACTGGAACATTATGTTTGGCTATCGCCCATGGGAACATAACACTCTAACAATAAGCTTTCTGCTCTGTACCCACCGCTTGCATAACCGACCTGTGGGTTGACAGTTAGTAAATGGAAGAAAAATAGACTTGTGTGTTCAAACAGGATGAAGAATGGGATTTAAGATTTTAAAAACCTGCACCTCTACATTTTGGGGCTACTTAATTTGGGGCTGTGTACTCCTGTGCCCTGTTATCAGGCTCTGTCTATTGTCTTTGGTCTTGTCTGGGTTGTAGGTGGCGGACCTCTCTGGGTCCACCTACACCCCAGTAATTGTTCTTGTCTGAGTGTCTGTCTTGTGTTTTCCATGCAAGCAAAGGGAGGAGACCCCAAGTTCACAGAAGACACCCTTGGGGTGTTTTCTGCAACATTTTAAAGAAGGATTTGTAGAAGGAGCTGACTATGGCATTGTTTTCTCCAGGCAGACTAAGAACATTGTGTGAAGTTGAGTGGCCGTCTTTTGGTATAAACTGGCCTCCAGAGGGTTCTTTTGACAGGGGTTTAGTGAGGAACGTTTGGAAGACTGTCATGGGAGACCCGGGACATCCCAATAAGTTTTCTTACATTGATCATCAATGGTTAAACTTTGTTCAGAACTCCCCTCCTTGGCTCTGCCAGTGTGCCCTTTCTCTAGGGGCATGAGTCTTAGTTGTGGGCACCCAAAACATATGGCAACTGAATTTCCAAAACAGCCCAGTCCCTCAGTCCTCCAATCTCCACCGGAGGACAGTGACCTCCCCCAACCCTATAATCCAGGACAACGGAGGCCAAATAGCACTGCCTCACCTCCTTGGACATGGGCAGGTAACCCCTATGGGCCTCCCACTCCCGCTTCAGGTGGGGCACCAGCTGATACCACCACCCTGGCCATCTTCCCCTTATAAGAAGCACCACCCTAGGGACATCACATAGGCCCTTCATGGTTTATGTGCCTTTCTCGACTAGTGACCTGTACAACTGGAAGGCAAAGAATTAGTCTTTCTCTGAGAAACCCCTGGCATTAATGGGACTTTTAGAAAATATCTTTCAGACTCACTGCCCCACCTGGGATGATTGCCAACAGCTTTTAATTACCCCTTTCACCATGGAAGAACGCGGATGCATTCGGGCTGAAACACAAAAGATAGCTGTGGGAGGGAGGAGAGTTGAGGAAGCAGGGGAACAGACTGAGGAGGAATTTCCCTCCACAGGCCCAGACTGGGGACATAATTCTCAGGCAGGGAGAACGGCATTAGATCAGTACCAACAGATTCTAATTGGGGGAATTAGGATGGCTGCTTGCCAGCCACCTAACCTTTCTAAGGTAACTGAAGTCATACAGGAATCTCAGGAATCCCCCGGAGCATTTCTTGAATGACTATAGGGGGCGTACCAGGTATGTACCCCCATTGATCCTGAGGCGCCTGAGAACCAGTAGTAATCTTTGCTACTCAGGCAGCCCCTGATATCCTGTGTAAATTATAAAAATTAGAAGGTTTTTCAGGGATGAACCTGTCCCAACTTGCCAAGAGAGCCCAGAAGGTGTTCAACAACAGGGAGGCCCCGGATGACCCCAAATGTATGGCTAAAATCCATCAACCCAGCCAATCTGTTGCCAGACCCAGACTCTGAGACCCCCATTCATGGCTGCATAAATTTCACTGACACTGTGTGTTCCTCGCGGCCAGACCTCAAAGATTCCCCTTTGCCTGAGGCCAATGAAGTTCTGTTCACGGACGGGAGCAGCTTCATGCAGGAAGAAAGAAGGTACACTGGGGCAGCGGTCGTAACTCTAACTGGCACCATCTGGTCACAAGCCCTTCTCCATGGGACTTCCGCTCAAAAGACCTAAGTCATTGCCCTCGCTGAGGCAATAAGATGGGGAAAGGATAAGGCAGTCACAATATACACTTACAGCTGATACACCTTTGCTACTGCACATGTACACAGAGTCATCTACAAGGAAAGAGAGCTTCTGACTTCAGCTGGGAAGGGCATCAAGAACAACGAGGAGATCTTAACCTTACTCGAAGCCATTTAGATGCCTGAGGCTCTTGCTATTGTTCTTTGTAAAGGGCATCAAAAAGGAATAATCCTGAGACTGAGGGAAACCGAGGAGCAGATGCAGGGGCAAGAACAGTGGCCACAAGGCCAGTGGGGCCCTCACCATGTCTACTGACTATTGTCCCTTATCCAGAACTGCCTCCATCTCCGACCTATATGGCAGAAGAGAACATATATTTTCAAGATAAGGGAGCCACTAGGAACCAACAGGGGTGGTGAACAATCCCAGATAGAAAAATCGGGCTCTCACAGGCCCTTGGAAGGACTCTCCTCTACCAACTACACCAGAACACACACCTAGGGAAAACTAAGATGCTCCAAGCTTTAGACCCCCTACTTCCACTTGTTAGAAGGGAAAAGAACTTTAGAGGAGATTGCCTCACGATGCTCGGCTTGTGCCCAATTAATCCAAAGAAGGGGAAGATAGAAGAACCTAGACATAGGGAAAGAGGAATTTATCCGGGAGACCGCTGGGAAGTCGGTTTCACTGACGTAACCTTGACTGTGGGAGGCTACAAATATTTACTTGTTTTTATAGACACCTTTTCAGGACAGGGAGAGGCCTTCCCCACCAGGAAAGAGACTGTCTTAGTAGTTACTGAGAAACTACTACAAGAAACCCTCTCTCGATTTGGTCTCCTCAGAACTTTAGGGTTGGATAACAGGCCAGCCTTCGTAGCAAAGGTATCACAACAATTGGCTAGCTACCTAAATTTGCAGTGGACACTCCGCTGTGCCTACCAGCCCCAAAGTTCAGGCCAAGTAGAGTGAATGAATCGGATCCTAAAATAGACAGTCAAGTTAGGATTAGAAACTGGTGGGACCTGGGTAGAACTTCTCCCCTTCACTCATCTCTGAGCCAGGTGTACTCTGTATATTAATGGATTCACCTCATTTGAAATTTTCTTTGAGAAACCCCCACCTTTAGTACCTAGAATAGAAGATGAGAAAAAAAGTAGAACTACGTAACCTTGTCTATTTTAAGTCTTCACAGGCCCTTCGAAGTGTACAGAAGGAGATTCGGTCCCAGGTTCATGCTGCCCACTCAGAACTGGGGGACGGACTTCCCCATCAGTTTCAGTCTGGGGACTCTGTGTGGATCTGGAAATTCACTTCCAAAGGACTAGAACCCAAATAGAAAGGACCTTTCACTGTCTACCTGATGACGCCCACTGTCTACCTGACAGCATCCCATCATAGATTCATCACTTCCATGTGAAGGCAGCACGAGAGTAGACAACAGCTCAGGGAGACGAGCCCTTAAGACTAAGACTCAAGCATACATAAGTCTAACCCTCTGTTTCTTCCTTTTTCCTCTTTAGCCCAGACATATAGAAACATACACCAGCCTAGAGTATAGGAGCTTATAGTAACTGAGACTGGTGAAATCATTGCCCTGAACATCATCAGCCACGGTACTCTAGAGATCCGAGTAGATTTGTGCCGGCTAGCTAGAGATCCCCCTCCTCCTCTTGTTGACTTTTGGCCCATGTTTTATCAATTTCTTTTTTGCATATATAAGGAAGAGAATTAATTCTATTAAACTTTTAGTAATACGAAATAGAGGCTATGAACAAATTCTGCATGAAGAATCAAGAATTCAATTTTCCGCTAAGGTCAGTGGGGAATGTGCTGGCTGGAAAATTATTGTTTGGCTATTGCCCATGGGAACATAATGCACTAACAATAAGCTTTCTGCTTCTGTACCCCCTGCTTGCACAACTGACCTGTGGGTTGACAGTTAGTAAATAGAAGAAAAATAGATTTGTGTGTTCAAACAGGATGAAGAATGGGGTTTAGGGCTTAAAAATCCTATACCTCCACATTTCGGGGCTGCTTAATTTGAGGTCTGCATACTCCTGGGAGACCCAGCTGGCTGAATAAAGAGTGTGTTTCCTATAACTCACTGATTTCTGGTGGTTCATGTGTCTATGGGGAGCTGGCAGCTACAACAAGGTCATCCTGGTCTAGAAAAAGCCCACTCAAGTCTGCACAATTAAGCAAGCTAAAAGGCATTTTTAGGCTAAAAGTAACTCCTACAAGGAAACCAGTAGGCAGAAAATGAGGTATTAGCTTAAGCCAGTCACTTGCACTTGTGCAATGAAGACAGTGATGACTTTCAATTCATCTGACCCTTATTATACCATCATTATAATATAATGCCTATGCCCGGAAGTTCATTAATATCATAACAGACTGAATTCTGGGAATGAACACACGCAGGAAGCAAATAATGAGTCACTGAGTCCTATTCATCTTAGTTGTCAATCAAGAAAGTCCACTCCTCTAAGAAAAGTAACCACCCACAGTAAATAGGTTTTGCTACTATGCCTTTGAGGCACACTTCTCTTGCTCAGGCTAACTTCCACATCTGGAAGTGTACTGTTGTTTTCGTTTCCTTTCCAAAAAAAAAAAAATTATATATATGTGTGTGTGTGTGTGTGTGTGTGTGTGTGTGTGTGTACACACACACACACACACACACACACATTCTTTTGCTGTTATACTTCGGTGTCTCACTCAATTCTTTGAGATATCAAAAGCCTGGACAATGCATTGAAAGGGGAACCCCATTCTCAGGTAATAGTGTGAATACTAGAAGAAACGGATCACTGGGAGACATTTTAGAAGGTTGTCTGTTACAATATAAGACCGTTTTGTAGATTTGTGTGTGCATTGTGCTAATGTGTCATGCTTAAAGAATTTTTTTAAAAAAACTACTTTTGCTTATTTTCAAAATTATATAGATTTTTCCTAAGCCAATTTGATGGTCACTAGTACAGCAATTTTAAAGAAATAAATGCATACATTTTCTGCACATAATCTTGTTAATTATCCTGTAACTCATTCCTTACCTTGTTTTTCTACCACCTCCATGCAATCTTTATGCCTCCTCCCTAATTTGAAGTTCATGAAAGAAGCTGCAAAACTGGTATTCTCTAGAGCATTTGAGATCTTGCTTCCTGGCATGCGACATCATCTTGGCTCAAAAAAACTCTTATTAAAATCTCTAAGAAAGAAGAAAAGTAGACATTTTCTTATAATCTGGGAGGTTAAATAGGTGATTATGCATGCTTTTCCCTGAACGATGTCTTGCATGTATGGTACAAATGAAAATTGGTCATATTACAAACATATCTATAATTACTATCTCAGAATTCCAACATAGTTTTTCAAGATTTCTGAACTTCCAAAGGTTTTTCATTTTCCATTTTGTTTTTATTATTGTTGTTATATTCTAGATTTTCATCTTTGAATTTTAGGGTACTCAAGTGGCTATTTTTTAAAATAATAATATCCATCCTGTATTTCCAACTCTTTATTTCCTTAATATCCATTCATTCACATGCCCATACACATACTTACATATATTCAAATGAATGTCCCTCTTGTTCAGAAGGTCTTTTTGAACTATCTTATTGTATATAACAATGCAGTGGAAGCACGTCCCAAATTATTACTTATGGATGTAATTGGCTTTGATTCCTCTTTAGGGCTTGCCCAGGGCAGCCAGTGAAGCCAAGGAATATAAACTTTTGGATTTGCATCTTATTTCTTGCTTCATTAATTTCATTAACTTCAAAACTGATGAATTCTTAGAATTAAAATGTAATTTACATTTAATACCCCAAATCACTTTCTTTTCATTTAAACCTTTTAATTATATTTTTTTCAGTTCTAGTTCTAAATTGTGTTTGTCAAAGTCTTAATTAGATGTATGTCATAGGGATATAAGAGTTAGCTGAACAGTAATAGACTGACTGAGACAATTTTCTTTAAAAAGAATTGAAAAAAAGCTTCGAATATCTTGTATGGAATGTATACCTTCTATACTGTGTAACTAAAGGTATGTGTTTAAGACCAGTGAATGGTATATATAGGTAAGTATTGATTTATATGGGAAGATCAAATCTGGACACCTGAAGAAGAGACCTTTCTTTTTTTCTACAAATACAGACTGTGTGGGATTTGTACAAAGTCTCATTTAGTAAGAGAAGATTTTATTTTGTTGTTTACTTACAACAGTGACAAATGGCTAGAAGGAAAAGCAAAGTGTGTAATCGATCTTAACACCTTTGTTGTTTTCCTGAAAGAAAAATAACAAGAAAAAAAAAGGACGAAATACAGACTATATTTTGAAAGAATAAGAGAAAAAATGTTTCCAGTTTTTGCTATTGATGGTGATGATAGTGATAATGATAATGGCAACAGTGATAACAATAAAAACATACAACATGGTGACTATAGTTCATAATACTGTATTGTATATTTAAAAGTTGTTAAGAGAGAAAATCTTAAAAATTCTCATTACAAAAAAGCAAAAAAATTGTAACCATTAAAAAAAAGAAAACTGCAGATCTTTATTAGGACACTGAAAGTTAGATATTAATATGATAGTTTCATAGGTGAGGATATTTGAGGTTCATAAAGGATAAAATTTGCCTAAATTGACACCTTTAAAAAATAGCAGAGAAATATATTTAAATCCCGCTCTATCTTTGAAGTCCGGGTCCTTTCCATTGCTCATTCTACCTGTCATAAAGACACTCTGTGACACTATAGTCACATACACTTCAACTCATTGTTTTCTAGAGTTGTAATCACATAGAAAATCTAATTCCTCTAATTATTTCCCAAAAAATGCTTGGAGGTTGTATTTCCCCTTTTTGAAAAATAATGTTTTATTAAAAACACAAATATAACTTACTATTATGTGGATTTATTCAAAGAAACTGAAACACATTGTGAACAAAGTATAGCAAATTTCGACTCAACAAAAAAGGAAAACCATGTAGTAGATAGTAAACTGTGGCTAATTAACTGATTAAAATTTCAAGGCTCAACAAAATTTATAAAAGTATGAATAAAGTCATTTAGGCTAAGACCATACATCTGAACTCTATGACACTTTTACCGACACTATGATGATTTTAATAAGTGCTGATTTAACTCTTGCTAAGAGAACACATTAAAAGTGCTAGGTTTGAAATCAAACAAACATGGAACAAAACTGTTTTGTTGATAAAGCTATAGTCAGCTTTTAATAATCTATTTTTATATGTAAAGGTTAACTAGTATAGACAGTAAAAAAATAATGAGCTGCATAAATAGGCATTATATTACTTCCATTATTATTGTCATTGACATTGATATCTAAAAGAACATCACCAATATGATTAGATAAGATTGCTTTTTTATGGCTTTTATTCATTTACTCAGTTATATTTATTAAGATTAGATTATTTGCCTGGTACTTAGCTAGGCATTGAGATGGAAGGGAAATAAAATCTATATTTTTCCCTCAGCCCATTCTGTATCACCAAGCTGTGAAAAAAATCCAACATATCAAGTTCAAATAAAAAAGAGGGTAATGAATGACAATTACCTACCCCAGTCCCTAATGCATATTTAAATGTAAATAAATTATTTTAATAGCAATAATTAATTTAAAAATATATTAATGCTCACCTGGAATACCTGTACAAGATAAAAATAATGCTAAAAAGTTTCAATGTAAGAAATATCCAAACCTGGAAAGAACTTGTATAAGTTTATTTGATCCAAACTAATGACAAATGCCAGGGAGTAAGATCACAAATGCTCCAAAGAATAACAGTTTTGGAGCTTCTTTTATACATCTGAAATTTAGGAGGGGGCATAAGGAAGATTACATGGAGGTGGGAGGAAAGCAAGATGAGTATTGAAGTACAGGATAGTTAACAGGATTATGTGTTTTCTTGAAGATGGTCATGCCTTTGAGGGCCATTATTTCAAAGGTGCCTTAACCTAGATGCACAAGGAAAATGGACAGGGCTTACTTAAAAACCTTTCATTAAAGAAGTTATAGGCCTAGGGCGTGACTACTCACCATGACTTGCCCACTAGTTAGAAATTTATGGTCATATCACCCTATGAGGTTACTTTTCATAGAATTTAGTTTTTCATCTTAAAAGGCAGCAAAATGTATCTCAAATATTTTAATCACTTGTGGTTACCTCCACTAAGTTAGATTCATGTTTGTAGAATACTTTAATGATTCCATTAATCTATTAATTAAATGTTGACATGTTATTTTTCCATCTTTTATTTTCCAATGATAGTAATTTGTACTTTGCACTACTTTTACTACATAAACTACAATAACACAGTTTTTTGTTTTGTTTTGTTTTGTTGTTGTTTTTGTTGTTGTTTTTGTTTTTGTTTTTGAGCCAAATACCTTTCTCTGTAATCTAGCTGAGCAAGAAGGAAGGCAGGGAACACTGCACTGGTAAGTAGAAATATATGCAGAGAACTTCTGTTTCCTTCTTTCTCTTACCTTCTTATTGCAGATGCTCTGAATATTTTCAATGGAATTTAAATCTCCGTTTCAACAAAGGTGGCTTTGATTAAGTCCTGCTATTCTTGGGTGAAATTTCAACCAACTCTCAAGGTCTTCAGTATGTTTCACATCATTTAGTCTCTCAGCTGGCTTCAGCCTTATTAAAAACAAAGTTTTTATAAATCATCTATTTTTTTGGATGGGACACTGTCATTTGCTCTTCGTTTTTGTACCTACATTTTAATTTTAGGCGGTTCCTCCCACCTTTTTTAAATTTTTTTAAGATAAAAGAATGTTTAGAAGAATTACTTTGCTTAGTCTATAAGGAGGAAAATAATTAGTGTTCAGAATTGTACTTTTTGCCCATAATTTCTAGATCTAGTCATTATTATTCTAGTTGTTTAAAGATATTTTTGTCATATTTTAAATTAGATGACTGACTACAAAACTTTGATACAGCAAAATTTTCTGATGCTGAATATAGATGACATGGAACACTTGCTCAGAGGTCTTAGTACACAGATGTCTAAGCTATTAACTTGGGCCAAATTCTCCCTTATTTTGCCAAAAGCACATATCAATTAAATGGAGTCAGAATTTTCTGCAATATTACATTCACGTTCTGGCTCACTGCATTAACATTAACATTTTGGGGTTTATTTGTGTTTTCCTTTTGAATAATCTAGGCACCTTGTCAGTAATGATCATGACGTTTTTCAATTTTATCCATTTTTAAAACTAACACAACTTTGTATACATCTCTGAATTGGTTTTAGTCCACTCTTAAATAAACAGCTGAAACTTGAAAATACAAACTTTAAGTTATACTGATACAATTTCAGTTTTTGAGAGAGCAAGGAATGGTAGAAAGGATCTCATTATTCAGGTCACACTGAACCGGTTTCGAGCTTTGGCTTTGCATAATTGTATTGGTGATTTGGCAAGTTGTTTTTTTTTTTCTGCTCTCTTTAATTTCCCTCCCACCCACTTTCACATTTGACCTATGGATGTTGCTGTTTCCCCTTAAGAACTAGATCTCTGAAGTTGAGGCGTCTCCTCCCACATGCTCGAGGCATGCACCAGGGCCTGGTGCACCCCGGGGGGCTGGCGCCCCACCCTGGCCTGGCACCCCCCCCACCCCCCGGGGAGGCTTGGTGCACCCAGACAGCCTGGCATATCTGGGGTATGGTCCGTGGTTCCACATGGGGTGTGAATCCAGGAACTTCTGCGTGTAAAGCAGATGTGCTAATCACTACACTAAGGAGCCATCCCCAAGGTTTTAAAAATATTTTTTTTATTGTCATTTAGCTATTAGTTTAGTTGGTTGTGTCTTTAATAAAATAATATTAAAATCTGTCTCTGGAAAAAATAATTAAAAGTATTAGGTAAAATAAATGAGAAGAAATAAATTTGCTTCATTTGGCACAAAGTCTTAAAAAATGGCAGTTTTTATTGTTATATATTATTACATTATATTATATTATTATCATTATTATTATATTTTATTTGGACATTATAAAATCTGAGGCATATGCTCTAGATTGATTGACTGAATTTTCATTACAACCTCCTTCTAGAACAGACTATATTTCCCAGGGTCCCTTGTAGCTAGATTTCCAAAAATGACTGTTTTACTAGGCAGATGTACAGTACGCATATGAAACTTAGAGAAAGTGAGCAGCATGAGTCTGGGGAAACCAGAGCTTCTAGAAAGCATGCTGGCAGAGGAGCTTGGATTGTCAAAGGCTAGACGCAGTGGTGGCGGTTTCCTGATGTGGTAGCTTTCTAATCGCAACCAAGTTGTGTGGTCTAAAGCATGAGTTAGTAGCATTTCTCTTAGTAGACCAGTTCTACAGTAACGATCCGGGAGTTGTTCCTAGAAGTTCTGCCTACCAACCAATTCTATGCACTAAGGAATATATAATGTCGCTTAACAAACCCTTTCCTAATCTATGTCACCAGACTAGATTCTGTTTCCGCAATAGCTGACCAATATAATAATGACTTAAATGTGATAAAAAATAAAAATAAAAATTTTAATTTATTTAAGCCATTTTTTGTTTGTTTGTTTTTGAGACAGGGATGCTCTGTTACTTACATTAAGTTTTATAATTTAAAAAGTTATGCTCAGACTAGAACTTACTATGTGAAATTGACTAAAGAAACAAGTGATAAATTAGATATTAAGAATTAGATATTGCGGAATAAAAGCAATATTGTCTATCCTTGTTATAAGATAGTGAGATATTTGGTTCTGGTATCACCTTATGTACCTTTGAAAGCAAACCACATAACAAGGGGAATTGAAAAAAATAAGAATCATCAAAATATTGAGGTAGCTGAGCTATCTTCTCTAGGTCAATATCTTTAGTACTACAGGCTCCAGACATTCAAATTCTTATATTTATATTTTTTCTATACAGATACCCAATTAACTCAGCACCACTTATTAAAAAGATCACCTTTTCCCCATTATACTGCAGTGTCACCTTGTGTTAAATCCAGGGACTGCATATGTGGGTCAGCTCTGTGTTCTCTTTTCTGTTTCATTGTTTTGTATACATATCTAAATGCCAATACCATAATCTTAACATTGTAATTTTATAAGTTTTTTTTTTAATCTGGTAGTGCTTGTTTTCCTTTTAATATTGTTATATTATTTCATTGTCTATTTTCATATAGATATTAGATTCAAATTGTTGATTTCTAATTTTTTTTTTTTGAGAGAAATTTTCTATCTGAGATTGAACTGAATTTATTTTATTTTGGGAGAACCACTATCTTTAAAATACTATTTATTCCAAACTAAGAAAAAAGTATTCCCCAAGTTTATTAAAATATTTTTAAATATATTAACAATGTTTTGTAGTTTTTTCTATATAGCTCTTGCCCATTTTTTATTGCATTTATTCCTCAGTACTTCAGGGTTCTTGTGGCAATACTTAATTGCCTCGATTCTCAAATTTCACTTTCTAATTGTTTCTAGTACAAATAAATACAGCTGACTTTTGTATATTGATCTTGTATCCAATAAGTGTTATATTCATTTTCTCATTCTAACAGTTTTGTTATCACACCAAAATCCATGTGCCTGACACTGCAAATGGCCAAAACTCAAAATAACAGAATTTGGAGTAAGAAAAGTTTTCTCAATCAAGGAGTCATCAACTGAGAAGATGGGAAACCTAGTCCAAAAACTCTACAGAAAGAAAGTACAGATTTCAGGATTCCTTTATGTCAAAAGAAGGGGAAATGGAAGAGGCAAGAGGTGATTGACAACAGTAGACACCTGGGAGCCAACAGAGGTTTAAGGAAGATTGTCTTTAATCTGTTGACCCTAGTTGATGTCAGTCTGATCATGAGATTCCTGCAAATTAGTGGTAAACAGTACCTCTGGAGAAGCACGTTCAGGTAAGAGGCTATTTTGTAAAACTCCAACCACAAGCAGAATTCCTCTAATGATTAGTATATCTCTACACAAGAAGCTATTGACCTAAAGGCTCTGGGAACAAAGCAGGCTTAATCAGGATGGAGTCAAAGAGGCTAAGCATTTCACTCTGTTACAGTTTGTATTTAGATGCTTTTGGATTTTCTAAGTGTACGATCATATTTTTGGTAAATAATATATATTTCTTCTACTTCATACCTAATAACTTTATTTCATTTTATTACCTTATTGGTGTTTAGTACCTCTGGCAAAGCATTAAAAGGTATATTTGTTACCTTAATGGCATTTGGAGTTCCGGTAACATACACCTCTAGGTCCTTATCACCGATGAGGAAATGAATTTCAGTTTAGTGAATATGAGAAATATTGGTTTATTAAAAGCATGTTATGAGGTAGAAGATGGGTTAAGCCTAAAACTGACAAACCAGGTAGAAATGAGGTTACGTACTTCTAAGAGGGAGTATGGATTACAGCCAGAGAATACAGCTTAATCCTGGTGGAAGAAGAGGTCTGCGTTATATTAAAGGCTATGAACAAAGGTGTTCTTAAGTGATTGGCAAGTGAGGTCATTTTGATCGACACCTGGGTGCTATATAACTCTGCTTAGTACATATGCGCTTACCCAGAATTCAGTCTGTTATAATTAGATTCATAAATTTACAGGCATAAATATAGGCAAATTAGGGTAATATCTTCCCCACAAGAGTCTGTAGCCGGATTAAATAAGGTGTAGATTATGGCCCTCCTGTCCTTTGTCTGTGAGGATGCAGGAGGCATTCTCTAACTACCAATAGGATATTCTTTGCGTGGTCTCTAGGTTGGGCCCCTACTCCTTAATTCCCCTGTCACTTATATCTGACTAGCTACCTAACATATTGATAGTAAACTTTTTTTTTTTTCTGATTTAAGGGGAAATTTTAGTGGAGGAAAAATAATTTCTATCTACCCTTTTATGATCTTGGCTGAGACTCTTTCTTTAATAAAAGACAGGTTAATAGGGGAAAAGAAACAGAAGTTTAATAACATGTATATTTTTGTATACATGAAGATATCCAAAAAACAGATACTCTAAAATGACCTAAGCCACTACTTTAAATACTGTCTTTGGCGAAAGACAGTTTCAGGGGAGGGAGCAAAGCAAGGAGCAGTAATGGGCAGTAATCCGGCAAAGCACAGTCAACACGGGGATAATCGCTATGCAGATATAAGTCTTCGCTTTCTTTATTGATACGAGTTTTTAGAGATTTAGCCATTCTTCTCTTGGTACAGAGTAGGATATGCCTTTAAAAATGGAGATTTCCATTTATACCATAAATTTCTCTTACAAAAAGGCAATTTCTACTTGTTTTTTAGAGCTTTTCCTCTGTCAGCTGTCCTTAGAATAATTAGCTTGAAATAATCCTTATGGCAAAGTGACATATTTTGGTGTGGCATATTTTATGCCCCCTTTAAAACCACACTGGGGTTTCAGATGTTGTGAAGATGAGCAATTAAATGTTAACATGTACAGTCTTTGATAGGCATGAGAGTTGAATGAGTGCCAACTGTTATATGTGATCTTTCTATCCATTGAGAGTTATCCAGATCAAAATTTTCAGCCCTAGCAAAAGAGATTTAGTCAGTTTTTGAAAAAATAAAAATAAGAGGAAAAGAAATATGTGACTATAAGACATGCAGCCTTGGGGTTGAAGATAAAGATTTTCAAGGAGATACTTTTTAAGTGAGAGATGAGGGAGGATGGGGTATGAAAGATGTATCAAAGATAGAGAAAAATAAAAAGACATTTAAAAACCTCTGCTTTGGACTATTTGTCACTTTCATGGTGTTTCAATAAGTACAAGTCAAATAAAGGACTTGAATTATTTTGAATTTGTACTGTTTTCATGGGCTGTGTCATTTTAACTGCAACACTGCCCTGAGTCTGAACTGCATGGGTCAGGACCATTGACGTATTTGTTTGCATCAGATTTATAACTTCCCCATGAATCAACGAAATTTTACCCTGTGATGTATATATTAGGTTTTTACATAATAATTCTACTTACTGCTATATAGAAGAAAAAAAGAATTCACTCTACCCTTTTAGGTTTTTTGGCTGGTCTAATAATTAAATTGACGTAAGAAAGAATAACAGAAGAAAAACAAATTTAATTTTATATGTACAGGAGCCTCACAAAGACACAGAACGGAAAGGCCGTCAAGCAATTAAGGTTTGCAGGACATCCTGAGCTAAGAAATGAGATGAGGGCCTGGGGCTTCAAAGGGCAGTAGGGTAATTCACAGGAAGATAAGAAGAGCAGATGTTCGGTAATCAGATGTTTGCCCTCACATGCAGGGAAGCCTTTCAGATAGAAATGTTGTCTCTGGAATAGTTCTCTTTCTGATCCAGGTCCCCTCTCTAATTTTTTTCAGGCAGTTAAGGGAGAGGTAAAAGTTCTTCCTGAGTTGGCTGTGTCCATATTGTCTTAGCTCAGAATAATTCACATTCAAAAGTGACACATTTTGGAATGACAGACTTTGCTTCCCTTCACTGCTATCTTAGTAGTATAGTTATTAATGTCTGCATCTATTCCAAATTTTCCCGTATCTTTTCTTAGGATCACAGTTAATAAAACTAGCTCCTTCATACTCAGATTTGATCTATAAGATCTTTTGCAATGAATACATAATGGGCTGGTATTAGCATTCTGAAACTTATGTTCATAGTATTGTTTATAATGTTTCTAAAATGGAGATTTTTATTCTTTGGCTACTCTGGCAACTGAAAAAGTTAGGCGTCTCTGATAGCTACTGGTTACTAAGGGAGCCTGATTAACTTTCACCACTATCTAATAGGACCATGTAAATTTATCTATGCAAAATTAAAATAAAAAAAAAAAACACAACTTTTTATTTTTTGAGAAATGTGGGTAACTGCTAAAAGAACATAAATGATCCCATTAAATAAGAAAAAAATACGTAGGCTAAACTACATTTTTAAATAATTGATAATCAACTAATAGGCTGGCATGAAAGCTACTGCTCCACCAAAGCAATACTTTTATCTTAAAGAGAAACCAACAAAGATCAGACTGCTTTACTTTGGTTCCTCCAAAAAAGTAGACCTGAGTCAAGGATATGGATACAAGTATTTCAATTGGATGTTACCCAAGAAAGCGTGGGGTAGTGAAATAAAGGTGAGCTCAAATTCTTTGACATTTTTCTCATTGGAAATGAGATCTATTTATTCACAGACATTATGACTGCTTTAAGGTGGGATGCATTATAACTGCTTTGACCAAAGCATAGTGTAGAAATGCACAACAGAAATGATGATACATAATTTCTGAGACTAAATATAAGAACTTTTGCTGCTTCTGCCTTAGTATTTTGTAACAATCTCTCTGGGGACCCTGAGCCATCATATAAAAGGTCATGATGGTATTCTTTTTCTTTTTTTAAACTCCTACAGCACTTAGTATTCCTAGGTGGTCTCCCATCCAATTACCAACCGGGCCCAACCCTGCTTAGCTTCCAAGATCAGAGAAGATCTGGCACATTCCGAGTGGCATGGCCATAGACTAAAAGGTCAAAGTTCACAGATACTGCCCTGGTGGAGAGGTCTCATGTTAGTTTCATAACGCATCTTTCCTGCTTTATGTTCATAAAATCTGTGGCCAGAGAATTCCCTTAGGCACAGAGATGGGAGAAGCCATTAGCATGAAAGAAAATGACCTGTATGTGGCCCTGAGGGTGAAGAGAAGAAATATGGATATGGCACACAGAGTAGCTACTAATTATGTTGATTTTAGTTCCTAAATGTTTGAATAAAAGATCCCTTTGAGTAACTTAACTTGTATTGTTTCTGTGGTTCAGTACAAGATTTTAAAGCCTATTATTGTCCTGAACTTCCTACTGGACCAGAATCAGAATAGAATCTGTTATTGGCTATAGATATAAACTTGACCTTCATCACAAGTGAGCAAAACGAAAAATAAAAGCCATGAAAGACTTGTATAAAATACAAAGATGACCTTTGGTTGTTGCATCTTAGATGGACAAGACAAAGGGGATAGATTAAAAAAGTAAGATTACAAAGACTTTTTCCAGGTGGATGGAAAGAAGGAACTGGGGTCAGTTTATCTTAGATATCTGTATTTCTTGTGTCTATCTATCTTTAAGTTAAAAGCTCAATCTCCCCTCCCTGCTGCCCCTGTCAATGAAGACCAAGTTCTTCCTGAGAGGGAAGTGTACTAGGAAGTGTGTAGGAGGTGTTTAATAAGGAGACATTGCTAATGGGTAGAATGGCTCAGATTTATCACAACATTATGAAGAAATGCCCAAAAGATTACAAACTTTATACTGATCTGAAGTTCTTTTAAATTTTTATCATGCTAATATAACTTAATATAACTTATTGTGCTAATATAACTTAACAAACCACTGTATCATTGTCTCCCACCATCAAAAATAAAAGGAAGCTATGTCCTCAGCCAGAGGACATAATTCATGATCTTTAGGGTCTAGAGGTAGTCAGCACACCTAATGTAGGGAGAAGAGAATGTCTTCAGCAGCCTATGGATCCCAGAAATATTGGATAATTTGTCACCATGAGGAGAGAGGCAACCTTTCCATTGGAGGATGCTAAGGAGTAGTGACAGCTTTGTCTAAAGCACACCTTAATTGTGAAGGAGATTCCACTAAGAAAAATAATGATTTCTTTTTGGTACACTTAAATGTAGCTAAGGTTCTACTTCATTGACTTGGTATGTGCCCAGCTGTTTGACTCTTCTCCTTGTTACAACAAATAAACCCACTAAGTCAATATTCAAACCAACATTTATATCATTATAACAAAATTGTTAACCTTCCAATGTGTTCTACTGCCTGGTGACTATTTCTGGGGTTTCTCACGATATTATACTGAAAACTAAGAAAACTGGGCTTGAGAAATTTATTTGGAAATTCTTCTAACTAAAATATAATATTTTCTAATCTAATGATAATAATTTCTTTTAATCAAGTATATACCTGAAATATTACAATGCTTCATACATATTAAAATAGTTAAGAAATGCAACAATGGCTGATCGCAAGGTATCTCTTACCTTGATTCTACCTCTTTTTTACTTTGCGCTTCAAAGAATTCAGCCTACCCTGGCATGTTGCCATGAGCAACTTTGTTATTGCATAGTTCAAGTACGATGTTGGCAACTTAAAACAAAGTATTGCTTGATCCTACTTCTTTAGGGTACCTTTAATGAATGATGTGGAATTCTGTAGTATACTTATTATTGCTTTTGTCTTAGTGAATTCCAAAAATAAATTTAAGTTTCTCTCATTTTCTTTTCAACAGAATATTTGGTCCTTTTTCATATCCCTTAATTTTGTTTCATTTAAAGGCCATTTTGGTGATCACTTGTCTCTAGTTTCTATTACTCTCACTGTTCTTTTTTACTTAATTATTTGAGCAATTACACCATTTTCTCTTAAAATAGATTCATTTTTTAAGTCCTGTCAATTAGTCTGTCATATCTTTAATGATGTTTACTACAGCAAATAACAAGATTTATTTTGGATCTCTCTCCCTCTCTTTCTATCCTAGTAAAAATCTATGGGAATGAGAACTAAAACAATAATGTGATAAAAAATATTATTTTGAAAAATTTTGTTCTATTTTTGTTACTGAGGGGAAGTAGATTTTGTCACTCTAAAATATGCCTTATTTGTGATATTGATTATTTAAGTTTGTTATTTTTAGCAAAGAGAAGACTCAGGAAAATCCTTTGATATTTCCCTTAACTGCCAAAAATAATTAGATAAAGACCTGATCCAGGAAGGCAATTATCATCACAGATAACTATAGTTTAAAAATAATTAGTATGTGATAGACAGGAAGAAAACTAACAAGGCCCATTTAATCAAAGTCCTTTCTATATCTCATTGTTAAAGATGAATTAACAAACATTTGTTCACCAAACATTTGCTTCTCCATCTCCACATGAATAATAAATACCTTCAGCCCCTCTGAGGTCCAAACCACTACTTTCCCCCCACCCCTTCTCCTTAGCTCAAATGGCATATAAGTTTCAACTTCTGGATTTGTCCTTAGGCCCTGTATTCTTGTGGTGCCTCTGTATGTATATACATAATTAATTTTGGTTAATCTCATGTCGATTTGATTAGATCAGGTGAAAAAACTAAGAGGGAAAAGGTAGAAATTTTTTCCTCCTCTGTAAATTTCAAAACTAGTAACAGAAAATCAGTCATAAAAGGCATTGCTTAGTGAATAAAATAAAGTGAGATGAAAAAATATATAAAATAGAGGCTAAATTGAAATACTCTAAAACCAAATGCTTTTTGTTCAAATCCAGATTTCATTATATATATATAATGAAATTATATATATATATATAATTTATATATATATATAAATGCATTATTCCTAATTCATTGGACATCTATCTTATGAGATGCCAACTTGTTATTTTCTCATATAAGTGCATCCTGTTGGGGTTCCTTACATAGTCATAAATAAATGAAGAGCTTTATGAGGCAAAGGTTATTAAATGTTATATTTTGGGAACCCTGGTGCCATTTCTGATAAAAAAAAAAAAGCAAGAAGTTATGAGAGATGGTGTTAGGGAGAACCAGCCTTTATCTAGCTCATAGATAATATATTTCTACAATCTTAGGATTGTAGAAACAAAAATATCATGTCTTATAATTGAAATGCCTATTGAGTTATTGATATAAGAACATCCAAACCTGTAGAGAATGTTTATGAGTTTATTTGAGGCAAACTGATGACATGCCGGGAAGCAAAATCTCAAATGCTTCAGAGAATGATAATGTGGCAGTTTCTTTTAAGAATTAAGGAGGAAACATGAGAAAGATTACAAAAAGGTGGGAGAAAGCAAGGGTAGATCTCTATAATTGAATTACAGGATAGTTAACAAGACTATGTTTGCCATTGAGGGTTGTTATGCATCTGTGGGGTCTGAAAAAGATTACTCTGGAATTTCAAAGGTGTGTTTAACCCACTTTTACAAGACCAGTAGACAGGGTTTGCTTACCGCAAAGATAATCCTTTTACTAACAAGTAATAGGCCTGGGGCATGACTACCCACCGTGACCTGTCCCAGTTAGGAATTTAAGATCAGATCACCTTGTGAGGTTACTTTTGGTCAATGAAGTTGTCAGTCTTCACACTACACCTTTTTTGTTCAAAAGGTATATCTATTTCAAACTCCAAACTAATTTACGTATTCTATGTGGTGAAGACAACAGTTCATGATCTTCTTCCAAGTATGAAGTAGGTACTGGTGTTCAACCAAACATATATTTTATAACCCTTTCGTATCTACACAGAGACACATGATTAGTTATGGCTAATGAAATGTGAGCAAAAATAATGAGTATTGCTTCTTCAATAAGAGATTATGTATCTTAAGTGTCTTTCTCATGCTTTTCCTCCCATGCAATGCTAAACATGTTGATCCCCAGATGCTAGGTGTCTGAATCCTTGAGTTGACTTGGAGGAAAGCTACCACACAAAGCACATCTGCTTAGGCTGGTATACCTTTTCTGTAAAAGACAACTGTGTAAGTATTTTAGGATTTGTGGGCCAAGGCCATCTCGGTCATTTGTTCTTTTTCTCTTTTAAGACTTTTGAAAATGTCTTTTGCAAAAGGCATTTGAAAATTATTCTTAGCTTGTTTATCATACAAAAATAGGCTGTGAGACATATAGCTTTGTGGGCCCTAGTTTGCCAATCCCTGTATTAAGTTCCTAAAATTTAAAGATTTTGTAACAGTGGTGATCATATCCTTATTAACAGAGTGATTCGTGCACTCTACAGCAGGGGTTGGCAAACTTCACCCCAACGCCAAATCTGGCCTGTAGTCTGTATAAACAAAATTTTATTAGAACACAGCCACATTCATTCACTCCCATAAGGTCTAAGGATGATTTTGCACTAATGAAGGTGTTATTTAGAAGTTATAACAGAGACCATACTGCCAGCTTAGATTAAAATATTTACTATTTGTACTGTCAAAGAAAAATCTTGCTGACCTCTTTTCTATAACTTCGATAATAGTTTCCTTATCTCTAAAAGTGCTTCTTCATTAAATGTCAGTCACAATTCTCAAGGCAGCTCATTTTCCAACTTGATAGAAATTTCTCCCTCCCATTAAGCCAAAATTGCTTTCCTTGTAACAGCTAGCCATTGATCTTATTTCTTTCCTGTAACCTCACAGCATAAGATACTTCCTCTTCTGCAGAGAATCTCTCAAACATTAGAGTATTTTGAGAAGAAAATGAGTTACAGTGAGATATATCATTTGTTCACCACAAAGAAATGTAGTTTTCTCCCTTTTCCTTGTAGTAATTACTCAAAGTATATATTAGAACCTCAGAAAGACATATTGAGTTCAGGTTGACCTCAAAAGTGAATTCTTCATGTATAAATCTTCAAATAAAAAAAAAATAGAATAATTTTCAGTTTTCTGTTTCTACTCTGGGTAACATTGAATATATTTCCTCTTGTTCTAATGACCCTTAAAATGGGATTATACAATGTGTAAAGATTAGCATTTAATAGTGAGACTGTGGGGTCAGACCGACCTAAAGTCTAAATAGAAATTTATCACTTATAAATTGTATAAATCTACTAAAGTTTCTTAATTCTATTATGCCCCACTTTCCTGATCTGTAAAATGGGAGAATTATTACTTAGAAATATAATCTTGTAGATGCATTTTGAGGATTAAAAGAGATATAACACTTGTAAAGTTCTTCAGTATTTTGTACATATCAAAAGTATTAAGAAAATGCTGTATATTATGGTGCTAATGCATACTTTTTTATAAATATGCACTAAAAATAGCATCCTATTGCCATGTTGCCTACACATGATGTCATACAAGGAGCGTGGCATATGGATTTTGAACACTTGTATTAAATCCAGTTAATAATTAATATATGAAAACTATCCCAACTCTCTTGTACAATTCTTACTGTTTCTTTACAAGTTCTATGATATAATTTTATATTCACTTGTACATACTTAAACATTATTTTGCTGTAACTATTATAAAGTTTTAAGTTGTTTTGAAGACACAGTGCAGTACTTATAGAGGCTGGGTCTCATTTGCTGACTTCATTATTTATTAGGCTAAAAGGAGAGTCAGATTCCTATAATGAATGGGAACTTAATCTAATGATACTTCACCTAAGCCATGAATAACTTCAACATTTATTCAGTATTCAATAAATATTCACTGTCTGCTCTGTGCCTCACATAGTTCTGATCTATGTTCTCTTGGAATATTCATTTTATTAAGGGAGAAAAATAATCAAAGTTAAAAATAAATAAGCAAGTGCAATGTGATAATGAGATCAGGGTTACTTTTCCAAGAACAATCAAAGAAGAAACCTTATCACTAAGGCTAAGATAATATGTTACTTCCTCAGATAGAAGATGCAAGAAAAGAGCACTTCAGGATAAGAGAATCACAAATAAAAGCCCCTTGAGTCAAAAATGAGATAAAGTGAGGGAAAAGTAGCAACAATTGGCAAGTTATCACCTTGGCATGGCTTAAAACAACATATTCTAACTGGCCTGCCTGGTCAATAGAAAATTTTTAATGTAAAAAATATGTCTCTTTTACTGCTTTTCAGTTGTTTCTAGTTTAGTCCTTTGAAACTGTGCAATAATATAAGCCTAATCCTCATATTTATTTTCCTTAGTATTAAACTTCCTCAATTCCTTTTAATGTTGCAAGGCAGTATAATAGAAAGTGTCCTGACTTTGTTGTTGGATAAACACCAGCTCTAACATATAATAGCTGTGTGGTCTCCGGAGACCTTTTCCAGCTCTAATATGTATTAACTATGTGGCCTCAGGAGAATTACATGATATTTCTTAGCTCCACTTTTCTCTCTTGTAAAATAAGGAGAATCACACCCAGTTTACAGAAATGTTGTGAAGATTAAAAGAAAAAAACTGTATACAGTACAAAGACAGCACCAGGTACATAGCCTGTGTTACAATAAAGGTGACTGTAACAGTTATTACATTTTTATTACCCTTATTTTATGGCAGCTCTCTTGTTAATGTTCTTTCAAATGTGCTGCTACCAGAATTTAATACAAAACTCCAGGAGGATGCACTGAGGTCATCAATTAAGAACTATTACATTCTTTATTTTTGACACTTTACTTATATTTGAAGCCTATGATGGTTTAAAAGATTTTAGCAAGTATATGATACTTACTGAAAACAAAATCTCTGCCTTGTTTACATATATCTACTTTCTCTCTCTCTCTCTCTTTTTTTTTTTAATGAACTCAGAATTAAATTTCTGAAACTTAGATGAGAGACAATGTAACACAGAGGATAAATAGTGTCTTTGTGGCCAGGTCTGTTTTTGAATTGCTGGCTTCATACCTATTGAACTAAGGCAGGTTGTAAAAAAAAAAAAAATATATATATATATATATATGTATATATAAGCACTTCTCTCATTTGTGGAGTGTGAATATCAAGAACTACTCAACAGGGTGTTTGCAAAGGTTAAATGAGATAATATATATAAAGTGTTAGCATACAGTCTAGGCTATAATAATAAATCAGTAAATGGTAGCTATTCTAACAAACTGTATTTTGTTTGTTTAATCATTACTCTAGTTAAGTATCTTTCTTTTTAGATAATTATTCTGTAATATATCTATTCTCTTCCATTTTTGAGTCAGGCATAAATTTTATGAATGTTCTACTACATTTATGACCACATGAATAATGCAACTTTGAAAAGGACAAGGCTAAGTATGGTGCAACAAGAAAATTAATAAGATATCTCTCCCTATGCAAACTAATCCATCATTCAGTATACTTGGGTATGGACAGTCAACCAGTGATACCTTTGTTCTTTCAAGATATATAGCTGTTAATTCATCTGTGGCCCAGCTTTCCTTGGGTTGACATGTGATTATATTTTTAAAAATAAGTTGGGTAGATATTAATGTGAAACATTATTATTTTTAATTTATGAAACATGTTGACAATCGAATTTCTATTTTTAATGATTGACAAATTATTTTTATAATTATTTTGCATAAATAACACTCTAATTTATCAGAAATAAATAAGAATACATATGAATGGTCTTTTAACTGCAATCACCATTGTCTCATCTTTATAAATTTCCATTTATTCCTGACTATGGATACAGCAGTACTTCATTTCAACGAATTGTAATATAAGAACATATTTGAGAAAGCATTTTAGATTCTGCTATGTAAAATCACGTGGGCATATTTTTATGTTTTTATTTGTTAAATCCCCTATCAGATAGTGCCAAACAATACTATTAGACTTTGATGTAATTCATGTCAGTATTTAGAATCTCAGTAGTGCCTTTATTAACAAGTGGTACAGTATGAGGTTTCTGGGTCAGGTAAATGAGATGGCCTTTTCTGTAAGAAAAATGTCAGTTGAAGTAAAGTCAAATGAGTCTAATTTAAGTAATATAAATGTTATTAAGCAATAGTAATTCCTAAATTTTACTTCACTCCACTATATTTTTAAGGCTTTACAGCTTGTAGAATTCTATTTTTAGGAGGAAAACATAGAAAAATAATTTTTTTTTGAGAGAGCACATAATATAGTCTTGCTTTTAAAATGGGAGAAAAAACCACATTGATTCTTTTGTGCATGATTTGTCCTCCTTGTAGAGATCATTAGAAGACAGTAAATGTAAATTTATGTTAAAATTAATTTTTTCCAATACATTAATCAATAATAATAATATATGTTTTTATTTTAATTCTAAAATACAAGATATTATAGGTAGAATTAGTAATTATATTTTAAAGGGAGGAAACTGCTCTGAAGAAAGTGTAAATTTTAAAATCTACATGGTCAATTTATGATCTGGTTTTTATATCAGGATTTGCATCTATATTATTTTTTGAAATATAAAATCTTTATTTTCTTCTTTAAAATAAATCTTCATAAAAATGAATAGTACTGAAAATTTAAATTAGAGAATTGATTGTGGGAGGAAAAGAACTTATGTTTGTTTTCATAAAATTTCAATTTATTAATCATCTTGTTTTTACTTTAAAATTGGGTACATTGAGTGTGATTTAATAGTTTATAATTATTTCTTAATATGTTAATAGCATTACTAGGCAAGCAAATTCATTACTATGGCTTATTGAAATTGATATCTAATCAGACAATGTGTACATATATGGTTTGGGAAGAGATACATCTTCTTTTTTAAGGAAACTTTACAGTATTACATCAAGGCTAATTGGTTAGGCCTTAAATCTAAACCAAATCATCTCATTGAAAGATTTTAAACAAAATATATTAGAGACAATAAAATCACATAATATATTTCAAAGAAGGCCAACAAGAATGTACATAAGTTTTATTGATTTAAAATTATATTGGCTTCATTTTTTAAACGTTTACGTATCTGAGTTAAATAGATTTCAATTTTGACTTTAATTCACTGAGTGCCATAAAATGTAGTAAAACAAACTCTTGGAAGGCCGTGGGCTGTGGGTAAAATATGATTTACGGTAATATTTGATAGTTGTAGTAAATGAGCTTCTTTGAATCTGTAAAATTAAGAGCTGAGTCCAGCTTACTGCAGCAACCCTATTTGCACAAAGAGTTGGACATGTCTAGGCATACCATCAAATTTTTCTAAACAAATATATGAATAAATGAATGAATGAATGTAATGAAGTTAACCTTGAATTTTCTGCGGACAGTCTAAAAAAACATACACATATATTTATAAATACACACACATTTTAATCTACAGCTACACACAAAACAATTTTTCCAAAAGAAATTAGTCGAACAACGTCTACGCATAGATAAATGAGAAAAGACCCACATCAAAATGGGTAAGAAAAGCTGAGTCGCCCTCCTGCCATAAACCCTACTCTTGGCACAGTGACGTACAATGGGGGGGAAAAAAACTTACGACTCTCAGCTACTCCCTGAGGCACAAAAGATTTGAACCCAACATCTCACACTTCAACCTTTAGGATTTCCACCTGAGGGATGAGCTACCCAAATACCTAGTGCTGGATTCTAGTAGGACCCATAAGACTAATAAACAAAGAAACAGTTCTTAACAGGTTTGTGTGATCTTGCTGTGGCTCTTCCTTCAGGACTCAGTGTAGAGGGAGCAAATAGAAACACCCTTTTCACAGTGTTGCCCTGAAAGAGGCCTATTTGCATAGTTTAAAAGCTGCTACCTGAAGGTCAGTCTTCTAATTTAACACACATCTAGAAGCTGACTGCAATCCTTCCTGTAAACCAGGTGCCATCTCCACATTCTCTGTCTAACCCATTCCAGGTCACAAATATTCCTCTGGAAGAAGCCTATGCATACTTTTTGATTCCTCAACTTTTGCAGTTGCTGCCCAGGGAATGTACTTGTTGATTGCCTGGATTTGGTGTCCAGTGTGGCTGGCATTCACAGATCCAACAACACTGGAATAAAACAACAACAACAAAAGAAAAGAAAAAAAAAAAAACCAGTTCTTAATCAGCTACCTTTTCAGAGCACAGCATAGAGAGAACAGACAGAAAGGACTATTGCGCAGTCTTTCCCTGAAAAAAAGCCTACCGTTGCCTGAGGGCCTAGCTTCGAATCAACCTGCATCTAGGTACTTGCTGTGATCCCCCTTCGTGGGACACTGCCAGGTCTTGGTACATCCTCCAGTATTGAGAGCCATTAAAAATAAAGAGGCTGCTTGCACAATCACAAAGTTTTGAGAGACAACCAAGAACCAGGTCAGGGCTGAATGATAAGTTTCATCTCCTAAACAAGATTACTTCGTTAAGACTTGGAGAGGTAACTATTTTATTTAATGTGCAGAAACCAACACGGAAAATTTAAAAAGGAAAAAAAAATGTAGACACAAAAAAATATGTTTCAAACAAAAGAGCAAGATAAAATTTCAGAGGCAGACGTTAATTAAAAGGAGGTAAGTGATTTACCTTGCAAAAAGTTCAAAATAATGATCACAAACATGCTTACCAAGGTCAAGAGGAAAATGCATTAAGCAAAATGAGAATTTCAACAAAGACACAGAAAAAAATGTAAATCACTAAATAGAAATCACAGAGCTGAAGAATATAATAAATGTATTGAAAAAAAAACTTACTAGAAAAGTTCAACAACAAACTAGAATAAGCATAAGAAAGGAAAAATAGACTCAAAGACAAGGTAGAATTTATCCAACCAGGAAAATGAAAAGCAAGACTATAATGTTACCTTAGAAGAGCTAGTTAGAAGGGCTATCATCAAAAAGATAAGAGATAGCAAGCATTGATAATGGCATGGAAAAAAGGGAAGGAACCTTGTGCTCTGTTGGAGGGAACATTAACTAATATAGGCACTGTAGAAAACAGTATGGAGGCTTCTCAAAAAAATTAAAAAAGAGAACCACCATATGACCCATCCATTTTCCTTTAGGTTATATATCTGAAAGAAACAAAATCACTATCTCCATTCATTGCAGCATTATTTATGGTAGCTAACACATGGAAACTAAATATCCACTGAAGAATGAATGGATAAAGAAAATAGTACACACACACACACACACACACACACGCGCACAATAGAATATTATTCAGCCATATGAAAGAAGAAAATCCTGCCATTTGTGACAACATGGATGGAGCTTAAGACATTATGTTAAATGAAAAAAGTCAGACAGAGAAAGACTATATGATCTCACTTATGTGTGGAATCTAAAATAAAATAAAATAAAATAAAATAAAATAAAATAAACTCAGAGAAACAGAGAATAGATTGGTAGTTGCCCAAAGTGAGATTTGGGAGCTGAGAGAAATGGATCAAGAGGTACAAACTTCTAGTTGTAAGATAACTATGTTCTGGGGATGTAATATACATTATGGTTGCTATGGTTAACAATACTGTATTGTATACATGAAAATTGCTAAGAAAGTAAATCTTAAAAGTTCTTGTCACCAGAAAAAATAATTTGTAGCTATTTGAGATGATGGGTGTTAACTAAATTTATAGTGGTAGTCATTTCACAATATAATCATATATCAAATTATTATATTGTACACTTTAAACTAATACAATGTTATTATCAATTCTATGTCAATAAAACTGGAAAAAAGAATTAGCTTTGTTTTTGATTTTCATTGACACTAAAAACATTTAACAAAAAGATTGCGAATAAAGGGACAGGATGGGTGGGAATATAATAAAGTTAGTTAATATTAATTCACAAGAATTTATACTACGCCATGCTGTAGAGTTTTTCATTTCTCTAAGCCTCCTGGCAGGCAACACAATGAGAAAAATTGTTACCTGATTCACAGTGTCTTTACAGAAAATAATTTTCCTGAAACTTAGACCTGAGGTAAATTTCTCTCATGGGTCATTAAATAGAACTCTATGACCTGAAACATGCTCATTCTACATAGAGTATATTTTGTGTTCCTCATGGTGAATAAAACTTAGAAGATTATGACAAACGTAATTTATTTGAAACTTGGTCTAGATGCACTATGAATTATTCTCTTATCTTTGATAAGTCCAGAGCAGTTGTTTTTATATGGTCTTCTGCACATTCCAAGAGATCCTTAGAAGTGACCTAGAGGCTTTTATCAGAGAGACGAAGAATGGGACTATTTGAAGTGGAATCCATACAAGTAAGAAACACTTAGGTTTTATGTAGAATTTTATGTATGTATGTATGTATGTATGTATGTATGTATGTATGTATGTATTTATTTATTTATTATTTATGCCTACAGCACCTGGTCTTCTGAGATGGTCTTCCATTCAAGTACTGCAGAGGCCTGACTCCGCTAGCTTCTGAGATTCGAAATTGGGCTTGTTCAGGGTGGCATGGCCTTAGACCAGGGACCGTGGCTTCACTGGGATGCAAACACAGAATCTTCTGTGTGTAAAGCAAACATGCTAACTGCCACTCTATGGAAATATGTCCTTATGTAAAGTTTTAGAAATGCTTCTACTCCCATAAAAATGTTTGGAAAATCACTGATCTATTGAAATGTTAGACAACATAAATTTCAGAGAATCATTTCTAAATGTTTATAAAAGTCAGGGGGTTTTTTTGATAGAAAATGAAGAGATTATATATACATGATCATATAGGTTACAGTGCCAATTAAGAATAGAGCCATATGTTTTGTCAATCAATTCAATAATGAATAGTTATTGTCCTCTTAGAAAAATCAATACCCTTAACTGAAACAAACTCAGTATAAATTTATGGAGTGACCTTTTTTATAACCATAGTCATGTGATGAGATAGAAAAGGCACAGATTAAAAAGAACTTATAAATTTTTAAGAAGGGGGAATAGTGACCAATCATTTATTAATATTTGATAAGTAAAAGCTATTTTGTAGACTGAGAAATTGAGAGAACAATGGTAAGCTTTTGAAATATTTGTTAATGCAATGTTTTTGAACTGAAACTGCAGATGAAAATGTCAGTATAAAAGACAAAAGAAAAAATAACCCAAATGATCTTGTGGTTAAATAACAAAGATTTATAAAATAGAAATATACATTTGTATTATATATATGTTTATATACATGCATAAAACATCTCATTTTTCAAGTAATATATATTCAATCTCTAATTTTAAAAAGATAAAGAGGGTAAAAAAAATAATCTATGGTCTTCACCAATGAGACATATTTACTCTTGCTCGCACTGTTACAATCCTGATTCTCCTATGTATATATGTATTTTATATAGTTGAGATTTTATTTTCTAATATTATTTTTAAAACAATGTTATAAAGATTTTATTTTATATTGAACATTTATGAACATAATTTTAATGGCTGTCTAATAAGGTATCCATGACTACAAAATATTTCACTGAGTTATTCTCTTTTGTGAAATTAAACTTCCAATTTTGAATGTTTATAAAAATGCCATTTAAGATATTTTTGTAGGCATTTTTACATTCCTAATTGTTTGCTTGGATTGCTTTTCTTAAAGTGAAAATACTAGAATAAAAATTATAAATATTTAAAAGTAAATTATACATATTATTTAGTTAACTTCTAGGAAACCATAGGCATTTATAATATACTTGTTATTCTTTAGGATTCCCATATCACGGCATAGTCATAGGAATTCAATGTTATCTATGTTACTCTACAAATTAAGAAAAAGAGGGATTTTAATTTGCATCTGTATATTTACAAGTAAGATTAAACATATTTCGATTATATCATTCATTTCTCTCTTCTGCTAATTGCCTATTTGTTAACCCATTTATCTATTCAAGTCTTGATGTTTTATCTCATCGTGAGTTCCTGGTTGTTTTAAATAGGATTTTGAAATTAAAGAAAAGTTTATTTTTAAATGAATTAAGAAAACATTTTAAAGGTGCCACTTTGAATTAGATTTAAAAGAGATATAGTCATGAAATTTTCATTGCATCTAGACATTGTGACTTTTATAACGTCTACATTTTTATGATCTAACTCTTAGACAAAATAATATTTAAACTATTCTCCTTTCATCCTCTAATTTCAATAACAAAAGTCTAAAAGATAATCATAAATATATTTAACATGATCACAAGTTTTCTGTAATGTACTAAAATCTACTTAATATTTACATTCAAAGTTTTAAATATCTACTAACTCTAACTTCCTATGCTTGTCTCTTCTCACTTCAAGAAATAATTCTCAAAATAAGATGCACCCTAAATAATGGGTGACTTTCCCTAGATGAGGTTAGATGTATTCAGTTACAGTAATTGGCTCAATAGAATAAAATATAAATATAATCATAGCTATTACCAGAAAGTCTGTGTCTACAGAATAAAACATCTGAGCTGTTACCCATTAATTTGCAATAAATATCCAAATACTATTTTTTTTTTAATATGGAGTCAGTATTAACAAACATGTTGTATTTTCAAACATATCATGTCCATGAGGAGTATGTGGGCATAAGGTGAATGAAAAAGTATCTACAGTTCGATAAACAACCTGTTCCTTGCATCATTGAAGATAGAATTAAGCATCTTGTTTGAAACATTATTGTTGTACAATTCAGTGGCTAAGAGCAGGGTTCAAAGTCAAGCTCCTCCAGGAAGTAACTATGGGAGCTCAGACAAGTTATGTAACATCTCTTGGCCTCAGTTTCTCAGGGTCAACAATCTACTCAGAGTTGTTGCTTTTACCTCAATGCAAAAACTGTGCACATGATTTTATTCTTTATAAATGAGATCACAGTGAACCCAAAGACGGTTTTTTAAAATTTATTTATTTACTTATTTTTTTAGTGTTCCATACGGCATCTGTGTTTTCACGTATAAATTCACTTAATTTTGCCAAAATGAACATAAATTCACTATTTTCACTAGAGTTTTGTAACTTACTTTGTTTCATATGTGAAATACATGTGTGGATATGTTGAGATATATATGCTTTCAGGTACATGGAAGTGGGAGAAATTACTTGTCTTTTATTTCTTAGTATTTTTAAAAAATAATCTTATATATGTTATATATTCTTGAGATCAGAATTTTTTTCCACTTCAGAACTAAGTTGAATTCTCTAGTATGTTCGTTGCTCCTAGCTGATGAAAGTAGCGTAGTCTTAACAATGGGTTCATACTAATTAATAAACCTCTAGCCATTAATGAGAGGGCTTAGCTGTCAGCAGCATTTCTAGAACTGGAGGTACTGAGTACTACCAATTCTCTATCATCAATTAGAGTACTTCATGAGACATGGTAGTTAGGGAGTGAGAATCTCCAGAGTATATAAAGAACTTCAATTTATGTGAATACTATTTCCAACACCTTAATTTGTTTCTAGTGAAACTGACCCTTGAAAAGAATCGCTTACAAAAGAAAAGAATTAATTATAGCAGCAATTCAAAAACTGCTACCTTCTAAATCAGTGAATCTCTTTGTCTTGATTATTTTAACAAGGCTGTCTTCATTTACATAACTTTCTCCTTCTTACAGTCAGTTCAATTACCTTGTTTTCTTGTTTTATGACTGTGCTAATAGGTACATCATTTATAAACCATGAAATCAGCATCCCTATTCAATTTTATTTGTTTTTATCTCCATTTCCGTTTTCCTTAAATGCTATTTGGAAATTAGGTTTGGTTAATGGAATTGTTACTTTCCTATCAGTTGTGACACATTTAAATTTGCACTCAATAAAAGCTGAAGCCAATGAGACCTGTTTTGGTGCTGCAGTTTTAAAAATTGATTTAATTTTGACTTGCTTCAAAATTAATAGCAACACTGAAATTGAGGCTATAGTCTTGTATTTGTAATGTCATGCTTACCTAAAAAAACAAAACAAAACAAAACAAAACAAAACTGAAGAGTTAATGGCCTAATAAAAATATACTATGTTGGTAGAAAAAACAAGTATTCACATTTCCAAGATCAGACTATCTCTTTGTGGTCTTGGAGAGACCAACTTTTGATAAACCAGCTCCTCACTTCAAGATAAATTGCACCCTGGGCAGCCAGATACTGATTGAGAACATAATTTAATAAATGAGTGCACAGTGTGAGTTCAATGAACTTTATGAAAGAACCTGAGAATGGGATTTCCTAGGGTGAATTCATTCAAATGTTTTAAGAGCTGGCCTTGAGAAGTGGATTATGTGCACGCATACTAGGAATGGAACTTCATGATTAACCACACAGTTTCATGCCCATTGGCACTTTCTTCCTTAAACTCCTGCATTTGAAGAAATAATTCTCTATTTGATGATTATCAATAGCAGATACTTTAAAAAAAAAAAGAAAAAAGTATCATTCAACAAATGCATTAATTTGCATCCTAATATTCTCCAAAATCAAAATTATTGGTTTTCTTTCCCCCCCTTTTTTTTACTCTTAGTTTGGCATGTGCAGCCCAATGAAAGTGTATCACTGAGTTAAGGACTAGAAACAAGTGTAATAAAAATATTTTTATTCTTCATGTTCTACTTTAATAAAGAGGGAAAATATCTCAATAAAACATACATTAATTATATTTTCATAAAGGAATACTGTAATTAAACTGATGTAATGAAAACAAGATTGTATAAGAAACTAGGGGCTGAAAATGCTGGTTTTCTCAACAGTTTTTTTTCTACCCATTTATGACAGATATATCTGTCTATCAACATAAAAAGAGAATAAGGACTATATGGAGTTTAATCATATATAGAAATTAAGTTAATTATATGCTAACAAAATACACTATAAAAAGTTTTTTTGTTTTAAGTTTTATGGAAGAACCATCTTTCTTTGACACCTGATAGAGGGGAAAATTATTTTTCAAACATAGCATTTAAATACATTTTTTATTTTCTCAAATAGAAAGAAAACTCTCTTGTCTTCATGACTGCTTGTAATGCTGCATCTATTTCTAAACTTAAGCAACTCTAAAAATCAAAGTCAACTTTTATTTGGATCTTTCTTTTCCCAAATGCTGTGAGCCAGCTGTGCCATGGGATAGAAGAAGATAGGAAGAGCTTTCTTTATCCATACGGCAGAAGTTCCAATGACAAGATCTGGCTATTTCTCTCATGAATGTATAAGTCGAGATTGCTAAAGTGCTACAATTCATTTTATTTCTTTCTTCCAGACTTTTATGTTTCAATTCTCTCCAAAACTTTTCACTTTCATGGATTCATGGAAGAAGGCAAATGTTTAAGTATAGGTTCTGGGGGCTATATGGTTATAACCCATCTATCTGTGGGAATTGTATTATTCTATAATAAAATGTAAATATATGTCTGATAATCATATATTTATAGTTAGGTCAAATTATCTTTTATTATTCCAGCTTCAATTTTGAGAAAGGATGTGGAATCGTGTTAAGAATATCTGTGCTTCTCTTACACACAAACATAGTTTTGATTTTAACTCTTGACACTTGTTGGGTGGCCTTGGGCAATCACTTAGGACCTCTGAGTTTTAGTTTCTCCATCTGTAAAATGAGAATAACACCCATCTTCCAGGGGTACCTTGGGGACTATAGAAAATCTACACTTAGCACAAAGCATAATACCAAAGGATTGCTTTACGAACAGTTTTTGTTACTATTTGTGGTGGAGTTTTTAAATGAAAACCTTTAACATATTAAAGTCATCTACTCTTTGGGCCAGCTTATCCATCTGAATCTTTCTCCACTTGTTAGCAGACAGCATAGTGATTAAGCACACAGGCTCTGACAATTTTTGATTTCAAACTCTGGTTCTATCACCTAGTGTTATGTGAACTTGAAGAAATTAAGCTTTTTCGTTTCTTACCTGTAAAGTTAGAATGCCTTAGTTTTTACCACCTTATATAGCAGTTGCAGCAATTAATGGGATGAAATGAATTAATAATAAAACCACTTCCAAAAAAATATACCCCCTGCTAGAATGTAGGTTATGGGAGACCAGGTATCTTATCTGTCTTGTTTACCACTGAATCTCCACATGCAAATGATGCCTGGCATGTAATAGGAATTCAATGTGTGACAATTTGAAAAATGAAGAAACAGCGCCTCTTAAACAATACGCAGTCATTATCTGGATTATCATTCTTCACATGTGCCTTCTTCCATATCTACCTGTTCTCCTCACCATCACCTGCACATTCCATTCCCAACTTTTTGCTTTTGCCTGTGAGAAAACCCTCAATTCAAATGTTGTACTCTTTCTTTCTCTCCATCCAAAATTAACCAGTTTTCTAAATTCCCTGCGAAGTGGAGCCTTCTTAAAGAAGCCAACCTTATAAAATTTCTGATGCCATAATCTGTGTCTTGTCTTATATTTTGACCTTTGATTGTGTTAACTTTTGGTCTCATGTATTTCATCGACTCTCTTTGGCTCAATTTAATACCAGAAGTACATATGTTGAGAGATAGAGGAAATGGACTACACCATCCTCGCACCAATCCTATGTATTACTTGGTTCTCATTTTAGTTTTCTATTGCTGTTGTAATAAATTAACACAAATATAGAGGCTTAAAATAAAATGAAGTTTTAATTTTACAGGTCTGGAGTTCAGAAGTCTGAAATACATCTCATGAGCTAAAATCAAAGTGTCAGTAGGGCTCTTTTTATTTTCTGGTGACTCTAGGCAAAAAGCAATTTTCTTGCCTTTCCAGCTTCCAAGGGCTGCCCACATTCCTTGGTTCATGGCCACTTCCATCTTCAAAGCTATGAATAACTGGTTGAGTCTTTCTCACATCACATCACTCTGATACTTGTCTCTTCTGCCTTTCTCTTCACATTTTAGGACACTTGTTTTTACTTTGGACTTGCCAGATAACCCAGAATAGTCTTTGTAATATAAATTCAGCTAATCTTATCATAATTTTAATGTCTTTTCCATGTAACATAATCTTTTTAGAGTTTCAAGAATTAGGACATCGACATTTTGGGTAGGCCGTCATTCTGCCCACTACAGTTCACTATCCTTAAGAATCTACAGTCAGCTAGGAGAACCACAATGAAAGCTCAGCTCTGCCATATCTCTGGCACTTGTTTGTTTGTTCATAAGTAAGGGATAATTTGGGCTCTTAAACACTGGCACTTAAATAATTCACTCAAATGTCTCACAGTTGAGATCCGATCTTCTTTTTTTAACCAAGACCTCACCTGGCAGCCAATTTCTTGCACTGGTTTTACTATATAAATTCTCCCAGTCCAAGTTTGTACTTAATATCTTTCAGACTAACCATTGTCTTGTTCTGGAGTTTTCCTCCCTAAAGCTAGAACTCCGTGTTTACTCTGTGAACTATGCTTAGGTCTGCAATTTGTGTAACTTCATATATGACTATTTTCAGACTCTCAGTCACCTTGTTTCCATGCATTTGTCAGGACACTATTATTAATATCATGAGTTCAATTTTTCTGAAGTCAACCACCTGCTTTGATAAGCATTTTCTTTATTACTGTGTCTCAAATTCTAGCTTCAGGCCATCACAAAAATTTTGTACTATGGTACTGGCAACATTCAGATTGATGTCAAGACTTTGTTAATTCATCACAATCCAGATGAGTCACTGCTGCTTTTTTTTTTTCTTTTCTTTTTTTCTTTTTGAGGTTAAGGGGCATCTTTAAGTTTCTCATTTATACAGGATCTTACATTTTTTTTTTTTTTTGGTCCATGTGTATCTCTCTCTTCTAGCTTAAAAATGACTTTCTTTGATTCTGCCTCATAAACAAGTTCCCACATGATCTCTATTCCTCCCCATCACCAGTAATACTGATAAGGCAGTACTGTCAGGGTTGCGTAGGTAGGTACAAGGTCAGCCCTTTCATGATGCTGAGGGTGAATGTCTCCTTAAATTTTGTGTCTAGGCTCCTCTCTTAACTCACACAAGTACAGGCCTGGTGTTTCACCTTCAAATTTAATGAAAATCATTCTTAAGCCTATACTCATCATTTGTCACTATAGGAGAAAAGAAAGAAGAGCTACACTGTGCCCCACAAAATATAAAGTGATTTCTTATACTATTCTCCAAATGGGAGCATGATCTGTCAACTCTGACCTTCTCTCACTATGATTCATCAAATCTAACTTATAGAATGAACCATCAGCCCTGACCTCTTCATGACCTGTCCACCTCTATCTCTCCCACCCTGACCCATCAACCTCAACTTCTACCATGACCTGTCACCATCAAATTTTCCTGCCACAACCCCTCCACCTTGACTTCTCCACTGTGATCTTCCAACCTCCAACTTCCTCTTCCATGAACTATGCCTTTTTCTACCAAAATGATTTCGACATTTTCTTTAGAGAAGTTTCTCACAAACACTGAAATTATGTTGTATTAATCAACTCATTTGGTTGGATTTCATGAGTAGGAATAGTAAAATAAAATGGTCATCAATTTTAACTCCTCCAGAAATTCAAAAGAAAAATATAAGACATATTTTTCCATACCTTTTTCCATGTAGATGACGTCTTCCATTCTATGCTATAATAAATCTCCCTTTTAAGGATCTCTGCTGTATTAGAGTTTTACAGTTTCATGTAGAACTCTAATACAGCAGAGATCCTTAAAAGGGAGATTTGTGTCACTTTTTATTCTTTTATTCGAGTCAATGTTAATTGACTCTAATGAAACTCTCTGGGATTTTGTATTTATTTATAGAATTATTTACATGAGACAGAGACCAAAATGCTGCCTGCCTATGACATTTTCTCCAAGGTCATAATATTCTGAATTTTATATTAGTTTATTTTTTACAGGGGTAAAATTAGGTACCTTTATTTAAGTCAACTGGCAAGATAAAGAGTGTAGCCTTTTTTTTTTTCTTTTTTAATTTCAGGATCTTTTTGATAATATTTATTATTGTGGAAATATTTTTAAATATTGACTATATCTCATTTAAATCCTTCAACTTTGTCTCGGTTAGAAATCTGAAGTTGCTTTTTGTTTGTTTGTTTGTTTTACAATGAAACGCCATATGTTAACCACACATTAACATAAAAATAGTGAGATATATTTATGAGTAAACACAAAATTACTTTTTAATACATCCAAAATCTTTTTTTTTCTTTTTTATTGTTCTTGTTTGCATAGTTTAAATGAGAAGCTTTATGCTCATGAACTAACATGACCTAGTTTCATAGACTTATTTTTCTGGTCTTGTTAGTTCTTAAATAAAATTAAAGCAACAGAATTTTTCTAAGGCATAGGTGAAAAAAGGCAGGTAACATGCTCTTCTAAATCATTTCCTTAGATATTTTTACAATTGCAAAATTTTTTTTTTAAAAAAAAGGAAAGAAAAAAAGAGATAAAAATTCTCTCGTTGAGAAAAGATATAGTGCACCTTCTGATAAGATGCTTCTGAAAGTACTAGTGAATAAAGAAAAGAAACTATGTTTGGCAGTTACATTTTTAAAGATTTTCTCTTTGTAATGTTATTTCAAGTGTTTTGGGAGAAAGTCTCAATTAGATGTTAGTTTATATTTAACACTTACATCTGTCAGAATTTAGTCAGAGAAGTATGGCTGCTGAGTAAGAAGAGAATAAGTAACTCGTGAAAGGAATAAGACATTGCATAAAATGAAAGAAGCTTGGAAAGTGCAAATCTGGGCTGAGGAACTGAAGAATGAGAGAAAGAGTCACTAGCCCATTCTCCTGGAAAACCAGTGCAGGTGAATGAGTCACCTTCAGTAAAATCCAAGGAGCCAAGTATACTCAGTTGCCAACGAATGGTGACAAAAGGTAAGCTCATGGATTTGTTGCTTCTATGTGGTACCACCTCTGAGTGTTCTAGGCCAAGCATCTAGTATGAGCGTGGGGCCACTTCCCACCAGCATGAAGGAGAGACACAGATGGAAAAGGGCCCACTGGGCATCTCTGCACTTGTCTGTCATTGCATCTGACTGCAAAGATCTTCTAAGAATAATTACTGTAGCTTGACTTCTACCTTCCAAATCTTATGCAAATTCCTGTTTTAGACAACTTTAATCTAGAAGTCCAATGGACAAGGGGTTCAGGTGTTAAGTAGCTAGTCAGACATGAGCAACAGGGGAACAAAGGAATAGAGGCTCAGCCTAGTGACCGCCCAAAGGACACCCTATTGGTAGTTAGAGAATCCTTCCTGCATCCCCAGAGATGAAAGACAGGAGGGTCACAGTCTTAGCTGGTTTAATCTGGCCACAAACACATGCATAGAAAGTACTGCCCATAACTTCTGCCTTATTATACCATCATTATAATATCATGACTATACCTAGAAGTTCATGAATCTAATTATAACAGACTGAATGCTGAGTAAGCACATATGCACCAGGCAAAGTTATATAGCAGCCAGGTGTCAATCAAGGTGACCTCCCTTGCCAGTCGCCTAGGAATGCCTTTAGGACCACCCCATTATGGCACCCAAATATAAGGCAGACCTCTCCCTCCCCCAGGGTTACTGCTCTCCATCTTTCCTGGCTGTAACTCATACTCTCTCTTTAGGGGTATATAACCTCATTTCCATGTGGCTAACCAGTTTTAGGTTTGACTTGTCTTCTACCTCATAACTTGCTTTTAATAAACAAATATTTCTCATATTCATTGGGTTGAAATTTATTTCTTCAGCAGTGAAAAGGACCTAGAGGTGTTTGTGTTACCAGAACTCCTATGGCTCCAAGGGTAACATGTTCTCAGTTTAACTGGTTAAATAGCAAAATTCACCATAGTCCTCTTTATCATTCTCTAGAAAGTTAACTGACACAAAGTAAACACCCAATGATATGTAGCTAATAGTTGCAACAGCAGAAGTAGAGGTATGGTTTTGTACTTAGAGCATCCCAAATAAACTATCTCATACAAGAAAAGGAAAATATCGGTAACAAGACTGGCTTTGGTAAAAATAGGGGAGCAAAGTTTGGAAAACTATACATAATAAGTGAAAACACCACATTTCAGGGGCGAAATTGATTTCCACCCTGCAAGCTATCGAAATACACTATAAAGTTATTGTAATTTGGGCAGTTTGGTGTTACTATGGGAATTGATAAATGGAATACAACATATTGAAAAGCAGACCAGAAAATATATAGCAATATATTACATGATAAAGGAAATACTTTAAAATGATGAAAAAAGAATGGTATTTAATAAATGGTTTTGGAATCATTGGGAATCCCTTTGCAAGCAAAAATTAAATTTTGATTTTTATTTCATACAATGTATGGAAATAAATCTCAAATGCAATCATGATAAAAATATTTGAATGTTAAAACAAAATATAAAAATATTGTGATAAGGTCTTCTAGAGTTTAACCAAAAAATATACCATCATAAAAATTTATGGCAGTTTTGACAACTAATTTTTTTAAACAAAGGACAAAATAACATACTAAAATAAAGTATTAGAAGCATATGTAGCAGAAAGAAGATTAATATTGAATTGGTATAATACATTCTTAGGAAGAAAATGAGAAGAAAATTAATAGATGAGAAATACGGATTTATTGTATTCATAAACATAAACAACATATTAATAAACTCATGCAATTCTCAAATTCTATAGTAGTAATGAGAAAACCTATGAGATAAAATATTTTCACCTATCGTACAGGCAAAATAATAAAGCTTGCTAAGATCTAGTAGGGAATAGAATGTAGGGAATAGGTAATCTCATACACTTTTAGTGGGACTGAAAATTGGTTTGGGATTTGGGGAGAAAATTTGTTATTGTTTATCAAAATGCACAGCAGTTTAATCAGTAGTTCCATGTGTAGGTATATATCCTAGAATTACACACACAGCTGTACAAGGAAGAACATATAAAGATATTTCATTGCGGCATTACTTTTAATAATGAGATTTGGAAGTAATCTAAATATTCACTAGAAAATCGATAAATCCGTATGAAGGAATATAACACAGTAGTCAGTGTAATAAAACAATTTCTTCATTCATTTGCATGAAATGCTCTCCAAAACATATTAAGTGTAAAAAGCTACATTTAAAAGTGCTAAGTATAAAATTATTCATTTATTAAAACATTTACAATAAATTTGTTGACATATATAGAAACATGTTCTGCTCAAAGCACTCACCAAACTGCCACTATTTAGAAAAAATTTTTAAAAACCTGAGATCTCAATAATTTTGCTGATTTAGGGCTTATGATATAATTTGATAAATGATGATTAATGGTTCGAATATGGAAACCAAATAATGATTGGCCACAACAATGTTTTTTGTTTGTTTGTTTTTTAAAAGAAGTAATTATTAAATGAAAGAACATGAGAGTCACATAAGAAGTCTGAATTGCCAGCTTCTCACTTAAAAATCAGAATTGGCAATAGTAGGCAGGATTTCTGCATGGCTGGCCATACCTTCAAGCCCATAACAATCACTATTGACCCTTTTACTTACTTTACCTACCTGAGACTTGTAGTTTTGGGGGTTTTGTTTCTTTGACTATTTTCACTATTACTATACTTAATATCTAAAATTCCTGATACACTGCCTGGATTCTGATGTATTACTAGAATCAATGGCACATCTGAAAAATGATTACATAAGCTTATCCTAATGCTTCCTAATGGGTGTGTTTTCTTTTTTATATAATAACAACCCCAGTGTCTATCATAGTGTGCAAGGCACATCATGGAGCATCAATGAAAGAATGAATGAGTGAATAAATACTGTAGTCTCCCACTTATCAGCTGTTTCACTTTCCTCAGTTTCAGTTACATACACTCAAAAATTCCAGAAATAAACAATTCATAAGTTTTAAATTGCACACCATTCTGAGTAGCCTGATGAAATCTCAGTTTCACTCTGCCTGGACCGGGATATGAACTACCCTTTGACAAGAATCTTCATGCTGTATACACTCTCCACCTCTTAGTCACTTAATAGACCTCTAATTTATCAGATCTACTGTCGCAGTATCACAGTGCTTGTGATCAAGTAACCCTTATTTCACTTAATGATGCCACATTAACATAATTCTTATTACAGTATATTATTATAATTGTTCTATTTTATTATCAGTTATTTTTGTTAAACACTGTGTCATTTGGTAGAAAAATCATAAAAGTAAAAGCTACTCTGCAGGTAATCCTATTAAGCTTAAATGATTAGGACAAAATCCAAGCCCATTCTTTCTGTTTTCTAAGATAAAATTAAGAGTTTGTCTTTTCTTTTATTCTGGTAGGTAGCTAGTTGGACATGAGTGACAGGGGTACAAGGGAATAGGGGCCTGGCCTAGAGATCATTGAAAGAATACCCTATTGGTAGTTAGAGAATCCCTCTTTCATCCTTGGAGACAAAGGATAGAAGGGCCATAATTTATAGTTGGTTTAATCCCTCCATAGATGTCTGCACAGAAGGCACTACCCTAATTTTCCCACAATTTAATGCTCATTATATTGCCATTATAACAATATATTTATGCCGAGAAGTTCATGAATCTAATTATAATAGACTGAATTCTGGGTAAATGCATAAACAACAGGCAAAGTGTTATACAGCAGCCAAGAGTCAATCACAATGACTTCACATACCAATCACCTAAGAACGCCTTTGGAACCACCCATCATAGCCCAAATATAATTCAGAGAGTCCCACTTCTTGGTCGTTGTTGTTACATCTCTCTTTGCTAAAACTACTTGCCTCCTTGGAGCATGCCTTGCCTTTCTAAAATATGTTTTTAATAAATCTTTCCTAAGTCACACTGACTTATGATTTTTCACTGTGTCAATGAAGAAGAACCAAGGAAACATTCTAATTACACTTCTGTGCCACATTTTCCACCCCCTCCCCCCGGCTCCCCACTCCCAACACTGAAGTTCAAATCATCCCCAATGGTAACAATTCTGGGAAATCTTTAGATTTAAACTGAAAAGTAAATAAACTTTCATAGGATTAATATTCACAGTCTCAATTGACTCTTTGGGTAAGTTGAGCATCCTGACAATAGAGTATGTTTCTTCAATTAGAACTAATTGAAAAACCATTTGTCTCTTAATTTGTCTTAGACATTTTCTGTAAATAAGGTATGATTGACTTGGAAAGTAAATACACACAAAAAAATCAGGATCCATTCACCAAAATTTCATATTTTATCTGATAACATTTCTAAATCCAGAGAACGCAACTTAATATATATAATTTAAATTTTAACATTTTCATTTGATCTGTCACTTGATCTTTCTCTTTTTAGCTAAATGGCCCTAGCATACACACAGGGAGACTTACAAGAAAGTGAAGTCTTACTTTTTAATTAAAGTAAATGCGTTAAATGGATATAAAGTAATTTGAATACAGCGGAGACCTCTTAAATCTCTATCAATAAATCAGAAACTGCAGCAGGTCTATCTCTGCACGATAGATTTAGTTAAGGCTGGGCTTGAAATATGACAGTGAAATGAATTTGCTACTAATGCAATCAAGTATTTCAGTAATTCATGAGAAAGTAATTCCTCATTGTACATGACTCACTTAATAATTTAAGATTCTTTAGACTTGATAATGGAACCAGTGAGCTCCTCATAGATTAAAAAATAAATAAATTCAGGACCTGCTCCAAGTATTGTTATCCTTAAATTCATTTTAATTATCATGCTATTCATTTTGTGGAATGAAAATTGTTTGGGTAATGATCTGTTCTTTCATGATGTTTCTATAGAATCCACACAAAAATTATTCCCAGCATAATTAATAATCAGTTTTGTTGTGACTATATATTAAACATTTGAATAAAATATTCAATCATTCAACTGCTTGGATGTTCATCATATATAACACAGATTTATTAAATGTGGAGATTTATTTTGAATAGCAATGATCAGTGTAAAAGATTAAAATTTTATAAATCTCCCTTTTGACATTGTCTATTTTATAGGCAATATTTTTTCTAGAGATATTTATTTGAAAATACTTGCCAGTCTGTATTACCTGTGCTACAAAAGGGAAACATCATTTGAGAAGATATAAAAGGGTAAAAGTTTCTTTTTTTAACTGAATATTCACTATATATACTATTATTTGCTAAAAAGAAAAAGAAGTAAAAAAGAAACAGTAAAATTTATACCTGTTTTCATCTTTTTTCCTCTCCTTAATCCAATATTCTATGTTTTAAGAGTTCCATTCAATGCTATATTATCATTGCTTTTTGTAATGTTAGGTAGCTAGTCAGACATGATCAACAGGGGAACTAAAGAATAGGGGCCCAGCCTAGGAACCACACAAAGTACACCCCAATGGCAGTAGAATTCTGTATACACACATGCTCTTCGGGCAAACAGTTATGCAGCAGCTAAGTGACAGTCAAAATGACTTCACGTGCCAATCACCTAGAAATGCCTTTGGAACCACCGATCACAGCCTAAATATGATGCAGACATTCCCAAATCTGGGATCCTTTTGTGGTCTTCTTATGTTTTTTTGTGGTCTTTGTTGTTACAGTGCTTGGTTACAGCTCTTTGCTGAAACCATGTGGCTCCTTAAGATGTGCTTGATCTTTCTGAAATATACTTTTAATAAATCTTTTATAAATCTCACTGACCTGTGATTCTTCACTGAATCAATTAGAAAAAAAAAAAAAAACTGAAGAAAAGTGCTGACTAATTTCTACACCATTATAGCTTTCCTAATATGATTCAAGCTTAGACTGCCCCCTGCCATTGCTCCATTCTGGCAAGTTACTCCATGTTCCTGAACTCACCCATGTATACAAAGGTTATTAAACTTTAATTTGTCTTTCTCCTACTAATCTGTCATGTTAATTTGATTATCAGTGCAGCCAGAAGGACCTTGAAGGGTAAAAAATAATTTTTCCTCTATAACTGATGGAAACAGATTAGTCAATCCTTACCATCACTACTTTATTCATGAAACATGCTTTCTTCTAGAATAGGTTTACTAAAGGAAAGGACCTCTTATTCCCTTCCACAATCGGAGTCTGGTTGCCTTTAATTTCTGAACCCCAAAACACCTGAGACCTGCCCCAGGTGTCTGCAGTGATGAAGAGATAGAGAGGGAAAGTTGTTGAGAAGTTCCAGCCAGGATTTTGAGTCATCTATATTAGTGTCAGTGGATCTGTGAAAAAAACCAAACAAGACATTGCCCTCAGAAACAACAAATAAATGAGATTTGTGGATAAAAAAAAGGGGGAGGAGTTTCTATAGAAAGTAACCATGACACAGGACATGGTGAATTCTCCTGAGTGGGGACTCAAACCCTATGCCAAGATAGAGGGAGGGTCCTTGGCTCCAAGAAGGAGAGAGTTAGACACAGCCAGTTATTAGAGAACGAATAATGCTTTATACGTTATTGTTGGGGCCGATCTAAATCCGTCATTGCCCCAGTGGCGCTGGGGGGCTTCGGTTCTTTCCATTGACTCAGTAAAAATACAGATCAGGGAAGTTTAGAAAAAGTAAGATTTGTTGAAATACGTTTCAAGACAGAAACAGTCTACTCCAGAAAGGGCTATAGCATCACAGAGGTGGGGAGGACTGTCTTATAGATGGGCCATGATGAGAAGTTACAAGGGTGGTGCTAGCTGACTGATGTGTGAGGTGATTTTGATTGACAGTCATCTGTTATATAACCTGTTGTCAACTGCACATGTACTTATCCAGAATTCAGTCTGTTTTAATTAGATTCATGTAATTCTGGGTAAATGTATGCCATTATAATACTGGTATAATGAGACCGAGGTGAAAGGTCAGGGTACTCCTTAGTGTGCAAGCGTTTGTGGCTGGCCTAAGCTGTTTTCTATGTTATGGTCATTTATTTCCCTGTACTCCAGGATGTGGGGGTATTGTTAATTGAAAAATAGCTTTTTTCTGGGAAGTCCTAGGGGCAGCTTTTGTGTTGGACTGTCATTCTTGTCATTCCTATGGTTACAGAGCTGGGACTTCACTTCCATTACTCATGTCTACTTAACTGTCTAACATGTAGACAGAGCATATTCTTTCCTCAGAATCAGAGAATAAGACCCCTAGTGCTTGAGGAATTGAGTTTACATTTGTTTCTTAGTTTCTTTGAAAAATTACTGATTATAGGGAGTAAAGAATGGAATAAATGGTTGGGTTTATCTTTGTACAAAGTACAGCTTTTCTTTTATGGTATGGGTCAACATTAATGTTATGGATAAATAGCTGCTAATAATCTCTGGAATCTCTGCAGGAATCTTCCTTTGTTCTGTAGGTTTCTTATGGTCTAACCTGTGGCTGATTATCCGGGTCTCCGTGTCTTGCAACACATAGCAGGCTCTGAATTCTACTTGGTTTAGTATTTAGTCAATCTGTGTAGTTCTCATGCCTCTTCTTTATATCAACCTCACAGGGTGATCTGATCATAAATTCCTAACTGGGAAAGTTAGGAATTTGTTCTTGTGCATCTATGCCAATATACTTTTGAAATATCAGAAGTAACATCCCTCAAAGGGAGTATTAACTCTCGAGAGAACACATAATCTTGTTAACTGTCCTGTAATGCAATCCCCATCTTGCTTTCTCTTACCTTCATGTAATGTTCCTTATGTTCCCTTCTTAATTTCAAATGCATAAAAGATGTTATAAAACTATTATTCTTCAGGGCGTTTGAGACCCTGCTCCCTAGCATATGCTGTCAGTTTGGCTCAAATAAACTATAATAAAAATTCTCTACAGGTTTAGATGTTTCTTACATCAACAGATTTGACTCTACAAATATTATTCCAATTTATAGTTATTTTGAAGAAACATTTTACCATTTATACTTCAAAGCCATGAAGCATCATAGTGAGAATGTGTATTGCTAAATGTGTCAGATTATTATGTGTGTTTACAGTACAATGTCTCAATTAAGAAATGGCTCACCAGATGTCAAATCTCTATGCCACAACTTTTTAGCTATATGACTTTGGTGAAGTATTGAAGAGGACCAGAATATGCAATTCTATAATATGCTTTTTTGGATTAAAAACTTCTTGGAGCGGAAGGCAATTGAGAAAGTCAGATGAAGAAAAAGCATTACAAAGAGAGTATAAATTGTTCTGTTATAAATAAAATTAACCTTTAAAAATATAATTTTCATTCCTAAAGGTGTTTCCTTCTTCCTTTTCAGGGAAGGAGAGAACTCTTAGCAAATCTTATCAGTGGCGAAGACACCAATTTAAATCCCCCTGACAAACCTACTGAACAACACTTGATTGCTTACATGATTTTGTCTCTGTCCCATAACTTACACCTTGAAGCCTACAACTCTTTCTTTTGTCTAGCCTAAGATATTATGTATGTCCCACAATTTCTGGCTCCTTACATTAATAACATTTCTTTGTGAATTCTGTGTGTATGCATATGCTTAAATCAGGTTGTTGTTGTTGTTGTTATCTGTCTTTTTTCAGTTTGGTGTGTAGGCCTCAGCCATTGAAACCAAGAGGATAGAGGAAAAGTTTTGTTTGTTCATTTGTTTTTGCATCACTTACAGGATTTTAACATTTTTAAAGCTGAGCTTTTTTTTTTTTTTATTTATCAGAATAACATCTGATATCTCTTAGGGCAATGCATAAGAATTAAAATTATAATACATCTAACATTTTTAACATAATATCTAACTGATAAATCAGAGCTCAATATAAAATATTTATTACTGATTATTAGAGTAATGTAGTAGTAGTTTTAGTTTTGAAACTGGAGTGTAACCGAGTCCAGGCTCATGCTGTCTGCACCACTCAGTCAATAGACCAACAGAGGAATTGGTATATTTAGGATGAGTGTTTATTGTCAGAGCACGGGTGATCTGAGAAGGCAGCAGGTTAACACCTTCAAAAACTGCCTGACTTTCTCATTCCAGTTTCGGGTATTTAAGGGAAAATCTGGGCATTATTTCAGGGTCTAAATGATGGTTCCGGGGGCCCGTTGCACTTCATGGAGCTGTCCCTCTGGCAACGTGGTTCTCTGGTGGTGTTAGCAACCCAGGAACAAAGATGGGAGTAGTCTGGAAAGAATTCTAAACCAGAAGAATTATGATCAGTAAGCATAAAGATATTAATCATTAGTTTTAGGGCAACTCTCCATGGCAGGGGACATTCCACGCTCTGTGTCAAGCCCCTGGGAACAATCTATAGTTAAGCTATAAGGTAAGGAAAAACAGAGCCAAGGATGCTGCGAGGCTTCTACTATGGGAGTCCCAACTGGGGCCTTCTTTAGTTTGCTCCCTGCTTAATTCAAAAGTCAGGTTAGGCTGGCTCATTTATCGGTCTTACTGTTGGAACTATATAAAGAATTTCAACACTAAGTTTAAAAAAGAATATGCTGGACTGTATATCTTTATACATTAGAGTTTGATTAAGCTAAGAAATTATTCACCTTGGGTAGAATGCTATAAAGTAATACAAGTTAATTTTAAAAACTAGTCTTATTTATATTTTAACTGAAAGAAACAAAAATACTACAGCATTATGTGGCTTTTCTCCATTTACCTTGGAGTCACCTTGATGTGGGGCATGATTAGATTACTTTCAGAAAGCAGGCCAAATTTCCATGAAGCTAAATTATTGCCTGGAATTTTATAAGATTATACATTTTAAACTGGAAAGGACTCTTAGAAATTCATCAATATGGATTGTTTCTTGGACTAATTTGGGAAAATAAACATTTATAAGAGAGTCAAAACACACATTAATATATTTAAGTTGCTGAAATATTGTTACCGGAGCAAAAGGGTCCATTTGCCTGTGTGCATCTATGTTATCCAGATAGACAGGTACAGGTTTTGCAGCAAAGAAAGTAAAGGTTTATTTTAGAGAGTTGCAAGTCTCAGAGATGCAGATGAGCTACCGCTCAAAGACCTGGCTTTTCGGGTGTCTCTAGGAGATAGATTATATAGGGGAAAAATTATTAATCACGGAAACTGAGAGAGTTGGAGTCATGGGTGCTACTGATTAAATGAGGCTGGACTAATTGATCATAGTGTCTGGTACTGGAATCAGCTATGGTGTCATCCTGTCTGGTCCCATGGGAAAATGGTCAGTGGGGTTGTTCTGCCTTAGTGGGTCTGGAGTTAAAACACATCTGAAGCCAGTGTGTTATCCTTACTTTAACCTCATGATTGATAGACATGAGGCTTTATTCTCAAAAGGTTTGACAATGGCTGGAACTTTATGTTAATGATTAAGAGAGTAGACATACAAAGGTGAAAGGATAAGGGCAAACAAACAAACAAAAAAGAGTCACTAGGCAAAACTTGTTTGCATCAGAGAAAAAAGCTACCTTAAAGAAATGAATTCTGTGTGTGGTTACCATAACTTATCATAATGAAATATATTTGACTTTATTTCTTCAATGTTTTATACATTTAATTACAACTTCATATATCTCTTACATTAGTTTATTTATTTTTACAAAATTATTAGTATATTGTAGAATGCATTCATCTTGAAAAACAACTTATTTTATAGAGAGGAAACCTTGAACTTGTGAAATTAAGAGAATTATACATAGGAACAGTAGTTAATGCTAAGGGTGTATGTGTGAGTGCATAGCAAGTTCTTCTGTTTCTTATTCACCTAAATAGCGCTGAGATTATGAGTCATGTAAAGATGACTAAGCAATTTTTTTTCTGCAAGTTTCTTAGTTGAACAGGATACAGTTTTGAGCTGCATTAACACTGTAATGAGCATAGCAATGAGCTATGGGAAACACTTTTCCTCTATCCTTTAGGTTCAGTGGTGGGGGGAGGAATGGTGTTATCAATTAAACTGACAGATTAACAGGGAAGAAAAACATACAAGTTTATTAATTTTTAATTTTATATGCATGAGGTCATCATGAAGAAGTGAACAGCCAAAGAAGTGGTAAGATTTGAGAGCGTATATGTCATTTTACTAGAGAAAAGGGAGGAGTGGGGGCACTTCCGTGAGAACAAATGACTTCTAAGAAAGGCCGAAAAAGGGCGTTTATTGAAATAAAAGTACTTTTTCGAAAGAAAAACGAACCTTTAGGAAAAATAGGATCCATGACAATGTCTGTTCGGATGTGGCACTAGCATCTTATCTCAAAAAAGAGAATTAACAGGGAAGGGATTTATGACTATTGAGTTCTTTTGGGAGGTACTGCTTTTAGATAGATAAAGAATTTCAGGAATTCAAAATAATTCTATGCCGAAGTGGCATATTTTGGTGTGGTACACCTTTGGACCCTTTAGAGTTCATAGTAGATTAATAATTGATATATTTATGACAGCATAAATAGATTTTGAGGGCCTTATGCTAAGTGAAATAAGTTAGAGAAAGGCAAAGACTATATAATCTGTTTCATGTGAAATCAAAAAGAAAGAAAGAAAGAAAGGAAGAAAGAAAGAAAGAAAGAAAGAAAGAAAGAAAGAAAGAAAGAAAGAAAGAAAGAAAACCAAATTCATAGATACAAAGAACAGATTGGTGGTTTCCAGATGCGCAAGGCTGGGGAATGGGTAAAAGAGTGAAGGGAGTCAAAAGGTACAAACCTCTTGTTATAAGTCCTGGAAATGTAATGTACAGCATGGTGACTGTAGTTAGTAATATTATTTTACATATTCAAAGGTTGCTAAGACAGTAGATTTTCAAAGTCCTCATCACAATAAAAATATTTTTGTAAGTATGCATGGTAATAGATGTTAACTAGACTCATTGTGGTGATCATGTCACAATATATATAAATGTCGAATCATGTTGTACACCTGAAACTAATATAATTTTATATGTCAATGATTCCTCAATAAAAACAATAAATATAATATTAATAATAAATTTATCAATATTAATCCATAAATATTTGTTGATGGCTTAGTTAATTTTGGAACAGTCTGATAGACATTGCTAAAGAGACCTTTAGCGTTTTAGTGCTAAGAACACTAAACTGTTATTCTCATGGCACTAAATTCTCTTCTCTGCTGAGGAAAAAAATGTTTTAAATTAATGTAGTCAGTTGTAAATCACATTTTTATCCCTGACCTGGGTTTTCAAGTCATTTATTTTGGTCTATTTTGCAGGTAGAGAGCAGGTGCTCTTGTCCTTTGCAGATGTATATGTACGTGCTGTTTTTCTTTACATTTATTGCTAACGTTGGTACCAAAAGAGTGCTGTTGTTCAATTCTAGTCCATGCTTGGAGTTTACTTCTGTAAATTAAACATAACCAACTAGGTATTGTTTGGAAACCAACTGTGTGCATTTTCAAAACTTCTTTTATCTGGCAATATGCTACAGAAAATTGAACCCCATTGTCCATTACTTAACGTGTTTGTGAGGAGGCTTTATTTGTAATTACTCAGAATCTATACATCTGAGATCTTCTCTGGTCAAATAGCTGATCTTATCAAAATCCATAAGAGACCAAATAGTTCAAAAATTGCATGTGAATTCTTTTTTCATGTTCTTTACTGGGGTCATCTTTGCTTTGAATTACCTAGGTATATAAACTTCAGCAGGAGATGGATAGAATTACAGTATAGTATATTAGAGAAAACATCAAAATGCATATAGAATGATGATATACAGGCCTTGTGATCTGGTTTATTGGTGTTTATATTTGACTAACCGTACGTAAAATAGCCATTGGTATAATTGAAGAAAAGAGACAGAATGTTCTGTTTTATAAGGTCATATAGTTTTAATCAATTGCTAAATCTACCTCGAGGACTAGGAATACATCTACCAACATATTACTTTTAAAGGGACCGAAAGTTTTGCCACCATGAATCTTCCTTTTGAGATGTTGATTATAATAAGCTAGCTCTTAAACAAGACTCAGAAAGAATCTTTGACTTTACCCCTTCTTGCCTAAGAGCTTCAGATGGAAAGGCCTATATCAGGAAGGGAATTTTAGAATGTTGCCTTAACCTAATTTGGATTAAATGTGATAAATAAGAGGGCTTCGGGTGGGGGCCTGTTAGCCTAGAAATCTCCCTTGCACCCCGGCCTTGGGTTCCATTGTTTTCGAGTTGCCTAGCAAGAATTTCTCTGCCATGTGTGTTGCACTCTTCCTCAACGGCATGTAAATTGCTCATTCTCACTTCTGGAACCTAATACCCCTGGCTTCCCTTTTCTTTTTTGTCCAAAGTGTCAAATATAACCAATATTGCCTCATTGTATTTAAAAGTTTTGTGCTTATGTGAATTCCCCATGCACATGTATCAAAACTTGATTTTCTCCTATTAATCTGTCTTTGCTGATTTGATTATTAGCCTATCTGTAAGAACTTGGAAGGTGGTAGAAAAGTATTAATTTCCTTCTTAATCCCCACATTTTAAATAGAAAAAATAGTTAAAGTGTTTTTAATAATGGTGATGAAAATTATAATGCCGTAAAAATACATTTGAAGAAAATATTATGTGTGAATGAATCTGCTTGGCCTTACAAAAAAGAAAGTTTCCACCAGTTCCTTACACAGATTACAGGAACTACTTTCATCTATGTCAGAAAACACTATGGCCTATTGGGGCCGAAGTGTTTCTATAGATTTCTGCTTCCAAGAAAAACACTTATAGCGAGTCCCACTTGCCTCCTGCCTAACTAAAAATCTTTTAAAAAGTAGTGAGCAAAGAATTTATTTTTACCATGTTACTGAACCTATAAATACTGTACAAATAAAAGAAAAATTATTCCAAGTACAGCTTCCCTAGACAATTTCATCTGTCTTGTCCCAGCTTTTCTCATCCCTGGGTTCTCCAAGTCCTTTTAATCCTGTTTGTTTAATTTCTTGCAGTTAACCTGCTATTCTTTTCCAGAATCACCTCCCTGGCTGAAAAGAAGCCTACTATCTAGAGTAAGCTTCTCTCCCATGTTAGTCATAGGACTTAGAAATAACTGAAGACTTGTCTTGTGGATAAGATGGATGAAAGCTGAAAGGGTCAGTACATGATGATGTTCTAAGACTAACACACACACACACACACACACATATATTATATTTTATATATATATATATATGTTTTTTTTTTCCCATTGTTGGAACAAGTTCTGATCAAAAAACTTTTACCTCGGGTCAAGTTTACCAGTGAAAGTTTTTAACTAGATAGATGAATGCTTTATTAATAACTAATTTTAATAAGCATTAAGGAATTAGACTATACCAGAGCAGCATGATGTAAAACACTGTTTCTCAGTAGGTCTTCCTCATTCCATCTCCATCTGAAAAACCTGTGGTCCTTGGGATGAGGCTCAGAAACTTGTTTTTTATGAAGCATCAGATACTCTGTCCATTAATGTCTGTGACTAACTTGGGCTTTAGAAAAATGTAGACCATGATTAAAACTTGGTTTGGTCTCTTACTAATTGTAGAATCTTGAGGATCATGTAACTTATCTGAGTCTTTGATTCGTTATTTGTAAAACAGAAATACTTCCAAAACTTCCAGATTGATTGAGAAAATGAATGAGTTATATGTGAAATGGCCAACCAAGTGCTTAAAATATTGCGTATACTCAAAGATAGATTTAAAATACAATTCATTTGTATATACGTCTTTCAGGAGTCTGAAATGGGCTCTAGAGGTCTGCTCATATGGTCACATGTGTTTGCCAAATTTGTAAAATTAAGATATTTTTGGTGTAATCAGTTAAGTCCCTTGCTCCTTTTACTATAACTTCTATAATACTGTACTTTTCCCTGTATCTACTGTTTTGATATGAATGTAGACATTTTTAAGATTTAATTAAGAGATGTTAAATTGAAAATATTTTTAATTGGATGGAGTGAAAAAAATTTTCAGTGTTTTGCAGCTCTCCACGAGTAGTCTTGACTTCCAGGAATATGCCTTCATTTCATTGTGAGGACTCCACCAGCATCAAGACCTAAAAGTTCTGGTTCCGGAAGTTATTTTCCAGTATGATTATGTTTAACAGTAGTAGACACCACCAGGAATATTTGGGAGTGTAGCTGAAAGAAGGTCTGAAATACATGGAACCATAAGCTAGTATATGAAAAAATTTTCTTATCACTAAATGCATAAAATGATAAGAGAAGAATAAGTTTCTTAAAGATGTCAAAAAAAAGCATAAGTTCTGTCAGGAATATAGATACATGTAATTTTATTTTACTTTTGATAAGACATTATACACAGTAGAAATTATCAATATTCATGTGTTTTTGAACCAAAATCTATAGTAGTACTATAAACACAAAGTATATCTGTGTGAAAGTTGATTCAACTATTATTAATAATAATAATAATAATATAATTTGATCAAGCAGTCTAAAGAAAAAACTGAACTACATTTATATTCTCTTTAGGAAAAAAAAGGTAATGTCAAATAATTATTGTATTCAAAGGCAATCAGAGATTTATAATTAAAAAATGCAGAAAATCCATTTTAAAATATGCTAGACATAAATAATTAAAAAATGTATTACCTTTGGAGTAAATGACAGTTCTTTTTTAATTTGCTTTTTATGTTTTCTTTATTCTCTCTAAATAACACCCATGTTTATATTTAATTTTTATTTATATTTTTGGTTCTTCAATAAGGTCTCACAGGTTCAAGACCAATAAAATCTATATCCATTTCTACAAGTATCCAGTCTGCATGGTGGTGAAAACTATATTTGTCATTAATAAATATCATAAACAAAACAAAACACTAATTCAGGATAATGATTTATATTGTCCAATATGAACGTCTAACTAAGCTATCCAAAGGCGTGATGAAAATTTAAATATTTTTGTTTTATTTCAGTTAGAAAATTATAAGTGATTACTTTAAGTTGTAGTTGGGTGACAATTGACCTGCCTTTGATATTATAACTATAAGATTATAGCAAAGATGACATAATTCACTGAGGATTCACTGAGTGAATAATTCACAGGTCAGTGATTCACATGCACAAGTGAATAAAAAAGACAAAATACGACACTGGAAGAGGGGAGGTAGGAATAATATAAGAGGGGAATATAGAAACTTTAAAACTCATTCTGTTCTCTCATTTTAGCATTTCGAACATTGCTAAGATTATATCAGCAATGAAAACAAGAATTTTTAAAATAAGTCTCACTAAGGGCCCCCCTCTGAGGTTTATTTTTCTCAAGAATCTTTTACATTGTTCTAAGCAATTAAAAGTTTGACATTTATTTTTATTTTCATAAGTGGACATAGAGGTCATTAGATCTTGTGGGGAAAATTCAAGTACTTAAAACCTATTGCAGTTAGAAGCCAAGAAAATGTTATTGAAAAGTGGCATCAAAGAGTGAAATTGCCTTAGAGTTATAATTCTGATCATTGTGAAGTCATTAGATACAATTACCTTAGACTTATTGTGACTCTTCTGAGTTCTTTTTGAAGAAGGTATCAAATTTTGAAGCAACTGGAGTGGATAACAAAATATAATAGGAAACAAAAGTATGAGCTGCTAAATATCTATTATGAAATGAATTCTAAAACAATAATACAAACTATGTTACATTATTAAAAGTGAATAAGAGCAAAAGGAGTTAAAATTATTTATTTCTCATTTATGATTTTCATTCATTTCTAAAGTACAGATATTTGTATAGATAAAACTCTTAGTACTTAATATTACTTTAGCTCTGATCATTGCCTAAGTTGAATTTTAAATTCATCTTATTAACTTTTGAGGCTTTTAAGAAAGATGTACTTCAATTTCACTTAATTGCAATATAACTTCTTTTTGAATAGTTAGTGGTAGTTAAGAAGTTTTAATAGCTTTCTAGTAGGAGTAAACAGAAGAAAGTTTGAAACAACATGCACTACGTTTTCCTAAAGCTCAGAATTGAATGGCAAAGCTCTGAAATTTCTAGACATACAAACTTCAAGTACAAAAGAGAATTTAACACCCTAGAGAGAACAAATTAATTGTTAACTTAGAAAATACTTTCTAGTCCTAAATTATGAGAGTAAAAGTAGTACATTGGGAAAATCTAAATATATTCTAAATCTATGTTAATGGACTGCATGCATTTTAATTGTAAATAATTAGATTTCTAATTCTATTAAAATTATGGTGATTATTATTATAAAAAAGCACATAATTATTATTCTATCCTTCACTAGGAATGGGTCTCTATTCCTGTTATATTAACGCTGTTTTGTTTACACATTTAGTTGGGATTTACAGAAAACTCAATATGCAAAGTGCTGTTTTTAGAAACTGTGATGAAGATGTAAAATATCATTTAGTTGCTACTTTAAGGAGTTTACAGTTTATTCAAAAAGATATAAAGCAATCAATTTAAGTTTTATATCCATGATCAGGAAATAACGTAGAAATTAGAAAGAGATATGAAATGAAAAAGAATATGGGGTCCCCCGCTTTCCAAAAGTTTACCTTAAGCCACTTTGCTTTAACAAAAGACCTACGTTAGTACAGTAACGACTATTTTCTTAAAAACATGATCCTCTTTGGATTGATTTGGGTTAGCAAAAACAGTTACTAAAATAAAGTGGTTTAACTCAATCTTACAGAAAGTGGGAATATTCTTTGCTTTATGCTATTTCAATTTACCACGGATTTTATAAGAATGCTCTACTCTGGGGGGAAATCTTTAGTCAGAATTATTAGGTTTCAAGGAAAACTTCTAAAATTGGAAATTAACTTTTACACTGGACTTTATATAAAGGAAATTTCCGTTGTAGAGTCAGGGTTTCAACAAAAACACCTTAATAAATAAATTAGAAAGGATTTCTCAGCACTCCTCAATCTCAAGTACTCACACAAACACCTTCTCAGTCAACATCCTGTCTTTTTCATCTGTTAAATTCTAAGAACTTTTTTTTTTTTTTTTTTTTTTTGCTTTTCTTTTGCTAAGGCAGTAGGAATGTCTTCAGAAACCTTAAACCTTTTTGTTGTTTTTCTTTTGGAGATGGTGGTAACTGTTTTGATTTGACAGTTATCCTCAGCAACCTCACAGACTCTCTCCTTAGCTGCAATAACTCTCTTCAGAGCTTTCAAGTTCCGGGTTCTCCTGAAGCTCAGCAAGAATTCTCTAGTAGCAGTGTATCTATGTATTATATGCAGAGCATGAAGAATCTTTTCCTCTTAGCCTGTCAGAAAAGTGAAAGCAATGCTAGGAATTTTATTTTATTCCTAACTCATGATTGAGCAATACTTTTCAAAACACGATACTCAAATGTATGTTATCTGATTAAAATAATTAGCAAAAACACACTTCATAAAATATTTGTGAGTCTATTATATATTATATTATGCATTTCATATATATTTACAAAAATGAAATGACAACAAACATGGTTTTATAATCTACTTTTTCACTCACTATATCTTTATGAAATATCTACCACATTATTTTTAAGGGTATTATATACTCCATTGTTTAACTAAGGAAATATTTATTAACCATTCTGCCTTTTAGAGGCATGTGCATTTTATTCAATAAGCAGGTACTGACTTTATTCTAGGCACTTTAGAAATATTAACATATTTAATTATTATCACAATTATATGATGTAGGGTCTCTAATTTTTGGTTATAACAAATAAAATTTCAATTAGTATCCCTAGACATATCTTTGCACAGTCTTCAGGAAGGATTCTAAGGTGTGGAATTTTCAGATCAAATAGATAAGAATTTTAACATTGATAGATACTGTCGAACTGCTCTCTGAAAATACTATGTTAATTCTATGAGAAGAGTATAAAAGTATTTTTCTCTCTTGCCAACATCCTTTCTCCTTGAGTTCTCTAAAGAATCAGCAAATATTAGCTATGTCTCCTAAACAGCCAGTCAACTCTGTAAATGACTCTGTGAACATGAGTAGAAGTTAAAAACTTAAATATCAACAATATAATAACATTGTTGGATGCTGCTCCTCACAAACAGAAGGTCAAGATCAATACAATTGGGATGTGTTCCTTCTATTTTTAAGAACCCCTTCTTAGCACATGGACAATTTTCTTTCCTGTTGAGGAAAATTTAGAGTACAAGTCAATAGATTATTTACTACATATTAACTGTCTTGTTGTTAATCATGATTTGCACCTCAATTATAGAAGCTGGTGTCCTGATTTGTTCTTTTCTATGCAGATATTATTAAGAGCCCTAGCAGTAAACTGTCTCCTCAAGGCAAGGATGGCATCTTGTACTTGTTAGTCTAACAAGAGACTTCTTCTGAAACCCAGAACAATAATATGAGCTCTAAGTTCTACCTTATGACTGCCATCCAAGCTTCATCAAACTATCTGCTGCCAGTCTCTCATTGTCACACTTTGTCATACTCCAACGATATCTACCTGAATCCCTGATTCCAAAGGTCAGTCTGCCTGTAGGGTTCTATATTGCCTGCTATGATGCCTTCCTCTCTGCCCATCTTATAGCTTGCCTGTTTACCTGTTTGAAACCCATCGTGATCTGTAACTATTTCTACCACAGAGCACCAGCTCACCTGATATGGATTTTCTCTATTTAGTGTCTTGCTATGGCTGGTTTGTCTCACTTTGTTGGTGACAGGCAAAAGCTATTTAAAATGCCTTCACGAAATTAAGTGTTAAATTATATGCTGTGGTCTTTAAATTTAGTGTCCAACCTATGGCAGAGTCAAACATCTGAAATAGCGACTGCAGGTGAAGGATGCGCAGGTAGTGTGAAACCATACTCCAAACCTAGAGACGTTTGAGAAAATGAACCTGAATTTATCTTCTAATACTATTCCCCAGACTAGTTAGTGAATTAGAGTAATAGACATCATCAGCTACATGCTGTACTAATTATAACATTTTTTTTTTTTTTCGTGAAAACTCTGGTTGATGAATTATACTGGGGACATGTGATTCAATGCAGATTCTCACATGGGCTATACAAAGTTAATAAACATGGAAAAGAGAGGATGTGTATTCTGTATTGAAGGGGTCCTTACCTGTCTCAAACCCATGTCTTACAAACAAGCATGCCCTCTGCAGTGGAAAAGTATAGAAGCTATACAAAGATGTTATGAGATCTCCTATTCTACTACTGTTTGGTTGAATATTATTTTTTGCTTTTATTATATTTTCTAGTTTTATCTATATGATTTTATTTCTTAAGCACATCGTTAGAGACACATTTGTTGTATCTTTCTCTAATCTATTTTTTCCTCTGAAATATCTCATTAATTTATAGAATTATTTTTTACTTAAGGTAACATTGATTAATAACATTAAGTTTCAAATATACGCCATTGTAATTTGACATCTGTATACATTATAGCATGCTCACCACCAAAAGAGTAGTTTCCATCTGTCACCGTATATTTGACCCTCTTTACACATTATATCCTTAAGGCTAAATACACAGACAGGGACCTATTTGGTACTGGGAATCTTTTTTGTCACTTCCAAACATATGACTAACTCATTGGTTGTTTTCTGGGGCATCAAATCAGGAAGTTCTCTTTTAAAAAAAATTGTGTTAAAATATAGATAACATAAAATTTACCATTTAACTATTTTGACTGTACAATTCAGTGGAATTAAATTCAGTCACATTGCTGTACAGTCATTACTCCACCCATTTCTAGAACTATTCATCACCTAACCTGAAACTCTGTACCTAAACTACAACTCCTCATTTCTCCCTTCTCCAACCCCAGGTAACTATCTTTTTACTTTCTGTTTCTATGAATTTGACTATTCTAGGTACCTCATATACATGGAATTATACAATATTTATCCTTTTGTATCATGTCTATTTCACGTATGTTTTCAAGGTTCATCCACATCGTAACATGTATCAGTACTTAATTTCTTTTTATGGTTGGATAACATTCTATAGTATGGATATATATTTTTTGTTTATACATTCATTTGTTGATACACACTTAAGTTATTTACACCTTCTGATTATTATTATAAAAAATGCTGCTATGAAATGGCTGTATCTGTTCAAGTTCCTCCTTTTAATGCAATTTGGTTATATACCCCAAAGTAGAATACTAAATCATAATGAAATTCCAAGTCTGAATTTTTTTTTTTTTTTTGAGGAACTTCTGTACTGTTTTCCATAGAAGCTGCACCATTTTACATCATTTTACATACCCACCAGCAATGCACAGGGTTCGAATTTCTACTCATTCTTTCCAAAACTTATCATTTATTTTCTTCCTCCTTTCCTTCTATCCTTTCCTCCCATCCTCTACCTCCACCTTTCCTTTTTTGTTTCCTTCTTTTTTTTTTTTATGATAGCATTATAATAGGAACAAAGATATCTCATTGTGGTTTTATTTGCATATCCCTAAAGATTAATAATGTTGAGATTTCATGTGCTTAATTAACATTTTGTATATCCTCTTTGAAGAAATGTCTATTCATATTATTTGCCAATTAAAAATATTTTTGTTGAATTGTAGAAATTCTTTACATATTCTGCATATTAATATTTTATGAGATATATGATTTGATCATTTTATCTCTCAATCTAAGGGTGCCTCTTCATTCTTTTGATAGTGTTCTTGATGCAGAAAGTTTTTAATTTTGATGAGGTTCAGTTTTTCTATTTTTGTTGTTATCATTGCCTGTACTTTTTGTGTCATATCCAAGAAACATTGCTAAATCCAAAATTATGCAGTGTGCCTCCAATGTGGTGTTCTAAGTGTTTCAGCTCTTATGTTTACATATTTGATCATTTTAGTGAATTTTTGTAAATGGTATAAGGTCATGGTTCAAGTTTAGAATTATACAGGAGGATAACCATATTTCTCAACAGCATATGTTAAAAAGATTGTCCTTTTTGCCTCGTATAGTCTTGACACCTTAGTCAAAAATCATTTAACTATGTATGCAAGGATTTATTTCTGTGTTCTCTGTTCTATTCCATTGGTCTGTGTGTCTGTCTTTGTGACAGTACTACATTGTTTTGATTACTCTAGTATTGTAGTTAAGTGCTAAAACCAAAATGTGAGAGTCCTCAAACTTTGATCTTTTATTTTTCTAAGATGGTATTGTGTGTCCAACATCTTTTGAAATTCAATGCGAATTTTAGCTTGGATTTTATATTTCTGCAAAAAAACAAAGAAAAATGCCTTGGAAATTTTGATAAAGATTGTGTTGAATCTATAGATTGATTGCATTTGGATAGTATTGCCATCCTAACAATATTAAGTCATCCAATTTGCAAACACAGGTTGACCTGTTTTTCCTTGATGTTAGGGTAATGCTAACTTCATAGGATATGTTAGAAAGTAGGAGGAATTCCACATAATTTCTTCCAGCTATTTGGACGATTTTGAGAAAGATTAGTGTTAAATCTTCTGTAAATGGTATAATTTACCACTGATGCCATCTAGTAAATGGATTTTTTTTTTTTTGGAATGTTCTTGATTACTAACTCAACCTTCTTTATTGCTGATTCGATTCTAAGTAGTTGTAGATCTATTCTGTATTTCTATTTCTTCATGACTCAGTCTTAATAGGTTTTGTGTTTCTAGAAATTTATCCATGTCATCTAGGTTAAACAAGTTGTTGCCTTACAAGAGTTCATTCTCGGTATTGTTTTATAACCCCTTTTAGTTTTATAAAATTGGTAATATTGGTCCCACTTTAATTTCTGATTTTAGTTATGTGTCTTGTCTCTTTTTTCCTTAGTCTAGCTAAGTTTTTTTTTATTTTGTCAATCTTTTCAAAGAATCAATATTTAGTTTTACTGATTTCCTTTGTTTTTTAGTATCTGTATATCTCCGCTTTAATTTTAATTTCCTTTCTTATGCTAGCTTTGTGCTTAGTTTACTCTTCTCTTTTTAGTCCCTTAAGATACAAAGTTAGATTGCTGATTTGAGATCTTTTCTCTTTTTAAAGTGTTTATAGTCATAAACTTTCCTCTAAGACTACTTTTGCTGTAACCCATAAATTTTGATAAATTGTTCTTTCATTTCCATCTGACTAAAGGTACTTTCTAATTTCCCTTGTAATTTCATCTTTGACTCATTTGTTATTCAAGAATGTGTTGTTTAATTTACACATATTTTTGAATTTTTCAATTATTTTGTAATTGATTTCTGATTTCATCCATTGTGATCAGAAAATATATTTTGTATTATTTTAATCTTTCAAAAAATTTACTAAGATTTATTTGTGGCCTAACATGATCTTTCTTAGAGTATGTTTTATGCGTACTTGAGAAAAACGTATAATCTGCTCCTATAGCGTAGAGTATTCTGTAAATGTTTGTTTGGTTCCATTGGTCTATATTGTTATTTATGTTCTCTATTTCCTTATTGATCTTCTGTCTAGTTTTTATATCCATTATTTGAAGTGTAGTATTGAAATCTCTATTATTACAGAATTGTTTATTTCTACATTCAGTATTGTCAATGTTTGCTAATCTATTTTGGAACTCTGATGTTTGCTGCATATATACTTAAAATTGTTATATCTTCTTGGTAGATGGTTTATCATTATATAATGCCTTTCTTTTTCTCTTTTAACTGTTTTTGACTTAAAGTATATCTTTTCTGCTATTAGTATAGAATCCCCAACTCTCTTTTGGTTACTGTTTGCATACAGTATCTTTTTTTATCTTTTCACTTTTACCCTATTTGTGTCCTTTGATCTAAAATGAGTCTCTTGATTGAGAAGTTTAATGCATTTACATTTAAAGTTATTATTGATAAGTAAGGACTTCCTTTTGCCATTTTGTTATTTGTTTTCTGTGTCATATCTTTTTTTTTTTATTTTTGGCCCTCATTCTCTTCATTACTGCCTTCTTATGTGTGTTTTTTAATGTCTTCTAGAGACACATTTTGATTCCCTTTTAATTTCCTTCTTGTGTATGTTCTATTGATTGTTTTTGTAGCTATCACGGTGAATACATATAACATTATAAAATTATAACATCTTATTTTTGTTTGATACAAACTCCAATTACATATAAAACTCCAGTCCTATACAACTCTACTTCCTCCATTTTACGTTATTGATATCACAATACAAACCTTTAGACATCATATACCTATTAACCTAGATTTATAATTATTTTTTCCATTTGTATTTTTTATTGTGGTGAAAATACACAGTAACATAAAATTAATTTGTCTTTTACATATTGTAGATAACATAAAGTTGAATTGCAAAGTACAATTACAATAATAGTAGTTTTTATATCTCTGTATATATTTAATTTTATCAGGGATCTTTGTATCTTAAGATGGCTTTGAGTTGCTGCCTAGGTTCCCTTTATTTCAGTCTGGTGGTCTACATTTAGTATCTGCTATAGGACGGCTCTAGTGATAATTGACTCCCACAGCTTTTGTTTATGAAGGAATGACTTATTTTCTCCCTCATTTTTGAAGGAGAGTTTTGCCAGACATAGGATCTTCAATTTAACTTTGACTTTTGACAGTTCTATTATAGTGTGTGCCTTTGGGTTTATTCTATTTGTAACCTGTTGCACTTCTTGGATTTTGTAGATCATGCATTTCATCAATTAAGAAATTTCGAGCCATTATTTTTCAAATAATGTTTTTGTTCCTTTCTATTTCTCTTCTCTTTCTGAAACTCCCATAAGGTGTATATTAACCCACTACACAGTATTTCACAAGTTCCTTAGGCTCAGAATGTTCTTTCTGTTTTTTTTTTCTTTTTTTTTGGTTTACTCATTCGGTAATTTCAATTGTTTTGTTTTGAAATTTCACGATTGTTTCTTCTTTCTACTCAGATTTGCTGTTGAAACTCTCCAGTAAAATTTTCAATTCAGTTATAGTATTTTTCAGCTCCAGAATTTGTTTTTTTAATAATTATTATTTTTGCTAATTTCTTATTATCTTTATATATCATTTTGCCAATTTTAGTTATTTTCTATGTTTTCTTTTAGCTCTTTGAACATATGCAAGACAGTTGCTTTAAATTTTTATCCACAAAGTTCTATGTCTAGTCTTCCTCTGGAACAGTTTCTGGAAATTTATTTCATTCCTTTTGGTAGACCATATTTTTCTGTTCCTTTTATACCTCGTGATTTTTTTTTTGCCATTAATATTGAAAATTAGACATTTTTTAAAAATTTGCAACTTTTCCCAGTTTTTGCATTTTTTTTTTTTTTTTTTTTTTTTTTTTTTTTAGGGAAGTCCTCTACTGATTAGCTGGGTTAGCTGCGAGCTTAGGGATCAGCTCCATGTAAAAGTGGAAGATCTTCTCAAAACTTTTCTGATCATGTCTTATCTAGACCTGCCCTGGCTCTCTCAATTTTCTTGCATACACAACTGCTTTTGAAAGTACTAAAATTTCCAAAAGTCTTATCTTAGTTTCTCCTCAGGGCTATAGGTAATCTATTTATCTCTACACCTGTCACTCTTGCCCCCAGGAATTTGCAGATATATAATCCCCTGAAGCTTTTACAAACAGTGCTACTCCTTATCCTGTCTGAGATCTGAGTTTGATGAAACAGAGATAAGTCTTCTAAGCAGCCCCCAAACTGTTTAAAACATTTAAAATAAGGTCTATTCTACTCTCCTTTGTTTGATGAAAGTATTTTTGAACTGGTTCGATTACTCCCCCATGTTAAAACTGTGCTGTGCCAAAAAAGAGATGGGAGAAGAGCAAATGAAAATGCCATGATTTTTCCCTTTGATTGGATGTTTGCTTGGTAGCACTAGACTTTTGACTGTTTTTCACGGTCCTATAAAGTTAGTTTAACCAATTTCCATTTATTTTGATGTTTCCATGTGAAATGAGAGCCAGGAGCTTTCTAGTCTGCCATTTTGCTGACATTACTGCAATAAATTATTTTCAAATAAAGAATTTCTTTGGAAACGAAAATGGCCTTAATAGAATTGATGTGTAACACCATAGGCATACTTTAAAGTACATAATTCATATGTCTGAGTAAGCAGACACAGAATAAATAGCTGACATAGGAAACACAGACCTAAATTGTCTGGGTTCAAATTACAGATCTCTCAATAATTATTTTTTTTATCTTCCACTAGAGGGCACTGAGAGAGCTCTGTTCATTCTGCTGACACAATAAAGAATTACAGATGAGCAAAATTTAGGAAAAGTAAGATTTACTGAAGTACTCTTCAAAAGAGAAACTGGTTATGCCAGAGATGGTTGTAGCCTTGCAAAATTCGGGAGATGTACCTTATATTGGATCTTGATGGGTGGTTACAGGGGTAGTGCTAAATGATGGCCTATGACGTCAATTGATTGACATTTAGCTGTTATATAATCCCTTGTCTATTGTGCATGCAGTTACCCAGAATTCAATCTGTTATACATTCATGAGCTTCCAGGCATATGTATGACATTATAATCATGGTATAATGAGGCTAAGGTTAAGGAAGGTCAGTATATGTACTAATTGCATGAGCACTTGTGGCAGGAAGAAACCAGCAGTTATTTTTGTGATTTTTACTTCCTTGTATTCCAGGATATAACAGTAATTTTTAACCATAAAATGGGAGCTTCAGGGAGATCCTAAAGAAGGTCTCTGAGTCGGGCCTTTATTCTCATATCATTTGTGTCTATCAACCTAATGTTTGGAGATTCTTTTATCTATCTATCTATCTATCTATCTATCTATCTATCATCTATCTATCTAATCTATCTATCTATCTATCTATCTATCTATCATCTATCTAATGTCTCAGTGTCTTAATCTGAAAAAAATGAGATAACAATAATATATACTTGAGAATAAAATATATTAATGGCTATAAGCCCCTAGAATAGTGCTAGTCACATATCTATCAATAAACGATTAAATATTATTGCTACTATATATTAACTGTGTTTATCGATGTTATAAAAATGTTTGTATAATTGATCCAAACATTTTTAAAATATGGATAAAGTTCAATTATTATTTTGACTTTTATGGATGTATATAGTAATAAATCATGTACGTGTTGCTTAAATATTTGGATGGTGCTTATTTTCAAAATTCTATTACTGTGGAATTGCATAAAATAAAATTTATAATTAATTTCAATTGAAAATATTACCTAAAAATATTCAATTATCCCTTATATTTTTTCTATTTTTTTCAATGAGCACTATAATATGCTGATAATAGAAATAAAAATAATCACATTTACTATTAATTGAGACTACTTATATACCAGACATAATTTACTACTTGATTTACAAGTATTTTATTCATGGATATTATGTGAGGTATGTGCAATTATTATCTTCCCTTTATACATAAGGAAACTATAATTAACAAATAATTTTATCAGACTTATGTCTCCATCAGCGAAAGATTATTGTATAGCCATATGATTTTGTAAAGCTAACAAACTTTTACTAGAACACTATGCAACTCATTTTGTGAAAGAAAGATTAATGACTGAGGATTTTTATTTTATCATGTTCTTTCTTGCCAATTCTGCTTCATTTATTTAACCTATAAATTAGAGTATAATCCAATCTATAAAATATCATTACAAATGACTTTGTCAAAAATATGCAAACAATATACAAGAGATTTGTAGTATCCTATTATTATAATTTTTATTATGCATATGGCTGAGATGTTCTTAAAATAAGAAAATTTACTCTTTTCATGTGAATAAAACTTCATTTTATCAAGTTGTAAGGGTTTTCTAAGATTTCGTTCTTGGCAAAATATTCTATCTTTTTTTTTTTTTTTTTAATGGCGATGGCAGGTCTGCCTCCCACCTTTGAAACTGGCAAACAGGTACAGGTTGACAATGTGGTACCTTATCTTCGTTGTTCCAGTGATGTAGAACACACATGCACTGTTTTAGATGCCAATGACAAATCTAAGGATAGGGATAAAAATAGTGATGATAATAATGATTTCCTGAAGGGTAAGAAAACCACCTGGGAAAAGTCTACTTCAATCTTTCATTATAAAAATCATTTTCTCAGAAATATAACCTGCCTTAGAGTGAAACCAAATTCTATGTCCTTCACTTTACCTTTAGTATAAAGAATCAAGTGAGCAAAACCCCAGCTAATATCAAGGGATTTTATTTCTTTATTTTTCGAAAGCAAGTGCCTGTCTAGTCTTAGGGTAAGTGCACATTTGCTCCTATATTCTGCTTAATATCTCTGCTACAGTAAAAGTACTGCACTTTATAGAGAAAAAATAGAGTGAGATTTAAAGAATTATCAAGTAAAATCTAAGTCGTTTTGAAGATGCTTTGTTAAAGATGGCATAAAAATGCATATTTACAAAAAGGTCTATATTAATTATTTAAAGATGTTAGATAGATATATACTTAAAAGAAGAATTTAAATAAACTGGAGTGTTAAACTTAAATTCCCTTCAAATTTTACATATTTAGAAAGGACTACTTTCTCAGTACTAATAACTTTGCAAGAATTGGCAAACACTTTCTGTAAAGGGCCAAAGAAAAAATATTAGTGTTTTCAGTCCATCTTGTCTCTGTTGCAACTATTCAACTCTGTCATTTTAGCATGAAAGCAGCCATAGAAAATACATAAATGAGTGAGCGTGGTTGTGTTCCAATAGGTCAAGTACTAAATTTATTCCACAGGCTGAAGTTTGTCTAGCCTATTTATAAGATAGTTATGGAAACTTTGGTATATCTTGGGAAGCGAAACATACTGAAGTTTAATGACAGTGAGAAAGTCTAGAAAATTTTCATTAAGGCAAGAATCTTAAAAGAGCGGTGTGAATTTCAGTGATACAGTTTATTATTTCTTTCACTATATTTTATTTATCATAATACCAGCTATCTGAAAGAATCTCTAAAATATTCATTACATCTCTTATCCTTATTCTAGGTCAATGTTGCTTAAATCACAATCAGAGAATAATTCAGGAACTCTGCCGTTGTCAAGGTAAGTCACTGGTCCCCTTGATCATCACAGAGACTAGAAAAAATAGTATGACTTCCTATGAGGAATGTCATGGGAAGAATGATAAAGTCATTACTGTCAGCATAGGCTAAGATTGGTGGATAGCTTTGTTCCCAGCTCTCTAAATTTGATTAAAAACCAATGGGCTCACATCTAATAAACATACCCTTTCAATTCCCGCATGTAATTTAGAGATAGCAGCATGAAAACACCCATCAATGTGCCACTGCACAGTCTGAGGGGTGGGGGGCAGTGTAAAGACCTCACGATGCATTCTACGGCTTCCTTGACTAATGTCTCCAACATGACTTGTTAATATCTGCAATGATCAAGTAGCTATTAAAGATAAAACTGTGCTAACCTTTTCAAAAATTAGAAGAGCATGACTGCAAGTGAAGTGACAATGGCTTCCTGGAGAGGATCCTTATAGGTGAAAGATCGCCCTATCCAGGCAGGAGTATTATTTATGCATTATTTATACAGTATGTCTGGGGTCTGCATAAAAGATGAAATCTCAATCCGGGAAGTGCCTTTCTCAGCAGGACTATTTTAGTTAAAGTGCATAATAGAATCAGCTGCATTTCCATAAGCTGAGTAGAAATGGAGAAAATGGGTGTAATATGTTTTTTTTTTTTTTTTCTGGGCTTGAGTCTATGTAAAAATAAGACTAATAAATAATATAGGTAAAAATAAATGAGCTAGTCTAATACTGAAGATTTTTATAGAGGAGTAACAAATAATTACTTAAGCTATTAGTTTCCTTCTCTGCACCTTCTATTAAATTTACCATTACTTAGTTACATTGTTCTGCACCAAAGAAAAGGTGTTTCTTTTCAAACTCAGCTTCCTCTGATTTCTAACCTGGCATGAACCTTCTTGGAAACATTATACATACCTTAACACTTGATTGAATGAGTGAAGGGCAAAAGTAAAATACTTAAAAAAAATTAATTAACATTATTATTATTATTATTATTATTATTTTGCTACAATGCTTCAGCTCTCATCTCAATACCTTATACCCTGTTAGTCTGTTAAATGTTGTTTAGCCCTACTAAAATTCTCACATTTCTCTAAACTCCACTAATTCTTTTTTTTTTTGAAACTAAGTTTATTAGGGTAACATTGGTTAATACGATTATATCATTTTCAGGTGTACATTATAATTTGATATCTGTATATTCTATTGTGTGTTTACCACCCGAAGTCCATTTTCCTTTAGCTACCATATATTTGATTCCCTTTACCCATCTCACCCTCTCCCTACCCCACTTTACTCCATCTACTTCCCATCTCCTCCCCCACACCCTACACTCTGGTAACCATTAGTCTATAGTCCATGTCCATGAGTCTCTGTTTGTTTGTCCTGCTCATTTGTTGCTTTTAGGTTTATATCTCATATATAAGTGATACCATGTGATTTTCAACTTTTTCTGTCTGGTATATTTTGCTTAGCCTGATTATCTCGAGGTCCATCCATGTTGTCACAAATGGCAGTATTTCATCTCTTCTTATGGGTAATATGACATTGTATATATGTACCACAGTTTCTTTAGCCCATCTCTCGTAGGACACTTCAGTTGCTTCCATGTCCTGGCTACTATGAATAATATTGCTATGAACATCAGTGTGAAAATATGTTCTTGGATATGAGTTTTCAAGTCTTTGGGGTAAATGCCCAGTAGAGGGATTGCTGGATCATATGGTAGATCAATTCTTAGTTTTTTGAGGAACCTCCACACTGTTTTCCATAGTGGCTATACCAATTCGCAGTTCCACCAGCAGTGTATGAGGGTTCCTTTTTCTCTGCATCCTTTCCAACATTTGTTATTACTTATCCTGTTGATTATAGCTATTCTAACAGATGCGAGATGGTGTCTCAATTTGTTTTTGATTTGCATATCCCTAATAGCTAATGATATTGAGCATCTTTTCATATAATTTTTGGCCATTTGGTATGTCTTCTATGGAGAAATGTCTGTTCAGGTCTTCTGCCCAGTTTTTGCTTGGACCATTTGTTTCTTGTTGTTGTTATTAAGTTGTATGAATTCTTTGTATATTTCGGATATTAGGCCCTTATTGGAAGTATTGCTTGAAAATGTATTTTCCCATTCTTATGGTTGTCTTTTTACTTTATCGACAATTTCTTTTGCTGAGAAGAAGCTTTTTATTTTGATGTAGTCCCATTCATTTATTTTAGCTTTTAATTTACTTGCTTTTAAGGTCAAATTCATAAAATCCTCTTTAAGTTCAAGATCCTTAAATTTAGTTCCTACGATTTCTTCTATGCGTTTTATTGTTTCAGGTCTTATATTCAGATCCTTAACACATTTTAAGTTAATTTTTGTATGTGTTGATAGACAACAGTCTAGTTTCATTCTTTTGTAGGTGACTTTCCAATTATTCCAGGAACATTTATTGAAGAGGCTTTCCTTTCTCCACTATATGTTTTTGACTTCTTTGTCAAAAATTATTTGTCCATGTAAAGATGGGTTTACATCTGGACTCTCAATTCTGTTCCACTGGTCTGTGTATCTGTTTTTCCACCAATATCATGCCATTTTGATTACTGTTGCTTTGTATTATTATTTGAAGTGGGGCAGAGTAATGCCTCCAGCCTTTATCTTTCCTCTCAGGATGGCTTTGGCAATTCGGGGTCTTTTGTGCTTTCATACAAATCTGATAACCTTTAGTTCCATTTCTTTAAAAAATGCCAATGGGATTTTGATGGGGATCGCATTAAATCTGTATAATGCTTTAGGTAATATGGTCATTTTAACTATGTTGATTCTTCCAATCCAAGAACATGTAATATCTTTCCATTTCTTTGTAACTTCTTCAATTTCTTTTAATAGGGTCTTGTAGTTTTCATTATATAGGTCCTTCACTTGTTTTGTTAAATTTATTCCTAGATATTTTATTCTTTTTGGTGCAATTGCAAAAGAAATTATTTTTCCACTTCTTTTTCTGATATTTCATTATTAGAGTGTACGAAAACTATGGATTTTTGAACATTGATTTTGTATCCAGAGATTTTACTGTATTTGCTTATTGTTTCTACTAGCATTCTTGTGGAGTCTTTAGAGTTTTCTATATAGAGAATCATGTCATCTGCAAATAGTGACAGTTTGATTTCTTTGTTTCTTATTTGGATGCCTTTTATGTCTTTCTCTTGTCTGATTGCACTTGCTAGGACCTTCAATGTCTATTGAATAACAGTGGTGATAGTGGACAGCCTCGCCTCATTCCTGATCTTAGAGGGAAGGTTCTTAGTTTTTCACCGTTAAGTATAATGTTGGCTGAGGGTTTGTCATAGATGGCCTTTATTATGTTAAGGTACTTTCCTTCTATACCAATTTTGTTAAGTGTTTTAATTGTAAATGGACGTGGTATCTTGTCAAAGACTTTTTCTGCATGGATATGATCAAATGATTCTTTTTTAAAAATTTGCTTATGTGGTGCATCACATTAATTGATTTGGAATGAAGCCCAGTTGATCATGGTGTATAATCCTTTTAATATGTTGCTATATTCAGTTCACTAGTATCTTATTTAGGATTTTTGCATCTGTGTTCATGAGAAATATTGCTCTATAGTGTGCGTGTGTGTGTGTGTGTGTATGTGTGTGTGTGTGTGTCATCTTTACCAAGTTTTGGTATCAGAGTAATATTGGCCTCATACAATGAGTTGGGAAGTATTGCCTCCTCTCCCATTTTTTGGAAGAGTTTGAGGAGAATAGGTATTACACCTTCTTTGAATGTTTGGTAGAATTCATTGGTGAAGCCATCTGGTCCTGGACTTTTACATTTTGGTAGGTTTTTGATGATTGTTTTAATTTCCATACTGCGGATCGATCTATTTAGATTTTCCAGATCTTCTTGAGTCGGTCCAGTAAGGTTGTATTTTTCTAAGTGCTGGTCCATTTATATACTTTCTCATAGTATTCTTGCATGATCCTTTGTATTTCTGCAGTGTCTGTTGTAATTTCCCCTCTTTCATCCCCATTCTGTTTATTGGTGTCCTTTCTCTTTTTTCTTTAGTGAGTCTAGCCAGGGGTTTGTCAATTTTATTAACCTTCTCAAAGAATCAGCTCTTTCTTGCATTTATTTTTTCTACTGCTTTTTGTTTTCAATTTCATTTATTTTTGCTCTAATTTTGATGATTTCTTTCCTTCTGCTAACTTTAGGCTTCATTTGATCTTCCTTTTCTAGTTTTTTTTTTTTTTTTTTTTTTAATAAGAAGTATTGGGTTGTTTATTTGAGCTCATTCTGGTTTTTAGAGGTAGGCCTGTAATAATATGAGTTTCCCTCTTATGACTGTTTTTGCCATGTCCCTAAAGTTTTGATATGTTGTACTATTATTATCATTCATTTCTATGTATCTCTTTATGGGTTTTTTTTAAATTTCTTCTCTGACCTAGTTATTCTTCAGTAGCATGTTGTTTAATCTCTATGTATTTGTTATTCTTGCTGATTTCTTTCTCAGTTGATCTCTAGTTTCAAAGCATTATGATCAGAGAATATGGTTAGCATAATTTCAGCCCTCTTATATTTGTTGAAGCTATGTCTGTGTCCCAGTATGTGGTCAATTCTTCAGAGTGTTCATGTGCACTAGAGAAGAATGTATAAGCAGCTGTTTTGGGATGAAAGGCTCTGTAAATGTCAATTATGTTTGGTGTAATGTGTCATTTAAGGATGTTATTTCCTTATTGATTTTCTGTTTGGATCATCTGTCCATATCTGACAGTGGGGTATTTTGGTCCCCTTCTATGATAGTGTTTTGGTCTGTTTCTCCTTTTAGTTCTGTTAGTATTTGCTTTACATATTTCGGGACTCTCTGATTCGGAGCATAGAGATTAATAAGTGTTATGTCTTTTTGGTGCATGATTCTCTATCATTATGAAGTGTCCTCAGTATCTTTTTTTGCATTTTTTTTTATTTCGAAGTCTATTTCATCTGATATTAGTACCATTACTCCTGCTTTCCTCTAAAAGCCTTTTGCTCTAAATATCATTTTCCACCCTTTCACTTTGAGTCTGTATTTGTCTTTGAAACTCAGATATGTCTCCTGGAGGCAGCATATGGTTGGGTTTTGTATTTTGATCTATTCTGCAACTCTGTGCCTTTTAATGGTGAGTTAAATCCATTTATAGTTAGGATGATTATTGAAATATGAGATCTTCTTATAGTCATTTTACCTTTTGGTTTCTGGTAGCTTGGTGTTTCCATTGCTTCCTTGTCCTTGTGTTTCTGTTTTCTTTATTTTAGTTGGCTTTTGTGGGTTTTGCCTCTGGCTCTTCTTGTTTTATCTTATATACTTCAGTTCTGAATCTTTGGTATATGGTTACCATTATGAATATGTATAGTTACACACACACACACACACACACACACACACACACACACGCACGGTTCAGTTGTCCATTTTTTTCTGCGTGTGCCTTATTTCCATTCCCCTTTGTGAATTTGGATCTTTGAATCCTCCCCTTTTCAGTTATTGAATCCTCAATTTTTCCCTATGTATGCTGAACGTTCATGACTATCTTGTTATAACAATTCTTTTATTATTATTATTTAAGTTTATAATGCCCTGTTCTTAGTAAAGGTTGCACTCCTCTGTTTTTATTTGCCTGATAGTCACTTTACTCAATTACATATTTTTGTTGTTATTTTGTTTTAGGTGAACCGACCCCTTTCAGTATTTACTGTAGTGTGAGTCTTATAGTGGAGAATTCTCTCAATTTTTGTATGTCTAGAAAAGTCTTAATTTCTCCTTCATATCTAAAGGAGAGCTTAGCTGGATATGTTATTCTAGGCTGGTAGTTCCTTTCACTTAAAAGTTTAAATATTTGATCCCATTCCTTTCTGGCTTGTAAGATTTGTGCTGAGAAGTCCAAGGATAATCTAATGGGTTTTCCTTTATAAATTACCATTTTCTTTTCCCTGGCTGCCCTGAGAATTCTGTCTTTGTCATTGATTTTTGATAATTTTAATATAATGTGTCTTGAGATAATGGATTCTGTTGATTTTTTTGAATTCCAAGCTCCAGTTCAGTCCTTTGATTTGGGAAATTCTCATCAACTATTTGTCTGAAAATGCTTTCTAATCCCTGCTCCTTTTCCTCTCCTTTGATAATGCCAATTATTCTTGTGTTTCCTCTCTTGATGGTATCAGCTAGTTCTTGAATTTCTCTTTCATTATTTTTCATTCTTCATTTCCTCTTTTAGTCCTTATGATTTATTTCTGAAATTCTGTCTTCAGTATCACTGATCCTTTCCTCCATTTGGTCAATTCTATTTCCCAAGCTTGCTATTTCAGTTTTCAACTTTTGCAGTGTGTTTTTTATCTTCAGAAAATCTATTCTGTTCTTTTCGAGGGTTTCAATTTCCTTGCTCTGTTCATCTAGTTGTCTTTTCAATTTTTGAAATTGTTGATATGACTCGTTTTGGAACTCACTGAGTTTTTTCAGAAGTACCATCCTGAATTCTCTGTCATTTAGTTGCATATTTCTGTGTATAAGCTTATTTTCTGGATATTTTTCTCTTTGTTTCTGAGATGCCTTGTCACCTTGGTTGTTCTTGGTGTTTAATGGACTATTTCTTCACCTGGGCATTTATGAGAGTGGAGTGTATTCTGCTGTTTTTCTATAAAGAAGATCTATTATATAAAGGTCTGTCTTTGGCCTGCTGCAAAGACGGTGCTTTTCTTTTGGTTTCCAGTAGGTAGCATCTACGTCTCTTGGACCCCTGCTTTACACAAAGCTTTAAAAATATCTTTTTATTTTCTGATGGATATTTAATTATGCTCAGTCCCTGTCAGTCTTAGCAGCAGTTTCAGTAGCATTTGTTCAGATTCCCCTGGGGCTCTGTGGTGATTGGTCTCTGTGGGTATGGATGGAGGGGTTCTCTGGGTTGGAGGTTTGAGCGCTGTAGCTCAGCCTCGGTTTTGCAATGATGGCTGGCAAAAATCAATTGTTTTTTTCTCTGCCAGTTGCTTCTCTGCCTTCTGCCTTGATGACTGGGCCCTGCTGCTGGCTGGCCATGGAGAGGTCAAAGCTTTCCCATGCAGGGCTGTTCAGTAAACTCACCACACTTTCAATTCTCCCTCTCTTCCTATAGGGAGCTCTGGTGGCTCTGATAGGCAGTTTCTTTGTTTCTCCCAGTCCACCACCTGACACCTGGGGTTCTGACTTGTGGTAGCTGTTATACACGGATCCCACACTCAGACGTGCTGGTGTGAAGTTTGGGTGTTTTTTGTTGAGTTTTAGATGTTCGGCTTATTGTTGTTTCGAGGGGAAAGATCTGTTTCTCACTCTACCATGTTTCCAAAGATCAAATCTGAACTCCATTAATTCTTTTCATAATCCCATGACTTTAAAAATGCTGCTCTCAGTGCCTACAATAAATTTTTCCTTTTCCTCCCTTACAACTCAGGGTCCTTCTATGTAGTTGTATGTGGTTCATAGTGTACACCTGTATACGGGTATATGGTAACTCTAACTCACACTTAAAGCATTAGCTCATTATTACTTCCTCTCTGCAGCATTGTCCAGTTGGTAAGTGCTTTTCCTGCGTTTCTATAGCTCTTTGTATATAGCTCATTCTAATTTTAAATTCATCATTTCAAATTATAATGTCTATCCCCTTATAGTAGAAACAAAAATTATAAATCCAATTACAGCGTCATTAGATTTAAAAAATATAAGGCCTCAGTAAGCAAGTTCTGAGTAAAAAAATCTTAAGGAAGACAGTTTTCAGTAAATTAAAGATGAGCACAAATTCTTTGTTTAAAGATTATTTTTTTTTTACTAAGAGAAATTGGATTCCCCCTTTGAATTTGGCTGATTTTGTGACTTGATCTTCTAAAGCATGCAATGGAAGTGACATTTTGGAATTTCTGATGTTAGATCACAAGAAGACTTTAAAGTCTTCAGCCTGGGCCTCTTTAAATGCTTGCTTCTCAAGATGCTCTCTTTGGAATACTCACCTTTAGAACTCAGTCACCATGCTGCGAGGAAGCCCAAGTAGCTTGTGGAAAGATCCGCATGGTGAAAAATCAAAGCCTCTAACTGACAGTCTGAACTTGATTCCCAATCAACGACCAGACCAATTTGCTTCTATGTGAGGAGCAGTCTTGGAAGTGAATCATTCAATCTTAGCCAAGTGGACCTAGCTATGGCTACATGGAAAAGAGATTAGCACTGCTCAGCTTGTGGGTGGGCTACTGAGAAGTATAAAAAATTGTTGTTGTTCTAAGCCTCTAATTTTAGATAATTTGTAAGGTAGCAATAGGTAACTAGAACAATGGCGACATAGATGTTTGAAGAAAAACAGGTCTGCCCTAGCCATAAATATTTTTACATATATGAGGGAAATGTTAGTAAATACTGGCATTATTCTTGTATCATACATCATTGATTTTTGTTTTAATAGGCCTTAATCTTCTTACATACACAATAACCAAATGATGGATATATATATATATATATATATATATATATATACACATATATATAAAACGGTAAAACTTAGAGAGGTCCTTGAGATTACTTACCACTTAATAGAAAAAAAAATGGAATTTACATAATTAGATGACTTACTCTAGGTCGCATAGATAGTGACAGAAATGATCAAGATTGTTCTTTGATTCTAAGTCTGGATTATTAAAACTCAAAAACAAATGTTAAAAAAATAAAAAAAATGCATAACACGTGTTCAGAGTTCTAGTTTTGCAAACTTTTAAACATACAAGTTCTCCTGAATCAGTATTAGACTATTACTATTATAGGACTATGTTCAGTGACAGGTGGTTGGGTCACTCATTTACTAGGAGGATATAAATATTTCAAACTGATTATGTATGGGCTTTCAAATAAAAAGTTAACAATATTTTTATAACCTAGCTTTACTTGTATTAAGACACTCTCCGTATGCGTCCATAGCCAAATGTATTCATAGAGGGCATCTCGGCCTATTTATCTTGTAGGAGAGTCTCACGAAATAAAAATAAAACCATGATAACTCACTTTAATGAATGACATTCTCAAGACAAAAGAATTCTATCCCTATTTCATAGAACCTTAAAGAAAACTAGTTGAAAAGATGAAATGCAATGACAGTGTGATAATTAATGGCAAAGGAGTGGAGATTAAAGTTTTTTTTTCCCATTATGGAAACTGCATAATCATCTCTTGGACTTTGAGGTATCCTATTAGTGAGTAGCTGTGTGTGTATGTGTGAAGGGGTATGGTAATATAGAAACACTACTTCTTACATAGTTAAATTTGTAGACTAAGAATCATACCAAAAACATGTATTTAGAAATCTCTCTAATCTCAGTTCTCAACACCCATTTTCAAATCTCGTTTCCCAAGCCTAGAGTCCCACCCCTTGTTTCTGTAACCATACATAGGGTTCCATCTCCTTCTTAGGATCCTCCCTCCTCCTGGCCAATAGAAGGCCATCTACTCTCAGATTGGTCACCCCTTTGTTAGTGCTCTCTTCCCCCTCAAAGAGCTGACTTCTCTTTTGTATAATACCACAATTAAGCTTTTACCAAAGACAGAAAGACCATTATTTTAGATCAAATTCTACTTTCAATCCTGGAACAGATATTCCCAAAGGATGAAATAAAGAGCCTTGCTTGAAGTGGTAGAAAAAGAAAATATTTGGAAAAATATATTTAACTATTTTTATTATAAGTTACCATACTAGTTTGGGGTATAATTTAAGGAAAGTGAGGTAGGCTCAAGAATGTTTGTCATTTATCTGCATTGCAAATCTGGTTGAGTGGCTGGGTCTCTCCTAAAATGAGGAGTACTGGTTATTGATTAGATTTGGCACAAATGATCAATTTCATTTTTTTATAAGTATAATTTGAAATGATAGAGAGCTAAAGGGAGATTCCAAGATGGCAGCCGGGTAATTGCATCTGGAGCTCTGAAGAGAAGTCTGGACTAGATATACGTATATGGGAACATTACATGACGGTGATGGAGATGCCAATGAAAGCTATGGGAGTAGGTGAGATTACATAGAGAGATGGCATATTGTGGAGAATAATTTAAAGGCTGTGTAAAAAAAGGGCATTGTGGCAAAAGTGATTGAGAATATGAGTGCAGAGAGTCAGAAGGAAAATGAAAAGAATATGATATTAGAAAAGTTAAGAGAAGTAGTGTTTCAAAAAGAAAATGGTCACCAGAATCAATTTTTTTAATAAATTGAGTAGGTTAAAACTTCAATCCACGTTAACATTCAAACTATTTACCAGTCATGCCATTTTTTAGTTTTCTAAATATGCCATAATCTTCTCTCCTCTGGGCTTTCACACTGCTGGCTGCTCAATATGCCTGAAATGAACTTACTCTCTTTATTATTGGGTCAGTCATTTTTCAGCCTTTAGATTTTTGATTTAAAAGTTACATTTCTGGAAAAACTTGCTGATCTCTCTGGCCCCCCCAAGTTAGTTTCCTGAACATGAACTTTTTATATCGCCATGACCACACACACCTATTTTCTCTCCCTGAAACAGTCCTTGTTGTGACTCTTGTTAAAACTTAAAAAAAAAAAAAAAAAAAAAATTCAAAAACTTGATCAGCTATTAATCTTTTTTTTGGATACTCTATATTTAAATTTGTTGCTGCATTTTGTCACTGAATTCTCATGGTTTCTTTGCCTTTGCCTTTTACCTACCTACTATATCGTAATCTTTTTTTTAAGTTCAGGCTACTAGAATGAACTATGTATTTTCAAGGCCTAGCCTAATGTCTATACTTAGTAAATGTTTTATGAATGGAAATTAAACAACTTCTTGAAGCAATAATTGTAATGAGTTTTAAAAATGGCTCTCATCCTGTTAGAATTCAAGTCTTCCTGCAATTAGTCTTGTCCTTAAAGCAACCAAACTATTGTAATATCAAATTCAAGATTAATCAGTGTTACATTTAGATTCCTTAATGTTATCATTTCTAATAAGATATTGGCATATAACTAGGCAGTACTTCTGTTGTTGGTGAATTAATCAATTCAAATCTCACTAAGGAAATATTTGAGGCATCATGTTTCTGCTAAACTAAGTCACGATTTAGTAGCATCAAACTTTTATTATATGTAAAATATAGGAAATAAGGAGATGATACTAAAACGATCAACTAGAAAATTACTTTAGTACTGTAGCATATTATTTTCTCATGCATAAATTCTATAAGTATGAAAAAAAACTATAAACCCCTATTGCAATAAGGAAAAGAATTAAAATTCAAGTAAAATTAAATTCTAGAAGATTAATGTTGCCTGTTATGTTTGATGACAATAATAAATATAATGCAATTTTTTAAACTTATTTCTTTAAAATACAAGTTGATAACCAACAATGGTATCATTTTAGCACAAGTAATTGCTTGTGTTTTAGAGTCCCCAAAGGTAACCTAAATTGCAGTAATGAAGAGGTGCTTAACTTATTAATGTTTTTCATAGTATCTAAAATAAAATTAAAATTTCTTTAGAGTCCCTAGAATATTCAGTGACTACGTGAAAGAATTGGTATTCATTTCTTTACATACACACTTATGGACCTATCTTTTTTTTTTTTTTATCTTCAATTAAATATTATTTTCTACTAGAATATTAAAGATATATAAATAAGTCCTAAATTACACAATAAGATGTCTTACATGTAAGAGACACTTTTAAATATATATTTAGTTCATAAATATTGTTCACTAAGAAGCTTAACACTCACTTTAGTGTTAAGCTATCTTTTATCTACTTGAAATCAGATAAATTCACCTGCCATTAACTTTATAATCACAAAACTGGTGTGCTGATAAGTTAACACTTCAGTCAAATCCTTTGAATATTGGTTTCCTACATCTGTATCAGCACAATCTGGAACATGTTAGAAATTAGAAGTTTTGGGTCTGACTCCAGAACTACAGATTCAGAAATTCTGGTATGGGGCCTAGGAATCTGTTTTTAGTAAGCCTCCCCAATAATTCTGATGCACATTAAAATTGGGGAACCTGTGTCTTCAAGTATATAGATTCATAGAATTTTGGAGTTTAAAGGAAACTTAGATTCTATCTAATTTGCTAGATGATGTCAATAGCAATTAAATGAATTGGTCAAGGCAGCTGCGTAGCTAACTGAATGTTTAAACTCCTAGTCTTATGCAAGCTTCTAATCCTAGAGAATTCAGGCATAGCAGTATCTCTAAAATTGGCATGGGTACATGCACGTGTGTGAGCATACACTTACACACACACACCAACTAGAAAATTACCTTAGGACTGTAGTATATTGTTTTCTCATGCATAAAATCTATAAAATAAAATAATTCATCTATGCATACATGAAGAAATTCTACTACTTACTTACCCAATGAGTTTCTGCAATTTTTATCGATCTCTTGAATTAGACTTTATTGTTTTATAAGCAATAGTCAATGTTACTTCATATATTAAGAAGTGGACTTAATAAGACAATATTTCAAGACATCGATATGCCACAAATCTAGAAAGAGATTGTTCAATATCAATCAAATTAATTAAATAATTTATATGTAGGTAAACATTTAAGACAGAGATAGCAAAAAGTCTCTTCTGTCATGAATCATCTTCAAAAGGTATTTTTAAACAAAAATTTATATTCCAACCCATGTATAATTTGATTAATCTTATTTATTTAAAGCAGAAACAGATTGCATTTTTTATTATTTTAAAGCTTCACTGCAATAGTTATTTTAATATTTATATATAATAACTTTTTTCCTCGTGCAGTCAGATATAAAAATTAAGAAAGTATTAATTTTATATCTGTGCAAATAGACATGCTATTCTTCAGAAATTAAAATGTGCACAATGCAAAAACCTTGTTCCCCTTAAGAAAAGGTAGAAGAAATGAATGGAGACAGATTCTCTATAAAGAGTTGCAATTGTGCCAAACGGAAATTGAATTTTCCAAAGAAGGTCTCATTGTTGGGGAAAACACAAGACAAGGGCTAAATAAATCAAAGTCCCATTTCAATGAACCCATCTGAACAAAACCACAGCATTAGATTCATTACCTTGGAAGATAAGTTAAATCCTAGGGTTTCCCAAGGACTTCAAATCTGATTTTCAGTCTTATTCTGACTATTAATATGTTTGGTCAAAAAGAAAGTTAAAATATATGCTTGAAAAAAGTCAGAAATGTGTTATACTTAAGCTCAACACTATATCCTCACCCATCACTCCCCCCAAAATCCCAAGACACAACATGAGGAAAATATACTGTGTTTTTGCTTAACTTGCCATTTCATATAAAGTGTTATACAGGCCAAAAGTAAGATAGAATGAGTCAGATAGTTCCACAGAATTAGATTAAATACTGCTGGAACCCCCAGTAGTAAATTAATAATATAACTTTTCTAAGGCCGACTGTGTTTTCAAAGATTAGATTACCAGCTGTAAATCTGACAGAATGTTTCTCCTTGAGCCCAGTTAGGACCTGTCACAATTTTCTAGGATCCTGTGACTTTGTTTTAGTAAACTAAGATAGAAAAACTGAAAGTTTCCAGAAAATTGGAACCACTATTTTCTACATCTAGCAATACGCAACACTACAAGTATAATAATAATTTGAATTCAAGTACACAAGTTGAAAGTCGATTATGTCTTTCTTAGAGATCAAATCCTTATGATAATAATATACTTGTTTGATGTGGGCTTAGAACTTATTATTGAGATTGATAAGACGTATAGTATTATTGTTTCTCATGTACTGTAGACAAACCCAACTTTGAGGTCTATCTTAAAGATAGATTCTGTCTAGTATCTCACAGGGCTAGATATGTTTAAGAAATAAAGTAGTATGTATTAATTATTTACAAAGGAATTCTTAAAATTTATATCATGTCTTAGAAAACATATTAAAAAAATCCTGGATATTTCTTCCACTTCAGAAAATATGTAGTAATTTAAACTTTCTGCCTGTATGTGGTCCTGTAAAATTTATATGAGAAAAAATTAATGTATAAAATGATTTATAGGTGGATTAGAAAAGCTTGCAAGTTTGGGATTTCATACATCTTCATGAAAACTGTTATAAATCTCTGTAACTTAAATTGCTTATCCTGGTTCTACAGAAGCAGCATAAACAGAGCAAGCAATTATCTATAATAAACTTTGTCTTTAATATTACGACAATCCTATTTTCTCAACACACTTGTCATAATACGTCTTATACCCAAAAACTGTTTATACCTTTTGCAGTTGTGCAGACACTATAGTTACTGTGGATAAGTCAATGTGGCCATATGTTGAGAGCAAATTATTAAAAAAATTTTTTTAGCTGTAGCTTTTGAATACTAACATAGTTTTTATAAGACAAAACTTTGTCTTTACTATTTATAAAAAAATTCAAAATAATATGTTTGGTTTGTGATTTTAAAAACATCTGTTAAATAAGTTCCAGCTTCTATAACGCATTATATGCAATATGAGATATTAAATGAGCAGAACAATATCATAAATATGAACCTCTGATGTAAAGGTTTAGTCTGTGTTGCTAAGAATGAATAATACACAATTTTAAATTTGCAATTTAAATTTAAACACATTAAGTCATTAAAATGACACTAACTTTAATGATGAAATTCCATTGACCATCCTGCAACAAAAGTTCAAAAGTGGAGGGCTAATCTAACTACATACATTTTTTTTAAGGAGTACAGGCATATATCGGAGACAATGTGGGTTTGGTTCCATATCACTGCGGTAAAGCAAATTGTTATTTATTTATTTATTTTGCTGATGAGAGTCTTGCCTTTCATTTGTAAAAAATGCAACATCTGTGAAGTGCAATAAAGTGATGCTCAATAAAACAATATATCCCTGTGTATTAGTGAATTTTAAGAAAGTTTAAGAATGTATGCAGGCTCTCTCTTCAAAACAATTTATTCGTATCTGTTCTTTACAATTGTTTTTTGTTTGATTGTTTGTTTTTTAACTGTTGGTACTTTACACAGATCTGCTTAAAAAGGTCGTACTGATTTCCTGGGAGGAGGGAGAAAAGCAATGAGGTTTAAATGGAAAACAGCTTGAAAATGAATAAAATGAATTAGAATTGTATGGTCATTGAGGTATTTGTTTCATTTCTTTGCGATTAAAAAATTAAATAGTCTCACAGTTCTTTTATTTTATCACATTTCTCTTTTAAAAGACTCAAAGAATATTTCTCTTTGCATAAAGTTGCAAACTCAGGTACCTATAAGAACCAGACAGGTAAAACACTTGAGTGACAAGGGCCAAGGCAGGCAAATAAAGTGGCAAAAGATAGTAAAAGAATTGTCCACAGAAGACTGCTGCTTTCCATAATGATATTTAGTAATGAGCGTTAGATTTTCCAATAGTCTGGAGAATTAAAAATTTCATATTTAAGTTATATTTCATGGTTTTTAAATGTTGGCACAATTAAATTAAATAAAAAGTGTGCTGGCCTAACAAAAAATTTCTACCTTTATTTTTCAGTCTTTGAGTTAGTTTCAACCCCTTCAGGAGATAAAGGGTGAAAATTTCATAGCATCATGCATTATCTATATTCTAATGAAATTTCTTTTAGTTCAACATCTATTAATGTATTCACACTCATGTCAAGTTGGTCCTGAATCTGAATGTATTTTAACAACAATAAGCACTTACTATGTATATAATGTGGTTCTTAGTGTTGTGCACAAGAACAAAGAAAGAGAAACTTCAGTGTCTGGTATTCAGGTTGGGAAACTTAAAGCATAGATATGAGCTATGAATCAATTTATACATTTTATGATTATAAATTATATACTAAATATACTAGTACACACAATAACTTTGTGTTGTCTTTTTTTCCTTCTCTCTTTAAATTTAAAGGGTTATTTATTCTTTACTAATATAATATTATTTTAATAGAAACAAAATATTTTGTGACCATGCAATAGTATCTACTAAGTATCTGCTTTATGTTCTGGCAGCAGTGCATCTTTAATAAAATTTTCTAACTTTTGTAATTCACAGAATAGTATAGAAGAAAAGCACAGGTGAGACAGAAATTCCATCACAGAAGAAGAGTCAGAGAGATGTGATGTGACAAAGACTGAATCTTCTGTTGATGGTTCTGAAGATGAAGAAAGAGGATGACAAGTGAAGGACCATGATGACCTCTAGAAGCTGGGAATGGCCTTCTGTTGACAGCTAGTAGGAAAACAGGAACTTCGGTCCTACAACTGTAAGGAATCTAAGTGGGAACAAATCCTCTCCTTGAGCCTAGGGGAAAGAAAGGTAGTTCAGCTGACATCAATTTTAGCCTGGCAAGATCCATGTGGAATGTGACCTACATAAATGTAAGATAATAAATTTATCTTATGTCTAAATAAGAAATAAATAAGTTGAAAAACAAAGCAAAATATTTGGAGTAAATGATTTGTGTTAACTATCCCTGTTTGCTGTATGACTTTGGGCAGATTTATTAATTTATGAGCCTTGGTTATCTAAGCTATTAGGTGATGATCATAATCACTCCTAACATGAGACAGTAGAGATGAATATTTTTTGTCAAATGTACAAAACTGTGAAAATATTCATTAATATATTTAATCAATATTTAACAAAATCTGTAGCAAAAAATGAAGTAGATGTGGCCACAGACTTCAAAAATATCTCAATTTCATTGGAGAAGCATCTGCAAATATTTCTTTCCATTGTTTGATTTTTAAGTATAATTAATTTTCTTATCTGTCATATACCACAACTTTTAGGCAACTTTCTTTTTAAAATCTATACATAATTCTTAAAATTCTTTCCTCAATATTGACTAAATAATTTTGTGAGCTTTCACATTCTCTAAACTATTATCTAAAAGTATTTATTGTAAATGATCATTTTTTTTTTTTTTACATTGGAGAGGGAAAAAAATTTTACTGAGTTGAATACAGTACATGATCCTCAGGCTATTCCTTAATATCTTTTTGTGACAAAGTTAATCATGTGCTAATTACACTGCTTTTATAAGACTATTTTTATCTACTTTGTGCAGTGTATGTGTTCGGATGTATGAAAGCTATTTTTAAAAGTGGTAGTATACACAATGCTATGGCTCATTCAGATTCAGCAAGACATCAACTCAAAACCATAACTATTCGTATATCACTGCACACTGTGGTACTGACTCCATATGGAGTTTAACAGGCCTTCACTCTTAGCCCTGAAATCACTGACATCTATCTTCTCTTGTTCATCACTATATATATAGTTTTATATATATATATAGTTATATATATATAATTTAAAAAAAGATGTTTAGAAGCATTTTTTTCATCAAAAAATGTAACAATAAAAATCGTGTATGACAAGTTCAATTCAACAAGAATTAAAGTTGATATGTGATAAATCACTGCAGAATGAAAACTTCGGGAGAAAGCAGTGAAGGATTTACTATCAGCTCTTAGCTTTGTATAAATAATTAGAGGAGAAATTTATCTAAAGGGTGGATCTGTTAGTTGTCAAAGTAGGTTGTTACATGACATGAGAATATCTGGAGATGATGGACTGTGATTGTTTTTCACATTTAATTCAGATATTTTGGCATTAGCAACAAGAAATGTTTTGAAAATATTGAGTTATTCAGGGTAGAATTTCCTGGGTGAATCAAATTGATATTAGCAAATTATTCAACCTAGATGCCTCTTTAGTAAGAGAAGAGAAATTACTAGGTGAAATCATATGGTAGATTTTAGCTACTTCCATCAGAAGAAAGCAGTCTGTTATGACTGAAAGGGAATGACCTTTAAAATTATATAGTCCTGGCTAGGGTTCCCAAAGCTGGCATTTACTAGCTATAAAACTGGATAAATAATCTTTCTGATCCTAATTTTTTCAGCTCTGAAAGGGGAAAATAGTAATAAATATATACCTTAATTGGCTATTTAGGATTTTAAGATAACATTTAAAAAAGTGTGATTTTAATAGTATTGGCTATATGGCAGTTGTTGTTGTTCTTGTTATTATTATTCCCAAATGGAATCATAATTCGAACTAGTCCCAACAATTTCTGCATCTCAATTTACCACAATTACAAAAAACTCAGGCTTTTCAGGTCACTTTTACCTTTGTAGCTCTGTCTGTATATCTTTTAAATTGACTCAAACTGCCACCAATCAGACCCTGGCAGCAAATGTTCCACTGTGCCTTATGGAACCCATGGCCTGTCATTGGTAAAATTCCCTACATTCTCAGTGTCATAAATGTCTGAATTCATTGTTAATGTTCACTACTGATAACTTTCAGGTTTCACAATTCCACCTTCCTCTTCTGTGCCACATCTGACAAGACGATAGGACAGCCCAACTTCTCCTTTCCTCAGCACCGGCATGGAAGTTCAGATCACCCAGCCCCAACCCCTTTCCACAATATAAACCAATGCCATCACCTCTCTCTTTGCTTAAGTTATTAAGAATCTTAGGTGCTTGTTCTGCTTGTTCCACAAAGTACCATTGTATAAGCAATAACAAATTTTACAACCTCTTGATGCATGTGTGGCGTAGTTAGTCTTGGCATCCAAACAAATTTTTGACATGTGTTGGAGGGGGGGGGGAGGTCATTAATCCTGCCCTTCATGGGGCATCCACAGAATACTCAATTTCTTTGTTGTTCTTTCATGGTTTTGCTCTAATTGAAACCTGGAAACCCGAGAACCTGACCCCATCCCTCTCAAGTGGTGCCTGTTCTTTGCCTCATATGTGTCTTACCATGGGAAATGGAGTTTTGCCTCAGATACTCCTCAGTGCCTTTTCTAGAATGTTGTTTTTCATCCTCAAAAAAAAAAAAACTAAAAATTATGTCAACTTTTTTTCCTACTGCTATCTGTCAATGTTTTTGATTATTCTAACAATCGAAGATATTATTATATCTATCTTATTCAATGGTACCTACAAGAAATGCAAATGGACTCAGGAAGAAAAAAAATAAAAGGAAGAGGATTCTCTCCCTTGATATTAATCCCACGAAACTTATTTTGGACTTCTGCTATCTAGAATTGTGAGAATTCATTGTTGTTACTTTCAGGTGACAAGATTTGGCAATTGTAATAGCATAAATAGAAAACTAATGCATTTTCCTTCTTCTGCTCCTGCACCCTTACGATCTGTTGGTGATATGGTATACAAAATACTCCAATGATTTCTCATTTAAGAATAAAATTCAGAGTCCATACTGTGCCTCTAAGGCCATAAATGGTTTGGACATGACTACTTACTTTTTATTACTTTACCTTCTTTCAGGCCACTTTAGCCACACTGAAGTCCATGGCATTGCTTGGATACATCAAGCATGCTCCTGCCTCAGTCATTGTTTGCTCACTTCATTCATATCTCAGCTCAGTTGTCTCTTCCTTAGAGGGCACTTCTCTGACAGCTCATTCACAAAGTACTATCTGTAACTAACCTTTGCCCAGCTTTCCTTTATCACTGCCTCTTTTATTTTTAGCTTTAGTTGCTCTTACATCACTTAATAATTTGGTTATTTTTTTCTAGACTGTAAATACCAGAATGAGGTCACATGCTTTACAAATGTTTAAAAGCCAATAAAATAGCTGCTCTAAGACTTTCTCCTCCTCTTCACCATCGCACCCCCATCATCTAATAATTCTACTAAGAGCTACAAGCATTTCGGTGTTTTCTCCCAAACAAAACCCCAAAGAACATTAATCTAAACATATTTAGCAAACTGTGCAGAACGAAGGCTCCCATTTTTAGCATGAACATCAAAGAATAAAATTCTCTTTGTTCTAATATTTTGGGAGTAAGTAGTCTAGTTCTCTATTTACTGAAATCGTGCTGGTTGTCAAATCATGCTTATACATATGGTGTTTTCCTCTATATTCTTAATAAGAGAAGAGACTTAACAGGAGCACAGGTCTAGGCACTCCACATTAGGGCTGGTGGTGGGAGAATACTAGCATTAATAATAGAATTCTCACTCTCATATGTAAATAGATACCAAAGGATCACCAGCAGAATGAATAAGAAAGATCCATATAACAAAAGAAAGAAAATAGTGATCTGGAAGAAAGGAAAGATTTTATAGTACATAGAAAAAACTTGTTAAACAATACTAATTACTACTGTCAAAGGGAAGAATGCTATAAAGACAAAATTGAATAGATCAACAAATCCAAAACTAGTTCTTATAAATATTAATAAAATAGACAAAACTCTAAAACCTTTGATCAAGAGAAACATAAACTTGGCAAACGATGTAAACATACACACTTTCACACACACATAAACAATGTTTTGAAATTAAGAATAGGCTCATCTTATAAAAACTAATAAATGAAAAATGTGAAGAAAGGTAAAGTTTCTAATATTTTCCTCTTACATAGTAGAAACCATGTGGTAATATTGAAGGTAAATGGAAGATGAAGTTAAAATTTGATTACATAATACCTTTGACAAACTATATAGATGGTGAAGAGGAGGAGGGAAGGAGGTGAGCCATCATACAAATTATTGCTTTGATAGCAGGAGTTGTTTTTTGTTTTTTGTTTTTTTTTAAAAATCTGAATTAGGAAATACTACTTTAAGCTTACGCTTTAAAATTATTACAGTAACTGTCAAAAATTAAAACAGAATGAAGGGGTTGGGCCTGATGGGAAGAGTATGAGGGGAGAACAAGTGTTTATAAGTTTTCATGTTTGCTTTTACCCTGTGCATGTAAATATTTTAAAAACTAAGGTCAAGATGCTATTTAACCAGATAAATTTAAAACAGTAAAAATGATTCAGTTAACCTGGTTACATTTAACACAGTTTGATAAAGTGTCCACTAATTTGATATTTACCTGAGTTTGTCATTAAAGAGGAAAAATAATCACATTCATAGACTCTGTAGCTATAGCTCAAAGCTATGTCTTTATTGTATGTTCTGAAGTCTAATGAATACTTCCTGATGTTTTGATGATAGTTTTTATTGCATTTCATTCAAGACACATTATGAAAAAAGAAATGCTTGCTTATTATATAGTCCCAAACAAAAAAAGAACAATAAAATTACTTTTACTACAATGGCTGGGCTCTTTCATGCTACTATTATAATTTAATACACTGATTTTTCTGAGAAAGAATTCTCAGGAGGAAATCTGACATTTTATAAAACTCTGTGCATAAACATATTATTTACAATAAAATTTATAATTTCCATATATAAGTTATTCCAGCTATAAGTTTTCAGTTATTAAAGCTCTTTTTTCCCCCCTTTTCTTACTATGCAATTTCAGAAGAAAGATATTAACTACAGCAATGGCTTCATGGGAGACCTAATAAGAAAAGAGAGGAAAGATTTTTTTAAAAAATAAATACACGTTATTTCTATTTCAGACATATATGACTTTACTTGTTCATTTTGAAATATATATTTTTTTACCTTGAATATACAAAATCTAAATTATGGAAGAAATTGAAATATAGTAAAATTCTTTGGAATTCAGCCATTTGACAGTTTAAGAATTCATGAACAATTAATGGATATATCAATGGAAATGAAATGAAATGAAAACAAAGCAATCACCATTATGATATAATTTTGCCAATTTTTAATGTGATTGAGTTAGTATTTGCAATAAATCTCTTTATTTGTCATCATAACCTTCCCTTTACAACAATTTGATATTTTTGACCAGATCACTTGATTTCCAGATCACTTGAGTTTTTTAATCCATGAAATTCTATAAAGCACCAACAAATATACACAAACATGATATTTTTTCAATAAAAAAGAATACATGTAAATTGATACAAAGCGTCTAATTAAAATTCATGTGTTTTCTTAGGAGAGAGGATCTTTAAGAATGTTGCCTATAAAAAAATAGAATTCAGAATGAAATGAAGGAGTAGGAGAGCAATAGAGAAGGCAGGTGTGGCTTCTTTATATTTGAACCCAGATGTTTTAGTCTTATTCCTCTCAGACTTGTAATGAAGATGTAAGTCACCTGTGCATCTAATTAATCTTCAGGTTTGAATCAGTCTGGGGTGTGTTCCGAGATTCTGCATAAGGCACAAGCTCCCACATAAAGCTTTTGCTGCTGGTTGGAGGACAATTGCTTTAGGCAAGACTGATTCCATAGAGATTTAAAGCAATTGTTTTGAATTGTGTGCATATTTACTGAAGCAACAGAGAAAGTGATGTGTAGGCAAATAACTCAGGGGAAAGCTATTCCTCCTTCTCGCCTCTCGAACTTCCCAGTTGTTTGTATGCACCTTCCAGGGAACAGGCTCCACCTGTCACAAGTCCTCCTTATATACTGATGTTTGCCTTTACCTTACCTTTCACTTTTCAGAAAGATTCTGCCAGTCTCCAGGAAGCTATGGCTTGTTTATTTAACAAATATTTGCTTATTTTATCTATACTTAGTCAAATAAGCATCTGTCTTCTTCTCAGCTAGTTTCAATGCAGTTTTTATTTTGCTTGAGTAGGATACTTTATCTTGATGGCTAATGCACATTTTATCCTTGCTATGTGATATTTCCAGGCAGTATGTATGTTTTGCCCATAATCCAGAACTGAAAATATGTGAGTCATTGTAGGTGGTCACTTAATGACGAGTTAAACATCTGTAATGGTGGATATGAGGATCTACTCTTTGACTCAATATGAAGATCTACCCTTTGACTTTAGCATTTATGTCTTTGTGCATAAGAAAAGGATTACCTTTAACTAATTAAAATGTAGATTTTACTGCTCTGGAATCAAAGATTTATATTCAGTACTCTGGTATTGGACTGAAGAAAGTGCAGTTCTAATTAGCACTTGCATGAGTCAGACTTCCTGTGAACTTCTATTGCAAGTGAGGGCCCCTTTGCATCCCAGGACATTGGCACAGTTGGTGAGCGTGAATGGAGACATCTGACAGCCTCTCCACAGGTGTTAATTCTTGAAAATGAAATGTTACCAATTTGAAACAATTGAAAGGACTATAATTGAAATTTCATTAATGATCTGATTATAAACTGGCTGAGTTATTTTGTTATTAACAAAGAAAAAAAATTGACCTGCAGATTGTTTTCATTTTGGACTATAAGGTAGGATGTCATTCAACTAAATGCTCATTATACCTGATTTTTTGATGAAAGATAACTTTTCCCAAAAAGATATGAAAAAATGTTATGTTAATTTTCTTATGTTCCGCAATGGATAATGCAAAAGTGTTAAAATGTCTTTGGAATAGAAAAGAAACTATGTGTACACTAAAAATATTGCAAATAGAAGATGATCACTATTGGGAATTTGCACAAACCTCAATTTTAAATAATTTTTTTTTGTGCTAAAGCTGCTCTCTGAAAAGAGAAATTTGAGAACAGAGGACAGGGCTTCCATGAAGTATTATACTAAATTAAACTAATTAATCATTAATTTTAGAAACATGATCCAAACTAAATCTCTTATTAGAGCTGTTTTGGACAAAACAACTTTACATGACTGTGTATCAATTATTAATTCCTTAGTAAATGGCCATTTACTATTTAATGGCCATTTGACTAATTTAAAATTACAATTAAATATAGTCAAATCTACAAATCAAATATAGTCAATCTACAAATACATTTTTATCCCTTATTATATCTAGTGATAAATTTCAAGTTATAAAAATATTAACTTTTTATAAAGGAGAAATAAATTGATGTCCTTATTTTGAGTATTGTGAAGAACGAGGTGAATAAATAATAAGAGTTAAATAAAAAATAATATTTTTCTCCTAACTCTACTGTAGAGCTATGGCACGTGATTTGTATTGATTTCTACAGATCAATAATGTACAAATCCCACAGCGATTATGAAATATATTTTATAGTCTAGTTGTTTGATGGATGAGAAATTAAATTATAGATTTTTGTTTATTATTTTTTATGTTCAGAATTTTAGAAAAAGCTTATTTTAAAGATAATAAAAATTGTCTTAATGAAGACTATGACAAAATATGCATGTAATATTTGATCACTTTTTAAAATATTGAGAATGCTTATTAATTCCAAAAGTCAAAATCTTCCCCCTTTGAATTTAAATGTAACTATCAGAATACTTTGTTGAATTAAAATGCGGACTTTAGGAAATTACTGTCACTCTGAGGTAATGGGACTTTGGAAAAAAGTGATTACCAGGGGAAAAGAATTGCTCAGTGAGTTTTGAAGGGTAGCAAGTCAGTAAAGCAGGACCACAAAGCAATTAGAAATAAAAATAATACTACAAGTCGCTAAATGTATTGCATTACATGCCCAGAATACAGTAAGTAGAATACTGAGCGAAACCTATAGAGTAAACTATCTTGTGTATATAACTCTTCACCTAATCTCCCAATAACTCTATTACTATTTCCATTTTGGAGATAAGAAAACTGGAGTTTAACGACTTTACCCAACTTTCTTAATTTAATTGTTATCTGTGAAAGAACCAGGTGTTGACCCCAGATCTATCCGATATGAAAAGTTCACACTGTTAATCACTATAGGGCATTTGCAGACATTTATGGAGTCAAATTAATTTTGAATGTCCCTTAAATCTCTCGTAAGAACATACTAAATTGGAAGTCAAATACTATTTTTTAATACTTTTGGCCAGGCTGTATTTCCTCTGTATTGGATTAAACCATTGGTTGCTGTTGTTGTTGTTGTTGTTGTTGTTGTGAGAATGGTGTATTTTTTATTGGTCTTTGTCCCAGACAAATAGGTAGGTAGATGATGATAGATGATATATAGATAGATAGATAGATAGATAGATAGATAGATAGATAGATAGATGATAGATAGATAGATAGATAGATAGATAGATAGATAGACAGACAGATGATAGGTATTTAAATAATAGAATCACACACTGTATAGCAAGACATTCACTATCTGGGAGTCACATGCAATCTGAAGCAAACCAAAGTAATCAAAAATGTGCATCTCCCATCTCATGCTTGCTCTGGGGTTGAATGTCCATTAAGTGCTTTATCAAGTGAATTCACCAGCACTAAGTATATCCTCTCTTTCTCCTCCCCATGGTTCCCAAGTTCATTCATTCCACTGAAATAAATTTTATGCATATGCAAAGCATTTCTATTGAATCTTTTTTTGGAAGCACAATACAAAGCACCAGAAATATGAGCAAGGGAGAAGAATCTCCTTCTGAGGCAGGCTCTAATTTGGTCAGTATTTGTAAAAGGACCAACAATACAATAATCACCTTCTGTATTCTAGAAAGTGTCCTAGGTACTAGCAATGTACTCAGATGATCTCTATTTTATGAGAAAACTTAGTTCAAATGACAGCTAGATAGAGAAGATAATTTTAAGGTCACTGTAGTAAAGTCTATAACAGGAATCTGTGCAGGGTACTAAGAAAGCACAAAAAACTTTATAATTTAGTTTCGGATGTGGGGTAGAATATGTCCTCCCATAGCTGAGTCTCAAAATGAAAAGTAATATTACAAAAGGTTAAGGGTGAGAGACACACACTTTGTGTTAGGACAAGAACCAGTTCTGAAACTCAGTTACTTGGTAATTATACTCGCTGCTCTTTAACACGGTGGTATGTAAGGTTGGAGCTGTGGGTAGTGTAGATGTACAGAGCTTAGTGATTAATTCTGATTAAAAAGTGATTTAAAATATTAGTAAGATGAACATCGTTTCAAAGAAATAATGTAAAAAAGTGTTACATTTATCTCCTGGAGCTTCCGGTTTGGTGAACACATCGAAATGCTAGGGACGGAAGCTCACCCAGAAAGGGCATGGAAGCTCCCTTGTTCCCCCACCCCAATACTTTGCCCTATAGATCTCTTCCATTTGGCTGTTCCTAAATTGTATTCTTTATAATAAGCCAGTAAAGGTAAGTTAAATTTTTTTTCCCTACATTACTAATCATATGAAAGTGTTGCTTATTAAATTTATTTTGATAGAAAAATATGGGTATCTGTTAAGACTCAATCTAGAAGCAAAAGCAACAATAATTTTACTTATTGACTTTTCTCTTACATTTAACTGGCTACATGTGTCATTATCTGACTCATGGCAAGATATTGTAATGCTTGGGAATGATTTAGAGTTTTATCCATTTCAGAAGAGATCACCTCTCCAAACACAACAAAGAATTCCATTATCTTAATGAATTTTCCATTAGAGCATTGTTGGTTTGATAAAGTGGCAGCAAGAATTAGCATTTCAAGGAGAAGCATTACATTTTCATGACAACCATGCTCCCAGGTATTTCAAAAGAATGAAAGGCGGCCCCAAACTAGGAATTATTAGACAGGAGCCAGGCCATCAATTTAACTGATCAGATATGGTAATTTTCTGCCTATTTTTGTATAAGATATTTTTAAATAAAGTTTTATGGCTATATTAGCAAATTACCTTTTATATGTGATTTTGGCATTCTTCTCCATGGTTACTTTTTATTGTAGTGTGTGAGTGGTAAACTCTATTAGGTCATTACCTACTAGACTGAAAGGATTCACTACTGAGTAATTTATTTTCAAGGAGTATAGTACTAGCCCTGACAGGAGTCATAAAAAAGGAAAAAAAAAATACCAGTAGAAATGCTTCTATTAATTAAGATACAAATGGAGGGAAAATCTTACCTAAGAAAAGTAAAATTACTCAAAATTGTGCTATGAGAACCAAAGACTAGTTTATGCTAAACCACAAAATTGCCTTTGTGAGTCACTGGCTGGAGAAACAAATGGAAATATAGATTTCTTCTTAGAAGCAAGTACATCATTTATCAAGTTACTTTACCATATTTGCCATACTTAAATGGCATCAAACTATACACATTTTTGGTTTTTATTATATTTAATGCTTAAGTTCTATCAATATTTTGGCTTTATCGTTTCTTCTCTCCCTCCTCCTCTATACTTCCAACCAAATATTCTCTTTGATGGACTCAGTATTTTATTCTATAACTGAAATGATTATTTTTCTGCCAAAAATTTAGTAGTGGGCTCATTGTGGACTTAAGTAGCTTTCCAACTCCAAGATAATTAAGAATAAAGTCAATAATCACTTTTATTCCTCCCAGAAATGCCAGCTTCTATCTCCTCTGAGGCAAAAATTCTACAGAAAGAATAGTCTCTTCTGTTAGTGCCTTTACACATTCATGACACAGCCCTTCCTTATCTAAACCTGTGCTATCAAAGAGAAATGTAATATCAAGTCACATAGAAAATTTAAATTTTCTAATTGTCTCATTAAAAAATAAAAAAGACATATGTGACATTAATTTTAATAATATTTTATGTAACTCAATATGTCCAAAATATTATCATTTTAACAGATAACAATATAAAAAATTACCAATGAGATACTTTGCAGTCTTTTTTTTTTTTTTTAACTAAGACTTCAGAATTCAGTGTGTATTTTATACTTCCAACACATCTTAATTCAGACTAGCCACGTTTGAAGTACTCAAAGGGCCTCATGTGGCTACTGGTTACCACATTGCACAACACAGGATCAAAGGGCTGCATATTCTCAGAGAATAGTGTTTACGTGAATTTAAGAAATGTGTAAGATCTTATCTATGTCTTTATAGGATTTATGCCTTCATAGAGTTTAAGAAAATAGCAAATAAATCAGATACGTTATATGTAAATGCCCCTATGTATTGGGACAAGTATCAAAAGGTATATAACCTAATTCAATAAGAGAAAAAGAAAACTAAAAACCTAAAACTAAAGTGTCATTGGTCTAAAAAATATTTTTTATGAAACAACAAAAGCCATGTTATGATGAGTTGACTTTCTCAGAATATGTTAATTATTTACGAATAATAAATAACACATTTTTAGGTTAATGGTTACTTCCATTAAAAAAAAAATCTTCCCTGACCTTAAACATTTATTCTCTACCTCTCTTGACTCTAACCCTCCTGCCACCACTGCTTGTATTATTTCCATTTTGCTCAAGCAGCAGTGTGGGCCCAGAAGATAAGAAAGACAAATTTGTAATGAAATCTTCTGTGAAACGAATAGCCACATCTGTGACAGAGAGAAGGAAAAATGTTAGTAAAGAGTTGCTCATGGTAGTCAAAATAGATATTTTGTTTGCATTGGAATTCTCTGGTAATTACTTTTTAAATGCTTATAATTGTTTTAAATTACTCTACCACTCACTCATGGAAAGAGTAATAACTGCACAGAATGCATGAAGCATCAAAATGCCACCCGGAACTAGCTCAAGGGATGTTTTAAGCACAGGAATTTGAAGGCTCTCTTTAAGACCCTTAAACAACTATTGTCACTTCCACTGACCAGCCAAGTCAGTGTGTGTGTGGGAGGAGGGGGGTGAAGTTGGGGCAAGGAGTGAGTTAAATTAATTGTTTGACTGAATGGAGTGAATGTTCATGGGCATAATTCCAGCTTCAGCTGTAATGTGACTGACAGTATTCACAGAACAGATGCTATAAATGAAGTAGAGAAAGAAGCAGTTAGATAGATGGTTCAGATTTATCAATGCATTTATCAGAAGTATTTGCATAGCTGGGTTAGTGTTCTTACTTAGTTTTGTGTGCGAAGACCCAGTCTCCTGTTGTGGGGTGGAAGAAAGTAACCAGGGAGCTATGAACTTCAGTGGAATAGGAACAAAAGTCAACAAAAGACCAGAATTGAAAATACATCAGCACAGAAGATGAAAAGCAAACAGAATGGACCAGAATAGTTTAAACTGAAGAAAAGTTTGAAAAATTGAGGTGATTGGTAGAAATATAACATACCTGTTTCTCCAAATTTTCTCTGCCTCTTTTCACTTCCATATTATTTCTTTTCCTGTCTAGACTGTCATTAAGGATATGTAAGGCAAACAATTCAGATATAACCTTCAAGCCAATAATTTATACTAGAGCGATTAATGTTTACCAAGCTTTTAGTTTTATTTTGATAAGCTCTGTAAAAAAATAATTTTAGAGAGTAATTCAATCAATGTTCACATGTAGATATTCTATTAATTAGCATATTGGTTAGCAAAATAATTCTATCATCTGTCTATTGATAGATTGATCTATCCATCTATCCATCTAGCTAACTAACTACCAACCTTTCTACTTAAATGTAAATATTGTATCACAATGTAGCAACTTTCAGAGGAGCTTTATTTAAGAGAAAGAGAACAAATCCATTTTGAATAAACCAATTCTCAGTTTTGGTTGCTTTTTCAAAATGTTACTTTTTGGGACTATGCACCTAACACCACCTATCAAAGCCTAATTTTACTCATAGAGATCTTATTTTTCCATTAATATATGGCTTAAATATAAACATAGTTTGTTGCTAATTTTATAATTGCAACATATGAATTTTGGTTGCAAATCTTATTCTACCACTAACTAGTTATGTGACCTTGGATAGATTTTTTATTACTTCCTCAACCTAATATGTTTCTATTTTTTAGTACCTGCTACATAGAATGTTTTATAGATTTTGGTTGATTGAATTAAAGTAAGGATTTATGAGTGCACAGATGCAACCAGCTAAAGAAAAACCTCTTCCCTGATATAGTAAGAAAGTCCAATAAAACGCACTCAAATATGTGGTTGAGGAAAGAGTTAGAGACTCAACAATTTTCGTTACTCCTTGCCAATCTTGTGGTGGATTGTCATCTAGGATGTCATCATGGTTTTTCTGCTGCTTATCAAAATTGGATCAGACAAATGGGTTGCTCGAGAATGTCAAGTTAAGGGAAACCAGGTGTCAACAGTGTCGTGTATAAAGGAAGTGTGGTTTGTTGTTTCATAATATTGGGTTTGACTCTCCAATGATTTCTTATGTTTGTATGTGTACATATGCGTTCATTTATGTACTTTACTATACAGAAGTTCTGTTATAGACCTAAAAAAAATAATAATTTGGTCAGAAACTATTAATCAATTAATGTATATTGTTGCCCTAAAGGATTTTACAGTATAACTAGGGAGAGGAGAGTGAATTATATAAATCAATTAGAAAATAAACTAAATTGACAGTTAACTTAAATTATGAAGTTTGTTTACAAACACACAAGGAGATCAGAGGAGAGAGAGTCTTTGTGAAGTGGATATGCCACTTTGGGTCAGGGAAAGAGGAAGGGAAGAAGGAAATAGAGTCAAGGCTGCTTGACAGATTTCGGAAAGGAAACAAGAGCACTCGTGAAAGCAGAATCCTAGCATTTGAGAGCTAGAGGTGTTTGAGTCTGTGTTTGACAGTTTATCAGTAGCCAGACTATTTTCAGGACTTATTTCACAGGTGTTTCTCTGAGAGAGTTGCAAAAGGGTTGTCTATCACCATTGACACTAATTATAAAAATGATTCTTTATAAGGCTAGTGTTTTGAACCTAAGTCATTAGATGTGTATTTTCTTTCCATCACTTTGAAACACTACAACATTTTCTTTCTCTTAAACTAAGATTTTTTTTTTAAGCAGATATTAAATGAACACAGATGGCGCAGGCAGGATTCTTAGTGCTTGTTAACTTGATGGTAATTCCTAAATCTTCTCATAATCCAGCCAGTGAAAGAGAGGAGAAAACAGTTGATTAATAGTGACCTACGTTTACAGAGGACTAAATAAGAAAAAAAGAAAAAGAATTTAAATTGTACTAAGACATTCATGCTAGACATACAAAGGAATTTACTGATGACTGGGGAAATTACACACTACAATAGGTTACCTGTGTTCATGGAATCTCTATTCTGGGAAATCATCGAACATTGAATAGACCATATGTTGAGAAGTTAGTTCACTGATTTGCCTGGCTCAGGTGGTAGACTTCTTAGAATCTAAGTTTGTGGTATGACTATATTTCACACACTGGTCAAGAGAAAGTGCACCCTTTTACATAGTATAGACTCATATATTCTGATTAAGTATCAAAAACTGTGGCTGATTATTTCATTTTAAACAGAGCTAATTATCATATAAATTTAGATGCAGATATAGATATAATGAAAAAAGTATATATATATTCGAATGCATGAAGTAATAAAGTATTTGTAATATAATAAATATAATTTATTTAGATCATTTATCATAAAGGATAATTTATGACACTTTCAAACTTGATTTGTATTCGAATAGATCGAGTAAGTATTTAACATCTACCAAGATCTCAGGCTAGGAAAAAGCAGGTTGCTAAATGAAGTAAGACACAAATCTTCCTTTAAAGAATATTTTAGACAAATTCATACAAAGTTGAAATGTATGTAGGTCGAAATGGTTAAGTGTAAGTAATTATCTTTTGTTTCAACCTAATACAACCTAATGGAGTGAAAATAAGACAAACACATTCAGAATGTTAATTTATGATTGAAGAGAGGACATGAGTAAGTATTCTGCTGAGTATTAGAGACAAGTGTGCTCAGAAGTTCAGTGAAGGAAGAGATCAATGTGATCCGCAGCAGTCTAGGCATAAATGTTCACTGATCTGAATCGACTCAAATTGTTTGTCCAGTTCTATTAAAAAACAAATCTCTTTCCTCTTTGAGTCCTTATCTATGCCTGCTCAATGGTCATCTGGATACCAAAGTGAGTAATGACATGACACTTATTTCAGTGAATCCTTCAACAAAGTATCTCCATTGGAGACACTTGTGCTAAATACTTGGGCGTGGGAATATGAAAACCAAATTACAGTCTGACCTCTGTTCTTGAAGATCATATCGTTCTATTGCTTAAATGAGAATGACATGAGACAAAGTAGAGGAACATATAAACACTATTGAGTAGTGTGATTCAGAGAGTGACATTGGAGCTTAGTGGGTAGAGAAATCATTGTGGACCAATGTAATCAAGGAAAATTATCTAAACGTTTGATTTATTTGGTCTTAAAGAATTAACTACCTTTAATTAATAATATAAGGGCAACAGTGCCCACAATAACTGAATGACCAAAAATCTGACAATAACCCTTTTTCTTGAAATAAGCTGCACATTTTCAAATTCTTGTTATTTCTGAAGAAGCTTGACGGAGTTGTACCGTTTTTTCCTATGCAAATTTCTATTCAATATTCATTTATTCAGCTGTGCTGCAATAAAATTCAGTCTAAGTTCAGTCATATGTTTTAGTAAGCTTATTTTTTTTTTACAGTACTGTGTGTCCATAAAAGTTCAGGTTCCAGAAAATTAGTCTTTTATGGTATTGCAAGAAACAATTGTACAGGATTCTGAATAAAGGTTTATAGTCAGTAATGAAGGAGAAATACATTAGGAACTACCAAAAACTAGTTATAAAGAGACAAAGGAAAACTGGACAACTGATTAGATCAAAAGTCAGGAGTCTACAGGCAACTATTTAAGGCTCAAGACTGATGCAAAGAATCTGATTAAATTGTCAGTGACTATTTCAAAAAGGATTCTACAATCACCTATGTTTCAGCTGAGGTTAGTTAGGATTCAACTGAGATTTAAATATTCAATTACATAATGGAATAGAATTCCATTTTCTTTCTTTAAAAAAAGGAACTTCGAATCAAGTAAGAAATCCCAAAATTAGGAAGTTTGTTGAGAGGTGAGGACATATTGCCTAACAAGGCAAGTCAGGAATCCTATTCAGTGCTGGTCATGTTGCTCAAGTGAGTTTTAGCCACTGGTTCCTGGGGCTCCTCTTATCTGGATTTCAAGCATAATCTTTAAGCCAGTTACATTTGATTAAGTGCGTATGTCATGATTACTTTCAATTTTACTTTTTGGTTTCCCTCTTTTTTCTGTACCTTTCCCCTAATTTTTTCAATAATGCAAATTTACTTATGAACATACGTTATCCATAAGATACTGTCTTAGGAAATAGTTAGAAACAAGGCTCCAAATAATGATTTTATACTTGTATCTGCAATTATGAAAAAAATATTTTTGTTAAGTTTTAGTACAAAACAGTCATCTCAAGATGTGCATATATTGTTTATTGGATATCCTAGCATATTTTAAACTAGAGCATAGCTCCATGAATGTTTCTAAGACAGGGTGAAGTTATTTTAATATTCAATACAAAGCAGATGTAATTTATAAATACAGAACTATATTAAAGAAGAAAAAGAGTAAGATTTCCCCAATTTTTAAGGGTGAAAGAAAGAAAAATGCTCTAAAAATGGTCTAGGTCTAATATCGTTAATATATTCTCATACCATATAATTAAAAAGTCTCAGGAGTAGATGTAAAAGCACTGACTTGCAGGCATACAACTTGAGGTTGTATGCAGCATCTCCACTTACCAGCTATGCCTTGTGCCAGATATTAAATTTCTATGAGATTTTGTCCTTTTATTCATAAAATGGGCTTAAAAACTCTATTACCTATTTCATACATTGATTAAATGAGATAACGGAGATACTGTACTTAGATTTTTTTCCCCCAGGCACTTTAAATAGTGCCAGGAATAAAGTAGATACTAAAAAGGTAACAGTTATTATCAGTGCCACCCTGAGTACTGCTACTGTTCTTAGTAACTCCTCCTAGTTTCTGAATGTTTATTTTCAGTGTTCGTTCAGAGTGAGGGGATTGGGGATGAGGTTTTGGAAGCTGAAAATGTGACAGGGATTAGAGAAACTTTTGAGATAGTTAGCTATTAATGAATAAAAAGGATTTGTGTTTCAATATAGTTTATATCTCTCAGCATCCCTTGGGACCAACCCTATGAAAAGTAGGTAATTAATAATAACATTATGTAGTTGCACTGTGCTTTGAACTTTTTTTTCCCAAGACACTTGCTTATTTTTCCACATGAAAAATTTATGATGAAATAATGAAGTATACAATATTTGCTTCATATTTACTGTTACAATATCATTCTAAATATATAATTTCCTTTGCATCTTATAGGTAATATTAAATGAGGTAATATGGAGAATACTAAGCACAGTGCTAGTTACTAAGTACATGCTTAGTGTAATGACAGTCTCCCACCTGTCTTTTCAGATAAAAGTCAGAGCCCAGAGCTCACACAGAAGGTACTGTACTTCGAAAAAATCTCTCATGTGTGAAGGAAGGATATCTAGTCCAAATTTGGGATTTCATAGACATTCTAAGCTTGCAGAGATACCATAAGTTTATTTTTTTTTTTAATTAAAAAAGTAAAGTTTAAATTTAATTCTATGAAAAGTCTAGTCTGGTAGTTTCCAAAAGAAACACCAAACTGAATTAGAAATGAATTCCTTGTGCACATGGCTATCTTACTATTATTATTATTTTTTCATTTTGCAGTGGCCCAGAATAGTTAAAGGGACCCGGTAGAGATAAAAGCTACTGTCAGGAAACACATTTCTCTTCATTAGTTATCCGTGTAGTCATACTATTTCAGTTAATTTTTGATAAATCAAAATAATTAACTATTTTTTCAAAATATACTGTATATCTCTAGGTGTGGAATCCCTATACCTTTGTGGATATCAAAAAATGGTTATCTCAGCATGCAGTTATTCAACACAATTCTCAATACCCCCATCTGTGAATAAAACGGTATTTTCTAAGAATGTAATCTTGTTATTAGCAACAAAGATAGTGTGTATTGGGTACTGATTATACCAGAAAAAAATAATTTTTGATTAACAATCATCTTTTTCACATGTTTAATGCTTCAAAACATTGATCACATCTCCATGTAGACCTGTCATCATAGGAGTACATTTGTGCCTTGTTTTCTCAAAATGTGGTCTGAATTCCTGGTTCTTGAAAAATATTTATACATTCATTCATTTAATTCTCATTCTTTGACTGTTTACCCTATACTAGGCACAGTGTCATTTAAAAAAAATATATTTAGCTGTTCAGATCAAAACCTTTAAAATCTTATTTCAGTGAAGTTATTTCACAGAACAAATTTGCTCACTGCTATCTGCTAGAGAGTGTTTGCTAGTAATATCAGTGCTTATCAAGTTAGTGCCTAAATTTCCGTATCGGCACATCAATGTCTTATACAGGTAATGAGGCAATGACCTTTTTCTGCTAAGATTTCTTGAGGCTCCTCTGCCGAAATGTACTGTACCCCTGAGAACATTTTTTCTAGGTAAAAAGAAACCAAAAAACAGATTTAAGTCTTTGGATGCATAAAAAAAAAAAAAATAACTTGAAAATAGAGGTCAAAGAATGGATGAAATTGCATGAGAAAGACCTGACAGAGTGGCAAAGATAAAGTCAACCTCTGATTTTTTAAGGTCAGATAGATTTTTGAGGCTCGGGGTATCTCTAACACGGCTACAAAAAATTGAGGGCCCATTTTCTGAAAAAACAGCTCACAAGATTTTACTGCAAAGTTGAAATATAGAATTGTGGGAGGAAACCTACATTGCTATTACATTGAACAATTGCTCACGTCCTCTTCACTACAAAAAGGGAAGCTGTGGCATTGCTGTGTGTCCTGCTCACTCCACAAAGATCTACGACATCGCAGTAGTTCTCAAATTTTCACAGGTATCAGATGAAAGGACTTGCTAAATGCAGATTTCTGAGTTCCACTCAGATTCTCTGATACAGTAGTTCTTAGGGAAATAGAGATTTTGACTTTCTAGTCAGTTCATGGGTGATGCTGATGCTACTGATTCAGGGAAGACACTTTGAGAACCTCCTGAGTAAAGTGACAAATCAATTTTATTAGAAAGATTCCATAGTAGGAATCAATTTGAAAGGTTGGAAACGTCCTTTGTTCTGAAACTGGAAAAACCTGAACTAGATTTCTAGATTTGTCATGGTTCTGTTTCTGATAGCTTTGACCTCAAAAAACTACAGTTATCTCACTGAAAATTAAGTTATAGTGCATACCTAAAATATTGAAGGTTCAGTTTCAGACTGAACACCACAATAAAGCAAATGTTACAATAAAGCAAGTCACACAAATTTTTTGGTTTCCTAGTGCATATAAAAGTTGTTTACACTATACCATAGTCTAGTACATGGACAATAGTATGAAGTCTAATAAATGTACATACATTAATTAAAAAAAGACTTATTGCTAAAAAAATGTTAACCATCATTTCAGCCTTTAGAGAGTCATAATCTTATTGCTAGTGGAGAGTCTTATCTTCAATTTGTAAAAAAAAGAAAAAAAAAGCAGTATCTGTGAAGCCTCTATAAAGCAAAGCACAATAAAACAAGGTAAGTGGTTATTAGAAGAAAGAATAAAATATTGTGTGTACAGTATCAGTATACAGTAATGTATAGTAGTTATGGTTATCATTGATGGTTGTGATGCTATTTTTATAAAATGTGTATGCATCAATGAATTGTGGTTAGGTGGATCTTCTAAGGTTACCACGAATAACTGTATCCTTTGTTATAGTCACTGGGCAGAGCAGTGGCTCCATACTGGCAGTTGCTGCCCTACCTGCCAAAGGCCGTTGGTTCTTAGGTTTGCTACACCTAACACCTCTAGTCTGGAGTATCATACCAGTCATAATAAAATCTTGTCTCTTCTTGCTTTCGCTAAAAGCCAAGATCTAAAGTATATCACATTAGCAATAAGCAAACTCTCCTTTCACTTCTACCTCATGCAAAGCTCAAGAATCCTAGATCTTCAGTGAGCACATAAATATTTATTCTCATATGACTCCAAACATAATATAATAAGACCCATCTATACTCTCATCTCTCCTCGCCATGCTCTTTTCACTATGTTCTGTGAGATTCAGGGACTGTGATCAACAGACATCTCTACATCCTTAAACTCTTCTCCAAATATTTCTTTTCTAACTAACAGGGCCATCTCTTCAGGTCCCAAGTTCCTCTACTTTCTATTCTTTTTCATACTTACTTCATGCACCTCAAGACTCAGGCTAAAGGGTTTTATGCTCTCAGTTTTCACACTCAAATAAATTCTCCTCTTCCCATTTTCACAAACCCTAGTTTCTTTTGCAACCTGTTATCAACATTTAACAGTGTTACCCTTCCTTCTTTTTGTTACATTTGTGTCTTTTTGCCCCTATACCTGTTTAAATGCCTTCTTTTACACAATCCTGTCTTCATTCTTAGGGACTTCAACATCAAAGCAAATGATAAAAGTAGTAGATTTCTTGCCATCTTAGAAATAAAGATTATTTCCTCTACCCCAACCAAGCCACCTAATACACGATTGTGACCTGGATCTTGTCAACATCAACAATGGCAACATATGCAGAAAGTTTTGTGTTTTTTTCAAATATTGACTACCCTTTTATTATCCTTTCTCTTTTTGTCCATTCACCTTCATTCCTATTCAGAACTAAAGTTTGGTTGAAAAATAAATAAATAAACTTTATAAAAACACTAAGGCTTTTTGACGATAGGGTCTGTTTCCTCTTCATTAATTTTCTCAGGAATAATTGTGGAAGGGATTTAAAGAAAGAAAAGGCTTAATTAACATTCAATGACCTGACTTTACACAACTCGTCTTAGTATTTTATAGTAGAAAAATGAAAGCCAGAAATAATTTATCTGTTCAACTATAGAAATCAGGAAATTAGATAGGTTTGTCCCTGGCTGTACGTCCCTATTAAAAAAAAAAAAAAAAAACTCTAGCCAATTTCAGAACTTCTAGGAGAAAACAAGCAAGATAAATATCATCAATTAATTCTTCTTCCCTGCAGCCTCTCCCCCACTGCCCACCGCCCCCCCCCCCCATACATACACAGTAATAGACCCTGACTTAATAGGACCAGGAATATTTGTCATACAGATGACCTATAAAGAAAATGAAAAGTAAATATTTTAGTTTCTTGAATCTCCACAACTTACTTTTTTTAGACAAAGATCACAGTACTAATAATGGATGTGATAGACTTTTTTTATTTTGTTTTAAATCAGCAACTATCTCCTTAAATCATATAATTTCCTAATTTCAGTGGCTAAATTAAACCAATTCTATACATGGAACTGAGTTTCAGGGCTCATGGAGGAAGATGATTCTCCTCTTGCTGTTTGTGCCAAGTACGGGACCCATAACCATGAGCCAGAGTAAGTGGTTGCAAAGACTTGCCAGAGGGAATTGCAATGATTTTCCCTTTGCTTGAACCACACGGTTCAGATAACACCATATGGCAAATGGCTAAAGAACAGATCAGCACTACTTCTGAGGTTGCTGTGGAATGGGGCTTTGGAGCATTTCCGGAAGGATGGTTAATGGCTGTACTATGGCCTCCCCTATTGCTATCTAATCACTTTCTACTTTTTGGCAAGAACACAAACAAGATCAATAGACTATGGAAGACTATAGAAAACTATCTTGAAATGACAATTTTGAGCAGCTAACATTTTAAAGCTATCTAGTAACTTCAGGAAAGATTATTGGGGGGAAAATGTTGTTTTTTATATAACACAGAGTAGGGAGAGCAGGGAAGAGAGTTAAGAGATCTCATAGAAATATTCAGAAACACAGACACTTGTTGATCAGGTTTTGTTTGTTGGACAATAGATTGTCCAGGAATATGCTAGAAATATAACCTGCAACTCTTTGCTGCTCAATAACTATCAAAGGCATCACTGGATTGAGAAATACAATACTTATGAAGAAATGCTTGAATGTATCACTGCCCATTTTAGATCTTCTAAAATAATCCATCCTTGAATTTAGCAGAGATCAGCTGAGAACTGTGCGCCTGGATTGCATGTCATTGCTTTTGCACCCTCTCTCACGCCTCTGCTCTTACCACCACACTGCCTGGGAGATCACACATTACTGATTCATGCTTTGGTACATTGCCCTTGCTCTATGCTGAAAAATGCGATAAGATATAATCTAATGAAACAGAATAATATCTACTGTGAGGACATTATTCATAGTGTTAATGACGAATATCTTTGGGAAATTAAAAATTTTATCTCAGCATCAAGAAAAGTTTTTTCTTACATTGATTCACTTATTTGTTTTTATATTTTGGATGTTATGGATCATGTAAATGGATTTTATTTTTCTCTTTGCATAGCCTGTGGAAAAGCTTAGAATTAACTTTGATGCTTACCTGTAGCAAGCATTGCTGAATTGCCTTAGTTATTTAAAATTTGCATTGTTGTTGCCAATATCTGCTTCTGGTACAAATGAGAATAAAACCATATTAATATTTAAAATAAGATAAACTGCTTATATTGATAAGGTAAGTAATTTAGGGTGATAAGCAATTAGAAGAGACAATTTACTTTCCTTGCTGTAGAACTTTCTCCCTCTACTTAAACTGCAGCATTATAAGAGATGGTCTAGCATAATAGTTAAGAAATGTACCTAGAATTGGACAGAATTTTGACTTCCAGATTTTTGATGTTTTTCTATGTTATCTTGGTTATGTTTCTGAATCTCTACCTAATATCTCTGAATCTAAGTTTCTCTTTCTAAGTGTAGATTATAATTATACCTACTTTTTGATTAAATGAGGGTTTGATGCAGTGAAATTTTTAACAGAAATATTCAGTATCTCCTTCATTAATACACACATTAAATGCAGTTACTGATACACACACACATATACATACTATACATATAATTAAGAGGTGATATAAGATAATATATACTAATAATATAACAATACTGAACAATCAATAACTTCACTACATTCTTCTTTGCTCTTGTTGCTCTTCCATGTATGAGCTCTGAGTATCATTATATAGTTGAATGCATTCTCAACAATTCCAGATGGCACCCCCAAAAGAAAGAGCCTTCATTGATGGCAATTTTCTATATAAGGTAATCGGAAAAGGTTTATGGGAAAACATGAGTTGTGAGGTCAAATTATTTTATAAAGCACTGTCTAAAGCAAAGTAAAAACTCATCTATTTATTTAAGGAATTTTCAGTGCTTTTAATACTTTAACATATTCACAAATTATTCAAACCAAGGACATAGAATATAGCCTTTAACAAACTAATTTTATCTTTTTTTTTTTTTTTTTTTTAATGTCTCCAGAATCATTTGGGAGATTGGATTGCTGTAGAACTAATTTTGGGAAATGCTGCATTATGCTAAAATTCCTCTTTTAGTGACCTATTAAGGTGCTTGAAATTCTCACTTTATTGCAATAAATTATTACTTTAAAAACTGATAAATCATCCCTAGTTATATCAAAACTTTTAGGCCTCAAAATGTAATCATTTAGGTTTACAAGTTCCTACATGGGAGGAAAAAAAAGGACTCAGACAGATGGAAACACAGCATGCTGTGGAGGGTACGAGTCATGGTCAAGAGAGCAAATCCAGATGGAGGAACCACAGAAGTTAAAGCACGGCATGCGGGCACCGTGGGAAGGAGGTGGTTGAAGGAGACAAGAGTGCCTTGGGCAAACATGATGAAACTGCATGTGATAGATTAGGGACAGATGTGAAAGATACTGTACCACATATTAGATGGTAATAGAAGAGTTGAACACTACCCTCGATCTTCTTTTAAGAAATCGTTTTCCACAAAATTGGGCATGGAGTTGGTTTTAATTACAGATGTTCGGTGACAAGTGAATGGAGCCAAAGATACCAGTTTTTAAACCAGTGTTTGTCACATCATGCACATCAACATCACCCAAGGCACTCTAGAAAAGAACTAATGCCTGGCTCTAGACCAAACCAATTAAATCAAGATCCAGGAAGTTGAGACCAGGACTTTGGTAATATTTGAGCTTCTTAGGAGATTTTAATGTGTATCTAAGTTCAGAACAACTGCCTTAGAGAAAAGATTATTGAGGAAAAGGATCAGAGGATAGTTTCTTTAAGCTGGCACTTAGGGGTGAAGTAGTTTCCTCCCTACCAAAAGCCTGTCTATGATTTTTAAATCCCTACTCAGGAATAGAAAGAATTACCAAATTCTGTGAACCTATTCCATTCTCTTTTACCTAGTTGTACCTTCCTTTTATTCTCTTACCAATTGCCAAGGGCAATTTCTCTCTAGATATGAACCATCTCCGATTTCACGCTTCACACTTAGGAATCCTATTTTCCCTGAGACTAGTCGATGGGGTATGGATGGAGTTTCTCACCAGAGTTTTGTCATCATCCTTGAATGAGTCAACTTCTTTTGAAAGTCAAGCTTATGTCCAATAGCTTTAGTTTTATTTCAGATCTTGGTGGATTTTCTCTTCCTTCTCCAGATAATGTTCAGATTTCTGTTGAGAGTACCCCCCAACAAATGATGAATTTGGGGACAGTATTTAAGTGATGCTAATTTAAGGTAGTAGGCATATCAAGGAAAAAAAGGAACATCTGTCAAGTATAGGTCCCTTTTCGAAAGTGCACCTAAGGCTCTCATAATGGCTAATTTGATGATAGTGCTATCTTTTACTGAGATTTACATGGCTGAGTTTCTTTGCCAGCTGAAATATTGATCCTTCTGTGTAATGTAGCCTTCCTCCAGTGAACTTTCTCCAGTTAAATGATTACTTTGTTTCTTAAACAATCCAAGGGGAAAGGAAAAAAAAACTCATAGCTGAAGGCAATGCAATAGCCTGTATAACCATGATAATAGTCTTATGCCTGTCATCTAGATAAATTTTGATGTTCTGGGAAAGAAAGAAAAAAAAAGCCCTTGAAAGCGATTTTCCAGTCAATTGTAGTTGAATCTGTTTTTTTTTTTTTCCTATGAGAGAAATATAGCAAAGACATAACTATACAGAGTCCTGTTACTCAAAATTTTGAATATGAAAAGTATTTTTTTCTCATTTCAAACAGTCATAAAACTTTAGACAGGCATAATATATTTAATACAATATGCATCAATCTACATCATTGAAATGTGGCACTATGTCTTTTTCTTCTTCTCCCACGTGACTCCTACAAGTATTCCTCTTTGGGAAGTAGCAGGGAATGGAAAGCATGTCAGTATAAATACTGTATAAGTTAAAATTAAAAATATTTTTATCTGGTATTAACATAAATGACAATCAAGTGTAGATGGCTTCTTTGGTAATTTCCAAGTAGCCATGGTAATATAGAAACTCCAGTACATTTTTTTCCCTACTAGAATTATCTCCACATCTTCTTTATTTATACATATGACCACGCTAGTTCTTGGAGGCAAAGTGGCATGGTTTATATCAACAAGGTATATCCAACCAAAATATTTCATTAGTATGTTCAGAAAATTCAAATATCATTTCTACCTAGGTATTTGAAATTTTAAATTATTTAAATGTTTAAATTATTGTCATTATTTTATGATTTCTAATAATAAGATAGAGAGCACAAGCTCTTTACACAACTTAGTATTGTATTGAATAGACTTATTCTGTTTTTTCATACCAATATTAATTGAGAATGTGAACTAAAATTGATTAGTATTTATAGTGCCAGTTTGCACCTTTCAAATGAGATTGTTTCACAACCTTCATTGTGTTCTCTCTTCTTGCTATCTATTTGCAGAATGAAGTGAGGAAAAAATTATAGAATGATTATGATTTATACAATATATGGCCTCAGCTTGGCAGCCCTGCTGCTGGCCAATTCTAGTATTTATCTCGAATTAAACCACATTCCATTTTTCCTACTGGAAATTCAAAATACTCCTCATACTTCTTTAGCCTCCAGTTGAATTTCTATCATTATTACTCTCCTCAAATATTATGAATCGAAGTTATTTAACATAAATTCCTTCAATCACACTCCACTTATTTTGAAAATGTTTCTGTATTTTTAAACATTATTTTGCATCCTCTTCTGTTTGACACCACCTTCTCAATTCGACTGTCTGCCCCCCTCAAATTCTTTGTATTATCTTTCTTTTCCTTCCTTCCTTCCTGCCTTCCTTCCTTCCTTCCTTCCTTCCTTCCTTCCTTCCTTCTTTCTTCCCGCCCTCCCTTCTTTCTCTCTTCTGCTCCCTCTTCTTCCCTTCTCTTCCTGATATTTAAACAGATACCAGTGGAGTAACTACAGAGTTTGAATACCACTGCATCAGACTACACTTAGATATAATCTAATAGGCTTTCTCTAACTTTTCGTGAGTGATCATAGTGTGGAATAGATTATAAAGGGCACAGTGGCAAATTCTGGAGTTGAATAGAAAATCAACCTAATTACCCAGGAGAGAGCATTCTAAAACAATCTTGTCAACATAAGTACTCTATTTGGGTTACTTAATCTTTCTATTTCTCTACTATGTGCCATTTGCTTTTCAGATCTAAAATGCTGCATGGGTCTTTTCTATTAGAATAACCATTTTGAAATCAAGCTTAAGTCCTTTCATAATAGCTAGTCTGGAAAAGGTATATATAAACATAATAGGGAGAGAGACCTTTAAATTTATGCTTGCTTCTTGCTCTTTATTCCGAATTTTTTGAAAAATCAATTGCTATATCACCCTGCATTTGTATAAACCATTGCAGTTAACCAAGTGGATTTTCAGTTGCTGGTTAAACTAATCTGGTAAGGTAAATGGCACAGAAGAGGAAACCAAGGTGCGGTCAGTAAATGTTGCATAGAAACTTGAACCCAGAGCTCTTTATTTATTAAGCTTAGTAGTTCATGCCTTCACAAGAAAGAATTGTTTTATTGACACTTTCTCATCTCCATGATGATGTTTTTCTTGCTCATCTCACTTTTCTGAGACGATCTGAAAGCAAGTATTCCTAATACAGTAGAATATCATAATATATCATTGATGGCTTCAAAATGACACTGAATTGTGGGAAAAGATAAAATATGTCATTCCTGTATGCTCAAGGAAGGGAAAGTTATATGATGTATGTTTTAAAAGTAGCTAAAAATTTATCATTTCAAGAGGAAAACTTTTTTATTCCAAAAGTTCATTTATATGAACCTTTTTAATGCCTGATAACATGTAAATAAATTATATCCTTTTTTATATTAATGATAATAATGGTTGCCACTTATTAGTTGCAATACTATTCATGAAGCTAGACAGTAACTTCCAAGTCTTACAACTCCAGAATTAAGTTTTAATATTCCTGACTTACAGATGGAGCTTAGTTCTTCTTGATGTTTTTCTATGAAGGTTTTTTCTCCCCTCTGGTTTATCATCTATAACCTCTTTACTCTTTGGCCTAAAACACAAAACCTTTTGAAATCTAACTTGTCTATGCTAAACTATTTTTATCCTAATTCTACGTCACTCCAAAACTGCCTTCCCCTTTACTGCCATATCTCAAAACAGGACTATCTATTCCACCACGATTTTAGAACACAATCAGGCACACTACACAACCTCCTTCCCCACAGTTCCAATCAACTAATAATGATCTCTTAAAGATAACTAGTGCCTATCCAATTGACATATTCATGATTTTAACTTATAAAATTATTGAATACCATCTTATTACTTCATTTCTTAGTATCTATACTCATCTAAGTTTTTCTACTTTTATGAATATTCCTTTGTAGATGCCTTTGCTACTCCTTTCTGTAATTTCTTCTGAGGTGTTTAAATACCCATCTTGTTTAATTTTGCTTAACACTTTACCCTTGAAAGTATCATCTACCTTCAGATATTTATTAAATACCTCAATGTAACAATGCTGCTAGCTCCACAATCACACTCAGAAGTAACCTCATTACCTTCTTTTCCAAGGTTACATTTCTTCCTTTACTCAGTTTTGAGTTACCATCAGCTTTTCTGTCTGGTTCACTTCTTAAACTCTGTTACCTCTATCTTAACCATGCTTTTTGTTTTCATGATCTTTCTTCTATTCCCAAGGCTGCTGAACCAACTGTTCTGAACTGTGTGCCAGGATTATTATAATAGTTTCCTAATTAGTGTATTGACTTCCAATCTCTTGATTTTTCAATCTACAATTCCTATCACCATCACATTTACCTTTAAAAAAAAAAGACTGCAGTTGACAATTTCCCTTATCAAATGCCTAAATAGCCTTCTATTACATAGAAAATGAAATACAAACTGTACAGCCTGGCATTTAAAGCTCTTTCTTTTTAGGTCACCAAAAACCTTTCAGTCCCTCACTACCACCTCTTAAATTACACCTACTTTTCTACTTTACTTTTCACTATCAGTCATCCCTTGTATAACAATGTGTTGTTTAAAGATGGACTATGTGTATGACAGTGGTCCGATAAGGTTACAATGGAGTTGAATTTCCTATAAGAAGTGGAAGGATGTGCGACTCAGATTTTTTTTTTTTTCCTCTCATGAGAAAAATAGCTGTAGGGCTTGGTAATAGATTCCCTCTTACTCACAGCACCTCAATTTTGAGTACACAGATTACATCCCTGTCAGCCACTGACCTGTTTCAGCACAGAGGGGCCTGTCTTCTCAAGTGCTACAATCCAGAGGGCACTACAACCCTTCCAGATCTAGCGTGATGATCTTCAGAGTACATTCATGTAAATTTTTTCATTGCAGACCTGAGATCCTATGCATGGAACAAGTTCACAGCAGCTACCTTAATAAGTGTGAAGTGCCACCATCACTTGAGTAAAAGTTTTCTGTGGTCATGTGGTGCCAGCTCATCTCTGTCCTTTGGAACTATTTTCAGATTGTAATGATGTAAAGCATAGAAAAATTTTATATCTTCCATCAATTCAATGCCAGAGAGAGCCTTTAGTGCCAGATAGGATCAACAGAATCAAACAAATTCCCAAAGTCAAAATATTGAGTCCTCGGTTCTACACCCTCTCACTTTTTAAATGAATTACCACAAGGTCCTCAATCTGATCACTGCTTCAACACGCAATAGCCAAAATCACATCGCCGTGACCTTCCCCTATGTTCCTTCTTTTCTTCATCTTGATTTTTTTTTTTTTTTTTTTTTATCCCTGTTGAGCTTCAGGCCACCTTTCACTCTCTCCTGGCAGTCAGTGTTGTGGCGATCTACACCTTATGCAGGCTGTTTCTCCTTGATATTTCCAATCAATTCGGCTCACGTCCCTATTCATGGAGCAGCATTGACAGCTTTAATGTTCTATCTTTGACCTTGTCAGAAAGAAGCCAGAGGAGGGCTTGTAGGACAGTGTTTATAAAGTCTGCAGTAGTGTGAAGTAATGTCCTAGGCCTTCATGTTCACTTATCATTCACTAACTGACTCACCCAGACAACGCCCAGTCCTTCAGGCCTCATTCATTGTAAGTATTCTCGACAGATATATCATTATCATTTTTTTTTATTTTTAATACTGGTACTTTTACTGTGTATTTCTACATTTAAATATGTTTAGATACACAAATGCTTACCATTGATACAATTCCCTACAGTATTCAGTACTGTAACATTCTATACAGATTTAGAGCCTAGGAGTAATAGTCTATACCATAGAGCCTAGGTGTATAGAAGGGTATACCGTACTGGTTTGCATAAGTGCACTCTATGATGTTTGCACAACAAAGAAATTGCCTGATAACACATTTCTTAGACTGTATCTTCGTCATTAAAAAACAAATGAATGTAGCTTTTCTGTCCCCTCTATATTCCCTCCAAGTGCCATTCCAGCTGCTCTGGGCTCCTGCTAAGCCAACATCACCATGGTTGAGACCTTCCAGCCACCATCAGGATCATTTACTGGGACCTCATCAACCATTATGAGATGTTCTCTGACATCTACAAGATGCAGAAGATTGCCTATGGGCTGTGCCTGGAGGTGGAGGGGAGATGGTCAGTAGGACAGAGGGTAACTGATGACTCTCTCATTGGTGGATAGGCCTCCATCCACTGAAGGCTCTGAAGGTGAAGGAACTGAAAGTACAGTAATCACAGGTGTTGATATTGTCATGAACTGTCACTTGCAGGAAACCAGTTTCACAAAAGAGGTCTACAAGCAGGACATCAAAGATTACATAAAATCAACTGAAGGGAAACTTGAAGAACAGAGACCAAAAAGAGTAAAACCTTTTATGACCAGGGCTGCGGAGCAAATCAAGCACATTCTTGCTAATTTCAAAAAAAAAAAAAAAAAACCCAACCAGTTATTTATTATTAAAAACATGAGTCCAGATGGCATGTTTGCTCTGCTGGACTACCATGAGAACAGTGTGACTCCGCATATGATTTTCTTTAAGTATGGTTTCAAAATGGAGAAATGTTAACAAATTTGGCAATTTGGATCTATCACCTGTCATCATCATAAGTGGCTGTTGCTTTTCATCCACACACTAGGACTAGGGCAAATGGGACTGATGTCATCTTAAGATCTTCTTTTATTTTGACCTTGGTTTATTTGAAGCAGAGGCATTGTTTTTAAGGAAAAACAAGTTCTGTAGCTTGTCTAAAAATAAAGTGTATATAAACTTAGAGAGAGAGAATGTAAATTATTTCCTCATATGGTTTTATTCCCTTAGTTCTCATAATTTTCTATCATACCTTTATTATTTTCCAAGACAGTTAAGTCTCTTTGACATTCATTAACTTTTGACCTCTCTATAGTGCATATTTTATTAAATAAAATTGAATAAATTTTTAAAAGCCTTGAACACATTTTGAACAGTGAAAAAATGTTCTTTGGTCAAGGTGATAAAATTAGCTAGAAATTAGCTTATATTTTTATATTTTTATAGCCTTAGTATATTTAATATTAATAATAGAATTGCCCAATTATGAACCTAATTTATATGTTAAAAAGAAGATTTCTACACTTTATAACTTATTTAACCTTTGAAAATGGTAACAAATACATGTTGAGATAGAATATACTCTGACAGAGCAAAGTTTTGTTTTGCCATGAGAACTCAGCCTATCTTCAGTTTCTGAAAACTAACTCTGTTGCATTTATAAGCCACATAAATCACAGAAATATATACAGTATTTTCATTATTAAAATAGTAAATAGACATCACAAATAGTAATTAAATATAAATAATCAACACAACTGGAAATTTCCTCACTGGCCATCCTTTTTCTGTCATCATTATGTAGTTAAAATTAAAAATACCAAATAAATCATTCTCTCCCTTAAATTTTATTTCCATAAATAGAGATTATGTTTTTATAGCTTTAATCATTTCCTTTTGCCATACATTTATTTATATGTATAGTTTTAGCTTTTTATTTAGCAGTGGTAGTTTATAACTTTAGGTTGTAGTTTCAGATGTTTCACTAAGTTATCTAGAACAAGGCATTTCATTATTTTGTAGCTCAGTTTTTCATCTATGGTAAGTTACATGTGAAGATGAGGCTATGAAGAATAAATTGGCATTGGTAAAGTCTCTAAAATATTTAGTCAAATTGCCTGAGTGTGTATGTTAGAGAGAGACTGAGAGAGGAGCTGTGGGGAGTCAGAGAGGGAGAGGAAGAGGGAGAAGATATCAGTGAGAAAGTTGTAGTTAAAAATAAAGTATTTCTAAAAGGAGAAGGTCAATCAGCTATATTAGAAATGTATATCTAGCAAGAAACATCTATTAGATGGTCTTATACACTCTTAGTGTTTTATATAGTTACATAAAATCATTCTCAAGCAATTACTTTGTCATATCTATCCATGGTTTTTCTTATATAAACCATGTGCCCATTTTGCACAGAATACTGGTCACACTGAGACTGGGGAAGTGCTAGAAGTTCAGTTCCACTTCTTATATATTTTCTATAAGGATCAAAAGCCACTACTTTTGTGAAATAGGCTCTGCTTATTTGTACTATGGAAAACTTGCTAATTAGCATTGAGCTATTAATGCAAGGGTCAGCTGACCTTAAATAAGACTGTGCGATGTCTAAGCTCAGTTTAAGATGAAAGAGGGCTTAGGGAATAATCACTGTATGGACTATGTTTTCTGGAAATTATGTTAAAAACTTTATTAGTACTTTAAGGCCAGCATTATGTTTCCATTTGTCTTTGTAGTTCTAGTCTCATTTATGGGAAGTATAATAACAATTTCCAATATGGTCACTTTCAAAGGACATTTTCAGAACTCTTCTATGCCATTTCTCCTCTCATTCTCTTCAATTGCTTTATTTGCCATTTCTCAGGCCTTTCATGTTTTAAGGGAGCCATAACCTTGTATTATCAATTGCAAGTTAGAGGTTGAGGATGGAGAAAATGAAGCTAAGAGAATTAGAAATACATTTTCCATAGTCTAATTTATATGATTAAAATAATTTTACCCTCTAGCAATAATTTTTCATTGTGACTTTATATGTAGGTCATATATTTTTGTTTTCTATCACAAAGTCATCAGAATTCCTTCCAAGTTATGTTCACTGACTTTTCACATTCTTCCATTCTTATTCCCTGAGACAATATTAAAATTGATCTGAGCTGCATTCTTCCACCCTTTTGTTTTTCAATTAATAGCTAACAGCAAAGGACCACCCAGCCCTTTTTATTCTCAGATAAGACTCATGTCTACCCTCTTCAATGATTTATCTTATCTCCAACCATAGTCATGACTCCCATAAAATTCATAGATTGTTCTCTTTTTTCCGTCTCTCTAAAATCCCATTTTTTGACACGGTTCTCATTAATAAATGTTTTCCCTATTATAATAGACTGAATAAAATCATTTCCTTAATTGTCCAGTGCAGCATTTGATCTTTAGCCTTAATAAAGTTCAAAAGAAGAAAAAAAAAAAGCATTGTGTAAATACATCTGTAGCCAAAACATTTTTTGTCTTTTGTTTTCATGAAACTTATAAGGTTGCTCTAATGGCATAAGGTATTATTTCATTGAGCAGGTAACATACAGACATATAGAAAATGTAATTTTGCATATGTAATTGTGGCATTCATTAGATGCTATAAGAATAAGTGCATGAAAAAGAGGAAAAGCTGAGAGAATTTCACATATTAAAATGTTTCATAGAGACACTTTTTTTTCAGAAATTAATGAGCTTTAGCAAGTTTTAATGCAGCTATAACAAGAAAACTGGGTGAAAATTCTGCTAACTATAGGGATTTATGACTTCTTATTAAACTCCTTTACAAGTTTCTGAAACACATCATGACTATAAATGTTTACTAGACATTTTTTAAAATATAATGTGAAAGAGATGATTTTATGTTTAAAACATATATTATTAGTACTTGATATAAAGAAGGGGTTAATTAGGTTGAAACAACAAAGTGCTGAAGAAATTCATTAACTTCAGCAACAGTCAAGAAATGTGTAATGTTTTTATCTCCTATCTTGAAAAAGTGTGTCTAATTCGTCATGTGAGAACAGTCACCTGAGAGTAAATTGTATTTGGGAATGGCCTTAGTAAAATTATAAAATTACTAACAAAATTAATTTCATTACAGCATTTAAGCGCCTGATTGATATATTGAAAAGATCCAATGTTTGAAAAACCCAGAAATTCTAATAGACTTGATACTAATAGTAATTTTCTTTTAGCTGGATTATGTCTTACAAATTGTTATTAGTCACCCATTATGCTTAGTTCACTGTATAAATATCCTAGAAACACCATGGTAAATTAGAAAAAGAAAACCCTTTTCCTTGAGGGTATATATTGAACATTCAAAGAGATAATAACAGTTAAGAGGATAAATGATAGAGATATGACAATTGCTGAATGACTGGTATAGAAAAGATTTGAGAAAATTGAATGATTATATAATGAATGTAAAGAACTAAGGAAAACACCTGGTATTTAGTGAGTGGTCCATGTATGATATCTGAGAACATCATCTCTACATCCTAGGAAGGTCACCTAGGGAGAAGAAATGTAAATTCTACTAGACAAGAAAAGAAGTGGACTTACATAAACTAAGAGGAAGAACCGGAGGGCAGTGTCCTAGATAGTAGGGACAGGAAAAGCAAAGATACTGAGAAACAATGTTTATATCATAAAAGTTTAGTAGTTCTTAATTATACCTGTGTTCTACCTTATAGGTTAAGATTAGCCATAAACCTTATCAATAACACTGGGAAACCACAGCAGTTGTTCTCCAGGGGTGCCTGGGTTTGAGATGGATTTTGCAGAGTAGACATTTAATTTTAAAATGACCTTGGAGATTCCAGTTTTTTTCTTTTGAAAGTCACAGGATTTAATAAAATATATATATATATATATATATATGTGTGTGTGTGTGTGTGTGTATACATATATATGTATATATATATATATATACATATATATATATATATGATTAGTTGGGAAAAAGGTGTATATGTAGGTAACAGAGAATAAATGTCAGTAAATATCCATTTAAAGAGTGTGGACTACAGGCAAAGGGAAAGCAAGGCAGTATTTGGGAGGAGCAGGAAGTGCAGAGTGTCATATCAGGGATATATATTATACATCACTTGGATTGAGAGAGAAGAAAGTCAAGGCAAGAAAACCAATTAGGAGACTAAGAATACTAAAGTGTCTAAAACTAAACATACTCAACTGAATATCTTGACAATGATAGTCCTGAGATGAAGTGAGTGAGCGAGTATTCCAAAAGACTGACAATGTAATCTCAATTTATAATCCATCTCTGATGTTCCAGTTGTCAATTGCACAGTAACCAACTAATCCACAACTCATTCTTAGTGATTCTTTGGGTCAAGTGTTTCAAAAGGGGACAGTGAGGCCTCAGGTGGAAGAATTCAATTGTCTGGGGTGGACAAGAGCAAAATTCTGAGATATCCTGAATTAAATTGTAGCAGGCCAGAGAGTGAGAGAAAAAGATGAGAGTATTTACCCAGTTAATAGCTGTGGGTTGATCAGCAATAGACAGTTCACATTCTTGAATGTATGTTGGAGCTTTGAATAAACTTATACAGATACCATCAGACACCACCACATCCTCCTTACATATGAACTTTCAGGACTGTAACCTACCACCAATCAAAAGTAGTGAATACTTTTTATAGTCTGAGCACCCATCATAAGAATGCCCCCATTCCACCTTTCCCCATCCCCCATATCTGTGGCCAAGATAAATTCTTTCAAAACAACTTAGATCTTTCTTCCACAAAACATCATGTATAAAAGTGCCTATCATCTCCAGGGTGGTGGGCATGTTGCCTTCTCCACATAGCCCCATTGCTGGTGGTTTAGACTTTATGTCCTAGGACCTAGTCCTTTCTTGGTTACCGTACAGCTCAATAAACATTTTTTTTCTTTTTCTTTTTCTTTTTCTTTTTCTTTTTCTTTTTCTTTTCTTTCTTTCTTTCTTTCTTTTTTAGCTGTAAAACTTTTTAACAGGGTAATTCAACATCTGGGGACCTGAATTCTTCAGGGGCTTTTTACTCATTCTGGTACCTGGACTAGGATGACTGTAAGGCTAGCTTCAGCTGGGGCTCTGAACCAGAGCACCTAATCCAGGTGTGACCTCTTCATGAAGCTTGGACTTCTCAGAACGTGAGATCCTGTGCGCATAGGTCCTGTGGTGAGTGAGTGAGCGAGTATTCCAAAAGACTAAGGCAGAGCTTCAAGGATTCTTATGATCTTGTCTCAAAGTCAAAGTCATGTAACATCATTTCTTCTTCCTTCTATCAAACCAATCATCCAGATTCAAGGGAAAGGGGCATAGGTAGCACCTTTCAAGGTAGTAACATTTGAGAATTTGAGGCCATACTTTAAAACTGCACAGATAGATAATAACAGAAAAAATACACTCAATATGAAGCAAAAGCAGTTAAGGTGACTGTTTCAAAGTTGATGGAACAAAACCAGAAACAGAATTGTTAGTTAATAAATAAGAACATTTTTATTATCCTATTAGGAGGTCAAGGATTAAAACAGATAACATTTAAAAGACTGAACTTACTTAGAAAGTCATGTTTGAAAACTTACTTGTCCCTCGAATGAAAAAGTCATAGATTAAAAATGATGCAATTAATTATTCAGATGTTTCAAATGTCAGTGTTTGCTATACCTTTCATAATATCACTAATCATTTAGTTTAATTTTTTTCTTTCCATTTAGGTGTTCTGAGTTGCAAATTTATGTTGAGATTGTAGATCACCTTAAGACAGCCCAAAACATATGTTTTGTTTAGGCATGAAAAATGAGAATAACCTAAACCTTTGCCACTGAGACAGGTAAAGGGTTCCCATCAACAGCCATTAACTTTGAGTAATGGGGTTTTAAAGAGACAACTTGTAGTGTTGCCCTTCAGGAACCTCGGCAGCAATTGTACTTTAGCTACAGGTTCCATGATCCAACAGTGTAGCCTTGGCTCCACTCAGCCCTTTGCCTGTGTCACCACTGTTCGAACCCCCTCTATGGTATGCATCTGTTACCAGCTCTCTTTGAAAGAGCATCTGCTGCCAATAGAGGCAAGCTTTTAATATGTTGATTTATCATTGTCAGATACAGGATTTTATTGCTTGCATTTGAATATTGTATTTAAGGTATTTTTTGTGATTACAGATGTTTTACATATAAATTGCTTTATATTAGAAAAATCTTTTTTCTGTATTTTTAAGGAAACTTCACATTTTTGTGTTTTACATTTTAATATCTTCTGCATTGCTGAGCTCTTGTGAATTGCTTTCTCTCTGCAATGCCAGTCAGTATGAGCAACAGCATCTGTGTCTGTTTCTGTTTCAAAGGAGAAAATTAAATGTGGGAATAGTTTTTCTTTTCTAGGGACCCGGACTTTATTAATTACTAAGGGTAGCTCTGATTGTTATTTTACCCCCAAAAGGGACAGAATAGGTCACAATATAAAAATAGCTTCCCACTATAACCTTTACAAACCAAAAAACTATGTTTCCACACTTTTCTCTCATTTGTTTCTGTAAGTTTTAATATAATCTGAAAGTGTCTGATACTGTATAGTCTTTGAAATAATAGCACCATCTACTGTCTGGTCCTGAGTTAATTTATTATGTTAAGGAAAAAATAAAGATGATAGAGATGAAGTGAGTGCCCTGAGTTATTTAATAATATGATGCTAAATAAATAATATGTAACTAAAAACTGTAAAAATTCTTAATAAGACTAATCACATCTAGAGTTAGTTCTATTAAACAGTGAAATATTATTATTTTTTTTACCAAGAAAGCCAGTAATAAATATAGTATTAAATTTTAAGATAAGACAATATCCTTATCATCATCATCAACATCATTTCAGTTGCCCAGTTTTTTAAAATTTCGATTATATTCATTTAGATGAAGGTAAGGGGTGGGAGACATAGACTTAAAAGGATGGATATCTTAAGGTAATCTTTACCTCTCAGCAAGGAATCAAGATGTAAGCAGAATTGCTTCATTTCTGTGATGAGTGCCAGCTAGCTCACAAGAAACACCTCTCAAAGTGAGAGTTGCTAGTAGGCCTGATTTTTCCCTATCCTCTCAAATTCTTTCCCAGAGGAGTAATGTTATTTCATTAAAGAAACTCAACTGTCTGGATAAATGATCAGTGAAAGTAGGTCTCAGGACTATCATAAAAATAAGCTACTAGCTATTTGAAGAACATAGTGTGAAATTTAGGACATTCTCTAATCCTCCTTCATGCTGATTTCTTTCAATGGGCAAGAGGTCAGTTGTCACTCTGCCTCATGCACAGTTATTTCTTTAACCTTACAGATCCCCAAGGACTGTTTTGCCTCCCACACATCTATTATAAACTGTGTATGGCTCTTCCTTCCTGTGGAAGTGCCGTCAAGTTATTTCACCTACAGCAGGACTTTTATGCTTTCTGTCCGGTTTATTATGTCTTTTCTAAATCAATTTAGAAGGTTTATTTTCTCTATCTGGCTTTCTGCTCTCTTTCTTCCCACTTCCATTCTATTTCATCTTACTATTTCAAAATGAGGCCTGAATTGAAATTCCTCATTTTAAAAAAGTTTTTATTTCCATAGTTTTAAATAATTAATTGGTTTTACATAAAATAGTTGGAGAAGACATATTCTCATGAATAATTTTTCTTACTCTGGTCAACTCTTTTGAGATACCAAGAAATGTAATAAATAGGAAATAAATAATGATGTCATTAAAATGCCAACTTTGATTCTGTACTTATTTACCAAATATGTGTTAACTTTCTATACCTGCCAAAATATATGAACCACAATCTCTACCTTCAGAGGAGCTTACAGTCAACTGAGTCTTGTCTTTTTAGAAAAGTACTTTATTATCTGTTCATCTCTACTGAAGCAGCTAGATACTGGACAATTACTGTTTTCTACCTGGACTAACCTTAAGTTAGTTATTATTATAAACTATAGAAGGTAATGTATTGAGATATTAACTGCTTTTATTCAATAGACAAAAATCATGGCTTTATTTATGCAGCATATATATAGGGAAAGAATGGATAAAGGTAGCAAAAATAATAGTAGTAGTACTATTAATAATAAACAAAGTTAATTGACTTGCCAAATGTATTTTTTTTTTAACTCATGGAAAAAAACAACAGTCATGAAAGTCAATACATTTAATTCACAGGGCTAATGTTTGTTTTTTTCCTGAATGAGCGAAAAGGATTTTGAGAGACAAAAAGAAAAAAGAAAAAAAACAAGTTCCAATGAAAGCAGAGTAATAAGATCACCTATCATAAATGTAGGTAATGATGATGCTTGATAAGGTAAGTGTTCTTACCTTGTCAAGAACACATTTACATTCAAATGGGGTTATAGGTCACTGGCTGTGGGGAGGAAGGAGAAAATTGAAAGAGGCCATATAGCTGGGAGTAGAGTGAGATGAGCAAATCACTCTCATTGGGTGCAAAATTTAAAGAGGCACCAGAAAAATGAGTGATCAAGATAAATATGCTTCAATGCAATGTGTTTTAAAAAATCAAAATAAATGCAAAACAAAACAAAACAAAAAATAATGATGAACAAAATATAAAAATTTTAAATAAAGTCAGGACCATATGGGTGAGTGATTGTCTCTGAAAAGACCATAAGTCATGACTGTATCTTAAATGAATATCAGGTGAGAGATGGTCATAGAAGAATTCATAGGTTGACTTAGCATAGACTGGGGGAGAGCAAGTTTTTTGCCTTTCAACCCTTTCTCATTCCCATCATAGTCTAAGAACCTAAATGTTTTAGAGATTATTATATATACATACACACACATATGTATATACATATATATATATGATTACACACACATATATATATATACATAATTGTATATATATGTATATATATGGCTAGTTCGTTAATTTCAAAAGAGCCTCTTCAAGTGCCTAACTTCATCATCGAGAGGGTACACATCTGGGGGTTTTATGAATTTCAGAGATGTGAGAAAGGCCAAATAAAACAAAAGTTCTAGTCTGGGATAAGAAGGCCTTAGATGGGATGGACCAAGCAACTGGTCATACTGTGAGGCCAACAGAGGCGTTAGCAATAGAAGATAAAGCTAATGAGAACACAGCAGAATCCAATCAAACCTCAGCAGATGCCATCAGGATACAGAAAAAAGGCATGAAACAACTCTTAAGATACATGAAAATTTCCCTTTCACTTCATAAGCAAAGCTCGTTTGACAAAAAGTAAGAAAACAAAAGCTATGCATTTGATTCCATTGTTACTGAAGGGTGGTGGTATATGCCACCCCAAAATATGCCTCTTTGACATATTTTTTTTTGAGCTGAGTATTTTGAGAAATAGCAGACACAGGGAAAGCTCTGAAAACAAAGTAGAAGTGACCCTTTCACAAGGGCTATTTCCCTCTCTGTACCAGGAAGAGAAGAATGACTAAATCAAGAGACACTCTTATCAGTGGAGAGGTATAGGCTCGCGTCCTCATGACAAACCTTACACGTGTCTACCATACTTTTCCTGGTCACCTCCTTATAACTGACCTTTCCACAGCCTCTCTCATTAGTCTTTAGTTGAAAATAGTATTTAAGCCTGAATTCTAAGCCACTACTGAGAGTTACTCATTTTTCTCTGGTTATCTCCCATGTATACATGGGGTACACATTTTAATAAATTATTGCTTGCTTTTTCTATTAATCTTTTTTTTTTTTTTGTTACAGCATTCCCAGCTGAGAACCTAGAAGGGCAGAAGGAAAATTATTTTTTCCTCCCCTACATTACCCAAAAGAATGTTAAATTGTAAATAACTGTGCATAGAAATGGGATTTTATATGCTACATTTAATTTAGTTTTAGGAAAGCTAAAATATGTTTTTTTTTTTCTATTTGCATTTAGTAACTCTAAAGCATGGTTCTTGTAGCATCTTCATCACCTGGATGTATGTTAGAAATAAAGACTCTTGGGTGACACATGAAATCTACAAAGAAGAATTTGCATTTTAGCCAGGTTCCTACAGAGAAGAAAATAAAATAGTCCTACTAACAAAAGACCTCTCCACACTAGTATAAAACAAGAGAGAGCAAGAGAGAGAGAGAGCATTATTTTAATATCAATTAAGCATTAGTAGAGTTCTTTGTATGTGAAATATTGTGTATATCAGAGAAAAATAATTTTTTCTTTATCTTCCTAGGTTCTTGGCTGAGATCTCTTATAATAAAAGACAGATTAACAAGATGAAGACAAATAGAAGTTTAATAACATATATACCTCATGTATACATGGTAGATACCCAGAAAAAAATGTGTAACCTTCAGAAGTGATACAAACCACCACCTTAAATACCATCTTTAGTTCAAAACAAAAGACAAAAGAAAGATGTTGGGGGTGTGGAGCGGGGAGGTCAGTTAAAGGATGTTAGCATAAAAAAAAACAAACACAGTGAACAAGAGTAAGGTTTGTTGTGCAGATTTAAGTCCATGCCTTCTTCATTGAAGAAAGTTTCTCCTAATTTATTCATTCTCCTCTTCCTAGTACAGAGAGAGAGAGAGACACCTTAAAATGGAGATTTTCCTTATAAAAGTAACTTTTTCTTACAAAAGAGTAACTTTTATTCCTTTTTAAGAGATCTTTCTTTGCTGTTTCTCAAAAATAATCAGCTCAAAATAACTCTTACACCAAAGAAGCATACTTTGGGGTGGCATATTTTACTACCCTTCACGCAAAAGTGACTACAGAATCTGGACAGAATTTTACACAAATTTATATAAAAAGCAGAAGAGAGAACAATTAAAAACTTTTCTTACTCTCTTGAGAGACAAAAGGACAAACTTTGTAATGGTGTCACCTAAGCTTGTGAGACACCCCAGAGCTAATTCTGGAGGCGAGTGTTCACAGTTTGAAGGATCAGAGGTCCAGAAGTACTCATTGTATAATCAAAAGACCATTTTTATTTTTTTAATTATACCTCTTGTGTTTTTGAGGAGGTACCCTAAGGCAGCAATTTGTTTTTAAAAAGTATTTTATAATTTTACCCTTATACTTTTCAATTAGTATTTATATTCACATTTGAGAAGCACTATGTTACATCAGCAACCTAAGTGTATATATGACTACAGATACTGAGTTTAATGGTTCAATTATCCTTCTTGCGTGACTTCTGGGAGGTTTCCAATTACATCAATGAGACAGTGATTTAGATCTCAGTTAACAAATCTTTTGTAAAGAGCCAGATAGTAAATATTATAGGCTGTACAATCTTTTTTCCAAGTAGTCAACTCTGTTGTTGCAACATAAAAATTCCGTAAGAATAAATGTGATTCTGTTCCAATAAAACTTTATTTACAACAGTAGGAAGCATGCCAGATTTGATTCACAGGCCACAGTTTCCCAAATTCTGTTCTAAAATGTTCTATAAAATGGTTCTTTTAAACATAAGGCAGTGCTAGCTAAGGAATAAGGTTTGTAGTTCCTCTAAGATCATTTCTTCATAATTCTTAAATTCTCTAGAAGAATTTTGGCACATGGGCTCTGCTACTACTACAGAGTATCATTCTTCTCTGCGTTGTGCAGTCTTAGCACACATGAGGGCATGACTTTGCTCTTCTCAACCCTAGATTAAGTGTGTTTTTACTTATGCTGATAACAAAAATCCTTGCTTCAGCTTTTCATGTGTTACAGATAGATTTGTGGCATCCTTTAAATCAATATAGAAATATTGTAGGTGTAAAGTAAAGTGTGCCAACTGTAGAACACTTGAAAAATATGAGCTTAATAATGTTAAATAATAAAGTAATAGTAGCAGTAGTATCTTTTGAATATATAGTGATTTCATATCTCTTCTTTGATCCTTTGTCCTTTGATTGTTAAACAATTGGGCTAGCTAGAGAGAAAAAAAATATTTCTGGGACTTTAAAAAATTAAATGAGATGCTTAAGGTCAAATAGCAAATGAATTTTGGACCTTGGCTAAAACCCACATTCCTAGTTCCTATCTTAGTATACTTTTTACCATAACATAATGTCTTCAGCTAGTAATAGGACTTAATGTGCATGATAAAATCTGTTGTTAAAATCTGTAATACTCTCAGAAATGTCCTAAAATTCGTTAGTGACCTAAACAGAACTGTTACATGTGTTTCTATTTTTTCTTATCACACCTCTTATCTCACTGTGTATTTTCTCTTTAAGGAAAATTTTAAAATTTGTTTTCAAGGAACTGTTATGCACATTTTACTTTTATAAAAATATAGTAGATTATCAGTTGATCAATAAACTTTTCTCTGAGTAAGTTTATATATATATATATAAATATAAAAGTTTATATATATATAAGTATATATATATAAAATATATATATACTTATATATATAAAATATATATATATATATTTTTGAAACTCGCAATGAACTAATTTGCCTAGTGAAGTCCAGAACAAATATTAGTCTTGTACATCTCTTAAAGGTGTATTTGATTTCTCCTATCCATACCTGTTTATTGGAGATTATCTGATTTAATTACCTTATTTTTCTCTAAGCAAATATTAGTTGCACCTAGAAGTACATATTATTGAGTTTAAATTTTATTGGGAGGGTCTGAATTTTTATCTGCTTCTCTTTGTCTTTCCATTATTGCCCTACATATCTTTGGAAGATATTTGATAAAGTTGTAAGAAAGAGACATTTAAATTCTCAGCATGCTAGTCCTACCTCAGGAATTGGAAAGCTTTTCAGGCAAATTGGTAAATATGGATAAGGCATGCAAAGAATAAGAAGGGTCTTTGTTCTTATAGTATTTCCTTTTCCCCCAAATATTCTCGGTTCTTTTTCGAAAAGAACTTGTAGGTATTGAAAAAAATGACATTATAATACAATTCTTTCTTGTTAATCCAAGTGTGATTCTTTTGATTCTTGCATACAAAAGTCTCTCAACATGTTTTTTTTCTATAATGAATGGAAATGTATTCCCTCAAAAACCTTTTAGCTTTTTGCTTAATGGAGAGAGTCAAAAGAAAAGTGAAACCGAAAACAAAGTGAAAACAGTAAACTAGAATTACAGGTACAGGTACACAGCTTATGCATTACAATGGATTTAGGTTGTGTCCCTAAAATGAGTCAAGTTCTCTGACTGTATTGACTACTTATGTTTTTCGTTGTTATTATATATTTTTGCCTTGTTTGAGAAAAGATTGAGGCATGACATGAATCATAAAGTGTTGACAAAAATAAGTAAGAAGCAAGAGTCAAAAATAGAGGAAAATATAAATGAAGTAGATAGTCATTGTTGGGTAGAGTTGATGAAATGAGAAAGTGAAAGGAAAAGCAGTGGCAAAGAATCGACCAAATTCATGTGGTCAGGTTTTACGGTCCACATATCTGTGATTCTTGAAACTTAGGTTAAATTCTGTATTTACTAACAGCTAAAGAAAAAAATTATATGGTTAGCATAGAGCATAATTAGATCATTCTTTAGGTGATCAAAGCTGCATTAAGACATTAAGATCTAAAAGCAGAGGCAAGGTACCTTAGTGCTATGGACTGACTAATGTCTCCCCAAATCCCTCTGTTGAAGATCTAACCACCAATGTGATAGTTATTGGAGAGTTTTTAAATACATAATTAAGATTAATGAGTTCATAGTCCTAGGATCCTAATCCAATAGAACTTGTGTCCTTTTAAAAAGTGGAAGAGATACCACGAGTGTGTGTGAACAGAGGAAAAGCACACATGAGAGCATAGTGAGAAGGTAGCGATCTGCGAGACAGGGAGAGTCAGGAGCTAACTCTGCAGGGACCTTGGTCTTGAACTTCTAGCCTCAGAACTGTGAGAAAATAAATTTCTGTTTTTTTAAGCTACTTACTCTGTGGTATTCTGTTATGACAGCCCAAGAAGACTAATTCACTTAGAGAGAGCACTATAGGCAATGCAGTAAACACATTCTCATTTACCATTTTGATACATCATGTGGTATTATGCTTCAAATGACAGACTACTGGGATTCTTTTATAAAAACAAAGAATAATATATTGAAAGACTACCTATAGGAGGCAATCTAGCATGAATCCAAGTAAGTATAACCTTGTATAAAATTTTTGCTGGTCTAACTTCATCTAAGAATATAACTTAGAGAAAAAGGTAAAAGATGTCTGAGAATAGCCTCTAGATAGATAGGTAGGAAGTTAGGTAGAAGACAGATGATAGATGGATAGATGGATAGATAGGATAGATGGATCATAGATGATAGATTGATATAGATTAGATAGATAAATTTATAAATGTAAATTTTCTTGATCTTGTTTTACAAATATAGAGAAGATATATTTATGTCATTAAAAATGGCATTTGTTATTTCTGTCATTAAAATGGCATTATAATGTAATAATATTTTAATATTTTAATAATATTAATAATATTTTATCTTTTGACAATTTCATCAGCTTTTTGATGAACTGTCAACCTTCTTTTCAAAGTGATCATACTATTTTAAATTCCCACCACCCATATATGAGGATTCTAATTTTTTATTCCTAGGTATATATCCAAGAAAAATGAAAAAATACATCCCACAAAAATTTGTACATAAACGTTCATAACAGCATTTTTTATAATAGCCAAAAGGGATAACAAATTATATATCTATCAACTGATAAATGGATAAATAAGATATACTATAACAATATAATATTATTCTCAATAAAAAAAGAATGAAGTATTGATCCATGCTACAACATAGATGAATCTTGAAACATTATGCCGAGCAAAAGAAGTCAGACACATAAGCCACTTATAACAGTGTATTTGAAATGTCCAGAAAGAAATTCTGGAGATAGAATGTAGTTAATGGCTGCTTAGGACTGGAACAAGGAAAGGGGAAGAGTGAAAACTGATTGTTCATGGGACAGCATTTCTTTTGGGGGTGGGAAGCAGACCAAAAACATTCTAAAATCGATTGTGATGACAGTACAACCCTGTAAATAGACTAAAAAAAAATTGAGTTATACACTTTTAGATGGGTAAATGGTATGATGTATGAATATTTCAATATAGCTGTTTTAAAAAACTTAAAAAAATAGCAATTATTTTTTAAATGCTAATGTTAATTCACATTTAAAATTAGTTGTAATTTAAACGAAACACAAGTACTCATTTTATAAGTAGACCCATTTTTTTCCTACATAATTTCAAAAAATTTAAGTTATAATATACAAAAAGTTTCTAGTTTTTTTTTTTCTTTTCTTTTAGGAATATGCTAAGAGAGTCTCTGAGACCATTGACCATTCTTCAGGAATTTATGGTGAATTCTTCAAAGACATGAAAGAATCATTTGGAAGGGCAGCAATTCATGTTAGTTCTTTACATTAAGCACAACTTTCATTCTCCCTATTCTCTGAGAGTCTTGTTATTTTAGGCTACAGTTATTAACGGATATGTCAGATATGTTAGGTGTACTTGGTTAGAAAATTTGAAGACTACTAAAGAATAATTATAGAGCATGGTTGTTCTAATTGCTCTGTCCAAAGGTAAGCACGATTGCCTACCCAGGAATTTATTTGAATGTCCACACAGATGACAATGCACTCAACAATGAACAGGAGTAACCTGTATTTAGTACTCACAATAAGCTGGAGGTAGTCAGGAGGGGAGCAGCTCAAGCTGAGATCTGATGGAAAGTCAAGCCAAGGGTGGGATTGAAAGGGTGGAGAGTAGCTTCAGTTTGCAACATATTTCATTGTGGTTAGAGATTAGAGCTAGTATGGGGATTCCCACATGGGCTAGAAGATATACTATATAAGTTTCCTTGGCCTAAAGAGATAAAGGGCCTGTGTTGACCTTCTATCCTGGTTGCCCAGATGCAGAGAAAGCAAAGAAGAGTAATGGGTATTTGAAAGCAATTCATGGTCAAATATCAAAAACCGTCAATTTCTTTATGACAAAGGTCAAGAAAACCTTTTAGCAAATATTTTTACCCTATGAGTCAACCATACTAGTTATAAAAATATTTCTCTAATAATACTATAAAAGTTTTACTTTAAGGCAAAATGATCTCCTTTTAAGTTAGTCTGAATAAATTAAACATAAAAGTTATCCCTTAATTAATTAGACAAAATAAATTACTGTGTAGGTCTACTGACCATGAACTCAACAAAATTTGGAGGCTGTCTATTTAAATAACAATTTTATTTTTTATGAAGGGAACCTAAAACTATTCATGATATGTCCTAGGGCCACAGGAAAGTATTGACAAAATCTTAGAACATTTTATTACCTGTGTCATCTATGTCATTGAGTCCAGCCCATAATTATAGTAGCCACTTCTAACCCCTGTAACATAACAAATCATCACACACAAGCCCTAGAAATCACTATATTTAGGTGTCTGAGAGAACAGTTTGAAGTAGCAACTTTCCCTTGTGTCTTATGAAATATCAGCCCCCATTATAACTTCAGGCAGAAGAAGTGGGCAGTATGGATGCTGAAAGATGCCAATGTTTCTGAAAATGTTACTATGATATATTTTTAGAATTTCATTAAACATATGAGCCTGAGAAATGAAGGCCTCCAGGACAAACAACTGATTTTAGTATCCTTTCAACTAATTTCCTTCTTACCAAAACTCAGCCATGACATACATTATTATTTCTCATATGTAGTATGCTGTGATACACATTAGTTAATTTTCTTATAGTATTGTTTTTGCTGGAAATAATAGTTCTTTCCTTGTCCATATGACAAACTGAAACTCAGTTTGAATGTTCAAGCTGAACATAAAGCTTTTCCTGACCACCTCGATAAATTTGATAGTCCATAGTCCTTTTTTGTCTCCACTCTATGCTGTGCAACTATAGATTTTGCTTGTTTATATCTTTGAATTGTAAAGAATAAAATTCAACTGAGTGAATTTAAAAATCTAACTGGCTTTATTAAGTGATTTATGAACCAGGCAGTGTCTCATCTAGCAATTATAAGGAAAAGAAGGAAGAAAGGAAGAAATGAAGGAAGGAAGGAAGGAAGAAAGGAAGGAAGGAAGGAAGGAAGGAAGGAAGGAAGGAAGGAAGGAAGGAAGGAAGGAAGGAAAGGAGAAAAAAAAAGAGAATGAAAGTACATAAGGAAGAAAACTTAACCTTACCAAAGGTTAAATCTGCTTCCCATTTTGATAAAAATGGAAACACGTACTCTTCTAATATAAATTTATTTTTCTCTTCCAAAGTTCATTCTTATTCTCAAGTCCATTCTACATCCAACTGAAATAAACAAAGGTGACTCCAAAAACTCTTTTTTTTTTTTTTTGCCTCTTCTACTTTCTAAATTTCTACGTTCCAGCCTTCTATCACCACTATCTTACCAAAGGTCCCCAGGTCTCTGAAACAATTAATAGATTCAGTGGAGTCCACTGTACATTCTTTAGAGATGGAGCTCTCTGTGGACTAAATATCTTTCTCTCTATCTCTCTCTGTTCCCCCAATCCCATTGATAAAAGCTTACTCTTCTTCAGACATATGTTTGAAGGGGTTATCTCTTAGCAACTTGTCTTGGTGAAAAGTGTTCTGACATTAAATTGATTCACACAACATGCTTCCCTCTGGGTCACTTGCCTAAAACAAAGAAAAGGATTTTAAATGTGAAATCTCAGAGTCTTTAACAAGGCAATAGGTGATATTTTACAAATATATAATATTATCTGTATGGGGTATGTTCTATAATGCTGTTTAGCTATACAATAATCTTGCAACAATAATAGCAACTATTTTTTGAGTATAAGTATATAATAAGACATGTATGAATAATAATTGAGTACATTTATATATCAATAATTGCATTTATTTTATGTTAGCCTTTATGGCTAAGTCCTTTATGCCTATTAACTCATTTCAAACTCACATCAACCTTGTAAGGTAAGTACTCTTTACCCCAGCTTTATGCCTGTAAATCCAAGACCTGTAGAGATTAAATACTTTGCTCTAACTCACATAGTTTATAAGTAGCAGAACTGGTATTTAAATCCGGGCCTTTCTGACTCCAAAGTTTGATATAATATAATCAACCCAAGCTTAAGGAATCATTGGCCAACCCACCAGGGAGGGGCCTGAACACTTGCCACATGTGGTACCCTCTCATGAAAATGTCCACAGCTCTTTATTTTCCCCAGGCACTAGTCTAAATTTGTTTGATTTCCCTCACCGCTTCCCTTATTCTCTTGGAGCAGGAAAGTTCGGTTTACAAGCTAGACATTTCCGCCCGTGCATCCCCGTGGCTGTGACATTAATCTTGGTTGGCTATAGCTCATTTTATACAGTTTGCTGTTGAGATGGTTCAATCTTTCAACTTATGTAAGGTCACTGATGTAGTAAATTTTCATTAATCTACAGTTATGTAGCTCTTAATTAAAAAAAAGAAAATTCCAAGCTTGCTTCTAGAGATCATTAGAAGTAATAGTCTCATGAGTCCAAATTATTTACATGTTTTTTTGTGAACAAACAATATTTATTATTAAGAATAGTTTTTAATGTACTTATAAAATTTTAGTAAATGATTTTCGTTTATAATATTTGGCACAAGTTTATTAATTTTTCATTAATTTTCTAAGGTTTTCTTGATTATTGCTATTCCCCCACCTCCAGATTTTTGTTTTGTTTTGTTTTGTTTTGATATTTGTCCTTAGACAGACATGCTTAAGTTATGCTAAATACATATGTTAAAGTTTATATGTAATTTTTTTTAGGGTTACATTTTACATTTTGAAATAATTGGTTTTGGTTTCTTTGTTTCTTTGTTTCTTTGTTTGTTTATTTATTTATTTTCTACATTTGCAAACAGGTTACTGTTTTGTCACTCCTGGGTACACATGTGCCTCTTTCCAAAACTCTGAATTCTCAGGTGTCTGAGGGAAAAATATATTCTTCTCACCTCTGAGTTAGATTGGTTCTTACTGAAATGTGGAAGTCTCTACTCTGACTTCCTCAGTGTGCCAGGCAGGGCCAGGGCAAAGGGAAATTGTGGAGTTCTTTGTTCAAAAAGCTAGGGAAGAAAAGTGCCATTAAAGGCTCAAAAATGTAAAGCTTGTCCTTTCCTCTGTTGTATGTCAATATGTCATAAAACTTCTTTGCCATTTAATTTGGTTCTAATTAATGATAAATTGACATTTTAAAGTATTAGCATAAATGTTATCATTTTTCATATTATACAACACCAGTTTTAGATGAAAATGTAAGCATTTATTTCATACATGGAGTTGCCAAAATTCCACAATTCATATTTTCTTTCTCATACATATATGTTTTTCATTCTTATCAGAGCAGTAGAAAAGCTGCACAAAATTTACTCAACTGTTTTTTACTTCACTTCTTTCTACATGCTTATTCTAGTCTCTACCTTCTACTTACTGATGAGTAAGGAAAAATTGAAAAGGAAAAGCACTGCAGGTTGCCTGGCCTTTCCCCTTTCCTTGTATGTCATCATTTTCGGCATAACTGGTTGGCTAATAAAGAGAAATAATATGAGTAAAATGAATATAAGATGCCTTGGTCATTGGTGTTACTTAGAACACTGTTGCCTTCTTTATGTGTTTCAAGTAAATCTGGTTCAAATGGCATATGTGGCCTCTAAAGGCTGTTTAGTGCCTCTCCTTGCTCAAACATAGAGGTAACACAGTTAATTTGTACTCCCAAGCCTTGGTGAACTACCAAGCCATGTATGTCCACTGGAATTTTGTGCTCATGAGGCAGCATATCCACTAATATAAACAGGGCAGCAAAGCATGCATATCCTGTGTGTCTCCTTTGCCCATGTATATGCTCCATTGTCATGCTTCATTTACAAAAGATAAGATCGAAAATAAAATTAATAATTTCCAGATGGTAACAACAGAGAGTTAAACTAAAGTGCAGGGCCCCTCTGAAAGCAGATATTGTGTGAATGTAGAGGTTGCCCTTCCAGGAAGCCGACTTTGACACAATCTACCTGGCCCCAGTGGCAACCTTTTCTGGCTGCTTCTGTATCCATGGTTGTTCTGACCCTAACTGCATCTTCTTTAGTTTAGCTTTTAAGATACTTTTCTGCAACATCATCTTTAACCTAAATGATATCTTTGTGAACCTAGGAAGAAAAAGTATCTCTATCAGGTAAAGCCCCATAATAAGGCAAATAGCTAATTTATTCCCCACTATACACCATAATTGTGGATTCCTTTGAAGTATATTACTTTCACACTCATATGCGTCACCCACATTACTTTTTCACTAATATTTGTAGACTTTTAAAACCAACAAGTAGCATAAAAAGTGAGTATTATCATGGTGGCCCTGCCTCTATCATTTTGAATTTTCTTTGACAGACTTTCCTTTTCTGCTGCCATGCCCCCTATTAGACATCTACTTTCATTGCCCCTGGTCTCAGGTGACCTGTAAACAATTAATATATCTCCTAATGCCACTGCAATTAGTTGATTAAACTAAGCTGGCCTTGTAGTCCTCTACTTCAGCTATCACAATTCCTTCTTCCTCTGCTGCCCACCATTAAACCATTGTTGAAGGCTCCCTGCCATTAGTACTGATGGTCTGGCTGAGTTCCTTTTGGTCCGGAGTTTTCCTAGCTTTGCCCATCTATTGCAGGCACTCTCTTGTCTAAGCTGATGTGGTAGCTGTTGCTGTTGCAAATGCATTGCTGACAACAACTTCATGGGAATTTAGAATGTAATCTGCCTCTGGCATATGCAGTCCTTACCTCAGTCGAAGGAATATTTAGAGACAAAATCATTTAGAAAAGGAAAGGAGAAGTTTACTTACAAAAATGCAGGAAAGTCAGACATTGATAGAAATAAGGAACACGGCAAACATTTAAAAGAAAACAACCCACAAAATTTACAAGGTTACTAAGTGTACATTATTGTATTCATAGTGGAACAATTTGACATAATTACCATACTCAGAAAGATCTATCATATCTTCCAACATCACCATAGCAAAATTCAGGGACAGAATTATTTTTGCTAAGAAGTCCAGGTTAAAGTATATGCTCAAGATTTCATCTATTTGGAGGGTCAGAACCTGGGAAAATTATTTTTATTTTTCATTTATATTTGGGCATAAAATTATTTTTTCCTTACTATGCATGATGTCAAGTGCACAGTATATTCAAAGCAGGATAAACTGTCAGCTTTTGCTTCCATACCTCTTGGCATTAGTATTCTTTAAACAGATATAAAACATAAGCAGATATGACATCACAGACATCCATAATATAGCTCTGTCTTTGATTTACAACTTAATGTCATCAGGTTCACAGACCAGACACTTCAGACAATCCTTAGGAGAGGCTACTGTGGGTTTTATCAGGCAAGACCTCTGCAATTCAAGAATCCCATGGAATATGGCATATGCACACTGAGCACAAATAGGCTTAGATCTGGCAATTGCTCAGATCTGTCTTGCTTTTCCTTTAAAGAAAGACATTTCTCGCTTTTATCAAGGTAAACTTTACTTATAAGAACCATTAGTCTTTCATTGGACTACTTTATTGCTTTCTCAGAAGCTTAAGTGTCCCTTGACAAATGAGAGACCTAGTAATTGGTCATAAACTTTCATGTCTTTGTGTCTGCAAGTATATCAAGGCTTACAGATAGGTAGCCATGATCATTGGAATTTGGCAAGTCCTGGAGATTTTCAGGCCATGGTTTCCTACATTTTAGACTTTTAAAGATGCATAGTAATGAAATTTTATCCCTAAATAATTCATTATTGTCTTCTCAGACCAAGAACATTCTTTACATAACCATGATACTCATAACATTTAAGGTAGTTAACATTTATATTGTAATATAGTATAATGTTCCGTGTATATTCAAATTTACCCAATTGCCCCCAAAACATCCTTTTATAAAACTTCAGTGTTCAACCAGAGATCACATATTGTGTTAGTTTTTCATTTCTGTTAGTACTTCTTGAAGTGAGGAGCGATATCTAGGACAATTTCACTAACTTTTGTTTTTTTGTGTGTGTTTTCTCATTTATAATGTTGACATTTTGAAGAAACATAGCTAGTAGGTATTTTTTAAAGAATCTTCTATTGATTTATCTATTAATGTATCAGTACTAAATTGTTAAATTATACAGGTTCTAATTAGTTTTCTTGCTACATTTCTCTCATGTTTCAGAGTTTTCAGATCTCTTCTTGGATATATTTTTCTAGGTTAACTTTAGGATTTAATATTCTACATGAAAAAAAATCTTACTTGAATTTTTATTGAGATCAAATTAATATTATGTATTGATTTGGGAAAACAGATACAAGCTAGGTTTTTATCTCAATCATTAAAACACTTGTCATAAGATCTCTTGATGTTTCAGAGGTAAGATTTCCCCAGCTAGCTCAGAATTCAAACTTTTATTGATAATTACAAGAAACCAATGCTAAACAATATATTAATGTTCTTCTTTTTACCATCATACAAAAGTAGAGAGAATTGTATGATAGATTCCCCAGAACATATAGTCAGTTTTGACAATACATAGCAGTGATTTCTTTTCCTCTACCCATAGTCTGTGTCCCTTGGATCTGATTCATTTTACTATCTGATGGTTTTTTTTTTTCTCCCTACTTTCATGGTATAAATGTGTGGTCTAGCTTTACTAAAATATCATTATCTCTTCAAGGATCATTGACGTTTTAGTCTTCTTAATTTAAATCATGGCTGTAGTAGTCAAAACTAAAACTACAAAGCAGTGAATTAAATTAAACTGAAAAGTAATCGATGCATTGAATAGACAGTTCTTTCCACAGAGGAGACTAAAATGACCAGGTATTGGGATAGATTATGTAGATAATTCATTGTTTCAAATTCTTTCTAGAGATAAAATGAGGTACAAATTATAAATGAAGGTCATATTCAAAGCCTCCCATAGATATGACCACATTTTGCTTAGGGAAATATCTTTTAACAGTAGGATGCCAATAGCAAAGTATAGGCATTTTTAAGAAAGTCACTGGCATCTACATGAATTTTTGTATTTAAGCCGACACTGGTTGTCTTACCATTAATTCTCAGAACAAAGTATAACTAAACCATACTCCTTATGACCACTATTTAACTTTCCAGCCCATCTCATGTTACTGCCTCCTCACACTCTGCCATCCAGCTGTTCCGAACTGCCTACAGTTCTCCAAATCTGTTGGTTTGTCTCTGGCTCTAGGCATATAAGTGTATCCTCACTCTCTTCACTCTCTCTCCTTTCCTCCACTTCTGTCATTTAATCTGACCAGTAACAGTTCCTCACATAAATGTCTAGTTTGATATCACTCTTCTGGGAAACTATCCTTAAACCCCATATTCTGATTTAGTACACTTCAAGCGTCATTATCTAATATATATTTACACATTTTCTTCTTCTGCAGACTATGAGCTCCCTAAAGGAAGAAGCTATATCTAAGTCATCTTTTTATTTGCATCTTCTAAGTAAATTCTTATTATAAAATGGAGCTTATAAATATGTATGTATAAGCACTATAATGCAACCATGTTCTCTGTTTGGAAATACAATGCCAAGACTGTGATTCAGAGAATCTCGGTTGTAGTTCTTTATCTGCCAAGAATGGATCCTATGATATATAAATAATTTCTCTACACTTTTTTGGTAGCTCTAAAATGATAATCCTAATGTCAGTCATGTATAACTTGAAAAGTTACTGTGAAGGTTGGATGTATTAAAAAAGTACAAAAGTAACAAATTTAAAAAACAGTAAGAGGAATGGTATTAACCTTAAGCTGGGACTTGTGACCCATTATATTACAATTAACAGGCATAGTATCTGACATACATAAGTGTTCAACATGTGTTAGTTCACATGTTCCTCATATACCACCTCACAGTTAAACTAATGTATTTAGAGAGAGATGTATTAAACTTTCAGTTATTATAATACATCTACAAAGCTCTGCTACAATGAGCACATTTTATGTAAAGGCTTTCAAGGATAAACTTTAAAAGACATCTCTTTAATAGAAATTAGCACAAAGAAACTGCATTAAGTCAAAAATTTTTGAATAATTAGTATATGTATATGTATACAAATTATTTTGGAGAAAAATAGTATGGGGGGGCTTGGCATGTTTCTTTTGGAAAGGCAAATATTTTATGACTGAAGGTTTACTCTGCAGCTGGTGGAACTAGTGGAGCATTATCATGCTTGATGAAATACTACCTCTTTTGTTCAAACAAACGTATAACAAAATGAAAGTAAGAGGAGAGAGTACTGCTTTTAAGATTAACGTTTATTATCAATAAGCAGAGAGTTTTAAGTGCTCTAGCTAATGTGATTTCTTTTCCATTAAGAATAATTTATTGTTCTATTGTATGAATAGTTGTCAAATCTTTATATAATGAGTCAAATAATTCTTTGCACAATATTTAATATCTCTGTAAAAAATAAGATTTGAAATGTATTGAACAAGAGACTACCTTTTAACATTTCTTCTCAGATAAAATGCTTGGTGCTTGAACATTTGATACAGCTATAATCAGATATTATCTGCATGTGGCAGAGAGCCCAGTAGCTATTTACATGTGGCTGCCATCTTGTCAATTAATCATGCATGATCTACATGACTTAATAAATATGATATGACCAAATTGATCATGTCACCATTACTACAATGTCAAAATAGGTCCAGCAAATCAAAACTGGATTTAGCTACACACAAGCTTTTCTGGCAGTGAATAAGGTCAATGGAATATGTTAGTGTGTCTGCTGAGATAGTGGAATCAGGGTGGAGAAACCACAAGATCTTTGAACACAAAAGAAATGCAGCAAAGCAGACCATGGCAGCATCTTCTGGTTACTCTTTGGTAAGAATGGTCCAGACAAGGGGAGGCTGTGGTTAGGGAAATCAAGAATGAGTTACAGACTTTTATCTTAGAAGGCTGGCTAAGAATTAAGGAATATATAATGCAGAATCTGTCACAGAACTGAAATTCTGGGTCAGATTTCTGGATCACAAGCAAGGTTATCAAGAGCAAGGCAAACCACAGTCTTATAGGAAATATATATGGCTTGATACCACAGTATGAATTCATCAATAGAAAACACAAGTTTTGGAGCCATTTGGAAGTCCTAGGAACAGGGCGGGAGCTTCATACAGCTCAAGGCAGAACATCAAAATATAAAATGTTCAATGCAGAACATGACTTGATGTTTCAAAATCTGAACTATGGACAATGGCTTCTTAAATAGTCCTGGAGAAGGAAAATGATTTTCCTAGAGACCTAGGTTTGGATGAATAAATCTAGATATGATCGAGAGAAAAATAGGGAACAAGGCGAGACATGCGCAATGCTGAAGATATACTAGCAGAAGTGTGCTAATAAATGTTTAACATTTGTAACATTTGCTGATTTCTGTGGTGTAAATGCTTCCATCATAGTTATTTCTAGCTACCATCATGTCACCAACTTGCTCAAAAAATTCTTGAATATGTTAGCACTTGGCTCTTGTGAACCAATATAAACTAGTACCAGCACACCAGACTTACCATGGATGGGCCTATGTCAGACTAAATTTATCAATCTATTAAAATTAAAAAAATAAAATTATCAATTATTTTAAATTGATATTTGTTAAGTTTTTAAAAAATTACTCAGAAAATATTTACTGAATACTTTCTAGGTACCAGAGTTTGTGATGATTATTGCTTAAGATTCTTTGAGTCCAAAGGAACAATTATTCTGGAGGATTATTAACTTTATTGTGTACATGGCATAAATAATCTCTAAATTATTTTAAATTATGCATTTCAATCAGAAGATTCTTACACTTAACCTATTTTAATGAATTATATATAGCCACAAATTCTTTCCTACTCCTTCTGAAAGTAAAGCTGATTCTGCTTTCCTTGTATCTGGGTTGGCATTAGCCCTCGCTTGACCTAACTTGAGATCTGGTATATCATAAATATAGAATAAACTACTAGTGAATATATCATGTTTCCTTTACTTGGGTTTTTAATAAAATGCAGATATCTCCAAATGACATGTAACTTTTCATAAATTTAGTTTGTATATTTGTATATGAGAATTTTTTCAGAGATAATTTTGTTTATCAGATTTTCATATTGAAATAAATTAAAATAAAGTTTTCACTTTATTTTCTCTTCTCTCCTTCATAGCATGAAAGGCGAAAGCAGTCTTCTATTTTCTAAATTCTCAGAGCATTGTATTTGTCATTTTATTATAACTTCACAGTTTTAGAGTTGTGTAGCCATATATATATATGTTGTCATGTCTTAATGCCTCTGGTATCGCAATCCTCAAAATTTATTAGTGAGTCTCATACATAGTGTATGTTCAATATCTTTGTCAAGTTGATTTAAAATTGAAAGCTTACTACATTCCAATTTTTAACCAATAAAAAATAAAATATAAAATGAGTAAATATGGTTTTACTTGATAGAAGTGCATCATTTTTTAGAATTTCTATTTCTTCAAATTATATTAATTTGTGGTGGTATTTACATTCTGATAGAAGCATTTCTAATAGTTACACATCTAGGATGAAAACTACTATCAAATTATCATAAAGTTGTTAAGATAAATAACTTAAGTTATTGCATAAGAAAAACTTACTGAGATCAAATTGAAAATTATGACAAAGAGGTAAGTGTACTTATTTGTATAGATTTGGGCCAGGGATTCAGTCAGAAGTTGTTACAGAGGAGACCCTATCCCAACACTGATATGACCAAATCAATTTTAACAGAAGAATAAAGGTCTCCAGCAGAGGGAAAATGTAGTGTCAGAGCCTTTCTGTAGCTCTAAACCATCTCTGCTAATGTTGGTGAACTTTTGGTTACAGGTTAATATAACCTCTCACCCAGCAAAATACCTTCATGTTATAAATCAGGATATTACTTAAGGTTTTATTTTTCATATTGGTTATTTTTATATAGCTCTTCCACCTCTAAGCTTAACTCTAAAAAGAAAAATTAATATCTATATATTGTAAATGGCATTTTCCCTAAAGAGGGGACAATGGAAGAAGGAAGTATAAAAGAACACCTCCTCTTACACTTCTGTCCTTATTTTGTGAAAGGTTAGATTCACATTTAGATCCTTAAGCCCTAGAGTTCAATTTTAATTTCAGCATTCTTTTTCACTGAGCTTTCCCTTTTACTACAAAAGGGCAGTGTTCAATTTGACACTTTTGTTCTTCAAAATCTACTGGCTTCTTTGACTTTTAAGTAAGAAATAAGAGAGCCCATTGGAGTGTATTATAAGGCAGGCACGTACTGTACTTTTCTTTTCCTTAAGGGCTTTTGAGTTGTCTTTATTGGAGCAGGCATTATTCAGCCTAAGGCAAGAAAATCCAAAGAGCAGTCTTTAAGAGTTAGATTGTTAAAGAAGAGAAAACAAGAGAATGCCACCTTGTCGGTGATGTGTCTACAGCCTCATACTCCCTATTCCTTTCAAAGCCTGTCAGGTACCATTGCCTTATCAATTATATTGTCTGATAAAAATTGATGTTAATTTTAACTAACCTTTTATTCATTTCTATAAGGGGTGTAGATGAGTGACAAATTACTCAGCAATAGTTATAGCATGTATATTAAATTTATTTTCCCAAGATACTAGGAATGTTCAGCAATTTATTGATATAAACTGTTAGTTCTAAGTTGAACTGGTTGGAAAATGCAAGTCTTTCAATGCAACTACTCCTGGAATATTTAGTTAAAACCTAGTCTAATAATGGCAATTAAATATGTCATAGTTTGGATTATTATAATGTGAATTTCAAATTCCCTCTGTACAAAACACCATGAAATTTAAAAAAAAAAATCCAGAAGTTTATCAACAATATTAATACTTATTTACTGAGAGCAAAAATGATTCAAGACAATATGAATCAAAATCAACACATGGCAAATGTGATGGACATGGTAGGTATCTTCAAGAAGATATAAAAAAGGCCACATGCCTCTGATGCCAAAATAAGTTTGCTCATCTGCAACAATCATGTTCCCAGTTGACTTAGTTTTGTCTAATTTTGGAAAAGGCTGTTTAGCCAAAATGAATTTATTCAATGAAAATATTTCGCCTGACAGCTACAAAAACACAACAAAACACAATACAAAACTTCATAGTATTTTTCCTTTAGTGATGATTGTTTAGTACTTAATAAGCATCCTTTTCCTTTCTCTTTCTCCCGCTTCCTGCCTTCCTTTAACAAGTATTTTGTCAGCACTTAATGTGTTCCAGGCATTTTTTATTTTATTTTATTTTATTTATTTTTATTTTATTTATTTATTTTTATTTTTAGGTGAGGTCAACTCTTGGTTGACCTCACAGATTGTAAGGACCTTAGCAGCTTACAATCTCTATTTATTTTTTACACCTACAGCACCTTGTCTTCCTAGGTAGTCTTCCATCCAAATACTAACCAGGCAAAACCCTGCTTAGCTTCCGAGGTCAGATGAGATCAAGCTTGTTCAGGGTGGCATGGCCATTGACTAGGCATTATTTCAAACACTTGGAATTTAAACACTGGCCTTATGAAGCTACTATCAAGTTGAGATAGGATGGGGAAACGTCTTTGAAAATAAAATGTACTTGCTTGATTAAAATAGTTATTTATATTAAATCTCATTATGAAGATGTGAAATGGAACATTAAGGAAGTGATAAATTCTGCATGTGAAATTCAAGAACACTCTAGAAAGGTTTCTTCACCAATATGCTCTGAGAGACACATGGGAATGTTCTCTCTAACCAGCTTTGTGTCCCATCAGGACTTGGCTTGGCCTTTATCTCTGCCCAGATTCAGTTCAAATCTTATAAAGAGTTCTTTGAAGCCCACAGCAAATTCAGCTTTCATCTTTGCGGTTTCCTCTTAGGTATAGCCAACAAAATCTCACTCTACTTTGCCAATTGTTCGTCTCACCAGCTAGTCTAGAAACTGAGGAGATAAATGGTGCAGCTCTGTGGAGTCTCTTGGTTCTCCTAACAGGAAATTTAGTAGTTGGTAACTATATGCAACTAGTTTGATTCTTTTCCCTGAGAGTTTGACAGTTTCCTAATAATTTTTACTCTTTCCTTTTCTGTCTGCATTCCTTACCCCATATGTGCATATTCTATTTTAAGTTGTAAGTAATAAGATTTCTAACCAATTAAAGAGTGCAATATATCTTCTTTTCCATGCGAAGAAATACCAAGAAAAAAGATGGAAACACACTGGTTGTCATATCACCAATTAAGAATAGGGTCTTGGTCTTTTGTAACTTAAATGCCTTAAAAACATTTCAGTAGAATTTATTCTTAGTGATAATGAGGCTTGTTCTGGATTTTAATAAGATTCTTTGAGAATAAAATTTTAAAGAACAACCTCAAAGAAAGGTGATTTGTGCACAGAAAATAGTGTTTGTATATAGTTATTAGACATCTCAGCTGCATACTGGTTTTCCAGAGGACATTGAAAATGTCCCTTTTCTGATGTATTTTCTATTTTTTATTTAGGCTTTTAATCATTCTCTTTCTGAAGTACAAGGAAGAGAAATTGTGAAGGATTTTTAAAAGATGACTTCAGGTCTCTTTCTCTCTGTAAGTTGCAAATCTTTTAATGAACTTGTTTTAAAATAGATGCACATTTATTCTGCTGAGAAAAATCATGACATTTTGATACTATGTCCTTCCTGCAGCTATTCTCTTTCTTAAGGATAAAGTAAAAAAGTTTTTTTGTATTTGAACAATTTGGATTTAAAGCATTGGTTTATTACAGTGTCTTTATCTCCCCACCCCCTGTCCTTCTGCCTAAACTGAGCACACAGAAATTTCCTCAGTTTAGGAGGAAAGACATTCCCCCTGGGTTGTCCTTGAGCTAACAGCTGCAGACTTCAGATTTTCCAGATAACACACTCAGCAGAACATGTAAGGAAACAGGTCATGCCCTCACTTAAAAGTTTAAAGGCTATGATAGAAAAATATGCCCATATCAAGTGATTTCTGAAGATGCTGAACCCGAACTGAGTTAACAAGTTTAAAGGTTGACGAATATTAGGAGGTGAGGGTGAAAAGACTCAATAAAGACCTACCTTGATAGTTGCCAAAAAGAGAGATGATCTAGAAAAGGTCAAAGAACAGAAGAGTTGATCAGCATGAAACATACACAGTGGTCACAAATAGAAGGAGAGAGAGGAATTGCTGAATGAGATGTCAGCTGAAATTTTTTCTCTTCAAGGTGTTAAAATGTAGATATATAAGCGGAAATAAAAAAAAATAAAGCCAGGTAACAATTATCTATGTGAGTTTGATTTGTACAAGATTCCGGCCTGTTTCATTTTAGCAGAAGCCATCAGGGACATGCAGCATCTTTAACTTGGGATCCAGATCTTAGGGCTCGCTGCTTAGTAAGTGAGACTACTTCATCATTACTTTTCTTTTACTCCTTCGACAATATATAATCCATGAAATGTAGGAAGGAAACCTAATACATCAAATTTTACTATATCATCTAATATATTTTCAGTTTAATAAAAAATTGGTCAGTTTTTTATAGCCCTCCAGGGTACACTAATTATATAATATGTGGTTGTGAATTATATTAAAACAAATATTTTTAATCCTCCTGGGAGTCCCTAAATTGTTTTTCAGATGGTCTTTAGAATGATGTCTTTGAAATTACATCTTTTATAACATTATTGTTAATAATATTTTCCATCCATATTTTTCTTGTAAACATTAAGGGAAGTGAGGTATGTGAAAGTTTCAGTACAAGGTGGTGTTCAATAAATGCTGATTCCTTTCTCTCCCTTCTTCCTATATTGAATAACAATACACAGACCAGATCAAATGGATATCTTACTCATCACAATACCCAATAATGATGCATAAATGTAACAAATTCCTTTTAAATGTGCAGCTGAATTTCTAAGAAAGTAAGGAAAACACCAGAGGAAAATCATAAAGAGAATAAAAAACATAATGATAAGCATAAACTGGTTACTGGGACTGTAATGGGGTGTCAGTGAGGATTTTCTGATATACATATATAATATATATCATATATAAAATATGATATAATATTTCACATATATGAGAGTTCATATATATCAATTAATCTCCACCAAGAAATTGGAGATGAGGCCTTTGGTTTAGAAGAGCTAGAGAAAAGAACACCAAACCAATGCATAAAGCATTAATTCTCTCTAAAGACCACATCCTCAGAGTCAATGTGACATAAAAGTAAAAATAAATATTTATCTTGACACAAGAAGACCACCAAGAAGCTGATTCCCTTGTCTCCCTTGTCCTAATTCCAATTGAAAAAAATAAATCTCTCATAAGAAAATAAAAAATTAACATAATATTAATTAAAAATTCAATAGAAAATAAAACAGTATGATGGATACAGAAGTAAAAGTAAATGGAAGAGTAAGATAGATTTGAGAAAATTATCTAGAATTTAACACAGAAAGAAATAATAATAAAATATGTGAATAAAGTTTAAGAGACACAGAAGATATAATACATCTTTCTAACATTTGCCCATTAGGAGTTGTTAAAGGAAAAAATTAATGAATGAATGAAAAGTGGATATTTAAGGTAAAAATAAATGAGAATTTCCCAGAATGAAATAAGAAAATCCATAGATTTGGGAGTCACAATGAGTATTAAATAGATTGAAATAATAAATTCACTTTTAATCAAATGTAAAAGTGAATCCAGAAATTACAGAAGGAAGAATTTAGAAGCAAAGAGAAGGAAAAGACAAATTACCAAAAGGAATAAAAATTGGCTACAACAAACTTCTTTAAGAAGGCAAAAGTAGAGAAATAATGTAATCAATGTTCTGTGAAAAGGAAACTATAATGCAAAATTCTATACCCCCAAAATAATCAGTTAAGATTGATAGTGGAATAAATGCTTTTTAATCACTAAATAACTAAAAACCTCCTCCAACAGATTCTCAAAGAAATACCTTCTAAAAAAATTAACTTCCATGAGAAAAAGAAAATTGGAACCCAGAAAAAAGCAAATTGATATTAGGAGGAACACTGAGCAAATAAATTATTAAATATATAGGTGCATTAAAAATGTAAGTAGTAATAACTAAAAATAAGTGAGTTCAAAAAATAAGATAAGTTAAACACTGTGTAGTAAAGATGCTAAAACTAACACTAGCAGTGAAAAATTCTGCGTACTTATAGTTAGGGCAGAGATTAAACATCATTTGACATAAATATTATAAATATCTTAATGGCAACAATTTGAGGTGAAAAAGCAACAGATTCGAGAAGAAAGTGAAAGTCTGACTAGTTCTATAACAAGGCGTTGAATCAATTAGCAGTAAGATCTATACATTAGGCCCAATACTACGCAAAAGCCAAATAAAGACTTAAATTTTACAAAAGAATTTAAGAACAAGATTATTTATTTTTTTAAGTTGTTAAGAGAATAGAAATTGAAGTAATTCTACCTTATTCGTTTTATAATTTAACTATAATCTGATACTGACATCAAGTAGGTTATGTGAAAGGGAAATTACAGGCACATATTTTAAACTTAAATAAAAAATATTTCATTTTAATCAGATTATATTTTTTGATAAATGAAAAGATGATTTAACGTAAAACATTTCTTAATACAATTTTTCTTAATATGTCAAAACTATCACCTTAATAGATACAAACATTAATATAATTCAGTACTGATTAATGAAAATTCTCAGCAATTCTAACAGAAGGAAACTTTCTTAAACCCTACAATAAACATTACACCTAATGGTTAAATATTAGAATTCTACTTAAAATCATTTTTTAAAAACTTTATTTAAAACTATTTTAACAAGTAATTCTTAGAGGGATAGAAAAAAAGACAATTTTGTTTTTAGTTATTTACAGTCATATGATTACCTGCCTAGAATATTCAAGAAAAGTGACTGATAGAGTTCAGAACAGGCTACCCCCAAATATGTCATCTTGCTATATTAAATATTTTAAACTGAAGGAATTTGAGAAAATCGCAGAATCAAGGAGGCCACTTTAACCTTTCCTCCCACTTCTCTGAAATAGATCATAAACCTCCATGTGAGATGTGTCTTTTCTGTACCCAGGAGAAAGGAGTATTCTTATCTTTGGAGGCAAAAGGATGTCGAGAACAATTTGAACAAATGATTCCTGTTAAATTTCCCCCAGTTTACTACACTTATCTCACATTATTTGACCTATTATATTTCTACATGAATATTCATTCTTTATCAAACTTAGCCTAAAAATACTCAGGTTTAAGTATTTGTGTCTGTATTTTTTTATGAAGACTCCTGTGTCACGTAAAACTTAAATAAATATATATGATTTCTCCCATTAATCTTTGTCAATTTAATTTTCAGAACCAGCCAGAGATCATAAAAGGGTCAAGGAAAATTTATCCCTCCCCTACAGACAATCAGAATTAATAAAAGAATCCAGCAAATTTGTTTAGAAGAATAATATGAAAGTCAATTGATTGCCTGTATACTCAAAACAAATATAAAATAGTTGATATAAAACAGTTGATTCAAAACAATAAAAATATGATGGAAAATGGAGTAAAAAGAATAATGTTCTTAGAATTAAATTTTAAAAAGCTGTAAAAATTTTAAAAACTTTGATGTATTAAAAAGACCTAAAATACTTGGGTAAATGTCACTTGAGAGAAAGATTCATTATTGTAAATATAAAGTCTTCCAAAATCAGGTAAATCAATACATTTAATATATTATAATCAAAATTCCAACAAGTTTTATTATAGATTTATACAAGTAATTCACATGCAAGGTTAAATGGGTAAGAATAGCTATGGCATGCTAATAACTGATTTGAGACCCTTATACAATCAGATATTAGTTTATTAGATTTAACACTAAATAAGTTGGTATAGTGCTAACAAAGAAATAAAGAAATAGGTTAATAGGTGTTTCAGAGCATTAAAATGACCTTCTCGCTTATGGAAACAGGGTTAGTGTGAAAAATCAGTAGATAAAGTTTGATTCATTCTAAAAATGGTCCTGGTAGCATTGGTTTTTCACATGGAAAATATAAAATTGGATTCATTATCATTTCATGCACTTAAAGAAATATTAGATGGATTAAAAATTTATATGTAAAAATAAAAAGGTTTGAAAAAATATAGGAAGATATAGTTATGACATAAGAGTATGGAAAACTTTCTTAAACAAGATGCAAGAAGGCCAAACTATAAACAAAATGATTGATAAATGTGCCTATATAAAATTTAAAAAAAGATAAACTTTAGAAACAAGCTACAGTTTTGATAGTTTTATTTGTGCAACATACGTCTGATGAAATACTAGTCTTCAACCTAGAAATCAATATAAAAGGGAGAGAGAAAATAAAATATATATATGAGTAAAGAACTATTAGGAATATCTCGGAAGAGAAATACCAAATGGGCAGTAAATATTTAAAGAGGTTCAAGCTCATTACTATTCAGAAAAATACAATTTTAACACAAAAGGAGATATAGTTCACCGCCTTTCAGGTTGGAAACATTCTAAAGCACAAAACACCAAATGGTTATAAAGATGCTAAGACAAGCCCAGTCAAGATGGCAGAGTAGGAAACTGCTGTGTTTGCCTCCTCCCATGACCACATTAAAATTACAACTAAATTATATAATACTCAACATGGAGAATCATCTGAAGACTAGCTGAACAGAATTTATATAACCATGGATATAGAGAAGAGGCCACATCGAGTCTGATAAAAGGAGTGGAGATGAGAAACAGGTTGGCCTGGCCCCTGTGTGTGATAGTCAAGCATCTTGAAGGATATCTCACTGTGGAGGTCTCCCTGGAAGAGCAAGAGGTCCCAGCCCCACACCAGGCTTCCCAGCCCAGAGTTCCAGTGCCAGGAAGGAGTTCCCACAAAATCGGACTGTAAAAATGAATATAGATTCCAAACATGCAGGTGAGATAGAAGGCAGCTGGAAACCCATATGTTCCCTTAAAAGGATCCAGGAACAGACTCAGTCACCAGCAGCAATTACCCAGGCTCCAGCATAAGACAACAGCTCATGAGGAGTCAGAGGCATACAGGGAAAGACTGAGTTATGTGGCTGCAGGGTGAGGCTGGAGCCGCCCTTATCCTTGTGTTGAGTTCTCCTGTGCATCTTACAGGCAGAGGTGGACACCGCCTTGTCTATATTGAGCCCTACCCAGATAGGACCAAATTTGAATGGGCATTGACCTGGTGAAATACACTCGCTCCACCCTGGGACTCTGCCTCACCCAACTCAGGAATTGCTGAAAGCATATTTATGGCTAGTCAACCAGTCTTACCCTATCCTCTTGGCAGGTGGCTCTTTCAACAACAATCACCAGGCCTCTGGTGACAGGCAACCAGCCCCTGCCTGAGCCATAGTATTTCTTAAACACATCTCTGGGGTGTGTAGGCCTAAAGAGGGCAGTGGATAGCCTTGGTGTGACCTGAGACTTTTTTGAGTGGCCACAGGTCTCAGCAGTGATGTGAAATCTGAAATGACACTAACCTGGGGAACACAACTCACCCCAAACTGGTGACTTCCTAGAAACCCACCTCACAACTTGTGTATGACCAGAGGCTCTCTCAGCTGCTGAGCCTTATGGGCAGCAAGAAGTCACCATCAGGTCTTGGAGTTCTTTGAGACTTTATCTAAGCTGTTCCAGGCCCAGTACTAGTGGCAGATGGACTCAGTTTGCAGTCTGGACTCTCTCATATACTTCTAGGTTCAAAATAGGAAGAGACCGACAGTGGATTGCTTTGTAGCTTCTCCAGTTAGTCTGGACAGGTCACAGGCAGCTGCTGACCTTGGGCTGCATGGGAGGCCCTCCTAAGGGGCTTCAGATCCAACACACCTGGAGGCTAGTGTCAGACCACAACAATGCACCACTTGATTAGTACCACAAGTGGCACATCCAAAGGGTGGTCTCAACAGGCAAATGAACTTCCTAGAGTGAATCCCACTCTATGGGGTTAGCTCCCACACAGCAGCTTATACCTTGTGGGCATGGCCAGTCCTCAGTACAAGTTAGCCTGAGAGTCAATACCACCCACTGACATGTCAACAGAAATCAAGGCTTGGCTACAACAAGAGAGCATACACAACCTACACAAGGGACACAATCAAAGCAACTGGCACAGGTGATCAGGGAGATCATGCCACTGGATCACAAGGACACTTACTAAATAAGGCCACCTGGCCAAGGCTGAGAAAAGTAGCTAATCTACCTAATATGTAGAAGCAAACAGAGAAGTAGCTAAAATGAGAAAACAAACAAACAAACAAAAAACATGTCTCAAATAAAAGAATAGCATAAAATTTCAGAAAAAGAAAAAGAAAAAGAAAAAACAACCTAAAAAAATGTAGACAAGCAATTTACCAGATACAGGGTTTAAAACACTGGTTATAAGGATGCTCAATGAACATAGGGAAAGGATAGTTGATTTCATTGAGAAATTTAACAAGAAATAGGAAGCATAAAAAAGGACACAGAAACCACAAAAAAGAGCCAGTCAAATAAAGAACACAATAACAAATGAAGTCTACACTAGAAGAAATCAACAGTATATTAGATGAAGCAGAGGATTAAATCTGCAATTTTGAAGACAAGGTGGCAGAAAATACTCTCAGAATAGCGAAAACAAATAAACAAACAAAAATAATAAAAAACTAAAGATCGTTTAAGGGATCTATGAGACAACATCAAGCATAACGACATTTGCATCAAAAGCATACCAGAACGAGAGAAAACAAGGGATTGAGAACCCGTTTGAAGAAATAGTGACAGAAAACTGTCCAACCTGGTGAAAGAAACAGACATACAAGCTCTGGAAGTGTAGAGAGTCCCGAACGAGACAAACCAAACAGGCCCACACCAAGACATATCGTAATTAAAATGCCAAAGATTAAAAAACAGAGAACTCTTAAAGCAGCAAGAAAAAGGTAGCTAGTTACTTACAGGGGAACTCCCATAAGACTGTCAGGTGATTTTTCAACAGAAACTGCAGACCAGAAGAAATTGCAATGAAATATTCAAAGCAACAAAAAGCACAGACCTACAATCAAGATTACTCTACTCAGCAAAGCTATCAATTAAAATTAAAGATGAGATATAAAGTTTTCCACGCAGGAAAAAGCTAAAGGAATTCATCATCACCCTGCTATTATTACAAGAAATTTTAAAAAGATTTCATTAAGAGGAAGAAGAGAGTAACATAAATATGAATAATAAAATGGTAATTACTATGCACCTATCAATAATCACTTTAAATAAAAAATGTATTAAGTTCTCCAATCAAAATACATAAGGTAGTTGAATGGATAAGAAAACAAGGCCCATATATATGCTGTCTACAGGAGGCCCACTTTAAATTTAAATTTAAAGACACACACAGGCTGAAAGTAAAAAAAAAAAAAAAAAAAAAAAGGAAAATATATTTCATGCAAATGGAAATTTAAAAAAAGTTGAGGTAGGAATACTTATATCAGACAAAATAGACTTTAAATCAAAGTCTAAAATAAGAGACAAAGTAGGGCATTACATAATGATAAAGGGATCAATCCAACAAGAGTCTATAAACCTAATAAGCATATATGTACCCAACATAGGAGCACCTATAAATGTAAAACAATTATTGATCAACATAAAGGAGAGACCAACAGTAGTACACTCACATAAGGGAACTTTAACACACCATTGACACCAATGGACAGATCTTCCAGACAGAAAATCAACAAAGAAACAGCAGCTTTAAATGACACAATAGACTAGATGGATTTAATTGATATTTTTGGAACATTTCATCCCAGAGCAGCAGAATATACATTCTTCTTAAGAATACATAAAACATTTTTCAAGACAGACTACACGTTAGGCCACAAAACAAGTCTCAGTATATTTTAAATCAATTACAAAAAAAAATGAAAAATGCACAAACATGGGGAGATTAAATTACATGCTACTAAGTAAAGTAACAATAAGATCAATGAAAATGAAAACAACTCAAAATCTAGGGGACCCAGAGAAATCAGATCTAAGAGGGAAATGCATAGCAATACAGGTCTATCTCAAGAAGCAAGAACAATTTAAAATAAATAATCTAACCTTACACTTAAAGGAGGTAGAAAAAGGACAGCAAACCCAAACAGCAAGCCCAAAATGAGTAAAAGTTAGGAAATAAAAAAGATCAGAGCAGTAATAAATAAAAGAGTCTAAAATGAAACCAAGGATTGGTTCTTTGAAAAACTAAATAAAATTGATAAACTTTTAACCATCAAGAAAAAGAGAGTATCCAAATAAATGAAATCAGAAATGAAAGAGGAGAAGTGACAACTGACTCCACAGAAATACAAAGAATTATATATATTAAAAAATGCTATGAGTAATTGTATGCCAACAAATTGGACAATCTGAAAAAAATGAATAAATTCTTAGAAACACAATCTCCCAAGACTGAGTCAAGAAGGAACAGAACATTTGAAACGACCAATAATTAGTAATGAAATTGAATTAGCAATAAAAACTCCCAACAAACAAAGTCCTGGATTGGATAGATTCACAGAATTTTACCAAACATTCAAAGAAAAATTAACATCTATTCTTCTCAAACTATTCCAAAAAATTCAAGAAGAGGAAAGGATTCCAAGTTCATTTTACAAAGCCATTACCCTGATTACCCAACCAGAAAAAGACATTACAAAAGAAAATTATGGGCCAATATCCCTGATGAGCACAGACACAATTTTCAACAAAATATTAGCAAACCTTATTCAGCAAGACATTAAAAAAATCATACACCATGACCAAATGGTATTTATTTCTGAGATATAAGTTTAGTTCAATATCTGCAAATAATTAATGTGATATACCACATTAACAAATTGAAATATAAAAAAAAAATATAATCATATTTATATATGCAGAAAAAGCTTTTGAAAAAATCTAGTATTCACTTATGAAATGAACTTTCAGCAAAGTAGAAATAGAGGAAACATAGTTCAATATAATAAAGGCCGTATATGACAAAACCACAGTGAAAATTATATTCAATGGAGAAAAGCTAAAAATATTTTTCTTAAAATCAGAAATAAGACATGGATGTCCACTTTCACCACTATTATTCAACATAGTATTGGAAGTCCTAGCCTCAGCAATCACATGAGAAAAAAAAAAGTAAAAGTCATCCAAATTAGAAAGGAAGAATTAAAACTGTCATTATTTGTAGATGGCATATTATTATACATAGAGAATTTTAAAGATTCCACTAAAAAACTGTTAGAATGGATAAATGAATTTAGTAAAGTAGCAGGATAAAAAATTAATATTCAGAAATTGGTTATATTTTTATACATCAATAATGAACAATCAGAAAGAAAAATTAAGAAAACAATCTCATTTACAGTTACATCAAAAACAATAAAACACTTAGGAATAAATTTAACCAAGGAAGTAAAAGACTCATTCTCAGAAATAAGTCATTGAAGAAAGAGATTGAAGAAGATACAAATAAATGAAAGCATATATGTGCTTATGGATAGGAAGAATTGACATCATTAATATATCCATACTACTCAAAATGATCTATAGATTCAATCCAATCCTTATCAAAATACGATTGACATGTTTCACAGAACTAGAGCAAATGATCCAAAAATTTATATGAAACCATAAAAAAAAACCAAAACCAGAAATAGCCATGGCAGTCTTGAGAAAGAAGGACAAAATTTCAGGTATCACATAGCCTGATATCAAACTATACTACAATGTTATAGTAATTAAAATAGCATGGTACTGGCACAAAAACAGACACACAGATCAATGGAACAGAATCAAGAACCCAGAAATAAATCTATGCCTATATGTTCATTTACTCTATGACAAAGGAGGCAAGAATATACAATGGAGTAAAGACAAATAAAAATAAATAAAACAGTCCACGTTCTTATATTGTATGCAAGAATAAACTCAAAATGGATTAAAGCCTTAAATATAAGACCTGAACCCATATATACTCCTACAAGACAACATAGGTAGTAAACTCTCTGATATTGCTTTTAGGAATACATATATTCCTATGTCATCTTGGGCAGGGGAAACCAAAGGAAAAATAAACAGTTGGGACTACATTAAACTAAAAGTTTTTGCACAGCAATAGAAGTCATTAGCAAAATAAAAAGACAACCTACTGAATGGAAGAAGACTTTCGCTCATGATACATCTGATAAGGGGTTAATATCTAAAATTAATAAAGAACTCGTAAAACCCAACACGTAAAAAGCAAATGATCCAATTAAAAAATGGGCAAAGGACCTGAATAGACTTTTCTCCAAAGAGGACACAGGATGGCCTACAGAGATATGAAAAGACTCTCAATGTTACTAATCATCAGAAAAATGCAAATTAGTACCACAGAAAGAAATCCCCTCTCCCGATCAGAATAGCTATCATCGATAAATCGAAAAACAAGTGTTAGTGAGGCCATAGAGTAAAGGGATCCCTCGTGCACTATTGGTGGGATTGCAACTAGGTGCAGTCACTATAGAAAACAGTATAGAGGTGCCTCAAAAAAATTAAAAATAGAACAACTTTATGACCCAGCAATTATGCTTCTCTGTATTTACCCAAAGAAACCAAAACACCAATTCGAAATAATATATGCACTCATATGTTCACTGCAGTGCTATTTACAATAGCCAAGATATGGAAGCAATGTTAATGACTATCAATAGACAATTGGATAAAGAAGATATGGTACATATATACAATAAAATATTACTCAGCTGTAAAAAAAAAAAAAAATCTTATAATTTGCAACAGCTTGGTTGGACCTAGAGGGTATTATGTTAAGTGAAATAAGTCAGATAGAGAAAGACAATACTATATTATTTCATTTATTTTTGGAATCTATAAAACAAAATAAATGAACAAAAGGAATACAAACTCATAGATACAGAGAACAAACTGGTGATTGCTAGGTGGGAGGGGATTTGGGAACTGGGTAAAAAATGTAAAGGGATTAAGATGTACAAATTGGTAGTTACAGAATAGTCACAGGAATTTGAAGTACAACATAGGATATACAGTTAATAATATTGTAATAACTATGTATAAGACCAGGTGAGTATTAAAGTAATCAGGTGGATCTCTTCGTAAATTATATAAATATCTAACCATTATGCTGTACTCCTGAAATTAATATAAAATAATATTGAATGTCAACTCCAACTGAAAAATAAAAATTACAAAAAAGATGCTAAGCAATTGACAATTCTCATACACTACTGAAAAAGAATGCAAACTGGTCTAACTTCCCGATAGAAAACACTTTTGCAGTATCTAGTAAACCTAAAAAGGCTTACTCTTTATATTCTAGTAATTCCTGTTTATGCGTCTATCCTAGAGAAATTCTCACACATAAATTTGAGGAGAAAGTTAGAAGAATGTTTACCAAAGCATTATACTTAATAGCGAAAAGAAGCGGGGGCGTATAAGGGAATCAGCATCGAAGAAGAATGGACACATAATTTGAGGAATATTCATTCATTGGAAGAGTATCACATGGTTAAAAATAAATAAAATATGTATAAACATGTGTAAATCAAAATACTAACATAAAAGTCCAAAAAATTGACCCCAAAGCGGGAGGGATGTTATAGAATGAGATATACAACACGATACAAATACATTTCAAAGTCACAAAATAATTCTATATATCTTTTATGCACACATGTAAATGAAATTGCATAGGAATAAGAGCTAGAATGAAAAACCTTTAGAATGATAGTATTCTTGACCCAGAGCAGATGTCAGGGGGAAAAGTAGGAAATTTCAAAATTTTGTAACCATTTTTTTTTCATTTAAGGATTTTCAAGAGAACATGGCAAGATTACTATGTTATTTATACTATTTCTTAGTTTTTATTTTTAAATATTATTTTAATTTTGAAATTGAGAATAAGCAGCAACAATATCAATAATAATAAATACAAGGATGCTGATGCATTCATGAAGTTTTTAGTATGTTAAAATATTAAGGTAAAAAATATCAGTTTGATAGTATTCCTGAAGTTTTTAATATCTTAAAACTTTAAGATAGAAGATATCATTTTGATAGTTAATAAAAGGTTATGAAATTCTGAATTCTTCTTGCTATTAAAACACTAGGAACTCTATGGTTAGCTGCTTACAGGTTGTAAAAAGTCATGACATTCAAATTCATTCCAGAATTTTAAGAGAGTAAATCTTCCATATCAGCTGGCCTAAATATATTTTAATGTTTTTTTCCTTACTTTAAAGATGCAAAATTAATATTGAGGTTTCTTGTGGGCTATTTTTCACTTTTATTTGTGTCAACTGATTCTCTTTAGGAAAAAAATAAATGTTGCAGAAAAGCAGCTAGCAATATGAGAAACTCTAATATTTGGTTAAATGTTCTCCTAGTAAAGTGAAAATGTATATAATTAAAAGAAAGTATTAAATGAGTTATTTGACATATTACAATCAATTCAACCAACTGGGCTATAAGTTCTTTGTCCAAATAAAAGACAATTTGTTCAATTCAAGAAATATTTATGGAATGAGGAACTTCAAGATTAAGGTGATAAATTGGACATACACAACTAAATTTTCTCCAATCCCAAGGACCCCAGTGGACACTAACTTCAAAAATGCATGGTCTATAAGACATTAAAGGCTTGATTTTAGTTTCTGCACTGTTCCTGTTAATAACAATGTCTAATTAAAACATCTGTAAAATACTGATAGTTTTAATTTTACATAAAATTTCCAAAACAACTGTTACACAGTATAATAGGTATCTGCAATGAATAGGTTATTAATGGAAATATTATTTTAAATTAAAATCTGGTTCTAAACTTAAATTAGTCATCTCTGTCTAATGAAGAGAAAAAGAAGTCACCCGTGCTGGGAATAACACAAGTCTCACTAAAACAGCTATGAAGAGATTATTTTTAAAATGCATAAACCTATAAGGAAAGGGAGAATAAGAAAAGAAGTCATAACAAGAAAATTTTGGAAACTGGAAAAAGGTCAGGAATAATAACTAATTTAACAGACTCAAGGAAGCTTAATCCTAAACCAATAGTTGAGAAACCTGAGAACCAATCCAGTTTATGTTATAAAATCTTCAAAAAAATAAAAGAAAAAAATCAGGAATACAGTGGAGGGCTAAAATTAAGATATTACACCTTAATTCATTTACTTTATGAACACCCATGGCAGATGACTGACTAGAGATTTATCCTCTGAAGATGAGAAAAGAAAAAAGATTTGATATGGAGATACAGGACTTAGTTGTATGTGTGGGTACAATACCAAAAGAAAGATTTAAGTTGTGTATGTTCTGAGTGTTAAATGTTAAGGGATCCCAGTTCTCTTCCTTGATTTGGATTCCTAGAATTCTGCTAAATTTTATAATACATACTGAATTTTGGAAAAATCTGACATATTCAAGTAGACCTAGATATTTTAACATCATGATATTTTAAAAATGGCCCAAGTGATTGCAGTATATTAAAACTCAAAAATGAGACCTAGCTACATGCCTAGAGTTTGCAATCGTTTCTTAACATGGGCAGATTACCTCTAATATAAATAATTATTTAGGGAGAAGAAAATTTTATGTATATAAGCAATTATAAATACATGTATATATACTCATATACCTACACATATGTGTACATATGATATATGTGTGTCTGTGTTTATTTATGTAAGCTTATATATTTATATATATAAGACTATCACTAATTTCCCCAGAAAGATGAGTAGATATTATATTACACAAGAAAAAAATGCTAAAAATAAAACATTTAGATAACAAAATCACATTTTAGAAATTAAAAATATGATAGCAATAGTGTTCATTATAAGACTTAAAAATATAACTGAGTAGTGTTCTCAGAAAGTGAGTCAAAAAATTAAAAAATGAATGAGTAACGTGATAGATTAAATTTGACTGCCAATATTTTGAGCGTTCTTCTCATTGAAAATGCAGTCTAATTTCCCTCCTCTTGAATCTGGGCTGGATACAGTGACTGCTTTGATAAATAGAACATGGCAGAAGTGACATGGGAAGAAAAGATTAACAGAACTCTCTTAGATCTATTAACTTTCTTTACCAGTGGCACATCCCTAGGGGAAGAAGTGAATATATATAATGTACCTAATCTAAGTCCTGGACCTCTTGGTGTGTGAACTAATATTATTAGCTAACCATATCTATTGAAAGCTCTTGGTGGGATGTTCTCTAACTAAAGGATCATTTAAAGTAAAAAAAAAAAAAAAATACAAAACACAAAAATTTATGAGGTATGGTTTTTTGGAGAATGCCACATAAACTGTACAACTATTAGGGATATAAATTGGCTAAAATTGTCAAAAACAGCCATTTAGTGGCTCTGAAAATCAAGCAAAGATAAACAACAAACCAATAATATATTCATGGAAAGTACTGAATTTTGGATAAGAAATGTTGTGCTCTTGCTCAAGACTCCTCCCATGAAGAGACTACATCTTTTAGTCTTCATTAGAGATGCATTTCTGATTTAGGAGAGAAAGATTTGGAGGAGCACACTTGATGCCTCAGAGCTCTCTATATACTGCATGAGCCTCTCAAATATCAGTATCCTTGACACAAGTAGTAAAGCTTGATATTGGGTAAGATGTTTTATTTGAGTCTCATTTGACAACTTGATCCTATTTGTTAGTTCAAGATACTGTGCTAGTTCCCAGTCCCAAGCCATAAGGGACTGAGTTTCTCCTTCCAACCTCCCGGGATATTCTCTTTGAGCAGTAGTAAAGGAGTTCAAAAGGTTAAAAAAAAAAAAAAGTGAAAAAATATATGTGTGTGTTTATGTATAAATTATCATCAGCTACCATCCCCTCTCTCCCTCTGTTTTCTTAAGGGGAAGCACCCGACTACTTTTGTTTCACTGAAATTAAGCTGGTATTTTCAGCTTTGGCATCTGTGGACAAAATGTCTTCTCAGATTTGGGATAAACTGGGCCTTGTCTGAGACAGTCGGTGTCTGATTCAAGTGGGTGGCCTCACTGTGCCAAGAGGTTTATCTGGGCTGGAAATATTTATTTATTTGTTTGTTTGTTTAATGGTGACATTGGTTGATGAAATCCTATGTTTTAGCTGTACATTTTAACACTAAGGCATATATATGTTTACACTGTGTGTTCGTGGGCTGGACACATTTAAGTTCACTTTGAGCTGTTTGAGCCCAGACTCTGAACTTGCCTCAGTTCCAAGACTCCAGACGGAGAGCTCTTGAGGATATACTCTCACAGAATAATATTCTCCTTGCAGCCACTCCTGCTTCTGTTGACCCATTCTTCAAAGAGAAACCAGAACAATTCAAACTTTTAAAAAGTGTAAAATTTTAGAGAGGAGTGCACACTCGTTCATGTATTGGCTGATGAAATTTCATAAAGTGCACAGCTGTGTTCAATGGTGCCAGATCAAGCTGCAGAGACTGACCACCACCACCCTCCCTTGCCCCTCCCATGCCTGACTGCCAAGGGTAACCATTTCTGGATTTCTAATGGCATAGGTTGTTTTTTCCTGGTTTTGAGCATTACATAAATGGAACAATACATGTTTAAACACAAGGAAAAAATATTCCCAGAACTGAAGAACACAAATGCCTACCAAGTGCCCAGCATAATAGCTGAAAATTGACCTACACTAAAACGTATCGGAATATAATTGTTTCAGTATGCTGGGGAATATTAAAAAAGATTCTGAATTTCTCAAAAAAGGACAAAAATAAAAAAAATCAATATGCAAAGTATGAGTAATTAGTACGTTTTTCAACTTCTCAACAATGGAACAATACCTTTAAAATTTTGAAGGGAAATTACTTTCAACCAAGATTATATGACAACCAAATTATCAATCAAAAGTGAGTTCAGAATAAAGTAATTTTAATATGCAAGTTCTCAAAAACATGTACTTCTAAGCCATCTTTTGTCAGGGTGTCTTTATTGAGAAAAAAATTCATAAACTCTTGATTTTTTTTTTTTTGAATCTCGATATTTGTGAGAAGAGAAATGTGATGATAAGAGTTATGGTTAAAATTATTTATTTTTCCTAAAACGTTTTCTAAAATTATATTTTACAAAAAAAAAAAAAAAGGACCTCACTCTTAATAAAGTTATGATATCCTGCTGGATATTTAAGATTCTGAGTTTTGAAATACTCTAGGAATCCAAAAGACTTTGTTGTAATAGTGAGTTGATTAGTGAAAGACAATTTGTCCATTCATCTACAGTCGTACCTCAGTATCCTGAGGAAATTGGTACCAGAACCCCTGCGAATACCAAAATCTGAGGATGTTCAAGTCTTTTATATGAAATAGTGTTGTATTGGCATATAAACTACTTACATCCTCCTGTATAATTTAAATAATATCTAGTTTACTTATAATACCTAATGCAATGTAAATGCTATGTAAATAATTTTTATACCATATTGTTTGGAAAATAGTCTTTGGTTGTTCAATACAGACACAATCATCATAGGTCTAACTATATAGTATCCATCAACAACAATGTAACGTTTTGATCAAGTGTTGGTTGAATTCTGAAAAGGGGAACCTATAAATATTGAGAGCCTGCTGTAAATGATTAAGAAGTTAGCTAGATTATTTGTAATTACGCAGAGTGAATGAGAGTCTCTATACTCTTTAAAAAAGATCACCCAATTGGCGAAAAGAATTTTAGAATTTGAGACAGATATAGTAGAGGGAGAGAGCATGTATTGAGTTGTTGCTCAAATTTCAGTTCTGCTTCTAACCAGCTGTGTCATGTCATAGAACTTAACTTCGTTAATTTGTTGTAGTCTCACTAATAAAATGGAAATATCTATTTCAGTTATTATAAATGTAAATGACATGATATATACTATTTACAGTTCAGTAACTATCATTTAATAGGCATTTAATAAGTAGCAGATTATTTTTCTTTCACTTATTCTTTTATGAATTTATTCATTCTTTCTTATTAAGAGGTAACATTACACATAACCCTTATTGGAGACAGGTCAGAGTCTTTCAAATTGGGAAAAATAAATAGAGAGCTAAAATCTTTGGAAACTGTTGGCTAAGGGAACATTTATTTGAGAATAAAATTATATATATATGTATGTATGTGTGTGTGTGTGTGTGTGTGTGTGTGTGTGTATATATACACACACATATATATACACACATGAATTTTATGCTTTAGCAGGAGTAGCCAAACAGCATTAATGATGAATTTAACTAAGATAATACTATTGTAGCAGAATATAAAATGAAATATTCTTGTCAGTTACAATTCGTAAATGAAGACTGAGGCATCTCATGAGTGAGAACAAAAATAATAAGCCAATGATTAGTGAAGAAAGCTGATAAAAAGTTTAAGGTGGTAATAGAGTTGTTTTAGACTTTTATTTCTTCTAAAATTTGCTTTAGCTAGTACTTTTTATATTTTAAACATGGCCTGGAAATTTAAATTCTATGTTATTATCTATTTAAACAATTAACTTTATTTTGTTTCATTTTTAAAGAAGAAAACTATGAGTAATTATTAAGTGGACTATCCTTTTAAAAAAATCCATACTTAAAATAATTTTAACTGCTTGAGCCTATAGTACTGTAATAAAAAATCACCAATTACTTAGAAACAATTACCAACAAAGAAAAGAAGGAGCTTTGTTTCTCTATGACTTGCCATGAAATATCAACCCTTTTTAAAATTACAACAACAAAAGAATAATAAGGAAAAAAAATTATCAAAGATAGCTTGTTATAAAGTGGTATATTCTAGAAGGTAGCCTTAGGGCCTAGCGCTTGAGGAATGCATTACTAAGAAATCACTGAAAGAGATTAAGGTTGTTGTTTTTCTTTTTCTTTTTTTTTCTTTTTCCCAAAGTCTACCTCATTGACAGAAATCACAAAGGCTGTGAGAAACCTTAGTCTAAAGGCAATGCAGTCAATCTTCCCAACTCCTGGAAAGCCCAAGCTAAACAATGTAAGTGCTGGAGTTCTCCTGAGGAAAATCTTTCCTTTGCTAAAATCTTTACTGAAAGAAAATTACTCATAAACTTGGGAATCCTCTTGGGATTATCTTTCCCCACTTCAAAAGGGCTTTTTCTACTTAATACACAACTTTGTTTCTCAGTGTCACAACTCTGCAAAGATATATTTCTATGATCAAAATAGGCATGTGAGCCAAAGTTGGAAAGCAAGTTTAGAGACTATGAAAACAATTATCTTCTCTCTAGTATCCCTCAAACACACAAAGCATTTTCCTACCTCCAGGTTTTTAAGCATGTCAGTGCTCTCATAGGATCCCCTCCTTACCTGGGTCTAGACAAATTCTCAGAATTCTAGGTTCTGGTCAAGCTTCAGGTTCATTATCAAGCCTTGCATGACTAATCGCACATACATCACTTTAGGAACATATAGTTATTTATATGTAGAAGCAAAATTTCTCTCAGCTCAAAACCAGAAACTTTGCTTTTTAGCATAATGAATGCCATAACATCATTTTCCACTGGAGATTGTATGTGGATTAGATAGAAATATTATTAGACACACCCACCTTTTCATGAACAGAGTATAAAAATGTAGCAGACTCAATAGCTATACCTTTTGGAATAATGCCCTACACTTAGAATAGGAAGAGGTCTCATATAACCTATTTGTAAAAGGATCTTTTAACTGAAATAAAATAAAAGTTGAGTTACCTTGAGGGAACTTTTCATACAAGTTGTTCGTGGAATTTCTGGAAAGGCAGAGGGAGCAGACACTCCATTGAGCTGAGAGGATAAGTTTTTTAATACATTTGAATGTTCTTACTGATCAATGACTGTATGTGTGGTAGAATTTATCTGAGATTTGCTTTTCTCCCCCTACCTTTAGCAATTGGAAGTCACCTAAATTTTACCAAAATCTTCCAAAGATAATCCAGTAACTGGAAATGACCAAGTTTATGAACATGCAACATGACCCCGTTTTTACATTTTCAATCATCAAATGTCACAGATATTATTAGCCTGGAACACACAATGTAACACTTATTACAGAAATACATCTATCCTCTTCCCTTTTTCCATAGAAATTTATCTATCCTCTTTCAAAACTTTCTAGATCTTGTTGATATCTGCTATATTTGTTTTAGTCATTTTATTTTTTTTTAGTTTTCTTACCATCAAACTGAAGGCAGAAAACATTGTGTGGGTAAAAATAGTATAAATATTAGGCCACAATTTCCTAGCAATTTGACCTTGGAAAAGTAACTTATAGTACTTCAGTTATGTTTTATATAAAATACATATAATTATGTCCAACTCATTTGAGCTTTCTAAGAAATAAATGTAGTGGGATATGCAAAATGCCTCACATAATGATTGACAAACAATACACTCTAAAATTGTCGGTACGTTTTCTTTTACTTAAGCACAAAATAAAAACTCAGTAAATCCTTGCCGATAACTGATAGATGAAAATGAATTTTTGCTCAATGTGGGTTAAATGATATTTTCATTTTAGTTAAACACATTTCTTTTTTACCTCCAAGATCATATTACAATTTTCATAGCAAATGATATCATCCCTATGTGAGTAAACATAGATCACTGATTATTTAATATCCAATTACTATTTTTTTAAAAAAAACAGTGCTACTATTATAAACCAAGCAAGTAAGTAAATAGATAGATGAGATAGATAGATAGATAGATAGATAGATAGATAGATAGATAGATAGATAGATAGATGATAGATAGAGATAGATAAAGGATAGATAGAAATAATGACCAGTACCTTTTCAAACACTTCACACATTTAAGATAATGTACTTAGGGTCATAATCACCAACAATGGTCAATATATTTTTTTTTTCAAGAGAATATTCCCCTCTTGGTTGTTGTCATTATGTTTCTGGGCAGATATCGAAAATGCAATAAAAGTCCAGGTATAAAAAAATTAAACAATGAGTTCTTTATTTATACAGAGAAAAACAATTAAAAGGAAAAAAAACTAAATATATCACCTACAATTTATGAGATAAAAAGAAACAAAATGTGAATAATTTTTACATTTATATCAACCTAATGTTTAAGTACATACATACAAACCAAATGTCAAAAGAGCAAAACAATATAAACACAGAGTAACAAAGTATAGCATATTTCCCTTTTCCTTTCTTGTTTAGTAGTCCACAAGTCAATTATAAACTCTATCTTTTCTGCTTATCTTTTCTGTAGCATCTGGGCAAAAGTTGATATCTTCAGAGCAAAGAAAAGTATTTAGCCTTGACTGTTTCACATTTCCTATCTCATCTTTCTCTGTTTGTTATTCAGGTGCAAGTTCAGGGAAATTGTAGCTGTGGATCACACCAGGCATGATGAGCTTGCATTACTCTTTGTGCTATTTCATCTGTTTGTTGTTATATCTTTGGACTTTACCTCTTGGGGTGAGAATATTTATGTATGTATGCAGAATTGAGGTACTTGTTTGGCTTTTTTTTTCATATATGTCTAAGCCACTTTATAATGTTTAATATTTTGCATGCATTCAATTCCCATCATAAGCAATTAATTTTAAAAAAACAGGGTTTTTTTTCCCTTAAAAATGAACTATTTTTATGATTGGTATCAATTATGGAATTGTATTCAAATTATGGGGTATGTGAATTATGGTCTTGAAATCTTTGCCATAGTTGACGTTTTTATCAACTTTGTGTTCTGGGGTTCAGAATGCTATGACAATCAACATATTGCAAAAAATATTGGCACTGATAAAGCAATACCCAACGCACAGACAGCAAACTGGCCAAGACCAAATACACAGTTGGTATGGAAAAAGGAAATTTTGTTTTATTGTCTATAGGCTAAGAACAGACTCTGTGTGTGTGTGTGTGTGTGTGTGTGTGTGTGTGTGTGTGTGTGAGAGAGAGTTGGTTTGCAAGCTGTGTATTAAGAATGGTACTTACGCTGGTATGCTAAAATTTAAAAGAATTCTCCAATCTTTGTCAATGTGCCTTCTCACACTAATATGCACAGAATTTGATGTACAAATAAACATATTCAAAGTACATTAGATAGGAATCAATTTAAATAAAGAAGAATTTCTAAATATATTTGCCTGGCAGTTTATGACACTGGATCAACCAGGCAAAACTCCCTGAGTTCAAGTCCTAGTTTCTCCCTTAATAGTTGTGTGATGTAGTGCACACTACTCTTTCTCACATGTAAAATGGGCATAATAGAAGCATATACCACATGAAGTTTCGGTGAACATTAAATGTGTCAATATATATGAAGTATTTATGATAGAAAGTGTCATATAGTAAGTGCTCAATAATTACATTAATTTATTTGCTTTTTTCCTAAAAATAGACATTTCTCTTAATTCATGTTAATTGCTTCCATTTCAGTTTCCAGAGGAGTTGTAAAACAACTCCTTTATAGACCAATAGAATGTTGTAGTCTATATAAACTGCTTTCAATCTAATATATTACAAAAATACATTTATTAAGTATTCAATATGTGTTAATCAAGAGGGAAGCGGTGTATATGTGTACATATATTAGATTAATACTTATCTATTACACTAAATTAGGTGCTATTATGCCTTTCACTTTATAGAGAAAACCAAGGCACATAGAAACTAATAACATTTTACCCAAATTCTTATGATAAGTGTATTTTATAGGTAAGACATTAACCAGATCTATCTAAGGTCAACACTGTGCTCTTACGGTAAACAGTTGACCTGCAAAAATTTATCTTTCTAAATGCTAAGGCTACTTGCTCTGTGCATAATCATTTTCTACATTCTCTCATATATAAGATATAATCATGGAGAGTGAAAAGTCACACTTGATATCTATTTGTGGAATTAAATTATTTACATTAAGTGATAATAGTACCTTTGATTTTTTCTCAAAGTTCTTGATTTTCAGTTCTTTAATTACTTTTGTGACTTTTCTTGATCCTCTCCTATTTTTTCAAAATCTCTTTTAAGGTATGAAAACCAAAAATAGAAATGATATTCTAGCAGAGACATGACTAATGCAAATTGTAATAAATGTTTCCATTTTGAGAAAAAAAAAAAACATTCCCATTATTACATTTCACTTCACTTTTCCCTGTCATTCTGGAAAAGCTTAGCTTTTCTTTAACATAGGAAAAAAACTAATTTCCTATTTTCACCACTTTACCCATATTTATTCTAATTAGCAGGCAGCTAGTTTTTAAGGTCTGAAAAAAAGCTTAATGTCTGAGAAAGGTTTTCACAAAAAGTGTTTGTGCATAAAACCTATTTTTAAGAGAGAACTTCTGTGACTAGTAGCTCAAAGAAGTTGAACTAACCATAGCTTTATCTCGTAGATTCCTAATGCAGTTTTAAAAACACACACTCCTTATTTTTTGCATTATCTAGAATTTCCCAGTTCGGTAGTCATAGAGACTTTTTTTCTCATAACACTTATGTTCATCCACTACCATCTCTAGTAGAGAACACAGCTAATTATTGATCTCATCTGCTCTCCTCTGCTTCCTACTCTGCTGACCTTACTAATTCTACTTTACTAAATTTGGACACTTTACAGAGAAATGGAAGAGTCTTGATGAAAGAGCATATTTAGTTACTTGACATGAAACACAATTTTATTTGTGAGCATACTTATAATAACCAACATAGGATTGAGATTTAAGAAAACAGAAGAAAATCAACTTATAGTAAATTATGAGAAAAGGTTTCTGAGTTGTGCTTGTTCAATCTTGGCTGTATCATTTAGGACTGAAATCGGTGCTAGATTTCATTAAGGTATATTGTTTTGAAATATTCAATATAGTGTTAAAACTGAGTAAGCATATTTTATTAGTTGTGAAACACTAATAAAAAACTGAATAAAAATTACTCAGAGGAAAAAATATGCTTTTATAATCCACATAGTGGTCTATTTGCACATAAACAACTTATGCATTAAGAAAGTGACATATGCTATAAGAACTGTAAAAATAAAGTGCTGAGAGAGTTTAAGAAAGAAAGAGAGTCTTTTCTGAGACTGATTCTGTCTTCACTAGCAATTTATTTAGCATAGTTTCACTGTGGGAATTATAACAATTTCACAAACAAATAGCATACAGGATTATCTGTCTTAATAAGCCAAATATAGAAATAACATACTTTAAACAAATGACAGATTAATCACACTATTATTCCAGGCAATAGGAGATAAAAAGAATAAAGTCCAAATTTAATATGAGATGTACCTTTTCATATGAGTAAATGGTTTTAACCTACTTCGAGCTGTATACTGAACAAATAAAAACATTGTTAAAAAATAAAGAAAATGTAAATATATGGAGAAGTAGACCAAGTTTATAGACTGAAAGACTCAATATTGTTAAGATGTAAACTATCTTTATTTTTTATTTTATTTTTTCAGCATAAAAGAAAATCTTTATTAGAAGGAAAAATATATTTCCAGACATGGAAGCAGGCCTGAGAAAGAGAAGAGTGGCTCAAAAGGCCAATGTAAACTATTTTTAGATTGATCTATAGGTTCAGTACAATTGTAATAATCCTAGCAGTTTTTTAAAGAAATAGACTTTCAAACGTTTGTGAGGAAATGCAAAGAAAATGCAAATGTTTTATTAGAATAGCCAAATATTCTTGAGTTTTTTTTCTTTTTTAAAGTTATAGAACTTCAAGACAGTATAATGTTACTGTAATCAAGACAGAATGATACTGGCATAAAGATAAATAGATCAATAGAGCTGAAGAGAGAACTCAGAAATAACTCTTCGATTGTCTGTTCAACTCATTCTCAACAAAATTGCAAAAAAAAATCCAATGAGGGAATAAAAGTCTTTTTAATAAATTATGTTGAAATACTTAGAGCTTGAGATAAAAAAATAAAATAACCACAACCCTTAATGCACAAAAATTAATTTTAGATGCATCATAGACCATTAAAAATAAATCATCAAGTTTCTAAAAACACACAGAAAAGACAATATCATCACTACTTGGAAGTATGAAAAGAGTTTTTGGAAGAGTCACAGAAAGACTTAAGGGTAAAAGAAGGAGGAAAAAAAGCTAAATTAGATTTAATAAATGTTTTAAAATTCTGCTTATCAAAGAATACTAAGGAAATAAAAAAGCATTCATATATGACAGACAATATTTGCAAACCATATATCTAATATAGAATTAGAATTCACAATATATACACCTATTTATTTATTTACTTACCTATCTAGTATCCATTCATCTACCTATTATCTATCTATCTATCTATCTATCTATCTATCTATCTATCATCTATCTTACAACTCAGTAATAAAATGACAAACTCAAATTTCATAAACGGGCCAAATAATTGAATAGTCACTTTACAAAAGAAGTTATAGAAATGGCCAATAAGGTCATGTAATTGTTTTACCATCATTAGTCATTATGGAAATTATAAAATTCTTCAGAATTCCAAAGCAAACAAAATCCTACAACACTGAATGTTGACAAAGATGCTTAGTAAACAGACCTCTTCTTGTTTAAGGGAATGTAAAACACCTCGTAAAAGTTCTGGCAGTATTTATGAACCTAAAAATTTACCTACCTTATAAGATAGCAATTTCACTTACAGGTATTTACTAGAGATAACAAAGCACATGTCCATTAAAATACTTTTACAAGAATGTTCATAGCAGCTTTATATCTGAGTAGCTGAAAAGCGAATACATCCCAAGTGCTCATTAATAGGAGAACAGAGAAGCATGCTGCTATGTATTAATACAATTTAATACCATTCGGCAATCGATCAATACAAAAATAAAGCATGATAACACATAAAAATACAGGTAAATATTGAAAATATTATACAAATAAAAAAGCCTTACTCAAACATGTACATGCTATATGATTTTATCTGTGTAGATTTGGAGAGTAGGCTAAACTAATTTTTGTATGCATATATCAAAATTATTAAACAGTACACTTAAGATTTCTACATCTCATTCTGTCATTTTGCTTCAAAGCATACAAACAAAAAATAAGCACATATTAAATTTTAGTTAATACTATGAATGTTGGAGTGTTAACTGTAACTTACTTTGAAATGCTTCAACAAGATAAATTCATAAATGACTAGAGGAGTAGGTAAATAGATAAATATGTGATAAAACAACCATAACAAAATGTTAATGTAGAATCTAGGTTGAAGGGTATATGGGCATTTAATGAATCCTTTCAATTTTTTAGTATACTTAAAAATTTTCATAATGAAATAGTGAGAAAAACTTAGGGAGCCAAGAAAATAACCCATGCCAATGTGGACACTTGGCTTACAGCAGTGGTTACATTGCAGAGCACTATCTTTTCAATAAAAGGTGATGGATCAATTGAAAATAATAAAAATGAAATAACCCACAATATATAGTGTACACAGAAATTAAATCTATGTGCATTGTGGATCTAAACATAAAATTTAAAGCAATAAATCTTCATGATCTCAGGGTAGAAAAAGGTAGAGGTAAGAATATCAGGGTGGGTATCTTAATAAACCAGATACCCAAATCATCATCAAGAAAAAACTTGCTATATTTGATTATATTAGTGATAATTGAAAGACAACATGAAGCAAGTGAAAATTACAAATTAGAGCAAACAAGAAAATAGTTGCAATAAATATAACCACAAAGCACTCATATACAGAATAGATAAAAATAAATCAAATTATTAGAAAAAAGAGAACTTAAAACTGGGCCAAAGGTTTGAACAGGCATTTCATAAAATAAGATATTCCAAATCGAGTAATACATGAAACTGTACTTATTGTCTCCAGTAATCTGAGAAATACAACTTAAAACTACAGCTAGATCACATTATAGTTTTCTATCAGAATGACCAAAATTAGAAAGACAATACTAGAATTTACTAAATATTGATAGGGATGTAAAATAATGAGAACTTTCATGTACTCCTGATAGTAACTCAACATCTATAATCATTTTGAAAAAAAAAATTGGTTTATTTTGATAAGGTTGAATATACTTATTACCTTTAATCAATAAATTATATTCCTAGAAATATACTCAACGGAGATGCAGGCATATGCACCTTAAAAGATATGTACATGATATCTATAGCAACATTGATTCAAAGGTATGTCAAAGGTAAAACAGATTAAAAAGTGGCATATTTATGCATTGGAATACTAGATAAAATGAAAACGAATGAAACATAGGAATGTGCAACCACAAGGATGGATCTCACAAAAAATATTGAGTAAAATAAGTTTAGCACAAAATAATGCATACTGTGTGTTTGAATAGATTTAGATTTCAAAAATCTTCAAAACTCTTCTATAATAATTAGGGTACATGTTAAACTGATAAGAGTATAAAACCTAGAAAGTATTTTTCATAAAACATAAGATCAAAAAAGTAGTTACATTTGTGGATGGAAAAGGTAGTATTTGCGAGGGCAAAAGGTGGCTACGGGAGTTTTGGCAATATTCTATATTTAACCTAAGTTTTGTTTTGTGATGATTCCATGAATTATGCATATTTGTTCACTTTTTTATCTGTTACTAATGTTTTATTAAAAAAAAGTTCTGACAGTCACGTTGAAAAAAAGACATAGGTAATATGTGTAAAGCACTTAGAACACTGCCTGAGATCACAATCTTCGAGGAAAATCTGTGAGTTCAAACCCTAGTTCTTCCACTTCTTTGCTATACAGTTTGGGGCAAGTTTAATTTTATTTTGGATTTAATTCCCCTTTTGTAAAAGGGGACCGTAATTATAGCTACATTTTAATGTGAGGTTTAAATAAATTAATCCACATAAAAGTGATAAAAATAGTCAGGTACATAGGTATTATTAGATGTTAACATTGTCATCATCTTTACCACCATTAGACATAGGAAGTGCAAACAAAGGATAACAGTTGGGAAATATTTGACTAAATAAGTAGACATTTAAAAGACAGTAAGAGCTTTGTACTTTATTCTGTGGCAATATAGCACACACACAAATAGTGTCTTGCGGTATTATAATTCACAGAGAAGAAATCAAAATTTAAAGGAATTCATTACTGTGCCCCTGATCACACAGCAAATAAGTGGATAACAGAAATTCAAATGCTTCAGGAAGCTTAATCAGGCAGCAAGGTATGAATTCCAAGGGAAAAAGTCATTCAGCAGGAGGGCAAATTAAAAGACTCTTTCAATGTTCTATCCAAAGGAATAAGGGTTGTGGTAGTGGGAATAGAAAATTGAGGATGAATGAGAATCAACAGGATTTGGAAAGAGATTTAATGCGGCAGCAAGGGCAAAATCAAAGAGGAGTTCATGCTACTTAGGGCTGGGAGCCTGGAAGAATGGTGGCACCATAAACAAAAATAGGGATCACAGGAGGAGTAGCAGGTTTGTGGTAGGAGATAAGAAATTTAATTTAGGCAAAGTATAATTGAGGGGTCAGTTAGCACACTCATTATCATAATGAAAAACATTTATTAAATACTGCATTATGCAAACCTATGCTTCACAGAGCAAACTAAATGAATCTGCCACCAAATTCTCACAGTAAGAGGAAAAGGAGGTAAACGCTGCAATATGGAGGGCAGCAGGAAGGCTGACCAAGGAGAAGTCAGAACAAAGCTTTAATTTGCATACTGGTGAACTCCCTCATGGTGACGCCCTGGGTAGTTGAGAAGCTCTTTGAATCCATGAGAAACAAAATTAAGAGGAGGTTTCTGACAGTATGGAAAGAAATCCATGACAGTTTTTGCCTGTGAGGTATTCTGTCAGAACTCCCTGAGCCTGGGCCTGGTTTTTAAAAGCCTGGGACGGATAGATGGTGATGTACACCTGGCTACCAAGCTGCAAGAAGAGAGCTTAAAGGTTTGTCCAGGAACAAAACAGGGATCAAGCTAAGCTGCAAGGGGAGACCAGGTGCAAGACGACGAGAAAGCTAAATCACTTAGGCAAAAACGGGCTGGTTGGAAACAGAGAGAAGTGAAAGAAGCAGAATGTAGAGACATTCCACAATGATCTGTTTTATCAGATCATGTCTTTTTATAGGGAGCCTCAGGACTTGTCTGTGGCTTATTAAAAAAAAAAAAAAAAAAAAAAAAAAGTTTGTTACAGAAACTGAGCCTGTTTAGACACAACAAAAACGGGTCGAGAATACCAGGTGGCAAACAGGCACACAGATAAAAGAGCTGACATTGTTCTCAAACTAAACAGGAACCAAAAAAGCTCCTCTGTAAATCTTTTCCCAACTTATTTTCTTTTTCCTTCTGCTTTGTTAATCCCAGCCTTTTTTATTTTTTTTTTTTCCCAAAGAAAGGCTATCTTGAAATCCTGTCTTTTACAAATGACACACTCTCCCACAGAGCTCTTTTTCCAAGATATGAAAGCTGGCATATGGCTGTGAGAGAAAAGTTTGGGTTGCTTTTGCCCATATCATGGGCATCTCACAGATAACAGAGAACTTTCAACTCTCTGGCTGCCAATCTTCCATCTTTCATCTGTACCAAACTCACAATGATGAGGAAGAAAAGAAAGCAATTTAATTCTCAATGGTACTTCATATAGCTCCTGTAAAACATTATTTCTGCCTTATACCAAGTAAGTAGTAATAACATAGGAGTACTGAAAATTGTCAGTTGGATAGTAAAAATGGTGGGAGGAAAATTTTACAGAATAAATCTGAGTAATAAGGAATATATATGCTACAGTGGCTTTTCATCGAGGATTCCAAAAACACCCACTTATCCTCTACAAAACAAACAAACAAACAAACAAACAAACAAACAACAAACACATAAAACATGTTACAGTTCATTTTCTATCTATGTATATAACTTCATCCCAAGATGAGCATCTATCAAACCTGGAAAGCACGACATTTATAATGCTGTTCTCATTCTTGACTGAACACATAAAAACAAAAAATCTAGTTAGAAGAACTTTAGTGCATGTGGGTTTTCTCAAAGCCTTTGCCACAGGCTCTCACATATCCTTGTATTATTTACAAGCTACTGGTGGGTTTTGCTTAGACGATTTGGAAAGAAGTAATAGGGATAGTTGAAATTTCCCTTCAGGTGGCTCCAGAAAGTCATGGGAATAAAAAGTGTTACCTAGCGCTATACAATCTTCACATTTTCATTTTTAAATTTGTCATTATCTTCATATCAGAAGCTATAGTTCTAGTTTTCCTCAATCTGGAATTTAGAATCCCAAAATTTGACTAGATAAATTCCCCAGGAACCCAGCCAAAACTCTTCTCTGTGGAGATTTGACTCCCATTTAGATGAGGTTGCTGCTGGCTAGGGAATTCACCTTCTCTGGCTCTAGTTAAGAATTTTCACAGTATTATCCATTTCTATCCCTTAACCTTATGGCAAGACCTACATCCACAATGACCTCTGTATTTGGCTTTGAGATAAATAAATTTCTTTTCTATGGCAGACTGTTCACGCTTATGTTGTAATTTTCAAGAAAGATAAATCCTGAGACAATCTGGTGATTTAGTTAGAAGCAGATGGAAAAAAGAGAGAAAAGAGAACTAGTGTCTTCAGGAATATTTTCTCACTCCATAAATGTTATTTGAAGCCTTTGTTAGTTATAATTTTCCCTCTATAAGTGTTCTTCTCCAGTACCTGACTTAGCATTGGTCTCATCACAATAGTGATGTAGCTTACTGTCATCAAAATGGCACAAATTTGTTGTTCAGAAATCCTGACTTTGGATACCTGCTCCACCACTAGCTAGCTGTGTGATCTTAAACACATTGCCTCATTTTTCTCAGTCTATTTCTTAATTTAAAAAATAGTGATAAAAAATATCTTCCTGGAAAGATTTTTTTGGAGAATAAAATATTTGTATGTAAAGCACCTACTTCAATGCTGCATTAAGTAGTTGGCTCTTAATACATTATATTTATTGTATCAGAGTACTAATTTAATAATATTTTGCTGATGCACAAAATAATATTGCCTGAAATCAGAAATGCTGGAAGTATAGTGAAAATCAGGTGCAAGCATGCTTTTGTTACTTCTACCTACTCAGCATGCACTTATGAAGTATGGTATTTTCCTCCATGAATTTCCTCCAGGGCTCCATTTTAGTTTTCTTTGCCATAACTCAGGGCCATGAGGAAAGGATACCAGGAGAAAAAATGCATTATTCTCCTGCAGAGAAGCAGCTCAGAATCTCTCTCATGCTATTAGTGTACACAAACCTGTTTCTTGATAGTGAGACTCATATGCTTCCCTGTGAAATGCTCAATACATTCTATTTGCCATTCTGATTTTACTGAGGTAATTTAAAAAAGTGTTGTATGTAATCCTCAAAGCACTATTCAGAGTAATGCTTTGTGTAAACAGTTAAGTTATTACTTCTCTTATTTGTCACTTCATTTTGTGTGGGCTATTCTTCCTGGAGCAGTATTTCTCAGTCTTGCTTACACAATAAAATCACTGGAGGAGATTTTTAAATGCCATGCCCTGGCTGTACCCCAAATCGAGTATCCTGCAATCTCTGGAGATGAGGTACAGGCATAGGCATATTACAAAATCTTCCAGAGAGATTCTACTGTGGAACCAGGGTAAGAATCATTATTGTAATGGGAATCAACCTATTTTTTCTGGGTAGCAGCTAACCTAGCTGACCAAATCAGCTTAACTTGCTCTAGGTAAACAACCTAAAGTTGCTGACAGGGGCTTTATGGGATCCTTAAGGTCATGGGACAGGTGAGTAATATTTGTCGAGAGCCCATATACCTCCCTGCTACTCTCATCTCTCAGATCTTTCAACGCTGAAAATTTTTCACTCAGATCTCACTTTCTAAGGGCTTAAGAATTGTTTCATTTTGAGACACTTTCTCTGATCATCTTATCTTAAAAGAACATTCAACTACACACACACACACACACAGACATACATGGATTATACATGGATTTGTAGCTCATGGTAAGGAATTTGGATCGTTAGAGTGTATTAAGCAAGGATGTACTGTGGTCTAAAATATAATTTAAAAAATCACCCTGGTTTCTCTGGAGGGAAATAGTCTATAGAGAGATAAGAACAGGAGCAAAGAGTATTAAGAGCAGTAGCATAGCCGATCTGAGGATACAGTCAAGTAGACAACTTAGATATTGATGAAGTTTGAAATGTCTAGTAGACATGCAAGAGGAAATGTGTAAATAGATAAAGTCAGTGGAGAGGTCAGGACCTGAAATGTAAATGTGGGTGGTATTATCTTACAGATGGTATTTAAAATAAAGTAACTAGTGACATCAGCCAGGGAGAGAGTTTAAATGACGTACTAAATAGGGTTTTGTTCCAAGGACGAGGATAGCTCCATTGCCTGGAAGTAAGACAGAGAAGGAACAGTCAGCCAGCCAGACTGAGTAGTTGTTGGGATAAGAGGAAAATCAGAAGACTCTGCTATCATGTGAACCAAGAGAAAACAACAACAAAAAAAAACACACAAAATTTCCAAAAGAAGGGCATAACCAGCTCTGTTGAATGATTCTAGGAGAAGAAATAAGATGAGGCTAGAGAATTGATCAATATCTTTTGAAAGGTTGATATTTGGGTCATCATAATAAGAATGCTTTTAGTAGAACTGCCTGAATAAAGTGTACTGAAAAGAAAATAAGGAGTTGAGTATTAGAGTCTATGAGTAAGTCTGCTTATTAGCTGAATAACCTTGGAAAGATTTTGAGGCTCAATTTCTTCTTTTCTTAATTGGGAATACCAATAGGCTGAGTGCTCTACTAACTTCACAGAGTCCTAAAACCTATGTGAAACTACCTATGTAAAAGTTTCTCCTCACAACCTTAAAGTATATTTAAGTAATATTTAAGTAATTAACTTAAATATATTTAAGTAAATATTTAAAAATATTTACTACTATTTTTTTAATTTTTTTGTTTTTTTGTGTTTGTTTGTTTGTTTGTGGAGAATAAATAGTGTTATTCAGACCACGTAATGATCATCTGAAGCATCTGAGAGCATACTGGTAGTATACAATGAGTTGAATTTCTTTAATCTCTAAAATGTCAGGTGGGGTGAAATAGTTGAGGGTCACAGCAAATTAAGAAAATGTTATTGCCAGTATTTCCCCAACTTCTTGGGTGAGTAGCATGAGGAGTTACTTATTAGCTCATGTTACCAATGAACAGAGTGTGGTTTGTGGGAAATGTCCTCTAATGTATGTTGCCAAAGAGGCAGAAAGGCTTTTTAAAAGCAGTGGTTCTTTACCTTGGCTGCACATTAAAATCATTTGGGGAATTTTAAAAAATACGGAAGCGCCAAGTCTCACTCCCATTGATTCTGATTTAGTTTGTCCATAGTGCAGCCTGAGCACTGATGTTTTTAAAAAGCTCCCCAATTGATTCTAATGTGCAGTAAAGGTTAGAAATCACCTGAGTAGAGACAGAGAATTACATGTACAAAGGAACTCAAAGAGGACATTCTCCTCTCAAGGCAATCCAATAAATCCTCAGATATAGCTCGAGCTCTTTTTGCCTTGACTTTGTTGCCCTACATTTTGCCATTTCTTTTTTTGGAGGGCACTAAATTCTGTTGCTCCTTAAAGGCAATAGTAACTGACAAAGAATGATTAAAAAGATGATCGATGTATAGCATTTATGAAAAAAAAAAAAAAAGGAAAACAAAATTCAAAGTTGGCTTTTAATATAACTATTCCCTTTTCTGGATAAGAAATAACAGCTAAAGGGAGAATGGACAAAACTCTACACTGATAGCTTTAACAAATTCATGTGAAAATTATTTCCTTAAATTCCCTAGTGGTGATTTTTAAAGCACTTTTTTTGTGCACTTTACCAGAGGCTGCTCGTATTTAATCAGAGGTTACAGCATTTCCAACATTTAATTCAAAAAAGAAGTACATTTTTTTCTCTAATTATATTCCCTCCACTAAACATGTGAAGGTATGTCTAGCAGACTAATTTCAACAAGTAATGAAACATTTTTTTCAAGTTCAATAGGGTTAAGGTTTTATAGTTGTTTTTTTGCTATGTTTGAATTTTTAGTTAATATAATGGATCTAAAAAAATCAATGTGTTTTCATTTATATTTATATACAACATTAGGCTATATGGTTGAAAATATGAGTAAAGAAGACATTGAAAAATATATAAAATTCCAATATTTTGAACTACTTAAAGATGTGATAGCCTAATCAGTGGTCTCCAACATTTTCGGCACCAAGGACTGGTGCTCCTATGAGAATCTAATGCCTGGCGATCTGAGGTGGAGCTGAGGCAGTGATGCTATCACTGGGGAGTGGCTGCAAATACAGATGAAGCCTTGAGGGCTAGCCTACTGCTCAGCCACCGCCTGCTCTGCAGCCTGGTTCCTAAGAAGCCATGGACCAGTACTGGTCTGCAGCCTGGGGTTTTGGGACCCCTGGCCTAAATTATTGAAATGTCTATGTTATAGACAGATTTAAAGAAGATTCAGTCAAATATTTAGAATTATCCAGCCACTGGCTAAAATGAATCAATTTTGTAATTTTAGCTGATATTTACATAATGCCAAGCATATTCTTTCACATATAATCATTATACTATATAAATGTTAATGCATATAAACCTTGTATGCATCCTATGAGGTAGGTTCTTGTGTATTCATCTTAAAAATGAGAAAACTGAGGGACAGAGAGGTGAATAATATATCCAAGTTCCCACAACTGCTAAGATGCAGAGACAGGATTCCTACTCAGGCAGTATAATTGCAAAATCCATATTTTAACCACTATTCCATCTTGTGTTAAAGCATACACTTTGCACAGAAGCAATCAATACTGATTCACCAAGTGCTATTCACTCTTTCAAAATACATTTTTATATATTATAAAATTTTTAAATGGTCTGAGCCATACATTTTAACCTTGTTGCATATTTGACTAAAGTTCACAATAATAAAATAGATGTAATAGCAGAAGTCTGGCTGTTAGCTTTAGGCTGAGTCCTATATCATGATGACATCTTGAAGCTTTCACCACAGATATTCTGGTTCTTAAGTTTACAGATTGAAAACTCAATTGTGTTAGCATACTCAGAGTTAATTGAGCTATCAGAGACTAATCTATTAAATAAAGTTCCAGAATGACAATGGATCCATCATATATTAGAGATTATATAACCTTTGCAAATATTACAATATTTATGTCTTTTGCTCTAGAAATGTTCAGTGCTCCTAGAAAACTAAATGCAGATGATGAGGTTTTGTGTTGAACATGGTCTTGATGAAAAGAAACCTGAATGCTACATTTGAAAATGAGGATGTTTTAAAACATAACATAAATCATTTTTATTACAGAGAATAGAAATATAAAAAGATATATCTCACAAAAAAAAAGCTACTACCCAAAAGGGCTGCTGTATATAGTCTAAGGAATTTTTTTCTATGCCAGAAATAGTATCACCTATTTTAAAGATTTTTATAAGTTAAATTTTACCCAATTATTAATTAAAAGTGCTCGGTAGAAGTAACTGAAAATAAATTATATAATATATAATTATATAACTAAATATAATTATATATTACAATGACATAACTTTTTCTAATTAAAAAAGTAATGTAAAAAGTAAGAAAGCTCATTATTAAAAATAAAAATTTCAGAGAAATATAAAGAACAAAATTTTTTTATAACTCAAATATTTTGATTAAATCCACAAATATTAATTTTGTACCTGTTATCTATTAAGCATTGAATAATCAGCTGTTCAGAAAGCACAAAGAGATGTCAGATAAATAAATGGTTAATTAGCATATAGCATGATGTACTCATGGACAATCTCAGAATATGTGGAAACAAACAAAAAAGGGAACTTAGCTCAGAGAATGCTTTATGATTCATTTACATTTAAATTGAGAGCCAAAGGTAAAACAGCAATTGATAGAAGAAAAGTTTATTTTTTTTTGAGCACAGTTAAACAGGCATATTGGAAAACAGTGTGGCAGTTCCTCAAAATGTTAAAGATAGAATTATCATATGATTCAGCAATTCCGCTCCTAGGTATATACCCAAGGGAAATAAAAATATATGTCCATGCAAAAACATACATGAATGTTTATAGCAGTATCATTCATAATAGCTAAAAAATAGAAACATCCCAAGCACCCATCAACTGGTAAATGAATAAATAAAATGTGATATATCCATGCAATAGAATATCATTTGTTTATAGAAACTGATAAAGTACTGATACACACTACAATATGAATTCCCCTTGAAAAACATGGTAAGCAAAAGAATCAGTCACAAAAGACCACATACTGTATGACACTATTTATAAAAGCTGTTCAGAATAGGTAAATCTATAGATAGCAAGTAAATTGATTAGTCATTACCTAGGGCTGGTCGGGGTAGGAGTGAGGAAGTAATGGAATTGGGGAATGAGTGCTAAAATGTACAGGGTTTTTTTTTGGGGGGGGGTAATACAAATATTCTAAAGTCGATTGTGGTAACTGTTCAACTTGACAAATAGTCTAAAAGCAATTGAATTGTACATTGAATTGCATGGTATATGAATTATCTTTCAACAAAGCTATCACACACACACACACACAAACACACACTTGGAAGGTGGTATCACAGGAAGTATACCTCACCTTACATAAGATTTCCATTTTCATGATCTTGATAATTCTCAAAGAAATATCTATGAGGCATATTAATAATGAATAGTGGGAAAAGCCAAGACTCATACTCAGAACTTTTGATTCAACAGAATTTTCTTTTGAATTATTAATAGCTGACTTAAATTACATCATTATTTAGTACAAAGACTATAGTGGTGTTTTCCATGTAATTACACATACACACACAGCTGAGAGAAGAATAAGATTATGATCAGGCCTTATGTCGACATGTAGAAATGGGGAAGGGAGCTGAGGCTGACTGGCCAGGGAAGGGAGTTTGATTCACCCAGTGGGAACAATTTAGGCCATGCTTGAATGAAAGAGATGAGGTCGGGTGGCAAAGGAAAGTTGTTTTAGATAGTGAAACCAAGTGGTGTATTTGAAGGAAGCAGAGATGAAAATAAATTACCTGTTGAAAAGGAGACTTTCGTCAGGATAAATGGATTCATTTCGATGAATGGATAAAGAAAATATGATTATATATACATATAACCACATATAGATGTAATTGTAATATTATGGAATATTATTCAGCCATAAAAAAAAATGAAGTCCTGATAACATGGATGGATGGACCTTGAGGACATTATGCTAAGGGAAATAAACCAGATACCAAAAGACAAATATTGCAGGATCTCACTTATACATTAATTCTAAAAAGGTCAGACTCATAGTAACAGAGAGTAGAATGGTGGTTGCCAGGGGCTGTGGAGGGAGGAGGGTTGGGGAAAGGAGAAAACATTGGTTGAAAGGTTTAAACTTCAGTTATAAAATAAAAAGATTATGGAGAAATAATGTACACCATGGAACTATAGTTGAGGTATACTTGAAATTTTCTAAGAGAGTAGATCTTAAGTATTCTCACCACACAAAGAAGTAAATAGTAATAATGTGAAGTGATAAGTGTTAATTAGTTTGATTGTGGTAATTATTTCACAATGTATACATATATTAAATCTATCAAATCATCATATTGTACATCTTAAATACATACAATTTTCATTGGCAATCATAACTAAATAAAGCTGAAAAAAGAGAGAGGACACTTTTGGAGGATGAAAAGAATCAGCTGGCATCTCTGCTAGGTCACTGACTAAAAAGATAACTTTAGGTGAGTCAGTTACTTCCAGAATTACACTCCTTTGTAATATTGGAATTAATTTTTTACTTCAGTAGGTTAAGATGAGGATTAAATAATTTGATTAAAACTTCTAAAGCTATAAGGTGCTTGGCATATAATAAGGGCTCAATAAATGTTTGTTGACTGTTTATAAAATGAGAACTACACACACTTGTAGTGAATCATCATCTGAGCTTTCCACCCAATTTGATCTTGATTTTTTTCTAGATATTTTTGGCTTACTTCTATCTGTTTTTGTTATATATTCTTTAGCATTTTCCTGAGAGGCTACAAATAAACTTAATTCTTTCTCACTTAAAAAACAAACAAACAAACAAACAAAAAACCCCAAAACAAAAAACAAAAAAGGCCATGTTTTAACCTACTTATTTTTCTTGCTGTTGCCTTATCATTTCTTTACAAAGCATAATCTTCAAAATAATTATTCACTCTCTCATCTTCCATATATCAATATCATGAAGCCTCTGGCTGTTAACACCACTCTGCTGCATCACAAAAAGCACTGCCAAAAGCTACTTAGTTGCCAAATCTGATGTGTTTTTTGTTTGTTTGTTTGTTTTTGTTTTTTGTTTTTGCTTCAGCCCACCTCTTAACTTAATTCTGGCAGTAAAACTGCTGACCGCTCTATTCATATCCACCTCTCCCTACTTGACTAAGAAAATGTCTCAGTCCTCAAAGCTGACAGGTCTGTCCAGTATTTTTTCCCTGTCTTTATTTCTTAAATGTCCACATGTTCTAGGTCACTACCTTTGGCTTTATCTTACACCCTGAATATACTAGTGTGTCTTAAACTGTGGTCTGTGGACTAATTAGAATATAAGAATTATGGCTAGAGTTGCAGGGTGGACAGTTAGTAAGTAATGTAGCTTCTGGAACCTTACTCCAAACCTCTCAATGGCAATTATCTGATAAATACCATCTCCTTTTTAAAGATTTTGCTCATGGCCTGGTTCTCTTCCTCTATGAAGGCTTTTCAGACCCCTCTTTTTTCTTTAGTTCAGTAGTTACCCCTTATCCACGGGGAATACATTCTAAGACCCTCAGTGAGTATCTGAAACCACTGATAGTAATGAACCCTATATTTACTATGTTTTTCCCATACATATACTTCATCACTTCTCTTTGGCGTGTCTGAATTGCCAGTGTCATGGCTCTTTGCTCTTTTGGGTCATTATTAAGTAAAATAAAGTTTACTTGAATACAAGCACTGCAATACCTTCAAGAGGGTTATTAAGTGACTGACAAGTGGGATTTGTATACAGTGCAGATACACTGGACAAAGGGATGGATGATGTGTGCCTTCGTTGGGACTCAGTGGAATTGCAAGGAATTTTTTCACACCTCTCACAAAGGCATGCAACTTAAAACTTATGAATTATTTATTTCTGGAATTTTATATTTAATATTTTCAGAGCTCAGTTGACCATGGATAACTGAAAGTACAGAAAGTGAAACCAGAGAGTAGTAGCCACTAGCCACATAAGGCTATTTAAATTGAAATTTAAATTAATTAAAATTAAGTAAAATTTGAAATTCACTTTCTCAGCTCACGCACACTGAACTGACCACATTTCAAGTACTTAATGGCCATATGCAGCCAGTAGCTACCACGTCAGACAGTGTAAAGGTAGAACACTTTCATCGTTACCGAAATTTCTATTGAATGGTGATGCTCTAGTCCTTAATTACTTTCAATATCTGAACACAATAAAATGTCACATTTATAAAGTTTTTCTTATAATTTGATCCCCAAAGGCTTCTTTGGATCCACTTAAAATGTGTAAGCCAAATAAAATATGAAGAAAAACTTCATTTGTTTTAAAAATGTTACTTCTAGAATTATATTATGACATTAAAAAATTAAGAGATAATATTTTGTATATTCTCATAAATAAGTGATCCTTAGACTGTGGTCTCCACCCTAAGAATATCAGCAACATCTGAGAACTTGTTTGAAACACAAAATTTCGGACACCACCCCAGAATGACTGAATCATAACCTCTGAGTTGAGAATCAGCCATGTGTACTTTGGCAAGCCCTTCAGGTCATAGAATGCATGCTAAAGTTGAAAAACACTGCCTAAAAGAATGCATAACAACTAATCTAATTGAAGTTTCACAAATAAAAAAAAAATTAAAAATGTAAGTTGGAGTATAAAATAATGCAGCCCACATGCTATATGTAACAGAATGGAGCTTAAGCTATAACAGCAATTTCTTCATATTACAGATTAAACTGAAAGCAGAGTTTTATCAAGAAGACTGAACATGTACTCAGAATTCATGGGTCACATAAGAACACCAATTTTAAACCATGGATATTTCACAGTATAAAGGAAATTAAAAGATATTTCAGTTAAAAGAGACATAGCTAGATTAAAAAAAATAAAACTGTGTAGTGCTTTATAATTTATTTCTAATCTAAAACAAATTTTATTAATTTCGTTCCATGATTTTAATGCTCTTTGAAGACTCTTAATGCACTATCGATGTTTTTTAGAATTTTAATGCTTTAATGTATATAGCATTTAAAATTATTAATATTAAACAAATACATTATTTTCTTATTTATTTGAATAATAATTAAAGACTTGGCTGGATATTTTACATTGTCCTTTGGGTCCACTCTTCAAGCTTCTTCGCCTTGTCCTCCATCTATCTAGTCTAATCTGCATGTTCAACATTAACAAGGCATTCCTACCTCTGGGCTATGGCCACAGGGACTTCTCAGCAGGATGTCAGAGAGAGGAAGGAGAAAATGTCAGTATGTCATTCTCTGCCCACTTTTAATGTGGCTGCTTAGGTCTGGTTGCTTCTAGACTGAAAGTGGCAGCTTTTTCAAGATGACCCTTTTGATGTGAGTCTTTTCATCAAGATTCCAATAACCCAATACCTGCCTCAGTGTGCTACAGTGCTACTTGACCCAGAGAATTAAATTATGTCTCTTTTGTATTTGTAAATCCTGCCTACACTTTTGTGAATAGTTTCTTTATAAAACTCTCCTCAAATTATGCAATTTAAATGGCAAGTTTATACCAGGAGCTTGGTTGGTACAGTTGCCCCTGATCACAGCAGTAATGATTTACAAATAACTATTACAAGGGCACATAGATACTATCTTTATTAAAAGTGATAAAGATAGAAAAGCTAGAAAGAATCATATAAATATTTTCCATTGTGTGTTGCTGACTAGGAAGGAAGATGCCTGACACCCTCGTGATGTTTGATTGCAGAAGGGTTTGGAAAGAGAGGATGGTTGACTATAGGGAAAATGCAGAATAGCATGAAGACTCTATCATTAATTGATCAATGAAGATTTATTCCATTTTGTACTTGCTCTGTGCCAGACATGGTATAGTTGTGGCATTGTGGGAACACAATAATAAAAAAGCCAGACATAACCCCTATTCTCAAGGATGGAGGCAATGTCTCTGACAGAAGAAAGAGCATTTACAAAATCAGGGGTGTGGGAAAGAAAGAAAAGGTGAGACTATTCCAAGAATTTAAATAAATTTACTATGCTTGGTATGTTTGAAAGTGTGTGAAAATTAGAAAAGGTGGAACACAATGCTGGATTGCGTCAATATTTACATCATTATTCATAGTAGAAAGAATAAATATGATGAGGGAGAGAGTTTGATAAGCTTTGGAAGGCAGAGATATTAGAATCTGTAATCAACCATGCTATCTCTCTTTTAGCTTCAGACTTTGAAAGTTTTCATTCCAACAGATGGAAAGAGATAATTATCTCACTTGGAATAATTAATTTATTACAATTTATTCTTAATTTCTCTACTTTCAAAAATTTTCTTTAGACTTTGAAACTTTTCAGATATATTCTAATAGCAGATCTGATCTCCTAAATAACAAACTTGAATGTATTGTCACGTATATGTACGTTCATTTGGAAAAAGCCACGGAAATACAATTTTATTTAAAAAAAATAAATTGCAAAAAGAAAATAAATTTAAAAATTTTAAAAACTGAAATAATATTTTAGACTTAGAAAATATGGGTGTACAATTGATAACTTTTTATATACATGTCACTATAGATTTTAAATTCATCTCTTAAAAATATTGACAATTTAACACAATTAAAATCATGCATCAATAATGGAGAACATGTTTAAATATGTATGTGTAGACTATTTCTATGCAATTGTAAAAACTTGAGTTTACACATCTGGTGAAGTATTAGCACAAGGTTCAACAAAATATATTTTGTTTGGAATCGAAGAACCTTCTGACGAATAACGCAACTACAACTGCAATAGGGGTTGACACTTGTTATCGACGCCATCTCTAAGAAGACTATCTCTGTTTCTGAAGCTGGAACTTGAAGTCTACTGGACAAGCAGTCAGGAGAGGAAGATCACAGCTTATCAGAATTTCACAAGCCTGGTCTGGAACCCCAAAAACATAAACTAAAAATGTTTGCGTTATCTCTGACATCAGTGACTGGATATATACTAGATATCCAACAGAACCTAGAGCCCTTCATCATGGAAGTAAACATACACATAAAGCCCAGTAGTCAGAGAAACTAAATTAAAAATCCACCATAGACAGAGCAACCAGAACAACTGATGCCTCCCTCTGAATAAGAGGAGAATCTCTCTTCTAGCCTATTCTAACAGGAAGCATACAAAGAACGAAAATTTGGGAAATGCATTTCAGCCTGGCAAGTTTACACATGACAAGGATAGCACATGATTTCAATATTATGAGAAGAGTTCTGTGTATTTACTTCTAAATGTCTTAACGTTTTGTTTTCACTCAAAATTGATTTTTGTGTATATATGTTATAAAGTAGAAATCCCATTTTTTCCCAAGAGAATAATTAGTTTTTTCAGCCTCCTTTATTAGTTTTTTTCCCCTAAATTAGAAACTGGTATGACATTTCCCGTCATATACGAAGTTATTAGCAGAATTGTAGTTGATATCTAAGCATGTGACAGCATTTGTTTTACACACACACACACACACACACACACACACACACATATTCTTTTTGTTTTTTTATTCTTCCAAATCTCTACCTCTGTTCCAATGGCATACCATTTTAATTAGTTTAGATTTTAATAAATATGGATGTAAAAATAAAAACTATACAGTGATGAAAATGAATGAACTAAAGTATGCAAAATTAATTGAAAAGTTAATACTGAACAAAATAAACATAATATTGAGGGGACAAAGGCAAAGATAAAAGTATATATACTATGATACCATTTTTATATGATATTTCCTCATACAAAATTGCATATTGTTTAATGATATGTATGCAGACAGTGAAAACATAAATAAATGCATTTAAATGATATGGGCAGAGTAGGATGTTATAGTGGTAGGTTACACAGAAGTCTTCAAATGTATTGGTAATATTTTCTTTACCTGGCTGGATAATGGAAATAGAGAGATCATAATACATTTTCTTCCTTTTTGTCTATTGACTATATTAAAATGATATGTCTCTAGTTTTAAAATGTCAATCAAAGTAGGTGCTTCGGAGCAGTCCCTAGCAATGTTCTGGCTTTGATGTGGAAGGGCCTTGGGAGAGACCAAGCAGCCTAGCAGGGCGGTGTGGTGAAGCTGCACATCATTAATGAGTCACGACAGCCCTGAGTTTTGCAGTTTTGTGAGCACAGGGAATATGTTTGGGAGTACATATAAGACTTTCCCAGAAAATTCTAAACATATTGCTAGTATACATGAAGGAGTTTGCGGAAGACAGGATATTCTCTGTGAGTAAATAGGTTTATGCCATAGGGCAATTCAAGTTCCATATAATGATTTTTAAATATATTTATTTTCTGACGTTTAATAGCAGCAATAGAGAATCATGAAGCTAGAATTTTAGGTTTCGTTCATTTTTAAATAACAACAAAATGCCGATTGATAATGGATTAATGGACGAGCCAGTAAATATTTTTTTTGGTATTAAATTGTCTAGGTTATTTAAATTCCCTAATAGAATTAATGTTACCCAAGATTACTACTTACTATGAAATAGCCTGCCTCAGTGAAGATATGAAAAATAAATGTAATGAGACACTGGCATTCACATAGAATGCACTTATCATCTAGTCTGCATACAAAATAGCAGTGATTCAGTATAGAACATGTAATGTAGCTTTTATTTAAAAAATCATGAATAGTATTTTTAAAGTAAAAAGAGAAAGGAATTTACAATTTCTTTATTTGAACATCAAAGGGTTTCTCCCTCCAGTTTACAGGACAGAATGCACGAAATGTCCTCCTTCTTATCTTCAAATATAGTTGCTTTCGAAACCTTTTTAAGGCTTGTCATTTTTGTTAAGGTGCAGGAGCCCCTCATCTAGAAGCAAAGGTTTGTACCAATCATAAAATGATTTTTTAACTCTCCTAACAAAGCAAAAACTTTTCTACCTCAAAGTTGCTGTCAAAGATAAAAATGCATAGGCATACTGTATTTAATATGAGATACCAGGGAAGATTGAGGTAATTTATTTATTTGGGGCTAATTCTGGTGTGTGTGGTCTTGTTTATTTTTTTCTAAAGTCAAGTAACAAGTAAATAGGAGAATTTATTAAAGATTATTTCTTATTGCATTTTACCTCCTCGGTGACAAAGAATTTAATAAAGTTTTTCACTTATTCAAAAGCCCCTAATTCTATGGGAACTACACACACATATACACACATGTGCACTCATGCATATCTCTAACTCAGTCTCTTTTTGCAGAACAGGTAAATTACTGCCGTTTTATTAAGTGCTATTATGGTGAAGGTAGAACTCTTTTCAGTTCTGCTATATATATATATATATATATATATATAATATATATTTAATATATATTTACTATATATATATATAAAGTAGAATATGTACATTTTTTCTAAATTTGGTGACTATGACCTAGTTGTCTATAAAAGCTTGTGTTATTCTGAGTCAGCAGACAAAATAAAAAAGTCATTTCTCAAGCTCTGCCTGGGAAATTGGGAGATGGTAAATGAGCTTGTCATACATTATCTAAAAATCCAGTAAGTCAACCGAAAGGTTTTTTGTGTTGTTTGTCTCGTTTTCGTTTTTTGTTTTTAAAATAGCTTGACTAGATGAAAATGTCTTTCTTTTGAATTACTGTCAAATATGTGAACTGTGTATATATAACTGGCACTTCATATGTTAGTTTTTGTAAGCAACATAGAAATTAAAATAAGGTGTTTATTTTGCCTCAACCTAGTCTCAAAATAAAGGAAATATACTTGGTTAGCTACAAAAGTAACAGAAATCCTTTGAGAAGATCATAAATTATGTACCCTCTCTTGACTTTTACCATCCTCACCTGACCACAGCATCCACAGAATATCCTAGAAAGCTGTGATGCCATAGCATCTTACTTTTTAAAGGAGGTACCAGAAACTCTCAAAATATTGCTTCACAACATTTAATAATTTGCCTCTGAGATTAATGAAAAATCAGGTTTCAGAGACCGTCAAAGACTGCTAAAATGCGTCCCGTCTCTAAAAAAAAAAAAAAAAAAAAAATATATATATATATATATATATATATATATATATATATATATACACTGAGAGACTAGGAAATGCTTTGAGAATTTTATGTCGTGTTTCCAATTATGATGGGGTAAGTTTGAAGGTGAAATTTTATCTTACATTTCTCTTTTATGTCCAATTTCCTGCCTGTTATTCATTTAACAAACACATGTTGAAGCTATAGAGGTGAATGACTCACGGGAAATAACATTAAGGAAAGCAACCATTTAGAAGCAGATGAACCTAAGTTTATGTAATAGTCTCTCATCTACTGTTGAATGACCATACATAAACCTAAGTTTTCTCATTTGAAAGACAGAAATTAAAAATAGTGCGAGCGGAAGAAGAAACTTTATTTTTCAAGGTTCTTTTAGCTGTTCTAGTAATTAAATCTAAGGGACAGATTAATAAGAGAAAATAAGCAAATTTAATTTAATTATGTACTTATGTATGGATACCCCATACACTTGAAGAAGGTCATTTGCAGAATGATAAAAAGAGCAGATGTTTGCCTTCATATGTATGTGTGTGTATATATATATATATATATATGTATATATATGTATATATATGCATGCATACACACACATATGCGCGCACGCGTGAGAGCACACACACACACACACATATATAATTAAAAGTTATCACTAGTAGTAACTTTTATTATGGGCAAGACTCCAAATTTAAATTATTAGAGGGTGAGATACAAGCTTCTCATGAGCTTGCAGGGTCTCAATTGCTGTCAGCTCAAAATAATTCACATGCCCAGTAGCACACCTTGGGAAGAAGGGATTTTCTGGATCCTCTTAACAGACATCTTGTAGGGTGGTATGATTGCGGTATCAGGAATTAGGTTGCAATTAGAATAAATGGATTAAAGGGAAGTTGGAACCAGATGGGGAATGTGTTTTGTTAAAAAGTTTGGTTTTATTCTTTAAGTAATGGTAGATGGCTCAAGGATTTGAAAAGACACTGATATCTACATTTTCTTTGAAATTTGTGGCAAGTTGGCAGGTTAGAAAGTAAATCAACATGATCCTCAAGCACCATGCAATGCATCATAAAACAAGCATGATATTAGTTAGATTACACAATATTGTTTTAAAAATCTTTGCTACTGGTCTACTTTATTATGGGTACAATAATTTTCAAGTTTATTTTTCCCACAGAGCCCTCTCTTTAGAAGAAATCTTAGCCGGAAGCATGAAAAAATAAAACAGATAAAAACAGAATGATTCTGTTGAAGATGAATAAATCAAAGGGTTTTAAAGCTGCCAAGTACTAAGTATTGTCTTCTTCCTATGAATTTCTATATCTCTCTCATTTCCTGCCAAATTATACACTCCCTTGAATTTTGTTTTTATGTAACTCTATAGTATCCTTTTAACCAAATTGTGAGCTCTCTGTGACCAAGGACCTCAACTTCTCAAGCTTTACATCCCTCCCACTACAACACACATTCAAAAATGTCTTTCACATAGTAGGTGTTTCCTGCTATGTATATGTTTCCAAATTAATTAAATATGATAGTGTGTATTTAGGTTTATAAATAAAAATTAAATATTTTTTTTCTACATTCCTTAAAATATGGTCACTTAGGTTCCTTAGATTCATACAATGGAAAAAAAAAAAAAAAGCTATATGTGTCAGGAATAGCAAAGTAATGTGAAAGGAGGCCAGTATAACTGGCTTAGCACAAATAACCAGGGCTTGAACTAAGAGAATGACAGTAAGAACAGGAAGAAGAAAACGCAGTAGCTGTCTTCTTCCTTGTTCTTAGGCGTATATTGAACTAAGCTTGCACTATACACATAAAACTGGACACATATACTCAGATAGAAAATTGCCTTCAGTTATCATAGCCTTTTTTTTTCTATACTCTCCACTTTAACATTATTTTAAGACTTTCAGCTAAAAAAAAAAAAGATCTTGTGCTCATTTCAATTGATATAGATCTCATCGATAATAAGTTGTTCCATTTTAAACAATTTCCCACAGAGGAATGCACATGCACACACACATAACACACACACTCACACTCCTAACTTGTTTGTACAAAAGTTGGAGAAGCAATCAAATATCTCAATTTTGTTTATTTTACGTGCTGTGCTCTCTGTAAGTGGTACTTTTCAAAGCTTTCCAAATAATTGGATGATTTAAATTGGGAAACCTCAAGTATCTTTTTTAAAGGTTCACTGGAAAAGTGATGGTAATTAAGATTATTGTAGCCACATTTAATATTTTGTATATGCAAGTTAGTATTTTATAGGTACTCTAATCCATTTAGAAATGCCAATAGTAATCCATAATGATTTCTTAAATGTTTTCAGTATTTATATAAGCATTTAGTAATTTCTTTAGTGATTCAGTTAGGACATGTCTTCTTCAAGAAAAGATTATAGTGACTTGTGCTGCTCCTTTCAATGGGCTGGAGAGTGCAAACATAATTTGGATATCTTACCTTTAAAATATGTGTATTTCTGAGCCAGCTTTGGTCTGTAAGATAATGTATTTTATTTAAATTTTTCTTCTGTTTTTATGTAAATAATGTGTAAAATAATATAAAATCAGAGAACACATTTATTACAGTTTAATGAAAGTTCCTAAAGTCCTGTTGTTCAGACCACTTTAGGTCAGCCCCCTTCACAATATTCATTGGTATAAATAGCTCATAATTTATCAGTATCTTTTATAATAACAAAAATGTCAAAATCAAGTGGGTGAAATATTTGTCTCATCTTCATTAAAATATAAGTAAATATGGAAGCTTCCTTTTGAAGTCAATGGTTCATGCAAAGATATAATAATGTCTTAAACAAAACAGCAAAGCCAAATAGTTTGGGTATCGAGACAAGTAGAATAAATTTGTTTTGATTTTACAAGGAGATTATGATTTCGTAAATTCTGAAGAGTAACTTCTAAACATCTAATGTAAAATAAAACTGTGATGATGAAAACATGGGCATACGTGAGCAACGAATGGAAGATACACTCTAAGGACTCAAAGAGTAAAAATGCAGTCTCTTTAAAGTATAAATTTACAAGAAATACCAAAATTTAAAATGTTTGATCTGTCCATTGCACTTATAAAAATTTATTCTGTAAGTATATTTTCTCAGATACACACAGATACACAAGGATTCTATTGAGACACTGCTTGAAATGATTTATAAAAATGTAAAGAGCTTAAATATACAATAGTAGAGAACCTGTTAAATAAAATATATCCATGTGATAAAACACTATGTGGTCATGACAAGAATAAGACAATAACAACAAATAATGTTATCAACATTATTCATCTTTAGTTGAGCCCATGCTGTATGTATTTAGGATATAGCAGGGTATAATTTGGGGGAAAGTTCTGAAATCTTACTGCTTTGGGGTAAAATCATATCTCTATCACTTTTGAACTCTGAGACTCAATTTACTTATTCACAGTGGTTTAACTATAATCTGTATTTTGTAGGTTGGAGAGATTAAATGAGAAATCTACTTGGTACACACTCATTAAGAATTAGCTATTATTATAATTAGTAAAATAATCTCTTTTTATCTTACATCTACCATGTGAACTAGGTAACATTATTATTCTCATTTTTATAAATGGTGGACAAGTTGATTATAAGTCACAGTGTTGATAATTCCCAAATCAAATAATTTATGTATTTATACTTACAACAATATTGATCTAGAACTTACTTTCTATTAGGCTTTAGGAATATGGTAATAATAAAACCCATAGTCTTGTCTTCCTGGAACTCACATTTTAGTAAGAAAAGTAAACAATGAACAGATAAAAATGCAATGTCAAAGTGAATAATGATAAGTGCTATCAAGAAAAATGAAGTAGATCCAGTGGATAAAGAGTGATGAGGGAAAGTAGGGCAGGGAAGAAGAAGGAACTGTATTTAAAAGAGGGCATGATGGTGACTAAGGAAAGATATGCATCAAGGAATGATACAAACAATGCAGACAGAGGAAGGGCCTCCCAGGCCAAGGGAACCACAGCACAAAGCCCAAAGTGAGGGTCTACTCAGTATGTTGCAAACCCAGGCTTTAGACTAAAGATCTGTGAGTCTGAAGATGCATATACTGATGTGTAAAGATATCCAAGATACATCCAAGAAGCAAAAGAGCTGTTATGGATTATGCCATTTGTATTGTAATAACTATTTATATGTCAAATCTATACCTATGTTCATATGTCGATGCATGCATGCATTTCTAGATAGGGAGGTCAAATCGGACATTTGCACTTGAAATTCCTGACATCTCTTCCTTGAACTATTGACAGATTGCTGTTGAATGTGACCCAGATACTTGCTCACCCAAATGTTCCTGGGTTGCTCCAGGTGATGGCTCAAAGATCCATTGTACTTTTTTTCATCCTGGGACTGATCTCTCCTAGTCTGTTGTCCTCACTAATGTCACTCAGCTTAGGCATTTGACAAATGCCTTTTAATGTTCCAGACAAACTGTGCTTAATTTTCTAGTATGGTACAGAAATGTCCCCTATCACTTTATGGCTCTTTTTTTTTTTTTTTTTTTTTTTTTTTAATAGGGGCACCACATCAGAGTTACTGGCATTCCAAAACTTAAGTAAAAGTCATTTTGTGTTTTATAAGCAGCACTTTCTTGCCCATGGTATGTACATGTGGCTATACTGGTTGAATCAGGGAGGTAGTATTCAAATGACACCACCAGAGTATCCCCCTTTCTCAATTTATTTTAAGTCTTGAATCCTGATGATCATACTTGTCTTCTTCTCTGATAGTGTAATATGTTCCAAGGAACCTGGAGTCTTGTGTACCATTTAGTTTCTGCTACTTTACTCCAAGTTCATCATATTTTGATTTTATCTTTGTTTTTATCTATTTTTTTCAGGAGCAGTTGACATACAGTATAATATTAGTTTCAGGTGTACAACGTAGTGGTTAGACATTTATATAACTTACAAAATGATCACCCTGATAAATCTAGTACCCAACTGACACTATACATAGTTATTACAATATTATTGACTATATTCTCTATGCTGTACTTTATATACCCACTGTTTCATAACTGACAATTTGTACTTCTGAATCCTTTCACCTTTTTCACCCAGCCCCCAAATATTCCCCCCATCTGGCAATTATCAGTTTGTTCTCTGTATCTATGAGTTTGTTTCTCTTTTGTTTGATTATTTTGTCTTTTAAATTCCACATGTAAGTGAAATCATATATCTGTCCTTCTCTGTCTGATTTCTTCATTTAGCATAATACCTTCTAGGTTCATCCATGTTGTTGAAAAATGGCAAGATTACATTATTTTTTATGGCTGAGTAACATTTCATTGTATATATGTACTCTGTTTTTTTAATTTAATTGTCTGTCAGTGGACACAGGTTGCTTTCATATCTTGGCTATTGTAAATAATGCTGCAGTGGATACAGGGCTGCATGTATATTTTTGAATTAGTGTTTTATATTTCTTTGGGTAAATACCCAGAAGTGGAATTGCTGAGTCATATGGTAGTTTTATTTTTTAATTTTTTGGAGAATCTCTATACTGTTTTCCATAGTAATTGTGCCAATTTTCAAACTAACCAACAGTGCACGAGGATTTCCTTTCCTCCACATCCTTGGCAACACCACATTCATTATACTTGTTTTCATATTTCTGAACTTCCAAAGCTCACACATATCGTTTTTCTTAGCAAGCTCATAAATATCAGGAAAATCAGATAATGTATGTGTAACATGACGGGGATTGGAGTGTACATCTGAGCTCAAGCAAATGTACTATGATTCTGTTTCTGAGTTCTTTGCAACCACCACCTCTCAAAAAATTATGTCCCTTTAGCATCACCAAACACATTTCTTAAGGGCTGGGCAAAAATTTCATAGCTTCTTACGGCATGGGTTGAGGAATAGGAATAGACTTTATTGAGAAACTTGGCAGCCAGAGGTTAACAGGAATAGAGGGTGCAAGTCTTCTGATCTTCAATATTATCACATAAGCCGGGATCATTCCAGGGTTCTCTACATGATGTGTAGTTTGTGTCTACCTTCCAGGAAAGGCATTCCATCAGCTATTGCCTTTCCTCCTTATAGAACATTTGGAAAATAATATGCCAGACATACAGGGGTAGATGTGCCAGTGCTTTGCAGGAGTTATCTGCTACAGGTAGATTGTAGATTCTCCTGCTAAAGGAAGGAAGCTCAATTATGATACAACTAGTTTTGATGGAATAAGGTGTGAGTAGGGAGATAGGAGTTCTGTGGGGGTGTCAAAAATAATTTTCCTCCTACCTTCTAAGTTCTTCTAATTGACTAATAATCAAATTAACATGAAACAGATTAACAGGAGAAAAAGTCCAAAGTTTACTTTATAAATGTGTGCTCAGGGGTGCCATAATATGAGACTCAAAAGGCATTGGAGTTGAGTTCACATGCCATTTTAGACAAAAAAGAAGAGGAAGCAGGGGTCTGGGATTTCAAAGTGAAAGTAGGCAATTCACAGGTAAAATGAGAAAGAATGAACATGTGGCAAAGAAAATTCCTGTTTGGCAACACAGAAATAATAGAACACAGTGGGGAATCCAGTGAACAGAATTTTCATGGATCCTTCCTATCTGTCAGACTTAATTCAAACAGGCTAAGGTGAAAATACTCAAGCAAATGTGCTAAGATTCTGTTTCTGAAAAGACATTTCCACTGAATCCCCTTAGGCAGGAAAGGGGGAGTCAAATTTTCTTTTTGAGTCTTTTGTTTCATAACAACCAGCTTAAAATCAGTGTCCCAAAAGGCACAGTTTGTTATGGCAAAACGTTGGTCCCCTTCAGTTTCTAAATAGCTTAGTGTCCAGACAACTCAGTGTGAACTCCCAGGGTGATTTTTAGATAAATCTGCTTGTCGTTCCAACATGCTTCAGTTTCTGTGATAGCCCAGCTGTCTCTCCTGCTATAAATAGTCAAAAAGATTGAATGAAATATTATCAGGCAGACAAGTAGGTCAGAATAATTTTGTTCCAAAGTAGAAGTTTTTAACCTTTTAGGAATCATGGAGCACATCCAGAATTAGATATTATCCTTAAAATATGAGTTTAGGCAAGTATACCAAGTCAACCACATTGCAAAATTTCAGGGGGCCATTCACATGATCGTTTACTTCACTACGTTTAAATCACATCATAAAAACCCAAATTAATTTGTTTATGTACTTATGGAGTCCCATGCTTTTTCATGTTCTTAGTTTTCAATTAACACAGCTCATATTGTTCTTTGATATTATGTTAAAAATAATTACAAAATAAGACCAAACACATAAGTGGTCACATGAAGTGGGATGCAAGATTACAGTTATCCTTGTTAAAGACTTATATAAATAGATAGCAATTGATAAATCATTCCTGAAAAGCAGCACATTATGATTGTGTTTCTTATTTCATTAATTTTACTGTATCATGGAGCAATGCACTATTTAACCTTCCTTCTTAAATTAAGATCTCACAATGGCATATGTTAAGAAAAACTATAAAAGAATATGAAATGGGCAAAATTGATTACTGATATCTTGTCCAGAACAGTTTATTTTAGCCTTTCCTTGTCTTTATTCTATTTTCGAACTTTGTAATGTAAACCAAAATTAATTCGATTGTAATAAAGAATAAAAAGATGCAAAAAGGAACTATAACATCTTTTCAGGTAGTAACTCAAATTATGTTCCAATGAGACAAAGGGAAAGCTTCCTTTTATAGAGAAAGTTTCTGCCCAGGTTCCCAATTAGGTTGATTTAATGTAAATGAGGTATCTAAGTTGTGAAGTTCTGATAGGCTGGGGCAGGGCTCAGTCCATTGGTAGAAAGACAAAACCAGGATTTCCCTAGAGTGGTTAACTCAGAAAATCAGGGCACTGTTTAGGAAGCTGAGTTAAGTCCGTGGTTCTTCTCCCTATGTAGAATACATGAGGAGCCTCTGTCAGTAAATGACATTTAGGATCTTATTTATAAAATTTGGGCCCTCAGTTAACCATGGAAATTCAATCTCAGCAGATAAATTTGGTCTTGGGGTCCATATCATGTGAATCTGTCTTCTCAGGATCCACAGTAAGTTGTGAAAAACATATAATAATGTAAATAATTATTTTTGTTAGAAATACAATTAATCTTTCCAGTGAAGATGCAACTGATTATTGTCTTGTGGATATTAACTAAATTTGCACATATTCGCAAATTCATTTCAGTGTTTTTCTCTCTCTACACATGTGTGTCCTTTGAATTCTCTTTTTAACCAGCTTTTACATCTTGCCGGTTTCCTCAAAATTATTGTGATGAACGACATCTGTGAAATGTGTTCACTTGATATGTCTATGTCATTATTTTGTTAGGTAGTTAGACATGAGCAATAGGTGAACTAAAGAATCGGGGCTCAGCTCTGTAACCATAGAAACTTCCCTTGAAGAACTTCGTTAAGCACTCCCAGAAATACCTCCCTTTTAGGGTCATAAATTAGCCCACATCCTAGAGCATAGAGGCCATAAAAGCTGCTGATGAAACCAGCTACAAACACATGCACAGAAAGTACTGCTCATAAATTCAGCCTCATTATGCCATCATTATAATATCATGAGTATGTCTGGAAATTCATGAATCTAATTATAAAAGACTGAATTCTAGGTAAGCACATGCGCAGTAAGCAAAAAGTCATATAGCTGCCAAGTGTCAGTCAAGGTGACCTCACATACAGTTCATCTAGGCCCTCCCATCACTGGCCCAAATATAAACAAACCTTCCCGGGACTGCTTTGTTACTGGATTTCTGTCTGGAAACCCGCCCCTCCCTTTGGTGTGTACTATCTTATCTCTTTACCTCCTAAATTCCACAGGGCTGAAGCCTTCCTTAGCTCGGCCCCTCACCTAGGATGTACTTAACAATAAATCTTACTTTTTCTCAATCTCACCAACCTGTAATTCTTTACTACATCCACAAGGAAGAACTGAGGAACAACAACACAATGCCACAGTCCACTGTCCTCTTCGTCTCCCAAGCCACTGGTGTGATGCCAGATTTCACATCACCCCAGCAGTGACAATTTCACCTTTTAAAAATTCAACACATATTTTAAGTTCTCAACAATAAAAATGAAAGTAAAACATCATATTGTATAAACATGTGATTTTAAATATTTGAGTATGAAGATCCTCCAGTTCCATAGCTTGTATTTAGTGTGATGGACTAAGAAAATAAAAGAGAAGATTATTACCAGAGTAAAAAGGGGTCCATCTTGCCTGTGCACATCTAAGTCAAAGAAGAGATAGATATGTGCAAGTTTCGCAGCAAAGAAAGTAAGGTGTATTTAGAGATTTGCAAGTTCTCGAGACACAGGTAAGCTATTGCTCTCAACAATCTGGCTCCCAGATATCTCGTAGGTAAAGATTATATGGGGAAAAATCAGCAGTCATGGAAACTAAGGTAGTCGAGGTCATGGATACTACTGATTGGACAATTGGGGGGGAATGAGACAATTCATCATTGTGCCTGGTTCTGGAATCAGTGATGGCACCATCCGATCTGGTCCCGTGGCTGATCTAGTTGTTCTACCTTGATAGGCCTGGAGATGAAACACATCTAATGCCAAAAAGGTGTTATCCTTAGTCTAAAGTTTAACCAAAACCTATTGTCCTCATGATTATGGAGCTGAGGCTCAGTTAATCTTATGTCCTAAGGCTTACTGATTAAAGGAGCAGGTGTATAGAGGATAGGGGGGGAAAAAAAAGCAAGTGAGTCACGATGTTATTATCTGGGCAAAATTGACTTGAATCAGAGAAAAAGCTATATTAAATGAATTTGTGTGTGGTTACAAGATTAACAATTTTAGTTATTTATTTTAGTTACTTTTAAAATTTAAAATATGAAGGACTCTTCTTTAAAATGGTAGGATTTACCAAGGCTACCACCCTGAAGTTTTCTGCACATAGCCAATTGCAATGGACTTTGCTATTAATGTTTTGTTTGCACGTAGGATAATTTAATAACACAATTTCTATTCTTCGAAATTCAATGAGACAAGATTACTCTGAACAAACTTGTCTTTAAAAATTACAGACTTAAAAGAGTAAAAGTAAAAAATATATTCACAATATATATTTTTGTTAAGTGAAATTATCACAAGTTAGTATTTATTATTTCCAATGTTTTCATTACAATTGCATCCTTAGATACTGAGTATTGTGATTATTTGGCTAAAAATCAAATGAAGTAACAGTTTAATTGATTTCTATGGAGTAACTGCATCTTCTGGGAAATGGATTATGACAAAATACAAATTCATTTCTGTTCTTTCAAAAAAAAAAAAAAAAAAAAAGCAAGCTTCAATTAAATGTTAACACCCCAGGTGTTTTACCTCTCTTCAATGAAAACATTATCACTGCTGAGACAGAGGTATGTCAAAAGTCCAGATGCTTCATACATTTCCTTTGGAATTCAATAAAGTTAAGGAAACTAACTATCTGCATGTGAATTACTTTCTGCTACTGAAAGCATGCTGACACTGATTAATTGTCAAGCAAAACCCATATTCTCCAGAATGGCAGTTAGATGCAAATATCAGAGACCAACTGAAGAAGGCTTGGAATGACATTCTACTTACAAGAAATTTAATTTTCAAGAAATAAATGCAGCATACTGAGATAGTAAGGCTTAGAGAAAAATACACCAACATAGCTTAGAGGTATAATTTTATTTTCCTTTCAAATCATTTCTCACTTCATATGTCCATGAAAGTGATTTACTTTTTTTCTCCCAATACAAGGTATTTTTATTGATCCACAAAACTTTTCTAGAATAGGCTTTAGGAATAATTAAAACCTGTTGTTTTCTCTAGGATTATGAATACCAAGATTAAACAGGTATGTTTAAGAGATAAATGAAAGATTTGGGAATCTAAAATATCATGGGTCCCTATAATTATAATTTCTTTTGAATAATGTGGAACTGACACAAATCTAGGGAAATGTAATACCAGCATATGATCAAATGCTAGAATGTTCAAAAAGGAAAATTTCTGAGGAGAGTCAGAATAAGGCACTCCAAAATATGCCACTTTGGCATAAAGATTATTTTCAGCTGCAGGCAATTGAGAAATAGGAGACATAGGAAGAACACTTTGCCCTCCTCCTTCCTGCCTAAAAGTAGAATATGTGTTCTCCTTTGTAAATGCAAATTTTCATTTGCGAAGATATTGCCCCTCCCAAGAAGACTAGAGATGGCACTGAGATGAGTCTGCATAAACGAACCTTACTAAACAAATAAACAAACAAACAATACCCACAAAAGTATTTTTTACCAAATATTTTCTAGTCAATTTACCACAGTTTATACACTTTGTCAAAAATGATATATAAGCCCCCTAGACTAACCACTCATTTGGGTTTTTAACTTCTTTTCAGTGAATCGCTGTACATGTACAAAATATTAGCAACAAATAAAATTTGTATGTTTTTTTCCTCTGGTTAATCTATCTTTTGTCAAATTGTTCAAACACAGAAGAAGATAGATGTTTTTCCTTTCCTACATTTCCATGCAATCCAAGATTTATTAAGCAATTATTTCCTATTATATTCTTTTATCAGCTCTAAGAATACATAAAAAAAAGTCTACACATGTATGGTTAATTTTGTAATGATATGACTGACAAGGGTAGTTTGCATGACTGAAATATAATACATGGAGCATCAGAACTAATTTCAGCATCTTTCTGATTTGTGTCATGGCAAGCCTTATATTATCATTGAGGCCAATAGGAGTTGGATGTTGCCCTAGGGGAATGGGGGAGGGAGAGAGATAACAATGGCACAGACTTGAAGTTAGCATTTTTCCTCAGTTCTTCCTCATCAATGCAGTAAGAATCACAGGTCAGTGCAATTTGGAAAAGTATATTCCAAAAAAGTATATTTTGGAAAGACAAAGCCTGCCCCAAGGAGGCACATAGTCCCAGTGAAGAGGTGAAACAGAGCGCTGTAACAGTAACCATAATAACCAACACGAAAGAAGGCCACAAAGAACCACAAAAAGGCCACACAAAAAGGCCACAAGGAGGCTACGCAAAAAGATGCAGAAGTGGAAATGTCTGCATTATATTTGGGCTGTGATAGATGGTGCCAAAGGTATTCCTAGGTGATTGCAAGTGAGGTCATTTTGATTGACACCTGTCTGCTACATAACTCTTTGCCTAGTGTGCATGTGCATACCCAGACTTCTAACATTGAGGTGTTCTTTGGGTAATCTCTAGGCTGAGCCCCTATTCCTTTGTTCCTCCTGTGGCTCATGTCTGACTAGCTACCTAACACTTAAACAATGGAATTTGATCATAAGGAGATTTTTAAAAGTTTTCAAGCTTGAACTTAACCACTCATTTGCTCAACAAATATTTATTTCATATGTATTTACTGAACACATTGTACATGCCTTTCACTCTTTTAGGTGCTGAGAATAAAACAAAATATCACAGACAAATTCTCTTCCCTTAAGGAGCTTACAATGGATCAGAAGAACTAATAGACATTTGTAGAAAGTTGTCGGTTTTGTTTATAACAAGAAATGTTAAGGGAATATATAAGAGCCTGACATTTATATTAATATCCTGAAAACAGAGATGCCAAAAAAAAAACTTTCAATAATTTATAAGATATTTATTATTCATCTGCTTATCTGTATTTAAGACTTATTAGTGCATCTTATTAATACAAAGTGGTATAAATTTATTTTACCAGACCCTGGAGAGAAATTTGCCTTAAATCTGCAATAATAGGTTGAATCATAGGAGTGCCAGCTCCAACACAAACCTAATTTTCAGCTTTGTTCAAAAGATCTAAAAAGCGATACCCAGCTGAACAAGAAAGTTCATTTTCCCATGTGTACAGACCAAAAGAAATGTATGAGCAGGAGTTTGCAGTGGAGAAAAGAGTTAGTTTATTAGGATTGACAGCATTCTGGAAAATAGGTGAGCACATCCTTCAAAAGCCCTGACTCTTGGATGGTTAACAGACCAGAGGCTTTACAGAGAAAAAAATCTAAGTCATCAAGAGTAAGGGGTGGGTAGTGGGTGATACTGGTCAGTTAAGAGTGAGATAAGGTCAATAAATCATGATTTCAGGTCTTGAGATTAGTTTTGGTGTCCCTCAGTTTGGTTTCACGGAGATGTGGCCAGGAGGTCATCCTGCCTTAGGGCTTGGGAGCTGAAACACAATTTAGGGCTTCTGCTGTCTTTAGCTTAATGAAACCTATATCTGTGACCATTCGTCAGGGCATGGCCATCGTTTCTTGCTGCTTCAGGAGTTAACCAAAGTAAAGAATAGTGCCAACCTATATAGGGTATGCTATGAAGAAACTGAATTGAGTGCCATTAAAACAGTTTCAGGAGAAAGTTTGTAGAACATAATGTCCACAGGAATGTTGTCTCCGCCATGATGATGAGCCTCCAGGCCCATGCATCAATGGGCTGCTGGTCCTGATGGGGCTTAGCACATACTACCCCAAAATATGGAAGCTTGTCATGTCGAATATTTTAAGTTGAAGAAATTAGAACAGACAGTAGAAGCTGGAAGGTCACTCTGATATGCCCCTTGCCCTTATTCCCTAAAACTGATCATAAATCTTCATGATAGATGTGGCTTTTTATATCAAGAGGAAAGGAGCATCCTTATCTCTGAAGACAGAGAGACACCAAGAAGAATCTTAGCAATCAGGTCTCACTAAATTTCCTCTGTTAACTATACTTCTCACTCTTTAACCTGGCATATTTCTATGGGACTGCCTACTCTTCATTACACCCGAGTATAAAAAATGCTCAGGCAGATCTGTTTCTTTGTGTCTTAATTTCCTTATGAAGCCTCCCATATCACATAAAACTGATGTTAAATAAATTTGTACTCCTTTTCTCTGTTAATCTGTCTTTGTCAATTTAATTTTCAGAACAGCCAAGAACCCTAAGAGGGTGAAGGGAGATTTTTCCCTTCTCTACAGTACAATTGTTCCTAACACAGTCAAGATTGTGTGTGTTTTCCAGAAAGCCCAGGAACAAAAAAGGAATAGCTGTTACAATAATCCAAAAAAATGAAAGGTTTTCTGTAAAGTATATATAATTCTCTTATTTCAAAATTTATGTTGTGTACTTCGGTATACTTTTGTTTTGTTTTGTTTAGCTTTGTTTTGTTTTGTTTTGTTTTAAGCACAGGTGGTCTTTGACAAATATATTTTATTTTTAAAAACCCAAAACTCTCATATAATATGTGCTACCCACCTCTCACATGCTGAATTGAATCTTTAATAGAGGTAGATGGTATGATGAACAAACACATTCTACGATCTGCTTTTGGTTCTTAGAGTTTGTATAATTAATTGAGGATTTTATTGTATTTTAGAAATACTAATTTTTATTATGTGAAAATATAAGAATGAAACAACCATAGGTACTATTTTAAAAAGTATCTCGAGATAAAGTGAAACAAAGTAGAATATAAAGCAGCATTTCTGGAAATATTTTACTGAAATTAAAATTTTGGCAACATTTTACTAGAAAAAATTTGATATTTCTGGTTTTCATGGAATTGAAGCCTCTTTATTTTATGTAAATGTGTTTTTTATCCTATAGATATTCAGAACACTTACATATTTTCAAGAAGACATTATTTACAAAGGTAGAAATGTCTTTAATGTGAATAACATTGAAGTGAACATCTTTATACATAAATTGTGGACTTCATTATTTCACTATGTCTAAAATAATATTGTCTGCACTATGAATATTTTTATATATAACTCTTTGACAGCACTTATTATAGTAGATTACTTCAAGTGAGGTTACAGTATAAAATAAATGACATAAAGGTCTGGGTTACATATGCTGTCCTCAATTCTACTGGTAGGAGAAGGTGACAATAGATTTTGACAATCTTAAAGGGAGCTTTATATTTTAAAATTATTTTACAATTGATGTACAAATAAAATACCTTCTTATATTAATTTTCATTTTTTTTATTTTTAACAAACTTTACTACTGTTTTGCGTGTTAGCAGGCTATTTATATATATTTTCATAATTTTTTTCTGTTGTGACATTTATTAAATCACATTAATTTGGATTTGTTTGAAAGATGAAACTTTGTCATATCTATTGCCAATATTTAACATAAATATTTTTAAACAAGAGGATAAAATAAAACTATTCTAATACAATTCTCTCTTTTGATTTCTATGTATGTGGTATCTCCCTAAAAAGCCTAAGATTTCTTCTCTCTTGGATCATCTAGAGCAGAGATTAAAATTATTAAAAGGAGGCTTCAAAGGGAGAATTGTTCAAATTTTGTTACCTAAATTTTGATTTTGATTCTTCGGCAAGATGGTTAATATTTTGTAGTGAGAAAGACAAGTTTGTCAAGAGGATTTTAGAGAATTCTTTACCTTACACTTAATGCTGGATTATAGGGCTCTATATAAGTGACATGGTGTCTAGAAAAGAAGGTGAAGAAGAAATTGCCTAGAGCCAGCTATGTACTTTACAGAATGAATATTCAGGGATCCTTGTTTAAAAATTATTAAAAATATCAAGATCATGATAACAGAGCATTAAACCAAGTATGGTGCCCTGTACCCTTGGCACATGTCACATGACCATGAACCTGGCCCTGATTCTGCCTTCTCTGATTCCATTGGATGATGTGGAGAAGAGAGATAAAATATAGGGGAGGCAACTGATCAGAGATGTGCCACCATCACCCTTCTCTGCCTCAAAGTACAGCACTCATTTTGTTCCTTCCCGCAGAGCAGGGCTTCGGTAGAACTTGCAACTTCTCTTGTGATGTCAACAGGACCTCTTCATGCCCCTACAGAAAGCAAAGAGCTTAACTGAGTTGAGAGTTAGTAGGGCAGCTGAGACATTGGTTATACTTGTGAGAGGTAGTGTTGTTAGATAGGACAAGGGTCTCAAGTTCTGGGTAGTTCTTACCGAATGCTATTCTCGCTAAATGCTAAAATGTAACACAGAATTTTGCAGACACAGTCACAGCTGGATGAGCCTGACTGAAACCACAACCAGATAAGTTTAGCTAACTGCAAAGAAGAAATCATGTAATTAACCAAAAAGTGTGTATAAGCAATAGCTAAACCTCCCTTTTAGAAGACAGAGGTTTAAATGCGAAGCCGCCCCGCCTTTTTTTTTTTGTCTCCCTTACTTCTTGCAAGTAAATAAAACTACCTAACAAACAACTATGTATCTTTTTTAATTTAAAAAAATTTTAAAATGTAGTTGACATACAATGTTATATTAGTTAGACATTAGTTGGATCACTTACAAAGTGATCACCCCAATAAATGTAGTACCCATCTGATACCATACATAGTTATTACAATATTATTACCTATATTCCTTATGCTATACTTTATATCTTCATAATTATTTTGTAACTACCAATTTGTACTTCTTAATCTCTTCCCTTTTTTTATTTATCCCCCCTCCCATCTGGCAACCATTAAAATGTCCTCTATATCTATGAGTCTGTTTCTCTTTTGTTTGTTTGTTTATTTTGTTCTTTAGATTTTACATGTAAGTGAAATATGGCATTTAGCTTTCTCTGTCTGACTTACTCCACTCAGTGCAATATTCACTGGGTTCATTCATGTTGTAGATGACAAGATTTCATTCATGCTTTTTTTTTTTTTTTTTTTTTTTTTTTTTTTTTATGGCTGGGTAATGTTCCATTGTATATATGTACCATCTCTTCTTTATCTATTCATCCATTGATGGACACCCAGGTAAGCTCCATATATTGACTATTGTAAATAATGCTGTAATAAAAATCCCTTTGAAGTAATGTTTTGGTTTTTTTCAGATAAATAAATGCCCAGAGAAGGGATTACAGGTTCTTTTTTGTCTCTTGTTACAGCCTTTGCTTTAAAGTCTATTTTGTATGGTATAAGTATTGCTATGCCAGCTTTTTCTGTTGTCTGTTTCTACGTTCATGACCATGTCTTTTTCTTAACTAAAACACCCTAAGCATTGAACACTTGATTCCGATAACAGTCATCCAAAGCAAAGGACAGTGGAGGAGGAGTATGCCAACATAGCAGCTTTGTCTCACAGCAACTGCATAGAGATAAAGAATCCAGTAGCTTTATTTATTCATGCCTAGGGAGTGCTCACCAGGAAAAGGACAGGAAATATGGGTTACAATGATTTATTTGACACAAACAGATACTTTACACAACCTCTTGTCTTACAAATAAGTAACACATTGGAAAATAAATCAAAATCCTATCAAGCGCTTCTTCTGAATAGAATAGTAGTTGCAACTCCCATAGTTGAAAAGTTCTTTTTTCCGTTGGTAGTCAGTTGCCAACTTTTCAAACAGAGCACCAAAGTCAACTATTGATCAAGGAAAACTCAGTTTATTACATTAAGAGAGAGCATCACCATAAGAGAGACTTAGTTTCTTAAAGGGGAAAGGTAGGGAATAGATATTTCTAGAGTTTAAGTCTTCAATGATTGAAGTCAAATGTTTAGTGCCTGAATCTGATTGGGATATGGCACAGTTTTTGATATAATGGTTTAGGATCTGTGGATAAAAAACAAACAAACAAACAAACAAACAAAAACCATGAAGGTCTTAGCAATATACTTCTAAATTGGCAGTTTTCAGATGAGGCATCTCTTCACCCATTTGAGCAATCTATTGTCTTGAGAAGAAAGTTGTCTACCTAAACAAACAAACTGTTCTAGAAAGAGTATGATTGAACATATTCCTTTCAGAAAATTGAATCTGAACAAATTCCTGAGGCAAGAAAATAAAAATATTTATTGAATTACACCTTTATCTTCCTGAGAAACAATTTTCCAGAATAAATAGTAAAATGTTGGTGGAGTCAGCCTTCATTTTACTACTGATAGTTAAGCTGTGGGGCTGCAGGTCTTCTTTGTTCTCACTAGACTCAAAAAAGTAACTACAAAAGCAGCTCCTAAGGAGAACAAGATTGGCCTTCCACAGTCAGATCCAATAAGAGTAACAGACACTCCTAAAGTAATTGCCAACTGTGATTAACATGGACAGCTCTGGCAAAATTTTAAAGAAAGTTCTAACATTTATTTTAATAACTTTGTAATTTTATTTCTCCTCGACCTCTTGGATTCCCATCCATGTTTCAGGTATACCATTTTCCTCATCCACTAAATTCTGGAACACTCCTACCCCAAGGTTCTCCTATAAGAAACTGAATAGAACTGAATAAACCTCCTCTGAAATTAGAAGTACTCTTTGCTATCAGTATATTTATTTGGTAGTTGCTGTACTACTTTAATTATTACTTCAGAAAAACATATACCTACATGTCTACTTGCCACAATTTGTCGTATTAAACTGAAAAAATAACATGTCTTTGGGGAGGATAAATTACTAACACATAGTGTACTTTCTAGAAATATTAACTTCATAATGAATCAAATACTAACTCCTTTCAGTATTTTTAAGCTTTGTTCCCTTTAGTTTTGGTTGGTTGAATTAAAATATTGAATAGATATTTTCAGACCAATGTAGATTGGATTATATAATTGTAGCTCATCATCACCTTCTCTTATTTAGTGTAATGTAGTGAGAAAGCACCGGATTGAGAGTGAGTGTGAAAAAAATCTTGGTTTTAGTTTTGATTTTGCCACTAAGTGACTGTACAACTCCATTTACTACTTAATTACCTTAATTTCAGTTTATTTATTAATTAAAGAATTGGGCTAACAGATTTCTAAAACCAATGCCAACTTCATCTTCTCTTATGAATAATTCTAAATTGTGTGGCATCTCCTATGTGAGCTGTTTAGATGGGGAAAATATTTTCTTACATGCATTTGCTATTTATTTTTGCCAAATCTGAAAGGCCATCTATTACACATTGATAGCATATTGTAGTTATTTCTGTACATCTGATTAAAGTATCTACGATAAGCATTTTACAGAAGTTCGGATATTTTTAGAACATTCTGGAAAAAATAAGAAGGCTTATTTGCCAAGAGTACATTGAAGACTTTAATAATGAAGATTATTTGGGAGCTGGTGAAGGACTGGTGATTGACTCTTCAGATTAGCTACTCTGGCTATTAGCTCCATCTCAGTGAAGATAATCGATTACAGAAAGATACCTGCTTTCCAAAGTAGACAGAGTTGGGGGTCAAAGGGAAACAGTTAACTCCAAATATTACTGACTCTCAGATCTGTCTCAGTGAGAATGACATTGCATTTGCTGAAGTGATTTTGTAAAATTTTGAGGTAAGCAATATTTAAATGGAAAAATATACCTATCTTCTGCATCACTATAAACTGTAATATTAAATATAATAAAATAAACATTTCAAAACAGAATCAAAATTAAGCTTTAGATCTTTATTCTGCCATAGCCAAATTTCAGACTAGGAACAAGGAAAAAAATAAAATAAAAAGGAGAAGGTTAGCATTGCCCAGTTTTGTACTTCCAGGCCACGTTTTGTTTTCTCTTTTTTATATTTTATCTGTCTTTGCTCTATGTTTGGAGCAAAAGAGTGGAATAGAACTGAACTCTCTATGCTATCTAAAGAATATGAACTTATTAGGCCTTATAGATCTAGTCTTCATGTATGCTACATGCTAGATTAATTTTACAAAAATTGGTTTCATTTCTTGGGTATCTAAATAAAATTTTATCACTGTCTGCATCTAGACTTTCTCACAGCTGCTGCCTGGACCGTGACAAGGTGAAGGTTAATAGTCAAGGATAAAGAGACCTGTTGCTCCTGTCATGGCATTCCTAACATAGTATTCTGATTCTGGTCTTTGATCTCTCTCTGCTCCTGGTAACTTCCAGGTGTGGCCCATTTACTGCTGATCCTGCTTTTTTGGGGGTAGTGGGGCAGCAATAATCTCCTTCAAGCATTTTGAATAGTTGTTTTTTTTCTTTAATTCTCCTTCAACAATTCTGAACTTCCAAGGATTTGCAGAGTTTATGGTCAATGAGCTTCCTCTTCATATATATATATATAAAATTTTTTTCCTGTGATTTTAGATTTAGTGCCCTAAAAAAAAAAAAAAAAAAAAAACTACATGTAGGGATAAAGAATTCAAGGGACATGTACTATAACTTGGGTTTAATCCATCATCTTGCAACCATGGTAATCAAATAGGTAGATATAAAGCGAAAGTTGAAATGAGTTCAGAGCAAGCTGAAGAACAAATAAACATACAGAGAAAAGATCTCTGTGTAGTAATACACAGGAATGAGGCTTAGGACACAGGGATGAGGGGAAGAGTGGTATCGTGGGGTAGATAGGTCTGAGGGTAATAAAGGGTATAGTACGCCCATCATCTGGATCACAACTTCACCAAAATGAGGAGATAATAACTTTAATCAAGCCACCTTTAGATAGAATAATTTTTATAAACAATTGTTTCATAAACAGTGTCAAGTATAAACTACAAAATGGTCTCTTTCTCTCTGTTTATTTATGGTTGAACTCAATATCCTAGACACTCCCAGTGACCACATCCTACATGAGCATTTCATCTTTCATATTTTTCTCCCCCTTTAAAGTTGTTTTGATTTAAACTGTTATTTAAATGTGAAGACAAGAAATTTGGGAGGGCTCTATTATGGGGGAAAGAGCCATGGAATTTCCACAATCCTGGAAAAGTCAGTGTTGGAAACTCTGCTTATTTTATCTTAGTTCAGATTATACTGAAGGTAAAAATATTTGTTTCACTAAACAAAAAACCCAACAGGCTATTAGAAGTTTTCAAAACCAAGATATTCAGCTCACTAAAATAAATAAGTAAATAAATAAATAATTAGATAGATATTTGAATTTCTTAGAAGGCCAAAATTATATCAATATATACATATAGTTCTTCACTTATATTTATATCTGTTCTTATTTGACTTCCATTTACAGATCTACTTCATATGATTGTTCAATTATCAATTTTTTTACCAGAATGATTACCAAAAAAAATTAATACAATTTTTGTGATAAAGACTATTTTTGTTTTTAGAATAAATCTTTTTTACATCCTCTCCCCTAACTATACTATATATACACTCTGAAGGAAATAATATTTTGACTAGTTTGAAGCAAAGATGCACTCAGCAATTTACTCAACAAAACTTCTACCTAGAAAATATCATAAAGAATAAAACTGAACGTGTGTACTATGTTTGGATGAACCAAAAAGGTTTTGCTTTGAATTTTATGTCAAACAAGAATGATGAAGAGGCAGTGTTTTCTTGAATTCTCCAAATAGGCTTCAAATGTGGCCTATTTCCAAATATTTTTTAAAACTCTAATGGTTAGCCTGTATTTTGCTCTAAAAGTGTTTTTCTGTTCTGTAACTTGTTTCTAAGCACAATTTGAGTGAACGATAATGACACACTCTCAAAAGTATATAGATGCATCTTTAAAAGAATGATTCTCTTTCAGTACTTCTCCATCGTCCTTCACCGATAATCCCAAATTGATATTCTTTCCTTCTTAGTGAGCACCATAAACCTTTGCTAATTAGAATTTAATTATAAACTATATTTATTTATGTTGCTGTTTATTTACTTACATATTGCTTTCTATAATTAAATTGATATGTTTTCTATTTGTTAATATTGTATATCTTGGGTTAGTATAGTATGTACCATAATTTTCCCATTAAAATTAATGTAAATGTAAATAATTTTATTTTTTTCTAACTTGATTTTTTTTCATTTATCAGCAAGGTTTTCTGAAATTAATTAAATTCATTAAGTAAGGGATAGATGTGCATAATTTATTTTCATTGTCATTCCATAGTGTGAATGTTATTAAAGTATAATTTTCAGAAGGTTATAAACAAATGTGTCAAAAATTTTACTTGATTCATTAACTACTAAAGAAACTATTAAGATCTTAAAACTAGTTGAAACAGATTTCAAGAAACAGATTTTTATAGTAATCTGAAAATAATCTGCAACTAGATACAAAACTATTATACATGGCAATAAACTCTAATACTCACAGTTACATTTTCTTCTGGATAGATGTAATTTTACATCACTATTGAATAAGAGTCAGCTGTATTGCTTTCAGTCAAGAAACAATTTCATTAATACATATTTTTTACAAATTAACTTCTATCCTTACAAAGCTATACAGCAAGCTAACCAATAAAAAAAGAAAATGGTTTGATAAAGATAATCAACCTTATAAAGTTAGCTAGTCCTCAGTCAGGTTATGTGCCCTAATTGGTGCACTTTGAAGGAACATTTGGCAATCTCTTTTGCCCATGCTCATGTCTTAGATAATTCTTAAAAGTGTCTATGCTTGTGTGGGCATAAAGGCTGAGGTAGATGAAGAAAAGGCAGTATTAGGATTATTACATCCAAAAGGCAGAAAGAGTTAATATTCATGTTTTGACACCTAATGTAGCATTTTTGAGACTGTAGTAAGACAAATAGAAAGCAAGGATATTTCAAGAGAGAAATTTTTTATCTGTCCATTCAGCATATCAAGGAAAGATCTGGAGAATATGATTGCTGAGTTTCACCAAAGGAATATCCCAGAGAAGAAATAAAATGCTATCCTGTTGGGGAAGTTCATCAAGAAGACATGATTGCTGGTTTGACCCACCAGCTGGACCCCAGGCAATTAAAGGCTCCCTACTTCTTCCCCTGTGCTTTGGAATGTTCATTCTTTTGCCTTCCCTGCTCCCAGAAGCAGCTCCAAGAATACGGCCTTGAGATAAAAATGGGATGTTGAGACATCTGGACTGGGCACATAATTGAATCCAGTTAAGGCCTCCTCTACATATGACTAACCCTGGTTAAAGCCTCTGTATAAACTTTTAAGAGTTGTCAGAGGCTGCATAAAACTATTTTTGTAGTCGCCTAAGAGAAGCATTGTAAGTGATAAGTTCCCTTGCTTATTAAATCTGCCACCTACCAATCTGGAGTGGCATGGTTTTTCTCCTGTCTTTCCCTGCTCTCTGAGTATGGGGTCAGTTTCAGATTTTATATATCCACTACAACCTACAATTCTGGTAGACTAATAAATAGAGACAGAATCAAGGAGGTAAGAAGTCAGGTATATGTCATGGGGGATGAATTCCTTTTATTTAAGGGAATGCTAGGACCTCAGGAGCTTCTTTCCATTTTTTCTTTAAGTGTCCTGACAGCGTTGATATGGCAAGATACCCTAAATGTCCCTAAGGAGGCCATGTAGAAAAAACTTGGCTTTGTCTGTACAATACGCTCAGAGGGAGAAAGGGCCTAGATTCTTCTCATTCAGTGCTGCTGTGTAATTTTTGTGGATGGTAGTGGGAATGGGAAGTTCTCATGTGCTACTGCAGGGTATTACCCAGGCACCGAGCAGGAATCTTTGTAACTGTGCCTGAACCTGGGACAGAATGAGACTCATGCTCAGAGCCCAGCAGGCTCTACAAACAGTGAGAAAGCAAGGTGTATTCAGTTTATCAAGAAGGGTTTCCAGTCCCCTGATTAAGCTGAGAAAGGACTGTTTCCTAGCCACAGATTTTGGTGGAAGATATCAGCAGATGGCTTGGAGGATGGGAGGCCAAGACCACTCACACAACAGCAGCCAGTACTTCAGAGGGAAAACCAGGTCAGCCATGCTAAAGGATAGGGGAAGAGGCTAAAGAGAGGTAGAGCTAAAGGTAGGGAGGAAACTATAAGCTTAGAGATATTAATCTCTTTCCCAAAGCCCAAGCCTTTGAGTCATTTTCTTCCTCCAGGCACCCAGATACTCCAGAGAGAACAAGAGAATGGAGTAGAATTCTGAAATTTTATCCAGTAGTGCCTGAATATCTACTTAAAATGACTTTAAGTATGAATGACACAAATTTTACTGGATTAGAGATATTTTTTTCCCCTCCTAGCTCAGTTGGTTGGGAGCATGTGATAAAAATCAGGTAGCTATAGAAATTAATCTATATTTCTTTAGATAGCTGAATGTACTTAAGTAAATATGCAATTCTGCTACTAATCTATTTTTTTTTCCTTTAAAAACAAAAGAAGGAAGGAAGGGAGGGAGGGAGGGAGGAAGGAAGGAAGGAAGGAAGGAAGGAAGGAAGGAAGGAAGGAAGGAATGAGGGAGGAGGGGGAGGGAGGGAGGGAGGGAGGGATGGAGGGAGGGAAGAAGGAAGTTCCTTCCTTCCTTCCTTCCGTCCTCCCTTCCTTCATCCCTTTCCCTTTTCACCCTGAAATGAGAAACGTCACTCCCTTCAAGTCCCTCCATTCCCATGCCGGTAAACCGAAGGAATTCCCTTCACTTAAAGAAAAGAAAGTTAAGTTCTGAGTACTTTTATTTAGTTGGGGCTCATGGTGGGTGATGATCCTATGTGTTTGCAAATCTTTGCATATATATCCTGCCCACTCAAACTGAGTATTCTACCTGTTGTCTTCACATTAGAGTGCAGTTTGGAGCAGCACTAGAGTTCCCTCTGAAGTGTGAGGAGAAATAAGAGGCAGTACTGTCCTGGCTCCATGTCTGGAGTTCCTGAAAGGAGCATACATGCAGAAGCACCAGCCCAGGGACAGTGTTAGGGAGTGGCAGGGGGAGCGTAGAAGTATGAACACATACTTTGACTTAGAAACAAGATTTAAGTTTTAATTTAGGAATTAGAAGAATATAGCTAAAACATAACATCTGGATCCATCAAATGTGTAAAATACATAGTTTGATTTTCATTTTGTGATGAAGCCAATTACCAAAGAAAATGCAAATTGTAAATGGATTTTAATGATCCCAACCTAAGTCCAGATTTTAAAATATCCATCAGACACCATAAAATAAAAGGAGAGATCAATTTATGCTATTATATATATATATATATATATATATATATATATATTCCTTGTCTCCTTTAATAGGACCTCAAGTCTTTTTATAGTTTTTTTGAAATTTCAATTTGTTATAAACCATGAAGGAAAGGCACAGAATAAATGAAAAGCTTAAATTCACTGTTTAAAAAGTGGTCGCTAGTTCTCTAGAGACCAGACTTCTTTCGGTAAGGTAGTAAGTGAAGTGCAAGGAGGCCAGGCCTGTCCCACTCAGTGCTCTAAAGCCAACTTTGCTGTTTTGGATCAGTCAGAGCGTGGAGAGAACATCAGAAACAACAAGGGCAAAGGTCTAAAGCCACTGAGATGGGAGATAAAAGATGGAGCTAATTAGATACTTGGAAGGTCCTGAAACCAAACCATGGATTTAAGATGAAAGCACTCAGCTATTTCAGACACAGCAAACAGAACAGAGCATGACCTTTGGGCTGGAGAGAGAATGAATGCACCAAGCTCCAAATTTCTCAGAGGTAAGGGATTATAGAGAAAAGGACCGTTGATAAAAATACAGTCAGGAGTAAATTGCCTTAGTGCCTTGTGCCCTGTAAGGTATATTTGCTTTGTTATTCTTTTTCGTGTAAGAGAGAACATCCTTTATCTCAGCTACCAGAAAGAATTCTGACTTTTTCTCTCAGATTCTCCATTCAATTTTTCATAACTTTAACATAATCAAAATCTATTGTTCTATTTATATGAGAAAGTCAATAATTTTTAGCACCTATTCTTCATCTTGGAGTTTTTATTAATTTAAACAGTTTTGATAGAATTTGGGGGCCATTCTTATATGCCTAGGGAGCATCTTCCCTTCAGTGTGCAGGGGAATAGTAGAACAATAAAGGAAGCTAGAGAATGCTACACATGAACTGCAATGTATTGGAAGTCACATATCTTCAAGTCAGATAGTAAATTTGCCTTGAAGACAAGGGAGTAAACTATGTATGAATTCAATTTCTCATTGGACTCTTATAAATTTATTCCTGCAGATCATACAGACCATTAGTTTTAAACAATAGGTTGTACTTTCTAAATACAAATATGTTTTCATTTGATCTGGCAATATGGAAACAGAAACAGTCATATGTTACAGAAATTAAAATATGTACACATTTAATTTGTTACTGAGAGTGGTATAATAATTCACATATTTTCTATACTACTTCTCAGACATTAATTTATTTTGAGTTTTAAGTAGTTGTCTTGTATCCAATTTATAGTCCCAATCTTAATTCACAGGTACTATTATATAACACTTCTGCTACATTTGCCCACTAAAATGTAGTGCAGGAGAGAGACATATAGAATATGCAATACCGGGAGTAAGGTTGTGTGATGTAGCGATCTTTTCTCCTCGAAAACGCTGTAGCAGATATAGCATGTTATATACTCAAATTCAATCTTCACATATTTCTTCCCATATAGAAATGCAATTTGTTCAGCTATACAGCTTTTAAAGATTGTGATATTTGCTCTAGTTCAGAGGTAAATCCTGATTGTTCTAAAGTTTTCAGCACTGTTTAATAGGAATCTTTATGATAACAGAAATGCTCCATTTCTTCATTGTCCAATATAATTGCCATTAGCCTCATGGGACTATTGAGTACTCTAAATATGATTAATAAGATGGCAAATTAAAATTTTCATTTTATTTATCTTTAACGAATATGAATTTAAGTTTAAATAGATGCATGTGACTACTAGATATTGTAATGGACAATGCAGAACAACTAATCATAGCAATGTCATTGATATTGCTAATAATTGGACTGACATCCAGCATTTTACAAAATGTTAGCCAACAGATGGGAAGAGAATGTTGCTGGTAAATAAAATGCTTTTTTTCTCTTATTAGACAATGCCCTACGCAGCACTATTGTGTGGAACTCTGACAATAAGCTTATCACATGATAAATAGGAACAACATGGCAGAGCAAGGCTGATCCAGCATTTTTTTGTGACTTCTGTAAACAAGATAATTAATTCTTTTACCTGTTTAAGCCATTTTGATTTGCATTTCTTGTTATTTGTGGAGAAAAGTGTTATAACTAACATAAACACCTTCTAGATTATCTAATGAAATTGTCAGAGGAAGTACTTCTTTAATCTTTGATATTAGAATAAGCTATTATTTGAATTTTAATAAAGATAATTTTTGTATATAGTATATGTCTTCAATATAGTAATAGTAGAGTATTTATATAGTAACAACAATAATAGTGAAGATCATGGTAATAAGTGTTTTCATATTTGTTGTCTAAACTGAAATTAGTCTTAAAAATTTTATAAATAGTTAACACCTATATAGTGAAACACATGTGCTTTTGTAAATAAATTGAAATTAAGAGAGGTTAATGAGGTCAGGCAGTTCATAAGAAGTAAGAATATATCTTAGTCTCGGGTATTTTTTTTTTCAACAAAGTACTCTTTTTAATTAAATTAGTTGTGTCTGTAATTATCTTTTGTGTAAATGGGTTCCAAGAAAAATATAAGAAAGACCATTAGATATTTGTATATATAATAGACTAGTTGCTTTTGCCTCTAACATCTCTAATATATCCATCAGATATATTATATGTAAAATGAGTACATTTTTGAATTAAGTAAGGTAGAGAACGTCATGTTGAATAAGGAGCAATATCTGTTTTAATTATATTAAATGTAATTCAGAAAAAAAGAGAAATAAATAAAGTAAGAATTTGGGTTTTAGAAAATCTAGAAAATGAAGAATAAAATGTATAAAGTTACATGTAGTGAATCATTTACTGCATTTCATTGGTAAGAAATTGAAAAGACCTAACATTTACTAGTATTAAAGTTAATTGTTCAAACTGTAGGTCTTAAAATAACTGCTATTAGTTGCAAATATTTAAGTAGAATTTAGAAAGTATGCTAAACAATTGAACAATAACTTTTGTTTTTGTGTCTTCTTACATTCAGGGAAGACACTTATTTTCCTTTGTTTTTCAGGGAAACAAAGAAACAAAAAAACAAAAGAAACAAACAAACACACAAAGAAACTTTTGAACAGCAGCAGAGGCTCCTTAGTTTAAGCTTTGCTTGTCAAACCTGAGAATAACTTAAAAGAAACTGCATCATCTTTTCTAAATGCACTTAAATATAGATTTAATCATATTTTGCCTGCAAAATGATGTTTAACCTGTCTTACATGAAGATAATGCAATTAACTAAAATGCTATTAGAAGTTTTTTAAGCTTTAGGATTTTATCAGTCAACTTTATCATTATACACTTAAGAAGATCAACATATTCAGATGATATAGAAATTTAAATATTTTAACCCTTTTATTTTACCACAGAAAAACTTTACTAATTTAGCTCATTAATAACAATTCTGAACTGCAAATGTGAGAGCTATGGAAGTGAGAGTAGTTGGAAGAGGGACTGTTGCTATATGAGGAACCTATCTCCAGGTATCACTATGATATAGCAACACTGAACAAAGATCTATAGAAAAAATGATAAGTGATTATAATAAACATTATTAATAAAATAATAAGAATGATATAACTGATAGTATCCATTAAACTTTTATTTTGTGTTAGTCACCAAACTAAGTTTTGTATGTGCTGGGCACCATAGTAAATTTTTTAATTATCTCATTAAATCATATAACAATATTATAAGGTAGGTATTAATACTACCCTTTTCTTACAAGTAAATAAACCGAAGGTAAAAAAGCTAAAATTTTGATTTTAAATCATGAATAATATTGGAAAACTTGAGTGATTGTTGAGCCAGGGATTGTTTGTTTCTTTTCCCTTAGGAATTACTACCTTGCTTCTGCCTGTGTCCAATGTTTGAAAACAGTAGTTTCCTTTTTTATTATTATTATTTATTCTGATCATAGATAATAGAAGAGTTAAGTCAGGACCCTGGGTGGGGAAAAGAGAACATGACTGTGCAGGGAAACATGGCTTATAGGGCCAAGATAACCTCACAATGATTTCTGTGTCTAAGAATGACATGCTAGCTAGGGAATAATTTCTGTTTTCTGAAATATGACACATAACTCATGGAAGAGAGACTAAAGGTGGATGAATGAAGGGGTATTTAAACCAGTAAACTGTCCTCCACTTGACTTCTCATCTACCCAGTATTTTGGTAACATATAAATCTTTATCACTCAGAAATTAGACAAGACCCTGGAGGAAAAAAATACAAAATTGCTTATGTTTAAGATTCTGCTTTGCCAAAGGAGTGGAAGCTTAAATTAGTCATTTGTCTAAAAAATCATTTTTTTTTTTTTTTGCATTCTTGGGTTGTGGACTTATATGTAATTCACAGATTTGGAGTAATTTTTGAATTTATAAGTTAATTTGTAATTTTTACAACATAATGATGACGTATGGCTTGATCTCTGAATACTTGCAATAAGGTTTGACTGCATCATTTAAAACCCAGAGTAAGCTTCATGAGGATAAGAAACATGACTGTATCCTTCCTTAGCACCTAAGAAAGTCCCTGATTATCAATTAATATTGAGTGAAAAAAATACAACAATGAATATATATATATATACACACGTGTGTGTGTATATATATACACTCACATACATACATACTACATACATACATATATTTTTATGTGTGTGTGTGTATATATATCTACATATATAGATAGATAGGTAGATAGATAGATAGATAGATAGATAGATAGATAGATAGATATACACATGTATATATATAAAATCTGGTCCAGTAAGAAAAAATTTTGTGCAAGGGATAAGCCATATTTTTTTTTTTTCTTCTTGTTTTACATTCTTGAAATGTCCTTAAAGATCAGAAAACTCAAATTGAGTCTTTGTTCGGGTAAGTTTTCTTGACTCCTCTTGGGTCATATGTCCTCGAAATCTTTCTGGATAAAACTGATAAATCTAATAGATTAATTTCAATGTGGTTAATGAGTAGGTTTACATGTTACACTTCTCTAGTAATTTCTGAAGATTGTTTTTAACTGAAAGCAATGTCTCTAGTACATGGCAGGTATGACTTATGATAAAAATAGTTTGGGCTAAGAAGGCTTTCAATAGACCTTACAATCAATTACTCTATATGGTCAATTTTTCTTACAATCAGACACTTGACTCAAGTTAACAAAATGAAATATAGGTAAATTATCCTTATTGATGTTTCAGCTAGTGGGCATCTTCTGTTAACCAAAGTCCACCAACAAACTCTCTTCCCGATTACCCTTGAGGTTTGCAAACATGATCGTCAAGACATATTTCTTGCACTTCCCAAATCTTTTGAACCTGCCTTTCACTGAGGAATATATTAGATTATTTATAGGTGGAAGAGACTTCTCAAGTGGATTTCTTTTCTGTCACTATAGGTCCACATTTTAATGATTAAAGTATTTGAAAGGAATTGATATTTTTCAAATTTAGAGAAGGTGTATGGAAAAGATGTATTCACTTTTAAGTCACCAAGAAATTTTACAATTATATATTATTCTTTGTTTTTTAAAAAAGACATTTAATCAAATAAACTACATCTACTGCTGTAAAATAAGCCTACACTAAAAGATATGTAGAAATGGCAAAGGATGAATACATGAAGACAAAAAACCTTCGACTTTCTCACTATTAGAAAAGATTTTCACTCCGTGTTGTACAACAAAATATTAAATGTTTCAATTGCCAACTGGAGAAAAATCCAAAAGAGTAAGTGTAATTAATTATGTTTCATCAGTGACATTGATTAAATCTATCCCCCCAATAAAATTATTGTGACATCTTCATAACTATAAATAATGGTGCTCCTATTTTAGCCACTTACAAAAAGTAAATGACTCTTTAATCTGTGTTCACGTTTACTTCCAAATCCAGTGAGGACAAAACAGGAGAAAACAGGACTATGATACCATCTGAGTGATTTAGAGCAGACATAAGAAAAGACACTGTCCCCGGAAAGGCTATATTCTCATAGATAAGGAGTTATGTGACCAGGGTGCTATAGATCTGGACCTTCCCAGAAGCTATGTACATCATGACTCTAGAGGTAACCAAATGAATGAATTGGCAACAAAAATCATTATTGCATACTTTGAGCAGAGGACGATGGGGTGAACATACTAATTCTATTTTCACCAAATTGATTCATAAGCACTAAAACTGGAATTCTTAATCCAGTGCCCTAAAGCAATCATGGGAGCTTCAGGAAATCTATAAACACCTTGAAATTAAGCATACACAATTTTATATGTATGCATATATGGCATTTTTATAGGGGAAGAAACTCTATATCCCATCAGATTCTCTGTGTATTCTACAGCCACTCACCTACACACACACACAAAAGGTTAGATACTACTTTTTGTGAAGAACTTGGGAATCAAGAAAAGATGCACATGCTTTCAATAAATTATAAACCATTAATAAAGAAATAATTTTTCCACAGTATCAGACCCTCATATTCCAACTCATTTTTCCTTCTAAAAGTGATACTCTATCTCACTAAAGAAATGCTAATTTGGAAAATTCATTTTATAAGTAGAATTGCATCCTCCCCGTCTGTGGTTCTAGTCTTTCTGTGACCACAGCTTGCTTCCCTCAGGCTTTCTGGTCCAGGCCTACTGATCTCTTGCAATGTCCAGTAGGCTTCCTATTCTCTCTGCCTTCTTACTCTTTGCAGACAGTTTTCTTCTTCTTCTTCTTCTTCTTCTTCTTCTTCTTCTTCTTCTTCTTCTTCTTCTTCTTCTTCTTCTTCTTCTTCTTCTTCTTCTTTTTCTTTGGTCTGAAATATTATCTCCACCTTCAGTCTTCAACCCTACTTGTCCTTCAGAATTCTTATCTGGTGACCATTGACTAGGAACCTGGGCAAATCTCTGTCAATGCACATATCAAGCTGCATGAAAATAATATACTTTTACACTTTTTTTTAGGCTAAATTGCATAGTTCTTTGAAATTATATGTGTTTAGTATTTTATTCACCTCAGTAAGCTCACCATCTCACCCAGCATTTGATATATAAAAAATTAATGGTCTAGTGAATGTCAATGGTTTAGAAAAAGTAAGTTGTAACGAATGAAAATGCTCAATGAGTTTTCTCTTTTAGGGTGTATATAGTTTAAACAACATATATATGCTAAAAAATCAATGACTACTTTTGGAACTGATTTCATACAGAAAGAAACAAAGTATAACGATATCTAATAATAAAGGAACTTTCCTGAAATGACTGAAGTGATTAAATTCTCACATCATGTAGTTGGCACCTTAAGAGATCTACTGTCTCTTTGATCATTAATCGTATGTCCTGTTTGAAAGTACCCTAGCATTTAAAATTTTTGTAAATACAATGTAGTTGAAGTTCATAAGGAAGGAATGGAATTTATATTTAGTCAGACAGCTATCCTAGCATTATTCTGTTCTCAAATTAAAACAAACAAATTCCACCAAATTAGACTCTTAAAAATTGTCTTAAAACCAATGTTTTTTAGCTAGTCATGTAGTGGATGCTGCGATGTTCCAACTGTATGTCCCTTCGGAACTGGAGGACTTATTTTATAGTTGCTGGCAGTGCTGCTGCCTAATAGCTGTCAGCTCTTAAAGTTCCCTATATTTGCCCTCAGCTGAAGGGAGTTTTCTCATCCAAAGTCTAACTTCATCTCTAGGGACAGCATACTATTCCATGGGGAAATAAAGGCCCTGCCATTTCTTATCACTTCAGGACAACTTAAAAGGACCATTGTAGTTTTAGAGATTCTGTGCGATTGAATGAAATTTTTTGAGACTGTCTCCCAGTGCAACTCCCTTTGACCAAAGATGCTTTTTTTCTGTTCCCCTTCACTACCCTTTGCCTCACAGTGATAATTCTGAGACTATTTCCTACAAACTCTTGCTCTTGTATTCAGAATAAACTCTATTGGATAAAGATATATGTACAGAAATTCATTTGAAGGTTATTGTAATCCTGGGAATAAATTGCGATGGTAAAAGTGGAGGTGGTAACAAGTGTTTGGATTTTGGACATATTTCAGAGATAGGAACAACAAATTCAGACATGTGAGGCATATTAACTATAAAATAGATGTGTTAATGGGAAACAAAATATGTCTCTTTAAAAAACAAAACATTACTAAATCCTCATTTCAACTCTTGGGGCAGTGAGTTCTCAGATATTTAGATTATATTCTATCAGTCGAAATGTCAGTTGTGGGCTTATTAATAGAAAAACAGGACAGAAAGAAGGGTCAATTAAACCACTAAGACCTGCTGTGGCAGCCAGATGGCTGACCTTTCTCTTGATACCATCACAGGGTATCCAGATTCTAATGTTCTTGTTTATTTTCCCAATGGCAAGTCATTAGCATGGTTGCATCAGGCCACACCAGGCTGATGTACTTTTAAATTTTAAGCCAGCTGGAAAGAGACACTCTCTGTTTTGGACTCCAACTCTGTGCTCTGAGTCAAGCTGTGAGAATAAGCCAAGAAATTTCTCCTGCATTGTGACTTCTTGGCCACATAGGGGATACATTCCCTCTTTCAACATTGTTCAGCTGTTTTCTCACCCATAGGTATATGTAATGTTTTTCAGCATGGATAGGAGGTCTGCTAATTGAACATGCCTTAGACAGAAAGAAATTGTTATAGGTGCACGATCTATCTTCAAAGTGATCCAGTTTCCCCCTTTCTTCTATTGCTCTTTTCTGGATGCTTTTTTGGACAAGTCATTTAATATTTCTCTACTACTATCAGAATGAAAACTATAACTTATAAGAAACCAGCATCTGTTAAAAAAAACAATAAGACCATTAGACAGATATGTAGTGAAGAATTAACTTTACCTAGAGAGGTCTGTCTGGCCTTAGTTCTGTCTCTGAGGTCTCCGGGAAGGTAACTTTTAAACCTTTGGAATTTCCCGAGTGAATGGAATGTCCTCGTCACCTTTGGTGGACTTCTGAGACCACATTGATAGTTTATGCTAACATGATGACTTGCGGGAGGCTCCTCAGATCCCAACTGATAGTTTCTGCTAAAGAGATGACCCACTGTAGGAACTCGCCACTCCAGGAATGCCAACCATGTGAACAGCGAGTTGGGAGTTTGTGCTGCATTAAATCAGCTTGACCTACAGGGGCTGGGGCTAGAGACTGAAGTCAACGATGTGGGCAATAATCAACCATGCCTACCTAATGAAGCCTCAATAAAATCTCTGACCATCAAAGCTAGAGTGAGTATCCTGGTTTGGCAACATTTCACGCACATTTTGCTACACTTCAATGCCAGGAGGGTAATATATCCCTTAGGACTTAGATGTTTTGTATTTAGAACTCTCCTCCCAGGCCCATATATGTCTTGTGTGTGTTTCTATGCCATATCCTTTTGCCATAATAAAACTAATGGCAAATACAGTCCTATTCTGGGGTCTGTGAGGAAAATTGTCAAATGTGAGAGTGGTCAGGAGAACCCTAAATTTATAGTCAGTTGGTTTGAATTGAGGGTTGCTCCCAATTCACAAGTACCTACAGACTTGTGAATGATGTCTAAAGTTTTAGATAGACTTGGCAGTCTGGAGAACTGTGCCCTTACTCATGAGTTTGACCTAACTGAGTAGCAGATGTTGTCAAAATAAGATTCCTACAATAAAAATGTACAAAAATGTACATAAACGTTTATATAGTAATTCTAATACTAAAAATTGTCCTAGGGTCAGAAGCATATAACTATTATTATAAAATACTTTATAATTTTAAAAAAAATGAGAGAAAATAACCAAATAGTTTCAACTCTTTCTCTCATCAATATTTTATTTAGCATTTCTTATGGCCTGGGTTGTAAGTTAGTTGCCAAGGATAAAATGTTAAAAAAGGCAGACACACTCCCTATACTAAAACACTAACATAGGAGATAGTATTTTAATTATTTAGATGAGCAGACAATTTTACTATTCTATGATAACTCTCTTGACAAGGAACAGACCTTCTGTCATTAAATCACATAAGAGTGGCACTCAGACCTGAGAGTCCAGAGTAGGTTATTTAACGAAGCAAATAACAAAATATCTAATTAGCAGTGTTTTACAAATAAAATATGTAATTATCAGGCAAAACAATGATTTAAAATAGATATACTTAATTACAAAATAAGACAAAGAGGTAGGCAGTACTAGATTTTGAACAAAAACTCGGTGATATCAAAGAATCCAGGGATATCATCAAATACATCATTCTGTTTGCTGCTCTGCCATCTTCACTCTGGCTTTTCAGTTCTGGGTAAGGATGATTGCTATAGGTCTATGCCATCACATTCAAAACAAAAAACAAAAACTGGAGTTATTTATAGGTTTCCTCCTCGAAAAGTTTTGTCATTTTTTTTTTTTTTTTAAATCAGGGGGTAAAGTGTACTTGCTAGAAAGGTGATTATTAAAAGGATGATAAAGTGAAGTTTTGAGAAAGGGAATGGGATTTCCATGTTTAACTTAGTCTCATAATGATTCATATCCTGGTAGTGATGGAGGGGTCTGTTTATTCTGAAATCAAGGAACTTCCACCCTTAATTAAGATCAAGTAATTGACAGTATCTGCCATAGGAAATAACCTATAAACTAAGACATGGTGGATGAGGAGAATTAGCTAGAAAAATATAGGTATGAGTGTGACAAAGCGAGAAAAAATTTTCCAGATAGAGAGCATAATATGTATATTTCAGAGAGATAATTTGATAATCGTACTAAAACACCAGTAATTTGAGATTATAGTATAAAAGGCAATTGTTGAGGAATGAGATTATAAAAACTAAGAAAGAATTGAATCATGAAATATCACAAATTATTTACTTAAAATGGAATGTTACTAATTAATCAAAAGGATAATTAAATAGATTATATGAAACATTTACATATTTATTGATTGCATGAATAAAAATAAATGTATGTACACTTTGGTGGAAAGCATACATGACAAGTGTGATAAATGTTTAATGCAGTATACAAAACAGATACGATTATAAGAAGATGGTAGAATTATGGGTGCTATATCATTCAATTATTTTAAATATTTTTAAATTTATCTGATTAAATTGAAATGTGAATTTATTTCCTAGCCGCACATTTTTCACTCCTACTACCAATTTAAAAAGTTGAACTATCAAGTAAAATTTGATTTTCTTCAAAGATCAAGCTGCCACATGTGGTTGTGTAGATTGTGCACTGCACAAGGCAGCCCAAGAGGCAAGTTGTACTTGTTCTGCCATTTGTCTTGGGGTACTGGTGCACCCATCTGAAAAGTTTCCATTTTTAATTCCCTTAAATTTATTACATGGGCTAGACGCAACACTGCCCAGGTGGAAGAATACCTTATTATTTGAAGTGAAATTTGAAGACATTCATTCCCCATATTTTCTTCTTCTCTCTCAACTAGCCTGGCTATTTAAAGTTAACTGTAAAACTCAAACTCACAAAAGGAGTGTACTTGAAGTTACACAAAGACAGAACAATAGCAAAGTTCATGGAATAATGAATACCAATTTTCTTATTGGGAAATGAGAAATCTTCTAAAGAAATATATATGTCAGGCAACTGTGGTCCCTTGAGTGACCTCCAGGGATTCCTACAGATGCTCTTTGCAGAGATCTCTTTTTCTGTTCATTATTGAATTATTTCTTAAACTTCCCTCAATTCTTTATAGTGCCGTTTGACCTACAAAAAGTGTATTGAAGTGGAAGTTTCTTTTCCCTTCTGACCAAATGAGAAGGGCAAGATTTATGGACATTTTTTAAGAAAGAAATGAGCTTCTTATTACGATGAATTATGTGAAGGAAAGGACCAAAATATAATTTGGTTTCTGCTTTCCCTGTTTAATCCTATTAGTGTTAGTCTTTGTAAAGTGTCTTCTGGGCTTTTATGAGCAGTCAGAATCCCACTTTGGTTTGAACTAGTGGCATGACCAGCGGAGTATAGTCACAGCACAGGGAAAATTCTTTCTTTGGGGTTCATGTAACAAAATAAGAATAAAAAGCTTTTGTCAAGTAGGATGAAAAACATCTTAGAGGATATAGACATTATTGTTCTTGAAGCAGATACTTTTTCCTCCCCAATGTGGTCTTTGCCTTATAAACCGGCCTTTATTATTCCAAGAGGGAAGTTTTAACCAAGATGTACTAATAAGATCAGCTTCTTAGCTGATCTGAATTAGAAATTTTCAGAGGCTGGCATTTTCCTGGTAGTAATTTTGATTCATTTCAAAAGTCAGCAATCTGTCTAATGACTTCAGCCAATTCTGTCCCCATATGGAGGAACTAAAAATAATAATTGTTACATTTATTAAAAGTTTCCTATGTGTTATGGCATATTTAAGCACTTTACATGTATTTACTCACTGCAAACTGACAAAAGACCATATGAAGTAAGGAGTATTGCCATCCTCAACTTACAAATGAGAAAATTTAGGCATTGAGAGATTAAGTAATTTGTCCACAGTCAACTAAATCTTAAGTGATGGAGTTAGATTTAAACCTGGGAATCAGCCTAGAGTCCTGACCTGTAACTTCTCTGTTGTAATGGCTCTGATTGATCAGACTGAATATTATATTCAGGACAAATTATCATAGAAATTTATAGATGGTAAATGCTTACCCGCTAACTAGTGTTTGACTTAAGCCTCCATTAACCCCACTAAGCATAAAACATCTCTAGGGGTAAGAAAACCATACTCTTAAAAATCTGGACAGTTCATAGAGTTGGAGGAAAATATTATTGCTTGTGTTCAGACTGCCTGATTGACTTAGGCAAATATAAGAGAAGTGGCCTGGTTGTTGGTGTCTATTCTCATTAATGAAGTGAAAAACGTCAGCAATGTGCTATCCAGTCAAATGACTGTTTTCCTAAAACACATCTTATCCAGACAAAAAGTTTTGTTTCATTGTTTGCTGAAAACAATTTATTCTCAGACTACAAGAGTCTCACATGCTTCAAGCAGCATTTGTCCAGTTTGCTACACCTTTATTAAAAGATAATAAAAACTCTGATTTTTCATAGGGAAAGTACAAATGATGAGGCATTAAACCTACCTGAAATATAAGGTAACCTATGAATTATCAGGAATACTGTCCTGTCTACAGAAAAGTATGTAACTTTAATTCTCGTAATGTTTTACTATAGAAAGGGGTCTTGCAGCTAAGCAGATGACAGCTCTGTTACTCAAACTGGATGAAAAAATCTGTCTCTGCTTAAAACCATAATCCAGAAAGTTAATACAGATACCTGTCAGCAGTATGTTGTTTTATAACAGATATTAAAATGAGTAGACAAGCTAAAACTCCATATAAACATCCCTTCCCATACACTCACATGGCCTTATAAATTAATTTAACAGTTTCCTAATTCTTAACTCTTGTTTTCATTCTCTTCTTTCCTTTCATGAGGGCTATTGTAATAGACTTCTAGTTAAACTTTCTGCCTGTAATCTCTGTCATCAATTCTATCTTCCACACACCTGTCTGAGTTGTTTCTGAGTCATATTTCTTTTTTGATCGTTTCAGGGCTAAAAACTTTCAATGAAAGCTTGATCACCTGATAGAATCCCACTTTTTAAAAACAGATACCAAGAAGCTTTATGTTTAGCTCCAGTCCTCTCCAGTTTTCAGTATCTAAAGATTCAGAAGGTATGTTTCTTCACAATTTATCAACAATATGAAGATAGCAAAATAAGGATAAGTGTACAAACTCTCCTGAAGAATGCCAGGCTATATGACCAATATGAGTTAATAGAGGAGGATAGATGGGACTTATTTTATAAGTAGTAAGTCATGGGTAAGATTATAAAAATTATGAAATTGTTGAAAAAAATGGAAAAGCACAAGAAAATTAAATATAAAAACATGACACTACAGCATTAATAGTCAAATATATTTTGAAAATTGGAAATTCGTTTGTGAATTAACTGATACTATATGAAGTAGGGATAATATACCACTGCCTTTAGGTGATGCTGCAAAGTTCAGCAAGTCTGCAATTTAAAATACAAGTTAGAAGACATCCAAATAATGGGTTTGACAATACTTTAAAAATCATTATCTGCATGAAACTTCAATGACTTATAAGGGAGTAAATGAGGATGAACCGATTGTTTACATTTGCTTTACAAACTAATTCATGTAGATTTTAATCAGATTTCTATCAAATAAATTTTAAACTTCAATCAAAACAAGTTTTAAAATGTCAATGGAAAGAATATGTATCAATTTTCTATTATTTTGAAACTTTTTAATGTAAAGTTAAATGCAAGATTGATTGTCCTTCATAGAAAATATATTGATTTACGTCAACACCAGCAATGTTTAAGAGGTCTTGTTTCTACACACCCTCCTGAATAAAAGGCATTATCAAACTTTTTGATCTTTGTCCATCTTGGAGAGAAAAAATAATAACTCATGATCATTTTAACTTTCAATTTCCTTCTATGAATGAGTGTGAGCATATGAGTCATATATTTATTTCTATATACTCTTTTCATTTTTTTATTTTCATAGGAGGAATTTTTATACAGTAAAGATATCAGTTTATTGTCTATGTCATGAGTTGCAAATATATTTTTCTATGTTTTTAATTCATTCTTTGTTTTTTTGATGTCTGTTATGCTTATTATTTTTTAAAAAAATTTACATGGTCAAGTTTATTAATTTTTTCTTTTCGATTTTGGGTTTTAAGATGATACTTAAAATATATATTGAAATTAAGATTTATAAGATTTTTCTTTCAGTTTTCTTCCAGTACTTTTATGGTGTTATTATTTTACATTTAAATCTTTGATAACTCTTGAAATTTTTATGGTCTAAGGGAGGGCCTGGAAAGCTTCAACCCATGAGTCAAATGTGGTTCACAGTAAGCCAAATTTAGACACGACAATTACTTTATGTACTGTCTATGGTGGCTTTCATAGTACATCAGTAGAATTGAGTAGAGTGATGGAAACTCGCAAAGCCAAAAATACTTACTATTTGGCCCTTTACAGAAAAAATGTTTACTGACTCATAAGATATGTAATACAAAATTATACATACATATATATAATTTTAGGAAATTAAACACTATTTATTTATGTCACATTTATCTATTAGTTTGAAATCTACCTTTATAATGTACTAAATTTTTAAGATCTTTAGAAATGGAAGACATAAGTACACAAACTTTAGAAAGTCAGATTAAATAGATCCCTTGCAGTCTTTTGTGTGAATGAGTCTCAGGTCTTTCTTTCTGGGGAAGTATTCTTGCCTGAGTTCTAAAAGGAAGTCATAAAATTTATGTTATTGGTTCTTTTTCCTGTATTAGGTAGGTCCCAAATGTTTGTCATAGAGGCATATTTTCCTTTTTCCTAAAATTTATCCATAGGGAAGTATTCGTGTATGTGCAGCACAGACACAACTGGAAGAATACCTCTTATACATGATCTATCTCTCTGGTTTAACACATATCATCGTTGCCATTATCTTCGAATTGAGAATATTATATTTTATTCATTGTACAAAAATAAAGGAGGATACACTGTCCTCTAAAAAAGTACTTTTAATTATTTTGTCATTAGTCTGATTGGATTGATAAAGAAACATTAATGTGCCTTCCTCTTGCTCTTCTTGAGATCCCTGACATCTATTGATGACCGTGACTTGAGTATCTGGATTTGGAGATAGAGTTAGTCTGTGATGGAAGATCATTTTTCTCAGTGCAATGATGTTTCTCATGAGCTACTTCAGAAAAATAGGGGGAAAAAAGATTATATATATATATATATATATATATATATATATATATATATATATATATTTTTTTTTTTAGAAAAGTAATTAATTGAGGTAGATATCAGTGGCCAAAAAGTTATATTGCCACTCCTGGTTGGTAGGAGACTGGGATAAGTAACATAGGTTTGGGACCAGAATAATTTAGGCACGGCATAAATTCAAAATATACCTATGACCTTCCTGTCATCATAAGTTTTCTGAGCTCAAGGTTTCAAGTATGATAACCAAATAAAAATATCACTTACCAAATATTTGACCCACTTTTCCTTATACATGAATCAGAAAAGAAATATATATATATTTAATTTTTAATTTTCTAAAATATTTAAATAAAGTACCCATTAGTGCCCCCCGTGACTTTTATTTATGACAAACTCACAAACAACTCACTACATGCACACCAGTCCTCACCTCTGGAGGAGATAAATGACTCAATGCTGTTCAGGCATCCATTAAATGTCCAACATGGAGAGAAAATGGAAGACGAGTAAGAACTGACTCTATACATGAAGTGAATTTTAGTTCTTTAAAGAATGGTTAAATCTGTAGTCTGCAGGTAGTGGAAGAAATTTTACATGGCTGCTCATTGTGAAGAACTCATTTCGAGTACATTTGAAAGGCAGAACATCTAAACGCGCGGTGGCTTTTTTCCACCTCTCAGAAACTTTGATTGGGCCCTGACTGCGAAGGAGAATGCAGAGAACTGAGTCACCAGCACGCTTCTATAGCACCCTGGGGTCCTTTGGAAAGGACTCCTCATCCAACCTCAGTCTACGATGGGTTGGAACAGTGACTCCTCCAGGCAGGGGTCTGAGATAAACGACCTGCCGGGTCCTCGCTCAGCCTCATGAGTCTTTGATTTTGAACTGACGAAGTTCAAGCCGACTTTAAATAGGTCAGCCAAAGAGCTCACATCCTGGCATGTAGTTGACATCCACTAAATAATATGGCGTAGAGAAAGAGAAAGGTAGCAATAGACTTTTTCTTTTTTTTTAAAGCAAATCTTTCTACATATTTTCATTTCTCCTAAATATTCTATATTCTTCTTCCTCTGAGAAGTTGCTTATATGAGTAGTAACACTAATTAGTATGAGAATGAAATTATATGTGGTTGTTTATGGCTCCTGTTCCCAAAGTTACTATGGGAGCAGGGAAGGAGGGGAAAAAAAAGATGCTGCCTGTTTGTATAATTGGTTGATGAGGACAGGTGGCCTTTGGATTTCTTTTACCTTTTGGGTCAAGTACTTTTCATTGCAACCTGTAATTACATCATGGGATTTTTAAATGCCTGGGTTTAATTAACTCTGAGAACTCAGGAACCAGTAAATTCTCTATCACTTAACTCCTTGACTTATTAGCTTTGTAGCTATAATTTTCTTTCATTTTCCCCACAAACCCTCTTCATTTGCTACTGTCTATGTTATGCACCATAAAATAATATAGAAGAAAAGTCAGATACTACTATAGGTTATTGATATCTTTGTAACTTCTGTGACCCATATAATTATGCTTCTTTAATAACTTACATAATTCAAGGAATCTTAAAGTTATAAGAAACCTTTGTTATCATCTAATGCAGTGCTTTAATTGGTAAAAAATGGAAAATTTGAGATCTTTCTGTATCAATTTTTCATCCCATGTACTGAAACCATTGTCTGTCACTTAATAATAAAAAGACTTCCACCTTTATTTCTAATGAATTATTTTACCAACACATTTTTTTTAATCAAAATGGAAGACTAGGGCAATTTCTCTTCTATAAATGTTCTTCATAAAAGATAAAAATGTTCATGTCAAATCAATGCAGTTATTTGAGACAATATTTTTTCCACTAGAAATAATTTCAAAAAAAAAGTATCTGTTCTGCATTTTCCTTTTTTGAAACACCTTAGTAAGAGTTAGCTTGAGTTGGACTGCCCTCTGAGGTTCTTTCTGAAAGAGCAAAACTCATTGCTCCGAGTCAGTATAAAAGTCATTTCCCTGGCCTCATTAGGCTGTTCGTTTAGAGTCATAAGCTTGGATTTTTTTTTTTTTTTTCTTTTTCCTCTCTCTTTCTCACCAACTTCACTTGGGCTACTTTTCCAGTCTCCACTAATATGAATGCCATGGTTGACACGTGAATTGTTCCTTACAAATGTTCCTGCACTATTTTCCTTAATGCATATGTTTATTGAGTAGTATAGAGAGGCTCTCTCTACATGGCTGATGTAAAAAATATGCTACATTGAACCAAATTTATACGAAACATGAAAAAAAAACCTGAAAAAAATTGATTGATTTACAGAGTAGAGGATGTTCTTTTAGTTTTAATGGAAAATGTTTTTAGAGAAAAGGAAATATAGTAGCTTTACTCATTTAGTTTTGTTTTCTAGATGTACACAAACTATTTTTAAAAGTTTTGAATTATGTAATTTGATAGTTTGAATAGTATAGAGTAAGCAAAATAATATTTGGATTGTTCATTAAAACAAAATGTGGTTGATATGTATTTAAAAATACAAATAAATTACATCTATTTATTATGAAGATGCTGGTTAAGCCTTCTGATTTTCATTTTCTCATCAAAACATGTAATAAGGGATAGCTAACTAATTTTTGAAGCTCCTTTTGAAATATGTTATCAACTAAGCCTGGTTAAAAGGTCAAATACTCTGAATTAGAAAGGATTTTTGGTAAATCTGCTTTTTGCACATGTCCTAAACATAATTTCTTAGAATTCTAAATCCCATTTGTTAATGATGGTGAGAAATAGCAAACTTGAAGGAAATTTGCTCTTCATAGTTATAAATCTCAGAACATTAGGATAAGTAAGCTTAAGCTTACTGCCCTTGAGATTACTAAATTTAATTTAAATGAGCAATCATTTTTAAGCAACATTTTTTATTCTAACCAAATTTATTGCTGTTGATAAATTTTAAATGAAGGTTATATAACCCATTTGAAGACTATCCTGAAGAATATAAGATGCTCTTTTCTCCCATAAGAAACATGGAAAATATATATTCATCCAACAGATATTTTGTTTTTTAGATTTTTTTAAAATTCACAGATGCCAAAGACATGCTGTTTCATGTTTTGTATCTCTGTAATAACTAGTAGATACATGCTCATAGAGAAGGCCACTCCCCATCAGAAGCATAAAGAAACATCGCATGTGTGTATGACACTCCCAACAGAAACCAAGAATCTCCTCTCATTTTGTTACTATTTAAATTATAAAATGCAACAGGAAGCTCAGCATTTAAATATGCAAAGTGAATTATTACCATGTGTATAGGAAGCACATTTGGCAAATGCTGAAAAATTGAACACTGTGGATTTGCGATAAACTGCGGTTACAACAAAGCTGTTGGAATTAATGTTTTAATTCATGCTTAGGAGTATAAAGTCATAGCTTATCATGCTGGCCAGGCAGACTTGTTGAGTGTTTCTGTTTCTGAACTCTTTCATTGACATTTTAAAAACTGTTTCAACATGACGATATAGGGTTTCTCCTTCTACTATTACATCCTTAAACAGTGGGAAGAATTCTTAAGCTGGATGGTCAATACACATAAATTCACATCAAACAATCTGAGGGAGAAAGAAACCAAACAAAAAATATTTTAGACAATGGGATAGAAGAAACTAGCTCAAGTAAATAGAAACTAATTTTAAAAGAATTATATTGTTGCTCAAAAATATACTAAAATTCTGACAGGGAAAGCATAAAATCTGTATTTTATGAGCACTTTGTTTTCTCCTCCTCAGGACTGATAACATCTGGAGAAAGAATCTCCTCTCATTCCACAAAAGGCATTTGCTCAAGTCATGTGCATTAAAACTTAATATTTACCAGGACTTCACTAAGCACTGGGAAGAAAACGTGAGACAACAGTCCTCGAGGAGTTTACACATTGAAATGAAAATGCAATGAGGTTGACCCCAATGAAAAATAGTGCAGTATAAACATGTATCAAACTACCAATCAACAACTTTCTTTGATGAGTAAAATCTAAGAGGCTGTTAAAATGAGTAGTAGCATTACAGCTAACATAAGCTTTTGGAAGGAATAGGACTGTGCTGTGTCTTTGAACCAGGCCTGCCTAGCAGAGGTACTAGAGGAGGTTTACTGAACTGGAGTAAACTGAAACCACAATGCTGAAAGACAGGTGCCATGGATTTTTTTGTCCATAACAGATATGAAATCTTTTAAGAAAAGGTCTTACATATTTGACTAGTCAGCCTTTGCAGAATTTTTTAGAACCCAATGTTATTTTTATAAAGTCAGAGCCAGAGATAAAAATATAAAATTAGATTCAAGTACATTTGGAAGTGCCTGTGATGCAGGCTCAGAGAAAAATCAAGCTCAATCTCAAGTCATTAAAACATTGATTTCTCTAGCATTGTTGGTCTCACTTATTTTGTAAATCCGTGTGTTATTTTTTGCCCAGGTTTCCAACATGATAGCACATCTTGCTTTTTAGAGCTAATAGCAATATAAAGAATAATTTCAAATAGCTTGTAGGTGTTGCTAGAATTCTCTGTTCTTGGGTAAACTCTGAATACATTTGATTCATACTCATTAATTAAATCATGTAACTTCACTGGAGACACACTTTTTTAGTAAGAGAAACAAAAGAAATCAATTTACATCAGAATGGAACCCTCTGGTTCCGTTTTGCTATTACTTTCAGAAAAAACTTGAAGATATACATTTAGTTGAGATTACTGGTAAGAAACACCTTTTTGTCATTTTCTCTTCCCATTTTTTGTTCTTAAGCAGAGGAGTAGAAGAAGATAATCAGTAATTATAATTATAATTTTCTCTTTATCAACCCCTCAAATTCTTTCTTATATGTCATTATTACCTTTGAAAATTACAACCTTTGTCAATCCATGGGACATTTTCCCTTTTTCCTAACAAAGTATTTATCATTAACTTTTGCATTCAGATGTTACACAAATGAGTAAAATGGTGACAGTAGTTATATGTAAGGTTTTAACAGTCATTGAAAGAATCATTTTATTCAAGGTAGAGATGTCTTTCTAAGTGCAGTAATCGAAGGTGAAAGAATTCGGAATAAAGTAAAATGTTCTCTGTTGTTACTTTATTAAAAACAAAATTTAGAATTCTGATTTTTAACAATTAATTAAGCAATTAATTTTACTCTTTCCCAAATCCTACTTCTTGAACACTTGCTAAGAATAAGTGAGATGGACAATGTCAGGCAAAACACCTGGCACTACATAAGTGGCACTAAAAAATATTTACTTCTTTTCTATTTGTTTCCCTTCGGTTCCTTCCACCTAAACAAAATAAACATTTATTTATTCATCCATTTACCTAATATTTATTTATATCACCTATGTGTCAAATACTTCCTAAGGTGCTTGGGCTTCAACAGTGAACAAATGGATATTTTTCATCACATTTGATAGCCAAATTGACATCTGTGTTGTGAAAAGAAGAAATACAAGATGTTGAAACTTAATGGACTGTGATATTCTTTTGTAATTATAATATTTGACAATGCTGACAGAAAAAGTATCATTGGGACGTATATTAATAAAAATTTATTTGATGTAATTTAAATAAAATTTTAGCTACTTGACTCAGCTTTGTACTTCATTTCTGACCATTTGGAAAGTGTGATCATTTGGGGACAATACATTGTGCAGTGTATCGTTGCTACTGAATAGATCTGTATATTAAATATTCTAGGTATGGATATTCTCTATGGAGGTAGGGAGAGATTTACTAGAAAATAGAATGCTATAGATTGAAGAGCCACCAGATAACACTTGTCCAGGTGTAGATAGAGGCCTCAAGTATTGGAGGTGACTATCCCTTTTGATCAAGCCAGTTAGCATATGCAAACAAAACTACTGGCTACTCTGCTTATTCTTTTCCATATGAATAGGTTGTTAGTTCTGAACCAAAAGATTGTTATTATCTGTAATTGCATCCACCTTTATAAATTTTCCATAGATAAATTCACTGTGCACTCCTGCCAAATGAAATGTACACCAAAATATCTAAAAGAGTATGCTATATGTCACTTCCTAATCAGTTATTTCTATTTTTACATTGAGAAATACTTTTAAGAGCACAGCTTTTTAAAATAAATTTAATTTTTGTTTTTTGATTGTATCTGATAATCCTTCTTAAAGTGGATTATTTGTATTGGGCTATTTGGAGATATATCTCTGTTCCCATAGTAACTCATTCTTAAGTGAGCACTAAAACAGAGCAGCTAGTATATTGATAAACCTGACCCAATGGTAACCTGATAAATATTCACTCATATCTAGAATGAAATAGCAGTAAATAGGTTTTAATCAGAGACCATAAACATATTGATCAGTTGTCCAGAACAGGGGAAAAAAATAATCAAAATGTGTATTTGCCTCCTGTCTGAATTTTCACTAGATGATATCTCTCATATCAGAAAAAGTTATGCTTTTGATTGAAATAAGGAGAAAAATTCCCATAGAGTATCTTAAAATCCTGTTGAAGCCTAGAAAAACTTTTACATATTGGTACAATTTTACAAGTATGGATTATATTATAGAAATTATAATTTATGATTTTATTAATCTATGCCAACATTTGGTTCTTTCAATAAGACTGGAAACCTCAGAGAAGTGAGCCTGTTTAAGGTCACATATCTATTAATGTGTTGAAAAACTGGATGGGTAGTTTTCATACATTATTTAAAAAGATGTATAATAACTAACTAAAAAAACAAACAAATTAATTAATTAAAATGTATTTCGCTGAAGTTTAACTTGAAAAAACTTTAAAGGCACTCTGACACCTAAAGGTCTAGATCTCCATGCTTTCATCTCTTACAATCCTTTTTGTTCATTTCTCTTCCATTTTCTTAGAAATGGGAGCAAGAAATGCAACATTTAAATATATTTACAGTCTTACTCCAAATTTAATTTCCTTATAGGGAATTTCGTGCCTCATATTGAACATAGCATAGAATTTTTATTTTCAAATAGGGCACTTTTTACTCATATCAATTTAATTCTTTTTTCAGCTCTAGTTTTTTCATTTATACTTTCGGGATGACATTTCCTGTAATTATTTGTCTAAAGGTCACCTATCCAAGTAGCTATGAACTCTGTTCTCAAGCCTTTCATCATAACATCTAGAATTTAGTAGATTGCAGTATGATTTTTGATGTGCAGCTGGAGTGGGGAATGGATTCTAGCATACTGGTATGGATTACGTGGTACTTCATGAAAATTAATGAATGTTAACTGATGAATGACTAATTATAGATTTTTATCATTTAATATAAAATATGCATTTTTGGCAAGGCACTAAATGTTAAATTCATTGTGATAATTGTATTTTTTTTCAAAAAATCATTTAGAATATATCATTATTTCTTATGTGGGATAGAAATTTTATGTCACTTTATCTAAAGATAAGGAGATAGACTACATCAGTGAATTTGAATTCAAGTCCTTGGATTTAATCAAGCAAATTAAAGAAGAATCTAGGAAACTAGAATCTAACAATTTTCCACATATGCGCATCTGTGTATTTCTGTGTGTGTATTTATCTATATGTATTTGGACATATTTACTAAAAGAAAAAAATGTCTTCACATAAAAAAATTAGGAAAAATTTACTAACGTTTAGTGCTTAATTTTGATACTTTGAACTGGATGTAAAGCTCATCACATTTTCTTTATTTTTATCATATCTTTCGGGATTGGTGAAAAATTTTATAAAGAAATACAAGCTAAGATCTGAATACCACAAATTCTAGCCTTCTATTAAGAAAATAAATTTATATATGTTTTGTAAGCTTTTTAAAAAATTCATATTGTGTATGATAGTCTTGGAAAAACTTAATGGTCATATTTTATATTAATTTTTATAAATTTCAAGATATAAATCAATTAATTTGACCCAATCATCTCTTTTATAAACTATCATTTTGTTTCCAATATTTATAAAAGATAATATGTTAAGGGCAATAACTAACTGCAAGGTTTCTTTCCATCATTCAAAACCTATTCATTTGGAACTACCATTAAAGAAACCTTAAATTTATAATCAAGTAAACACAGAGATTTGAGAATGTCATTCTCTGGTAGGCTAATAGACAAATAATGCACAAGCAGCTTAGTCTAAAAATTAAATAGATGGCTCTGGAATTTGCTAATTGGATTTAGAGCCCAACTCAGCCATTTGCGCTGTCATCTTTAAAGAGAGAATATTATTATAGACAGATAGGGTTAAATGAGAATTAAATGAGTTAATGTATGAGAGTTCTTAGAATAGTTATTGCCACATAATAAGTGTTTAATAACTATTTGATGATATTAGTACTACTAGTGATAATAATCTTGCACTTGGGAAAAGAACTTTTACTTCGCTGCACCTGTTTTTTTTTCCTTATAAAATAAGGATATTGGTATTACCTATTTAGAAGTTTTTATAAGAATTAAGTGAAAAAAACATATAGAGTGCTTAACAACTTGCCTGGCATATGTAATCGTAAATATTAGCTCTATTGTTATTATAATCAGTCCATAAATTATTTACCACACTACTACTTGTTCTAAAGTTATAAACTGCTTTTTGTGACCCTGTTTTTTTTTTTTCTTTTAAGGGAAGAAATTGTTCAATTCATCCAAGTTCACCTTTATAGAAATAATGAGGAGGAAACTTATCGTGTGATAGATCTACTCAGGTCTTCAGATCCCTCTGGGGAAAGCCCTGTGCCTGGGCAATAGCATTCTCTCTGTCTCTCTGTCTCTCTGTCTCTCTGTCTCTCTGTCTCTCTGTCTCTCTCTCTCTCACACACACACACACACAACATATATCCTTTTTTCCTCAGCCTCCTTTTTCATGCACAATTTTCTTCCAGCTGCTCCTACTGTTTGGCTCATGTTCAGGATAAACATTCGCATTGATTCAGAAGCCTCTTTCTAATATTTGCAAAGACAGAAAGACAGAAAGAAGTGTCCAGATTTCAGTGTGTCAGTTTATTATTTTTGAAACAAAACTACTTCGCACCATATACCTCCTCATCTATTTACTTCTGCATTTTCAATTTCTGTCTTTTTTAGACACCCATATATGTAGACATTGACAAAGAAAATACTGATGTATTCCACATAACAATTAGGGGGGTCATGGCTTTATTTTTCTTTCTTCATTTTATATGCAAGAGAAAGTCAATGCTTTATTCTTCCGTGGGCTAATTATGCTCTATGCTTAGTTCTTCCTGTGGGAACTAATTTGTTCTTTATGAACCCCTATTCTCTATTTTTTCTTCCCTCTATTTAACATTTTAGCATTTTAGATAGTATTGTGTTGATCCTTTGATTTTATAACCTACGCAAATTATATGTCCAACATATTCTACTGAATTCTTGAACTTAATTATTTACTACTCCCTTTGTTTCTATCTCTGAACATAAGAAGAATATTTTAGTTCATCCAAGACACACTCTACTCCTCTTATGCCAACCTGAAATAAAACTCTGCCTCCTTTTGGCTTTCGGAAATTCAATTCAGCTTTATATGATGACATTAATTTGGCAGAGGGATCATATTGCAATGCATTTTTCCGTCCATCATCTCAAATTCACACCACGTGTTAGTGTCCCAAGCTGCTCTTTCTGCCACTGTCAGAAGCCATCACTTCCCAAATGAATCTCATCAACTATACACAGATGCCTAGAAAGTCCAGTCTATGATATCTCTTCCCTCGTCTTGCTCTACTATAATCTAGGGGGTCAAATGATTCTCTACTCAGATAAAGAGAAAGCTGTACCCTCTCCATTTAAGGCTGCTGTTAACCAGCAAGCAAGTTACCTAACAAACTTTAAGTTGCACAGGTATTCAAATGATTATTGGTCCTGTGTTATTTAAATATAAACATAGACTTCATGTTCCTCTGTAGTTATATGTTTACAGCACAACCAACAATTGAAATTTTTAAATCATTTATATTTTTAAATCATTTATATTTTTACAGACATTTATTTTTAAAAATTATAAAATACATATTTTTAAAATTAAATTTGGCATACAATATTATATTAGTTTCAGATGTACAATATAGTAATTAGACATTTATATATCTTACAAAGTAATCACCTTGATAAATCTAGTACCCAGCAGACACCATACATACTTATTAGAATATTATTGTCTATATTCCTTGTGCTGTACTTTACATCCCCATGACTATTTTGCAACTACTAATATGCACTTATTAATCCCTTCTTCTTTTTCCCCACCCCCGATAAAATGATAGCATCCAAAATAGATAAAGAGTTCATACAACTCAAAAACAAAAAGCAAACAATCCAATTAAGGACCTAAAAAGACATTTGTCTCAAAAAGACCCAGAAATTGCCAGCAGACACATGAAAAGATCCTTAACTTCACTAGGTATTAGGGAAATGTAAATCAAAACCACAATGAGATACCACCTCACATCTGTTGGAATGACTATTATCAATAAGACACACAATAAAAAGTGTTGAAAAGGTTTTAGGGAAAAAAGAAACTTCATACACTACTGGTGGGGATACAAATTGGTACAGCCACTAAAACCAAATAGAAGTTCTTCAAAAAATTAAGACTAGAATTACCATATGCCCCAGCAACCACTCTTCTAGGTATCTAGCTGAAAATTTTGAAAACATTTATTTACAATGATATATGTACCTTTATTTCATTGTCACATTATTCACAGTGGCCAAGACATGGAAACAACCCAGTGTCCTTCAATAGGTGATTGGATAAAGAAGATGTGGTACATATATACAATGGAGTATTACTCAACCATAAGAAAAGATGAAATATTGCCATTTGTGACAACACGAATGGATGTTAGATAATTATGCTAAGAGAAATAAATCAGACAGAAAAGTTGAGAATGATATAATATCAGTCATATGTGAGATCTAAAACAAAAGCAACAAAGGAACAATAAAAACAAACAAACAAAAACTCACAGACACAGACAACAGTATGGTCGTTACCAAAGGAAAAGGTGAGGGTGGAAAAGGATAAAAGGGATTAAATACATGATAACAGAAAGAGATATGACTTTGGGTGGTGAACACATAATGCAGTATACAGATGATGTATTATAAAATTATGCACTTGAAACCTATATAATTTTATTAACCAATGCCACCCTAATAAACTTGATTAAACAAACAAACAAATAAATGAATAAGTAAATAAATGGCACCAGGGCAGAGATATTTGTACTACAGTTTAAGTAAAAACACGACCTAGTTATTTCATTTTCTTTTCACATTCTTTTCTTCCATTATATACTTATAGGTTTATATTTATTGTAAGTATAAATGTATTATATAAAGCTATATTTATAGTTACTTATGTGTGCATCTGTATACATACATATTATACATATACACATTTATATATTTACCATTATATAGTTACATTACATTGTCATTTTTTAAGGATATATTATAAAGCCATTATTTATGCTACAAATATCACTCAGATCTTATCAGTAACAAAATAACAACTCAAATTAAATTTTCTTCTCCTGTATTAAAAAGAGGAAAATAAGATCTATTTTATATTCATTATTAATAGTTTCCATTACCATGAGCATTCCCTGATGTTGCTTTCCAATTTTATAACTGTATCTTCTTTGGTATCTGCAGTGACATCATGAAAACACATTTCTGCTTCCTGTTCTCCACCCCTGATAATCAATCAGAAAGTCTAATGTCTTCCCACAGTCTTAATTACAGATTGATGGAGGAGGTAGCTAGACATCCGAACTCTTTGATTTTTTGTATTGAATTCTGGGTGCTGGTTCAATTCTTTCTTTTAGCTCAAGGTAGTCTTTTGTTTTGTTTTGCTTTGTTTTGTTTTGTTTTCTCCTGTAGGATTCCTGGTTTATGGCTAGACAAATGCCTACAGTGCAACAACAGATCCAGGCTGAGCTCTTGCTTTCTTGAAGTGCTATACTCAATATCCAGTGTGTTGTTTCTTCTGTTAAGGAAAAAGTTAGAGGCTCAGTATGCAAAAGGAAAATGTGCCACCAGATTCCGATACTACCTCCAAAAGCCATGTTCCTAGAGAGTTGCAGGATACCCTCTGAATGTTTCTAGAGACTTAATCATATTTCCTTCAACTTTCCCTAATTTTTGGCATAAATTAAATTTTATAAAATCATATAAAGAGCAATAAAAAGAGAATGTTGCTTGTCTTAATTGAGTCAGATTGGCTGCTTAGATATAGTTTCTGCTTACCATGGTATTGATTGCAATTACTGGTGTTTTTGAAACCTAAGATTACTTTTGTAAGTGAGTCTCTAGACTAGTTGTCAATTCACTGGCATACAGCATACTTTTGAGAAATAGTTATTGGAAAGTAAAGAATTATGTGTGGGTGGAATTAATCTCTGTTTTTACAAAAGCATTCTCTTAACTGATAAGGTTATCCAGTTACTAACAGGCTTTCCTGTCCCTTTCAGATAAAAATGGAAGCGCACGCTGGCAAAATATGAGTTCCCAGAACCTACCTTTTTTCTCTCCTACATTCTCATTTTCCCATAATAAGAGTCAAATTTTTAGACCAGGACAAACTTTTTCTTTAACTGGCTCTAGTGGGTTAAATAATGTTCCCCAAAATCTATGTTTAACTGAAAACTATGTGACCTCATTTGAAAAAAAAAAAAAAAGGTTTTTGCAGATGTAATTAAGAGTATCAAGATGAGATCATCCTGGATTAGCAAAATAGGCTTTAAATCAAATAACGAATTTTTTTTTAGAGGAGGAGAACACCCAGAGGATAGGTCATGTGAAAAACAAGGCAGAGTTTGGACTGATGCAGCCACAAGCCAAGGAACACCTGGAAACACCATAAGGTGGAGGAGGCAGAGTACAGAATCTTAGAGCCTCTGCAGATAACATAGCTCTGCCAAAACACTAATTTTGGACGTGCAGCCTCTAAAACAGTGACAGATAGATTTCTATTGTTTCAAGTTTGTGATAATTTGTTACAGCAGCACTAGGAACCTAATAGAAGGTCTATGTAGTAAATATTTTAGACTTTATGAGTCATACAATCTCAGTAACTACTATTCAACCTTACCTTGCAGTGTGAAAACAGCCATAGATAGTATGCAAACGAATGATTATAGCTCGAATTTTCCTATGTCATGAAATATTCTTTTTTGATTGATTAATTGATTGATTGATTGATTTTTATAAACACTAAAAATAGAAACCCTGTTTCTCGTTCATAGGTCATGGAAAAACAGACAGCAGGCCTGATTAGGCCTATGGACTAAAGTTTTCGGACCCCCGTTCTAGAGTGTAGAATACTGACTGTGTAGGTGGGATAGCATTTAAAATGCAAATTATATCTACTCTGGATGCTGGTTTGAATGTCTAATTCTTTTTCTCTTTGGAGATGCCTTGTGTGTCCAAATCCAATTTCTGGTTGAATTATACCAAGAAACAACATGTGGACCCCTGCTAAGAGTCTTGATAGTGTCTGACAATCAGTAGATCTCAAGTAATGTTTGATGAATCTTGGGCTCAGCTCCTAGTCTCCATCAGCTCCCATCAAACTGATATCCTTTCCTTGCTAATGTTTTGAAACAAAATGTTTGAAACCTTGACTACCTATTAAAATTATATATACACACACATATATACATACATATATATTCATATACAAAATGTTATATACATGCACATATATACACTTATATAAATGCATGTATGTGTCCGTGTATATTTGTGTGTATTGGTTTCAATGCTTAAGTTCCAGCTTAAAGATTCAGTGTTTACTATTCTAGGGGAACCATCAGGCATTGGAAATTTTAAGTCCTTTCTCCTTAAAACTGGTAAGACCAATCTAGCACTGAGAAGCATGTGTTTCCAGAGATCCTAAGCCTAGGGGTCATGTCCTTAATCATCAGTTCCATGTATGCAGCTGCAGAGGAAATTGCTCTCATGCCTCTCAGAATTCTAATATGGCCCACTAATTTACCAACACAATATTCCAATAGAGTATCTTTCCAGTGTTCTGGAACAGTAACGTTACAGCTGTCAGAAGCTTGACAGACTGTTGAAAACATGAAATCAACTATGTAAATTAGGAATTACAAAATGCCTTTTTTTGACAATGTAGAAATTATAAGCTTTTTATCAGGACTGAAAATTCAAATAAAAAAAATACTCTGAGTGGTAAATGATATAGAGATCTATAATACCTCATTCAAGAAATCTGTTCTCCTCCTTCAACCACGTAGTCATGGTCTGTTCATACTTCCTCATACACCATTCCCATCAGCCATTCTCATTTCATATAAGGAAAGCCTAATAAGAATGAGAAAGGAGATATGACTCTACTCTTTGAGGAAGCAGACACATTTTCTGAAGCTGTTCTATTTGTTCATTTTGTCTTTCCATTTTTTCTCTCTCTTCTTTCTGGTTCTCTCTTCATTACTCCTATCATGTACTGCTGATTTCTGTTAACCTTCACTTGGAAGCTCTCTTGACAAGCATGGCGATGGAGAATGGCTTTTGTCGGGAGCCATTATGAGCCACTGAAGCAGCTACTAAATCTGCTTAAACAATGGTTTTAGGAAGCAGGGTTTTAAGTTAAACATTACTGACCCTGGTGAGGAGATTTGCTTCCTAAAGAAATCCTTTTTAAGATAGTGGAATGTTTTATAGCCCAGAAAGCAAAGATATTTGCACCCTGAGGGAAGGATAAGAACTTATGTAAATGTCAGCATTCCTATGGTAATGTACTCTGTGCTTAAGTATAAATAGGCTGGGTTAAATAAACTCGAGGCTGCAGTTCTGACTGTACGCCCTCCTGTATGAACTTTTCTGTCTTCTTTTTTTTCCCTTAGGCTTCACCCCCCCTCTTTCAGGTGCTGTTCCATCTCTGCCGGTGGGCTTCGGCAGGCTTTAAAATATATATACATTTTATGTCTAATATTGTCAAGCCCACTTTTTCTCACACATCTATAGAAGAGGAATTAATAGAATTGGATATAAAGAACTTAAGAAAGCCACTTTTGAGTTATGCAAAGATTTTTACAGATGACAATCAATTATAAAAATTTTGTTATTATCAGAAATCTTTTTTATCCCATTTTTTTTGGTGCAAAATTTATATTCTGTGGACTTTAACCTGCCCCTTCTTCAAGTTTATCTAAGACAATTTTGCTTAAAAAGCACCACAAAACCAGTATCTACTAAAAAAAAAATTCTAAAAGTGATCTAAGTGGATGTGTCCAATAGTCTCTATTATTTTAGCTGTCGCAAACCATGGTAACAGTAATAACAATAATAATAATAATAAATGTAGCAGTAAAAAAAATGACCTTCAGATACTCAGTTCCCTCTCTGTGACTAATTTATAATCATTGGATGTATTAATGACATCAAATAGCAAAACTAGAGCAGATTCTAAATGTATCATCAATATATTCTATCAAACATAATTGTTTATTGATTTCTTTATAACATATGCCTTGTTTGGTTGATAATGCTTTATATTTTCAAATAAGCTTTGTGAATGTATTCAGAATTTATTGACACATATATTTCTTTTCTATTTTACCAAAATTTTATACCTATGGGTAGGTGGAAGTATTAACATAACTTACTAGGTAGATGAGTAGCTATTTTCCAGTGTCTATAACAGTGTTATCTATTTTATATTATGGTAAAGGAAAAGAACTATGCTACTTTTAATTATTATTTTTTCCTTGGGTCTTAGGACACTAGAGGTTGAACCATCCCAAAAAACAAAGAAGTGTTGAAAGAAGATAGGTTTTAGAGTCTGGAGTCTGAAAGACGTGATTTTCAAAACACTGCTTCATCACCTTTTTTTTCTTTTTAACCTAGGACATAATATTTAATTTATCTGAGTATGAGTTTTCTCTGTAAAATAACTCCATCTCTATCTTTGGTAGTTGTTGTAATTTGAAAGGAAGAAGGTAATGTATCATTTATCGTTTTAGGTACAAAGTAGGCCATGAAAAATCTGATAGCTAATATCCTCCTCCTTTTCATACAGTGCACACATGGGTTTGGTAGTAATGAGTAAGTCTCTTCCCATCTATTGTTCACATTGTTCACCAATAAAGGAAAAAAAATAATAATACTCTTCCATAACATGCATTTATATTCTTTATTTTTCAAGAATAAAAAAAAATTACAATTGTGCTGGAAAAGAAAAAAATAAAAAGCCAGAATGTAAAAAGAGTATCTAATCAAGAGAGAGAAGACACAAATTACTAATATCAGAAATGAAAGAACACTGCCGATCTTACAGATATTAAAAGACCAATAAAGGAATATGAATATAATAAAAACATTTATGCCTAAACTTGCCAACTTAGGTAAAATGAACCACTTTCATGAAATGCATAATATGCCAAAATTCACACGAAAACACATAGACAATCTGAATAGGGACAAATCAGAAAAATTGAACCAATAATTAATGACCTTTCAAACAGAAAGTACCCAGACCCAAATGAATTCACTGGTGAATTTTACCACACATTTAAGAAAGAAATTACACTAATTGTTTATAGTCTCATGCAGAAAATAGAAAATTTCTAACTCATTCTATGAGGCCAGCATTACTCTAATATCAAAAGAAGATAAAGACATAACATAAAGGAAATCTATAGACAGAAAATCTAATATCTCTCATGAACAGAGATATAAAAATTCTCCACAAAATAATGGTGTATCAAATTCAACAATATATAAAAAGAATTATGCACCGTGACCAAGTAGGATTTACCTCAGGTATATAAGACTGGTTCAACATTTGAAAACCAATTAATATAATCCATCATATCAACAGACTAAAGAAGAAAATCATGATTATATCATTAGATACAGAAAAAATACTTGACAAAATCCAGCACCCATTTGTGGTAAGAACTCTCAGATAACTAGACATTCGGGAAAACTTCCTTAACTTCATAAAAAAAAAAATCTCCAAAAAATCTATAGCTAATATCATACTTAGTAGTGAGAAACTAAATGATTCCCCCCTAAGATCAGGAACAAGATAAGGATGTACCCTTTTATATTCTATTCAACATTGAATTAGAGATCCAAGCTAATGCATTTAGATAGGAAAAGAAAATAAAAGGCATATAGATTGAGAAGAAAGAAATAAAACTGCTTTGATGACATGATTGTCCATGTAGAAAATCCTAAGGAACTGACAGAAAACTCCAGGAATAGCAATATTTCAGGATACAAAGTTATACAAAAGTTAATTGCTTTTTTTTATATATACCAGCAATGAACAAGTGAAAACCAAAATTGAAAACACATTATAATTTACATTAACATCCCCCCAAATAAAATATTTAGGTATAAATCTCACAAAATATGTACAAGGTCTATATGAAGGAAGCTACAAACTAATAAAAGAAATCAAAGGAGAACTAAATAAATGTAGAGATATTCCATGTTCATGAATAAGAAGTCTCAATATTGTCAATACATCAGTTCTTGCCAATTCAATATGTAAGTGCAATGCAATCATACTCAAAATTCCACCAAATTATTTTATGGATATTGACTAATTCTAAAATTTGTGTGAAAAAGCAAAGGATCCATAATTTCCAATATATGAAATAATAACGAAGTCAGTACTGGCACTACCTGACTTTTACTACCTCATTAATCAAAATAATGTGGTATTGACAAAATAATAGAAAATGGGTTGGTGGAACAGAATTGAGTCCAGAAATAGACCTACACAAATACAGTTAACTTATCTTTGTCAAGGAAGCAAAATAGTTCAGCAGAGAAAAGATAGACTTTTTAACAAATAATGATGGAACAACTGGACATCTATACACAAAAAAATGAATCTAGACACAGAATTTATGCTCTTTACAGACACTAACTCAAGATAGATCAAAGACTTAAATGTAAAATATTATAAAACTTTTAGAAGATAACATAGAAAACATTATAGGTAAACTAGGTTTGACAGTAACTTTTCAGATATGATGCTGACCAAAGGTATGGTCCATGAATGAAATAACAGATGAATTGCATTTTATTAAAAAATAAAACTTCTGCTCTGCAAAAGATTTGATTTAGAAAATAAATTTTAAAAAAAAGAAAGCTAAAGACTGGGGAAAAATATTTGCGAAATGTATCTAATAAAGGACTCATATCTAAAATATACAGATATCTTAACATTAAATAACAAGAAAACAAATAACTTAATTAAAAATGAGCATGTAATTTGAACAGACATGTCAACAAAAGAATATATACAAATGGCAAAGGTGTGTAATAAAAGATGTTCAACATTATCTTGTCATTAGAAAATTGCAAATAAACAACAGCTATTTTAAGACTTAAATGACAATACAAAATACTGGCAAAGATGTAGAGTAACAGAACTCTCATCCTTGCTCTTGGAAATACAAAATAGAATAGCCACTTTGGGTGACAGTTTGGAATTTTTTTGGAGAGCTAAACAATATGATCCAGAAATTGTGATCTTAGATATTTACCTCAATGAGCCAAAACTTTTGTCCACACAACACCTACATATAGATGTTTATAGCAGCTTTATTTATGGTACATCCATAGAATGTAATATTGTTCAGCGATAAAAAATAAATGATCTGTTGAGCCATGAAAAGACATGGAAAAAACTTGAATGTATATAGTTCAGCGAAAAAAAAAAAAAAAAGCCAGTAAAAGTGTTACATACTGTATAATTCCAACTTCATGACACTTTGAAAAAGGCAAAACTATAGAGACAGTAGTTTTCAAGGGTTTGGGGAAGGGGAGCAGAGATTAATAGATAAAACAGAGAATTTTTAGGACAGTAAAACTATTCTGTATGATACTGTTATGGTAGATACATGACATTATTTATTGTTCAAAACCCATAGAACTGTACGACACAAAGGTTGAACTCTAATGGACATTATGGACTTTAGTTAAAAATAATGTATTAAGATGGGTTCTTTAATGGTAGCAAATGTACTGCAATAATGCAAATTAATACTAGAGGAAGCCATGAAGGAGAACAGGAAGAGTATGGGAACTCTTTGCACTATTTGTTCAATTTTCTGTAAATATACAACAGCTTTAAAAATAGACTGTTAATTTAAAAAAAATAATAAACATGAAACAAACCAAAGCAAAAGCATGAGGCCCCAATAAAGGGCTTGACTTGTTAACATATCCAGTTCTAATTTATTTTGAAGGACATGACTTCCTCATCATGACATTCAGTTACCACAATTAATCAATAGCCTGATGGTGCATTCATCAGAAGAGTATTACTTAATGGGAGACCAATAATTTGAAGTCAGTAGATGCAAGAACTCTGGCAAAAGAAAAAAAAAAGATAAGATTTTCATTTTTTGTGAGGTTACTGCTATAAAAGAATTTGCATTTTTAAAAAAATTTAAAATCTAATGAGGTAAAGAAATAATTTTAATTTAACCATAGCCTGAAATCAGTGCAAAATTACTGGTGGCAGAACTGGTCCAACGACAAACTCTTTTTGTAGACACAAAGTAAATCACAATGTTGTGCACATCTGTGCTAAAAATCTTGGAGAACTCAGGTGAGAGGGATGCATTGTACATTATTAGTTTTTCAGTCTTCATGAGGATATCTCTGTCAACCTAATACAAAATTTAATTAGATGAGCACTGCTATAAGATTTAATATAGATATGTATACACATAAAAATGCACATACCTAGAGAAACTATGTGCTTTTCAAAATGACCCAAACTAAAAAGCTTATCTCTGGAAAATAGCAACAATTTGATAGCTTCATGTACCACATTTTACTGTTTCTCAAGGCATGAGAACAATTGTCAGGATGGAAATTTTGCCATAATGCCCTGAGTGACATTAGCTCCTGACTTCTGAAAATCAGTGATAGCAAGTGAGATTCCTTTTCATATTATTCAAGAAGAATCAGACTATGTTATTTAGAGAGGTGCCTTCTTAAGTACTGCCCTATCACGTGTTATCAAGTCACACAAATATGGCTATTATCTTACAGAAGGGGCAAGAGTTGGAATGAAGCTGATTAATTATTTGACTTTTTCCCTGACTCCTAGTTTATAAATTATGATTTGCCTAATGTGGTCCTAGTTTTCAGAGAGGTAGCATTAGTTAAAGGCTCCATATAAACCTAACTTAGTTTTATAGAAATAGTCTTCAATAGAGTTGACATCTGACCTCATTATTCTTCAAACTTCTGTAGCCAGTAAGACCAATTACATTTTCCTTAAAGGAATAAAAAATCTGTTTGAGAACAGGTAAAACACATAAGAATAGATGGCAGGTATTTGGGATGTCTGTGCTGTGTATAATAAAAAGGAAAAATTACCAAAAAAGTATTGTCTTATATTTTTAAAAGTAAAATTAATAAAAAAAAACATTTAATCCACTTCTACCAGGTATCAGGCACCCTAACATAATTTGTCACATTTAAATCCTCACAGCATTCCTGTGAAAAATATTATCACCATTTTACTGTTGAGGAAGCTCAAGCCTTGAGAGGTTAAATAGCATAAGAGAATTGAAAAAAAAAAAAATGGAGTGGGAACCAGATCTTAAGAATGAAGTCCAAGTCTTTTGAATAAACCACTCTGCCTCTGGTTGCCAATGAATTCACAGTCTTTTTCTTCTTATCCCTTCCAGATCTATTCCTTATTCCTGATATGCCATTTTCTTTGGATTTATTATTTCTTTTTTTCCTCACTCCTACATATTTTACTCACTATGAGGATGAAATTAAGCCAGTTAACCTTGATTCATTCATTCATTTTAGGGAGGGATTGAGTAAGGAATTGCCCCCAGGGGACCAAAAAAAGGCAATTCTTATCTCTTTGACACTGGACTTTCAAATAAATTCAACAATGCTATTTGCTTGGAAGAAGAGACATATGTGGGAAATATTCTTAACAGAACATCCCTGGTTACCTATTATCTTTAGCAAATAGGATGCAGAAACTAAAAGGCACAACTCCAGAGAGAATGTCGTATACCCTCTAGAACTCTCTTTAGATGATTCCTGTTGTCTGAGGAATTCCATGGACCTTGCTTAGAAAGCTCATCTTTTCTGGGCCTGAAGCATATGTCTGACACAGGAAGAAAGGACCTAGAGAATCTGCCTTCAAAATTCAAGATTTCTTAATGCTTTGCGTAAGCCTCTGGGTAGCTAATATTCTGCCTTTTATTAAAAGTAAAACTTAATATATATTTCTGATTTGTATTTGAGCTGACAGTTTGAACCTATGTGTTAGTTTGCTTACTACAAAATTGTCTATTGTTTACATATACCCACAATTGATAGAGTATGATTGTGAAGAACTAATGGATTAGGAACTCTAGAGTAGTTGTGCCAATTTTATAAATATGAATGACTGGAGTGTCTGCATCCCTGTTTCCATGCCATCTCCTGAGACCAAGACTAGATCTCTGGAAACAGTGTTTTTATGTAGTTCTGTAAGGCAGCAACTACTGGATTGCAGACTGGTCGCCTAAGAGACAGATTGTGTATCATTATCAATAGATGGTGGAAGAAATTGAACATTGTAGAGTTAAGCTCCAAGGGAATTTTAGTCAGGTAGGTTAAAGCTATTCAATTACATTATAGTGAGAATTGGATTCTGCCAAATATGATACGAGTGACTGCTCACTACATTGCTCACTTTCAACAGCTCATTTCTGAAGGTCTAGTTCTTATATCTATTGCAGGAAGCTTTCAGATCTCCAAGCCATAGAGGAAAGCAATTGTCTCAACGATCAGAAATAGAAAAAAATTATATAACAGGACTTAGACCAGCTTAAATATCTTTATTTCAAAAAGCAGATCTGCTCATTTTTTGACATTTTCTTAACTAGCATCAAAATTAGGTCAGTATTCTTAGTTCTTTTATATTGGATAAGCATAGCGATAGTCTTAACATTTATCATGCTATCTTTAGCATTTGGATCCTCTGAGAAACAGGTGTCAAGATGAAATGAAATGTGCAAGATGTTTATTGGGGGAGACACTTGTGAAGAAGCACCAATAAATAGCAAGAGTCTTAAGACTTCAATGAAAATCTGACTCCTGAGAAAGAAAAGGAAGGATCAGTGCTATGAACTGAATTATGTCCTCTGAATATTTATGTTGAAGCCCTAACACTCAGTGTGATGGTACGTTGAGGTAGAGCTTTAGGAAGTAATTTGGTTTAGATGAGTTCATGAGGGTTTAGCCACATGATGGGATGAGTGTCCTTATAAGAAGTAGAAGAGAGGTCAGAGCTTCCTCTCTCTGTTTTTTGAGGATACAGTGAGAAGGCATTCATCTGCAAGCCAAGAAAAGGGATTTCACTGGGGCACCCAATTGTCTGGCACCTTGATCGACCTCCAGAACTGTGTAAAATAAATTCTTGTAGTTTAAGTCACCCAATCTATGGTATTCTGCCATAACGACCTGAGTATATTACTAAAATCAGGTAGGAAGAGCCTCAGATTGCATTACAGTACAGAAAAATCTTCAGTCATGGTGATGGTAAATAATCAAACAACCTCTCACTAGGTAGCAATGGGCTAGCACAGTAACCCTTCTGGGCTCGGTCTTTGGCTGGGAAGAGCCTAGGAGATCAGTGGTCATTGATTATTCCTATTATTTGCTTTTTCTCTTAACCAGCAATGATAATTTTCTGCCTTCACATTTCTTCTATTTGTTTGTTTGTTTGTTTGTTTGTTTTAATTCTATGCCAGATATGTGTGTAAAAGAGTTCCAGATCCTGTGGTAATGTTATTTTCCACAAGAAAGAAATTCCCCTTTCCCTGTTAGGCAAATAAAGTTATATGCTGATAATTTTAGCTGATCAGAAATTGAGTTTGGGTTGGGGTTGCAGTTTTAATAAGATTCCATTGACTCATATTTGCCCCCTTTTCTCAGCCACAACCCTCCTGGGGTTTTGTTGAGTGGAGAACTGTTGTGTGTGTTTTGTTTGTTTGTTTGTTTGTTTGTTTGTTTAAATTTCTTAGGGTGGCATGCGTTAATAAGATTATATAAGTTTCAAGTATACAATTCTATAATAAGTCACCTGTATTATATTATATTATATTATAATATTTATTATATAGTGAGCATTGTGTGCTCATTATCCAGAGTCTGGTTTCCTTCCATCACCATATATTTGATCCTTCTTGTCTTCTTTATCTCTCTGCCTCCCCCTTAAGTAAGTACAAAGTTTCCATTAAAGAAGATGAATAGCTTGAGATCTTTCATAAAACATGGTGCCTATAGTTAACAATGCAATATTGTGTACTTTAAAATATGTTTAGATCTTATATTATGTGTTCTTACCAAAAACTACCAAATAAACTTATAAGCAAAAACAAATGAACGAAAGGTAATTTGGGGAGGTGATAGACATGGTTAGTACCTTGGTTGTGGTGTTGGCATCACAGATGTGTGCATATATCCAAATTCTTCAAGGGATAAGTGTTACATACATCAATTTTTAGTGTTATATTTCAGTAAAGCTAAAAACAAAGAAAAATAACATATGTCCACCAGCCAAAAAAAAAGTGTGAATTTTAAGGCTAAAATGGCAGAAAAAAATAAAAAGTATCATTGAATAATGATGAAAAGAACAAATTTTCAAGAATATATATTTTGCTGTATCTGCAGAAACTAAAAATATATTCTTAATTCTAAGAAGTAAAAGTTGACAGAATTAATAGAATTGATAAATTAGTCATCATATTGGTGACATTTTTAACATATCATTCATAAACTAATAGATTTCAGAGTTTAAAAAAATGAGTAGAAGTGTAGAAAATTTGGATAATATGACTAACAATGTTGATTCAATAAACATATATAAAAACCTTTTAATAAAACATTGTCATACACATTCTTCTCAAGTATATCTAGAATATTGACAAGTAAACTTGAAGTGTCATACACACATGCCTCCAATCTAAACTCTAAGTAATAATAATAAAGTAAAACAATTTTAAATGTTAATAGTTTAATATGATCAAAGTACGAAATAAAGTACAGAAGAATGAAATGTTAGCAGTTAATATTTCTCAATTCCGAAATTCTCATTCTTTATTGCCACTTCTCAGTGGTAACCAGTATTAGCAGTTCTTAGTGTATATTTTCAGAAATGCATAATTTTGTATGAAGTAAGGGCAATATAATATATTACTTTTTAACTTTCTTTTATTACATAAACGAATTAATTATACAAAAGATTATTCATCTTTATTTTTTATATTTTTTTACACTTTAACACACACACATGCACACACACACACACATACACTGTATGCTTACCTCCTATAGTTAGATTTCTTTCTGTCATCATATATGTGACCCCCTTTACCCCTCATTTTTATTTTTATCCTAAGATCCAGTGTATCTATTGTAGTTACACACACACACACACACTCACACACACAATTCCCTTTTACATATAGGGTGATATTTCAAGATATGTTAGATCTGAGATAAAAAAAAAAGCAAGTTTCACAATGTGTTTTATGTATGTATGTATGTATGTATGTATACACATATGTACATATACACATTTTCCTTTTTATAGCTGCATAGATTTTTATTACATATTGGTGCCATGATCATCAAAACCAAGCTATTTGGAGGGCTGTGCATCCATTTTGTTACTTAAAATATTTCTTTCTAAATTCACAAAATAATTATATTAAGGCATAAAATTAGTCATTCAAATTCTAGCATAAGACCTTAGATAAGTCATTTACCTATGACATATGTGAAGTAGTGCCTATGTAATCCATGAGACAGGACACGATCACAGTGTCTCATTAATACGCTGTTTGAATTTTTCATTGACTTTCTGACACAACCTGATAATACACAACTCCTTACAGAATTTTTCAAAATTAAGTCTGGTATGACATTCTTTCTAAATTTGTGTTAATTCTGAACCCCAACTAAACCCCATACTGAACTGATGATGTTCCCCAGGTGTATCATACCCTTCTGTGCCTCTCTGACGCTACATGTGTTTTTCTCACTGCTTGGACTGCCTGCCGGAACATTTTCCTTTTGACAGACTCCTATGCATATTCCAAGTGACCTCTGTAATATCACCTGCGTCAACTCTCAGATGCTCCCTCAAAAAGTTTGTCACTTTCTCTGATTTGCTCCTTCTGAGACCTCTATTATTATACTGGATTATTTCTCTATGATTTTGCCTTGTTATATCTCATTATTATAATGGAAATTTTGTATATAATTACTTATTCTTCACTCTGAGTCCTCACAACATGGGAATTGTGTCTCATTAATCTTTGTATCTGTACTGCCTAGCACAGTTCCTCACTAAAAAATTGACAGGATATGAAATTAGAATGAATGATTGAACACATTTACAGTTCTGATATAATATTTTAAGTTCCCCAATGTTTTGCCTTTTCCTTAACCAGTATTAATTGGGTGGTCTCATTAATCAATACTAAACAGAAAAAAAATCAAATTTCTTAGACAAGCTTTTTTAAATTCCATGCTTTAAACATATTTGAAATCTAAACACTTCTGTAATATCAATTTTTATTCTTCAAAACGGTCTTTGGTTATTTTCTTCCTTAAGCTAATTGTTCCTCATATCTTATAAACTAGAGTTGCCCTTCTCACCTTACCATCAATGTAATTTATAGTTTTCTTCTAGAAGTAATTTTTTATAGTCTTAAAAAGCATGTGTCACTCTTCAATTTGCACACTCCCTGCTTCACTTGTGCCATGTTTATTCCCTTATGGCAATAGACAAAATTGTATAAGCAATGTGCATATTTCATTAATTTAAAAGAATAAAAACATCATTTTGATTGTTTTATAGAATGCCACTGTCACTTTGTAATACTTTTTAAGAGTAAAGTATACTACCTTATAAAAGCAATCTAGCTCAAAAAGTAAATGAATTTACAAATAGAGATGTGTTCAGATGTTTAGTACAGTGTTTATTACAATAGCAAAAATTTTAGATAAAACTCAGACATCAAAAATAGGAACTGTTAAATACCACTATGTATGTATTTTTCTTTCTGTGTCACAAAGCCATTAAAATATGCTTTGAAAATCATGTAATATATATCAGACATATATGGTATAATTCAAATTTAGACATAATTATATCTTCTTACAAGTAAGATCAGAAGTAAACAAACCAAAACTTTGTTCATTCTTAAAATATTTACTTGTAAGATTTATTTTTTCTCACTTTTTTATTTTCCAAATATTCTAGAGTAAACATATACTTTTTTTTATAACTAGAAGAAAATCCAACTGTAATTTAAAAATAATATGAGGAAAACATATCATTAGTAAAAACACAAAACAATCTCATTCAGATTCTTTTAGGTCTTATTCATACTATATACATATATCGTCATCAACCTAAATATTATCTAAGCTGTTTTCTGGAATTTTGCGGAAATTGCTTCCTGTCTCACTTTCACCGTCACTCTTTGGATGTGTAAATTCAATTGCAAAAAAACATCTCCTTAGTGAATTAACTCTACATTAAAAATCCAAATTGAGTATCATCAAAGAATCCATACAGACATATGACAGTTTTTTTTCTTCTTCTTCTTTACTTTAAGTATTGTTTAGTTATTTTGTGGCAATCTTTGTCAAATCTATTTTGTTTTAGAAGATTCCAAATGTTTAGAGTTGTGAGTTGTCTTTATTTAAAGTTGCAAAAACAGTAAAGAAAAGCCCAGTTTGGTGTCTAGACGTTGCTCAAAGTTGAAGCACCAGAGTTTGAGGTTTTAGAAATTTCTTCCTGTGACTTTAAGAAATCTTCTACTTTAAAATTGTTAAGTGCCTGCAGAGAGCTTAAGCAAGATATTTCTCTAGTAACTAAAATTATCATCCTTAGGAATATCATTACTCAGTTATAGCTAAGAGTTAAATGGAGGTTAATGAATTATAGAGAGTTATTATTTACTGAGAAAACAAATTCTTTATATACAATTATAAAAACCATTGATACTTTTTTGCATACTTATTAGGAATGTAGATAATATGTTTCTTGTTATTAAACAGAAGTTCATTTATAGTTGTGTTATCTTCTTATTCTAAAATAAGTTGTTTTATGCTGATATTCTGTTTTCGAGTTATGAATTTCTTTGTTAGCATTTTATTGCTTGCTGTAAAATTCCTTAACATACAGAACTGCTGGACTAAGGTTTGGTCTCCTTGAACCAATAGAATCAGATGGCAAATAGAAGAATCAATAATTATTGAGAAGAAATAGAAATTTAGTACTCACTGAATTCCCTTACAGTTAGATCAGAGCCATGTTATTACCTCTGGACAATGAACTGTGAGCAGAATTGATGTGTCACTTCTTGACGGGTCTAGTTGAGAACCTCGTACATCTTTCTTCCTTGCTGCCATAACCTTGGATCCGACATGCTTCAGGTGGCAATGTTAAAAGATGAAGAAAGACTGCTTCACCTATATCAGATTTTGGGAGTTTATTTGACTCCACGGCAGACCAATCCTAACCCAACACACTCATGCTTTGGAATTTATATGATCTCAGATATTACTTATTCTAAATGGTATGTATTAAGGTGGTAATACAATTGTTAAATTTAACCAAAATCCTGCCAAGACATTTGACTAAAAAAAGCACATTTTAAAGCAAAAAGGTGTAATTTCTCAAAGTCTGATGTCCCACAAACAATTATTCAACCATTTTGTTTTTGTTTTTAATACCCTAAGTCATTAAGAGTCCCAAACAGAGTAAATACAATGTAAGAAAGCAATATAGTATACAGATTTGGGTACAAATGTAAATAGAAATGAATGTGTCACTAATCTGATCTGTAATTAAAAGAAAATTCCAGGGAAGGGTCACTGTGAAAATCCAAAGGAAAGGAAAAGCTTTTGAAAGTAAATAAATGCAAAAACCTTGTAGAAAAGACTCCTATTTCCTTTTCACAGAGGAAGACCTTCAGGATCAGAAGAGTCTAGAAGCTGGCAAAGATTATATAGTTATAAATATATCAGTATTCTGACATACGAAGCTCATTATACTCAGTGCAGATGAGAATGCAGTTGAATCAGAGCGCATCAAGCTGCCTTGAAGTAGCAGGTAAAACCTCTAGCAAAGTGATAATATAAACCTCAGAGAGAGAACAGATGTGCTGCAAGAGAACATGCTGTTTTTATAGACACTAAAGTTTCTCTTAAAATAAATACAGTCATTTAAAGTCTTTGAGTCATGGCTGGAGAAGTACCACATGGAGGTCCTAGAGCAATTATGAGTCCTATGGGAAAAGAAAAGAAGTGGAAGAGAGTCTCCGTGGAACAAATCTTGAATATACAAATTAAATTGCCTGTAAACAGTAGATTGAGATCTATCTGAAATTGGTTCCATAATAACAGAGTTCTATAATATACAACATCTAGTCTTTAAGCAAGCCTGATCTAAAGGGAATAAGCAAAAAATTAGAGTCATATTTTGACTCTCATTCAATATCATCATTCTTTCTCAATTTCATACACACACACACACACACACACACACACACACACACACACACATTCTCAGAATATATTAGTAGTTTACGAAGCTACTTTGCTGATTCTGCAAAACACAGTCCACCCCAGGAAGGGAGCACTGAAGGTTACAAGTATGGATTACCTCATTGGTCAATAAATTACCTGTCAAATATATTGTGAGTTTTGTGTCCTTAGAAACCTAAAGACCAGTAGTTATTTTCTGTCCTGTGGAAATTTTACAGAGCTCTAGGGGACTTATTTATCTTGTCAACAGTAATCGATATTTGTAACAAATTAGTGGACACAGAAATATAAATGTGATATCAGCAAAACAATACATATTGCGAAAACCAAGCATTAGACGGTAACTAGCTTATTTTTTCTCCATGTCCTAAAATGAGAACTATAATTAGTTGAGTTTCTACGACATTATAGGAAATTTACGAATATTATCTGAATTGTACAACAATCTTGTGAGTTGTAGATAAGTTTTAGTAGGTAAGTATTAGTCTTTCTACCTAACAGGTTAAGAAACAAGCTATAAGTTAATTGACCTATGATTATACGCAAAGTACACATTAGGGCTGGGAGTCTGTCCGGCGTCTATTTGAGTTCACAGCTTTGCTCTTGAACGTGTTATCTCTTTTTGGAAGTCCTGCCTATAGCGTCTCTTTAAACTCAATGAAATAATTGTCTTGACTCTTCAGGAGACACTCTGGAAGTATCTTAAAATATACAGTCTTTTATTGTTAAAAATGAAAGATTTTTACACTAGTATAAAACAAACTAATCAAGAATAAGATTGCCCTGTGTGATAAATTAGGTTCAGAGGAATTCAATCTGCTGTCAAAGTGATATCTAACCATCATTTTCATCATTTCTGAATGTAAAATTATGTAAATAAGGGAAGACTTACCTCATTATTTTGTAGAATGAGGTTCTGCAGAGTTCATGTTGAATTAGAGAATGAACTCTTTGTAGCACTCATTAATTTTAAGGGTTATTGCAATCATTAGTTTCTGTCAACTCACAATTGCTTTAAGTGAGTCTAAGGCACTTGAGTTTTTCAGGTTGTGTTACATCTACATTTGTCTTAAAAATGTAATACTTTATCATTCTACCTGGCAGTTGTTTGGCTTTTCTTATACATAGCATTTGGCAGTACTCATAGGGGTAGTAAGTCTTTTCTTTCGAAACAGTCAATTATCTCCTGATCTTTTCAATATGATACCTGTTTTCCTATGGGGACTTAATACTCATTTTTAACTAAATGGTTAGCTATACCTTGGATAATATAGGCTATATCTTTAGTAAAAACAAGAGCTATCAATCACTTCATGCAAATTATATTTATCCTTGCTACATGCTGCCCATCAGCATTTTACTGAGGAAAATGCATGGATGTCTAACAGATTGTGACTTGCTCAGAGTCACACTGAAAACTGGCAGAGCTAGTATTCAAATTTATGTCTGATTCCCCTCAACTTACATTCACTGTCCTTCACTCATTTTCTTTGTGACTTGTTTTTATTTTTTATCCATAAAAATAATGTGTTTTGTTAAATACACAAGACTGTAGTGAGTCTACAGTAACATGAAGAAGAACTCTAAATGTGTGTGTTTTTCCTAATACATGAAAGATGTTTTTGGTCATGAGGAAACCACAGCAGATTAAAAGAGGAAGAACCAAATTATTTGGCTGCTTATAAAACTACATGAGATGGAGAGAGAATTCTGCCTCTGTGCAATACCTTTCGTCTCCCTTAAAACTGTAGGATTGCACTGTGGAGTGTGAACAGAGCTTTCTAGTGGGAGTCCACATTTGGAAAATGAAACTCCTAGTTAAAAGCCTTACGTTGCGAGAAGAAACTTTCATTACATAATAATGCCCCGAGAGCAGACCCTTGTTCTCCAAATTGACTAAATCTTGCCTTTTCTCAAATTATCATTTTTATGGGTTTTGTATATCTGGCAGAAGGAAGGCATCAGGTGATGGAATTCAGTATTATCCATGTGCTTCTCAAAGGTAAGCATACGTAGGCAATGAATATCCATTACTAGCATACTGCTACTTCCTTTCCTCAGTAAAGTAGGAAAGCTAAACCAGACAGTGTCACATATTCAAAGTTACAGAAATAAATTTCTTAGCATAGTAGATGTCTTGAGAGAAAATAACTTGACTGAGTCACATTCAAGTTTCTAACCTGGGCTAGTACATAATTTGAGGCCAAACGTGAGAAAGTTCTATGCATAATTCATTGTGTCTTTTTAGTGCCAAGACTGGGTAAAAAAGCATGAGAAAAGTAAAAAGTGCAAAGGACAGAAACTATCTACAAGAAAATATCAAAGAAAACTAAATTTTGAATGAACTGCAATGAAGTATGATTTATTCAACAATATACTTCATTCATTTAAAGGGCACAGTTTGATGAATTCTGAAAGATGTATGTACTCGTGAAGCAATCAAGATACATAATTTTATATTATCCCCCCAAATTTCTCATACCCTTTTCAGTTCATTCCTCCTTCTGCTCCCAGCACAGCAAGCTGTCAATCCACTTTTTGTCACTATAGTTTACTTTGTAGTTTTTATAATTTTATATACATGAAATCCTAAAGTATATATTCTCTTGTGCCTGATATCTTTCACTCAGTATCATAATTTCGAGATTTATTTATATCGTGTATCATTAATAGTTTATTCTTTTTTATTGTGGAGTAGAATTCAATCAAGCAGATATTAAGTATATTATTTTTCCATCCAACTCTTAACGATGAGTCATTTCCAGTTCTTAGCTACTATGAACAAAGCTGCCAGGAATATTTATAGATGTCTTTGTGTGAATGTGTTTACTTATATTGGGGTGAAATGTTTAGGTATAGAATAGCTAAATTATAGGAGAGCTTAAACTTCTTAAAAACTAACAAATAATTTTCAAAAGTTTTCATGCAATTTTAAATTCCTATCAGCTTTGAATGAGAATTCCAGTTGCCCGATATCCTTGTCAATATTTGATAAACTCAGTGTTTATAATTTTAGCCATTCTAATAAGGGTGTGATGGTGTCTCATTGTTTTTCTTTTATTTTTAAAAACATTTTTATTAAAATATAACACACATATTTAAAAAGAAAAATGATAAGTGAACTTTCATAAAGTGTTCATAAATTAGATGGATTTTCATAAAGTGTACTCATCATAGTAGAACCTTTAGTCAGGTAAAAAAAATGCAAGGGAGAGTGTTAGGTTACACATAATATAATTTGTTGAGGTGATATAAAGTAAAACAGAGTGAAGGTTTGAAGATTATAGGAGGTGTTATTTTAAGTCAGATTTAATTCACATTTAATTCAAGGAAAGTCTCTCTCAGGAAATAATGTTGAACAGAGGATACCTGCATAAAGGGCTGGAACAAGCGATTTTTAAATCTGAAATAAGAGAGCAGCAAGCAGGGTAAATGGCACATGCAAGGGCACAGAGGCTGGAGTGTACCTGTCATATGCTGTGAAGCACAAAGACGCTGCTCCTCTGTGAGGAATTTCCCAACACTTATATCCAGTTTCAGGGTGGGAGTGAATCATACAGTCACGATTTCCCGTGTTCTTCATTCCTTTATCTAGGTTCATGTTTCCATGTGGTACCATTTCCCTTCTGTCTGAAGAACTTCTTTTAATGCGTTTTGTTGTGTGTTAGCAGTGAATTCTTTTGGCTTTTGTATGTCTGGAAATGCTGTTAGTTTCTCTAATTTTGAAAGATAAATTTACTAGATTAGGATTTATCGGTTGACTATTTTCTTTTGTAGGTACTCTTAAGATCTTGTTCATTGCTTTCTCACATGCATTATTTTCCATGAGAAATTAGACATATTTGATCTTGTGTAGCTAATGTGCAGTTTTATCTAGTTGCTTTTAAAATTTTCTCCTTACCAGTGATTTTGAGCAATTTAATTATGATATGCTTAATGTCATTTTTCTTGTGTTTCTTGTGTTGGAATTGTTGAGTCTGGGGGTATGAGGACTTATAGTTTTTATCAAATCTAGAAACTATTTCTTCAAATATTTTTTATCTCCTTTCATTCTTTGAAGACATCAATTACATGTCTATTAAGTCACTTATATCACTTCGCTGATGCTTTATTTATTTATTTATTTATTTATTTATTTATTTATTTTTAATTTTACTTTTGTGCCGTTTCATTTTGGATAGTTTCTATTGCTCTGTCTTTTAGTATAAGAATCTTCAATGTCTAATGTGTTATTAATCACATCCAGTATATTTTTCATCTCATATTCTTTTGGGTTTTCATTTTTAGAAGTTGGCATTGTTTTTTAAAATATTTTCTATGTCTTTTTAATTTTGTGAGTGTATAGAATCAATTATAATACCTGTCTTGATGTTCTTGTCCACTACTTATATCTTGTTTCAGTTATGGGTTAGTTATAATTGTTTAATTTTTTTCATCAGTATGTGTCATATTTTTCTGCTTTTTTGTATGTCCAGAAACCTTTGGGAAAATGCAAGATATTGTGATTTTCACTTGTTAGGTACTGGGTATTTGTATGTTTCTCTAGATACTTTGAGCTTTGCTCTGATGTGCAGTTAACTTGCTTGGAAACGGTTCAATCCTTTCAAATTTTGCTTTAAAAGTTTGTTAGGTAGAACAGGAACAGTACTCCACCTAGGATTAATTATTTTTTACTACTGAGGCAAGTCTCTTCTAAATACTTTACTTAGTGACCCATAAGTCAGGAGGATTTCTATTTTGCATGGTGGAAACAAATATTGTTCTCAGCCTTTTTTGAGTACCAGGCACTCTTACTTCTATTTGTAGTTCTTTCTCCAAATTTAGGTAGTTTCCTCATACACAAAAGCTAATCAGTACTCAGCTAAATGCTTGAGGTCAGTGGAAGGCTGACCCAGGATGAGATATTGTGGGAAATAAGGTCACTTAACTCTTTTTATATTTTTCTTAACTCACAAATTATGGCACACAAACATCCATATATTATATAAATAAAATTTATAAACAAGTAAATGGGATGAAATTCATTTTCTAATATATTCTCAAATCATTCATTAAACAGTTACTAATTTTAATGTGATATTTTATTTTTGGAATTTGAAATCAATATATATATATATATTTTTCAAATGGTTTTAAATATTTTTAAGCCCTTGGAAGTATTTAAGTTTTACATTTATGACTAATAGATACAATAGACATATAGGTGATATAAGAGTTTAAATTATTAACCTTGTTTTTAAGTAGCAGAAAGATCTATCAAGAAAATAAAAGGGATAATATAATATGTAGCTAAGAAAACTATAGAGAAGATAACACCATTATAATTAGAAGATTTCAGAATGGTCAGATCATTATAGGCTGAAGTGATTTCTAAAAACAAGGAAAAATATTGAGTGGAGTCTTGAATGAAAAATTGAAAAAGACATTGAGAAAGAGGAGATGGTTTGTATGGGTTGTGGTGAGTAACATTGGTGATGTAGAGTTGAGGTAGATTAGGCCTAGTAATAGAACACTGGCCACATCTGATTGAGTAAAATAAGTGGCTTACTTATCCTGTTTTAACATAGTACAAAATATAGAAATACTGCTATAAATAAATAATAATAGTGTGGTACAAAATAATTTAAAAACTTAAGTAGCTGAGATAATACAAGACAACAAGTGACAAAGATGAATAGAAATTTGGAATCTCTGGGAATCTCTAAGTTCAACTTTATATTTAATGCAAAAAAAAAAAAAATACCACTACAAGGAAATCTTAATTCCTCACCCAATGGTAAGGAGTTTGCTACCTCATAAGACAGACTATTCACTTCATTGCAATGTCTTATTATTTACAATGCACTTTTACATAGTGGCCCATTCTTGTAGCTTCTACTTAGTGGTTCTATAAACTTTATGGAATGTTTTTGTTCCCTTGTAATCCCTCTGATTTTTTTAAAAAACGACCATCATAACTTTCAATGCATTCTATTGGTTAGAAAACTAGTCAGATAACTGGTTTCTAAACCCTTGTTATTTTATCCACAGTCTGCATTTTATTTGTCTCTTTTAACAACTAACACAGATCCACAGTATAACACAGTAGCTATAGTCAGACTACTGCAGAGTATAGCAGAATAATTACCTCCATTAATCTGGTCACTAAATGCCTATTAATGTAGTAGAAGCCAGCCATAATTTTTATGATGATCACATTCTTCAACTGATCTTTATTTTAAGATAATGTAATACAGTAGCAAGGCCATAAACCTTAGAATTATGCAAACTTATTTCCTTGCTCTGCTATGCACTAGCTGTGAAACAAGTATTTTAGGTATTTTATTTTCTTCCCAGTGAAATGGGAATAATATCCAACATCTTATAGACTGTCGTATGGGTAAATTTAGATAATATATGCCCTATGACAAACATATAGTGGCTGCTGAATAAATGTTAGTAAATTTCTCTTCTGCTTTAATATACTTACAGACAGCTTTAGTGAGAGCTCAAACTGATATTGATAAATAGATCAGACAAAACAAAGCCAAGCATAATGTGTTGGAATATGGCACTAGGTGGTTTCCACTTGCTTTACACTGATCCATAAATCACCATCCTTGGTATGGGCACACAAGCAGGCTCACGTCCCTCCAGTGCACTATTAGATGGCCCTCATTGCTCTGGCTTGTCCATAAGGATAGCTGAGAAACTTGTTAAATGGTTTTCTAAAATCCAGATGCATTATGTCTAAGGCATGTTTCTCATCTAGCAATTTGGTACCTGTATCAAAAAAGAAAATAAATTTAGTTTGTCACGTTTCATTTACTGAGATCGTGCTGAATCAAAATGTTATGTGCTTCCTTTTGCAAGTATTTATAGACCATCTGTTTTATAATCTGGACCAGACATTTTTGGGAATTTACATTAGGTGCTATAAATGTGTCCATTCTACGTGTTTACATATTTAGAAACTGAGTAATTTATCTGTAGGTTTCTGGTCTCTGGTTCATTCTACTATTTTCTTTTTACAGACTTCAAACATTCTTCACAACTTCTGCAATTAGTAGGGACTTTCAGATTAAAGATTATTCTCCTTGCAAATAAAATCAGGAGCAAAATAAAAGCTCTGTCCCTTTGCATGGTATCTATTGGTTGTTAACTTTATATCTCAAACTCTAGATTTATCTCTTTCTTGTTCATTTTATTTTAAATACAGTTTTCTAAGCCTTTTTATCATTCTTGTTATGTTTCATCATGGTACATTCTGGGAATTAACCCTCTTTGCCTAGTTTTACAGTTCTACAACACTATTTTGTATTTTTTCCCTGCTATTTGATATCCTTTCCTTTTGAAGTCAAAGCTCGCCGGAAAGCTTTTTCTGTGGTCAAAATGATTTCTTTAGCTATAGTTCCAGTTTTGTTTTGTTTTTGTTTTTTTTTAAATAAGTCGTCACTTGTGACTACATCACCTGCTTTTTATTTTTTATTTTTTTCCCCTAGAGTGAGACATATTTCCTTTGAGCCTTAGTCCCTAATAAAGCTTCTGCCCAAAGGATTATACCTTCCCTTTCTTCAAGAATCTTGATATTTATTTTTCTAAACTCACAGTACTGCCTCTGAATAGGAGTAGAATTCACTTCACTGTATAGTAAGAATTCTCAAATGACATGTCATTTTTTTTAGCCAAGTTTTCCTTAATTTTAACTTTATCAGTGAGTTCTTCTTGATCAAAGTATCCATATATGAATTTATTGCTTTATAAACATTTTATAAGATGAATATATAATTAATAATAATAATTATGATTAATGGAATATTACCTTTATGCTAAAAATATTTTAAGCATTTAACATATATTTCCCCACACCTTTTCCCCTTAACCTAAAAAAAAAAAACCTCTGTGAAGTGTACTCTAGTCAGGTATGTTTCTTTCGCTCAACTGAAGCTTTGTATATTTTAAGTTCAAGCTTTAAATGGGAATTAATGAACGATACGTTCTTGTTAAACAATCAATTGCTTTTCAAAACCTGTGTTTTTAATAGAATAAGATTATGAATATTTGAAGTTGTGACATAACTACTTTTTCTTTGCTTCTTCTCCAGTTTGTATGTTGAGAAAATATTGCCCATACTCTTTTCCATATTACTATGTGTGTCTATGTATGTGTGTTTTAACACATCATTATTTTGTAACATACATAAATGCAATACATTAGATTTCAATCTATGTGTTGCTTTGATTCTATTGGTCTGATGTAAATTGGCTTATGTAGACAATCATATAACTGATTTCCAAACCTGGTTCTATACATTCTTGTCTGATTTGTATCCTACTGGATTTGATGTTATCTAACATAGCTGGAAGAAAATATCTTTAACTATTGACTTTTGTTTTTTAAAACTTGTTCTCTTATTTTCCCCATATTTCTTCCTAGTAAATTAAATGTACATTGTTATGTCGCAAGCACTTTATTTCTAGTATTGTTTCTTCTTTAATGTCTGTTTTGCCTGATATTAATATAGCTAAATTAACTTTATTTTAGTAAATATTGTTCTATTTATAATTTTAATCTTTTGTGTATGTCTCAAATATTGTATATGCAATTTTGCTTCAATAGAGTCTGATAAATGCTTTTTTGTTTTCATTTATATTTACTGTGATTTGTTTTACCCCTTATGTTATTTTTTACTGATCCATAATTTATAAACATTAAAGTTCATCCATTTGCCATGTTCAGGTTAATGAGCTTTAATCAATTTCTAAAAACATGAAAACATCACCTTTATTAAGATATAAAATATTGAAATTTTGTCCTTCCTCTTTCTAATCAATTCTAATTCACCATTTCCAGATGTAACCATTCTTCTAATTTCTATTGCCATAAATTACTTTTGTATATTTAGAATTATGCAACATCTGCATCTTGTATCTGGCATCTTAGTTCGAATTAACACATTTTGAGATTCAGACATGTTGTATGAGTGTATTAGTTGTTTATAGTTCAACATTATTTATAGTAAGGCTGCTGGGAACATAATTTATAAGAGTTTTTGGATATATTTATTATTGCTGTTTGGTAAATTGTTGAATCACAGGGAAGTTGTATATTTGCTTCATAAGAAAACACCCGGTTATTTTCAAAAGCAGTTTTACTATTTTATATTTCCCTTACACTGTTTGAGAATTCCAGTTGCTCCACATCTTCTCAAATATTTAATATTCAATATTTTTAATTGTAACCATTCTAGTGTGCATGAAGTAGCATTTCATTTTGGTTTTAATCTGCATCTCTCTAATGACTAACAATGTCAAACAATTTACCACATGTTTGTTAACCACTCATATCTCCATTTGCAAATTATCCGAGGAATTCTTTTGGTCTTTTAAAATAATAGATTGTTTTTTCATAATTGGTTTATAGAAGTTTCTTACATATTCTAGACATAAGTGCTTTGAGAGATAAATGTATTGTGAATATTTTTTCCAGTGTTTGATTTGTCTATTCATTTTTTTAGCAATGACTTTTTTAAAAAATAAGCTTCTTTATTTTAGAATAATTTTAGATTTATGGAAAAATTGCAAAGATAGTAGGGATTTGATATACCTCACAACCTGCTTTCTTATTGTTATTCACAACTTATATACTATTATTGCTTAGTGTTTTAGTGTTATCTTGTTGACTACAGTTAACAATGTTAGCTTAGATTAGCTTAATTTGAGTAAAGTGTGGCCAAAATTGTTGTCAATAGAGCAGATTTTAGGGTCTTCTCTGAATTTTTCATGAAGCATTAGTGCCCAATAATTACTAAGGGAGCAGCTCATCAATTTAAAAAAATTCTTAAAATATCAGAATGGCGTTTTAATATAGTTTTGTCATTGCCATCGTGTATTCTTTCTTAGTTTGATAAAAAGAAAACAAACAACCCATATTACTCTACATAATCCTTGGCTAGTTTATCATAATTGGTTCTAAATATTTGGAAGATATTTTAAAAGATCAACTAAAATACCCAATAAAATTATTGCTCTGGAAGATTATATATATATATATATATATATATATATATATATATTTTAGTTTTAGAAGGTAGTTACAAATGGGGATATCGATTTCACCTAATTGAAGATCATAATTTATATCCATATTTTACAGATTAAAAATTGAGGATCCACAAAGTTTACCCATTAAATTTATATGACTGGTCAGTGTCTAAGAATAGAATTTATTTTCAAAAGCCATACTCTTTCTATAGTTGTGTCTATATGACTTCTTATTTTAAGATAATTTTAGATGTACAGGAAAGTTGCAAAAATATTATAGAGATGTTTGACATGCACTTTACTAAGGATTACCTAATTGAAATTTTATATAACCATAGTATAATTATCAAAACTATGAAATTAACATTAAAACAATACTATTTTCTAAGCTCCAGAATTTATTGTGAGTTAACCAGTTTTCTACTAATGTCTTATTTCTGTTTCAAGATCCACTCCCAGCTCTCATATTGTATTTAGTTGTGGTGTCTTCTATATTAGTTTTCCAGGGTGCCATAACACAATACCATAGACTGGGTGACTTAAAGAACTGATATTTATTTCTTGCAGTTGTGGAGATTAGGAAGTCCAAGATCAAGGTGCCAGTTCAGTAAGTTTCTGCTGTGGGTGGGCTCTCTGCTTGGCTACACATACCAGGCTGTGTTCTCACATAACAAACAGTAAGCTCTGAGCATCCCTTTTTATAAGGACACTAATATTATTTTATTAGGGACCCACCCCAATGACTTCATTAACCTTCATTACTCCTAAGTCTTTATCTTCAAATATAGTCACATGGGAAGTAAGGGCTTCAACATATGAATGGGGGTGCAGAATTCAGTTCATACCAGCTCTTTAGTCTTCTCCAATCTGATAATTAGTCATTCTTTGACTTTACACTTTTGAGGTGTACTGATCAGTTATTCTGTAGAATAAACCTCCATATGTGTTTGTCTAATGTTTTCTCATGATTAAATTTAAGTTTTATATTTCTGGGAAGAATATCACCAAAGTGACTCTGACTTCTATTTAGTGTATCAAATTTTGAAGTACTTGATGTTGATATGTCTGTTACTGGTGATGTTAACCTTGATCACTTAGCGCGGTTTCGGTCTGTTTTCTCCACTTTAAATTCATAATTTTCCCTTTTGTAATCAATAAATATTTATCTTAGAAATACTTTGAGATTTTGTAAATATCTTGTTTCTTCCTAAATTTTTCTTTTATTAATTTTAACAGTCATCTATCCAGGAAATAATAGAGCCGTTCTAATAGTGATGTGTTATTTCCCTTATTCCTTGTACATTTAGTAATTAAAATTATTTTTCAAGGAAGCATTATCCCTTCTCTTGCATTTACTTTTATATCCAGTTAATTTTTATCTGTGCAGATGAACCAATATTTATTTTATTTAGGGTGGAGAGTAAAACCAATTACTCTTGTTACTTAAATTACTTCTCAAATTTTTGCAGCTTTGGACACTGGGAACTCTTTCAGGTTGGTTCCTGTGCCCTTACAACCTACGCTTATATTGTTTTTTGAACACTTCCTTACTTTCTGCCAACATAAAATGCCCTGACTCAACTTGTAGTTTCTCTAACCAAGACTTGGAATCAGTCACTTCTCCGAGGAACTCTGTAACTTTGATTGGAAAGTAACTTTTGGAAACTAGGATTTGAGCTCTTGGTGTACTCATTGCTTGTTCTGTTCAGCAGACAGTGTTTCTAGGTCCCCTTGGGAAACAAAGCTAGGAAATGTATGTGCATACATTAACCTAGAGCATACATCTACTTCTCTCTCTCTCTCTTTTCTTTCTTTCTATCTATCTATCTATCTATCTATCTATCTATCTATCTATCTATCATCTATCATCTATCTATCATCATCGATCATCTACCTATTCATCTAAATCTTGAGTTCATACTGATATATCACTGACCCTAACCTATATTTGGAATTTATGTTCATATTTGTATCTATATCTGTCACTAGAGAATTTATTCCAGCCTTCCCCTTTTTTCATATGAGGAATCTTTCTTCAAGGACAAGAATTTGGTTTTCATATGTTAAATTTTTTCTTCAATCCTAGTAAATATATAGTTGTAGAATTAATAACTTTTACGTCTTTGACAAACACATTTACCTAACAGAATATAATGTTTATGTACAGTGCTTTTTGATTGTATCCGGCCAAAATATTGCTTTCCGAACTTAGATTAGCTCTTTTCTCCCCATTCTTTTCAGTGTGGTTATATGATTGATTTGTGATACTATTAGGTTCATTTGTTGCTGTCTGTATTCCATCTCAAATCTCCTCCACATTTTAGTGGTAAAAATTCACTTTGTGGTGCTGAGTCCTCTGGGTTCTGACAGGTGCCTAGAGTGATATATCAACCACTACAGTTATTCATGACATGGTTTTATTGCCACTAAAATTCCTTCATGATACCCTTTAGTAGTCAATTCCTACTCCTATCTGTACTCAAATTCCTGGCAATAACATATCCTTTTTCTTTCTCTATGATTTTACCTTTTCCAGAAAGTCACAAAAATATAATTATACAATTTTGGAAAATTCTTAGCCATTATTTTTTTAAATATTTTTTCTTTTCTTCTCAGGTTCCAATTATGCATATATTAGACTCTTTTTTATTGTCTATCAGGTCTTGGTTACTCTTTCCGCCCCACCTTTTTCTTTTTTCTTGGTGTTTCAGTTTGGATAATTTCTATTGGCTTATCGTTTAAGTAAACTGTCTTATTTTTTCAGTAGTATTAAGTTTACTGATGAACCCACCAAAGGCATCCTTCATTCATAACACTAGTTTTAACTTCTAGCATTTCCATTTGATTTTTTCTTTTAGTTTCCATCTTTCTGCTGAAACTAACCTATTTGATCTTACAGAATTCCACTTTTTCCACTAGAAACTTTAATGCATTTTTTTATACTTAATTTAAATTCCGTGTTAGAAACTTCCAAACTGTAGAGATTGAAGTAAACATTTTTTTCCTCCCAAAAATGGGCATGCTCTACCTTCTTCTGAGCCTTAAATGTAATCTGTTAAATTAGTTAGGAGGTATGTTGTGTTTGATATTTATTGTTGCTATGTTTACCTTCAGTCCACCAGGAGCTTCAAATTATTCTAATGATATGTAGTATTTAGATTGATGACTAATTTACTAGAGAAGTCCCCCTAGCCCTTAACATCTGTTCCACCCTCAGCTCTAGATTCTGTACCTCAAAGGAGTCTCTTTCCATGGTCTTGTCCCTTTTCTTTCTTTCCCTTTCTCAGCAGTATTTCATGATTATTCGTTAATTAACCCTTGTAAGCCTGAAGATGTGTGGCCATTAGGTGGGCACTATACCCATGGGCCTCAGGGGTGTGGCTGCTCAGGTCTCCTGCCCTTCTCCCAGTGATTCTTCTAGGCTCAAACATATTTTTCCCCCTCTCATAGGGGATGTATTCTTTTCTCCCCTTTTCCTTCTTCCTAGTTGCAGTGAGTTTTCACCAGTACCTTTACAATGATTGTGTTGGTTGTTTGTCCCCCCATATATGAAAGCTTTTGCTTCATAAAAGAGATAGAGGAGGTGTCTAGGTGTCATCTGTGCCCCTCTTGCAAAGGCTGCTCTTTTCCTCTCCCAGGACTGTACTTCAGGGAACATTTACTTAAAAATGTCTTAAATATTTTCTATATTCAGTGGAGTTTGTGGAGAAAGAGTCTGAAAAAAGCTCAGATTCCCTAAATTCTATGGCCCCAGGGGCTCACATTCTCTTGCCAGTACTCAATAACCTCTAACAGCGGTCCCTAACCTTTTTGTCATGAGGGATCATGACAATCTAATGCCTGATGATATGAGGTGGAGCTGAGGTTGTAATGCTAGTGCTGAGGAGCAGCTGGAAACACAAATGAAGCTTTGAAGGCTAACCTACTGCTCACATCCTGCTATGCGGCCTGGTTCCTAAGAGGCCCTGGACTAGTACTGGTCTGCTGCCTGGGGGTCAGAGACCCTATTCCACCAAATTCTCCATCCTCTCTAGATAAGCTCTTGTTAACAGCATCTTGTTTTTCTACTCCATATAAGCCATGTGTCCACATTTTGCTGCCTGCCTCTCCTTAGATTTTGGACCAATTAGCTGCCAATAACTTAAACTCAGGTTCAAAAAGATTTATAAACCTGAAACTTCATAGTTTTGCATTTGTCCAGGTATTTTTGTTTGTTTGTTTTTTCATGATGGGGAGAAGTGATACTCTGTTTCCAGCTCTATAGCTCCCTGAATGGAAACCAGAATTCCTACCAAACCCTAGGTTCTTTGATTCCAACAAGCTGCTTTCTAGTGTCTAAATTATTTTCTCTGAAGAGCTTAATATGTCATCCTTAACTTTAAAAATGTGCTATGGGAATTATTACTATTATTTATCTAAGATTTTTTTTCTAAATTGGATATAAGTAAAGATTAGGGATGGATAGATAATAGGTTAATATTTAAAGAATACATGTTTAGTTGAATCTACGCATAGAATTGGAAAAGGGGACAGAGATAGTGCTCACCTTTATTAACTAACCATTAATTTTTGTGCCAAGTGATGTGATAAATGAATATTTCAGTGAAAGCAAGGTGCTTGAACTTTTTCTTGATTTCACTGAAGCCAACACTTGTTAATGTGTTCCTGTTTCTTTAGTTTCTGAGCTTCTGCTTTCTCATCTGTTAAATGATTTTTAATTGATTTTAAAAAAGAATGTTTTGTATTTCGAAGTCTGGCTTCAGTAATACAAAAGGAATTCAGAAGTGAATAAGATAGACAAGGCCGCTGGACTGGTAGTTTCCATTTTAATTACGCAGAATGATTAAATTAAAAAAGCAAATAAATATGTAAGGCTTTCTTTAAAAATATTTAGTGCAATAAATAAAATAAAATTGTGTAATAATTAATGTTTGGGATTACTGTATTAGCACAGATAGGATGATATTTGAGTTGATATCTAAAACAATTCAGTGACTCCAACGGTGTTACTGAGAGAGAAGAGAAGAATAAGTATACACACACACACACACACACACACACACACACACACACAAACAATGTGTATGATTATATAAATATATGATACAAACAGATATTGTTATATGTAAAGAGTGAAAAGTTAGAAACCATGACTGATCAGTAAATGGCTTGAAATAGGCAAAGGATTTCTCCACTTCCACTCTATGTCATTTAAAAACACTCAGGATAATCATTCATCCTAATCCAGGAACATATCATGAATGAAAATGATCTATAGGATGCATTTTTATTTTCACATATTTTTAATGTGATTTTTAATAATGCAGTGCAAATTAAACTTAATTTCTTTGCGCAATAGGAAAACACCTAAGATGTTCCTGTCAATCAAAGCACTTGATCACTCTTTTTTGCAGAGGAGAAAGAAATGTAACTTTATGGTTCATTGCTAATGGGTTGTTCCACTGTTGTGCTTAATAGCATGAGTTCCTTCTTTACCTAATTTAAGGTTTCTGAATGAAATAGATTAAAAGATTAGTGGAAGCTCAATGATGTATTAGTGTGTGTGCAACCAATTATGTCTCTTTTTAACTTAGTTTTATCAGTCTGAGTTTGTATTAGAAAACTTTTGACTTGGCTTGGAAAGGTCAATCTTCAATCACATTGCTCATGGCACAATAAAATTAATTCATGAGAATAACAAGTTTCCTCTGGTGCCTTTGATTTCTTGAATTGATTGTCAACAGCAGCATACATTAGTTAAAACAAATAAACATACAAATAGACAAGAATTATTTGTGGATATTGGAGTTTTAAATTCTAGTCTAATATATTCTCTCAATGAACTAAGCGTCTCTGGTCAAGTTATTTAATATTTCCTAGCTAATTTCCACATTATTTATTAAAAGCACCAAAATGCATTATCCCACTAGTTATTACCTCTAAGAACTTGTTATACTCTAAAGATTCTAGGCTCTAAGGCCTTTGGCTAGTGAATGCTGAGGGAATTTGTTTGGCACAGGGAAAACTGTGTATATTGGAAGATACATAACGTTCTTGTTCACATTTGAATCAGAGTGAGAGGACTTCACAAAGATTCGTATAAATAATTTTCAACTTACAATAAAGTCCCATTGGTTTTCCATCCCACTTTAATAATTTGAATTACATAAATATGGTGACAGTAAAAGATATTAATAGCTAACTTGCTACTTATAAGCTTTTCCTGGGAAATTCAATATCCTATAGAGGTATAGTCAGAATTCTTGGCACTCCAGACCATAAGCATTCATTTTTAATCTTTCTCACTCTATAGTCAATTAGCTCTAAGTGAAAGTAACATAGAAAAGCTGTTACGAAGATATATTCATTAATAGTCATCTTTCTTAAAGGCCAATGGGGTCAGCAGGGTCCAAATTGCCTGATCTTACAGTTCTGCTTATAATTAATGTCAGGGTTCTTATTTTTATTCTTTTTGTACAATTTAACATCTCAAGGACTGAGATTCTGTGCTTGTACAAGTGTACGTACTATGATATTTGCAGGCAACTATTGTATGTAAGGCCTTGCTTATAGAACTTGTGTTCCCCTTTGTCTTGAATATAGACGTGTTATCTATCCAAATAATTCTAATACTCAGGTGTACAACAGTACTTAAGCAGTTACTTCTTTTGTAAATTTCAGTCAGTGTTTGGATCTGAAATTGTAGGTACTTCTCATTTAAAGTATCTCAAGGAGTTTTTTAACTCAGAAACTTAGGAAAACAATAAAAAGGATTATTTGAGAAGGCAAAACAGTTGTAAGAAAAATGAGACATAAATTCGCTTAACTATTAACTTGTTATATAATTATATTAATTTATGATATAAACCAGACAAATAGTTTTAATTCATTTAATCAAACTGTTCCATTGTTCAAAATACTGGCTGTTCTCCAGCCGCAGGGAAGTAAAATTAAATATTTGCTTGACCTGGATTATAAACTGCTGCTTTCCTAATATTTACTTTTCCTTTTTGAGATTATTGTTATACTCTGAGATTCTCAAGTTCTTTTGAAGTCTCTTTCTTCTCTACTAGCCTGAAATGTTACTATTTTACCAGTTTTTCCTCTTTCCTCACTCTCAATATTTTTCTAGAAGAATTATGGATGAATGACTACCACATATATGTTAATGACTGCTTTATACATGTTAATCACTCTCAGAACTGTGTCTCCAGGTCAAATGTCTCTCCTGTGCTCCAAATCCTTATCTTTTTTTGTATATTCTTATATGAATGTTTCACAGACTTCTTGAACAGGACTATGTCTAAAACTATGCTCATGATCTTTCCACAAACCTCGTGTTTTTCTCTATTTCCTATCTTGGTGAATTCTACGTCCTCCCAGTAGCCATCCTTAACCATTACACTTTATATCCACTCATTGCCCTAGACCTAAAAATAGATTTCCTTAGGCCCTTCACTATTTCAGCGTTATTCTTTTTTTGACACACTAATTTACTCTTGTTTGGACCGTTGCAATGATTGCCTAATTGGTTTTCTTACCATTAATGGCACAAAGGACCAGAGTATTGAATAGTTGACCTTTATAAATAAAACCTTTCTCATGCTATTCACCTTCTTTAAATTCTTAAGTGGCTTTCAATTTCTTTTTGAATAAATTCCAAATTATTTCTTCAATAGCCCGGCTTATTTATTTATGTTTAATAAAGTGGGCATGTACTCTGTTTCGGCACTGCACTAGACTTTGGGGAGATAGTTGTGAGCAAAGCATGAGTTGGACCCCAATTCATGCTTCTAGACTTCCTGTTCCTGCAGCCTACCCTCCTATTTCTGGAAAACAACATAATCTGCAAAATGTCTGTAGTGAGCTGCTTCTTCCTCATGTAATACATATTTTTTCATTCCCAGTCCCATCTGCCTGCCCAATTTCTAATTATATTTTAAGATTCTGTTTAACTAGCATCTTCTCCAGAAAATAAAAGAAGGCTGATAAGTTGCAAAAGAGATGATGTAAGAGCCATGGACCTCCCTAGTAGAAGGGATAACTCTGCCCTCTATGCTTCTCTAGTGTTATCTACCTTCCACTATGTGGCATCTTGTCTCAGGACAAAACATTATTTCAAAAATTTTGACAGGATAAACTTTATTTGACGTGAAAACAAATAATAATGGTAGAAAAATTAGAATCATGGCATATCTTGTTTCCCAAGAGAGCTGTTAAGTGCAAGGGATTTTTTCCCTCAGTGCATGCCAAAGCTGAGTACGCAGTGCGCATGTGCATACTAATAGAACGGTTTTGAGGCCCTCCTGTTTTTTTGTTTTTTAATCAACAACTGAGCACATTCACATTAACAAAAATTATATAAAAATGTTTTAGCTCGAGTAGGCACTCTTGATGTTCATTATATAATATTTTAATATTGTGTGCTTGTACATTTCTGCTTAACATCATTTTGTGTTTTCAGATGATTGATCATAACTAGGCTTTTGTACTTCTAGTTGACCTTTCAAGGTTTCACTGTTCCATCTCCAATCTACATACTTGTAATACTTCCTTGATCTTATTCATCCACTTGTGAATCTGTCTTCTCTTCTTAAACTGTGAGGTCCTTTTAGATGGAAACAATACCTTATTAATCTTTGTAATCATGACGCCTAGCACAAAGTATAAAAAAATACATAAAGCCTGATAATATGAGTTGGATAAATGACTGAATTCATCTGCAAATATTTATTGAGCGCTAATTGTATGTCAGTCTTTCTTTTGGTGCTGGGGATACAATAGTAAAAAAAAAAATCTTTTTTCACAAACCTTATTTTCTGTATTCAAAAAATACAAAGCCAAGTTTGCAAATTTGCACAACAGAAGGTTTGCTACTGCTACTATTTGATCTGGGCTTGGTTTTGTTTATTCTTTATATTCTGCTGCACTTTAGATTTCTCTTTGGTTATTTTCTCAGTAGGAAGCCTCTTGGTTCTTTATAAGCAGGACCACTGCTTATTGCTGTTTATATCGATTGGTATCTTGAAGATGTGCGAGTCGACATTCAAACTTATTATTTTAGCAGGCTACCAGAATCACTAGGGACCTTAAAAATACAAATTTTGAGGCTTTTTCTCTTAAGAATCTTTTTGGTAGGTCTGGAATAAAACCTGCTTTGTGGTGTGTTTTAAAGACATTCACCACTCCTCTGTATCCCCTCAACCCCTTCATCTCTTCCCCACAACTCCTCGTTGTATAATTTAGATTGTCCACTGTGTCTGGAAACTTCTGCTTTAAGCCACTGATAATTGGTTCTATAAAAACTCTCTTGAAAAATCACTGTATCAATTCTAGTTATAATGTGTAATGCTCTATTTCAAGCCCAAACTGCCTCTAATGTGAATTTAAATTAGCTTTACTCTCCATACATCTATCCAAGACAGAATTCTCAGAATCATGTTTAACACATTTTTATGTCCCAGTCTCCATATTTAGTCATCAAGCCATTGGATTTGGCCACCATTGTGAATATCTAATTTTTTCTTTCATCTAATTTCTCACACAGCCCCTGCCTTAGGTAATTCTGAATCATGTCTCTCCAGAATTCTTCCAATTATTTCTTAACAGCTCTCTCTGCTCTATTCCTTTGACCTCTCTAATCTACATTTTCTGCATTGCTTCATGAGTGATTTACCTGAAAAACACACCCAACCACTACTTCTAAGCTTAAAAATACTAACTGATTCCCTATTGTCCATAGCATTAGGTTTAAACTCTCTGACATGAAGTTTAAGGTCAGCTTCAATCTAGCCGAATCTATTTTTCTATTATGTTTCTAAACATTATATTTACCTTATATTTTGTCCACTGCCAGCTACTAGCTATTCCCTAAACACATTATGCAGTCTCCTTATCCTCTGTCTTTGTTATTTCCTCTTTCTGAATGCCACCTTCTGTTTTACATTCCCACCCCCCACCCCCATCCATCAGGGTACAATTAAAATGCTACTTCCACTTTTCTGTTCCAATATGTGTGTGTTGTTTTTTATTTTTTTATTTTTTTGGGGGGGAGTGTGGGGTGGTGAATTATTTTCAGTATGATTATGAAGAATATAAGGGTATGTGTAAATACTCATAATTTAAGTATTACAATGATGATGTACACAAAGTTATCATTACTCTACTGATTGAATTTTGCAACAATTTTATATACAGACACATACACACACAAATGTTGTAGACTGTGTTATGTCAACTTGACTAAGCTGAGAATTATATGGTTCCAGTTTGTTAATATTTGACCAAAAAAAGGAACTTAAGCAACTTTGAAAAGCACAAGTGAAATAGCACTCATTCCTCTCTGAAATTCTTTTCGAGGTCATATGCAGTGATGAACATGGACCAGTTTCTTGGCAGTTTCACTCTCCTTTGCATTTTGTGCAGCTCCTCCGACATCAGATGCTTGCTTGTGAACCCACAGAGGCAGTAGCTGTGCAGACACATGGCTTTCCATAGCCCTCTCCACAAGATCCCACGCTACTGTCCTGATCACACATAGCTTCTCAATTTACTGCTTGGTGATCCCTTCTATAAACCTATAATTTCTCATTCTGTACTTTTAATTCCATGACTTCTTTCTCCCTGTCCTATTATATTCACTTTGTTTTCATAACTAGCCAGATAAGAGAGAGAGAGAGAGAGAGAGAGAGAGAGAGAGAGAGAGAGAGAGAACACAGTGGGTAGGAGGTAGGTACAGAGGCAACAGTAAAGAACACGTATACCGAAATATTAAACGTACGTCTCTCAGAAAAAAAAAAAAAAAACAGACATAAATTCAAAGGTAGTTATGTGATATAGATTGATGTACTCCTGTGATTCATAGGGCTTCTCTTTCCCATTAGGTAGACTTTATGTCTCACTCTTCATTTATTTTTCTTTATTTAAAGGAAAACACTTCCACCAGAGGACTTCTAAGGATTCTACAGAATTGGAAGTTCACTCTACCTTCTGGCAGTTTTAGGATCCTTCGTAGACAACATGAACAGGTAAAAAAGGAGATTACCTTGGACTGAGGTGATTAACCATGATCATCAAAGAAATAAATTATTATTAATGTACAATGAGAGGAAAGAGAAGTAAGACATGAACTAAAGTGATCTTCGGAGCACCTTCTTGTCCCACACTTCTCTAAAACAGTCAAGACTATTGATGATTTACAACTCTCAGCAATTAAGGTCTGAATCATTCACCAGGAAAAAAACCCCAACCAAGTGAGATGCTAGCTGAAACATAGGGGCCATATACATAGAAAAGCATGTGGTGGATCAAGTCATAAAAATAGCCTCAAGACCAGTTGCAAAAATAACTTTAGTTGCTATCTACTTTCATGTTATTTTAAAGTTATTTTTCCCCTTGTTTTCCACAGTCATATCTCAGGTGTATTGATGGTGATTATCCCTACAATTTAGCCAGCCAAGAGATTACAAAAACCTGAGATAGCATCATAAAACCGAAAGAGAAATGAACGTCTAGTCCAGAGCTTCTAGACATTGAGTTGTACAAATAATCTGATTAGATTTTGGATTTTGTCTCTTTGGAGATGGGATAAATATGCTTTCAATTGTACATAAAAATAAGACAGATTCATTATGTGATAGTGAATTTTTTTCTCTTAAATCTGTTAATGAGAATAAAAGCATACATATGTTTTGGAGGAGTGGAAAAGAATAAATTGTAGAGTATATTTGTCATTCTTCCTGTGTCCCTTAACTGTAACTCCAGTCTTAATTTGAAACTAATCATCATATACATCTATGAAAGCCAATAATGATAGATCTTTTCTGTCCATAAATTCTAGGAGCTCGAACAGAGGCATACAAATCTGATTTTACCAAGAGGATGTCTTTATCAATGACTTTTAAAACTTATCTGAGTGATAAAGAAGTTTAAGAAGTTTAAACTTGATTTACATTAGACCGTGTCCACAGCCCTAGTACTGATGGCATCAGAAGAGGTTCTATCCAAACTCTTCTTACTGTTGGCGCTAGGTGTGGTTTCTCTTTCCTATTTATCGTAATTTCTAGCCTATATTTTAAGGACTCAATATTCAGTTTTTCCAAATATTTTGATCTATCTGCTGCTTTCTAATAAGTTATTTTTCTGTTTCTGTTACCCTCAATCACTCTCTGATTCTTGCACCAAAAATCTTTGTACTACTTATAGCTTCGTGATCCTTTTCTTGTGTATGTTTGTGTTTACTTCCTTCTGTGGCACTTCCTTTGAAAGCTCTGCCAGTGATTGTCTATGAATAGTAAAATATTTCAAACTTTGTACTTTCAAAGTATTATTATTAGTCAAAAACATGCATCATTTTTCAAACAGTGTTTATTGTGTAGCTATCACACTACTGGCACTTAGGAAAAAAAGCACACATAATAAGATTTACTCTTTGCCCTTGATGTTTTATTATGCTACAGTAAAATGTTACTAATATTTATAAATAATATAAATATAATCAATATATTTGAGCAAGTCAGATACAGTTTTGGTTCACTATTTCATCCTTGTATTTGTTTTTTGGGCAACATCAACACATAATTTTTAATATATTTTTAAATAAAAATAAAAAGTCAAGTTTGAAATCATATATAAAATATAACAAATGCATCATATATTATCATACATCATATATATAAATACATAGCACATTAAACTCAGTCTATGGCTTCTAAATTCAAGAAGCATAGTGTATATGCTTTTTTTTTTTTTCAGAAAAATGAAAGACTGAGAGACTACTAAGAATAGTATACAGCGGATAGGTATCACACAGCAGATGGTAGAGAACAAAACAGTAAATACTACTGATGTTCACATATGGGTAAATGCTTTTATCTGAGCTCATCTAGGACAAGGTAAGGCTTAGAGAGGGTTCTTTAAACCTAGTATTTTGATAAATAGAATAGTGGAGAAGGTAATGACAGAAATAGATATGTATAAAACAAAATACAACAGAGAAACATCCATTATGAAGATAACATGAAATTCAATAAAATCCTGCTTTCTTTCTTCCTTCTTCATAATTAATAATTCTGAATTTATTGGAAGATAGTGGGAGTTCCAATAATTATCTTTAAGAAATAATAATAGTGAGTATTTATTGTATACTTATATGTAACTGATACTATGCAAAATGCTTTTTGCTTTGCTTTAGAAAATTATTCTTACATATCAATGATTATCTAAATTTTATACATGAGAAAACTGAGGATTGAAATGTAAAGTTACTGGCCAGAGTGGCACATTCATAGATAGTAAAGCTGGACTTGATCCTTCTCCATTCAACACCTGGGTCATTACCATCATCCCAGGCTATTTCCCTTTTGTCTGCCTTTGGGTCTATATTATTTTAAATCAACGCTCCCTTTTCAAGAAGGTAGGATGCTTATCACAGCTACTACATAATCTTTATAATTATGCTTGTTACCAGTATGCTTCCATCATCGTTTAATATAGAAATGTTACTAAATATCAAGAGATTCTAATTAAAGTAAGACTTTGTTCTTAAATTAAATGTTTATAATTTTAATAGAAATAAATATCATATTTTCTCCTCAAGAAAATACCTCAGTATGCTACAATTCCATTTAAGTTTTTCTTAATGTAATCTCTAAAGAATATTCTTACATACTTCGAGCATTTGTGACTGTTGATAAAAATGCCATTCCCAGGTCACTCCCTCACCATATAAGGATTGTTGAGATCATTAACTTTTTTTCTAGTACATTGATATTGAAAACTGTCTGTTGTCATTGGCAAACCTATTTTTATTTGTCTCACTCACCAAGATTCTGAGACTCCGTGTAGTATTTTTGCAGAGATGGTTGTGGTTTTAGAGCCTTGAGTCCTGGGTGATGACATATCTTTCAGCAGAGTGGCTAGGCCCTGGGCTCCATGAAGAAAGGAACTAGTGGACATATAAACTAAGATTAAGTCTTTTGAAGACTTAGCAAAGAACCATTTCTAAAGCAGTTGAAAAGCTTTTAGTGCAGAACACCTGACTGATCTAAAGAGAAGAAGGTATGACCTGCACAGAAATAGGTCAAAATTTCAAAAGTAAATTTGATTGTGTATTTTACATCTTTGAATTTAAATATCGTAATTATTAGATAAATCAGAAAAGTGTGTGTGCTTCAAGATGGTGCGACCTTCCCTATGCTTACAAAACACCAGTGCTTCACAGAACCTCCAGAAAGCATTACTCTGGCTTTGAAGTCTGGTATTTAGAAAAAATGTGCAGTCATTTGACACCATCTTCTTTTCTGAAGGCTCAAAGCAGGGCTTTTTTTTTTTTTTTTCCCCCCTAAAGGTAGGTGCACTGTGTACAGGGAAACAGAGGAGTTTTTGTTGTTGTTGTTGTTGTTGTTGTTGTTGTTTTGTTTTTAAATGAAGTTAAGACAAGAGACAACCAGAGGTTTCTGCTTTTGATTTTTATTTCAAATGTTTATTCCCTACTTTTGACCCTTGCTTTTTACTTTTTACTAAACCTGAGTAAGAACAAGAGCATGGGAGCTAAAACTGAAATCGTGCTAGTAAAGTTACTGGGACCTTAAAGTAAAGATATTGGTGTGTGGTGACATTAGCTTTGGGCTTGTCTGTCTGTGTTTCTTTTTAAGCATTTGTGGAAATGTTCAATCTTTTCTGAGACTTGTCCCTGAAAATTTCTCTCCTTCACTTTCTACTCTCCTACATCATCCTCAAGTATAAACACAGAACTCCATGAAAATTATAATTGAAATATTTTCCCAACCCTAAGTATTAGACGAAGTTTACTTTAGCATTAGGAAGTGACATTGACTGTGGCTGCTCTCAAGTTTAGGTCTGACTATTTTCAGCCATTAAAAAAAATAATTCTAGACAAGGGCAGGTTCTCTTTCAAATCCTACCTGCTGTGCAAGCATGACAAAAGATTGAACGGGTGGGAATGCACTGCAATGGTCTAAATTCATCCTTTGACCTCTGAGCTCAACTGGCTGTCATGACCAAATTTGATTTTTGCTAGAAAGATCCTTTTTTTCATCCCTCAAAGGAGAAAATTAATGAGACTGGATGAGTTGAGGAATTATTTTTTGAACGATTTTTCACAAGTGATGTATAGCAAATCTGGAAGTTCTCTTTTCAATACATATTTTTTTGTTGGGCAATTCAGGGACTGAGAACAAACTTAAGAACTCTCCTGCTTTTGAAAATAAAAAGCAAGTTATAGAATGCAATCGTATGTGCAACATGGTATAGCAGAAAGCATCTTAAACTTCAAATTTGAAAATGTAAACTAAAATCCTAGGATGCTGTCTGTACCTCTTAATAGACATATGTCACTTTTTCCCCTCAGCTTTAGTTTTCTCTTTTTGCTATGAGTGTAAGCACATATCAGGTCCTCACTTGCTGCTTGATTCAGTTCCAGAGGAGCAAGACATAGAAATAAAGCTATGGTGGTGATGCTCAGAGAAGAATGCAAACGCTAGGCTGGCTAAAGAGGAACAATCAGTCACTTTATACAGTGAACTGTAATGAGCAGAGACACTTCTCCTTGTGGCTTGGAAAGCCACTATGATCTGTCTAACCCAATTTGTACATCTTAATCGAGTTGCCAGTGGAAAACGGGTTTCTAGATTCTCTACCTAATTTTGAATCCTTAGTTTCTTATCTGTTGAGTTCACTGAACTGGTTTCAGGGATGCCTGCACAATGCCAGACCAACAGGCTAATCCAGCCTAAAAATTGATAAAGACTAAGGGGGAGAATACAAAACAATTGATTATGGGTTGTTGAATGAATATATGGGTGAGTTTGGTAAAAGTTATGTATTAAAGACGTATATTTTTGCAGTATACATTTATTTTTATTCTGAAAGTATATATTAATTAGCTTTTGTTAAGTCATGCTGTGGTAACAAATGGCCCTGAAAACTTTGGATTTACAACAGTATTTCTTACTGAAATGCATCTGCTACAGGTTGATTTCAGTTTACTTCACTTGTGTAATTATTCCAGGACCCAATTTGAAGAAGCGGTCTGGTGGCAGAAGACAAAGAGCTAAGGCCACATTACACAACCATTCTTGAAGTTCTGATAACTGGGGTGTTTGGCACTTCTGCTTACATTAAATTGGCCAAAGAAAGTCATATGGGGAAAAAACATACCCTTCCCACAGGAAGGCACTTCAAGTCATATATAATGTAAAGTATTATCCTCCTATAGTTGAAAAAATGAATAATTGGTAGTAAATATCCAATCTAAACCATTATGAATCATTTTTAAATTCTTTGCTTTTTAATAATCCTAGCTTGAGGCAAGTATGTCTACATGCGCAATACGAAATTGCAAAGCTGTTATAGAAACAGTTGAACATGTTTTACTACATTAAAACAAATAGCCAAAAAACCAAACCAAACAAAAACAAGTAGCCCTGATAGGAGGAGGAGATGAAGATAAATTGCTTAAGGAGTATGATGTTTCCTTTTGGAGTGATAAAAATGTTTTGGAACTAGATGGAGGTGGTGGTTGCACAACATAATGAATGTACTATATACTACTGAATTATAAACTTTAAAATGTTGAAAAAAGTACAAGCTAGACCGACTATAAATCTCTTAAATAAAGTTTTCTAAGAATTAACATGTTATTAGTTCTCCATTATCTAATGTAAAATGCAGCCGAAAGCTAACATGTAATTTTCATTTTGCTAAGGTCACTTCTCTTTTACAGATGTATAAAATTGCAATTACCTTTCTTACTACTTCTAATATATGTTAAAATGCATTGTGGCATGCATTATAGTGTCCTTGCATTTAAAGAATTGCCTCAAGTAAGATGCAAACTATGTAATGGAGAAATTGGTCAGTGTCCTGGGTCTTTGGCAAGTAGACTATCATTACTGCCTGAGCAGTGAGTGAGCTGGGTTTGCTTTTATTTTCACATATCCTTTCAAGTGGTCCCCATTTGTAGCTAATGTTATAAAGCCAGTGTCTCAGACATCTTTGTCTTTATTGTGGCAATATATCTATGCTCTCTTTATCTTAAGTAATCCAGTATGCCTGAAAGATGATGCTGGAGCTCTGAAAGAAAAAAATATCTGATAAGATAACTGCTTGCAGTGACATTTATTTAATTGCCCCAGTCAGAACTCATTTCCAGCTGTCTATGCAGGAGCTTACTTCAGTGTTATAGCTAGAAAACAGAGGAAACAAATGGCTATTTCTCCTTGACTCCAAACTTCTGAACTGTTCATGTGTAATAGAAAACATTTAATCCAGAAATCTGTACCAGAAGCCACACATAAGTTTGCTTCCTAATATCTCAATTTTCTTTGAAAAATAATTTGAAGGACATGTCAGTAGATACTAAATTATCCTTATTTCAACATAACTGAAAGTGTCTTTATAATCAATAAAATTTCTTATTTTGTCTCTAATTTGTGTGTTATAAAGGTTCTCAAACACTATATTTTGATTAAATTTTTAATCTCCTGTCAGTCATACTGCAATGGTAGCTGACGCATCCCTCACTGCAGACAGTAAGAATTTTTGACATTTAGCAGGACTTGTCTACAAGTTGTTTCCATGAATTCCCATTTGGTGATTTGAGGCAGCCTTTCTTGCCCCTTTCTCCAATCCAAATCCAAACTCTCTTTGTTCTCTCACTCCAAGGAAGTCAAGACTCTACAGGAATCAAGAGTTTGCCTCAATGCTAGAAAGACCCATGAATGAATTATGTGATTGATGGCTAGTAAAGGGAAAAAAAAAAAGCATCTACTCAGAATTGTTTCTAATATTCTATTTAGTTCATTCTGATTTTATCCAGTATAAAGCTTGATTTTATTCCTATATTTTGTTCATCTTCCTATCCCCTGAATATCTTTTGTTCCCTGGCTCTTGCAGGAATCTACATCTGTTTACCTCTTTAGAAGACTTGAGGAAAGGCTTTCATGTCTGTTCTAGACCCTGAGATACAAACCCCAGCACTAATCCATATGGTATTTGGCCAGTCGCCTAGCTGAGTCAACTGAAAGCAAGGTTGGACAATATCCCCACTTAAAAAGTTGGAGTCTTGATTTAAAAAAAAAAAAAACTCATTTCCTTCACTCTTGTGACCTTCACTCCATCATACTAAGGTCAGTGAAATAGTGAATCACTCAGTAATCTTACGATCTCAGTGAGTGACTGAGACTAACTTAGTTCTAAGGATTTTTCACTGCATTTTGGAAAAAATATAATATTTTGGGGTTCATATAACTCTACCAGACAAAGACTGTATACAGATAACTTTGTGCTTATATGATACATTTTTCAGTGTGGCGTGAGACTCCGGTGGGCAAGGAGGACTCTGTCTTAGTCATCTTTGGATTCATAATCTGCAGAACGGTGCTTGGACTACAGTGAGGGTTCAATTAATACCAGCAGTATTAATATTGAAAAAGTGAATACAAAAAGGATATATTATTATACATTGCTATAATACTATTAACTATAATTTATCATTTACTGAGTTAAGAAACTGTAAAAACAATGCAAGAGTCCTGAAATCCATCATTCCTTATTACATGGAATATTATCAATCACCCTACAAGATAAGAAGTATTTTATTTTCATTTTTGTCATTGATAAGTATTGAGGCTATGAGATTTTTAACTTGCTTGCTCAACACTTAGTACAGGGATTCACATATTGTTGGTGTTCTGCTAAGTAAAGATGTTTAGAGACAAGAAATGAAGAAAAGAAGGAAGGAAGGAAGGAAGGAAGGAAGGAAGGAAGGAAGGAAGGAAGGAAGGAAGGAAGGAAAGAAGGAAGGAAGGAAGGGTCACAGAGGCAGTAAGTGGCAAAGCCAATATACCAACTATATCTATCTGATTCCAAAGCCCTTTCTGTTGTTGTCTATAAGTATATCGTTGTTTATATGTACATTGACTCAATAAGTATTCTTAGATGTTAATTATTTGCACAGGTGCTGGAAGCGAATATTATAATGGTATAGAAAACAGAACCTCTACCCTCAAGGAGAAATAAAATCAATTCAAAATGTTTCTATTTTGGAATAAAAGAGAAAATAGACACTTAAAAATTACAAAACATGGTCTTTTTCATGACTGCATGTAAGTCTATCCTCAGGAAAGCTGTAAAATCAGAAATTGGTGATGGCTGTTTTGGTCTCCAACAAATTCCTTCCTTGTCATTTTTTTTCTCTTTAAGCCATGTTTATCTTTGTCCACGTTCTCTCTGCCTTCTTCAAACTTGCCCTTTTTAAAGAATGTATTATCAGAATCAACATGCAAACTGAATTCAATTCATTGAGTTACTTTGTGGTATGTAAGCATTTAAACCTATCTTCGCCTGTGGAATTCAAGGCATAAGCAAGAAAATGAATGAGATTTCTATGCAGTGAGCACCTTCCTGTTACCAAAAATATTATAAAACAGTCATATTTTCTGCTAACATCAAAATCTAAATTTAGTTGAGATAATACTATCAAAAATAAGATCATGATTCAACTGTTCCTTCTTGGTATTTAGTTGTTATTCATTGCTCAAATCCTGCTTTCATTATGATAAAGCTCAACTACCTGAGAATATACTATACAGAAAATGTCACGGTTGTTACCTATAAATAACGACTGTTTCGGTATAAACTTCTTCAAATGTTATATGTGTTTCTAAGAGTATATGATAAAATTGAAGTTACAATATAGAAATAAATATTTAATTTTAACACTCTTACTTTAATGGCTGTAAATGTTAATAACATTAATACAGCTTATTTAACTGGTTCTCAAATTATATTCACTTTAATTTTCACAATTTTGCTCATAAATAACACTGAAATGAGCATCCTTATAGATAAAATCAGTGTACATGTGCTTGATTATTTCTTCTGATTATTTCTTTGACATACATTCCTAGAAGTAATTATCTGTACTCCTTATGGAACACTTCTGTAAATCTAAAATTATTTCAAAATAAAAACTAAAAAAAAATATTATGTCAATTACATGTATGTATATATGTATGTTTGCACATACACATACATAATTACCTAGGTATTTTCTTATACTTTCATAATTATTTCTTCCAATGAATGTACTTAATGTTCTACAAGAGCACTCTCAAAAGAATAAAATGAATAATGCTGCATTTGCCTAATAGAAAATATTTGAAAAATAATGAATGAAAGTATATGCTAATAAAAGACTTCTATGCACAATAACATGCTCAGAAAATCATACCATACTCTATTTCTTTTCTCTCTCTCCTACTCTCCACATCCACCTTCACTGAAACATGCCTTTTATTTTCCACATGAATAGCATACAAGGTCAATAACTTGAGAGATGTTTTCTTTCTTTTTGAAACTCAACAACCTGCATAGCTCCACTAATGGAAAATTAGTGACAAAATTACTGCTACTGAAATCCTACATCAAAGCTATTTGACTCCTCTGTCGGGACAAAATCTGGTGCCATTATGTTACACATTCTCTGTTCTGCATATATTTCTATCTGAGAATTTATGTTCATTTTATATTAAAAATTTTAAATAGAACCTCTGACTTATTCTAGAAGAAAAAAAATGTTTTAACACAACCTTTATGACATCTGCAAACCTCTTTGGGACACCAACATGTGAGGAACCTGGAAAACACTGAGAATTCTTTCTGACAGTGATGGATGAAAAATACTAAGCAGTGGTTATAGAAGCCAAAGAACAAACTTCATAATTTTAAAATCTGTCTCATTGGCCCTTAAATTGAAGCCATTGAACTCTGAGATATCTCTCTCTCTCTTTTTTTTTCCTTGTTTTTCTAAATCTAAGCTATCGAACCTGTGGTTATTGTACAACTATCTTTCCTCCTCCTCCTCCTCCTCCTCCTCCTCCTCCTCCTCCTCCTCCTCCTCCTCCTTCTTCTTTTTGTTTTTTGTTTTTTGTTTTTGTTATTAAAGGGCCAGTTATTTATTTATTGAAAGGAATACAGGAAAAAGTGACTTTTAACTCTGGAAAAGAAAAGGCTACATACACATTTTTCTTCCTCTTCTTGACATTTCAGGTGAGAGTCAGGATTTCAGATGCTCTGCAAGCCAAAAATAAGTTGCTGACTTGCAATTAATTCCTCCTCTGATAAAAATGTTCTTTCAGGATCAAAGCAACTTCTGACAGGCCTGATGAGTATCATATGGCAAAATAAATCTATATAAGAATCTAGCAATTAAATGAATTAGAAAGCAGATATGCAAAGAAATAGAGAAAGGAGCTTTACAATATATACTGTGACGTATTTGAAGAGATTTCCTCCCTAGATTATAATGTTTTTGTTAAATACGAGCACATATTTTTCCCTTAAGAATAAAGAAGCAAAATGTCCCAGAATGATACTCTGAAAGAAACTGAATACCTAAGTACTTTTGCTTTTACCGATATATCATTTCCTTCTCATGTTTAAAGTCAGCTCCTTTGACTGAAGTCCAGAGTTCTAGTCATAATTGATCTATAATTGGCTGAATATGTCTTGAAAAGTTGTTTAAATTTCAACCTCGATTTTCCATTTTTAAGTTAACATTAACAATCTTTAAAGTTTATTTTTTTTTTTTATTTTATCATAGCTTAACTTTATGTGATGGTGTCTTTCATAAATATTTATTTGTGTTCCTGCACAGAATTTATCTATTCTTCTGGTTACCAGACCTGATTTTCTTTCAGAGAACCACCCCTTTCTTTATACTCACCATGTTCTGCTAGAGTAGTTCAGTCTCTTTCCTTCAGAGGTAGACATCTGACCATCTGAGCAGCATATTTTCCTGTTCACACTGATTTGTTCAGTGATAGGTACAAGATGCAGTCAGAGTAAACAAGAAATAATGAGGCATTGGCGGCAATTCTGTGCAATTTCCCGTGAGACTTGAGGCTGAGAATTCGTAAATTCAATAGCAATATTTAGACCATGCTGGGATGAGGCTAGAGTTTCTAGGTGCCACTACATGAAACCAGAGAATAAACCAAACTAAGTAGAAGACTCAAGAGAGACAAAAAAAATCCTAATGTAATCATTTGAGTCATTGTTTCTAGTCAAAGCTGAAAGTAGAATACTTTGGGGAATCTCAGTTGTGTAAGCTGTCAACTGCTTTTTTTTTTTTTTTTTTTTAAAGCTGAAGCTAGGTTATTAGGATATTTTTGGATGTAGAAAAAAATTACTGCAAATGGTTTAAATAATAGATACAATCTATTGGCTCATGTAGCTGATAAGTATAAAAATAGAAAGAGCTTTATGTTTGTTTCTCTTAGTCAATGATGTCATCCAAACCCATTTCCTTTTGATTTCTCTAATCTAATTTTCATAATAACAGCTTCATATAAAGACAGTTTTCTTCATAGTAATAAGATCGCTAGTGCAATCTGATTTATGTTGTTTTCTTTAAGCCGAGAATGATTCTCTTTTCTAGTAAATCTGTCAGAAATGCATTTTTTCCCTCCATAAAATTCCATCTTTCTTTCCTATTAACCAAGTTGTGTGCAATGTTGATTCTTACACAACTGCTATAGCCAGAGGAAAGCCAAGATTGATAGGCTAAGAACTAGACTTCCTAAAGCATTCACTGTGGCTTTGCGGTTTAAACAAATCTGATCTCTTCCACCTAGTTGCTGTAGTGGTTCAATCTACTGTAATTACATAGAGAATATATAATGTCAGGCAAAGAAAAGTTGGGGAGACAACCACATTATCTACCACAGCCTGGTAGATATGTTTTCTGTCACTTACAGTTTCCAGAACAACTATTTGAAATCTGTAGATCAAATCTAAGGCAAAAACTGAAGACTCACACCTTTCCCCCCATCATCCCCATTTCTCTGACACAAAGCTTCAAGAAGCCTAGATAATGTAGATAAGACAAAGTAGGAGGATTACATACAAAAGGAAGCTTTCTAGAAAGTGAACTGAGAGCCAAATAGGCCAGAAAAAGTTCCTGAGATCCACAAGTTGAGATTGATCCTTGGACTTGAGTTCTGCCTTTTCTCTCATCTGGCCAGAATCCTCTGATGGATCCTGGACACTTCAGCTTTTCAGGTTGTTTCAAGTCCTAGTAAGATTTGAAAGTGAACTTTTTAATAGAGATGTTAGCTTTGCCTTCAGACCCAAATTCTCTTTTATAATACTGCTACTGGAACATGGAATGCCCATCAGGGGCTATATTGTATCAATTAACCTTAACTTCTCGGCCAGAGTAAGCTGGAACAAGAACACCTTATCTAGATAATAAAAAAATTAAACTAAGGAACAAAGACACTCTTGTTCAGTGCTGTTAGACACAGAGATGCTGAAATTAATCATGATATAGTGGAAATTACAAACTGCATGGAAGAAATGTATTTACAAGGAGAAGAATGGAGAAGAGACACATAGAAAAGTAAGAAGAGGAGATTTTGTGATACTGGATGGAGATGATAGAGAAAAGACCTGTTCCATGACTCTGCTTCCTGTGAAATACTGTTGTACTATAGTTTAAATTCTGAAAATACCTCCACCTTCACTCTACAATGTTTGCTAAATTAGATGACATTTTATTTTAATAATGAATAATCTTGATTTACACAAACCTTAATGACAAATACTAAATATAAATATATACAAGACTGATGCTTCATGTTTCTTGGACAACACTAAAGGGGAAAATAACACTAACAGAATCATAAGAATTTTATCTGGAAAAAAGTTTTAAAGTCATATAATTGATGATCTGAAATGAACATAAACATTAGTATTTACTTTGCCTATAACATTTCATATGATCCTATTCAATCCTCGTAACAACCACATGACATAGACATTATTAGCCTCATTTTTACGAATGACAATCTTAGACTCAAAGAGGCTAAATAACTTGCAGAGAGGAAAGTGGTGAAGTAAAAATTTCCTCTATTACATAGGAAGAGAATGACTCTACACCTTTTCTCTTTCTCTTCTTGTCTTTCATGATAAAGACTAAGACTTCTCTTATCTTTGTCAAACAAGATGCATTTTGCAATTTTATTTCTTAAACAGGAAGTATGTAGCACTCCCTCAGCAGTGAGAATAACTAGCGAAAGGCACATAGGTCTATGATGACCTGAAATTTGAAAGAATTATATAAAATTCAATTTCAAGAACAGAGGGTTCAAAATAAGGAGTGGTCACAAATGAAGCTGGAAAGATAGAAGGGGTGTCAGTTCTTGAGCCCCTTTTATAGGGTTCTAATGTTCTTAGAATTTGCCGTACATGATATAAACTTACTTAAGGATTTAGAGTAGAGAAATCATCATTACAAGCATGAGTATGCTGTTTCTGAGCTACCAACACCACGTCTAATGTAATCATACACACATATGAGAGACAAACAAACCTGTGCCTTTGAGATAAGACATAAGAAAGCTAAAATGACGCAGTGCTCTGTATACTGAACTTTGTTTTGATACACACCAACTTTGGAATATGTGCCCTATCCATGTGATATTGCTGCAGTATTTACAAGTGAATCCAGGCCATTTATTTTGGATAAATGTTTTGTATACTTTCAATACATTTCACAGTGATTTTATGAAATGATATTGCTGATGGAATAAGGGTCCACCTGATGAGCACATATGAAAATATCTTGTTTGTTCCTATGATCCAGGTAACCTAGGCATTCAATTCCCTTTTAGTCTTCAAGCTGATTCCTTGGGGTTTGCCTTTCTAGACACTTGCCAGTCTATAAACAGATGGCATTAATCTCAGGTGAGGAGATCTAGTAATGCTTCCACGAACTCTGCAGACCAGGTAAGACATTTGTAGGGCTGTAGCCTACCAGGAATATGTGTCCATGTAATGTTTTATGTGTTCTGTCTAGAAGTTCTTTAAAAAGAAGTTTTATATGTATCAGAGAATATGATAAATATCCCCATGTCTAAATTTTCTATGATACACAGCAACCAAAAAAGCAGAGGGCTTCCTTGGTTTGATTAGAGAGCAGATTGTCATCAAGCTACAATGTATCAGCTGTCTGAAGTAGAACTGATATCAATGCACTTTCAGGGCAATTGGTGAGAGTGGTAGTTAGGTTCTCTTAGATTTCATTCCAATAAAAATTGTGAAATGTATAACATGTCTTTGAATACCTCCTGATTTCTTCTCATTCCTCCATGCCCTGTGATGCTTCTCTTCCCTTCATCTTTTTTTTCTCTTATATAACTGAAAGATGCCTGACCTTGGCACTATCATCATCTAATTAAAGTCAACCAATATTTCTTAAGCAGCAATCATGCACAAATTTATTCTAGTTACTGTGGAAAATAATGTTTCTGACCTTAAAGAGCTTTTAATTTAGATAAGGAAACAAGACATTTACAAAAGAAAAGTGTAATGACAAAGAAGGCAAAAAGCTACTATTGGGTAGCTACTTGGTAAAAACTCTGTTCCTACCCAAAGTTTGTATGACATCCTGGGAAACGGCCACATAAAATAATCAAAATTTGTAGCTAGCATTATATCCACTAATCTAACTGTCACCAAAATAGAAAATAATGGAAAGAAAATTCAATGAATTTAATGAATCCAAAAGATAGGGCTTGGATGACAGAGTCAATTATTGCATTCCTCACGAAGATAGGAAGTAACAAAGGGAGCTTTTTTGAAGGAAAAATCAATCTCTGGAAAAGCTGCTCAGATGTCATTTCTCAGTCACATACTCAAAAAATGCCTATGACTTTCCATAGACTGCGTATTGAGTTAGGTAGAGCAAGACTATTACCTGTAACACCCATCATGCTAGAGAATAGAAAGGCATAAGATTTAATACATCATACTCTGCCCTTGAATTCAGCTTAAGTAGATGAAAAGTCATGAGAGTAAATAAATTCCTTGAGGAGAAGAATGTTATGGATCAAGCAAAGGTGCACTTTCAGAAAGCAAACATATAGCCTTCTGGGACAGCATCAGTGTGAGTGCAGTAACAAGCCCTCTGTGACTCTTCTCATTCTGTGGCAACGCGCAACACTTTGACCAGGCTGCATGTTAGACTCCAGCAGAGGGACCCTGGTTGTTGGTCTTGAGGAATTTCATAGCTCCTTGACTGTGAGGTGCCAGTATTCCCATGGTATGAACAGGGACTGAGATCCAACAACAGTGTGATGTGGCAGAACCTTGGTTCCGAGCTTAATCCAACAACTAAGTGCTCATTGGCTGATTAAATACCAGACCTCCCTCTCTGCAGTGATCGGAAAATTGAGGTCCATGCTTCAAGTAAACAACTGTAAGACTAACAGAATTTTGTCATTTCATGCCAATATTTATGGCTGTGGGAGTTTTAGCCCTTCCTTTGGTATGATCAGGGACTAGGGTTCAAGTCAGTGAGCATGCAATGTCATGGCTGTTCACCCTGGCAGAACCATGCCCTAAACTGAATACTCGGTCCCCTACCAGGACTTATTGCTTTTAAGGAGTTAGTGTAGCCAGCGTCTATGAAGCTTTGTAACAGCCAGTCTAGAGAGAATCAGTCTTATGAAAGTTAATCCTAACTTTCAAATGTCAAGAGAACTGAAATCCGATTTGGTAAATGTTACATTAGGGGCAGAAGAAGGCAGACATACCTAGATACAGAAAAAATCATCCAGAAAAATATAAGATAAATAAGAGTATACAGGAGCACAGAAGAAAAGAGAGAGATGAATTTCAAATAAAGAGGGCTATTTAAAATGCATAATCTATTCTAGTTTATAGGGAGAATGAAGTATAAGCAAAAGACATAAAATTTTTTAAAGGCTATATTAGTGACTATATTTCAATAAAGTTGTGCAATCAGAAACCAGATTAAAAAATCTTAAGAAATAAAGAAAAATAAAAAGGCAGAGTGGGAAAAGTGGAGGAATGATAGAAAATAGCTTGAGATAGGAAGAGGTTGCAGCAAAGATTTTTTTCACCCTAACATAGAGATATCCTGAGCGTGGGTGAAAGAAGTTTCTGAAGATTGAAAAAGTTAAGATGGTTAGAAAGAATTTGTGTTCTCTGCCAAATGGTTTCTACTTCTTATGAGTTACTGTATTGTGAAATTAAAGGATATCAATGAGGAATTATATAAGGTGATTGTTTTCATTTGATTCAAGCTAATTTTATGATTAGGTAACTAATGATATTCCTCATGGGAATATCTCTGACTTATCAGACATTAGTCAGCTGAAAGAGTTGCAATCTGCTTAAGTCGCTTTTCTATCACCCTTCATATTTCAACTTCAATCTGCTTCTCTTCTTATATATCAGACAGTTCTATCTCTACACAATAACATTCGGACGCTTCTTTTCTATCTCCTCCAGGCCCTGGTCAGGACAATTGTGGTCAAAATCAATGGTGGACAATCTGAATGGGGTTTTCCTTTCTTCCTGGGAAATTACATATCTGACTTCTCTTAGTTACAAAGGAAAGAACCAAGCAAAAGTGCACAGACACTTCATTTTCCTTACTAAAGGCTCTGCACAATACAAATATAACTTTACATTTGTAATACTTCTTGAAGTGTAATGTTCAGGTACCACATGAGGAAACTGAGGTACAGGAAATTTAAAGAAAAAAAAATTTAAACCACAAGAAAGGTGAATGACCACACTACATAACCAGATGTTTCTGATCCTTTTTAAGTTTTTTTTTTTTTTAAACATTTTTCTATTGATGCACAGTTAAAAATAGTTCGTTTCCATGATTCAAAGTCATTGAATCCCAGAGTTTGAGTCTTCTATCTTTGGTGGATTTTTTTCTGTTCTGGATATTTTTATTTTGAGACTGATAGTCTCTTTAAGTTATGTCTAGGCAATGCCATAACAAACAGTCAGCCAAGGTAATTGAGTGCCAACATCAGTCAAAATAATACCCTGATAATCTGAAGACACATTAACCAGTCTGAATGTTTTTTCTTACTTTTGTTTTTTAAATAATCATTCAAAAACACATGAACCACACACACACACACACACACACACACACACACACACACTGCTAACAGATCATTCCATACAAAAGATATTTATTAAACTGAGTCACGTTAAGCAGAAAGAATTAAGCTGTAACCTGTTTTCTCATTCAGATCCTTGGTTACACCATTAGAAAGGTTCTTAGCACATGCTAAAGCTATATATCTTCATTAATTTGTATCTGGGACTCAGGCGACAATTAGCTAGAGCCAGTAACACTTATATTCAGAGAACAGACTTATGGTATAATTTGCACTATTGTCTTTTTTTTTTTTTCCTCAAGATTGAAAGATGTGTGGTTTCTAAATACATGACTGAATCCTATGGTGGTCTTCCTTGTTAATTTGAAGGTCACAGGCTCCTAGCATGCTAAAGCTCGAACTAATGAATACATTTCGAGACATCCTTTCAGTGGAAGAGATGGAGATTGCTAGGGCCAGATGGGCCTGCATTCATTGTGAAACACAGGACTAGGAATATTATCCACTCACTTTTTCATCTTATTGTTCTAAAGAGTTTTACCCTATTAACATTAAAGTAAATACTAAAAAGAAAGACATGTTATTCTAAAGACTGCATTTGAGGTGTTTTTTTCTTTTCCTAAGAAAAATGTTTGTAATACAAGGAGAATCATGATCTGAAAACTTCAAACATCTGTTCTCTTCAAATGATTACTGTATCACACTGATTCTACCTCAAAAATATCTTTCCAGTGGCACTGCCAATATAAGCTCTCAACACTTCCTACATGGGTTAAGATTATTACAACAGTTCAATCCTTGTCCCCTTTAGCCTTGACTCTGCACGTATTTGTCAGAGTGTACCATAAAAGTTGACACCTTGCCTGGGACAGGCAAACTCTTATTTGGATTTACATTTTAGCTCATTTTCCCTTTAATTGATGTTTTTTCTATGAATTCTTTAGGCATCAGCTTAAATATTAGGAAAATAATTTTGTAATATTTTATTTTATCTAGCATTTGGCTCTAGGAAAATGATTTTTCCTATTTTCTTTTGTGATTTTTGGTAAATACTCAGATATCATAGCTATGAACTAATTACTGGCTCTAAGAAAGTATTACTGATATCTATACCTTTATCAATGATTACACACATATATCTCTGCTTTAGGCAGCATATGGTATTTCATACTTTTAATGGTGCTGTGTCTTGTTATACCATTCCTGATAACTACTCTAGAATACAGTCAGTCATCCTTTATTCTAGGTACTTAGAGTACTTTTTCATAGGATAATTATAAAACTCAATAATCGCTCTGAACTTTTAAAATTAAAATTTGTCACTCTCTTCTTCCACTAAAGTCTATGACTATCAGCTTGTGACTTGCATATTGTATTAGAAACAGTTGTCTTATAATAAAAAATATTATAAAAAATATATAAATTTGTAGCAGTTCAAACATTTTAGAGAGGCCAAAAGCTTGAGCAAAAATTTAAAACACTGCATATGTGACAATAAACTAAGGACTTAGATCCATCTTTACCAGGAAGGCCAAAAAGAACATGGAAACTGAGCACAAATTGTAAAGTTAAATCTATTGAGGTTAACAAGAAAATTTTTATTTTCTCAATGATGACAAAAGTTCTTATTTTGAATTTGCATATATGTCTGTATACATACACATACACATACACACACACTCTCACACACATACAATGTAGATAAAGACTTTTGTTCTTCACTCTCTTTTAGTCTTTGATGTCGATACACAGCTCCAAAATCATATTGTTTATATGTAAATAGAGCTGCAATGGTTAAAAGTATGAATTTTGGAGTCACCTTATCAATGTTCAAATTTAGCTCTTCCATTTAAGTATATAAACACTCTGCTTTAGTTTTGTATCTATAAAATTGTAATAATAACACAGCACCAGAGTATGCTGTTAGGATTAAATTAAATAATGTATAAAACTAGTCATTCTTGAAAATCAACAGGATTGGAGGACTTATTCTATCTGATTTAAAAACTTACTATAAAGCTAAAATATGATATTCACATTTGGTAGGCATCAAAATCAATGAAATAAAACAGAGTGGCCAGAAATAGACTCACATTTACATGATCAAATGATTTTTGATAAAGAAGATAAGGCAATACAATACAAATGGAGAATGTATAGTTATTTCAACAAACAGTGCTAAAATAACTAAATATCTGTAAGGAAAAAAAAATGAACCTTGACATAATGCTCATACCATACCAGAAAATTACTTAAAATTGATCATAAACCTAAATAAAAAAGCTAAAACCATTAAACACCTAGTAAAAAAGCATTAGAAGAATGTCTTTGTAATGATAAATTAGAAAAATAACTATCTTAAAGACATAAAAAAGTACAAAACATAAAATAAAGTAATAAAATGGCATTTATTCGAATTCAGACCTTAAAGACACAGTTAAATAAACAAAAAGGCAAGTCACAGCCTGGGAGAAAATATGTATACAATATATAACTAACTGATGGGTCTGTATCCAGAATATATAAAGAACTCTTACAATGTAATATTAAAAATATAACTCAATAAAATTTAAAAAAATAAAACAGGCAAAAGATGAGCACATATTTCACAAGATGATATATGAATGGGAAATAGGATATGAACAAATGTTAAGCATCATTTTTCATTAGAGAAATAGTTTTATAACCACATCTTCTCAATTGCCTCCTCATTCTCCTCACCTCTGTTAGCATGAAGCAATATTTAGTCTTTAGATTTATTTTTCTATCCATATTGCTTATTATCTAAGTTCCATCATGTGCCCACTCAATTGTCCACTTTTCAGTGAGCTCTTCTCTGTACGTCGCATCTTACATTTTATGCCTGTCTCTATCTCCTGTCCCCATTTACTTTTTTTGCTATCTCATGCCAGGGTAGAACAAACCATATATTTTAATTCTGTGCCCTTCTCACTTTTCTTTCTCTTCTATCTTAAAATATATTTCATGAAGGTAGATACTACAGTCTTGTTCACTGCTATTTGCCCATCTCGCAGAATGGTGCCAAATAAAAAATTTGTTGTGTGTTCATACTCATTTTCTTCCAATAAGTATTGTTGAATAAATAAACTGCATAAGAGTTGGGTAAGAGATATTCTTTACCACTTTTCTCCCACATCCTTTCTTCTTTCTGCTCGTTAGAGTACAGTACAGATCTGATGTCTTGAGCTGAATTGGCTTGTAAGGACCACAAGTGGAATTCATTTTGTAAGGATGGTGAAGCAATAAATTGAAGGAGACCATATTCCTGGCTCTACAAAACAACATACCATGTCTCATTATGAGACAAAAATAAACTTTATCTTGTTCAAACCACAGTGGGGTTCAATTATAACTAATTAGCCTTTATAAAATGGAATATCATTCATATCTTATTTGGAGTGACATGTCATATGCAATTTCTTGGGATTTTTTTTATCCTCTATCACTGTCACATTTAAATTTATAGATTAGATTGCAAATAAGAAGTTCAGCAAGACTTATGTAACATAGAGATATATTTTTTGGCCTATAAAATTTTTTTAAAAGATTTATTTTACCATCATTAAAAGTCAAGAATTATACATAAAATCTGGCATTTTAGAGACCAAATTTATCATAATAAATGTTCGAGCTTAGTGTAGATGCGGCAGATGTTCTACAGTTTGTCATAATCTTTATACCTTCTTATGAATCCCTATTAATCATTATACCTAGTCTATTTCACTCACATTTATTATTAGCCTGATCTCTGTAAGTATTTGAATTCATAACCACCAATTTAGGAAAGAAATGTATTAAATGTATTGAACGCATCACGGAAAACTTTACACGTGAGATGCTCTCATTTATTCTTTCTTGTAGTCAACAAATATTTTTGAGCTACTACCATTCTAAATAACGGGAACATAGTGGTTAGATGGACTGCTAAAGTCCTCACATTTTAGAAAGAGAAGGTAGATAATAAGAAAAAAATAGAAATGTAATTGGATACAGTTTTGACAGTTCTAAGCATTATGAATAGAGTAAACAAAGTTTAAAGAGAGAGATTGAGAGAGTGATTGGTATTAGGGAGTGGGATGCTGTAGATTAGATTATCAGGATAATCTCTCTGAAGAGAAGTCATTTGAAATGAGATTTGAATGATAACCAAGAGCTGGTTACTAAAGATCAGGGGGGAATTATTTCAGGCAGAGCAAAATGGCAGGAGTAAATAATTTGAAGTAAAAAAGATGATTGCATAAGAGGCTGAAGAAGCCTGTTGTCCCAGGCTTTGGAGATTTTAGCTACCTAAAAATCTCAATTTTCCTGGGATTAAAAGAATTTCAAAAAGAAATCTTCCTTTTTACTCTATTTTCATGAAATTTTAATTTCTAAAGAAAGAAAAAAAACTGTGTAGAAATGAATCTTTAATAATCTCACAGACTGATTAATTATCTTAGGTTTAACTAACGAAGAGAAATAAGAACCATTAAATGTTAACCATATGGATGTAGCAGACTGTTAGGTGTACATATGCTTCTGTTCTGAGTCTTCTAGTCTTGCATGTTGTTTTCTTTAAGAGATGCTGCAATACATTCTGTTAATGAATCTCAGGAAGTAGGTAGACTGATACTCATTTCTTAATCATGTACCCCATGTGAATATTTAAAGCATATTTTTTATTTAAGTGTCAAGATGAAAACCAAAAGCTGCAATTGACAAATTCAATGATGTATCAACTTCTTTGAAAGAGGCGCTGAGTAGTCTATCATTGTCACACAACCACAAACACACACATATTCAGAAACATACCTGCTATACATTTTCATTTAAAATTTAAGGTTACTTTTATTGGTGGAAAACTCCTTTCTAAACAGTAATTTAAAAATTTAAGTATTAGCATTTTACTTATCAAATCAGCAAATTGATCTTGATTTATGCAGTTAAAAAATGTTAGTTTAAAAAATAAAATCTTTTAACATGTACCTTGTATGCAGAGCACACATGTAAGAGAGCAGTCATCCTTAATTAAGGAAACATCATGTCACAAACAATCAGAAATGATACCTTTGAAGTGTTTATATAATGCAAGCATTATATAAAATCACCGCCAAATTTTTTGCATTCTACATAATGTGCTGGTAATTAACCTTATAAACTTATTTTCTGAGCAACTCTCACAGTTGATAAATGCAGGTAAGGGCAAAATCCAGCAAGGTTATTGAATAACAATCAGTACATCCAGAATGAAAAATAACCCATCTTCTTCTAAAATAAGATATGAATAGGCTTTACTCTTGTAATTAATGTTGCTTCATTTTGCATGAAGATGGGGCATTTTTCATTTAAAGCCCATGTGCTAATTTTCCTTCAGAGATAAGCCAAAAACCTTGACTCTTGTCATCGGACCTTTGGCATCTCCTTCTGTTTCAATCTTGGAACTCTGCCAATGCATACCTACTCTGTATTTGAACTTCTATGCTAGGGTTGGGGCATAGATATTCACCAGAAACATTCATTATGTTTTCGATCAGAGGCAGATTAAAAGAAGTCACATAAAAACTGAATACTACTCCTATTAATAAAGCATGCCAAATATTCACCTGAAAGAAAAGGAATTCTAAAAGCCAGCATTAATGAAAGCTAAAGGTAAGAGCTATTGCAAGAAAATAATGTTTGGGGCCAAGCAGCATCAAGCATTGATATTTTGCAATAATCTTCCCAAGTTACAGTGATTTTGAATCTCTAAATAACTCTGGACAATTAATTAGGAGACTCACCTGTGTTCTAGTTCAGTCCTGCATCTGGTAGGTACTAAGATATGAAGAATCTCATTTAGCTTTTAAGAAGCTTAATTTCTTTATTAGCATAAAGTAAAAATTGGCCTTGAAAAATTGTATGGTCTTTTCCAAAACTAAAATTTTTATGACTTTGAGAAGAGTCTATTGTTTTCTTTCTTTTTTAGAATATGTTAAAAAAAAAATGTATTTGCTAAGGTGACAAGTTGTATGTAAGAGATTGGGAAGTGTGTGTGAGAGAGATTGTTTTACCTAAATTTTTAGCTTTAATTGTGTCCCTGTGGCTTATCATTACCCACATGATAAAGGTATTAGCATGGGTCACAAGGTCCTACAGAATCAAATCATATCCACATTCTGTACTTATCTATCACCTCCTGCTATAAATTTCCATATTTTATTCTAGGATACTGAACTATATATATTTTCTTGAATTTGCTATTCTGTTTTCCTGTTGTCAACACCCATATTTATCTGAAAAATTCTATTTGTAATCAAAAGCCCAGGCCCACTAAGATCTCTTCTGCAAGTTTATCTTGTCTCAAGAACTATTACTCACTACCTCCTCTGTATTATCCTTTGCCTTATTTCTTTCTTCTGCCTTTTGAATTTATCACAGTTATCGCATTTGATTCTCCATGAAACAAGACTTACATTATTTACATTACCTAATGCTATGTCTTGTACACAAATAAGGAAATATTCAGTAAGCATGGCTGAAATTTAAATCTTTGAACTTTGTGATTTTTGACTGAGTATACTTTCAATTGTGCTAATTTTTTTTCTAACTTAATAAACTAGTTTGAGAATTTGCATAAGATTTGTGTTGGTTAGTCTACCACAATAATTTAAAACAATCAAATACTATTTGATCATTAAGTGTCAGCCATTAGAGTAAAAATTATAACAATGGTAAGTACATTTTTATAATATAATAGAAAGACATCATATGTTTCTTGAGTGTTCTTAAAATGTAAATAAACATTCAAATTTTTAATCCATAACCAAAAATTGATAAACACAATCAAATTTTGCAATGGAACAATTAAAACAAATTTCGTAAGCTACTCTTATAAATGTGAGGTTAGTAGTTTTAGAGCCCATAATTTGTGAAAGTTCAGTACAAAGCATATCACCCTTTTTGAAAGCAAGACTCCCACATTTGAAAGCAAGGCTCCCACAGCAATAGATTACTACTTTATGGGGTGATCTGGTTTTGAACCCACAATATCTCCAAAGTATGCCTGTTATAGGCTAATGACCAATGTGTCCAGTTAAATTTCTAGTTCCTTATGTTTTGTCCCATAATCACTGAGCGCAAAGTTAGTCTCTAAAGAAAACAAATATTGTTCTTTTATGTTTTTAAAAATAGGTGCTCTTTTGATAGATGATAGATAGATAGATGGATGATAGATGATAGATAAACAGATCCAAATGGCATATAGATTTTAAAGTTTATTAAACATAAATGGGTTACTTATTGGTGAATATTGGTGATGTACTAGTAAACACTTTCAAATTTCTCTCGGAGCTATGTAATAACCTATAGTTGTTTCTAAATTTTCATCATAAAGTATATAAAGCTATAAAGCTTAGATATGTCATTATGGTTTCCTTCAATAGTTTAAACTTTAACATGAAAAGTTTAAAGTCTGATAAATAATAACTTAGAACATGTTATAAAAATGGAAAAGGCCAAGTTTAAGGTGTTCAACATATACTTATTAAATGAGAAAACATTTAAAAAATCATTGCTGTTTTTAAATTTCATACTTTTATTTATTTAAATTTATTTATTTATGTATTTTCCTATATTAAAAATATGCCCAGGAATATCATATTTTGTAGGCACAGGTTTAGTTTCAGAGAAAGTGAAAAGAAACAAATGATATTGAGAGTTACAGATAGTAATTTATTTATTTATTTTGTGTGTGTGTGTGTGTGTGTGTGTGCGCGTGTGTGTGTGGACTACAGGGTCAACTTAGTAGAACTGGTCACTCTCCTTTGTGACTCTTTGCATTTATAATATATAATTATGTTTATATGTTTCACATGTTTGTCTTCCCTTTAAAGAAGAATTGTAGGAGAGAAATATCTATTACTATCAACTAGCACAGGGCTAGATATATAGAATATACTTTAAAAGTGCTGGTTCAGTGAATAGATAAAGAGATAAATGGATGGATAGATGGATTAATGGATAGTTGCATGATTAAATGAATAATGGCAGAAATAAATGACTACTTAGATAACTAAGGCACAAGAGTCATTTAAGGAATGACTGACTAGCTGATAATGTATATAATATCACAGAGTCTGTGTGTTCATAATAGCTCAGGTTTTATTTTTAGTTTTTCAATCTTTCCCAGATTGTCTCATATAGCCAAACTCATAAAAGCTGATTTAAAAAAAAAAAAACCTGAATGCTAATTTAATAATTTACAAAAAGAAATATAATTGCTAAGCAGATAAGATTTATAGTTCCCTTAATCAACTTGTTTTCCTTGCAGAAAATCACCTGCAAAGCTAAAATATAATGATGAGCTTACTTACTAAATATAAAGAATTAGTTCAAAGAGCGTAAGGTGAAAGATTATAATGTCAAATCATGTCATATACAGGGAATACTTCAGAATTGGTCCTGGCAAACTTGCTTTCTGTTAAAAACTCATTTTCTAAGCTAACCGATATTACTCTAATCGACTCACTTCCCGCTTTCTCGATTAGTATCAAATGTCACTCAAGCACTTCTTTTTTATAATATATTGCTCTGACATTTATTATTTGTTAATTTTATCTATAAAAATCACATCTTAGAAAAGAAAAAAGAAAATAAAAATAATATATTATTACAAGAAACACTAAAATATATAACATATTTGAATGTTAAAACATCTGGTAATTTTGCTGAAAACGAAGTGGAATTCTCTTTAGTATTTATGCAAATTTGCTGTAAGTCTGAAACTATTTTTTTTTAAAAAGTCAAATTTTAGGGAATCTATCAGAATAAAAATAAAAAGGAATACATGCCTAGCCAAACTTCTAAAAACACTAAAAAATACAAAATAGATTGAGTCTGAGCTGAATTAGATCCACCAAAAACCAAAGACTTTAAATATGGTCATGTACCACATGATGACATTTCAGCTAACCATGGATGGCTATATCATGGTGGTCCCATAAGATTCTATAATAAAGCTGAAAAATTCCTATCACCTAGTAACGTTGTAGCCATCTAGTGTAATGCATGACTTACATGATTATGGTGATGAGGGTGTATAGATGTATAGAATACACAACTATGTATAGTACATACTACTTGATTATGATAATAAATGATTCTTACTGGTTTATGTATTTACTACACTTTTATTGTTATTTTGATGTACACTCTTTCAAAATATAAAAACACAAAGTTTGCTGTAAAAGAGTATGCCTTGCTATGCTGGCAGCAGCCCTATGCATTTTATGTTTACTGTGTCTCTTGATTGCATCATTCTCTCCTGTGCTTGCTTAATTTATTCTCAGGTTGTTTTCTACAATAACATGCTGTACAGGCATGTAGCATAGGAGCAATAAGCTATAACATATAGCCTAGGTATATAGTAGGTTATTGGATAAGTACACTCTATGATGTTCACAGAACAATAAAATTACCTAACAACAATTTCTCAGAATGTGTTGCCATTGTTAAGTGATGCACAACTATACATGAATAATCAGATATGCTACAAAGCAAATATTTCTAAAACAGTAAAATTAAAAAATGGATACTTTTATTGCTGGCAAATATCGAGTGAAAAAGATTCGATTTACCCTCTTACTTAAAACAACTAGAAAAAGAAGTCAAATATATGAAACGATGCTCTTTATGACACCGGATATCAGCCAATAAAGAACAGTGATTTATGATGAATAAGAAACAAAGTGAACCCTATGATTGCCTCAGCTTAACTCCTATAGAAAATTCCATATTACTATGTAAGGACACAAAACCCAGGATAAGTTCAGCAGTATCCTTGAGGGAAGAAAACAGAGTTGGAAGTCAAAGGAAGTTAAAATGGAGAGTTCAACAGCCAAAAGATTAGAGAAGTTGTCCAAAGAGAGAGCTCTGGATATATTAGGATTTTCCCATTCAAGTCCAAATGAGTACTGATCAGTGCAAGAGCCAACAACGGACCACCCAAAAATGTTTGGAAAGAACAGTATTTAGAATTTAAACAGGGCCAATTAAGAAATTAAGAAAACAATCCCATTTTCAATTGCATCAAAAACAATAAAATACTTGGGAATCAAATTAACCAAGGAGGTAAAAGAACTGTCCTCAAAATATTATGTCAATAAAAAAAAAATTGAAGAAGATACAAATAAATGGAAGTATATACTGTGCTCATGGTTAGGAAGAATCAACATCATAAAATGGCCATACTACCCAAAGAAATCTATAGATTTAATGCAATCCTTATCAAAATACCAATAGCATTTTCAGAGAGCTAGAACAAATAATCCTAAAATTTATATGAAATGATAAAAGATTGTGAATAGCCATGGCAATCTTGAGAAAGAGGAGCAAACCTGGAAGTGTCACATTACACTAATATCAAACTATACTACAAGCCTACAGTTATCAAAACAGCATGGTACTGGCATGAAAACAGATACATTGATCAATAGAATAAAATAGAGACCCCAGAAATAGATCCATGACTGTCTGTTCATTTAATAAATGACAAAGGAGGCAAGAATATACAATGGAGTAATGACAGTCTTTTCAATAAATGGTGCTGGGAAAATTGAACAGATATATGCAAAAAAAAAAAAAAATGAAACTGGATTACCTTCTTACACCATATACAAGAATAGACTCAAAATGAATTAAAGACTTAAATATAAGACCTGAAGCCATAAAACTTTTAGAAGAAAACATAGGCAGCAATCTCTCCGATATTGCTACTAGTAATTTCTTTTCAGACATAAATCCTCAGGTAGGGGAAACAAAAGAAAAAGTAAACAAATGGGACTACATCAAACTAAAAAAGTTTTGCACAGCAAAAGAAACCATCAACAAAATGAAAAGATAACTGACTGTGTGGGAGGAGATATTTGCTTTAGATACATAGGATAATGGGTTGATATCCAAAAATATATAAAGAATTCATACAACTCAACAACAAAAAAACAAATAACCCAACTAAAAAATGGGCAGAAGACCTGTATAGAGATTTCTCCAAAGAGGAAATATAGATGGCTAATAGACATATGAAAAGATGCTCAAGTTCACTAATCATCAGAGAAATGCAAATTAAAACCACAATGAAATATCACCTCACACTTGTCAGGATGGTTATCAACAATAAATCAAAGAACAACAAGTTTTGGCAAGGATGTGGAGAAAAGGGAACTCTCATACAATGTTAGTGATACAGCCACTATGGAAAACAGTCTGGAGGTTTCTCAAAAAATTAAAAATAGATGCATTTTTTGACCCAGAAACTGTACTTCTGGGTATTTATTTAAGGAAAACCAAAATAATGATTTGTAAAGATCTATGCATTCTGTAGTTCATGGCAGCACAATTTACAATAACCAAGATACGAAGCAACCTAATAGCCCATCAACAAACTATTGGATAAAGAAGTTATGGTTCATACATACAATGGAATAATTCTCAGCCATTAAAAAAATAAAATCCTATCATTTGTAATGACATGGATAGACCTAGAGGTGATTATGCTGAGTGAAATAAATCAGAGAGAGGAAGATATATACCATATGATTTCAGTTATATATAGAATCTAAGTTACAAAAAGAAGAAATGAATTGAAAACAGACTCACAAATACAGAGGGCAATCAGGTGATGTCCAGAGGAGTAGGGACTGGAAGGACTGGGAGAAAGTGGTGAAGGTTTAAAGAAGCACAAATTAGTAGTTGATAGAGGGTCACAGGGATAGAGAGCATGGCATAGGGAACGCAGCCAACAGTATTGTAATGGCTATGTGTAGAGCCAGAGGGAAGATAGAATAATCAGAGGATTATTAAACTATATAAATGTCTAACCAATGTAGTATATACTTGAAACTATTTTGAAAAAAGAAATAAATGAAAGAAAAAAGACAACTTGAAGTTTTAAAGTTTACATCAATATGTTATGGGGTTTGTGAAATATGCAAAACTAAATTGCATGACAAAAATGGCACAAGGATGGGAGGAAAAAAATAAAACTATACAATTTTTAGGTTCTTATACTATATATGAGTAGTATAATATCACTTGAAAATAGACTGTGATAAATTAAGAATGTATACTATAAACCTAAAGCAACTACTAAAAAAATAACTACAAGAAAAGATTTACAGTTAATAAGTGAATAAAGAAAAACAGAATCATAAATATATTTAATTAACTCAAAATATAACCAATGAAGTATAGAAAAGGAAAGAAAAAATAATAGAAAAGAAATAGCAAGATAATAATTTTAAAGCCAGCCATATCTATAATGACATAAAATATAATCGGTCTTAATACTCCAATTAAAATGCAGATACTGTCAGATTGGATAAAAAGGAAGACAAAGCTTAATGCTGCCTACCAGAGACCCATTTTAAGTGTAAAAAGAAAATATGTTAAAAATAAAAGAATGAGTAAAGATGTAGCATATTACTACTAAGGAAAGCTGGAGTAGCTATAAAAATGTCAAATTAGATCTAAGAATGAAGAATGTTGCTAAGAATAAAGAAAGTCATTTTAAAAAGTGACAAAATTCATCATATATTACTTATTTTAATGTCTCAGCAAAATAAAAATGGAGGGAAGCTTCCTTAACCTGAAAAATTATAGCTATAAAAGCAAAATAAAACAAGAACATAAACTAACAAAAATATTTCTAATATCACATTTAACAGTGAAAAACTAAACAATTTTCTCACAAGGTTAAGAACAAGGCAAAACTGTTCTCTTTGACCAGTTTTATTAAATATTGTACTGAAAGTTCTAACAACTTCAATAAAGCAGGATAAGTAATAAAAGGCATTGACATTGCAATGAAAAAAATAAATTTTCATTTGCAGATGATGATCATTCACATAGAAAAAGTATGGAATCTATAAAGAAATCATCAGAACCAATAAGTAAGTTCAGTCATGTTGTAGGTTGCAAAGTCAATATATATATAAAAAAGTGGATTGCATTTTTACATACTAGCAATAATCAGAAATTTGTAATTTAAAAATACCATTTGTATAACATCAAAATACAATATTTAGAGATAAGTTTGACAAAATAGATTTAAGATTTATGCACTGAAACACAGAAAACTTTACTGAGAGCATTAAAGAAAATCAAAATTTTTGGAGAGTTATAATATATACTATATAATGTGCAGTATTGTTGCAGTGTTAATTCTCATAGAATTGGCCCATATATTCAAGGTAAATTCAATTAAAATCTCAGCCTGCTTTATTTTAGATTTTAAATTTATATGGAATTTCAAATGACCTTAGAATAGCCAAAACAACTTGGGAAAAAAAAAGAAAATAATATTATAGAGCTTACACTATCTGATTTCAAGATATTATTATAAAAATACAGTAATCAATATTGTACAGTATTGACAAGATACTTAAATAGATCAATAGAGAACAATAAAAATGATCAGAAATAGACTACCTAGTCAATGGATTTTAACCACAAGCTAAGTTAATTCAGTGCACAGGATAGTTTTAAACAGTTAGTAAAACAATAAGATACTCATAACCAACAATAAAGAATATTTTTTATAACTTATGCTATATATAAAAAATAACTCAAAATAGATCTAAATTTTAAACCTAAAATAATGGAACTTCTGGATGGAAATATGTGAGAAAATTTTGTGACATTTGGTCAGGCAAATATTTTTTACCATATCAAAACAATGATTCACGTGCATAAAAAAAGATAAATTAGACTTCATCAAAATTAAGAGTTTCTGATCTTCAAAAGTTACTTTTAAGATTATGAAAATAAAATCCACAGACTTGGATGGGGGGAAGCATTTGCAAATAGCATTTTGAACGAGTATTTTTATAAAGACTGCATAGAGAAGTCTTCAATCTTAATAAGAAAGTAAACAATCCGCAAAAGATGTGCAAAATATTTGAATACTTTACCAAAGAAGATACACAGATATTTTGGTTTTCTGTGGCTTAGAGATGCATCACTCTAAAGATATCAAAACTTTAAAATTTACAAGAGTCAAGGGAGGCTTTGTCACACAATTTACTGAAAAAAACATGACTGAATCAGTATTGTCCCAGTTTCAAATCCAGGTTTCAAAAATTGTTGCAAAACTTCTATTCATGCTCTTAGAATTCTGCCTCCATGACACAAACTCAGACTAAGATGTTGAACCAGGAGGCTAAAAAGAGTTGCAAGATCCCAATTACGCTAATATTCCACGCAGAAATATCACAAAGTAGCCAGAGCTAATTAATCCCTCAATTGATTGTAGCTACCTAATAAGCTTATCCACAATCAGCTGAGTCCAGCCCATATGAGAAGTATTGGCCAGCTAAACCCAGATTAAACTGCAACTACAGAGTATCTCGAGCTGAATAAATTATCATTCTAAACTCAGGGTGTTTTAATTGCCTATAAGACTTCAAAGATGGTATGAAAAGATCTAATGCTCATTTAATTAAAATTCCAAAGAAAAACAATAAAATAGGGAAGAGATGATATTTAAAGAGGTAATACATGTAGTGGGTTGAATGGTATCCCCCACCCCCAAAGATGGGCCCACTTAGAACCTCAAAATGTAACCTTATTTGTAGTAAGGATCTTTGCAGATGTAATTAAGGTAAGGAACATGAGAAAAGATCATTCTGGATGAAGATAAATCCAACGATGGTTGTTCTTGCAAGAGACAGAAAACAAGAAAATACAGAGAGGAAGGCCACATGGAGACAGAAACAGAGATCTGAGTGACACATTCCTAAGCCACAGAAAACCAAAAATTTCTAGATGGTGCTCAGCTAGGGTGGAGGCCTGCAACGAATTTTAACTCAAAGCCACCAGAAGAAACCAACCTATCGACACATTGATTTCAGACTGCTGGCTTCCGGAAGAGAATACATCTCAGCTGTTTTTTAACCACCCAGTTTTTGGTAACTTGTTTGGTAGCCCTAGAAAACTAAAAAAAGGGTTAAGACATTTTTAAAATTAAAACTCACAGATTGAAAAGTATAACAAATATGGAACAGTAAAAACAAAAACTAAACCTGGGCAAACCCTAGTTAAACTCGTTTTCAAAGATAAAAAGTAAGTCTCTTAGCTATAGCCAACATTCTTCCTTTCAGAGACTATTTTAATCATTTCAGTTCACGTATGTCTAGGCATTCATCAGAGATACTGTGGATTTGGTTCCAGATCGCCACAATAAAGCAAGTATTTCAATAAAGTGAGTCATAATAGTTTTGCTGGTGCGGAGTCTTACCTTTGATTTGTAACAAAATGCAACGTCTATAAAGCACAATAAAATAAAGCACAATAAAACGAGGAATGTCAATTTCCTCTTATAGATTTTATACTTTGTATTATTATTTCTTAAAGGATAAATTTCAATCTTAATTATTTAATGTGAAAGACATAAGTATCCAGTAGTCTGAGAACAAATATTCATCTATTTTTTTTTTAAGGGTAAAGTTGGGTTATCTAGGCATTCTATGTCATAATTTTTTTCAACTGTCTTCCACCAACCTAAAATTCCATAATTAGTTCATTAGTTTAAAGGGTGACAAAGTAGTAATCCTCAGCAACATTTAGCCAGAGATGAGTTTGATTTGACTGGCATTGTGATTTTCGTTTTTATTTTTATTTAAATTAAACTTAAAATCCATTAGGCTAGACTTGGGTTCTCTGATTGCTTCACAAGCCCCTATTGTCTAATTCAGATTTAAGTTTCTGCTTGGCCTATTTTAAGCATTTAAATTTCATTTAAATTTCTCTTTCTTCTTCTAACAATTGAATAACTCATTGTTAATTCATAAATAGATTACAATGATATTGGAGGGCACTTTTATAATAGAGAAATATGTTCTTATACACAGTTTATTGGAAAAATCATACACTGCCTGATTTTATAAAAATATTTATTTAACTATATATGTAACAAAGATATATTTCAAAAATCATTTGTAATAAAAAATGTCTGGGAGAATCTTTACCAAATGCTAGCAGTGGTCAATATTAATATTCCAATTCATTTTTGGCTTATGTGAATTTTCCAATTTTCATGTAATAAAAATATATTACGAACATAATTAACTATTGGAAAAGTTAGGGAGAAAAGAAGGTAGCCATTTTGTCTTTCTCTAGTGAACTCTGAAACTTATTTATTTTTATTAAATTACTTTCTATTTTTGTTAGAAATGACACATTGATAATTAAAACAACCAATTTAAAAATAACCACAAACTAAAATACAATACTATTTGTATTGTGTATGATCAATACTTTCAGTGACTAAACATTCCCTTTCCTATTGCTATCGAATGAAGAAAATTGGAGGGTTATAAGACACTTATTTTATTTCTCTGGATTTTTAAAAATAAATTATAATTCTGTATGATAGATGAAGGCAGTTTTCAAATGATTCCAATAACATGGAGATATATTAATATAGAGAGCAATTTTTCTTTACTTTGTAAGTATTATCACATTTCCAAAGTTTGGAGACCACATTTCTGTTTTTCTATTCTCCTACATATTCTCTATATATTAACATATGGGTAATATTTATCCATACAATTTACATTAAATTGATGTAGCATGTGGATAGTTCTCTGAGGTGAGACCTAAATTTCCATCCTGCTTTGTTCTTTGTATACATAAAATATGCATATCCAATAGACCAAAACATTTCAACCATATGAATATTTATTTTCCTTCTCCCTAGCCCTATCTACCTGGCCGTTTTGTTTGTTTGTTTGTTTTGTTTTGTTTTTTCCCTTTTTCATTTTAAAAACCTCATACTCATTACTATGCATCAATATTTTCAGTCACACTCTTAGAAATGACCAAGAATCTCATATTCATTGCATGTATATTCTGGTTTTGGAGTTAATGTATACCCAGTCATTTGTGATTAAATTACGTCATCTCTGTTGTTGCAGAAACAAGACCGGTGAAAAACCACACACCATTTGAAGAGTTGGAGAATTCAGGTTTCTTACACTGGCAGCTCCAAAAGAGCTAATGCTCTAAAGATCTGGGCCCCAAGCTCATGGGTAACCTTACTTTTATAAGGCTTAACAAACAAAGGCAATACATCTGTTCTTAACAAGCAAAAGCAATACATCTGTTATCTAGACAGAACAAGCAAAAGGAGGGTGATCCTTTAATTGATTTTGAGATCACTCTACGCTCCAGCCTATGCAGCAAGCATGTCTCGAGAGGCAGAACAAAGAGCTGATTACAAGGTTAGCCATTTGAGTAGAAAATTCCTCTTCACTGTGATATAAAAAATTATATATTTGAGTTCCTTACATAGAACTTTGAAAACTCTGAAAATTCTCTTAGCAGTAGGGGTGAGAAGAGTGTCTTTTCTTGTTCATAACAAACCCCTTCATCAACACCAGAGATAACACTAATGAAGTGACTTGAAGTATGGGAGCTTGTTGCCAGGGGAAGAACCATGTGACTAGAGGTTTAGAATTTTTAGCTCCACTCCCTGACAACTGGGGAGCAGTAAAAGACTACGGGTTGAGTTAATGACCAATGGCCAATGATTTGATCAATCATGTCCACTTAATGAAACCTCCATACAATCCAAAAACAAGGGAGTTCAGAGAGCAGAAGGGTTGGTGTACATGTCTAGGTGATGTGGTGGCTGAAAAATGACTGCTAGAAATTTATTACTCGCAGGAAATTACTGTTTGGCTATTGCCCATGGGAACATGGCTATTGCCATGGGAACATAGGCTATTGCCCATAGGAACATAACATTCTAACAATAAGCTTTCTGCTTCTGTACCCTCGCTTGCATACCTGACCTGTGGGTCAACAGGCAATGAATAGAAGAAAATAGACCTTTGTGTTTAGATAGAATGAAGAATGAGAATTTGGGCTTAAAAACCCTGTACCTCTACATTTCAGGGCTGCTTAATTTGGGGTCTGCGTACCCCTGGCAGACCCAAATGGCTAAATAAAGAGTGTGTTTCCTATAACTCACTGAGTTCTGGTGGTCTGTGTATCTTTTGGGGGCTGGCAGCTACAACATTAGGAGGCCCCAGCGAGATCTCAGGGAGGGGCCCTGGGATCTAAGAGCAGACCAGCCTCTGAAGCGTTTGCTGTCCCTGTTACAGATTCAAAGGGGTGGCCAACCTGAGACGTTCCAGGGCCCTTGAATGCTGTGACGGGGTTAATGTAATCATCAAGGATGCAACTTTCAGGACACACTCTTTGTTCCTGGTCCCAACAGGAATCTGGAATCCCCAAGGCCTCGGCATCTGGATAAAAGGTACCTTCCTGGTTCTGTTGGCCAGCCATTGGGGTCTGTGGAGAGGCTGGACACAGTCATATCTCCCACACCCATGGCCAGGCAGCAGGACGCCGCCTCCTGTGCCCTTTTGTCAGGTTCTGTTTATTGTTTCTGGTTTTGTCTAGGTTGTAGGTGGCAGACTTCTCTAGGTCCACATCTCAGTAATTGTTCTCATTTGAGTGTCTGTTTTGTGTTTTCTGTGTGTTTTCTGCACAAGCGATGGGGGAGATGTCTGAGTTCATAGATGACACCCTTGGGATGTCTCCTGCGACATTTCAAAGAAGGGTTTGCAGAGGCAGACTAAGAACATTGTGTGAAGTTGAGTGGCTATCTTTTAATGTAAACTGGTCTCTGGAGGGTTCTTTTGACAGGGGTTTGGTGAGGAATGTTTGGAAGGTTGTCATGGGAGAGCTGGGACATCCCGATCAGTTTTCCTACATCTATCAATGGTTAAATCTTGTTCAGAACTCCCCTCCTTGGCTCCACCAGTGTGCCCTTTCTCTAGGGGTGCAGGTTTTAGTTGTAGAAACCCTTAAACATGCAGCAACTGAATCTCCAAGACAGCTAAGTCCTTCAGTACTCCAATCTCCACTGGAGGACAGTGACCTTCCCCTACCCTATAATCCAGGACAACAGAGGCCAAATAGCACCGCCTCAACTCCTCAGACAGCCAGCAGGTAATGCCTATGGGACTTCTGCTCCCACTCCGGGCAAGGCACTAGCCAATACCACCACCCTCGGCCATCCTCCCCTTGCGAGAAGCACCACTCCGGGAGCAGCACACTGACAGGCCCTTTACGTTTAATGCCTTTCTTGACTGGTGACCTGTACAAATGGAAGGCACAGAATCCGCCTTTTTCTGAGAAACTCCAGGCATTAATGGAACTCTTAGAGAGTGTCTTTCAGACTCACTGCTCCACATGGGAGGATTGCCAACAGCTTTTAATTATCCCCTTGACCTCAGAAGAACGTGGATCCATTCAGACTGAAACACAAAAGATAGCTGTGGAAGGAGAGTTGAGGAAGCAGGGGAACAGACCGAAGAGGAATTTCCCTCCACCCACCCAGACTGGGGACACAATTCTCAGTCAGGGAGAATGGCATTAGATCAGTACCACCAGATTATAATTGAGGGAATTAGGATGGCTGCTCATCAGCCAACTAACCTTTCTAAGGTAACTGAAGTTATACAGGGAGGGACCTCAGGAATCCCCTGGAGCATTTTTTGAATGAGGTGTAACAAGTATACACCCCCATTGATCCTGAGACCCCTGAGAACCAGCAGGCACTTAATATAGCCTTTTCTACTTAGGCAGCCCCTAATATCTGGCATAAATTACAAAAATTGGAAGGTTTTGCAGGGACGAACCTGTCCCAACTTGTTGAGATAGCCCAGAAGGTGTTCAACAACAGAGAGGCACCGGATAACCACAAACGTATGGCTCAAATCCAAAGCTACTGCCATCAACTCAGCCAATCTGTTGCCAGACTCAGACCCCAAGACCCCTGTTCATGACTGCACAGATTTCACTGACTGCCGGAGTCAGCCAGCTGAGATTGAACAGTACCTGAAAGAGCAGGGTGATGACGGGCCAGCCTTCATGGCAAAGATATCACAGCAATTGGCTAGCTACCTAAATTTGCAATGGAAACTCCACTGCGCCTACCGGCCCCAAAGTTCGGGCCAAGTAGAGCAAATAAATTGGACCCTAAAAGAGACATAAGTCAAGTTAGAATTAGAAACTGGTGGGACCTGGGCATACTCTGTATGTTAGTGGATTCACCCCATTTGAAATTTTCTTTGGAAAATTCCCACCTTTAGTACCTAGAATAAAAGATGAGAAAAGGCAGAATTGTGTGACCTTGTCTTACTTAAGTCTTTACAGGCTCTTCAAAGTGTACAGAAAGAGATTTGGTCCTGGGTTCGTGCTGCCCACTCAGCCCCGGGAGGACGGACTTCCCTATCAGTTTCAGCCTGGGGACTCTGTGTGGGTCCGGAAGTTCACTTCCAAGGGACTAGAACCCAAATGGAAAATACCCTTCACTGTCTACCTGACAATGCCCACTGCAGTTAAAGTAAACAGCATCCCATCATGATTCATCACTCCCACGTGAAGGCAGCATGAGAGTGGACAGCACAGGAAGATGGGCCCTTAAGTCTAAGACTCAAGCGTACATAAGTATAACCCTCTGCTTCCTTCTTTTTTCCTCTTTAGCCCAGGCATTCAAACAACCACAACCAGAACCAGAAGGAACATTAATAACTTTGCTAACAACAATACACAAGGTCTAAATATGACCACCCCGGACATAGGATAAGATTGCTTGTTGTATCTAAACCCCAAACCCCCTTACTATGGCAGGGTCAAACCCCCTAAATTTAACTGAGCTTAGCTGGCTAGAACTTCAAATCAATTCACTAGTTGAAGTAATCCTTCAGAATAGAATAGGTTTAAATTTATTATTCTTAGAACAAGATGGATTATGTATGGCTCTAGGTGAAATCTGTTGCTTCTATGCCAATAACTCTGGAGTAATTAGAGAAAGGTTATGACTAGTACAGAGAAATTTAGATGCCAGGGAAAGACAGAGACTGGAATCAAATAACTGGTTTCATAGGATGTTCAATTGGTCACCATGGCTAACAACACTTCTATTTGCTGTAACTGGACCTTTAATCACCCTCCTCCTCTTGTTAACTTTTGGCCCATGTTTCCTTAATTTCTCGTTTGCATATATAAGGGAAAGAATTAATTCTATTAGACTTTTAGTATTAAAGAATAGAGGCTATGAGCAAATTCTGCATGAAGAATCAAAGATTTGATTGTCTTCTAAGGCCAGAGGGGAATGTGGTGGCTGAAAAATGACTGCTAGAAATTTATTACTTGCAGGAAATTACTGCTTGGCTATTGCCTATGGGAACAGGGTTATTGCATGGGAACGTAGGCTATCGTCCATAGGAACATAACATTCTAACAATAAGCTTTCTGCTTCTGTACCCCCACTTGCATACCCAACCTGTGGGTCAACAGGTAATGAATGAAAGAAAAATAGACCTTTGTGTTTAGACAGAATGAAGAATGGGATTTTTGGCTTAAAAACCGTGTACCTCTACATTTCGGGGCTGCTTAATTTGGGGTCTGCACACCCCTGGCAGACCCAGCTGGCTGAATAAAGAGCGTGTTTTCTATAACTCACTAAGTTCTGGTGGTCCGTGTGTCTTGCGGGGGCTGGAGGCTACAACAGTGCTAAGAGGATGGCATGCCTGGAGAAGCCATGGAAATCCCACATTCCTTCCCACATGCCATGTCCTTTGTTTCACTTCCATTTAGCTGTTTCTGAATTGTATCCTGAGTTTTGTGAGCCTTTCTAGCAAATTATTGAATCTTAGAAAGGGGGTCATGGGAGCCTCTGATGTATAACCAGTTGGTCAGAAGTATAGAGGCCCAGAACTTGAGATTAGCATCTGAAATTAGGGTAGTCTTGTGGGGCTGAGCCCTTAACCTTTGAGGTCTGTACTAACTCAGGGTAGTTAGTGTCACAGTGTGAGTAAAGCTATAATCTCACATAGTTATCTTAATATACAGTTCTTGAAATTTCACTTACCCTTTTATACTAATTTGATTCATGCAGGGTTTGACCTTCTATGATTTGTTCATAGCTTAGGCATTTTATTATCTAAAAGGCTAAGCTATAAGTTTCTGTTATATGCTTGACAAATTCATCATTTGATGAAGGGAAAGATGACTTAAACAAAACCTTGAAATAATTGCTATTCTATTAAGTCTTCTATTCTGCATTTACACCACTAGGTAAGTACCAAAACCAAGAAGAGAGGAGCCATCAATATGTTTTCCTAAATAAAAGAAGGTACATAATAGTTTTAATGGTACCATAAAGAGTAATTGAGATTTAGTAGCACATTATGGTTTGAACTTTTATTGACTTTCTCCTAGCATAAACCAGCAGAAATATTTCTTCATAATGTTAAAATGTGCTTTTTTTTCCCTTTCAATTTTACTCTGGATACTGATTATGATGTTACAGACAAAATGTTGGTATAACATTTATGTTATTTAAACTATTTTAGCTTTAATAAATAAATCTATAACCTGTCACTCTTTTCTATATAAAACCTAAAAGAATTTCATTCCACTGCTTTGAAAATCTTAGCAGCCTTATGTCTTATTTATATAGTATTGACAGAAGTCATTCGCTTCCTGGAACCATAGGCATCCATAAATTATAGTAAGCACAAGGTGTGTAATGACTTATGCTGAGAACAGGGATGTTTAATAGAAAACCGATTTTGCTAAAAAATTTCACTAAGAATATCAGGTTGAGCATTTATATTAAAAGAAGCAATTAATAATTTCTTAAGACTTCTAATGTATTTATATTTTCTCTGAAATTTTTACCTTCACTGCTTTATTATATTGCATTTTGTGTTTTGTAATCAAATGCTAAAATGCCAGATCGTGGTCAGGACAAAATTTCCATCACCTTTTTTTTCTTTTCTTTTTTGGTTTAAAGGTTTATTAAAAATGCAAGTGGTTAAGAAACATGTAGTCTCATTTTGAATCCCTTCTTAACTATATACCTGCAGTGTGATTTTGATAAATTCTATATTATTTATTAATTTCCCACATCTACAAAATAAAATTTACAGTCACTCCATAACAGGATAAAAAGACAGTGTGGAGAAACTGTCAGACACATTGTAGGTGCTCACTATGACTCAAATGCTCAATTGACTTTCCTCAAGATTGATGTATTTTAGGTTAGTAAGATTTTGTTTAGGACATTGGAAAGATTGATCTCTACATTATCAATTATATCAATCAGTTGTCCATTCATTTCATGCATTAGATAAGCTTATCCCTGAAGCCAGACACTCCTTGCCTGACACTTGAACCAACCTCTCAGTTCAACCAGAATGCAAATTCTTCCCTTTAAATGATAGTCTGCAAGGCTAGAAACTGTGTCTTTCTTGTTCATTACTACTACTCTGAGGCATATCAATAGTGTCTGACACATAGCTGACACCCAAAACAACCTTTAGTCAATGAAAACACTAAAGAGTTTATGTTTACTTCTCAAAGCAATTCTCTATCTTGCTATCTCGGTGTCTGTCCCTCCATGTTCCCTCCACCCTCCCCATTCAAATTAGGCATTCATCATAAATACTTTAGTAATACTCTATAAGACTTTAGTGGCATATGCTATACCTCTATTAGGTTACAATCTTAGAGTAGCAATTAAACTTTTGCAGTGTTGTGTTGAGCCCATCTGCAGTGTTGAGCACATGGCAGGCATTCGGAACATAGCTATTCAGTGAATGGAAATGGAATTAAAGAATGATCCATTTGTTACTAGGATTTCAGAATTCAAGGAAGCTCAGGCACTAAATAAAAAGCGGAACAAGTTTGGCAATAACTAGAGATATGGGACATGATTGTCCCTGCTTTATCCATCTATCCATCCATCCACTAGCAAGCAGTTATTAAGAATCTGTTTATGACATTAGCATTAGGCTTTGGAAGATGCATGAGAAGTAGTTCTTTACTTTAAATTGTTCAAAATACAAATAAATATAAATAATATTGCACCATTTATCTAGAATTTTGAGGATTACAGACAATTCTTAAGTGGTAAGGTGTCACATCAGATCTGTGCTTCAGCCCATAGGTTCTACCATAATGAAATGCTCCCAATTATAGTTATTTAAAATGATAACAGAACTGTCTATAAAATAGCAGCAATGAGAATTCCAGTACTCATTGCTTATAAAAAGGTAACATGTTTAGTAATGAATAATATAACTAAGTAAATGTGATTCGAGATAAATAATTTACTAAATTTCTATATTAATAAATAATTACTACCCATTTGCTTCAGAGATGCTATCCGTCAGAAATGTGCCAGGTCAGTTCTGACTCCAATCCCAAATGTCACTCTGCTGTCAGAATATAACAGTCACCAGTGTTAGATGTTCCCTCCAAAAACAAATTATTTCCGGCAATAAAAGCCCATCTGTTTATCTAATTTGAGGATGTGCTCTGACTGCATTATCATTTGCCCAACTAGCCTTGAAATGATCATATGACAGGATAATTATAGGTATATTACAGTACACCATTTTTCCACATAGCCATTGGAAGAGACCAATGTCTCCAGCTCGGAAAATGAACTAGCTTTTTAAACTGACAAACAATTAATTTCAAAAACATTAGTTGCCAACTCTGTCTGAAATTCTATGCTAGATAGCCATGGGGATTTCAGAAGTAAAAGATATAGTCTGAACTTCTATGAAGAATGAAGTTTTCTGGGAATTAACATAGTCTACGGTAGTGCATTTATTCATTCAATTGATTAAAAAAAAGATACTATCTTTAAAAAAATTAATGAAATTAAACTTTTTAAGTTAAAAAAAGAAAAGCATATTAAAAAATAGAAACTTAAGGAATCAGTCCCATGGGGATTTAAAAATGCTAAACACAGCAAAGATTTATGTATATTATATATAATAGTAGAAAACTGAAAATATACTAAATGACCAAAAATAATGAGAAGTCCACACAATGGAACCACTTAAACTCATGTCAATAAAAGCTGGAGTAACAAAAAAATATTTTACCTGCAGATTTAACAAAAGAAGATTGTAGATAGATAGATAGATAGATAGATAGATAGATAGATAGATAGATATCTCAAAAGATCTAAAATGTAATAGATAGGAAGGAAGATTGAAAAAAGCCACACTTTTTTTAGTTAATTAATTTTTTATGGTGACATTAGTTAATGAAATCCAATAAGTTTCAGCTGTACACTTTGACAGTAAGACATATATATATTTACTCCGTGTGTTCGCCTCCCATAGTTAGATTTCTTTCTGACCCTCTTTACCCTGTCTACCTCCCCCATGCCTCCACTCCCTACCCTCTTGTAACTAGTAATCAATAGTCTATGTCCATGAGTCTCTGTTTGTCCTGCTCATTTGTTGTTTTTAGGTTTATATCCCACATATAAGTGACATCATGTGATTTTCAACTTTTTCTGTCTGGGTTATTTAGCTTAGCATGATTATCTCAAGGTCCATCCATATTAGCCACATTGTTTTTAAGTGTTAGACCTATGAATTGTTTCTTACTTTTTATTTCTTCTGTATAAATTGTTTTGTATAATGGAAAATCAAAACATTATGCCTCACATAAATTTTGACTTCATCTATCAATATTGAATTTTCTATAATCTGAGACCAAAAGTCTCTACACTAGCAAAAATATATGAGAATTAAATGATTAAAATAACTCTACATTTAATTTTCTTGCAGAGCTCTTCAAATAAAATGAAAGAAAGAAAGAAACAAACAAACAAACAAACAAAAAAAACAAACAAACAAAAAGAAGGAAGAAAGTGAAATAGCAGTATCTTAAAGTGTTTTATATTGTACCACACACTTTTAGAAATGATATTCATTATTATTTTTTTTCATACAATACTCCTAGACAATAAACTCTATCATTGTTTTACAATTAGGATATTCTGACTCAGAGTTTAAATGTTTGGTTTATCCCAAACCAAAAACCAGGTAAATGTCAGATCTGATCCTCAAATCCCCACTGTATAAACTCTGGGTCCAGGATATTTTATTCTTCACACATTACCTGGCTCTACAAGAATAGCCTCTAACTTTGTTTGTCAATTGGGACAAATTATTTGGAAAAAAAAATATTTTAAAAATGAGTTTATAAGCATGCTTTTTATCCCATTATATGTAAATGATTTGCTTTATCTTTAAATAAACAAAACTCAAAAAACATTTTTTTGCTTCATTTAAAACAATGCATTTAATGTTCAACATAAACTAAAATATACCTGGGGTGGGTATTTCTAGGTTTTAAATGTCTCTTATTTTTCCTTCCAGGTTTGTAGCTCTTCGCATTTTCCTGTTACCCCTCTAAAAATAGTATGAATATAAGAATGAGGCTGAAAGACAAAATGTAAAGGTAAGTAAATGTCTTCATGACTGACAAAGTCTAATCTAGTATAAGGCATATGATAACCACACTCACTCACCTCTACCTCGAAAAAGAAATGACTGTTCAATTATTTTATATAGGGCATTTATTTTAGGACTGGCCAATTACTTTTGTATCTACATCATCTTATGCTTATACTACAGGGAATAGAAACAGCCAATTAATTTTACATGATGGAAAGAATATCTATAATCAAGAGTAGTTGTTTAGTAACCAATATGAAACTAATTTTTTGACTTTGAATTTCTAGAGTTCTCTCTAGACCAACAGCGAATTTTTCCAGGCAAAAGATGAATGTCCCATATCGCTATAAAAACAGGAAATTGCAGGCATTAATAGTATCTCTTGTTCAAGATTTAATAAAATATTAATGATGCTGAGTACTAATGGAAGAATTGTACAAAAGTGATTGACACTGCTGCAACTATATAATCTCCATCCAGTGTGTGTCTTCCAGACCATTTTTGGCCAACATGTTCTCCAATATCTCTTCTTCATTGTTTTTCTCCTCTCTTTCTTCGCTCTCCTTATATTCAGAGGCAAACAAAATGAAGCAATAAGGTATCAGCTCTCTCAAATACAAAGCTCTCTCAGATAACCACATATTTTCTATAGTATTTTTCTTCGTAATGTTTTTTTTTTTTTTTCCATTTTCAGAAGATGTTTTCTCCCTCCTATTCAAAGGGAATCTACCCTTCTCTACCTACAACAGCTGGTTCCACTTCTTAAATCTTGCTTTAGTGGGCTCTCTATCTCTCTCTGTCTTTAATTTGTAAACATTCCATAAAATTGGCCTCCCCTGATCCTATGTCTACCTTCAAGGACGACATCTCTCCTGTGCTCTTTATTTAAACTCGTCAAAAGAGTAGTCTATTCTCAATCATCTTACCAAATATTCACTTTGTAATCCATTGCATTTCAGCTTCTGACCATGAGTCTACTGAAGTTATATATTAAAATCTCTCATTAAAATCACAACAAGCCTTCAAATTTCAAAATTCAGTGGGCATTTCTAAGTCTGTCATATTTGATCTCTCCATTGTATTTGCTTTTATTAATCACTTCTTTCTGTTTAAAATGTCATACTCCCTTAGTTCTGCAACATCATACCCACCTTTCATGCCTTCTTTACCCTCCATTGGATATTATTTTCTCTCAGAGCATACTGCCATTATATTTTTTAATATAATGAGACAATGAGACAAACTATCAAGCAGAGAGGGTCTAGAAATGGTAAAGAACAGACTGAAAATTGGTCTAATTGCTAATTCTAATCATTTAAAAGTATTAGAGCATGTCTTGCTTCCCCCTAGAAAGCTACTTTTTTTTCTTTACTCTTTGATAACAGTAATGGAATATTGACCCCAAGGTCAGTGGAATATATACATTTTTCTAGGTTTAAATGTATTTCTAGGAAGGGAGTAAGTTTGCATACCATACTGTTTCTTGTGAATATAATTTCATATGTCTAGAAAAGTGTGTTGTATAAGATATTGTATTCATAATTGCCTAATAGTGCTTGCATTATCCAATTATCAGCAAGATTGGCCACTTACACCATCAACAGCAAAAGTGGTTAGATATATGTACAATTACCTGTATGCTTCAGATGCCCAATTGTCCTTTCATTTAGGTTTCTGGAAACTGTGACTTCAAATGAGGAAGCAGAGAAAAGTGGTAGAAACAGATTAATAGCAGTCAAATATGAAAATAAATCTGGAATTTAGTTTGCCTATTGGTTTTGGTCATAATATAATTAATAATTTCTATTATGCCAATAATATTCTTTGTATAACAGATTCTTCATATCAATCTTCATCATATTTTATACAAGATTAGTGAGGGAGGGATATTTACAAATGTAAAAAGAGATTTTTATTGGCAATTAATGAAAAGTAATTAAAATACTAGGTATCTAGCATGTAATTTGTTATAGTTTCAGAAACCATAATGGATCAGAATACAAAATTGCCTCGAAAATATATTAGACATGGCTTACCTTGAAGACATTCTATTTAATAAAATAAATCAGTCTAAAAAGGACAGACACTGTTGATTCTACTAACATGAGGTACATAAAGTAGTCAAATTTATGGAGAGAAGGTAAATTAGTGGTCTATAGGTGCTGGTAGAGAGGGGATTGGGCAATGTGTTTTTAACAGGTTCAGAGTATCAGTTCAGAAAAGTAAAAGAGTTCTGGAGATAGATCATCATGGTGGTCTCATAACAATATAAATGTACTTAATGTTACAGAACTGTACAATTAACAATGGTTAAAATGGTCAATTTCATGATATATTGTTTTTACCTCAATATAAAAATATTAATAAAACTAGTATTGGTGCTAAAAAAAAAGACAAAATTATCTTTTAAAAAAGAAAGAATTGTTATAAAGAGAGGGTGATAATATGGTGAGAAGTGATGGGAAATCTTGGAAATTAGACTAAGAGGTTTAGAGAATTACTGTATCAAAGAGATCTTCAGATTAGAGTGGAGATATAGTAGCAGATCAGTTTTTCCATCAGGAGCTGTTAGAAGAGCCAGAATTAAAAAAAAAAAAAAAAAATTGATGAAATAAGAGAGCTGCCATGGCAACCCAAACTGGAAAAACCAAGAACTCAGAGAAAGGAAAAGTCCAGAAAAGTAAGCCAATATTTTTGTAAGCCACTTTCTTGCCAGAGACATTTGATTTTTCTTGGCCCTAGTGTTAAAGATAGGAACCCAGGTGGAAACAAGGAAGGCAGAACATTTGCCAACCTTATGACATTTTTTTTGTAGTCAAAAATTAAAGATTATATTGGGCATGGAAACCAAGAAATGAAGAGTAAAGACATTGGTGAGAAAGAACAGAAAATGGATCCAATATTTGGTGACTTTTCCCTGTGGCATATGCTGGCAGATAAGTAAGCCAGGAAGTTAAATGGAAAACTGCTGAAATAGAATAGCTTTATTATGATGATGATGATATCAAGGATGTAAAAATTTAAGTTCAGGATCTACACAGGAAAAGGACTCTGTTAAACACCCTAAGCTCTCTGTTGGGACCCTTAAAAGTCTACATTTTAAGAACAAGGCAAACCAAAGGTAAGGTGAAGACTCCTGAAAATGACGATTTAAGATATTTTAGATTTGTTTAATAGAAAATTAAGCAGTATGATTTATTATACTCAATCTATTAAAGTAGAAAATCATATGATTATTTTAATCAATAAAAAATGATTTTTAATAAATTTAAATACCCAGTCAAAATAACTACTGTTCTCAAATTAAATTAAAAATAAAATTATTTAATCTATTTAACAGTACCCATGAAAAATCTACAGCAAACATCAAACTTAAAGGTGAGATGCTGAAAACCTTTTTTTCCTGAAAAAAAAAAAAGCAAGATGGCAAGATGCTTGCTATCAACACTCCTATACAGCTTGAATTTGACATCCTAGATTGGTACAATAAGGAAAAATTGAAAAATAGAATATAAAACAAGTAATAATTGAAACAGGATATATAAAACTATACTTATTTATAAATGACATAATGGTGCATATAAACAATAAATTAATATGAAAAATAAATTAGTATGAGACTATGCAATCATTGGACAAATTGTTGAAATAAAGCATTAATTGTAGTGCTATATATCAGTCATAGAAAGTTTAACTTTTTAATAATATTACTTACAATATCATAAGAAATAAAACACTAATTTTCCAGTAAGAAGTATGAGGCCTTTACACTGAAGCAAACAAAAAACAAAATCAATAACAAGAACACAGTAAAAAATATAACAAGTTAATTAAAGAAAACCTAAATACATTAAAGGAAATGTCATGTTTACTGATTGGAAGGCTCAAATTATAACACTGTTGCTGTCCCACAGATTCATCTATAAATACAGTGTAGTCATCAAAATTCCTACATTATTTTTCAGGAAATTAACAACTGTATTTTAAAACATACATGACAATAGAAAGAGCTGTAAATGGCCAAGACAAACTAAAAAAGAAACAAAACTATGCTACCAGAAGTTAAGAGGTATCATATAACTATTGTAATTAAAAGTGTAATATTGGTACATAAAATACTAGTAGACCAAAGAAACGTGGGAAAAGAAGAGCCCAAAGATAACCTAGATCCATACAGATATAATTATTTATAACAAAGTTACTTGATTTATAATACTGCATTGTATAGGGACAGGGATGGTTTTTCAATAAATAAAGCTTGGGCATTACTATTTTCATATGGAAAAAAAATCTTAACCCTACTTCACGCCATACATAAAAATTAGTTCCAGATTAATTATAATCTAAATATAACTGGTAAAATAATTAGCTAGACAGAAATAGTATAACATCATGTTTTTGGAGAAAGCAAAAATTACTTAAATGGTACACAAAAGTACTAAGTATGTTAGAAAATATTGATCAAGTAAACTTTACAAAAATTGAACACTTATGTTCCTACAAGAAAATTAAGAGCATGAAAATGCAAGCCACAGAGTGGGAGTGGATATTTTCGATGCATACATGCTACAATGGATTCATAGCCAGTATATTTTAACAACTTTTATAAATCCATAGACTTCTACAGACTGTTAAAAGTATAGACTGCTAAAAGAAAACTTTACAAAAACTTTAACAGCTATTTTTCAAAAGAAGATATTCAAACGATATGAAAATGTACTCAATCTTAGACATTAGAAAAATGTAAATTAAAACCATAGTGTAATATCTATCAGAATTGCTAAATATTAGTTATTTTACTGCTTCGATTAATGTGCATGGGAAGATAATTATATCTATATATTTTTTAAACATTAAAGCATTACTAATTATTTCTGGGTCTATGAAACAAATAAAATTCCTGTACACTGATGGAAGTGATATAATGTGTACATCTTTTAAAATTGTTTAGCAATATCTCCTAAAACTGGTTATAAATACAAGTTATAATCGACCTTCACACTCCTAAGAATATAACCAACAAAAATATATGCATATATTCACAAGAAGACACATAAAAGAATGCTTATAAACAACTGATTATAATAACCACCCATTGTTAGTCAATAGTAGACTTGATCAGTAAATTGTGATATTCTTACGAAGCGATGCTATATATTAACAAGAAAAAAATAAACTTGCTAGAAGTAACAGTAACTATATTTCACAAACAACGGCAAGAAAAACAAAGTAGATACAAAGGAACATACTCTATGATTTTATTTACGCAAGTTTCAAAAGCAGGCAAAATTAATCAATAGAGTTAAAATGCAGAATAACAGTTATTACTGAGGAAAAATAATGACAGGAAGGGGCATGAGGAGCACTTGTGGAGTGCTGAGAGTGCTCCTTATCTTGACCTGGGTGATGGTTATAAGGTTGTCTTTACCTTGTGTGAATTTATGGGCTATATGTTGGGATTTGAGCCTGTTTATTAATCGTGATATTTCAATAAACGGTAAATTAAAAAGACAGTCCACTCTTTTTCTCTCTCTTTCTCTTTCCTGCTACTCGAAATGTGAATATGATGATTGTAGCACACACAGCTATTTTAAGTCAGTGGTCATGAAACAACATTCTCAGGAGGGCAGAGACGGCATAAGTAAGAGCCTGGGTCCTACATGATGCGGAACTGCTATGACAGCCCTAAACTGACAACTTCTGGGCTTTGCTCACATGAGAAATATATTTTATCTTCTTAAAAATTATGAATGATTATTTCCTGAGCACTGAACGGTGTGATGAAATCAGCGTCTGTACTGCCAAAGAGTTTAGAATGGATCCTTCATCTTTATTTCATGACAGAAACAAATCACAGGAATTTAAGTTTGCCATTCTTCACACTCTCTCGAATTTCTCCACCAGTACCATTAAAGATAAAATCTTCCAAACAGATAAATTGAAAAGATATTATTTAATTATTCTCCCATGCACATTAACAGAAGCAGTAAAATGTGTTTTATTTATTGGGGCTGTTCTATACCATCACAATTCTTCGGACGACTTCCTCATCAGCATTCTTTGCCTGGGAAGAGCGATGACCTTTCTGCTGAAGTTAAGGTAATTCCATTGCTCAGCTTTAGCAAACACCCCTTAGCACATTAATGAATAATATTTGTGCATTAGCAAACATGCTCCAGAGAAAAAATCAAATCAAATGGGCTTGGATGTTCATAAATTCTGACACTTCTAAGCTCTCGGTGAGAAACTGCTTTATAATGAATTGCATGGGTTACATGTGTTTCACCAAGAGACTTAAGGCTCTACTCTACTTGAACAGAGTGAATTTTAGTTAAGGGTAAAATGGCAACAATAATTAAAAATTTTCACAAATCCATAAGGATTTTAATTAAAATCTGACTTTCTAAGCATCAGCTGTGGTCATTCAGTGCTGATTTAAACAACCTAAACTTTGGCAATGTTCTCCTATGTATGGTAGTTTATACACTTGGTCGCATAGTTAAAAAAAAAAAAAAATCTCCTACCTCCTCCCAATAATTTGAGTGCATTTTTGGTGCTGGGACGATGATAAAAGAGTCTCCACAAAGGTGACTTTGAGATCAAGTGAATCCCACAATGAGTAGCTCAAAATGATCATTACTTCTTAAGAGGAAAAGATGGAATTAAAAAAACAAACAAACAAACAAACAAAAAAACAAGTCTTGGTACATCTGTGGTCTTGATATCTTTGTGTCAATCTTCCCTCCCATTAATGCTGATCTCTTCTTTTCAAAGCCTTCTGTTAATACCTTTTCCTGCTCCTGTCTTTTCTTTCCACTCAAACTGCTTGCTTGCAGGGCATGTTTATATTTGCCATCTGCTATTCACACCTGTCATTCACATTTGAATTACAATCTGGCTTACTTCCCTACCACTTGCTTAAAACTAAACTTGCTAGACTCATCCATGACCACTTGTTACTAAGCACATAGACACTTTTTAGTCTGTTTTACTTACACTCTTAAACATTTGATAATATGAACACTCTTTTAGTGGAAACCATTGTTTCTTGGTTTCCTTATGGTCTTGGCTTGCCACCATTTCCATGGACTCTCTTTATTTGGCTCTGTTAGTTCTTCCTCACTAGACCTCTCTTCAGCTTTTGTTATTTGGTTCTCTACTAAGCTCTTTTGTGGTGGCACTCTGTTAAAATCCTTAAAAAGCATTTTAACTTCCATGGCTTCACCTATCTTTTTTTTTTTTTTTTATTTCACTAACACCAAATTTGTTCCTCATTTAATCCTCTTTTCTGTATCCTGGAACCCTAAATACAACTCTCTAGAGACACTAGATGTCACTAAATATTAAAAATACAAAAAATGAGTTAATTAAAATTTGACTTTCTAACCTTCATTTGAGTGTATTTGGTATTGATTTAAACCACCTAATTTCTAGCAGTGTTCTTCTTTTCTAAAAATCCTAGTCTGATATTGTACATTTGAGCACACAGTACTCCATGTGACTGGAATTCTAGCCATGAAACAGAGAGTTATGCTTAAATCTCCAAATTCTTTTGCCTTTTAAATGGCTTTTGAAAGTATCTACTTATTTTTATCTTCATTGATCTAGTTCAGTCCAATTTACCACCTTATATTTTCTAAATTATTATAATAACCTACTATGATATGGACTAATCTTTTAAAAAATATTCTCATAGATATCTAAATATGGTCTTTCTTTTTCCATAGATACATCACTCTACTTCTTTCCACACGTTATAGCTACAGCAGTTGTTTAAAACTAAATCTGACTATGTCACTGGCAATATTGAAGTTGTTTATTGAGTTATTATTGCCCTAAGAATAACTTGGAAGTTTAAATCCTTTAGCGCATTCATTCCTCAGATACATTATGCTTGGCATTCTTCAGTGTTTTAAGAATATTAGATTTGAATGTGTTCAATTAGTGGCCTCACTCACCCAGTTCAATATAGAACTTACTGTTTTTTTATTACTTAACTGCCTGACACTCTTACTCTTTTCCCGCCAACCCCTGAATACATCTGAGTTCATGACCCTCCTATTGATTCTGTACTTTTTGCATGGTTTACATAGTCTTCTCTGACTTTGCCCATTTACCCCTAACCTCAACCCATTGTTGCATTCTTTAAATACCTTATAACTCAGCCAAAATAGCATTTCCATCCAAAAGCATGCACTGGTTCACAAAATCATGCTTTTGCATATGATGATTTCTCTATCTTGAATTTATCTCTATTCCCTTTTATACATAATGAACATCCACTCATTTTAATACTAAGCTCAAATGACAGGCTTCCAGAAACATTTTATTTTAATCTCAGATATACATGATCGTTTCTTCCTTTGTCTCACCGCTGTATCATCAGGATATTTCTAATTTAGCTCCAAATTATTATTAAAATTTTTAAAAATATTTATATTTACCTTAAGAAACCATAAAATTCTTAAATTTTTATATTTTCACCATCCAGCATTATGCCAGATGTAAAGTGGGTGCTCAATAAGAGTTTTTGACTAAATACATAAATAAATTATTTCACAAATTATAATTTATTTATTTTTTGCTAAAATTTTACCATACCAAGCCCCATCTGCTGCTTACTTCCTTGAGTGATAGGCACACAATCCCTAAAGCTTTAGAGGAAATATTAGAAATTGTCCTCACAGAACCAATTTATAATAGATTTATCACAACCACATCATTCCTAATAAAAGCTCTTAAGTGCAAGGATAAATGCCATGCTATTAAATAACTCAAATGCCTTTAAAAAACTATACTTCTCCATCAGGAATGAGTAACTACTTAAGACTCTTCGAAATGTGGGCCATCGTCTAATTTAGTCAGGATTTTATGATTTAATTGGACTCATGCTTAAAAGTCTTAGGCCCTTTCCTGATGACTGTCAGCTGATGTGATATGGATTCATTTGCATTGTTAAAATGGTGCCTCTCATAGCCCTATTCCGGAGCTCTTATAGCATTGGATGGTATCCAACTTTATGACTTCCAGACTTTTTTATTGTTTTCCCCATAGGACACATTATACATATCAAAATAAATACCCTGCCTTCCACATCTGACTTAACCAGGTAAAGTTTAGATTTACAAGAATTATCTGAATGATTGTTTTTTTAATTAGTTACCCATTTTGTGTGATTTAGTCTGAACTTACAGTTTAGTTGAGAAATAGTGTTATATGCAGTCACTTCTTGGCTCTCTAAAAAAGTAGGAGGCTAGATAAATTGAAAAATGGTCTGTAGGTGGTGGGTTCCATATGACTGGTGAACATTTACTGGTGCTTTTTAGGTGTATAAGACAGGATTCAGTTTGAAAAATAAAAATAAATACAATTTTTTTTCTTCATAAGTATATCTGGGATCTACTTGCTTTTCCATCTCTACTGCCACCTACTCTGTCAGGTTCAATTTAATTACCTGCTGGTACAGTTGCCTTAGCTTGCTACTGGTCTCACCAACTTCTTTTCTCCTGCAATCTATTATCTAATAATCGCAGTGTCCTCCTTCAGACACTTTAATGGTTCTTAAGATAAAGAGTACCATTTTCTACCTGAACTCTGAGCCTTTATAGTATCTGGCTCCTGCCTCCTTCTCTACTCTCATTTTAATGCCCTCTTGCTCCCTCTGCCAAAAGTTCTACCACAGTGGCATTTTTTTTTTTCAGATCCATGTTATTTCCACTTCAAGGCTTGTACCTTTGCTCTATGTTTTGCTTATAGTCTCCTCCTCATTCCACCCCTACCAGCTTGACCCATTCCTAGATATTTTTCAACTTTCAGCTTAACTATCACATGTTTTGAGAGCCCTACCTTGTCTTCATGCAAAAGGCATGGCCACACTAGTATTTATTTTAATAATATACCCTACAACAATTCTGATGACTAGAAAAAAGATAATTAAGAAAGTGACATGGACTCAAATAGTAATATGAGGGTTATTCAATGGAAAAGCTCTTTTAAAATCACCAACCTCTGGAAATAACATAAGTAAAAATTTTAAGCATCTGAAACTTATTGATTTAGATAATATAATTTTTTATTCTCATGATTTGAGATGAAATGTTTCCTAAACTAAATAATACATACTTGTCTTTTAAATAAGTCATATCCAGCAAAATTAATTGCCTCAGTAACTTGGTGCTACAATATAAATTGTTATGTAGAGTCATAATGATAATTGGTATGCTTTTTTAGGGAACTTCTAAGAACTAGTGCCCTTCTTCCCTGACAAGGTCCTGAAAAATTGAGTAAGAAATCAGAGACGTGAAAGAAGGGCCAAGGTATTAACCTTATGACTGATCATTGCTAAAATATATGATGTCACTTTGTGTGAGAGCCAATTGGACCTGCTGCCTGAACCCTAGAGTCAGGCAAATTCATTAACTCTCATGCCTAGAATTTTCTCTAAGAGTTTCAATGCTCTCAGTGGAAAAGCCATGGAACTAAGAGGCAGAGCTGAACCTAACATGGCAAATGATTCTTCTTCAACTCACCAATAGGTACCTGTTGGGAGATAATTCTCCATGAGATTTTTTAGCAAAGGACCTGTATGAATAGCAAACAGCTTTGGAAGTTAGAAATAGTATATTCCTCCAGAGGGATTTGAAGACATACTTGTCCAGGAACATTTCAGGGTAATAATTGTAATGCCTTTTCCACAAACATTTGCTTCTATTCCAGAACGATGACTACTCTCTCTCTCTCCAGAGCCAAACAGAGTAGATGTTGTAGCAGGCCCATCTAAGTTCAGTCTCCTAATGTAAGGGTTACTTTACTGGGATACAACCATTCTATGCACAGGTGACATTTAGTCTTCATCATACTGCCTTTTGGGACCTGGCATGTGGGGAGCTGATGCTGATGCAAGAGGATGCTCTTCTTTTTGTAGTACATGGTAAATCTCTGATGGAGGGATTGTGTATTCTTTTGTCAGTTTATGACTTAACAAAAAAGTATTCTAATTCCCAAACAGTAGAGAGACTGTGGGGTAACTCTTTCTGGAAATTAAGAATAGGGATAAGGTGTTTCCTCTTCTGTAACAATGATGATGATGATGATGGGGATACGGATAATAATAAGAACAGCAACAGCACAGCACTTATCATTTCTTAAATGGTCTCTATGAACTCTGTATGAAGAACTTCGCCGTTGTTGTCTCTCTTAACTCTTTAACAATTTCATGGGGGAAGTACTTTTATTAGCCCCATTTTATAGAAGAAATAAAAGTTTGGAGAAGTTAAGAAACTTTCCCCAAGTCATGATAATATATGCAGAAGACTGAATGTTGGGCTAGGTCTGCCTGACAAAGAATCCATGTTCTTTTCTACTAAGTAATAATGAAAGCACTGTAGTGAGATTATGTCAGTCTTATTTACCCCTAAATTCCCAATGCCTACCATAGTACCAGACTCTGAAAGTGTATTGAGGATATATATCTTTATCAATAGATATATAGTCCATTGTTAAGCTGTCACATCTTCATGATTTCAGTGTGTCTACCTCTACCAGCCCTGCATCAATCACTCAAATTTGAAAAAAATAACCACAAACAATTTGAATCATATCAAAATAAGTGTAAATAGCCTCTGCATGAGACTTTGAGGAGTTTGTAGGTCCTCAGGTTTATTTTGAAACATTAAGGTGACAAAGAAATGAGATGAGATTAAGTAAGGAATTATATGTGTATCACTTCCTCGGAAAGTTCCTGCAAAGAGCAATTGCAGCTTGAATATAACAAATTGTTCAAATCTAACCACTCTCACTTTGTAGTACTCCTTAAGGAACAAGTCTCTCTCCTTTCTACCTTCCAAACTCAAGAAGCTTACAAGTAAAATTTGAAAGACTATATTAAAGTGATTAGATATGCAAATGTTAGAATATCCAGTGAAATGTACTGCGTTCCTTCTTTTGCATTACTTTCAGTAAAAAGCTTTCCTGTTGGCTTGTTTAAAGGTGGGAATGAGAAGATAGTTTTACCTTTTCATCTCTAAAACTGGTCTAGGTGGGCTCTTCTCGACCACCAGGCACAAGCATACCAACACCAAAGCAGCATCCATCTTGACCTAACTGAATGTTCCCTCTATGACTTTATGAAACTCACTTTGCCTTTATGAAACTCACTTTTTTCTCTCTCTCTCTCACAGGTTTCAGTAAGCCAGGAATCTTGTAGCTTTGCTAAGTCCTCTGGTCCAGGGTCAAGGAACCAGCTGGTCATGCAAGTCTTTCCTGGGGATGATTTGTTTTTAACAGTATTCACTGGCCTATTAACAGGATTGAGTTCCTCATAGATTCTTGGATTGAGGGCCCCAGTTTCTTGTTATGTGGGCTTCTACACAAGATAGCTCAAATCTGGACAGTTTGTTTCCTCAGGATGAGTGAATGAAAGAGTAAGAGAGGGTGCCCAATAAGAAAGCTACAACCTTGGTGTAACCTCTCCTAGTCTGTCTGGATTGCTATAGCAAAGTACCATAGACTGAGTGGTTAAAGGGGAAAGAAAAATATTTCTCACAGTTCTGGAGGCTGGAAAATCCTAGATCAAAGTGCTAGAAGATTTGTTGTCTGGTGAGGGGAAGACTTGCTGTCTTGTTCATAGAAGATATCCATCTTCTTTCTATATGAGGACAGAGCTGAAGGGATGAAGAAGCTTTGTGGGGTCTCTTTTATAAAGTCACCAATCTCATTGGTGAAGACTCTGCCCTCATGACCTAATTGCTTTCCAAAGTCTCTACATCCTAATAGCATCGCATTGGGAATTGTTTCAATATCGGATTTTCAGGGAGATAAAAAGATTCAGTCTGTAGCATAACCTCATCTTAGAAGTGAAATCTCATCATTTTTGCTGAATTTTAATTGTTAGAAATAAGTCTCTAGGTATAAAGCACATTCAAAGAGATGAGATTGCTTCCACAAAGTATAAACACAAGGAAACAGGGATGGTTGGGAGACATCTGAGAAGCTGCCAGCTCAAGTGGTAAGAGTATCTCTACACATTACTGAGAGGATTCCTGGTTCTAGCTGCAAAGCATAAGTCACCGTCACTCCTGGTTAATTCTCCTGTACTCTGCTGAAAGAGGCAGAGTCACTTATTACCTCTGGGTAGCTCTCTGTTGTTCCACTTTTATAATGGACTCAGAGCCCTCAATTTTACCATTTTAACTGTTTTCTCTTCTTAAACTTCTTGGTTGCCTGAAACGTAATTGCTGAGATAAAAAAAATAAAAACTAAATTATAATGAGTATATAAAAATTCTCCTATTTATTTTAGCTAAATTATCCTCCCACATGACTGACATTTCTGAGTCACTTTTTTAAAAGCTTAAGGTGATTCAATGATTAACCAACAGCGCTTGCTGCAAGCTATAATATTTTAATTTTTCATTTGATGGCAATTGATCCAAAGAAGAGCTATGCATATTGTTAGAGAGTAGTATGTGTGTGTGTGTGTGTGTGTGTGTGTGTGTGTGTGAAATAAACTTGTGAAAATGATTTAAATGAAATTACCCCATAAATTTTTCCTAGCTGAAAATCTTTAACTTGGTCTTTCACCCTAAAATAGAGGTTTCAGTCTGATTTGGTTTTCAAACACTTCAGTTTTTAGAATATATACTTTATAATAAATGTCGGAATATATCTAGGACCAGTTCATGATTTGGTTTGATCTATTTTATTTTATTTTATTTTATTTTATTTTATTTTATTTTATTTTATTTTATTTTATTTTATTTTATTATTTTATTATTTTATTTTATTTTATTTTGTACCCAGTTAAGCAGTTATCCTATACCCAATGGAAATAACAAAAGTGTAATAAAATAAAATAAATAAAAAATACTCTTAATAGAATATATTTTAGTTTTGTTCCTCAAGTTAGCTTTTTAATTTGCTTGCTTACTTTTAAATGATAGCACACACCACCTGCAACCTAAAAAAAGATAATTTTGAAAATACATTTGTTTTGGTTTTGAATAAATTATTCTAAGCTGGAGGTATACCTTAAAACAAAAACCCGAAGATTTTGGAAGAAGTTTTAAATTGACCTGGGCTGCTATGCTAGTCTATGTGTAGTAAGAAAAGAAAACCTGTTAATCCACTTGACATCCTAGTCAATCATGATCAAAATTCTTTAGAAGGGAAGAGTCCAAGAGATAGATGGTCACTGAAGTTGAACTGGCTCCACAGCAGCCAAGCTCTCTTTCCAAAGGAAAACAAGATGAAATTTGGAGTTTCTATTCAATAAGCTTGGTGCTTCTAAATGGCTACATAACCAATTATTCTTTTATTTTTCAATGATTTCTGGGTGATTTTCTAGACTTGGAATAACTCTGAAGTATTCAAGGTTTAATTAGCCAAGCAACTTTCTTTCCTCAGAAGGTCAATGACTTTAAAAGGAAGTGGAGTCTTATATCTATTTTAATTGCATTTCTTATCAAAGATTAACCTGATAATTGAGATAAAATGCTGACAACCTTAAAATAAGGAAGGATAAGAATGCACTTATTTTTTATAAAATAACTCCTCATTCTATAAGGCTTATTATGCTTGGCATTGGGAAAAGAAAGATAAATACCTACTTTTAAGAAGCTCAAAATCTAACTGTGGATAAAAAATACGCATATATAACTTTACTACAAGCAAAGTTCTATTCTTCTGGAAAAAGCTCAAGGGTGAATCAGCGGGAGCCAATGGGGAAATTGGTGATATCTAGAGGCACTTCACTATGGCCAGGCTTTTACTTTTCATAATGAAAGAATGTTAGTGTGAGGATGGTAATGAAAATTCATTACCGATGTTGACAGTAGTTGCTAATATTGGAAAAGTAAAATTTAATGGAAGAACTTTATAGTAGTTATACAAAAGTAATACTGAGTATAGTTATTCATAACTATACCTGTTGTCTATTTATAATATAGTAGAATATGTACATTGATAATCATACTTAAGGAACTGAAAAGGACCTGTAGATCATTTAACTCAATTCCTCATTTTAGAGAAAAATCAATCAATCAATCAATTAATCCCATTGATGAAAATATATGAGAAAAGAAAATAAACTGCATTTGCTCCCATGATCACGGGAAGTTGTAGTAATTGCATTAGAAGTAGAAGGCCCTTGTTTCAGAAAGTATCTTAATAAACCATTTGGTTGCGAGAATAAAGGTCTTTGAGCCTGATCCAAATAAGAGAATTTTTATATCAAGTATGCAAATTGTATCACATTATTATACAAGAAACATGTTTACTCTCCTACTGCTATGACTGTAAAACAGAATGTGGCCAGCACAGTGGTGGGAATGATTCCCAGGTGTACAGGAGAAAAGATGATTAATGGATGCATAGACATAAGAAGTTTACTGTACAACATGTTACCAAGTAGAATCTCAGAAGATGACCAATAAAAAGTTGTGTTGGAGATGGTTAGTGAATTTTAAAACTCATGAAATTAAACTGTTATTTTTATTCCTATTTTGCTGAAACTACTCTTATACCACCTTCATGATCTGCAAAACTTCAATAATAGCTTCATATTAACAGCCGTATTTATGTTAGAGAAAAAGTGAAGAAAGAGCTAATCCAATTTGGATCAAAATGGGGAAATGGATAGCATGTTTCAGAGATGATAAAACAGTGCTTACGAGCTAGGCAATCACAGAAAAGCAGTCTGCAGACACTCAGGAGGCAGATTGTGTGCAAGCCCACTTTTTGCCCAGATAGGGAGGAAGGAGATAATTAATGGAAGTTGGGGTGGGAAATAAATCCCACTATTATTTATTTTTTATTTAAGTTTAGTCAGTACATAATATTTTATTAGTTGCAGTACATAATATTTATTAGTGATTCAACATTTATGTACCTTACAATGTGATTACCACACTAAGTCTAATAGACCCTACTATTATATTAGGCAAGATTTAAGCCTTCCTTTTTTAAAAAAAAAAATTTTTTTTAAGTGACAGGAATTTGGATTATAAACATGATAAGATATACAAAGGGAAAATAGCCAGGTTATATATAAAAATAACATTCTCACCCACAATCTATAGCAACCTGCCTAGGAAACCAACCTCCTTATCTACAATAAACTACCCGGGAAGCCAGCCTGCTATAAATTAGAATTATAGAAAGCCATATTGCTATCACTAGTGACAATCCAGGAAGTTAAATAACTTGTGCAACAATTGGCCCCAAATGGTCAGGACTTGATTAGTAACTAACAGTTTGCCTAATTTTTATCCCTGTTTCCAAATTAGAATCAATCAGAGAAAGCCCAGTGTGCACTCCTACCCAATCATATGGGATGCCCCTTCTACTTAGCCAGTTTACAAGTTCCCCAGGATAACAGCTTGCCTTCAAGGCATCTTTGAAGCCTTCCGCTTTTCCACTACAAAACTTTTCTCACTCCTTTGTTCACCTTTTAGAACCTGCCAAAATTCAAGAGAAAGGTTGTTGACTCCCATGCTGTATAGCAAGCCCTGAATAAACAGCCTTTGTTTTTCTCGCCCGATGGATTTTTATTTCCACAAATGTAAAATATTGTTTGAAGAATGCATTGAAATTTCCAACCCCCCCCCAAATATTGAAAACCATTATGTAATCCAACACTTCTATTACATAGATTGAAAACTTGATTTTGAAGAGTATAATTACACCAATGATTTTCGACTTCCTGAACATTAAACTTACTTGGGAATTTTGAAAACATCTGAAGCCTAAGCCTTATCCCTAGAGAAATTAAGGGGAGCCAAGTGTAAAAATTACTGTTTTAAAATCTTGCTAGATAATTCTAATGGGCTGAAAGGGTCTGAGATCTCTGTCTTAGTTGGTGGTAAAAATTAGATGCAAACATAGGAAATCGAATTCATCACCTGTTTTTCACTATCTTGTGGCATTTAAAATCTTTCATCTCAATGTGAAATAAGAAAGGCAATCCAAAGAAATATAGTAGCATCCCTCCTGGCCAGAACTCAAATACCAAGCAGCTTCACTGGTCTAACAAATGTGATGAAGGAAAGCAAAAATGACCTCTAGGTAGTCAAAATAATGTCACTTGGTCATAGAGGATTCCCTCAAGCCTTCACTCAGAAAATAGGTATTCTTATTTTATACACACTTTTGACAGGTTTGGAAATCTGTTTTTCAGATTTATAACCTCTAGGAAAGGGGCACTGCTTCATGCAGTTTGTTTGATTGCCCTGAGAAATGACACCCAAGAGCAATCAAGGAATTGAGAAGCCTACAAAAGCCACAAACTCAGGACCTGCATAACTGCTTATACCACACATCACGGTAGGTCCTAGGGTCACAAAACAACCAGAGATCTTATTCCTGGGGGGGAAAAAAAAATCTCAGCTTAAATAATTGAAATACATATCTGTTACTGTCTGGCTAGTTAAAGACATCAATTTTCAATTATTCAGAAAACTGAATTTTTCAAACGGTATATTCTTTGAGATTTTTGCACAGCAGAGATCCTTCAAAGCTTACCAATACTGTGTTAAAGTTAACTAACATAATAAGGAAAACTGTTTTAGCTCTTGATCCACCCCCCCAAAAAATGCTTACCCACAAAGGTATACTTTGCGAAGACCAACAGTCTATCACTTCGAACTATGAACTTTGCTTCATTGTTAATGAATCTTCTTTGACAAATGTCATTTTTCAAATGTTTCCCCCGCCCTCTAATTTATTTTTAATGGGTTCTGATGATCTACAGCAAGTGAAATATTCCTTGGTTATAGTAATCTCACTCCTATTGTTTAAATAAAATTCTCAGAGCTAAGTCACAACTGAAGTCAACATTCAGTATAATAGAAATGTCCTCTAGTGAGCCTTGGGTTTCTGTCAGTTCTAATCTTTACAGTTTGTAGCCTAAAGTAATAAACCATTGCCCTTGATTATGGTATTTGAATGATATTCATGTGAATGACACAAAGGCAAATATAGACAATATGTATATTTATTTAATATTTAATTTTTCTCTCCTGCATATGCTTTAGGGAACATTTAGCATATTGCCTATAATGGTGCTTGAAATGAGGTGGCAGCTTCAGTGATAATAAATGTAATAAATATATTCATTTTAATGGAGATCACAATAAATTTGAAACATTATAAACAATGTTTACAAAATTCCTCAAATTCAAATATGGAAAACATATGGACAGTAGATGTCGAATTTCATTCAAATATTTGTCATCAAAAGACACCTCTAAATAGACTCTGGAATTTGTAATTCTCAGAATAGCCATCAACTGTCACCCTTCTTAGTCCATGTACTACTCCCAGGCTGAGTCAGAAGGAATAAAATTGAAAGGTATTACTTACTTACATACTACTTGAAGTGACTGTCAAAGGAATGATTTAAAGTAGGTTGAGTGACACCTAATACCTGAGGAGTTTGGTGCCTGGTAAAAAACCTATACACAATTTCTTAGGCCTGACCATACACTATTCCAAAGTCTTTACCTAGCAGAAGGCTACCTCCCTCCCACCCCACCCTCCCCAGACTTGGTGTACAGCCAGTGAACTGCAGTTTCTGAAAGGAGATGCAGTCAGGAACACAAGACCCATAGCCAATCATGTTCTTACAAGTATTTGCACTTCTAGTCCCAAGACCTTCATTCCATAGTTTCTTTATCTGAGTCCTGGAACAGGGGTCTTGTTCAGGTACCTCTGCTGAGATCTCCTTTTGGGGGTGGGTAGAAGAGAAGAAAACTTTAAAAATACTTTTCTCCATTCTGATTCAGCACTCATACTTTTTCACTCCTAGATCATCCCCCTCGCTCTACCTCCCATTTCAGGATTCATAAAGTTACCAAAGCTTTTTATTGGAGGCTCCATTGGCAGTGAGATGATCCCACATTTGTGCTGACCCACCTGACCCTCCGCTGGTGCACCATTCCACAGGGGAAAATGAAAGAGAAGGAGTCGGCAGTTCCTCTGGTTTTAGACTCTTGCTTATACCATAGCAGTAAGTGACCAAAGTGATTAATTCTTTCATTTTTTGGCTTGTTGCTTTAATCAGCTACTCTGACACCTGACAGCTCAGCTTTCTCTATTCCAGCTTCTGACACTAACCCACATTAGTTTCAACCCATATTTTGATCCAGTCCCCAAAGAAGGCTCATACTAAAACATTTCTGCAATTGATAAGATTTAAGAATTTAACATTACTGTACTTCATTGCCACAACTTTAGGGGATGGGTTGTGTCACAACTCATAATACTTGAAGAGTAATTAACTGAATGTCTGACATTTGAGACTTCTTCGCCCTCCACTAGATGACATTATGTTTCTTTTTTATTAATCCCTCTACCACATACTGAATAGTCCTGTGCCATCCCTGAGCAATCCAAGACCCTCAACTTTCATACATTACCATCCTCAAGCCTAATCTCCTCTTTATATGCTTCATTCCTGATGAAAATTCTCTTTGATCTGTGCTCTGTTCACACTATGTACCTATTGTTATAACAGCTTAACTTTAATGAGCCACATAGGACAGTATGATGGAGACTTTCATTTCATGAGCCTTTCAGTAATGCTTACACCCATTCTTGTATATGAATATGCTTCATCTTTCCATAATTCCTAAAATTGGATCTGTACCTTCCTGGGAAAACTTCCAGCACGATTTTTATATAACAACTATTCCAGATTGTCAAAAAACTGTTGGATGCCAGTGAAATCATTCCCAGGCTCTCAGCCCATAATAGGGAGACTAATCTACACAATTGAGAATCAGAAATTTATTATATGGAAAATCACAGATAAAATACTGAGATGTTGGTAGTGATGGTTTTGGTAGCAGGGGAGTTTTTGGTGTTCGAGGCTGACACGTGACTACATGAGTACTTTGTTTCAACAATTTTTGCTGATATGTTTATTTGCAAAGCGCAGATTCATAAAAGGCTCTTATAATAAAAGAAAACATCTTTAAGCTAAAAACAAAACAAACCAAAAAAACTCTACCATATTTGCTTAAGCAGAGATCTTCCCAAAACAAAAGATGATAGTTAACCAATGTCACCATAAAAAAATAATAATTAATTAAAAAGAGAAAGAGAGGGAGGGAGGGAGAGAGAGAGAGAGAGAGAGAGAGAGAGAGAGAGAGAGAGAGAGAGAGAGAGACACGACAGAGAAAACACTTGGAAGTTTCCTGGCCCCTGAGATATGTCTCCTGTTGTTCTCCTCAGGCCTTGAGAATACATGTAGAAGGACCATCGCCATGTCAGGGTAAGCCTTTTTTGGGGTGCATGAATAAGTGACCCAAACAATAGATGTAGAATAGCAGGATCTTTTGAGAAAGTAATCAAGGCTTTGTTTCTTACAGTTTCTAACAATCTACCCACTGGCATTTAAGGCCTCAAAAAAGATTAAAGATCAGCCTAGAAAAAAGAAGACATCAAAATTTCAACATAGATTTTTTTGCATGTGTGGAAATAAAAAGAAATAGAAGTCAAAACAAGTTTTATTAACAAGAATTTAATTTTAATAAAATAAAGAATTTTTGAAATTTTTAAAATGTGAATTTGCATATAATGAGGAAATTCTAAAAGAGTTAGAATTTTGAATTGATGCCATGAACCCTTGAGCGAGGAAGAAATAGAGGATAGAACATCTTATTTCCTAACCTCAAGGGGGCAATAAGAATTTAAGAACTTCTTCAGGATTCTGAGTAGAGGTGTCTAATGACAAGAGCTTATGTTCTGTGAAAGCTTTCTAAGAATAACTGAGTGTATTGCTTTTCTATTGCTGTTGTAAGAAATTACCACAAATTTAATGCCTTAAAATAACACGAATTTATCATCTTACAGTTGTGGTGGTAAAAGTCTATATGTCAAAGTGTCAGCAGGTCTTCAGTTACACCTTATTCCTTCTGAAGACTCCAGGGGAGAATTTGTTTCTTTATCTTTTCCAGCTATTGGAGGATGCCTATGTTCCTTGGCCCATGATCTCTTCCTTCACCTTCAAGGCCACCAGTTTAACATCTTCAAATCCTCTGTCACTCTGACCTCTGCTTTCATTGTCTGAGTTCTCTGCCTCCCTTTATAAAGCACCTTGAGATTATACTGGGCTGACGCCCATAATCCTTGATTATCTTCCTATGTTAATATTTTCAGTCTTAAAAACTCTTGTTGCCATATAAAGTAACATATCTACAGGTTCTGGAAAATAGAGCTTAGACATCTTTAGGGGAATATTATTCTGTTTACCACAGTATACCAGAACATAAAACATAACCTTCGTTAAATCAGAATCGAAGGTATAGATTTAGCATATTATAACAAAAACTAATGTCCTTTAGAGAACATGAGTTTTTCTTGAAAATCCAGTTAATTATTTCCAATCCAATTCTTACACTAATTTCTTATTTTATTCTTCTCAAACAGGCATGCAAGAAAAATTAGCTAATCGGCTAACGTTAGTAATTATTGGGAAACTATTTTCTGCCATTACTAACAAAAATATTGTCCTCAGTAGGTTTAATTAATGTGAGAGAAATTTTAAAGTGCAGAGCTAGTTTATGACAGCATCATGCCATTGATACCCTACAATAATCCATCATTCACCCCATTTGAAAGCAAAAAAAAAAAAAAGGCAAAGTGTTTTCCAAATTTTATTAAACATGTAGTTTTCACTAGAATTAAATTATGTTCAATAAATTTATATGCTTTTTCACATAAAATATTACTTGACAACGTATATTACTATTTACATGACAAGTTATTAGATCGAAGAATTTATACCTTTACAAACCTATTAAATCTTTTGATAGCCAGTCTTTTCCCAAGAAGGATTAAAGTAGATCGTGTGTTCACATTAGCTCATGATAGCCTTAGCTATCATGTCACCTTTAACTCGAATAATCATTTGATAATAAACCATAGAGACACTCCACCACCAATTTTTTCTAAGTTAAAACACAAATAGAAGGTAGTGCAATTTGTTGTTTTACTTCCCCACATTGATATATGTAGGGGATAAAAAAGGAAAACACACATACCTAGAGGTAAAAAGGGGATATCATGGAGCAGCAGGTGTTGAGAAGGGCATATAAGAGACTTATGGGACTTAATGGGAGAATAGAATGTCAGCTTGGGAACTTTGGTGGAAACTGGGAGAGAACTTTGAGGGATGAGCAGCAGTCAACAATACTAAAGGATTTCTTAAATGTAAACATTAATGAAAGGAAGAACTATCAGATATCCAAGAAACACCAGAGAGCAAAGAAATAAAAAACAAACAGAAGGCATTATCTCCAAGGAAACAGGTGCCAGAGCAGCCAGAGCAGGAATCAAACTGAATGAAACTAATGATTTCAGAAAGGTGAGAGATATTTAATCAATGAAACATCAGCAGGAATTGTTAGCAATAAGTAAGTAAATAAATAGACAAACTTCCTGGAGATCTTGAATATGGAAAAAATAGTATTTTAATTAAAAAATAGTCAATAGTTGTCCTGAACAGTAAACAACAAAATTTGTTTTCAAGTATTATTTTTTCGGTGTGTCAGAAAGGAATTGTGACATGAAAATTATAAAAATTGAAATAAAGATAAAGAAGTAGAATTTGAAGAGAAAGGAAAGACTAATAGTAATTACTGATAAAAACGCTACTGCTTTATACATATTGAGCTTGCATTAAAATGTCCTGTCAAACATTTTTAAAAATGATTCTTATTTATTTAAATTTACTAATTTATTCTTTTGTATTTTTATATAGACAATAACAGTATCTTCAAACAATTAAAAAACATTTTTACTTCTAATTCTCTAAATTTCACAAAAATTAAAAAGATATTCACAATTTATAGTAGCAACAAATAATAAAACCTCCATTTCATCAGCAAACGAATAAATTGATAAAAGTATGAAATACTATATAGTACTTAAAAGTAATAAACTGACATAAATAGAAACATGAATGGATTTAAAAACTGATTTTGAATAAATTAGCTGTGGAAGAAGAATTGTGGTGAGATATATTTTAATGTAACATGTTAGAGGAAACATTAAATGTTATCATTCATGGCTTATGGATTTTACTTATATAAGTAACAGCAAGAAACTATATTAGAAACAATCACCTGAGATATATTATAATGGACATTGTTGGAAGAGAAAAACAAACCTGGGAATGGAAGGTATGTGTAAAAAAAGTCAAAAATAAGAATTGGGGGATTACTTGGACCAGTGAAGAAATTATGCTACCAGATAAGGAATATTGGTTAAAACAATGCAATTCTTCCTAGCTAAAGCTTGCTATATCAAGTCAAACCAAAACAAACACAAACAATATAAAATTTAAAAATAAAAATAAGTGGAGAGTCACAAAAACAAACAAACAAAAAAACAGTTATATCATGTTGTCTCTGCCCTTTCTAGAAGACACTTGAAAAAGAAGGCAAAATGTATAATTGTCCTAACTTTTATTATTAGAAAAGTAGTTATAGTGTGGCCTCCTCAGACTAAACAATAAACAAAGCATTTGCATACTTTATGGGCTCATATTGTGGGGATAAAACGATGATTTCTCATTAACACCTCAAAGCCTAAAGAAATGGAATTTATAATTCAGTCTAACAGTGCTGCCTGATAGTAATCAAAGTCTTGGCCATGGAGCATAATTTGATGGCCCCTACGTGAGCAACAGCATGAAAGGCGCAAGCTTGCTCGTTTTCAAAGAACTGTGCCTCACCGAAGATTACTTGTATGCACCAATTAAAAAAAAAATCTAAATATTCTTTATGAATTCAGATAACAAAGGCACCCAGATCTTATGGTATTACCAAAAACTAATAAAAGTAAATGACTTAGAGTGCCCCAAACTTACATCTAAATAAATAAATTAGGATTTATCTCCAAGAGTTGAAAGGAGGGGTTTCCAAACATGAAGTCTTGCATAGAATAAGCCTTATTTTATATCTAAGATATATGACTTTTAGGATAGAAATTACTTCATTTTGATGGTTTTAGCTCTTTATCTTTTAACCTGTAGGAAAAAAATATAGTAGTGATAAGGAAGGTCTGGACACACTGCTTGTGTTTAGTATTGACATTACCAATATTCTATAGCCTGTAAAGTTGTTTGGTCCAAATTTAATTTCTGTCTTTCAAATATTGTTTGTATTCATTGGTTCCTGTGATGATTTCCAGGGATTTGGATGCCAGGATTGATTAAGTCACTGCCAAAGCTCTACTCATGGACAATCTGGACTGAGACTATTGTTTCCCCAAGGGTTTCTCCACAGTGTTAAATATGTGAATCCAAGAGGAAAACAACAGGTATTGTTGATCAATAGATAGAATCAAATGTAACTGAATGGCAGCCTTTGGGAGAAATCTAGGGAATATTTTGCTTAAATAACTCTAACAAGCTGCCTATTGTCTACAAACTCCACATTTGAAAACCTCTGACATAGATAAAATCTCTTTGATGCTCGAAATTAGGGAAGAGAGGTTGAAAGACCAGTGTTAAAATCTGTTTCTCAAAGTTCAATCCATGGATCGCTTACTTCAGATTTGCAGAGATGTGCTTATTAAATATTCAGATTCCTTGGCCTTACTTAGGGTTAACTAAACTGCCTAAAGTAGGTACTAAAAACACACATTTATCAATTCCCTCACAATAAAATGCTAACCTAGAGGATTTTAATTGTAATTCAGTGACTTAACAATTCTTCATTATTACTCATTAGACCAAGATCTGTTAGATGGCTCAGAAGTCATTGATTGTTCATTATAAATGCAATATGAGTCCTCACATTATTGTCATTCAGGAATCTTTCCTGAATGACAATCTGCCTTTCATGTGTTAAAGAACAATGAGTAATTCCATAATATTAGAAAACATGGATTTCATATCTCATGTTTCTGTGTAAATAATTAAATGTTTTTAAATTTTTTTTAAAATTTAATTTATTGAGGTGACTTTGGCTAATAAAATTAATAAGATTCCAAGGGTACAATTCTATAGTACATTGCCTGCATATTGCATTGTGTGTTCACCACCCAAAGTTAAATTTCCTTCCATCACCATATATTTGACCCCCTTTACCCTTAACTACCTCCTCATCTCCTCCCTTTCTCTCTGGTAGCTACTAAACTGTTGTTTTTGTTTGTTTGTCTTGTTTGTTTGTTACATCTCATGTATGAGTGAAATCATATGGTTCTCAATTTTTTCTGTCTGACTTATTTTACTTAGCATGATTATCTCAAGATCCATCCATATTGTCACAAATGGCAGTGTTAGATTTTTTTTTTCTTAAGACTGAGTAATATTTCATTGTATATGTGTACCCCATCTTCTTTATTCAACACTTTGGTTGTTTCCATGTCTTGACCAACATGAATAATGCTGCGACAAACATCTAGGTATGTATATTTTTATAAAGAAATGTCTTCAAATTTCGGGGGCAGATACTGAGAAGAGAGATTGCTGGGTCATATGGTAATTCTATTTTTTTTAAATTTTTTGAGAAACCTCCATGCTGTTTTCCATAGTGGCTGTACCAATTTGCATTCCCACCATCAATGTATGAGGGTTCCTTTTTACTACATGACATTATTAAAGAAATTTAAAACGACACAAATTAAGGGGAATATTTTACATTTATGGATTGGAAGAATCAACATAGTTAAAATGGCCATATTACCCAAAGCAATATACAGATTTAATGTAAACTTCATCAAAATCTCTTCATCAGATCTTTACGGAATTACAAAAAATCCCAAATAGCCAAAGTGATCCTGAGGGGGTGGGGTTGGGGGGGAAACAAGTCCGGTGGTATTACACAGCCTGACTTGAAATTACTTCAGAGTGACAATATTCAAAACAGCATGGTATTGGTAGACAAACAGACACATGGACCAATGAAACAGAATTGAGAGCCCAGAAATAAACCCACAAAAACATGGGCAAATAATTTTCAACAAAAGAGTCAAAAGCATACAAAGAAGAAAAGAAATAATGATAAACATCCAAAGAAGGAAAAAGAAGTAATAGTGAGAAATTTGGAAAGCCACATATGAAAAAGTGAAACTGAATGTTTTAAAATATAATAATACACAAAGTTTTAAATAACTCTTATAGGATGGTTGGTTGAGTCTACTGTTCAGAAAAAAATTTTTGGTTAGGGAGTACTATCACATTATCATTCTTACTTAGGAATTAGTGATTTAGCTTTGAAGGGTCACTAAATAAGACTGGGAGGATCCTGAAAAATAACTGGAAGAAGGAAAAATAAATCTATCTGTTTATTTAAAGCATCTTAAAAAGCCTAGGTATCCTGCTTGCCTTATTATTAAAAATAAAAAAATAAATAAAACAATACTAATAAGAAAAATAAATTAAATTAGACAAAAAGAAAATGAGTTAAAACAAAATTTAATATAAAAATTCAATTATCTAGGATTATTTCATAATGCTAAGAGAAAGATAATATATTAAAAAATCTAAAAGAGAGAAGAAGCGAGAATTAGCAAAAAAAAAATGGTAAAAGCACTTACAGATAACTAAAATAAATTCAAATAGAATTTTTAAAAAGGACTAAAAAATTTAAAGACTAAAATAACAAAAAAAATATGTAAGAACACAAGAACCACTTATAAGGATGCAGATTAAAAGAACAATCTGAACAATGTATATGAGAAAGTCCAAAGTTTAACACTCATGAGGAGAAATGAACATAGTCTTCTAGGATGAAGTAGTTGCAAATCTCCAGAAAAATCTCTCTTTTGTTGGCTTTCCATGGTTTAAGTACTCTCCAGGAAATCCGCACCCCAGCCCATCCTCCAGATCCAGACTTGAACGACAAAGAAAGACTACTTGGTAACTCTCCAACAAACTTATCCCAGGTTGGGTGACAGAAGAGGTAGATATTATGTTTCCCACCCTCTGAACAACATAACTGTTTCCTACCCACTTTGCCCCCAAGGCCCTTACCTGTCTGCAAAACTCTTCTACCTCTTTAAACAGACCATCTGTAACAACAGACCCACGATGAAAAACTTTGAAGATAATTTTGCCTATATTATTAGTAGATTAGTAACACAGTTATTTTTCAGAATTATTTGAAATATTTGATTTTATTATTTATGGAACTATAGCTACATAAGGAGCTATATATAAGCAATTTCTGTCATAGCCACCATTTTAAATATTGTACCGTTTGTCAGATATCAGTTAGACCATGTGCCCCAATTTGGGGTTATAAAATGTGAATACCATATCCACATAATAAAAAAAAAATAATAAATCAGCACCTGTTAAGTGTTATTTCATTTAAGTACATTAAAACTAAACCTCAAAACAATTCTATAGGGTACATATTATTATTTCTGTTTAATAAATGAGGAAATGAAACAGAGGTTAACTAACATGTCTAAAATAGCATATCTATAACACACTGGCAATCATATTTGATTTTAGGTCTCTATGACCCCCAAACTCATGCTCCTTCCTTAATGATACATACCTCTAGGCTTATAATGATACATACCTCTAGGCTTATAAATTAAGGCAGCCCCTGCCATTGAGCATTCACGTTTCAATTCTCCATGAAGAAATTCTTAAATTCTCTTCCTTTTTACCTATATAAGGCATGTTATCTGATTCAACTTAGAATAACCATAGAATAAAATATAATGTAGTAATAACATGTGAATTATGTTGTTAACTTATGTTATAGTATTTTCAAATTGTTCTACTGTACAAAACTAAAATTGTCTTATATGACAAATTTAAATGTCATACTTTGTAAAACATGTGTTTTCAAGCACATAGATAGTAACAGTGAGTTTTAAAATTAACTTCATTTTATCAAAACTATGTGAGTATAGATACATAATTGTTGAATTATAAAGAATTTGCTATAGTTCATTTTATCCTAAGCCCTACACATATATAAGAGTTGTTTTATGTTCTGCAACATTACATGGTTGGTTTATTAAAACATTGTTCAAATACCACAATTATTGCCATAATTTTAGGTAAATTTAAATTACTGTGTCTGCTTTTAATAAATTTCATTTACATTAGGCCAACATGAAATTATTGCCACATTTTAGATAAAATCTCATGCATTATTTCAGCTTGTTCATTGGTGCCCAATATATAAAGTGTTTTGTTTTGTTTTGTTTTTGCTTTTAAGAAAAATTTATATCACTTTCTGCACTCCCATTTTTTGTTGTATATTTCAAGAACACTAGTAGTAAGCTGCATGACAAGTTAATTAATCAAGCTTTGTACAGTAAAATATAAGTTTGCATTTTTGGATGTTTACTAGTTACAAAAATATGCTAATGGTACATAATTGCATTTTGCCTTATGGCACACTTCAGGCTCTTAAATGAGAAAGTATCACTCTAAGAGCATTCCAGACTCCAGAGAGCCTATTTTTTCTTAAAAGCAAGTTTGATGCACAAGTTTTTCTTTCAAAAAGATTTTACCAGAAAATATAGTACACTGAGATTGGCAAAATACAGCTTTTGCTCTCTCTCTATACATCATTAATGTCAGCTGTTTAAAAATGAATGTCTCTGAGCCAGTTTGCAGCAAGTTTTATGGCTGCAAAAGTGTTTAGTCAGAATGTGATTTGTTTCCGACACCAGATGCTGCCTGTGATGTTTTTGTAGGGAGAGAATAATGAAGGGAAGTGGCTGCATAGATTCTGTTCATTAGGCTTTTCATTTAAATCAGGTCACAGTTCAAGACATTCTGACAAGGCAGTGCCACTCCTATACTGATCCAAGGATTATCATTTTGATAGACAGTGAGCATTCCACCTCAACAGCTTTTGGGCGATGACTTTGGTTTACAGTTTGCTAAGGCAGCATTTGTTTTATATTAGAATATGAGAAGGGTGGAAGAGTTCACTGAGTAATTTGCTTTTGGAGATTAATTCAATACGAGGAGAATACAAAGTTTTCCTGTCACTTGTCAACTCGTCTATTAACAAGAAGGGAGAATTAATTGACACATTTGAAAGTGAATATGTTCAACTTAAGTTTGAAAACTTCTACTTATATAGCTAGTAAAAGGCCAAGATATATCTGATTTGTGATCCAGTATTATAGGTGGAAGGGAGGAGTCCAGATCGACTGCAAAACTGGTGGGGATGAAGCATAGTAAAAGCTCATAGCTGGAAATTTGCATACAGTTAAGAAGTAGTTATTTCTTTTTAACACATTGCAGTCGAATACAAACATTCTGCTCAACATCTGAAGAGTCACCTGCTTTTTGAGAGAGGTCAATTCTAATTACCTGGAAGCACTGATCGTTCTCCTCAGCTTCAGTTTTTCTAAACAGGAAAATCCAACTATCCTCATCAGCTTGACACTTGTGTTCTCCCCTCAGTTATAAGCTTTATTCTATCTTCTTTCACTGACTCTATCTAAATAGCTTACCAAAATATTTATTATATGTGTATGCCTATGTTCCCTCTATTTTTCTCTGTTCATTTCTACTATTGTTGCCTGTTATATTCTTTAATGTTGTCACAAACCTATCTTCTACTTTCTTAGACCCTCTATTAGCGAACTTGATTTGAAAAGGTACTAGCCACAAAAATTATATCAAATTAATAATAAATATAAATATAAGCACTAAAACTATAAAACTTTTAGAAGAAAATACATGAGTAAATTTTTGTTATTTTACGTTATGCAATTGTTTCTGAGATATGACACCAAAAGCACAAGTGACAAAGAAAAAAATAAATTGGATTTTATCAAAGCAAAAACATTTGTGCTACAATTACAACCATTAAAAAAGTAAAAAGATAATCCACAGGATGGGAGAAAATATTAGCAAATCATATATCTGATGAGAGACTTGTACTCAGAACACATAAATAACTTATAACTCAATGATAAAAAAAAAAAAAAAGTGGCCATTTAAAAAAGAGGCTGTGCACCTGACTAGACTTTTCTCCAAGAATACGCAAATGGTCAATAACCACATGAAAATATGTAAAAATATGTTTATCATAATTAGTTATTAGGTAAATTTAAATAAAAACCACGATGATACACAACACTACAATCGCACAGATGGCTATAATAAAGGAGACAGACAATAATGAGTGTTGACAAAAACGTGGAGAAACTGGAACCCTCATACATTGCTGATGAAAGTGTAAAAGGTACAGCATCATTGGAAAACTGTCTGGCAGTAGCTCAAAGTGTTAAACATAGAGTTGCTATACAATTAATGATTTCATTTATAGGTATATATCCAAGAAAAATAATATATGATTACACACAAAAAAGCATGTGATTGTTCATAGAGCCTTATTTATAATAGGTCCAAATTGAAAACAACCCATTTTTTAATTGACTGATGAATGCAAAAACAAAATGTGGTATTACGTAACAATAAAAAGGAATGAAGCACTAATAAAGGCTATAACATGGTTAAACTTTGAAAACATTAATCTACATGAAAAAAAGCCAGTTACAAAATACTATGTGTTATTTAATTTTATTTATATGTAAGATCCAGAAACTAAATTAGTGGTTCTCTAGGCTTGGCATAAGAGAAGGTGGTTGGATGAGGAATTATGGTTAATAGGCACAGGATTTCTTTTAGGAATGATGAAAATGTTATTAAATTAAATTATGGCGATGGTTGCACATCTCAGAGAATGGACTGAAAAACAATGAATCGTATACTTTAAATGAGTGAGTTTTGTGAATTATATTTCAATAATGCTGTTTAAGAAATGCTGCTAGTAACAAAAGAGGGTATTGACTTTTAACTTCTGCTTTAAACACAACCAGAAATATATGAATCTATCTACATTTGGTTGCAATCCATTGTTGGGTCACAACATCAATTTAGTTGGGTAAATTGAGCATAAGAAACATAATAGAATAGAATACAATAGAAAAGGGAAGGAAAACAAAGGAAGGAAACAAACACAATAGAATATATTAGTGTACTTAAGTACAATAAGTTATATTTTACTATGGCTGGTGATTAAAAACATGTGAGAAACACTGATATATACATTCGAAACTTCCCCTCCCTGCCTCGGCAAGTAGATGAAAATATTGGACAAGTCGATAAAATTATTTTATCTTCACAAAACTATCACACTGAGTTTAAATGACCATTTATTTTTACACTTTCTATTTGTCATCAGTGAATAGGATTCCATGCTTCTAAAAACACTAGAAGATCGGAGGAGAGGAAGCACTATACAAGAGTTTTCTCAGAGAAATAAAACTTTGATGTTAGCCAATGTTTATATGAATGATAACAGCGGCTTAGACTATACTCCTTTGGCAAGAGATTTAATTGTTTTTACTTTTGTCTGCTGTTTTATTTGGCCTTGGTGTTTCTTAAAGTGTGATGCCATTTAAATCACAATCATACAGATTCATATTTGGCTATATCATTATTGTCTATCACATAGCCTGTCTGAAATTATTAAACAGTAGTCTATTGTATCTGGGGAGTGATTTATTCTAACATGAAAGTACCTTCTACCAAATAAAGAATAAAATAATCTTTTTTGCCATATTATTGTAAGACGTAGCCAGCAAAGAACAGAAAAATTAAAATGAAAAGTGTACTCAAGAGGTGCAGTAGTACCTCTTCTTTCCCTCCATATGACAATCAGCTTGCTTACTGCCCAGACAGAGGTACCCAGCTTTGCAGCTCTCCACAGCTATTCTCATTAATTCATAAAGCAGGAATATTTCATAGAGAATATATGAAGCTGAAGAAAAGTATTTCCCACAAATATGTTAATTACAAGGCATTACATAAGATTAGACTTTGCAAAAGGGAATAAGCAAAACCCAAAATCTCTCAGGGTCTGATTGTAAAGCTCTCAAGCACAACCTGGATACTTCATTAGCTACAAGGAGGAGTCAGCTGGAAAACAAAAATAGAGAGCCTGAGATCCATGAGATGAAATCAAGTTGGCCGGCAAGGCACTCACAGACTGTGTCTTACCTCTACCACCCCAAACCCCCACTATTTCATAAGAATTATACTATTAGCACAATCCAAAACAGATCTATGATTCATTTTGTGTTTATTTAAGCTTATTAACTTTATTTTTAAAATAATAGTCAGATTTAGATTTAAAAAACTCAGTTACTCTCAAGACTATGTCTTTTTCTGTATTAGAAAGCTCTAAACTGAAAGAAGAAATTTCCCCTTGCTAATTTTACATGGAGATTTATGAGTCACATGACTCTTCAGATTGTCATTATGAATACAAAATTAGAAATCAAGTAATTTGCCTATTTTTTAAAAGGCTGTCTTCATGAGGCTCATTTCCCCTTAGGTGTTCTACTAAAAATTACACAGTCCTTTGAGATAAAGAATACTTTTTGAGCTTTCCAGGCAGCCAGTCCATATTACCCTATTTTTCCCAAGGTCAGAATAGAACAACCCTTACTAGCAACAAAAATCTTAGTTATCACACAGTAGAATGAAGCCTTTTCACTCAATAGTGAAAGTTTGATGCTTTCCATCAGACTGTTTCTGTGAAGTGTTACGTGAAGGCATAGGAGTCAGATCTAAGTTCAAATTCTAAATTTTCTATTCATCAATCATATTACCAAAGATTCTTTGTCCTCTCATCTGCATAATGGGAATAACACCTCCTGATAGGCTTTGTAGAATCAACATAGAATGTTAAAATATGATAATTTAGATAAAGTTCAATATTTAATGAATTTCAATTGAATTTATTACTTGGGGGGGATAGTAGGTTTAAATGACTATGTCTTTGTATCTTACATTTTTCCTTGTAGATCTTATTGTTACGGTTACTAACCACTGGCAGAAAAGTACTCTCGCTTTTTCTCTCTGCTGTACCAGAAAATAGGCAGAAATTGAATTGAAACTAAACACAAAATCAGCTCTTACAACTAAAACATGCAGAAAGAGAAGAAAAGTGAGTATATTGCTTCTCCAAAACTCTGGTTGTTGTATAAGCTTAAGCTAGAGGTTTTGAACTTCAACATGCTCCTGATATTTTTGGCTGGATGGTTGGTTGTTATGGGGTATGGGTGATTATCCTGCCTGCATATTATACAGTGTTTAATAACATTTCTGGTCTTTATCCACTAGGTGCAGTACCATCTCTACTTTCCACTCATATGTCAATTAACTCACTCACTGCCCCCACTTAAGCCTGGGGAGAAGTTTCAAACTGTAAGGCAAAGAGGGGATTCTAGACAGAATTCACTAGAATTCATGAGTTAAGAAGATAGAACTAAGATTCCAGAAGACCAAGACATTTAGAATTTTCAGAACAGAATAACCGAGACAAGAAACCTGTACACAACAGGAAATACATAGAGATTTAATCAAGTCAGTGAGCTCAATAGATTAAGGTTCCGAGGAAATGCCATAGAGTAAACCAAGCAGATAGAGGAAGAGGATGAGTGGAATGACACCACAATCACTTGAGAGCAAATCAAAGGTGTAGGTCAAAACCTATCAAAGAAAGGTCCAGAAATTTACAAAAATGGAGAAGTAGAGGAAACCAGCATCTAGACAAGTAGCTGAAGCTGGAGCCTTGAAATGTAAATTTCAGGGTATGATGATTTGAAACTCAAAGAGCTAGATGTACTTCCCACTATAGTCATGTGTTGCTTAATGACAAGGATATGCTCTGAGGAATGCATCATTAGGTGATTTTGTCATGCATACATTATATAGTGTGCTTGCACAAACTTGGATGGTAGAACTACTGCACACCTAGGCTACATGGTATGGTCTATTGCTCCTAGCCTGTAAAACTGTTGCTGTACTGAATATGGTAGACAATTGTAACACAATGGTATTTGTGTATCTAAACATATCTAAACATAGAAAAGGCACAGTACAAATATGTTATAAAAGGTAAAAAATGGTACCTATACAGGGCACTTACAGTAAGTGGAACTTGCAAGACTAGAAGTTGCTCTGGATGAGTCAGTGAATGAGTGGTACATGACTGCAAAGGCCTAGGACATGACTGGGCACTATTGTATAGATTTTATAAGCTTTTCACACTTAGGCTACACTAAAATTTAAAAAAATGTATATTTTTTTCTTTGACAATAAATTAGCTTACTGTGACATTTTTACTTTATAGGCTTGTATTTTTTAAATTTTTAACTCGTATTAATGCTTCTTAAAACACAAATACATTGTACAACTTACAAACATATTTTTTTTAATATTTTTACTCTAGAAACTTTTTCCTATTTTTAATGTTTATTTATTTATTTCTTCTTTACTGCCTAAACTTCTTTCATTAAAAACTAAGATGAAAACACACACATTAGCCTAAGCCTACGGGGTGTCAGGATCATCAATATCACTGTCTTCCACCTCCACATTTCACCCATGATAAGGTCTTCAGAGGCCATAACAGGCATAGAGCTGTCATCTCCTAAAATAACAATGTTTTCTTCTGAAATACTTCCTGAACGGCCTGCCTAAGGGTCTTCTTGAAGAGGTGACATTCTTTTCAGAAATACGTTTATGGTAGTTTGCTTGTTTTTTAATTTTTTTTAAATAGTTTTTTATCATAGATTTGCTTATAAACATATATATATTATGGAAACTTTTTGGTGTCAAGGTCCAAGTTTTTAAATTTAAAAAATTTCTTAAAGTCTGCAAAAGCATCCGCTAAATCTTTTGCTGTAAATTTTCTTGCAAGAACTTTTTTTCTTCTCTTGTAAATTTCTCTTATTAAGCTATGCATTCCTGTTTTGGCTCCAACAACCCCTCATTAGTCAATTCCTCAGGTAACCACTTCTAGGAGTTCCTCAGTGTCATTCTCATTGACTCTCAGGTTCAAGTTTTTGCCATCTCAACCATAACCTTGTTGATTTTTGCAGTTTTTGTACTATGATGTTAAGATGGCTATGATTTTACCAAAGAGATAGGAATTTTTCAGCTCCATCATAATCTTATAAGATCATCATCGTATATGCAGTTCATCATTGACCAAAATATTTATGTGGTGGATGACTGTATTCTAGAAGTGAACTTGTGAGTATGTAATGGGAGAAGATGAATAAGCTATTTGGATAATAAACATCTGAAAAATAGGGTAAGTTTTCACATTTAGCCAACCATTGATAAAGTCAATGGATGATCAAGATACGTGGTACTTCTGCAACGCATATAATAGAGTGATAATATTAAAGAGGGGTCAAGGCAGCTCTTAGATGCTTTTCTCTCTAGCCTGTGTGAAACTTATTCTTTTTCGAGAATCTCTAGAATGCTTTCTTTTTATAGACCTGGTACTTTAATTTACTGACCTGTTTGTTTATGTAAATGTTCTTGTCAATATGGTCTTGCTTCCTCAACTAAATTCTATGCATCTTAAGGTCAGGAATTTTATCATCTTTGCATTTCCCATATTGCCTTGAAAAATGTTAAGTATTTAGAAGATGCTCTGCTAACCTGTTTAGAATGAATAATGAATATCAATACTCCCCAAATATGACCATCTGTTTCAGAAAATGACATGAGAGAATTGAGGGGTTTAGGAACATATTTGATGGCAATGTATATGTGGGGGGTCATTGTTATGGCACTAGAAATGATATAAAGCTGGTCACCTGGGTTTAATTTATTATGTAAAATGATATTAAATTGAACAATGAATTTAAATGAGGAGAATTAATGAGAAATTTCCATCTGCAAATCTCATCTAGACCACTGTTTCTCAAACTCTGTATTAGGATTCTCAAATGTGCTTAGGAGATAGATGAACTGCAACAACCTGGACCTTCCCACGCAATTTAGCCTTTTTAAGGTGATGGAAAAAAATAAGTGAGAGCCATTCATATATGGACAAAAAAGCACAAAAGGGAGAAGATGTATGTAGGAGTGGAGACAGGAGAGCAAGTGGTGTGTGCTTGCATAAGTGCATGCAGGCAGGTGAAGTATTTTATGATTACATGTATATTTAGGAACTAAATCTGTTTCTATAGATAGTCAAAAGAAATTCCCAAGAATAATGCATATTTGTTCTCAGGCAAATGTAAAAACAAGCTTACCTTATATAACTTGTATTATAATTGGACAGGACATATGTTAAAAATGGTTGGAAAAAAACTAATTTTTGGCTAGGACTTTTTCATGGGAATAGAGTGAAAGTAATATGAACAAAGTCATTCTCACAAGGTCAAAACTTAGTGTTACTCATTGATCTCTGACAAACCAAGAGAAACCAATTATAACCATAAAATTGGTCCAGCAATTGGATTAAAGTGGTTCCATTGAGTAAAACTATTTTTAAACAACAAAATATTTTACAACTTTGCTTAAAACTTTTTTCTATCCTAAAAATGTTGTTTCTCTTATTAAATATATGTTAAAAGGAATTTAAAATATATAAATATAAAGAATTGTGAAAATTTATAATGTAGTAAAAAATGTTGAATTATCAAATGGTGCCTATGTAATGATCATAATGATATGAAATAGAGGCAAATGAACAAAATATTGGGGATAGAATTTTAAAATAGTTTACTTAAAATGCATGTAAATATGTTAAACTATCGTTTGACTTTTTAAAAATTATAAGTAAATGTTATAAAAAATTAAATCACCACCTTTTCTAATTAGAAACCATTACAATTTAATAGAATTACTAAAACTAAGACATTAATCAAGAAAATGTCCATCACACATCTTTGGTGCCACTGGTTTATCTTTTTATTTGCTTATATCAGAAGCAAAAGATTCATTTGAAATTATGTCTCGCCTTTTGATAAATACATATATAAAAATATTTAACATAACTCTTGATTTTTTTCACTGAGGAAGTAGCTGACAATTTTAAAAAGTTCAATTTTTCATAGTACTAGTTTTATCAATTTGAACTTGATGCATTTAAATGCAATGACATTAATTACACAGGCAAAAACTCCAAAAAAATGCACTTTCTTTTATAGCAAAATACCTTTTTAATGAAACATTTTCCAATCCTGCAAAAAAGTGGGCAGGGGATGATTAGCCTCATTATTATGAGTATTATAAATATTAAACTCTTTTATGTCAAAAATTGTAGATCCCTAAAAATGAATAATCAACTATAAGCTAAATATTAAAATAGTTTTACTTCATTCAATATAGCCCAAAGCAATATGTGTAACTATTACTTCTGGTATATTAGTAGAGCTGCATTTTTATTTTATGAATTAAAAAAAATAACTTTATATATTTTTTCAATTTAAGATTCTCCCACTTTCTTAAAAAATTGATTGCATAATTCATCACAGTGGTTATGATTTAAGAGGCAATGATACCTGACCTATAGAAAATTAAGTCTTATAAAAAGATGAGAAGAAAACTTGTTATAAACTATAAGTTTAAGACAATGTTAACTCATATAATGAGACAACTTATTCCAGAGGAGTAAATAGACCTTATATGTTCATATTCTTCCTTTCTACTTCCTACTTCTCCAACTCTACTGAAGGGAAGGTCAATTATGTTTCTACCTACTTGCAAAAAAAAGTTCGCAAAAATTTTGTTGGGGATATAAGAGCTAAATATTGGAATATGTTTACAAGAGTACATTTCTTCCTGCTCCCAACATTATCAAGTATGTGCCTCTACTTTACTTCTAAAATTGGTTAAGGAATTACCATGCTCAAGTTACCTCTATAACAATGTTTTGACACCAGCTCGGCAGATAGATAAATGAGGGTTCTTGGAGCTTCAGCATTTATAAGCAATGTGGACTAGAGCAATTTACCTAAATTCTCTTAGATTCAAGATCTTCTCTCATAAAAGGAAGGTAATAATATCTATTTCTTTACATTGTTCTAAACATTAAAAAATAATTCTTAAGTAAGTAATCCATCAAATTTATTTGAATCCTTACCTCTCTTTCATCCCTAATAGCAAACAAATTACATGTCTTCATTTAAGAAATGTCTTTCATATCTACAAAAACCTCCTTTTAAGGCCATGTATCATTATATGCCTCATATTCCATCCCTTCCTCATTTCAGTCATTTTCTGCAATATTGTTAGTATTTTCCTCTCTCTCTCTCTTTCTCTCAAAATCTAACTGGTTATGCGACTTCTATGCTTAATGATTTTCTGCTAATTTTTCTGCTAATTTCCCAATGTTTACCTTCTAAAAGTCAACATCTGCATGCCATTCAGTGTTGGTCCCTGTATGGACTCATCTTATGTTTTAGGTCTGATTGTAGCCACATTGCACTCAGTGTTCAACACACATTTTTATGATTTCACCTATACAAATATTTCTGCAAGAAATATCTTTCTCCAGTGCCTCATACTTTATGTCATAGAGCAAAGTCATCTCTGTTGAAACCTTCATCCTTGCTTTTATAGTACATATTTTTAGCATAAACTTTACTGTGATATAGTCTGAATTTATAAAACATTTTCACAAAATTTTCCAACAATCCCTCACTCTGAATGATAGAAAATATTGGCACATAGAAGTTTTTAGCTAAAAATAGCTATAAATATATTTAAGAAAAGATAATATTTTGTGGAGATTTGATTATGTTTAAATATTCATAGGTTTTATAATATTTTTAAGAAATATATATGTATGTATGTGTGTATATATAAAATATAATCAAAATGTAAAGTTTCACATGGTCAAATATTAACATATAGTAGGATTATTTGAGAAAACATATCCTATGAAGAGCTGTATACTATATCTGCTATTTGAGTTTTACTCTTGGAGCGAGTTCCATGTGTTGTTTTTGAATAGCCATTTGGACTCATTCTTGGAAGATAAACTAGAAAGAACTTCTTCACCTTTAATAATTTGAACAACAAAAAAGGATGCTTTAAATTTCAATATGCAGTGCATTCTTCATTTTAATTGGCAAGCTTGCACAAATACATGTTTTCTTGATTTAATTAATAGATAGAAACATCAATCAAGTCCAAGAAATTTGGAAATTCTGAGCTAAAAATATTGAGTAAAAGTATTTGAGATGTAAAAAGTAAAATGAAATATATCTGTTCTCACAGTAGTTGTGAATAGGTTAATACTATTCTGTAACGTTAAAGATAGAAAAAAGTCCAGTTGCATTTAGGTAACAGGATTAGCAGCAAAGATGTATCAATGTATTAAGCAAATACACACAAATTAAGTAGAAATTTAAGTCAAAAGTATTATATCAACAAAATATTTCTTGATCATGGAAGCAGCAAACAATTAAATATCAAATATACTTATGTAATAAAAATGGTTAAATTTATAAGAGAAAATTTTTAGAAATACAGTGAAACTGTGTATGTCACATAGTGAGGGATATAAATATAGTTCTCTGGAATTTAGAGATCAAGAAACTATCAGATGAATTAGTGTAAAAATGATTTGAATGGCAAAATAGACATATTCTACTCTTTTTATTTGCAAAAAATTTTTTAAAAATGATTGCATTTTTGGACATGGAGAACATAAGTAATTTCTGAATAGTAAAAGTATTTTTGTTTCCATTTTCTGGCTAAATGTAATAAACTAAAAGGCAATAATAGAAAGATAAAAGAAATTATAAGTAGAGCTAAATATAAAGTTTTAACTATTTAAAATATTTACGACCTTTGTTAAAATTAATATTAAATCAAAATCTCAACTGAACTTATAAGAAATGAAGAAAATGGAAATTATTAAACTCAAATATATCGAGATTTTATTGTAGTGAGTCATTACATTTTTTAATGCAACCATCTATTGTTTGTCTTTTGAGATTCTAAATTAGTAGAAGTTCTTGAATAAGCCCCTAGCATTTCTTTGAATGAAATCCAGGATGTTCGAGGATCGTACATTCAAAAAGGTAAATCACTGACAGTCAGCTAATCTGTGTGCAGAGGAAAACTGATAGCCTTAAAGTCTTTATTTAAAAAAAGGTGACAAAAAATAAATTATGCATTGAGATTCAGACATTTTATAAAAGACAAACAAAATGAAATTAAAGATAACATATAACAGGAAAAAGAACATAAAAGCAAAAGTTAAGAAAGCAGAAAATTAAAGCATCAAAATTAATGAATAAAATAAATACAAATGCTTCTAAAAGTTTGGTAAAACAGGCATAGCTGACACCTATGTCTAAGGAGAAAGACAAAATGAATATGATGGTCTTCAGAGTACAAGGCAATGAATGAATTTAAGTAATTGTAAAAAGGATATTTGATACAATTTCATAATAACTGATTAGAAAACTTGAAATTTAAAATACATGTTATAATTTCTTTGAGAAGCTAAACTTGCAACCATAGAAAACAGAAAATTTCTTCAAAAATTAATCACTGTATTGGGAGTCAAATAGTTCTATAGTAGAATTCTGCCTTTCTTTTCTCTGTTATCTAACTATTCAGGAATACTAAAATAAATAAAATAAAATAAAGTTTCTCAGTATAAACAAATATTAATTATAATTAAATAGAATTTATTATATACTTATTAACTTTATTTATATTCAAATATAAATTAATACATTATCTAATACCTATAGAATACTGGTCCTATACTCTGCTCTTTATCTGAATTATTTAATTTTCATTTAAAAACTTGTGATATAGATATCATTTTTATGCCCATAGAGATAGAAAGGCTGAAATTCAAAAAGGTTAAATGGCTTGCTCAGAATACATATTGGAGGAAAGTTAGGAGTAAATATATGCATCTCAATTATAAAACCTATATTTCTAATATCTACACTATGTAGCCTTTAAGTAAAAAGATATAACAGTGTACACTAAGTAGAAGGAGAAAAAAAAAGAAAAAAATGTAAGAGAAAAGAATAAAAGAAAAATGTAAGAAAGGAAGAAGAAAAAGAAGAGAGAGCACATCTTATTTAAGAATACATTTTATGTTTGGAGGGATGCAAAAACATTATTGTACATCAAATTCCCTTCCTATGGAAAAATCTTTTGATCACTCTTTGTATATTATTTTTGAGAAAGAAATGAAAGATAAATTTGAATGGAAATAGATTATTCCATTTATTTTGACTACTTTTAAGAGTTCCAGAATCCTCAGTGGTCCCAAGAATAAGCAGTGATATACAAAGGACAAGTATGCTCCTAATGGGTTCTTCCTAGTGACAATGCGACATTTTCAACACTTGAATTTAGGGATAGAAATTGGAGTAGAGAAAAAGTAATTTTCTGGGAGAAAAAGCTAGACTTCTACCACATCTTGAAAATTCTCTTTCTTATTTGGGTAAAATGTTTTAAGATGATGAATCTCAAGAGACAGAATCAAAGTCCAACACATAAGTGTGATAATGTCTAGTATTACTTTAGTTCTCAGATGTTCAAAGTCTACACGCAGAAAGAAATTGATTCAAGTGGACAGTAGATTGAGTCAATTTACCTGCAACCCTGAATTACTTAAGAGATACTTCAGAATGATCATATTCCTGGCCCAACATTGTCCTGGGACAGGTCCTCCTATTTTATGGTTCATGTTCTGAAAGTACACAGTCATCTTTCTGCTCTGAGACTACATCATACTCTCAAGACAAGTCTTGAAACCCATTTTACTGGCTTTGAAATTGCCTCTATTCATGTTGGAGTCTAGTTTCATTACTGCCTGTGCTTGCACTTGTTAGAATATGATTACTAAAGAAAAAAAAAGGTTTTATAAAGGATGAGTAATCGGGGTAGAGGACAAGGGCAAAAAGTTTTAGCTCCCTTAAGAGAGTTCATTTGGGAAAGAAGTGTAATCGAAGCCTTTTTAAAAGGAATAAAGCTTGCAGCTGAAATATAATCTCAAAGAAATTTGACTTAGACTTTTTTCTTTTAAAAATAGTTCAACCACAATACTAATTTTTTTTTCTTTAAGTTGAATGTTTCCAACTAAAGTTTCACACTTTGTACAATGTTAAAAGAATCACTTTCTGCCCAAATTCATTCTTTAGTTAATTTCTTTTTATAACTGCAATGGTCAACATATTATATATATGTACAATTCTCAGAATTTGTAACTTTTATTTGTGGAGTAAATTTTGATATTGCTCTGAAAAAAATTCTGTATTTTACAGGTAAACCATGAAGAAAAGATTTATTTTAAATTATAGTCAAGTATAGAATCTAAATTTGAAACAGATGTTTCTATACTTTCATTAGAAATGCAAAAATTTGATCAAATACATTAATCCCAGCAATTCAAGAATGGATTAATAAAAAACAAATAAACATTTCTCATTATAAGAATACTCACTAAGAAAAAAAGTCTCTTCAATAAATAGTGTTGAAAACTGAATAACTACACGCAGAAAAATAAAATTGGATTCCTATTTATACCACTCATAAAAAGTAAGTCAAAATGAATAAAAGACAAACAGAAGACCTGAAACCATAAAACTTCAAAAAGAAAACAAAACAAAAAATCTCATTGAGATTAGTCTGGGCAGTGATTTCCTATACATGACATCAAAAACACAAGCAACAAAAGCAAGAATAAATAAGTAGGACTATATCAAATTTAAAAGCTTCTGCACAACAACAACAACAAATAATCAAGTTATTAAAAAGGCAACCTTCAGAATGAGATAAATATTCACAAGCCATATATCTGATAAAGGGTTGATATCCATAATATATAAATAATTCATATAACTCAATTGTAAAAACAAAACAAACAAACAAAAAACCTTATAAAAAATGAGCAGAAGATCTCAATAGACATTTTTCTAAAAAAAAAAAACAGACATGCAAATGGCCAATTGGTACATAAAATGGTGTTGGGCATCACTAATCACAAGGAAATACAAATCAAAACCACCAGGTATCACCTCATACCTATTAGAATGGTTACCACCAAAAAGATAAGAGATAATATGTATTGGCAAAGATGTGGAGAAAATGGAATTCTCATGCACTGTTGATGGGAATGTAAATTGGTGCAGCCACTATGAAAAACAGTATGGAAATTCCCCCCAAAATAAAAAGAAAGGTACCATATGATCCAGCAATCCCACTTCTGAGTATATATCTGAAGAAAATGAAATCATTATCTTAGAGAGATATCTGCACTTTAATGTTTATAGCAACATTATCGATGACAGGCAAGACATAGAAATAATGTTAGTATCTACTAATGAATGAATAAAGAAAATATGATATATATATATCATATTTATATATATGTAGGTAAACACAATGGATTATTATTATATATTGCGTATATATATATGTATATATATATGTAGGTAAACACAATGGATTATTATTCAGCCACCAGAAAGCAGGATATCCTGTCATTACCAACAACTTGAGGCAACCTCGAGGGCATATGCTAAGTGAAATAAGTCAGAGAAAGAAAGACAAATGCTACATAATGCCACTTACATGTGGAATCTAAAAAAAGCCAAATTCAGAAAGAGTCCAGTGGTGGTTACCAAAGACTGGGGTTTGAGGGGTATGGGAAGATATTAGTGAAAAAAGAACAAACTTCCAGTAATAATATGAACAAGGTTTGGGGTTCTATGTACAGCATTGTGATTATAGCTAATAATACTGTATTATATACTTAAAAGTTGCTGAGATGGTAGATTTAAATGTTTTCACTACAAAAAAGAAATGGTAATTATGTGATAGGGTAGAAGTGTTAGGTAATGTTATGGTGCCAATCATTTTGTAATATGTAAATGTATTGAATCAACACGTATATCTTAAAGTAACACAATGTTAGATGTTAATAATATCTCAATAAATCTGAAAAAAACATAAACATATGTCATCATGTCAGCAAATAAAAGAAACCATGAGTACATGATAGACAATATTCTTGAAAAAATTGCCAAGAAAAATAGAAAAATGTAAGTTTTCTGAACACTGTCATATTTATTTTAAATCAATATCAATATCAAGTATAAAGATGTTTCCATTAAGTTAAATACAAAACATTGGTATCTGCTTCCACAACACTACAAATTCTACCAGGTCTAGACAAATAGGCAAATAAAAAGAGTACCATGAATATATGATCATTTTATATATGATAAATATGACTCAAATCAGTCTGGAAGAGAGGTTTTTCAATAAAGAGTATTGTTACAATTGATTATCTGTTAATCGATCATTACTTATTAATGTGTATGTGTGCAACTAGAGTCTCTTTTTAGACCTATATTTGAATATGAATTCAAAATAGATTTAATATCCAAATATTAAAAGAAATAAAAAATATCAATTAGAACAAAATATATTACTTTAAAATATCCTTATGATGAGGAACACAAATCTGAGCAAGACTCAGAATCAAGGAGACATAAAAAATGCCTACATGTTTTTAATAATCCATACGACAAAAGATATCCATACACAAAAGATACAAATCACAGACAGGGGCAAAATATTTAAAATGAATATAACAGAAAATCTCCTCAATCTATAGTTGTTAAGTAGAGCCCTGATAAATCAAGAAAGAAATAGTGAGCATCACTTTGAACAGGTAGGAAAGGCTATGGACAGAAATTTCATAGAAAAAGAATTCCAAATGATCGATAAACACATAAAATTCACCTGTTGTTAAATAAATAAAAATTAAACATTTTTTTTTTTTTTTTTTTACTGCTCAGGCTTGCAAAATCTAAAAGGAAAAAAAAAAAAATGATGACATCCAGTGTAGAAGTACTTGAGAAATGGTTTCACTCTCCTACATTGTTACACAGACTATAAATTGATGCAAACTTTTTGGAGGTTAGCAGTGCTGTCTAAAATGTGTACACAGTCTTATCTCATAATCCAAAGTAAAAGAGATATAAATCGAAGATCAAAAACTATTGCAGAAATAGGTAGACATGTCTTTTGGAAAAATAGACATGTCTATTGTATAAAAAACAGAACTTCAAGTACAAGGATTCTGAAAATATACACAGGTCAATTTAACACCAACTGAAAAGTAAACTGCTTATTTCATTTTTCTTTTTTTTACATATTTTGGCTCAATACATAGTATGGTTTTTACACCCTTGATGGGGAAAAAATACGATTAGCTCTATCACCAGGGAAGGACTTCATAGGAGCCAAGCAAGGGAACCTAGGACATAAAATAACAAGGTCATGGTACTATAAAGAGGATACAACATTTTAATTTGCAAATGAAAGTGAGCAACTATGTGGGACCACCCAAAACTGGATAATGGTTAAAAGTCAGGACAGAATCAGAAAAGACAACAATGATAACAATAGCAACAGTAAAAGGGGGTTGTAGTTTGATATAATCCCTCATATGTGTGCCTAGTAACACTTGGATAATTACACGCCAATCTCCCTCCTCCCCCAAAATCTCATCACTGTTCAATGAAAATTAATCCACGATAGTAGATTCTCATTGCTCTGTTTGTTCTAACTACAAGTGTCATTGCTAGGACTTGTTTGAGGACTCAGAGCAAGGAAGAGTTTCACCTTTCACACTATGTTTGGGAGATGCACTGAGATGACTAACTCCCTACCAAGAAGGGCAATATGTCCCAAGAGTTGACAGCCTAGTCTTCAGACAATGAGGAAGCCAGGGCCATGTGAAGTAGAGTTGTAAAGAAATACAGTTTATTGGATAGAATTTTCTCAAAAATATGAAATTTTTGTTAACTTTTGCTTTCTTGTTTTGGACTTCCTGATTTTAAAAGATCAGCTTATAAATCAGAAAAAAAAAATCTTCTGTATTTTTACAGTAAAACATAAGCTATCAAGTGCATTTTATGCTTTTGACATGCCACTTTGAGCCATTCCCCAGACTTATTTGGAACAAGCTGTACCGTCATTTATTTCTGCTTCTAGAAGTATTTTGGAGGGCAGGTATGAAAACATCGACTTAGATGGCTGTTCACAGCATGAGAAACATTGTAGTGTTTCACCCCTACACATTTTCTCTACCTGTCTTTCTTAAAACATCGTGTTAGTCAGCATTTACCTTCTTCAGGAACTCATGATGACTTTTCTTTCATTTGTATTAATTCTGAAGAAATCTGACTCCCCTATCCAATGTAAATTGACTTTTCATTACTCTCTAGCACAAACCATGTTTCTTTGAGACCCATCTCCTCATGCACACATATATTTCATGGTGCTATAGCTCTCTTGCGACACTGACCTGCTGCTCACCTCTCTTCTCTTATCACGTTACCCAGCAAGTCTGCTCTACCCATTGAGATCCAATTCAAATCACCTTTCTCTGTAAGATATCCTCATCAGCCATGTCAGTGCAGAAAATTATACTGTACTCTGAAGCAATAATATCCCCAATTAGCATAAATTTAATATTTGATTATTAATTTTTTTGAAGTAGAATTCTTGCTTTGACTGAATTATCTGATGCAATTATTATTATCTTTACCATGATTATTATCTTTGTAATACTTATAAGTCATTCCATGTTACATACAATTATCCTTCAATAGTCCCCGTGTAATGCTTACCAAAATCTTTATTATCGGATAGTTGATCTTATATCCAAATAATCACTTTAAAAGCAACAATATTTACCATGGGAATATCACTCTATTAGAGATGTTTTAATAATCTTTTTTTCTGTATTGATTATCACCTTCCATTTTTCACACTGGTCAATAAAAAAAAATTGCTTGGAAAGAAAATAACAACCACAAACTTCAAACAACAGATGTTAACCATGTACAGGTGGCTGAATAGCTCGTGGGACAGCATATTAGATTTGAGGCTTTTCACCTCGTGGTAATCAGTCTGGATTTGCCCACGGTTGACAGGTCTCCCTACAGCTGTTAGAGGGATGCCAGGTATAATAATCTCTCATTACCAGCATGGTGGGCAGGTGTTTACATCACAGTAAGCACCCCTGTGGCTACTTTTAGGGGCAGCAGAGGCCCAGGTTCCTGGAAGGTACAGCTATCTGTCAAGAGTAATGTGAGTTGCTATGCCCATTGGCTGCAGCATTCTAAAATTGTACCAGAAATGTTATAAAGTGGGCAGTGACACCTCACTCTGACTTACTAAAATGTGATAAATGGCACATTTAGAAATAATCTGGTACATTCTGAGACATCAAAATCAACTCCAATTTATGCCCATTATTCTCTGAATGAAATGGCTTTTTTAGAAGACTAATTTTGAATTTACATGAGCCATCTTGTTAATAATACTTAAGATGTGCTGTTTACTTTTCCTGGTTATATCTGCTTTACAATGAAAGGCTGTTTTACGAACTGCCATTTGGGAATATTTTGTAAACTTAAAATCACAAAGCAGGGAATGCCAATATGGTAAACTCCTTTATTAACCACGTAGATTAAAGCTTCTTAAAATTCAGTCTCTCACTAATAGCAGCCTCCTAAGAAATGTCCATTAAACGAATGTATGAATACATCTGATTTATTTTTTAAATAAGACGATTGGGCTTGATGTCTTATATGCTTTTCTGCTCTCAAATGTTGTCTACAAACGCTCAAAAAAAAGAACCTTCCTAGAATGTAAAAACAAGATTATTCATGGTGATTCACACTGCTTCTAAAATGAGTAGTTTTTCAAAGAAGAAAGATAATAAGGTTTTGTCTTCTTCCTCCAGAACTATTTTGTATCACTGTCTCCTTTATAGTCCTCTGAATTTACAGTTCTTGAATGTAAGGCTCATGAGTGTGGCTCTCTCAGATACAATTCTATCCTTAACTAATGAAACACATAAAGTGGGGGCTACCCACAAAGTAACAGAATGAGTAGCAGCCTGAGAAAAAAGATAATATGTGTAAAACAAATTTTTTTCTGGTTGTCTGGCAATTAACATCTACATATCAAATATAAAATTAAAGAAATACTAAGTAATCATATTTCTTGTACAGATATTGCAAGTCCCCCCGTTAAGTCCCTCAATAGTTAAGCTGCCTAATGAATTTAAATATCCTCAACCATGCCTCTATCCTTCTGCTCCCACGCCAGTATATAGAATCTAACTGGGCATAAGGGGGACAATCAAGAAGAAATTGTTGACTTTCTACACTCTCAACTTCAGAAGTGGTCATTAGATTTTCAGTCAGAGATGAGGAGACCACAGCTGGATCTTGGCTGAACCCCAGATTTTCCAAGATTCTAATGCCAAAACAGTATTCAGTGAGAGGATCATTGTGCAAACCTGATATGTGTCTTCTGGAGTTGGGTTCACATACAGGTAGAATCTCATATTTTATGTCTGTTTCCCTCCTAGGAAGTACTGAGGGAGGTTGTTAGAACAGGGCACACTAGTTGAGCAATAAGAAACGAATATTTCATAAGTCTGGGAAGAAAGTATCAACAACTGTCCACTGCATCCAAGACTCCTGGTGCCTTCGAAGAGCAAAAGAGAGAAGCTCAGCAGTTCGGTGACATCGCTCTAAGAAAATGTACCCAAAAGAGATGCATTAATGAGGGCTTTCTTCACATTACTAAAAGGTAGCGCATTATAGGAGGCTTTTTTGCCTATTTTTTCATCTTAATCTCCAATGCCAGAGGAGCTATGCTTAGGAGATGAGAAGTATAATCAAATTATTTCTTATCCCCATTGGACCTAGTTCAAGTATTAGCTGAGAGGAGAAGAGATGGCAATGAAACTTTAAGTAGTTCTGACTTGATCATTTTAATAGCTGAAAATAACCAGAAAACTATAGGATCTATCCAGAATGTCATAAAGATTCAGGAAAGAGAAATTCATAAGAGCTTGTGTGAAGGCAAAAATTATTGCGAAAAAAAAAAAAACTTTTATATTTGTAGCCTGCTGAATTCCAATTGTTCTGTAACTCAGTTGCACATGCATGGAGTAAGGGGAAGGTGATGTGGGGGTACAATGCTAATAGTGGGGAAAAGAGTGGATTTCAAAAGTATGCATGCATGCATCAGAACATCACTCAAACTATGGTATATAAACCAGCAGCATCAGCCTAACCTGGGAACTTGCTGAAAATTCAGAGAATTTTGGACTCTTGTGCGCATACCTTCTTCACACACCAAAACAGAACTTCTCAGGAGTTAGTGTGCATAAGAATCATATGGAGAGTTTGATAAAACAGGTTTCTTGGCCACTCCAGAATTTCTGCATTAGTAGATCTGGGGTGGACCCAGAGAGTCTGCATTTGTAATAAGCTCTCAGGATATGTCAATATTTTGACAAGAGCTAAAAACTGGTACTTATCTATTTGTTTGATTTCCTTAATTATTAGTAATTATCTGCATAAGAGAGAGGTAAAGAGGGATCGCTCTTCACCCCCTTCCAATCATCATATCCACTTTTGCATGCAGGAAAGAGTTGCTTTTCTCCCTTATATTATAGAAATGTTAAAGAGCTCAGGAAGGATATCTAGTTAAATGTGAAAACAAACAAAATATAAGTAAAAACAAACAGTAACAAAAGGCAGATCCGTTCTTTTTTTCATTCTTCTCTTCTCTTATTAGACTTCAGTGTGTGCAGTGCATTTCCCAGCATTTCTTGTTGCAATAAGCCTCTGAATATATTCTATTAACACCTCTCTTTTTTCCTTTATGAAATGTAAAGAAAAAAAGTAATTGAGAAATATCTTATAGATCTGAACAAATTACATAAAATCTGCTACATAATTTGCAAAAGTCCCAGTTCTATTTGTTTTATGCAAATATAAAACTTACAGATTTTTCATTAGGCTAGAGAACAAAAACCCATGACAAATCATTATACCATGCCTCTGTTATGAAAAGCTAACATCCACAAAGAAAGTTAACTGCCATTTCCTTTTTGCTATGGGGAAATGTTAAGAGACCCTTTGATGAGATGTTGGGGAGGTATCTGAGATAAAAGATTAAACATAGAATTTTGCAGTGCCTACTCTTACCCCAACAGTTTCATCTGGGATTCCTCCTGGGAATTAGCTAATGTTTTCTCTGCTCACAGCAGGAAAACTGCAGAAGCTGAGGGCTGGAAGGCATTGTAAAAGTCAGTCGCAGCAGCTTCTTTTCCCCATGGCTATCATCACCATTAGCAGTAGTTGAGGATTTCACCACACTGCAGTTTGAACTCTTTGAAATAAAGTTCACAAATCAACATACTAATCCACAGCATAAACCTATAATTAGATGCCGATTCCAAATAGCATATTAGATGGAAATCAGAACAAAACTGTTGGGAAATGATCAGTCCCCTGACATTTATTTTCTATATGATACTTATGACATCTAAATTTTTGACATAGAAGAAAGAATCCTTTAAAAAATTTTTTTTATTTCGCTTATGGTGAATATTTGTAATTTGTGCTTAGAACTAGTGGGTGTTCCACAACTGGTTGTTGAGCCAACTTGCTATGTCTCCTTCTTTGCCTTCACTTATAAAAGTTATTTGTCCTTAAATAAAATGTCCAGGCTGGTGTCCAATAATAGCAGTTTTTTGATCCTAAATATTTTATAATGGCCAGTATAATCTATCCTACTTATGTGGTCTCTACCAGTGAGCCTTTTATTTACTTTGCCTCATTTCCACTGACCTTCGAATTATTTTTTCAACATGCCAATCACAATCCATCCTTAAAGGCTTTGCACACATTGTTCTGTGTGCCTGAACATGGAACCACTCAACACTTTTTCATTGCCAGAACAGATCATGAAGGAATGTACAAAAGGACCAGGGATATTGCAGACAAACTAAAACTTTATTTGTCATTTTTATGTGTCTATTAATTTTAAACTTTTCTGGAGGTTTTTGGGCACTGTGAAGGAAGTATAGAGTACCTGTCAGGCAGCTGACTAAGGAGAATGCCTGGAGCAGTGTGTGACTTGCCTGTGTGAGGAAAAGAGAGAAGAGCTTTTCTGGTTCTGAGGTTGAAACAGCCTGGGCAGCCAGGCGCTTGGCCAGGCTCTCAGCCAGTTTTACATGCATCACCCTGCACCTCCGCCTCTGCCACCCCGCCTCTCCCTGCTGCTTCCAGGTACTCTTGTGATGTCCTCATAAGTCTGGAGTTCTTACAAGTAGTCAAGAAACTGAATTCCCCTCTGACCACAAACTTGTACTTTCTACCCCTCTATTGTAGAAAATTGTTTTTAACTAAATCAAATTTCACCTCATTTTATCTTTTAAATTTTATAATCTTGCTCTATTTTCCCAGGTTATCAGATTCTCTACCTTTCCTGAACCTCAAATTTAAATAATTTAATGATGCATTCATTGAATTCAGAGTAGTATAGTATATTTCTTCTGCCCCCAAGCTAATAACCTTAACTGATTTAAATCTTATACATCAATTTTTCTACCTTCCAGGTACATCTTTTCTGATAAATAGGTGAAATATTTTTATTCATTTATTTTTACTTTATATTTGTAGATATTCCTTTAAACATTCACTTCATTTAAAATTAATATCACCTATTGATAAGCGAGTGACCTTATTTTTCAATTTTTACTTATATTAAGAAAATCTGACGAGTTTCCTCAATTGCTGTTCTGAAAAGAAAAAGGGGGAAAAAAGTGCTTAATTTTCAGTTTGCTTGATCTTTCATTGTTTCAGTGTTGCTTCTTGCTTTCATTAACTATTAACTACATTCTTTTTTTAAATAAGAATATTTTTTGTGTTTAAATAATGAACATAATGCATTTTATTACAAAAAATTATAAATTCAGATATTCGAAACGATTCATTTTTATATAACATATATTATTAAGTAACTACGATGTGCCAAGTATTTTTCTACATGGTAAGGTATAAACCCTGACCAGATATATAATGGGCTAACTCCAAAGGAACTTGCTTTTTGTTTCTTTTTCATTAGTAGTAATTTGTATCTTCTCTTTTTCACTTGATTAGCATAACTACAAGTTTATCGATTTATTTATCTTTTCAAAGCAAGTTTTGGTTTAATTGATTTTCTCTCGATTTTTTAAAATTTTATTTGTGATTTCATTGATTTCTACTCTAATTTTCATTATTTATTTTCTTCTATTTAAATTTAATTTGCTCTTCTTTTTTCTGGATTTCTAAGATGAAAATTTAGATTATTGATTTTACATCTTTCTTAATTTTTAATTCACACCTTTAATAAAAATGCATTTACCATAAATTCCCCTTTAAGCACTGCTTTAGCTGCATCCCAGAAATTTAGACAAGTTGTATTTTCATTTTCATTTAAAATATTTTTAAAATTCTCTTAAGACTTCTTTGACATGTGCTATGTGCAAGCATGTCATTTGATCTCAAAATATATGGAGATTTCCACCTATTTTTCTGTTATCAATTTCTAGTTTAATTTCATTGTGTTCTGAGACCATACTTTTTATGATTTTAAATTTATTAAGGTGTTTTTGTGGCCAAGAAGGTGGTCCATCTTGATGAATGTTCCAGATGCGCTGGAGAATATATACATAAGAGAGAAAGAAAAAGAGAGAGGGAGAGAATTGATATCTTATGAAATATTCTATAAATGTCAATTGTATCAAGTTGGTTATTGGGCCTGTTCGACTTAACCACATTCTTAATATTTTCTATATGCTGAATTTGTCAATTACTGATAGGGCAGGTATTGAAATTTCCAACCATTGTAGTGCATTGTTATCTTGTAGAAATGACCCCTTTATCATTTATAAATTGTCCCTTTTTAGGAAATTTACCTTCTGTTGAGAGAAATAAATGATGATCAGAGAAAAACATATATCAAAATAACAGAGTTAATGGCAGTCAACACAGTAACCCAGGATAATGTGGCAATGGGCAGGAGGTGCAAGAGAGATAAAGGATGATTGGAAAGGGTGGTAAGGAGAGGTCTCCTGTGGGATGACGATTGAATGAGAAGGAGCCCTTTTATGAAGATGTGGGGAAAAATATCTCTGACACAATAAAGAGAAAGTAAAGACTTTGAAAGAGAAACAAACTTTGTGAATTCAAACAACAGAAAAAGAGAAATTCTATGTATAGAAAGTTTTATAAGCATAAAAATTTGTGATGGGAGTATATGGCAATTTTTGTTTCTTTCAAGCCACAGAAATACACCTTGGCTAAACTAAATAGAAAATATATTTATTAGATATGGGAAGCTCAGAAAAGTGAAAGAATAAGTAAAGAGAAGGCTGGGAACCTTCTCTTATTAGATATGGGAAGCTCAGAAAAGTGAAAGAATAAGAAAGAGAAGGCTGGGAACCCTGGTGGTTCAGTAGGTCTGTGTAGCAGGAACAGAAGCAGCTCTTCTCATTTGGACCCAACGGCGTAAAATATTCACTATATATAATAAATTAACTTCTTTCCTCTGAATCTAGAATGTATATGGTACTAGTTATGTACTATGCTTAGAAGACTTTAGAAAGTATTTAAATCAGTTTCTGTAAGACTAATTCTATTGAGGATACTTGGTTGAGAAAAGATGGCAGGTGTGACACAAAATAATTGTTTTTAGCCACATAGCTCAAGATTCCCTTTCCTAAGATTTGGCTCAGAGAGAGCAAAATATCAAAATGTTATTCTACTATGACTTTGAAGACTAGAGAAAAGTAGTTTTACTCTAAGAAAATTGAGCTTATCTAATAAAAAAGAGAAAGGAAATGGATTCATTTGGGGCAACAAAATCAACACATATTCATATATACATTTGACAGTTTTCCTGCATTTAGATACAGATTAAAGTTCATTAATTGAATATTTCACAAAAGAACAAATCTTTATTATTGGATTTTCATATACATTCTAATATTTTGAAATCACACACACAAAAAAACTTGTCAATGAGTATATGTTTTATCTAAGTCTATGAATGTAGCCTTAATTATTTCCTAATGAATGATTGATACTGGATATGTGCGTTCTGAGCATTGGTTTGTCCTCTAGAATTCAGTCTTACCAGACAAGGAAAAAACTACTTGTTTCCCCACAAACTCCTCCTTTATCTATGTATATTTGATAAGTGTCCATTGTTTTATTTAAAGTAAAGGAAATTTAATTTGCAGTTTATAATTTGAACTAATTTAACAGTTCATTTCATACAATTTGCCTTTTTTTAGAATAAATTTTCTATCGATGTCTATTATCAGTTTTTCAATTAAGATCATAATCTTTTTATTGCCTTTTAAACAATAGACCTTATTTTTTAGAAAAGTTTAGATTTGAGAAAAATTGAGGCAATAGTACAGTTTCCACCCACACTTAGTTTTTTATATTACTAATATCTTACATTACTCTGTTACATTTGTCACAACTGAAGAAATATAGATATGTAATTATTATTAACTCAAGTTCATAGTTTATTCAAATTCCTTAAGCTTTTACTTAATGACCTTTTTTTTATATTTCAGTATCTCATCCAGGATACCACACTACACTTAGTTGTCATGTCTCTTCAGGCCTTTCTTGGCTATGGCACATTCTGATTTTCCTTGTTTTTTTGATAACCTTAAGAGTTTTGAAGAGTACTAGTCAAATATTTATTTTGTGAGATTCCCTTTTGTTGCAAGTTGATGTTTTCTTATGATTAAACACTAGCAGTTTTCTCCACTGTTAAGTTATTCTCTCCTCATTTTTGTTTTTTAAAGAAATATTTAATATCCATATTATATACCTATATATTTTTATTTTTTATTCGTTGGCAAAAATTGCTCATTTGCTGTTTTTAAAATTGTATTATAATATTTTTATGGAATAAAAGTTGTTCTAAATATTTGAATAGTCCTTCAATTTGATTTTTAAGTATGACTTAATTTTATGTTCATATTTTTTTAGTAATTTTATTTGTTTCTTTATCTAATCTATTGGTTTTAATTATATTTGAAATATATATGTTCTCTAAGTACCGTCTTCTTTCATGGATGTCCTTAAGTTTCATATTTATCCACTGATGTCATGAGTTTTTGAGACCTAACTTTAGCTATACATTTTATGACTTTCCCTAAGTTTTCTCCATTAAATTTAGGAACCCTCACCCTGTATTCTGGGTGGTACCTACAATTTCTGGAGTACTTAATCAAATCAATATTATGTTTAAAAGTTATTCATTAATTCGTCATTCCTTCTGAACTCTAAATCCTAAGAAAGCAAAGTACAAGTCTTATTCATTGTGTACGCTGCATGATGCATAAAATAGTGAAGAAATTCCATAAATACTTACTGAAGTGGGTCATTTTCTTGTCCTTTACTCCTTCTTGTCTCTCATTTTTTTAAAAAAATGACTCCCCATTGCCAACAGAATATGTTAAAACACGTTAGCCAAATCTTCTTTAACTGGTCCAAATACAACATTCTAATTATTTTTTCTACTATTTTACACTATGTGCATAATCTACAATGGGCTATTTGCACGTCCCAAAACATATAATTTTTATACTCTCCTCTCGGTCTTTGCCTGGTTAGTGTGAATATTATAAATCTGTCAGGAATCAATTTACAAGTTTCAAGAATTTATAAAATTTCATTCTTTTGGGCCTAGAATTCTTTCTTTGGAGTCAGGCAAGGAAAAATGACTCTAATTTAATAGGGAAAAGGAAACTCTTTAGGCCAAATAAAATATTTATATATTTATAAAATTTTATTACAACTTTATTTATAATAAAGTAATTAACAAAAAAAAAACAGAGAGATCAATATAAAGCTAAAATGCTTAATATTATGAATTTAGATAGGTTTTACACTTGGTAAAGCTTTATTTTAACATTCTAATTTTTTTTTCTAAGAACATCAACCAAAGTTAATTTGCTTTCCCCTCTGTTTTAGAACTCTGAGCAGCCCACGAGATCCTTTAAATTGGCACTTACAACTACATTTTCACCATTGTTCTCTTTTCTACTCAGAACCTAGGTTATACTCTCTTGATCTCATTCTCGCTTCTCTTTCCTGCGTTCATATTAAAGCATTAGATGTAAATTATTTTTTAAAAAATTGTAAATCTCTAAAAATATTTTTGTGGAAAACAATTGTCCTTCCTCTCCTTCCTACCTCATCCTACTCTCCAGATGCAACCACATTTAATCCCCTTTTAGTATTTTTTTTTTTTTTTTATTTCTTCATCCATGACAGAATGCTCTGGATAGAAACATGACTTTCTAGGCTCTAGGGCATAGAACTGCCCACAATACTGTCCTTGGCAAGTGAAGAGTCCACCAAGAGGCACAGACACTTTCATCTTCTGGAAGTAGGCTGTCCATTAATACACAAGAAAAAAAGTCACTTTAAGAAGCCAATATTGGAATCTTGTGATCAGGTGGTGCTTATACAGGGACTAAATGGGTTTGTTACAGAGCAACTCGATGGCCAGCTGGTTTTTAATCAGTCGCCTTTAAATGTTAATATCAGTAAGTTTTAAATAAGGCACTTTCTATTCTTCTTGATATTTATCAACCTTTCTGCTTGTTTTCTAGAATCATGTGGGGAAAAGGTGCTAGAAGTTTTTACTGAGAAGGCAAAGTTGCACTTAGAGTTTCAGTTTCCAACAGTAGTCCCCAATTTTCCCATCTCTAATGCCTGCCTGATACAGCAGGCCAGAAGTTCCTCTAAGTTAGTTTCATAAAGAGAAATAAAGTCAGTTTGGAAGGGTATGGAACAAAAATTGGGAGCCCAACCACTACTTTATAGGTCCATTCTATTTCCTAGTTTTCAGCTCTTGACTTATTTTTACCTTCTGTAGTACCGGGTATTCCTGAGTCTTTAATACCTAAACCTTAAATGGATTCAAAAACAGAAATCAGTTATCTCTTCATTGATACGTCTCCTGTAAGCACTTGGGTTAAACTCTCTGCTAAGTCATTTATCATTCTTCCATTTGCTTTCTATGTATAGTGCAAATTACAGAGTGCTCCTTGTTTTATAAAAGCTAAAACTTCTGTTTCTTATTTTTTGTGTAATGTATAGGGAAGTGTTTCTGGAGAAAAGAGGTGTGGCACAGTGTGATGATGTCATTAATAAGAAGAAATACATATTTTGTTTCTATTTCTGTTTCTGGTACAGAGCTCCTAAAACTTAGAATTTCTTAAGTGATTAGAGCATAAAGGTGTCTTTTATGAATGAGGTGACTTTTGGAAAGCACTAAGGATGAGGGCTGGTTTCCAAAGCACTGACCACTCGATTAGAGGGTTGGAACTTTCAGTCCCAACCCCCTGATACCTCAGGGAAGGGAGAAGGGCCAGAGACTGAATCAATCACTAATGGCCAATGATTTAATAAATTATGCCTACATAATGAAGTCTCCAAAAAAACTCAAAAGAAGAGGTTGGAAAGCTTCCAGATTGGTAAATATGTGGAGATTAGTGTGCTTGGAGAGGGCATGGAATCTCTGTGTCCTTTCCCACATACTTTGCCCTATGAGCCTCTTCCATCTGGCTGCTCCTGAGTTGTATCCTTTCATAGTAAACAATGTTCTAGTAAGTAACTTGTTTCTGAGTTCTGTGAGCTGATCTAGCAAATTAATCAAACCCAAGGAAGGGGTCAATGGAACCTCCAATTGATAGCTAGTTTATCAGAAGCCCAGGTGACAACTTGGACTTGTGATTGGCATCAGAAGTGGTGGAGCAGGCATTACTGGAGGACTGAGTCCTTAACCTGTGGGAATCAGCTGGTGTCCAGGAACTTCTTGGTGGAGCGGGAAACTTCCCTCCATCCTTTGGAACTGGTGGCCAGATCTCTTTACGTAGCTTATATATAGTCATCTTGAACTCACAAGTTGGCATAGTAATGTTTAAACATGAAGATGCTAACTCCAAGATACCCATCTAGACATTGTAGACATAATACCTCAGTATATTAGTCATGTGGTTATCAGAAGCCCTAAAATTCATCCAATATTTTCATGGCCACAAGACTGCAATAAGAATACAAAATGAGAAACGAAAAGAAAATTAAATTTTCCTTTTTTCTGCTTCTCTTTTACGGTTCTTGCTAAATAATGCTGGATATAGATTTTTAAAATGGGGTTGAATTTATAAAGATAAATAAAGTCATGATTGAAACTCATATGATATCATATTGGTAAAAATGTTTTACTCCATTTAGTTATGGTTTTATAAATCACATTGTCTCTACCCATCATGCTAGTAGGAATTATGAGTTCAATAAAGTTTTCTTAGGTTTTCCAAGACTATTTGGTCTCTATAATTTCTATAATTTCTATTGCTCTGGGACCCCTAGGGAGAACTCAACCACTGATGGAGGAGAGACTCCAGGGATTATTAACAATGTAGTCATAATAACGTCTACTCATTAAGCTGTAAAAAAAAAAAAGAAAGATGCTTATAGAAAAATAACAAGAAATAAGGATAAAAAACATTAAATATTAAATAAAATGTTTTATTTTATTATGTGTAAAAAGACTTGGAGAAAATATATCAACAGGCTAGGTAGTAATTATACTTCGGTGACTCCAAATAATTTTTCATCATCCCATTTTTATGTATTTTTGAAATCATATTTAATGAATATGTATGACTTAACATGTGCATTCTTTTTATATAAGGGCTTACAAAAAAAGAAGTGACTCAAAAATGATTTCCCATCTGCTTTTCCTCCTAATGCCTCAGTTGAATTAATGTTTTGCTCCTTTTAAAATTTACAAAATTTGTTTTGATACAGCTTCTATGTCACTTATCACATACTGCTTTGTATTTTAATTAGCTGGGTTCTTTTTTCCTTTCTCACTTAAGAGTCAGCATTTAGTAGTGTATCTTAGCTACAATTTCCATGGTGCCAAGCAAAGTATTTAGCATATAGTGGTGATGAATATATATGCATAAATGAGTGAGCGAATTCACTTCCCAGACTCTCACAGTCATTCTGGTTAGTTGTTAGACATTCAAGGAGCACATCGTCTAATGCTGAATTCTCTCCTAAAACATCATGCTGTGAAAGCTTCCCTTTATGAAACTCACCATATTTGTTATACCCTGAAGACAAGGATTTTTCTTCCCACTTGTTTTTATTAAATGTTTATCCTTTGTTATCCATGTCTGTTGCCATAGTAGCAATCCAAAAACAGAGCTGAGCAAATCATAATAATTTTTACACACATGGACTGGTGACTAGTGGTGGCAATTTACTTATAGTGCTGAATGGATGTTTGGCATGTCCTGGACTGCCTCATTCTTCAAGGCCAGATGCCTCATTGCCTGCATTGAAGATGTTGGCCTTCTAAAGCTAAAATATACAGGTTAAGTAGAAAGATGAATGCAGTATCTACTAAATTCCTGAGTGCATTTGTTTTGATCTTTTTAGGTACCATAATAATTATAGTTTTTTTATTTTTTTATTAGCTTCACAAATTCTTCTCTTTATTTAGACCCTGTGCATATAAAAAGTAGATGCTTCTACATTTCTTAGGAGGAAAATGGTCATGCAGTATTATAACACTCACAGTCCTCTGGTCTGACCTCACATGCCTCTCAAAAGGACTGTACTCTTTATAACCAGATATATATTCACTGTTTTCCTTCAGTTTTCTTGAGAAAGCACTACTGCAACCTTCTTATTATGTTATCTCTGTGATTATTTTTAATGTCTTTCACTCGTATTTTTCTTCTTTCTTGTTCAGCCTATTGAAAATGGGTAATTTTGGAGTTAAGAGTCAAGGATCATAGACTGTCCTGTGATAGAAAGGACCTCAAAGAATATCTGTTGCAATGTTTTCATTTCAGTTGTGTGGAAATAGCAGCATGGTGAGGAAAAATTGACCTTCAAAGGCCACACAGTGAGTGAAATGTATATTGTGTTATCACTAGAATGGCCTGATTTCTAATCCAGAATTTATTCTAGTTACTTCTTATAACCTAACATCAACATGAGTATCAAGGAAAAAAATTGGATCTGTTTTATATAACAATAACAAAACAACAACAACAAAGTAACAACAACAACACCTTCGGTGTTAAAAGAGATCTGAGAGTTTGGAGAAATGTAGAGTGGGTTGGGGCTTGGGAAGAATTATGTCAAATTCTTTACAGTTCCAGAAGGTACAATATTCTCTTGTGGAATTTTGTCACTTCTCGCGAGTCCTTCTTTCTTTTCACTCCTAGTTACTGCCCCTGATCATTTAAGCATCAACTCAAGAATCAATATCTTCTTGTTAGATGAGATGCTTTTGTTGAGCCCCTACATGACCTCTGAGTTAATTTTTCTGTACATTTCTCTATTGTAGCACTTAATTATCATACCATCTTGTTTAGTCATGTTTTCATACATTTACTTTGTCTATTATTTATTGAGAACCTATATGCTCCCTAGAGTTCTAGATTCTGGATATCATACCATAATAATTTTTTTAAAAATCATTGTCCTCAAAGAAAATTTTGTTTAGTTGGAAAGTTCATAACACATTTTTATCAGTTTCTGATGTTAGACTGTGAAATTTTTGAAATCAAGGATTGAGCTTTATGTATTATTATATTCCTGAAGTATAATATAGTGCTTGAAATTTAATAAATATTTATAGAAAGAACCAAAGAATGAATAAATAAGATATAGAATGTAAGTAGCTCAAGATACAGAGAAAAAAATTTCAATACCAGTTAAAGTATTTTTGAATAAATTCTTTGGCCATTGGAGATTATAATTTGGTATTAAAAGTGCAGAAAGAATTAGAAAGAAAATTAAGCAGGAAGAATGAATCCAAGGCAGATGAAAGCATGAACACCAGAAAATGAAGATTTAAATTTAAGTGAGATTCATAGATCTAGATGACACCAGTCCTTGCTGTTGCTGAGACGCAAATAAAAACAATTTGAGAAGAAATTATAATATTTATTTTAGTAATCCATTAACATAAATTATTTCATTTGCAATAACAAAATGCCAAGCTTGTTTAGGGACTACTGAGTAAAAATAAAATATATATTTTTAAGAACAGTATTTCAAGATGTGCCCTGTAACGAGATGTTATGTTTGGCTTTTCTATTTACACATTCACTGAGGGACAGTTTATCCCCATTTGTGTACAAAGATCAGCCTACTGACAGATTATTTCGGTTGGTAGGCATTGTATGTGGACTATTCTTCAAATATTTTGGTATTGATTATTCATTTGCTCTTGCTCCAGATTTATTTTTACCAGTAGTTTAAATTTAGGAGGAAATTGTAGATATAGTCCATGGCCAATAGAAGAACATGAAATCAACTGACCACCCAGGAAAAGAAACTTGACTAGATATTTGATAAGTGGATAGGTATAAAATTATATGAAAATAATAAAGAATTTTAAAAATCAATAGTTTAGTATTAGAGAGCAGAATGCTAATTTTTATTTTTTCCTACTCTTTATCAGAAGAAGAACCTCACTAGGACAAAAAATTCCTCAAATCCTTCTGTAACCAAGGACCACAACTATAGCTAAGATCTTATTGTAACACTGTCTCATTATATGTCCATTCGCTCTTTCCTTTCATAAAAGTCTAGGAATTATTGTAACTGAATGAATTTTTGAAATGAAAGTATCATGTTATTTTATAATGTATTCACAAAATTCTTATAATATGACTAAATTATTACCAGATCTTAAGTTTTAAAATTATACATGCACACATGCGCACCCACAAGTATACACACACACTTACATCAAAAGTAGCCATTGTTAGCGACTCAAATGAAAATTAAGATGACTTGATACGTTAACATGTAACATTTAAAATAATTAAATTATAATCATTTAATGTATTTTCCAAGAAGACGTATCTTTGAGATAGCACACTGGAGCAGTACATAATGCATAAATAATTGAACTGGTCTCCAAACACTCATTTTTGATGAAAAAAAAAAATACTTCAAATGCCTAAGAAAAAAATAAATTTATCTGAATTGTATATCTTTATTAAAAGCCCTCAAACTCAATGCAAATGTCTGATAGTGAAAAGGTGGGATAATTTTTTCTCTCAAAAAAATTAGTTTTAAAAAATAATATAAAACTAATAATTTTAGGACAAAATCCTAGCTTAATGTAGCTTCAATTATGGGAAAGATCTCAAATAACTTTGCCTAGGGTTTTACTCTTTAAATTAATTCTTCTAAGAACAAAACAGCTTGAAGCAGATCCTTAGCCCTAATTAGGAGCAATCCCAATAAACTGGATTTAACAATAAATTTAACATGCTGTTTTAATTCTTTAGTAAGTCTTCTAATAATTGCTACATGAGAATAAATACTGAAATACAATTGGAGTAAAATCTTGGTTATTCAGACTGAGTTTCCTACTCTATAATTTATTTGTGGAAAATTATTAATTCTATAATAATACTCCCTAGTGCTCCCAATTTTTTGAGCCACCTCTGCTTTAGGATGGATGGCTTTGAAAATGAAAATTACTTTGTCTAAGCTCAATGTAATTTCAAAAGAAATCTGAATCTAAAGAAGTCATGTAATATTATTTAAATATCAAACACTAAAACAAATCTTCACAAATTATGGAAAGATAAAAAAAAAATGTTCTTTTCCCAAAGCTTCTTCCCATTACTAACTGCTTCTGTTAGCCATGTTAATATAGACTGGAATAGGGAAATGATCAGAGGTAGTAAATTTTGAGGGAGAATGCTAAGGTAACGAGAATGGAGAAAATGAAGTTAAAGAGATAATAAAATAGATGATGGAGGAAAGTAGAATATAAATCTAGAGATAAATAAATACTGTTGCTCTGTTAATTACCCTTCATAAAATTGAACAGTGTAATAATAGTTATGACATGGAAAACAATGATATGAACCTCTTTTCATCTTCCTTTTTTTTAAAAATCTCGTATCTCACTCTCAACTCTCTTATCTACCAAAATTGCAGATAATTTGGAATTTAGCTTACCTCTTCTATGGCACAGGAATGAATTTTTTTAACAAGGATTCTGTAGGTGACATCTCACAAATAAGTATGTTATCTTCAAGACCATGGGATTATTTCAGTTTTGGGGATACAGCACAGTGCTAGTAAAGCTGAAAATTATAGCTATCACCCATAGATGAGGAAACAGGCAGCAAGACTCATTTATTTATTAAAATTGCCTTTTTTTTTTTTTTTTGTCTCAGACATTTTCTGGATGGTGGAGTAAATAAAGAAATAAAAATAAAATAGAATTCATGCTAACATTTTTCGTTGGGATAGACTAAATAATTCTATAGTAACCCTAACATCTCAAAGTCCTAAAGCAACCAAAGTTTATTTCTCACTCACTTTATGTTCATAGTAGGTAGGGAATCTGTTCTACCCAGTCACTCAGGGATTCAGGTTTATGAAGGTTCCCCTATTTTGTAGTCAAATGATCTAGAATATTTGCTTTTCCTAGGATCTCCATCAGCAGGGGATAAACTTAAAAATCGCAAGTAAATTTTTGTCACTTCAACCTAGTGGTGACATCTAATAATCTTACTGATGCTCTATTGGCTAGACCTGAGCCCTTAGCCACATGGCTTAGCAAGAGGCCTGAGAGAGGCAGTATTCTGTGTGCCTGGAAGTGGAGAAAAACCAGGTAGTTGTACATTTTAGTGTAGAAAACAGATAATAAACTAGTAAGCAAATAAAATAATTTCAGTAATAATAAATATTCTTAAGACCTAGAATAGGATAGTAGTACAGGAAAAAAAAAAAACATACAAGTGAAGGATATTTTAAATAGTTTGGTCAAAAAAGACCCCTGTGAGAAGTGACATTTGATGTAAGATTTAAATGATGACACAGATTAAAACATGCAAAAATCTGTAAATATGTTGCAGCGAATGGGAGAATAGCAGGCAGAGGAAATGTAAGTGCAAATACCTGAGATGAAAATGCATTTGTGTATGAGAGGCAGAAGGGTGATATGCATTGAAAACATGAAAATACAGGTAAAGCGGATGAGGTCAGACTGGTCATTAGGACATCCCATAGGACCATAATAGATAGAAAAAGCAATTTACATATTATTATAAATGTAACCAGAAGTCATTTAAAAATTTTTAATCTTCAAGTGTGCAATATTCTCTAATTTACATTCTGAAAGGATCTTTCTGTTTACCCTTTGGATGTTGAATTGTAGGTAGGCAAGAGTAAAATCAGAGGAACCAACTGCATAATTGTTGCAGCACTCCAAAGGACAAATGATAACTTTCTGAACAAGGAAGGAAACACTAACATTGGAGGAAAAAAGGAAAACTACTATATCCAAGATGTATATGGAGTTATAGTTGATTGAATTTGTTGATGCATTAAATGTGGGAGTGAAGAAATAAAAGATCATCTCCATATTTTGCTCTATGCAACTGAATAAATGCCACTTATTTTATTAGAATGGAGTAAGGTAAGTAGAAATCAAGAATTGTCCTTGAAGGGGTAATAAGTTTTGAAGTATCTATTAAATTTCAAGATGTACTATCTAGAAGTTGATTGGGTATGGAGATCAGCATCAGAGGCCTAGGACACACTCAATTTGTATTAAATAGACTATCAGTAAAGAATAGTCTTAAAGCCAAAGGTCTAGTTAAAATAATATATGAAGAGAAGTAAATGATGATGTATCAGGACTATTGATTGGAGTTTTGCTGGGAATTCTTGGAGTCAGAGATTAGCAACCAACTTTACCACAGATGTTTGCTATATATAACACAAAACAAAAACAAAATTAAAAAAATAATTTGCAACAACACAAAGCAGAGAGAGTCTATGAATCACAGAACACTTATGTCACAATGCCAGAGGACCCAGAATTTCATCTGTGTATTCCAAGGGAAGAATTCAGATCCCCATTAAAGCCAACTGATCAACCACAGGCAACACAAACAAAAAAGCATATGATTACATTTTAACGATTGATTACTTGCTATTCATTTGGAAGAAGAGAAAGATGACATTTTCAATTCTGTCACATTAAAAATTAATCATGTATCTTTCATTAGTGGTACACATTCTTTGAGACTAGTTGTTATGGGTGCGAAGGAAAATAACTCACAGGATCCAAACACCTGAGCAAGAGTAAAATCATAAAAAAAACATATTTGCTTTCAGAGAGAGGAAGACACTGAGAATGGAAATCTTACTTCAAAGGCAAATATGCCTCAAACCACTGATAAATTGCTCATTATTTCAGGAGTTTGTGCCATTGCAATGAAATCTAGTAAACCATAGTTCTTGTAAAAGGATGTTGAAATAAAGTAGTTATATCATAGAAATGTTTTAAGACCTCTCTTTTTCTTATCTTGGGCCTTTTTGAAAAGAGAGGAAATGAACAATGCTACAATGTCAAAGAGATTTGTCTAAGTATATCATAATAGTAATTCTGGAAAAGTTCTCTCTGAAACTTACAGGAAAATTGACACCAGGTTTTTTTGTATTTGAAGAAAGACTAAGAACTTAGAATACTTTATAAATTCAGTATCACTATTAGTCTATTTCTATGTCTATCCATCCGAGTACAGACTAAAAATGACAAACAACAAAATAGCATCCATTGGATGTTTACATGAGATTTTGAGATTTTAGCTATGGGTTTTATCGCAGAACAGACAAAGGCACCATAGGCAACCACCATGTACAAGTTTAAAAAAATTTAGTTAGTCAAAATATTTCACAAAAAACCCTCTTCCTTTTTGGTATAATGATAAGCATCAGATTGCATTTCCTTCCTGTCGTCCAGCTTTTAGTCTTATATAAGTGTACTTGCTTTGATTGTTTGCTTTTCCCCCCTCATTTAATATATTTTTCTGTAATACTCTTCCCAATTTTAAATGACAAATAACCAGAGGACAGGGTCCCTTAATGTGAGGCAAGCGCAGTTAATGATCAGAGTAAATATGTGGGTAGTAAACTTGAATATGACTTGTGTAAACTGACAAAGTTTGAAAATGGAAAACTTTGTTTTCAGACTGATAGTGACTGAGCGGTAACAGATTTAATAATTAATATTAAAGAATCAATTTCCCTTACAAAGAAACAGTGACTAAGACCCACAAGAACGGCTTTGAAACATCGGCTACCTGAGATAAACCTTCACAATAAATAATTACTTATTTTAAAGGAACTCAATGAAGGGTGGGATTGTTTCTTTCCCTGATATTCATTATTTGAAAACTATTAATAAGCAATTGGGAGTACTAATACTAATGTTTAAAATGCTTAGCAAAACTAGCCAATGTCCATTTTGGTCATTGAAACACTTTTTATTTTTAAGCCTCCAGCACCTAATATACTAGACGGTCTCACATCCAAGTACTAACCAGGCACCCTGCTTAGCTTCCAAGATCAGAGGAGATCGGACGTATTCAGGGTGGCATGGCCGTAGACTTTTTTTGTTTACTAGAGTGTTTGTGTCGAAATTTAACTCACTAAATTTTATATTCTCGGCTTCTGATAATTTTTTTAGATGAGGTTGGAAAGACAGGAATGAGTTTAAGAGTAGGTCCTCTCACATCAATTTGAATACACTCAATGGCTGTCTTAGGACATCAATCAATAGTCCTAAAGCTGTCCACAGGCTAGTGGATTGCATTCCCACTTCATCTGGCGTAACATCTAATAAAGACATCATTGGTTGTGATATAAATACATAGATCAAAATCATATGTGCTTTCCATGACTTTCCTATATAAAATAAACTCTTAATTATCCATTTAAAAACCCTCATTCTAATATTCTACAGACAATACTAGACCTCATAATTGTCCAACCATTTGTGCATGATCTCTGCTGTGTCACATGTAAATGGACACCAGATATTTAGTTCCACAGCACTCAGAGTTTTTCAAGTATTGTCCTCAAAAGTTGCCAGCTCCCTCTTAAAAAAAAAAAAAAAAAAAAAAAAAAAAACCTCTGGGATACTCATCCATTTTTTTTAAAAAAGACCAAATTGACAGCTAAATTGAAGAAATGCCATTCAATTCCCTCTTCTTGACATTCTCTTGTACTAATTGCACCCTCTGAATATTAAATAGAGATTTCCTCCATATGAGAGCAATTACAGAACTTATTAAAAACACGCAAGTGGCTTGTAAAAGCAATGCACACATTAAAGACAACTTCCTAAAAAAGACTTTTGGAAAGGTCTTTTGAAAACATCAGGGGATGAGCAGGTAATGTAAATGCATGGATCCTTTGATGATAACACCTTTTGCTAGAGAATGGTATGAAATAGAAGGCAGAATAATGTCAGAGAGAAAGTTAGTTACCAAAGTCAGAAAACAACTTCACTGTGACTATGAGGAAATTACACTTTCAGGATCCATAACATAATATGATCAGCGGACCTTAGGATATTGAAAAAACAAAAGAGTAAAGCAGAGTAATTAACAAGTATGCTTACCTGATGAGAAATTTTGTGTTACTATTGAAAAATTAAATTCATATCTAAGTATCTTTATATCTACAAATCTAAACTATATTTTAGCAAGAGGTAAAATGGAACACTTTATTTATTTCTTTATTCAATGAATATTGCCAATCCTATGATCATTTCATTGTATAGATTTGGAATACATCAATTCTTTAAAAATAATAACTGTAGTTTGAATTAGACAGATCTGAGTTCCTGTCTTAGATCTGCCACTTATTAATAGCAGACTTTGGGCACATGTAGAAGATTGAATTATTGGCCCCAATACTTCATCTGTCCCTGTATCACACCCTGTGCCACATTATATTTTCTCCCACTAGAGGTAGAATATATCACTCTGTTCCATTGCTGACAAGCTATGACATGCATCTTGCTTTTGACAATAAGATATTAGCATCTATGATATATGCAGAAGTTTGACATGTGTTTGCATGGTTAGGCTTGCCCTCTTGTATTTCTGTCTTTGCCATGAAGAGAACATATTTCTGCTAGCCCACTGACCAAAGGCAGATACTATGGAACAGAACTGGATTCAGCCTAAAACTTGGGTAAACTCAGTCTAGACCAATTGAATCCCAGGTAATCTTCAGGTGTTTAGCAAATGCATGGGAGAAAATAAAAAATTGTTTCAAATCATTGGAAATTAAATTTTTTGTTGTCATGTAGCAGTAGTAACTGGTACAGTATGTAACTCAATCATTCTTCCATGCAGCTTCCACAACTGTAAAATGAGACAATAAAAGCATACGATCCACAGAATTACTATGAGAATTACTATAAGAACAATTCTCATAGAATTGCTATGAGAACAGTTAATGTATTAAATAACTATCTATAAATGTTAAAAAATCAATGGCAGTTCTATATACTAACAATGAATACATGTACACTGAAATTAAAAATTAAATACTTCTTACAATGAAAACACTTAGGTATAAATTTACCAAACATGTATGGTACTTGTATACTGAAAACTATACAATACCGATGACAGAAATCAAATATTTAGATAGGTAGATAGACATATTGTATTTATAACTTGAAAGACTAAACACAATAAAGATGTCAATTTTCCTAAAATTGATATATAAATTTCTATCAAATCTATCAAAACACAACTTCTATCAAATTCTCATAAAAAGTTTTTTTGAAGATAGGCAAGCTTATTCTAACGTATATGGAAATATAAAGAAATAGGAAAGCTAAAAAAAATGAAACAGAAGAATAAAATAGGAATAAGTCAACCTGATTTCAAGACATATTATGTAGTTATAGAATTGAGATTGTGTGGTATTTGTGAAAAGATAAAATATAGATGACTTGAACAAAACAGAGAAACCAGGCATTGTCAAAGACAAATGTGCTCAACATGAATATGACAAAAATGCAAAAACAATTCCATAGAGAAAGACAGGCTTTTCAACAAATAGTGGTGGAGTAATTGGACATCTAAGGCAAAACAAACAAACACACAAACAAACAAACAAACACACAAACAATCTCACTCTTTATACAAACATTAACTTTTTAATATGTCTATTAAAATCAAAATAAGATATCTCTATACACCTATCGGTGATGGCTAAAATGTAAAATAGGGGCAACTTCAAATTCTAGCAAGGATGCAGAGAAACTGGATCACTCACATACTTGTTGGGAATATAAAATGATAAAGCTGCTGGAAAATAGTTTGGAAGTTTTTGTTTGTTTTTGTTTTTTTGTGTTTTTTTTTGTTTTTTGCTTAATTAAATGTACATTTAACATATGACCCAGCAATTATACTCTTGAACATTGATTCCAGAGAAATAAAGACTTGTTTACAAAAAAAATTGTACACAAATGTTTATAACAGCTTTATTCATTATACTCAAGAACTAGAAAAAGCCCAAATGCCCTCCAACAAGTGGGTGAGTCAACAAACTGTGGTACAACGACACCATCTACTACTATTCAATAATAAAAAAGAAAGAACTATTGATGCAGGCAACGACCTGGATGAATCTCCAGAGAACTATGCTGAAGTAAATCAGCCAGTCCCAAAAAGTAACATCCTGTATGATTCAATTTAGATAAGATTCTTGAAACAACAAAATCATATAAATGGAGACTAGATTAGTGGTCAGGGATTGGGATGCTTAGGGAAGTTTGAACGTTGATAAAAGAGCAATGTTAGGGATCTTCACGGTGATGGCAATGTTCTGTATCTTAGCTATATCAGTGACAGTATTCTGGTTTTGTTAATAATGTAAGACTGTTTTGAAAGATGTTACCATTGGGAGAAAATGAGTAAAGTGTACATGGGGTCTCTCTTTATTATTTCTTATAACTTCATATGAGTCTATAATAATCTCAAAATGAAGAGTTCAATTAAAAATATTTATTTAAAATGAGAATAAATGGTACTTTTAAAGTTTTCTTAAAAACCCAGTAAATGTAACTACTTTTTCCTCTATTTTATTCTTTTAATTTTAGATGATCTATCCAGGTGCTAAAAACTTTCTTCTTTTTTTTTTCTCTTATAGCCCAAGAGATACACCAGCTCATTAGGCAGCCAGTAGACTAGCAGATTCACTGTGCTGAAATGAACATAGGAAGCCAGCTGTAAATCCAGCGATTCAAAATTCTGATGTGCCACCCGCATTTCCTGGGTTCACCCACTTATGCACATTGTTTCTTTGGGATCACTTCCTATCTGAAGGGTCACAGATCTAGGTCCATTCCAGTGTTACATCAAGGACTCTAATACATTTAGGGTTTGCCATTTAAGGTCAGTTAGTGATTTTTTTTATACACCTGAAGTGATTGGAATTTAGATTTGGATAAGATAAAACATTTTTTTGTGTGTGTGAGGTATATTAAAAGATGGGAATCTCTGCTTAGAATATAGTAAGCACTCAACAGTTGCTAGGTTTCTTTTCCTTTAATGAATGGGATATCTTCTGGAAGTCCTTTAAAAAAGAACGCATGTTCTTAGTGACTTGAGATAATTTATTACATCAGATTCAACATCAAAATGAGCTGACAATATCCTTCCTAACATTCTCAAAGTAAAACTGACATCTTAATTTTAGACTCATACCTTTTTGTTACCCTTGAAATTAGTCTTGAGCCAGGAATCTACCTAACATCACATAGTTACAAAAAGTCCACAGTCTTTTTCTTTCCTTCTCTTTAAAAAAAATATAATATATATGTGTGTGCGGATATATGTATGTATATATGTATATATATATATATATATATATATACATATATCCGCACACACATATTTATATATGTATATACATATATAATTATATACATATATAATTATTTCTCTTTAGGTTAAGAATTTAAGAATTCCAGGTGTTTAGTTTATCTTGATCTAATCTGATTAGTTTTTGGCTGATTATTAAAAAATACACAAACAAGATACTCTAAATCCCTAGTATCAGAAAATAGAGCCCCAAAGTTAGTTCCTGTTGGGTCCATATAATGAGTCAGCTTTCTCTAATTTTTCAGATATGAGAACTCAAGCAATCCATTTATTTCTATGGATTTCAGTTTCCTAAAGTGTAAAAATAGATTTTGGTGAATATTCCAGGTATAGTTTATTCACCATTTCACTGTCTGTTTTCCAGTTAATTTCTCTCCTAACTACCTGCCCTGTGTGAGCTCCAATTAATTTCATGCAGGTGCACCAGATAGTGCCTTGCCTCATATCTATGATGCTAACCTCTCATTTTCATCATTGAGCTTCCAATTGTGGATCCTGCTCAGAGACCATACATATGTAATATGAAAGAGGTGTGGAGTTAATAATGGTGAAGAATGTTTTGACTAATAGGAAATAAAATATAGTGAATTATTTTCCCTGCTTTCTCTCAGGACTATGGGCAAATAGTCCTGAGGCACACAGTTCATAACATTCCTTGATAAATCATCACTATTGATTGAGGAATTGATGGTACTTTGTGGTTGGTGTTCAGTCTGATAATAAAGTCTCTTCCTATGGCTCTGATTTATTTTTATTTTTTTCTCTCCCTTTCCAGGACTGCACTTTCTAATAAAGTGGTAACTGTAAGCATTAGACTTAGGCTGTGCTTCCTAAGAAACACAGGCTAAAACAGTTGTAAAAGGAGTAGTGATAAAAAAAAAAAAAAAAAGCCTTCATATGAGATTTTGGAGAAAGTCTATTCACAAGTAGGATAACAAAAATAGTCATCAATGATGACATCACAATCACTAAGATTAATTGGGATAAAATATGGGGTATGGGGATGTACTATGGCTGTGACATATAAATTATATGGGAGCAGTGATAAGTGTAAGGATTTTAGAGTAGGATTGTTAACTTGTGTTTTGTTAACTACATTGAAAGTTCCAATTTAATAAAAAAAACAAACAACAGCAACAAAAACCTCTTGAACTCATCTGCCAGGTAAAGGTAAACTGTGGAAGACAGAAGGTCTTTGACAGTGAATCACAAAATACACTTGTTACCCTTAAAATGCTCGCATGCTACCCTTATTGTCTTCAGACTGGCATGCAAAGTCAGGTCTCAGTAAAGCCCAAGTAAGTGAGCACAATTCTTGTTAAAGGAAACCACTTACACACTGAAAGAATTGCCTCTGTGATCTGCCGGGGACTAGAAGCAGATGTAGGAATAAATCTTGTGGGTTAAGAAAAAGGGCTAGAATCTCATGTGCTATGGAATAATTTATTTACATGAGTCACTCACATGTGACTTGGGCTGCAATTTCTAACAAGGACATATTACATTTTGTTTGTTTGTTTGTTTATGTGTTTGTTTGCAATGGCTTCTTGAAGCACAGTTCTGAAGATGGCCAGTAGTGATTAAAGACTTCCTAAAATAATACTGAGAAAATAGTCAGGAGACTCAGAGAAAGTGACAATGTTATAATGAACTTACTATATTAGACTTGAGACCCCACCATCTGGCTGTGTTACCTAGAAGGCACAGAGATAGCTTTATTACTAAGATAATAGGTGATATTTTAGTATCTTTGAAAATCTTGAGAGTGCCTATCTTTTATAACACAACGATGAAAGATTCTGTCTTGGAACTGAGCTTCCTAGTAATAATGGGTATAATAGATTCTGGAACATCTGGTGGCTGTATTCAACTGTCATAAGTAAGGTGAACACCATTATTATAATGGGCAGCAAAGTTAAGTGACAGTGAAGGCTCCTTCATCCACAGGGATCTGTGGCAATGAATATTAGATCATAGTATTCCTAAAAGTAAGAGAAATGGACAGTCAACCTGAATGTTGCTTGACCTGTATAATAATCATCATCATCATAAAAAAAAAAAAAAGTCAAATGTCGAGAAGCAGAAGGCTGGTGTCAACCGCTAGAATGGAAACTAAAGCACTTAACCCATATTCTTATCTATCAATATTCTAGATTCAAGTTTTCCATTAGTCCACTTATCTAATGTATTCTAGGGCAGCCACTGCGGAAGAAAGAATAAGTTGTTGTCCTGCATACTACCTACCACTAAGAAGAAGGAGGCCTCCTCTAATGCAGGTCTTTTTTAGATTTTGGAGGTAGCATTTACCACTCTTGGGAATAGAGTTCTTATGAATTTGTAATGGGATATGGGTTTGAATATGGCTCAGAGAAAGTGAGAGTTCTGCAGTAATTTGCAGGCTGTGTTATCAGCTGTTGTGATACTCAGGCTAGGTTATGTTGCTAGAGGTGGTCTGTCAAGTTTTAGTAGAAAAGTCATGGTGAAGACCCCTAAGGTTCTGAAGCAAAGCAATGTATTCTGGGGGCAAGAACCCACTCTGTGTTTAAATATATCTCCTATGGAGTCTGCAGGTGCTGATGTCCACAGGGGGTGTGGCCAGAAGGTGGGCCCTCTATGTGGAGCATGTGGCTGTCACTAATATGCCTCCAAGTTCTTCCTCACCTTTGGCAACATGGTGCAGCTCCGCAAGGAATCTCTGAAGCTCAGTGTTCAACCCAATCCTCTCTTGGAAGGATCAGAAGTACAGCTCCTTGAGTATGAGGCCTCAACTGCTGACCTCATCTGATCCTTCTCCCGGCACTTTCCAGAGCCTGGGCTTGAGTTGAAAGAGGTCCTCACTCAGCTGGCCACAGCCAATGTCCAGTTCTGGAAGGACTCCATTGAGGCTCCACATGAGCAGGCTTGAAGATTTCTGCTGCCTCTCCTCCTATTTCATCAGACCAGAGCTACAAGTGATCCCCTTTTTTTGTGTGTATATTTAGGTGCTAGGGGAAGAATATGAGCTCAAAACTTGGTGGCCCCTCAGCTGAGGGTGGTGACACTAACCCCTTCTATCTGTTAGCTCTTAAATAACACACATTTATTTCTCACTGTTCCAGAGGTTAGGAAGTACAAGGTCAAGGTGTTGGCATATTCAGTTCCTGCTGAAGGTCCTTTTCTTGGCTTGCAGATGGCTGCCTCCTTTCTGTTTGCTCATCTGACCTTTCCTCAGGGAGTGCACTTTGATAGAGAGGCGCTCTCCTGTCTCTTCTTCTTATAAGGGCACTAATACCATCATAAGGGAACCACCCTTCTGATCTCATCCAAATCTAATTACTACCTGAAGGCTCCACTTCCAAATACCATCACATTGAGGGTTAGGGTGTCAATGTATAAATCTGGAGGAGGAAACACAAACATTCAGTGCATAAGAGTTAAGCAGAACTATTAGATTCCATAGAATGAAGAAAATCGTATATTTGGTACTCGGGCTATGCAGTTCCAAAACCAGGAATAAATTATATCAAGTTGTTTAGAATCCTATGTTGCCTACTACTATTGCATCAGTGCCTCTCTTTAATTTATTGTTATAAATGTATTGGTAATAATAATAAAAAAAAAAACAGTTATTGGAGAAAGAAAGAACTCATCTGGGCCATTGATGCTGGAGCAGCTCCAAATAAACTGCTAACATATTTGAATCCAACTCATGAGTGACCATAAAGGACTGCAGTGAAGAGAAATCCCCCCAGTAGACAGAGCTGTGAATACACTTAGTCATCTATTTTATATATAGAGAAAAGTGGTATGAATTACAGATACACACAAGCTCTTGGAAAATAGCAAATAATTTGGCTGGTTACTCATGGGCCTGGAAAGACTAAGATTCAGAAACCAGAGATGAGTTGGCCTAGAAACAAGGTATGAAGCTTGATCCATGATAGTGAACACAAAGTTTGTAGATTTTTGTATTTCAAAGTAATACCTTTAAGAAAATATCTAGTGCAGAGAAGCCTAACAACAAGAAGATAGGCTGATTCATCTTATAGAAGTCAGGAAGTATTTCTTCTTGATCATTTCAATGGTAATGCAACGTTCCATGAACAGAGTGACCACAGTGGTATGGTTGGAGGATGTACACAGTCCCCATAGTATGATCTTCCTCTCACCAAGACTGATGTTGCTACTGCTATCACTGAATACTCAACCTTCCAGCAGTAACAGCAGAGAGCAACTCTGAATCCTTTGTGTCATCATTCCAAAATAAACTAGCCAGACGCTTGGTATTACAGGTATTACATTTAACATCTATGACTCAAAAAAAAAAAAAAAAAAAGAAAAAAGAAAAAAAAAGAAAAAAAGAATAGAAAAGAAAAAAGAAAAAAGAATGCAGTTATTTTTTATACCAAAACTGACATCTACTCTAATTATTATACATATTTTTTCTGTGCCAGGAATGCTGGCCTAAGAACAAACTTCAGAGAACTAACAGAATTTTTAATCTATATGCACGGTATCATATAGAAATTGCCTGAGAGGAATAGACCTTTTTTATAACAAAGCATGAATGACAAAAGGTATATATGATCAAAAGATTTACTGACCTTACCATGTGGATCCCAGTCCACCACAATCCATAAAAAGCTGTCATGTTCTAAATGTGGAATGGCCTGTTACAGGCTCAGCTATGGCACTATTTCAAGGAGAACAGCCTGCAGCATTGGGATGCTGCCCAAATGATGTACTAAACATACTACTAATGTAGGGTGCTGGAATAAATGATTCCGGAAACCAAGTGTGGAAATAAAATTCAACCCTCCACCATTATAACCAATGATCCAATTTTGCTTTTGGACTCTGAAAACTTAGGCTCTGTCTGGTTCAAAGTTTATTTTCTATGTTAGAAAGTTCCATTTTTTTCTATATTAGGCAGCATTGTTAAGTTAAACTTTAAATTGTAACCCCTTCCTGTTTCTTTGGGTTCTTCAATCCAGTAGAGCAACAAAGAAAAGAGTAAGTGAACTGACAGGGTAATTGGCCTTGACTACTATGAGGAACTAAGGTTACTGCTACACAATACAGAAGGGAGGATTAAAAGTTGAACACAGGGAATTCATCAGGCGTCACTTAGTCCTTCTTTTACTAGGGGAGAAATACAGTGCAGGAGCAGCAACTAAGGGCTCAAATTCCTGGGAGAGTAACTCTGGATCATTCCTTTGGGATGAGCTGTGGTGCTGACTGAAGGTAGAAAAACCTAAGCTAATGGTGGTGATCGTGGCATATTAGAAATATGCTTTGTGAACAGTTACAGCAGAGTGCACTACAACTTGTTTCACTAACCTCTTGTTTTTAGTCTTTTTAGAGGTTACATTAAAAGAAAGCTAGCTAATTGTAGTTGGATCTCACATTTAAGAGAAAAAATCAGGACATCTTATTTTCACATAAACATAAGTCTTAATGTTGAAGCACGGAAGATGTATATAAAGGAAGACATAAGCATATCCAACTGGTGCAAAAAAGAGTCTGCACAGAAACCTGTTGGGCATCATCAGACTCTCACCCTCACCTATCTCTGCTTTACTGGTTACTATACACTGTATGGTCTTGATCCCTGGGATTGCACTCTCTGAAAAGTGCTCAACAAAAGACTACTTTCTGAGATACCAGGGCCAAGACAGTGTATCAGATCAGTGATCTTCAGACTCTTTGCCCCATATACCCTAAAAAAAAAGTTTAAAAGTTTTATCCCTCACATATTTTGAAGATGACATCTAAATTTTTTCATCATAAGTGTAATAGTCAAAAAGATGTATTTCTGGTATATGGTCTGACAAATTTTTCTAAATATTAATAAAATATCTTAATAAAATACCCTTTCACATTTACTTATTTTATAAATTTATGACATAGTGTGTGTGCATATAGATTCATATACACTCACATTGAAAATCTTAATTTTGTTTCATTTCCTGTGACCAACATATGTAAGTATATTTTTTTCTAAATTATCATTGCATTTATTTTTTGCAATTAATAAAAATAACATAGCTAAATTATAAATTCTGATAAAACATAAGAAATGAAAGTAAATTTTTTTAGAAATGCATATTCTAATAAGATAAATTATAATCAGGTGTTTTCTTACATTTAAAAATTAATTACTTAATTACTTAAAAATAGAAATTACATTTAAAGTAAGCTAAACATATATGCTGCTAAAATCTAATTGTCAGGAGAGCTAGAATTCTTAATAGGAGCTTAAAAATATTAAGCGTTGTGAATAGTGAAGTAAAATTAATAGTGCTTAATTAAAATAAAGATTCAATGAAATGAATTTTAACTATTTTAATTAAAAAAACACACAACATATTAAAAAAAAATCAAATGAAAGTTTTCTCCATGAGTTTTTGTTCACTATACTTTGAAATGTTGGTGGTCTTAGAAAATATTCCAGTAATATTTAAAAGATTGTATTGCTGACCCATTCAGTTCTTCAAAGGTGTTTTTCTTTCCAATTAGTGACCTTTTCTAACTATTATTATTTAAAATAGCTTAAAATAGTTGCTTATAGTTATATATGAAAATATTTAGTGGACATTATTTTCTACCAATATTTCTTTACTTGACTTTCACAAGACTGTCCCACAAAAACAGTTTATTCTTAAACAAAGGTCAAGAAAGGGAATCGATAGTTTTTAAAGGAAATCATCATTTACGTCTTGTATTAAGATGAAATTATAATTTTTTCATTCTATCACTGCAGTAACAAGTATCATTAAATTAGTGATTTTAAACAATATCCAATTATTATCTCACAGCAAGCTCTTCTGGGTCTCTGCTTGAAATTTCACAAGGCCAAAATCAAGGTTGTAGCAGAGCTAAGTAATTTTTGGAGACTGTTAGGTAGAGTTTATTTCCTTCCTCACTCAGGTTGTTGGCAGAATTTGTGTTCATGTGGTTGTAGGACTGAGGTCTCCTATCTTTGATGGCTGTCAGCTAGGGGTGATTCTCAGCTTCTACAGGCTACCTGCTCTAGAATCACTTTCTTGCTCCCTTCATCTCAGAACCATTAACAGAAGGTTGACTCTCTCCCATTCTTCAAAATTCTCCTACTGCTTCTTCAATCATTTCACTTCTGAATATTCTGCTTTTCTCTTTTACTTTTAAAAGCCCTTGAGAGTACATTGGATACACCTGGATAACCCAGGATAATCTTTCTATTCCAAGGTTCTTAACTATAAATCCATTTGCAAAGTCCCTTTGCCATGTAACATACATGTGTTTAACAGCAGGAAACAATGATTTGGAGGTTAAAATTCTGTCTACTATATCAGCCATGTATTTCCATCAGTCAAATTCTAGTAACTTGTTTCATTCTTAAAAAAAAAAAAGAATACACACACACACACACACACACACACACACACACACACACACACTCTCTCTCTCTCTCTCTACAGCAGAGAAATAGAAGTCGTATGAGATAATAGAATCATGATAATAGGATTATCTTCTGTTTAGGGCCCTGGAGACTTTTGTACCATTAACGAGTGCATAATATCTTCCTTTTGGAAAAGAAAAAAAGGTTATAAAAAAAAATTACCAGATAAATCTATTTCAAGTTGAATATATACCTGTCACTTTAATAAATTAAATTTCTTAAAATTGTGTCCTGAAAATTTTTTACTGTCTTCCAGGATTCGAGCACACTCCATGCACCCCCGTACCCTAAGACCTCTGAATGAGGACATCTTTAGGAATACTTCTGCTTTTAAGTATTCTAGAACTTTGCAATTTTGTCTTTAAATGCATGAAGTATCACTATTATTCAAGGCAGTTATTCAAACCAGGGGGAAATAATCTGTCAAGCCAAATATTTTGAAGCGAGTAGATCTAAAATCTTTATTATATGGGGATCTTATAGCTATAAATCATAACTGAAAAGGCTATCAGATTAAAATTATTGTTCAAATTCTCTAGTTAGATAATGAAATAACTAATATGACTGAAAGTGGTATCATTGGATAGATGCTTTAATTATGCTGATTAAAGTTGCATTGAATTAAATTTAATCCACTGGTGGTTTTTACATTTGCATTGCAACTTCACATTGTATTAGATGTAGGCAAAGCCCATTCGAACTTTCAAGATATAGACTATTATTCCGAACAATCAAATTAGCTAAAAGAATTAGCTCCGGAAGCATTATTTATTCCTGTCCTCTCTAATCTAACCACATGGTCAAGCAAATAAAAAATTTATATCAAGCATTATAGGGCTGGAAAAATATTCATTTATTGAGTTCATTATAAAACAAAGATGTAGCATTAACTATCTACTTTCCCAACTCCTGATTGTTAAATGGTCTTTTTATGTATTATTAAATAAATAAATACAGCACTAGATGTTCTTCTTGGACTGTAATTGGGCTCCTTTCTTCAGCTGCTTGCTCCATGGAGGAGACTATGGCAGCTAGACCTCTGCTGTCCAATAATGGAGCCACTAGACAATGTGTTATTGAGCATTTGAATTATCATAATTCTGAACTGAGATGTGCTATAAGTTCAAAATTAACACTAGATTAAAATAACTTAGCTCAAATAAAATAAATAAAAAATATTTCATTTAAAATTTTTTATATTGGTTGTATATTAGATCATAAGTTTATCTATATTTGGCAAATAAGATATAGTATTGAAATTCATTTCATCAGTTTCTTTATATATCTTCATGTGGCTACTAGAACATTTAAAATTACATCTATGGCTCATATTAGACCATATGAAGTCTCAAAAAGTCATTCAATCATGCTACATGTGTGCCTAGCAGTCTTGTTTTATGATAAATGCTCAATCTTCTTAAAAGTCTTACTTCTCTGCTTCTATTGTCCAAAAGAAGCAGAGGCACACTGGTCCATTATGCCCCTTTTCCCCAAGGCTAATAGCTCAGAAGAGATCGTTCACCTCTCATTATCATCCTTTTTCCCAAGACTCAAGAATTAGGTGCTCAGTTATTATTGGTACAAAGTTTTCCTATGAGATAAATAAAGTTTAATGATATTAGAAACCCAAATATCGCTGATCAGATCTTCTTGACCAGTATGAGGTTTCTAATCTTCATTTTTAATCACAGAACAAGCTACCATGTGTTCCCCTTCATTTCTTGAGGCAAGATAACTGTAAACAGAACTTTTTTTTTTTTCTGTATCAAGATGAATTAGATGTGATAGAAAAAAATTAGTACAGAGCTGCTTATATTTTTTGCACTAAGTAGAGCTGGATTCCCTCTTTGATTAGCATCAACAGCTTCTGAATAAGTGCTTCTTAGATAGGAGGTCAGCCTGGCGTCTCAATTTTAGCCAAGAACATGAACAGCAATAGCTATGCTGCTATGCATAGAGGCTAAACTAGATGGTGCTATTCTATACAAGTTATGCTGTATGAAACAGGGACTACTTAGCTACTGAGATTCATTGAGCAAAGGGAGGACAAATTGCAGCCAAAACCATAGCCAACTTTGTAAAGAAATGAATGGCAAGGCAATGCCAAATAGAAAGAATTTGAACTCAAGTCAAAAGAGCTTCTGCATGCCATTAGGCAGGGGTCCCTAGGACCCAGGACATGGACCTGTATTAATCCATGCCCTATTAGGAACCAGGATACACCACAGAAGTTGAGCAGCAGGCAAGTTACCAAAGCTTCATCTCTATTTGCAGTAGTTTCCTAGCACTAGCATCACTGCCTCAGTTCTACCTCAGATCATCAAGCATTAGATTCTCATAAAAGCAGTGGTCCCTGGTGCCAAAAATTTTGTGGACTGCTGCTGTATAGTGCATTGAAGAGCTATGATTTGTGTGGGCACATAAATATTAAGAGGTCAAAAATTTCACTAATTCAGGAAAAAAGCCCAAAACATACATGGCGGAGCAAGGTGGCTTTAATAACACCAGTGTCTGCTGAGTAGTATAACTTTGAGCTACATACACATATCTGAGGTCAAAGCAAGGCTAGAGTCAGAACTAGTCAAATTGGAGGATGGGTACTTACAAAGAAAAGGAGACAGAGTGATTATTTGTAAGAAAATAAGTGGGTGGGTAAGTAGGTAGGATTATCCAAGTAAAAAAGACAATGAAAAAGTGGCCCACCATCCAGAAAAGTAAACAATTAATCCACCAATAAATTCAAAGAAGTCATATAGAAGCTGCTGTGACAACTAAGGCTGAAATATTTCATTTAAAATTCCAAAGAAATTTTCAAGTAACTAAAACTGGAGGTGATGATAAAGCCAATTACCAAATAGATATGAGGCGTTATTACGAAAGAATATTCTTAATAACAGTGTAAATTGTTATAGAGACGTAGTGAAATGTGGTCAGTCCAAAAAGAGAGATAGAGAGAACATTTGGCTGAATTGGCAAGCGGGGATTAAGAAGTTCAGATCCCGACACTGAGAGCTGGCCTGTCATCTGCAGTGGTTTCTCAGTGTCCAAAAACTTGGCAGTGGTTTTATATTTTTTTGGATCATGAAAGAATTTGAGATCTAGGGGTGGTGTAAGGAAGAGGGTGATATGCTGGCTTGCATTTTCTTTCCTATAACTAAAAATCTGCCAGGTGCTCATGCACTCACTGATACCATTCCCTATGCTGCATCAGCTTAGGAGGAGGACCTGTCTAGGATTTTGTGGTCCATGATCTTGTTCTGCTTCTAGGTGATCAGTGATGGTCATGGAGAAAATCAACAAGTGGCAGATGGATTAGATGTATCTAACATAAAAACATAATGGACAACAGAACTACAGTTTAAAGGTTAATTATTATTCTGTCATAGACACTTTGCTTGGGCTGTATAAACAGAAATAAAAAAATATATATATATATATATTTAAATTTGGTACCTTCTTAAGGAAGCACTTATGTCAAAGGAAAGCGTACAAACTGAGGCATCAAAATGGCATTTTGTACTATAATCTAATATTTCATCACATGGTAAAGAAACAGCTCAAATGGCTTAAGAAAACTAGCTAAAGACTCACAATCTAGTTATCACTGCACAAACATTGCAATTTGCATCATATTTTCTCGTAGTCCTTTTTAATACACAGATTAATGGGCCTAGCCTCAGAATTTATGATTTAGTAGTTTTGGGGTGGGACCCAAGGATGTGCATTTCTAACATGTTCCAGATGATGTCAATGGTATTTATCCAGGGACTTGATTTTAAGATAATTACTAATCTAGTCAGTGGGTCAGTCAAGACTATGATCTTAGTTCATGTCTAAATTTATATATTTATATATTGTATGAGAAGTCTTTCATTTTGCCAGACTTGCAAAGTAAAGGTTACTTAACAGTCCAGAAGACATTGTTTTATCTGAGGGTACTCTAGGGGAGCTAATTTGAAAAAAAAACTCAACATTCCCCTATGTCTGGAGGAACACTAAGAAGAGAAATGCCTGTCAGCATCACTCAGAATTCTTGCTGCCTCTCCTCTTGATGATATAACACTCATCATGCTCCTTTCCTGCAATTTCAGGACTGCCATTAGGATAATGTGGATTGCACTTCGGCAAGCCCCTATCTAGATGTTACATTCGAATATGTCATGAACAGGAAATGGAATCTGCTATAAGAAATAATGGGGAATGCTGCCGGAGTCTGTTGAAAATAGATATCTGCCTTAGCCAGACACAAAGAAAGATAGCTCTGAATGTAGATTAAGTTTGCAATATACACAAATTCTTGATTCTGTCAGGTTCATTAAAGACAGTAAATCCACAGAGATTTGAAGCAGAACTGATCATGAACATTTATCTTCCATTGAATTCCATCACGCCTGTGAATATTTACCCTTTTCACTGTTAAAGCTTCAGGCAGAACAATTTGGAAACCATTTTCCTGAATGTTATTTGGGAATATGTTGTCAAAGTTTCCCAACATAAGTTCTAGGTGGCTTTATTATTATCACCATTGTTAAAAATGAATGTGCCTATTTTCATGTGGCAAGATGACAGGTAATATACAAAACAAGATGCATCTATGATCCATATCCTTGAGGATCTCTAATACAAGGACAAAACAAGCACTGATTTACACAATAACTTAATATAGCAACTTAAAATCAGATTTTTTTTGCACAGAATATAAGTGAAAAAAGCAATGAGTTGGCAGGATCAATTTCTCCACTGGGCAGAGTGTATTGGTATTTGATTAGTTTAGAATACACAGGTACTGCCTGCCTTCCCGCTTCTTCTTCCAATCGGCTTGACTATGTTCCTTGTCCTGGGAAGAAGGAGTAAAGAAAGGAAGGGAAATGTTCAGCAAAGTTTTAAGTATATATACATAAATTATTTTCAGTCTACTGTTGGTAACATTATTCTAGATGTGATATAAAAACAAGTTTGACCAGGAAATTATTTGGCATCTTTTAAGATTTTACCTGGAAGAAAAAGTCTAACCAGGAGAGGATAAATTATATTAGAACTCCATAAAGTATGAGTCAGAGAAGACTTACGAATATCGCTATCCGCTGGACCCCCATCTAGCCTCGTTGCCTCCAAAGCTCGTCCAGCTACCTACTGGGATCCTCACAGATCCGTATACGATGCAACTACACCAGCAGAGTATCATCCCACTAAGACTGATTTAGAAGTAAACCTTAACTGCTTTAGGCCTATAGCCAAGGCATGAAGAGGACTTGTTAGGCATTAACCATTTATGTGTGGGCATCAGTCCTCAGACTCTCTAACACAGTCCAGCATGAGGAATAGTTTATCAATTTGTATTCTTTTCAATCCAGAAATTCAATGGAGTCAGTCCTATTAAATGATTAGTTCTTCTCACTCTTCTTATAAGTTGGGCCTTGCACTAAAACAACATTCCATATTATAACATATTAAATCATCCTATGTCCTTTTTTTTTGCCATGTCCTAGGTCTACCTTTATACCTCTATTAATGACTTTAATTAGAATAAAAAAGGTGACTTGCTCCCTCTCATTCCTACTCTACCTAAGCTTGCGACGGTCCATGCTTTCTGGATGTCAGGAGGACCGTGCACATCAGTACCACCACTGCTACTATCGCTACCACTATCACATCTCCTAGTTCTTCTTCCTTCTTGGCCTCCTCTTTCTTCCCTGTTTCTTTTTTAAGCTTCTGTACCTACCATTTATTCTTTTATAGATTTTTCACAAGTTGATCAACCAGCTATAATTTGTGATATATCTTGTTTAGTGGTAGAACAAGCCCATGTCAGGGTATATAGATCAAGCTGTATAGTTTGATATATTTAGACATAGTTATTCAGAGAATAGAATCAATAAGACATATGTTAATTATGAGAAATTGGCTTGTATGATTATCGAGGCTGAGAAATTCAATAACCTGTAGTCTACTAGCTGGAGACCCAGGAAAGCCAGTGGTATAATTCCATTCTGAAGGCCTGAGAACCAGGAGAATCGATGGTATAAATCCCAGGCCAAGGGGAGAGGATTGATGACCCATCCCAAACAGGCAGGCAGGAAGCAAACAGAAGCAGATTCCTTATTTCACCATCTTTTTGTCTTTTTGTTGTATTCAGGCCCTCAACAGATCCTGTGATGCCCACCAAATTAGGGAAGGCAACCCACCTTACTGAGTCCACTGATTCAAGTGCTAATCTCATCTACATATATCCTCAGAGATGTACCCAGAGATAATGCTTAATCTAGTCACCTGTTAGCTCAGTCAGGTTGACCATATAATTAACCATCATACTTGATTAGATCTTTTTCTTGATATTCACATGCAAAATGGTAGACTGTACACAGAAATTTATGCTAACTTCTTTTAAGAAGTCATTTCTTGAACTACGCACCTATCAGTTTTTTTTTCTTATTATATATATGGGGTGGAACTAGTTTTAAATAAATTTAGAGAGAGAAATGTAAACTTTAGAACTAAAGGAGATTTTGGAGTCTACAATTTTCAAGCTTCACTTTACAGAGCCAGAGGGAGGGAGTCAGTAGCCAAAATCTGAGAAACTAGTCAGTAAAGAAGTGACAATAAAATTCCAGACACCCTAGGGGCCAAATCAGTCATGACTAATCTATTTAAAGGCATAAAACAAGCAACTTCTAATTCTAAGACAAAAACAATCAAGACGCCTCAGACAGAAAGTTCAATTTTCTTCATAATTAGAATTTGTAATGGTTTATTCTCTAAATGAGCAAGTATAACTGACATTAGGGATAATACGCTAAAACTACTACAGTTAAAATTTATCAGGTCTTATTATTAAGAATATTCAAAGTATTTATTAATGATGCAAGTATTTTCAGACCAATGAAGCATTTCTTACAGCAGAAGAAAATTCTGTTTGTTCCATCTCTGCCTCTTTTCTGGAAGCATTAGAGTTATTAAGTACAACATCTGCACAGAACAGATTGTTTGCTTTTCAAATAACTTTGGCAGAAAAAGATATTTGATAAATTAGTAATGTGTTTGACCTTGAGAAACTGATCAAAGTATCTAGTTCCTTGGTCCTTTACTTTGATGCCTAGGTAACTTTTTAAAGCTGGATTTTACAATCCCCTCAGCAAATTGGTGTTGCAACATTGTTTTTCCTTGTGTATAATACATTACTTGGATGCTGACAAACCTACTGGAAAAGAAAAATAAGTGAAAGTCTGAATAACCAGTAGCCTCTGCAATCATTATAGATGCCTAGTGGATATTTCAGAGTCCTTTAATTGAAAACACATTATATAAGCCCATTTATATGTGATGAAAATTTACAATAATAGTGCTAAAGAATAAAGAATCATACACACAGCAGTTGAAAGTTAACTTCTAAGACATTAAAAGATGTTCTTAGGTTTGTAACTTCTTTCTCTTTGTCCAGGAAATTTATTTTCTAGACAATTACCTCTATGGGGAACACCCAGGGCTGGAGGGAATAATTTTACAGGATCTTACTGTTATTGAGTCAGCACTGCTGGCTATTAAATAACAGGTGGCAAGCTGTGATTTATATGCGGAAGTCACACTGTGCATTCATCCTGTGGAGGCCCTGGCCCTCAGGAAAGAAAGGTGAAGGTGGTACATAAATAACTATAAAACTAAAGCACCTTGTTTCTTTTCTTTGTCCAAATGTGCTTACCTATTAAACTACAAAAAAATATAATCCGTGAGCCGAAATACAAAATAATGAGTATACACTCACTCTACGTATACGTAACATTCGTCAGTCCTTCCAACACATTTTATTTGTTCATCACACATCTAAAACAGAAAAGGATAACCTATGATGTCCTTTCCTACCAAGGGGCACTTGGCATTCCTGGGTGATATCTGTGGCAGTGAGCCACAAGGAACTTGGATCACATGTTTTGATTGATTGGACAAGTCCCGAAAGTTTATTCAAAGAATAAGTATGACTGTTTTGAAACTTTTTTTTTTTTTGGTTTTGTTTTCATTTGACATTAATTTCAATTTAGTATTTGCTATTTTTTTCCTAGGAATACTGGATAGGTTCAATGTTATAGGTAATTGTTTAAACTAATCAATGCTATTGGTATAATAAGCATATGCTGTGTAGATTAATTTTCTAGCCTGTCAGATAGTACCCCAACCAGGGAGTATGTGGAATTATGTGGAAGTGCTTTTGGTTTGGAGGGATGGCATCAGAATTTGTGAAGTTAAGCGTCATGAACATGATTTATAGGACAATTCTGCAAAAAAGATTGCTCCCCACGAATGCCTAGATTGCCACTGTTGAAAAATAACACCTAAGGAACTACCCCTCTGAGGAAAGAAAAACAATTTATTCCTGGCCCTCATGTCACTAGTAGGCCCTGTTTCTCTTTTATGGCATGAGGATCCATTCTGACCTGTAGCTAGAAACCCATTGTCTTGAGGCAAAGTAAAATAAAACAAAGCCAATTAGTTAGCAGACCCCTGAGAGATTTCATTGACCCCCAGATACACTCCATACAGTAGGAGTCAAAAAATACCACAGGACGTCCTAAAACTCAGAGAAGGTTCAAATGCATGACTTTCTGAGACTTCTTCCTTCAGTTTCATGCTACATGTCCCAATATGACTTGACAACAATGAAGAATGATTAATTATGAGGTAGGCTTGTAGGCTTCATTCTTTGTCCTGAGAAATGGTCTCCATCTTTGTGTGGCTATGCCCTGCCATTGAATGATCTTCAGTACTTTGGTAAGTACTGAAGTATCAGATGTTTTATTTTTCACATCTGTTACAATGTCATAACATATTCTCCGTGAGGTATGAACAAAAGATAGCTGATTTGAAGTTTGCTGTTCACGTTAATTTGTTTCTCTTAATACATAATAAGTACTGATATTAAGTCAACATTCACTTACTGCCCCACCTCCATGGTCTAGCTGGAGCTCCTGTCCCTTGCCCTGCCTTTGTACTGTCTTAGGACTCTAGGCCCAGTCTGCTGGCCTTGGTGTGGACAAGTCTTTTGTTTTTCTTTTTACCTTCAATCCAGGAGACCTATTTCAGAAATTTCAGATGCAATCAAACAGGAAAACAAAGGTATAGATTTCTGAGTCTAAGGAGCCAAATTTCATATGTTTCTTGATCTAGTTTCTAGGCACAGAGAACACTGTCCATTTTCTCAATATTTCTAAGAAAACCCACATCTGACACAATAATTGTGTGGCTTCATGTTTAAAGCTCATGTTCTCTCAGTCTTCCATATATCATTCAGAGTGATTTGTTCTACTCTAAATAGCAGCACTATTGTGAAACCAAATCCTAGAGAACTTTCCTGCCTTTCGAGTGTTTCTTGGATGCTTAAGATTTTTGAATGAGAACAGTCCATCTAAAGTAACTTTCTTTAATCCTGAGATTTGATTCATCCTAAACTGTTGGTATCTCAATTTTCTCTTCTAGAATTACTAAGTTCCAACAAGTGTAACATTAATCTTGATATATTCTTGTTTTGCAAGAGTCAGAGAGATTTACTATTCTCAGAGAAATGTATTTCAAATTATTTTTTATTACAAGATCTTCAGCAAATAGTCAAATTAACTTTAAAATACATCTTTTACATAAGAAGTTGACTTACTGTTTGATGGTATTAGTGATAATGAACTTGGTACCATCTAATTACTTCCTCAGTACTCCTCTCCCTGATGATACACCCAAACTGTTACAACCCTTAATAGAAAAGGCATGTAACTAATAGAGGCTAAATTAAGTTCTTAATTTTTCTCTAAAATGCTTCTAACTTTCAGAGAATAGATGAAAAATAAATGATGTATTTATTTGAATGCTAATTAAGCCCCTTTTGATAGTAAAAGTGAACTAAAGTATTTGATGAAAAATTTCCACTGTTTCCTCATGACAGTTTATACTGGGACATTTGTGTCCTATGGATGCTATCTTGAAATTGCTCCACACATTACTTTTGATACCATTTCAGTTTTGCTCTAATTTCTAGCTTTTCAAAAAGATTTGAAGAGCTCCAGTTGTGAAAATGAACTTATATTTACTGCCTATAAATAAAAAGATAGACTGGTTTATGCTATAGTAACTGTCCCCAAATCTTAGAGTGGCACAAAACAAAAGATTTTGTTTTTTCACTCTTGCTATGTATCCAATGTGGGCCAATGGTCTTGGCTCATTGCAGATCCAGGCTGGCACAGGTTTCATTTCAACACAGACTTCCCTCACCTGGGAGGGGAGAATAGAGCCTGCATTCCCACACTGGGTCAATTAAATGACACTCTTTGGAAGGGAATGTAGACCGTTTCTTGTACTCCTGTTGATATTTCATTGACCAAAGTAAGGCCGCATCTAAATTCAAAGGGGATTGGCAAGTACACTGCTACATCAGCCCAGAAATAGAAGAATGAGAATGTTTCTGCAGACCTCCAATGTCTAACTCCCCAGTAAATACTCTATCTCCCAAATCTGGCTCTCAGCAGCCTGATGCCTCAGATCATATTTGGGGGTCTTTTCCTTATTTCTCTTTCTGTCAAGTCTTATCACATCCTATCACACAAGGCAATAGTGTCTATAAAACAAATATAGTAAAAGTCATTTTACAGACACAGTATAAGTTTTAAGTATATTAGCTCAAAGAGTTAATGTTTAGTTTTTATATCACTCGGTTTTCAATTTTTAATTATTTCCACTTATAGGCTTGTGGAAATAAGCAATTATATATTGAAATGTATTCAAGACATTGTGGTAACTAGAAAAAAAATCCTCTTTTCAGGTTTTCTTTATACCTCTCCAGGAATCTTTTATATACCATACTTCTTATAATTATTCCCTGTAATCCAGTAGTTAGCAATTCCTTTATGATCTCTTTCACCTCCACTTCCAAAATCAACTGTTGCTGGTTTTCCTTATAATTTTTTACATTATCTACATTCAGTTCATCTCTCAAATCAATGCTATCACCCCTTTTGGTATCCGAGTTGTCTCCTCTAAGCTATTTCAAGATTGTGCCACTTCTTTTCTATGTTGAATATGGCTTGTCTGAGGAAAAAGAAACTAATTGTTGCAACTCCCATATGGAAGCTGCAAAGATTGTTGGAAACTGCTCTCTACTGCTCCAGGCTACAAGCACTGCACTAGGTCTTACATGTTTGTTTGACAATCTCACAGCAGGAATCACTGTGAGAAGAGGAAGAAAGTGAAATAACAAGGAAAGTAGATGTCAAACTCATATATATATATATATATGACTATATATATATATACACACACAAACTATACACACACACACACACACACACATACACACACACAAGATCTAATAAGAGTATTACCATATCCTCTAACGTTGAAGAATTTAAAAACTTGTCTGACCCAAACCTTTTACAATCTTGGAATATGGCCCTCTCTCTCAGTTAATCTATCTCATTAATACATTTTACAGAAATCGCTTGCTTATTTTGGGCTGGATCCTCAGCGATCACCTATGGATTATTGCCATAGCCTTTAAACTACCTTCTCAGTTTCCAGGTTGCCTCTCATCTGATGCAACCTGCTGACAATTATTAATTTGCTTAACACTTGTGACAGAGTAATTACTGAGATATTAATCTTATTTTATTCTCTCTAACTGGAGATGGTAAATAATTAGAAGTAGATTTTTTGTTCTACCCAAAAAAAAAGCCTTTGGTATTGAGCCTGAGCTGTTAGGTTAGCAATAATTTCTGTGAAGCATAAATTTCGATAAATCCAGAGCACATTTCATCATATCCAGGCTTTTGTAAGAATAAACTAATTGGGGGGTGGGGTGATGCTTAGTGCTAAGAAAGCCAAATGGCTTAATAATAAAACAGATGTAGGTCGTTCTAGCAAGGTGGTGGAAGGTTCAGAGTTGACAGGTTTTTAGAGTAGCATGGAACCGTGTCCTACTTTCTCCCACACAGTGCCCCCAATGACAAAACGATCCACTGTAAAATAACCATGGTGACAAAATGCAAAAAAGGCCATGGTGTTAGAGGTATGGAAAAAGTGTATGTCTTCGTACTTGTGTTAACTCTGGGATGATGTGATGTTCCCTTGTGTGGAGGCATGAGGGAAGGAGAGGGATAACGGTGGAGAAGTGTAGTTAGCATTTTTCCTCAGTTGCTTCTCATTGATGCAGCGAAGAATCGCAGGTCAGAGAGATTTAGAAAAGATTTATTAAAAGTATATTTTAGAAAGACAAAACATGCCCCAAGGAGGCACATGGTTTTAGCAATGAGAACTGTAACAGAGCGCTGTAACAACAACCACAATAACCAACACAAAAGAGATCCCAGAAGTGGGAATGTCTGTATTATATTTGGGCCATGATGAGTGGTTCCAAAAGCATTCCTTGATGATTGGCAAATGAGGTCATTTTGATCGACACTTGGCTACTGTGTAACTCTTTGCCTGGTGCACATGTTACATACCAACAATTCTTCTATCCTTGAGGTGTTCTTTGGGCAGTCTCTAGACAGGGCCCCTCTTCCTTTATTCCCCCTGTTGCTCATGTCTGACTAGCTACCTAACACTTGGAACAAGAGGCTTTGAATTCTGCTTTGAAAGGACCACACAGCCTTGAACAAGAACATATTAGGAATAGATACAATGGGCTAAAGACTAGAGGCCTCATTCCAATTGTGCAATTTTAACATGCATCTCAGGGAGGCTCCTCTCACCAAAAATACATATGTAAATATGACTTAGATGGTATTATTTCTTGCCTCTGGTAGAAAGAGACCTAGTCTGATTATATGATTTATGAAGTAAAATTAGGTGAAGTTTTCCTCATTTGGAGGATGTACACTAAATTCATGGCCATTCTATAACATTCTCAGCATTAAAATCTCCTACTCAGAAACCTCACAGGCTTAGAGTACTTGCTGAATTACAACTGTGTCCAGTAGGTGAGTGTTCATAGATCTCCATAGTTTGTTCTGACCTTAGCTATAAAAAAATTAATTTTCTCCTTCTTTCAAAGACATATTATCTGCTCTGGTCAGCCTTGCCTCTTTACTGTAACCCCATACCAATATTTACTCATTCTTTGAACTCTGACAGTTTTTTAGCCCCATACAACTCTAGCATATAAAATAAACCACTTTACTTATATAATCTAGAACTGGTTTATTTGGTTACTTCATTTGGTTAGAGTTCTTAAGGGGCTAAAACCTTCTTGGGGGCAAGAACAAGGTCTTATAAATTCTCTTACCATATCGGTATCTAGCAAGAGCCTGAGCATAAAATAAATATTTGCTAATTGACTGCATTATCTCTAAATTCTTCTCATATGGAGTTGTGTCTGGGTCAGTATCTCATTCTGGAAGAAACCATGACATTCAGGATAATAGACTAAGCAACTGCACATGCATTATCACGGTAGAGAAGTACAAAGACAATTGGTGGGTGGTTTCATTTGAAGAACATAAAGTGACTGAGTTAGCTCTGAAAAGTGCCAGTTGGTGTTCCCAGGTGGTCAACATCATCATGCCTGTTCTGAGAAGAGAACCGAAGCCCAGAGAAAGGGGCCAGATGTTTAAAACCCCTAAACATAAGACCTGAGGCATTGGGTCCTGAGCATGTATTTTCCCTCAGTGCTTACCTTAGTAATTACTATATCAAAGGAAGTAAAGACTTAGAGATATAACTAGAAGTACTATAGAAAAGACAAGAACAGAGAACATCAACATATTATTCGGCCCCTTGTTTAATTTGGAAAAAGACAACAGATATAAAAGTTCCCTTTGCATTGCATATGCTAAACCAGAGAATTCTTATTTACCATATATCTCATTTTCGTATAGGATAATACTAAGGACATCTGTAAACTAGCAGACTACTGATATCTAGAATGTCTATAGCTTGAATAATCACCCTTTAAATATACCCTAAAAAGCAGAACCAGAAATCTAAATTCAAAGATGGAAACATTTAAAAGATGAAACCAAGTAACTTATTATTGTATTGATGCTGTTTTAAAATATTTATTAAAATGCAGACAATAAAAATTTGTATTGCTTTTGAATCTGCTTTTTCTATACCCATTGTATCATAGGGATTCTGTGAGAATGACTGGCTCTCACGGGTCTTTCTTTTCTGTTAACCTTTTCTTGTTATGAAAGGCATAAGACAAGAACAGTCATTGATTGGGGAATTGAAGCTCTCTCATAAAAGATGAGTATGTCGACAGAAATATCGTCAGCTCTCCGGCATGCGGGTCAAATATTCCTTAATCTCACTTGTGTCAAGGGATTGCATGACCACCCCAGACAAGGACAGCCAATATTACCTGCACTGGGAATCAGACCTGTTGAAACGTGTGGAAAAGGGACAGACTGAGCTAAAGAACAGCAGTGCCTCCCTGAGACACAGAGAATCATGTCTAGCTGGATTTCAAATACCAAATGAACTGTATTTTCGATTTTACTGTCTGACATTTACCAGGGGGAAAAAGATACATAAGTAATGAGGCAAAAGGGCATGACAAGCTGAGTGCGTATTTTCCCATTACGTTAAGAAATGAACCTAGACAAAATTGCACTTAGAATTAAAAATTAAAATGAATTAAATGAGTATGTTTCACATTTGTTAGAGCATCCATAACAAATTCAACAATTCTCAAAATATACGTATGCGGTTAATATTTTTTTCATGCTTTGCCCTAACAATATTACTCGCTTGTTTTCATTCTATTATGCTGCACATTATTTTAGGTTGGTATGTAAACACTGGCATCTGTGTCTGTCTCCTCCAACTATGTTATTTTTTCTAATAAGAACAGCTGTTGTCATTATCGACTGCTTAGTATTTGCTAGGCATACTGTTAGTACTGTACATACATTATTCTATCATTTAACCCTTAACCAAAATTTTATACAATAGTATTCTCACCATCATTTTAAGGTAAAAAAAATTCAGTAAAGTCACATAGCACATTAAATGGTGGAGCTAGCTTCTGGAGTACAAAATCAAATCTTCTTTCCTTTTCAGCCTCCCAACACAGGTTCTGCCTGCTCTGCGTTCTCTCTCAGTAAGGACTGTGACTGTATGAGTTTGCTTTCACATGTGAACAAAACAATAGGCTGAAGCATCATTAATGACGTATCATTACTGTGGCTGCGAGTGTTTTCGTAGATAAACCATCAGGTCAGTCACTTTGCTCTAGAGTAACACACCCACACACACACCCACACACACCCACACCCACACCCACACCCACACATTTGGAAAGCATATTTTGGCTTTAAGCATACAAATTATGACTCCTGATCATACCTGATCATTCATAATAAATTGACCCAGATTTTTTTTTTTTTTTTGTAGTCAGGTAGTCATCTGTTTATGATAACTAAGAGAGAATCTGATCCAACATCTATGAATGTTGCTTGGTAATGAATATATGCTTAATTTTCTGGATTTTATAGCCCAAAACATTAACTTTCCTCTTCGGATTTCCTCGTCCAAGGTTGTTGCTGTGACAAGGAGTAGTGCAGGTGGTCAAGGCTCTAATTATACTCTAATGAAAACCAATATTTACAGCTGAAAGGTACCTTTGTGGTTTGGCATGGCTCCAAGAACTTAGACTTTCTTAATGCTGTACCACGTTAAAAAAAAAATTTAAAAAGCCTCTCCCAGCACCTGTATAAGGTGTTTAAAATGTCATTACCACCTGTAATTACATGGAGAATCCAATTACCACAGTTAAGGAATCAGATTGGTAAGTACAATTTGTACGTGTTGACCATGTTGCTTATAAACATTATAACTGGAGAAGTACATATAATGGGTGATTGTGTGCATCTTGCATAAAACCCCGAAGAGCAATTATAAATATAAAACTAATAAGGAATAATAAGAATAAATGAGTTTCACTGAAGTAATGACATTTTACAAGCTGTAGTTGAGTTTTTTCAGTTTTAAAAAGTAGAGAAAATTATCCTCAAATGAAAATGAAAAACTCATATAACATATTGAAATAAACAACAAAGAAATATAGTAATTATCTAATAGAGATGTGTTATAGTTTTCATATTCCCTCTGTAACTTGACTCATGTTGCATGACCAAATTGGAGACTACTCCAAGCACACCGAAAGGTTTCTGGAAAAAGATGTGCGTGGATCCATGTGAATGCTGGAATCAGTGAAAAGGAGCTTACCAATCCCTCGTGACATTCATCATGGCAGTTATATGAGTTACACTAAATTACGATCTTTTTTTTTTATAGATGGAGGTGTGATACGTACAGAACCATCTGCCAGCTTATTATATGGTCAGTAGCAGTGAATGAAATGGAAATTACAGGAATAACTAACGTAATCTGAACAGTAAGTGGCACACAAAGACTTGTGGGACTCTGGTTTTAGCCAACATTTTTGGTCTCCTGGGAACCACCTTAGAAAGATTGACTGTTGCCAAGGATAAGTTCAATTGTGTGAAGGATGGAAAACATCAGTTTTTAGATACTAGCTAGGTTTTGTCTATACTTCTTGCCATATGTAGTCAATGAATTCTGTATCATGGGTCCTTGATATAAACTTAATTACCATGACACATGAGGAAAAATAGGCAAGTATTCTAACTGAGTTATAACTTCTTCATAGACAGATTTCATGACTATTAATTTCTTTTTCAAATATTTGCAAATATTCACCAGTCTATAGGAAATAGATACAAGATAAATATTTTTTTTTCCTGGAGTTTTATATATACATTGTATAAGAATAAAAATAATTGTACATGTTGTCTCACAAAGAGGTTCTGGACCAGACACAGGCAATAATCTGACTTCTCCAATTGAAATAAGTGGCAAATACTAAAATTACACTGCCCTGATTCAGTGCCAGTTGGTTCATTATCACGAGCTTCTTGAAGCTCTCGTTTGATTCTCCCATTGTGTTCTTCACATTGTCACACACTAGTCAGACTCTTTTTAAAACACTCTCCTCCCCTTTTCTAATGACATAATTTTCTCATAGTTCTCTGACTTGAAATGATTTTTTTCAGTCTTTTTTACTAACTCTTCTATATTTATACCTCTTCTCTCTCAGAAACTTCTCTGGCCAATTCATATACTTCTCTGGTTTCTACCTCCATGCATACACCATCACCTCTAAATATATTTCTCTAGCTGAGTCTCATCTTGAGGCAGGATAGTTAGGCTAGGAAAATGCCACCCACCCAGTCCAGGATATGGTTCTGGAATTTTTCTTAGTCCCCCACTAGCCTTCTCCTGCTGCTCTGGAATTTTTCCCTTGTCCCTTACTCAGCCCTCTCCCTGTTTTGATTTCAAGTATGTGACTCCAGTGTGAGAAACAAGCCAAGGTCAGAAGACAAGATAGATGGCCTAGGGCAGCCTCCATCCCTCCAGGGGGCAGGAGAAACAGACCAAGACTGGGAGGCAGGATGGATAGCCTTGGGACACTCTTCACCCCCAAGAAAACAAAAACCCTAATTCAGACAGCTCGGGGCAAATTCTCTAAGCTGCCTCTCTTTTAAGTGTGTGTGTGGTGTTTTGTTTGTTTGTTTGTTGCTTTAATAAAACTTGCACTGTCCTGCTTGCTGTTCGACGTGTCCTTAAATTTTTTCTCGCAGGCCTAAGACAAGAACCTGGTCACCAGAGCTCCAGATCAGGGTCCCTCCTTAGACTCCTACTCTGTCAAGCTCTCTGGCAATCTTATGCTAGAAAAATATTTGTAATTGTTTGGTAGTCAGGACTTCCTGATTTTCCAGGCTCAGATATCAACCAGCCAGTACTGAATGGTTTTTCCATCCCATGCTGTATCTTCCTCTTAATCAAAGTCTTGATTCTTCACATGACCATTTATCCAAAAATATAAGCTGGACTCCATCTTTCTCCACCCTCTTCCCATCACCTGATCTAAGTTTCTACAATCTGCATTACTTTTTTCTTTATATTCCATTGCTATGGCCTGGGTTCAGGACTCCAACATTCCTCTAAAGATTTCCTGTGGCATTCTAACTAATCTTCCTGCTTCCATCTTAATCTATTTATCAACTACTGTAAATCTAATCATGTCATTTTCCTGCCTAAAACCCTTTACTGGCTCTCCATCTTACATAAGGTAAAATACAAATTTGGAAGTATGGCTCACTTATTCTATACCTTTCTCACTGCATAATCTGCTCTCTCTCCATAAATCACATCTTACATTTTACTAACTATGAGCATGCTTTTTCTCAAATGTCTGCTTGGCAAACTCCTCTCTATCTTTCAAAATTCTGAACAAATATAATCGCTTATTTGAAAAAAAAATGTGATGTCCTCTCACAAACCTAGATGTGTCTTCCTCTGTGCTTCCACAGATCTATCTGCAGACGTCTATAATGGGTCTTATCACATCATCTTGAGATTATTTATTTAATAATAGACTAAGATCCTTAAGGCAAGGGCCCATTTCTTACCCAATTTCATATTCTTAAGCTGCTGTAGAATCCACATATAGCAGGGCTCAGTAACTACTTGTTAAATAAGTAAATACATACCAGTTTTTCCAAAATCGTTATTGATTGTTAGTATACCATTAGATGGTTATTCAAAGATCTGTCCTAACCCTTCAGGCAGTTGTGTTGACTAAAAGTAAATTATTTTTATATACATTTCTTTATAAAGGAGAGAAAGGGAAAGAGCAGTACACCAACTGTCATTTTTGTTTGTTTGTTTTCATTTTTCTGATTTTCTTCCTCCCATATGTATTGAGTAGTTCCCTCATATAATACACATGGTGCTTAAAGATGCACAGAAAGAAATATAAGATGACATGTGAGATAATTTCTACACAAAAATGTAGAATTACAAGTTAGTATGTGATCAATATTCTAAGAATATAACAACTTAAGAGCTACAGGAGATTAGAGAAAGAGGAGCTGGGATTCACTCTAAGAAGGTCAGAAAAGTTTTTAAACCAATGATAATGACATTGGAGTTGGACCTTGCTACCTCAATAAAGTTGCCTTATATGGAGAATGATGGCTCTGCGAGGCAAGCCAACCATGTGGGAGAAAGATGGAGGAAACAAGGTAAGAGGGCCAAGCCAAGCATGTGGAGGAAAGAAAAAGTCCAGTAGTAAATCTACAATAATATGCTCTTAATTGGATATTTGTAAACCGAGGAAAATATTGGACCCCAAGACCAAGAAAGATATGAGGACTAAGATTGCAAAAGCCTTCAGTGCAGCCTAGACTATAGTTTCTGAGGCTGTGAAATGTTATAAATAGAAAAATGACACCATAAACTTATCTTCCAGGACTTTTAAACTACTAGTTGTTTATAGTACATTTCACATGAAGTTAAAATAAATTATGAACTATTACATTAGTCTAGAATATAGTTATAAAAAAAAGGAGATTAGGGCACAGACATACATAGAAGAATGACAATGCGAAGACACTGGGAGAAGATGGTCATCTAGAAACCAAAGAGAGAGGCCTTAGAAGAAAGCAACCCCGTCAACACCTTGATCTCTGACTTCTAGCCTCCAGAACTGTGATGAAATAGTTCTATTGTCTAATCCACCCAATCTAGATACTTTGTCATGGTAGCCCTAACAAATCAATGCACAGATCTGATAATGTTTTGAATTTGGATATAAATTATTTTTTATTAGAATAAAGTCTCATTAGAAATTATATTTTAAAAGTGAAACTGTTAAGAGGTTTCAGAGCTATTAAATCAGAATGAAATAACTCTGATCACAATAGCTTTATAATATATGCTATGAAACAAGTTTAGATTAGCTCAGAGAGGTTAAGTAACTTTTGCAATGTCACACAGGAAGTGAAGAAATTATCAATCAAATGGAGATGGTTTTATTCCAGAGTCCATAATATTCACCAAAACAAACAGAAATATCCTAATCAACTTTGGGTTTAGAGTGAATCAGAAAGTGCTGTAAAGGGATAAGTAAACACTTGAAAATAATATTCCAAGATCCAAATGAAAAAACAAAGGAGGTGTAATTACAAGAACACAGAATAATGCAAATAGGTAATTTTCACATCAATTTATGACTATAAAATTCAGTGGTAATTATACATCTTTGCATCATCTGAATTAAACATTATACAGGTTGCATGCAACTTGGAAGAAAATCACCGGCAAGAAAGAAAGACTGCATGGGTACTAAACGCGGGACTTAGGAAAACAAAACCTTACCTCATGTATAATGACGTGAAGACAGGAGGTGATATAGACAACATTGTGAAAAGATTCTGGTTGTAATTTTAACCAACCAGAGCAAGGTCCTGAGCGAGAACCAGGACAGAGTCAAAAGGAAAACCAAGAAAATGGGATTCGAGGATTTTACAAGGTGGGTAAACTCAATTGAGCGTGTTTGAGAACTGCTGAAAAATGCAGACTTGTTGCCCCTGTCGAGTGTAGTCAAACAGTGTCCCTGTGCTCTGCACACTGGGCCAGTGCAACCCTACAAAGTTATGGCAATGACAAAATTAGCAATTTAAATAGCAATTTAAATAGTAAGAAGTCTTGAGACCTCTTACACAGAGAGTTGGGAGAGCGAGCCAGAAGACATTTCTACCCATTCATCTTTCACTCCATAAAGCAATATGGGCTAGGGTTGGAGCAGGTGGAGCCACGTGGAATAATCTGGTTGTAATTCTATTTGGATCATATATAACTCAATAAGAATGAGTCTTAGTTAGGAATATATACAAAAATAATTTGTGGAAATTGGGGAATGGTAAAAAAAGTAAAGCTACTTAATTGCCATATTTTTTGCTGACAAAGCAAAATATTTGTGTGTGAATGTATGTACATATGTTATATATACATAATTTACTCATAACTCATATGAATGTTTTGCATATTTTAAATTAAAAATGTTTTAAATGATCAGACAACTGTTTATTATTATTAAATGATTATGTTTATTTCAGGTTTTTTAAAAGAACATTTTAACTAACTTATTTTTATTTCTTGATCTTAAAATATTGCTCTTTATGAACCCTGTTTCTGATGAACAGAAAAATGAATATCTAAAAATAAGGATGTTGTTACTTCATGGTCCCAAATGCCAGTGATCCCTAACAAGAATTTGCCTGTCACTCTCCCCTTAGCCTTAAGCATCATTAATAAATAACCTTTCAACACACCATTTCTGTCCTACACCACCTTTTATCTCCTAATCTCAAACGCATAGCAAAAATTCATTTTCCACAACGGCTTGGTGAAAGCAAGCATTATTATCCACAGTATTATAAATGAGCAAGGTGAGCTGGAATGACCACCAAAGGGGACTCACAGAAAGGCAAAGCACAGAACAGACCTCCGTTATCAAAAAGCTAGCCTGGAGAAGAAATACCATTCACATGTTATATTGACTCATGCTTTATTTCCATATGTTAGCTTAAAATTTGGGAAGGCATCTTCATTTTTTTCTTCCAATAAAGCTTTTTTCTTTCCAACTCACCTTGCACGGCAAGGTTCTAGGCGATGAATATATTTCAGTGAAAAAAAATATACAAAAGTCATGTGATCTATAACTACCACCTATGCTTCTTACTATCCACTCCTTTTTTGTGCCAGCATCCAAAATTCCACATTCGATATTACTCTCATAACATTTCACCTCCTAATCACCAAACACAACAGTTTTCTCAGTGATCACTATGAGCAGCAGAGAGGTATCTGAAGTGGAAAGCTGGGTCTATATCCTGTTTGGCTTATAAATTGTGTAAGGAATTTTGGACTTAACCTCAAGAGCAGTGAAAAATACGTGGAAAGATTATACACAGTAGACCTGCCATATCAGATTTAACTTTTAAAAAGATCAATCCACTGTGCAGAGAAATGGCTGGCATAGATGTGAGGGACCGATTCAGAAGCAATTGTGGAGGCTATGGGGATGAATTTAATGTTGAAGTGAATAGAATTTGCATATGGGCTGTAAAGAACTATTTAAGAGACAACCTTTACTTAACTTAAAGATTTACTGAAGATGGGGACCAGAGAGAGGAGATATAAAAAAGAACCCCAGGCTCCTGAAGAGGAAAAAAAAAAAAAAAAACCTGTGTAAGATTTGATACTGTGATTTTAAACAAATAAAACCTCCATTTGCCAACTGCGTGGTACTCTAAGTATATGGCAAGAACATTGGCCTTTGTAGGCCTCCTTTAATCAATTCTTCAATTTCCCATTTTGAGCCTTTGTTCAGAATCCCTTTATACAGTTGACAGAATATTATCTTGCCATATATTTTCCTTCTTCGAAAAAATTACAGCTGAAAGAAATTGGACAATTAAGAACCAGTGATATAGAGAGATGACAGTGAGTAATGGGAGGATCATTTTAGTATTGGTGCCTCTATTACACATGTGTTAGTTATGGTACTTCATGGAATCAGGACACATTGATTTACAATTTTTGATTGTAAAAATAAAATGTTATTATAGGATTACACCGAATATATTCTAAATGCCAATTTGTAAATTCCCTCTCTCATATTCACTCCTTAAAACAGTTGAAGTATTTTTAGCTACTCAATGATACTTTTTAGTTAGCAACTAGAATAGTGGGCCTCACCATTTTCTAAAGAGTAGATAAGCTTTTTAAAAAACTAATCCATTGGGTACATACGAAAACTATATCATCTTAGTAAATTATGTAAGTTTAATTTTATTACCTTGTTTTCATTCATTCTTTTAATTTCCTTATGGCATCTTGACATTATTCTCATATTTCAGTATGTTCACGTTGCTACAAAATTCCCCAGTGCTTGCTATAAAATTATACCAGGTAATAGCTCCTTGAGGCCCCATATTACAGACTTGAGGAATCTTGCAATGTCCCTCAATTAAAACTAGACCTTCCTAAGTCTTATTTGCTCAAAGTTCTTCTCACTCTTTTCACAATATGTGGCAATTAGAAAAAGTGAATCTCAAGATTAGAAAAAAATTTTAATGCTGCACTCAGTGATTCTCTTATGAGTGCATTCTCTGCTGAAAACTGAAAATATGATAGCAAGGAAATAGTAAAGATATTGTGGAAAGGACAGTGTTTGATTTAAAACAGATAATTTAGAGATGTTGCTTGTGTGTGTGTGTGTATGTGTGTGTGTGTGTGTGTGTGTGTTTCCGTGTGTGTCTGTTTTGTTACACTTTGGTTTTGTTTTATGGGTATTATTGGAATTGACATGGTTAAACTATTGCTGAAGAACTAAGAATTAAAAAAATTCAGCCATGACCTTGATAGAAGGAATGAGTGGAATGTATGTCCCTAAGGTCTTAATGACAAAGTCCTGCTGACCATTTGGGAAATAGCTGTATCCTCAGAACAGAAACCACCCTCATTCTTGACTAACGAAGAAAGTCTCATGCAGTGAATGTGTTTGTAGCACAGATATTAAACCTAAAGAACTCCTGTAAGATACCTGTAAAAAATGACCAGCCCATTTCAGCTCTCTCTTATTTCTGAAAATCAGAAAGTTGAATAATAAAAAGCTTGTACACTTCTAGTAATAATCCATCTGCATTGCCTTATTAGCTAGGTTTTAACTAACTTCTTAAATTCACTTTATTTCCATCTTAGTATTTTGCAAAGTGCTTATATTCGATATTTACCTTCTCTTAGATGTGCCAAAGTAAATAAGTATTTTCTATTTATTAGTAGAGAGTGTTATAAGCACAATGGTAGCCCTAAGAGGCAAATATAATCATGACAGCCATGTTTCAACTAGGAAAACCCTTAAGTAAAGATAAGATGTAAGCATTCAGACATAAATGCTATTGGTATATCTCCTCTGCTTATGAGAGTGCTCTGTTCCCAGATCAAAGATTGGGGTTTCTGAGGTTTCTATTATAAGAATAAGTAACAGGAGCAATGTATTCCACCAAGATTTGGTGCCTGTCACAAGTACCCATAAAGCTTTCTTCCCTGATTGACTGAGAAGAACTCTTTGCTGAGCTGTAGTTACCTAGTTAATGATTTTCTGAGAGTTGTGATCTAAAATCTCAGTTGAGTTTGCTTTCAATTTGTTCAGTTTCAGAGAAACCATAATACCTACTGATTTTACTGTTACCTCCTACATTGTTCTTTTCTGAAAGAGCTGATGACTGAGCTCTAAGAATCAAAAAGCAGTGAATTTTTATATTTTTGGATGGTGTGGGAAATTGCCTATGATTATTATATTATATAGTTTCTTGACACTGTTTATTTTGTAAAGAATAGATCATAACTTCTGGAACACTGGTCAGAAAGAAAAAAAATAAAAGCATTATAGAACTGTTAGTATCTGCTCTATTGAACTCTCACTATCTTAAAAGTGCTGGTGTCCTTTCTTACTTCCAGGGCTCAGCAAACACCATTGCCTCCACTCCCTACCCACCCTCCTTTTGGTAAACCTAGAATTTGAATAAAAATCTGTTTAACTTTAGTCCAAGTTCTTAACTACTAGATGTAATTTCTCTTTGCCTCAAGGTTGATAATAGACACCTTCTTAGTGTTCCTTACCTATCTTTATCCTTACACAGTGAAGTGTGTTGTGCCTCCATACTTGTATGTCTTCCTGACTACACTGTCATGTCTGTTCTCTGCCTCCCTAGTGTCCAGCCCAATGCCAGACACAGAGCAGATGCTCGACAAACATTAGGCACACTTCTTCATTGTAAACAAAGAACACTGAAAAGAAAGAGTTGTTTTAAAAATTACAACTTAGTCTTTTAAGTCACCTTTTTCTGTTATTGAATTGAATTGAATTTCACTATCTTATCCTTAAACATACTTTTTTTTTTTTTCAGCTACATTTATTGTGGCACTTCAATGGCTATAATACATTAAAAATAAGCTCATTTATAGATAATAACCTTTTTGATCCTCTGATATTATTTCCTTAAAACGACATCAATTACTGAGTATGTAACCTTCTCTCAGCCTTATAATAAATATTTGATAGTTTTTACATTTAATGTCCATTGACTATACAGTTATCAAACTAATTATTATAAGTTAACTTGGTGTTTTCAAAGAGAAAGAAACACGTGAAAAAATAATAGATTTTAAAGTCTAATTATTTTGGTGTCATCAAAAACTTGTTTGTTAACCAGATTTTATTATTATTTACATTCATATTAAATCTACAAGCTAAAGAAAGGAAAAACAATATTTTAATAGGACAAAATATAGATGCATTTCAGCACTGTCATCTGTTTGAAAAGATTAGCCTTTTGATTTAAGTCATTTTGTTTTATGATCTAGAAATAGCATCTATATTTTCTAGACAAACCAAAATTTGAGATAAATGAAAGGATTAGACAGTGGGCAGTCTTGGAACATATTCACATCACATGCCTCACTTCTAGAAGACATCCTAATAATTAAGAAAATAAGAAAAATAAAAATCCAATTTTTCTAATGATAGCAATAACTATTTAAGAGAAGGAGCTTTAATAACTTGCATGTATAGAAATAAATATAATAAATAATGGTAAGAAGTCTCAAATTATAAAGAAAATAAGCTGTAGGAAAAAAATTCAGATGGCAATGCAAGAATATGTTACTAGGCAAGATTTACATCAGAAAACACATTTTAAACAATAAATATTTATCTGTTAAGAGACATTTTCCACAACATGACCATTCAAAACCTGCATGGGTAATATGCATTTTTAATAGTTCTGCCTAGAAGCCAGCACATTCACAGTTAAAGTGTAATTATGTATCAAGATGTTTAATCTACTTGATGCAAAATAAGCAAATTTTTAAAAATACTTCCAATATTTTCAATAATCCAATGTAAGTTCTCCAATTTGGTATATATGTTTACAATCTCTCAGTAAGTAAGGGACCACGCAGGTGAAGGGTCAGATACTGCAAAAAGCACTTAGCATCAAAGACTCTAAATTCTCATCTTTGAATTAAGTCAGTTATATGAGTTAATTCAAGTTATTTAATTTTTTCCTGACTCATTATGTTAAAATATAAAGTTAAAGGAAGAATGCATGGTTATCTTGTCAACTACCAACCTATTGTCTGGCATCAACAGGGGTTCAAAACTCAAATGTCTTCAATGGTTAAGCAAGTGACATAAATATATAAAAAGCATGTGATGGCTTTGTGTTATAATAACAAGTAATAATAACATTGGCTGATTCAAATTTGCATGTTTTCTAAATTATCAGTCAATATGAAATCTCAAACGTAGCAACCAAATACTTCTACTACTCCGTAACATTTTGATAGATAGTTTTCTGGCCATGGTGCTATGTACAAAGAAGTAAAATAATCAATCATGTCTGCCATTAATATTTTATTTTATTTTTTAAATGAAGGTGTAAAATAAGAGAGAGAACTATCTACTATTCAAAGGTGCTGAAGTCTTTCAATATAACAAAAATGTTAGACTAAGTAGGCTCTAAGAGAACCTATAAATCTATATTTCTATATTTTCTAGATCATTGTTATTCCAGGTGTAGTTGCTGAACCAGTGGCATCAATATCACTGAGAAATGTTATACATACCTTAGTGCCCCTGTATCTTTGGTTTAGCTTTCTGTGGTTTCTGTTACTTGTAGTCATTTGCAATCCAAAATTATTAAATGGAAATTCCAGAAATAAACGATTCATGAGTTTTAAATTTCATGCAGTCTGAGAAGCATAATGAAACCTCCTAACATCCTGGCCCATCTCCCCCGGGATGTGAATCATCCCTTTGTCCAGCATCTCCATGATGTATTGTATGTGCTACGGGCTTGTTAGTCACTTAGTAGCTGCCTCTGTTATCAAGTTGATCATCAGAGAGAAAGAGACCACACTCACGTACCTTATATTATAGTATATTGTTAAATTATTCTATTTTATTTTGATTTATCATTAACCTCTTATTGTGCCTAAATGAGAAATTATACTTTATCATAGGTATTTATATACAGGAAAAAACATAGTATGTGTATACACATGTAAACACACACAATTTGGTTCTATCTGTGGTTTAAAGGATCCATCGGGAGCCTTGGAACATGTCCCTTGCAGATAAGATGAGAGGGACTTCTGTCAATGAAAAACATGAGGGCCCACAACAGACCTCCTGAATCCGAAACTACGTTTTAGTGAGATCTGCCTGTGATTTGCATGCACTTTACACTTTGAGGAGCCTTGCAGTAGAAGATGTAATACAACATAATAAACTCAACTGCTGAGAAATAAGCTATTGGCTAGTATTTGCATAAAGAATTGAGAAATGAGAATTTATGGAATCTTCGTTGCTCTCAGATTTTGAAATTATTTCTTGGATTTTTAACTTTCTGGTGTGGACTAAGCACATTCCTTCCAAAAAATAAAGGGAATGGACTACCTGACCTCTTAGTTCTAATCCAGCCCTGCATTCTGTGTTAACTTAAAATTCAGTGTTGTTTTAAATGGCTGCTTTCACAGGATGGATTTCAATTTCTTCCTTTCCTGGAGGGAGTGAGGAAAGGTTGAAAGTTCAGCTTTCATTTACACATACAATTTAAGCTGAACACTCCACAGGGCTATTAGTTTTAGGAAGAAATATTTCCCAAGCAATGTAGATAAGATTGAATATTCTTGGTAAATATAAATTTAGGCCATTGATGAAATGAGTGCTTTTTTATCCATCAGTTATGAACCTAAAATATTTGTGTTATCATAGTTTCTCAATTTTGAATTTCTTAGAATAATTTTGTGCATATCATTTTCAGATCCTCTGCAGAGAAATCTTTTCAAGCAGCTCTGAAACACATTTTTTCAATATTAAGTACAAGATTAGTCTTGAATATTTTTCCTTTAAATAGTGAGCACATTTTCTTATTTTAAACATTCATTGAGGAATTATTCAATTCTAGATAGATTATCATCTCCTCAGTTAATTGTTTAGGATTAAATTTTCAAATGTATTATTATATGTCATTAACTATTTTAAGCATGTCATTTCCATCTATCAACCCACATTTCCTGGCATAGGGCTTGTGATCATATGCATAAGAAGGGTCTTAAAGACCCTACCTCTTCTCCCTTGTATAAGAATGCACCTATGGGGATTAGGAAAGTGGGAAAATGTGGTCAAAAGGTACAAACTTCTAGTTATAAGTCCTGGGATATAACGTACAGCGTAGTTACTGTAAATAACAATTCTGTATTACATATTTGAAAGTTGCTAAAAGAGTAGATGTTAAAAGTTTTTACCATAAGAAAAAGGTTATAACTTTGTGAGCTAATGATTATATTAACTAAATTTATTGTGATAATCATTTTGCAGTATGCGCATATATCAAATCATTATGTTGCATAGCTTTAATCTATACAACTTTATGCCATCATATCTCAATAAAGCTGGCAGAAAAAAGGAATATATATTATTATTGGTATGTTGACTATTTTGGAAAACGAGCCTCACTCTTTTAGTAAACCCAAGTGGTGACTAATTACCAAATAAAAATAAATAAATTTAGTCAAGATATTCAATCATTATTTATGTAATTACAAATTTAAGAAAAATCCTCTAAGTACACAAACAGTCCAGTTGTATGCAGATGCCATCCTTATTAGGAATTGTTTAAGAGCCAACCGGAAAGATGGAATTTTAACTCTGCAAGCGCAGTTAATGTTCTCTTCTGTTATCATCTGCTTATTCCAGTGAGAAGAATGCTACTGATCGCTCCCCAGTTTTCTCTACTTTAAATTTTCTTAATCAATAGTTAATCGGGCATTGAGGAAAAGCTATGAAGAAAAGTATTACTTGTGAAATGATGGTGAAATTGTAGGATAACATTATCTTTTATGAAAAAATTGCTATTGCTCAGAAAACTAATCTTAGGAAAGGAAATAAACTAAGTTTGGTCAATCTGAAGAAGGAACAGTTTTTGTTAAGTTAAAGTAAGGCAATTTGTTATTATAAATGTTTCAAAAAATGCATATATTTATTTACTTATTCATTTATATTAAAAATCAAAGATAAAATAAAGTGAAATAGTAACTTGTCTTCATCTATATAAAGGGGCCAAGAAATGCAATCCTGTGCATGCACACACACACACACACACACACACACACTTTATATTGAGAATTGTGAGAATCTTGGTCATCTACTTAATTTTCCCATGTTGTATTTATCAGGTGATTCAGTTAAGTGAGAAAGTGGAGAGTTTGTGCTATGGGTGACAATATATGCAAGGTGTATAGATTAAAGTTAGCTATAATGAAAATTTCAGGGAGGGGAGAGTTAGAAGGGGTAAAAGGGATCAAATATGCAAAATGGAAAGTTACATAAATTACATCAAGTGAATAAAAACAAATTTATACATTAACTGTGTCGGCATGCACATGAGTTATTCAATTACTTTTACTAGAAATGCTAATTAGTTTGACTTAATGATGGTGTTATAGATTTACTGTGTCCCCCAAAGAGTTATGTTGAAGTTCTAGTCCCAATATCTTAGAACGTGACCTTTGGACTGAGGGTCTTTAAAGTGATAATAAAATTAAAATGAGGGCATTAGGCTGGACTCTAATCTAATATGACTGTTTTCCTTCAAAAGGGAGAAGTTAAGACAGAGAGACCAATACGTATGGAGAGAAGATGTAAAGATACACAGGGAGAATAGCATGCGAAGATAAAGCGGAGATTGGAGTGATGCATCTATAAGCAAAAGAACACTGAAGATTAACAGCAAACTCTCAGAAGCTGGGTGAGAGGCATGGTGGTCCCTCATAGGCCTCAGAAATAGCTAACTCTTTTGACTTCTAACATACTCTCCAGTCTGTGAGACAATAAATATCTGTTGTTTACACCACTCGGTTTGTGGTACTTTGTTATAGCAACCCTAGGAAAACAATATTGATACAATGTGATTTATACTACTGTTATATAGTATTAAGCTGAATTTTTGGTAAACAAAAAATATATAGAAATATAAACTTATGAATAAATAAGTGGTAATTTTTGAGAAATCAAAAACATAAATGAATATTTTTTTAAACTGGCTAGCTACGAGTCTTGATCAAAGATAGTTGACTAAATTTGACTCAAAAATTTTGTTGTAGAAATCCATAAAATCTTCTGCGAGTGGCATGAACATACATGCTCTATTCTAGTAGATTTATTAAAATATACTGAGACCTTTTTAAATGTTGTATAATGTTGATAATTTTTGTGAATCAATATGTGACATAAATCTTAACCAAGGCACTGGTAGTCCTGCAAGCTGTTTCCTATATGTTGTATAAATTTAAAAATATGCAAAAACAATACTTTTTAAAGACATTCCTTTAAGAGTAATTTTTTACTATGCTCTTGGTATGGATGAAACACAATTGGTTGGCTAGATTACTCTTCTGGAGATAGCTCCCAAATCTAAATGGTACATCACACCAGGGTCATTTCTTCTTATATAACATGACTACCATAGGTCAAGTTTAGGGGCTGCCCCAGGTGTCTTCACTTCTGAACCACGGCTCATAGAAAAGCCACCATTTACATTTACCCTTAAAGAAGGAAGGATAGATTAGAGAGCATCCTCAAACAATTAAAATTTCTGGTCTGAAATTGACACATCACTTTTGTTTATAAAATTGTCCAGAACAAAACATTTGTCCCTACCCAAACATGAGCCTGTAAGGAAATGCAATCTACCCTGTACTTAGAAAACAGAGATTGGAAATATTTGGTAAACAGCATTGATAACTATCAAAATGATACCATTTAATTTTTAAGCATTTTTGAATTGCAGAATTGTAAATATCAGCCAAGATTATAGTTGGTAAGTGGTGGTTCTGGGATTTGAACTCTGATCTGCTTAACTCAAAAGCTTCAACAAAGATCTGAACTTTTCTATGAAAATCAAATTAAAGTTGTAGTAAAAATAGCAAGAAATGGTTGAAAAATAACCAGTGAAAAATAAGGTGAGTATACTTGTAAAAAAACAAAATTCTATGTTTATCAGGGATTGACCTCTTCTTTGAAATATAATTTGGTTTAATTTTTACAATGTGAAAGTTTTTACATTTGATATCTTATGTATACAACATATTTCATCTTTTTTTTTATTTCTATACAAGAAAAATGCTTTTTACCCCTTAAAATAACATTCTGTGCCTCACGGTATTCCATGATGATATTGTTTATTTCTGTAAAATAAATGACTCCCTGCAGTATTACTTTCAGATGAGATCGTATCAGATCTCATAAGCTGAGCCAAACAGGGGTTGTGCATAAGTGAGATCTCCAAGGAAAATTTAGGTACTTTAAGAAAATACTTTCAGAAATTCAATAAATAATGTTTGGAGGTGATTAAATAAAACAGCTAAACAATCCCTCACTCTTAGCAAGTCTTTAAAATTTAACATTATGGTACTTAGAAGAAATTAAACTCAAACACTGGACTGCAACAATCTTTGCATTCATTTTTATTTTTATAAATTATAAAACCTTCAGGAACTATCTAGATTTTAAAACAAAACCAGAATATTGTTATTTTGGTTTGCACTAATTTCCTTTAGAATTTTATCTTCTTTATGTTTGCTAATAGAGTATTTCTCTCTTTCTTTCTCTCTATATGCAAGTGAATTAAGAACTAGTCTATGTAGATACCTAATCTACGCTGTAAAATGTTCATACTATTGAACTATATAAATAAATTAATTAATGAAATGTTATGTAAGGACAGTTTTTAAGTCAGGCTTTGCAAAGCAATTTAGATTTGTTTTTAAAATCTCCTAAATCCAGAAATGAGAAAGTCTAGTTTAAAAAAATTCTGCTCAATATGAGAAGACCTTTATAAAATCACGATTATCCAACAATGTAAAAGTCTTCTGAAGATACTAGTGAGCTTCAAAGTTTTAGAAAGATTTTAAACAGAGACAAAACACCTCCATAGAGTCATTGGAAAAGGGATCAGGACAGGGGACTGACCAGATGTCATATAAATTGCTTCTATTCTAAGATCCTCTGATTCAGTTAATATATGCAATGTAAATACTCAATAAACATTATTCAGTACTTCTCATGACTGAGCAGCCATCCAAGAAAAACCCTAATCAATTTCAAGACAATCTATGAGATAAAGGGATAGACGTGGTTACCAAATGAAGTGCTATCAGTTTACTCGAGTTATAACCCCTGGAAAAACACTAATGTTGGAAATGGTGTTCTGAACACTCTGAGGCCCTACACTAGAGGATAAAAAAGTGTGTGAAGTTGGAGAGGAGAAGTTCACATTAAGTGAGAAAAGGCAGGGAGTAGAGGAAGCAGATTTCTGAAGTTGGGAAAAGGGGCGTCCTACTGTCAGGGTGTACCTTATTATCTGACGAGGGCTTTCTGAAGGATAATGAATAAAAGATTAAAAATCCTTTTTCAAAGACTGAGTTCATTCTGACTCCCTAGAGAAGGGAGAAAGGAACTTAGCTATTACGATGGCAACTTTGAACATCTCAGGCACTTAGCTAGCACCCTCCTGAGCCTAAAAGACCAAATCAAGTCCATTAAATACTTACGTTTTAAAGCTTCCTAAGTTTTATCCTCTGAATGTGTGAATTTTAGTGGTGGCTTGACAAAGTTCAGTAAATAGTGCCTAGGGGTACTCAGATACACAAAGTACATAAATGAATTGTTATTATTCACAATTTAAAGTACCTAAGTACCTCTCAAATAAATGCATTTTATGCTGGCATTTTAAAAGCAGCTTGTTTAGAAAAAAAGACATTTATATTATTCTAAGTCAAGAAGAAAGAGATTCATGAGGACCATAAACGTAGAGAAAAAATATTCTAGTGAAGGACCAAAGGAAACTCCAGTATATTATTAATAAATTACACAGCGCCTTTCGTTTCAAAGATAAAGGCCTCAGTACAAAAGACAAAACACATATAGAAAGAGATCAATTTACACATTATTTTAATCGATCCACTTTCTTTCAACATTTATCAGTGTCAAGAACAGTGTACTAGGATAATAGAGGAAGCAGAGGAAAACTTACCTGGTGAATTTACTGTACCATATATAGGTAACAGATAAAAATATCTGTGGTAAATCACTTATTTTTCTTCTCTTTCATTCCCCCTAAATGGTTTGGCTTTGACACAACATGCTGGAGGAAATGGGAAAGTGGGTAGGATCTGATTTGAAACTACATGCTGTGCATTTCTCAGAGTGGTGTGCAAGGACTTGGCACCTAAGATCTACAATGGGGAAGGTGGTGGCTGCTACGGCGTCTCCCTATTTTAGTCATCACAATCCTGAAACTCATATCACAGCCTGATATGTATCAGACACATCTGCTTGTAGCTCATTGATTGTCCAATTTTCTGACAACCTGGTGCTGGAGACTATCAGTACAGCACAAACACTGGACCCAAATGAGAAATCAAACCCAAAATGTCATCACCAGGAAGCCGGCTCCATATCTACAACTTATTATTCATAACATTATCTAATAAGTTAAGGATTAGTCATAATTGTTATTGCCACTTTCTGTCTCTACATGTCATTGCATCCATCCCCCTCATTGAGACTATCTTTTAATCTTTTATTCATTATTCTCTCATATATTTGTAACCATTCAACCTCCATTACAGTGCTTGGGAATCGCAACATTCATATAAGATCAAAAAAATTATCAAATTATATATTCTGTATATTGGTTCATAGGCATCAATTATTTAATATTTTTTGTTCTCTGAGGTTTCCTCAACTCAATCCTTATGTTAAATCAAGTGTAGTTCATAGCAAATGTTTAATCTTAAAATAGGATTTATAACAAAAAGCAATTGAAATGGTTATTGTTGGACTTGTGTGGTTCATCATTAAGGTTTCTTCTTTCTTGTGCATTGCCATCCTGAGTTCACACCCTAAGAACCAGGTACAATCTGAGTTATTTTAACATTTATTTGCTGCCCAATTGGAACACAATCAAGCAGGAAACTTTTTAATTCTCTTGTTTCTAAATTGGTTAAAGGAAGTATCATTCTAGTTAAAATACAGTGACTATATCACAGAGAAATGTACCTTTTCATTTATTGCTATAAGAAAGAAAGGTAGTTAAACAATGAATTCACAGTCATTTATCTGTCAAGCATTTAACAATTGTTTAGTTCACAATTTCTATTACTCTAGTTCGGTGAAGCTTGAAATCATAGTATTATTTCTCATTTTGCTCATATGTTGTCTGTATGCTTGAATATACTGCTAAGTAGATTTGAATGTGAACCATCAGTACTTAATAGAAAGTTTCTTTTATATGATTAGTGGTGCATTTTTCATGTAAATATTCTGGGCCATGCTAGAGCAATTTATAATGCATGTTAGATTATTGTGTTATACTGTGTTCTTTAGGATTTTTGAGAATTAAAGAGGGCTCTACACTAACAATCTAGATAAAGTCATTGGGAAATTCAATTTCACTGACAATTTTGTGTCACATTAATTTATTAATAAAAAATGACATATTTTCAACAATTTTGAAATATTGCTCTGCAAATAAGACATCATTTTTAAAAGGTCACAGGTCTAAAATTTAACTTCGAATAACTAGCATGTATAGACCTCACTCTTACCTGCTTGTTGATCACATTAGCAATTATGTAGTCACTTGAAAGGGGAGGCAGCTCAAAGGTACATAGTTCTAATTCAGGAGATTTACCCTGCCTTTCTTTTTCTGTGGTAGGTAGCACCCCACACAGCACTTCTTCAGGAATAATTGCTGAAGCATACCTCAAAGAAAAAGCAGAAAATCAAGTAAATAGGAAGAGCACAGCAGGGGTAATACTGAGACACCTAAATAAACCCCAGCTGAACAGTAGATTGTAAACTAAATCAATAAACAATGAGCGCAATTATGGCAAATCTCATTGAAATGACAGCCATACTGATGATGGAGAGGAACATATTGCTGTGTCTTCCTCATTTATTTACCAAGAGGTTGATGTCATCTGGCATACACAGAGGACAATACAAAGTAGGAGCTCAGCCTCTCAAGCATAGACATTTTCTTCTAGACAAACTTAGAAATACAGGTAGACCTAAAAAGACTGAGTGAGTGATCACTAATAAATGAATCTTGACATCAGAATGTAACAGAATTAAATTGATATAATTCTAAGAAAAACAAAATATAAAGGAATTATTTGTATAATAATGGAATTTTATTAAATCTGGCAAGAAATAGGAAAATATTATTAGATAAAAAATTGTTCTGAGTACCACATAGACAACTTCCAATGTTTGTCCTAGGCCTTGGGGCATTTAAATGTCACTATGATTTCTTTGCCCTTACCTCTATTCGGGGAGGAAATAAAACATCTCTAGCTCTATAATTTCCCTTCCTCTCGAGTATCCATTAGTTTAAGTGCCTTAAACCTTCCATTAGCAGGCTATCACAAATTAACAATCTTCTTGTGAAAAAGAGGACAAAAGTACCTGTCATAATAAATATTTGTGGCATTCATTATGCAATTAAGTGTGTGTTGGACTTATGGTTGCATTTATTTAAGGAGACATTTTACTTTTTACATAGCTAAAGCTTGGATCTTTAGGAAGGTAACATCTTTTCGATCTTTTCCTGCAATGTAAGGATTTTTTGATTCTTAAGGAGATTACTTTCATTTAACTATCAATAATTTTATTGAACATCTGTTCCCAAAGGACCATTCAGTTTATGCCATGTTCCTCATGCCTCAAAACTTTGGTGGCATTGGTCACAGACACAATGTTGTCATCCATGATCCTTCACGTGATTGTCTTATGAATGAATTGCATCAAGTCATGGGTGGTAGTAGTACCAGCTCTGTCTCTGACTGTAATAGGAACCTATTGAGATGTTGCAACTGTGTGGCTTAAAGGGCCTTCAACTCCTATGGCTATTTTCTAGTCTGACCTTCATACTTATTGAATCAAGGTCAATTGTTAAAGACTGGACTGTGCATTTCAGCATGGTGTCCATCAATTGAGAAAGAACCTTCTATGGTAGTCTCCTCAATTTGCTTAATCAATTACTTGCCCAGCTTCTCCTCATTCTTTCATAAAACATCACAAAATGCCTGGATACTGGTTATATTTATGCACAGATCCTCGGATTTGGGGATATCTATTGTTCAGAACTGGCAATGTGGACTTGAAGGCTCCTCCCTCCTCCCTATGGTTCTTTTTCATGAAGAACAACTCCTTCAGAACTTTAGTCACCTCCATTTGAAACCAGGCTGTGTTTGTAACTATAGAGAACAGAGATATTCCTCTCCTCTAAAAGGAACATAGCCAGCTTAGCCTTATTCTTTACTCTGAAACCATCAGCAGCCACATATGTACTGTCAATCTACAAGAAAATGTAAATATTGTCCAGAGTTTATAAATATATGAGTCCACAGCCCTTAGCTTGTTGAGACATTATGCCCCAGTTCCTGACCTGAGGTTTTTTTTCCCTGTCCTCCCTCCCCTACCATTACTTTAGATTTATGCCTCCTATTTCCAATTATCTATCTTTATGTGCTTTTCTTAATTCAAAGAGTAGACTAAGCTGTTCTTCTAATATCTCAGAGTCTTTCCTGCCCTGAATACCCCCTACCATTCTAACTAATCTCTCAGTCTCCTTTACTCACACCACTCCAGAATCTAGAAGAGAGTGTAGCGCCCAAGATACTAGTCTCAACATAAAATCTGGCCCTGAGACTGATCAGGTAGACTTTGTGGCAAAGGACTAGAACTTGAGCCCAGCAACCAGTAATTGGTGAAGAAGGTATTTGAAAAGATGAGAAAGCTCATTAAAAAAAGAAAAGAAGCAAGTGGGATGTTGGCTTAAGCCATTGGATGTTTAATCAGAACTATTGCTGAAGGTCATTGTTGTTACAATATAGACAATAAGAAAAAAAATGGTCATAAATATGTGCATATATGTATATATTTATATTCACTAACACATATATATTACACTTAAATTAGTTGTATAAACCAAAAATCAAATAAAAAATTCTAAGATAATAAATACGATTGCTTCATAAATTATGTATTACACAAATGTTAGTTAATATTTGTATTGCCCCTCCCACATTTTTAGATGATATTGTTCTTCTTTCATACTGTGCCATACTGCAGTGCTTTAATATTGGAAAGGACATAAACTTGGATTGAGACTATCCACTAACTAGTAGGTATCTGGATAACCACATCTGTAAAATGGGGATAATGTGTAACACAGAGTCGTATACAATAAATAAGAAAAAAAAATATTATAACATGACTGGCAACTAGTAAATCCTGAAAAATTATACTGTTATTGTTATTTATATATTTTCAGCAAGTATTTTAATATATTTTACATAATAGATTTGAATGTGTTTTAGGAACTTTAATAAAAAGATAATTTAAATATTTATCATCACTACAAATTACTTTTTAAATGCATTGATACTCTCTCTCTCTCAACTTACACTCACCACACTACTACCTTTTCCTCTTTATGCAAATAGTTTTTCAAAAAATATACAATTGTATTTATATCTAGGCACATGGAGAAAAGCAACCTCTAATATCAACAATTACCTAACTATGCATGTGAGTAGCAATGTTTAACTTTCCAAGGTTCTCTAACATCTAATAGGCTACTTGAGTAACACAACAACCTCATGTAGCATGTAGATCTAGTGTTATTTCATGATTAAAAAAGTTAGAGTCCCCAAAGGGTTAAAAGACCTGTCCAAGGTAACATGTTAAGTATGGAAACTGAAGTGAAAAATAATTATCCTACTCCTAGTTTCCTGCTGTCTCATGGAAATGTTTCAACAACTCGGGGTAACTATTTTTCTTAATCATTAAAAAAAAATTAAGAAATCAAACAAAAACGGGTTACCAATCCTAGAATCTCTGGGGAAATTAGTCCAAAGTCTTACAATTTGTTTGAATATTTTTTATGGCATTCGTGAGAAATCATTCAAATATAATTGGACATAACTAAATGTTGAGCATTCAGTATCTCTCATATATCCCTTTCCATTGTCAGAAAGTCTGATGACCAAAGAATGGCTCCTTATAAATAATTAAAATGAGCCTCAGGATCAGATCATATTTAATCAAAAATTTAACTCCATTGCTTTTCTAACTATCTCAGCCAGAGACTTCTTGAGCTTATTTGTCTTCTGGTTGAGTGAACTGACATCCTTATTGAAGTTTTTAAATCCATGTGTAGAATCTCTGAACCATGAGCTACATTATTTTTAATTAATTCCTTGATTTCATTTATTCTTCTATTCTATATCTACTTAAGTCAATGTCTTAACTATTTGCTACATGCCAATCATTTTGCTAAGTATTGAAATTAGATGGAGGAACAAGTCTATCTTATAGTTTATAGTTCTCATAGTTTGGTCTTAATACAGATAACCTGAAATATATTAACACAGATGTTTTCATTTCACATTAATTCCAAAAATTATTTTTTGTTCTATAGGAATAGCGCTATGACAGAAGAATTGATAGAATTAATAAAATCCAAATTATAACTTTAATTTTCAAAGCATAGTTTGTGTTTATCATTGTACAAAGTATCACCAACCCACTCATTCATCTTTCAATTAAAATTATTACTACCATGACTACCATGGGGTAAAAATCTTCCCAAATCTCCTACTTATAGTCTGGATCTAGAGCTCTGTTTTCCTGTTACTCATCGTGTCTTAGAGATTTTATGTATCCTAAATGATCAATACACATATCAACAGGCCATCATTTATACTTATACTCTTGCCAGCACACAATTAATATAGATTCTCTAGATTGTGCAAAACTATCTACAAGAAGATTTATTAAAAGTTATATGTTATTTCAACTTCCAACTGGTATTTGTTCTATTTGCATGAATTCTGTAAAATACTCAGCTGTCTGTCTTTTTCAATTCATTTCAAATACAAATAGTATGTCTGCCCATATTTGCTCTAGAAAAAAAAAATGTGTTAAATAAAATACATATACCCATAATATATATTAGGTAAGTTTAACATACAATTAAATATTCCCTTGAGGGTAGACACCAGGTAATTAATGACCTGGCAAAATGCTTTTGAATTAAGCCACAAAGATATTCATTCTTTATATATTTTCTTATGCAAGAATATAAAATAAAAACAAATTTGAGAGCCATCATATAGACAAGTGATTATTTTGTAATTACAGCATAGCACATTTTCTATAATGCTAAAACAGCAATATATTTTGTTTTAAATGTATTTAACTTCTTTCAAGGAAATAAAGTCAGTCCTATCTACCTATCTAAAGAAAAGACATTTATTTTTCCTGAAAATAAATGTGGCAGTACGTAGGGTGGTTAGGGAAACTTTTTTTTTAACTTTTTCCCCCTGTCTTTATTGAAATATAATAGATAATTAGTTGCTTGTATTTACATTGTACAATTCGATGAGGTTTTTTTTTTCCCCATTATAGTTGGCATACAATAATATACCAGTTTCAGTTGTATAGCATAGTGATCAGGGATCCACGTAACTTGCAAAGTGATAACACCACTAAATCTAGTATCAGAGGAAGACCATTTGGGTGAGCAAGGGCAATAGCAAATTAGGCAGAGGTTATGGGGAGTGCAGTGACCTAATTTGAAAAGATGTTCAAAATGTTCAAGGATCTGAAAGAAACCTAGTGAGGCTGGAGCATGGGAAGCAAGTGCAAGAGTGTTAATAGCTAAAGTCAAGATTGTGCAGAATATTGAACCTGATGTACGCCTGTGAAGGATATCTCTTGAGGTGCTGAGATAAATAAAAATGAATCATGAAGAATTATCCAGCTCTGAAGAGTAATTTCACATTCCTAATCATTCATGTGTCTAAAGGTAAACCCTCCTCAGCCTCATAATCCTCTAAAAACACAGACAAAGAGTATAAAACAAAGTGTGCACAAAATTGTTTCATAGAGAAAAAAATGACATATTTATTTCCTTCCCAAAGTATACATACATTGGAAGCCCTCTAATAGATACAGCATGTAGAAGAAAGGCACTCCCTTAACTTCAAATACCACCGCTAAGTGAGGCTGATAGCAGAAAATGGAGGATCCCAAAGGAAGCATTTACTCTCCTTTGTTTTAGAGAGACATGTTGTCCAGATTCCTACATGATGTTATATGCAAGAAATATGTAGGTTAAGGAAAAAGAAAACCTATTTCCTCAATTCTCCAAACTACTTGCTCTTATAAAAGTGATCCTAGACCTTATCTAACTGTTATCTAACTGGGATTGATATGGCTTTTTATGTATTTGGTGGTGTTAGGGTCTGTGTGTGATCAACAGAAAATATTTAGCAAAGGGACAGAAATAATTTCCAAATTCCTTAATCACAAATCTGTGTCTTATTTCTCTTTAAATTTACTTAATAAATATGAATTGGGCACTCTATAGAAGTCAGGTATAATTTTAGATATCAGAGATACAGTAGAATACAAAATATACAAGTTTTGTTCTCATGAATATTAAATTCTAATGAAAGTGATTTTAGTGAAAATAAGCAAATTATTATCTTTTTTTTTTTCAGAAAGTGATATGTACTCTGAATAACATTAAATAGTGTTATATAATAAAAAGAGTCTTCGTGGCTGGAGAAAGTGGCAGTACGTAGGGTGGTTAGGGGAAACTTTTTTTTTAACTTTTTCCCCCTGTCTTTATTGAAATATAATAGATAATTAGTTGCTTGCATTTACATTGTACAATTCGATGAGGTTTTTTTTTTTCCCCCATTATAGTTGGCATACAATAATATACCAGTTTCAGTTGTATAGCATAGTGATCAGGGATCCACGTAACTTGCAAAGTGATAACACCACTAAATCTAGTATCAGAGGAAGACCGTTTGGGTGAGCAAGGGCAACAGCAAATTAGGCAGAGGTTATGGGGAGTGCAGTGACCTAATTTGAAAAGATGTTCAAAATGTTCAAGGATCTGAAAGAAACCTAGTGAGGCTGGAGCATGGGAAGCAAGTGCAAGAGTGTTAATAGCTAAAGTCAAAAAGCCAGGAGGAAGTGAGATTCTCCCTGACCTTACAGGTTATGTTACAGAGTTAGGGTTTTATTACAACTACAGTGTACCATGAATCCTAAAATGAGGGTGGGCACATAGTAGTCAAGTAAACATTCTTTAAAACAGAAATAATGTTAGACATTTGCTTCCAAGTGCACTTGCATTCTTAAGTCTAGTCGTTTCCGCATTAAAGGGTTTGTACCTTAGCTCCACTACTCTTTAGTCTACTTAACACTCAGTCAAACTTTACTTCCATAATAAAGACAACTTAATTCACAAAAAATTATAAACACCTTCATTTAAAAATAAAGGTTATTTGTAATTAAATGAGGAGAAAGTCCATGATTTTTTCCCATACATCTTACTTGCTATGCATATTTGCTACAATTTGGTCATTAATTATGGTTTAAATATAGTTCTAGATTTAAAAAGGCCATGTTAAAACTTTTTTAAAAAAAAAAATTTGTATCTACTGTGTACATCAATTTTAGGATGTGAACTTTGTAACATTTTTCTGATTTTTCCCATAGGTCAGCTCCTTGTTCTTCTGCTTTTCTTATAGATTCTAGACATTCTATGCTTATACCTGGACTTTTTCAAAGGCTATGTCACCTTTCTAAGCAGAGTATCTGTAAAAAATAAATAGATAGTTCTAAAGTGATGTTCTTATGAATTAAGGTTTTACGGACTCATCTCTCCTTTCAATCCTTCATTTTTCAGGATTTATTTTTATTCATTTAACAAACATTCATATAGCCAACTGCATTCTAGGTGCTACTATAGTCCTATATACTTTACAAATATAAACTCATTGAATAAAACATAGCAATAGTATCAAAATGACATTCATAATGCGTAGCAAACCCATTAAAACACAAGTATGATTTTCATGAGATCATTCTAGGAATTCTTATTTATTACTAGTCGACATTATTATTAGCTTTCTTGGAGAGACTTTATTTTTGAAAATAAGTATAACAGTTAATAGGATAGAAAATTGCGTAACATATAATAATTGCTTAGTGTTTATTTATTATGAGGTACAATTTACAAAAGAAACACCAGATAAAGAAATAATTGATTTTGGAAGATATGGCGGTGATTTTTTTTTTTTTTTGAGTTTTTAAATTTGAAATGAAAGCAGGACATCAGGTAAAAATGAGCTCATATCCCTTTAAGAGCTTTAAAAACCACAAAGATCTCAAACAATGTCATCATCAGGCTATGTAACTGGTATCTTTTTAGGTCAGCCAAAATTCGGTCACAAACATACTAAGAGTGAATTGACTGACAGCCGAGCATAGAACTGCAAGAGCCAACATAGTAGTTAATGTCTACAGGAAAGAAAATTTGCAAGTAAAAAAAATGTTTCTGCTCAATGAAGGTTAAAATGTCCATTTGTTAAACTGAGAGTTTCTGCTTTAAATAGACCCATCAAGATAATTAATGTGTATTCAGATTTCACAGTATTACTGGGGTTGCATATTATGAGAAAGCAAAAATTCAAAAATATGTTTCTATACAAAATTAAGAAGGAAGCTTTGAAAGCAAACAGTTATGACAATAGAAGTCTTAAAAGGAGACATAAATTTTAATTTGCTAGTAATTGAATCATGATCTATTATTTGCAATATTTTCTACTTAATCAGAGCTTTGCTTCACAATGAGCATTCTTGCTTTTTTTTTTTTTTCTTTTCATTCTTTAGGATATTCCAGGACTCCATGGAAATGTTTGGCCTTAAGGAAAACTGTGACTGTCATGCTCTAATGTCACAGAATGAGACCCAGAAAAATTGTATTAAAGATGCTAGTGATACTTGGACCTATAATCACTCTAAGTAGGATCATGTTTTAAACCTGCTGTCTATATCCTATCAGTATGATTAAAAAAGACTTACTGTGCTCCATAATATACTACATTAGTGAATTTCTTAGCCCATGTGTGCTAGAGATGATGCTGATAGATCTTCTTCCTAGATAATTGCTAGAACTTCCATTTCCCCACTCTTCCCCAACCTATTACCACCCTCTAATTGAGCCAGAGGTGGAATATGAGCCAGATCCAAGCTGTAAAAATTGGATTTTCTATCTCATGAATTTGGATTTGGGCCACAAAAAAAAAAAAAAGTGAATCAGTTAACAATGGAGACACAGCTTGAAAAGGTATATTGACTTCAGAGGTCAAGGCTGCCGTGAACTGGGATGATGGAGACCTGTGCAAACTGAAAAATGAGCATTAAAGTCATCTCAAAGAAAAATAAGACATAGCTTCAGACAAATATAAACCCAAGAGACTAAAAACACTGAAGTAGATGAAGTAACCTTTATCTTTGGCTTTCTGTTACTTGTGCTATAGTTTCTTAACACATGTTTTTTTTATTCCTCTAGGCCTTAAGTGTTTTAAGATCCTTCTGAATCTGTCCACTAGCTTCTCCCCAACTCTGGCTTTTTCTATTTGTAACCAAATGATCCTTAACTGAGACACATTACTGTGCTGCTTTATCCTCCATAGATTATAAATTAAGTGTGTGTATGGGGGTGAGAGAAAGAAATAAAAGAGAAAAGCAGAAAATGAGATTAGTTTAAATAAATGTAAAAGTGTTTTTTTAAACTTATGATTAGTCTTCTGCTCAAGAGGATAATTCTAATTCCAAATAGAATTATCACTTGTAAAATCATACTGAAAAATGTCCAACTTATTTATTACATTATTTAAAGTTGGAACTAAGTAGATTTTCTGTTTTGGCAGAGACCCCAAATTCTTACTATTGATAATAGACCTTCCATACAAAACATATGAAAAAATATGAGGTTGTTTTGGACACCTTTATCATATCACCTATTACAAAATCATTTAATAGAAGACCAAGGATTCATGAAGTAGGACAGTGAGGATTTCTTTAAAGAGAGTTGGATGAATCTTGAGCAATTCATCTACCTTAGATCAAATTTGGGGAGGAATGCTATGTCAGTAGTTTCAGGGTTTAGACAATGCAGAAGCCAGTGCTTGACTGACCTGGAAAACTTTACTGGCAAAATGTCAGATAGAATTGTCTGTGATGGCAGAGCAAGGAGCGGAGAACATGATGTCCTTCTACTTATGGCACAAATATGTTAGTGCCTTGTGGGCAGAGTGAATTCCTGAAAAGATAGCCAGATTTAAAACATCTAAGAAAAACCCTGGCCTAGTTATTCCTGCCATAACTGGTGAGGTTACCAAGAAGAGTCTGTATGGGATGTACTACAAGTAACTGGAGCCAAGGGACAGATAGTTAGTGGCCTTGCAAAAGGCAACTCTCCTACAGGGAACAGTGAATTGGAATGTACTCATGGAAGAAGGGGGGCAATGGTCACTGATGACTGCACAAAAGCAACCTAAGAGGGAAACACGGCATTCAGCATCTGACACACCAAAAAGACATCAGGCAAGTCAAGTAAAATATTTTTATTCTTTGTGCCCCTTTTATCCCCATCCTGGGTAAGCCAGACAAATAGGGTATCAGAGAAGTAGCAAAAGAACAAGGAAGATTAACAGTAAAGCACCTGACTAGCTCTCATTCTCTATTTTTTTTTTTTTTAGCTCAAGTCAAGTCTAAAATATATGACTTTAAATTAAAGGAAAAAATAAATTTTTGACTTGGATCAAACTTGTTCATTCACACTTAGTAATGAGACTTCATGGTGACAAAGAAATCGAGATGCTATGGTTCTGCCAGACTAGCACTTAGGGGCAATGAAGAGAGACGCAAAATACATTAGTTCCTGTTATCTGCAGTTTTGCTTTCCACTGCTGTTACTCATGGTCATCCATGAACCAAAGATATCGAAAAATTACCACTGTCTGAAAGTGTTAAAAAGAATTTCTGAACCATGGTCTGAAAATATTAAATAAAAATTTTTAAAATAAATGATTTATATTTTAAATTGTGTGATTTTTTTACCTGCCTGTTAGTCACATAGCAGCCATTTTATTTATCAATCAGATGGACCATAATGTTATCACAGTGCTCATGTTCAATAACTTTTATTTTACTAAATAATGGCCCCAAAGCAATTTACATAATTTTTATTGCAGCATATTGTTATAATTGTTTTATTTTTGGTTTTATTTTATTATTGGTTGTTGTTGTTAATCTCTTACTGTGCCTAATTTAAAAATTTTACTTTGTCACAGGTAAGTACGTGTAGAAAATAGCAGTATATTTTAATTCGGTACTAGTTAGTTTCAGGCATCCACTTGGGGCCTTGGAATACATTTCCCTTAGATAAGAAGAGGGAGACCACTATAGTCTATTGGAAAACTCATGGTGTGAGAAAAGTAAAGCGATTTCTGAAGTTCATCTTAAATTTCGAATTTTTAAGATATACAGTATGATGGATTAATTTACATATATTGTGAAAAGATTAGCACAGTAGTTTTAGTTAATCATCCATTATCTCAAATAGATAAAAAGAAAAGAAAAAAAAATTCTCCTTGAGATGAGAACCCTCATGATCTGTTCTCTTAACAACTTTCCTATATATCATATAGCAGCTTAACCACAATCACTACATTGTACATTATATCCCTAGTACTTATTTAAAGTCCAGATTGTTCAATAAATTAATTTTAGAGTTCTAAAGACTTATTTTCCAATACAAATGTTCACAAAGAGGACCTACTAGAGATTGTAGATATAAAATTATTCAGGGCTCTATGAAACCCTTATGATACTTTTTTTTTAAAAGGTTTTACTTTTAGATTCAAACGGAAATATCACCTATGTTATTCTTATCTATCAGCTATGCTTACCTTCTGCTATGTATTCTTCATGAGTTTTAACTTATTGCCGCCCTTTATTAGAATCTTTTAATCAACCAAAGATTGGATGAAGACCAAATTGTCTTATGATTTATCCTTCAATCACTTGTTTTAGACATAAAAGTTTAGACTGACATTGGCAAGCAGGACAACTGATTACAACTCCAGATTCACCTCTGATGATTCTGTCAATATCTTTCAAGTGGCCATTTTTAGTTACCTAATAATTATAAGGAAGGCTGCTTTCTCACATCATAGGTCATAACATAACTCTTAAAGGAAAATATGCTGATGTAGGAGGATCTATCATTTCTCTCTGATTACCAGATATTGCAATGGGATAGGGTAAAAAATAAAGATGGCAATCAGCTCAAAGTGCACTTAATAACTTAGAGCAAAACAGAAATGCAAAAATAGCTTTTATTCTTTGGATTTCATTCTTCTATCACCTGTGAGTAGAGCGATTTAGTAATGCACCAGATAGTGTCTTTGGATTCCCCTCAACTCCATAAGTTTGTGCATTTGCATAGCAGAAGAGCAGATATTTTAGCCCACCATTTTTATTTCACAATTAGACTGCACATTCATGACCAACATTTCCTTTCAGAATAAGGTCAGCCAGGGTTGCAGAGAATTATACCAATCAGATTAAACCCAATTATACTCATTTTTACTCGTGACCACTACTAATTGTTTAGCATGCAAAATCTAATATCTTTAAGGCACCAGGAAAAACAAGACCATTAAAAAGAAAGCTATGGTGAATATAGTTACTTTTTTTCTCTTAAAAGGAGATTTGACTTGCAAATATGCAACATTTAAAAAAATAAAACCAATGGGGTTATCTAGTCTCATGTATTAAGTTCTTTGTTCCTCATTTGCAAAAAGAGGTCATTTATCTCTCGAGAAGTCAACATTTATACAACTTTATATTGAAGAGTGCTTGAAGTTTTAATGAAAATGATAGCAAAAACATTCTTTTCAATTACAGGTTTTTGGAATAGCACTTTTTTTTACCCTCTAAATTCAGATTTTAAATCCTCTAAAATACAATTAACATTAAAAAATGCTGTGTTTCTATTGGCTTTCAAGTGAATAAAATCAGAATGGAGTATATTGTTGATTTTAAAACAATGAATGTCATTCTGAGAATGATTACTTCATTATAAATTATGTCACTTCTATCTTTGAATGTAATCAATGGTCTTTGGCCAATTCGTCAATTTTATTTATGTAATTTTCATGCTTCTCATCGATGTTTTGTTTTATATCTTTGAAGGTAAACTGAGTTTTTGACTGAGAATACACAAATAACTAATTTGACCTTGTTAACTGGATTGACTGGAAAATCCAGTTAACACACATACATACACACACACCAACATCACATCACTACCAACAACAACAACAAATAAAAATAATAACAATACTAACAAAGGAGAATAGAACTGGTAGTAATAGCAAAGACTAAGTTTTGAAGCCTTAATCATGATTTTGTTAAACATAAAGTCCATGGAAATTAATGCTATTATCTTACCAAAATTTGACAATGATATTCCATCTCAGTTTTACCTTAATATAACTGGCAATTTCAAATAGAAATTTCTATTGAGGTCTAAGAATGTGATATGTGATAGACTACTACAATGATGAAACTAAATATATGGGATAAAGCAATAAGATAGTTCTCCTGCCCCGGGGAATTACTAGAAGCCAAACGCAGTGCCATCAGACTGAAACCGTGTGTCTGATGGTAGAAGAAAATTAAACAATTTATTTTCCTAAAAACTTTACTTTTGGACAAAAGATTAATAAAACAAATAATTATACACCAAAAATCATGGATATTTCTAATTTTGAAAAAACATATTTGTGTAGTAAGATGACTTGAGGATTTGCTACCAATCAATAATCTTCATCATATAAGTTGTTATTCATTTGTTTATTGGTAGAGAAGTGACTCAAAAATGATTGGTTTTTGTTGTTGTTGCTGCTGCTACTGCTAGTTTTGTAGAACTCTGAGTCAGGAGTATATGAAGACAGTGCCCTGATGTGGACAATACCCATTTAGAGGATTGAAGCTGAGCACTTAGTTTCAATATTGCAGATACTAATAATGATTTCGTAAAAAGCCATTCAAACATTTTGAGCCTTTGGTTACCCACAAATTTGATCCCACTTCATTCTGTGGATGAAAATAAGGAAAAACTTGAAGCTTTAAGACAGAATTGTGCACTATCAAATTGTATCAAAGTTCTTGTCCAAAACCCCTCTTTACTTCCAACTCAATCTGCATTGAAATGGCTTTTACTTGGTCTAAGACCCTTACCAATAAGTGTAGAATCTTTTAATCTTTGGTTTATGTATGCGTCTATCTTACACTTGAAATAATAGCATTCTGATCAGAAATTTTGTAAGAAAGAATCTTCTCCCCATGAGAATCTTCAAACACTTGTTACAAATTAATTTTTATTAGGAGTGTTGTCTTCCTTATTTAAATGGCATTGTAGTCCTCATTCTTTGTGAGTATTTTTTGTGATATATCCATGTGCATTTTTCCATAATAGGAAGCAGCTTTTAACTCATTTTTTTCTAGTGGGAACAAATCTTCTCACCAAAAATCAGATTTGAAACAAAAAATGAGTCCTCCGTTAGGCAAACAATTCATAGAAATGTGTATGGGTTAATACCATGAACGTCGCCATTATTGTGCTTTGTGTTACTATAACAAAATACCCAAGACTGAATGGCTTATAAACAACAAAATTTTCCTTCTCACATTTTTGAAAGTTGACATCAGTCAAGGTGTTGCCATAGGCTATTTCTTGTGAAGACCCTCTTCCTGGTTCATAGCCAGGACCCTCTAACTGTGTCCTCATATCATAGAAGAGACAAGGATTTCATGGAGTCTCTTTTATTAGAGCACTAATTTCAGTCACTAAGGTCCTACCCTCATGATCTAATCACCTTCCAAAGACCATATTTCCAATTGCCATCACATTGGATATTAAGGTTTCAACAAAGAAATCAGTGTGTGGTGGGGAAAGAGCATCAAAAAATTAGACCATAACACTGTTTAATAAATTTACTTTCTTTTTCATACCTGTTGTACATTTAAAGAGAAAAACAAAGATTAGAGAATCTAGCCTTTACTATTTCTATAACCTTAGATTGGAATGATAAGGATAGAAAACTTTTACTTCTGACTTCATTTTTATCCTTACGACTTTTTTCTAAACTTATTTTATTAACTTATCTATTTGCATGCTTCTTGTCTATGTTTACTCAGTAGAATATAAGCTACATTAGAGCAGGGAACTTCCCTGGCTTGTTTACCCTTCTATCCCCTGCATACTCCCTGCCTTTGAGGACCTTATAATACTGTTGAGAAAAATATGCTATTTTGTACTAACCAATCACTATTACATTAATTGGTAAAACTCTGTTTAGAAAAGTCAGAATCAGTGCTCTTAGAGCTTTTGAAGCACTTGGGTCTATGTAAGTGAACAGAATCTGACTTTATCACCATAAACTTTTGTAGTACTTGTTGGAAACAACTTAATAGGCCTTTGTAAGAGGTAGGTCATTTCTATTCGCCAGTGATTAACTCCTCTGTAATACCCTGGAGATAACGTTAATTAATTAATTAATTGCCTAATTAATTAATTAACTGATTAATTATCTTAATATTGTACAGCAGTAATACTTTTATATTGTTAGTCTTACTTAATATGTGTTAAGTATAAAGTGTATACAGAAAATAAGGAGTTTATTCTTTTAATAATTATTTATGCAAATATTATATGTGGATATGTGTTGTGTGTTCATGTAAGGAGAATTATATAGGAAGAACTAAGGACTAAAAAGACAAGATATTATCCCCCATACAGATGTCCGCTCCAGGTAGCCAATATATACATAGTGTTGGGTCAGGTGTAGACTAATAAACGTTATAGACACTCCTGTTCAGAAAGGGAAAACACAAAGGGCCACAGAAGTCACTCTTCCACAGCAGTTCTGAAATCTGATAAGGCACATGTTGACAGTTCTTTGATTAAGACTCAGCCCCACTGCCTTGAGGTTATTCCCCATTGTTCCTTCCTCTATACTGGAAGTTCGTGGTTCTAACTTCTGCGTCATTCTTTTTTCTTTAAAAAAAAAAGAAAAAAAAAGTCCTTGTAACTGAGTAGTTTCCTTGGTCTGCTTGCTTTCCAAACTACTTAGGAGATCCAAAAGCATCTTTACTTTTTGTACTGTGTCTATTTCATTCATTACCAGTTGATACAATTCTTTAAAAAGTTTGTAGGCTTCTTGTGATTCAGTTTACAAATCACCCCTTTAGAGAAAGGCACAGCCACAAATGTCTCCTATATAAATAATTCTCTACCTTGAACTCCTCATGACACCATTATGGGATAATAACCTTAAGATTCTTAGAAGCCCTATCTATCATTTAATGAAAATCACCTGTGAAGCATACTCTTAAAGTACTTAGATCTTTTGCCTGTTCGAAATGTCTATATGGTACTATTTTAAATATTTCTGAGGTATTAACAAAGAATTTCACAAGCCCAACCTGTATTTTAATTTTTTTTCATATGTCATCTATTAATTAGAGAATAGTTTGCTATTTGGAAATGAGAAAAAGTCTAATTTTTCAACCTGGCAATTCATGGCTTGTTTATATTTTATTTATGTGTTTATTAAAAACTACCTCTTTTAAAAAAAAATAGTCCATCTCTATTTTACATTTTACAATAGACAGAAGAAACCAAACTAGCTAATACTTTGACTTGGACATTGTTAGGTACATTTTCTGTTTTCCACATTACCATATGCAACACTATAGCCAAATTTCCTGCCACTACATAACAAGAAGTCTCTTTTTCTTCCAATAATATTCTCTCACTTTATCCAAGGCCTCATTGACAGCCCCCTTGAGGCCCATCAATTTTCTAACATGCCACTCAAACTTGTAGGCTTTCACCAATGGTATCCTCAATCATTTTCTAAAATCTACCCTCTGCCCAGTCCAAATCCCATAGTCGGTGGTGCATATGTTAAAATTTTGTTACAGTAACATTCTACTTCCAGGACCCAAATTTATTTCAATTATCTACCACTGCAAAACTCACGACTTAAAACAATCATTTATTTTGCTCACAATTTGTATTTTTGGTTGGGCTCAACATGGACAGCTTGTCATTTTCCATGATATCCCTTTATATCTATATCTATATCTATCTCTATAACTCTTGATATGTAGATAGTTATAAAGATAAAAAGATAGATGGTAGATAGAAGCATGTAAAATCATAGAAAGATAAAATATTCATTTTTTGCATAACTTTTATAATAAGTACATATGATCATTATGACAAGAGCCTAAAAATATAGAAGACGAATGACATTATGTACAATAACAATTATAATCAAACAATCATAGAAAGTAATTATTTCTGTGGTTAAGAATGACCAAATTCTTACAAGCCCATTAGGCTGTTTTTAACAAGTGATCCAAAGACACTAGTTTTTGTTAACTATGAGTAACAGAGGGCACAGCCATAGTCATAATACAAGATTTTCCATACCATATCTTTTAATTGCTTTTAGAAGTCAGACTATTCAGTTTTCTAAACACATTCAAAGTGCATAGATTAATTCATAATTTTTACCAAATAGCTTGTACTATCCATGGCTAAATATGAAATATAATCTCTTCTCAATTATGTTTTAAATTTTTGAAGACATGGCTAATTCTTCTAGGGCATCTTGCACGGTCATTCGTTTAACAAATATTTATTATCTATGTCGTGCCATGCACTGTGTCTGAGAGTGAGGAGATAAATGGCTTGGTGCTTGCCCTCAAGAAGATCACGTTCTACAGAGAAAAAGAAACAAAAAAAATAATACTTTAAATATATGTTACTCAGACAATTTTAAATTGAAAAGATTGTTATGTGTAAATTATTACATAATAAAATAGGTTTGAAAGAGACCACCCAATATGGAAAGGTGTCTCTGAGAAGGTGACATTTGAGCTGAGACCTGAATGACAAAAATTTTACTAACAGTGCTGTAGATCTATTTACGATGAATGCAGCTATTAAAATATTACTTCTATTCATGAGATTATTTTTTATCATCTATATGCCCTTAGATCTCCATGGCCATAGGGACATAATTCTAGAATGCTAGTCAAGAAAGTGCTTTTTAAATTACTAGTTCTCAAACATGATATTTTTACCTACATTCCTCTATGCTACCATAGTAAAAGTTTAATTGAAAAGTTTATCTTGTTTCTTTCAAGAAGTTCATATGCAATATTTACATTGATGTGGCTGGAATATCCAAATGTGTTCTGGGAAACATTTAGTTCTCAAATAATTAGGCAATTTGGTTCACAATCCTATTCTAATAAAACTTACTTATAAAATGTATTGCTCTAGGCTTCAGTTTTTTGTTTTATAAGATATGGAGTCAAATCTGTCCTTGAGCTAAATTTTCAAAAGCCCACTGAAGAAAAGAAAACAAATTGAGTTATTGTGCTCAATCAATTTAGAACAATCACTCTCAGCTAATGGTAAATTAATCCCAAAGAAACTGAAATTCTGAAACACAAGTCAGTTTTATAATATTACACTGTTTTTCCAAATATGCCATACAATACAAGTTCCTTGATCTAACTTGTCTGGAGTAATCCAAGAAAGGTTCATGGTTAACACTGTGTCTTTTCCCATTTTCCCTGTGAAATTGGATTATATTTGAAAGACTGAATTCAGTCATCCTAAATTACAAAGCATGGATAGCTTTCCACCTCTTGAATCCGTACATCAATAATCAGTTTCTGCAACTCAAAGTTTCCCAAACCGTACACTCTGTTCTTCTTCTCCTGCTCCAACATCTTTTTCTTTCCCTCTTCCATTATATTGCATTAATTGAAAACAGTTCTCATTTCTTGTTTAGCTGCACTTGCCAGCATATTGGTATTTGTAATAGAATAGGATGTAGAAGGAAATATTAGTTTTCTTTTCAGTGTTCAGGCTGTGAAATCAAACTCGTGGATTTCTTAGAAACTTCCCATTTTTTACAGATTTGGGGAGAAGACTAATATAATTAAGATATGCTTCATACAAAGCCCACAACAAGGAAATTGAGAAAGATAAACTCATTATGAGTTAATTCCAGTCATCATATATGTACATTTTAAAGAAAACTGCATTTACTTAAATTAATTTCTAAATAATAGAATAATGGGGATATATTTTGAGGAAAGAAAATGTTCATATCAGTGGAATACTGAATATAGTATGATATCGGTCAAAGAAGTATAGTCAATTTTAAGGCTTTGTAACATATATTTGATAACCTTAAAAATTTAATGACATACTTGAACCTGAATTATCTTCATCTGTGAACTGGAAAAAATAGTTTCATTCTTTCTCATTTATTGTAAGGACAGAATAAGAATTGTCTAACTTCAGGGAGAAGTTTGAAAAAAAAAAAGTAGTGACATGAGCAGTAGATTTAATTCTATCCTTATGTGTAAAAAGAAGTGAGCATTTTGATATGAACATCTCAGTTAGACTCAAAGAATGTTACTAGAAAATTTTACAGGCACATTGCCCTGGTTGCAATGTGAAACGTAGGGACCAGCACGTGGTGTCCAATATTGATCTATTTAATAGTATAAGGGAGTTTGGCTTTGACAAGAAATGTAATCTGAACTGAGTTCTTAATTAAAATTGGCATTTCTGAATATGATACCCAAATTTTTATGTAAAATGACTATGATGGTTAATTTAATATGTCAACTTGGCTGGGCTAAGGGGCACTCAGATAACTGGTAAAATATTATTTCAGGTTGTGTCTATGAGGTTTGTTTCCAAAAGAAATTAGTATTTGAATAAATGAATTCCGTAAAGTAGATGGCCCTCCCCAGTGTGGGTAGTTATCATCCAATCCTTCATAGTGCAGAATGGAAGAAAACGGGAGAAGAAGGGAAAATTTACTCTTTGTTTCAGCTGAGATATCCATCTCCTGCCCTGAGACATCTGTGCTCCCTGTCTCAGGCCTTCAGATTTATATTTGGGCAAACACCTTCATCTCCTCAGTTCTTAGGCCTTTGCACTTGAACTAAATTAAACTACCACTTTTCTAATTCCCTAGCTTATAGAAGGCAGTTTGTGGGATTTCTTGACCTCCACAATCATATAAGCCAATTTTATAGGACATAAAGAAATGAGAATGTTTTGGACTTTATAAAATGAATTCCAAGGGAGCCATGACAGTAATGTCAACCTGCACATAATGAGAGTGCCCTTAAGGTGTGACCAAACCACCCACAAAATAGAAACATTAGCCCCCATCTGTGGGAGCCAATAAGCATGAGGATCTCACCTTGTAAGGTTCATATAAGCTGAACACCTTAACAGATGATGCTCAAGCCTGACCTAGTAACATCTTGAATGGGTGTGCTGAGAGCTGAAGACTTTGACCTTCTCACCTGTCATGCCACTGGCTTGGTACCGATCAGCAGCTCTCTGCACTGCCAGTCAACAGAGCTCGCTCTGGAAGATGCTAAGAACTTTTATCCCTTCACTCTGTCACGTAAGGCTCTGTACTTGCCCTCTCTGTATGTTGTATGTTAACCTGCGTGGGTGCCTGATTGGTTTATCTGAGAAGGTTCCGCTCAATAAACCTGACATTGTGGAAGAACACAAATGGGTTCAAGGGTGTTACTTTGGTAGCTGCTTTTCTTGCTTGCAATATCTATCTATCTATCTATCTATCTATCTATCTATCTATCTGTCTGTCTGTCTATCTATCTATCTGTCTATCTGTCTATCTGTCTGTCTGTCTGTCTATCTGTCTGTCTGTCTGTCTGTCTATCTATCTACCTACCTATCTACCTACCTACCTAACTATATATACATACATACATACATATATGTATATAGAGAAACAGACTCAACAGGAGATTCATCTATATCTATATCTGACTGAGAAATACTTACTGTGGTAGTCAGGTGTGTGTATGTTTATGTATGTGTGTGTGTATGTATATGTATGTATGTATATACATATGTGTATGTGTGTGTGTGTGTGTATGTACCACATACAGATATATGTATATATCTCCACCTTATTGGTTCTGTTTCTCTGGAGAATTCTGACTACTACTATAATGATTTCTCGGTTTGCTTCAGGTTGAAAAAGAAATAGACTGGTAAAACATTAAAATAAACATGAGTAATGTAACCCTAGACCATAAATTTCCTTTAATCTGATTTTTCTTCTGACATTAACATCTTTAATTCTCTCAATCCCCTTTCACGTCTAAAAATATCTACATTCATTTTGCTATGATACTAACGTGGTAATATGAAGCGATGAATTAAGTCCAATTTAAAAACATTGATAGTAGAAAGAGCAGACTAAGAGTGTTAATTATGGCTCTGACAAAAGCTTTGTGACAGCAATAAATCATTCATCTCTGTTGGTATCAATTTATAAAGTAAGGTATTAGATTAGGTGAGGTCTAAAGTTCTTTCCATCTTAAATACCTATTAAATATTTTAAATATTCTGTGCTTTTATATAGGCGTAGAATGGTAGGGGGTCAAGACCCCTAAGACAGGCTTCCATTTGAGGCAGGGCTAATATCAGTGATAAAGCCACAGAAATGCCAGATGGCTACTTTTTAGAATGGTACGGTCCTGATATAAATTAACTTTTTTTTCATCAAAAGTATTTTATTCTCAGCAAAATCCTATTTAAAATGTCATTACCTACAGAACATGGGTAATTCTGAGAGGATCATGAAGATAAACTGTTCTTGATTATACAAAGTATAACAATGATATTTTAACATAGAACGAGTACCTCCAAGCTTTTCCCCTTAATTTGTGCAGTGTGAGTGCATTTCTTTTAACTTGACTTTAATAAGAACTTAAAGATGTCCTCAAGGTATTTGACTGAGTGAAAAGATAATTATTTCCTAGAGTTATGAAGATATTCAGCCAATAGGAGAATGTTTAAGAATATACTTTCTGGCTTTTGTAGTCTGAACACATTTCCAAGGAGATTTTAAAGGCAGTGTCTTTTAGATTCTTTCCTTAATAAACAATGAATGAAAATGCGAACTGTATATATTTTTATTTATATACTTGCATATATAAAGTATTAAGATTTTGGTGATTCTTTCCAGTGGGCTTGATTTTTATTTGATTAAATCTCCCCTTAAAAATCCCTTTTATCTACATAAAAGTCTTATTTCTCTCTTATTTCTCTTGTTGGTGTCTGCTCACAGCATTACAGTTAAGAGCTTAGGTTCACTGATTTTATGTTATAGTTCCACTGGCAATACTAAAACTTAGATGCTCAATAATGATGTATTTGAAAAATAAATACATAGATAAATAGATGTTTCTGAAAAACATCTGTCCCAAATCCTCCTTTATTCTTCTCCCAACTGTTTGAAATTCTCACTCAGAGGAAAGCTAAGATGAGAAATTTGTCTCAGAATGTGACATAATAGCTGTTGATCCATCGACACCTTGGCATAAACTAAAACACATCCATGAAGGAATGAATCCTGCTTGGATTACATTGGACATAAAGGTGGGGGGGGGGCGGGGTGGCAGAAGGCAACTTTAGGGCTTTAGGTATTATGAGAAGTGAATGACTTGAGCTTGAGCATCTTGGGAACAGTGTGAGTTTAACAAGATAAATGGCAAGAGAGGATTGTTCATAGTAAAAAAGAAACTATAAAGAGTAATTCATGTCACAATCATGTCTCAGTTACTCCTGGACTTGTTTCCCTTTAATGTAGATAGCATAAAATTAAATTTAGGAAATACTATCACCATTATTTCCACTTTTGATGTAGTAAGCAAAAAGAGGTAGGTTGCTCCAGAATGTAAAATTTTTGAGGGAATATTTAGACTTTTCTATGCATTTCTTTAATTTTGTCCTCTTAAGGAAACAGGATCTCTAACTGCCAGCCACTTTGAACAGAAAGTCCCTAAACTTACTTTTTAAACCATATATCTAATCATGTAATTAAATATTGCTTTTGCTATTAAGGGAAAACGAAATCTAAAGAACAGGCCAGAGGGGTGTGTGTGTGTGTGTGTGTGTGTGTGTGTGTGTGTGTGTGTGTGTGTGAAAGAGAGAGAGAGAGAGAGAGAGAGAGACAGAGACAGAGACAGAGACAGAGACAGAGAGACAGAGAGACAGAGACAGAGAGAACAGGAAGTGGTTCTTTTCCCTAAACCAGGCGAACTTCTATTAATTATTTTAGATCAATTATTTTAAATCATTTTGAATGCTTGTGCTGTAATGATAGAAGCAGATGAAAATAAAACAGGATGTACAATGAGATAAAATATGGTAAACATTTTCTGTTAATTTTATAATATTGCCAAGTGCCTGCTCAACTTATCTTCATGAGTACTGGGACAAATAAAAGACAGAAGGCATCAAGCTATTTTATATCACACATATGATAACAATAAATAATAAGAAGAATTAAAATTATTTTATTTTAACAAGAACAAACTGTGTTATGCACTTCCAAAATTATTTTATTTAATCCTACAATACCCACAGCTGTAGGAATTGAAGTTAAAAAGATGAAACCATTTTCCCAAGTTTCCAGTGTTAGTAGGTTAAGGTGCTTGTTTTTCTAGATTTTACGGATTTTACCTAATTACTTCAGTATATTCTTTTCCTAGCAAAAATTTATGGTTCAATGAAGTTTAATGAAGAAGTCTTTGGCCCTTTAGTTTTTTCAGCATAGGTAAAGTCAAGATAAACTAGTTGAATAGCATTCACCTTTACTCTGGGGACATAATCCTCTTGGGATCACCCAGGATCACTGAGTAATGTATTTGCATCTTAAGAAATTTAATAAATTTGCACAGGGCATGTATACAAAAAATAAGTATTTGAATTTTAATTAAACAATCAGGTTAAAATTCTGATTATAACTATTCTATCATGTGTACTCTATTGCTTTGGTAAACCATCACAAATTGATCTTTATATAACACTCCCAAAGTAACACATCCCTTCCAAGCTTTTCTCTGCCCCTGGAGAATCTTATTAATGAAGTCAGAAAGGAGGACAGTTTTCTCAGTCTTTGTCTTTGGACTTGTTACTTGGACATGCAACTTGGAAAAATTTGTCCATTATCACTATAGTCATGCATCTCTAAAAAATAAGAACATATTCTGAGAAATATGTCATTAGGTGATTTTGTTGATATAAAAATGTCATAGAGTGCACTTGCACAAGCCTAGATGGTATAGCCTACTACACACCTAGGCTATGTGCTATGACCTTTTGCTCCTAGTCTATAAACCTATACAGCATGTTGCTGTATAGAATACTGTAGGCAATTGTAATGCAATGGTAAATGTTTGTGCAACATGCCTAAACATAGAGGAGGTACAGTAAAAATATGATATGAAAGGTAAAAAAAATGCTAGACTTTACCATGAATAGAGCTTGTAGTACTAGAAGTTACTCTTGAGTGAATGAGTGGTGAGTGAGTGCAAAATCCTAGGACATTACTGTATGCTATGATAGACTTTATTAATACTGTGTACTTAGGCTACACTCAATTTGTTAAAAATTTCTTTCTTCAATAATAAGTTAACCTTAGCCTACTATATATTATTTTATTTTATAAACTTAATTTTTAAAATTTCGACCCTTTTGTAATAATACTTACTTAGCTTAAAAAACACATTGTACAATTGTACAAAAATATTTTTGTATCCTTATTTTTTAAGCTGTTTCCATTTAAAAATTTTTATTTTATTATTATTTTTTTACTTTTAAACTTTTTGTTAAAAACTAAGACACAAACACACATATTAGCCTAGGCATACATTGGGTCACAATCATCAATATCACTGTCTATATCTTGTCTCATGGGGAGGTCTTCAGAAGCAATAAGAGGCAAGGAGCTATAATGTCCAATGATTGCAATTCTTTCTTCTGAAATACCTTCTGAAGGACCTGCCTAGGGCTCTTCTTGAGGGGTGTGACTTTCAGAAGTATGTTCATGGTGGTTTGTTTTGTTTTGTTTTGTTTTTTATTATAGATTTGCTTGTAAGCAGATAATGCATCATGAACATTCCTCTCTATGAATGAAACCTTTTGGTGTTGGAGTTCATGGTTTCAAATCTTTTAAGGAGCTTATTGAGGTCTGAAAAAGCTTTTGCTAAACTGTTCATTGTAAATTTTCTTGAAGGTTCGTCTTCTTTTTCTTCTACAGTTTCTTTTTTTCTTGTCTCTTCTTCATCTATGTGTTCTGTTCCACTTCCAACAACTTCTTATTAGTCAACTTCTCTGGAAGCACCTCCAGGAGCTCCTCAGTATCATCTTCATCTAAACCCATATTAAAGTCGCTTGCCATCTCAACTACAGCCTTATTGATCTTTGCAATCTCTTCAACTTGGCCAAGACTTTGAAGTCATTGGTGAACCTCTTTAATGTCGTCTTTCAGATGCCATTCATAAACTCCTTGGTGACATAACCCCAAGATCAAATGAGGTTAACCAAGGTTCTTGATGCAGTCATAAATGTTTTAATCCTTCTATACTTTCATCAATGTCTTCTCAATGTCTTTCTCAGATGCATCAGTAGCCTGAGCAAAGGTCCTACTCAGGCAATAGGCTTTACCAGCTACCATAACTCCTTGATCTTCTGGTTGTATCAAAGGGGTAGTGTTTGGAAGGAGACACACCACTTTGCTATTAGAATTAGAATCACCAATAGAAGGAGTATAGCTGGGGGCATTATCAACAATAAGAAAAATCTTGAAAGGTATGTTCTTTTCCAAACAGTACTTCTCCATTTCACTGACATAGCAATTCAGGAGGGCATCTTGGAAGAGAAGCTGGGTCATCCATGACTTCTAATTATCCCTGTAGTGCAGACATACCTTGGAGATATTTCAGGTTCAGTTCTAGACCACCACCAAAAAGTGAACATAGCAACAAAGCAAGTCACATAAATTATTTGGTTTCCCAGTACATAGAAAAGTTATATTTACACTATGCTATAGGCTATTAAGTGTACAATAGCATTCTTTTAAAAATATATACTTTAATTCAAAAATTCTTTGTTGCTAAAAAAATCCTAACCATAATCTGAGCCTTCAGAGAGTCAAAATCTTTTTTTCTGGTGAAGAGTCTTGCCTCAATGTTGATGGAAATTCAATATCTGCAAAGTGCAATAAAGAAAAGTGTAATAAAATAATAAGGTTCACCTGTACACTGGCATTAAATGCTTATTGATATATTTTAAGGCCCTGGGGTTCTCACTGTGCCAGATCACAAAGGATTTTAATTTATAACCAGTAAGATGGCCCCCAAGAAAGACTGTTATCCTTTGCTTAAAAGCCTCGAAACCTGCATTGACCTGACCACCTTATGGCTGAAAGTCTTTTCAGGCATCCGTTTCCAGAATTGGAAGATCTCATCTATATTGAATATTTGCTCTGGCAAGTAATTTTCCACCACAATCAGCTTATTTGGAATTTCCAAAAATTCCCCAGCTGCCTTCACTTTTGCACTTTCAGACCACCATTCACTTTTATATTATATAATGAATAATGGGTCCTGAATCGTTTGAACTACCCAGTAAATTCAACACTGTAGTCAGGTCCAGCTTTTTCTTTAAACATCACAGACAAGCTTTTTTTCTTTGGCTGTGATCGCCATGGTGCCAAAAGGGATAAGGGATATGCTTCTATATCCGGTCTTCAAGTCAAGTCATTAAAAGTTTCTCGATATCTAAGATAGGCCCTTCTCTAATTTTCGTTATTCTGATTGTCTTCAGTGAAGCAGATCCTTTAATAGCTTATGTCACTTTGTTCTTCAAGATCGTAGGTAGAATGAGAAATACTCAACTGTCAAGCAGTAATTATCACTGATTTCCCACCTTTGTAATCCTTAGTCACTTTTAATTTTGTTTCTGGGCCAGTCATTTGATGTGGCCTCTTATTGGCAACATTAGCAATGAATTTTGTATGCTTCCAGTCCATGATGAACAAAACAACATGAGATTAAATCAAGCACTAGAGTAAATGATGTAATCAAGAGACAAGGTCAACAGGAAATGTATGAGGCTGTTGCCAGCGTAACATAGCATACTGTTTTACAGCAGACTTTTTTATAAGAAGAAAGAGTACAATCTAAAATAAGGATAAGAAACATAGCATAGTAAATACGTTTAACCAGGAACATAGCTGTTTATTATCATTATTAAGTATTATGTACGGTACATAATTGTATGCTATACTTTTATAGGACTGGTAGTGCAGCATCACAACAAACACCTCCCTAATGTATTGTGCTATAACATTATGACAGCAACAATGTCACTAGCTGATAGGAATTTTTTAGCTCCACAATAATCCTTTGGGACCACTGTTATACATGCAGTCTGTCATTGACCAAAATGTTGTTATGCAGCACATGGTTGCCTAATAAAATTCAAAAACTCATTTCGAAATGAATCTTGTGACAGAAGTAGATTTGAACAAACTGGTGGAAAAATAATGAAGCACTTGGTGAATTTCTCAACATAAAAGTTTTTTGAAATTATAATGTAAAGAGGCATGATAACTAATGAGAGAAATTATGACAGCTCTAAGAACATATTATTATGCACAGTTCTTGCAAAGAAGGCTTTTCTGGAGTAGAAACTGGCTCATTCTGGTTACATCTGTATTTAAACATAGTTGTTGCTGGCAGAGAGCTAACATCATTTCCCTTAGGCCTTATAAACAGTGCTACAATGAATGTACTTTGAACTAATTGGAACCCAGCAAGGATGGCAAAGCAGAAACTGTGAGATGTCAACTTGATTTTTTTCCCAAGCAAGTGTTGTAGCCATTAGAACAAACTGTTAGAATTGTAAGTCAAAATTTTCCTCTATCTCCCCACCCCTATGATGAGGACAGTAGCACCAGAATCCTCTCATATTTATGACTGCCTCCACTAAACCAGAGCAAAACAACACCAAGGCAAAAGCGAGAAGCTCTGAACACTAGGAAGACTATTTTAAAAATTATCCGAAGAAAAATATCTAATAAAAAATACCAACCCAGGAGAGAAATCAAAGGTCAGCAAAAAATAAGAAATAAGCATTCCTCAAAGAAATAAATGCTGGCGTTCAAAAAAGAAAAGAAAAACAAAAATAAATGTAAATCTATTTCATGAGAAAGGTACCCATAAATCATCCAGAAACCAGCCAATTAGCCATCAGAAATGATATTAAGCTTGTGAATCTGATGGCTAAATTTATCCAGTGGTATTAGCAGGTCATATTCAATAGTGAACAGATGTGCCTTTCCATTGTTTAACAAGTTTCTGCTTGAAAGCTAAAATTTCACGATAATGTAATTTAGTTCATATATTTCACAGTAAATATATTCTTTTAAAAATCCTTTTCCGTTTCCACTGTGTTTTATTGCAAATTATATGATCAATGCCAGCAATTGAATGAGTGGCTACAGGGCATAAGAACCCAGAGAATAATAGTAAGAGCAGGCCATTTACACTCTAGGCTTTACAATGGCTTCTCATTTCTTGCCCAAGCACTGTCTTCCCTGTCTTCTGAAATGAGCTTTGGTTAGAGAAGAATCTTTCAGGATTGGAGAGATCAGAATGGTTGGAAATAAGGAAATGACGGGATGAAATGGAAGCAACTCTGATGAAAAGAGAAGTGTTTTATGGTCATTTTTCTACTAGTAAGTAATTGTTACTTATGAGAGACACTTAAAAGCTTATTTGAACTTATGCCCATATATTGAAGTAATTTATGGAATTAAATACAAGAAAATATTAAAATTTTAATTGTCAAATATGGAAGCTGTCTATAATGAATTAATTCACCTTTCAAGTTTTTGAGATATTTATTACCCAGCTTTTTAGATATTTATTTTTCTGTGTGGATTCTATAATGTTTTATAGCAATAAAAATATGATTCTAGGAAAACAGATATTTCTTAAACATTTCCATGTAGTATTTGGTGTATAACCCTTGTCACATTCAAGAGACTGGGTTAAGTTCTGTGTCCAGTTTCCTGAATTTATAACCATGCTTAAGGAGACAATGGGTTAAGATATGATCAAATTCTAGTAAGTCTGGACATTTAGAGAAAATGGAAGAGTCCTACTTCTTCCACTTGTTTTACCTGGCCCTTATTTCTCTACCTTCACATAGTTCCTACCTGCTCTAATGATGTTTTCTGTTTGCTCCAGCTTTCTACATTGGTGTTCCTATATTTATCTCCCTTTCAGACACTGTGCCATGTTCTGAACCCACATTACCTTCTGGAAACCCTCACATCTACAGTCCATTCAGATCCTTTTCAATGACTTTCTTCATTCCTGATGAGAAATTTTATATCGCTGTTCTTCAAATTGAAAGGGTGACAAAGGTCTTACTTGTACAGATGAGGTTTTCTCCAAATCTTTTTCATGGATTGAGTCTTCATCTTTTCCCCAAGGCCCTAGTCTTTCTAAACTAGATTTCCTTTCTCTTTGCATTCTTTAGTTATATACAGACGTTAAGGCAATGAGAACACAAAAATTGTCTCTATGTACCAAAACAGAGAGAAAAAAGAGAGGGCAATATAGTTTCATATTTTACAAATATCATTACATTATTTGTTAAAACCTGCTTTAATTCTGGGGTCTTTTTAATATCTCTAATATTACATCCTTTTCCAAAATGTTCTCTGGCTCTCCTGCTAACCCTCACTCAAAGCTAACCCAACATCCTCAATGATACTCTTTTGAGAGAATTGCACACAATCTCTGCCCTTCTAGTCCTAAACTCTAGATTACTTTTTCACACTCTTACATTTACTTACCCTCGATCTCGATAATATTTTCCTTTCAAGTTTTATACTTTGCCGGGTCAAAACTAGCCAATTTGATGAGCATAACTGGTTAAAGGAGTGCAATCATAGTCAGTCAATATTGGCTCTTTTTCCTTCTATATAATACATGTATATTTCATAAGAATCCCTCACTTGTAACTTGGTAACAATTTTAAGTCATATCTGAGAGTTTTAAGATGATCCAGGAGCCTTTTGGAGCAAAGATACCTATGGTCATGTATACTTTTTATATCCCTGAATTGAAGCTTGAGTCAGATTGCTGTTTACCTGAGAGCCAACTACGAAGAAGATCAAACTTATTTTCACTATTTCTTGGGCTAATGAGTATGTCTAAAAAAAAAAAAAGGTACAATATTGAGGTGGCAACAAATCTCAGATAAATAAATAAATGCACATCACGCAGAACAACTTGTTTATTGTGCTATTGCTTAAATGCAATTTTCATGATAAGTAATAATTTGTTACTGTCTTAAAAGCTACGGCTTTAGCCATTTCCTTGTAAATGCATATTATCCATCATGGTAGTAATGATCAGTTAATCAAATAAATATTACTGAGAACATAGAAGCTATATATACAATGGGGAAGAAAAAGAACCATTGATTGCTATTGAGGAGAACATTCTTGTGGAGCCTATTAATGGCTCACCAGTCTACCTTTGAATTCAGAGTGTGCATTTGAATTTCTGAGGGAAGAGAGCACATGGCAGCATAAGAAAGGAAGTTTTCATTGTAATGTAGAGATTATAATGCATGTACAAGGATGCTTTTATAGATACTTTCTCTACCTCTATGATTTCTTCCCCAGCCTTGAATGAGCTGTTTTGTTTGTTCAATAATAGCATGGGGCTAATAAGTAAGTCCTTAATATTGAGGTAATTTTTTCTGGTCAGGAATAATTTTTTGTCTCTATTTCTTTGATAGAATTGGTGAAACCAGTTAGTTAGTGAAAAAAAACAGTGAGACTTAAATTTGTTCAAATTTGAAGTTAAAAAAAAAGCAACCTCTATTCTTAAAAAGAATTGATGTATATCGTAAACTGAATAAGAGAAAAGTGTGCACAAACAGGCTGATATCCTCAATCTTATAAAAGAATCTATTGGAGAAAATGGGCTAGCTCATTATTAATTACAAATTCATTTAAATATTTAAATAATATATGTACCGCATGTGCTGGCAAGTATACTGTATTTCAAAAGCAACTACTTTTTAACTGAGTAAATGACATATGCACCAATTCTTTTTCCTGTTAAATTTTCAAGGACAACATGTGGAAAAACTAACTTATCCTCCCAAATAATTTTTCATTTATTTAGGAAGAATAGGAATTTTAAAAAAAAAGAAAGTTAGAAAATTACTCATTTTAAATTTAAAGAGGAATTTGTGAAGAAAAATATTGATGCTATTTATTAATTCTTTCTGGAAAATCTTGAAGATGAGATGACATGAATGATTCATTTCATAACATTATGTATTTAACCTTTTCAATATTGAAAAATAATGTATTAAGAAAGAGGAACATGTCTTCATGGAGTTTTCGTTTGTTTATCTGTTGTGGTATTTATTTGTTTATTTGTTGTGGTATTTATTTATTTAGCAAAAAAGCAGAACTACTTGACATTTAATTCAAACTGGCTAGGCTGAATTCTGTATTAGAATCCACCTTACATTTGTTGGATCATAGTGTTTGTTACTGTACCATTTTTATCAAAGGTGATTTCTGTCATTAAGGTAACATAAAATATTAATCTTATTTTAAAAGATAATCTTAAAACAACAATGAATTTTAGAGAAATTAGTTTATCTAATTGGTATTTGATTTCCATTTCTTCATAATTTGATGACTTTTAAAGATTCTTTTACCCCTAATGTTCTTTAAGCATTTTTTATGAAATATAAATTTGTGTCCCCACACTCTATTTTGCAAAATACAAAATATTACACTTTAAATGGAAGAAACGTCACTCTCATGCTGATATTGGCCTTAGTAAGAATAGATTGTAGTCACTGATCTAATGTTGAGCATTGCCTGAGGTGGAAGGGAATGGAAATACCTCAGTTATTCTTGACATATCTTCTATTTGGTATATTAAGTTGGGTATGTCTGAAGAACATATAAGGAAATGATTCTTGAGCATCGAGTTGGTGACTGCTCAGATTTAAATAGTTTTACTTTGCAAGGCTAATTTTGTTACCTATTCTTCTTCCACTCTCTTTCCAAAAGTAAGAGTTTGAAATAAGGCCTCAGTAATGGGGCAACTTCAGGAAAGTGAAACAAATTGGTCTCCAGTGAGTATTTAGAAAAACCAAAGAACATGTAACAAATCACTCAGAAAATTACTACACAGTCCAGTGTGACACTCTTCTGCCTTTTATAGTATAATACTTACACAGGGGAGAGGGAAAGAGATCTAAAGCAGCTAGTTTCATTTTCTCAACCTCTGGCTGTCCATTAAAAGAACCCAAGTTGCGTGTGTGAAATTGAACGTTTATATCTTTGGTAAGAAACAAAATGCTAAAAGAACATAAACATTAAACTCTCTTTCTTTGTCCCTCTCTTTATACTATTAAATATTTATTTCGCTTATTATTTCCTTGACCGTGTGTGTGTGCGCGCGCGCGCATGTGCACAAGCGCACACACCCCTGTAAGAGAAGGGGTCGAGGAGAGAAAGAAAGAAGAGGGAGGAAAAAGAAGGGAAGTTAGGAGGGAGGTAAACCAGTTACATGTTAGAAACATTAAACAATTTATATGATTATTAATCTTTGTGTTTCCCACTAGCTTAATGATTGTTGAATAAAGGTCAGTGATCTATTTGCACATAGGATTTAGATAATAAGTGTAGTTTATTTTTGAAACTAAAACCTCATCTGGTGGGCTCCCGTATAGTAATGAGAGAATAACCTTATTTGCCTCCAGGAACTCATTAAAGTCTGGTGCCAATGACAATGTAGATATCTGACTACAGGAACTGGTCTGACACCACCAACTCATTTCTTCTGGTCTAACAGGAAACTGTTAGAAAAAAGAGCTCTCTGCATCTCCTTAGGCTACATCTGAACCAGATGCCTAGAGGTGAAAGATTCAATATATCCCATTACTGATCATTTCACCCATCTTGTTTCCCTGAATTGAACTCATTTCAAACTGCAGAGTTTGAAATAACCTCATTGCCATCTCAAAAGAAAGTAACAGTGGTCAAATTTTAAAAGAGTAATCCAAACATCCTAGAAAACGTTTTAATGTGTCAGGCCTTTACAGGATTTTGCCTTAAAGAATTAATGTCGACGGTAAAGGAAATATTCTACATGCCAACATATAGAGCTAAATAATTATTTCACTAGGAAATATGAAGACCTAAAATATGATAGGTGTAGTCTAGTTATGTCCTTCATGTTAAAAATGGAGTAATGACAACGTTATGTATTCAGGGTGGATTTACCTGGAAATGCGAAAACATTTAAGCAGAAATGATTTGTGCCATATATGTATATATGGTGTTAAGAGAAAAGACTCTAGGATCAGACTAGTAGATTTGAATCCTAGCTTCTCCATTTACTACTTATGTAATTTTAAATTAATGCCTTAAACTATCTGTGCCTTGTTTCCTCATCTGTATAATTGGGAGTGTAGTAGTATCAAATTAATAAGGTTGCACAAGAATTGCAAATAAAATACTTAAAACAATGTTTGATACATAGTGAGCACACATATAGAAAACAGTATTATTAATAAAACACAAAGTATCATTTTAAGGAAGAAAATTATCTATACGTTTATATATTTTTAAGTTTGTCAAAATATGGTTTAATTAGCATTTAGTCACACTGAAGTCTTCTTTTTCCACTGCCACCTCCACATGATTGCAGTAGTTATACTTAGCTCTAAAATAAACTGGGATTCTCCTATTTTGTCTTGACAAAGAATAGAAAATCAGAGTTTCAGGCACTCTGGGCCTCTGATGTAATAGTAAGTGGCCATTGTTCTTTATGTCTTGAATTCTATTGTATGTCAATTGAAAGAAATTATCACTTCTTGTAGCTATATCTAAAGCCCATCAGGAATTACACATGATGGGAAACAAACAAAATAAAGAGGAGTTTCAACAGCTATGTATAATCTAGTAGATAAACTAGAACAACTTCTATTAGATTTCGTTAGTTATTATTTGCCTTCTGAGAGCAATGGAATATAAATTGTTCTCCAGCACCAGTATATGAAGTATTTATGCTTTCCTTGAGCTTTTTTCCCCCTCATTCTAAAATAGCTAGAACATTTCTGGGAATCAATATTTATAATTACTTGCCCGCATTGGTAATTCTCACCTACCAAAGAGTTATTTTCAGATTAAAGAAATTATTATATCTCCTGGTCTATGGATAACATGTTTAAAATTGTTAAAATTTTAATCTATCAAATAAAAATGGAAAAGAGAATAAGATATTGCTTTTTTTTTCATTTTAATAAACTCACCTACATAAACATCCTCTAAATTGTGGATGTTCTTTTATTGTATTCTATAGGTTAAAAAGGTAACAACTAAATAAGGATATAATCGAAAAACTTAAGAATATATCTCAGTATTTTAATAATAGTTGAGAAGTTAGTTACAAGCAAATTGAACAAAGGGTCAACTGGATATTAGTGATGCCACTTTAGGGCAGGTGCAATAACGTGTCAACAAAATCTCATCCTTAGTTATGTGCTTATGTCTCAATCCTCTAGAAAGCCATCAGTAACATATTGCAATTCCTCAAAAATTATTTCAAGTATTTAGAACTTGGAAAAAAATAAGCATGAACTCCTTACGAGAGTTTCATTGTAAGAAAGAGTAATCTTTTGGGTTATCTTTCTATTCTATGAGAATGTTCCTCTTGTATTCTCTCAGAACTTCCCTGTCCCATCCACACGGTCAAAAGGAATTACTGTTCTATGACCCAACTTATCTCATAACTTTCTGTTTCTTCTCCCTATTGTTTTCCCTATGACTTTTATATATTCTGCATGTTTCTATTTTCCTTTCTTCCCTGAGCTCTCTTTCTCTTTACTCTCTATCGTATCACCTTGTTTCTTTCTTTCATAGCACACATTACAATACAACATTCTCTTCTTTATTTGCTATATATATATACCTATCGTCTGCTGATAAATTTCCCTGTTCTTAAGGGTGTATGGACAGAAACTATCACAAATAAGCTATCCAAGCTATTTGGATAATTGATATCCAAATATCAATTATGAATGGACTAACTCTTCAGATGGGAAAATAAAGTAAGTGCCATTTTTTTTCTCCATTATGAACTAATTATTTAGGAATTAAGATTAAGACTTAAGTAAAATACAGTAAAAAGGCAAAAATAAAAGTGCTTCGTTTATGAAAAACGCAAGATTTAAAAAATGATAGCAAATTACATACTAGGCTTTAAAATCATCAGCTACTTAAAGACCTAAAATTATCCATGAAAAGACACATAAGAGCAAAACAGGACCAAATGACTGCTTAAATAGGATAAGAAAATAGGATAAGACTTGCAACCAAAGTTTTATTCTTAGGAATACTTGTGTTCTTACTTTTTAAGTAACAATAAATAAGAGTATGAACAATTTATATGAAGAACAGGAAAGGGCAATTATCCTTAACTTAGACAATTCCAGTTATATTAGGTAATTTATTCTAATCAGTGCATATTATTCTAATCTTTTTGATGTACTAAATTTTTAAATTATTTTTTTTCTTTTTAAATTATTGATATCTGTTTCTCATGCTGATTTCTAAATTTTGGACTTACTTCTGACAAATAATGGCAGACACTAGTCTAGATCTTGAATGTAGCCTATGCTTTCTCCTATACATAATAAATGTGCATTAAGTTAATGTTGAAAATTCTTTGAACTCCCTGGCCTCTACTTAACTTCCCAGTTCTCAGACTTCTTTCCCTCTGCTGCCAACAAAGGTCTGGAACTCTCTAGCCATCCAGAGTCCTGATCTCTTGATTTCAGACCGTAACGTGAGCCTTGTTTTTCTTCCTCAGACCATGTACATGCTGATTTGACCTGATACAGATTCTGAACTTTGGCCACAAACATTTCTCCTACCCCCACCCTTTATGGTCTGAGTGCCTCTGATTTTCAACCCAATTTTTCAGCATAAAGAAGGTGCATAAAAATTTTAGAATCTAGCTAATAAATAGCCAAGTGGCAGCTTAATGAAACACTTGACGATGTTCTCTTGAATCAAGCTTCTAAACATTTTATTTCAATCTTAGGAACATTGTTGACATTAACAAGTCAAGGACAAAGAAGAATGATTTCAGTAACATTTGAAAGATTCCAGGACCCAGTCAGTCCTTTTCAAACCAAATTTGAGAAGAATGCATCCACGCTGTGTGGGGTCCTTCCTCCCTTGATTGTTAGAAAGTGCTTTCTTTTCAGGAATATGTGACAAGTTAAAAGATATCACATGAACACATTTTAGTCCTGGATCTTTCTAGTAAGGGTTGGAGTAATTTGCTAAAATGAACTGTGTCTCTGGTCGATTTATTACCCCCTTATAATTTTACTGAGGATACGTTTAAGTATCTTCATCTACTTATTTATTTTAATTTACTTTTATTCCATTGCTACATGATTTTGAATTGGGCATTAATTATATAATTTAAAAATAGCCCCTATAAACTCCAAACCAGATCATCTATAGCTTATCACTGATTACCAATGCTAAAGAAATGTACCTTAAATCAATGACGAGTGAGATCAATGTTATTAAATAAGGACTACGATTTGATTTGAAATGTTAAAAGGAAAGTGACAATTAGAGAGGAAAATTAGAGAGGAAATGCTTCTCTCTCCCTCTTCCATCTTTCGAGGTTGTGGACCCCAAGGAAAAAAATTTATTTGTTGTGAACTCCAAGAAGAATTTATCTACTGAGATGGATGTCCTATGGTCAACTAAGGGCCCAGATTTTATAAATAGTAAGAGTCTGGTGGCTCTTTGTCGACAAGGGTCCCTCAAGTACTTTGTACACCTGGAAGAACCTAAGACTGAGCTCAGCTTCCAGCAATATGCCCCACTTGTTTATGCTCTCTGAATCAATTCTGGCAGGGGAATTCTGGTTTTGTCTTTCTATCAAGGAACTAAAATCTGCTCCATTCAAAGAGAACTGTAGAAATTGTATCCTCGTTGCTTCTGTATTGACTAATCATAACTGAGAGATTTGTATAACTTATTTACATAGAATAGACCTTATTGGGAACTTTTGCTATAAAAGATGGCCTTCCTTTTGTCTCAGTGGAACACTATTTAGGTTGCTACCTGAATCTGGGTTCCCAGAGCTGCAGTGCCTTTTGCTCAAATAAACACTTTTTATTTTTTATTATAGTCTAAAACTTGTTTTGTTTTACAAGGTGTACCTGAGTTGTATTATTAAATTAGTTGTTCTTTTCCTTCACATATTCTAACACAATTGGTGTAGTTACATCATTCCAATCATTTCAAATAAATGAGGGATTTTATTTCAGTAAGTTAAAGTATGGGTTTTGCTTTTTAGTTTCTTAAACCTAAGGCCACTCCTTAGGCTGATGTTTTGGTATCCCTTTCATTTCACCAAAATATTCTAGGGCTGCCCTCTGCTACATCCCCCTTTCCTACAGATTCCTGAGCAGTTGTTCTAGCTACTTCAGGCGTTTTTTTCTATACTAGAACTTTCTTCACCCATAGTTATCATTTGCTTTTTGTAAGCATCATTTATTCAGTCAACTTAAATGATAATTTAATTATAATTAAAATGATAATAGCTAGAATATATTAAAAATACCACTTGATAACAAAATAAATACTAGTGTATGTTTTAATAAATTTAATATTAATTCAGTCTTAAAAAATATAGGCTGGTTTATAATCCTTCAGGATCTCTCCAAACACATTTTAATGACAGCCTCAATAGCCATCACAGGACCCAGGGCCACCACATAGAGTAATATAGATTGTTCACCACACAAAGGTATCAAACTGGGAGAGTAAATGGGGATTAAAATTTACATTCTATCCGACAAGTATACTCACCAGCATGGGCTACATCATTCTAGAATATAAGGACCTTTTCTTAATTGATAGAGAGAAATTAGCTGTTTGCCAAGTAGTGTAACTGGAAGGAATTCTGCCTAGAGAGGATACTGATTTTTTGTTAAATTCACATAAAGGCAAAATAAATTGAGTTGAGTGTACCACGTCTTTTTCCATGATCTAGAAGATGTAATTCAGTAAAGCTACTCAACATGTAGATACTAATACTCCAATGAGAAAGTTTGTGAAAAACATCTGTATTTCTGCTTACCGGTTTCATGTTCTTTTGGAAGACTGACATATATACACAAATTCATAATTTGATAGAATTCTTATAAATGGGAAATAAAACTACTATAACCATTATAGGCGGTAAGTTTGGAAAACATTATACCAGCATCTTAACAATGGATATTTCTAGGTGGTAGATACACTGGTAATTCTCTGCTCCTCTGCATCCATTCTTCATCCCTCTCTGCCTTGACTAGTCTTTAGGGTTGCTTGCTATCAACTCCATCTCTAAGGATCTCTTGCCTTCTCTTGCCCTCTGGGTTTAGCCAAGAAGAGGCAATTCCATAAATGAACAGTGAAGAAAAGGAAGGTGATTTAGTCTTCTCCCCCACCCATTGTTGCTGTGTATTTTAGTTCTATGTATAAATCCATTTCCTATCGGATGACCATTTTTCCAAAGGTTATAATTTTAGTCAAGTTTCGTTAAAACTCTTCCTTCTCTGAGCTCCTCTAAGCAGAGGGATGGCAATGATTTCCCACTGGTATGAGATTCAGTTTTTTGCTATATCTCTTGAGTTATCTTTTCCTGCCCACACTCCTGTAAATAGTCACCTTGTTAAACTCCATTTCATTAAAAAAATCGACCGAGTGTGCCATCTGTTTCCTGCCGAGATCAGACCAAAAAAGAGTAAACTTTTTTGTTGTTCCTGATCTATATTCGTTTTTCATGATAAACATGTATATTTATAATAAAAAGGAATAAAATTTCAATTTTAATATTATTATGTTAAATTTACCCCTCAACTGGAGGAAAAAGGGACATTTGTGACAATAATATTTTTCTTAAAAATATTAATAATATTATGCAAGCTGCAATGACTTTTTTTGGCTTAGCTTTGATGGTTGATTCTAAGTGAAAACACATCAGGGAGGTACGGGTAAGGAATAAAGGGGTCTCATGCTTTGGATTTGCTTTTTTATGCCACTGATAGAAGCAAAATTCAAACTCCTTTCTTTCTTTGCATGTTTCTTTTCAGTGCTAATCCCTGTGCTGATGAGTTAAGAGTTTATATGACCGAAAGCTGAAGCTGTAGATGATCTATTAGCAGGACAGATATCCAAGACTGAATGCCTCTAGATTTTGTTTTCATAGCATATCACCATATATATTTCATCTACTTCACCTTGTTGCTCATTGGAGGTAGTGCTGTGCCTAACATTGGAGACTTTATGCCAGACATTGGAAATTTGGGCTAAATGCCAGGCAAGAAGGAAAATGTCAAAAAGAAATCACCGTTCCTTAAATCAGATTGTCACAGAATAATACATGCAAACACAATCTCTTAATTTTTATTTCAAACATTTTACTACAAAAATCAAGTTGTGACTACATTTACAGTTGAGTACATTATGAAACGCTTGTCTAATTTAAAACTTTAGCTTGAATTTCAATATCTAGAGACAGTCTTTATAAAGAGAGAAGTAATTAAGTTGCTATATTTAGAAAGAACTGGTTTGCTGTTTAGACACATCATTTACTTTTTACTCAACTGCTCCACGGGAAGGCAGACAGATACAGCTTCCTATGTGTGCTTCTGCATCTGTGTAGTTTGTGCAAAAAAAAAAAAAAAAAAAGAAAAGAAAAGAAAAAGAAAAACACCCAAACTCTTTTGGGACCGCTCAGTTAGAGAGCAAAATAATGAAAACATTTTATCAAGAAGGAAATATCAGTTTCTGACAAGCTTATCTCTATGATACTTCTTCTACTGAGGTATTAGAGAAGAAAATATTTGGGCATACATCTTATACAGGATTCTTAATGCACTGCTGTTACCATCCCAAGGACAGTCTAAAATGAGGCCCTTCCCCACGGCAGGATATGACAGCACCATTGAGTGTTAGAGGAGACAATAGGGATCATGTTGTCCAATCCCCTCATATTATAGAAAAAGAAAGTGAGACTCAGGTTAAGAACCTCCTCCAAGGTTATGCAGCTTCTTAATATGAGCCCTCTTATTGTTCTGTCCAATTCACTCAGGGCATCAAATTGCTATCGCTGCTATCCTTTTACTCAGTTTAGCATTTTGTTATATCCTGTTATATATCCTTTTCAGTTTATTCAACACACATTTACTAAGAACTTACTCTGTGCCTAATACTGTGCTTGGTGTTGGAGACTTTATTCCAGACATTGGAAATTTGGGCTAAATGGCAGGCAAGAAGGCAAATGCCAAAAAGGAGTTAACATTCTTTAAATCAGATTAGTAAGAAGGGTATATTTAAGACTGTAAATGCATACATCTTTGATAGGAATGAATTATTATAAGTTGAATGACATTCACTGGTCAGTTATGCTCTGCACCATCTGTATAAGTAAAGAAAATAAATAAATGTAAGTAAATATTACTTGGCTTAACAAAAAGTTCACATCAGCGAAATTTGAAGACATAGTTATTAACAGATTACCCAGGGAGTGTTAGAGAATGAGAAAAGAGGTGAAACTCTAGAAAACATCAACATTTAAGATGTAGTGTCATGAATAAATGTTACAGCTGACACCAAGAAGCTACAGCCAGGACAAGATAGTTAGAAATTCAATTTAGAGTAATATATCCCAAGCCAAGATTAGAAAAAGCATTTTTGTTTGGTTGGTTTGTTTTAACAGAGAGAATGAACAGCATTGTCAAATAATGGAAGAGACAAAATTATCAAAGGACTTACTACTGCTCATTGGATTGAAGATTTATAAGGATAAGGACATTGTTCATGTGGATGACAAGGACTTTGAGAAAGTTGTAAAAGTTGAGCTAGAGTTACAGTGAGATAAGAAGTTAAGAGGAAGTGAGAAAGTGGTGGCAAATATTATTATAATAGAGTCCTTTTTTAAAGAAATCAAGCTGAAAGAGTATCCAGGGAGAAATGTAGTTAAGAGATGTTTGTTGTCTGTAAGAAGAAAGAAGTCTGGGCATGTCTTGGATATAGAGGCAAAAGTATGTTCCTTTTTTTTTTTTTTTTTTTTTTTTTGCTGTTCTCCTCCTCATCCCCAAACATCTCTAGTGTTGTAGTAACTAAGAAAATATAAATTCCTTCTAAATAACATCTAGACAAATGGGTGTGTATGGGAGTGTTTGAGGGCAGAATGAAAGAAGAAGGAAAAGTAGTTCTTAAGTCAATCTGCCATGTCACAACATCATAAGTACTGGGTGCATTAGGCTTGAAGATTTTGTGAGTCAATTGAGCTCTTAGTTTTCAGCTACCACAGATGGGAGTATTACCAAATATAACCGTGGTGACTAGCCTTGACAACTCGGTTCTGACAAATTCACTCAGATTTGTTGTTGTGGAATGGCTCAGAGGTAAAGAGAGATATTTACTAACAGAGAACTGCTAAAATGACACTGAAGTGATTGAGGTTAAAAAATAAATTATAGCTCCTTCACCTGAGTCCATCATCTTAGACTGATTCCTGCCAAATTAAATGGTCACTCTGAATTGCCTCAAGGCAAAATATAAGTCTGATAGTTTCCTCAATATTTATCTAGTTACTATAAGCCAATCCTCTTTCAGGAAGAAAGTTTCAGTATTTCCATACAAAATGTTGACTCCCTCCTAGTCACATATAAAGGTTAAATTTAATCATAATAATTTTTTTAATCGAAATTAGTTACATGCTCAGGAATAGCAAAATTTTCAATGCACAGCGAAAATATTCTCAGCATGGACACATTTCATGCAAAGCCAGATTGCTAGACTGTTTAAAATTAGCTCTCATTATTATTCAATGATGTGTCAAATGAAATGAGCTAAAATAGATTGATGTTGTTACCTGGTCACTGGTATGCAACGTGTTACAGCAAACAGAATCAGATGGTAATGTTAAAATAGCAACAGTCTGGCATTCCCAGTCATCCTGTGGTGTCACTGGCAATGCAATTTCTCTGGAGATTATGGATACCAGATGCCACATTCTATGCTTCCTTGCCCAGTAACAACCCACCCAAAGCCCTCGAAATGTAAGAATCCCTGGAGTTTCCTGGGGCTTTAACTGAAATCTTGAACGTCTTGCTTTTAATCTTTCATTTGTGGAAAAAAAAGATGTTGTTTTAGAACTTCCTCATGTTTCCAGGGTGAGTACTGGTTTAATCCATACTTTCTAGAAAAAATAACAAGAGCCAGTCAATTCTTTCTTGATATCTTTGGATCTTCCTTCCTGCCTCCACAATCCCAGAGCCTCTCCAAACTTCTGGCTATCCCAGTCCTAACAGGAGTTATCATGGTAAGGAAGATATAAATGACTATGGGTCGAGATTACTCCCAGGTGTCAAGGGCTATTCTGGTTGTTTATGAAGTCACTGTTGGCATGAAAGTCTGAATTATTCGGTGAAGAGATATAAATGTTAAAAGTTGTACATGAAAAATATACACCAACCAAGGGGTAACTATAAACCTACAGTACAAATAATTGTACTTCAGATATGAGCTCATCATAATTAAGTGTTATAGACATCATTTACTACTAATTTTGTTTCAAAAAAGTTAAGCTTCATGCTATGAGAAAAACTTATACATTTTTACAGTTTCATTTGAAAATGTCCTAAGTTAAAAAATCTCCTGGATTCAGAATTGACTCAAATGTAATATTTATAATTCCTCAAAACTCTGATCAGAAGTTAATTTTTACAGATATTAAACTTTCTTCTAGTGTTTTTTAAGCATAGTACATACTCACTAATTGCTCTTTGAGTAACCCAATGAATAAATAAGAATTGATGTAGGATTTCAATTTGAACACTTTTCCATTTTAGTGAAAACTCCATTTGAAAAGTTTTACAGTATTTAATTATGTACTTACCCATATTTTATTTAACTTATCTTTCAAAGAGAAAGATTTGGATTATTTTCCTCTAGTTTTTACCAAAAAAAAAGTGTTAATGAATAATTTTTTCATGTTTTTTATAAATCTAAATTTTTCTGTAGGATAGATTCTTAAAAGATACACCTCTAGGTCGAATAGTAAAAATATTATTAATTTTAATAGATTTTAATATAATTTCAAGTATTTTAAAAATATTCTATTCTCTTATTCATTTCAGATTGCTTATGAAACTATTTCCTTCTACCTTCTACGACTCTGTTTATCAGTTACAATAGTCTTTAAAAAGGTCCTTTAATGATTCCTCTCATCCCTCTCCACAATGCCATTCCTCCTGTCAAGAAGAGAGTCTAGTTCCATCCCTTTGAATTTCCATCAATTTTGACTTGTCTTGACCAACAGAATGCAGCAGAGAGGGACCTGTGCTGGTTCCAGGACATGCCCCTTCAGGGACCTAGCACCTTCTACTTTTGTTTGGGAAACAAAACTGGTGAATGAATTCTGAGACACCACAGGTTAAAGGAGAGGCCACAAGGAGAAGCAAGATAAACCGAATGTAAGAGTGAATCTTTCTTAGATTTTCCAATCCAACTCAGCTACTTAGCTGAATTCAGAAGTGTGAGTGAGCCCTGCTAATTCTACATGGAGTGAATTAACTGATCCCTGCTTAAATTTCTGATGTGCAGAAACATGATAAAAAATAAGTAGTTTTTTTAATCAACCATGTTTTGAGACGATTTGCTATGCAAAAATATATATGAAAAACTGTCATTTTAATATTTACCAAAATGATTGCCAAAAAATCTTTTATATTAATTTTATTTCATTAGCTATCAATGAGATTAAATATCTTACATCTATTGGCTATTTTTACTTCTACTTTTGTACTTTGCAGTCTTAACACTTTGCCTATTTGTGCTTTCCCAAATTTTGCATCATATTGTTCATTTTGTCTCATGGACTGTGATAAATCCGATAATTCTGTATATTAAGGATTTAATTTTCTGTCATAAGTTTTGCAAAAAAAAAAAAACCCACATATTTCTTCAGTTTTCATGTATGGTATGTATTGTGTTTGTATGTGTGTGTCTGTGTATATGAATGTTTTGCAGACATCTTTATCAATCATTTCCTTTATGGTATCACATGGATAAATGTGATATCAGATGAGACTTCTAAAATACTATCAGATCAGTTTTATTTCACTCGGTTTCATTTTTTTCGAATTTGCATTATGTGATGCGAAAAGTTAGCCAAATATCTCCATGCCATCTATTTAAAAACTTATGCTTTTTCCATGTTTGTATATATTACTTTTATGTATGAATAGTATTAATTCCTATTATTATACTTTAAAAAATTAAAAAGATAAATAGTCTAGATTTTTATTGAGATTACATAGATAAACATAGAAGAATTTTTATTTAAACATACTGGATCTTTCAGATTCCTTTCAAGTTTCTTCTTTTGATTTGTTGTTTAATTTTATCTATTTAAATAAGAAGCACATTTCTCTCTCTTTTATTGGAGGTGTAATTGATATATAAAAAGCTGTGCATATTTAATTAATTATAACTTAATAAGTTTGGAAAGAAGTAGATTGCCTATTTTTAAAAAATATTTATGCTTAAAGTTTTCTAATGTGACTAGAATATATCTTTATATTTGTTTTTTAAATGATTATTGGTTACATAAAAGGGAAATCAAGTATTGATCTTCAGGAGAACATAGGAAAAGAAAATTTGGGGGAGTCAGGTCAAGTGGAAAGGCATTTCTCTAAGTTACTAAAGAATGTTCCCAGGGAAAAAGGAACAAAGGTTTCAGTCAATAGAAAAGCCAAGTTAGACAGGAAACAAAAGTCAAGCCTGCCTAGAAAGGAAGGAATAAAAGCATAAGTATAAGGTCCTGCCTGGGCTTTAGTCAACCTGAATGACCCAGATAAGGTTGAGACTGAGTTGGGCAATTATTGATTTAGGTCTGTGTGTTCTGAACCTGAAGCAGAATGATCTTTGATATGAGGGATCCCTTTTATGCTGGCAGAGCTGGGTTAATCTTGAAATATGGTGAACTACGTTAGACACCACCCAACTAACTAGTCATAGACCTTAAGTTAAACTGAGAAACCAATGAGGTGATTCAAGTAGTAGTCAAGTTTTAACCAACGTACCCTTTATCATCCCTGTGTATTACAATGGAGTTAACAAGTCAGTTCTGAAACAGATACTTTAGATAATGATATATTCCTTGACACTAATAGTGTGTAAAGGAGACATGTCAATAGTTTTATTAATATCTAAGCATAAAGAATTATAATTTGCTCTGCAGAATTTTATATTTACAAGTCGTCCTAATATTTAAATTTATAGAGAAAAAAAAATGAAGGCTTCATGAGAAAAGTAACCACAAATTGCTATCATTATTTACAATAACAAAACATTTGCAATATGAATTCTAGCTCCTTTTGGAACAGAAAAGAATATAAAATAAATACATTAATGAAATGTAACAATCAGTAGCATTGTAACAACTATAGGTATATAGGTGCACGTGTGTGTTCACACACGTGTTTCACATGTAATTGCTGAAAGTCAGTGAAGACGGATAACACGTAGCAACAGTTTGATGAGAAAATTGTCAAAAAGGTAGTCCTTAGATCCCAAGTACGTGTTTCAAAATTCTACCTAAAGGAATGAATGAAGAGAAAGGAAATATGATAACAATCTATACGTAGCTTGTGGAAATCAAGGTACTAAGTGAATAAAATGCTTAAAAACCAAGTGAGAGATCATAGATGTGATCTGCTCTGCCAGGCCAAACCACCTGAAGGCTTTTTTCAGGGGGTTAATTAGATCTTTGGATTATTTTACAAGTCCCGTATGTGAATGGGCAGAGTGAGACTTTTTAATTAATAATTATTAAAAATAAAAATAAAAACTAAAATATTATCATTTCTCAAAAAGTTCATAGCTAATGGGATGCTTGAGAGGAAGGTTTAAGGAATCAAAACGAACGCAAACTAAGGGGTCCTTCACCTTAGCCATGGATGTGATGAAGCCTCAAAATTCCATTCACTTGAGATGATACTTCATCATGACTCCCAAGCACATCCAAGAAGAGAGATCTGCAAATTCCTCCAGGTGTCATCAGCCCCTCTATGCAGAAAATTGATTTCAGCTATTTAGCTGCATTTAGAGATCACAGGACCAAAGCTAGCAATATGTTGGAGAAAATGACAATATGTTGCTAAGTAGAGCCCCTAAATCAGGTGGTGAATGTGAAGTCTCAGAATGAGATGAACACAGAAAGTAATCAGGAAGTGCCAAAACAAATTAACCTTTTGGGGCACTTGTTACTAATGGAAAGTTGAAGCCTACAGCACTGTGTACACTTGTCAGGTCGGACAGGTGCCCTTTCATAAGTCATAATCAACAACAGCCTGGGAGGAATTCTTTGACTCAGATGCTCTGAGCTGAGCAATATTCTTGAGAAATAGGCAGCTGTGTGCCCTCATTCTCATTTTCTTTTCCTCTCTATAAAATTAATTTAAAATACTTACTTTCTACTTTTCATGACAACCGCAGCTCAAAGCAAACAAAACAAATGGGCCGAATTCCCCTAAAGTCGATCTACCAACTAGAACTTCCAAATACAGGTGAGCATTGATATTTTCTTTCCTCTCTAACGATCAGGTTTTCCCAACAGTTGGCGATTATTTGATGACCTCCAGGATTGTCCAATCACAGCCCAATCTCTAATTTTGTTCCATCAAAAGCATATAAAAAATTCACAGCAACCAAGAACAGTACTCAATAAAAAGCAATTCTTAATGTATATTGCATTGAGGTATTAGAATAGCAAATATTTCATAATAGTCAACCCACTGTTTATAAATCCAGCAAGTATATTTTCTATAATTTATACATTTCAATGCCTCCTTCTTCTTAGAAAGAGTCTAATTAGAAGTGATTTCAGTTAAAAAAAAATAAGATTTAGAATCTAAACACATGAGGCCATAAGAAAAAAAAAAATCTGTCATCTATTGATTCATTCATTAAGTCATTCAACTAACATGAACAAAGCATTGCACCCAGAGATATAACCTCTTCAGTGCAATCAGAATACTTTTTCTAAATACAAATCATATCCATCTACTGATTGTCTACAGGATGAAGAACAAACTCAGCATATTTATAATTGGCTACTAAAAGTGGGTTATGGGTGTCTACTAAAATTGTAGAAGTTCCACCTGAGATGCTGGAATCAGAGTCTGCATTTCTACCCAGCTCCCAAGTTAAGCTGATAGTGCCAGTCAACTGATTACACTTTGATAAGCTCTGATTTATAAAGCTATGACAAACCTCATTTCCTTCCCCTATTTCATCTGTACATATTTTTATATATGAAAAGCTGATCCTCTTTCCTCCCAGCATCCCTGCCCTGTGTGACCTACTCTTCTAATTCATTCCCTCTGATTTTCAACTAGCTGTACTTTTTCAGATTTCAGGTTAGAAGCCACTTCTTTCAAGAAGCTTTCCTCGATATCCCCAAATTAGGTATGTTTCCCTTCCTTATAGTTCTGTAACACCCTTTTTCCTACCTCTATTGGAGATGAACCCTATCCTTTTGTATCTGCTTATTTACTTCTTTAAATCTACCACTAGTCTTTAGGTGCTTTTGAGCTCTTAGTCTTGTTTAATCTTTATCATCAGAACTTAGTAAGATACTTGGCAGATAAGTAATAAGTAATAATTGAATGAATGCTTAAAAGATCTGTTATGCATCTTCTCTAGGTCTATTTGTATGTTAAGTATTTTTAAGTCTTAAAATCAAAATATTTTACTTCTAAAAGGGAATTTAAACCATTGAGAAGCAGGGGAGAAAAGTGCATGGGGAGTGATGGATTCAGCAGGACCCATTCTGAAGAAAAAAATCTCAGGCATGCCCATGTTCCAATGATACTCATTTTGATAAATTGCTACCCCAAGTTTCTAGTGCTGAGAGGTGCTTCGTGGGATAAAATCACATCTACTTTAGAATATGCTATGTTTTATTTTCTGTACCAAACAGCAGGTTTTAAACTCACAGACTTATTTTCCTCTGCTGCTTTATAGATGCTTGACCAAGGATTCCTTAAAGCTGGCAGTTTTCTTTGAATAGAAAAGTCTCAGCAAGGGAGATATTCCAATATCAACATATTTTTCAGTGAATGATATAAATGCATTGAGCTCACAATTCCAGAGGTATTCGGATAGATGTGTATGTTTGTGTTATTTCTCACAGAGAGGGTTAATGTAGTGTGTCTTATCTTTTTCAGACCACATGAACCTCTATTATATTCTTGTGTATCTTTATTGAATCATTTATCTAGATTTCAGTGGTAACCCGGGTGACCTCATATAGCTCCACAAAAATATATATCAAGATAATAAGAAAGTAGTTTCCTTTATTGTTAAAAAACTGAAAAAAAAAGAGAAAAAAAGCTGTACCTAGGGTCGAGAGAGAGAGAGACATCTTTTTTTGAGATCTGATTTGGATATGTGAGCCTGTTTTTCTGGTATAAGTTTCTATCAGAGCTACAGTGTTACTTTCGCAGCATGGAGGAAAAGGCTTTGATGAATATGAGAGAGCAGAAAAAAATTGCATAAACTGCCAAATAAAGTAATTTCTCCATGTGAATTATGATCAATGTACATCTATTATTTTAATCTCTTTTTTCCTTTGCCACAAGCTATCACCCAATCAAATTTAGAAAGACTCTTTCCTATCTATTTATTAAGTCCATATGAAAGTATTGAGCTATCATGATAATGGTTTATGATTTACTATTTTCATCAAATCTACTTTCCTTCTTTCTAATCCTTATTTTTTCTTCTTAAACTTTTATGTCTTATAGTAGACTCTAATGAAGTATTAAATGTAGGTTAGTATATTTATAATATCAGAATTATTCATCTCCACCAAAACCAACTTTTAAAATATAATAAATAAAACATATAGTTAAGGACATGATTTTCAACTTCAATGACAACTTCAACACTATTATTGTTTCCTGAATTTTTATAACATTCTAGGCATTAGTCTAGTTGCTTTCACATGTTTACCCTGACATCTAGTCCACAGGAGTATAGACATTTTTAATCTGAGAAAACTGAGGCTGAGATATTAAGTAATTGGCTCAATTTGAAAACTAAAATGAGTCTATGGTCATATCACCCTGAACATGCCCGATCCCATCTAATCTCAGAAGCTAAGCAGGAATGGCCTGGTTAGTACTTGGATGGGAGACTACCTAGGAAGACCAGGTGCTATAGGCATAAAAATAAATAAGTAAGTAAGAAAGTAACTAAATAAATAAATAAATAAAAACTAAAATGAATAGAGCTGTGATTTGACCTCAGGTTCCTGATCACAAACTTAATTTCTACCAGTGCACTGTTTTAATTAAATATTTCTATGTAAAAGAAGATTCTTAATGTGAACCATGCATTTCATTTACCATGTCAAATATTTTCCATGAAGGAATAATAATGTGAGCTCATATTTTACATTCAGAGAAAATATTGTTTAAAAACAAAACTTTGTTTAATTGTAGGAGAAAAAATATCAATAAATTTTTTTCTAAGACCCATAAAACAGCAGGTGATGCAGAGATTTTCCATTTAGTGTAAATCTCATTAGCTCTTAATTTGTTCAATAGCATAATAAAAAGAAACTTTTAAGTCATTAAAGTCTTCTTGATTTTCACTGCTACAAATGCCTGATGAAATAAGTAAATGATCCATCTTGCTTGAAAAGCAATTTATTTATTTATTTTTATTCAAACCCACAACTAATTTAACACCATACAATGCAGGGCCAATAACTGTTATGTTTATACTTTAAAGAAAAAAAATGGGCTAAATATGAATCAGTAGTGGCTGAAGCACCAAGCATGAAGATACACCCTATGGAAAAGACAAAACCTCATTGGCAAGGTGTGTATGGTCAGTTATTGCTATGTAAGATATAATGGATACTGACTGAGATATACACTATATATTCTGTAGGAAAATGACCAATCATTTATCTTTATTATGGTAAGTTAATAATAATATTATAATATACTTAGGGCAAAAGACCATCTTTTCAGGGCTAGTTTCCACATCTATCAAATAATCTGAGAGAACACTGTCAGCTTCAAGTTATGATGAGACAATAATAGCATATCTTTAAGCTTGCAATTACTACTAAGATGATTTGGGGGTGGCTAAATATACTTATCAAGAATGAAAGACTAAGTCTTTAAGTCATTTTGATATATTTTGAAGGTATAATCTATTCTATAGGTTATTGTGTAACATGATTGTTTTCCATAATAACTGCCTATTTCATCCTCAAATTCATTGTGTATGCATGTTGACATAAGCACAATACACAAATTCAGTGGACTCAGATGAGGTAATGTATTGTATTATTGAATATACAGTGCATTCTGAAGTTATTGGTACAATAATTTTTCTTGATTCTCATGCTAACATCTCAAAACATTTCATGTCCAGATTCCATTCACAGGTCCCAAATTGGGAAACACTACTAAGTTGAGCTCTAGACACTGAATTAAAGAGAATAAGATATTAACTTATAAAAGTGAAAATAGAGGCAACATGAGTTTGAGCCATGAATAGTGTCAAAAAAGGGAACTAGAGTTTATTACCAAAGGAGAAGAATCAAATGCCAGGTTCATGTGATAAGGCTAAATCCTTCCTTTTTAAAACAAGCAATTGATTGTGATTCCACAGTGTTCCAGGTACTCTCATAAATATTAAGTACCCATTTTGGTTAAAAAAAAAAAAAAAAAAAAGTAGATGTGACTTCTGCCTGCATAGAGTTTAAAAGTATAGGAGATAAATATGGTCAAGGAAGTAAGCTACACATCAGTTCCCAAAGATCAAGTACTGCATAAAGTCCACAAAAATAAAAATGGTTTGGTCCTTAGGAACCAGAGAGGTCAGCAGGGGGTCAGGAAGTCTAGCATAAATGGGAGTTGTTGATACAAATTTTTCAGCAGGGCATGGAAATTAATAAGAGGAGAAAGATTTGCTCTGACAAGTTCTAGACACATTAGAACAGATGAAGCTAGCCAGGTTGAAAGCATGGGGACAGCCTCTACACTGCCACTGAAGCATAACTCCACTCTATTCTCTGGGAATAAGAACAGTGGCTAACACGTACTGTCTATATTTTATACTGTGGCAGACAATGTTCTAAGTACCTTACATTTATTATGTCATTTGATTCTCAAGTACTCCTGTGAAGAAGGTGCTATTATCATCCTATTCTACCGATTGAGAAACTAAAGAAAAGAATAGTTTTAAAACTAACATGTCCAAACAACACAGTGATAAGTCACGAGTCAGAATTTGAATTGGACTCTTCAGCACCAGAATTTGGCTCTCAAGTACTATGCTATTTTCTGTCTTGATGCCATTTTAAGTAGGCTGGATTTTAAAAAGCCTTTTACAGGATGAGTAAGTAAGCATCAAAGTGTTATGTTTAGTGTTCCTACGCTTATGTTCTGTCCCACCTGGTGTGCTATCTTGGTATGTGCCTTGTGGCTGGGACCACATGCTCACTTTAAACCACAGTGCTGATACTTGGAGTCCTGCCTCTTCTGCATTCAAACCACCGCCTTGAATCTGCCTGGCATCAAGTAGTCACAAAAACAAGATCTAACCTCATTCTCACAAGCCTTCCAAAATCATATGCCCTGCCTCTGAGCAAGAAGAGGCTGGTGGGACTTGCACTAATCATTTGTTTATCTACACACTATTTTGTAATTATTTACCATTTAGACATTGCCTACTTGCCTTGTTGTCCACACACTTCTTTTCAGGCTCTGCTGGCTTAGTTTAGACCTTTTTGATATCCACTGTTCAGGATATTCAGGAATAAATGTCACCAATTTAAGAATCACTTCTATTATATTCAATAATACAATACATTACCTCATCTGAGTCCACTGAATTTGTGTATTGTGCTTATGTCAACATGCATACACAATGAATTTGCCCACAACTGACTCTGTCCCCTAGTGCATTGGCTACACCTGGGGAAACATCAGGGGTCCAGACTGTGTTTCTTCCACATATTTCTCTTGCCTCATGTCTACTATAAACTATTACACAGTTTATACCCTACACAGAAGCAACTACCATTAAGGACAAGTGGGCGACCCATATTTATTTCTCAAGCTAAGTGTCTCTGAGGCTGTTTTTCAAAAGAAGAATATCTTCTCCAGATTACATCAGAAGAGTGCCTTTTTCAAGTTCCCATGAAGGTGCTGAGCAAGGATAGGTTTATGTGTGGGTAGCTTGGGTAGCACTCTCTGTATATCTCCACCAATGCCTAGAACCACAGGACTGACCCTTACTATAAAACTTATTAGCCAGTGATTTATAATGTGATTTTTAAAGACCAAAACCCAGTGGAAGTTACCATATACCAGTTTGTATATATTGTTTATTGAAAATGTGTAGGTTGATGATTTGCACCTGACTTAAATGGTTACACAGACTGGATTGAGCTGTTTACCAGTGTTTGGCTCCTCTGAGACTAGGAAACTTAGCATGTTCGTTTTAGGTTCATGATCTGAAAACAAAGTATTTCATGTGTTAACTGAGAAAGATTCTTGGAGCTGTGCCTGGAGATCTTGGACCTCTCTAACATCTGCCCAAGCATGTTTTCCCCTCCTGTACAATGCCTTTCATTGTACAGGAAATTTCATTGTACATGGAATCTCAGGGAACTTTTAATTATTGAACCTCATATAATTGCCATATATGTAAGATATCGAGCTGAACAACTACTCTGATAATTAAAAGTTGTTACTCTAGTTCTTTCTTGATATACATCAAAAGTAATAATGCCTTCCATTTATTAACCAATATTACTTGGTAGGCATTGAACTATTTGCTTTATAAACATTATTTAACCATCAAACTATGCATCAAACATGTCTTATATGCCAGACAGTGTGGTAGATGTTTGAGAAATAATAGTTTCAATACAGTTTCCCTGACATCGACAGAACTTCCAATCTAAAAATCAACAGAGATGATATTACCTTCATATTCACTCTTTTACTGTACAAAAGGCATTCACAAATATATTTTATAAAAACTAGACTTTGGTTAATATCACATATTACTCTGAAGCAAATGTTTTTCCTTCCACTGTATAGCATGAATCTCAATAGATTTACTTCAATAGCATTTTTCATGTTACTCTATTCCTCATATGGATGTATTTCCAGTTACCTATTTGAAATTATTGGCCATTTAGATGATTTTCAGTTTTAGTCTAGCTTCTGATATGAATAGGCATATTCCCATAGTTGTAGTGCATGGAGCACTGAAGCACTGTTTCTGATTGAGATTGAGGTAATACTTAGCTATACTATTACTGATAAAACCACAACAACCCTGGGCAGAGATTATTAGGTATAAATTTTAATAAAGGAAGTAGAAACATTATACATGTAACCCTGATTTGGAGATCACCTAAGAATGGTAGTAATTGCCTTTCTATTGTCATCATTATCTCTTGAAATTTCCCAGTAGCTTATCTCTGAAAACTAACAGATGTTAGCCATTGGATTGCTTGGGCTAAGGGTTGGGGAGGAAGAAGGAGAAGAAGAATTCCTAGACGCTACTTATCAGCCTGATGAAAAGTTCTAGAGGATTCTACTGACCTGTTCTATCTTTCCTAAGTTATCTGGGAAAAGTCCATGAAAACCAAGGCAACTGAGGCAAAGTATTTCACAAATAAAATTTAAAGAGAAAAGTGCAGAGAATAAACCAACTCCCTACAGTAATTTGGACTGTCTTCTCAAAGATATTCCATCTTGAATATGAGAAACAATTTTGAAAATGATCTTCTCTTTTGTGATCTCCTGTTCTTTTTCCATATTCTTTACCTATAAGCACACAGATACACCAGTGTGCGTGCACACACATACACATACAATCAGCTTTCAAGTACCAAAATTCCAACATTTAATATTATGACTAACTTCATGACCTCGATATAGCATCTAAATTTGCCTAGAAGAGAATAATTTGTTTAGATGATTGAAAAGGCGAATAATTCCTGTTAGTAGTGATCAGATCTAGGATTGGACCTAAGCAATCAGTCTACTATTTGCTAAGTTGCTAAGTACTCTCAATTTTAATGTTATATTTAGCAAGTGATGTAGTTCAATGAAACCCAAGCTATAAAACAACCAGGAAATAAACTAGACTCTATGCCACAAATAATATTTAGAATCTATCAGAACATCAGGTGTGTATGTGTGTGTGTGTGTGCACATGTGTAGTGTTCCCCCCCTTCATCAATCATAAATACTTACTGACTTTTATAAGTCAGTAAGTAATAATAAACTTATTTCCAAATATTTCTGCAGGCAAAACAGCCTTTAGGTCTTACAGTTACATGACTGGATTATTTTCCTTTATGATGTTCACATTTTCATCAAGTGCCTTATAAACCTGATTTAATATACAATAAAATCCTCGTTACTTTAAATTATCAGCAGAATAAACTGCTCAGACTATGTAACATTTGTAAAATCAAAAAAATAATGCAGAAGATTGAGATCTTTGTAACATGTAACATCTTAAAAGAAATGAATTGAAAACAATTTGGTGTTTTTTCAACTGATGCTCACTAGGAATAATCACATTTCTCCCATATGGAGATGATGTAGACCATAAGGCAGAATGACAACTTGCTACTATACTCAATTGAACATGGGAAAAAACTGCAGAAGTGCAAATGTACCATTTGGTCAAATTTTAGTCGAATACATTTATACTTTGAGAATCTGATGAAGTACAGGTGTCTCGTTAATGAAAACGCAAGTCTGTAGAATAATGTAAATGACTAATTTCTTACATCGTTAAGATTTTCAATAACAAACCCAGGAAACAACAAGAAGAATGATCTTAGAATGAACCTTCCTAAATTCATATCGTTGTCATTCCACTTACGAATTTGATAACTAACCACCTTGATAATTTAAGGATCTTAATTGTAATATGAAGTAAATACCTCTCCTGCCCCCTTTTGATATTTTTAATTTCATTAATAGATCACTAATAGTTACTTTCTAAAAAATATTCAAATAATGTTGCGTTGCTGCAGATTAGAGGTTCTGAGGTAAGGAGTACAAGGCTCCGGCAGTGGAAAGAAAATACGGGGAGCCATAGGCAACTATGACATAGCTCTTTATTACAGCAAGGGCACAGCCAGCCCCACAGGGAGGCAGTGCCTTTTATATGCAGGTTAAACAATAGTGGTGCACTGCCAGAGAATGGAAGCCCGTTCATGCATTCATGCGTACCAAACACATGGTTACATAGGGAAGAAGTGCTCAGTCACTTCCACTTGGAAGTTAGCTGCTAAAGGTGTCGGGAGGGAGCCTGACTGCAGCCATCTTTCTCTGTACAATGTGCTGAGAAAAACATGGCATTTTAGTCTTTCTTACTGCTTTATTTCCCCCTCAGAAATTTCTAAGGTTAAGAATTCTATATCTAGACACTGTAATTTTTCTAAGTATTTATATGCAAATATTATTTTTCTATAAATGTTCTGTGAATTTTTCTAGAACTTTATTTTTTTACTTAACCATACATTTTAGCAATATATTTATGTCAATATGCGTAGGCTTAGCTAATTTTTTATAACTATAACATAATTGTTTAAAGTATTATAATATTCTCTTACCGATGAAATTGTTACATCTTTAAACAAACACACAAATATTTCATGAGATTGACATTGCTATATCAAAGACTGAGTGTTTTTAATTTTGGTATATACTGGTGAATTGCTTATAAAGATTTACCACTTATGATGCCACTCTATATGAAGTTATTCTTTTTCTGTATACTCAGTAACACTGGATATGATCACAGTCTTTGAAGTTTGATGATTAGTTTAAAAACTTTAAATATGCATTTCTCTGATTACTAATGCTTTTGTTTATCTACGTAAATTTTTACTAACCAATTGATTTGTGTATTTTTGCTGAAATATCTGTTTCTTCCTATACTGGGTTGTCTTGTAGAATTTCTCATTTTCTGAAGGAAATTATATGTAGCAGGCTATATACTTCTGTTAACTAATAATCAGTAAAGCTTCTTGACCTTAAAAATGCTGAGAAAGTTTTATTGAAGTCTTCCCCAATAATCATGACTTGTCAAATACTTTTATATTTTATTACGTATTTTAAATTAAATTTTTAATTTTTAATATATTTATACTGTTTTGTTAGGTATTTCAATAGTTATGACTAAGGCGTTTCTACTATATAACATTTATTATTATTAAAAATCTATTTCATTCTACTTTAAATCTCTTTTAAAGGTTAGTATATTAAATATTCAGCCTAATGTTAGTTTTGTTACATCTCCATTTTACTTATCATCTGGCTGGTAAATTTTTTAACATTGCATTATTTCGTGTCATTTTTAAGCTTTGTCTCTTTATACAGTATTCACATTTTAACAATTCAAATGAGAATTTACTACTCTTTAATACAAAAAGTAGCTTTTTATATGGTGTGATTACTAATATATTTAGCTTTATTCATGCCAAGATATTTAAATTTTATTCAGCTTTGTTTCTTGCTCTTTTTGTTGTTACCTTTCTGCTTTTTTCCTTATTAACTTTGCTTCCTTAATTGTAATGTTTTTCATCTAAATAATGTGATGACTATTTCCATATTTCTAGCAGGTTTATTAAAACTTAAAGACTATCTATATAAACTGGAATGCAAGCACACTTTCATTGTTCTCCTTATTTTGAGTGTACTTTAGATTTTGGTATAAGATTGCCATCAATATTTTTCAAAATAAAGCAAAAGAATTTTTAGAGGTACATTTGATATTTACTAAATTATTTGCTCATGCATTGTTTTTCAGTTCACAATTTTTTTTTCATGGAAGTATTTTTCATCTTTCTGTGGTATATAACTTTTTGGAAATCTCAACTTTCCTTCATATTAGAATATTAGTATGATCTACTATAAAATTCTAGGCTCAATTCTTTTTCTCTCATAAATTTGCCACAATGTCAAATTGCCTGATTGTAATGGCACATTGATGAGCCAAGGGTTAGTTTAATTGTTTATACACAGGAGCACTGGACCCTCTGCCATTATTTTCTGCTGTAGTGATAGACTTGACCCAAGCCAGTAGGATGGGATGCCTAAAAAATAATGTTGGCTTTTGTCAGTCTCTTTCTTTCTTAACTGGATTCTGAATGTTGTAAATACTTGTATTTCCTTTCAAAACCACTCATGGAGAGGGCTTCAACCTCATCTCGCATCAAAAATTGTCTCTATAGAGGACTCTCCAAGCTTCATCCTCAATACTCCCAAACTCGTGAAAATGTTACTCAACTCACAATGGTGAGGTTATTCCCTCACTAAGACTGCCCGACTCAGCTTCCTTTCTGTCTTCTTCATAACAAAATATCGATTTGAATTTTATGCTCATTTTTATATTTAGGAAAATCATGGTCTTGTTTAAGAAATAATAACTTGTCTCAAGTCAACATTTCTTTAAATAAAACATTATATAAAATGAATATTTTGAATTAGAAGATATGAGTGATACATTCCTAAATAGCCCATACATATATAATGTACATATATATGTAGTGTTTATATACCTGCAGAGTGATATAGTCCTCAGGTTAGATTGGAATGTCTCTATTTCTTCTTTATTAGCCTAATATAACAACTTCTTTCTTTGAAATTCAACTCAAGTATCAACTTCTGTGAGAAATTCTATCTGCCACCCAGAGACAAAGAGAAGAGAGATGATAGATGAGATAGATAGATAGATAGATAGATAGATAGATAGATAGATAGATAGATAGATAGATGATGTATAGAAAATGCATACAGACATACATACAATATATTCTATTCAGGGTAAAAAAAAATCACAATTTTAATGAACTAAAAACAAGATGAAAAGCAACTGTCTCCAGCATGACTTCTTAATTCTTCCTTCTATTCCTAAGAAGCAGTCTTTCTTCAGTCAATTTATGTTTGCAGTTCTTTTAATCATTTTCCTCATATTACAAAATGATTAATAATCTCATACAACATCCTCTATGAAATGTCTCCCTTTTGCTATCTTTTCTGATAGCATTATTTTTTATTCTCTTGTTTCCTGTAACTTAAAATAATATGCTTATTTTATTTTTTCCTTTAATGCTAATCACCATTTTCATTCTACTCTGTATAAAATGAGCACCTCTATTTAATCTAGCACTTTTTTTTCTACTCTGTATTCCCACTTTAAAACAATTAAAATTTGTTCAAAAATTTGTTAAGAACTAAATTTTGGTCTGCTATGTTAATTGAGTATTTTTTATTACCTATAGATTATCGGTAAAAGTTAAGATCAAAAACAAATATTATATTATTCTACCTTTATGAATGTTGCTCAATTCAAGACTATTTATGTTACTGAACAGTACATCTTTCTCAAAATGTTTACTGTTGTAGCTCCTTAAACCCCTTGCTCAGAAGCCTAGAATCAATAGCATATACATCCTTTTTCCTGACATTCTGTCAATTATTAACATTGTGACATATTTTAGTTTATTTTATACTAAATTTTATTTTATTGCATAACTCGTATTTATTTTTTATCATATGTTTTTCACTGAGTTACTTATTTTTCTATTCCCAGTGCATACTACATTTTCAGAATGAGATAAGATGAAATAGTAAAGCATATAAAATTATTAAGTAAATGAGTGGAAATTAAAAACAAATTTATATAAAAGTAAGGTTTTCTACCATTTCATAATGAACACAGCATCATGCTAAACTTTTTATTTCTCAGAAAGTGCATAATTGAACGTCGTTATTTTTCATTTAAGGAAATCAAAGAATAGAGAAATTAAAGTACTGGGCCAAGATCAAACAGCTGTTTAGTGGAGGATCTGGGAGCTAAACTCAATTTTCTTATTCCCAGTTCAGTATCCTTTCTATACCTCAACATCTCTTCAATTTGCACATGTATAATGTTCACTTATTCCACAGTCAAGTTACAGCCCTCACTCACATCCAGAGGTCTTTGATGACAAAGAAATGTTGGTCTTGACCAAATAAACGTTATTCTTCTAAAACTTCAGAAAATTACCCGTCTGTATATACTTTGCAAGAAATCAATGTTAATTGAACATCTAATAGCTGTTTTGATTGTGGCGAGTTAATAGAGTATTATTTTTTATCTCAACTATTGATATACTGAGGTTTCCACAAAATCTCTTGTCTCACTACTCAAGTTCAATTGAGAGTTTTTCAAATCTATTTAAATTACTTTTCTGCTTAATAAACTTAGGGGTGAATTTTCAATCAGTAGATATTTTCCTTCATTTTTTTTTAAAAATTAATAAATATTTTGTGATGTCCTAATAAATATTAAATAAGTTAAAATTTAGTTATTCTACAGTCTACAGTTAAGACATTTTTAAACATCTGTATCAAAAACTTCCACTGAGAATGTAAAATGTATAGTTTGGGAATTATAAATTCTACATATGATTTTAAAATATTATAGAGTTTGTTAAATTCTTGTTATAATTTCTGTTGGCACAATTTTGCTAGTATTCCCCAAAAGACAAGTCAAAGTCATATTTCTGGGAATGTGCCATAATTTCTTATCGTAAGATAGTGAAGGCGCCGCCTTAAAGGATGTTATCATTTTAAGCCATAACCATTCCAGTTTCAGGCCAAAAAAGACTTCTAGAGCTATTTTTTTTTTCTAGAGCCATTTTGATTTGACCAAGAAGAAGCATGTCCTTCTGCATTAATTGCTATATACTATCTGTGTTGAGTGAGTTTGAGGCAGTAAGAAAATTGGATGGGATGAGGTCTAGATAAAGTTATATTGAGAAAGGTAACTTGAACAAAGACATGTTCAAATGGGCTGTGGGGAGCAGGCAGGGAGAGTATAAAATAGGGATCTGCATGCCAAAGACACTAGAATTAGGGACTTGTAAAAAATCGGGGCTAGTGTGACCTCACATCTAGCTAACTTTAATGTAATCTATGTCTACTCAAAAATTGCACACTTTTTGGACAAGAATTCAGAATTCAGTACAAACATGAGGAATCATTTACATATACACACATACTTTATACAGTAAGGTGGTAAGCAAGATGAAAAGGGAATACCTATTGTCTTTACCTCCAGATTCACTTTACTCCCTCTCCACTATTCTGTGTACAGAAACACTTAGCTTATAGGGACTTTGAAAAGAGAGGGCAACTCTCATGCTCTCTGGGCCTTCCAGCCAGTGGGAAGTATCAACATTAGATCAAAGAAGAAGAAGGAGAGAATAAAATCAATATTTATTCTCTTAGCTACCCCCCTTCAGAATTATGAAGGATACACTGAATTCTCCAAACCCAAAATGCAAATAGCTTGATGTTGAGAGCCTCCATAACTAAGAAAAAAAAAATATTGTTATTTAAACCACCTCATCTATGATATTTTGTTACGGTAGCCTGAGCTGACTGATACTGGCTCCACCTATGAGTTGTACCTGTCCAGACTAAAGCTAAAAACCATGAGAATTCATTTAGGTGGTATGTGACAAGCCATAGCAGGGTTCCATGCTAGTGTATCAGTGGTGCAAGTTATGGAGGAAGAGCCCAGTGGTAGCCCTCTGTTGTCATCACTAGACCAGTATATGGCAGGATTTTGAGGCTCAGTCTCTGGCCATGAATGTTCTGAGATTAGATTTCTGGCATTTTCAGAACTTACTTTGAATAAACCCAACTTTTGCTTACATCAGAGTATTATTGTCTTTTATTTTCAGCTAACTGTCCTTACATATATCAGTAGCTATTTTTAAATATTATTAGTTATGATTATACAATTATTATAGATAGTGTGTTTAACGTAGGTTATTTTTCTGCTATCCAAAGAAAATAATTAAATGCTTTAGTTCACTCTCTCTCTGATTTAATATAACATAGTAGCAACCCATCCCCACATTTCTGAGGGAAAAAATGCTGATATCTACATCTAAATTATAATTAACTGTGGTTGTGCATTACTGCTAGGAGGTGACTGATCAATTTGGCCAAATTGGTCAATTCAGTAGAATAATACATTTGCATCACAACATACAAAACCTCCGCCTGCAGAGAACAAGGTTAATAAACTGCCTCTTATGCTTTATCTGTTAAAACAAGTTAACACATAAGTTGCTTGTTCTTAGAATAGGTTCACCTAGGGCCATGCTGTGCTTTGGTTCATTGTTTACCTGACTCGGCTAGAAAATCACTCAATTTAAATTACAATATACCCAGCACAGTGAAAGCTATTTTCTAGGTTTATTATGTTAGGGATCTAAAGATAGCCTAATCAATTTCAAGAAAGTTTTAAAATCTTCTATAGTTGCATAAAGGAAGATGCTGTGTAAAAGCAATTTAGAGGGACTTATGTGATATTTAAGACATCCCTTATATTTTTTAACAGCATATTATAGATCATTTTTATACTTTCATATTCAAAAGATGTTATTTCTTATATATTTATAGATCAAAATATTATAATTATACTTTTTGTTCTAGTTAGTTCTTAAACTAAATTCAAAGTTAAATCCTTTCTTTTTGTTCTTAAATTGAAACCTAAGACTTTCTCCCAAATTTTATCTCTACTTTTCTCTTTTACACATTAAAATCACCCAATGTCTGTATTTTTCCCTTTTTATTCCCCCATTGATTCTACTCCCCACCTAAATCTATAACATATCTATAAAATATTCACGTGTATCTTCAATCTTTCTAAAAGTTCTTCCACCTTCCAAACGTACATGCTTCATTTCTTTAAGCTCATTGTTCAGTGAGAAAAGCTAGCCAGTATAGTAAATGTACCTTTTGATGATGTTGAGACTTTTAGGTTTTCTCTGCATGACTTAATGAGAACTTTCTAAAAACAACACCTAATTCAAAGATAGTAGAAGGAACTCTTAGAAGAGGGTTCCACCTGAATTTTGCTGTTGACTAACTGTGCATATAACACTTGTGTTCTTTTTTTTCCCCTTCTTTCTCATTGATAAAATGAGGGAATTAGACAGAGGTAAGTTTTAGCTCTAAAATTCAGTGACTAAACTTTAAGCTCCACTGTGTTGGTGGCCACCTATTGTAACTTTGCATATGGGCAGAAGCATACTAATAATCTGAAATACCAAAGTGGACAACATTTCTGAGGTATATTTAAGAAGTCCACAATTAAAACAAACAAACAAACAAACAAAATTCTTCCTATCAAGTGGTATGTTTAATATTCCTTTTCATTAGATATAAGTGGGCTCTGATTGCTTGACAAATAAGAACATGGTGAAAGTTGGCCTGTTCCAGTTCTAGAACTGGAATAGATTGTCAGCTTCTATTTAGTATTTATAGAAATGCTCATTGTTTGAAACTTGTTTTGAGAAAATAAAGGTAGTACCATGAAAAAGCTCATGTGAACAGGAAATAGCCCCTAGCCAATAGCCTTGACTGACCTCCCAATTGACAGACTGGAACTGCTTGCTGGTCATCTTGGAAATGGATCCTTCAGTTGCAGTTGACAAATTGCAGCTAATGCCTGGAATATAGCTGAAATGAACACCTCCACAGAGACCTGTACATACTAAAGATTTGAAAGAAAATAAATGACTATTTTAAGTAGCAAAATTTGTGAGTAATTTGTTACATAGTAATAGTCAATTGGGAAAATACACGAGTACCCCTATCACTCTCATTTCTCTCAAATCCTATATTGTCCAATGTCTATGTTTATATGTATCTGAGTAGAAAGAATTAGCTTTGAAAGTGGAAGGTTCAGAGAATTACCAGAAACTGTGGGGGCAAACAAACAAACAAACAAGCACAAATGACAAAGAGGACCAGTGGCAATTAAACAGTAAAAGCATAATCTCAGGAAATTTCATGAGATTCATTGCTAATTTTAACATTGTTTTTATCTTCTGTATTTTGTCTTTTCTCCCTCAACCAAAGTTGATAATTGATAGAATATTGTTGAAATATGCTATAATATATAAAGTTGAAAAGCAAAACATAAAGTCAATAATCCAAATTTAAATTCATAAAATTCCTTTTGAGTACAAAATCCATTTCTATCTAACATCAACTAAAAAATACAAAGTTCTATAGTTTTAAGCTTCATAACCACTTTATCATGCCTAACTTTCAGCAAAGAACTAAGTTTTCTGTTATGTATCTCTCATAACTGGTTAAAAGCTGAAATATGTTCAATATATTTTTGGAACTCCAGTGCTCAGATCAAAACGAGAGAACTGTTCAATGTCAAATGCTTTATTATTAATATTTTTTTAATTTTCAATGAATACAGCCCAATAGTTTTGAGTCCATAGGGCAAAATTAGGTAAGAATCCTCTAAATCTATTATCTCTTTGCCAGAAATCCCAGTTCAAAGGCAAAGATACATGCCAATGGCTCCTATTAAAGGAGGAACCCAACAGCACCTCATCACTTGTAATCTTCTTCTCAGGCCCTTCTCTCAGAGGCTCCCAAACCCCAAACTAGGTTCTTCAGAAAAACAAAGCCCAATGTAGCACAATTTACAACAGCCAAGATACGGAAGCAACCTAAATGCCCATCAAGAGACAATTGGATAAAGAAGTTATGATACACACACACACACACACACACACGTATATATAATATTTTTTATGTATATATAATGGAATATTACTCAGCCATTAAAAAAGTGAAATCGTACAATTTGCAATGACATGGATAGATCTAGGGGTTATTATGCTGAATGAAATAAATCAGAGAAAGAGAAATACCATATGATTTCACTTATATGCAGAATCTAAGGAACAGAAAGAACAAACTAATCAAAAACAGACTCACAAGTATAGAGAGCAATCTGGTGACCGCCAGAAGGGAGTGGGTTGGGGGGCAGGGAGAAGGGAGAGAAAGGTTAAAGAAGTACAAATTAGTAGTTGATAGAGGGTCACAGGGATGGAAAGCACAGCATAGGGAAAACAGTTAGCATTACTCTAATGGCTAGGTGGAGAGCCAAAGGAGAGAAAGAGCAATTAGGAGATTGTTTTATAAACTAAACATCTAATCAATATACTGTATACTGTAACTAATAATAAAATAAATTTTTTTTTTTAAAAAAAAGCTCATTGTTTATCATGAGAAAATAAACAGTTCTTTAGATTGGAATATTTTCAAATATAAACTTATAACTATTTCACTGGACGTTTTGAAGGCAAAATTCCAATCCCAAGCCTTCCGATTGGCTGTCAGTAGGTCAAGCTCACATCCATATATGAATATTTATCTTTGATCTTAAAATGTACACTTCTAGAATAAATCTAAAGTTTGACTCAGTTGAATTTATTTCTCATTAAGAGTGTTAGAAGTCAGGGTTTGGGAATTTTTGTTTGTTTTAAAATTATCTTTAACCTTACTCTTTTACTTTTCAACACATAATGTTATTGCTTATCATCTTCGATTCACTTGAAAAGAGGTGTTGATATACTCTTACAAAATAATAATCATTACCGATTTAATGTCTGCCCACAGAATTATTTCCTCCTAAAAATACTCATTTATTGTGTTGTTGCTGTTGCATTCATATATATTGTTATTATTTGGCAGTGGCCTTCACTTATTAATTACTGGAATTTAAACTGTTCAATTTTATAAAAATCTCAAGTGTTCTTATCACCCCCAGGTAGGGCAACACTCATTATTTCTTCTATTTGGCACAGAACCAAAGAAATTTATAGAAAAAGGCTTCCAAAATGATGAAAGCTTGTCCCTTCTCTCTGAATTCAGAGACTGAGATTTGTCTCAAAGAAAATTCAAAATTTTGTAAAAATTGTAATATTTTTTCCTGTTTTACAGTTGGAAATTCTGACTTTATCTTTCAAATAATTATCTGTAACTGAGCAACAGCTTTAAAATCTAGTATTTAGAAAGGGTAAAAAAACCAGAGCCATTATCTATAGCTGTTTTTCCTTAATGCAATTTTTTAAGAGAAGTCTAATATCTTAAATAATGACAAATGCTCTTTTCAAAACAATTGAAATCTACTTTATTCTTTTTATATTTTTTTATACTGCTTTTGGATATTAAGTGACATTATGCTCTTCTAAACACAAAAATTACCTCAATGTATTTCTGGAAAAAAAAACAAATAACTTGTAATGAGATATAACTCTCATCTACATTTCATCAAATGCTTTTATTGTAAAATAATACAATTGCAACATTATTTCCTTTAAATTGCATAAAATCTATTGGTATATTTAAATGTCAATTCTAATGGCTTTGGAAAACTCACAAGTTTTCTGGAAAAGTAGGAAGATTTTCATATAAGATGACGAGAGAAAATGAAGTTCTTTTATCATTCCTACCATATGACATTGTCAAAAGATGTTATTTTTACATACATGAGTTCTTATATACCTAAAATCTACAACAAATGAGTTTTTCAATGGAAAAACTAACAAAGGATGTAATAAAGAATGAAAGAATTTAAAAAATGTTTTTCACTATAAATTTGATACTATGAAATTTGACTTCTACAGACTATTAATTTCCATCAATCAGTACCAAGCCACTTGAATGGACTACATTTGATTCATCTTTTGTGTAATCACCATGATACGTGCATGCTACATTTACTCTAAGTCATTGAGGATCTTTGATACAACATTATTAGGTATCCCTATGAAAATAAATATAGAATACAAAGAGAAAATAATATTTTATTTTCCGAAAATCCTAATTCACTTTCTCTTTTCTGATGACATACATAGAATCAATAATGTATCTATTTTCTCTAGTTACTAGGAAGCCCTGGGTCAAATTATCTTGATCTTTATGATTTTAATTGTATTATTTTCTTGAATCACAGTTTTACCTTTGCATATGATTATTTTATTATTAATTATCAATAATCGGGCATATAAAAGCACTTTTGCACTATGTTGTTTCTAATTATTTTTAAAGTGTTGTATAATAACAATTGCCTTATACTCTAAATTATTATCACATTTAAATATGTTACAGTTCTATTTCATTATACAAGAGTATTAAATTATACACTTTACATTAGGTGGGGTCCAAATTAAAGAGTAGAGAAAAACTGTGGGAAAGAAACTATGTTCTTAGAATAGGTGAAGTAAAATAATCTGCCTTAATAACTCAAAGCATTTTCTTAATTGACTTTTGATCTGAGACCCTCAAGGCTGGCAGTTGTAATAACATATTCCTCTTTACTCTGTGATATCAACTCTCTTTATCACTTTTCATGAAACAATCTAGTTTGGGGATACAACTCACATACGAAACAAATAAGAAACAGTGCTATCTTTCTCTAAATCTTTATGCTTGATTGTATTGCAAAAAGAGTGTCAGGTTGAGAAATCATTTGGACAAAATCAAATAAGAAAATAAATATACTTTTATAAGAAGGTTATTCATTCAGCATTTGTTTCCATGGGTACAAATCAGTTCTCTTTCTTTTTTCTTATAATCCATCATATAAAGTTCTTGTCATCATAACAGAGAAGCAAATTATTTCTTGAAATATTACCTTTATCTTAACATAGTATACTAGTTTGCATTATTATTATTTGTAGTATTATTTTAGAAAAAGCAAACTGGTTGTCCTGCCAATATGTTCGTGAGCCCCCAAAGTACTCTTAAAATGTCATTGAATCATTGCTATTTATTCTTCTGCTTGGAATAAGCAGAATCAGTCTTCCACTTTGAGGTAGCTGAAAAGTAAAATAATAATTCTTCCTGTTCTCCAAGTGACTCTCAGATAATAGAACAAAAACTCATGAGCTCTAAGGGTCTGCCACTATGAGCATGAGGATATTATCTGAATTGAAGATCTTGTCTTTTGCCAGAGAAACTATAAATTAGTGACATTTCGGGAAACTGGTAGCCATTTTTGATACAGTTACATTCGATAAAGGAATCTCAAATATTAAACTACATGGAAAACTTTAAATAGGAAAGTGGCCTCCAAGATTAGGACACTAGAAATGAAGATTTTCCCATAATGTATGTCAGGAAGTGAACATCTATAGAACTATTTGACATAGATAGTTTAGGAGTATACACTCTAGATAGTATAATTGAAGTCGCCTTTTTAAATCTCTGTAATTCAGTGGTGTTAATATACAGTTCTACTATATTAAGGTTCTTTGATCTCAGTCCTGCATAAATAAAGCAAGGCAACCGGAACCTGGCCTCCTGATATTTGTCCTGAATTGGCCTTCGATCTTACCCACACGTTGACTTCTATCTGCTTGCTTCTCTCTGCCCAAGAGACTTCATCTTTCTACTTTATCTAGTTTTGGTATCTTCATAGATAAACTTCTTGATTTTGTGTGAACCTGTCAGGTTTCTGGTTAATGACTCATTAACCCTTCTTTAAAATGCCTCTTTTTGGGACTGCTTACACATTATCAGTAACCTGAAAGCTGACCTCAGCCACCCACCTGCAGTTTTTCCTTCTCAAGTTCTACAGCCTCTTTATCCAGTCCAAAGAACTATGCTGAACTCCTTAACAGAATTGTCCTCCTTGTTTTTCTGTTTGTTTGCTCTTGACCATATCCTTCCCTGGATTAGAGTATCACATGCTAGCATCACCTTATTGGCTCTGGGCCATATATGAAGAGCCTGCTTTTCTTCTTTCTCAAAAATAATTGCTTATATGGAGAAGCCAGATCTCATCAGCCCACAAGATTATTAAATAATCATAAATTTTGTGAGATGACTGTTAATTCACTAGTAGCTTGAAATTGGCCATGGTAAGAGAATTTATACCGCGGAAAATGGCAAAAGCTACAAATCAAGACTTCTGCCATCCAGTCCAGAAACCCATTACTCATTCCTCTCTTCAGCCAATTTTTTTTTGCATACCAATGGTCTTGTTCTCTGAAGGTCATCCCAGGAGGCAGAAATAAAGTAGATATTACTTCAGTCTAGCACATAAATATATGATAATGCCTTATCTCCTTCGTACTTTTGTATTTTTACATAAATCCACTGAAGAATCACCTGAATTCAGTATTTTTCAGACTAAGAATCTATTAGAATCACATAAGAAGTGTATAAAATTGCAGAAGTCAAGGCTCTATCACAGACTATTAGCAGATAAACTCTTCTACATGTAGGCCTTGGGCATCTTTGTTATTTGTTAACAAGCATCCCATGTGATCAGAATCCAGCGAAGTTTGAGAATATCAGAAAAAAATATAGCTCTAGGTGTCATTGATATTACCAGAACAAGAAAAAAAAAAAAAAAAGAATAATTTAGAAGAGCTCATCCCATCACAGTTTGGTGGTGACCATCCATTTCATTCCAACCACATACAGGTGCGCATATAAAGTAAACAGTGATATTGAGCCTCTATTCACTATAACAATATTGATGTTTATAGTGATTTATTTCTTAACAAATTCCTGAAGAGTGTCAAAAGAGATCAACACTCTTAATTTTCAAACTCTAAGAACCTCTTTCCATACGTTAATAGTTTCATTGAGTCTCTCTACATGAGAAATTTTAATTTTTTAAGTCTTACCTAACTGAAGGTCATATTATTTTGCAAAGATATTAATCTGTAAAGAAAATACTCCTAAAGATATAGCTATGCCTATGTAGATTTGTTTACACATGGACAAAAAATCATTTTGATCATTTTCCTCCCAAAATTTGGGCTTCAATAATATTCATTAAAAGATGCTAACCCATTCTCTCCCTTCTTATGAGCCTCATTTAAAAGAGAACAAATAGAAAGAAAACAGGAAAAAAATGGTTAATGCCAAAAAGGGAAAATGGATGCAGTGATCCCTGACGTTTAAGTAACAAGGCTCTTTAAGTCACTGCAATTTTTTTGCCCTCATTTGACACTTTAAATAAGATGTATATGCTGGTGGATGTCTCAAGTTTTAAATGATGAACCAAGGAGTGTAATATATCAGAAGAACATTCCACTGCAGACATTTTTCTGAATGAGAAATGTGCCACCCAGAATATGTTACAAAATGTTAATGGCTTCGAGGCTATACAAATTTGAACTTTATTGAAATGTGCTAATAATGAGAAGGATTATAAAATTCTATGCTGGATAGAACAGTAAGATTGTGGCAAGGAAAGCACAGGGAACAATACATCATCTTGCCATATAGAAAGACCCCAGGCATTCAGCAATCAAAGAATGGGTACCACTAACCTTTCCCTTGCTGTGGTTTCTAACAAAACTTTGCAGCTAGAGACTTTAGCTTGACTTTGATAATGAGATTAATAGTTAAATGAAGACACAAGAATGGCCAAGGAGAACAAGTCATTTAAAAACTTATACTTTGTTAACCCTTAAAGTCAGTGGATTAATCACATTTAACCACTCTGTTCTTCTCTTGTCATCAGCACAAATCAACAGAATTACCACTGAAGAGCAAGTAGAGATAAAATATGTTACATCTCTTTCCATTGAAGTTTTGAAAATCAATACCAGTCATTATTGAAATTAGAAATAATTTTGCCCTCTTTAGATAGCATATGCCATTCAAATTGGTTATTCTGATGCTTGCTTCTGGCTTCCCATACAGAAATCAAGCATAGTCTATGTTTTTTGAAACTTAATATATTGTCATCACTTTATTTTTTATTTTTTGGACTCCACCTTCTCGTTTCACCTGAAAAGCACTCCTATTAAGATTCCAGTTATAACGATATTCTTAAAAGATTTATTTTTAACTTTCACTTTCAAGCTGGACATTACCTTCTTACAAAACATTAGGGCTTTATATGGCATGGTCTATACTCCACCGAAATTATACTTATTAATCCCTTAATTGTTTCTCATATGCTTATGTTTTGCCAAAAGTAAGCTTAATGAATGGGTACCATTGAAATGGCAATAATAGGCAAAAATAGGAGATGCTATTTAGACAGATGGAGCAAACTAAATCCCAGGTCTCATTCTTCTTCTGTTAAGATATTGCCATTGCTTTTAGCTACCCATTATTCATCTTAACAAAAGTGTTAAACTGGAAAATGAACCCTGCCATTTATCTTCAATGTTCACTTAACAGAAATAAATGCAGCCACCACCTTCCAACTCTAAATTGTATGAGATAGAGTGTCTGAATTACTGACTATAACCTTGACAAGGTGTCTCATCACTTGTCTGAGAAACTCGTTCAGTCAGCATCTGTCATACACTAGGATCAGAAATAAGTCTAGGACACTTAAAATCCAGCATGGAGAATGGAGTTCATATTTGAGAGCAATTTGATTGGTTGGCAACAGATTGCAGGTTAACATGACAGAAACTTTTAGGACGGAAAGAAATTACTGACTTGTATTCCTAATCACTTATTTCCATAATACTCTTATTTTGCTGTTAAAAATCATAATCCTTGACATCAAGGTAATGGTGCTTTTGTTCTGGCTTCTTCCTTTCTTCCTGAATGAATTCAAAGTCTTATGAGGGAGATATATGAAGTCAGACATCTTGAAGAATATATAACAAATTCAAATTTTTACTTACCCTATTGCACTTTACATACATAAAGGACATCACAATTTTCATTTAAAAAAATACTCACATATATTGTTACCCTGTTAAAAAAAAAAAAAAGGTAACATCAAACTAACATTGTGAAACTGAACTAATCAGCCTTTTAAGAAAGTATTTGTTAAATATCCATAAGCTTACACCTCTGATTACCTCTACAAGATATGAAAGAACTATCTGCCTTTTTGAAACATAAATCAAAGAATAACAGAAATGTATGTGATTTTAAAATCATCCTGTTTAATCTATTATTAGAGTTTAAATCAGAAATGCATTGCGAAGGTATTCATTAAACATCTATGCAGTACTAATTATGTGTGTCACTGTTCTAAGAAATATATAAATAATAACTCAACCTTTATAACAATCGATGAGGATATTATTATGCTTATTTTGCAGATGAATAAACTAAGACAGAGAGACAATAAACAACTTACCTAGAATCACCAGCCTTACTAGTAAGTGATAGATGTAAGATTCAAACCCAGGCAGTTTGGCCACAGAGAGCAGGATATTCTGCAACTTATTAGAGTCAAGACAAGAACTTTTCATGCTCAACAGATATCTTATTAGCTGACCTCAGAGTTATGGTAACAAAAACTCAATTTTCATAGGTACTATTACAATGATTTTACTCAAATAGAAATAGTTGTTAATAATAAGTAACTACCACCATTGTTCAAAGTGTATTTATACACTATATCGTTTAATCTTTACAGTAACCAGCATAGGCATCTCTATTTCTATTTTATAAAATAAAGAACCAGAGAAGTCAAGTAACTTTCCCAAAGTCACAGTGAAAACAGGTATACATGTCAGTCTGCCTGACTTCAAATTTTCTTCTCTACCACTATTTCATTTTCTGAAAATTTTATGTGATTGAATGCTATGATCTGAGAGTTTCTTTAGGAAAGTAACTTAAACATATACTTTTGTTTTTCTTTAAAGACTCTCATCACTGTCTTGCACTTTATATTTCTTTGTTATCTCAAGTACTCATGTGCAGACTGACTGCAGCTAGCCATCAAGAAGGAAGAATACCTTTACACAGGGCCTTGGGGAAATGTTAAGCTAACTATACGTACTTAAATAATACATCCTCATATGTGAAGAGTTTAATCAATTGAACAAATTAATATTTTCATCAGTCCAAATAAACAGACATGAACTTATTAAAAATCTTCAATAGCACGGGTCAAAACAATGTCACCTTTGACCATTCTTAAATTGAAATGCCATTTTGAAGCCTTGCTGCCTCTGTGGTAAGGCTAATTGTTTCCTGTTCTATGAGATCTAAGGAAAATGGAACTTCTGGGATATGGACGGAGGGAGATAAGTTCATGTACTCTATAACTAGACTGCTTGGGTATGAATTCTGACTCACTCATTTACTTGAGCAAGCTAAGTAACACCTCTCAGTGTCTTGGTTGCCTTACCTGTAAATGATAATAATAGTGTATCCTTCATAGGGCTGTCATAAAAATTAAATAAGTTGTGTATTGAATAAAACAACACATGACAATTATTTGATACTATTATAACTATAATATTACAGTATTTTACCTTGTTTTCTACCAACTTTGCTCTCACTTAGATGGATGCAGCAGCAAACACTGAATTTCCTATAGATATTGACTTGTTTCTCTAACACTATGTAGCATACCAGAACAAGTTGATAAATAAGTAAAACCTAACCATTTGTGTACAACCATCACTGAGCTTTAATTCTAGCAAATGCACGAGCTTTTCCCAATCTAAATTGAAAGCATGTACTGATACAACTGTTTGCTTTAATTTCAGTGAATAAGTATCAAACATTGATTGTCTTATGTTTGAAAGATTATCTAAAAAGGAAAATTGTATATAAATAAAATCTCTATGTGCCTTTGATCCACATTTGTTTCATGTTCCATAGTCCTTGGTCAAGTATGGACTAACTTTATCTAACATCATTATTAATAATAAAAGTGTCTTTCACATTTTAGTATCTCTTACCACTTGGTTCAGCGTTAAATAACATTTCAATCACCATGTTATAGAAAATTCTCAAAGAATATATATTTTTTCTATCATTTCTCTTTTTGCTTCTCTACTAATCCATTTCCCTAAATTAAAGCATTGAAAACTTTCTAGGCTCTTTGCCTTATAAGAGAGATTCAACAGATTAGAACACAGAAAAAAAAAAAAGAATTATATTCTTTTTAAAAATCTTGTGGAGATTTTATCTCCACAAGCCTTGGTCCTTAATGTAAATTGAGAAGACACTAGGTACATAAATGTTTTAAAATTCAGTTATTATTGGCTAGACTTTTGTTATCTCTTGCAGTATAATAGTCCCAAAAGACTCAGTTCTATCTATTTCCATTTGCTGAAATGGTCCAAGCAGAAAAGCACCGTGTTGAAGGAGAAAGAAGAGGAAGAAGAAAATTGAGAAGATTAAAATGCAAGTAGATCTTGCAGAGAGGTGTCTGCATTGGGAATTCTTGGAAGAAACTTGGGAACAGAGAAGTCTTCTGGGAGTGCTTCAGGATCCACTACTGCCCCAGAGCAGGTTTAGAAGAGGCTGAGACAGCCTCACTAATATATATCTGCTCCCTGGGAAGCAGAGCATGACAAGGTAATGCTCATGACTCGAAATATTTCAAAAATGTGTCACTTAGATCAGTTGGGCAAAAAAAAAAAAGGCTGGGGAAAGTACAGTAAAGAATGACTTAACATTTACCTGCAAGGCCACTGGCCAATAACCAGGCAGGATGATGAGCATCTTATCTGAGTGAAGAAAAGACAAGAGGGGTCTCCTACTTTTTAGCACTCAGTAAGGCTTCTGCATCCAGAACACAGATTTATGGATGAGAAGGTCTCTCATTCATAAAATAAAAAGACAAATTTTTATTTTAGTTTCTTCTATTCCAGCCGAATGAGGCTATTAAAAATTCAAATTAAATAATAGCAAAATAAATTATAGTTTTTAATATACCTGATATATATACATACATACACACACACACACACACACACACACACACACACACACACACACACATATATTTAGGTGAGGCAACCCTTGCTTTACCTCACAAATTGCAAGGAACTTGTCAGTTTACAATCCTTTATTTATTTTTTTATTTTTTATGCCTACAGTGCCTGGTCTTTCTGGGTGGTCTCCCAATAAAGTACTAACCAGGCCCGACCCTGCTTAACTTCTGAGATCAAACAGGATTAGGCTTGTTCAGGGTAACATGGCTGTAGATTACTTGAAATTTTTGGTACATTCCACCTACATATATATTCAGAGATCTTTGCTGTCTTTTTCTCTATTACTATTATCTGTCAGTGCAGATTTCCTAAGTATTGATTTTTCTCCTCCACTTTTACTACCAGTTCTTTCTAAAGAATGTTCCATTATAAAACTGGATCACAGTGACATAGTTCTTTCCTGTATGTTACAGTTCCCTCTTTCCCAAGTAGACAAGAAGACTGGGAAAAGAGGTGTGTGTGTGTGTGTGTTCTTGAATGACCATGGACAGACATAGTCTCACACCTGACCATGACCCATTGTTCTCTCTTCCTGTAGGGCCTGATGTGTAGTTTGGTCCCAACCCCTAGATTTCTACTTTACCTGTGGCAATTTATTTTTAGGAGAGTCATGTTCTCTCCCTCCAGTTTCACTCCCTGAGCTAAACCTTGTCTATTTGCCCAGTTTATATATTTCTAACTCACAATGTTAATTAATTTCTAATTTTTTTCTCATGTGCATCTTTAGACACACACCATGGACAGAGATAGGTGCCTGTTTCAGAGTGGTTGGTTAGTTAGTTCAGGTAAGTTAATAAACATTCGAACATTCTAAAACAGTTTAGTAAGGGCTCTGCCTATGGAACAAAGAGGATCTCTTGTTTGGGAATTATATGACCTAATTCCAAAACCCAACTTCAAAAACATCAAATCCCATGCTTCATGAAATGTTTTTATTAGCTCTTCAAGGTGGCCTTTGCCTTTGAGACCTATAAACAAGAAGTAGATGAGAGAATAACCTGAAGTTTTGCCCTTGCAAATATTATTTATTTTACAGCGTGAGAAATTACTTCATTTCTTGAATGATTAATTCAAAAACAAAATCATTGTAAATGGCTATTTTCTAATAAAGGAGAATAATGCCCTTGTATCCAGGTCATGATCCAGGTCTGGAGATAAAGTGCCCTTCAGATACCCTCTGTTTTCCCTAGTAGTGGCTTGAAGAGTGAGATGACCTTGCTTGTGTGGTTAACCAGGCTTACTTCTTATATGCAGGACAGAAAATTCTCATTTATTAAGCTAGCAAAAGCTCCCCAATGAAACATAGTCTTTCTGAATATACAGTTTAAATGGATTGTAATTCATTAACTTTCATTATTAAGTTCTTTATTCTCTTGTGTTTAAGCCCTTCAAGATGTGAATTTATTATTATAATCATGATTTAGTTAAGAAGGGTTTACAATGTTGTGAAGGATTTGAGTCTTTATCACTGTAGAAAGGATAGATATTAATTCTCTAGTTGGTTGCTAAACATAGGCACACATGGATTAAATTAATGTGCATTCACACAGATTTCAATATTACATTTTCCACAAAATGGTACTATAAATGCTTACTTTGTAAGAATTCCATTTTACAAAGATCAGCTTAAAATGAAGCTGATACTTATAGTTTCCTATTTTTTTGTCAGGCCCCTGCAGAGTTAGTTTGTATTAAAAAATACTTTTTAATCAAATTATTTTCATTTTTAAAACATGACAACCTAATACTAAAACATATAATTTATCTTAACATGACCAAGTTCCTTGAATAAATGACAAGATTATCTGAACTCTAAAATTTCTTTCTAGTATAGCTTTCTATTATGCTGTTGACTATCAAACAAAAATCAGTTGCTAAGACTCAGAAAAAAAACCTGATTTTTTCTCTTCTCATAAAAGCTCATCATAACTTTGTAATATTTTTAAACATATAAAAACCATATGAATCACCATAAGAAAACCTTTCACAGTGGTTGATTAAGCACTCAATTCTTTAGACATTGAATGATTTTCTTTTTCAAGATAAAATGTTAATTTATTGTAATATTTATGTATATTTTGACCACTTAATGTGTGTAAATATTTTTATGTGCTAATATTTTAATTAGGTATCAGTCTTTTGTATGGGTCACTAAGATTTTGAGTGCTGTATCTTTATCTTATTTTTCTTATCGACCCTATTTATTTAATTAAATTTAATGGAGTGATATTGGTTAATAAAATTATATGTTTCAAGTGTAGAATTCAATAATACATTATTCGTATATTCCATTGTATGTTCACCACCCAAAGTCAAACCTTTTGTCACCATATATTTTACCCCCTAACCCTTACCTACCTCCCCACCCACTTACCTCCTGGTAACCGCTAAACTATTGTCTGTGTGTATAAGTTTTTGTTTGAATGTTTTTGTTCATTTGTTGCTTTCAGTTTTAAATAAGCTTTCAATTTTGAAAGAATCATAAGTTGCAATTTTAAGAAAAAAAAATGTAAGTAAAGCTAGTGTACCCTTATCCTGTTTGCTCAATGTTAGTTAACATCTTGAAAGACTACAGCCCAATATCATAAGCAATATAATGACATTGATACAACTGAGATACAGAATATTTTTATCATCACAAGGATCATTTGAGTGTAGCCCTTTTAGAATCACACTTATTTCCCTCCCATTCCACCACTTACTTAACCCCTGGCAATGACTAATCTGTTCTCCATTTCTGAAATTTGCCATTTCAAAAATGCTCCATAAATGCAATCATATGGTATATTATCTTTTGAGAAGGAATTTTTTCACTCGAAATAATCCTTTGGAGATTCATCTAGGTCATTCTGTGTATCAATAGTTCATTCAGTTATATCATTGAGTGTTTACTTCACTTGCTGAGGGACATCTGGACTGCTTCAGAGTTTGTCTATTATGAATAAGCCTGCTATATATATTAGTGTTCAGATTTTTGTGAGAATGTAGGACTTTACTTCTCTAGGATTAAAGCTGAGGAGTACAATTACTGGGTTGTATGATAGTTTACCTTGTATGTTTACCTTCTAAGAAACTGCTAGAATATTTTCCAGAGAGAATATATCATTTTACATTTTCATCAGCAATGTGTAAGTGATTCAGTTTTTTGACATCTTTGCAATCATTTGGAGTTGTTACTATTTTTATTTTAGCAATACTGATATGCGTGTAGAGATATCTCATTGTTCTATTGGCATTTCTATAATGGCCAATAATATTGAATATCTTTTCATGTGCCTATTTCTATCTGTATACCTTCACAATGAAATGTCTTTTTATAACTTTTACCCATTTTCTAAATAGATTGATTTTTACTATTGATTTTCGAGAATTATTTATATATTCTAGGCACCAGTCCTTTGTCACATACATGCTTTGTAAATATTTTAATCCTGTCAGTAGTTTATTTTTTCATCCTGTTAACAGGAACTTTAACAGAGAAAAAAATTAATTTTGAAAAGGTCCAATTTTTAAACTTTTCCTCTTATAAATTGTACTTTTTGATGTCAAGACAAAAAATTATTTATGTACTCCTAGATCCTAGAGATTTTCTCGTATATAAAAAAGCTAAAAAATGCAGAAGATATGAAAGACATTTCCCCAAAGAAGACATTAAGGTGGCTAACAGACATAGGAAATGGTGCTCAATATCATTAATTATCAGGGAAATGTAAAATTAAAAGCACAATAAGATACTACCTCACACCAATCAGAATGACTATTATCCAAAAATCAACAAATAACACGTGTCACAGGGATGTGGAGAAAAGAGAATATTTATACACTGTTGGTGGGACTACAAATTGGTGCAACCATTCTAAAAGACAGTATAAAGATTCCTCGAAATACTAAAAACAGATCTACATATAACCCATCAATTCCACTTCTGGATATTTATTTAAAGAAAATGAAAACATTAATTTGAAAAGATATATGCACCCCTATGTTCCTTGCAGCATTATTTAAAATAGCCAAGATATAAAAGCAACCTGGGTGACCATCTATAGATGAATGGGTAAAGAAAAAATGGTGTGTATATGTATGTATATATACACACACACACACACACACACACACATATATATATACACACACACACAGACATATACATACACATATAAATTGAAATATTAACAACAATAAAAATGAATGAAATCTTGCCATTTGCAATAACATAAATGGATCTAGAAGATGTTATGCTAAATGAAATCAGTCAGGTAGAGAAAGACAAATCTTGTATGATTTCACTTATACATGAAATCTAAAACTTAAGTGAAATCTAAAAACAAAAGAAATGAACAACAACAACAAAAAACAGAAACAGACTAATAGAAACAGACCAAAGGGATGGTTACCAGAAGAGAGGAAGTGGGGAAGTTTGGGGAAAAAGTGAAAGAGAATGTAGTCAATAATATTATGGTAAGTTTGCATGGTAACAGAGAATTACTAGAATTAGTGTGGTGATCACATTGTAAGACATAAAAATGTCTAATCACTATATTGTACATGTGAAACTAATGTAACTAAAATAATATTTTATACTAACATACTTAAATAAAATTTAAAAATAATAAAATGAAATAAAACTAAAATAAAAATATATTCTAAAATAAAAGTATATTCATCTCATGTTTGGCATGTCAAGTTAATTTTTATATAAAAAGTGATACTTAGGTTAAGGTTATTTTTAATTTTTTTCCAATCAATGTCTTAATTCTCCAGCACCATTTATTGAAAGGTTATCTTTCCTTCACTGAATCATTTTGCACCCTTGTCAAAAATTAATTAGTCATATGTGTGTAAGTATATTTCTAGGTTCTCTGTTCTGTTCAATTTGTCTATGTGTATGTCCCTCCACCAATACCACACATTCTTGATTACTGTTTTTATATAAAACATTTCCAAACTGGGTAAACTGATCCCTCCCACTTTATTTTTCTTTTTCAAAATTGTTTTAGCTATTCAGCTCCTCCTCTGTTTTCCAAATGAATTTTAGAATTATCATGTCTATATAAACAAAAATTCTTGGTGATATTGTGAAATTACATAAAACCTTTGTATCATTTTGGGGAGAATTTATGTCTTTGTTATGTTGTCTTCCATAAATACAGTATGTCTCTACATTTACTAAGATTTTTTATATTTTTTTCAACAGTATTGTGCAGTTTTCAGTATACAAGTCATGTACATGTTTTGTTCGATTTTTTACCTATTTTATTTTCATGAGTGATTGTAAATATTTTCATTTCAATGTCTGTGTGTTCATTGCTGGTATATAGAAATCCAATTACTTTTTTTTATATTTATCTTTTTTTCCTGTGACTCTGCTAAAATCACATTTGTCGTAAAAATTTTTTTGCTAGATTTTGGGCAATTTTCTACATAAACAAACATTTTAACTGAAAATAACAATGTTTTCATTTCTTCCTTTCCAGTTGGCATGCTTTTTATTTTATTTTCTTATCTTATTGTATTGACTAGATCTTTCAGTCCTATGTTGAGTAAGAGTAGTTGAATAACAGCTGACTTAGCCATGTTCCCTATTTTAGGAGGGAAACATTAAGTCTTTTGGTTTTAAGTAAAATGTTGCTGAATGTATATATTCTCTATCAAGTTGAGAGAGTTCCCTTTTATTCTTATTTTTCTAAGAGTTTTTATCATGACTGGTATTAAATTTTGGCAAAAAAATTATTTTTGGAATTGATTGAGCATGAGATTTTTCTGCTTTAGCTGTTCAATAAGGTTCATTATTTTTTATTATTGAACCAGCTTATAACTCTGGAATAAAATGAACTTGGTCATGATATGTAATTTAAAAATATATATATTGATGAATTCAATTAGCTAATATTTTACAATAAGTTTTTATGATATAGTAAAAGAGGTATTGGTCTCTAGTTTCTATTTTTCTGTGCCTGGTTTGTAATTTCCTATGTCGCATGGTTTTAGCATCAGAGTAATTTTATCTTAATGAAATAAATTGAGAAACATTTTTTCCTATTTCATCTTCTGGAAGAGCTTGTATACAATTTACATTAATTCTTTTTAAATACTTGAAAAAATTCTTCAGTGAAACTATTGGGATTGAGACCGGTGAGTTTTTGTGTGTGTATGTGTAGTTCTTAAATTATAAATTTAATATTAACAGTTATAGGACTACGCAAATTATCAGTTTCATATTGTATCAGTTACAGTAGTTTGTGTTTTCCAAAAACTGGTTCATTCTATAAAGTTGTCAAATTTATAAAGAGAGAGCCATTCGCTGTATTCCCTTTCAGTGCCTGCGGAATCTGTAGTGATAGCCCCAGTTCATTGCAAGTATTAGTAATTGGTGTCTTATCTCTTTTTTTATTCATCAGTCTTGGCAGAGGTTTGTCGGTTTTATCAATCCTTTTAAGAACCAGGTAGCTGTTTCACTGCTGTTCTCTATTTTTTTTTGTTTCAATTTTATTGGTTTTTCCTCTTTTTCAAATCATCGTCCTTCTGATAGGTTTGGGTTTATTTTGCTCTTTTTTTTTTTAGGTTGAGAACTTAGACTATTGCTTTGAGACTATCCTCCTTTACTAATGTTTGCATTTAGTGCTACAAATGTCCATCTCAGTACTGCTTAATTGTGCCCCACAAATTTTTGAGGGGAAATATTCCTTTTCTAAATATTCTGTTGATTTATATTTTTATTGAGATAAAATTTACATAACAAAAATGAATCATTTTAAAATGTACAATTTATAGCATTTAGTACTTTCACAATATTCTGAAACCATGACCTTTATTTAGTTCCAAACTAGTTTTTCTTTCACCAGATTTATTGAAATATAATTAATATATAATATTCTATAATTTTAAGGTATAAACATAATGACTTGATGCACAGATATATTGCAAAATGATTATCACAATAAGGGTTATTACTGCACCCCTCACTTCACATAATTACTATTTATTTTTGTAATGGATACATTTAACATCTACTCTCTTCCTGACATTCAAATATATAACAAAGTATTGTTAACTATAGTCACTACACTATATATTAGAATCCCAGAAATTGTGCATCTTTTATAACTGGAAGTTTGTATCTTTTGACCAACACCTCTTCATTTCCCCGAGCCCCTCAGACCCTAACAATCATCATTCTGTTTGTTTCTATAATTTTGGCTCTTTCAGATTTCGTGCATGAAAGAATCATACAGTATTTATCTTTTTCTGTCTAGTTTATTTCATTTAGCATAATGCCCTCAAAGTTCATTCATGTTGTGGTAAATGGCAGGATTTCCTTCTTTTCTGGCTGAATAATTTAATTTAATATATATATATATCACATTTTCTTTATCTATTATGTATATATATATTTAATTTATATATGTCACATTATCTATTATATATATATTTAATTTATATATGTCACATTTTCTTTATCTACTTTTTCTGTTAGCTAACATTTAGATTGTATCCATGTCTTGCAGATTGTGAATAATGCTGCTATAGACATTGAGATGAAGATATCTATTTGAGACAGTGATTTTATTTTCTTTGGATATATACCCAGAAGTGGCATTGTGTATCATGTGGTAATTCTATTTTAATTTTGGGGGGAACCCTCCATACTGTTTTTCATATCTGTTGTAACTACTTATATTCTCATCAACGGTATACAAGCATTCCCTTTCTTTCTACATTTTTTCCAACATTTATTATCTCTTGTCTTTTTCATAATAGCCAATCCAACAAGTGTTATGTGATATCTCGTGGTGCCTATAATTTGCATTTTTCTGATGATTAGTGATGTTGAGAACTTTTACATGTACATGTTGACTGCTTGTATGTCTTCTTCTGAAAAATATTTATTCAGGTCTTCTATCTATTTTTAAATAAGAATGTTTGTTTTTTTGCTATTGAATTGCATGAATTCTTCATACACCATGGATATTAACCCCTCATCTAATATATGATTTACAAATATTTTCTACCATCCTGTAGGTTATCTCTTCATTTTATTAATTATTTCTTTTGCTGGACATTCAAAATGTCCCTGCCTCAAAAATCCCACATTGATTGGGGAAAACGTAATACGTTTATAGTTTTTGAGCTTATTTCTGATTATCAGTTATTATTAGACCTCTGAATTAGTATTCGCATTATATCCTTCATTTTATTATAAAATTTCAATGACTAATACAGCATACTATTTCCTAATAACTACTAGAAACCCAGAGCTTCATTTTAACCTGATTATTTGTGATTGAGTTAATTAAAAATATGCCCCCCTTAAATCTTATTAGTTGAAGTTTGGTAAAGATGTTACCTAAACTATCTCTATCTTAATTATCACCGTGGTATGAACCATGCTATTGTTGGTCAATTGTGCTATCATAATATATATCCTAGTGTGCAGTCATTATTTCCATTTATTCCTTAAAATGGAGATTTCATTTACATCATTACACCTTAGCATGTTTTTCAGACCTTTTCATTTTACTTAACATTAAATTTCATGCCTCTCCCTTTGGACTTCTATACTTTTTTTAGTCAGACCTCATGCATACTTTCTTTATGGTATTTAGAATGGTAGGATGGCTTCATAATTCTCTTAAATGTCCCCTTTCCAAAAACTGCAAGACCACTGAAAGTTAAATTTATGTATTACTCTCCTTTGTCTCTGCAAATGCCTAACACAACAACTAAAAGAAATGTTTTGATAATGAGTAAGCAAATAGATGAATATGTAAAACAAAGCAACTATGAGGTTAAAGATTATGAAAAAAACAATAAGTTGTAATTGGGGTTAATTAGATGACTACCCTAAAGTTTTAAAATGGAAAATCAAACTATTAATATGTTTCCATTAATATAAGCTAGACTAGAAGACATATGACTAAGAAAGTTATTCTCTTCATTCTGGATGAGAAATAATAAGATCATATAAGGACAAGGCAGTGTGTTAAAGTAAAACAACATGTGATAACCTAATGTTTGGAGCTTTTAAATAGAGAGCCAAAAAGTTGTTTTAGAATAGTATGCCTGTGATGTCAAAATTAGTAGCCAAACTATTTAATCTCATAATACTCAATTCAACATAAAAAAAGTGAAATTGACATTTTGTACACATTGAAAATAGATGTATGGATTTTATTTTTCTTTTCATTGACCGACAAAGCTCAGACTTTAATCCATTTTTGAGAATATGCCTTATTTTTCTAACATTTACTGTGTCACAGTAATCTTCAGAAATCTGGCAAGTTGATCCTGACAAGTAAACAATTGAGAAATGACTCTAATCATTATTGGAAGAATAGTCTAGTACATATGCTTACAATAAGACCAAATATAAAAAGTGTCTTTCCTCTTCCCACCCTCTATAGCATTTATATAGTGGGTCAGGCTGCCCTAGATAGCAAACTGGCATCTGTTTTAGTAGTCTACATTTTCACACAGTTCTAGTTAGAGAATAGATTAAATTTTAAAAGAAGGTAATTGCTTATGCCTGGTATCACTCTTGAAAGGCCAAGCAGAGTGGAAATGTCCCTAGCCAGCTTGGAAAAGTGGTCTTCATTACGGTGGACTTCTTTATAATAAATGTGAGATAGGCAACCCCCCCCCCACACACACACACACTTAAAGGCACTTAACCACCCTTTCTGTATTCTTTTTCCCGCTGCAACGCTCGTCTCTCTTTAGGTTTGTTTGTTTGTTTGTTTTTGTTTTTGTTTTTGTACTCAAACATTTTCTCTAATTCAGCACCAAATCTAACTTGTAATGCACCTGACTTAGCCATGGTGTTATGCAGACTAGAGTCAATTACTCATTTAGATATCAAGCTTATTGCCTTTTGGCAACTTATTCCCGTTACTGAGCAAACAAGAAAAATGAAGTAGATAGAAAAGGCAAAATAAGATATATTTGCACTTTTATTTCTATTTACCTTTTTAATTTTCTATATGAGTTTTCTTCAAAAGAAAATAGATTAGAAGCTTTGAAGTCACAAAATGGTAGAGAATTTACAAAATAAGATCTATTTTGGAAGTTTAAGAGATCTGTTTGTTCTGTCTGGGGGATATGGAAAGATAGAGTGGAAACATCAAAGCTGTCAACAGGTGTATAAAAGGATATCAGAGTGATATGTTGTTGCCACTGAGCAGAACCAGTAGGAATTGAGTTAAATGACAGCAGAAAAAATTCTGGAGAAAGGCAGGTCTCACTCCCACCCCTCTTTGAACCCATCCTAAATCAATGCTGCCAAATTCTCATGTAAAGAAATGAGGAGAATTGAGCCATTATTCACATTCAGTAAGTTCTGAAATAGTTCAAGTCCAACCATGACAACCAAATGAAAATAAATTATCCAGTGTAAGAACCTGCACTAAATGCCTGACATCCATCTCTGTGTGAGGCTAATGACTCAGTTGAAAGTTAGGTTTAAAGGACATTCTGGATGTGTAGCATTGAGGGACCAGAACTTTCTAAAATCGATTATCATAGTGCCTACCTAGTGTCTGAGCATCAAGAACACACCCATCTGCACAGAGTTCTCTGGAAAGGACAAAGAGCCTGGCAGTCGAGAGGACTGAATTCTGATTCTGATGTGCTGTTAAAGAGAGGGTCTCATCAAGAAGTGCTGGAAAGTCAGTAGGCTCTTTTCAGCTTTATTGTCCAGAAAATGCATTGTTGTTTGGAGAGAGCCTCTATTCTCCTTTTTAATTTATCCTTCTCTTATTAGAGCAATTGTGATCTATTGCTTATATATAAAACCTATATTTTTAACACTGAGAATTCTATAACTTTCCCCCTTCCAATGTTTTATTTTAGCACATCCTCACAAATTTCTAAGGAAGACAACATTATCCCCCTTTTACAGAGTTGGAGAATTTAAAAATAGGATATTATCATTAAGAGCAGACACCAATAGGATCATAGAGCACGAATCTTGAGTAGCCATGCTAATCATGAGAAAGAGATTTACAAGAAAAGTGAAGGTGATGAAGTTTTTGAAATGTGGGCTTACATTAATTTAATCTAATTTTGTGTTCTTATAACCATATCAGCTACTTTATCAAGATATCAGCAGAGTCAACCTGTCCCTTGAGGTCTCTGTAGAATCATTTTAAACCCCATCCCATTCACACATAAGTTCAGTGACTTCTCCAATATTTTTGCTAATTTCTGCAGTTCCATATTTGTTGGGATGCTCCTGATGAAGTTTCAATTTTGTATTGTGTATCTTATAGCTGTTTACTTACTGTGTGCCTCTTACATCTAGTTTGTTACTTCTTGATTTCATGTCCTCCAGCCCACATATGCCATTCATAGGAGACACAGATATTGCAATAGACTTTTACACAGAAGAGATTCAGTGGAGACAAGCACTTTATTGAAAGACTACATAGCAGATGATTTAAAATAGAACTTTATACTTTTCTGTTACACAGATAAACTCCCTTGGCAATTTTTACCAATTTATCAGAGTGGATGGCCTGTCATTTTCCTCCCCATTCTTATAAACTCATGTAGTTAAAGTTTCATTCACTATCTCTACCCCAGTTAGGGAGAGAGTGTCCTCAATAAAGGCATTCATTTTCTAAAAGAAATTCTGGTATCAAGCATGGAAGTAATTTTAACTAATCTTATTGCACAGATGAGTAGTTAATGTTTTTGCTTATGAAATACTAGAACAACATGTAAATCCTCTTTCCAAACTTTTGTATTGCCAAGAAAAATGTATTGCATCTTATGCACAGCTTACTATAAACAGATCTGACTCATTTAAGAAATGTGTTGTAGTAGAAACTCTATGGAATATACTAGGCATATGGAAAATCTTCCAATCCTTCTTTAAATATAACTAATTCCATAAGGAAGACATAATCTCCATTCAGGGCATGTATATTTATAATTCCTTCTTGTTTACTTGAAATACTTTTGGGGAATATCTTATTTTGAACTAACTTGAGCCTCGCTGCAACTATGTGGATTTACACAAAGGGTAGTAGTCTGACTTCTTGAAAACATTCCTAACCCCATGACTGGACAATAGCGCCTAAGCTTCAAGGCCGTCACTTCTTCAAGGGCTTGTCTTGCTCTTTAGGAGACACTTATTTTTCTAGAGTTAGTGAGCAACTTTTCGGTTAATATTGAAGCAAAGGACTTTGGAATATACTAAGTCAATGTCCCAGAATTTTGACATAGTGTCCTGGAATATCTTGTCCTTGCCTGTGCCCGTATGTCCTTTTCTTCAGAACTATTTTCTTCCCTTCACTCTTGAGAGACATTCATGTAATTCAAGAGAGAAAGTAGAGATCAGTTGAAAACTACCTTGGTAATCAACATGCCTTCTTGTCTTTTAGTTTGCCTTTAACCTCCTGGATCAGTAAGTAAAAGGTCCTTAAGAATTTTTTTAACCTCATTTTTTTTCTCACTACTTAACTAAAAATTCCAATTAGCTTACCCAGTAAGAAAGAGCATGTGCTAAATAGCCTTTAAAAAAGCAAGGGCAGAGGCAGTTCTCAGTAGAGAAGAGCTCATTGTTAGAAATGAGGATGAATTAAGCAGGATTTAAATTATTTTCCTTTTCTAATTTTTTTTAAATTATAATAAAAGTTATTCATTTACTTTCCAATGGAAAATAAGGCATATTTTAAGACATTTACTTGAAACTCTCTACATCATTATACAATAGAGAGAATCTTCAAATATTCTGTGCAGAGTCACAAAAATAATTCTTGGAATATTTTAATAGCATCTCTAGAGTCTTTCAGGATGATGACATTCTGTGGAATGATTATGAACTCGAATAACAATCCTGAAAAACAGCTCTCGTAATAAAGTATTTTTTAGTCTAATTTCCTTATCCAGTGCTCACTTCTACTTAGTCAAGGTTAAATAGGATTTTATAAATGATGTGAGTAGAATAAGGTTGTTATTTCTCTTGTGTAGCACTTTTTCTATACAAAAAGTATAGCCTCTACTTTTCTTCTTTGTGACATCCTGCTGCCGACTGGACAACAAAGACAAAGAAAAGCTACAGCTATCCAAGAAGACCTTGTGCTCATATTAAGGGGTTATCCAGAATTCCTATCTAGACCACAGAGAAGGACACCTATGTGGGAGGTATTTTGTAGTATGCACCCCTTCCATATTTTTAAAAGTAAAAGATAATTCAAAGGACCTCATGAGGAATAAAAAGTGGACAAACTTCACTGTCAAATAATGATATATAATTCATGTTCTACTTTCAAGAATTTTGAGTTTAAAATAGAATCCTGAAATAAGCAAGACAGTTACTGAAGACTTTCTTTGAATATTTTAAATAATACCTCTAGAGTCTATGCAACAATCTTTTATAGAATGATTAGAAACTGGAAGACAAGTTTGTAAAGCCACTCTGATTGTGAAATATCTTTGACTCTTTTTTTCTATTGCAGATATGCTGAGTTAAGGTCAGTCAGATCCCTTAGAGTATGTTCATGTAGGCTGATGAGGTAACTTAAAAGAGATTGAAATAGCTATAACGTAGCAGAACAAAGATATAAATATATATATATATATATATATATCTCGAGATGGAAAATTTAAAATAAGGTCTTTCTCCCCAGGAAGTTACAATATTCCTGGCATAGTTGAAAATATAAATCAAAAGTGCTCCTGCCTAAAAAAATTTACCTTGTACACCTGGGACATCAAGAAACCCCTGAACTAAGTTTTTTAAATCATTCCTCTCAGTCCTTCTCTACCTTGCATTTTTCTAATCCTTTTTGAATATTTTGTATTTGTAAAGAAGTCTGACTAGTTTTATATTCAGGTTTATCTCATTAAGTTCTCATTAGCAAATGCAAATTTATTAGGAATTCAAAAAATTCTGCTTCTACCTTTTCCCAAACTGTTCATAATGTAAAAGTCCAAATAACAAAACAAAACTGTTGGGATTTCTAGTACAATCTAGTGATGATCAAAGAATACATGAAGTCATTCATTGGTTAAATAACATTTAACTAAAGATGGAAAATCCTGCACTTTTTCTAAAATGAATCCTAGAAATAGGGATCCTGCCAAGTAATCTGCTAGAAACGATCAATTATGAAAATGTACTGCTGAGCTGACTGCCCTAAAGAAGAAGTATTAATGACTCTTTGGTGAACTTTGTGTAATTGTCTCCCTCCAAGATGGGGGAAAAGCTGTCTACTACCTCCAGCAATTGTAATCACACCCCAATGACCTTACTCTAATAGCAAGAAAAATTAGTTCCCAGAATCGATTTAGCTGTGTACTGCATACAGTTTATTAGGTACATATTATTAATGATGCTACTCAACAAAAGCTTACTTTGAAAAACCACCCCAACACACACACACACACACACACACACACACACACACATATCCTTATAAACAATAATTATTCAAGATCACATTTTTGATCAATTTGTAATTATCATCAGCTTCCATAATGTGCTGAATGTATCCATCAGCATATACAATAAAGATTTATTTCCCAACAGTTCACTTCTTGGTGCACATAGAGTGTGATGACATGTGTGCCCCATACTGCAACAAACAGGAGAGTGTTTGTGGCCAGAGATTCTTATCCCTGAATTCAACAAACTGAGGACTGAGGAGTTATTTTGAGCACAACTGGCTGCAAAAGCCCTGCAGTATCGCGCTTCTCTGAGACAATATATCTAGTCCTGAAGAAGAATTAGGTTTATAGATGACAAATGGTTATATTTTATGGGTTCCATGTTTTTGTAATCATTTTTTTCTAATTAACAATTTTATAAAGTAAGATATTCACTTCCCATTTTTGTAGAAAAAAAACATATTGGATAGAAATACTTTTTCTGTGATCAGACTTCTTGCGGGCAGAAATTCTCTTGTATCTATAAATCCTCAGAGATTTAAAAGTAGTAAATTCTTCATGATATTTTAGTAGAATAAATAGAAAATAATTACTGTAATATGCTCTAATATAATAATACCATCTGTATTGATGTGCAATGTGGACTAATACTTTTTCTTTTCTATCATGAATACCTACCTCTTCTTTAACTTCTTTCTACTTTACCTACGTCTGATTCTTGTTACTTTAACACCATTTCTCTTCAGTATCTTTTGGCCTAATCTGCTGTTTCTCTTCACTGTTGATTTGTTCTTGTTCATTTTTGTTCGTCCTCAATGTTCTTCTTTCCTATTTTAGTAACTTCTTATTAGGCAGGTAGGTAAATGATCATAGATAGATGATAGATGGAGAAGAGATAAAGGTGGGGGGAGAGAGAGAGAGAGAGAGAGAGAGAGAGAGAGAGAGAGAGAGAGAGAGAGAGAGAGAGAATGAGAGACAAAGAGGTAATACAAATAACCTTCGGGATCTGTGAATATCCTTTTTATCTGGTTCATTAAAAAGCCTGCTTCCCTGAAATCTCTAGTAGGCTTAGTGGTACAACAAGTTATACAACTATAGTTAACATTTTTAAATGCTTACTATATGTCAGGTGCCCATCTAATGTTTTTCATGAATTAACTCATTAATCTTTCCAGTAAACCTATAGGGAGGAAATGTTATTATCTCATTTTATAGATCAGGCAAATAAAGCACAGTGAGTCTATATAACTCACTCAAGTTATGCAGTTAGTTAGCATCAGAGTCAGGATTATTAAAAATGCACAAATGTGCAACATGATTAAACAAGAACTGTATTTTATGGAAGTTAGGCTCTTGAGTAACGAAATATTCCTCCCCACTTTAAGGCCCTGGTATAAGGAATATTTAGAATTTCCTCTTGCCAGGCAGATTCTCTACCCAAATGGGATGCTGAGGCATCTCACATTGGGATGCACTTCCATAAGGAACAAAGGAAGCACTGGGAGCCCCTTCTTCTCAACACTGTATGTCTGTGATTTCATGAATACCTTTCACATTATGTTAAATCCACAAGAACTGAAAGTTATCTCAGCCAAGGTCAACTCATCACTGTTAACAATTCTCAAACCTCAACGATGTTTTGTGGTATGGCCTAACTCAAACTTTTTTTTAAAACCATAATTTGGTTAAAAGGAGTATTTGAATTTCAGAGAAAATATCCTATCTATGCAAGGGGCAAAGTCTTGTTGAAAATAAAAAGCAGGTATCTCCTCTTAAAGCTGTAATTACTCTCTCTTGTAATCACTTTCTCTCCTTTCCCTTTCAAGCCTATTGGTGACAGCTCCCTGATGTTGCTAGCTGAGGAATGCTTCACTGTATCTTGATGGTTTCTCTTAACCTTCCTCACATCTTCATAAAGCACCCCTTCACTAATGTAATCTTGAGTATACCATGTAAGTGTTCATCTGTTTCCTGTAAAGACCTTGATTAATATAGATGGCATTCAATTTCCTCATAATCTAGTTCTCTTGTAGCATTCTAGTTCCTTTCAAGTGCTGTGTCTATTTAATACTAAATTGTTGTACTTGCAGTTCCCCAAAACAAACCATGATAATTAAGTCATTCTACCTATTTGTTTATGTTTGTCATTCTACCTGAAGATCTCTTTCCTTCCTTGTCCACCAAGATAACCACGACCCATCTTTCAGGTCTCTGTTCGAAGTGACTTTTCTGTCAAGCTTTCCCTAGACTTCACAGTAGACTTGGAAGCCTTTAACTTCTTGCAGATATTCTTTTATGACAGTTTGTATTGGTTCATACGTTCAATTATTCATTCATTATTCACTTCACCATTCATTTATATTCATTCAAAGCATATTAAATAGATGATTTCTATGTGTGCCAGGTACTCTCCAGGATTAAGGTTGCAATAGTGAAGGAAGCATATAAAAGACTCATGGTACATTTGGCAGAGGAGCAGGGGCGATAAGATAGAGAAGGAAAAATAGCCTTCCAGCAAAAGATCAGTCAGTGCAAGTCCACAAGCAAAAGCCTGCCGTGGGCAATGTAACTTCAGCAGTAAACATGAGAAAGAGTAGAAAATGAGATCTACAGACCAGGTAGGGCATAGTAAAGACTCTGGCTTTTACCTAAGTGGGAATGGACTCCCAATGGAGGGTCTGAGCATAACCTAACATGTTTAAAACAGTATGACCTAGGTACTGTGTCAAAAATGGACCTGAAGGGATGCAAGGAAGGGAACAAAAATTAGCTAAGGAATACCATAATTTGCAGTTCCGTTGCATGTCTTTCCCTTCATTGGACTCTGGGATTCCTGAATGAAAGGTGAAGACAGAATATTTACATCGATGAAAAAAATCTATATGTGTAAAAACACAAACTTTGAACTCAGAATAGTCTCTGTGTTGAATATCAGATCTGCTACTTACTGTGGTATAGCCTTGAATATTTTTTTCAACTTTCTCATTTTTGAAAAAGATTAAAAATTCTTCTTTTGACGTTATTTAAGGATTATTGAAAAAATGTATGTAAACATCCTGACACAGAATAAATCCCCAGTTGCTTGTAGCTATTGATATAAAATTTCCTAAGCAGTGAAGCACATAGCACAGAAAAATTGACTAATACATGTTTATTTAACGTTTTGATGTCTATATCAAGCAAGAAAAAATTTTAAAGCCACATTCTTAAATCCATAGAATAAGTAAAATGGCTGAAGAGAAAATGGATAAGACCACAGTCTTCATATGTGTGATCTGTTCTAATTTCTGCATATATTTAATTTCTTTCCTGAGACTTTACTTATCGATTAATGAAATTACTATACATTAACTTTTACAGTACCCAACAAGGCCTGGCTATATATTTTGCCTTTGTCTTTTCAGGCTTTCTACACACACACACACACACACACACACACACACACACACAATTTTTCACATATAGAGCCCTATTGGGCAAAGATGTTTTGCCCAACATATCAGATCTTTGGATACAGACTAGACATGGGCCAGTGAGTCTGCTAGTGTTCATGTGGTGGGTCTGTTTTAGAACTTGAAGCTCTGAGTGAAGTTAAAGAGGTCAGTAGAAAAATAATTTGAAATAATTGTGTGGGACACTTTACAATGAAGTATGTTCTAATTTATTCTTATGTTCTTGAAATTATGGTAAATTTTTGAATTATAGCTTCTTCATGACTGAAATTGTTATAGGAATCCCTGTCAGAATGAAGAAAAGTGTACTGTTCCACTTTGTCATGGTGATCACGGACAGTGTCTTCCCTTTGCAGAGTTTCAAATTAAAAAGATGTTTCTTTAATGACATTTGCCTACCTGTTTATTACTCTCAATCTATTTTTCCAGAAGCTACTTCTGATCGACTGACTTACTATTTTTCACTCTATATAAAGCCAGCTGGCGCACACTGGGACAACCTTCATATTTGGACAGCAATTTATCAAGATATACTAAACTCGAAATCAGCTTACTCCTCCACCAACAATTCTATTTTGGGTTGTAAACCTCTCACATGAGAGATATGAAGCCACATATAAATATATCTTTCCAACATTTGTCATAAAAATATAAAATTAGAAAAAAACAAAAGTCTATTGATAGCGAAATGTATAAAACACAGTGTGCTGTATTCTATACAATTTATATGGCAGTAATGTAAATCATAAACTAGCTCTACATATGTAAACAGGGATAAATTTTGAAAACATCATGTTATGTAAGAAAATCAAGTTACGATATAATACATACAACATTCCGTCATTAAGGGAGAATTGCAAATCCATATTGCAAACTACTACTACTGTAGTTTAGAAACACAAGTGGGAAGAACACAAATCACTTTGAACATGATATTTACCTCTAAAGAAGGAGGAAGGAAACAGAATACAAATAAATTCAAATTATTCAGTAACGATTTGTTTCTTGAAATAGGTATTCATTATGTTATTCTTTACGATATTTTTTTTTACATTTGAAACAGTTATAACTCAATCCATGAAGAATAAAACTGATTTTAAAAACTTACAATTGCACACTAACATGAATGAAATATTGAACACAAATGGTATGAGATCGATGGTCTTAAAGACTATTCCGTCAGACTAAGAGAACCCATGGTATTGACTCCTGATTGAACTCAGCCAGTATTTGTGGATTAATGTATCAGAATTGGCTAATCTTAGCTTCAAAGCTGCTAAGAGATATGAATTTTTCTTAATGTATTTGATATATATATATAATATATATGTGTATGTGTATATAGTATATTTGACTTTTTAGACAAGCAGACAAACATATCTAGAATGGCCACATGCTTCTCAGAACATTTGGGAATAACCACAGGGATACATATAACTACCCCTACACACACACACACACACACACACACACACACACACACACACACACTGCCCAGAAGGTGTGATTCTCTTGTTTATTAGTACTTTAGTTAGTCAGCAGGACATTTTTATGAAATTTTAAGACCATAGAAATTTGTCCATCCAAAACACAAGGGTGACTGAGTCTACGTTTCAGGAGCCATCTTCGTATGCATATTCACCTTACATATTTTATTTATATTTGCATGATTTTATCAATCATTGCCCCTCTTGTGACAGCTCATAAGTGTAAAACCTTATAAATAAAATATGTGAAAAATAAATCTAACATTATAGATATTATATGCATTAAAAGAATAAAATATTGTAACCACATGTAATTCAACATTATAAAGTCTTTTGATTGTTTTCACTGTATAAAGTTTAAGAATGAAGAAAACAATTTCATCCCAATAGATGTGTCACAATGCTATTTAATAAAATTAATTGCCTATTTCTGCTAAAAATCTTGATAGCTTAGAAATGGAAAGAATTTATATGATAGTTAAACATATACACTAAAGATGTTTCTTCTGGGTAAATATTGAATGAGTGAGTAAATGGAGACTAAATGAGTTCTTAATTTTGGTCCAAAATTTTGACTAATACTAGTTTATTTATAATACAACAAATGAGTATCCCTATTAATATCAAAGGAAGAAACATAAATACCTTAGATATCTGAGTCTAATCCTAGATATAGATAGAAGAACATGATAGGTAGATAGATGATAAATAGGTGATGGATGATAGAAAGATGATAGATAGATAGATAGATAGATAGATAGATAGATAGATAGATAGACAGATAGATGATAGATAGGGGTATTTGAAAGGTTACATACAGGAAAGGCTAGTACTTGAAAAGGCTGGAGATTATGTCAGAACTATTGGTTAGCCTGATTTGCTACTTCATGATTGCATGTCTCTATGCAAGATATTCCGAGCTTTACTTTTCTAACACCTGACATGGGGGACACCAGAAACAATAGCATAGATTAAATATAAAGCTTAAATGAAATCACAAATGTAAATCACTTTGCCTTGTATGACATGAACCAGGTGCCCAATAAATAGAGTTTTAATCCTATAAATTCCACATACATGCAGATAAATGTTCGTAATGGAACAAATGAACTCAGTTCATTCAAAGTCCATTTTGTTTCTTCTCTGGAATTTATAATTAATGAAGTTTTACAATATCCTTTTACTGCTCACCAAATCTATGCACATTCACTTTCCCAAATAGCTCCTGTAAAAGGAAATGTCATAGAAAAGTGGCTCTAAATGTAATGGTTTAATTAACCCTTTTCTTTCTGTGTATATAAAATATCTCCCACTTAATTCTGTCTAAGGATTTTTTTTTCTTTTAACTAAAATATCTATTTAACAAAAATTAAAATGAACTTTTAACATAATGAGTGACAGTTTCTAGGCAATATAGAGCTAGTATATAATAATATAGTACAACTCTTCGCTTTTTAGTGTTAATATCCTGATTATTTAGATTATTTAGATTAATATCCTTCTGATTATTCTCATTATTTGTGAACATGGAGAATGAACATAACTTCTTGAGAGAACTGTAATCATGAGAACACTAACCTAACAATTTTGTCATGCCTATGGTATCTATGTATTTCTTACCTAGATTTGCAAGACTGGAAACATACATGAGGTTACTTGACAAGATGCGTTATAGATGATATACTTTGGGGAAAGCAACAAAGCTCAAAAAAGTAAGGGAATCAAAAAATATAAAATTTTAATTTACAGTTCTACTATTAATCCATGTGCAATCTTGGGCAAGTTGCTTAATCAGGTTGAGAGTCAAGAAACATTACAATAGACATAAGATATGTTTTGGAGAAATAGGTACCAGAGATCAAGCTAAATAGACCAAAGGGAATTCAGCAGTATGATTAGAAACTTGAGTTTATTAAAAAATTTGTCCTGGCACTTGCCCTTGCCCTTAAAAAAAGAATAAAGATAGAAAGAAGTTGAAAGTAATGGTGGAGTTTTGATAAATGTCAAGACGATTCTTCAAATATAATCACATATAACCTTGGGCAGGTTATGAAACTACTTTGAAACCCAGTTGCTTCATTTATAAAATGTTGGCAATAATGCTTTCTTCAGAACAATTCCTATACCAGTTATATAAGTTAATTTGCATAGCTAGAATAGTACAGAGACTGCTTCTGGACAGATATTTTTATTTTTGTCATTAATAAAAATTAAGAACCATATAGCTATAACTCAATAAATGATTTTGCCAGAATTTATCACTCTCATTTTGTCTTTTATGAGAATAACCAGAATTCTGAAATTATCTATTCTTGACTAAGTATCTACTTGTGTTTATTACTGATATTAATATGCATATCTGTGTATGTACATGTGTGTATATATTCATTTCTATGTGAAATTAAGTATAAATTGATATAGCTTTATAGATATATCATCTATTGCTCTAAGGGTCTTGGCCCAAATCCTTTTCTTGTCTCTTACCTTAGTAGGCATAGACAGGTCACAAGTGACCTATGATGATTCTTTTACCATTTGTTTACAATCTAGGCTGTTTCCAGCCTAGATTGTAAACAAATGGTAAAAGAATCATCCCCTACATCTCAGCCTTGTTGTAGGTCTCTGACATTTTACAATCCATCTCAAGAGGAGGAAATCAGAAAAGTAGATTTTATTTTTTAAAGCCTAGGGCACAACCATTCTAATGTTCTTTTTATCTATGTTCAGATAAAAATTGCCTTTATTTTTCCCAGGAGTGCCTTTATGTCTTATTGGAAAAAATAATATTTAAAACGAATTGTCAGAAAAGTGACAAAACCTCATATACATGCACAGAGAAAGAGACTTTTTAAAAATTGCCTCACATGATTGTAGAGGTTTTCTGGTCCAATATTTGCAAGTAAGCCAGAAGAAAGGGATGTAGCTCAAGCCTAAAGGCAGCCTACTGGCAGAATCTCCTCTCCTTTGGGGGAGAGGAGTAGTTTCCTTAAGTCCTTTAGTTGAGTAGATGAGGCACACCATATTATAGAGACCAGTCTGTTTTACTCCAAGTCTACTGATTTGAATGTTAATCCTATCCAAAAAAATACCCTAGCAGAATCATCTAGAATAGTGTTTGACTAAATATCTGAGTGCTATGACCTCACCAAGTTGACACATAAAACTAAACATAATTTAATTTATAAATTTATTGATTTAGTTAGGATACTTGAATCAAAAAAAAACCTAAACCCTAAATTAAGCCCAGGCAACAAAACATAGGAAAAAAATAAGTCCCCTTTGACTATGACCTATTAATGGGTGACATCATGGCAGACTATATACAACAGAGACTCAGTAATGTATCTGCTCAGGTAAGGGATCCCAAAAAGATTCAGAGAGCAGTTGGATTCCAAAATCTTAGATACAATCTCAATTGTAGGAAAAAGATCAAATGGCCTTCTATCACTCTAAAAACTTGTCTTTGTGGCCTGCTCAACTCCCAAACTCTGACTGGAGACAAGATTATGTGAGAGAATTGGTGAGCAGTCCCAAATCTGATATATTTCATAGTGCACAAAAGCTTCTTAAAGTTAAAACTACTTGCTTTATTAATTATTACTTTGTTTGTACAGTAGTTAAATCACTGTATTATGTGATGCAAGTTATTTCAGTCATCACTATTGCAGGTTTGACATGAAGTTTACCTTGAGAATAATCCAAAGCACAGCAAACCATGGCACTGAAAACATGGGTTTTAATGTTGCCAGCTAAAATTAACCAGCAATTTAAAACAATGTCCACTTAAGACACAAAGTTATGAAGTAGGTGTTCTCTCAAGAAGGTACAGAATTAAGGTAGACCAGATAAAATTAGCATCTAGGTGAAAGTAAAATTGTTCATCATATTTCTTACAAAGTGCTAACTGGAGATTTTTCTTGTGTTTTAAACTGTGATTTTATATTTTCATTATAATCCAAAAGGGAAGACAAATCCTTACTTTATTTTCATTACCAGAGTACAGGAAATATATATGAGTAGCCAGATAATGACCAAATAAATCAATTAATTGAGCCTATATCTATGTGACAGCTTTGGAAAGAAAGGGAGAGAGAGAGAGAGAGAGAGAGAGAGAGAGAGAGAGACAGTCAAAGAAAGAAAGGAAAGGAAAGGAAGGGAAGGGAAGGGAAGGGAAGGGAAGGGAAGGGAAGGGAGGAAGGAAGGAAGGAAGGAAGGAAGGAAGGAAGGAAGGAAGGAAGGAAGGAAGGAAGGAAGGAAGGAAGGAAAAACAATGGCACATTTCTAATTTTTTTCAATTTCCACATAAAAGCAGATAAAACAACTAGACGGCAAGAGAGCTAGATGATAGCTAATAGTTAGATAGATGATAGATTAGAGAGAGAGAGAGAGAGAGAGAGAGAGAGATGATAAATAGATAGATAAAATCTATAGACAGTAATAACCACAAAAGGTATTTTCACAAACCAAAGTATTCAAGCAGGTGAGGTGAATTCGCCAGCAGCCCTAAGACTTGTATAGTATAAATACCCGTGAGGGAAAGAGCAGAGAGAGGAAACAAGGCAAGTAATGTACCTGAGAGCAAAAGAACTTTAAAATAGCTAATAGATAGTTACCTAGAATTGTACTGGGCAAATTTTAAAACAACAATTTTCTCAATCCAAAGGTTTTGCCCATTCCAGTAACCAGTGAATGAAACGGTCCTGAAGTAAAGCCTTAAGGGAGGGGATATCTCAATTCTATGACTAGCTGAAACTGACCAGCCAGGGCTCTCTTCCAGAGCAAGGCTCTACACTGAGAAGAAGCAGGTGGTGTGAAGTAAATAGAAATGGAGCAGGAAAGGGATAATTAGAGAAGAAAGAAAGAATGCACAGATTTAAAAAAATAATCATAATAAAAGCACATGTGTGTGGGGTGCAGGGGCAGGGAATAGAATTGGAAATCTGAGAGAAAGCTATCATAACTTTGAACATGACACAGAAATGACAGAAAAAATGGACTCCATGAAGTTAGCAAAGCTAATATGAACCACGCTTTCCTCTAAAATTTTCGAAAAACTGATTTCGCATAAAAACGAACAATAGAAAAATATCAAAAACAACTCTGAAAAATGTTGCTGTAGAAAAGAAAGAATAAGAAGCAGAATAAAATTCTTACAGACCATTAGAGCATACCAGAAAGACATGTCTACAGAAACAACAAAACTAAAGCCTTAATAACTTTTTTGTTTAAACGAGCTAAAAGATATTGATAAAATAATAAAACACATAAAAGACAACTAAGTCAAAACTAAAAAATACAGAAATAATATAATAGAACTGAAGAAAAAAATGAACTCTAAAAAAGATAATTTTTAAAGTGAATATAAATTAGAGGGAACACAAGAAGGAATAAACAGAATATGATGCCTCAAGAGAAATACAAGATAAGAATTTTTTTTAAATCAAAATAAAATTTTAAAAACATATACAAAATATGAGAGAAGGGGATAAACTTTAACAATAGGCAAGATATAACATATGGAAATAGGAGTTTCTAAAGAAAACTGAAACAAACAGAACAAAAACTAAAATCATGAAAATGTTCCTAAAATTCAAAAAAATTAATATTCCATATTTAAAAAGCATATTACATACCTGAGACTAATACAAAGATATATTCTATAAAATTTCTAATTTTCAAAATATATTTTTAATTTTTTCAACTACAGTTGCTATACAATATTATATTAGATTCAGGTGGATAACATAGTGATTAAAAATTTATATAGCTTACAAAGCGATTACCTCGATAATCTAGTACTCATCTGACATCATACTTAGTTATTACAATATTATTGACTTTATTCCCTGTATTACTCTTTACATTTCCATGACTATTTTGTAATTACCATTTTGTATTTCTTAATACTTTCCTGTTTTTTACCCATCTCCCTACTCCCTTCCCATCAGGCAACCTTCGAAATGTTCCTGTATCTGTTTGTTTGGGTTTTTTTTGTTAATTTATTTTTTTAGATTTCACATACAAGTAAAATAATATGATATTTGTCTTTTTCTGTCTAACTTATTTCACTCAGCCTAATATGCTTTAGGTCCATCCATGTTGTTGCAGATGGCAAGATTTCATTCTTTTTTATAACTGAGTACTATTCCATTGTATATATATCTACCACCTCTCCTTTACCCATTCATTTATTGATAGACACTTAGGTTGCCTCCATATCTTGGCTAATAATTCTGCAATGAACATACAGATGCATATGACTTTTCAAATAGTGTTTTCGGTTTCTTCAGATAAATACCCAGAAATGAAACTGTGGGGTCCTTCTTTGTGTCTTTTGATCTAAAGTGAGTTTCTTGTAGTCAGTATATGTAAGCATCCTGTTTTCTTAACCATTCAGCCACTCTATGTCTTATGATTGGAACATTTAATCCATTTACATTTAAAGTAATTGTTGATAGATATATAGTTATTGCCATTTTATTATTTATATTTTTTTATCTTTTTGTCTTCCTCTTTTTAAAAAGTCTCTCTAACATTTCTTATAATATTTGTTTGGTGGATATGAACTCCTTTAGCTTTTTATCTGGAAAGCTCTTAATCTATCCTTTGATTCTAAATTATAGCTTTGTTAGGTAAACTAATCTTGGATGTAGGTCCTTACTTTTCATCACTTTAAATATTTCCTACCAACTCTTCTGGTCTGCAAAGTTTCTTTTGAGAAATCAGCTAACAGTCCTGTGGGAGCTTCCTTGTAGGTAACTAATTGCTTTTCTCTTGCTACTTTCAAGATTCTTTCTTTGTCTTTAAACTTTGGCATTTTGATTATGATGTGTCTTGGTGTGGGCCTCTTTGGATTCATCTTGCTTGAGACTCCACATTTCCTGGGCTTGTATGTCTATTTCCTTCACCAATTCAGGGAAGTTTTTCATTATTATTTCTTGAAATAGGTTTTCACTTTTGCTCTCTATCTTCTCTTTATTGTATTTCTTTGATGAAAATGTTGTTCTGCTTGATGTTGACCCAGGGATCCCTTAAACTATTCTCATTTTTTTGGATTCTTTTTTCTCTTTACTGTACTGATTGGGTATTTTCTACTACCTTATCTTCCAAATCACCAATTCAGTCCTCTGCTTCATCTACTCTACTGTTGATTCCCTCTGATGAATTATTTTTTAAATTAATTAATTAATTATTTTAAGAGTAGGAAAAAAAAGTTTTATTAGAAGGAAAAATACACTTCCAGACATGGAAGTGAGCCTGAGCAAGAGAAGCATGGCTCAAAAGGCTTTAATTTATTATTATTGGTTTTTTTATGGTGACATTGGTTAACAAAATCTATTAAGTTTCAGCTATACACTTTAACAGTAAGGCATATATATATATTTACACTGTGTGTTCATTTCCCAAAGTTAGATTTCTTTCTGTTACCATATATTTGATCCCCTTTTCCCTGACAACTTCCTCCCTCCCCTCTTCCCCCTCCCCCTCTGGTAACCACTAGTCTATAGTCCATGTTCATGAGTCTCTGTTTGTTTGTCCTGTTCATTTCTTGCTTTTAAGTCCGTATATACAATGGAATATTACTCAACCATAAGAAGAGATGAAATACTGCCATTTGTTACAACATAAATGGACCTTGAGATAATCATGCTAAGTGAAATAACCCAGAAAAAAAAAAAGTTGAAAATCACATATCACTTATATGTGGGATATAAACCTAAGGTATGTTTTATTTCAGTTATTTCATTCTTTATTTCTGATTTTTTTTATGGTTTCCATCTCTATTGTTATATTTCCTATCTCTTTGTTGAAGTTCTCACTGAAATCACTGAGGATGCTTATAACCAGTGTTTTGAATTCTGCATATGGTAGATTACTTGCCTTCATTTTGTTTAGTTCTTTTTCTGGAGCTTTGTTCTCTTCTCTCATTTGAGACATGTTTCTGTGTCTCCTCATTTTGTGTGCCTCTCTGTGATTGTTTCTATGTATTATGTGGAGCTGCTGTGTCTTAGTAGAGAGACCTTGCTGTGGGTGTCCTGCAGGACCCAGTGGTATCATCTCCCTGGTCCCTTGAGCCAAGTACTGCAAGTGTGCCCCTTGTGTGAGTTGTGTGTGCCCTTCTGCTGTTGAGCCTTGAGTACTGGTGGCACATCAATGGAAGGACTGACTCTCAGGCTATCTGGTTGTGAGATCTGGCCATAGTTACAGTATAGAAACTGTTGTGCAGAAGCTGATTCTATTGAGCAGAATTGGCTTTAGCAGGGCTCTAGTGCCTGCCCAGTCTGTCTTTTGGGTGTGTCTTTTGTAGAAGTGGTTGGGTGGTGTTCTTGTGTGGTCTGAGGTTGGCCACCAAGTGTGTTTGTTCTGGAGCCTCTTAGGAGGGACTCTGTCATAGGCCAAAGTCAGCTACTGCCTGTGCCCTGACTGGGGCCACTTGGTTTGAACTATAAAGTGGTGTACAGATGTTTCCCACTTGTGCTGGGCTTGGAGGTGCCTGGAAGAGGCTAAGCTGCGAACTGAGTCTGGCTGCCGCTAGTGCCAGGCTTGGGGGTGCTTAGCAAGAGGTATGGGACACATCAAGGCCAGATGCTTCTTGTTTGTGGTTTGTGAACCTTTGAGAGATTTTAGAAAAGTCCATAGCATGAGCCAAGACAGGTTGTTTGTATGAAAAGACCACTGGAAGTGGCTTGAGTGGGCCCACAAATTGGGTAGGGTGGGGTCTCAAGGAATCACCAAGACAGGTCGAATGGTGTTAGCCACATTGATGGAGACTCAGATATGGCTGCCACCTACATGTGTACACTGTGTGGGGGAGGGCTCAACAAAGGAACAAGTGCTTTTGCCAGCACTTCGGTCTAGTAGGAATCTGCCCCTCCAGCTCTTGCCCTGAATCCAGACGACTCATTTCTTCCTTATGTGTTCCTGGATCCTTGTGAGGTGCTGCCTCAGTGAGTGATTTCATCAGAGAGTAAGTCTATGTATGGGCCCTTTAAGAAGAATGCCCGGGACTCCAGCAGCCGTCTGTCTCACTCAGCCACAATCTCTGCTGTTTTTTACAGCCAGAAGTTATAGGGATTTTTCTTCTTAGTACTGGAACCCTGGTCTGGGGTGCCTGGAATGGACTCCTCATTTCTCAGAGGGTGTTCTAAAGCCGAGTTATCTCTCGTGGTTTTTAACTGCCAAACCTGGATGTGGATCTAGCACATTTAGCATCTCTGCCCCTCCTACGAGTCTCCAGGTGGCTTTTCCTGTATATTCTTAGGTACAGAACTTTTGTTCAGCCAGACTTCAGGCAATTTTCCCAAATTTCTTTTAAAAAGAAAAGAACTGTCTCTGGCAAAAACAATGAGCGACTTATAATGGAAAGAAAATTAGATTATCACTAGGGTTTTCAACAGCAAAACTTTGTTAAAATAAAAGAGTTACAAAACTAAAATACTCAAAAAATATGAGCCAATTATTTTATATTCAGCAAAACTGACTTTCAATATAACGAATACAATCAACATGCAAGTACTCACAGAATATTGTTCCCATGAGTCTTTCTTGAGGATTCTTAGAGAGATTGAATTCCATACAATTAAAATGACAAGAGAATAGATATGATATAGTTACTTGTAAAAGTAAGACTAGGTCGGGATTAAAAGGAATAGAGTATAATAAGAAATGGCTTTATGCTCAAACAATGTGGCTATGGTAAAACTATAAAAAAGGAGGGAAGAATAGAGAATTCATATATAAGAACATTAAATTGATGGGGATGACATTTGTATAGCTTGATTAAATGTAATAAAGTAAAATAATAATTATGGGATAGTCTAATTCTACCATTTTCTGTGTCTTTGAAAAGAAGTTTTCTTGGTATGGAATAAAAAAAATGTAGAAGTAATAAGGAAGAGATTAGGTAAAAAACATTATATATTATAAATTCTACTTAAAGGTATTAGTATGAACTCATAGAGAGTTTGTCATATGCACGTATACATGTACAAATATATGTATAAATGTATACATGTATGAGTGGCTAGATCTTTGTTCTAGCCCTAGTCATTGAAAAGATACACAAACAATTATCAAACACAATATTAATGAGGATCCCTAGCATCTACATATTTTGTAGTCCTAATATAGTATTTTTCCAAGATATTTCACAATACTATTTTCTTCTTTAGGAAATGGCTAATTCCATATCCAAAGCAAGAAATGTACAAGATAAGCTTGAAACTTTTTGTAACTGTCAAAGGGAGTGTCATGTCAAAAGGACTCAGGATTAAAGTTGAAGATGTTTCTATAAGGAAAACTTTGAGCTTCAGAATAGATAATAATTACAACTTAATTAAAACCCATCAAATATCTTTAAATCAGTGGGTTAACCATGATTAAAATAACAGAAAATGAATTAGTCCCCTTTAGAGATGATAGCAAATTAGTAAATGAAGGTGATGAATCAAGCATTTTTCTTGCTTTTCCATATGAACTTTACCACTGTTACAAAATTATAAATGAAGGTAAGCATCTCTTTATAAAACTATTTCAACTACTACGTGAAAAAGAAATGATAAAACTGGAATAGCAGCATGTTGCCTTTCCCAATGAATAAATAGATCATTGATCAGAGGTGGTTTCTAACTATACAAATAGAGGGACAATCAGACATTACGTACCCATGATGAAAACAGCACCACCTATAGACTGGCCAGTCATGTCAAACCTAAGCCTAATGAGACTTGATCCAGTTTCCAAATTTTGGCATACACAGGGTACTTAGAAATATAGCAAAAGATATCATGAAATCAGCAACATCTAAAAAAAAAGTCTAAATTGAAAAGACATGTGTCTCTAAATGTACATTTGGACAATAAAACAAAAGAAGTGTTTGCTATAGGTCAGGATGTTGGGTACTTATTGGGGAAGAACAGGGACTGAGATTGACACAGCCACATGGAAAGACTTCTTGAGTAACTGACAATATTTTATTTTGACATGAATAGTGGATATAAAGGTGCTTGCCTCATAATAACTTGCTAAGACATATATATTATTTTCATGTGATTTTCTATATTTATGTTTTATTTTATAATAAAAGGGTTAAAAAATTTATAACAAAATCTTGTTTACCATAAAACGGTTTGAGAAGTCAACAAAACCTAATTGTTCTACTGAATGAATTTATAGTTTCAAATCCATCTATCTCATTCAATTTACTTGTGAAATAAGATTTCTAAGTTATGCTAATTAAATATGTACAGAAAATTAGGAAACAAAAGCAAAAAAAAGAAAAGCACTCAACATATATTCTCACTGATATTTTTCTATATGTATATGATTTCTATTGTTTTTAATAAGTGGGATCAAACCGTATGTTATTTTGTAATTTGTTTTTATTAGTAAAAAATCATAAGTATATTTCAATTTTATTACATATAATTCAATATTATTAAATGACTAAGTCTATTGACTATATTTAAATAAAGACATTCAGTTAATCTATAAACATTTATATATTTTTTCTAATTTTTGTTATATATAAGCGTGAAGTAAACATGTTTATAGCTAAATTGTTATGCATAGCCTTAATTATATTCTGAGTATAAATTTGTAGAAGTTAAATTACATGTCAAGGAATTATTTTTGTATGAATTACAGAACTATCCCTGAGATTGGCCTGTTTTACAGGAACATTACATTATGCAATGAGGTTGATTGTTATTATAATTTCTGCATGAGGTAAAAATTATGTACAGTTGACCCACTCTGAAAAACTATTAGTATATAGCACAAAATATAGTATACATGGTGTTCAGTAAGTAATTGGAAATAGCACATAAAACAATGTAATTTCGCTGGAGAACACATTCAAGATGTCCTTTTCATGGCAGATTTGGGGGAAATTAACATGACACTTAGATTTTAGTCTCCCAATTCTTGCATTTTATGACTCTAATAGGAAACAAGATAATTCTAGACTCTGTTTACTACTTTATTTTTTTTTAACCATATTTGCTTCCATTTTTACTGTGATGACTTTTAAAATTATGAGCTTTCTAACTTAAATGAAGAGATCTTTTAAGTCAGGAAAAATGTTTGATTTATTTTCTTCTTCAAGATCTAATCTAAGGCAACTCGGAAAAATGTATAAATTAAACAAATATTCATTAAAAGAAAAGTTATTTATATATTAATATTTTGCTAATATTTTAAAAACTTATTTTTGCCAGGCATTGGGCTAAATTTTCTTTTTGTACTGTTTTATTTAATACTTTATGATGTTTTAAAAATATTTTTAGGCCCATTTTACAGACGGGAAAGGTAAGTCTTAGTAAATAGCAGAACTAGGATTTCATACTTAGGTTGTTCAACTCCAGACTCACTTCATAACCAATACTTCCTTAATGAAGAAACTAAGAGTTATTTCAGTTTTTAAAAGAAAAAAAAATGGATCTGCTTATAGCTTATTTTTATTTGTCAGTGAGATTTTGCCTAAGAATAAAGAGGAGAAAATGGTTAAATTCAGAACAACTACTTCTTTTAAAGATACTTGATACAAGTTTGGCCTAATTTTTCATTCTGCATAATTACATGATCTGATTAAATTTGATTGTGATAGGGACAGTTTTAAATTTTTGCTCCTTCTGCTGTCAGCTTAGTTATGGGCAAAATAAATGTTTATCGCAGAAGTAAAAACCTAAGGATATACCAAGAGCAAAGTGGTTTCATCCTAGTATCTTCTCTGGGACTCTCTGATTACAGCTGGATAATTTTAAAAATGTGTAATTTACTCTCAGGACAGTAAGAATCAATGTTTCTTATTGCAAGAGAAATTTAACATAAGACAAAACACTTTTTTGTGAAATATTTCTGATACTTTTACAATGATGTTCCATAGAGTCACATTATAAATGGGAATTCAGGTCTACAGTCAGTATAAAAAGAAGGAAAAAACTTTTATAGTTAAAATTAAATGTAAGATTCTGTTTGTATTGATTTGTATCCCTCCCACCAAATACATAACACACACTCCTCACATTCATACACACACACATATACGTATATGTATGGAAGCCCTATTTCATGTTACTTGTGAACATGATTATATTTGGAAATAATAGGCTCCTTGTAGATGTAATCAAGATGAGGTCATCAGAGTGGACCTAATTCAATATGACTTGTGTTCTCATAAGTGGAGGAGAAAAGACATAATTAGACACACAGACACAGAGAAGACACTATTTGGCAATGCAAGCAGAGATTTGAGATTGGAGTAATGAATCTATAAGCCAAAGGCTATCAAAGATTACTAGCAACACAAGAGGCTAAGAGAGAAGCATGGAACTTATTTCTGCCTGGAAACTTCAGTGAGAGCATGGCCCTGCCAACACCTTGATTTCAGACTTCTAACCTCCAGACTGAGAGAATAGATTTGTTGTTTAAAGTCACCCAATTGGTGGCTTTGATACAGAAGCCCTAGCAAATTAATATGGACTCCCTACAGAAGCACTACGTTAGAAGATTAAGGGCTACCTCCACGTTATAAAAGGGCAACGCAGGCATTTGATTTTCCTTCAGATTTAGGATAGATCACTCTTTTTTAGTGAACATTGGATCCAGTATTGGCTGGTATTTAGGAGCCAAGCTGGATGAAAAACAGGTATTTTTAAGTACTAAAATCATTCCGTGTAGTGAATTGTACATACTCTGAGAGGAATCAGGAAACACAGACCAGCTGGGGAAGAATACTAATCTGTGCCTCTTCTCATGCTTGTTCGTGGTGACTAGAGGAAAGATAAACTGAATCACCTGTACTCAAAATGTCTTTCTCTTTCTCTCTCTCTCCCTCTCCCTCTTCGCCTCCCCTTCCCTCCCCCTTTCCTCCCTCTTCCCATCTCTCTTTCTCTCTCTCCCCCTCTCTCCCTCTCTTGTCTTTTCTTCATCTAGATGGTATATTTGAATTTGCATAGGTGAGAGCCACTATCCTGAAATGTGTACACTATTGTGTGCTTTCATTTCCTTATAAAACAAGCCCCCATAGAAGCAAAAAATGCATGTCCTTTAACATATGGGCCACGGGCAGAGTTTGTCCTCTTTGTGCATGACCTGTAATGTTCTAACATATTTTGTACATTAAAACTTCATATGATACTCTTATAAATAAATTATATGTGAAATGGAAGCAAGAAAGGGATACCTTGTTTAAATATTCGATTCATCTATACAAACACAATTTTATACTCTCATTTTTGAAGCAAAAAAAAGTTGAATTATTTTCTTTGTTCATTTTCTTATTTTTAAGCATTGTTTCAGATTGAGTAGTAATTGTTGCCACTGTACTCAAATTTTCACAGAAAAATCAAATGATTTTTTATAATCCTTTCCTGCATACCCTTTTTTTCTTTCCATGACAAGGAATATAGAAAAAGCTAAAGAAAAATGCCTGATTTTACTATTCAGTTATATCTACCACATTTTTACTTGCAAATTGAGTCAGCTGAATTCAACATTCCAGCAAGGTGGAATTTAATTTACTACTTTGTTTATTTTGTTATAAAGACTCTTCTGATGCAGCTAATAATTGATAGATTAATTTCAGATGTTCCTACTTTCTTAGTCTCTGAATTACACTTAATCTAATTGTTTAATAATCTGTCCACTCATGCATGGGAAGTTAATATTCAACTACATTAGGAGAATCTGTCTCTGTACTTCATAATGTAGCTTATTTACAGAGGAAAGCTGTTAAAATTTCTAAACATTAAATGCCTTTATTTAACCATCTGACCACACTTGTTACCATATAAATACTACCAACATTTTACCCCATTTGATCATGACTTCCAGGTGCATATATCCAAAGGGATTTACCGGGGAGGTGGTTATATAAGGTACATATATAACAACTTCATCTCTTCAAGCTTTTATGAATTTCTGCAGAAATTAATTTTTAATTGATTGTTGCTGGGTGGAGTATTCTCTTTTCCTAGCACTCTTGGAAATTCACGAAAGAGAATAAACTCACTTGCTGCACCGTTATACTAAGAAGTTTAATTAACAGAAAATAATACATAACATATATATCTGGTATTAAGTGTCTGGGTCTTTATTACCTCTCTACTGGAAGACTATTAAAACCTCCTAACGTTTCCTCCACCTCTGGTGACTCCTCTCCATGCCCTGACATAGCAGCCACATTCATCTTTTAAAGCACAGCCCCTTCGGTGCCTCCTTATTGTTGAGATATTAAATAAAATTCTAATTAAGCATTTAGATGTTGAGAAACCCTGTGAAAAATTTACTCCACAAGACCCATTTCTCTCATCACCTAGACAGGATTTTCTTCTGTATTTTTTTTTTTTTTTTGCTTTTGTTCTGTTTCATAAACCTTTTTTTTTATTTGCCCTTTTTTAGTAGAACTCTACTAAAGAAGCCAACTTCATTTCTCTCCAAAGCCCAAAGTGGTCACGACTTCATTAGAGAAAGCTCTTCTACCCTTTACTTCACACACTAATGTCGACAGGCCATGAAGGAAGCAGAAAGCCTCCTACCACCTGTCTTAAGGATCCAAGTTGTAATTAGTTACAGTGGCTACTGTCTCCAAGCATCTTTAGGTCAGCCACCATGAAGGCTCTCACTAATTTTCTACCTTCACTAATAATCCTATGCACACATGTCAACTCTAAGAATTTTCCTAGAAGTTACCACATGTCTACTTTTCAAATTATTCAGGAAAGGGTTTCCATTCTCCATTACTAACTTTACTAACAGAGACTTGCTTGTTCATTCAGCTCTCCAGCTTGCTCTTCACACTATGTATTCTTCCCTATGTGTATGCATAGAGATACAGACATATAAAACACATATGAAAATACATATAAATATAAAGCAGCAGGCAACAAGTTTTGTTTTAACACCATAATTTAATTCATTAGCATATTTACATGAAAATGTAAAGTAGACAAAGATTAGTTTCATTTCATCTCTTATCTCCTTACTTTTTTCTATACCAGAAGATCCTCATTAAGATTTAAAGTCACTTCTTCCTCCTCTGACTCAGAATGAGGCATCTCATGTATAGTATTTCTTAATAGCATCTCATGTCATTCTTCACCTTAATTCAACTGAGCAACACTTTACAAAGATTCTATATTGAAAGATATGTGTGAGTGCCTCTAAAAAAAAGAATAATATTCATAGGACTTCTTTGAAATGACGATTTTTTATGGAAGGGGATTTTAATTTGTAGCATGACTGACAAAAGTTTGATTAGTAAAAACTCAACACAACTTCATGTCAACACAACAAAGTATGGGCTGGGCACAGAATATACAAAATAGGCAGTCTTCTTTATATTTAGGAGAAAAAACAAAAGATAGGAGTGACTAAATCAATGATTTTGTAGCTATCCAAAGGATGCAAATAAGAGCTTAAATAAGTACTACTCAAACAGTAGCCTAAAGTAAACTCTACTGAAAAGGTTTGATGCCATAGCCTTGAATTTGAGTCCCAACTTTACTACTCTTAGGCTGTGTGATTTTCAGCAAGTTGCTTAACTCACTTAGCTTTAATTTCCTTTTTTTATCAAAAAGTACACCCCATTTATAATACTTTTTTAGGCTGGATTAAAGAAACTGTTTATGACATTGGTTTTCAAACTAGATTTTATTTAACTTTTGGGTCCAATAGGAGTGGTTAGGAATCCTATGAAAATTAAACTTACATTTTGTTTTATAATATGTTTTATATTAGAATAATAATAACATCAATACTAATAATAATAATGGTAATTATAAACCACATATATGTAAAATGATGTATTAAAAATTAAGCCATATGAGTAATAAAATATTTTTTCTCAATTACTACAACAAACAACTATAATAAAAGTAGAGCAGAAATGGTGTCCAAGTAACCTAATGTTTTACTTCTTACTGTTCTCCTAAAACAAGATTTGCATTTTGTTCAGAGGAAAAGAAAAAATCTATTGGAATCCTCTTTTTTTCCTCTTCTACTATTTTTCAATGGTTCTTTCATCATTTATGAAAAATCTGCTAACATATTTCCCAGAGCTCCTTCATACCTTCATTCTGAAATAATACATCTCATTCTCTGGTTACAGTTATATATACCTATATCAGGGAATTTTATAACACTACAGTCTTGTAGCTCCTTTATTTTCTCAACTCTTTTTCACTTGTTTTTCCTTCAAGTCTTTAATTTTGAAATAATTATTGACCACACTTCTATTATATACTAAACCATTCTTTAAATCTCAATATATTTTCTATTGCCTTAGTACTTTAATGTCCTTAGAGTATTATATTACCTTTCTTACCTTATTTTGCATCTTTGCTTGGCCATTGTTCAATCTTTAACCATTTAAATAATTTTCTGTGATACTTCTTTGAATTTATTTCCTTACCATCTGGTTCTTTTTTATAATTATTTTGTCAATCTGAAGCTGCGAGATCTCACTATTTTCTTTCTTCATTTTGCTCTTGATCAGGCAAATACTCCAGGAGAAAATTACAAAATTGGTTAATGATTTCTATTAAAAGTGATGATAAAGAATAGGGGTTGTAGATTCAAGGGCTTACATTGCTGAAAAGGTAACATAAATAATTCTACTCAATACAACATTATGAAAACAAAGTGTAAGCCTAATGATAAATAACAATGTGCTATCTGCCTAAGTGTAAGAAGAGTCATATTTTACCATGAAACTTCTTTCATGTCTATCTTTTCTACCTCAGAAGGTATCATCCTTTGTCCTAGGAGTATGACAAAGAATACTCCTACTCTCCAATTCCATCAGTTTTATTGCTATTACAATTCTAAATTTAGAATATTATTACATTCGTTATATCTTCTCACTTTTTATAATTATTTGTTTTTATCTGAAATAGCCTTTTTCTTTGCCTACAAAACCATTGCTAAAGATTTATCTTTATCTGATAGCATCTCTTTTATGATTTTGTATTAAAAATGGTGAAAGAAAAGTTTCCATGTGTTAAAGATACCATATCTGGTATTAAATATGATATCTGCTTATATTTATGGCACTCAAATGATATTTACCATTATCTAACTGCCTTTCACTGAAAATATACAAATATATTAAATGGGGTTGTGATGGGATTCATACGCCTGGATCCTTTAGTATTCGACAATAAAATTGATCTCTACACTTCTATGCAGGACTAAAGTACTGATTTTGATTTACTATCTGAACTAGAAATGTGGACAGTTTCATACTTTTTCACTTTTCTCTTCCTAACATAACAGCTCTTACTCCACAGATCTAAAAATCAATGTAGGTGCTTTGCCAACTGCTAAATATATCTATCTCTATAATGCACCTGAAAGCCTTGGAAATTACAATGAAGTGGGGCTACGTTATCACTGAAATCACTATGAAATGTATTTGCCCTAAATTTATATATATTTTGGATTTTATAAGCCTTTGGTTTATGATGGAATTATGAACCTTCTGGTTTTAGTATCAGCTGAGACCCTGTAAGAGCATTTGAAAAATCTGGTTATTCCCATTTCTTCAGTGTACAGTTACTCTGGTAAATGGCCACAGGTCCCTCTGAGAAATAATTAAGTACATATTTTCGTATATGCTACAGGGTAGAAATGAGGGTCTCCTCCATAGGACATAGACTCACCTTCAATTGATGAGCCTTAAGTCTGAGAACTGGCATAGGTCAAAAAATTAAGCAAAGGACCATGATTTTTGTATTGATAGACTGACACAAACATCCAACTCAATGTATATAAATCTTTTTTCTGGTTCTACAAAGCAAGCAGTATGCTAATTGGCTGATCATCTATCCCACACCTAGGAATATCATTATCTACTGGCCTTTATATAGATACCTATAAGCCAAGGTGGCCTGGTTGCCACTTAAGCTTAGGGCTCTTTATGGCAACCACAAGGTTGAGTGCTGCCACTTTCCCTGCTTTATAGGAATCCTATAAGCCTCACTGACTATAGCAGTATCTCCAAAGTTAACTCTGGCCAGCAGATAACAATCACTACTGTTATTTTCAATAACGTTGGTACTCCTTCACTAGTTTATTCTTTATTGACTCAATGAGGGGAATTTGGGCCCACCAGGGAAAATAGTCAATGATATTTTTTTGGTCTAATATAATAAATCCATTCTAACATAACCACCTGCTAGTATTCTTACCCCTTTCTCAGTACCTGGTCAACATAATTCTGGTATTTCCAACATTCTGTAGGTCATTCATTGTGTCCAAGCTTCAAGAATCCGTCCTAGCCTGGAAAACACTATGCTAAGTGCAACAAGCCAGATGATGAAAAGACAAATATTATATAATCTTGCTTACATGTAGAATCTAAAATATCAAACTCATAGAACCAGAGAGTAGAACTATGTTTGCCAAGGGTTTAGCAATGCAGGAAATAAGGAGTTGTCTATTAGAGAGTATAAACTTTCAGTTACAAGATAAATAAATTTTGGAGTCTTAATGTACAGCATTGTAACTGTAGTTAATAATACTGTGTTGTATACTTCAAATTTGTTGAGAGTAAACTGTGAATGTTCTCACTCCACATAAAAAAAAAATTGGTGACTATGTGAGGCGATGAATGTGTTAATTAACTTGATTGTGAAAGTTATTTCACAATGTATTCATGTATCAAATTATCACACTGTACACCTTAAATATATATTTATTTGTCTATTATGCCACAATGAAGCTGGAAAAAAATAAAATAAAATAAAAATGGTAGCTTTAAGTCCCCTCTTATCCCTTTCTCTTGTAACTTTATTTTTCCCTCCAACCTTGCTATATATATTTTTCATCACTTCCCTCAGCTTTATTATGTTATTCTCTAACATCTCTTCCTTTTTATTTTCAAACTTTAACTATTTTCTATTCATTTATATTTCAATACTCTAGATTCCAGTCCTTCATTTCCATCTCTTACACATCTCAGTGAGAAATACTAAAAGCAATACAAGCACAATACATCCAAAATATGTCCCTTTCCCTATTTCTGTCTGGGGCATACACTCTCAATCCTCAGACTGAAAATCTTAGAATTGACATCTACCACTCACTTTACCCCCTATGCGGTAAGTTTCCAATTATTCTCTACTCTGAGGTTTCTTTTTAAGTTTTCACTAGACTCTCGTTTCTCACTATGTCTATTTTTCTTCATGTCCTCACTTCCTCCAATTAGGAGGATTGCAAAAGCTCTCTAATGTGTCCCTCTTTTTAATTTATATTATACAGAGCTAGCACATTGTTTTCTTCTCAAATACATCTCTGATTCAGACACATTCTTCTAAAATGCTTTTGATGACTAACCCATAGTCATTTACATAATATCTAACATTTATATGACACATCCTAAATGCATGCAAAATACTTCCAGATACTGTCCTATAGTCTTTGTATTTGTTAACTTATTTGATCTTTATAATAATTATTATTTGCATTTCTTAGATGAAGACATGAGGCACAGAGAGTATAAGTAAATTGCCTTAAATTATTTACCCAGGAGCAAACAAATCATATTTGAAAGATACAGCCTGGGTTAAAAGTCTGTGCACTTAACCACTATACAAAAATGACTCATGGAGGCAGCATAGAACAAATGAGTACAAAATAAAACTATAATATTTCAGATCCTGTATGTTTTTTCCACAATACTTTTCAGAACTAACTTCCATTTTAAATAATTTATTTAAAGTTTACTGTCCTAAATTTTTAATAAACATTATTTTATTTATGCTTCCATTGCCCCCTAAAAGTTTTGATATTTATTACCATTATTTTTTTTTTCATTTGAAGAAAGTGAGGTTTAGAGAGGAGATATTGTTTGTATAAAGTCCCATGGCTAGTAGATCACAGAGCTGAGAATTAAAATAATCACCACCTGTCTCCAAAGTTGAAGCTTGAGTAACTTTACCATACTGCATTTAGTCACACCTTATATTAGAGAAATCGTGAACTATTCACCATTCATATATACTCCTCAATGCCCAGCTTCCATACCATTGCTTACATTGTTTCCTTTAAAGAAAATGCATTTTTATACACTTCTTCAGGTCCAAACCCTACTTATTCTTCAAAGCTTATATTTAATAACTCCTCCTTTATGAATCTTTTTTGATTGTTATCTTACTTGGAAATAGTCTATCCATCAACTGGACTCTGAATCTCCCTTATGCAATATCACTATCTAACCTGCATTTTTTATTTTTCAATTATAATTAAAATTAATATTGTTTTATAATAGTTTCAGGTGTAGAGCATGGTGGTTAGACATTTACATCATTTATAAAGTAATCCCCCAATAAGTCTAGTACTTACCTGGCACCATATATACTTATTTTAATGTTATCGACTATATTTCCTATGTTTTCTATCCTAATGACTACTTGTAATTATTTGTACTTCTTAATCTCTTCACCTTTTTCATATCGCTCATCAACTCCCCTCCCAACTGGCAACCATCAGCTTGTTTCCTGCATTTATGAGTCTGTTTCTGTTCTGTCTGTTTGTTTTATTCTTTAGATTCCACATATAAGTGAAATCATGTAGTTTTTCTCTTTCTCTGTCTGACTTATTTCAGCTAGCATAATATCTTCCAGGTCCATCCATACTGTTACAATGATAAGATTTCATTCTTTTTTATGGTTAAGTAATATTCCTTTGTATATATGTACTACCACCTCTTTATCCAATCATCTGTTGATGGGCACTTAGGTTACTTCTATATCTTGGCTATTGAAAATTATGTTGTGATGATCATTGGTGTGCATATATGTTTTCTATTGGTGTTTAGGATTTCTTCAGCTAAATGACCAGAAATAGAATTGCTGGGTAGGTCTATTTTTAATTTTTTGAGGAAACTCCATACTGTTTTCCATCATGGCTATATCAATTTGCAATCCCACCAATAGTGTATGAGACTTCCCTTTTTTTCACATCCTTATCAACACTTGTTTATTGATTTATTGATAATGGCCACTCTAACAGGTATGAGGTGATATCTCATTGTGGTTTTATTTTGTGTTTCTCTGAGAATTAGTGATGTTGAGAATCTTTTCATGTGTCAATTGGCCATCTGTATTTTCTGTTTGGAGAAATGTCTATTCAGGGCCTTTGCCTTTTTGTTTAATTGGATTATTAGTTTTTTGGTGTTAAGTTGTATAAGTTAGTTACAAATTTTGAATATTAACTCCTTATAGGATATACCATTGGTGAATATCTTTTCCCACTCAGTTCGTTGACTTTCCGTTTTGTTGATGGTTTCCTTTTCTGCTCAAAAACGTTTTAGTTTGATATAGTCCCATTTGTCTATTTTTTCTTTTATTTCTCTTGGCCAAGAAGATACATCAGAAAGAAAAAATATTACTAAGAGCAATGTTAGAGAGTTTACTGCCTATGTTTTCTTCTAGGAGTTTTATGGTTTTGGTTCTTACATTTAAGTCTTTAACTGATTTGGAGTTTATCTTCGTATATTGTGTAAAAAAGGTGGTCCAGTTTCATTTTTTGCATATGTCTGTCTGATTTTCCCAACACCATTTATTGAATAGACTGTCTTTACCCCACTGTATATTCTTTCTTTCTTTGTCATAAATTAATTGACCATAGAGGCATGGGTTTATTTCTGGGCTCTATTCTGTTCCATTGATGTGTGTGTGTGCGCGTGCGCGCGCGCGCGCGCGTGTGTGTGTGTGTGTGTGTGTGTGTGTGTGTTTATGCCAGACCATGCTGTTTTGATTACTATAGCCTTGTAGTATAGTTTGATATCAGGTAATGTGATACCTCCAGCTTTCTCAAGATTTCTGTAGCAATTCAGGGTTGCGGCTCCATATAAACTTTAGGATTATTTGTTCTAGTTCTGTGAAAAATGCTATTGGCATTTTGATAGTAATCATATTGAATTTATCCATTGCTTTGGATAGTATGGACATTTAACAACATTAATTCTTCCTATCCATGAGTACAATATATGCTTCCATTTATTTGTGCTGTCTTCAATTTATTTTTTCAATGACATAAATTTCTGAGTACAAGTCTTCTACCTCTTTGGTTAAATTTCTTAACAAGCATTTATAGTACATGTCTTTATCCCCCTATTTATTTATTCTCCTTGAGAAAAAGATTTTTTTTTCTAGCTTACCTTTGTAACTTCCATAGTATCAAGTATGTCTATAATATTTTTGGAGAATTAACTTATTTTTATAGCAGTTACCCATCAGCAGTAGAAAATTATTTTCATTACCCTTCAAAATAAACATGCCTACATGCAGAAATAAAATATTTGAAGAGAAATAAAATATAACACAGGCCAAATAATTTATAGCAATTAAATTATTAATTGCCTAAACATAATTTATTACCAAAAAAAAAATGGCAATTGGGCAAGAAACATAAAAAGGCGTTCAGGCACTTTATTTTAGAGCTTGAGAATATAGTTGCTCTAGTCATTCGCCAAGTATTTATGGCATCTTCACTGTGTGAGAGGCACCATGAGGGATGCTATAGATACCACAATGAGCATTGCAAAGATGTCATCCCTGACCTTAGGACCACTATAGTGGAAAACACAAAAGTAAACTGAAAACATTGCAATTACAATAATTTCCACAAAAGAAATTTTGAATAGAGGATTTGAGAAAAATGTAGAATACAGGACACTTTTGTTGAGTTCTGAAGCATTCATTGCAGTTAGCTAGAAGACAAGGGGAAAGGAACGGTATTCTATGCAGAGTCTACAAAGGGTCAATGGGGTGACTAGTGCAATGAATAAGGAGGTGTGCTAGTTCAATGTATCTAATTAGACTCCTGGATGATGCAATGGATACAATTTAAGAGGCAGGGCTGGTTACTTGGATATAGAAATGTAAATGTGGTAGAATGAAACTGTGTCACAGCAAATTAAGCTATCAAGAGTGATTAGATTACATAGCCCCAGTTTAGTATTAATGCTCGTTAATACTGAAGGTACACAGGTGATCTTCTGGAACAATTCATTTAAGTTCATTGATTGAAACTTTCAAGGTGAGAGCTGTAAAAAAAAAAAAAAGAAAGAAACAAAGAAAGAAGTCTTAACTATTTTCAATATTCAATTGATTTTAATTAGTAATGAGTTGCTTTAAAGTAAATTGCTTCCCTTAAAACATATTTCTCTCTTGACTAGATGACCCCCTATGATTGTTATTCTAAGATTATTTTTGGCTTTTTCTTAAATTAAGCCATTTTAATGGACACTATTTTAAATATTTTTGTTGTCACCATACTTTAGATTTTCATGGGAGAGCTAAAGTAGGTTCCTAAAATAAAAAAAAAATAAAAAAAATCCGAGTTATTAACACTAAGAACTTTAAATTTACAACTATAAATTAAAAATAAAACACATTTTTGCAAAAAAATATATCAGATATTATTATTAGTAATCTAAAAACATTTTAATTACTCATATTTATAGAAATTTTTGATATTACAAGAGAAGCTTGAAGATAGGTCTTTCCTTAGATTGTTCTTTCCGTTAGAAATATAATGCCAGCCACAAACGCAAGCTATATTTGAAATTTGAATTTTCTAGTAGTCATTAAAAAAGTGAAAATAGGTAAAACTAATTTTAAAAATTGTTTAGTTAAAACAAATAAACAGTATAAACATAAATGAGAGTGATTGTACATTCGTTATAAAATGTTCATATTTTTATGTGTTTACAGTTAGTAACGGCACATTTCAATTCTTAGTAGTCTGATTTCAAATGTTCAATAAGCACATGCAGATAGTGACTACTGTATTGGACATTGTTGGTCTTAGGCCCAACCTGGGATGATTTTCCCAAAAAGCCTCCTATTATTTAATAATCTGAAAAACCTAATTGAATGTCAGAATACCAGCCTATTGTTGCCTATTTCATAGATGATAGATGATATAGATAGATAGATAGACAGATAGATAGATAGATAGATGATAGATAGATAGATAGATAGATAGATAGATAGACAGACAGATAGATAGATAGATAGATGATAGATAGATAGATAGTAGATAGACAGATAAATAGATAGACTACTATAGTATAATATATATGCAGTATGATGTGTGTGTATGTGTCTACATTCATTAAGAAAATATTTACTGAGCATTCATATATTGGGCTCAGGTAAATAAATGATAAATAAAATGTGCATGGACATTCCCCTCACCTGCTCCGAGAGATTTACAATCTATCTGTGGCTCTCTGAGTCTCTGTGACTGCGGGTGAGTTCCCCTTGTATATCTCAGTAACTGAGGTCGTTCATTGACTCCCTACTTTTGTTATTGATTATGTGTGTCCAATCATGTCAATAGCAAAGATTCTTTGCTGTTGGCCCAGGTTCAAATTCTTGGTTTCATCTTTAATTTATTTCTCCTTTTTTCTCCACATTTATAAATGTTTTATATTTCATAAGTTCAAATTTAAAAACTCAGTCCTGTTTTGTTCCATTCACTGAAGTACTCTTTATCCATGGTTTTCTTGCTCTCTCCTAAATACCATTAGATAATATTCCTGTCTTCTCCTTTTCCCCTAGAAAATGAAAATATTTTAATGTAAATTATGAAATCATGCATGCTTATTATAAAAATGACAATTAATATCAAAAGGCATAGCAGCAAAATATTTCTGCCTTTCCTTGAAATTCAGTTTCCTAGGCAAAGCTGCCAAAATTCTAAATATGTATTATTGATAATTTGTGTCTCTTTTATGATTCACCAAAATTTGACATTAAATTATAATAAAAAGCTAACATGCTTTGATAACACCTAGTACAACCTCAAGAACATCACAGTTTAATAATTATTTTACTGATGTCACTTGAAGTATGACATTTAAAAAAATGAATAAATCATATTTATAGAGAAAGCTGCCCATAACAGCTAAGCCTGTAGATTGTTAAAAGCTTCATTTATTAAAAATGTGCTATAAATTTAATTAGATTAGGCACTGATACATTTGCATTATACTTATTAGTTTAATTAATGAAGCAAAAAATGCTTAATGTTCAGATATTAGTTTAATATCTTTCATAATATGTCATTAATAGCAAATCAGTGGTAGAAAATTTCAGCTATTAAGACAAATATGCACTATCTCTGAATAGAAAAATAAATATAGACTGCATTAGTTTACTTTCCTTTCATAAAATAGCATGGTTATGGATGAGAAACTGCTAAAATTCCAAAATTTTAGAAAATGGAAAAAAGCCATTCAATAAGGTATTTTTCACAATGAGTATCATTCAGAACCGAGCAAGGCAACCACTTTTTATGTGACTGAAAAAGAAAAAACAATAACACACAATAAAAATATAATAAAATTCTACAAACCCATTTCTGGAACCAAAGGTAAGAGAACATTTCCTTATGAAAGATGTGATTATCTGTGCATGCCACCAAAACATATTGATGGAAAACAAAATAAAATAAGTAAATGTTGTTTGCTGAATGATTATTTCTTATCCCTCAGACTAGCTTCTCCATCATCAGATGAAATTAGTTTAGTTTGGCCTGACTTACACTTAATAGTGATCACTGATTTCATTTCTATGTGCACACAAATCATCTCTTTAATAGTATTTGTTAGAATCTTTCCCCAAAACTAATACCAAACTCAAATGTCTGGAGACCAGGAGGATGACAGAAACAAAGGGGCAGAAGATCTTGCCTTTTTAAAGCTAACAGTGGTGACTAAGCTCTCGCCAGCAGTGGAGATAAAATCTCCTGATTTCAGGTGTCAGCAAAAATTTTATACTTTTTGATTGTTCATTTCTTTGTTTCAATTTAGACGTTGATAGAGCCTAATTGCTTCTGTTAGCCAAATTCATTTGCCATTTTATAATCTCTGACATATAGTTTAAACCAAAGTTCTGTCATGGTCTTTTTAAACTCGGAGGACCTCCTCAAAACTTCCCCTTGCAACTCCCCTCCCCTGAATACATACATACACATAAACACAATGCCATCAAGCAAAGCAGTATGAAAATAGTCAATAAAAATATATACATATTGCATCTGACACTGATCTCTGGAAGCAATCTGTATTTGAAATTCTTTTTTGAGGACGTAAACTCTTGAGGGATAATCATTCAATTAAGAAATGAAAAATTACTTACATTTAAAAAAGAGGAGAGAAAGTAATTTAAATATATATATATATATATATATATATATATATATATATTTGGTATCTATTTTTACAAGCTCAAAACCACCAGTTAATGAATTTGTTCAAGGAATTGATTCTTCTTCACCAAGCATACAATTGTTTCATATTTACTTTACATAATTCATTATACTAGATGTTTCTCAGTGGAAAGATGAATCAAGTAAATTATATGACTGAACTCACTGGCCAATTGATTCAGTTGTTTAGTGGAGAAACAACTCTATTAATAATCTTGATGTTATACCACAAATGAACCACTTTCATTAATTTCATTGCCACAAGCATCTTTCCTCTGAGCAATTTTATGTTTTGACGTACTCTCGTTATTTAGAAATCTTTAATTCTTTCACACTCTGAGAGAGAAAAACTCTCACTTCCCTCTTAAGCCATGTTTTATACATCATGTTCTTGCCCTCCTGAACACAGGAGAGCTTATCTTATCAGAATTTTTTTTGCACATGACCTTAAGAATTCTAACTGTGAAACAGAAAGACAGAATGGACTTTATATATGACAGCTTTGTTGTTGACTATCAGATATAAAGTAACTTAGACATTCAGGCTCAAAACAAGGCATTTTTATCTTTCCGTTTTGGCTGTGATCACCCTTGATTTCAACCTTTCGGCAGTGCCATTCTTTTCCTCTTACAGGGTCAGATATCTGAGTTTCACCTGTGGTGACCGTAGATCATGACCTGAAATAAAAATGTTCCAACTCTGATAAAGTGTCCATTTTAACACAATCTCAGCAACATCCATGCCCTGCCCCCCACTTCCACCCCACCAAACACCCTTAATGGTACAGATTTATTTTTTGAAGGCTTAGTGTTTAATGCTTAACTTCAATTCTTTTATCAAAGGGTGCATTGCAACAATTGCTACTCCAGCTACATCATCTTTTTAATCTCCTCATGTTTCTTTTCAATTTTCAGTTTTGACCTTTTAAAATTATTTGTAATAACTATAAATCTCATAGCGATCTGTACTCTGACAAAGTTTTTTGTAGAGACTGTAGGAGTTTTAGCCATTCAGGTTTTTCCCTGATTTCTTTGTACTTAAGACTGTTTGTGAGGAGGATAGCTTAAGGAACTGGAGAGACCAATGTTAGTTGATCTGTAAAGTCACTTAAACAGTAATCTGGATTTGTGGTGTCAATTTTTCTAAACCTCACTAACCAGCCCACCTGTGGTAGCCAAAGCCATCTGCCCAAGAATCCTCATCCAGGGAATTATAGATGGAGCTCTTAATTTAGTTGTAAAGGTGCTCACTCAATGTTTCTTAAATAAATACTAATGTTTATTCATTTTCTGTCAATGAATGTTTTCACTTGCACTAAATGGTAATAGTGAAACCCAAATCAAATGCATGTTTTCTTCTTTACTTCTCAATGTACTAAATATTGTGATTAAAGACAATTGGAAAACCAAAGCTTAACATATTTAAAATTATAAACTGGCAACCTGTTTTTCAAGGTACTTTTTTTTGACTGCATATTTTCGTATTATGCAAAAATATGCACATTCTCTATTTCTGCTACATAAAAGCACCGGTGGCAGAAAGATGTTATTTGCAATAATGTTAATGAGATTCAAAGTTGTGTGGGTGCATAGAATGATGCTAATTTGGTGAATGCGAACATAACCCATTGCCAGACCATTAAGATTCATGTTTGAGTACAAAGTAAAGTGGTCTCAATACATGTAGCATCAGAAAAAAATATATAGCTTTCTCCTGAGTTACATTAGTCGATTTCCAAAATATACATTACAATTTCATTACCACAATGCTTTCTTCGATTTTAAATATCTGGTTGGCCATGACAGAAGAAAAATATCAACTCAGCTCTATAAGTGAACAGCGTGAATATTTTAAAGTTTGTATTTTCCTCAGGGAATAATGTCAATACTTGATAGACTAAGAACCCTTTAAAAGAATTTAGTAACCTTTTCATATTTCAGTTAGAAATCCCAAGGTATTATATTTCTACTTTTATAATTTATAGCAGTCAGAGTCTGATAATCATGACATTAGAAACAAAGGACAAAGTAAAAATAAAATGTGACTCCACCTAGGAAACAAATATTAAGTTGATATTTATGTTTCATGTTGAGCTCTCCATTTTGTGATGATTTACAGTAAATGCTTCACATACTTTATACTTTGATATCAATAATGTTCAATTTAGCACTTTAGTGTTTATTCCTATGATTATTCTTTTTTTGTGTGTGAAATTGCTTTTGTTCATGATAGTCTCAACAAATATTTAAAATTTCCCTGAGGGCAGAGTTTCACATAATTCATTTATATGTCCTTGCAGAACCCAACACATCTCTGGTCAAAGAGTGTTTAACATGCATTTATTTAATTAATTTTGTTGAAAAATCGAATTATTTATTTATTTATTTCCTAAATCTATAATGTGATTACTATGTGTAAGGGACTATACTAAAGGTGTTTTTATCTCCTTAAGAATACAAAATACTTTTTTTACAGTTGGCTTCACAATATTCCTTTGAAATAAGAAATTCCCAGATGAAGACTTTCAACTGATGATTATATGTAATGTAAATTCTTTTGAACACTGATTTTTTAATCTCATAGGTAGGCTATTGTAGACATGTTTTTAAAATATGGATGCTCTATTTTCAAGATGTTCATAGCTTAATTGAAATGTATTTTAAATTACTGTTACCCAATTTATTGCAATAATCAATCAATGTTTAACTTTAAGGATAAAAATGCATTTCCAAAATGAGATTAAGACAGTATCAATTTAATTGGCTGACTTTCATGATGACATTGTCTTTTTGTACCCAAAAGCCCAGTTAATCTTCTAGGTTCAAAAATATACTTTCTTTCTAGATAAGTTATTTCATTTACCAATTATCTACCCAATCTCTGACTTATATGGGATACATATTGCCTACTTATATAATGTCTTATATGTTTATTTGATAGTCATGGTGCTGCTGGTACATTGACAAGTCATTCTTCACTAGCTGTAGCTTCCTCTAGTAGAGACAACTAAACTGAACTTCTAGCACATCCCTAACTTTGATTACAAATTAATTACAAACTAATTTCCTATCAGGTGGTTGTTTCACAGAATACAATTATTAACAGTATGTATGTGTGTGGGGGGGTGTGCACGTACACACACCCGCTGACATGTATGTTTGTAGAAGTCTTCTCTCTGAGATTTTTTCAAGTTTTTCTCACTTTCTGTTAAGTGACATTTGTGGGATAGGTTTATCACAGATGCCTTTGGGATTTGAGTCAAGGGCGCATGGTCACATCTAGGAGGCCAATGTTGCAATCAACATGAAACTGATTATAAAATTTATCATTCAGAGATGACTGTTGCCAGAAATCAGATATCAAAGTATGGGTGTGTTTTCTAAATCAAACTCCTGAAAGTCTCATGGTCTTTGAAGGAAGAGTAGTAGAGGAAAGAGGGGCTGCGAGAATAAAAAGGTGGATTCAGGAAACAAACAGGTGCAAATGGATCAGATAATTATCCAACGAATACTATGAGGCACTGAGGCAAAAGTAATGTACTATAGTCCTCAATTGGACCACTGGTTCCCTAAAAGACAAGCAGCACATTACAATATTTCTTCTTGTCTTCCTTTTCTTTAGCTGCTCCAAAGTCAGTCCTAAGCCACCTAGATTTATCAGAAAGTTTAGAAAATTATTCAATATTGTCCCCAATTTTTTCTAAAGTTGAATTCAAATACCAGTTTATTTTTAAAAATGATCATGTGGCATAACTGTTTTCTCCTATTAACAAATTATATTAGTGAATCAGGACATATCTATAATATCTGTTCATTCATTCAAAAAGTTTATGTGACATCTAAGGATTAGTCAAGATTCAGACTTGAACATTTACTAGTGAGAACATATTACAGTTGATCCTTGAACAACAAACGGGTTAGGGGAACCAATCCCCATGCAGTTAAAAATCCTTATAAAATTTTAGACTCCCCCAAAACTTAATTACTAGTACCCTACTTTTGGCCGAAAGCCTTACTAATAATATAAAGTCTATTAACACATATTTTATATTTTGTATGTATTATATACTGCATTCTTACAATAAGTAAGCTAGAGAAAACACATGTTATTAAAAAAATCATAAGAAAGAGAAAATACACTTACAGTATTTCTTGAAAAAATTCATGGATAACTGGACATGCGTAGTTCAAACCCATGATATTCAAGGGACGACTGCACTTCCATTAGTGACTCAAGTTACATGTGGTATAGGCCAGTAAGCATTTCAATTCCTGGATAAAAATTATCAAATATATTTGCAAATTATGCAAATCAATCATAGTACCTTCTATATCTCAAACACCACTTAGTTGTTCATTCACTTATTCATTAAATATGTGCTAATTGTCTAATAAGTGCATGTGTTTAGAGTCACTTAGAGAACTTAGCTCAGGATGGCTCACTCACAGTCTACTGAAGGAACTGATGTGGCCCAGTGAAAAACTCAGCAGTTTTTTTTGGAAATTTGAACAGGAAAACATAAAAAAAATCAGTAAGCAACAATTATTGAATTTTAACCCAAATTGTATATGTACATTGAATGCAGAGAAGGGCACATATATTGGTTCATAATTACATGTAACTTTCATTTTGGAACATTGTGTCAAAGCCTGTGCACTTACAGTCTGAGTTCACAGTTCCTTTGGAATCACTCTTTGTTATAGGCATTAATACATGGTGACATGGTGACACACTGTTATAATGCAAGCTCTTGGATTTTATTTGTTTATTATTCTTAAGAGGACAGTATAGATTTAAGGAATTTCCTGTTTCATTAAATATAGCATAGTTTTTTGTTTTTGTTTTTGTTTTTTCCTGAAACTCAAAAAGCATCTTTTGAAACCCATTTAGAACTTCTAATACATATAGATTCAGTGACCAAGTGTCAGGAGTTCATAACACAAAAATTAGATTTTTTTTATCATGATTTACTCTTGAGATTGAAATTTCAGTAGAAATATATTATTATTATTTGGCTTGAATTGATTACCTTTTGCAAACTTAGTAATTCTTTGTCTTTTAATATTATATCAAGGGGTAATATTTTCAAGGCATCTCCAAATTCAAGATTGAATGTAAGCATTGTTTCTTTATCATAGCAAATGATATAACTTAGGCAGCAATTAATGAATAGCTTTTTTCTCATTTTGGCTAATATCACCCACACAAATGTAGCCAAAATGTTGTTTTCTCTTTTTTTGTGTGTCATTTTGAATTTCCATAAGATTTTAAGTCCATGAGATTCCTTTAAGATCTCACTCTCTATAAATGTCCCTTACCTTACTAGAGTGTTCTTGGTATCCAAAACATTTTAACAATATTCAGAGATAAAATTAAGTTCCTCATACAATTTCCAACACCATGTTAAAAGATAGGATCGCATCATTGTAAAAATAATATAGTCCTGTGTCTACAAATATATTAGCCACTAGCTTATATGACTATTTACAAGTTAGTAAAAATTAAATAAAATAAAAAATTACTTTCCTAATTACAATAACACATTTCAAATGCTCAATAACTACATATATAGTTGCTATTTGAACAGGGCATATTCTAGAACAGGGATTCCCAACCCCCAGGCCATGGACTGGTAGAGGTCTGTGACCTGTTAAGAACCCACCTGTACAGCAGGAGGTCAGCAGCAGGTGAGGAGAGCAAAGCCTCATCTGTATTTGCACCTGCTCCCCAGCTGGAGCATCACTGCCTCACCACCTCACATCATCAGGCATTAGAAACGTATAGAAGCATTGGTTCCTGGTGCCAAACTTTATAGACCGCTGTTCTAGTACATTTGCTTCATCACAGAAAGTTCTTTTGCTCAATTCTGACCTAGACAGGCCCACACATTTATAATTAGGGAGACAAAGATTTGCTTTAAACGATTAGCCCAAGTTGTTCAGCTAGACTGATAGAAAGCCAGCCAGATTCGACATCTTCTGAAGCCTGAATCAAGGTCATTCTGCTATACGCTGATCTAAACAATTTTCAAAAGCAGTTGATACACACACACACACACACTCATACATGCCCTTAAAAACATCAGGTCTTCCTTCTCTGGTTTACAGGTAACAAGAACTATAGATGGTAGATTAGAGAGGAGTTTCAGACTGTGTTCATGATAGTGAATTAGGAATACCAAAAAAGCCAAGGAAAGTGCAACTTTTCTTCTAGAATATTCTGATGGGATGGAGCACTGTTGACCAGCATTAACCACAGAGTGCAGAAAAGAAAAAAAAAAAAAGAATAAACAAAGAATACATGATTGGTATTGTTAATAAATGTCTGCTTTTGGTACTCTGGTTTTTTACATAAAATCATTTTGTTATAAATTCACATATGAAGGTCCTTCACTCTTAATATGCTTGTAACAACTCTTTAATTTTTTAATTAATAGTGAACATACAGAAAGATTATAAGAATAATTCTAAGAACTCTTGCATATCCTTCACCCAAAATAGTTCCCCCCCCCTCCTGCTTTTTCTCTCTCGTCTATACCTCTTTTCTCTCTCTGTCCCTCTCTTTTTCTCTCTTCATCTCTTCCTTCCCTTCTTCCCTCTTTTGTAATTTTTTCATTTGAAAAGATTGCATAAACATTCCTCTTTAGCCCTGAATACTTCAGTTTGTGCCATTATATTATATAATCACAGAACTTTCAAAATCAGCAAAAATGAATTTTGAAACTAATAATTTTGACTATATTCTAGCATAGTCTATATTTTACACAATAGATTGCATAAACTCACCATATGAACAAAAGAAAGATATTCTTTCAAAATCTTAACTCACTATAGGCCTTGTTTATATGAAGTATTTGCTGAAATTTTCCAGGACTTCATCATCATACTTGTCATATTTTAGGAGTAATCTTCAGGATAAGCAAATGTTTAGTCATGCTAGCCATTAACATATTCAATATTCTTCTCCAAGGTCAATTAACATATGTGTCAGCCTTCTATAATTCCATCAGAATAAGACCTTGGAGATTTAGGAATTAACTGATCTCATCTTCTAATTAAAAGAGTTGTAAGTTTCCAAATCTTTTTTAGTCTCTTCTTTTTTGTTTGTGTAGTTTAAAATTTTGTTAAATGTTTAAAAAATGTGAAACCGAACATCAAAACAAGATATGTAAAAGAAAACGTCCCATCACTTAGGAATTATCATGCAGTGTGTCTCCATTTCTTCGATATATTTTAAATTTTTTTAATTAGACATTGATTTTATTTCTCTAACATGCACATCAAGTAGGCCATTCAGATTGATTGGACTCTGATATTCTAGTTTTCTACTGTGTATATGTCAGCCACCCGTAGACAAAGCACAGATATCCTCCTATTTTGGAAACTGTGCTTAAAGTCTCTACCAGTAAGTTAGTGCAAATACTCTGCCAAGTTTATGATCAGGGAAATTGACAAGCTCATTCAGGCTTATGTACTTAACTGTATTTAGATCGTATAGTATGTCTGACCATAATTTAGAAATTACTGTTATTTATACTCTTATAAATTTATTGTAAAATAATAGAATTAAATATATGTCCTAAATGATGAACCTAACATTTAAGAACATTAACTCAGCATTCTTTTACTTAAAAAAAAAAAAAATCATTACACTCAAACTGCTTATGCTTCTGGCCTTTTGGAAATACTGGCCATATCTACATTCAAAGTTTTGTGATTTGGGCATTGCCAGAGCATAAGCATGCATTTCAGTGATGAACATTCTGTGATCTATAAATAAAGTTCATTTTGTACCCAGGGGAAAATGAGTTAGCTAGCTTAAATCCAGCTGTTCTTTGTTTATAAACTACCTCCCAACAACAACAACAACAACAATTCTCAACAATTCTTTTTAAATTGTAACAACACACATACCTATTGTAAACTGATAAATAAATATAGCTTCCCCCCCCACCCTTAACTTTTTGAAAAAGCCTGTCCAGACTTCAAATCCTGCTTTGTCTTCCCTGCAATGGAAGTGTAGCATTCTGTACAGTCTCCATGGAGGCACTCTGAAACCTTCTTGTGGAAATTGGCTAGAGGGGAATAAAACAAAAAACTGCTAGGTGCCCAGTTCTGAAATGTGGGTGAAGGTTTTGTTCCCAACCCCAAACAGTACCACACTGACAGAGAAAAACAGTAGCAGAGAAATTCATAATGAAAACAAACTCAGAGGGATATTGGTCTGAGTCATCTTGCTGATTCTGCCCAAGAGTCTCATTTCTATACATTTATTTCAGTTACATCTCACAATTCATTTTCAACACTTATAAATCCTTCTCCCTCATATAAATTGCTTTGGAAAGTAGCTATAATCTACCTATGAGAAATGATTCTAATGAAAGGCGAGTATTTGTGTGTATGGCAATGATGGCAATGCCTCTGGTCAAACTTTCTCTGAATTCCCCCAAAATCTGTCTGAATTACCAATGGTGAGCAGCATGTATTGTGGCATCTTGAGCACTGTTAGACCCTAAAAATATAAAGATCAAAAGGATTTAAGAGTTTATCTAATGTAATTCCTCCAGTAAGATTTTAAGCACTTTTAGGACCATAGTTGTCCTTTTAATATTAGCAGCTAGTACTGTGCCTAATGTACAGCAGGTACTTAAAAACATTGGTGTTCAGGAGTATAAACCAACATTTTCACTGATTTTATACAAAAAAAAAAAAATGAGATCCAGAGAAGTGGAACAATTTTTTCATTGTTATACTGCATGTTAATAGAAGAGCAAAGAATTAGAAATAAACACGCCAGTATTATTTGTACTAAAAATCAGTTCCACTGTACAACGGTGTCTTAAACACAAGCAATGGCTATAATCATCCTCTTGCAATTCAACAATTATTGCCAAGTATCATTATTCTAAGAGTAAGTAGTCTTTTTACTTCAAAAATGTAAAAGTGTGCTGGAAATAGCACTGGATTTGGAGTCAAAATTCAAGTTTATAGATTTACCCCTTAATAGCTATGTGAGCCTCAACTTCTCCATTTACAAAATGAAGATAAGAATTCAGGCAACGGAAACTCTCTGAAAACTTTTTTCACATGGATCTTAGATGTCCTATTTACTTGAGCACTAAAGTGCTCAAAAATCATCTACTAAAGAGAAAATTATAATTTTTATTACAAACACGGTTACTAATAAGGATATTATTATTTTAATATTATACATTTAATATAATATGTAATTAAATTAATACATTATTAATTTATATTCCAGAGTCTGAGTCAAAAAGCAACTGTTAGGCTTATAAACAAAAAATCTTTGCTGAAAGTTTGAAATATAGGTTAACATATGGCTAGATATTGGCACACAGGCAATGCCAAATAAGAATACTTAACACTAAAGAGGAACCACCTCCAGAGTTTTTTCGGCCTCTTCTCTTTTACATTTCACCCCAGGTAGCCAGATTCACCATGCTTGGTTAACCCCCCCCCCCCGCCCCCCACACACACACCAGGGCCAGAACCTGTGAGCCAGGAGAATATTACATGCTGCGTTCTCAGAGCAAAAGTTCCTGATGTGAGACAAATTAACATAGCACCAGGAGCCCTTTAACAAATTACCTGTTCCAGTGCCTATATTGGCACCTTGGTGCCCCCTAAAGCTCAATGTTCACATCAATTAGATGAGCAACTCAGTCCCAGAGGTTGTTCTCCTCATGCAGATTTAGGCTGTGAATTTACCTTTAGAACCAAAAAATGAGCAGAACCAAGATGTGCAGATGAATTGTAGAGACAATTTCTTTTGGGGATTAAAATCATATATCTTAGAAACTCTCTAGCTGTTTTTCAGTTGGGCTGTTTCCAGCTGTTTGTACCATTGCTACTTTTTAAATATCTATAATATGCTGAGTATATTATATAGTATCATATATATATATATATATATGATACTGAATATATATACACTGAGTGTGTGTATATATATTCATAATGTGCTTCTAGACTCTTTAATATTTTTTCTAGTATGAATAATAAAGAACTGTAAAATAACATTTGCTTTAAAGATCCCCACTGCTTTTTCTCTTTTCTATACTTTTGGTGACCTCTAATTTCTTTTCTAACCCTGTGTCTGATTGACCTAGTTATTAAACTGCAAATGGAGAAGAAAGTTCTTATAATGAGAATTCTAAAGAAAGAACCAAAATAGGCAAACTAGAAATAAAAAGGAGAGAAAAGAGAAAAAGAGGAGGTTTGAAGCATCTAAAAATATTCCTCAGAAGGTGTATAGAAAAATAAACACTTTTACTAAAATCTTGGTTATTTTATTACAGCATGGAGTGTTTTATAGGGGGAAAAAGTCATGACATGGAATTTTCTATAAATACAGCACTTTTCTTCAGCATCTCAAAGGGTATTTTTTCATTCATTATGCAGTTGATCCTTTCACAGTTTTTATAATGAGACCTGAAATGATAAAAGAAATCTCCAACTTTCCCCATATTAATTTGTGGGAAGATGGGGAAGGATGAATTTGGATGGAAGACAGGGAAGGTAATTGATACACTTCTGTGCCCAGTAACTGCCTCTAGATCAGGGGAGAAATCGTTGTAAATTACAGACATCTTGACACCTTGAATAACTTGAGACCAGTGAGGAGCACAATAAACAAGGGCTATAACAAGTGAGGTTCTAGCAAACTTCCTAACTCTGAGGTGATAGGAGAACAACTTCCTTCCCTACAAAAATCAGGTGTTTAGTGTCCTTATAATGACTTCCTCTAGTTTTCTTTTTCTCTCCTCTCCTCTCAAGAGGTTCTTGTTCCTGGAGCAAAAAATAAGATGCATCTCAGAGGACATAAGTGAATTAAACAGACACAGAAAAATATAAAAGCCTCACAAATACCCGACAGCAAAATGGATAAAGATATTTCAAGGCAAGTATGTACTCTTGAAAGAGCGATTGAGCATTGGCCTGATGATGGAAGAGAGAACACACAATTTCTGGAATTATACAGTGTTTGTATGGAGAAAACTGTGAGGAAACAAAAGAGAGGAAAAACAGAAAGAGTGAAAACTTACAAAACATTGTTCCTTTTTTAGAATTCTGACAGACTCTCTGCCCTCACACACTTCATTGTCACTAGCATCGTGAAACGTGTCAACCCTGTTAATGTACTTTCCTTCCAAAGCATTATTTGTGGCTAAGGTGACATTGGGCTCAATTTTAAGTCTGATACTCGGATCGAGTCTTATTTTCCAGTTTTAAGGGAATAGATTTACACCTTAAGGGAGTAGATTATTTCTTGATCATTCAATGCCCAACACTTTTCTACATCAACCTATGTCAAGGTCATAGTCTTCAATATAGAAACTAAAAATATATATGAAAAAAATGAAAATAACGTATCTTATGATACTTCATGTGAATGGCTTTGTACTATTTTCTGATTCTATATCTGAGTCAATAATTTTTCTATACAATTGGATGTGGGGTTGAATATAAGAAGTTTACTGAACTCTAATGGGGCATTTTAATTACTTTTGTGATTTATTACTTACTGGGAATATTCCTGAGAGTCAGCAGAGTTGCTTACCAGAGCTATGAGAAATTGCTGGTTGTGAGTTACAGGTGAGCACCATTAATCATTTTGGGGTTTTGTCAGTGTGGGTTTTCACCCCATGAAGCTTCTTCCCCAGACAGGAAGCCTTAATATGCTATCCCTGCACTACATCACTATTTCTTCAGATCAGAGACTATGGATATCTTTATATAACTCTCTCACACTTGCTACATTTCGGAAATAACAAATATTGTTATATGGGACTAATATGACTAAAAGACAATAAAATTTGAATAGACTTTTATTAATTAATTTATTCAACAAATAAGTTTTATTGTTAGCGCTTACACTTTTTAGTGCACTACTGTAGGTACTTGGGCCACGATAGTAAATAAAATCTGTATTCAGTCTCATGGAGCTTACATTCTAGTAGTAAGGGATAGAAATAAACATATGTATAAAATCCATCGGTAGTAATAATTAGAAAGAAAGTAAAAATGAGGAACATTTTTGTATGGAGTGGTCAGGATAGGTTTCTTTGAAAAGGGGATATTTATGCAGAGCTCTACAGAAACTGAGGAAGAGACAGTGAATGAATGTGGGGAAGTGCTTGCTAACCAAATTATTAAATACACAGAGTCTGAGGTGAGTGCATTTAAGGTCAAACAAGGAGGATGATGTCTGGAGGAGAGTGATAAGAAAAGTTTTCAAAAAGTTAACTGTATGACAGCCACTCTAGCAGGTGCAAGGTGGTATCTCATTGTGGTTTTGCTTTGCATTTCTCTGATAGCTATTGAAGTTGAGCATCTTTTCATATGTCTGTTGGCCATATGTATGTCGTCTTGGGAGAACTGCCTTTTCAAGTCTTATGCCCATTTTTTAATTGGATTTTTTTTTAATTGTTGAGTTGTAAGAGTTTGTATATTTTGGATATTAGGCTCTTATAGAGGCATTGCTTGCAAATATCTTCTCTCAATTGCTATCATCTTTGTCTTGTTGCTGGTTTCTTTTGCTGTTCAGAAGATTTTTAGTTTGATATAGTCCCATTAATTTATTTTTGCTTTTACTTCACTTGTTTTTGAGGTCAAATTCATAAAACTCTCTCTAAATCCAAGGTCCATGATTTTAGTACCTATTTTTTTTTCTATCCAATGTATTGTTCCAAGTCTTATATTTAGGTTATTGATCCATTTTGAGTTAATTTTGGTGCCAGGTGACAGATAGCAGTCTAGTTTCATTCTTTTGCATGTGGCTTTCCAATTTTCCCAGCACCATTTATTGAAGAGGTTTTTCTTCCCCCATTGTATGTTTTTGGCTCCTTGGTCAAAAACTGATACAGTCACTATGAAAATAGTATGGAAATTTCTTGAAAAATTAAGACTAGAATTACCATATGACCCAGCAATTCCTCTTCTGGGTATTTACCCCACAATTTTGAAAACTTTTATCTGTAAAGATATATTTACCCTGATATTCACTGCAGCATTATTTACAGTGGCCAAGGCATAGAAACAACCAAAGTGCCCTTTGATAGATGATTGCATAAAGAAGATGTGATACATGTATACAATGGAATATCACTCAGCTAAAAGAAAAAATGAAATACTGACAAAATGTAACAACGTAGATGGATTTTGACATTATGCTAAGCGAAATAAGTCAGATAGAAAGTTGAGAACCATATGATTTCACTTATATATGAGATATAAAACTGAAAGCAAGAAATAAACAAGACAAATAAACAAAGACTCATGGACATGGGCAACAGTCTAGTGATTACCAGAAAGAAGCAGGGGAGGGGAGAGGTAGATAAGGATAAGGGGGTCAAATATATGGTGATGAAAGGAAATTTAACTTCAGATGGTAAACACACAATGCAATACACATATGACATATTATTGAATTGTACATTTGAAACCTATATCATTTTTTTAACCAATATCCCCCCAATACATTTAATAAAATAAAATTTAAAAGAAAATAAAGTAAACTGGAAGCTGAAGTATACAGGGACACCATTATGGACAGTTGAAGGTTTGAAAAAGAAGTGAAATGATCTGTATATTGTATTAGCATCACATTATTTGAAGTAGAAAGAAGAGATAATGTGAGACGAATATGGATTTAGGGAAACTATTTGAAAGGCTACTGCTGTTAACAATGAGAAGAATGAAGGTGATGAAATGGGCCACATTTGAAAACACATTCAAAGGTCAGCCTCAAGTGAGAGAAGGAGAGTAGCCATGTATGATATCAAGGTTTGTAGCCAGATCTAACGGTAGAATGGAGATCCACCTAGTGAGATAGTCAACCAGAAAGATTAGGAACAGACTTAGTATATTTTCCATTAAAAGTTTATTTTTATTTAAACCTCTTTTTAGACAGCTAAGTGGAGATGTCAAATTGATAGTTGGATACATAGGCCTAGATTTCATTAAAGAAGGCTAAACTGGAGAGGAAAAAAAAAAACGCTTTGGCAATTATCCATTAGAGATAATATTTAAAGCCACTGACCTGGATGAGATTGGTTAGAGAGTATAGAGAAAGAAGATAAGAGTTAGTTAGACCGAGGCCTGTAGTACTCCTATATTTAGAGTCTAGGATAAAGAGAAAGAAAAGAGAATCAAACAACAAGGAAAACAAACAACATGGACAAAAAGCTGGCAGAGGAAGAAGAAAACAAGAATTGTTGTGTGAACAAATCACCAACATCATAAATGTGCTGTCAACAGATTTGACAACATGGATGTCATTGATGATCTTGGCCAAATTCAAAGTATTCTCTCCATCATTTAACTCAAGAAGCAATCATCCATATATACTTTATTTTCTATTTAGGCCCCAAAACATTTTTTTTAGAAAAAGTAGTATCTGAAATAGCTAAAACCAACATTTGTGCCAGTTCTAAGCAATTGAGTCATCCATACAAGAAACTAATTTGGATGGTTAACCATTCAAAGGAGTTATTTTTGACCATCTGCATCCAGTGTTGCTCAGTTAAGGAATGTTCTTATCTCTCTTGTAGTGATGATGGTTGTTTAAATATATTTTATTTTTCACCTTTCTGCTTAATGAATACAAAATACAGTTAAATTTTCTAGTTATAATCTAGAATATGTTTTTAATTACTGCAGTTATTTTGGTGTGTGGATGACATCCACTATCTTACCTGCACTTTTTTTTTTTTTTTAAGGTGAGAAAACCCTTGGTTGACTTCATAGACTGCAAGGACCTTGTCATTTTACAATCCCTTATTTTTTTTATTTTTTATGCCTACAGCACCTGGTCCTCCTAGATGGTCTCCCATCCAAGTACTAACCAGACCTGACCCTGCTTAGCTTCTGAGATCAGACAAGATCAGGCTTAGTCAGGGTGGCATGGCCACAGACTTACTTGCACTTTTTTACGCATTTGGTTTTATGTATCCCAGTAGAGAATAGTCATAGTACTTTGTGGTGCTCAATAAATGTCTATAGAATGAATAAATGAATGATTCAATGAGCATATTTTCCATTATCTATTTCCTAAGTTTTGGGTAGACAAAACAGAAGTATCTGCCTATTCAATTTTGATACTAAAAAAAGTATTTGAGTAAAACAAATATTTTGACTTTTTTTTTTACCAGAATATAAAATATTCTGATGCCAAATTTTATTTAAAAATTAGTTATGTGAACATTCGGAATATTGCCTAAAATATATGAAATTTCATGTTTGACTAGGTTTTATCATTGCTATTATTGAATGTTTCCTATAATTTCTTAAGACTCCACCCATGCTCTTCAGAAATTCTTTTCTAACCTACTCTAAATCCCAATTTACCATCCTTTCTATTTCCCCTTTCAACAGGATCCATCATACTCTATATTTGCTTGTATTATTGCACCTAAATCACTTTTTTAACAATCTATTATTTTGTTTGTAACCCAGACAGCACTTTATGTTCTTTGAAGTTGGGACCTTGATTAAAACATTATATTATCAACCCCGAGCAATGTATCTGGCATGTGTTAGTTATTCATTAAATATTGATGGATAATAAGTGAGTTAAAGGAAGAGCCTTACAAATTTATCATCTTATATTTTGGACATGTTACAAGAACCATTGTCACACACATTATTCAATGTTTGTTTTATGAGAATCTGTGATATAAATTAAGTTTGATTCATATAGTCAGAAAAAGTATACAAAAAGATTAACAATAAACTTCCCATGAAACTAGTTTTTTTGGTTTTTCTTTACAGACATTTTTCATTCTATCAGTACTTATATTTCAATCTTTGCTTTCATTATTGGAGTACAAAACTGAATACTTAGCATACTCCTAACATTTTAAGAAATTGTGGCTTACATTGGCTTTATTTTCCTATGTATGTCTACAATATCATAAAATTTAAATATAGACTCAAAAATATTAATCATTGACCAAAATGAAAGAATTAAATAAAGCACAGTGTTTAGGTAATCATCCAACTCGGAAGAAAAGAAAGTGGAATGATTAATTATTCGTTTAATTTCTTTCAGGAACCCTTCTAAGGCAAACTAGGTAAACTCTGGGTCTGCTTTTAAAAAGTGATTTTATTTTCCAACAATTGTAGATGCACACACACACACACACACACACACACACACATACACCCCAAAAGCAATCATTTAAAGTGAGTTGATATCCTATACGGCTAGGGTAGTTAACATTATCCATGAATTGCAGCTGAGTGAATTGAGCATGTTTACTGCACGTGCTATCTTAGGCTTTTGGCTGTGTTTCTCTTTTGAGACAGCACAAGGCTGTGCTTGTCCTGAAAGCTTGAGGCAAACTGATTTGTGAATGTGAGCATGTGCATTTTGGGGAAAAGCAGAGAGAGACGATGAGAGCCATTTCTGTCACAGTGCTTTCCTTTGCTAGATTATGATTATGCAATGTAATTCAGTAGTTTCTTCTGTATGTGTGCACCCATTGCCAAATATCCTCCAAGTGCATGAACAACAACAACAAACATGCAGTGAAAGGCAATATTAAGAAAGAAAACTACTTATTGTAGCATTACAACATGCTCAATATGTGAACAGTGGCTTGCAACTTTCACAATACTGCCCCTTTGAGAGAGACAAATTTAAAGTCATGATCTTAAACCACATCAAGCATTTCCACTGAGAGGAGCTATGTTGGATTCACAAACAAGTTTTTCAGCTTTCCAAAGAAAATGTGCATACCCTCATTTCTCATGGGATACATCCAGGTACCATTATCAGAAGTATAAGAACTAATATTAATTGTAAAGTAGTACCATGGAGAGAAAGACATTATTACAAAGCTGTCCAGCAAGAAAATTTTGAAGGATTTGTGGGAAGAAAGTGAATACTAAACCCTAGAATCAAAAAGTATTCTAGTACAGGTTTACATATAATTGGTATTTTGAAAATTTTGGTTTATACAGTCAACACAAACATTTGGCCAGTAATATTTACTGAGAACCCAATGTATCTTGAATGTTATAAAGCATATAACTGAATGAAATGGGAACTATTGTGATATCTGTTAATCATTTATGAAATACCGACACCTAAAAATAAATGTAAGTTATGTTCTCCAACACTCAGCATTTGGGATGGGAGGCAAGTGAAGGTCATTTTAGACCTATGACATAGATGTTATTAGAAGTAAAAGAGAATGGAGTCATCCTGAAAATGTCCATGACAAAGAAAAAAATCCTTATTAATTTGTTGCACAGAAGGTTCCCGGTACATATTATCGATAATACATCTGAGTTTGCTGTATAAATTGCAGTTTTCAAAGAGCCAAGTACAGGGTACCTTGTGTTTAACTTCAAAGTGCTGTTTTAATTTTTTCATGTAATACTTGAAGTGTTCTTTATTAAACCATTAAGATTTTAATATATATACAAGTATCTAAGATGATTTAGATATTCATGTGTTCTTAAAAAATACTTTGAGCTCCCTCTTAGATGTGTTATGCTAGAATGTACTTATTTCTCATGCTAATTGAAAGAAATTCTAAAATTAAGGCCCAGGCAAGAGGCATTAAGATTATGGGAAAATCACTGGATCTAGAATTGTTTGTAAATAGCATTTGGCCAAAAAGGATTACCTTCCAGTCTAACCCCATTACATGTTTTTCTAAACGTTTTCAAGTTTAATTATAGAAGTGAAAAAAAAAATATTCTGTTATGTTTTTCATTGTAGCCAAGGGTACTTTTAAAATGATATGTGAAAAAAAAAAAAAAAAACGGAACTAAAGAAGATGATAGATATAAGAAAACTGTCTTCTAGTCTTTAATTCCAGTTTACTTTTCATTCACAGGAGAACTTACTCATATAAAAATATGAACTAAACTCACATAGAATTAAAAAGGAAAATACTAGAGAGTAAACATTTCACAGGCATACAGAACACAAAGGGACATTTCGTGTGTGAAGTCAAAAGTTAGAAATATCCACAGTTAATTAACCAATCTGTAAATATACCTCAACTGCCATAGTAGGCCTGATATTGCCACTTACCTTAACTATTCAGATTAACTTTACATTATGAAGAAAATACATCTCATATTTTCTATATTATAGTAATCAGAGGAAGATATAAAATCTATTGCCAAGAAGGCTGTGCATTTAAAAATCCTAAGTATTCTATTTGTGATTATCTCACCTTGTGAGATAAAGGAGAGTAAGCATCCAGTTTCTCATAGAATTGCAAGTTCTGTGATAAGAAAGCAATTGTAACAACCTTGTAATCATTACTACCTACCAGAAAAAGTGTTAGTTGCTCTAGCTGCTAAATTTTGCTATACTAAGAATGACGGAAGGATCAGATCAATGCGAAATAAAACCTTCCTGCAGTGTAGCTGTTTTAGGGGAGATAAAAGAAAAAAGAGTAGGCCCTTGCCTCTGTTGAAGGTTCTGAATGAAAACATCTTGGCAGAACTGAAACTTGGTCACAGTCTGGGGTTAGTGCTGTATATGTTTTGGTTATTTCCAATGACCAATGATGCCTTGAAACCTAGTTTGACTTCTCAGTTTTTTTTTTTAAACAAGCACTCAAGTAGAGAACAGTCCTATCATTAGTCAGTGCAATTTCTAAAAGTAATACTTATCAATAAATCCTTTTCCAGCTACATTCATGATTATGAGAGTATACTGCCTTATATTTAATGGTCAACAAAAACGGGATCACTGTAAACTGGTGCCAGAAGTAATCAGTTGCATTTTTCTGACCAATTCATCTTTAATCATTGTGATACTACCTGTCCCTCTTCCTACTATTTCTTGGAAAACTGAGTATCCAGGTTTACACAAGGCCCCTGGCAAGAAAGATAGGCACATGACTACACCTAGCTAATCATGATGCTCCTTACTTTAATACAAAGTGATTTATCCAAGAGGCAAACACAAGCTCGAAGGGGGAACTAATGGGCTCTTTCTATGCAAATTGGTTGATGGCTGCTGAGAAAGAAAATGTGTCCCTCTTTTGGGGTTATCTACTATAAGTTGGTTGTGAAGTATTATGGGCATCATTCTTATTATGAGACACAAGCCTGTCTGTGGTAGGGCTGGAATAAAATCAACATACAAAGGGAAATAGAGATAAGCGATACTAAATGTAAGAGAAAAAGAAAAATTGGAGAAAGAAGACTAAAACATCAATATTTTAGCCCTTACATCTAATAGAGAACATGATCAGCCCTTGGATGTCCTGCATATGTTGGAAAATGAACATCTCCCCATTGTTTTTAATCTGTAGTCAGTTTGAGTTGGGTTCCTGAAATTTCCAGGCAAAAAAATCCTCAATTTCACAATGTCACTATTCTCCACTTATGAATTTTATCCCTAATAAGTAACCCGTTTCTAAGTCTTGATGTTAGATCTTAACTTCATCCGTCTGCATGGTAGGCTTAAGAAAGACTATGATAAAAGCTCATTTCCTCTTTAGCCTACCAGATAAGTCAGTTCTATTCAAAACAACTCTTCTAGTTCCAAGTCCTCATCTCTGTATGTAATGGAATGTCACTGAATAAAAGCACTCAATACTTTGTCCTATCACTGTCAGATCTAAGCCAACGCTGGAATTAAAGGCCAGAAAACAGTACCTAGAATAGATTAGGCTTGTTGGAACAACAGAATTGCCTCTATGGTTTCAGACTGACCTTTGCAAATAAATATTCTCCAGAGAGCCTTCAACTTGTTCTGTTGTGGTCATTTTAGTCTGCTATGATAATTCAAGAGAAAGCCAATTTTGTATAAGGAATAGGAAAAAAGTTAAAATAATACTGTTTAGAATCAGACTAATCTTATTTGGAACTGACTTTCTTTCATAAGGAAATTACAATAAGACAGGTATAAACACTAACCTTCTGTTTAGGACTCAGATACTGAAAGTCCTTAAACAAGCCTGAGCTCTTGAAAGATTGTAATGAAAGTTATCTGATCTGATTATATGTGCAAAATCGAAACCTAAAATTATGAGATAGTTGTTCTAAAAACTGTCAGTTTAAAAGTCAGCAAGATATATGTCATTGATTATTGATCATCTCAGAATTTCCCCAGGTAAGACCAGAATTTTCAGCAATTACCTTTTAGCAAATAGATATCCATTTCCAAGGACTACAAAAATATGTCCTCAGGGATGGGACATCTGTCCTTAAAAAAATAATAAAAGCCCCACGGTAATACACATTTGTTGTCATGAGTTCATGTGTGGGTGCAGAGAACACTGCAAAATTCTGAATCTCACCTTGTCTGACACTGCCAATTATTCTGATTTTGCCAAAAAACTTATTTCTAGGAGGTAAATGTTTAAGATAAGATTTGATGAAGAATTCTGTTCTTTTAAATACCAACTGACTCATTCAATTCTTTTCTTCATTACATGATTTTAGTTTTATTTTTGGAGTTGCACTTTGCATAACACCTGACTGACTTCACCCTTTTAGGGCTTTGGTTTTCAATTCTTGATCTATTTGACCTAAAATATAAAATTCTTGAGAGAGTCATCTATTTGAAACATATGTATATTTTAAAATCTTTAATAACATGGTACAATTCTGATATAGTTTTATAATCATGACATTATCTAATACAATTCAAGCATGTACACTTTCAAGTAGGCCTTTAGATCAACACGCACATCCCCCCACATACCCCCCCCCCCACCCACACATCTTTAAGTGGAATGCAAGGAATTGGTCAGAATTATTATCTTCCATATATAGAGCATAGTGTCTGGCCTGCATATGAGTCTCTTTATTAAGTCCATAGCATCGACATATTCAACATTCATCTCATGATCTCGATCTAACACATTAAGTAGCAATTATTTTCCCGACATTAATCTCTGATTGGATAGCATATAATTATTATGCTCCATTACTGGTCATAAGCTATTTTATTGAACAAAATTTTAATTTTTTTTAATTAGAAGATACCAAAGTCATTGGAAATTAAAATATACTTATGCTACAGATACTGCATTATCACTCATGCACTAATTGTCACTCATTATCAACAGCTGATAACAGTCCATCAAAATCACTGAACTGCTCTGTCATCATTTTCCCCGTGGCTATTAGCTTCTCTGTATCCAATTACAATTATCATTATAGATTTTGTCCATTTATGTTCTGCACTCTTAATCCCTCACTTGGTTCTACACTCTTTAAGGGCAGAGGCTACATTCGTGAACAAAGCTTAGTACAGCGACCTTGACTTTGTAAGTGTTCTATACATCTTTCTTTAAACAGAGAATCATTAATCAACATCATAGCAAAACGAGCGTGTTGCAGTTTGGTACTATAGAGAAAAGTTTTGTCATTGATTATATTGGGGAAATGTTAGATTTTAAAAAGTGTAATAGATTTCTTAAATTCAGAACTTTCAGTGTTTTAATAGATTAATATCCAAGTTGAGGTTGTGGCAGGGAGTACAGGTTACAACTTACAGTCTTTCTCTAATTTATTAGACATATTCCTTCATATTGCTTCTAAGGACTAAGCTCTACAGATCTTATTTTGAGAAAAGATGGTTCAGTGGTCAAGAGTATGAGCTTTGGAGTGTGGGCTGTGTTCAACTTCTCTCTCCGCTGCTTACTAGCTGTGGAATCTTATTAAAACTATTGAACTAAGCCCTAATACAGCCCTAATGAGACCCCTAATATGTAAAATGGAAAGAATAACAGAAAGAATAACACAAAATTATGTGGTAAGAACCAAAAACAATAATATATGTGAAGTGTTTATCATAATTTCAAATTTTTAAAGCATTAATAGTTAAAAAAATAATTTAGTTGATTGAATCACAAGTCATCTTAGTATTATTTATTGCTGTCTCTTAACATTCCTTTCTACTCATCTCTTCTTCAATTTACCCTCCCTTGAGAATCTTTCTTGTTTCTTAAGTCTAGACCTGTTTTAAAGGACCTTGCAAAATATCTAAGCAAAATATGAACAAAGCCCAAGCCAAAGGTTTTACCATATCCTTGAGGAAAAGTGGCTTTGCACATTTCTTCAGGTTGCTAACCAATCAAGCTCCTTTCCCTTCTAAATAATGTTTCGTTTTCTTTATGGGACGTTATTTTTATTGTTTGACCAAAGTTCCCCTTATTAGTTAATCTTTGGTCAAAAACAAATTTATTGTCAAATATACATTCCAATGACTCTGCAAGCTCTTTTGAGAGCTGTTCTCCCCCTTGCAGAAGTTTTGGAGAAATGATGCTCCCCCCCCCCCCCACCCCAAGCTATTTTCAGAAACTTCCCCTTTGTTTCAAAGACAATTCTATTTAATTTAGCCCTTTGTGCATGTGCAATACCAACTTTAATCCAATTCAGAGACAGCTTTTCTTCACTAGGTTATCAACTACAGTCAGAGTGAGAGGCTATTGTCTGGCCATGGGCTTGACTTAAACAATTTGCATGATGCTTAATTCCAATTTGGTTCTATTGTGCTGCTGTACTTTGCCTTCTCAGCTGGAAAAAAAGTCAACCAAATGCGACAGTGTCTCAAAGAATGCAGAAGCATAAAAACACGCCTAAACCAAAGGTCATAATGTGGTCAGAGGCTTCTAAAGTAATCAGCGGAAGAAAATGAAAACATACATAGAAAATATTTTTCCTCCTTGTTGCTGCATTCTCTTTACTCTGTACTCACACAGTAATCCTATTCACGAACAAAGTAATACCTTCCTAACTGCATGATGACTTCCCATTTGTGCCAAATTTAAAACAAGCAACTACAATAAAAATCGTCACAGAAGAATATACTTGAGGAGAACAAAAGTCTTTCGCAAAATGAACAAGAAGTGTCAGGGAAAGTGATACATAAAGAAAAGAAATATGTTACAAGTTCTGTTTCTTATTCCCAGTATCATTTGACACTGAGGTTTTTCCATTGTAATCAACACGTAAAGCATACAAAAATATATAAACAGCAGTACCGTGGGAAAGGAGCATTTGTTTGCAAAGGAATAGATTTTAACCCCAGCAGTAGTAGCTGAGGGATCCTTCAATAGAGGAGAATAGAGACATCGTCCAGTTAATAGCCAGCCCAGGAAATGACAACAATCATTTTTCCTTTTGCAACCACATCAATTATTTACAGTTGTTCATAGGCAGAAGGCCTGTTGCACATCATTATCACATTTAAGGAAGGTGAAATAACCAACATGCCCAGTGTTGCCCAGAATCTGCAATAGCAAAAAGGGATAGAAATACCTAGCTAAAGCTTTAGAAACAATTCAAGAATATGATTTGAGAGTCATAAAACTTCTGTATTTTAAAGCTTGAATTTTGAGTACATCTATGCAATAGTGGAGAAAATGCTTTGTGGTTGATATATCCATTCTAACACAAAGAAATAAAGTGTAAAATGACTAGTCTGATGTACAGATTAGGCCAAGATTAAGACATTGACTTTGGAAATGCATCCTGAGTGCCTTCTACCATACTCAGTGCTAAAAAGTCAAGATATAATCAGCAAGGTTCAGACCAGTGTTTAGAAAACTCAGAAGTTTCCTTTACCAAACCAATTGGCTACAAATTCTGATTACTGTTAGTGGATAATGCAGATTGTAGAGCACACAGTGAAACCTGAATGAGAACAAAGATAGAGTTTTATTAATACCCTAGTGTGGCAGCCTTGGTCCTCAATATCAGACATAATATAGTGACATCACATTTACACAAAGAGAAAGAGATAGAGACAGAAAAAGAGAGACAGAAAGAGATAGAGACAGAAACAGAGAATTATGCTTTACAAAAAGACTCGATTTCTTTCTGCCATTAATTAACCTTTTTATGATTATTATTAATATAAGTTAAAAATAATGCTTTCTCATTGGCAATATGCTTTGTTGTATCTTGTCTCTAGGATGGCCACTGCCAATTTTTTCTGTTCCTGTAAAAGCATCACAGTCTCAACACATCCCTTTAAATGAAGATGATCTATGATATCATCATCAATATATAATACCTGAAGGATTTGAGTTTGGTTGTGATCTCTAAAGAATGTTGCACACATCTTGTTGATCTCTAGCAATCATTTCAAGATGAGTATCACCTACATTTAACCTGGTTCCTCTACTTTCAGCTTTTGGTCACTTGATTTTATTGACATAAAAATGTGCTGTTTTAGCAAAGAAATGTGTGTGTTTTTTCCCCCTTCCATCCTACTCAGTAGATTTCTGCTATAGTCACCATCTTATTTTCCTGTTGCTTAACTGATAGCACTCTAGTAATTTCTAGACTATAGTTTTATTGTATCTCTAGTGTATATATGAACTTTGATCAAGTTGCATACTCTTGTCAAGTTTCAGCCATGTCAGTACTTCACAGACAATAATTAATTTGGATCAGAGGCTCATTTTACTTTGGAAGCACTGTTTATATTCTATCCTTCTGAAAATATGCTGATCTCATGAACCAACTGGTTTATAGTTTCATCAGTCAATTCTTGTGGAAAAAATGTGTGACTGGTTCATCCACCCAAAGAAATCCCTACTATAGCAGTTCTATCGCAAATCTGAAGCTTCACAACCTAGCTCTTTAGCATTTAGCATTTATTATAGTGATATTTCATATTGGTTCAATGCAAAGCAAAGTCATATCCAAATTGATGAAGACTCAAATATAAAACCAAATAGACACATGATAGATAACAAACTTATATATGATCTTCTCTCCTTTATATCCATGTCTCAACCTATGGATCGGCATGCCTTTTTTAATTTATTCTTTCTAAAGATGTATATTTAAAACTATCCTCTATAAATTCTATTTCCTTGCACTCATGGTCAATTTCTTTTAAAAATGAACTATCAATCGGTACAATAGACAGACTTCTTATTTAATCTCCTGTCCAGTGTAGCTAGTGTCATTATTCAGAAACCAAATTTTCATATAATATTGAATGGAAACCCAGTGTGGTGCAAATGAATTTAAGAGAGGTGTTTGAGGTCCCTGGGGTGGAGTGGGGGTGGGGCTAAAAATACATTAGAGAATAAATAAATAAATGAATGAATAAACATATTAATGGACATACATAAACACTATTAACCAGTTGTATAGTAAATCATTATTTCACAACCACTTACAGAAACAGTCCACCTTAACCTTTTAATTTTGAATAAAAGGTAAACATATTTAAATAACAAAGTAGTAGAACAATATAACCCCTGTTGCTCTTCCTGTTCTTCTGGCTCTTTCTGTTTGCCATGAATCTGTTTGTCACATTATTGTCATTGATATATTATTGTCACATTATATCATGCAAAGTGCTTTAGAGATCAAATTATAATTTTACTTATAGTATCTCATTTATGCATGGCGGTCAACTTCAGAAACAGGGAGGCAAAAGATTATATTTCATGTTTTACAAATGAAGAGACTGGGAAAAGTAGTTTTCTTCTGAACTCATCCTATTAATACGGAAAGTATAAACTAAAATCGAGTCTTCTAATTTGAGGGTTAATATCTTTCACTTATTCATGCCATTGACAGAGAGCTAAAGGACATTTTCAGTGGCTTTGGACAGCCCTGGATACTCCCAGATCACCTTTTCTTTGTGATAATATCTTTTAAAGTAAATGTACTCAAGACTAAAAATTGGACCATGAAAATGGCTAAGTATGTCTAAGGAGCGAGATATAGCACTCCAAGAAATCTTCACATTTAACAGTGAGACAATTGGACTGGCAACCTAGGGGGAAAAGTAGGATGGTATGAAAGTACCAAAGTCTAAAGTAAAACTGACCATTATTACAACAAAAATAGAATCTACAAAAATTAATAAATCAAACTAATTCAATTTATGAGATTTATACTTTTTAAAATATTGAGTTCATACAAAAATAGAATTGTCTCTCATTCCTGCTCTGGGCAGTGCAGTCAAGCTCATCTGACACTTTCCTTTGACCCTGGAGCATAGGTACTATTGCTTGGGGCTGCTAACTGCTTTATCTGTCTGGTGACTATGTTAGTGGATGTATCTCCCCACACAGTCAGGATGAGCAAGCCCCAAGCATGTCCCCAGTTTTTATCTCTCAGTCACCCTTGCACAACCAGGATGCAGCTCCCCTGTCTTTAGCTGGTCTCTGGAAGCATGGTGACAGGTAATTATAAGTGTTAAATAGGCTGGGCATTGTCATTTTCAGAAACTGCTTGCAAAGCACACAAATTCCACTTGCTACACAACCTCCACTTCAATATCCAAGACATATTAAAAGAATTTTTATTTAGAATTTTATGTTCCACAACCATTTTGTAATTTTTTTCTCCCTCTAGAGAACTTTCATTTGCTCTGAGTAATAGGGTTTTTTTTTATTTTTTTCAACCAAGCAATATACTGTGGCTGACCAACAGTCTAGGTTATTACGGCCAATTAAGAATAAAAGATGAAGAAGCTTCAAGTGCAGTGATGCAAGAGATAATGGAAAAGTTTCCATTCATCATGCTTCCATCTTTCCCATGAAAGCATTTGCCTCATAGGTTGCCATATTAGATTTGAACAGCTTTTCCATTTCCTGAGGTCTGTTCATTTAGATAGCAATTCAACATGGATTACTCTACTCCACTGTTGAGAGGTCAAGAATATTATTATTATAAAATCTTTGGGAACATATGGTTCAGTCTAAAGGCTCAGAAATATTCTATATTGGTTTAAGTTATTTTTATTAAAGGAAAATATGTTTGTGGTTTATATACGTTTGTCCTTTTAGGATTCTTCTTTTATATTTTCCGGCTTTTATAATGTTAACTTAAATTATCATAAAAGAACTGTTTTTATGCCCTTCACATCTTAACCTTTGAAAAGTACGTATCTCACAGCCGACAGTGAAAGCAGCATTTTATTTGTTTTCAGAGAGAGCATAGCACCTTTCCATACGTAAATCTTGCCCTTCGTTTCATCTCAATTGCTTTAATCTATTTAGCTATTCAATAATTTCATCATATAACAGTACTCCAAAGTGGAAAACACAAATATAGCAATGAAAGTATCATCAATTCTAAGTGGAGAGAGTTGCTGATCATAAATCCCGAGAGTATCTTCTACATGGTACTTAAACTTGTAATTGAGTAATGAATGTCGTTTTCAGTTTTTCTGGTAATCCAAGGCTGGGATTCCCAGTTAAAATGAGGCATATTGGTGTTGTGTGAAAAGATATAAATTTTACTTGGAGTCCAGAAGTCAGTCCAATTGGTGAGTCAGAGGAATAGGAAGATTGTCAAAGCTAGACATATGTCTGAGAGGATTCTGCTAATTCAGTTTGCTGCCTGGGCATCCGATCATTTATTTAGCTTCCCTGAGAGATTTGATAACGTTTTTATTTGCTATTTTGCAATTGGAGTTTTTCCACAGAGCTGGTGGAGCAGGACAAAAAAGATCAGAACTAGTTAGCATCAACAAATGTTGAAGCACCTCTTTAGAGTACTTAAAATAAATTGCATTCAAAAACAAGAAAGGAAGAAGGAGAAGAGACATGGAATGCTGAGTGGAAAAAATGGAAAGATAATGCTCAATTGTTCGCATTAAGGCGTCACTTTCCATAGCAAACATTGTAACAAGTAGGGCAGAGTGAGACAATTAAAGTAATAGAGTTTCAGGGACTAACAAAGGCCAAAGTCTAAATATTCTGGAATTGAAATGGACCAGAGTATGTATTCTCTAGCAGACTAAAATAATAATTTATTGATGCCAGACCTACTATATAATGTAAATGGGGTCAGATAGAAGAACTTTCACTGAAAACATGACTTGCCCTGATAGAAGTCAGAGAAGAGAGTTCAGAAAGGCGAATGCCTGCTTTCAAGGCTACCAATTAGGAATTGTTGGGTTGTGTGTACTCTACACGGACTAATTAAAAGAAAACCTACAAATCAACATTAGCTGGACCATTTCTTTCTGCCAAATGGTAGAAAGTTTCTTGGGAAGTGTCAGACCCCAGGGCTCCAGTGTGATACAGATGGAGTGTTGGTGAGCCCAGCTCTCATGAGCCAGTACTCTCTCCTTTATGAGTAGAGATGGCAGCTGCCGGTAAGGAGGGTTCGAAGGACACAAAAATCCTCTTTTTTTTTTGAAAGACACCCTCTTATGATTGTGCCATTCCAAGTCCCAGTCCATTTTTCTTTTCCACCATATGCACTGGAACTATTGCCAACCTGACTTACTCCAAAGTTTCCTTTACTACCTTTAAACATCCTTCCTACCTATAGCTCCAAATACTTGCACCAACTGCCTCATGGCCACTTTTCTTGAAAGTCAGTGAAAATTCCATCTCAATCTACCTGAAACTCAAGGCCCCACATGTCACACAAAAACCATTCCTCTTCTGACTTCCATACTGGTATCACTGGTTCCCATTTGCTGTTGGCAAACTCGGCAAAATGTGCATTATCTTTTGACCTTTATTCCTTTTCTGCAAATCATATCTAATAAATTTTCGATGTCTCCAATTTTATCCAAGGGAATACCTTATCATTTTTATTTCCACTATACTCCTGTTGCTTGATTTACCTTTCTAAAGTAGAACTGGATGATATGGATACCTTGCTCTAAGTACTTGAATGAGACCGACAGAGAAAGTCCAGTCTACTGAAATGGTTTTGAACTCCTATCTAACTGATTTCCTGCCTTACCTCTTACTACAGCCCTCAGAAGCTATTAGGGCTAGATGTCCTAACTCCCAAGACTTTATAGTGTGATGGCATTTGGAGATAGAGCCTTTAAAGAGGTGATTCCATATAAAATGAGGTTATTGGGTGGGCCCTAATCCAATCAGACTAACATTCTTATTAGAAGAAATTTGGACACAAACATGTACGCGAACGTAGGAAAGGTTGTGTGAGGACTCAGAGAGAAGATGTCCATTGCAAGTCAAAAAGAGACGCTTCAGAAGAATACAAACTTGGTAATATCTTCATCTTGGACTTTTAGATTCCAGAACTATGACAAAAAAAATTCTGTTGGTTAAGCCACACACTCGGTGGTATTTTGTTATGGCATTCCTAGTAAACTAGTATACACATTTTAACTTAGTAAAGCTACGCTATTCTCCAGGTACAAAAACATCACTATGGTATTTTTAGCTCAATATTTTGTACAGATTTTTTTAATGTTTAATGTTTTTCCTACCTCTACAGTTGTTGCTATCCTAAGTGCTTAGTTCAAATGCTGCTGTTTTCTAGAAGATATTCTAGATTCCTGAAATTGAAAATCCTCCTTCTTTTGGTCACCAATGTAACTTTATTTGCAGCTCTAGTAAAGTAACTATCACAGTGTGACACATACTATAATCAGATGTTTATTGTCATTTTCCTTAGTGCACTTTCAGTCTTTAAAAGCAAACACTTTGTCTATTACATCGTTGTAGCCTCTATAGTACCTTAAACTGTGCTCTGCACAGAGGAAGTAAGGATTGTAAGTTCCATTAGGGAAAGAGCCATGATCCCCTCACTCATCATCTAACCTCCGACATCAGCACGGTTCCTACGTGAAAGAGTATTTTATATTTATGGAATGAATATGATTAAAAGGGAACTAAGAAACTATGTAGTTAAATTTTCTTATATTTCAAGCAACAAAATGATGTACAGAAAAGTCAGTGCCTAACTTTTAGTTTTCTAATTAATTAGTAGTCTAACTCAAGCTATGGGTTAGATCTCTATAATTATATCTGTTTTCATAATTCAGTATTCCACTCCTGGAATAATATGACCCTTTTAAGAAGTTAGTGTATTCTCAGGGCATAAAAACAACATGAAGCCATTAATATGTGTTATATTGTGTTTATTGTATTATACACTTATTAGAGTGCAAGGCTTGGAGAGAATGAGACCTGGATAATCAGATGCATAAGGAGTAATATATTGGATGATAGACAATATAGATTGATGTCTGACCATTTTCTTAATTATGGTTCTTCACTGAGTTACCTACCACAGCTTGCCAAGAGTAAACATAAAGGCACTAGCATTTCCGTGTGTAGGCATACAGTCGTAATGCTATGATAAAGAAGTACTGAAAATGGAGTTCAGAAAGACAGCAGGGGGAATGGGAAGTACTTTGATGACAAACTCAAATTAAAGGGTTTTTTTTTTTTTAGCAGTTTTTATGATATAATACTGACTTACAACATAATGTTCTAAATTACAAATTCTATTAGATCAAGCTCATTAATTACTAATATAGTATATTTGAAATAGAACTCATGTTAAAATAAAGATAATGTGTTTTTCAATAGCTAATAGTTAATGATAAAACTGCCACTTTCTCTCTTACTTACTCTCATTGTACAAGGTTTCTCATCCTCAGCACAATTGGCATTTTGGTATGAGGGCTGTCCTGTGTTTTTTAGGAGGTTTGATACCATCCCTGGTCTCTACCCACACTACATGCTAAGAGCACCATCCACCCAATTGTGAAAATCAAAAATGTTTCCAGATATTAACAAATGTTCCTTGTGGAGTAAAATAGTCCTTGGCTAAGTCACTGTTCATAACAGAAAAGTGTTTCTTTGAGGTTCTATTGTTTAAAGCAGGCTAACTGCTATTCAAAAACAAACAGAAAAAAAAAAAAAAAAAAAAAAAAAGATTCCGTAGCTTATTTTTGGCTTTAAAGCAGTCTGATATGGGTTTAGATTGGGAAGAAGTGAGGCATGGGGCTTGTCTCATGCAGTGACCCAGGTTGCTGGATGCTCTGTCATGTTCAAGGTTGCCCTGACTTGATACATAGTCAGCTGGATGGACCATGTGTGGTAGATTTCCACCAGCCCAGCTTAAAATTAGAACATAAGCTATCTACATACAGTCCATTAGTTAAAACTCAATCACAAGGCCTTGCTTAATTGCAAAGGAATCAAAAATAAAGTGCAGTTTTGTGGAGAAAAAGGAAAAAATTATGTGTGTGCGTGTGTGTCTGTGTGTGTGTGTGTGTGTGTGTGTGTGTGTGGTTTCTTCTGTACATCTAATAATACTTTTTTTAAAGCTTGTATTACATTGTATTTCTGAAAAATGTGTATTTTTACTAAATGAGAGTGCTTGTATTGGGCCAAGAAAGTAGTTTATTAGGACTGAAGGGTTTCCCTCAGTATGCCTCGGAGTTGATTTTCCAGTTCCTTGAACTGCGAATGATCCAAGACAGAAAGGATTTGTTCTTAATCACCTTTGGTCCATTTATAGAGTGGGTTAAATGAGACAATGTATACTTAAACAAATAAGTGCATATTTAATAGAAGTTATTTTGTGGTCTCTCTGAAATGATAAGTATTTTTTAAAATCATCTAATATTTGAAAAAAATTTTCATTTAAAAACAAAAATGAATTCTAATGGTGGATAGTCCTTTGTATATATAATAGACACTTATGGTCTCAATAGGGCAGAAGATTAAATATTTTTCTTTTGTTTTTGTTTGTGGGAAGTATATATTATTCACTCTTCCATTAAAATTAATACATAAAAGGGTCGACTGGGATGGAAAAAGTTTTATTAGTAATTGTGGAGTAGAGCAAAGCCAAGAGATCACACAGGGGTCAAATCTGTGGTTCCAGGTTCACCATGTCTGTACTTTTACATGTTATAAGAATGAGCTAACTCTAGATGAAATATCTTCCTTCCACTTTATTTTTGAATGTGTTTTACCCTCAGGAGCTTTACATCCCACCCTAAAGTTTCTCCCAGTCAACATACATTATCGAGGAAAATCTCTTAGAAGGCACATACCAGTGTCATGGGGTGACGCAAAAATGTCAGCTCTGCTCTCCAAAAGAGAGAGCTGTGCAAACAGCTAACCACATTTAACATGACAGACCAGCCTACCTATAGCACCTTTCACATACTGTAGGGTACAGGTGATGAAATAATTAACATTAGTTGGGAGAATATTAGCAAATGACTCATAGAGAAGAGTTTGAGTGGAAATGTGAAGGTATATGACTTTTATCAAGCTGTAATGGAGAAAAGATAATTGTATGCTAAAGGAATAGTCTGATCAAAGGTGCAAAGGTGTTTTTGTGTATATGGTATGTTCATGGAAGGCTGAGTGGTTGGGAACAGAATAATTAGCATAGCCTAAGGTCCCGAGCTAAAGACAACCTATCAATCTACCTCACTCTAACTCCACCATTCCTATTTAGTCCCACATCCTCTACTTCCTTAAACATGCCTTAAATGAACTATGCTCTCTCATTTCCATAGCTCTCCTTAGGCAGTTTCACACCACCAACAATGACAACAAAGATGTATTGCCTTCTAAATCTATATTTAGCCAACTTTAATATCTCTTCTTGAAGTTGTTCTCTTTGATACCGACTTGCTTCTGCCTGCACTTCACCCCAATTTACATATATCCATCTCTTTCTTCCTAGACCAGTTTTTACCATCTAAAGGCAAATAAATTCATGCCATATAGTCTCTCATTTCTGCAGGTGTGTTGTGCTTCATTTTTTTATGAGCCGTAAGATCCATGTGGATAACAACCATGACTTATACTTATTGGCAGCATTTTTCACTTCCATGAATATAAGCACTATATAATTTGTTCACAACAAACTTGCAATTAAATGCTTCAGAATCTTGAGGTAGTAAAATATGTCCAGCTTTGGTATCCAATTGCAACTTCAAAATGGTGGCCAAAAAAGAATAGATACCTTTGGCAAATATTCTCCTTATATTTGGTAGTTAGTAAGATTTAAATTCATCACTAAATGTCCCTCTGAGTATCTTTTGACCTAGCAACACAGTTTGCATATTAAATCCATTTTCTTGTTCAGGAAAGCTGCAATTGCCACCAGAAAGCTATACTGAGAGAGAAGTTTCTGTGCCATCTCGGAAGATACCATCTTTAACTCATAAATGTATCTAAAAGCTCTGAAATTACATCAAGAAATATTTTTTTGAAATATAAAACCAGGGCTAAGAAAGAATCAAAAGGACAAATACATTATTTTAATTTTGTTTACATAAGTAAAATTGTTTACACAGTTTTCTAGTTTACACAATAAGTTTACTTTTAGAGAAAAATTTATGAGGGACAGTTTAGGTAAACAGATGAAATTTGATTAAATTAATAGACTTGGGAGATAATCTGCTGGAACTTACTCCTGATTTTGTCACTAGCGATTTGCCTAAGCGCTCAGTTTGCTCACGTGCAAGATGGGTTATAATAGGTGGTAGAAGCATACTAATTCTACCTCATAGAATTCTGCACTGAGTTAATATATTCAAAACGCCTAAAGCAGTGTAGAGCACAAAGCAAACTCTTCTTAAACATTAGAGGAATCCCTAGGCCTATGGGATTCCTTCATGAGAAGTTTCCATAATTTTCAAACTTAGAATCGCTTCTTATCCTTCCTGCCTGCCTGTTTTCAGTGAGTTCTCTGTTAATAGTAGATAAACTGTACTAATATTTGATGTGAATAAAGCATTGACATGAATAAATAGTTGATTCAAATAGTTTTGGGCAAAGATCATAAATTTCACAATCCTGGAATGGTTAAAGAGCTATTGAAACATGTGAAGAGCTCACTAAGAACAAAAATAAACTCCAAATTACAATTGTTCGGTCAGACAGAATAGAGACTTGGTCTGTTGGATATGATACTTCTACTATGTTTTCAAAAACACAAACTATAGATTTCACCATTCAGGCATATTTGACTGATAAAATAAAATAAGTTAAGTTTCCTAAAATTTTCTAACCAACATCTATTCTCAGGAAATTCTTTGTACACCAATCACATGTGCAGAATCACATTTTTCAATCATGGAATAAAAGCCTTAACAAGAATTTGGTGATTAATGGTAATACCTGAGGTTAGGTCATTCCGAGCTGCCTCAGAAGACATATATATATACATAAGCATCGATTTGGCTATGATAAGTAGACCCCAGAACCTCTAGCTTTCTTGACATGGGTAAGAAAAATAACTGTAATCATCATTTACTTATGAAAATTAAAAGATAAGTTCAGTTTATTTGCTAAGACTATGTTATAATTCCTTTCAAAATTAGAAAACAGTTACAAAAATATACTCTCTGCCTCCAAAGCTTTAGGGAGAAATAAGGCTTCATGTAAAAAAAAAAAAAATGATATAAACATTTTATATTTTACCCCCAAACTATCTGCTTTTCTATCTTCAGCATTCATGTTTCTGTTCTGCATATTTTATGGAAATTCATTATTTATAGTATTAAACTTGAAGCATTGATTTTAAGTTTTTAATAACCACACATATTTTGTTATATTTTACACAGAAACATAATATATTTTTTAAAATATAGACCTATTTAAGAATGGCACTAAAGCCTTCCAAACAGATATACTTTCAAGGTTATCAGATGCATCTTGATGCATAATTTGGAGATGAATGTGTTCTCTGACTGCAATTCAACTATATTTGGACTGTGGTTTACATAAAAATACAGTTTTTAGAGAAAAATCATCATCTTATCTGAAAAGGTTTCTGGGGATAGCTTTTTGCCCAGTGATTCATTCCCACAGATGATGGCAGGTAAACTGAATATATTTGAAGGAAAGGAATGACACCTTCTGCTACAAGATGAATTAATTTATCAGGCTTTGCCTGTAGGTGGTCCACTAGTGACTAGGGCTTAGTAACTAGATATCTTCATTTCAGCTATACTTCAGGAGAGCAATCTTCATAATTTCTCTGGTACTGCTTTAAAAATACATAGAGCTCTGTGTAGGAATAAACTGTAATGTATGGCTATGGCCCTAAAAATGTGTATAAGGCTTTAGCTAATGTCATAAAATGAGAATCCTGTGCAGGCAGCCATTATTTAAACTGCTTTACTATTAGAAAGGTCACATGCTACATCTACAGTTTTAGCTCTTTTTCATAGAGATACACAGAAACATTACTAAGAGTTAGCATGGTTCTATACAGAGGATAAAAACAAGTATAAATTAGTTATCAAGGGAAAGATATTATAATGGATTTAAGTTAGAATGATTTAAAATTCAAGTACTAGACAAACTGGCCTTCAATACAAGTAAATTTATTACCTCACATAACAAGTAACTCAGGGAAATGGTGTGTTCTAGAGCTAGTTGATTCAGTGGTCCAGTGGTGATATCAAGGACCATATTTTTTTCTGGCTCTTACCCATTATTCTTAGAATGTTGGCATCACTCTCAGGCTAGTTTGGCGTATCATCACAAGATGTCTGCCCAGAACAGCAAAGGCAAAATCTCTTATTTCTTCATAAGCACTAGGAAAGACTTCAGCATTCAATCTTAATCTTTTTCTTTGATCTAGTTGAGCTTGCTTTAGTCACATGTCAACTTCCTATCCAATACAAGTAGCCTGAGAAATGTGCTTCCAGTGGTTTAAAGTTACTGTGTTCTGTATCCAGAGTGCTATCAGTTGAGAAAGAATGAATACTTGTAAAATATCAGGATGCTTATTAATGAGGAACAAGGGAAAATGATCACTCTTGTATGAAATCAATAGTGTCCACCAGAAATAACATCAGTACAGACCTGAGGGCATAATTCAAACAAGCTATGTGCTATTAACTTGACTGACCTATGGCAAATTATCAACTCCTGGACCTCATTTTTCATCTACAAAATGGGAATTACATTCCTTCCTCCTAGTGTGCTTGCGATGATTAGAAATCATATTGGACTCCATTTAACACAGAGCCTGACACATATAAAGATACAAAAATATATGCTCTTAAAAGGTAGTAAGAAGGAAAATTTATTGTTTTTGTTACTAGTATCATAGATTATAATATGGAGAATCAGATTGTTAGCATACAGCCAGGAGACCAAGTTTATTTCAAGAAAAAAGCAAATGTCAGTCTCTACAATATGCCTAATTATTTTATAAAGATATTCATCAGAATCTACTGAGAATTAGCCATTTAGAAAATAATTATATGGATTCATTGTCAGCAGATGTAACTTCAGGAATAAGTTGGGGACTCTAGGTCCCTGGCTATCACAATTGCCAGTTAGATTGGGAAGGAATACAGAGATTTAATATCTGCAGTGGTTCCTAAAGCTAAATAGGATAACATGACACTTTCCAAAGGTAATTTTTCTGAATAGATATATAGATACAGAAATAGAAATATATATTGATTAATTTGACTTTACTTTTATTTCAGGGCAAGTGATTTTAACTATGATACATAATGAATATAATTGATACATTCATTAGTGTTGTTTAATACAGTTTTAAACTTGTGAAATATATTCTAGTGGTATCTATCTATTATTTTTTCCTTCAGCAAAGCATCCCCTACTTTCCTTTATAAAATATAATTATGTTCCAAAAAACTTTCTGTTCTTATTACTATAGAATGCATTATATAATTGGTTTCTATGCCAACAAGGTGCATGTTGCTACTTTAATATAAATTATTTCCCAGACAATGACTCATTCATGGTTTAATTCAATAGATCTAAAATATATTTAAAGCCTGTCTGGCCAGCTTCCTGAAAAATGCTGTAATCATCCTTCTAAACCTTTTTTTCCTTTCCTATTTTTATCTCTTTATTCATATTTCAAGATGCAACAGTGGTATGCCTCCTCCTCACTCTATATGTGATATATGATATACACATTAAAAGGTAGCAATCAACTGCAGGTGCATTTATTAAATTAGACCCTCGTAAGGAATAGCTGAATGATATTTACTTTGATTTAAGTTTATTCATCAGCTAATTCTGCCTGCCATTCTCTTTCATAAGATGTTTATTTTGGTTTCTGTGTATAATGTATGTGTTTTAACTTATAAATTAAATATTTGAGAGAAAATAATATAACGTATTATTATTTCTTATAAAATAGAATTTGTCACATATTTGGTTTATAGGCCAGAGCAAATGTTTGCATTTAAAGAGTTGTTTTGAGCATTAATAAAGCAAGGAAGGAAATTAAAATATATTAAAAGTATATTTAGCTTACTTTTGAAAAATTTCAAAATTTAAGGTCCAAATAAAACATAATTGAAAAAAGTAAATAAATTGGAGACCTACAGAAAAACTGAAAGTATGTTATAAACCTAAGCAAAATATATACTTACTATATACCTTGGTAAGCTGGAGCTGCTATAACAGAATACCATAGACAGGGGGGCTTAAAAAACAGACATTCATTTCTCATAGTTCTGGAAGCTGAGAGGTCTAAGATTAAGGTGTCGGCAGATTCAGTTCTTAGTGAGGGCCTTCTTCCTAGTTCGCAGATGGCTACCTTCTCGCTGTATCCTCAGACAGCGAAAAGAATCTCTGGTTTCTATTTACCTTCTTATAAGGGCATTCTTTTTTATGGGGGTTCTACCCCCATCTTCATCTAACAACCTCCCAAAGGCCCCATGTTCTAATCCTAATCCATCACATTAGAAGTTAAGGCTTCAACATTTGCATTAGGTGGAAGGGCACACAACATTCAGTCCCTCACACCACATGACCCAGCAATCTAATGACTAGGTGCTTACATACACACACACACACACACACACACACACACACACACACACACACACGAGAGAAAGAGAGAGAGAAAATATATCCATACAAAGATCCATTCATGGATTGATTATAGCAACTTTGTTGATAATTGCCAAAAACTGGAAACAACCCAAATGTTTTTAACTGCAGAAAAAATGAACAATTTGCTATATAATCATAAAACGGAATACTATTCGGCAATGAAAACAGAAAACAATTGGTCTATGTAATAATGTGGGAGTCTTTCAAAAGCATTGTTCTAAGTGAAAGAAGGCAGACAGAGAAAGCAACTACTATGTAATTGTTATGTGACATTACAAAATAGGCAAAACTGTAATGATAGAAATCATATAAACATATGCCAAGAGCTGGGGTGAGGGGAGAAAATTGGCTATAAAAGAGCATTTAGTAAACTTAAGTTTGATGAAAGTATTCTATCTATTAATTGTGTAAGTGGTTACATGATTATAAATATTTATCAAAATACATGAAACTGTACATCTACATGAAAATTGTATTTCAAAAATCCCACATTAAAAAAAAAAGCATAGATTAACATAATCAAGGGATAGCCTTGGAAAACTCATTTGAACAGACATTTATATCACCCCAGTAAAATGGTTACTCTTTAAAAAGTAAATAGAGCATCAATTCTTGAGTGTTGAGATAACCTATATGATATATTAGTTTCCATTAGTGAGAAATGTCACTATTATTATCTGGTTATCTCAGAATTCCAGAATTACCTTAGTCAACACTAGTGGCAGAAAATTTTTAACTGTGTGACTATGTATTAAAGAACCTCAAACCCAACCTGTTCGAAAGTCTTCTCCCATGGTTTGTCATTGGTCATGAAATGTTCATCAGCATCTCTATTTTGGATTAAGAAACTGGGATGGAAATCTTGATGAATGACATTAAAGTTGATATGACTCATTTAGAAGCCAGAGGAATTGAGACATCTCATGAGAAACACATTAAAGGAGCATTCTAACACACATTTTGTACTGGTTCTAATCTTCTCTTTTCAGTGAAAGTCAATATTGGATAGAACAAAGATAGACGTGATTAAGAAGGGGGATTTTAAATGTTGGCCTTGCCCCCTTGGAGCCCTATCATATTTGTCAGATTCCTTAACTACTCTAGATCTCAGTTTTCTCATCTGTAAAAAGAAGAATATTTATCATCCAGTGGGGTTTACACAGGACACATGTAGAAACACACATATATAGTAACATTAGTACATATACATATAGTAATTCATACATGGTAAGTACTCTGTTTAACTATCATTAAAAGGTGAAAAAGTAAAAGTTCATGATTAGATGACTTCATCAGTGAATTCTACCAAACATTCTAAAAAGATTTAATACCTATTATTCTCAAACTTTTCCAAAAAATTGAAGAGGCAATACTGCCTAAATCATTTTATGAGGCCAACATTACCCTGATACCAAAATAATACAAGAAAAGATAACTGTAGACCAATATCTCTTATGAATGCAGATATAAAAATCTTAAATAAATTACTAGCAAATTAAATATGACAACACATTAAAAAAGTTATACACCACAATCAAGTAGGCTTCATCCCAGGGGCACAGGTATGGCTTAACATATGTAAATCAATTAATAATATGATACAGCACATAAACAAAATAAAGAATAAAAATTGCATGATCACACCAATAAATACAGAAAAAAGCATTTGACAAGATACAGCATCCATTTATGATTAAAACACTTAATAAAATGGGTACAGAAGGAAAGTGTCTCAACATAATAAAGGCCATACATGACAAACTTTCAGCTAACATCATACTTAATGGTGAAAAATTAAAAACCTTTCCTCTAATTTTAGGAACAAAACAAGGCTGTCCCTATCACCACTAATATTCAATATAGTATTGGAAGTCCTAACTAGAGCAATTAGGCTAGAGAAAGAAATAAAAGGCATCCAAGTAGGGAATGAAGAAATCGAATCTCTATATAGAAAATTCTAAAGACTGCACTAAAAAACTGTTAAAAATAATAAACAAATTCAGTGAAGTCTCAGGATACAAAATCAATGTTGAAAAATCCATAGCATTCGTATAGTATAACTACATTTTCAGAAAAAAATAATAATAAAAAGAATTCCTTTTGCAATTGCAACAAAAAGAATAAAATATCTAGGAATAAACATAATGAAACATGTGAAGGACCTATACGCTAAAAATTATAAGACTTTATTAAAAGAAATTGAAGAAGACATGGAAAGATATTCCATATTCTTGGATTGGAAGAATCAACATAGTTAAAATGACCTTATTACCTAAAGCAGTATACAGATTTAATGCAATCCCCAACAAAATCTCAACATTTTTTAAAGAAATAGAACAAAAAATCATCAGATTTATATAGAACACAAATGAAAAAATTCTCAACTTCACTAGCTATTAGGGAAATGCAAATCAAAACCACAATGAGACACCATCTCACACCCATTAGAAGGACTGTCATAACAGGACAAGTAATAACAAATATTATTACTTGTTAATACGAGGTTGTAGGGAAAAAGGAACCCTCATACACTGTTGGTGGAAATGTAAATTGGTACTACCACTATGGAAAACATTATGGAGTTTTCTCAAAAACTAAGAATTGAATTACCATAAGACCCAGCAATCCCTCTTCTGAGTATTTACCTTAAAAGTCTGAAAACATTAATTCACAAAGATATATGCATTTTGATTTTCATAGAACCATTTATGGTGGCCAGGACATAAAAGTTACAGGAGGGCCTTATCTTACGATAGATGATTGGTTAAAGAAAATGTGGTACATATATACAATGGAATATTACTCAGCCATAAGAAAAGATGAAATATTGCCGTTTGTGGCAACATGGATGGATCTTGAGATAATCATGCTAAGTGAAATAAGTCAGACAGAAAAAAATTGAAAGCTATATGATTTCACTCATATGTGAAATACAAAACTGAAAGCAACAAAAAAACACGACAAGCGAACAGAGACTCATGGACATGAATAGTGATTATTGGTTACCAGAGGGAAGGAGGGGAAGAGTGAAGGTAGGTGGGGATAAAAGTGGTCAAGTATTCGGTGATGGGAAAAAATCTAACTTTAGGTGGTGAACATACAAGGTAATATATGTGTGACATACTGTTAAACTGTATACTTAAAACTTATTTGATTTTATTAATCAATGTCACGCCAATAATTTTTAACTAAAAAACCATTAATATGTCATTTCTATCTGCTTTAAGTCTTTTTAACTATCAATCAAGTATATAAATTAGTATTTGGCGTTTGCTAAATTACACACCACTGCTATATTTAGCGACTTAAATAGAAAATGATTTATTATTGTTACAAAGTCCATAGGTCAGCTGCGAAGTTCTGTGGATGTGTGCCAAGCTTTGCTGATCTCAGTTGGGCTCGCTCTTATATTTTTGGTCAGCTGGCAGAGTGTTCGGAGATTGGCTCCCACCAGAGAGGACAATGGTTATTGGGCCTCCTGTCTCATTATCCAGCAGGCTAGTTTGGGTTTGTTCATTTAGTGGAGGTAAGTTCCAAGAGGGTTGGTAGAAACAAACAAAGCCTCTTGAATTCTAAGCTCATAACTGACATAATATCACTTCAACATAGACTAGCACTTTCTCTCCTGGAGTGTACTCGTAGTACTCTTCAGTCTTGAGACATTCTCTTTTTGTTTGTTTGTTTCTTTCTTTGTTTGTCTTTATGGTTCACTTCAGCTTTATAACAGATTTCTAAGCACATCTAATAAGATGCAACCCATAGTCCTCACACAAAATATCTCTAAACCAAAAATAATGCAAAAAAGACACCTAATATAGCAATGTCATACACCTTACGTGTTAGTTAATCAGCAGAGATTTCACTTCTCCACTGAATTCTAATTCCTTATCTATCATCTCTCTCATCATCATATTATAGCTGTTTATTCATAACCATGGCATGACACATTATTTCTGAAAGACAGGGATTCAAGTTTATTATCTTCGTATTTCTATTGTCTGAGACATTTTATATGTACAGTACATATTTGTTGAATAAGCACTATTAGAGCCACCAAGTAGCAAGAAAGAAAAAGAACCTCCATACAGTTTTGCATAGTGGCTGTATAAATTTGCAGTCCCATCAGCAGTGTAACACTGTTCCTTTTTCTCCGCATCCTCTCAAAAAACTAAGAATTAATCTACCATATGTACCAGCAATCCCTCTACTGGGTATTTACCCCAAAGACTTGAAAAATGATCCAAAAAGATATTTACACATCAATATTCATAGCAGCAACTAAAGTTTCCTACGATAGATGATTGGATAAAGAAGCCGTGGTACATATATGTAATGGACTATTACTAGCCATAAAAAGAGATAAAATACTACCATTTGCAACAACATAGATAGACCTCGAGGTAATCATGCTAAGAGAAATAAGCCAGAGAGCAAAAGTTAAAAAAATACATGATATCACTTATATGTGGGATATAAACCTAAAAGCAACAAACAAACAGGACAAGCAAACAGAGACTCATGGGTATGAACAATAGACTAGTGGTTGCCAGAGAGTAAAGGGGTGGAGGAAGAAGAAAGTAGATGAAAAAAATAATAAATAAAATAAATAAATAAATAAATAAATAAATAAATAAATACATATATACATACATACATACATAGGCAGAAAGAAGAAAGAAAAAGATTATTTTAATCAGGATTTATCTAAGAATATCCTAAGACTGAAGATGAATCATGAAATCTGGGAATAAATTATATTTGGGGAAAAGGTTTAGTAAGTATATCAGCCAGCATGATGAAAGCCTAGAGTCAGACACTCAAAAACAGACAATGTGAGTACAATGGGCAGGAAAGACCCATTTATTTAGCTGGAGCAAAGTATGTGCCTAGAGCATAATTGAAGTTAAGACTGGAAAAAGTCAGGAAAAAAATCTCAAGTGCCTCAGGTTAAAGAACTCAGTTTAAATCCATTTATTATTTAATTAATAAGAGATATTTTACATTAATTAAATAATGAGAAATAATTAAACCACAAACTCTCAGTAACCATTAAGCTTATCAGACTAGTTAGAGTTTACCTTGATAAACAAGGATGTAGACAAACTTCATCAAGATAATTACACTCTGTAGAAGGAAGGTAACATTGATTGAATGGTCAGAGAATAATGTATAGAAAAGTCAAGTTTCTGCGTATTATGTGAGCAATTAAGACTACCTAAAGACTTCAAAGACTTGAAGAAAAAGCCGATGTTTAAAAAAAAAATAGATCACAGATTGTGAAGATCATCCACATGGGAGCCCTCCACTGATAATACCTGAAACACAGAGGCAAAGTTGTATGAACCAATTTATTTTATGAACCAATGTTGGACAGGTTACACATAAAATCTCCCTCTATTCATTGGCCAGAACCTAGTTGCAAGGCCTCAATTTCCTTCAAGAGAGGCTAGAAAATGTTGTCCTTATTTGGCTTATCCAGTTTTGATTTCTTAAAACATTATATAAAAAGTTGCATAACAAAGCTCAATCTGAGCAGGGTGCATGTAACAATAAAGTATGTTTCATACACTTAATATGCATACATGTTCACATAAGCACACACGTACAAATAATTCAGAATTTACAATTTTAAATGTCTCAGATGGAGCTTCCATTCTAATAAGTCATTATGTATACCTGGGGAAAAAAATTCCTGTTAGCGAGTCCTAAGAGATAAAGAAAGATGTATGTCAGGAAACGATAAACAAATAATTTTCAAATTTAAGCATAGAGTCAAGTCATTTGAGGATTTTATTAAACATGTAGATGTCATGGCCCAACCCCAGGGAGTCTAATCCAATTTAAGAAGCTAAGAAGTACAAATTGGTAGTTATGAAATAATCAAGGGAGTGTAAAGTACAGCATAGGGAATATAGTCAATAACATTGTAATAACTATGTATAGTGCCAGGTGGGTACTAGACTAATTAGGGGGATCACTTTGTAAATTATATAAATGTCTAACCATTATGCTGTATATCTTAAACTAATATAAAACATATTAAACATCACCTATAATTGAAAATAAATAAAATAAAAATAGATTTGAAAATAGAAGAAGCTTTCTGAGGTCATTAGGGTATACACTCAGAAACACTGCCCTGGAAAATTTCATTTTTGGATGATTCATGGGTTGTAACTGCCTGTTTTCTTTATATCTGCTGTTGAAACTCATTATCATGATAATGACAATGGCCAATCTCAAACTTATCCAGCTGTCTGTCTGAAGGCAACCCGATCACTGACTTCATAAGCCCAACTGCTTTCATTACTCTGGAAGCCTAGAACATATTTCCCTCTAACTGTTGAAAAAGAATCCGACATTCTGTAAGGCTTAAAATGAAGACCCTCTCTTTATCTAAAGTATAATATCTTCTTATTGTAACACATATGTATATTTAATACATACCTATTTTTTTTTTATTTTCTGCCACATACTTTTTCAAGGTATTTGGGATTATCAGGGTGCTTTTGGCAAATACTTTTGGCAAATACCCAGAAGGAAACTCATCTTACAGGGTTTAAATGAAAGGGAATAGGACAGTTACAAAAACCAGGTTTCTTTTAGTTTCTAGACTAAAGTTAGAGAAGGACAGTTAAGTGTTGGGTTACCCTTTGTCTGTAGGTCACCAACAGATTCAATAGCACATTTGACTCAATCTCAAGCAGAGTAACTCTTGCCTCACCGTATATCATAGCAACTTAACATATCTTAACTTTTCCCCTTTTCTCTTTTCCCTTGTTGCCTGTTTTATCATAACACAAAGTTTTTGTTTCATTAATCATTTTAAAATAATTTTTATTTGTGAGTTTAAATAATCCTAAATGAAAAAAAAAATTAGTTACTTCTCCAAAACTTCATTAGTTAAAACTAATAAATTGCAATTTGGTTATGCTTTCAAATTAACAAATACCAAATATAACTTAAAATCCAAATGTATCTTCAACACTTTTCATTTTCACTTTAACAACCCAAGACACACTTTTCCCTCAAATTTGGAATACTGAGAGTTTTTTCTTAACTGATATCATAGTCCTTCACACTCTTTATATATGCTATACACACCAGCAGAGCACCATTTCTAAAACCCCTGCCTGCCTTATGCTACGCCTCTGCTCAAAATTTTAATAATATCCCGCTTCCTAAATGAGAAATATTATTAAGCCTTCCACTTAATGTTCTCCAAATTCAGACCCTAAATTTGTCTTTGCCTAAGGCTTTTTATTCAGACAAGTTGATCCAACCCCAGACATATTTTACTCAGCCTTTCCCTTTTGGTTTTACAGGTGATGCAGTCTCCCTTCTTCTATCTTATTCCTACCAAATTTAGAGGCTTACATAGACAATGAATTTCTCACAAAATCGAGGCAACCTCATGAATCACCTTCAATAAATGGGAGTTCAGCCTCTCTCTTTTCTGTCTTGTTGGTAGTTTCAGAACGCAAATTTCCTTGGTTCTACAATTGATTGTATCCCTGTTCCCATTATTCATTCCAAATGAAGAGAGCAGCTTATTCCTGTGGATTTCTCCCCAAGCAAGAACTGGAGTCCTGATGCTAAACCTCAGTACTTTACCTGAGGCTATTTTACCTACTGTTTCCAGACTTTCCAGCCAACTAATCTAAAATGGTGAATGCTCCTGAAGCTTTGTGAGGGCATTCCACCTAATTTCGGGTCATCCTTTACTGCAGGTAGAAACCTCTGATGCCAGCAATTTCTATGATGAATAATTTGAAAACTTGCTGTTTGGGTGGAAACAAAGCTTTGGTGCCTTCTGCTTTGAAGCTAGTCTCTGGGGAAAGAAATTGTTGGAATGTTGTAAGCATAAGGTAAGGTCTAGGAGCTCACACCTACATCATAGTCCATCAGAATAGGCAAGAAGTTCAGATAGAGCAAGAGTAATATTAAAAAAGAGATTATAACAGAACTCAATTCTAAAAGCAAAGCTACAGAAAGAGCAGTGTAGAAATAACAATAGCTAACATTTATTGAGAGCACACTCAGTAAGTGCATCAGAACAGGCACTTTGAAGCTCTTTATTTTATTCCCTTAATAATCCTAAACATTCAAAGAGCTAGGTTAAATTATTATGCACATTTTATAAGTAAGGGAGAGGATGCACAAAGGTTAAATAAATTGCCCAAGGCCATGCAGTTTGTAAGTGGCAGAGCTAGTATTTTAAACAAAGGTAGTTTGATCCCAGAAACTTTATTCTTGAACATTATGAAATACTGCTGATATGCTGAGTGCAATTTCCCAATTTTGTTGAGTACAAAACTTGGAAATATCATGACTATAATAAAGATTTCCATGCTACCTATTACTGCTATTGCCTATTAGATAGTAAATAACAATTAAGTGATGGATCAGTTAACGTTTTAAAGCAGTTTCACTTTAGCTCTATTAAGTTAGATTCATTTTGAAGGAGATATATTGATGGCTCTTAAGAAATCCTTGTGATTACCCTAATTCATAATTTTATGACAAGAACTAATGGAACATTAGAAAAGGAAACAAGAATTTTTTTAAAATTCATGTTTTAGATAATTTTAAGATAGTGAACAAACCTGATGCTGCCAAAGCACCTATTGAAGCCCCCGAGCTTGGAGAGGACCCCACATCTGTGTCCGCTATGACAAGTTTTTATCCAAATGTGGATGTACGATGAAACCCAAGCTGTAGCAGAGGTCCCTACAGCATCTTCTCTTCCATGTTAAGCCATGAGTCTACCCTGCCAACCAAATGACGGGGAATTCCTAGAAGAGAGAATCATGAAAAACAGAGGAGAGAAAGTATTAAAGAGAATGGTCAGAATAGGAGTAGGCTCAGAGTGGAGCTATCAGTCCTAATATGACCTTATTTGAGTCATATTCAATTATGACTTAAGCTTAATTCTTCAGCTGCACTGAGAACCTATGGGAGCTTATTAAGAGCTCTAAGAAACCACCTACCTTCTCTGTTTCGCATTGCTAAAGGAAGAAGGCATTTTTGTGTTATGAGCAGATGCCTTCATCATTAGACTCAAGCAAGGCCATTTTAGATTAAGTCACTGATACTATGTCTGGAGCTTTACATAAGACACCTGGCTTAATCTAATAACTCTGCAAAACAGAACTTATCATTTCCCCATTTTTAGTGGGGAGAAAAACCAAGGCTCAAAAAGCCTTTTTTTAAAAAAACTTGTTCTAATATTTCATACATGGTATAAGCTGCAAAGCACTTGAATTCAAGACTATTCAAATTTGCTGCTCTTTCTGCTAAGCCATGTTTTTTTTTTACTTTGAGAAAAGAAGTGTTAATTGTTCCTATATGCAAATCAAGCATATCTTTTTTTCAAAGGTGTTAGATTTCTTGAGGGGAAAGAGTAAGCAAAACTTACACTCTCTTGATTATGGATGGAAAAGTTTTAGAAAGAAATCACTTTGTTGAAAGATCTAGTTGTTGGTTTCTACTGCGTTGGGGAGAAAAACAAAGGCAGTCAAAACCTATCTATAAAGGCATTCCTTGTCACAAATGCAAATGGTCTGGGAAGTAGTCATGGATAATAAGTGTGTGTATGTATGTTTGTGTGTGTCCGTGTGTCTCTCTGTTTCTCCGAGAGAAAAGAATAAAGGAAAATACACATGTACAGAAAGAGAGTAAAAGTGTGAAGGTGTAGGGTCACCAAGATACTGTACTAACTCTCCTTAATCATTCTTAAATGCGGGATTAATTTCAGAGCTTTGTGTAGGCTGAATCTTTGGTAAGTGTCAAATTACCTGGGTTACAAAAAATGAACTGGGATATGGTCAGGTGAAAGGAAAATAATTAACATTTATTGAGCCTCTATTCTGCTCTATACTATGCTAGCCATCCCACACTGCAGAAGTTTTATGTCTATTTACAGATGAAGAAACTAAAGTTCAGAAAAATTATATTATTTTCCTAAAGTTATATATCTAGAAAGATTTAAATTTATGTCTGAAACAAAATCCATGCCTGTCTCCCTCCAAGGTTCATCATTATTCCACTAAGTATACTTTAAATTAGATTCTTTTATGTATATAACTTCAAGTAGACCTATTGAATTGTTAAATTATAAAAGCAATCTCCTATTGTCTCTAATATTCTTCTGCTTTGATCTATCCATTTTCATAAAAAATAAAATTGAAAGTTCCCAGTCTGGTCCCACTGTTGCTATCTAATTGAATCTGCCATTTCTTACCACCAGGCATCTCCCATTTCAACTGATGTCTTAAACTGTCTATTGAGCACAAACCATATATTCTTTCCTTTAGACATTTGTTCTTGCTACATCCACACTCTGGGTTATCTTTTCCTCTCTTTCACCTTTGAGTTTCAGATGATTAACCCCAGCCTTGACAACTACTGTCTTCACCTTTTATAAGTTCTTACTTTGTCTGCCACTTCTTACATCTATTTATGTTTTGTTCTTTCATCTGACTGCCTGCCCATAGAGACGGTATCTCTGTTTTATAATTTATGTGAATTTAACAAACAACTTTTGAGAATCAATTATGATCTATATAATATGATGCATGTTTTAGACAAAGGATACAAAGATATAGTGTCTGCCTACAAGATTTACCCACTTACTTACCCCACATATTATAAGGATTATAGTATTCATACAATAAGTGCTCAGTAAACACACATATGAAGAAAGAACTAAAATGGCAAAGAGAATGATCTCTTCTGAATTTTTTTAAAGTTGATTTATATTTTAATGTATTTAAAATACCCAGATCACACATGCCATCAAAATGTCACTCAGCTAATTGCATCTTTGGCTCATTAGATCCTCTGTAATATTCCATTTTGTGGCATAAGCTTTTATCAAGTTTAATGGGTTAATATTATTAAGTTTGTTTCGAGTTTCTGCTCAGATAGTTTAAATAGCAGTCTGCTTTCTAAATGTGAGTTTGACTCTGGCAAGCTCCTTCTTCCTCCTTGCCACTAAAGAGAGACATTTGCTCAAAGAGAGCCATGAAAGCCAAAAAAGAATATAACTAACAACACCACCAAAGGCAGATTGGTCCTGAGCACTCTCAGTTTTTAGCAGTCATGAGGGCTACTCTTAGCTATCATGGTCTAGATATCAAAATCTCATTTGCTCTCTTTGTTTGCAATTGTGAAGACTCAAATTAATAGCCTTACGATTTCTCAGTCAAGTTATTTCACTTTAATTACTGAATTCAGGCTTGATTCCAGGATTCCTCTGCAAGATTTTTAGATACCACCACCACTAAATGTTTTAGGAAAGACATTAACGCTCCTTTTATGTTTCAAGAAAATAAAACTTTGGGAATAGATATTTAAGAGCAATTTCAAAAAAAAAAAAAAAAAAAAAAACCAGCCTAAGAAATGCACTTGTTAGTAAATTAGTGCATAACTTAACTTCTATATGTTCAGTGGTTATGAACTCCTTTTGGGGTAGGGAAATGTATGTGTCTATATATATATATATATATGGATGCATGTACATGCTCACACATACACATATATGTGTACATACACCCATGTGCACAAACATACCTACACATATATTTATATGAGGGTGTGGTATTTTCACTATATTATATACATTATGGTTTATTCAAGTTAATATCTTTCTGCAATATTAACAATAATTTATCAGTTGTCGAGCAGTTGTAATTGCCAGACAATATACTTGAGAGTTTACAAACACTGTCTTATTATATCCTGTCAGCAACAATATAAGTTTATTATTCCCCATTTTGCAAATGGGGAAACTAAGGCTCATAGCAGCTGAAGTCATTTTATCTAAGATGAAATTCAACCCTTGGTTTTCTATATGGCCTCTCAAATGACTCCCTGTTTTATTCTCTTTCCCAATCTTATTGCTTGGATGTTCTTTAACTCTCTCTCAATTTTCCCTTTGTCTGTCAATTTGGCTGTCCTTCAGCATCTTTTCAAAATCAACAACATTCATCTTCTAAGAATCAATTTCTAGGTGACTTCTGGTCCTCAGACTAAGGCAATCTCTTTCCTATACAGTGGTTGCTAAGTTCTGCCAATACGTTCCATGATTCCTGCTGAATATACCCCATTTAATGATTGTTCTTACTGACTTTTTTTGTCTATTAGAAGGCTAAAACTAGACAACTCTATCAGGGAAGAAACTATTTTTCAATCAATGTAGAATCCCAGAAACTAATACAATGCCTAATATACAATAAGTGTTTAATAAATTATTGCAGTTCTGTCTTACCATTGCATGTCTAATCATATCTCTCATGCTGACTTTGTAGTTTTACATATTTTGTAGTGTTTATGTTTGTAACCCCAAGATCTTAGACAGATCTAGAAAAATTAGGTACTTTAGATAAATGTTTTTGAGTAAATGATATACCCATTGACACAGAATTGATCAGTCATTTTTACAGAAAATCAATGAATAAAAAGATTACTCTGCCTCTCTCCCTCCACTCACCCCTTTTCTTATTAATAGCTATGGCTTTCTTAAGGTTTTACTAAGTAACAAGAAAAGTCAGACAGCACTGTAGATTTCAGTATCTTAGAGAATGATAATTTTCTCATGACAGACAGCCGTGTGATAAAAGATGATGAAAACACTTAAGGAAAGAATACACTAAGTAAAGGTTGACTAGATTACTGTGAAGAACTAGTAACTTTCACCTTCATGAGTAGAGTGTCATATATGTATTATAGCATATTCAGACAATATCACCTTAGTGTTGCAACATATGTATAGTCTTTCCCCTCTCCCCTCCTCTGTCCTCATTAGCAATTCTGCCCCATTTGTGTAATAAGCAGCAAACTAATACAAGGAGAGGGAGGGGAACTATACTTGTCTTTTGCCCCAAATTGTAAATGTCTGTCCTTAGTAGTGTCATAAGGAAATCTTGTTTTTCCTTTCAAAGGCTGAGATAAATCTGAGTTCTGTTTACATTGTAGTGCTAATTGAATCAATTAAATACACATAGAACAAAAAAGCTTAAGATAAATCTCAAAAATTTTAGCTCAAACTACTTATCTATATCACAAAAACAAAAGAGACTATAAAATGCTGAATGATAAAAGATAATTCAAAGTGATAGAATGATAAAAGGATATCTTTGAAATCAAGTGGAAATAGAATTCTAGTCAAGGGAGGCCAATTGTTATTTTCAGCTATTTAGCAAATAAAGCTTGTCTGATTTTATTTGTTTACCTGTTTGAAACATCTGGGATAATGCACATTGCATTTTGAATAATAACTTTGCAAAAGAAATGTAAAGCAGTAGTGAAAAAAAGTACTATGTACTAACTGTGGAAAGAACTGTAACATGTGAGAAAATAAAGTTATAAAATTGCCTAAAACTCTGTGCCTCCAGAGATCAGTAAAGATCCTCTTTAGTCACATGCAACTAAGTAGAAAGAATTCTGTCTGATGTTAAATTTAAAACTGGATGAAGAAAGCTAGTGTTGATCTATAAACTTCACTTTGAAATACAACTAACATTTATATTATGAAAAAATTAGCATATTTATAATGCATATCTTAACTTATAAGATATTCTAAGATCATTGTAATATGTACAGGTTAACTATCTCCAATTTCCATATATATATTTTTATTTTTAATGAATTAAAATTCCATTTTTTCCTTTAGGTAACCTAAGAGGAATTTATGCTTGTTTTAGTGTATAAAATTGTGTTCCTTTTAGATTATTTATTTCATAATTATAAACTTGCTCCATTTTTCCATTTTGATAAATATATATGTTTATATAGCTATGAACGTTTCTATCTCCTGTGCAGGTTCAAAACTGTTTTCTACTTGCCTTATAAATTTTACTCGAAGGTAATTTCTGCAGTTAGGCTCTGTCTAAAGCTTTAGCAAACAGCACTTAGAAAACATGTTTTAAAAGTTGCTCCTGTTCCATCAATTCTCGTGTAGAAGTCACCTGCCTATCTCTTAATCACTCCTGAGAAAAGGAGAAATGTTTTGTCAATAAGCTGTTCAGAAAGTTTAGCTCATTAGATCTGATTAAAATAGTAACCCACATGTATGTTCTTCTTGGATTAATGTCTTACGAATTGGCTGTTCACACTTTCCAATGCCAAATCAATGTTGTCAGAACACAACTGCTAATTGGAATGAGAAACTGGCTAATTAGCAATCAGGAAACTGTTGACTTAAAAACATAAATATCAAATGTCAAGTGTAATGATTCACTAAAACATAGAGTAGCATTAACTCTCAAAATATTAGAAAGGCTATTTTACAATAGTATAATAAGAATAAGAATAACATAATGAAGAAGAAGCAGAAAAAGAAGGAGAAAAAGACCACATTATAAATGCATGTAAACGATATTCACAATCAATATATTCCAGTCACTATGCGGAAACTCACCAAACTACATGAGAGATGAGCCTTAGAAAGGCAAAAGGACTTGCCAGATGACACACAGTGAGAGAGTGACAGAATCAGGAATAGACCTCGTCATTATTGATACCATAATTTGATATTTTAATAATGGTTTTTCTAGACACAATTATAAAGCATGTCACATATTTAGAAAACTAAAAATTGTTACCAAGGGAGAACATTATAAAAATTTCACTTTATTTTCTGTATATTGAGTATCTATACTACAATTTCTTCTCTGGAATACAGCACAAAGATATTTGGGGTAAAATGTGTGTTTTGGAGTCAGACCATCATCCTAAATCTAAGTATTAGCACTATTACTTACTAATCAGGGAAATCTCTAACTTCCTTAAAGTTAGAGAGAGAAAATAAAATATCAACTTCCAGAGAATTTTTCGAGTATTAAGTGAGATGTTTTTATTATTCAATAAACTATTTTTGAATCTTATTTATTGGAGATATTCTGCATTAGCTTTTCTACCTTCTTCACTTTCTCACTACAGTTGTCTTGTCTTCCACTTCTAGCATTTGGTTATATCACAGTGTAATAAATTTTGGGGCTGAGTTCTCACAGCTGGCTTTTATTTCAATCCATCAACAACACATATTGATGGACTTATGACTTAACATGTGAAAGATTTACAGAGAAAAAAAAATCATGATTCATGTTTTTGAAGAAATCTTAAAAACAAAATATACAAATATGCACAATCTTACACACACACTTATGCATATTAATTAATTAATAAACAAATCAAAATAATATTAGCATAGTTCAGTGTCCAAGGTGGCCTGCTAATAGAAATTTAAATATCAGAATCTCAACATGATACCACAAGTTTTCAGGATTTTCACAAATTACCCAGTTCATCATACCAAGAACTAGGAAAATCTCAATTTGGATGAGATGGGCCCAACAAGAGAATGAAGAGGATAGAAGAATCATTGGATTTAAATTAGAACAACAGATATTATCCAATGTATCTCACAAAGAGAAAATAGACATAAAAAAAATCAAACGGAAGTTCAGGAGCCTGTGGGACTTTAACAAAAGTTAAAAGTCATCAGAGTCCCAGGAAGAGAGGAGAAAGAAGATGGGACTAAAAATATATTTAAATAAATAACGGCTGGATATATGTCAAATTTGTTAAAAGATATAAACCTATTAATAAAGAACCTGAGAGAAAGTCAACCAGGATGAAACCAAACAAATTCTTTCCAAGGAACATCATAGTCAAACTTCTCAAAATAAAGACAAAGAAAACAAAACAAAACCAAAACAACCTTGAAATCAATGAGAAAAAAATCATAGTTTACCCAGAGTAGAAAAAAAACAATTTAAATAACAACAGATTCTCATCACGACAATGGCTGGCCAAGAGGGAGCAGCACACCATTTTTCAAGTGGTAAAAGAGAACTGTTAACCCTCAATTTTATATCTGACAAAATTCACATTCAGAAATGAAGAAATAAATACATTCTTAAATGAAGGGAAATAGATTTTGTAACTAAGACTAAACTAAAAGAATGGCTAAAGTTTCTAAATCAAAAGAAATGAAAGGGAAGGTAGGAAGAAAGGAAGGGAGGAAGGGAGGGAAGGAGTGAGGAAGGAAGGAAGGAAGGAAGAAATCCTGGAACATCAAGAGGGAAGTAAAAGCAATGGAAAGAACAAAAACATAGTTAAATAAATAGGCTTTCTTTCTTTTGGATTTCCTAAAATACATTTGAAGGTTGAAGCCCAAATTAAAACATTGTTAGATGTGGTTTCTGAAAGTACACAAAGGGAATATTTAAAGTAAGCATATTATATATGAGGGAAGGCAAAAGGATTTAAAGGGAGGTAAAGTTTCTATACTTTACTGGGTTTGGTAAGGTATCAGCACCAGTGGACTGTGATATACTATGTCAATACAGTGTAACACCTAAAGTAACTACTAAACACCTACACTAAGAGATGCACACATAAATACTATAAATGAATCAAAATGGAATTTTAAAAAATTTAAGTAATCCACAGAGAGGATAAAGAACTGAAAAACAGAGGGAACAAATAGAGAGCAAAAAGTAAAATGGCAGACTTAAACTCTAATAAATCAGTAATTACATTAAATGAAAATGGTCTAAATATATCAATTAAAAGTCAGAAATTGGCAGAGTAGATTTAAAAATTTCTTTGCAGAAGTATTAGTAAAAAAAAATGTCAATCTGAAAAGTCACAGACTGTATGACTCCATTTACAAACCATTCTTGAAGTAAAAAATTTATAGCGATGTAGAGAAAGGTAATGGTTGCTAGTAGTTAGAAATAGTTGGGAGAGGGAGGTTGAGTGATACTGTGAAAGGGGTAGTGTAAGGAATATTTTTGTGGTGATGGAATGGTTATATATATTGATCATATAGGTAGTTACATGAATCTACACATATAATAAAGTGGCATGGTACTATACATACACATAATACCACTGTTAATTTTTTTATTTTTAATATTAAACTATAATTATATAAAATGTAACCATTAAAGGAATCTAGACCAACAGTATGTGGGGCCTTTCTGTAATATCCTTGCAAATCCCTGTGGATCTATAATTACTTTTAAAAAAAGGTATTTTAAAAGGAATACATAAATAATTTTATTTTGAAGAACTTGGGAAAAGGATCATATAGAATAGTAATGCTAGAAAAAGCAATGGACATTCGAGATGATTAGTGAGAAAAATTATTGCAACTAGTGTTGCAATTTGCGGAGAAAGACAATTTTAGCAATAACTATTTAAATATCTGTAAATAGAAATGTAGTGTATGTGTGTATGTATGTATGTGTGTGTATGTGTGTGTATCAGGCTGTGGAAAAGAGCAAAGTGAAAATAATATATTAATTATTTTTTAAAAAATATTAAAAATTAATTTTTGTTTTTGAAGTTTTATTTTTATGTAAAAGAATATATTCGAATACATCAACTGAATGACCTGTTCACCTCTCGAGAATAAACATTTTCTTCTTGAAGGGCTGCAAAAACATTTTAAGATCCATATCAAAGAGCTCAGGACAATTAAAAAGGTTTCTGTAGTTGATCCCTTGCGATAACTAAATCTCTAATACAGCCTACATCTAAGAGATATTCAGCCTTTGAATTTCAATTACTATCTATCTTCACTTTGTTTTGGCAATTATAACTCTGAGCTGACTTTATTGGTGGTAAAAAATATTGGAGATATAGAAGAAGCCTAAGGGTCATGGTAATTTTCTGCTTGCATAAAGAACTGTTATAACAACTGAACTGAATTAAGAAAATAACACTAACTTTCTTCAAAGTATATCAGAGTTCAGTTGGCTTCATAAACAGGAAAGAATTGGTGCAATTCTATTGAGATAATTTTCAAAGAACCACTCAGGGAAAATAGAATATCTCTTCAAAGGAAAAATTCACCACTTATTTTTTTCTTCAGTGTCATCAAAAAGATAATTAGTACTCATTTGAGAGCAGCTTTCACTATATAAAATAAAACTATAAAAACATAGTTTCTATCATAGAGAAGTTAAGCATATCAAATAAATCTAGACTCCACTCAGCTCAAAAAGGACAAACTGGCAACCAAGTGAAGTAATCAATTCTAATGTCACTTAATTTAGTGATGAGAATTATAAGTTAAAAAAAAAAAATGATGAGGGAGGAAAGAAGAGCAATACCCATTAGAATTTTACAAAATAAAAATTATAGCTATTTTGAGAAATTATACAACTGCTCAAATAAATGTTCAATTGATAATTACAGAACTGTTTGTCTAGACTTCAAATTGTAGCCTGAATTACATTTCCACAGGAATACAAGAGTATTCTGAGCATATCTCACACCTCAAGCTTAGCACTTTCTGAATTCTATTAAATATTTTTCTCTTATTAAGAAATTTTTCCAGCACTTGCCAAAACGTTTTTGTGAATATTTTTATTTCCCTCTTTTTCTTAACTATGTTGAACTCCTTTCCAATATACAATGTATATCCCAATCTTCTATTCTCTGGTAATAAACTAAGTAATTTTCTTGGCCTTATGCCTTACTACAGACTCAAGAATGTTCATACAAATATATTTATTAGCAAAGTGACTGCCTCCACCATACCAAATAACAAAATTTCAATATTATGATATATTAAGGTAGATTAAAGCTTTTCATTGTTTGGATCAGAATTAGCTAGAGGCACTCTTTATTAAAAGCAGATGATGGGAAAGCTATATCAGACCCTTAGATAATTTCTGACTAACAAGATAAACCACACAGTATAAATAGTATATATAGTACTGAGTTAAGTAACAAGTCTTGTTTATTCATTTACAGCTAAAGTAACAAAATTTAATTTTGTTGAAGTATTTTATAAATTAATCAAATAAGTAACAAGACATCATTAAAAAACAGGTCTTACAAATTCTTTGGTTATCACAAATTTCCTAGATTAAGATTAAATTTCTAAGATATAAAAAAAAATCTATAAATATTACTATCAACAATTAGGGGAACCAAATTATGGTAACAAAAAAGCAAGCACATTTGCTTTATTTACAAATGAGACCTTTGCTGCACCATAGTGTCCAGCAGACCTTTTTGATAATTGTTATCCTGTAATTACTATAATGTGTCTTTTTATCTAGGCCTTCTCTTTCTCATCTTATAAAGAAGAGCAATTAGAATATAAATTACTTACGTCATCAAATTCCTATTTGAGAACATTTCTCAATAAGTAAATCTGTGATTTTATTTTTTAAAAAAATTTTAACCAAGGCTAATATAAATTTCAAGTTTGTAATTTTGATTTCATATTGTCATTCACTTGTAAGTTTTTTCACAAACAGATGATATTTAAATTCTTCAAGAAAGGAATTTAAAACATAATCTCATTTATAATAGCATTAGAAAAAAAAAGTACTTAGGAATAAATCTAACCAAGAAGATAAAAGATTTGTACACTAAAAACTATAAAACATCAATGAAAGGATTTACAGTAGACCCAAACAAATGTAAATATTTCCTATCTTCATGGGCTAGAAAAATTAATATTTTTATAATGCTCATACTACCCAATGCAGTCTACATATTTAATGCAATCCCTATCAAAATCCCAAAGATTTTTTTTTACAAAAATAGAAAAAAAAATCCTAAATTTCATATAGATTAAAAAAAAAACTCTGACAGGCAAAGAAATTTTGAACAAAAAGAACAAAGCTGGAGGCATCGTAGTCCTGATTTCAAAATATATTACATAGCTTTAGTAATCAACAGTATGGCACTGACATAAAGTTAGACATATAGACCAAAGAAACAGAATAAAGAGCCCAGAAATAAATTTACACATATGCAGTCAATCGAACTTCAATAAAGGTGCCAAGAATACAAATTGAGAAATAATCCGTTCAATAAATGATATTGGGAAAACTGGATATTTACATCCAAAAAAATAAAATTGGCCCCTTAACTTCTTTCATCATACACAAACATTAATTTAAAATAGATTAAAGGTTTAAATTTAAGATGAAACTGTAAAACTCATAGAAGAAAACAGTGGAGAAGTTCTTCACATTGGTCTTGGCAATTATTTCTTGGATATAACACCAAAAACACAGGCAATAAAAGCAAAAATAGATAAGTGGACTATATTAAACTAAAAAGTTGCACAGCAAAAAATTAATAAATCAGCAGAATGAAAATATAAAAATATAAAACTCGATAGCAATAAATAAATAGTTCTACTAAAAAAAAATGGGCAAAGGGCTTGCACTGATATTTCTCTAAAGAAGACACGCTAATGGCTAGCATGTATATGAAAAGATGCTCAACATTGCTAATTATCAGGGAAGTATAAATAAAAACAATAATAAGATATCATCATACATATATCAAATGGCCATTCTAAAAAAAAAAAAAAAAGATTTAAAAAAGTGTTGACAAGGCTTTGGAAAAATTAGAACACTCATACACTCTTGGTGGAAATATTATATGGTATAGTGATTATAAAAAAACAATATACAACTTCCATACACACCAAACTAAAAATAGAACTGCAATATGATCCAACAATTCCCCTTTTTGGTATATATATTAAAAATTGAAATCACAATCTCAAAGAGATGTCTTCATTCCCATATTCATTGCAGCATTATTCACAATAACCAAGATATGGAAACAGCCCAAATGTTCATTGACAGATAAATGGATAAAGAAAATGTGGTATATACATATAATAATACATTATTCAGCACTTAACAAACAAGGCAATTATACCATTGTATAAGAACATGAATGAACCTGGAAGACATGATGCTAAGTAAAATAAGCTACTCTCAGAAGGACAAACACTGCTTGATTCCTCTCATATGAGACATCTGAAATAGAGGATAGGAGCAGATGACAAAATGGTGGTTACCAGAGGATAGTAAGAGAGGAATATAGGGAATTGTTATTCAGTGGGTATATTACAATTACACAAGATGAGTAAGTCCCAGAGATCTGCTGTACAACAGAGTGCCTGCAGTTAACAATAAGTTATTGTGTACTTAAAAATTGTTAAGAGTTAGATCTCACAGTAAGTGTTTTAGAAAAAGTGAGAGAGGACAAAGAAACTTTTGGATATGATAGGATTGTGGCGATGGTAACACTATTATATACATATGTCCAAACTCGCCAAACTGTATACATTGTGTGCAGTATCTCAGTACAGCTGGAAAAAGAATTGTCACAATGACAAGAGCCCAATACAGCATTAGAAAGATTAGTGATATCATAAAGACATTCTTAAGGTATTTCACTGACTCAGGAAATCAGAGCAATTTGTCTTAACAAAGAACAGAACAATATGAATGCCTGCTGGCCATTTTGAGGTTTCACTGATCTTTATTTTACAAATTCTTTGATAGTAGAAACTATGTGTTCCTCATATCTTTGCATAGCTAACCTAGTACTTCACACCTAAGTCAGTCAAGTGATTTATTCAATCTCATTTTATTCATAGTTAAATTCATTATTTAAATATCAGTTAAGATTTTTTATTTCTTTATAAAAAAGCTAGGCTGTTTTAGTTTTGATATGTAAAATCATGGACAATGAAAAAAACAGACAGTGGAAAAATTGTAGAATGCTATCAAACTTAAGACAGCAAATTATATTCTTCTCATTATGTATATGTGAATATATACATTTCATTTGATCTTTAACCTTTTAGCAAAATAATAAGCAACTAGGCAACATTTTTTAAGCCTCACTTGAATAGCTATTTGTCATTAAGTCAAATTGACCTTAATTAGCCTTAATTGCTGAATTTTTTAAAAACTTCAACTACAGATTATCTGGTTTTCTTCTATAATTTGCATGTTTTATTTTTTGGCATTTGGATCTATAAAATATTTAGAGCTTATTCTTGTGTGTCCTTTAAGTTGTTGATCTAATTTTATCTTTTTTCAAGTCTCAGTTATGCCAGAATCATTATTTAAAAAGTCCATCATTGCTTCATCGATTTGAAAAGCTATCTTCATGCTATGCTAATTTTCATATATACTTGGATTTATATCTAGATTTATTTATTCAATGCCTCTGTTATACTTGTCTATCATGTACCAGTACCATATTATTTTAATTATAGAAGCTGTATGTTATACTTTAATTTGTGGTTGGGATAGCCACCTTCCAAGATTTTCACTTCCAATGGTTTTTCTGGCTATTCTTGCATGCCCCTTTTCCTTGTACCAACTTTAGAATCGTTGCTGGAGCCCGCCGGCCTACATCAAACAGCACACGAGATGGGGAGTGAGGATTAAAGAAAAAGACAGAGACAAGAGATAGATTTGGGAGGGCTCACAGTCAATACTGCAGCAGCCAGGAGTTTATGTTGCAACTCATATTTATACTCCACTGAGTGTGTGAGAAGCAAAACACTTCTAAATAACAACCAATCACAGAAACTCTGTAACATTCCATTTCCTGCCCCCACAACAGGTGCACTTTCTCCTGAGTCAGCAGACTGCACAGCTGGCCAACTTCGCAAAAACATTCTGCTTAACAAACAGTCTTGTTTTCCTCAAAATGGCTCCCAACAAATTGTGTTGCCAAATCCACAAGAAAGCTTGTTGGATTTATCTTTGGGATTGAATTAAGTATATAAATTTAATTTGGCAGAACCTGACACCTTTATAATGCTGAATCATCCAAGATCAGTAGACATCTTTCCACTTATTCAAATCTAGCTTTGGGTCTTTGAAGAATGTTTTAGATTCCCTCCTACAGATTTTTCACAGACTTTTTAAGTTGAATCCAGAGTGCTTAATATTTTTATTGTTTTTGTAAAAGAGAGTTTTCTTTACCATTGTATTCAGTGCTTATTGTCTGTGTATATGAAGACTTTGACTTTTATGCTGTAATTTTATACCCTGGTACTTTGCTGCACTTCTTTATTATTTGAGTTGCTTTATCAATAATTATCTGGAATTTCCTAGGTACACATTCATACCATCTGAAAACAGAGATAGTTTAACTTCTTTACCCTTTGTTATGCTTTGATTTCCCTAACTATGTTTACTAATACCTAAGCACAACACTGAATAGTAGAGGAAAAAGTGAATATCCTTGCCTTGTTCCCTGTCTTAGTGGAAATGTTTTCCAACTGTCAAAGGATTTCTAGTTCTCTTTGCCTATTTTTCTCCTACAGAGTATGCACTTCAAAATTTCCCCTTCAAATCATTATATCGTTTTAAGTCTTGTCCTATAGACCATGCTCTAATCTACGAGGACATTTTTTTTTTTTTTCAGATGTAGAATATCCTTACACCTTTTGGGAATGGTTTTAGATCAGTCAGGCTAGCTACTCTTCTTCTCAGCAGTTTTTGTTGTTGTTGTTGTTGTTGTTTGTTTTCTATTTTTGCAATGAAAGTCATGTTTATAAGATCACTTGAAGTGATTTGGTGGTTTTCTATTGCATCACTTATATGTGAAGTTTGTGTATTCTCTGTTTTCGTATTTTGCTGTAGGCATAGTTTTGTATGGTTTTATTTTTGATTCTTGATTTTCTCTATAGTTTTTAAAGGAAATATTCTGAGACCCTGATCTCAGCGGCTGTCATTGCTTTTAGCTACACCAATATTCAGAAAGGTACTTTTCCCCCTATTCCATGAGAAACTGTCAAATTGACCCTCAAAACTCTAGTACCTATTCACATTTTAGAAATATTCCCTGGAAATCACATCCAATATGGTGCATTCTAAGTAGTTCTTTTTGTTGGAACCTAGGAAATAAACCAGCTTGAATGAAGAAGAAAGTGAAGCATGCTATAAATTAATATCTGGTATTCCTTATGGTTGTGGGAAAATATTCAGAATTCATGTAATTTTGGGCAAATAAAATATATCTAGAGTTGAATTTAATGACAGTCTCTTTGGAAGAATATCATATTTTTTTTTGCAAATGAATATTGTCCCAATTGTATTAAGAATAAATTCCCATTGTACATTTATTATATATTTGGAGGGTCCAAAAATGTTACCTTGAAATAAAAAATAATTGGCATAATTTCTGAAATAAATGCCTATATAGTTCAGTATGGTCCAGCAATTTTCCAGAGGGACAGATTTCCAGGTCTAGTTGGGCTATTTCTGCATTTATATTGGATTTTCCTTTATTTAAAACACTAATTTTTTAGCCATCCTGCCTTCAGCCAGATTAGAAAAGACACATTTTAAGTCCTTATCAGAAAGAGTGACCTTGGAAATTTAGGAGTAAAGTTCCAAGAAATAGATGAAACCAAATCAGTTAAAGGTCACTTGCAGCACATGTTCGCCATTATTTCCCACTAGCACTAACCACATATTTTATAACTTGAACCCAAACGAATACAATGAATAGAAAGATGTCCTAGAATAAAGAAATGGAGGTGGGGAAGAAGAAGATCTACACAGGTGACTCAACAGACATGCGATTTTTTCATTTCGCTTCTTGTCAGACCCAACTGTGCACCTAAACACAAGAGATCCTAAGGATCCTACGCACAGATATTTGGCTTTTTTTTTTTTTTTTTTTAAGGCTTTGAATAATTTAGTCAACCTCCACTTACGAATGGCTCTGGGCAAATTTAGAAAAGTAACTGTGCTCCCCATTGCTTATAGTTTTTAGATTCTCTCTTTCATTTACCCAGATCAACACCACCATTGCACTATCCCTATTGTGTTTAAACTGAACAGAATACATTTCTTAGGACCCCCTCTGATACTTCACCTATCAGAACTCAGTTATCTTCTGTACTCCTAATCATTTATACAAAGTAATAAACTAGCTTGAATCAAGGTATAAATTACTGAGTTACCAAGGAGGCAAATCAATAAATATTTGTTATTATTATTGGGTGATAAGAGATTACTTTTTATTTGGCCCCAATTCTATATGCGTACCCATGATATTTTAATTTTAAAATAATGAATAGAAAATGATAGACTCTTAGATAGAAAAAGTAAAACATCTCTTACAATGGGATTTCTCACTGAGGTAAAAGCAGCTACAACAGTCTTAAAGCAAGCAGTCTGAAAAGCATAAATGAGTCCCTCAAGACTTTTTAAACCAACATCTGTAATTTTCTAAAAGCCACTCATGATTCTGATGCACATCTGGGATTGAAAACCAGAGTTCCAGATTCCTGCCGCTGAAAGAGTGATCCTAGACCACAAGCAACAGCAGCATTGCCTGAAAGTTTGTTAGAATTTCAGAGTCTTGGCTCTAGCCCAGAGCTAAGAGTCAGAATGTGCCTTTTCACAAGGTCTCCATTGATTTGTATGGACATTAAAGTTTAAGAAACACTGAGGTAAAAGCAGCTACAACAGTCTTAAAGCAAGCAGTCTGAAAATATATCCACACTATGTACCCTTACAATGGCAGTTGAATCACGTTATTTCCATGCTGAGCAAGTTCTAAATAAAGGTCTTCCTTTGATGGCTTGTTCTCTAAAAGTAGGGAGTATCGATCTGAATATCATCGCATGAGCAAACTTATTTCATTGAGCTAATCAGTCCGTTTAAACAACTTACCTATTCCAAGAGACAGAACCATTTGGTTGGCAGTCTCAACTCAGTTTTTGAGTTTTACCCAAGTTACAGATTCAAAAAGTTTTTTTTTTTTTATTTTTAATATACAATGTTGATTAAATCACACAGGAATGCAAAAAAAAAATTAAAATTTTCAACATACTAGTATATGTAGCATATTGTACTTTTAAATATTTATTGAGCACTAACAAGTGCTAATTCTATAAAACATAAAATTAGATCCTGCTGCTTCCCAGGACAGTACTAAAGACAATGCAAAACGATAACACCTGTGATTGCACGCTCGGCTCTACCTCATAAGACCCACAAATTTAAAATAAAATGCGTCACTTGTACCAGGACATTCTTAAGCAATTAACTTAGTCTCTCTGGAGGTTAATGTTCATATTATGAAGAACTTTTCTCTCTACAATCAGCATTTCTGATTGCACACTGCATATTTCTGAAGATAATCAAATAGTCAAAGATCATGTTTTCTAATCCTGGAATAGTTTCCAATTTCTCTCTCTGGAACCTAAATATTTATTGTTGTCTGACTCTAGAAACCTACTCAGAAAAACTCTCATGGTATAACAAAATTGTTTAGTGATCATTATGCCAGGAATTTTCAATTACTTCTAAATTAAGGAGTAATAATATTAGTAGGATACAGATAAGCTTTCAATGTATTACTTTGTTAGAAAAAAAACACCTCTTCTGGAACTCTGATCAAGACAAATGAAACAAGTTAAGGAGTTATTTGTAATAAGTTCATATTTTTAAAGATATGTTCATGGTTTAAAAATATCAACTACGACAACAACAACAATGAAAGTTGTATTGAAATGAAACATTTGCTTTTCCAGACAAAATTTAAAGACTTCCCTTCTGAGCTGACTGGTCCATCTGCACCTTCTCTGTGGAATTCCATCTGTCTGCCAATCTTGATGTTTGCCAACAGTCATTCAGAATATTATACGTCAATTGATTTAATTTGCTATGACTCTAATTGGTGGTATTTCTTTTGGAACATGGCTGCCGCCTGGAGACAGTATATTTTAAGAGAAGCAAACAGGCATAAGGAAATCAGGGTGAGGCTTGCAGGGTTTGAAAAGAATGATGAGGGTGGGGAATGCACTCATAAATTCTACCATCTGCTCAACTGCAAACATAATTATATAAACTAGATTGCCGTTCATTCATTCATCATTCATCTAGTAATTCATTTAGAAAAATGATAGTCACTAGGTACTGGAAATATCAACTCAAAATATAGCTGTTCTTTCAAGGAACTTTAGCTCTAGTAGAGAACCATATTGAATTTGAAAACTATTTTTACATATGTTCTAATCTTCTGAAATGCATTAATTCATTCACTAGCATGAATCCAGTGTATATGCATGTATATTAAGAACAATGTCTTTCTAATGGAACCTAGTGCTTATGAATTAAATAAGATGCTTGCTATTCATTTTTGAGGATAGAAGACTAGTGAGGAATCAAGATAGGAGAAATAGAGAACAGCACATTTCCATCCACATTATACCTGCCACAAAAGGAAATGAAGAGTTAGCAACAGCTTCCCATGGTCATATTTTCATCTCTAGTCTACTGCTGCTTTCATCTTTAAATAGGAAGCTGTGATCGAACACTGGGTTTCCTTAGTCACAGCATTACTATATTTCATAATGCTTTTAAAAAAATTTTTTTATTAAGCTTATCAGGGTGACATTGGTTAATAAAATCAAATAAGCTTCAAGTGTAGAATTCGACAATGTCATATGCATATTTGTGTCCACCACCCAAAGTTAGATATCCTTCCATCACCAAATATTTGACCCCTTAAGCCTTATCTACCTTCCCCCTCCCTCCCTTCTTTTTGGTAATCACTAATTTGCATTCCCACCAACAATGTATAAGTAATACCAAGTGTTAGAGAGGTTGTGGGAATAAAGGAATCCTCATAATGTTTTAAATTCTTTTTGCTTAGTCAAATTATGCTAAACCCTTGGCAACCCAGCTTCAATTATACTTTTTCCATAAAGATTTCCTTGGTTCTTATAGTCTGTGTTATTTGCTATCCTATTGCTCCTCAACTTGTAGTTATACTACATAATAGGTTAGGTCTTGTTTTAATGTAGTTTTAAAATTATTCCACATGGTTTTTTTCTTTTTACAAGTTTACATTAGCATACTTTTATTACAGACCTTCTTTAATAAACATTGTATTTTACATGGAAGTTAATTTGGAGAATGCCCGATTACCTGGTTACCCAGACATACAGATTTAGCCACACCTGTTTGGAGCTCACCTTAGGCACTGGTCTGTCTCCAGACTCTGTTTGATTAGTTATGTCTGCATTTACACAGTAGCTTCAAAACAAACAATCATGATTTTCAGTCAGTGATTATGAAGGAAAAGAGATAGAAAGACTTATTTCAATCCTGTCATTCAGTGTAACCAGGTGGAGCTTGTGTTAAAATTTAGAACAGTGAAGCAGAGTATAAAATGAGAGGCAAACTATTTTTGTTTGGTTAAGTGCCAATTTAAGTTCATAGATAATATATTTTACTGAATTTGAATCACACTTTTAAAATGGAAATTTATTCTTTAAAATTCTTAGTTGTTTTAAAATGGATGACAAATCAAGAAAATAATGTTATTTCAGTGATGCAATTGAGCAGCTTCGTGAACTAAAATTCACTTTAGTTTACTAGAGGACCATTTGCATAAGGTACATCAGCCTGTAACAAAAGGATTAAAGTTCAAACAGTTAGGTAGATGTGAAATGACTGAATGAATAAATAATTGTGCATATTTCTTTTTTTATACCATAATGTTAATTGAATGTATTTATTTATTTTACTGGCATACAAAATTTTGTAAAAGAAAAATTTCATGTCTACAAAAATTTCATGTCTACATTTTTTTTCTGGACATTATTATTTATTTCATTTCATAATCATTTGAAAATATGAAATTTGAATTAAAATAATTTTATCCTATAGCGGGTGTTAAAAAATGATTTGTTCTATGTGTCAAATATTCCACACATATTTTCTTAGTGCCATATTGGGAGAAACATTAGGTGCATGGTAAATGGAAGAGGCATCGAATGGGAGTTAGACATGGCCCCAGGAGATGATGACCGAGCAGGTATTAGAAGCATAGCCACTATTTCTCAAGGACCTGCTCTCAGTTCCACCCCATGCTAGTGGCTGGAGACACTAAGATATTTAAGACTCTTGATACACTCCCCGCCCTGCCCCCCACTGTTATGATACAGCAGCTGAAGTTCCTGCTCTCACCCAAAGGCCCACTTGTCTATTTGTACCCTGGATCCTGTCCTTTCTTATCAATGTTGCTCCAATAATTCAGCACCCTTTCTGCTTCATTATTGATTTTTCTTTATTGGTGGATCCCCATCAGCCTCCCTTAATCCCCCTTCCAGCTACCACCTCATTTCTCTGTCCCAATTCACAGCAAAACTTCTTTGGAAGAGTTGTTTACAGGCAGGGTCTCAGTGTCTGCATATCAGCATCCCTGTTCTCTTCTCCCTGCTCCAATCAGCTTGTGTCCTTTGTAATTGCTCTTGTCGAAGTCACCAATGACCTCCATCTTGCCAAATCCAATAGGCAAGATGGTTCTTAGCAGCATTTGTCTGATGCAGTCCCTTTTTTTAAAGACAGCCTTCTCCTGGCTTGTTAAAATATAATCTCCTGACTTTCTCCCTACTTTTCTGGCTGTTATCTCTAGATTCTTTTTGGATGACCTCACTGCTCTGCTGTCCCCAGTCCTTTCCTCTAACTATCCCCCTGGTTATATCATCCACTCTAATGGCTTTATGACCACCTTGTCTATGCTGTCAACACCCAAATTTACATTTATATTCCTGACCTCTCCCTAAGCGTATTCCAAAACCAATATGCCTAAAATAGAATGCTTGTTTCAGCTGCTTCCAAATCTGTTCCTCTTCCCATTTTTCCATATCACCATATGATGTAGTTATCACTCAGGTACTCAGCTTGTTTCAGCAGCTTGTTTCAGCTGCTTCCAAATCTGTTCCTCTTCCCATTTTTCCATATCACCATATGATGTAGTCATCACTCAGGTACTCAAGCCAATCAACTAGGAATCGCGTTTGATGCCTCTTTTCCTCCCTGAAAAGAGGCATCAAACGTGATCCCAATCCATTACTATTCCAATCCATTACCAACTCCAATCTCATTTAATTGAAAAATATTTTCTGATCACCATTACCAACCCCTAACACTGATATCTTTTTCTTGGAGAGCTCCTTCAGCTTTCTAACTGGTGTCCCTGGTTCCATCTTTTACACTATAATCCATAAACCTCAAAGGAACCCAATGATTATTTTTAAAACTTAGATCACATTGAATTCCTGCTTAAAATCCTTCAGTGGCTTCCCATCACACTTAGAATAAAATCCAAACTACTGTCCGTGATCGTCAAGACCTCTCATTTCTGTCCTCATGTCATTCTTCTCTCCACCTTGCTCACATTCGGGAGATCTCCAGGCTGTCCTATTTTCCCTTCTGCAAGTCAAGCTCTTTCTTGCCTCAGATCCCTCCAATCTTCCTATGCATGGCTCCTTTTAGCCTTTAGTTCTCAGCTCACATTTCTCTATTATGTTTCTTCCATAACACTCAACACCATCTAAAATTATATTTGACTTTATTATATTCATTTCTTGTGTGTCCATTTAGGATGAAAATTCCTTGACAGCAAGTTTGTTCTATCTTGTTTGCCATTGTATCTTTAGTTCCAAAAAAGCATCTGACACAATAGATACCCAGTAAGTATTGTAGAATAACGACATTGTACCATGAAACTCCCAGGCTTGGATTTATACCTGGTGGAGAAAATCCAGGCCTTTGGGAGCTTATGGCCTGGTGGAGTGATGGTGGAGACTCTCCTGTCTGCAGATACCCTACACCCAGATCTGCTGCTCTTATCCTGTTTCAGGAGGGAGTCTGAAACCTCAGTGTCCCTACCCCTCTTTGGAGGTGATGCTCTGACTGAAGGGTGGATGGGGAGGTAGGGTGGGCCAGATATAAGACTTAAGAAATGGTGGAGGTCTGAGGTCTCCAGTTAGTCTCCACATGCTTTTTTTTAAATCCAATTGAGTTTAAGCTCTTAGAAGAGCCAAAGCCATCACATCTACGGTGTTCCCTACTTGTGCAAATGAATGCTTACAGCACATACAGCAAAGCCTCTAATTACTTATTGATTAATGAATGGACTGATTGATTTGTTGCTAAGTAGCTCCTCTCCTGGTCATGCTTCCTTTAAATATTCATTATACAAAAATAAACAATATATCCGGTATTGCCACCCCATCCTCACCTTCACACACACCACTGCCACTGACATTTCTTGCTACATATTTCTAGATGCTTGATTTTTATCGTTCTTAAAGACCCTACTCTCAAAATTTTGGTAATGTGAAATGCTGCCTCTGAGAATAATGATTACTCTGTATTTCTAAGAAGGGAATAATTGGTTCTTATCTGCTCAAATATTCCCTCTTTTATATGTGTGTGTGTGTGTGTGTATGTATATATATATGTATATACGTATGTATGTATGTGTGTGTGTGTATATATATATATATATATATATATGACTTGTTTCTTTTAATTCTCTGTTAATTTCTATCCATAAAACAGACAAATTTGACAGTTGCTTTAGTACTTGACTTAAATGATTAAAACCCTGAAGTGGCTCCTCATTTACTTGTCTTCACCTTTTGGCTTACATCTCACCTTCACAAAGAGGCCAGCTTTGACTAAATCCCCCTATATTAGTGTTCTGTTACTGTGCACTGTGCAACAAATTCCCACAAATATAGCAGCTTAAACAACACACATTTATTATCTCACAGTTCCATAGGTTGGAGACCAGGCACCATTTAGCTGGATCCCATGTTCAGGTATCATAAGGCTATTAACAATGTGCCAGCCAGGGCTAAGTTTCTCATCTGAAGCTCAGAATCTTCTTCCAAGCTCATATTTATTGGTATAATTCACTTCTTTGTGGTTGGAGGATTAATCTCCTCGTATTTCTTTGGCGGTCAACTACAGAGCACTATCAACTCCTAGAGACTACCCTCAATTTCTTAGTATATGGCCTTCTCCTCTCACAGCATGACAATTGGCTTCATCTTCTAGGCCAGAAGGAGAAAATTTTTATGATACCTCACTATCTTCTAAAGGTCTCAGTCTACCCAAGATAATCTTCTTTTGATTATCTCTCAGTAGACTGATTAGGGACCTTAATTACACCTGTAAAATATTTTTTGCCTTATAAAGGAATGATATGTCATTGTATTCACAGGTCTCTTCTCCACACTCTGGGAGAGGGGATTATACAGGCGCAAGTGTCATGTGGGGTCACTTCAGAATTCTGTCTACCAAACTCTTATCCTACGCAATTTTCTCCTTTTTCCTCCATAATATTTTTGATATTTACTATATTTATTGTTATTGTCTACCTCTCTGTACGGAAATATAAGCCTCTCAGTCATAGGGATTTCAATGTATTTTTCATTTTTTCTTTACCTATGTACCTCAAGACCTAAGATACAGCTCAAAAAAAAAAAAAAAAATAAGTAATAGGTGAATAAATAAAGAATTGTGAAAGTGCTTCATATCAATACAAAGATATTTAGAGAAGATGATTTATTGAGATAAAGACAGAAGCTCTTTGTATGTTTCCCAGGAAGCAATCATCTAATCATTGTGTTTATGCACATCATTAGAGAAACTATTAAATAAACGGTGTACAGTCCACAAAATTCTACAGATATACATAAATAAAATTTTAACTTTGGTTTATCTGCAGGTGAGATAATTTGTTTTTCAAGCTTTTGTTCTTTTAGTTTTCATTTTTTATCTAATTTCCTACAAGTTTGCATTACTTTTAGAATTGTGAAGATAAAACATCCTGTAATAAATCTTTAAGCACATGCTTTGAAATAGAAATTTCTTCACAAGTGTCCCATTGGTTATTTTGTAAGTGACTGTGTTAATAGAGTAAAATGTGTTCTTCGATGTCATTTTAATACATTAAGAAGAAGTTGATCGGTAGTTGCCTTTCAAAAGAAACATCTTTAGTGACAGGTTCTATACAACAAAAATGGAAAAAAAATTTTCTCGAAATGGTGAAAACTGAGGCGCCTTTAGAAGTTGCCAAGTGGATTTGCATTTGCACCTGTTACCCAGTACGTTATTCTGTGACCTAGCATTATGTAACATTAAGGCAAGCTCATTAATTAAAACTGAAGAGTGCTTTTACCATCATCACCTAAAGGAGTCTTAGAAAAATAATTCTATCAAAACAAAGAAATCATCCTGCTAATAAAAACAGTGGAAGTTACTAGAGTTGGTTATTAACTCATATTGACTACTTATATAAATTAAAGCAATTTTCTTAACTTTAAATAATTGCTTTAATACTTACTAGATGTGAACTCTTGTGAGATACTAAACTGTGCCTTGTTTTTACCATCTTGTAAAGCAAGGATAGGAATCATGTATCTCCTGTGTACTGAGGATAAAATGAAATGTGATCATTTATGTGACATACTATGACAGGGCCAAACACATTGTAAATTCTCATATCTTATTTTGTTATCTATATAATAAAAATATTATCAGTATTCTTCAATGAACATGTAAAATTTTGAAGAAACATTGACTTTTTTATGAGAAATACTTTGAAAAGTAAAACAATATTAGGTTTTATTACCTTTAAAAGAAATAACTATAATGAACTTGCACAAAGAAAATTTGGAAGTATTTATTACATATTTTCAACAGGAATTAAACAGTGGTTTTACTCTGTAGTAACTGTCAATGGGATGACATAAGTTGGTGTCTCTCTTTTCAGATATGAGCAAGATATGGTTAAGAGTTGACTAATTTTGCTCTGCTCTAATTATACAAAAGAAGAATGATTCCTGAGCTCATATTAAACATTACTAATAATCTGAGTGTAACTTTTTATAGGATCTCACTTGATTTCCTTATGATATCAGTAAATCATAATTTTAATTTGTTCATGAGTCTCTGTGATTAAAATACGCTTTAAGAGAAAAGAACTCTTAAGAAAATGTTAACTTCTGTTTTTACTAAGAAATTAAAAACTCGAAACAATGCGCTCGCTCTCTCTCTCTCTCTCTCTCTCTCTCTCTCTCTCTCTCTCTCTCCCTCTCTCTCCCCTCTCTTCCTCCTAGCCTCCTATCCAGGATATAGAAATATCTTATCTTTCAACTTTACCTGGAGCTCAAACAAGGGTGTGTGACAAAAGTTCTTGCTTAAATAGCTATTAATCGATTAGTATATATTGGTAAATGTATAGTCTAAAGATGAGAGAGAGAGACTCATTGTAATTGAGATAGCTAAACGCACACTTCCTGAAATTTTAAATATATTTCTAGATGGAAAAGCTTCAAGTTACTGTTTTTCTCTCTAAGATGAGTCAAAGTATAGCCAGACAAAAAAAACACTTTAACATAAATAATAATATTATTATTATTATTCTGATAATTCTATTCTATCATTTTGATGACCTTTTTAGAAACTCAAAAAATTATCAAAAATGTCATCTAAATTTTTGCTGAACACTATTTATAATAGTCAAGATATAGAAGCAACCTAATGCCCATCAATAGATGATTTGATAAAGAAGTTATGGTACATATATATAATGGAATATTAGCCATGAAAAAATGAAACCTTACCATTTGCAACAACATGGATGGACCTGGAATATATTATGCTAAGTAAAATAAGTCAGACAGAAAAAGACAAATATTACATGATTTCACTTATTTGTGGAATATAAAGAGCTAGATAAACAAATGAACAAAATTAAAGCAGATACAGAGAATAAACATGATTGTCAGATGGGAAAGGGTGTTGGGAGGCTGTATAAAAAGGGTTAAGGGATTAAGAAGTACAAATTGATAGCTACAAAGTAGTTATGGGTATGTAAAGTACAACATAGGGAAATTAGTCAATAATATTGTAATAACTATGTAAAGTGCCAGGTGAGTACTTGACAAATTAGGAGTATTATGAATAAATTATACAAATGTCTAACTACTATATTATACCTTAAACTAATACAAAGTAATATTGAAAGTCAACTCTAATTGAAAAATAAAAATTAAAAAATTAAATGTTGCTGAAATTATTAGTTAATTTTTTTGAGATTCATATTATTATCATATTTTGAAAATAGATATCAAAAGAATTTCCCAAATTCACAAAGTAAGCCAAATATACTCCCTTGTCTTCTTATTTCTAAAGTCACCAAGGAGACTACGTTAGTGTAACACTGACTTTTAATAGCTAAACATCGCCTGAGACACAGAAAAGGCTATATAATGCATATGCAGGAAAAAATTGAGCTAGATGGTTAATGATACATTCCAGCCATTGTCAATGGCTTTCACAACATTTGACATATTTCTATAAAAATTAACAGAATTCTAGACAAAAAGAAAGGGTAAAATATAGAGTACAGAAATAATATTAAAGATATTAATATTTGCCTAACATTGATTTCTTTATCACAAATGTTCTTATAATTTCCGGAAATATTATCATACCACTTGTAAATAAATATAGTTTTTCTTATTCTTTTTTAATTCTTATATTGTTAACAGTTTAATCTTATTTATTATTTGATAATATTAATACAGTAGTTCTCAATCGAGTGTGATTTTTGTATCCCAAGGAATATTTGGGAATGTCTGGAGATATTTTTGGTTGTCACTTCTGGGGTTAGGGGTAGGTTGGTGCTACTGGCATCTCATGGCTAGAGGCCAGGGATACTATTAAATATTCTAAAATGTAAAGAAAAGCCCCTGCACCAAGAAATTATTCAGCCCAAAATGAGAAAAATACAAAGTTGAGAAAACCTGCTCTAACGTAGTATTAAACAGTAGTGAAAATATTGAACATTTTTATCTTGCGCCTGACTACCTGGAGATAGATACCTCTTGTGTTTCTCCATTAAGTATAAATTTTAACTTCATTAGTGATGTTGTTATAAATGGTTTAGAAAGGTTCTTTTCCTCCTTTTTTTCTGTTATCTGGAAGAAGATAAGTGAAATTGGGATTATCTGAAAACTGAAAGTTTAGGAAAATTGCTTAGTGAAACCCTTTAGGTCCATATGAAGAAAATGTTATCTCTTGGAAATGTTATCTCTGAGAAGTAGATTTGTAGGCTAACAACTAGAAATAACACAATTTTTAACATTTAAAAATTTGTTAAAAAAGTGTGACCTGAAGTTTTTCTAGGTCTATTAATCAAAGGATATGTGTATGTGTGTGTGTATACTCATACACATAAACAAGTGCAAATACATGTATATAGTTTAACTCTCCTTTCAAAACTAGTACTACCAACGTATGCATAGGTAGGTAGCTGTGTATCTTCTGTGATTCATGGACCCTGGGGTTCCTTTGTTCAGGACAATGCCTAACTAACCTGTACATTTATGACTAAAATGTAATCCAAAACACCCAAATGTCCCTAGTATTTTCACACATCACAGGATTGCCCCTTTATAATCATCGAACATAGCCAGAATTATTATCTGGTTTGACTAGAAGTCTAATCTTTTCACCAACCATTTCTGAGATGCCTCAAGATGTCTATCTATATCAAACTGCAGTTGTAAAGATTATGCATATTTTTGAAGACAAAAAATTTGAAACTCCATGAGTTTGGTCCAGATATTATTAATGTAAACTCAACAATAGTAAGTTATCATTACCAAAACATTTAAAAACTTAGAATTAATTTCATCTGATACAATAAATATTGATAAAGACAATGAGATGTCCATATGTCTGCTAAGGTACCAAAGAAATATTCTCTTTAAACTAGTTTATGATTTAAAGCATTTTTATGGTAATTATTTTAACCATTAGACTTGGCAAGTTATAAGTGAGAATTCCACATGTAACTAATAAGTATCTTATTGTTAATCAGGCTGAATAGCTAAGGGCTTTGCTCAGTTTTTTAAAGTATGAGATGTATTTTAAAATCAAGATTTTTAATGATTTTTCAGTAGTCATATACTGTGAAAGTTAGTAGAAAACATCGATGTGCAGCAATAATATGAATGCATAATAGATGCTATCCTGTTTTATTTTTGAATGTCTTTTTTTGGCAGTTGTTTACTGTATCTTAATAATGATGCAATAGAGTGAACCTAGAAATCTCTCCATCTACATTTCATGTATTATTCATATTAATTTGAAAAATCACTAGTTTTTAAAGTGTTTTCTCCAGAGAACAAAATTTTATGGTCACTTTTAAATTATATTAACATATCAAGAGCTAAGGACTTTAGTTGTATTAAAACAACCCAAAGCAATTCAACTCCATGTTTGATAAATGCCTTGTTTCCTTAGTAAAAGCCTTTTCTAAATCTCTTATGATATTTTAGAATACAGAAAAAGTTACTGTGACTGCTTGACTTCAAAATGAATAAAGAGGTGCCAATATCTTTTTATAATTTTCCTCTGAACACTCAAAAAGGAATTAAATCCTAACCCAATAATAGTTTTAAGTGATCATATTATATAATAAGTTACTAAGTCACAACTATTTAACTTACTTTGGGGGAGACTATTTCAAAAAATGTACTGTATAAAATCATGTTTTAAGGAAACTTAATCTTAAATTGTATTTAAACATTGAATCGGTAATATTTCATGGTTTTGAATTTTATTTTTCTAAAACAAATAATAGTTTAACCAGTTGGAGATTCAAACATATGTTGTCCCTGTTATAGTTATGGAATGAAACTTGCTCATTGATTAAAATGGCATTTTGGGGTGTTATGCTTGATTTATGGGTTTAAAACCTGACAATATATCATTTAAGACTACTTGTTGCAGATGATGGAGAACTTTATCAAAGAACAAGTCTTAAACCAAATAATAAGGGGCTTGATTTGGTTTCAAACAATATTTTTAATATCGTTTCTCCTGTCTGTTCTACTTCCTTTGTGCTGGCCTCATTCTGAAAAAGGCTCTACCTTCATGTTGCCAAGATGTCAGAAGTGACATCTCTTCACTTTCCCTAAATTTTATTCATCATAAATGAGTTAGTAGGCCCCACAGCACATAAGGGAAGGAGTTACACAGGGGCATAAATAGCAGAAGGCCTCTGGGACTCCTTTCAGAAGTGAGATAGCCACTGAACTATACTAGCCCAGAGCAGGGTCAAGATGAGAGCTCTCTGGGTTGATATGTATGTCTGAAGAAGATGAGGGGTGTGTGTTGCACAAAACAGTCTTCTTTGCACTTAAGTTTTGAAAGAAAGAAAAAAATTTTTTTTTAATAAAGGATCATATCTTTAAATTATTTAATTATATCTTTATCTGGCAACTCTTGTAATTGCTCCTAGGTGGAATCCTGGTGATTTTCCTTTACATGTACATGTCCTTTCCAACTGCTACACAGTATGTAAGTCTTTCGTTTATTTCTATTTCCAGAAAAAGAAACTACACAAAACTCTGAAAGTAGCTCTTAAAGTCCAAAAACTTTTACTTTGTGTCTTGTAGTTGGGGAGGTGGTAATTTACCTTCAGAAGTTCTACTGTTATTTTTTTATGGACAGTTCCATCTTTCATTATTGTCGGACATTTGAGAGCACCTACCAGCTGTAGGTGAGAGTGTTTATTTTTCACATAATTTCTTCAATATTGAGAATTATTGATATTTTAACAAACTGCTTTTTTACAAAATCCTAAGGGATTTTAAAACCATACTACATTGGTGTTGAGAAGTAACATTAGTGTACAAAAGAAATATCTTTTCTGGGGTGAAGTGGGACAGTAGGTTCAGCATGATAACACTAAAAGATGCTTGGCACAGAATAAGTGAGAGAGCTGATTTCACCTCAGCACCTAAGAACTTTAAGGTTCTTTGTTGGTTTTGTTTATTTTTCCCCAACAATGCTTAAAAACATTTCCTGTGACTGAAACACTCAATAGCACTCCACAGAAATAACAGACACGGAGGCCTCAGTTTAAATATAGAGCATCACTGATCATCAGAGGCTGTTTCGGAAACACATATTTGGGAAAAAAAAGTATGGCAATCAAAAGAAAGCTGCTGAATCAGTGTAAATACTGAGACCAGCACGTTGTGAGAACTAAGAGAACCAATCCTGCAGATGACATCTATTTTTTTAGTCATGCCAGTTAAGGGATAATTTTTTTAGGAAAAAACAATTAATAATTTTTAGTTAATTAATAATTATGATATAATCAGGCTTTTTTATAATTATATACAAGCTCTAGGCTCCTCTCCATAGACTCAGAGTGTTTAAAATTGCCTAAATTTATGCATGTAGTAAATTGAAATTCAGGGTAATAGATTTTCCTGCTTATTCTCCCTTTTCCTCATTATTATAGGCAGTAAAGCAGAATACTAAGAGTGTGAACTCTGGATTCACAATGTAGGGGTGTAAAGTTTTGTTCCGATATTTATTATCTTTATGAATCCAAACGACTTACTTAATTCTCTCTGTTTTGGTTTCCTCATGTATAAAATGCAAATACTATTAGCACCTATCATCTTGATAACACTAAAGACAAAACAAGACACTGCTTATAAAACATACAGGGTACTATCTGGTATCTACTAAATACGTAATAAAATACAGGCTTTTTTGGAATATTATACTAAGGACATTTATTTTTGTCATTTAAAAATTATTAAAACATCTCGATGCTGATGAAACTATTAACATTTTAGAAATTAAAAAAGAGAGTATTAAGGAAATCATGCAAATGGTCCAAGATTGTGCAACAAAAAAGTGGTTAGCCAAGACTCCAACTAATGTACTCTAAGTCAGTACCCTCTTTATTAAACCAATGAGCTCTACCTGCCTGATGTCAATACTTATTCTTTTTACCCTATTATATTGCATTATATTGGTATACTTTTACTTGTCCAAATATTTAATTATTTGTCTCATTTAATCTTCAAGATGTTTGATTAATTATTTTTTCATCATCTTGTAAGTAAAGAAAATGATGTTAGGTTTAATCAAATGCTTCCCCAGCTAACCTAGTTCAAAAGTAACAGAACCTAAGTCTTCTGACACCTTACAGAATGACATCCCTGGCCTCACAGCCTTCAGATTCATATGTCTGTCTGCTGAATTTTCACCAGTTTCTTAACATGAAAATCTTCTGGCTTCAAGGGGAATCAGTCTGAGTGGGAAACAGATTAGAGATGAAGACAGATTGACATGTAAAACAAGGCAGATGTGTGGCTAAACCTGGGATCTATAATTTGCTCTGTCTTTCAAATGTCCCCTGGAACTTATTGCATATAATTTAATTGACTTTCACACTAAACGTCTGAGTTTTACAGCTGACCAATTATGTAAGATAGGAAAAGTGTTTAAGAAGTTAAGAGAAAACACGTGATTAAAGATCATGTTTTCAAGAAAGAAAAACCTTTCATCTCTCAGGAGGTGACAACAAAATTATTTGACCTTACTCCTTTTTTCTTAAAATAACCAATGTACATGGCTCCCATTTAGGAAAACAGTACAGATGAATGTTACGCAGGTCCTGCTCTAGAACTCACAAGATTAAGAATGAGGGCCTTGTTCATCTCATATCTCTGTAAGCCTGGTACTTTGAGCAGTTTCTACTACATAGTAGGTACCCAAGCAATTATTAATCAGTTCATTAATCTGAAAATTATGCAGAACTTCACTGATTGTCTTGTGGTTAGTGAAGATTTCCAAATACCAATGCATCCCTGTTGTTGAATTGGGAGATTTTGGTTTGCTCTAATTGATTATATGTTCTCTGACAAACCAAAACCATGTAGGACAATTCCTTAAATGTCTTTTGTTATTGCTTTGTAGTTATGAAATCTTGCTTAGATCACTTAAGCTCTCTATGCTTCAGCTTCTCATTACAAGATACTAAATGTTTTATTTATATTAAATATGAGCAAATATATATAAAAAATTACCATTTCATAGAGTAATTCCAGGATTAAACAAATTAATACAGGTAGAAGAATTTAGAGCCTTACCTGGCAGAAACTTAGCACTGAGTCCATATTAGTTAAATAGTATGATAATCAATGTGCATTAAGAGTAAATTATTATATCAGGAAAAATGAACTTTTAACACCCAAAGAATTAAAAAGCAAAGATTCATTTATCTGAAACATTAGGGTCCAAATATAGATTTGTCAGCATGGATATTATTTTGCCTCATCTTTTGTCCCACAAGTATCTTACAGTATTCTTTCCTTAAAGAGATATATGTTTTTGCTATATTTTTTGTACCATTTAACATCGTTCCTTGTAAGTAGATATTTAGTACTTATTTCCTATTTAGCCTTTTAATGAGAACATGAATCTAAAGGTAAGTGATCAAAGATACAACAGTTTTAATATCCTAAGTGGTAGCTAGTACCATATTATGCATACGGTAGGTTCTCAATATATTCTTGAACAACCATCTCTATTTGAATTTAATTTTACTTATTTCTTAAACAATCCTTATTTGGATTTAATAATAATTTACTTAATTATATCAGAAGATGAAAGGGGCCTAAAAACATGTTTACATTAAGTAATCAAAGGAATCTAGTTCATGATGAAGCTCTGCTAAATATTGCTGGCTATATTGTTGGAAATATAAGAGTTCTGAAAGAACGTGAGCAACCAATGACTCAGAACTATAATTGGTTAATGTTAATTTGAAGTTAGCTTCCATGATCTCTCTGGTATTCAGAAGGAGAAAAAACATCAGAGCTGAGAATGGCAATGGGCACCAGGCAAGCTCTGAAAGATTAAAGGTACAGAGGCAATTGTGTCTTTCTTCAACTTAGTTTATAACACAAGGATTTCCATTACTTTATGTATGATGTTAATGAGAGTCAATGCTAATGAACAAAAATTTCTTGAAAATCTAGACTTTAAAACCTGAAAATAACTCACGTTCAATAAGGTTCATTTAGAAAAAGGGGTGGTGAAGAATAATTAGGCTCTTTTTTAAGTCTTTAGCCAAAGAAAAGCTGTGCATTTCAAAAGTCATAGACACGTAAACATGTTTGATTTCAGCAAATGCTGAACCTAACAGTTTGTTAAATATTACATATTTCTGCATCCATTAATATAGTGCATTTCAAACTATCTGTTGTGAAGGACTTTTTTAATTTTCTCCTGCACGTGTATCTGTGTATATTTCATTCTCAGTCCATGGTAGACTTATATGCTGTTCAATTGCCAATGGCTTATTTATAGTTTGTACCAACTTAACTCATTATGCAATACTCAAACTAAAATACACTCCTTTTAATGAGACAACTAGAAAGATCATACATTCGGATATCCAGTCAATGTAAAATTGTTATAAAAGTTTCTAAATGCTTTATCTTAATTTCTCTAATCATCTTATCATAGACTACTAAGTATCAAAGAATTCACGGATCAACATTGGTTCATGGAACACTTTCAGAGGACCCCTAAGCCATAACCTGAACAGGAGAATTGCGAGATAGAAGATGAAACAGAGAAAGCTCGACATGTTTGCAGGTAAATTATCATGAGTAAAACAATAGAAACACACTATAATAGGAAGTCTTGTGGGTAAAGAAAAGTTTAACTTCAGTCTTTGAGTATAAAAGAACTTCAATAAGTTTATTAAAGCAAAAACAAAAAGGCCAATGTCCAGGATTTAAGCTAGGAAAATAATGTCAAAAGTAAGTACTAGTAGTCCATTTGTTTATGCACAAAGGTATTTGGGAGTTCATTTTGAGGATAGCACGGGTTCACTGCTAGGAGAGCTGTAATAAAGCATGATATTCGGGGGTTCTCCCCAAGGAGCTGAAAATAGAGATAGAAGATAGATAATGAATGTTTAAGTAATAATACAAGAGATAAACAGAAATAGTAGATAATCAAATGTATAAGAAATGACTTTTTTTTTTTTTTATGTGACAGCCCAAATTACCATCTGCTGGAGAAATTAGACATTTCAAGCAGAGATTTAAAGCAGGAGTATCATCAAAGGAATAGAATATGTGTACGACAATTGGGAGATCATAGTAATAATCACAATAATCATAACTTATTGAAAGAATATTACATAGATATTATTCTAAATACTCTCTAAACATTACTTTATTTAGTATTATAGTAATCTAAAGAGATAAATGTTATTAGCCTCATTTTAAAATTGATGCTTAAAGAAGTAAAGTAACTTGTTCAAGTTTACGTAGGTAATAAGTAGCATAGACGGGAACTGAACCCAGGTCTGTTTGACTCCAGCTAACAAATCTCTGCTCAGCAACAGCTAATATAATGTACCATTTAAAAAGGTTAACTTTAAGCTATTATCTTTAGCCATTAACTATTATCTCTTTGTCTGCCATATAAAATGTGGGTCCTATACAAATGTTAGCTGTTATTATCTTTGCCTGTAAAAAAATTTCTATAAGAATCAAAATATATAATCTTATTAAGGTTAAAAAAATTGAGTATAATTACAAAAGTATTTGTATTTTTGTATATATATGTGAATATGAGAAGTTGTATATATAAATTAAAAACACTATTATAAAATCATGTTAAAAATTAAATTGAATGAAAATGAAGTCAACGAACTTAATCACGCTTTCTTTTTCTTTTGATTTTCTATTAGTTAAAATCTGAAAATTACAATTTTCTATCAATTATGATAAACATTATTCAAATATTTATCTCTCACATTAAAATAGTCTTGGAGTAAACGGCTGAGTTAGGTAATGTTGCTGCACTATTATTGCAGATTTATTAATCCTCAAGAAAACTTCATGGTCCAATATAGCTGCTAGGATTCCAGTCATCATGTATGAGTTCCAAGAAGCACAAAGGAGCTTAATGCTTTTCCTAAAGCCCTACATTGAGCTAGGAACACAGACCCACAAAACTACAAGGAGATAAGAAATGCATTTGAGTCGAGCAAATTGCTTTCCTGAATAAAATCAGGATAAGTAAGAAGAAACTTGATATGGGTAAGCAACTAGCATTTTCTGTTACAGACTTTGCCCTTATTCTCTATTTCATAGAGAGAAGAATAGCTCACATGGGCACTAATATATTTATAATCTACATAGTTGCAGGATTTGGGCAACAAGTTTTTTCTTATTTAAATTTGGGGTCTAATACTAAGTGAGGAATTCAAATTAACCAAAAAATGGTATTCATGGGGATATTATTTGCTCTTCTAGTTATGCTTACAAAAGAGTGAAAAGTAATATTACCACAGATTTATAATTTACAGAATGATTCAGTTTTCTGTGATGCCTTTACCCCATGAGAAAAATAAACAAGATTATCTGATGTACTAAATTGTGTGCTTCCTTAAAAGAAATAGCTGAGTAATAACATTGCAACCTTTTAGTTATAGAGAAAGATTTTTGTCAAGGAGAGGAGAGGAACTTATTTGTAAGTTTAAGATAAAAAAAAAAAAGAGGTGCCTAATTAACTAGTCAATGGCATAGACAAAACTAGTTATTGTACATGTGATAAATATTGACATGATAGAAAAAAAAGATTTGATGCTTTGAAATAGAGCCTATGAGTTGTTAAAAAGCATTTTGGATTAAAAATGATTTGAAAGATAGATAGTCCAAGATCTATGATGAAGACTTTGAGTTGTCACAGACAAATACTGGAGAATAAATAGCGATAGTATACAAATACAAACATACTAAAAGATCAAAACAGTTTTATATGGAACCCTTCCCATAGACAACAGGTGGTTTACATTGCTCTATAACAAAGGGGAAAATAAATTGTTAATCATGATAAAAAATGATGCTGAGAGAGAAAATGATCTAGAAAGAACTTGTTTATTTGGCTTCTTTATTATTTATTATTGTTCTAATTAACTGTTTTGGCAAATAGAACTCGATTTCCTATTGCCATAAAAATCTAATCAATACATCTGCATTTTTTAAAAAAATGAGGAAAGGAGTAAAATAATACCTGAAAAGAGAAAAATGATTGAAGTATAAAAGCAGATTCATCATAGAAAGTGCTAAGAAAGAAGTTAAGGAGGTCACTTTAAAACAATAAAAGCAAATAATTATCCACTTTCTAGGGGAAATTAGTGGACCAATAAAGAAGCAAATTTTAATTTTAAGCTATGTCTCCATAATATGATTAAAATATTACTTATAAAAGATCGTAAGCTGCTTAATAATAAACTGGACCTAAAAGATAAAATTACATCATTAATGTTGTTAATGTGCAATATAATGCAACAATATTTAGAATTTTCTCGTGTTAAATAAAATACAAAAGAGGACCTGAACAGACACTTCTCCTAAGAAGACATACAAATGGCCAACAGATATACGAAAAGAGCCTCAACTTCACTAGCTATTAAAGAAATGCAAATCAAAACCACAATGAGAAACCACCTCACACCTGTAAGAAAGGCTATCATAACAGGACAAGTAATAACAAGTGTTTGAGAGGATGCGGAGAAAAAGGAACCCCTATACACTGCTGATGGGAATGTAAATTTGTAGATCTACTATGGAAAACAATATGGAATTTCCTCAAAAAATTAAGAATAAAATTGCCATATGACCCAGCAATTCTTCTTCTGAGTATTTGCCAAAAACATTTGAAAATATTTACCTGCAAAAATATATGCACCCAATGCAATGTTTATTGCAACATTATTCACAGTGGCCAAGACATGAAAACAACTAAAGTGCCCTTTGACAGATGATTGGATAAAGATATGACACACACACACACACACACACACACACACACACACACACACAATGGAATTTGTCATAAGAAAAGATGAAATACTGCCATTTGTGACAATATGGATAGATCTTGAAATAATCATGCTCAGTGAAGTAAGTCAGACAGAAAAACTGAGAACCACATGATTTCACTTGTATGTGAGATATAAACCTAAAAAAAAAACAAACATAACAAACAAATAAAAACTCATAGACACAGACAACAGTTTAGTGGTTACCAGAGAGAAGAAGGGGAGAGGGGAGGTAGGTAAGAGTAAGGGAGTCAGATATATGGTGACAGAAAGAAATTTAACTATGGGTGATGAACACGCAATGAAATACATATGATGTATTATTGAATTGTACACTTGAAACCTATGCAATTTTATTGCCACCCCAATAAATTTAGTAAAAAATAAAATATTTTAAAATAAATAAAATACAAAAGAGAAAAAAGCTGAGATTTTATACATGTCATTCTTAATGAGCAAATTAAAATTTTTTAAATTTGTCACAATTTTGTATAGAGTATATTAAAAATATTCACATATCAAAATTTAACATGAATTAGGATTTATTTTTTAAAATATGGTGCTGTTTTAAACTTATCAGATTTTGTCAACCAATAGCATCATAAAAATAAATAAATAAATAAATAGATTTAAAAATAAAAAATAAAATAAAATACGATATTTCTTTAAGAAAAAAAGAGATCTTTTACAGAATAAGGATAAAACCCAAAGTCTAAAAAAAAATGCCATAAGTTCATGGCATTTTAAAAGAAGTAGCACGTGATGCCTGTGATGACTTGAAAACAGCTAAGAGGTTTAAAAGAAAATGTATGAAGATAAATAAGAGAAGAAAAGGAGAAAGGCCAAAATAAGTATCAAAGTTAAAACAATTGTAAAAGAGCTGAGTATTTTATTAGCTAGTGAAAACAGGGCATTTGTTCAATGCAATAAGAAAGGTCCTTGGAAAGTAATATATAGGTATAATGAGCTGACATGTCCCAACATGGAGTTTCAATCTGCTACCACTAAGTTTCGATTCAATAATAAATTAAACATGGTCAGAGTTCAACTACCTGTGAATTTGGTTGTATCAGGTTTGTGATTCACATGTGAAAGTTACCCAGGCTAAAGTGTCCTGTGTCACTGAAGAAAAAAATGGCACTTTGTTTTCTTCATTTGTTGAGGAGAGGAAGAACTTTTGTTGTTAATTTTCCTTATTTAGTAATTTTGAGATTTAAATTTTTAAGCAACTTATCTCAAGATAATGGTTCAAACACATTTATCAACTAAAAATGTTTTCAGTAAAGGAAAACAGTTATGCTGAATAACTTACTTTTTAGAAAACAACATCATCCATTTGCAACTAACAAATAAAAAAAAAAAACATACTTTGAAAATAGCATCAGAAAGCATAGCATTATCTCTGGAGAGCTATAAAAGTGCCATTTCATCAATGAAATGTAGTTAGCTTATTGATAACTGCTATAGACTCTCCATTCTTTAAAGAAACTGTTCCTGCATAAATAAAAACAGAAGGGAATGTAAAAATACCCCCAAAGTCTGTGTTGCCAAAGTGAAAAGTTAAATGATACAGATGTTTAACCTACATGCAAAATGTCTTAATCTTTACTGTCAATTTGACCTCACCTTTTACTTTTCATCTAAATATGTGCAGTCATGTATCAATGGCCTGTCATTTTCAAAGACTTGACAATGTCAAGATGAAGTGTTCTAAATTTGTTTTACCTTCTCTTTTAATCTCCTCATTCTGTTTTATTCATTTCTCTATGCTTCATGCCTTCTCTCTTTATTTTCTGTTCTTCTATCCATATTTCCCTCACAATTTTTCTACTTCAGAAGAGCAACTTCTTAGTTACCACTACTTAAAGTCATTAATTGACTCACTAATCTATCTCAAGTCTCCTTTAGTCATTGTATCTTTTGTTCTACATTTTAACCAATTACATTCATCCATCTTCTGGTCATATTTTGAACTTTATTTAAAATTAACCACGGTTTGGTATCCTTGTCTCTATGTGTGAGGATAACAACTTTTTAAACACCAAGCTATTTTAATTTTGTAAGAAATTCTACTAAATACAGAGGAAATCTATTAAATACAGAGGGAAATCTTTGGATCTCTAGTCCATTTTCAATTATCTGCATTTATTTACATTCCTCACTTTATCCAATCCTTTAAAATACCACACTGACTCATTTAATGATAATTGTTTAACGGTGCAACTTCATTAAAGTATCTTAGTGTAATTTAATTTGTTCTAATGCAGAGTATTGTTTTTTTTGTCATGGAAAAGTGGCAGTAAGAATACATTTCTGTATAACAACTGATAAATGTTTTTGAAAGATAATGAGACTATGCTAGAAAAAAAAAGATCAAGAACTTACTTCCCCACAAAAAAATAATAAATATTTCATCCTTTTTTGATGATTTAATCAAATGCTTATTACTCTACTAGGTTACCAGTATTCAATTAATTATGAGAAACATTGATAGCAGCTGGAAACAAATCTACTAACTCTCTTTGAGATAAAACAAGCATAACGCATTAGGCACAGATTTTTCCAGCAACTAGAATTCTTTGATGTGAAAATTCTTGGCATTGGAATTTTAAGATACTGTTCACATCAAGCATGTATAACTTGATAAAACATAATGTACTACAACAAAACAAAAAATACTAGAATACCCTTAATTAAAAATTACAGACAGGATTGGACAGTGTTAACAGAGAATGGCTTTGGAGAGAGAGCAATGGGCTGAGTAGTTGTCAGGAGAGCACAGCTTCAGGACTAAACATTGTCCTCTTGTTAGTCTATAATTTTAGGCAAGTCACAGCTCTCTGGCCTTAATTTTCTCATCTATAAAGAGGAGCATTAGTACTTCACTAATAATCCCATAGAGTCAGTTTGAAGATCAAAAGACAAAATAAATATGAAATTATGTACACTAAAATATATGATTTAAAGATGATATATTGGACTGTAGGAGATCAGAGAGAAGAGAATCTACCTGTCTCATCATTAAATCCTCTGCAATGCTTATTATCATGCTTTATACATGGTTGGAATTTTAAAAAGAAATTAAATTTAATTGTTCCAGCCATCCCCTTGAAGTTGTCATTTCTCATATGTTGCAACACCAGATACATTTGTCTAAAGGTTTAGAAGAGCAATAGTAAATGCAGATATCTGAGTCATGAGCCACTGTAAAGCTCCAAGAAGACCTCTGTTGACCTTCTACAGACCAGCTAGCTAAAAGTGCAATGTTAGTGTAAAGGAATCTATTCTGGGTTAATGTCTCATTTTGGATAAAGCAGAGATGACTGGGAAAAACTCCCTGAGAAGCTCAAGTCATGCATAAGTGAATGTCTGTTCCTAAAGCATGTCTTCTATGGAGAAATCCTACAACTGTAGAACGTGTCTCTCATGTTTCTTTAACCATGCTAACATGAGGGTGACTCGGGAATTATTAGGAAAGAAAGCTTCTAGTGCAACGGTGATTCTAATACTGATTTCCATGATGCAATGAATCCTAAAGAACGTGGAAATGAAGTTCCAAAAACTAGGCTCAGTGACTTTTAAAAACCTAATGGAATGGGACAAATGTTATTCAATACTTTTACTGCATACTCAGCACTGTGTGGCCCTAAAAATTATAAATGGAGAAATAAATAGCTTAATATACAAGGTCGAAGAGGAAAATAAGGAAAGAAGAAAGATTAAGAACCACTGGACTAGACAGTACTCCTACTAGCTGAAAATTCAGGTTTATATTAAAATACTGAAAAAAAGTAAAGCTCTTATTACATTATTCAGCAGAAGTTGATAAAGCCAATGATCCCTTGAGACAGTGAAAACAAAATCTCAGTCAAAAATTATGTTACACAGATCCAGAAAGTGCCCCTTGTATTTAGGTTAGATATCCCAAGACAGCTCAAAATTCAACTTTGCTTATTCAGATACAGCTCTGCTGCTGGTAGTTCTGCGCCAGTTATTTTCAATACAGAGATTGTCAGTCTAATTTATGACTAAGGGGCTGCATTTACCTCAATTGAACTTAAATAATTTGTGGTCAGGAAGTTTTCTGGACTTTAACCATTTGTCTCCTCTCTAACCATTTGTCTTCTTGTCTTCAAGGACATGGTCATTCTAAAGGGATAGAGCAGCTTACCTAGGATGCTCTGAAGCAGATACTTAGGGAAAACTGACCTATTAAGACTATTAGCTTCCTCATCACTCTTGTAGCCCCATATTCAAATACATTTAGTATAATGAAAGTATTTTGGTAAAGTGGCAACATATAAACTATGAGTCAGCTATGCAAACATATACCTTTACTTTGTAAAACTGAATGAAACTTTTCTTTCAAGTTCCTTTTCATTCTGGCAAAGATCTGAGCATAGGAAAGAGTGGGAAGAGCAGCTTTTCCCAATTTGCAGGGAAGTAGCCCTTATCTGGTTCTTCCTGGTCTCATTAGGTATCTCTTCCAGATTGATCTGAGCCTGTTTATTGAAAGGAACTTAAATTTAATTGTTCCAGACATCGCCTTAAAGCTGTGATAATACCTGCCAAAGCAAAGACTGATCCTGGGCATTTGTGTGAGCTCTTACTACTGTTGATGGAGGAGACTGCCAAAGTCTACAATCTTGGGGAGTTTCTACAATCCACAACCTTTTTTACTTTACACTTGGAGGAAAAATGTTAGCAAAAACTTAATGTCTCAGAATATTGTTAATTGAAATTTTGAAGAAATAATTCAAGTTTTGGAGAAATAATTGAAAATTCACAATATACACTAGTAAGATATAATTTAAAGAGATCATTTGTACATGTTTTCTAGTTTTCCCCACTGATAACATTTTACAAAACTGTAGTATAATATGATAACCTCAGTATTGATATGAATACAATTTTCCAACCTTATTCAGATTTCCCTAGTTTTATTTATATTCATATATATGTGTATAAATTCCATACAATTTTATCACTTGTGTAGGTTCATGTAGCCACCACCATAGTCAAGATGCTGAATGGTTCCCAAATTATAAGGACCCTCACGTTGTCCTTTTACACCACACCATTTCCCTCCCACCCCCACCTCTCTGTCTCTAACTCTGGATGACCACTGATCTGTCCTTCATTTATAAAATTTATTATTTAGGAAATGTTATATAGATGAAATCACATACATTTGGATGTTTTTTTGCTGTGTGTGTGTGTGTGTGTGTGTGTGTGTGTGTGTGTGTGTCGTGTCTTTTTGCTCAGCATCATTCCCTGGAGAGTGATTCAAACTGTTTCATGGATCAATAGTGTATACCTTTTTCTTGCTGAGTCTTACTCCATTGTATGTATACCATATTTGTTTATCCATTCACCTGTTGAAGGGTATCTGAGCTGACTGCAGTTTTTGCTTACTGCAAATAAAGCTACTGACAACATTTATATAAAGTTTTTGTGTTAACATAAAGTCTTTGTTTTTCTGGGATTAAAGCCAAGGAGTATAATTTGTAGGTCTTATAGAGGTTGTCCCCATTTAGGTTTTTAGGAAACTATGTTTTTCAAAATAAATGTACTATTTTACTATCTCTCCAGCAATGATTGACTAATCTAGTTTCTCTGTATTCTCACCAGCATTTGGATTTGCAGTTGTTTTATATTGTAGCCATTTGATAGGTGCACAGACTTACTTAGCTCATTGCAGTTTTGAGTTACGTTTGTGTAATGGCTAATAGTGATAAACATCTTTTCATATGGTTATTTACCATCTTTACATCTTCACAGTGAAATTTATAGTCAATAAATAGTCTACATATAGTAAATATAAATGTAAATATTGTCAATAAGTCCATTTATTTTACTGTTGAGTTTTAAGAGTTTTATATAGTCTAGATACTAGTCCTTTGTCAGAGATGTGGTTCTCCCATGCTATAGCCTGGCATTCATTCTCTTCACATGAGCTTTCATGTAGCAATATTTTTAATTTTGTTGAGATTCAATTTATTGATTTGTCCTTTTGTGGATTATGGTTTTAATGTTATATCTAAAAACTTTTTATCAAGTCTTACACCTTAAAGATTTTCTTCTACTTTTTTTTTCTAAAATTTTATAGGCTTAACATTTTACATTTATACCTACAGTCCATCTGGAGTTAATTTTTGTATAAGGTGTAAGCTTTGAGGTTCTCGATCTATGGCTGTCCAGTTGCTCTAGCACCACTCGTTGAAAAGTTTATCCTTCTTGAATCTAATTGCTTTGCATATTTATCAAAATCAGTTAGATATATTTCAGTGGTCAATTTTTAGGTGCTCTATTTTTCTTCATTGGTCTGTGTGTCTATCCTGCCAGTGCAATACCATTTTGATTGCTGTAGCTATATATGAAGGCTTAATATCAGTGCAGTGATTGCTTCCACTATATCTTTTGTCAAGGTTGTTGTTTTAATTATCTTGGGGTTTGTACCCTTTCCATGTACATTTTAGAATAAGCTTATCTATAGCTTAGAAAAAAAGTTTGCTAGGATTTGCTAGAAAAATTGTGTTAAACTTATAGATTGCTTTGGTGAAAACTAACATCTTTACTGTGTTGAGTGGTCCAATCAATTAAACACGGTTAAATTTGTCTTATTTGGTTTATTTTACCACCACCTCATCATTTTCAGCAAACAGATCCTGTACATGCTTTGTTAGTATATACCTAAGTATTTCATTTTTTTTTTGAAGCAATTGTAAATGGTACTGTGTCCTTAATTTTAGTTTCTACATTTTCATTGTTAGCATAGAGATACCTGATTGAGTTTTTGTATTCATCTTGTAACCTGTGATCTTGTTTAATTCACTTAATAATTCAGGAAGCTTCTTTATAGAGTTCTTGGAATTTTCTACATAATTTTGTCATCTGCAAATAGAAATAATTTTATCCCTTCTTTGTTAAACTTTCTGATTTTTATTTTTTATTTTTCCATGCCTAATTGCAATGACAAGAAATTCTAGAACTATGTTGAATAGGAATGGTGATAGCAGACATCCTTGCCTTGTTTTTGATGTTAGGGGGAATCATTCAGTACTTCAACATTAAGTATGATGTTTATTGAAGGAGTTTTTGTTGTTGTTTGTTTCTATTTTGTTTATAGAGTTAATTAATCTCTACTCCTAATTTGCTAAATGTTTTTTTTTTTATCATGAGTGAGTGTTAGATTTTTGTCAAAAGATTTCTCTTCATTGATATGATTATGTGATTTTTTTCTTCTTTAACTTGTTAATATGGTAGAATACATTGTTTGATTTTCAAATGTTGAACCAGCCTCTCATATCTACAATAACAACTTGGCTATGGTTTAAATTACTTTTATATAATATTCAATTCAGTTTAATAAAATTTGAGTGAGAACTTTTGCATCTAAGTTTATGAGAGATATTTGTTTGTAGTTTTTACTTGCTTGCTTGCTTTTACTATCCTTGTTTGGTTTTGGTATCAGAGTAACACTGGCCTTGGGCAGAGTTGAGAAGCGTTTTCTCTTCTCTTTTCTGGAAAACATTGTATAAATTGATGTTCCTTTTTAAAGATATTTGTTAGAATTCTCCAGTGAAGCCATCAGAAATAAAGATTTCTTTTTTGAGAGCTTTTAAATATAAATTCAATTTATTTGATGGTTATAGTACTATTCAGATTGTCTATTTGATCTTGTTTGTTTTTATAGCTTTTCCTATTGTCTTTTCTTATTGATTGCTAGTTTGATTCCATTTTGATCAGAGACTATACTCTATATGATTCCAATTTTTTTTTAAATTTGTTGAAATTTGTTACATAGCCCAGAATATTGAACATCTTGGTAAATGCTCCATGCAGATTTGAGAAAAATATTGTATTTTCTTGATATCAAGAGGAGGTTCAATATACATCGATTAGTTCCCAGTAGTCGATTATGTTATTCATATTTTCTATATCCTTGCTGATTTTCTGTCTGGTAGTCTTATCACTTCCTGAGAGGGGAGTGCTAAAATTTCAAGTGTAATTGTGTATTGTTCTCATTCTCCTTTCAGCTCTATCCATTTTTGTTTCACATAGTTTAAGGTTTGTTGTTTAGTGCACAAATTCAAAATTATTATGTCTTGGTAGATTATGTATTGTTCCTCTATACCTCCAGTACCTTTTCTTTGCTTCAAAGTCTACTTTATCAGATAATAATATATCATTCATATTTTTTGTTGTTATTTTATTAATGTGTGCATATTATATCTTTTTTCTGGCTTTCGATCTACCTAGATCCTTATATTTGTAATAAGTTTTATGCATACAGTTGGGTTATTTTTTAATTAAATATATCGGAGTAACTTGTTAATAAGATCAGATAAGTTTCAAGTGTCATATTATAATACATGATATGTAGATTGCATTGCGTGCTCATTGCTCAAAGTTTAGTTTTCTTCTGTCACCATAGGTTAAACCCCATTTATCCTCTTCAACTTTCCACAGGCTTCTTCCCCTCTTGGTAATTACCATTCTGCCATCTGTGTCAATGAGTTTTTGGTTTGTTTGCTTTGTTTGTTCATTCATTGCTTTCTGTTTTATACCTCACATATGAGTGGAATCGTGTGATTCTTGTCCTTTTCCAACTTATTTTGCTGAGTATGATACTTTCAAGACCCACCCATGTCGTTGCAGATGGTAGTATTATTTCATTTTTTCTTATGGCTGAGTAGTATTCCATTGTGTATATGTACCACCTATTCTTTATGCAATCATCCATCGAAAGGTACTGGTTGTTTCCATGTCTTGGCCACTGTAAATAATGCTGAAATAAAGATACATAAAACTTCACAAATACATATTTTTAAAATTTTTTGGCTAGATACCCAGAAGAGGTCATGCTGGGTCATATGGTAATTCTATTCTTAATTTTTTGAGGAACCTCCATACTCTTTTCCATAGTGGTTATTGTTTTAATCTATCTTGCTAATCTAATTCTTATGATTGATGTATTTAGACCAGTTCCATTTAAATCATTATTGATATGTTATCACTTAGCACAGTTATATTATTTTTTTGTGCTTTATTTGTTTCTTCTGGTTCTTGTCCCTTTTTCTGTTTTCTTGACTTTCAGAGGTTGTTAGAACTATTTTTAGCACTATTCTTAGTGTTTTGTGTAGTTTCTGTAGTGGCACTTTGTGACAAAACTGTCTACTAGTATCAGCATTTTACCACTATGAGCAAAGTGTACAAATCACATATGCATTTAGCTCTCCTTTCTTTACCCACTTTTAAATATTATTTTCCTGGGCACTGCCGGATTTCATAATTATTTCATTTACCAGATATGATTCATTAAACTTCAGAGAGCATAGATACTTAAATCTGAGAAGCTTATTTTGAAAGGCAAAGCCAAATATTGAATTTCTTGTTTCAATCTGTATCCACCCTTTTCCAAGAGTTATAATTTTTTTTGTTTTAATGAGTACAAAGCAGGCAACTAGAAATAATTAGTATTACTAGAAATGAAAATACTTTGATGTCATCTATCCTTATTTATCAAAATGTGCAAGACAAAGAATAGAGATTATGTTTAAGTTTAGTTTATTTTTATGACAGAGAAAAATGTCTTTCTTTCTAGTTAAAACATTTTGTTAACTGACTAGATAAGAATACTATCTATGTCAAAGGACACTGCAATTCAGTTGTGATAGTTTTATTATTTATACACTATCTGAGTAATTATTTCCTTTTAAGATTCTAAAATATTAAGCCATAAAATTTTGTTATTAAGAAGTAGGCAGCAAAGATATGAAAGTTCACTAATCTGCCTTCTTGAGAAGTACATTTTTCTTTTTAGTGAATAATTTTCACAGAGGTAGTATGGCCTGCAACTCTAGAATATTTGTTATCTGATCATTCACAGAAAGTTTGTCCATTTGTCCTCTAGAAGAGGACCACAGACCGGTATTGGTCCAAGGCCTGTTAGGAAAAGGTCTATTCAGCAGGAGGTGAGTGACGGGCCAGTGAGCAAAGCTTTATCTGTATTTGTAGCCACTCCCCAGCGCTAGCATTAGCACCTCAGCTCCACCTCAGATCATCAGGCATTGGATTCGCATAAGAGCACCAGTCCCTGGTGCCAAAAAAGTTGGGACATGCTAGAAGACATGCTTCTTACACTGAAAGCCATCAGAATCTCTTAAACCAATTTCATAATATAATTCTGAAATTCGGAGTGCTTAGTTTTAATTGGTAAACTTATCTAGTGACTACTATGCATTATATACTGTGCTTGGTTTTTAGATTCGGAGAGGAATTAAAAATGGTTTCTGTTAATACCAAACTGTGCCAAGCTAAGTACTTATTATGTAGATTTATGAACACATTCAACTCAGAAATACACAAACTTATAGTCAGATGCAAATATAATAGAAAACAGAGATAGGACTAAGAAAGTGGGAGAGTAATCAGGGAAGTAATGCCTCTGCAGAACTATAAAGAAGAAATAAACATTCTTCAGAATAAACTAGGGGGGAGAGCCTTTCGTGCATTGTAAAAGAGATGAACCAAGCTCTTGAAAAGGGGCCAACTGATATCCTCAGGGAATACAGCCAGAGTAATATCATGGTTGGATATAAATTCACTGGTATCGTTTTAACATTTTCATATGGAAAAATCCAAGTCCATCCAAAATTTTAGTAAACAAAGTTTAAAAATGTTTCAGAAGAGTTCTGGTCAAGATGGCAGAATAGGTAAATGCTGTGCTTGCCTTCTCTCACAACTATGTCGAAATTACAACTGAATAGCCCTCATTGAGAATTGCCTGAAGTCTAGCTGAACAAAAGTCCTACAATCAGGGACACACAAAAGATTCTGCATCGAGACTGGTAAGAGATGCAGAGACATGAAACGAACTGGTCCCACTCTCACATATGGCAATGGAAAATCAGGAGAACTATCTGAAGTGCAGAGGTCCCCCAGAGGAACAAGAGGTCCTGGTGCCATACTGGGCTCCCCAACCCAGGATTCCAGTGCCAGGAAGAAAAGTCCTCATAATTTCTAGTTGTGAAAAACATCAGAGATTGTTGCTAAGTGAGACAGCGGGCTAAGGGAATCACAGATTTTCCTCTTAAGAGGCCCATGTGCATACTTATTCAGTGACAAACTCACTTGCTCTGAGCTCCAGCTCTGGAGCAGCAGCTCAAAATGTACCAGGGACATGTGGGGAGGAACTAAGTTGTCTGGCTCAGGACGAGAGCTGGAGGGGCAGCCTTCTCTCTGGCAGAAGTGCTGGCAGAGGGCATTGTTCCTCTCCCCATCCTGGCATGCAGACCCTGGTGGGCAACATATCTGAGTCTCCATCAGTGTAGTTAACACTGGTTGCCTCATCCCGGTGATTCCCTGTGCCTTGCTTGGGGCCGCCCCTCCCAAGTTGTGGGCCCACCTAAGTCGCTTCCAGTGGTTTTTCCATAAAAATGTCTGTCTTGGCTCACGTTGCGAGTTTTCCTAAAATTTCTCAAAGGTTCACAAACCTAAACAAGCAGCATCTGGCCTCAGCATGCTCCATACCTCTTGCTGAGCAACGCCAAGCCCCACACTAGTGGCAGCCGGCCTTGGTTTGCAACTTGGCCTCTCAAGGCACTTCTGAGACCAAAATGGGTGGCAGCCATCTGTAGATTGCATGATGGTTTATGCAAGATAGCCTCAGGCAGGGCATAGACTATAGCTGAACTTGGCCTACAGCGCAGCCCCTCCCAGGAGGCCCTATCCTGCACAACCAGTGATTGGCTTTAGTCTAAGCTGGAGTACCACTTGGGGTCACATCTGAGGAACACACACCCAAAGGACAGACAGTGTAGGATCTAGAGCCCTGCTAAAGTGAATCTTCCTCTGTAGAGTCAGGCCCTGCACAACAGCTACTTCGCTGGTCACAGAAGGTCATCACGACCAATCAGCCCAAGGGTCAGTTCTTCCCACTGATGAGCAAACAGCAACCAAAGCTCAACTACAACAGGAGGGCACACACAACCCCCACACAAGGGACACACTTGGAGGACTCAGCTCAGATGACCAATGGAGACAGTGCCACTGGTACCCACGGCACACCTACTTTTTAAGGCCACTCTACTAAGACCAAGAGGCATAGTAGTCATACTTAATACACAGAAACAAACACAAGTAGGCAGCCAAAATGAGAAAACAAAGAATCATGTCCCAAATGAAAGAATGGAACAAAGCTCTAGATAAAGAATTCAATAAAATAGAGACAAGCGATCTACTGGGTGCAGAGTTCAAAACACTTGTTATAAGGATGCTCAATGACTTAGGAAAAGAGTAAATGAAATCAGTGAGAACTTTAACAAAGAGATCGAAAATATAAAAGTGGAGCTAGAAAATGTAAAAAAGAACAAGTCAGAAATGCAGGATATAGTAACTGAAATGAAGAGTACCTTAGGAAAAATTAATAGTAGATTAGATGAAATGGAGAATTGAGTCAGTGATTTAGAAGATAAAGTAGCAGAAAGCACCAAATCAGAACAGCAACAAGAAAAAATTTAGAATAGTTTAAGGGGCCTCTGGGACAATATCAAGCACAATAACACACATCATATGTATAACCAGAAGGAGAAGAAAAAGAGCAAGGAATTGAAAATGTAGTTCAAGAAATAATAACTGAAAACTTCCTTATCCTGATGAAGCAAATAGATATATAAGCCCTAGTAGGGCAGAGAGTCCCAAACAAGATGAACCCAAAGAAGCTCATACCAACACACATCATAATTAAAATGCCAAAGGTTGAAGACAAAGAAAATCTTAAAAGCAGCAAGAGAAAAGCAATTAGTTACCTAAAAAGGAGCTTCCATAAGACTATCAGTCAATTTCTCAACAGAAACTTTGCAGGCCATATGGCCTGGCACAAAATATTCAAAGTGATAAAAAGCAAGGACTTACAACCAAGATTACTTTACCCAGCAAAGCTATTATTTAGACTTGAAGGACAGATAAAGAGCTTCACAGATAAGAAAAAGCCAAAGGAGTTCATTACTCTCAAGGCAATATTTCAGGATATGTTGGAGGGACTTCTTTAAGAAGAAAAAAATATGTGTATCAAAATATGAATAAAGAATGGCAGTTATTACATATCTATGAACAAGTTCTTCAAATGAAAAAGGATTAAATGCTCCAACCAAAATGTAGGGTGACTGAATGAATAAGAAAACAAGACCCTTACATGTGCTGCCTACAAGAGACTCGCTTCAGATTAAAAGACACACAGACTAAAAGTAAAGGGATAGAAAAAGATATTTCATGATGGACCTGGAGGGTATTGTGTAGAGTGCAGTAAGTCAGATAGAGAAAGCCAAATGCCACATGATTTCATGTATTTGTGGAATCTAAAAATCAAAATAAATAACAACAACAACAACAACAAAAACTCATAAATACAGAGAACATTTTTGAGGACTATTAGATAGGAGGGGCTTTAGAGAAGTAGGTGAAATGGAGGAAGGAGTTAAGAAGTACAAAATGGTAGTTCCAAAATTGTCATAGAGTTATAAAGTATAGCATACAGTCAATAATATTGAAATAACTATGTGTTGTATCAGATAGCTACTACGTTTATTGGGGTGATCACTTGGTAGGTTATATAGATGTCTAGACACTATATTGCACACCTGAAACTAACATAATAATGTATGCTAATTATAATTGAAAATAAAAAAATATTTTAAAAAGTTCACTCAGACTTAAAAATTCAGCAAAGATAAAATATAGTGTTTGTTAGTAAAATATGAGTAGCATACAGTTATATGTTGCTTCAACTGGGAAAAAATGATAAGAAAATTATGGGAGAAAACAGTATTAGTTTTTAGAAGCTAGGTTTATTCAAACAACATAATATGATAGGAATAACATTGTCTTTCTGGTGAGACTAACCTGAGCTGGAATCCCAGCTCCACAATTTATTAAATATGATCAGCAGAAAATGGAATAGTTATTTTCTCTGAACCTCAGCATCCTTATCTGTAAAAACAACTCCCTCATAAACATATTATATAAATTAAATGGGATTGTGTTTATAAAATAATTAACATAGGAAGTGCTTAACAAATGGCAGTCACTACCATTTAAATCCCTAAAAATGTACATTGAGGAAAATCCAAGAATAAAGTAGGTCTGAAGAAGAGTGCAGGACTTTGGTGGGGCTGTTGGCCTTCTACTCACGAGGTGAAAAGAGTATATTCTCATATCATTAGGAGGATCTGTATTAAAAATTAAATGATGGAAAACTGCTTATAAAACTTTACGATGTTCCCTTACAACCCCAAATTTCATAACATTCCAGTGGCAGAAAATGGGGGAGCCTTTCACATTTGTTCCTCACAGTTACATCTTTACTATATTCCATGCCTTTGCTGTATCAAGGATGAATAAGTCAAAGGCATGGCAACACAATTCAGATTGATTACCAGCCCAGGGGCAGAAGTCTGACTTGTCAGAGATGATACTCTCACCCTTAGTTTTGACATCAAACTCAAATCTCAATGTCTTGATTTTTTTAAAAGTCAATAGTACCTGTGATGGAGGAAGGGAAACATATTTCTCCTCAAGATTCTGCTTTCCTCTCTGGAGTTATTGAATTTTCAGCTTTCACATATTTTCTAGTTGCAAAACTATGTACCAAACATAAATCTGTTTAGTAAAAGCAAACATCTCTTGGAGTTGGGTTCCCCCCCACCCCAGGGGATCAGCCTCTGAAACAAACTGTCCATAGTTGAGTAAAAGACTACTAAAGTAAGTGTATCACTTCTTCTCAAGAGAGGCCATAGCCCTCATCAGCACAAGTCAGCACGATATGGGAACCCACAGGAGATCTAACCACATGGTCATGATGTTTGCACAGATTGGGTCATTCATATGCCTTTCACTTTCAACAAGGATAGGATGACTGCTTTTCTCATGTCTCAAAGAAATTCTAAAACATTTTTAAAAATGCAACACCCAACAACTATGAAATCTAGAAGCTAGTAAGTAATGGTTCTGGGTAAATGCAGAGAATGTTATCATGAGAATCTAGTGGAAATGGCTTTTGTCTGTTTCTCTGCTTCACCAGCTAAATGACCTTGACCAAACAAATTAAAAATTGAAGTGTCGTCTATGGCCATGTAACCCTGAACATGCCCAATCCTGTCTGATCTCAGAAGCTAACCAGGGTCAGGCCTGGTTAGTACTTGGATGGGAGACCACCTAGGAAGACCAGGTGCTATAGGCATGGAAAAAAAAGTTGAAGTGTCTGTTTCTTTAGCTGTGAAACACATAAACACCAACTTCCTACTAAGTTAATACAAACTTCAAACTATAAAAAATATTATGATTGGTACTGACTCATAAAATGTAAAGGACAATAAAGCAAGAATTTGTACTCAGCAAAAAACCCTTGACTATTTATTCATTTTAATACACATACAAGTTGTGCCAAATCAACTGCTAAATTGCAAAGAAGTGCATGCATTCTTCAATGAATGAAATCGGGCATCGTCTTTGTTAAGCTTTACTTGGCAAATCAGTATTTCTTTCCATATGGCTAGTGGTAGGCATTTCTCATCTAGGCTTTGAGTAAAACAATGGAGAACTCTATTAAACTAAAATGCTATCTCCTTGTACTGATAGACTCCTCCAAAGAAGTTGTATCTGTATTACAATAAAGTATATTCTGATGAAAACTGTTAATTTTTTAGATGTCCCTCAAATAACATTTGGTCTCTGAAGAATATTATTGAAAATATTCAGATTTTTGCAGCTCTTTGGAAGGTGGAAGTATACTAAAGAATATATCAAAATCAAATTAATTGCTAGAAATGTCCAGAGACATTCCAAGATATTTCGCATACTGGAAAAGTAGTAACAATGATCATTTAATAAAACCAACAGTGTCGTGGGTCTGTCAAATAGCCAGTTGGTCAATTGATATCTTTCAGCTGTCTACACATGCCTAGTGTATGAGATGAGATGTAGAATAAATATATTAATTCTTGCTACCAAAATAGATTCCAGAGGCCTAAGAAATATCTTAACATGTTTCATATGATGCTGAAGGAAAATCTAAAGAACTGATCATCTTGATGACTGCCAGTCATTGAAGTTAAAATGAATACTATAAAATATTTATTCAGATCTCTAGGGATGAATATGAACAAAGCTAGTTCCCTTATACAGGCCAAAGCAAGGGAATGTTTGGTGGTCAACTAATCCTGACCCTCAAATGTATTATTATTCTTATTTTCCCACAGAATAGCCATGAGAGTCTCCTGTAACCTTGTCAAAAAATTGTATTAAATTTATTAAAATTAATAGAATCATCCTTCACAATGAAAGCTACGTGATACCTGCTTGTGGCTGAAAGAGAATTCTGATCCACCAGCTGCCTATCATGTCTCATCCAGATGCTGAGTAAGCAAATAAAAGGAAACAGTTCTTAGTGTCTCTGAAAGAGATATTAAAGCTCAGACTCATGCTGCCATATCTGATTGATTAGATTTATCTATCTAGAGCAATGAGATTGAGTCGTGAGTGTGAGAACTTCCTCTCCATAGTTTAATTATATCCTAGTTAGATACCATAGTATGCTATAGAGATAACTAGGAGAAAAGAGATGCCTAGAAAACTGTTGTTTTTATTGGGAGGACAAAGAATGATCATTATGACTAAGTGACCTACAAGATCATAAAAATACTTTAAAGTTGAAAGACTGCATCTATAAGCCATAGCAAACGACTCAGAGGAGACAATAAAGATGCAAGAGGAAAGAGGTTTTGCTAATGAGAGACTATTAGCTGAAAGACATATCCCCCAGGAATTCGTCTATATTCAGTCTGTTGTGAGTTTGTATCATGAAAGGATTTTGAATTTTGTCAAATGCTTTTTTGGGGGATTTAATTGAGATGATCATATGATTTTTATCTTTCATTCTATTAATATGGTGTATTACATTTATTGATTTGAATATGTTGAAACATATGCATCCTTGTAACCCAGAGATAAATTCCACTTAATCATGGTGTATGCTTCTTTTAATATGCTGTTCAATTTAGTTTGGTAATATATATTTTTTAAATCTATATTCATCAGAGATATTGGACTGGAGTTTGTTTGTTTGTTTGTTTGTTTGTTTGTTTGTTTTTCCTGTAGTATCTTATCAGACTTTGGTATCAGGTTAATGCTGGCCTGGTTAGAAAAAAAAGTTTGTGAGTATTTCTTCTCTACATTTTTGGGAAGAGTTTGAGAATAATTGACATTAATTTTCGTTTAAATATAAGTAGGACATTCTGGTCCTGAGCTTTTCTGTGCTGGGAGATTTTGATTACTGATTCAATCTTACTTGTTATGGTCTTCTCAGATTTTCCATTTCTTCATGTTTTCAACTTGATAGTTTGTATATTTCTAGAAATTAAACTATTTCTAGCCTATTTAATTTGTTGGTATATGATTTTTCATAGTAGTCTCTTATGAACCTTTATATTTCTGTAGTACAGTTGTAATGTCTTATGTTATTTATGATTTAATTTGAATCTTCTCCCTTTTTCTTAATGTAGCTAAAGGCTTGCCGTTTTTGTTTCTTTTAAAAAAGATCTCTTAGTTTTAATGTCTCTTTTTTGTTTGTTTCTTTTCTTCCACTAACTTTGGGCTTAGTTTATTTTTAGTTTGGGGGGTTTTATTTTGTTTGTTTTCAGAAGTGTAAATTTAGATTGAGTTATTTTTTCTACTCAAAGTAAATATTTATTACTATAAACTTCTCTCTTAGAACTACTTTTACCGCATCTGTAAATTGTGGTATGTTATGATTTCATTTTCATTTTTTCAAGATATTTTTAAAATTCTCTTTTGATTTATTCTTTGATTCATTGATAGTTCAGAAGTATGTTTTTAATTTCCCCATTTTTGTAAATTTTTCACTTTTTCTCCTCTTAGTGATCTTTAGTTTCACACTATTGTAATCATAAAAAGATACTTGATATTATTTAAATCTTCTTGAATTTTATAAACTTGTTTTGTGGCCTATCATATGATTTACACTGAAGAATATTACATTTTCACTTGAGAAAAATGTGTATTTTGCTGTCATTAAATGGAATGCTCTGTATATATAGGTTAGGACCATTTGTTCTAGAGTACAATTCACATCCAAAGTTTCCTTCTTGATTTTTCTATCCAGATAGTCATTCCATTGCTGAAAATAAAGCAAAAATATTATTATTAATATATCATTTATTTTCCCCTAGATTTGTTAATATTTACAATTAATTAATTAGTTAATTTTTTAAAAATCAGCATGGGTCCAGGACCTCTCAATCCTCCAGGGAGACCTCTGCAGCTGAGATATCTGTTCTGATTCTCAACTGCCACAAGTGGATATAAGACCAACTCATTTCACATTTCCACCCTTCCTACCAGCCTTGAAAGGGCCTCTTGTATGTCCCCAGTTGTAAGACTTCTGTTCAGCCAGACTTCCAATGATGGTTGCTCTGTTGTTTAGTTTTAATTTTGATGTGGTCATAAGAGGAGGCGAGCACAGAGTTTACATACTACACCATCTTGACCAGAAGCCTAAATTTTTCTTTTTTATTCTTTTAGCCACTCTATGTCTTGATTATAGAATTTAACCTATTTACATATAATGTAATTATTGATTGGTAAAAACTTACTAATGCCATTTAAATGATTTTTTCCTGGCTGTTGTATCTTTTATTCATTCTTTTCTTCATCTCTTGCTGTCTTCTTTTATGAATAAATAATATTCCCTAATGAAATGCTTTGATTCTCTTCTGTTTATCTTTTGTGTAGTACTACAGATTTTTGTTTTGTGGTATTGTAAGGCTTACCAAAAACATCTGATAGATATAACAGTTCATTTTATACTGATAACACCTTAACATCAATCATATACAAAAACTTTACTCTATTCCCCCTTTTATGTTTTTAATGTCGCAGTTTACTTCTTTTTGTATTGTATTCATTTACAAATTATTTTAGCTATAGTTATTTTTAATACTTTTGTATTTTAACCTTTATACTAGAGTTAAGTGATTGACGTATCACTATATTACAGTATTATAGTAAACTTAATTTGTTTATATACTTACCTCTACCAGTGTGTGATACATTTTCATATGTTTTTATGTTACCAACATCCTTTCCTTTCAGTCTGAGAACTCCTTTCAACATTTCTTATAAGGCAAATTCAGTGGTAATGAATTCCCTCAGCTTTTGTTTGTTTATCTTTCTTTCATTTCTGAAGGACAATTTGCCAGGTAAAGTATTCTTGGCTTTCAGTTCTTTGTTTTTTCTTTTTTCTTTCAGTGCATTGAACTATATAATTTCACTCTCTCCTGGCCTTCAAGGTTTCTGCTGGGAAATTCACTGATAGTCATATCATATGTAGGATTCGTTGTATGAAATAATTTTTTTCACTCTTGCAGCTTTTAAAATATCTCTTTGTCTTTTATTTTAGACAATTGTCTTAGAAGTCATTTTGGGTTGAAATTTTGGGATGACCTATTAGCTTCACAAATGCAAATATATGACACTCTCTCCATACTTGGCAAGTGTATAGCCATTATTTTTTTTTAAAGAAGCTTTCTGCCATCCCTCCTTTTCTTCTCTTTGTAAGACTCCAATAATTTTCAGATTGTTTTTCTCAATGGTATCCCATAATTCACACATGCTTTCTTTACTCTTTTTATTTTTTTAACTTTCCCCCTCTGACTGGATAATTTCAAGGTTCCAATTTTTCACAGAGTCTTTCTTCTGTGTAACCCATTCTGCTATGGATGTTCTCTACTGCATTTTTTTTTTTTTTCATTTCATTCATTTATTTTCAGCTCCAGAATCTTTTGGTACTTTCTTATGACTTCTATCTTTAGTAAACTTTTATTTTGTCCATGATTTTTTTTCTGACTTTATTAAATTATCTTTCTGTGTTTTCTTTTAGCTCATTGAGCTACCTTAAAACAACTATTTTGAATTATTTATCAGATAAATTGCAGATCTCCATGTCTTTGGAGTAAGTTACTAGAAAATTATTGTGTTCCCTGGTGGTGTCATATTTCCTTGCTCTTTTTATGTTCTTCAAAGTTTTGCCTTGCCATATTTGCATATGACATAGCAGTCACTCCTTTCAGTCCTTACTGACCTCTTTAAAGCATCTAATCTCTGACTTTTTTTCTCCAATAATGTTCTGAAACTTCTCTGATGGACTCTTGGATTTCCATAAAGGCCCCTTTGGCCACTAGTAATTTTCTAATCCAGTGTTCTCCAGGAACATAGGTACCAAGGCTGAGAGGAGGTGGAGCTCATGAGCCACTTCAGGGCTCATGGTAAGGACCAAGGTCTATATCTCTATTATCCAACACATAAAAGAAAGAGACTACTACCGGGTCCCTTTGTATATAGTACTGGTGACAGAACCAAAGTTAAATGGGTTCTCAGGGATATAGAGATATTTCCAAGTTTAAAGCCAAGACGACGGTTGATATTTCAGCTACCTATACGCAGATCTCTATTTTCAAAATAGCTCTCCTCATTCTGGTACTGCATGGGGGTTCCAAAATTGACTAGTTCAATTCCACAGCTCCTATAAAGGCATTTTTGTCTTTGGATAGATTTCATATTACTGTTCTTAATGAGGAGATACGAGCAAGAGATATTTTATTTGGCCATCTTGCTGGCATCACTTCTAAGATATAATGTTTTTAAATTCAACCCCTAAAAAATAGAAAAATGAGTTAATATCATCCAAGGGCCTCAGTACTAAAATGTTGGCTATTAGGACAAATAAATATAATACGTCATATAAATATAAATATAAATAAATATAATATGAAATAATATTTATTTCAGCTTAACTAATCTTAGTTAAGTATATAAATAAATATTAAACATAACTTTTATGATCTAACTAAATCACTGTGTATCGTCAAAGACATGACTATACAGATTGAGAAGAATCATCATAGTGATGGAATAAATAAATCAATCATATGGTGAGTTATGGAAAGATTGGCTGTGAAGTAATGAACATTTTTATGAAACATTCCATAGCTTAGGTATGCATAAAGCAGCAGCCTTTCAAAAAGTACCATATAAAGTAGTATTCTTATTTATGTATGATTTTTATTGTTCAAAATGCTTTCCTAATTCTCTTTTTGGATTAACCTCCAAAACCACTTTACATTCAATGCAAGGAAAGAAGTCCCATTATATTTTAATCATGCCCAGATACTCAGATTTCCCATTTTATTAGAAAACTGAATCTTAAAGCTTAGACAGTTTTCTATGATCAAATTTACTCTTATTAAAATGACTTGACATCCTTGATTCTGTGTAAAATGCTCTTTGCGGTATATCTACTTCCCTCTGATAGGAGGTATGTGAAATTTAGGACAAACAGGATAGAGCAAAAAATATAGGTAACAATATATCAACTGGACATCAGTGTTGCCCACTAAGAGTCTAGAATTCAAGAAAGAAAGACTCAAATAACACTTATTTCTGTATCAAGGACAGTAACAAAATAAGTGCCTGTTCTGACTTGTCATGTAGAAAATGAAGACTAGGAGGAATTTATTTATTTATTTATTTTATGTCTCCCAGATCTATTGTAACATTGTGCAATAAAAAGAGTTCAACTTGAAATCTCTTGAGGGAATGTTTCTCAGAATTCCCTTAAATGATACACATGCTTATTCTACACTGAATTAGAGTTTCAATAGGAGACAGAGACTCAAGGCCTCTGCTGTTTTCTATAACAACAGATGTCAGGGTTTCATCTGTGATAATAGAAACAGCAGAATGATTCATGAATTACAACACAGATAGCTGCTTCTTCAGTCTCTTTAGAAGGCCTTTTATCCCAAGCTCATCAGGTCTTCCTCAATGGGTACAAACTGGTCCTTGATTATTTATAAAGAGAATGACTATTCTGAGAGAGATAATTCCTCCATATGGGAGGGCTGTTTTGAAGGTTTTGAAAACTGTCCAAAGTCAGTAAAACATTTTGGTCTTATGACTGAACATTTTCAGGCCAAAAAAAAAAAAAAAAAATGAATGAAATCCCAACATCTTCTAGTACTCAGTTCAGTTATTCCAGAAGCGAAAAGAATCTTGATGCAATAATTGTGAAAAATATGTGTAACAGAGCATTTTCAAAATTTTTAGAACAACAGAAACCCCATTGGACTCAATTGATTTCTGAGATGAATTTTACTGGGAATAAGCAATTTGAAGGACAATTTAGAATATATATCATATGACCTCATATTATATATTTAATAGCATTCCTTGGTTAAAGACAGTATTCCTAGAATCTTAGTCTGTAGCAGGGATTCATTTTGTGGCTTCCTATTTGGCAGCGAACATGGTCATACTCTGAAAGAGATCACTGGCTGTCTCCTAACATCCATTGGGGATACACAAAACCAAAATAAACGATTTCTAGTGCTACATTTGTACACAATTACAATATTGAAATGTTAAAATTTTCTAAAAAGATACAAAACAAATTTTGAAAAAGATGAGGTTTTCATTTTTTCCCCTGAAAGTAAGATAGATTAATATACAGATAATACATCCACACCAGTATTTCACTGTATTTACAACATAAAATATTTTCAGACTTGTCCCCATTTAATTAAGATTTTTTTCCCTAACCACTTACTAGTTGCTTATAGTCCACATGCATGCTGGAAATAATTTTGATGGATAAAATATATAGAAGTACATGAGAACTGCAGCTCCTATGGAGAATCTCTATAGATATTCCTTTAAGAAATTCAATAAATAGACCATATGACCCAGTAATTCCACTTCTTGGTATTTATCCAAAGAAAATGAAAGCACTAATTCAAAAATATATATGCACTCCTATGTTCATTGCAACATTATATTTACAATAGGCAATATATGGAAGCAATCTAAGTGTCCATCGATAGATAAAGAAGATATGGTATATATACAATAGAATATTACAAAGCAATAAAAAAAGAATGAAATCTTGCCATTTGCAACAACATGGATGAATCTAGAGAGCATTATGCTAAGTGAAATAAATCAGGCAAAGAAAGACAAATATCATATGGTTTCACTTATATGTGGAATCTAATCAAAACCAAATGAAACAAAAACGGACTCATAGAAACAGAGACCAAAGGAATGATTAGCAGAAGGGAAGGGGTGGGGAGATAGGTGAAAAGGGGAATGAGAATATAGTCAATGATACTGTGATATGTCTGCACAGTGATTGATGATTACTAGAATTAGTGGATAATCACATTGTAAAGTATCAAAATGTATTGTATATTTGAAACTACTATAACCAACATAAGACTTTATAGTAACTATATTTAAATTAAAAAATGAATTTAAAATTCAAAAAAATCAGTGTATTTAGAACACTCAGTACTAAAAAAAGGTAAAATATCTCATTAATAATTTTTATTTTGATAAATCAAATGTTATTAAAGTTTTTTAAAAGCACATGAGACCAAGAATGTTACTGAAAAGTAATATGAATGTGTACAAAATTCTGGAAAACCTATGCATAAGAGTTTGAGGCTTAAAGGAGGAGATGGTTCCTTTACAAAACTGCCATTGTCTGACTGCAGAGGAATCATTAGAGAAATTGGTAGTCCTTTCCATTTTCATTTTAACTATCTCACTTTCTTTATGTCCATCCGGAGTCTGAGGATAGTGTCTTATTCAAGCATCTCTATTGCCCTTCTTGCCACTATCTACTAGACTTGACCCATGTCCCTAAGGATAGGTCAGAATGAGAATTTGAAAAGTATTAATTACAGTGTTAAAATATTTTAATAGCTAAATATGTTCCCGAACACATCTTCCCCTTTAGAGACATTCATATATAAAATCATGCTTAATCCTACATAATGACTGCCTATTGAGTGGCTTTTATGAACTGAGAAACTAGAAAGAGAGTATATAGGAAGAGAAGTGTCTCTAAACTTTCAAAAGTATTTTCATTTCAGAAACACATGCACACACACACAATTCAGAAAATAATAACTACTGTGAATAGGGCACTTTTGCCACTGATATAAATCTCCTAAGAACAGAATACATTTATGGGCTCATCTCTTTAAAATAGGAACCTAAGCATAAAGCCATCATGAATGTGCAGCACTGCACCTGTTACTAAACCTATCTAGCCATCATTTTCTCATCAGCAAACAGTTGTAATATTATTACCTAAAGCATGTGTTGGTTTGTTGAGGACTCAGTGAATGAATCCATGTGGGAAGCTTTTTCTTGTCATAGTAAGTACTCAATATATGATAGAGAAAGTGAAAAGAAGGATGAAGAATCAATGTATGATAGAGAAAGGAAAAGAAGAGGTGGGAAGAAAGAGGAGAACAAGTAATTGTTCCTGGCAACTTTACCAAAAATAATGAAGCCATTAATACTTCCATAAGATCACTATATGCCCCACTCAATTAGTGTGATCTTCTTCCTTGATTCTAATTCCAGTGATTCACAGCTTTAGCTATATATTAGCATCACCTGGGAAGCCTTAAAATCCTGGTGCCCAGGCTGCACTCCAAGGCAGTTAAATCAGAAACACTGGGAATGCAACTCAGACAGCAGGATTTGTAAATCTCTACAGATGATTCCAGTATGAGTTAAATTTGAAAATAATTACTCAGTTCTATCCCTCATCATCATAATTTTCACAATCATTGATTGAGTGTTTGTTGGCTATGTATTAGCCCTTTAAACACAGTAAATCTAAACACACTAGAAACAATTTTTTTTAAATGATCATATTCTTTCTGCAAAGGAGAATATGGTGTATTAAAACATATGACTTTAGGCTTCTTGGCATTGTTCTCTGTTAGGCTTACTTTTATTTTTACAAAGAGAAGTCAAGTTATCCTATAACATATTGACTCACAAATAAAAATGTCCTGACCTACTTGAAGAATAATATATAACGTGATATGAAACCCAAAGTCCATCTCCTCTTTGGGGTTTACATGCATTTCCAGAAAGAGAAATTTCAAAGCCTGGATTTATAGAAATTTTTCTAATGCCGCTTCAGCAAAGCCTTGCTCTGGATTATTTAAATGCTTAAATGGAAAGTGGCTGTTTATGATAAACTGATAAGCCATAAAATACACTTGTAAAATTACATGACCAAACAAGAGTTCTCAGAATCTCCTCTCAGAAATATCATATGCAAATTTTGATTTGTCTTGATGCTGATTTGAGTAAAATTTATTTCTCTCATCAATTAGAGAAATACAAATAAATCTAAGTTTTGAAAGAATGTTTTTTTTAATTACCTAACTGAGCATAAAAAAAAAAAGATTTATGTTTTCTTACCATAATGGGAAAATGGTTACAATTATGAACAAGCTCTCTAAGGCAATAAATGAATTTTTCATAAGATGTCATTTTTTTACTAGCTGTTATAATCATTTTCTCCTTATTGTGTTCTCTAACTTGCCAATAACATCATTTTAACATTCTTATGCAACAAGCTATGTTCCTCTATGTGGCCTAATATTTCACTTTAATATCCATTCATTTTCTACAGCTTGGGCTCTCTGAGGCCTTGCAGAAGCACTCTGTCTCTGGTGAGATGTCAGTTTAAGTGTGATGTATTATTCAGCTTGTAAAGGAGGTGTAACCACTCATTGGCAATCATGGGAATTGTGGGGGAAAAGTTTACAAACATCTGGGACTCAAATGTCATTTCACTGGCTCATAGTATCTGGGCTTTGCTAATAGATCTTATTTAAAGTGTAGGAGACTATTTAACATTAAAACAAACAAACAAACAAACAACCCTACATAACACTACTAAAAGACATTGTATTTCAATTACAGTTTTGTACATAAAACAGAAAAACAAAGTACCCAATGTGACCTACCGATATTTCTGAAGCTGGCATCACAAGGAGGCAGCCAGGGGCACCTGGCATGACTCAAATCTCAGGCCCTTTTCATAGTCAACATGCTCAGTCTTCAAGCTAACAGACATAGGTGAATATCCATGCTAATGTCCCCATACAAAAAGAAGACAAAATGGAGAGTTAAAAATGCAGGCTATAGAATCGGAATTACTCAAACTAAAATCTTACCATGTGACCGTGGGCAAATCCCTTAACTGCTCAATGTCTTGGCTTCCTCATCAGGTGTATGTCATTATTGCTAACATTATTTGTCACTCTATCATTAGAGAGAATTATACTCTCATACTGCATTGGCTTCAGATTTGGATATGTGTCTTGCTTTAGACAATGTCATGTGAATAAAAGTGGCATGTGCCACTTAAAAGCATTAAGAGCTGTGACATAGTTTCACCGTGATTTCTCTTTCCTGTTTTCATAAGACTCAGAACGTTCTAGATGGAGGCTATTTCTCTACCTGGTTGCATGAAACGGGAATACTGCTCATTATAATAGACAGAGCATGAGCAAGAAATAAACCTATGTGGATATAAGACCATATATAAGCCATCATATATGATGAGGATAGTAATAGAACTTAAAAACTAGATTGTGTGAACATTAAGACAATATCCATAAAGTTATAAAGTGTCTGACACATGGAGAATATGTAATGTTAGCCACTGTTACTATTAATATCACAAATATATATAAGTCCAAGATGAGCTTATAATGATGATGATATTGGCTCTTTACAAATATGATAATTTTATTTCTTTTTCACAAAAAGTCACAAACTTGCATTATGAGGTGTCCTACTTGTTCACATGGGAATTGCTAATCCAGTTGTGTTCATTTACTGATTAAATCTTCTTTGGGGATTGCATAAGTTTGCTAGATTTAGCAAATTAAAATTCAGGATCCCTAATTATGTTTTCATTTCAAATAAACAAGGAACAATATTTTCATATAATATTTAGGACATATTTATGAAAAAAAAACATGTTGTTTTTCTGAAACTAAAACACAATTGATGTCTTGGATTATATTTAGTATCTATAAACTGAAAGAATGTACATTTCTGGTCTGCTAGTCACAATATGTCTTCTTTAAACATTTGGATCTTGAAATGTTGAAAGCCATTTGAAACTATAGACATCTTTGGTTGTAAAAATCTAATTGTCCCAGTGTAGTGCACTGAACAAAACACTGGGTCAAGTATCAGAATATTTAGGTTTCCATCCAAGTTCTATGACTGGACTAGCTCTGTGTTCTTAGATAAATTACTGTACATTTCTAAATTTTCATTTCTTCAATAACAGAGTAGGAAAATTGAATTTAAAATTTTCTAAGATATCTTTTAGTTTAAAACTTTAAAAATATTCGAAAAAATATTTACAATGAAAACTTCTATTTAAATTATAGACATTTTCATAAACATTTCTAAAGAGAAGGCTCTACAATCATGCCAACTATGTCTTGGACCATATGATCTGTTCTTTCCCAATTAATTATAATTAACAACTGCTTATATGACTTTCTCTATGCCAGGTACTTTATAAATGTCAACTGACTTAAACTTCATAATTACTCTGTGAGGTAGATAGCATTAACAATTTTATTTTACAGATAAAATTGAGACCAGAAAAATTAAATAACTTGTTAGGATCATACAACATGTCTATGAACCTCAGAATCTAAATCCCAGGAAACTGTCTTTATTTTCTCTGTGGGAAAGCATCACATACTCTTCACTTAAGCATAAAACTAGACTAATAAATAATAATGGCAGGCCTTCAGCATCACTTAAGCTTAATGGAAAGAAGAGTAGATAAATTCTAATTTGAACAACTGACCTTCAGTATAATTGAGTCACTCTGAGCGACAAAGAAATACCTGGAATTATGCTCTGTTCTAGGCACTAAATAAATGCTAGCAGATGAACATTTTAATCAGTTAGTAAGGAAAGCTTATGACTTGGGGTGATTGCTTCCTCAAAATTTTTAATATTTTGATTAAATTGAGTAGAAACCTTGAAATTTTGTGGAACAACTTTGCATGGAAATTATGGAGTATACTATGCAATGACGGCATAAAGGAGTTTTTGAAATTTCTCAAAGGGGTAGCTATTTAGACTCGATGCCTATCTTTAATTGCTTTTGAGCCAAAAACAACCAAAACAGTGGCCACCAGTGCATTGTTTTCTTTTCTGCCTTGGCCTATGAGACCAGTGAGAGAGACACTTAGTATTAGTGCTAGTTACGCTAGCTAGCAAAAGAACAAAGCATACAGTGAGATTATGATATAATGCATACATATTTATGAGGACACTCTTGGAAAAGTGAAGTAGGATTAGAATTTAGAACACTGGTATAAGGTAGATGCAGCAACGAGGGTGCTTCAGTGTAAGTCAGCTTTACTATGGAGATAAAATTAAGTCTAAATTTTCCATGAATTTATCTCATAGGAGAATAAGTATTTGGAGAATAAATATTATTCTCCAAAAAAAGTGCATATAGGGTTGTTGAGCCCTAAGCACTCCCAGAAATACTGCAAAGAGTATATTCATCTAATACACAGAAATCCTGTAATGCATGTATTCATCAAAGATTATCTGTATTCTGAATACATTATATGTCTCATTTACATTATTATATATACTTGCCAAAAGCATTAGAATGTTGTTGTGATTAATAAAATAAAAAAGTAAAATATTCAGAGTTTTCTAAAGTTATTTTATTTTCTTAACCCATGGATACTAGTATCATGTAGAGGTCTTACAATTCTCTCACTCCTAAAAAGATTAAGACGCAAAAATATTTGATATTAAAGCTATTTTCTACATTGCCTGTTTTGAGACACTTCAAGTAGGACCTTTGTTCAAAGACAGACCCCAACACAGGTGGTGGAAATTTCACTATTAGAGAGTTTCTGTTGCTTTTAGCAAACCCAGATTTAAGGGGCCTCACATTTTTTTTTTTTTTTTAGATTCAGGACGCACACATCATAAAGTATAGATTTTGTTGTTTCCTAACAACTTAGGCTGCTATTGTATGACCCATTTTCACATCTTTTATTTTAAGAATCCGTCCATGTGGGCATATGTGTGTATGTGTATGTCATATTTTCTTCAGAAATGTGCTTTCCAAATATCCCATTATTTATTGACAATCTAACATTTTGTGAGAAATAAGGAACTGACACTTTGCCAAGTGGTTAACAAACCAATTTCATCAAATCTTACTAAATTCTTTAATATCCCTGAAGAGGTAGCTGTTAATACCTTCATTATACACTTAAGGAAAAAGAAATAGAAGCTGTGCCTGGCCCAAGTTCCCTTGGCTAAATAGCAAGAGTCAATATTTGACCCCAGATCTCTAAAGGGTTTCGTCTTTCCACTATAATCTAAGACAGGAGCCAGCTGTAGAACAAATCTGACATACCACCTACTTTTTATGACTTGCGATCTAAAGATGATTTTTACATCTTTAAGTGACTGCAGTTTAATTGGTTACATGACCACATTCATAATACCTTGAGTTTTTTCTTCTTGGTCCAAAATGTCAAAGATACATACTACCTAGCTCTTTATAGAAAAAGTTGACCAACTCCCCGATTTAAGGCCTCAATAGCTTTGCACAGTGCCACTGTTAGAAATATGATGTGAGCCATATGTGTAGCAATGTGTAATTTCTAGTAATCATACTTTTCAAGATAAAAATAAACAGATTAATTCATTTTAATAATATATTTAATTGAATCCAATATAACCCAGATGCCATCATTTCAAGATGGAATCAATATAAAAAGGATTAATGAGGTCTAGGTATTAATAGCATTTTGTCCTTACAATTCCTCTTTTTTATAATTAAGGTTGTTTTACAAATTTCTCCATTGGAACTTTAACACCAAATGAGAACTAAATTTAACATTAGGATTTCCCTGTTACACTGTTGCTAGATTCTCTCCAATGGAAGAGAATGTTACTATTTCGTTTTGCATCAACTTTAATTGATATTAGATGGATAAAAATGATTTTATTAACATTCTTTAAGCTGATTTTTAAGTTTTTATGAATAAAAACCTGGATTATTTTCTGATTTTGGTGTTTGGGGCAAGAGGTATAAAACCCATTAGCCACTCTTTAGCTCTTTATTATAACTTCTTCATAGCACTTATCACTTGGTCATTGTATTTATATTGTAAAATCTCTTCTTGTGCTGTTTGTCCACCATTGAAATGTAAGCTCCATAATAGCAGAGATCTTTAAGGTCTTGTCTGCTCCTATATTTCTAGGTCCCAGCACAGTGACAGACATATATTTTTGGACAAATAAATGACAAAAGATTTCACATATATAAAGCAAGATAAGAAGTAGAAAATATCTCTGAGAAGAGTAATAGAGTAAGCCACCAGAACCCTAGTGTGAATTGGTTTACTTGATCATCAGTTTGGGAAAAACACTGGACTCACTGAACAAGAAAGGAGAGAACTTTGAAAGGAGAGGAAAAATTGATATGGGTAGATGTCTGCTTTGTAATTTTGTCTAGCACTAGCTAGCAAAGTAATTTATAAAAATAAAATATTCTAAAAATGTTAGTCTCTAATTTTTACAAACTTTGGTATGTATTTTTAATTAAATTAACAATATCTTCTACCACCAATTCCATCAGTAAAACAACTGGTGAATAAGGAGAGTTCTTTGTTGTTGTTGTTGTTGTTGTTAGTTTATTATGCTCACTAGCTATTTCTGCCAGCACTACATGATGAAGTTAGACTAGCAAAATGGAAGTTACATTTCAAATCTCAGGAGAAAAGCCTTGAGAAAACTTCACAAAACAAAAACTTTAGTTTTCATTATATCCACCAGCCTGCAGTTTCACCTAAGATTCCCTAACATCCTTGGAGACCTTTTAAATGCAGTGAAATGGTTTCCTCAGGTAAAATTGACAATGTTTTAGGACAAAGGTTCATAAGCAGTAGTTTATAACACATGTAGGATTTGAAAAGTACAGTTTTCTTTGTCTTGAAGATGTGTTCTATTAAGATGGTGTACCCCCTCAGAGGCAATATCACTTTTTCAATAGTTCAAGCTTGCAATAACGCAATTCCTTGTGAGGAAGGCTAGAGTATTTTTATCTAGAATAAAATGATGCTATTTGAACAAATATTATTTCAAGAGACTGTAGATTTGCAGGTAGAAAGAAAATGCTGGTCATATTTTCAGTATACATCTGGGCTAAAAAGTAGAGGGAGAGAAAGGAAATTGTGAGCCCATAGATAGTAACACTCTATTGTGGAAATCTATTAAAAATGGTGCCCAAGTCAATATGGAACCTCCTTATTTTAAACTTTCTTTCAGAATTCTCCTAACTGCAGATGTTAGGAACATGTTTGAGTTTTTTTCAAACAATACAAATCATATAAGTAAAAAGTACTAAGTGTGTAGGCAGTTCATTTAGACTACCATTGACTCATTTTATCTAGATGATCATAGTGATTTTTAAGAATCTGCAAATCCAAATTTTATATATATATTTATAATATCATATATTTATAATAATAGCTCTATCTTGATAAAATGAAACTGAATACTAAATCACAGTTAATTGATACATATATGTATATTTATATATTACATATATATGAACGAAATAATACTAAAATATATATAAAGGAACAAATGTTAATACATCTTAGCACAGATAAAAGAATAAAAGCACTCATAGGATTGAGTTTATACTGTTCAAAGCTTTTAGAACAGATATCTTAATGAAATATTCAAGTGCAGTAACCATTATACAGTCATTTAGAAGTGTTTTGTTTACATTGTAAACCACCACTACTGCTGCTGAACATTTTCTTTACATGTACAAGTGACTGGTTTTCTGAATACTCTATGGTTTTTAAAAATCCCAACTCATTTCACATGTATTGTACATTCTATACCCAGGCTCTCAGTCCCTTAATTTGCACAGTTTCAATAAACAGCTCCACTCTACTTCAGTGAACTCTTGGATCTTGTCAAACACTGGAAATATTCTATTTCAGAAACCTTAATTTCAAATGTTTCGTATCAAAAAATAATTAGTCTACAGTTTTGCCACCCTGAACACACCCGATCTCGTCTGATCTTGGAAGTTAAGCAGGGTCAGGCCTGGTTAGTACTTGGAAGTGAGACCACCCAGGAAGATCAGTGCTTTAGACATAAAAAACAAAAACAATAGAAAAGAAAAAAAGAAACATAATTAGACTGTGTGTTATTGCTTAAGAAATGACAATTAATTTCTTTATTTCATTACAATTAAACTTGTGGTTTTATTTTCTTTTCTCTCAATTGAGAACCCTATGGTAAACCTCTGTCTTGCCAGCACCTTCTATTTTCTCATTCCTTTCTCCTTCTATTGATTCAGACCTAAAATTCCTAAGAAATGATTAATTCACTCACCTTCCTTCTACGATTACACTTGTACTGATGCGTATAGCTGGAAGAAAGCACAGAAATTGGGCCATTGGCCCCCACAGATACTTTTGATAGCTAAAGCCATCTGGGTGCCCTGTGTTGTGGGCCAATCTAAGTTGTCCATGACCAGTTCCATTTACCATTATCCCAAAAGCCATTTTACTCATTAATCTCATTCTGTTAAGCCCCTTGCTTGCCATTCTTACTCTTAGTATCATAGTCTCTAAATTACGGAGAGAAGAATAGAGACTACCAAATAAATGCTCTCAACTTCCTGCCCCTCATTTACAAATAAGTTACCATTTGATGTCTCCTTACATATTTTCCCCTCATACTTTCTACACAAGGTAAACTGTTTTGTCTATGTTCTGAGACATTCTTTTTTCACTTTCCAGGAGATTATTTTATATCTCCCCTTTTTTTCCCTTCTCCATTGACCCCATATCCTCCAACATGTAAATATGTTTATGCCTCTTTTATCATTTAATTGTAATGTTGGCTTAATCTTGCTCAGAGCTTAGGTACTCATTTGTTTCTTCAACAAATATTTATTAAGAACCTATTATGTACTAAACATTGGACTCATCAACCTTTTCATTGAAGCATGTTTTTAAAGAGCAGTCTTATCTTGAATAATTTCCCTTGTATCTAGTAATTTATGCATCAGCCTCCTAAAACTTACTTTGGTCTCCACTACACTATTGAAACTGTTTTGACAAAGATGATCAATACGGTGACCATCTTTCAATTTGTTTATGATATATTTTGTTTAATTTGACAGTCATTTGTCAACAGCAAAAACAATTTATCTTTTCTTCTAATTCTCTGTTCATTCCTCATCAAGTTTTGTTAAACATTCTCAAGTTCTAATCATCTACATCCCTTAGATGCTGATGTTTACTATCATCTTTGTGTTCTATACTTTTTCTCCTCATTTTACCACTCATCATAGGCAAAACTTTCAAATACTGTAACATATGTAATTAGGACTTCCAAAGCTATGACTCTACCCAAGACCTATCTCCTGAGTTCCGGGTATATATTTCCACTCTTATAGCATTTAAACTTAAAACTAGTATCTTCCAAATTTTTTTACCTATTTTTTTCCAATGGAATCTCATCTATTGAATGCCCATGCCAGAAGTTCGGGACTTTCTTTTTACTTTGTCTTTATTTCTACAAAGAACTAGTAAACAAGTTCTGTGAATTCTACTAACTAAACTGTATCTCAAATCCTTCCTTTCATCTAAGCTCATTTCCTTGCTTCAGACCTACCTCCTTGTCATCTGGCTTCTCAGTTACTGAAACATTCTCCTAATTGGTCTCTCTCCCTCTGGTTTAGCTCCTCTTGACTCACTTCTTTACTATTACAGTATAAATATTTCTCTGTTGGTAAACTTTCAAAATCAAAATTCCTCATCTTTCCTTTATTCATTCACTCACTAAATATTCATAAATAGTTATGAACCAGAAACTGAAATAGGCAGTGCATATTCAGGGGTCGCAAAACGGTTCTGGTCCCTCCCTGTCCCAGTTGAGAACACAAACTAGACCCTGTAAAACTCTCCAGTCTTAATGCCTGACATTCTCTTCCACACAATCAACACTCCAGTTATGCCTCAAAACTCCTACCACATTTTAATGTGTGTATATGTCTGTCTGCTTCCATACAGGCTGCAGCTCTTGAGGGCAAGGATAGAATAATAACCGAATGTATTGATATCTGAATCTAGCATATTGTCCTTGCTCAGTGATAGTGACAGTAAATACTGATATAGTACTTACTACATTCCATACAATATTATAAGTGCTTTACATACAGTAAATAACTCATTTAATCGTTACACCTATTCTACAAGGTAGATATTATTATTATCCTTATTGTACCAATGAGAAAAATGAGGGTTAAAAAAATTAAATTTGCTAGTATTCACCCATTTAATAAGCAGCAGATCTGGCATTCGCACTCAGGCAAAATAGTGTTGAATACCAGAAAATAAATGCTAAGTATATTTTAGAGGTGAATTCATATCCTCCAGAGATGCTATTTCTATATTTTAAAGTTATCTGATCAATACCTGCTAAAAGATCTCTCAGTACATTTTAAATATTAATATAAGTGAAATAAGTGGAAAGTAAAATAGCTATAAATGAATATTGTCAGAACTTTGTGTTTAAAGTGATAGAATATTTTTCTTTTCTCATTTCATATGTTTATATTAATTATTAGTCAAGTATGCTAAACTCCCTGACTTCCTATTTCCTCATCTGTAGGAAGACCTGATTGAACTTGATAATCTCTAAAGACTCATGTAGCTTACATGGCTTTTGTAACTCTCCATGTTTTCCAATAACTTTCCTTTCCTTCTTGCATCTAGAAAAAGGCAAAATTTTTAAGGCTAAACACATTGCTATCTAAATCTTTGTGTGGTTTTAGACATAGAAAAATCTCAGCAGTGCAAATATTTAATTAAAAATTATTTTTAACTTCTACTTAAGGTAGCCAGTGAGTTAAGACAGCTGTCCCTAAAACCAAAAGTTCTGTTTTTGTTGTTTTGTTTTTAATAGTTTTAAAAACTAAAAGCTGTTTGTTTTGTGAGGAACCTCAGAGATCATACTATATATGCAGAAAGATCGTGAAATGCATAGATAAGTCAATAGACGAAGGAATTAAGTTCCAGTCAAGAGGGTGAAACAGATAAATGCTGTGCTTGCTTCATCCCTTGACCACATTAAAATTATAATTAAATTATAGAACAATCAACCTGGACAAACATCTGAAAACTGACTAGCTGAGCAGAAGTCCTATAACTAAGGGCATAAAGAAAAAGCCACATTGAGACTGGTAGATGGGTGGAGATGTGAAATAGCCTGGCCCTACACCCATGTGTGGCAGTCAAGGATCAGAAGGGAATTCTAAGCAGCAGAGGTCCCCTTGAATAGCAAGGGGGACCTACACTTGTTCCCCAGCCTGGAACAACAGTGCCAGAAAGAGGAGCCCTCACAACTAGGGATTCTGTCCGTCTGGGTGAGATGAAAGAAACCCAGGCATCCTCATAAAGGGTATTCATACAGACTCATACATCCAGACACTCGCCCTCAGCTCCAGCAGAAGAACAGCAGCTTGGGATGTTCCAGAGACATACAGGGAGAGACTGAGTTGTGTGGCTTCAGAACAAGGGCTGGAGGGAAAGCTGCCATTGTCCTTGTGTTGAATCATCTCCCCTGTAGCCAGTGGACCTGTGCCATCTTTTCTATGTTGAGCCCTCCCCAATACAGCTAAATCTGAATTTTCATTGGCTCAGTGAGCTCTGCTTACTCCACCCTGGTGATTCTCTAGGACTCTGCCCATCCAACTTACACACCACCAGAGGCCTTTGCAAAGCTGTCAGGCAGCCAGTGTTGACTCACACTACAGTCTTTCTTGGACAACTCTCAGGGGTCTACTGGCTTCAGGCGGGTGGTGGCTGGCTTTGGTGTACTCTGAGCCTTTTGTAGAGTGGACCCAGGCTCAGCACTGACACCAAATCTAAATCTGCATTAACCTCGTGAACACTATTCACCTCATGCTGGTGACCTATCATGATAATCACTTCTTTAGGTATATAAATTTTGAATAATTATGGTATATACCTGAAACTCATATACTATTGTATGTCAACTACATATACTATTGTATGTCAACTAAATTTTAATAAAAATCTTTTTAAAAGGGCGAAGTGATTCAAAATAATTTTTATAAAGCATCATTAATTCCTATATCATTCATACTTTGTTATTAATAATTAACTGCATATATTTTGTGATTTTTAACCAATTTTTTATTTTGTCAGTTAATAATACAATAAATATGTCATTCTATTTCTATTTTAAATAGTCAGAAATTGAACACTTACAAGTAAATTGAGTTTTAATTTTGCTTTGTTTGTTTCAACTTTAGTTATTTGTAAAGCAAATTTTTCTTCAGTTCTCTGAAATCCTAAAAATTCTGTACTCTTAACTTTTCTTAAAGCCAACAAAAGCTATTAGCATAGTACCTAAATTAATAAAATATTATTTAATCCAAGTGGCCTCTTTCAGCATTTTATTTTAAAGTTTTTTTCCCTATCAAAAAGAAGACTTACAGTTCTTATTTCACACATTAATGTTTCAAAGAAGGAGTCTCTACTATTCAGTTTCCTCAACCAAGTGCTATGAGGAACCAAAGAAGTATAACATATGAAACCAGAAGAGAACTTCACAAGTGGGAGAAAGGAAAACTCAGTTAATGAGAAAGGACTATGAAAGCAGGTCTATTGTTTCTTGATGACTATGAGGTTTACGGAAATCAAGAAGATTTGATTCTTACATCAGGCTTTTCCTGCCTTGGATCTGAGTTCTACCTTGAAAACAGAATCAATCCCACATCTCTTCTCTGTTGAGATTCAACCAGACAAAAGTACTGGACAAAAATATTGCAAAACAAATAAGGAAAATGATTAAGATATACAGTATACAAAGACTTTCTACAAAGTGAATAATCTAAAATTTGATAACAACAAAAACTTAATTAGAGAAAGAAATGTCAAAGATCTGAAGAAGTAATTTACAAAAGAAAATATTCAACATTGCTAGGGAGATTAATGTTAAAATTGAAAGTGCACCTACTCTATCTCAGCAGTTTCATTCTTGGATTACCCACCCCACTAAATAAAGAGTAAATTCATAAAAATGTATGTACATAAGGTTTTTATTGCAGTATTACTTTTAAGGGAAAAATAAAAACAAACAACACTCATTAATAAAAAATTAGATAAATAAATGATAGATCCATTGGAAATGAGATATAAATTTGAAAATACGTTAACTCTCTCAGATGACACAGGATTATTTCTTATATTTATTGTTTCATGAGAAAAGCATAATGCAGTCAAATGTATAGAATACGATCCAATTTTTATCAACAAAACTAAGTACACAAAATGGGAACAAAATAAAAAAAAATTTAATCCATCCAAGCATGTGTATAATTGAGTAAGTAAGGAAAAAGCGTAGAAGGATACACATCAGATAGTCTCAGGTATGAGTAGTGGAGAATACAAGGGAGGGGTAAAGGATGTCAAAAATATCCAGAGAAGAAGGGTCCCCAAGAAAATCATTTTATAAACTTAATCACATTACTGTACAATTGTGTATGTGTCTTAGAAAAATATATGAAAGAGAGTTAAACAATGTGTTCATTCTGGTATACTTAGTCAATGTAATTTCAGAGAAATTACGTTCTTCTCTAAATCCTTCTGTATTATTCTGAATTATTTGTTTGTTGTTGTTTGTTTGTTTATATTGAGCATATGGGCAAGCAAGTAAACCAACAAACAAACCCAAACACAATATGAGTGTACCTGTATATGGATACATAAAAATCCTTACTGTCTATGTTCAGTGAGTCAAAATAAGATATGTTGAAAGCATTCTTCTCAATGACTAAAGATGGGCTACCATTCTTGACAGTGACAAATGAGTACAAATGCTACAGTAGAAAATAAGGTAAAATGGACTACTGAAGACAGTTCAAACATGAGTTGAGTCTTTGAACTTCACGAGAATAAAAGCAAATAGCCAGACTAATAAATTCCATTTCCCAAGGGCAAAAGGTGGGATGTTCATAGAAGAGATGGAATTAAGTGAAGGTGAACATGGTAAAACCACATTCTACGACCTTTTCAATCCTCTAAAATCTGCCAGGATTTGAAATTTCTATTTTAATTCCTCAAAATTCATGGCGTAATTTTGTACAAGAATGAGTTCTTACATGTATACATTCAAGTCTATAATGCAGTCATAAAATCCAAGCCCGCATATATATTATCAAATGTTTAATCATTCTTTATCTCTTCATGAGGGTAAAAAAACACCTTTAATAAAACATTAAAGTGGTAAATCTTTCAAGGAGCTCTTCATTTAAATCCTTCTTTCAAAACTACAGCACCCGGCTCACCATCATAAAATCCAAGGTAGAACAAACAAATACCTAGGGAGCAATCTTTCCAGCCTTAAAAAACTGTTTGTATCAATTACCGAAATAAGTCACCTTCAACACTTCATTACAGGAAGTATTTATTTATGTACATACTGATCTCTGTCAAAGGGTTCAGTTCTTCCTTTAGGATAAAATATAAATGATACTGAATCTCTTGCAAGTCTCTAAGCTCATTCATTATGTCTGAAGGACTGGGGGATTACTCTAGGGAGAAAAGCAGCCTTGAAAAGAAATTCAGGCTGTTATGGCTGGAATATACTATATTCATCTTCCCCTTGTGGTGCATCGAATGACAGGGTGCAGCTCTTTCTCTAGGATTGTCCACATAAAAGGGTGAAAGCTGTCTTATTACAGAGAAAGGGAGTGATTAGATGATAGATAGATAGATAGATAGATAGATAGATAGATAGATAGATAAATAGATAGATAGATAATAGATGATAGATAAAAAGAAGGGAGGGAGAGCAAAATAAAAAATACCAATTTTTCTCCTATAGGAGCTTTTAATAGCATTACTACTTTTTGTCACTTTTATTTACATATTTAAAGCAACTTTATAATTTGCAATAAGGTTATAAACTCCCTGCTCAGTTTTTCAAGTTACTTTTGTTTTAATTAAATAAACAAAATAGTCATTTTGTTCTTACATGAACCTCCAGATTTTCAATTTGTTATTGCTGCTCTAAGCTTGACTGAGTTGTTAGGCTAATGTACTTTTATCATTTTGCCAAGGATGAACATACAACTGGTTTACAGGAGGATAGGATGTCTCCAACTTATATACCTCCTGTCATTGGCATTCTGAATATAAATACAAGTTCCACTGCTCAATACACACTATTAATCTGCAGCTTATACAAATTAGAAACCTATTATTTTAATTATTTATTTAATAAGCAATGGAATCAGAGCTATTGTTAGTCCATTTATCTTAAAGAGAAGTGTTCTGTAACTGCAAAATATTATTCCACTATTATCAATGGGATTGTTGTTAATATATTAAAATATTTCATGATATAGAGAGATTACTGTAAAAGTAAGAATACACCTCAGATAGTTCTTTTACAACAGCAATGGTAAGACATTACAGTGACAATGCTACAAACTTATTATTTATTTAATACCCTACTGTTTATGGTTTGTAAAAACATTTTATTTGTCATTCTTTTCTTCCTCATTACTTCTGATTCATTTCATTTTTGGTATAGACAGGGATCAGAGAGAATAATACAAAGAAAATGTTGCATACATTTAAGACATTGAACCATAAGAGATTTCAATTTCCATATTGCAATGACAGTTAATTGTCTGAGTCCTAACACATCATAATCCTTTTCTTTATGAAGAATATAACAGCAATTGATATGCTAAAGATGCCCACGTGGGGCTCGCAGATCACCAGAGCCTCAGAACACTAAACATATTATTGCCATTGAAAATAAAATCATTTCTCCTACTAAGAATAGCATGGTGGATATTTGACCTGTAAAAGTCTATGTGTGTTTCAGTCCTGGTTTTGTGTAAGATATTCAGTTTCACTGTGCGGACATCCCTCCATATCTACTGTGTCTGGGGTTGCAAGTGGAATACAGTTACTCAACAAGATGTGGAATTACTAAAACACTAATTCATGTTAAGCTTCAGGTCCTCTGAACTGTATGGACCACTTCCAAAGCTTTTATATAATGGTACACTTGTAATTATATATTTCTAATTTTATATTCTTTTCGTAAGTGCCACAAAATTGTATATGGTTCAGCCCCCACAAAAGCTGAATCTACTTCTAGAGTAGTATTTAAGTGCTCTTCAATTATTACTAACTTCTATAATTTTGAATTTCAGAGTACATTTCACACAATGTTGTTTTTAGGTATGTTTCTATGGTCATGGCATTCTAACATATCAACTAAATTCCACGATAAGAGGTTCAGTGCTGACATCAGTTAAACTGGAAACAGAAAACAAAAAAACAAACAAAAAAACCTCACAGAACTAAAATTTTCATGGGAACTTGAATTTTAGAAAAATAAAGAATTTTTATCTCATTTAAGTAGATAGGAACCTCATTAAAATTGTCACATGCTTCTTAGCTTTTCACAAATTAAAGGTATAAAAAATGTTTTTCTGTAAAAAAAAGCACAACTGCTAATGAGAAAGGACTTTAATTAACAGATTCACTTAGAATAAGGTAAACACTGCATTTCACTGAATTGAGAATTTTGTTGCCATATTTGGTGCATACCAAATATCATGTCAATTAAAGACCAACTGATGCAAGGTATTTCCATATGGATCATTTGAATGATAATAGCTATCATGTATAGGTCCTTACTAAGTCTCAGGTACGGTTCTAAGTGCTTTATGTGTATTTGCTAATTTATGTCACCAAAAGTAATCAAGGAAATATTAATTGATCATCATAAGAAAATAGAAGCTCAGAGAGTTTGAGTAACTTGTTCATGGTCACACAGAGCTAGGTTTTAAACTCCAGACATAAGACTCAAGAGTTAGTTTTCTTAATCATCTCTTTTTAGACAAATATGCAGAATTTATTCTGGAATTAAATTGGCAGAAGTCAACAATGTTATTGGAATCCTTTACATTGTATTTAATAGAGAAAAGACTCATTATGACAAGTAGCATTATAGAAAGCTCACTGGTTGGATTGGTTTTATTGGCAGTTGCAAGACCTGATGGAGAGCTTAGAGCATTCGGACTCAGATGTTTCAAAGTTCACTTGACAGGGACTAGCTGAGTGACTATGGGCAAGTTTCTTAGCTCTTTTATGAAAGTCTGGATTTTGTATTTGTGAAATTTGGATAATAATTAATACTTTTCAGGTTTTGCATATAGAAGTAAGTTACATGAATAAAATGGTATTATCTGTTCCCTCATGACCTGAAAACAGATAAATAATTATTCACCATTATTGGAGGAACTGTTTATAGTGGTGCAATTTAGACTGTACATTGTATACTTAAATTCGCTTTGATGCTTCCAATTCTGAAGTAACAAAAATCTTCCTTTTTCTTTCTGAAAAAAAGAAGAATCCTAAAAAAAATAATAATTAAAATAGTATTAAAAATATCAATACAACTTCTATAGAAAACAAAGAAGAAGAAAAGAAAAAAAGATAGAAAAAAGTAGAAAATTCCCTCATGCCAGAAGTGAAGGTTCCTGGAAAATCAAGCCTCTTATTTTTCCCCCATGGGATCAATTCTTTATTTTTAGATTCAATCTTTATTTTCAAGTACTTTGAAGAAATGAGATTTGAAAGGCACCCAACATTGAGTTTATTCCTGAAGCATCTCCCTACTTATTCTTCCATAATAGCTGCTAGATGCTTAATGGTGAATTTGTTTTTCTTTTTTAATTAATCAATTATTTTTATGGTGACATTGGTTAATGAAATCCAATAAGTTTTAGTTGTACTCTGTAACAGTAAAGCATATATATATTTATACTGTGCATTCACCTCCCATAGTTAGATTTCTTTCTATCACTACATATTTGACCTCCTTTAGAGGACTCCAAGACTGTATTGCTCAAGGAAGTAGCAGGGAATTTAAATCGTATACACACACACACACACACACACACACACACACACACACACATATATGTATATATATATATGCATTAATATGATATGCATTAATTATACATATTAATTGTATATATAGATATATATGATTAATGATTCTGGAATCAAATATTTTTTTTACTGACATGGGGAAGAAATCCCAAGCTAAGAAATTAAACTGTACTGAAACTATGACCCCTTGGGTCCCAGAGCAGAAACAGAAGCTAAATTCGACAGGAGAGATGCTGTAATATGGAGCACTTAATATTCCCACAAAAACAGACTCTGCTAAGTGGGGGCTCATAACCAAAATATATAAAGCAAGTGAGAAATAATACTCTGAAGGAAAGATAGCAGACATGAATTAATGTTTTCTGAGTCTTTATCTATGAAAATAATGTTTAAAATGCATCATGATATTTGGTAGTTATATAGTATTCAATGGTATGAGTATGCCTATATTAGTCATAGCTTTCTAGAGAAAAATAACCAGTAAGATATATAGAGAGATAAAGAGATTTGTTAGGAGGTTTTGATTGGCTCACGTACTTAAGGAGGCTAAGAAATCTCACAATCTGGCATCTGCAAGCTAGAGTTGCAGGAAGGCCCATAGTACATTCCAAAAGCTAATGTTCTAGATTCTAGTCCAAGTCCGAAGGCTTAAGAATAAGAAGCATTGAGGACAGATTCATGTCCCAGTTTCATTAGTCAGAGAGTGGAAAAATCTTTTTTCTCCACCTTTCTCTTCTATTCATGCCCTCACCAGACCGAATGATGCTCATCCACTTTGGAGAGGGCAATATCAATTCAAAAAAACATCTACTTTGGAAACACCTTCAGAAATACACCCAGAAATCATGTTTAATCAGATGTCTAGGCATTCCTTGATCCTTTCAAGTTGACACATAAAATTAACTATCACCAAAATTAATCAATCTTTAATTCTCAGGACTATATTATTTCAATTAAAAAAATAGTGATTTCAAATATATAACTAAAAATAAGACAGTGTACAGAAAAAATACTAAGGTTATTTTATAGTCAATTTAGTTGATTAATAGCATCTATAATTTTTTTCAAATCATAATGTTTAATCAATCATATAATTTGAATTCCCTATGTCTCATGACTACAAGAGAATGAAATTGAATTACATATTACAAAAAAATATTTTTTCTAAATAACATATTTTTAAAACGGAATGACCATTCTACTATTGACGTTTCAAAAAACTAAAGCATTTTTGACTCTTAAATTAACAAGTATAATACTGACACTACAAGTTATTAAAATATTTAACTCTGAATTAATGATCTAATGCTTATGAAAATCTTATGTAGGACATATGAATAGGATAGACTTTAGTGTGCAGTTTCTCTCCACATTGTATTAACTTTAAAGAAATCAGTGCCTCTGACAGTTTTTATAATATAAATGGTCAGTAAGAATAGTTGTATCTTTTGAAAACTGATAGTTCAACTTTTTGTTCTCTGTGTTTGTCAAAGTTTCTTGTTTAAAGTTTCACATGAAAAACCTCATTGCTAGCATTCTGACTAATAAAATATCTACATATTCCTTTTGCTAACACAAATTTGCATATGTGGTAGATAACTAGAATGTGGAAACTCAAATTAGGGAACACAAATCTTTTGAAACAGAAATAAAATATAATTCATTAATGATATCTTGAGATTTTCCCCCTCTTCTGTGTTAGTAACATACCAATATCCTCCATCAGACTATGATTCAACTGGGATGCAGAAAGAGGAGGACACAGATAGATTAAATCTCTGACAGCTCCCATCTGGCATTATATTATTTTAATAGAGCTTCAGGAGGCAGCAGGCACACACAATGCATGCCATGTACAATTGATAGAAAGTGCAGGTTTGCTTACCATAATGCTTGACAATGAGGAGAAACATCTACTTTGGCATTACAAATTTGAGTACTGACAGCCAAGGGAGGTAGGCCAGCCTCCAGACTTTCAAACTAAGCACGGATTTAATTATTATCAATCATTAAAAAAAAGATTTATCTGAAAAACCTTAATGAATCTCATTTTATTAATAAACAATGAGTTTAACACATTTTTTTTCTCAAATACAAAATCTGGTTGTTAATTCAACAACTACTTTTGTCTCTGACTTACTAGACATTGTTTCAATTACTAAATAGATACATCAATGAGTCTCTGTCTTCCCAGAATTTTTAGTCAGGGTATGTTGAGGATGCAGATAAAACAAGTATTAAGACTACTAAAATACAAGACAGAATAGAATTGTGTTTTGGAGGACTGTGGATTCATCTATAGTTTAGGCAATTAAGGAAATCTTTGCCTGGTACTGAGCAATAGTTTTGCATTTAAAAACAACAATCATTTTACATTCATATACATGTGTTCCTTGCAAATAAAAAAGAAAAGGTACTTAAGGAAGATAACTGATTTTATTTTATAAATAAAGAAAACATATTCTAGGAAGTAAAGCAATACAACTTAGATGAAAGCTGTGAATCCAAATTCTGTATTGCTTGAAAAATGTCATTGGTTGATCTATATCTCGTGAATTTGGAAGCCCTGGTCTGGGTGATGATGATAGAAACTAGAATATGGACATGAGACTGATGGGGCTGAGTATTGAAATATGGGAGTGGGTATGATATCAAAAGGGAGAGCATAAAAAGAAGGAAACTTGGGGCGGGGAACCTTATAAAGAAAGCAATATTCAGAGAGAGTAGGTGGGAGAAGGATCACAAAAAATAAAGTAGTCCAAGAATTTGGGGAGAGAAATAGAAGTGTCATGATTACCAAAAAAGAGAGTATTACCAGAAAGACTGGTAAGCTGTAAGTTAAAACTGCTGTATCCCTAAAGTCATTGAGTATATTCTCGATAATTAGTTAAATGAAAGAATGACCCTAATCTACATACACTGATTTTCTTTTCACTCAGTCTTCCTATTTGAACTTAAGATATTGAAAATGAAACTCAAAATTTTGTCTTTAATATCCTTTTTACCCATGTTAATCATATTCTCTTTATAGACAAAATACTGCTCATTTCAAATTATAATCTCAAGCATGTTGGTAGTTCTAGCTACACTTTTACCATAGCCTGGACCCTACTGCTAGTCTTGACATACCTTGACTTTACTTGCCTTTATCCCCCTTATCCCAACTAATGGGGGAACAAAAGTAATATTTAACAAAGGGAAATCCATTGTTTATTTAGAAATAAAAATATTACAGAATTATGAATCCATACTACCAACTCACACATTGGAAAGAAAACTATGTGAGCTGCCAAAATTAGTTATTTAATAACAACAATAAAGTGAAAAAATATTTCAAACCAAATATTTGAAATTCATTTTCTTTGTATATAAACAGTCAAACCCAAGTCTATTTAATTGTTGACCTTCAATTTGCATTAAAAAGCACTTTTCTCATAGGCAATCTCATGACAGCATTGAAAAGAAAGAGACTTAGGCTCGAATCTATTGAATTTGTCAACTCTACAGTACCTTTTACTTTAGTTCCTTTTTCAGCTGAAATCGACAAAACCATTGTCTTATTTTATAACTAGAAGTAACAGTGAGACAACTTACGATTGTATACAAGATAGTTTGTTATAAATACTGTGGACAGTAAAGATACTGAAAATTCAAAACAATATTAATTTTCTCATGTTTTAGGCTGTCATGACCCATAAATCTAAAGGAACTATTTACTATTTTGAATGTCTACTCAATAATATCATAGTTTAATTCTACCAAGTTATTTGTTGTCTCAACTCAAGAGGTGACTCAAATAGATCACTTTTTGGTCACCTGGATTGAATGATTATCATATCTTTTCAGATTTAGTCTATGCTTTGAAATGGTGATTTTTTGGGTAGTTGTGGAAAATGGACAGTGTTGCCTTTAAAGTGAGATAGACATAATAGGCAACTAGGAAAAAATATAACCAGCAAGGTTAGAAAGAGAACACCTTTAAAACGTGTAACAGAAATCCATACACTATTCATGAAATTAACAATCCAGATGCATTCTCAGAGGTAAACACAAGACAAGCTATTATTGAATGTTGAGCTATTAAATATTGTAGAAGTGTCACGCAGTTGTCCTGGTGTAGTGGGAATATGGAAATCAGAGGCTGAGGATCAACAAACAGTTTTTAAAAATGGATACTGTGTGTTGGTTAATAAGTAGAGAGGAAGCTTGATCTTAAAAAAAAATAAATTTGGGTGGTGTGGCTAGTAGCATCCATATCAGGTCAAAACATGTAAGGATATATTTTTATTTTCCCCTCAAGCGTATGTGATTATTACTCTAATGAATGTGGTGTCTTGTTTTTAAATTTATCGAGAAATAAGTGTATCAATTAAGCAACTTTCTGATTTGTTATTTGGTTTACTGAGTAGACCTACTTCCTAAAAAAGATGAGCCTTTTACAAACTATAGCTTCAAGAACTGAATAATTTGATAGCCCACTCTCAATTAATAATTAGATTTCCAGTTAACATCATCTTCATATTAAGTTATTAAGATCCTGTTTGTCTTTCAAATTCATGTGTTTAAATCCTAAACTCCAATATGATGGTATAGGAGGTGATGAGGCCTTTGGGAGATAATTGGGTTTAGAACAAGTCGTGAGGGTGAGACCCTCATGAATGGAATTAGTACCTTTATAATTAAGAGTACATGTTTACTCTCTCTCTCCCTCTTTCTCCTTTTCTTTCATTCTTTTTCTCTCCCATTTCCCCCCACCCATATGTGAAGATACAATAAACAGATTGCTGTCTGCAAACTAGGAAGAGGCTCTTCATCAGACAACAGATCTTTCACTGTCCTGAACTTGGACTTTCCAGCCTCTATAACTATGGGAAAAATAAATAAATAAAAAGTTTGTTTTTTTAAGCCATCCCAGTCTGTGGCATTTTTGTGATAGCAGCCCAAACTATGACAGGTTTATCTGTTTTTGTTTGTTTGTTTGTTGTTTTTGTTTTTGTTTTAGGGTATGAATATTCCAGTATAAAAATCATAGCCATAGTTCAAAGATCACTCTCTTCCCCGAGAACCAACCAAGAGTCAGTTTATCCCATAAAATACTTCATAACATTATATAGTTTGATGATGTTCTTAAAGAAATTGTGACCATAAGTAATGTAATATCGAATGCTAACATTTACTATACTAATATTTTTAGCCTATAAAATAATTTTTTTAACTAAGATCACAACATTTTAATAACTCTCATTGTCTTACTCAAAACTACATTTCTAACATGGTACTTACTCACCATGCACAGTAAGAGCTTAACTTTCCTTCCCATGTGTCTAGGGTCTCAAAAATACATAGCCTGGTAGAGTGACCAATCTCTCAAGTATGCCTGGGACTGTGCCTGGGAATTTCAGTGCTAAAATGGTAAGAGTCCCAGGCAAACTATGAGTTGTTAACCCACCTTCAAAGATTATTTTAAATGGCACTTTCATGATGACTCTTCCTTTGTCCATCATACGGTATTACCACCATCCTCTAACTTCCTCTTATGGCACAACATAAACTTTTTCTCTGTGATGTCATTCTTCTTGCTGTTAGCTGAAAACCAGATGATTGATTTGGCGTACATATTTATCTTTTTGCCCATTCTAAAGACTCACTTAAAAATGACATAAGGCATGCCCAGAAGAAAAACACATCCCCAGCAACACTGGATAACTGGAGCAGTTTTCAGCATCATCAGTAGAGCAGAAACATTGAAAAATATATAAAAGATAAAGAGCAAGTTTCTGTGAAAATTCAGAAACCCTATATGTGTGAAAGAGGAGACCACTGAAAAGCAGGAGAAAAGCTCATAGTCTTAGAAAACAGGTTCTGGAAACAAAATGAGCCTCACAAAGCTGCTATAGGATAATCAGTTAAAACACTAAATAAGAGTTAGATTTATTGTCAAAGCAGCTAAAAGTAGTATTTGTTCTCTGGCTAAAGACACAAGAAAAACTTCCTAAATCAGACAGATCTTTTGTATATGACAGATGAGACAAGCTCTAGGGGACAGAAAAAAGTGAGGTAGAAGGAAGCTTAGGTACCTTTCCAAGAAGATGGGATCTGGCAAACTGAACACAAGGGGAATAGTGCCTACCAATGTTCTGAGAGTTACAATTTATTTTTCAAAACTAATATATATAGTTCCTTATTTATAAATACAACATAAATATAAGCAGTAAGCACAAATTGCCAAACATTAAAAGAATATCACTAGCATAAATAAGATGTACCACATTGATCTAACAGTAGAAAAATAAACCCTGATGAAAACACTTAATACATAATTCATAAAATAACTTAAAATGATGAAATTAGTGTCCTCGGAAATCTTTAATAATATGTTGTATTTATAAAGCAAAATTGCATTCCTATGACAAGAAGAATCATAGAACAAGAAAGAGTTCTTGAAAATTAACAATAGTTATTAACATTATTAATAGAAAATCTAAATGAATGGAATTGAGGACTGAGTCAATCTATGGGACTGAATTATGGAATTCTCAAAGAATATAATGTAAAAGGACAGAAAAAATTGTGAGTAAGATTAATTAAAAGATAGAAGATAAATTCAGAAAATGCAATGGTTATTTAATAGCAGAAAGGCAGAGGAAAAAAGAAAAAATTTTGAGCTGAAAAAATATTTAGATCAGAAAATCTATAAAGCCCCAGAACCAAATTTTTATAAATATTGGTGAGGATATTATCATTTGATTATTACTTTTCATTTTCCCTTTTTTAGTTAACAAACCTATTTTCCAGGAGGCCCTGTGCTCAGCCAAGAAGCTATCTTTTTCGGCATCCCTTAAAGCTATATGTAAAACTGTAGTGCTAATGAAATAAAAGAGAAATTATTGGATGGAGCATCTACAAAAGGCTTTTTTAAAAGGTGTGTTTTGCCCTTTGCTAGCCCCCTCCTTCTTGCCTGGGATAAAGATGTAATATTTGATCTGACACTGAGATTAAACAAGGCAATAAAAGTCATGTGATAGCAAGGGCCGAGCAGAAAGAAAGAGAGAGAACCTGAGTTCCTGCTGGCATTACAAACCCACCATGCAAATCTTGGACAGCCTATTTCTGGACTCATTATATATAATAAAATTAAGGGTCCTTTGGTTAAGTCACCATAATGAAGGTTCTATTACACTCTATTAAATGCAAATCCCTTAATGGCACAATGATTCTGAGAATGAAAACATGATTTTAAAAATTAATCACTCAATCACATTATAAGAAGTATAAGTGTTGAACCAGAATCACTATGTTGCACACCTGAAACTAATATAATATTGTATGTCAACTATAATTAAAAATAAGCATTAAAAAAGTATAAAACACTCAATACAGGAGTTTATGTAACAAATTGAATATAGCTAAATGATAAAATAGTGAACAGAATAGTGAGCTTAAAGATTTATTCAAAGATCTATCTCAGAATTCATCAAAAAGTAATAAAAAAGAAACTATAAAAGCAAGAGTCGAGAGCTATGAAAGCTAGAAATATGTATCAGTAGCCATATACCAGCAGTCCAAAAGGGAAAAAGAAAAAAAAGAGACAAAATATTTGAAGGAATAATGACCAGATTTTTCTCAAATTTAAAAATTTCAAAAACCTTAAGAAAGGGTTTATTGAATAACAAAAAGGATGGAATAGACAAAATATAAATATATAGAAAAACATAGGATGATAATTATGAAATTGAAGAACTTTGAAAACAATAAATTCTAAAACTTTTAAACTATGTCGAAAGGAAGAGCATATTCTCAAAAGGAACTTGAATCAGATTTCTATCTGCATTCTCAGAGCAATTCGAGATATAAGAAAACAATAATATTATCTTTGCAAGTCTTAAAGAAAAATAATTTTTCAGGAGACTGCAAGATCTCAAAAGGCTTACCACACAAGTAACTTTTGAAAAGCATTTTTAGAGAAAGTATCACAGGAAGAAGAAAAATAAATCTAAGATATATGAGAAATAAGGATGTGTAACTAATTGATAAAGCATGCTATTATCTAAATAAAGAAGAAACTAAATGAAACAAATTAAAATAAAAGGATATAATCATAAAAAATTCTGAATAAAAATTCTAGGTCTGTTGTGACATAATTAATACATAACTTATTTCAAACAGTTATTGATGTGTCAAACATGAAAAAATATGAAAGTACTTTGCATGATTTAATGAACATATATAGAATGTGACTGCTAACAATTAGAGGATAAATATTTTTTAAGTACACATGAAAATTTCATATACATTAACTATATTCTGAAGCAAAAAACAAGTTACTCCCAAAGCAAGAAGAAGTGAAATTAAAAAGTTAAGATAGGAAAGTAATGAATTATAAAATAATGAACTGGCAAAAAAGATCAAAAATATCAAAAGCTACTTCTTTAGTGTCTAATAGAATGAATGAAACACAAACAAAACTGATCAGAAGAAAAATAAAAATACACATAGGTGCCACAGTTTCTCATAATTGTGACAGGGTCATTTTTAAAAGTATACACTATGGAAACAGAAGGAAACACCAGAAAGGAATATGTAACCTCCTTAAATAAAAGTAAGTGGTTCCTAGAGATTTGGTCTCCTCAGATAGAGTAAAACAATGAACTTGAAAATATTTTTAGAAAATAAGAGCCAAAATGCTCACTTTCAAATGGCATTCTTCTTTACATTAAAAACTTGCGACTCAACTAAAAATTATATTTAATCTGAATTTAATTAAGTGATTATTTGCAAAATAATATAAATAAAGCATTTTTACATAACAAAAAGAATCATTTTAAATCATATCTAGAGATAAATTGACAACATTAATATATATAGCACAGTTTAGGTAGCATATATCATAATTATGCATAGGAAGATTCACTAATGTAAAGATAATTCTATTAATTTAATACATAAGTTTATGCAATTGTAATCAATGTTTCGAATTAAATTCTTAGAAAATGAATGATACACAGCTTTTTTCTATCTGGCTTTTTTCACTTAGCATAATGAACACTTCGTATAATTTCTAGTCTTACATGTGTTAAGGTATATCTTATGGAGTACTACAATAGGTCTCTTTTGGTGAATGTTCTAAGAAAAATATATATTCTGGATGCAGAATTCTATAATTGTCAATCGGATCAAATTGATTGATAGTGTTATTCAGGCGATAGATATAGATTTTCTTCCTGCTTGATCTAATAATTATTGACACAGGAGTGTTGAGGTCTCTAATTGTAATAGTAAATTTGACTATTTCAGTTCTATCAGTTTTGCCACATGTATTTTGACACTTGTTACGTGTATAAATATTAGGACTATTATGTTCTTAGAGAATTGACCCCTTTATCATCATGCATTGTCCTAATAATCCTCCTTTTTCTAAAAGTCTACTTTATTTAAAATAAATGTAGCTACCCCAGCTTTCTTTTCATTATTGTAATTATGATATATCTTTCTTCATCCCTTTACTTTTAAACTATCTGAGTCTTTATATTTAAAGTGAGTTAATTATAGACAACATGGAGTTGGACCTTAGCTTTATCCACTCTGACAATTTATCTTTTAAATAGTATTTTGAAATCATTTATATTTAAACTGATTATTGATATAGTTGGATTAATATTTGCCATGACTGTAACCATTTTCTATTTATCGAATGTATTCGACGTCTCGTTACCTCCACCTCTTCTTCTACCTTCTCCAATTTAAAAAAAAGCATTTTATAAGATTTTATTTTATTTTTTCTCTTAGACAATCATTATTTCTCTATATATTTTTAGAACTTATTCTAGAGGTTACAATATACATTTTAAACTATCCTAAGGCAACCTTCAAATAAACTATACTACTGCATATGTAGTGCAGGTACTTGTAACAGAGAATTCCCAGTTCCTCTCCTATGCCCCTTGTGGCATTTCTGTCTATTTATTTCATTTATCCATATCCATATACATGTGATATAATCATTTAAAACATAACTATTTTAAGCAAAATGTTATATTTTAAATTAATTAATAATAGGAAATTTAAAAATTACCTTTATTTATTCTTTTACTAATACCCTTCCTTTCTTTATGTAGATCTGAATTTCTGACCTATATTATTTTCCTTATGCCTGAAGGTTTTATTAAACAATTTTTCAGGGCAAGTCTGCTGGGAATAAATTCCTTCAGATTTTGTCTTTTGGGGGGGTCTTTCACTTTTGAATGATAATTTTGCTGGATATATAATTCTAGCTTCATGATATTATTGTTTCAATACTTTAAATACCCCACTTCACTCTGTCCTTGCTTATACGGTTTTTAATGAAAACAATAACAACAACAAAAATGTAATTCTTATCCTTGATTCTCTAGAGATTCCCTTCTCTGGCATATTTCAAGATTGTTTTGCCTTGATTTTCTACAATTTGAATGTGATAGCACTACATATAGATTTGTGTGTGTTGAAGGGTTATTTTGGTATTTATTTACTCAGTGCTTCTAAGATTCCTGATCTGTGGTTTTGAGTCTGTCATTAATTTGGGGAAATCCTCAATCACTATTATTTAAAATATTTCTGTGGTTTCATGTTTTCTTTCTTCTCCTTTTAATATTTCAGTTACACATATGTTACTTTTTAATATTGTCCCAAATATGTTGGATATTATAGTCTTTTAATTTTTTTCTTATTTTTGAATTTTAGTTTGAGAACTTTTTATTGGCCTATCTTCAAGTTCACTATTTTTTTCTTCTCTGCCATATTGAGTCCGCTGATAAACTGTAACATTCTTCATTTATTACAGTGTTTTTGATATCTAGCTACTTGTTTAGATTCTTTTTAGAGTTTCCTTCTCTCTGTTTATATTACATATCCTTGCATGTGGTTTACTTTTTCCAATATAGTACTTAACATATGAATTAAAGTTACTTTGAATTCCCTGCTTGATAATTCCAATATCTGTGTAGTATCAGAGTCTGGTTCTGATGAAATCTTTGTTTCTGCAGAGTGAGCTTTTTCTTGCTTTTTTTTTTTTCATTGAAAACTAGACATGTTGTATTAGTAAGAGAAACTGAGTTAAATAGTCTTTTAGTATAACGATTTATATTAATCTTACTAGGAGTTAGACAATTATTTTTTCAATTGTAGGTACCAGAGGCTTCAAGTTCCTCTAGTGTCCTCACTTTCGTCTCACATATTGTCTTTGGGATTACCTAAATTGCCTCTTAAAAAGAGTTTGTGTTTTGAAGCTCTTTAAATTGTAATCCAGTGTTATTATATTGGAGCCCTATTGCCATGGCAGTGTGGAGCTTTCTATAACCTTCCAATTAAAGTCCAGTTTTTCAGTGGCCTCTGTCTCAATGATGAAGTCATCACAGGCGTTTCTCTAATGTTACAGCACCTCCCCGCTTCCCTTACTAGTCCCTCCTTTAGCTACAGAATTCTCTATTTCCATGGATACTGTTGCTTGTTAACTATTTCTCCACTTGAATAAGATAGGAAAATCTGAGATTTGGTAATTTGTTTTGTTTTGTTTTTTGTTTTTTACTTAAAAAATAGTCATTTGTTATAAGAAAGACTCTGGTTACTCTTCTTTTTCTTCTGCCAGAGCCAAGGGGAGCTTTTTCTCAGATCCTCACAGAAAGAACCTGGTAGGTCTCTTAGAAGGAAAGCTCATGAAAGTGTGCTTTCTTAAGATCTCAGATCCTAACAGTCTCTCTCACACTAATCTATACTCAGCCTCTAAGAACTCTCCAAAATTATCAAATTATCATTTAAAATTACAGCTAGCTTATGGTTCCAGTAAATTCTATAAAGCAGAAACAGATCTTTGTTTCTGTGTGTGTGTGTGTGTGTGTGTGTGTGTGTGTGTGTGTGTCTACTTCTCCAGATTTCAGGGTGGCAGATTGTCCTGTGATCTCAGTTCTCACATGGGTCTTGATTTTTTCAGTTAATTCCTATTTTTTCTTGTTAATATTGATAGTAACAACTTCCACTATCTTTAAATCAGAGCTACAGCCAGAAGTCTCAATAGTGAGATTTTTTAACATCCGTGTTTTAACTCTTTTAAACTATTCTCTATTACTTTTATAACAATGTTTAAAATCGTACTTGAAAATGGAATTGATGCTTGAGGAGCTAAGTAAGCAACAGTTTTCTGGAAGATTTATGTACACACAAATATTTTTTCTCTAATAATGCTGAAATGACAAATGGTGTGCTTAAAATTTAAAGATTTTAAGAATATAGCAGATTACTTTCTCCAAAATTATTTATTATTTCACACTCAGGAAAGTCACTATAATTGAAGAATGCTCCCTTGAGCTCCTCACATGATGTTTGTACTTCTATAATTAAAATACACATCCCAATCTTATTTTATTATATTTCATGGTCTGTCTATTCCATGAGATTATCTAAAATTGTATCTTTGTTTGTCCTACAACTACAAATTTGCACATAACAAGTATTTTATATATATATTCCTATTGAATTGAAGCCAAGGACAAAAATGTACCATTTTTCCTATATATTTTACAAAATGTAAAATAATTGGTATCTTTTTTATAGCCAATTTTTATTTTTAGTATGCAGGATAACCTCTGTAAATGATTTAAGGGCTCTTTACCCTTATTTTTGGAAATACCTAAAAATCTGACCCCTATTTTGGTTCCACAATACTCAGGGCAGCAATGACTGTAGATCGCACTATTTTGTCCTGGAGAGTATTGAAAATTTTGAACATCTCTGAGTATACTGTGATCTTACTTCCAGTCATATTAAGCATTGTATAACTGAGATGCCTGAAATAGCCCAGACTAGATGTGGCTCTTGTCACTTACTCAGAAAATCTAAGTGTCTAGGTCTAATACGACCTTCAGCCACTCAGATGTTATCATCTGCACCCATGTCTTCACTGAGATACTAAAGGAAGCTTCAACATATGAATTTGGAGAAAATAATCATTCAGTTTATAGCACAGATAAACTCTTAGACGTAGTATTTGCTCTTAGAAGTGGTATTTTATGTGTTGTCAACTACCTTAAGAGTATATAAAATTAATAACTACTAATAAATGAATAATCCAATTATTTCTCTCTAACTCCTATACGTAAACCATTGTTTCTCAGTCTCAAAACAGGTCTATATACAACCTACTTTAGAATAGTAGGGTGCTTGTTAAAATATATGTATTTTCTGCTAAACTCAAACTGATTGTATTGGAAAAGATGAGGCTATCTCACAATCCAAAAAATAACCGTTTTAACCTATTTCCCCAGGTGATTTTTTCTTACACTAAATTTTGTAAACCACAACTCAGATTTTAGGAATATACAATCGATAATTTTTAGAATATCATAACTTTTTAAATATTAGTCTGTAGTTTTAAATTTCCATTCTTTTTATTTTTATTTTCATTTTTTTCATCCTTTCATTCATTTGTCTATCCTCACCAATTTCTAGTAGCCTTGAACTCTGACACTATTTATTTATTTAAAATTCTGTATAAAGATATTTTCACCACTAAAGGTCGTGTCCTCATAATGAGTCTCACTTTCCTTTGGTTCTTGATGGCCTCTTTTCTCTCATTTTGTGTTAAAGGTAACTTAAGTGAAGGTCTTTTTCTCAGTTCAAAAATATATGTAGTGAGTACCCACTAAGAACTATGCTTGGCACAATTTCTTTACCATCATAGTATTTTTTTAAAATTATTTTTTGTAAGTAAATCTGAAAATTTTTGTCATACTTCATATTTGGGTGGGGTTTAAAGCAAGTAAGCTCATCTCAAACAACTAGGAAAAATAAAAACACTTTGAGACACTATTTTCTATGGATTTATATAAAACAGCATACTTCAGGAGTGTTCTGGAAAATTATATGCTTTCATTTTCCAGTAGCAGTCATCCTAAGGTGCAGTGTCCCAGGTGTTAAGAGGCATGCATTTTGAAACAAATCTTCACAAATAACATTCGCCTGGTCCTGGAAATTACCAACCTTAGAACCATGTCTTTATATTACTGCTGGTTATCTTTAAATCACAGTGGAAAAAGCACCAAAATGCATCTCAAGATGACTTGACATGGAATTGCAATGTAATTTGCATGTTTATCACCAAAGACAAATATATTATTATCTTGACATTTTTGCCAAAGTCTGGCCCTAGCCTTTGTTTATAGCAGCACTAATAACATATCCCTACTCAAAACAAAGGTTTAAGACTATATGAAAAAAAAAATTAACATCCATAAAGCTTAGTCTTAATGAGACTAAATATCCATTATGATTTTCCTAGAGGTGTGGACCTACTCTAAATTTCAAAGAACTAAAATTGAATACCTAGTAGTGTTGATAAGACACTCAATAATAGAGCTTAGAATGTACATTTTTATATATGGATTATAGATAACTACCAAATTTAGCTGGGATCAAGTTCCTGTTTCTAAACTTCATATTTTCCAAAATAATTAGCATCTTTTGTTCAGTAAAGGAAGCAAAAATCATAGAACTGTAGAAAAATAATAGATTTTTGAGGTGACATCTTTTGGTGCTTTCAAATCTATAAAACTTGATAAAATTCCTAGGTATTTATCAAGTATGATTACACTTTAAGTGTCCTTGCTGATTCTTTGAAAATTAGAAAAATATATTATTTCTCTCTCCAGTTATTTTTATATCAAAAATATACTTGCATTTTAATATATTTCATAAACTATTTTTCCTAAAAGGATACATGTGCTCTCAAATACAATTATGTTACTCAAATATATAGAGCATCTTAAGAAAATAAACAATAAAATGAAGTGAATCATGAACATGTTTTAATGGATGAATATGAAAATTGTATTACATTTGTTTTATGTATCTAAGGGACAAAAAAGTAAGTTATATGATAATGTCTATTACATTTATGCTGTACTTTGCTCACCAATATTTTATCATAATCATTTAATTTATATAAGCCATGCCATTAAAATGTATCATTGACCAAAAGTGCCTAATGTTCTTTTTCATTATTAATTGCCCATTAGATATTACCAGATTACCCAATGTTTTCTCTAATATAACTACTTTGAAAAAATATTTAATTAAAATAAACATTTTTCAAAATTAAAAATTTCAAATTCAGTTTGTTTCCCTACTAATAAGATTCAGTAAACACTAATATATTGGGTTACTAACCCAATATCCATTTTATCTCATCCCCTTCCTGTTACCTAATTAAATTCACAGAGCTACCCACCTCCACAAAGACATATACGTCAGAAGAACTTGATCCCATCTTTGGTATTCTATTCTGTCTAAGCTAATCAAAATAATTTTATTTCTCCTGCTAGTGATCGGTTTAGAAATGATCATGTAATCCAGTGCCAGCTAAAAAGGCATTTGAGCTAGTCTTCTGAGGGGCTTCTAGGAAAGTAACACAGGAAGAGATCACTTCTTCCGGGCACTGGTGCAGCCGAACGAGATATCTGGAACTGCTAAAGCAGTCAATACATGAGTCTTAGGATAAAGTTATAACATGGAGTAGGCCATATCCAAGAGAACTTAGAACACACCCTACTTCTGTACCTCAGCTTAAGACATTGTAAACCAGGTTTCTTGGTTACTTACACTAAACATAACTGAAACACCAATCCTCCTTAAAAACAATCAGACAACAAATGTGCAATATTTAGAGACATCTAGATGAAATTCCATCGCTTTCACAAAGCAGGAATCATTTACCTAAAACAAATTCTTCCAGGCCTTTACTGTAATCTTGCCTAATGGTACAGGTCACTATCATTATTTTTGACAACAGGATGGAAAGAGACTAAAATTCCATTAGAGGTAACGCTGTTTGATTTTCACGACATGGTAACTGGGCAACAAGCAAACAAAGATAAAAACCCGGGAAGTCACTGCTTTTTTAAGCAAGGCATGAATAAAATATTATTGGATTTAAATACAAAAGAAATGCCAAGTTCCTTGGGCAGCAAGTACTTTTGTGAGAACTTTTATACTGTTTTCAGCTTCCTGATACAGAGTATGGCTTAGTAGACTTGCAGTACTGTGAATTCAATAATTTCCTAGAGAAGATATAATCACATTGATGTGTTGGAGTAAATGAAAGTACCTCAAAAATTTTTTTTCACGAGTAACCTTGTAATCAAGATATTTTGCCTCCACAGATGGTGCTGGTATTAAATGTTGCAATGTTCATGAGATCAAATAAGGATCTTTGCTAAAACAGCTAAAAATATAGTAAGATAATGGAAAGACAAAATTAACAATTGATAGGCTTAGACTTCCCTTAAACCTTGACATGAAAGAAATATAATCACATGATTTTCATGTCTTGTTTCTCTGCTGTTCCCCTCTGCCACATTCTGGTACTTAACATAATTTTTGCCTTTTAAATACGGATTTCACAGCCAGCCCTGTGCTTACAAATACCATGAAATAACATAGTAAATAGTAAAAAACAAACAAACAAACAAATAAATAAGAGAGAGAGAGTGAGAAAGAGAAGAAAATCAATAAAAGAATAGAAGGAGAACAAAACAACAAAAAGAGCCATCAATAGAACAGAAATCTTTTGAAAAATTGTTGAAAGATAGAAACCTTGCAGAAACAAGCAATTCAGAAAACTATGTTTAAAATATTTAAAAGTGTTTTATGAAAATAGGAGAGGCTTGGGAACTTCTAATCTCAGTATATAAAATGAATACAACGTATAAAATGAATATGACGAGAAGAAAGAGTTACATTAATCATGATGATTAATTTGAGAACTGTATTTGAAGCATCTAGGCCAGGTAGCTTTGCCCTTTTCCACTTGTGCTGTAGATCAAGCAGCAGTAGACTTTGCCCTTAAGCTGGACAAGTGAGAGCGAAGATGGAAAGGCAGGGTCATGTCTATGGTTACAACTGACCATAGGAAGGATGGAAAGTTCCCACACCCATTTTCATGAGCTGCTGATCTGCCATTAACAACTGGCAGAAACACATTACTGGAAACAGTATAACTAGACCTACTAGAATCTGTAAATCAAAATTGATAACAAGTATTCCAAAACAATCACCTTGAATTAGAAGAATCAAACTCAACAAGCAGAATCTTTATTTCCCAGAGGGAGGGTGGGGGGGAACCACTATGGTGAAATTTCAAATCATGAAGGATAAAAAGAAAGCCCAAAATATTTTTAGAGGTCAAATAAAGAAAATCGAAGTAGTATTAAACTTTTTTTGAAATTTTTTTTATTTTTTATCTATCGACATTGAATGCTAGAACATATGGGGCAACATCTTCAAAATGCTAAAAAAATTTAAAATCCTCAAGTACCAACCCTATCCCCAAGTTAACATACAAAGCAGGAAAAATAAAAACATTTTAGACTGTGAACGAAGAAATTGCTTGAGACTATACACAGACATAAATTATAGTTCAAGATAGATAAAAAGTCTAAGATACGAAAACTGTTAGTGAAAAAATGAGCCCTGTAATAACTTTATACCAAATATTTTTGAAGATTAATGTAAAGAAGTAATTACTGGGAAATAAAATTCCATGTGACCAAAATAATGGAAAGAAAAGTAAATGAGTGCTTTCAGTTGTTTAACCCCGTGGATTTGCTGCAGTGCTCACACATTTTCAAATCCAGATCAAATGTGTGATTTCATAGAAAAATAGAAATCAGCAAAATTGCCTAAAGAAAAGAAAGAAAATATAAATAAATACAATACACCTAGAGGAAAATGGAGGTATGGATAAAAATCCAATCCTAAAATTGGCTTCAGGCTGAATCAGTTTTATTGGTCATATCTAACAAAAGATGATTCTTTTGCTGTACAAACCACTTCAGAGAACAAAGAGTAAAAAGATGGAAAGCATTTTAGTATAATCTCTGAACCTTACTTTATCATGATTTAAAAAGCAAACAAGAATAGCACAAACATAGAGCTACTGCTCTTAATTCTAATCACAAATATAAAACCTTAAATGAAATATTAGAAATTATACCAATGAAATACCTAAAAATTTCAAGGCTTATTTAACATTAAAAGCTAACAAATTAACTCACATTAAAATATTAAAAGGAAAATTATATGTCAGTAGATACAGAATATATATTTCTAGTTAAATAATCATACTGCGATAGAAATAAATGAAAGCATTTTTAAACTTATTTGATGAAGATTTATCAAAAACTGTGGTAAGTATTAATCTTAACATAGCATATTAGACATAACAATTAAAAAAGAAAAGTATAAAAACATTATGATTAAAAAGAGGAAAAATATCAGAATATATGTTAAGTATTATTACTATTTAGTATTTCCACTCTATTTAGTGTGGCAAATAAATAAAAGGGAAAGAAAGTATACATATTGGAAAAAAACAAGGCTCTCACTATTTTTGATGCTATTAGCTTCTCCTTTGGAAATGTAAGGAACAGAATATAGTTTAAGATAAAGGAGATACTATATGACTGTGAAAAGATGAACTATTTATTATTGTTATTTTTTTCTAAATGGGACACATTTTGAAAAACAATAGTAAAAAGTTGGATCTCTACTTCACACCTTTTTTTTAACACCAATTAAAAATAAGTGGCAAACTTAAAAACACATTTGGAAAATATTTAACATTAGATAAAACACCAAAACCAATCTTAAAAATAGAGAAAAATTTAGCAGAAGAAAATGGTTAGAAAATATGACTAGGTAATTCAAAGAAAGGAATTTAAAAAGGCCAACAAATATGCAACAGAATGGTAATATAAATTTGGTGTGTTAAAGTTTCCACAGAAGTTAAACTAAGACAAAATAATCTGCATAAGTATGCCTCATTCTAAATATAATTGCTATAAAGAGATTTGCAAAGGTGCCAGCCAAAAACGTGTTCTGTCACAGTAGCCAAGCACTCATCTCCAGTCTGTATTGAAAAAGCGTTAGGGAAAATTTCTCTGGAGAGAGTGGATAATGTGGCCTGAGTCACTCTCAGTGAGTTAGGAGAGGGTCCCTCTTCACCTCAGATATACTCAGGGTTTCCAGAGTTCAATAGAAGCGGATCATGGGGAAGAGAATCAGACTGAAATTATCTTAAAAGGGAACCAATATGCTTTCAGGTAGGATAGATAAGCCTGTGGTAGATATTGAACTCATTTAAAACAAAACAAAACAAAACAAAACACATCAACAACTAGACAAGCTAGATAAAATATAAAAATCACCTGAGTAAAGAAATATAATGATCAGAGAAATATAAAAGCACTGTAAATGTGAGGGGCTGAGGTTCCAGATAAAAAGGAAACTCACTGAGGTCAATCATACATCTTACTCCACTTTTTACCTGTGTCAGCAGGGAAGGTAGAAAGACTAAGAGGAAGAGAAAGAGAGAGAGAGAGAGAGAGAGAGAGACAGACAGACAGACAGACAGACAGAGACAGACAGAGACAGACAGAGACAGACAGAGACAGACAGAGACAGAGAGAGAGAACGTGCACGCGCACGCTATTTTAAGGTAGAAAATCTTTTCAGAACTTTTAGGAATATTACAGAACAAGTAAAACAAAAAATTGAAGTTCAGGGATATGAGTAAATCAGGACTTGTATTTCCATGATCCAGGAATGAAGACAGTCCAGAGGAGAAATCCTAACAGTCTGATCCTCTTTATCCTCAAGGCATCACTGATCCTTAGGTATCTCAAGATGAGAGGCAGAGAAGCTGAAAAAGCAGCTGCTAAGAGGCTGAGAAAATAAGGAGATTTATGGGCAGTCTTACCTAGTGGAAGAGGCAAAAACTAAATAAAGATCCACCAAGATGGAGATACCTTTGTGAAAATTTCAGGTTTTCAGTTGGGATCACTTAAGGATGACCATCTAAGACTAAAACCATCTAGAAATAGAAAGAGTGTAATAGACATTTAAAACAAACTCCCAATATACTTCATCACTGTGTATATGAATGAGATCTGATCTTGGTCTACCTACCTAGCAAAAAATAAAGAAAATATTCTCTGATGGGATAAAGCATGACTTACACCTTTTATAATTATTAAGTTATAATGCCTGACATTTGATCAAAACATAAGTATATCAAAAGACAGCATGAGACAAAATCAGAAAATAGAAAGATATCTTTTGGTGGTTTAGATACTTTAGCTATGGCCTTCAATAACAATGTTTTTAAGAAAAGACATGGTAATACAGAGGATTTCTCAAAAGGATGAGAATCAAAGTTATATTAGCAGTGGAAAATATTTGACTGAAATTAAGACTGCAATTGATGGGATTAATTAACAGCTGTAAAGAGGATTAATGCTCTAGAAGATAAACCAATGGAAAATGTCTACACTGAAATAAAAAAAAGAGGACAAAATATGGAATATAGAAAGAAGCTAAAGATTTTAAAGTCATATGAAACAAGATGAAAAAATCTTGCAAAGGTACCATTTGAATCTTAAATATTAAAGAGAGAAAATGGTACAGAAGTAATGTTGGAAAATATAATAGCTAAGAATTTGCATAATTGATGTAAGACTGCAAGCCATGGATTCAAGAAGCATCATGCACTCCAAGGAGGATACAAAGAAAATTACACTAAACATATCCTAGTAAAACTACAAAACCAAGGGAAAATAGGAGAAAAAACATTTGCCTTAAATGACACAATTTTAGAACTGAAAGCTGACTTCTTAAAAAAGAAATTATAGAGGCCAGAAAACAATAAAATGACTTCACTAAAGGCTGAATGGGAGCCAAAAAAAAAAAAAAAATGAATAGTAAAACAGAAATAAATGTACTTGCCAGCCCATCAAACTAAAGAAAGAAAAAAGGATGAAAAAGATTTCTTCAGGCAAAAGGAATATGATGCTTGGCAGAGTATGGAAATTTAGGAAAGAATGATGTAACTGTAATAAAAATAGTGAATATGTGGGTAAGTAAAAATGCATATTACTTCCATAAAATAACAATATGAGAGATTTGAAATAGAAATAAAATATATAAAATGAAAAACACAAAGGCAGGAGGGCTTGAATGGAATTAAAGTATTTTAAGATATGGCATTTTCAGAATGTGTAAGAGGTAATAATTTATAAAGCACTTCAAGAAGTCAAGTTTATGCCTGTCGTACTCTCAAAGGTAACCAGTAAAAAAATAAAAATAGTAGTAAAAGAACATAAAACTAACAACAGAGTAAAAGAGGAAAATGGAATAACAAATATATTTGAGTAACAAAAGATAGAAAAGAGAGAGGAGAGATATAAAAGTGCTAGGATAATTTTAAACAAATATGATAGATTTAACTTAAGCTCAATCTATGAACAATTACATTACAAAATAATATTCTGAATATTCTACTTGAAAGACAAAAATGGCAACACCTTTAAAAATATAACTACATGTTATTTTTAAAAGATACATTTTGAATTTCTAGGCACAGAAGTTTAGAAGTTAAAGGATAGAGAAAGATGTGGAATGCAAGTACTAACTAAAAGGAGCTGTTGACTCTATATGAAATGAGATAAAGTAGAATCTAAGATCAGAAGCATTATTAGAGATAAACAGGCAAAGTTATTTATAAGCCAAGGCAGTGATTACTTTGAGGACAGGTCATGTCTGGGAAAGCGCACAAAGTTGTCTTCTTGATCTGGATGGTGAATACGTGGATATGTTTACATTGGGGAAAATATTGAAGTTGTACATTCAAGTATGTATTTCCCTTATGTCTCATAGACTTTAAAAAAATGTTACTTAAAGGGAGTTCTTCCTCCTCAAAAATGACCTGAAGATACAAAAGGGCTCCAACAGAGGTGGGGACCACTAGAAACCCAGAACCAGGAGGAGGTGTCACCGGGATTCAAGAAACTGGAGCAGAGGTCCTGCAGAAGGAAATATCAAGGATAATAAAAATGGCTTCCAGAGGCAGAAGAAAATACTTTTTTACACCTGTTGCCAAGAGAGCACTGACCAGAGATTATAACTCTACCAGGATCCTAGGACTGTGTCCTTTTTCCTAATACTTTTTTTCTCACTAAGCCTAAACCTCAAAGGGTTAGAAAAAATTGTGCAGAAACATAAAAAAAAAAAAAGAAAAAAGAAAAAGAGAAAAGAAAAAAAAGAAACTGGACCACTTTCGTACACCACATACAAGAATAGACTCAAACTGGATTAAAGACTTAAATGCAAGACTCAAAACCATAAAACTTCTAGAAGAAAACATAGACAGTAAACTCTATGATATTGCTAACAGTAATTTCTTTTTGGATATATCTCTTCAGGCAAGGGAAACAAAAGAAAAAATAGACATGCAAGACTATATCAAACTAAAAAGTTTTTGTGCAGCAAAGGAAACCAACAAAACAAAAAAACAATCTACTGAATGGGAGAAGATATTTGCTTATGATACATCTGATAAGAGGCTAATATCCAAAATTTATAAAGAATTCATCCAACTTCACAATAAAAAAAAAAAAACACAAACAATCCAAGTAAAAAATGGACAGAAGATCTGAACAAATATCTCTCCAAAGAGGAAATACAGGTGGCCAATAGACATATGAAAAGATGTTAAAGGTCACTAATCATCAGAGAAATGCAAATTAAAACCATGATGAGATATCACCTGACACTTGTCAGACTGGTTGTCATCAATAAATCAAAGAACAAGTGTTGGCGAGGATGCAGAGAAAAGGGAACCCTCATACATTGTTGGTGGGATGGCAAATTGATACAGCAGCTATGCAAAACAGTATGGAGGTTTTTTAAAACATTAAAAGTGGATATACCTTTTGACCCAGCAATTTCACTTCTGAGTATATATGCTCAAAGAAACCAAAACAATAATTCATAAAGATTTTTGCACTCTTAAGTTTACTGCAGCTCTATTCACAACAGCCAAGATATGGAAGCAACTTAAATGCCTGTCAACAGATGATTGGATAAAGAAGTTATGGTTCATATATACAATGGAATATCACTCAGCTATTTAAAAAAATGAAATCCTACCATTAGCAACATGGATGGGCCCAGAGGTTATTATGCCGAGTGAAATAAGTCAGACAGAGAAAGATAAATAGCATATGATTTCACTTATAGGCGGAATCTAAAGAACAAAAAAAACCAAACTGATCAAAAATAGACTCACAAATATAGTGGACAATGTGGTGATGGTCAGAGGGGAGGAGAGTTAGGGAACTCGGAGAAAGGGCTGAAGGGTTAACAAAGTACAAATTAGTAGTTGATAGATGGGGACAGGGAGCACGGCATAAAGAATGTAGTTAGTACTAATGTAACGCTAGGTGGAGAGCCAGAGGAGAGAAAGAATAATTAGGGGGATCATTTCATAAACTATATAAATGTCTAACGAATGTACTGTGTACTTGAAACTAATAATAAAATAAAATTTTAAAAAGTTTAATCATGTAGTACTCAAAGTAAAATAAAATAAAATCTTCGCATTAAAAGCATAATGTTTCATGTGTACTAGTTTTGACATTCTCTAGATTACTGAACTTGGACAGATCTACCAACCTGTTAATTTGCTAACATTTCCCGACATCTATAAAGCAGATAATAAAATACAACTGAGTTTTTGTGAGAATAAACAACATGTGAATAACATTTAGTAAACTGCTTGATGCATTGTACAGTCATTAAATAACAGTGGGATATTATTTGTCACTCTCCTCACTTTCAATGCAACCAAATGTCTTTTTAAAATCTAAGTTTCACAAAAGTGGAACCCCACCTCGGTCTGACAAAACCAGCTATGCCATCCATTTAAAACATCCTCTTATTCATTAGAAATATTTATTTAAAACCTGCTTTACAGAACAAAAACAAAATTAACAAAAAGACTTAAATGCTTACTGCTTACCTTAAACCATACCAATATATATATATTATAGGGAGATCAAGGTTAAATGTAAATATTCTAATAATAAAAATAGATAAAAATATAAGAAATGTTACAATGAATTCAAGGTGTAAATATTTTTTACAGTTAACCATAATCTAAGCAATAACAAGGCAAACAATAGATTTGACTACACAAAAATGGAAAACTATTCATATTAATGTCATAAACAAAACTTAAAGCAAACATTAGGCATAAAAATTTTTAAACAAAGATTGCAAACAAAGATAAAATAAGCTGATTTTAAAAATAGTCCTATATCTATTATAAAACATAAAAAATTTTAAATATATTTGGATAAAAATATAATTTACTTTTCTAAAAAATTTAATCTGATATTTAGTTTTTGTGAAAACTATAAAACTATTAATATTAAAAAAGTTATATCCTAGGATGAGAAAAAACTGATGTTGATGATAGAGACTTTATTCATTCTTCCTAGGACCACTTTAAAGTTGTGACATAAACATGGAGCAAACACCAAATAAAGTTGCCTGGAATCTAGATGAACAAAAGCATTACAACTAGGGAGAGAAGTAAAAAATCAACCTTTAACGGTAGAAGGTAGGAGGGGTTGAAGATGAGAGTTGTGAGCTGCTGAGTGGGACAGGGGCTGCGACAGTGGCAGACAGCAGTTCCAGACGCCTCTTAAAGGGGCCATGTCTGTGACTAGACTCATAGTATCCAACCTGCTTGCTCTGAGCACCAGCACTAGATGGGCTGCTTAGAAGGCACCAGAGACTTACAGGAGGACACAATTGTTGAAGCGAGAGCCAGAGGGGAACTATCTCCCTAGCAGAAGTGCTGATGATACTTTTGTTCCTATGTTGAGGCCACTCCCTACCAGTGTGCCAACTCCGGACTACCATAGCTGAGACGTCAATGAACTGGATCATAGAGGTCACTCTTCTCTGACATTCTGCCTCTCTCAACTTGTGGCCCCACCCAAGGCATATTCCATTGCGTCTTCGGTGGAATCTGTGTTCTTTGCCGAACCAGTTCCAAGACTTACACTGGTGGCAGCTGGCTTCGGTTTCTGTCATGGCCTCTTGAGGCAACTATACGGACAGCATATGTGTATTTCTTGCTGAATCTTAACAGGTGGCCCCCAATGGGCACAGGCTAGAGCTAAACTTGACTTGTAGCTGAACCTCTCTCGGGAATGTGCCACTGGACACCTACTACACAATCATGCTAAGACTGGGAAACTTAGGAGCTTTGCTTAGTACATAAAAACAGACACAGAAAGGCAGCCAAAATGGGAAGACAAAGAAACAGAAACCATATGAGAGAACAGAACAGAAATCCAGGAATAATGGAGTCAAGCAATCTAACAGGTATAGAGTTATAAAGATGCTCAGTGAACTTAGGGGAAGTGTAGATGAATTCAATGAGAACTTCAACAAAGAGATAAAAACCATAAAAATAGAAATGGAAATTGTAAAAGGGAACCAGTAAAAAATGAAGAATACATTATCTGAGATGAAGAGGTTATTAGAGGCAATCGACAGAGTGGATAAAGAAGATAAAACCACTGATATAGAGGATGGGAAAGCAAAGATCATTGAATCAGAATGGCAAGAAAAAAGAAGCCAAGACTATAATAATAATTTAAGGAGCCTATGGGACACAATTAAATGTAAAAATATTCATGTCATAGGGGTATCTGAAGGGAAACGACGTTGAAAAGCTATTTGAAGAAATAATGATGGAAAACTTCCCTCACCTGGTGAAGGAAATAGACATATAACCGCAGGAAGCTCAGAAAGTCCCAAAAACCAGCAACTCAAAGAGGCCCACGCCATGACACATCATAATTAAAATGCCAACAGTTAAATATAAAGAGAGAATCTTAAAAGCAGCAAGAGAAAAGCAGTTAGTTACTTATAAGGGACCATTCATTAGACTGGCAGCTGATTTCTCAAAAGAAACTAAGCAGGACAGAAGGGTTTGCACAAAATATTTGACATAATGAAAACCCGGGATCTACAACCAAGAATTCTTTATTCAGCAAAGCTATCATTTAATGTGGAAGGACAGATAAAGAGCTTCTCAGATAAAAATAAGCTAAAGGAGTTTATCAACACCAAACCAATATTACAGGAAATGTTGAAGGGACTTCTTTAAAGAAATCTAATTATAGGAGGTAAACATATAGTATAAATATATATGTGCCTTACTGTTAAAATGTATAGCTGAAACATTGGATTTCATTAACCAATGTCACTATACAAAAATAATAAATTTTAAAAAAGAATTAAAAAAGAAAAAACATAGATCAAAAACAAGAATAAAGAATGGTAACAACTACATTCCTATCAACAAATACCTCAAATGGAAAAGAATTAAGTGTTCCAACCAAAAGACAGAGTGGCTGAATGGATAAGGAAACAAGACCCCTACTTATGCCTACAAGAGACTCACTTTAAATTAAAAGACACACATAGGCTAAAAAAAAGGGGGATAGAAAAAGATATTGCCTTGGTGGACCTAGAAGGTATTGCACTGAATGCAATAAGTCAGATAGAGAAAGACAAACTTGCATGATTTCACATTCACATGGAATCTAAAGAATAAAATAAACAACTACAACAAAAATGGAAATAAACTCATAGATACAGAGAATATTTTGAGGGCTCCTAGATGCGAGGGACATTGGGGGAATGGCAAAAAGAGGCAAAGAGTTAAAAACATACAAATGAATAGTTACAAAATGACATGGAAATATATAGTATAAGGAAAATAATCAATAATGTAATAAATATGTAAGGAGGAAGAGGGGTAATAAATTTAGTGGGGTTATCACTTTATGGGTTACATAGATTTCTAATTACTGTACAACTGAAACTAATATATTATTGTATTCCAACTATAATTGAAAAAACTAATTGAATTGTACAATGTAAATACAAGCAACTAATTGTTTATTACATTTCAATAAAGATGAAAAATTAAAACTAAAAAAAATTACATCCCATATTTTCCCACTGTATTAACCAGTATATTAAAATGAGAAATACTCAGTGTAGCCTCATTCACTGATGGTTTTTGTTACAATTCTTCTCGTAAAACATTGGCAATGTGCATCAAGATCATTAGAAATATGATATAACATTAAGAAAATAAAAGCTGCAATATTGATTGCATAGTATAACTCAAATATCCATTACAAATGTAAGTATCTGTTACATGTGCATACTAAGAGGTTAAAAAGAAGATAGTCATAATATTTATAATGTTTATCATTGAATTAGGACAAAGACTAATTAACCGATATGCGGAAGCTGTTTACTAGAGGGAGAAAGCATGGACTTGGGAGACAGATTTATGGACTTTGGGTCCCAATTCTGGTTCTTAATCCTTCTGAATATCAATTTTATCATCATTAAAAAAATACATAGACATGTAATATGTAGTTTTTTAAGAATATTTGTGAATGAAAATGTATAAAAGAATCTAGTCTAAATCCTTGCACATGGAAGAATCTGAATATTAGTAGTTTTACTTTCTTCCTCAATTTTTATATTTTCCGAATTTCCTACCAGTGAGTTTATAATTCCTTTTAGAAATTTGAAAAAGGTCTGAATGCTATTTATACTATTTCTATCTGCTGTCCTATTGTGCATAGCCTAAAACAAACAAAACGTCTACACTCCCAATTCACTAATATTTGTTAACATCTCAGTAAAAGGGGAAAAATAATATAAGATAATTTATATTATTGTTTGAATGGCCAAATTGATTAACTCTGGAAATATATAATTTAAAAGACTTTGCTTGTAAATTTCTGCCTTGCAAGCCTGGAAGAAAGAACACTATTATTCTATTTTACCTCCCAGAATATAACACAGAGCCAGCACCTAGATATTCATAAATATCTATGAAATTAAATGGGTCTGCAGATATGAAATGTCAGGCATTTATAACAGATAATGGGAAATATTTCAAGGGCAAGGGTCTTTCTGGTATGCTATATTTTAAACCAAGCAGGAAGCCGCTTAATCAACTGTATCAGTCAGGATCTAATCAGGAGACAGAAACTACACAATCATTCAATCAAGAGAATTTAAATATAAACATTAAGAACTTTAAAACATGAATGACACAACAAAGGAATTCTCTAGTAATAAATAAAGAAAACTCTTTAAAAATACAGGAATAGGATATATAAGGAGAATATCTAAGGAAGGGGCACACACACACACACACACCAAACACATTTAGGGCTTGATATATAGATAGTAAAGTTCATTAAGTTGCCACGTTTTCAGATCTTGAAATACAAGAGGAAGTCCTCCATAGAGAAAGATTGTACCTCAGAACTTGCTGCAAATATGTCTCGAAAGGAATGACTGGAAAAACTGCTTGCTACTGGGCACTGATGGTCATGGTGCACAGAAGGACCCAGGTCCTAGAAAAAACACGTGCACTATTGGAGCCTAATGATGTTGAATCTACCCACACTTCAAGAGCTTTGAGATAGAAAAGTAGTGTGCACTTCAGGAGACTGCCAAAAGAAGCTGATCTTTTTACCCCAGCGTCCTTCCAGTGACCTCTACTGACATGCCCTCTATTGGTAGCTACCCTCACCCCCAAAAAAGTTTACAGGGCTCATCTCCATCATTATCGCAAAGTAAATAATGAAGGTGATTTGGAAACTGACAGACATAAATTGATAACTGGCACAGTTCAACAATTTGGTTACCATATTCACCTTTCTACACATATTTGTACTTCTTTACAATAACGAAATTGTAACTGTATTTTCACCTAACAAGATATTCTTTTTACAAGTAAGGAAGTTCTCACTACTTCCCCAAAATGAGGAGAAACACTCATTATATTGATAACTGGTTCTAATAAATACTTCTCAAATTCTATCAGTTTCAGAGATTATTCTGTTACCTAAAAATTAAATTTTAAAGTTAATCTCCAACAACTTTTATATAAAATAAAAATAAATAGGAAGTAAAAGAAGAAAATTGTTAGCATATACCAATAAACACATAAATAGAACAAGCAAAACTATCTATACAAAGCTACTATGCTTACCTCTGTAACTGATCACAAGGTTATAACTGATAAATATTGCTTCATTCTTTCACTCTTCATTTAATATTTCTTCTGTGCTCAGCCAAAACCTCCACTGATCAGGATTTTTACCTGGTGGAGTAATATAAATCTTCTCTCCTAAAAGGTCTGAGTTCTCGATTATGCTGCCTTTTATTTTTCTACTATAGTTTTTCATTAACCTTTATCATTGGGCATGAAAGTACTAGAAAAAAAAACAGTAGAATCCTCTAGTTCCAGATTTAGTCCTGCTCATTCCCATCGTGTAGCAACAACCCAAATCCCCTTTGGTAATTGGAATATATCATTCTAACAAGTAGAATAACCCTATTTTCAATCTATTGATTCAGTGGTATAAAGAGCCCAAACTTGCTAGGTAACAGGGATCAATATTGTGTCCCATAGTTAAAACATACCCAATTTAGAGACGAAGATTTCCAACTCAGCAGAATTCAAGGTTGTTATGACTAGAAGCAAATATTTTACAAGGGGATTATTGAGTATAATAGTGAGAAATCTCACTTTCATGTCCATTCCTTGATTCCTAGGTCAATGCCTTCTCACCATGGCAGAGATAATATCGTATAATGGTCTCTTCTTCTAAGTATATACTCATTCCATATACCAGAACCTCATCCTCTCAGGGCATTGTCTTCAAACTGGCACTAGAACTGTCTTTGGTAAGCCATTTGATCTATCTATTAATCTTATAATTTCTGGTCGATGAAGTATGCGGAAAGATCAATTAATTCCACAGGCAAAAGCTATAGCTGCACTCCCTTTGCTGTGAAATCAGTTCTTTGATCAGAAGCAATGCTATAGAAAATGACTTGACAACGAATAAGGTGTATATAGTGAGAGCAAATCTCTATTCTCTCTATGATGACTTCCAATGTAATCAAACCGCCACCAGATGGCTGATTGCTCCCCTTGAGAAATAGTGCTGTATTGGAGACTAAGTATTTGTGTCTGCCATAGATAGATATATTACATAATAAGCAGTGCATTAGCCAGGTCGACACTGGTAAGAGAAGTTCCATGCTGTTAAACCACTCATGTAGTTTGTCCCTACCACCATGATGTCTTTGTTCGTGAACACATTGGTCAAGCACTGGAGAATGTGGTGAAAAAATGTTACCCACAGAATCTCATTCTGTTCACCTGATATTTAGTTTCTCCTCTGCCTTAGCTGAACTTTGATCAGCATTTATATCTTCACAGTCTGAGAGGTCAATTACCTCTTCCCCAGACTTCCTCATTGCCGATAATCAACTCTTTTTTCTTTCAAGTTTCTGACCAGCCTGCCAAACCATTAGCAATCATTTATAAATTAATGAAAACCTTTCCCTCTAGTAATCCTTCATTATAGTGGACAATCATATGTATTTCTTAAATTTTTTTTCACTGGGAGAAATTTTCTTAAACACTGTCATTTACAGTGTACCCCTGAGAGGGGCTGTAGTACTTGTAGCAGCCTATTTTTGAGTGGTACCAGCATATGAAAATTACTCATACCTTTAAGATCTGCCTGCGTTCAATCTCCTATAGACCATTTTCATTTTATGATACATCACTGCTGAGCAAATGTATGGCCAAGTGTATCAGACAACACCCAGCTTATGACAGAAGGCTCAGGCCACAGAGCCACCTGATGTTCCATGTTTAGGAATTCAATCTCTATCAAGGCCCAATAGTAATTCAGTAGCTCTTTTTCAAAATAGCATAGATTTTATCCAAAATCCTAGAGCCCTGAACTATGGCTCTCCTATTAGTGCTTCACGGAGACTCCATACAGCATCTCTATTTGCCATGAACATGTCAAGTATCATTATATCTATTAGACCACAAGATTTGAGTGGTAGCATGGTCTTTACTACACAGCCTGAGGTGACTGTAGAGAAACTCTTTTACTCAGATTGGAACTTGAATTTAAAGTTAAAAGACTTGACTTTATTATTTTATTTCCATACATACTCAAAGACGTGAAAGGATCCACAATCTTCAACATACATCATTTCCCCAATAATTGTCATATTTGGCACATCAGCTAACAACAACAAAAAGAACCCCTTTATATTTTTTTTCTCCTGATAGGTAAAATCTTTACTGTCAAACTTCAAAGCATTTTTTCAAAGTCGATCCTTTATTTAATACCAATTTTATGATTTTCATAAGGCCTAAATCCACTTAGGATAATCAGAATGCCATTAGAGCTACCATGTCAATTAAATATGGTTATTGTAGTTCTCATATTTCAAAGGCATAGAGACCTGGAAGCCATTATGTGTGTTCAGAACTTTGGTAAAGTACTTTCCTTCAAATTCTAAATACAAGAGAAAATTATTATAATACTCCCATGTCCTACCCCCTGTTTTGGGGAAGTATTTTATCGTTCAGTGAATGAACAGATAATTGCTCTCTATCCCCAGCCAGTAAGATGGCAGGGTGATTGGCCATATCCTAGACTAACATAGTCAACAAGAAGAATATTTATTTTCTTTACTTTACTCTTTAAATGAAAACAAAATTACTTCCATTTAACAGAGAGATATTGGGGTAGTAGATGAAGGTAAGACATTTTGCAAGTTTGAGGACAGATCCATTTCCACTCATCTTCTCACTGAATACCAACAGAAAGAAAATGATTATAGTTCTAACTGGGCCACTGAGGAAATGGAATCATTAGTAACAAGGCAATGTAGCAGAAGGCTCAGCTCTAAATCTGACTCCAGGGAAACACCACAGGAAAAGGAAAAATATTGCTATTAAGAGAAGCATCTTCTCTTCATCTGTTTTTATGGTATATAGATTAAAAAAAAAAACACTCAATGTAGCTTTATTTTACAACAAAAAACTCTTAAATGTGATCCCCTCTAAAATAACATGTTCCCGTGCTGACAGAAGTATTCATAAAATCTCTCTTACCCTAGTAACAGTTAACATTTCCTTTTTACAATATAGATAAAAAAAAAAGAAAGAAAGAAAGAAAAAAAACTTCATAAGTGTTTGAACTCTCCTACCTTACTACATCCAAAGTAAAAGGCAGCGAGTAATCTATGCTATCACTAACTCTAAGCCCAAAGAACTTCAAAAGCAAAAACTACCCAAGTAACAGCTCTTTATTGAATAGCTTCTAGTTGGAATGACTATGTAACTCAGAATCGCATTTGGAAGATATAGCTTAATAATGAGAAAAAAAAGTTAGTTATAAAAATTTATCATTTTTTGGATTATGATTTAAATAGCAATCATAAAACTACATTATTTAACAAGGACTTTTGTATTTAAAATTATTTTTCTCCAAAAAAATGAAAAAAAAAATCTATCCCAGCATTGTTTGTTAAATGTTACAAATGAGTTGTGTCGACCACTAACACTGTTTAGAAAAAATAAAAAGGTTAAACAACCTGACATGGAGAAATAAACATAACAAAGGTCAAGCAGAGTTTTAGTTTGTTTGCTCATATAGGCTCTAATCTAATTTAGAAGCAAAATTTATATCTGAGGAAAAAGAGACAGTGTAAAAAGTATAAGATATATATTTACTTTATAAAAAGATTAGAGGAAGAGAGAAAATATTTTGGTAGGCATGGATTTGCTTGAATTTGATTTTGTCAAGACAATTTTAAAAAATAGAACAAATTTTACTTTTACAACTCTGAGTTTAAATTACATGTTGAGTGTAGAAATGTGCTCTGAATTTTCGTTAATCTCGACAATGGCCCATTTTATTTCTAAAAATAACATAGAAGTAGTTAGCATTCATGTTTCTGGTTCTCAATACTAGCCACATAGACCAGGGGTCCCCAATCGCTGGGCCACAGACCAGTACTGGTCAGTGACCTGTTAGGAACCAGGCCACATAGCAGGAGATGAATGGCGGGCTAGCAAGAGAAACTTTATCTTTATTTGCAGCCTCTCCCCAGTGCTAGCATCACCACCTTAGTTTCACCTCAGATCATCAGATATTAGATTCTCATAGGAGCACCGGTCCCCAGTGCCAAAAAGGTTGGGGACTGCTGACATAGACTTCTTCTCTGGTGTAGCATATTTTCTCATTCTGGAAGGATGACAACTTCCAAAATCATTCTTACTGGTATATTTATCAAAATGTCCTTTATTCACTTTTCTTCTTAAAGCATATATCTTTTTTTCTCCTTTCTTATTTAAAAGTTATCATTCAAGGGTGATGTCATTGAAAATAACAGTTTCTCTCCCCTAAAGTAATGATTAAGCTGGCAAAAACAATCAGAATCAATTTTCAGGGGACACTGACACCTAATAAAAACTTAAAAGATTCAAGGCAATGCTTAATAAAGAAACAATCCACTGAAATTATGTAAGAAAGTATTATGGCATTTAAACTTACCTACCTACCATTACTCACTCCATAGCTTGATAGAGAAAACAAAGTGGCAACCTACATTTCTTGGACAGCTTGTTGATGCTGGAGGGAACAATCAAACCTTGTTCTCAAAGAATTGTGATTATATGTTTTGACCTGTCTGGTTGCTCCCTTAGGTGTCAGCTCAGAAACTTGCCTATATTTTATCCACCTCAGAGCTCACTGAGGGTTGAAAGGTACACCTGAGAGGGGTTTATTAAAGGCATTAAATGATATATATACTAGCCACCAATCCCTAGATCAAGAGATAAAAGTCAGAGCAAATAGTAAACTGAACAAAAAGTATGAGAAATAAAAGTCTGGGCAAGGGGACATAGAGGGAATAATATTTTTAAAAATGTCTTCCATATACTGGAGAATCTAGAAAGCCATACACCTACTCAGGCTTAAACATATGCTTAAAAAAAGAATAGACAAGACCCTAAAATTTCACCTCTGGGTGATATTTAGCCCCTATGCAAGCAGGAAGTGAAAGCTAAGGCAAAATAAATAGCCTGGATAAGCAGAACCAACCTGCAAAGACTAAGAGAGTTTACTGTTGTAGTTGTTTCAGCTGCAGGCATTTAAGGAAATCTCTATACAATAATTAGATAACTAAGCTAATAGAACAGAAAATTGAGTGGCGACACATGGCAAAAAATTCAGTCTTTACAAAAATAGTTTAGAAAAGTCACTATATAAACAAACTACAACTTACAACAATTAGAACTAACAAGCTCTGGGGAGAGGAAAAATGGAGTTCTAGAGTTACCACATTAAAATATTCAAAATGACAGGATTTTTTAAAAAATAAACTTTGTAATGAAACAAGAAAATATGGTTTGTGCACACATATATAAGTGCACATGCGCGCGCGCACACACACACACACACACACACACACACACACACAAAGTAGAAGCTATGTTGAAGTGAATCCAGAATTGGAGATACTAGCTAACGACTTTAAACTGAAAAATGCTTAAAAAGCTAAAAAAAAAAAAATTTGAACAAAAATTAAAGGAAATAAGGAGAACAATGTCTTGCCAGATATAGAATATCAATAAAAAGATAGAAATTATAAGGAGAAACTAAATAAAAAATTCTGGAGCTAGACAGTATAATAACTGATATGAAAAAAATAAAAGGTTGCTAGAGGATTTTAACAGCAATCAAAAGAAAGAATAGATGAACTGAAAAATAGGTCAATTCAAATTATACAGTTGGAGGAGCAGAAAGAAGATTAAATAATGAAAATTAATCAGAGCATAAAAAGAATTCCAGGACACTATCAAGTGTACAACATATATATGTGAGGCTAGAAAGGGAAAAGAGAAAAAACAGCAAAAATATATATGGGTGTGTGTGTGTGTGTGTGTGTGTATACACACAAACATGTATATATATACATACATACATATATATATTTGAAGAAATAATGGCCAAACTCCCCAAATTTGAAGAAATACATGATTCTGAAAATCCAAGAAGCTCAATGAATTCAAATTAAAATCAACACAAAGAAATGCATACCTAAACACATTATAACCAAACTATAAAAGCCAAAGATAGAGACTCTTGAAAGTAGCAAGAGAGAAGTGACTCATTGGGTACAAAGAATCTTCAATAGGATTGAAAGCTAATTTCTCATCAAAACTATGGAAGCTAGAAGGCAGTTTGATGACATATTTAAAGTGTTGAAATAAAACTATATATGTCAAAAAATAATTCAATATTCAACAAAACAATTCATCTCAAAAGAAGGTCAGCAAAGTGGTGGAAGAGACACCTTCAAGCTCTTATTCCCTCACAGAAACATTGAAAAATAAGCAAAAACTGTCAGAACTAGCTTTGTCAGACTCTGGACAAGAGTCAAATGTTTACAACAACCAAGTGATTATTGAATTAAGAAAAAAACAACTTAAAAATATGCCCGGCATTTAAAAGATTGCTTGACAATCTCTGTTAAACATTGTCTAAACACAAGCTAAAGAAACAAAGATTTCACTGGCTATGCTAAAGGATATGTAATAATTTTGAAAATCCACTAAATAAATGAAATATTATATCCATCAAAAATTAAAATTAAAAACAGCACAACCTGTAGAAGGGGTCAATTTAATTTTCAAAGTCACTAAGTTATGATAATCAAATGGCTAGTTTTCAACAAAAAATAAATCACAAGGCATACAAATAAACAGGAAAGTATGGTCCATTCAAAGTAACAAAATAAATGGACAAAAAATCATCCCTCAGGAAGTATGTATATTGTACTTTCTAAAAAAGATTTTAAAACGGCTATCTTGAAAAAATTGTCTTAAGCATAGTCAAAGAACTAAAGGAAAACATGAACAAAACAAAAACAATATCAAGAAAAAGATGTATGAATGAAAAGCAAATATCAACAAATATCAGCAAATGAGCATAAATTTTGGGGCTGAAAAGCACAACCATAATTAAAGTTTTACTGGAGATGATCAGTAGCAGATTTAAGTAAGCAGAAAAAATAACTGAATTTCAATGTAAGACAATTGAAACTACTGAGTGTCAGAAATAGAAACAAATAAACAAAAATAAATGAAGAAAAGGGAACTGAACCTAAGGGAACTGTGAGACACTATCAAGAGGACCAACAGCCATTATGGGAATCCTAGAAGGAGGAGAGAGAAAGGAGTGCCGGCGCCCGCTGGCAGAGATTGAACAGCACCTAAAAAAGGGGGATGAAGCCTCAGAAAAAAGAAGACAGGAAAGCACTTCGGGAGGGCATACAGTCACTGCTGCGGCCCTGAGTTTATTTAGCACAGCCTTTATATAAGTTTTTGGATACAATAGCAGAGTAAGATAGCTAAGTACAGAGTACAATGGCAAAGCACAATGTACATTACCATAGGAATGCCAACATTTACATAAGTTCCTAAATATCCTTCCCTCAGGGTATGAACATCCTTTTCTGGGCTGTAAAACATTCCACTATCTTAAGAGGATTTCTTTAGGAGGCAAACCTCCCCTCTAGGGTCAGTAACGTTTAACTCCACACCCTGCTTCCTAGAACCATTGTTTAAGCAGTCTCAGCAGCAGCAGCTGCTTCATGGCTATCAGCTACGTGACTTCTTCAGTGTCTCTTAATGGCTCCTGAGAAAAGAGAAGAAAAAATATTTGAAGAAATAATGGCCAAAAATATTCCAAAACTGATGAAATGTATGAATCTATTATATGAATCCAAGAAGCTCATGAAATTCAAGTAAACGAACGCAAAAAGATCCACACCTAGATACATAATAATCAAACTATTGAAAAACAAAAATGAAGAGAAGATCTTGCAAGTTAAGAGAAGCCACTCATCATGTATGAGAGATTTCTCATTGGAAATCATAGTGGCCAGAAAGCAATGGAACTACATGTTTAGCATTGAAAGAAAAAACCTGTTTGCCAAGAGCTCTTCAAAAAATAAGAAGTTAAGACATTCCCATCTAAACAAAAGCTGAATACAAAAAAACCCCAAACAACAACAACAACAACAACAACAACAACAAAAACAACAACAACAAAAAACTATCTAAAGCCCCAAAGTATATGAAGATAAAGTTTAGAGAATTCAATAAGGAAATAGATTTGAACGACATTATTAATCAATTAGACCTAACAGAAATACTGTTATGCCCTGACTCGTATCTCCACGAACCACCAAGAAGCCGACACCGATGCAAGAGCAAGAGGGAGTTTATTCCAGACTCAAGTCCGGACAGCAGTCTGCACGCAGACGCAGCAGTCAGTAGGAGGCGGTCCTAAACATGGGGCTTCAGGGGTATTTGAAGGGAAAAATCGTAAGCATGGGGAGTGATGTCTTGGTGTTACAGGATTGGTACAACGAGCTTGTTGCTTAGCAGGATTGGCTGGGTGATGGCGCCAAGGAACAAGGCGGGGAATTTGGAGAGTTACTTTCCATAGTTGCTCTGATTGGCTGAGTCTAGGGTGGGGTGATCGTGTCTCTATCTGCGGCTTTTCCAGAAACTAGCCTGTGCTTAAAATGGAATCTTATACCTAAGATGAAGTCACTTTGGTTGTTCAATACATACAAGAGAATACACATTCTTCTCAAGGGTACATGGAGCATTCTCCAGTATAGACTATATGTTCATTCATTAAACAAGTTTCAATAAATTTAAAAAGGGTGAAATAATACATATTATCTTCAATCACAATGGAATAAAGGTAGAAATCAATAATGGAAGAAAAAATTAAAAATTCAAAAATATATGGACAATAAATTAAACAATATACTTTTAAACAACAAAAGGGTCAAAAAATTACAAAATAGAAAGTATATAGAGATGAATGAAAACGAAAACACAACATGCCATACTTACCTAATAGGGGAAATACCATAATCACAAAGATGTTTTTCCCAGGGCGAGTCTTGTCCATTGCACTACAGATGTGCTGACCCCTGCAATTTCCCCAAATGTGGAAAATTCGACTGCATAATTTGTAGTGAAGGATCACATTCACAATCTCCCCTGATTAATAAATAACAATAACAACAAAAAGCACGACACGCCAAAGCTTATGGTATGCAGTGAAGGTAGTGCTCAGAAGGAAATTTATAGCTACAATGCGTACATTACAAAAGAAAATTTCAAATCAATAACCTAAATTTGCAATTTGATGATTTTGCAGTTTCTCAATACATTGGGTGTACACTGCCATATTACCTAGAAATTCCATCCTAAACATATATCTCAAAGAAGCGAAAATGAATGCTAAAAAATAAAACTTGTATATGAATGCTTGTAGCTCCACTATTCATAACATCCAAAAGGTAAAAACCGTCTAAATGAACATCAAGTGCTGAATGGATAACAAAATGTGATATATTAGTTCAATGCAATATTCAACCATAAAAACAAATGAACTAGTTATACATGCTACAATGTAAATAAGCATCGGAAACAGTGCTATATGAAAGAGACCAGTCACAAAAAGTCACATATTGTATGATTCAGTTTACATAAAATATCTGTGAAATTCCATGTGAGAAATAAGATGAGTGGTGTTCAGGGTCTGGGGACAGGGGGAAAACTGAGAGAGACTATTTAATGGGTGCAGGGTTTTCTTCTGAAAAGGCCATGGCAATAGTTGCACAACATTGTGATTATGGTCAACATCACTAAATTGTACCCTCTAAAATAGTTAAAATAAGCAATGTCACCATAAAAATAAATGTATAAATAAATTTAAATTCAAAAATTAAAAATAAAAATAAATAAGATAAAACAAAACAGTTAAAATCATATATTTTCTGTTATGTGAATTTTATCACAATGAAAAAGACATTTTCACATTACACAGCATATTTTACATTTTGCAATTTAATTTTGAGGGATATATTTAATTTTGATGAATCTATCCAATTCCATAACCGCTTTCTAATTCCAATAATTTTCTCTTTTGTATCGTTCACCTTTTTCAGGATCTTTTCTTAAATCTAGGTTTTTTATCTTTAGGAGGTGCATGACTACAGCATAAAAATGTTGAATTGATCCAGAAACAATGAAACCAAGTCAATGTCATTTTCTCTAGCTGTGTTGTGATTCTCCTATCTTTAAAATTTTTACCAAGGCTCAGTTTGAGTCTATCTCCTCCAAAAAGAGTTATTCCTTCTTAAATCTTTGCATATTTACAGCTAACTATGAGGAATCGCTATTTTTTATGTTTTGTGACTACCACAGTATGATTTGTCTGCATTCTGCTAACTTTTACAAACTTTTGAAAGGACACATGAAACATTTTTAATAGGATTAATTCAACTTGGAAGCTTTTGAAAGATCTTCACAAATTCCAGTTTCTCTTCGTAAAACTATGCTCCAACTCCTATCTCAGAACACACTAATTAAATAAAGCAAAAACCACATACTATCATCACCAGAGGAAAGAAGCCAGAGGCCACTCTTAAAGTGTTTTTGCCTTCTGAGGTAGAGATGTGATATTTTTTCTACATATGACTCAACCCAGCTTCTGACGGTGCCATCCTAATTTCCTTCACTTAACAACCATTCACCTCTTCTCAGTCCTTGAGACAGGAAGTATCAGCCTGATGTCAACCACGGGAGTGGATACATGGCAGAGGCTGAAGAACATAGCACAAAGATGGGGCTTCAACATCTCATGTGGATTCTAAAATTTTGGAGATAGAATAGAGAGGCATAGCAAACAAAGAGAGGAGGATCCTTGGGATTTCTTAGAGGTTATAAGGAACCATTAGATATGCTGAAAGCAATGACTCTCTTCAATGCTATGTTAAATGAATTTACATGATCTACTATGGCTTCAATATTAGATAACATATAAATAAAATTTTGCAAATATACTGACAAAGTTTATATCCAAAATAATACATATAATGAGAGATTTTACAGTATTTTCTTGGCACCTCATTTATAATATGTAAGTCTATCTTAGAATGATTTTGTCACATTTGGCTTTCAAACTCATTCTCAGGAAAGCATTATTTATGAAAAATGAAAAGTTTCTGTTTCTTTGTTGAATTGCATATTATTCGAAAGCTGCTTTTTGTTTATATGTCACATAACTTAAAGGGGGTCATCTAAGTAGAAGAATATGTATATATACATATGTATATCTATGTATATAGATATATACATATATGGAAGTATTTGTGTATATATTTTATATACATATATAATGTATATATGCGTGTGTGCGTGCTAGTTAAATGTCAAGGATGAAAGTAGAATTTGATGAATTGTATGTTTCTGCTACATGGTATAGTCTAATTCCATGGATTTTAATAAGAAAATTGATGTGCTTAAAACTCTGGGATCCAAGCTCTAGAGAACACCAAAATTAATAAGATGCATGATTTTTTTCTTTAAGAAACATAGAATCAGGGGATAGCATGGAAGCTTAGGTAAGGGTGATAGTATATGAGCTGGGTATTGAAAGAAGCTAGTATTTTACCTGGTAAAACCACAATACAGGTAAAGGAAAAAATATAACTAAAGGCCTCAAAGCAAGAAAGTATATACTAGTGGCAAGAATTCATTCCCAGAGAAGGAAGTTAAAGTCAGCAATGTGTAAATGGGCTAGAATTCTGAGGTCTTGGGGAATTTGGTAGTGAAAAACTCCAAAGTCATTGCAAAGTAAGAGCTCTAGAAATGTGGAAACCAAAGTTTGAAATTGCTTCTGATATCTCATGTTTTGTATTTAAGCAGAAATGACTTTGGGGCATGTGTTCATTATCACCAGGGATATAAAAGTTTGGAGAGTTAAAGCAAAAGTCATTTTCTGCCTTAGGGATGTTTAGGTCTATACTCAGATTGGTTAAATTAAGTGTTTAACTTTTACTGGTTCACTTAGTAGAAGTTGCTGTTTAAAAAAAAAAAAAAAACAGTGAATCTCAATTATTATATGACCTTTCGGAGATTTAAAAGACAGTCTTGTCACTGGGTTCAAAAGCATCCCTTGCCCTTTTACGAAACTTTTTCTTCATAAGAGGAAAGGCTTCCCTCTCTTTATTCACAGTTGTGTGTTCTCTAATAAGTGTGCCTTTTCCTTTAGGGCTGACCTGCTTTCACTTCAGTGCATGTTGTTTTCAAAGAGCCATTTGATGTACAAGAAACTTTTTGCTTAAAAAATAAAAAAAAGAAACTTACAAAATAGTCATGGGGATGTAGAGTATAGCATGGGGAATATAGTCAGTAGTATTGCAATAACTATGTAGGGTGTCAGATGAGTACTGGATTTATGGAGGTCATCGCTTTGTAAGTTATATTAATGTCTAATCACCGCATTGTACACTTGAAAACAATATAATACTATATGTCAACTATAATTGAAAAAAATTAAAATACAAGAATTAAAAAAATAAAAAATAAATTAAAAAGAAGCAAGAAGAATGAAATAGAAAGAGATGGAGAGAAAAAATAATTGTTTTATCATGTTTGTTTTTGTATTTGGGGGTGAGGAAAATATAAATATGAATGCAAAATTGTGCACTAGCGATGCTATTCTTTCATTTTCACTAAAAATGGTCTAATTGCTGATTAAAATGCAAACTTTAGTTATGTATTAATTCATTCTTCCTTAATTCTGTGCCTCACTTAAATCAGGAAGAAATAAACAGACAAATCTCCCCAAAAATGCTTCTTCCTTTGTAAATGAAACGAAAGAGTTAGAGATATTATTTTCTATTTATAGAATTTAAACCCTTTCATATGACCTTTGACAATTTCCAGATATGTCCGCACTCTGCCAAAAATAGTTCTTCTATCTTGTTCTCTCAATCTCAGCAACCTTGTTTCATAAAATCTCTGGTCCAGTAGAATTGATATATTTATTGTTGTATATGTATGACTTGCTTTTGGTCTTATCATGGCTATTGTATTAACCATAATCGACTTCAAAACTATTCTCTTCAATTCTTTTTATCCATCCACCTAATTCAAATACTCAAGACCTATCTTGTCCAGAAAACCTTCCTTATTTTACTTTGTCTCTACAAACTAACTTTATTTTCCTCCCTAATAGAATTTATGAACTCCAGATTTCATATTCTATATACTATAAAGCATATTAAGTACTTTTCATTTTTATTACATATTTTTCTATTTTTAAATTATCTAAATTTTTTAAAAGCAGAAACAATATGGTATTCCTCTCCGATTCCCCTTTTTAACTTGTTATTTTATATTGGGGTCCTTCCATTCTATTAACTTGTTATTAACTTGTTATTTTATATTGGGGTCCTTCCATTCTGTTAACTTGTTGTTTTATATTGGGGTCCTTCCATTCTATTAACAGGAGAGAAACTGGTTGATACACTTTTTAAAAGGCTTGACATCAACCAGACATAATACACAGACAAATGCACACAGAACATTGAGCCTGTACCAAGTTTCTATTTCCTATGTACTTTCAAACTCTTCACTCAGTATGCGAGTTTCTACACTGTTCCTTTGAAAAATTATAATTGGGATTCACTTATATAGAAATTTATATCCCCTACTATAGATGAAAAATAAATCACTCCTCCCACTATTCTTGCTTATTGCTGATCAATCACTGTATTTGTGTCAAGAAAATTAGAGGAAGCCTCAAAATTATTCTCAACATAGTAAAATAAATTACAGATAGACACTAAAAATAAACTGAAACTGACTTGAAAAAATAAAACCTATTCTTAATTTCTGCAAAACTGCAGACTTGCTGAGGGCAAACACCATGTGTATTGTATTCACTGTATCAGCATGGATTTTATTTGGCTTTATATAAGAGGAACCAATAAGAGATACTTAAGCAAAGAGAAGCTTGTTTTTCTCAGTCAACAAAAAATCTGGAAATAAGTAGTCCAGACATAGCCCAGATACCCAAGAAAGTAATGAAGGACCAGATTCCTTCCATTGATCTGCTAAGCTATCTTTGCCTTTTATCCTTATGTTCACAATTTGGCTATTACAATTCCAAGCATTGCATGCCAGCTCTTGGCAGAAAGAATTGGGTAAAGACAAAAGCCAAAGAAATTAGCCAGCTGAATATAACCCTTTGAATAGAAACCTGATGATTTCCCTGGAAAATCCATCCTATAGACAGACATTCACTTTCATCCTATTGACTAAAACTGTATCACACAGCCAACCTTAGGTGCTAGAAATGCTAGGAAATCACGTTTTGCTTTGCTTTTATCTAAGCATGTTGCCCTAGTCAAGTTTAGTTTTCTGTTAGTGGAAATTCAAAAAAAAAAAGAAAAAAAAATCCATACTGGGTAGGTAACCAATAGTCTGTTCCACAATGTTCAACTTTCAGTGCTTAGCACAGTGCCTATTTCAGACTACACACTCAATGAAAATACAATAAATGAATTAGTGAATTATTGAACACTTAAAGGGATTATGTTATATTTAACAATGGGCTTTTAAATGCCTCCATCTATGGTATCTCAAAAGATCTCAAATGGCAAGTACTTACAAAATTGTTTAAGACTTCATTTTCACTGTAAATAGCACAGGACCACAGATGATTAGTCATTTAACAAAGTTTTAAAAAAATAATAATAGTGACAATTTTAAAATAAATTATTTGTTTTCCTTCTGTTCAAATTTATCTCAGTAGCTCTAGATTATATCTACAAGGAAAAGCACATTTTCTTTTTCTATCTTGTGTCATGGATTTGTTTCCAGTTAAAAGGACATGCTTTATTGTTCACAGAAGTATTTCAATCTATGTAATGATTACTTGTGTCTCAGGAAAGGACACTCACTATCTAAAAATGAAAGTAGTGTTTGCTGTCGCTTACAGAAAGCAGGTATAAATCAGTGTGCTTATATGACACATCAAGATTCTTTAGACTTGAATAGTAACATTAGTTTCTGTTATCTCTTTGCAACCAGGTATTTTTCCCACTGAAAGAAAGTATACTCCTACTATTAAGGACAGACTGACTTAATTTAGATCATTCTTTTTTCAAATATTTTAAGAAAGAAAATTTTTTTTAAATGACATTTAAAGAAGATTTTTTTTTAATAGAGATAATATGCACACACATGCTTGCACAGACACATGCACACATATACACACCCTACAAAAGAAATTAGAGTCAGAAATAAAACATGAGAAAAATCTATGTTCTGGAACAGGTCCAAAAGAGGGTAAGCCAAAGTCATTTATTTTTCTAAAATAACAAAAATAGGCAATGGGTACAGAACTTACTGGGTAAAATAAAAAATAAGATAAACAATAAAATGAAATCACTTCCCATTTCTCTTCATACTGGAGCTTTCCAGCCGGACCTCCAAGACACTAGAACAGGAAGATATGGAATTATTCACACACACACACACACACACACACACCCCAATTATATCGTTAAATGACTTCCTGTTGAAGGGTATGAAGTTAGCCATATTTAAAATTATGCTGCTAATCAGAAAAGGTACCACTGTTCTGAATTGTGCATCGAAATGTGACAGACAGTGCTTTGAGACCCATGAAACCCAGGCACCTCTACTTTCATTAGTTGATTGACATGGAGAATGATAAACTAAAGATACATTGGCAGCAGTTAGTCTGGCTAGAAAGCTCCAGTGTAGAAGAAGGCAGGAAGTAACTTTATGTTATCTTCAAATTAATATTCTAAAATTAAAAAATTAAGAGATTAACAGACTTTTTAATGGATCACGTGGCAAGATCAAATAGAGCATAGCATCTGGTATGAAATTATGGACAACACTGCAGAGTCATGTAAGAAAATACCTGGAAAACAGAAGTTCCGGAGTTCTTCTCTTGGCAGAGGTTGGTGTCCTCTTTCATATTGCCTAACTCCAAGCCAGGGGCCTAAAACTAGAAAAGGTTGTAGTAATCGAGTGGCTAACATAAGGCCAACACCGATATCGGAGCTAATTGGAGACTCCACGTCATATCTAAAAAGAATAGTTCATACCCAGCCCTAGCTGATCATTGCCATGGTCCAGCTTGTCAGATTTTCCATATTTCCAGTATAGCTAGCTAAAAATCCAGCTTTCATATGAAATCTTTTGATTTGTTAATTTTAGCAACTAATTCAACACTTTAAAAAATATTGTGAATGTCAAAACACACCCACAGGCTGGGGTTGGTCCACAAGTCACACCTTTGCTATATCTACTTCTAAAGCTGTTTTACTAGCTTTGATTAAATAGAATTGGAGGACAAAGGAACCTGATGTATCATCTAGAAGTATCCAGGAGGTCTCAGGGGCTCATAGAAAGGATGGGGAAGCTAGAAAGATATACTCCACACTCAGGACTCTTCTGATACCAATGACATGTCTAGTGATCACACATAATTTTCATTATTAAAAAAGAGCTACACAGTTTTCAAAAGAATTAAGTAATAATTGATTTCAACACAATACTTCATTTTACTTGAAACTAAAAGACTCAAAGTTAATGTTATACTTTGGATTATAACTCAGATATCTTGTCTTTCATTCCAGTACCATTTCCAATAAACTCCACAAAATTGGGATCATAACCACTCAATAGCAAAGTTTTGTTTGGGGGATAAGAAAAGAGATATGTTAAAAAATGTTTATAAACTGTTAAATGCTAAGCAAATGTAACTTACTGTGATATCATGAAGACCAAGAAGAATGTGGCTTGGCAGCTGGATTTAATTAGAAAAGCTTAAACTAAAGTGTGAGGAGAAAAAGTCCTCAGGGAAACCTATAAAATCAGGTGCTAACACAGCAAAAGATGTAGCTTAAAAAGAATCACTTTGAAAGTCGCCGCAAATATAAGCAATGACAATAATAAGAAAAAGAAAAGCACATAAATTTTAGAGCATAAGAACAAAAGGACATTTTTAAGAAACAGAATAATTAAAAATCACTGTATTTAGAAGGCAGCCATACTGAAATTGACTTACTCAGACTTAAATATGAGACAAGGGCTCTCACAGGTTCATTTAAGTCTCTACTGTCTCTCCTTTCATTCCAATGACAAAACAAGACTCTGGTATTTATTGCTAAATGTCAGCTTGCAGGAGAGGAAATAAGGAAGAAATAGGGGCTCTTTTAAACAAGGCCAGGGTTGTCAAACCACATTGCAGATGAGCTACTTTCTTAAAACACAGATTTCTAATTCAATGAAATTATAAAGTTTATTTCTATTTACCTTTTTTTTAAATAACTTCACATTTTCTAAAACACAGGTGCAGCCTAAGAACAAAATAAATACTCGAGTTTTATTCCTTCGGGAGAATTTCAGACATAAAAGTAAATAATTTCCTTCACAATTTATACCTAAATAATGTTCATACCTCTTTTGTTCCAAGCTGGACCATGCATCTGGATTTAATTAGAAAAGCAAGAAAAAAGCATCTGGAGAGGATCAGGCCAGCCTGCTCTTTGAAATATTAGAAACATTAAGAATGAAATTCCTTTTATGCTGATACCCCATTTCAGAAACAAGACCTTCTAAATGAAGTTATAAAATGTTCCACTCAAGCTAATATGACATTAATATCTTCCAACAATGGGTATTACAACTCATAAAATCTCAATTATGAATTTTTTACCATTCTGTTGAAATGTTCAAAAATTTCTTCTTCAGAAATTCAAGTCTATAATAATGACAGAGCCAATGTTCCTGGCCTGTGGTGAAATAAATATGTCACTCTCTCTGCCCAAGTCTGATCATGCCACTGGCTCCCAGCCCTGCTTGTCATCTCTTAGACTTCACTTCACTAATTATCTTGTTTTTTCATCTATCAGCAAACTCTCCATCTCACTTAAAAACAAACAAACAAACAAACAAACATAGTATATAACTGTTTTCAAGTACTTGCCATTTAAAAAAATCTTCATCTCCCCCTCCTTCGTCTTACCATCATGTCTCTTTCATGGACAAACTTCAAGAAAGACCAGTCAACACTCTTTGTCTTCATTTCCTCACTCCTGTCCTCAGCCTACTGTATCTGACTTCTGTTATCACCAAACTACAAAACTTCTCCCTTAATATTATTAATGATCTATGTGTTGGTTAAATTTCTAATGTTAGAGCTGCCCATAATCATTCTGACAGCAGTTACAAAAAATATTTTCGTGAATCACAGCTCCTGAAAGCTGGTGTGGTTTCTATACTTGTAGAGTACTGGTTCTCTACCTCTTCCTTTGACTATATGAGCTACCTGGTCTCCTTGCAATCAATTTATCTTTGCTAAAGATATCTGAATAGTAAAGGTTGTGTAGTATGATAGCATGATTGCACTAATAATATTAGTGTGATCTTGAGCAAGTAATTCAACTCCATTAAGATTTAAATACAAGATAATTAGCCCTGTTCCTTCCCAGCACCCAATATATGAGATCTCTGTGCTTCTCCTTGCAGAATACTTAGCACACTAATCACATTGCATTTCATCATGGGTTTTGTTATCTGCTTTCTCTCTACCCTGAGTTCCTGGTTGCTAACAATGCCCATTACATAGTATATACTGAGTAAATCTTTGATGAGAAAAACTAATGAAAAACATTATTTTGTTAATGTTTTTGGGTTTTTGACTCCGCCGTATTTATTTTTCCCTCTTTGTCTGAAAGTCTTCCTAAATTTCTTTTAAACAATCATTTCTCCCTCACTCTCAGTCAATGTGGTTTGACATGCCAGGCCCCAAGGATGAGTTCTGATTGGATTAAGCCTATCAAGTATCTCATTTCCCTGATTGCAATGATTGATTGATTGAGCAACACAAAACTGAAATAAAAAGCAAATAAAATTCGAAGAGACATTTATCAAGGAATTCTGAGATAATTCACTTCTATAATGCTTCCCTTGGCTCTTTTGGTGTGAAATGTGAAATTTAGATTTCAAAATGTGTTGTGTTAACATCAAACAGGATATCTGGAGCTGCCAGGGGCACTCAAGGCCAAAGAAAGAGAGGAAGAAAAATCAGATCACTTCTTAAAGTCATAAGATTAAGTCTCACCTTATATCAAACCTAAACTTATGACATTTTCAGTTCATGAACCAATGAATTTCTTTTATTAATTTAAGCTACATTGAATTTTTTTCTCTTACTTGCAACGTAGAACCTTAACTGATATAACATAGTTCAGTCACTTACTAGCTTTGTAATTTTGAGTAGAATCATTTTCTCTAGTAATTGTCTTTGCCCTTGGCAGGTCACTAAACCCTGGTTCTCATTTGCTACATTAATTCATTCAATGGCTATATTTGATTCATATAAACAGCACTTTAGTAAAAACTATTATATTGATATTTATGGGTACATCGCCACTCTCATATGGTCTTACTCAGATGAATTTTTTTTTCCTGTTTTTAGAATGTTTTAAAAGCTGAAAGATTTCTTAAAGATTACCTTATTTAGTGACCTGATCTAATATATAAGGAAACGGAAACTCAGGAGTTTAAGTATTTTTTTTCAAAGCCATACAAAATACATTGGTTAAAAGGAAATCTATACTCAGATTTATGCTAACTAATCAAATGTTTGGCTTGATTAAACTGATAATTTCTTAAAACAACTAATTTATTTTTTCTACATAAATACAAAAGTTCTGGTGACACAGTTTGTATCCACGAGGCTCTTACACGCTCCTTTAAAGATAGTAAAGTAATATTTTATATTGGTAGCAACATGGATATAAAAGAACAGCATCAAATTTGAAAGGGTTAAGAATCTCTTCTAACTCTTGATTCATTTATGCATTCATTCATCTAACACATCTTTATTGAGGATTATCTGTGTTCCAGGCTTTCCAGTTATTAAAAAATTTCTATGGATCAAGTTAACATTTAACCGTATTTTAAAAAATAGGTTGAATTTTAATTTAAGCAAATAAGATTTAAAAACATTCTTAGGAAACTGAGCTTTTGTTAGCAAAGACTCAAGAGAGGAAGAAATCAGTAACATTCAGAGAAAAGAAAGCAATGCTATTTATCTGGAAGTCAAGTAGGAAAAAAAAATAAGTCAGATGATGAAAGCCTAGAAATGAATGAGTTTAATCAAATGTTTCCAACACATATAGAACAGGGGCATTATAGCTGTAGGTCTTGGGCTTTACCTTAACCATGAACAATAAGCATTAGTGTAACCACACACAAACTTAATTTCTTTAATATAGTTTTTTTTCTCCAGTTCAAGTTGGTTTTGCCCAGATAATGACATTGTGACTCATTTGCTTTTAACACCTTATCCTTCCACCTTTTTAAGCCTGCTCCTTTAATCATTAAGCCTTAGGATATAAGATTAACAGTGCCTCAGGTCTATAATCATGAGATACAGTGGGTTTCAGTTGGACATTAGACTTAGGATAACGTCTTGACTTTAGATGTCTTTCATCCCCAGCCCTATTGAGAACAACCTCACTGGCCATGGGATCAGATGGAATGGTGCCATGGCTGATTCCAGAACTGGATACAATGATCCATTACCTCATCTACCTCCAATCATCCAATTAGTAGCACCCATGACCATGATCCCTTAGTTATCATGACTACTAATTTTTCCCTATATAATCTGGACTCCTGAGATGCTGAGGTACCAGGCTTTGAGCAATAGTTCACCTGTGTCTCTGGGATTTGCAATTCCATAAAATAAACCTTTACTTTCTTTGTTGCAAAACCTGTATGTATCTGACTGACTTATATGCACACAGGCAGACTGACCTCTTTTGTTCCGGTAACATTAGTGAGTATGTGTCATGTATTACTCAACCAGCTCCTATATAAATACCATCTCATAAATATTCATACCTGTGCTATGAAATAAACATAAATTTGATATATAAAGAAATCTGGATAGGAAAGAGAAGTATCCAAGCATGTATGAACTGCGTGATATGTTCTAAAAGCTCAAGTCTTTTACTAAACCTAGATATGACAAAGGAAAAGTAGGGACTAATTAAGTCTTCTTTGTTGAAAAGTTAAGAGTAGGGAACAAAGCCTCACATCATGAGAGAGGAAGATCAGACTTTCCTGAGACCTGACATTGTATTCAATTTGACAAAATTGATGGTTTGTTGCCCTTATGCACATTAGACTGAATGTGGCAGATGTTATGCCACTGAGACAAGTTTTGAACCATTCATTAGTGATGTTTATATTTCTTCTGCTTGTCATTCACTCAGAGCTGGCTAATATTTTTTCAGGAAATATTAAATATTATATCAAGTGTACCATCAATTAGAGCCTTAATTATCATTATGAAAGACTCTGCTTATAACTTCAGAGACTGTTTTATATTTATTGCCTTTTAATAAAGACAGTGCTACAATGATGCCTTGCTACTTGACCTGCAGAAAACATTGGCAAAGAAGCATCTCCTTACAGTGGTCTTGAGAAAAGCGAAACACACTGTGCCTAAAATTCAATGAAAACAATGAGATTTCCTATCATTTAAAGCTTTAAAAAGGGTAGGGAGCCTATAAACAGAAAAATATTTATATAAGATAGTCTCCAGTGCTATATTATACCAAATTCACAGCACTGCAGTTGAAATCAGTTGAAAGACACAAACTGTGAGAGATCAAAAATTGTATACATGAAACCTTAAAAAACATGACCAATGACTTTCATTGACCCACACAGAAATTCACACTGACCTCCTCTATAACAGTCTATACATGTGGTTCTCTCCATGCTGCTAAATTAATTGTGACTTCTCCACTCTCTCCATAATTACTTCCTTACTTTGCAATTCAGTCCCTTTTGCAATTTCAATCAAATAGTATTAACTTTGGAATTCTGAAAACTGAATCTCTTTTAAATCAAGGAAAGAATCTAAAGTCTGCATGAACATTTGAAAATGTTTTGTTTCTAAATTTGGACCTCAAGTACAGAACAAAAATCTTGTCTCCCAACAAATGTAGACTGAAAGAGAAATAATAATAATCTTTTCTACTTGCCTACTGTATAACACAGCCTACTAAAAACGAAGGCTCTATAATTGCTTTGACAATTAAAAACACACAAACATCAAGCTGCTGAAAGAAGGTTGTCTAAGTCCAATAATCTGCTGTTCTACTTAGCAGACGGGCTGCTTAAGGGCATATCACAAGAAGGTATAATTTGTTGTGTAATGGTAGTGACATTTTCAGCCGTCGTTATTACTAGCGATAAAAGTCAACCAAATGTGTTATGTCAAACACTATGGTACTGATGATCTGAATTTTAAAAGCATATTTAAACAAGAACTGGTGAAATTATTATGAAGAAATTCAATCTTTCCCCTTATTTTAATAGCACCACATTTGAGTTAACAAGCTTAACATTTCACAGGTACTAAACTGTGAGTTTATTTTCCGTCGATGCTTAATATAAAATATTTTCATTTCACGTTTATCAAACATCCACATTATTGTACCATATGCTAAACTTTTAGATAATACAAAAAAATAATTTTTAACATATCATTGTTGGTAATTCTCTAAGTTCATACAGGTAAAGATTTTAGAAAACTTGATTTCTCCTATCATCTTTAGTGATGTCATGATCTTAGAACTGACTGCCAAATAAAAATGCTCATTAAAATAATTAAATATCTTGGATATGGTTATACTTATCATATTATCCATAGGCTTCCAGAAATATAATCAATGTCTCTTCATCAAAGGGTAGAACAATTAACAGCTAACATCTGTTAAGACTTAGCCATAAGTCAGATACTATACCGAGAACTTTGCTAATTACCTCATTTAAACTTAAAACCAGATGAGGTGGTACTATATTATCCTTATTTTACATATAGGTTACCTTAGACACATAAATATTATATATCTTGTCAATAATCACACAGGTGCTAAAAAGAGAAAGCTACTCCAAAGTTAACCAAATTGCATTATGTTACAACTCACACATATTCATTCAGCCAACAAATATTGAACAACTCCTGTGTTCTGCACAAAACCTTGAGTGGCACTACACCAGGCACTGAGGAAACAGTATTTTAAATAAAATAAATAGTTTCTGCTCTTGTAATGCTCAAGATCTATTGGGAAAGAGACTGATAACTAGATGATGTCAATACAAACCACGCTTTCATTCATTGTACTTGCGCCTGCATTGATTGCTATTGGGATAATTTATTTCTCTGTTAACTTTTATAGTCCTGAGCTGGTTCTATCACATGATTCATGAACAAAAGGGGCTATACAGAATTAATGGTGATTTGCTTTATTGCAAGTATGTGAAAAAGTTTGTTGGTTGGTAGGTTGATTTTATTCTAAGTATGATCAGTGTAAGTCAAAGTTCACGAATAAAAATGGTCTCCATTTTCTACAAAACATTTAAGAAGTCAGAGTTTAGAGTATTTATGACCTCACTCCACCAAGCATGCTAGATCTCCCTGAATCTGGTTCCCTATCGATGTGCTCTCTCCATACGCATCGGCGCACTGAGACAAACGTTCTCTCCTCTACCTCCATTCCATCAACCACTTGTGTATTCCATTCCCTTCAAAGCATATTCAATAGTTATCAGTCACTTCACCAGAACGACATATTCACAGTTTATCATGGACATTCAAGGCTGTAATGCCAAGAACCAAAAGCATGTGAATCCTGGCTGAGGGGATAACTTAGAAGATAATTTGAAGTATAAAGACCTGTTAGTAATTATCAAATCATATTTTTATGAATATAGGCAGTAGTATAGTAAAGGCGGCTCATCCCAACTCATGAGAGCCAACCCTTAAATTTTCAGGAGCCCATTATTAAACACAGCCATTAAAAGTAAATAATAAAAGTAAATGATCTAAACTTAGAATTGTATAATTAAAAAAATTAAAGGTAATAAATACTCAAAACCCTGACTTCCTAATTATTTACAATTATGTATATTCTCGAGGTTATTTACATCTGTTGTATCTGGATGGAGTTAATACTCTATATTGGTGTGCCACCATGCATCTCTTCCCAACACCGGCAGCTTGAAATTGACTGTAGTAGAAGGAAGTACTTACACCTGAAAAATGACAAATACTAAAAATCAAAGCTTTTTGTTTGTTCATTTCCTCAGAGTCTGTTGTTACCATCACACCACTGAAAATAGGTTTCCTTTATGCAAACAAATATTTTTTGGGGGGTCAAAATCAAGTACCAGAGAAACAAAACTCTATGAAATAGATGTTTTGGTACTACTTATTTTTAAACACCAGAATAATCACTTGTTTTAAGAACCAGAACAATCACTCTATCAAGCAAATACCTTTTTTGGATAACCTTTCTTTGCTCAGAACCTTACCTTAATCAACCTTCCCTTTAAAAAAAAAAACAATCAATCCAAAGGCTCTCCCTGCTCCTAATGTCTAACCATAAGAACTTCTGAGCCCAACCCACAAGCTATATAAATTGTAAATTCCCTTGACATATGTGGGGTTAATTCAAACATAGCTCCTCCACCATACACAGGAGGCAAAGAGGACTATTTACTCAGTAGCCCCAAGGAGGACAATGAACAAAGCATTCTCTGAGCTGTTCTTGCTCCCAAGGACACTTTCCATTCTCATGGGCACTATCCACCCCTTTGGCCGTTTCCATGGACATTATCTCCCCGCTCTGCTCCAGAACATGCTGGTGTCCAGTCTTCCCAACACTAGCTAGGCAGCATAACCGGCTTTCATCCACAGGAAAAGACCCTTGTTCCCTGGAATGAGACAATCCCACTCCTCTCTGCTCATAACTTAGGAAGTGCAGAAGCCTCTCTGTATTGTGAGTAATAAACGGCATGTCTCACTCCACTGGTCCTTCTGGTGGTTTTCTCAGAATATCCAAGACCCAGGCCCAGGTTCCTGGCCTGGAGCTCCTTTATTACAACATACCAAGATGCCATTTTAGAACTATCTGTGTGGTCTTCACTCTAGCTGTAATGAATCAATAAAATTCAGCTTGCTTATATTAGCAGGATGGTTTTTGTTTTTATTTCATTTTGTTTTTAGCAGATGGCTTCCCAATCTCCATCCCATGAATGGGGTGTGCTATGGACATGTATTAGCCATTACTCCATGGGAACTAAGGTTATAATCAAAATGTAACCTGAAAATTCAATCCCATGTAGGAAGTTTAGCACCTTATTGAGTGTTGCCTTCAAAATCCTTCCCTGTCAACCTTGCATACTTTCATATCTGAATGCTTCTTTTTTCTCTCTCTTTTGGCAAACCAGAATCCTCCCATTGTACACATTTAAGACTTCCATTAACGTGAGTCTCTCCTTGTCCCATAGAAGTTTAATGTCTGCCCTTCCATGAGTAGCCTCTGGTTTTAACATAGAGCAAGACTCAGCACATTGTCCCCAAATCAAAATCAAATACATTTCACAATATGTTAATGACTGTTATAGATTCAAATGAGAAATTTTGGGCAGAGAAAAAATTATTATAATAAACAACACATAGCAAATTAATCATTAGAGATTTCAATCTCCCCCAAAGTCTTAATTTTACTGCAAATCATAGTCTTCATTGTTTTTTAAATTGACTCTTACTCCATTGAACTATCAGATCTTTCTACTCCACTGCCCTTTCTTATCCATTCTTTGCTGTGCAAAAATTTAGACCAAATGACCATTTTGTAAGGAAAAAAAAAGTTTATGTCAACTTCTAAGAAATTATTTCCTCCATAGTTTACATAATATGACCTACATCAGAATTCCTTAAAATATGACCTGTGAGATATAATGAGGAACAAACTTATCCTCTGATTAATTCAGTTCGGAAAATAACGGGTTGCATTTTTTTTTAAAGATGATTGTTGTTTTGTTTTGTTTTTTACTGTATACTTTTCAGAGTTCTTACTATGCTGATACACATGGTAAATCTCTAAGATATGAAATAATCAAGCAAATTTGACTTTGGCAGCCTGTTTTGTTTGTTTGTTTTTTGTTGTTGTTTTTTAAAGAGCATATTTTGTGATATTTTTATTAAATACATTTTTTTAAAATGCAGTACTGAGGAGGAGGAAGGAAGATGGGAGACTAGGTAAAAGCAGGCTTTGCCTCCTCCCATGTTCGCTTTGAAATTACAACCAAATTATAAAATAATCAACTTGGAGAATCATCTGAAGTTCGGCTGATTGTAACATGTACGTCTGATAACATAAAGGAGCCACACTGAAGTCGGTAGGAAGGACAATGTCACAAATCAGGCTGAACCCATGCCCGCAGGTGGTGGAGGATCACTGAGAGGGAGAGCGAGGCTGCAGAGGCTCTCCTACAGGAGAAGGGGGGTCTTGGCTTTATTTGGAGGCTCCTAATCCCAGCTCAGGAAAGAGGAGATTCCAATAACTCTGACTGTAAAAACCAGAGGGGATTCTGACCATTTGGGTGAGATGAAAGGAGACTGAAACCCCAGATGTCCCTTTTAAGGACCTGTGCACAGGCCTTCTGACCCACACACACTCACTCGGGACACCAATGGTGGGTCAGAGGCTCATGCAGGATTCATACTGAGAAAGTCTGCATTACCTAGTACCAGGACGAGGTCTACACTGGCAGCCACCATTGTGCCTTAGTCTGGCCCCTCTACAGGAAATCTTCAGACCCTGCCAGCTTGACTATGCAAACCTCTCCCACAGGGCCATTCGGAAGCGCTGGCCTGAGGGGAATCAACCTGCCCCACCCAACCGGCAGATTGCTCAGGGCTTTTGTTGCTGAATAAGCTGCCATGCCCTGTGCAGATTCAGGTCAAAGCATTCACAACTGGTGGCCAGCACCAGTGAGCACACATTCCAAGATAGTTTCAGACAAATCACTGCTGCCAGAATGAATTTAGGCAGATCTCAGGTATCAGAGAGCCAGGTAGCAGCGGCTCTTGCTGTAACCTGAGACTCCTGTGGGAACGTGTGAACCTGTTACCAAAGTTGCAGCAAGACTGAAGCTGTATTGATCTGACTGCCATTGTCTCCCTGAGACTCCATCCCATACTACTCATAAATTGCCCCAGGTGGCCCGTTTTCAGTGAACTGCCACAGCCCCCGCAACTCCGACCCCAGGATCCCTATCCACACAGGCAACAAACTTTGGCTAGCACAGGGTGGGCACCACATGGAAATCAGTGGCAGGCAGATCTCTGCTGCCTACAAGAGTTTCAATATTGTGTCTGGGGAGCACATGGGTCTGTGGGACCACTCCAGATAGTAGTTGGTTTCATTGTGATCTGTGATTACAGTGGGAACATGCAGGTACAAAAGTCACAGCAAAACTGAGGTTGTATTGGACCGATGGCTCTCATTTACCTACTATCCCACTTCACCCAAGCCACAAAGTGCCTGCAGCCCATCAACAGGCAGCCTTCCCTGTCCTGCTTGGCTCTGGGATTCTGCAGTCTACACAGGCAACAGACCTTGGCTAGGTCAGTGAGTGCATTTTGAGGAAAACAGTTGTGGACAGATCACTGCTGCCTGTACCAGCTACAATATCCTTGAGGGGATCGCAGAGGTCTGTGGGACTGTCACAGACAGCAGCTTGTCTCCATGTTATCTGTGACTTATGGGAAAGTACAGACACAGAAATTGCAGAAAACTGAGGCTATTGGCCTGACAGCCATAGACTCCCTGAGCTCCTGCTCCATTCAATACACAGAGTGCCCACTACACATTGATAGGAAGATGTCCCTGCCCTGGGGTGGTGCATTCAGGCCCAAGGTGGGCAGCAGCTGACCTTGCTATGATTGGAAACTTGTACAAGGAGCCACAGAGACAGTGCTAGCATGTAAATTGACACTGCAGTGGCAGGGGAAAATTTACTCAATAAATTGAAGAGACTCTGGGGTGCCTGCACCACTCAACATGCATATCACCTGGAGGCTTCCAGTTTCAGAGACTCATGGACAACTGACAGGCAGCGTCAGGCCTTGAGGAGCACTGGTCCCTCTGCTAAATTGCCCTAGGGACAGAGGATAACTGGAACACTGCCTACGGTATTGTTTCTTCCACTTGCCTATAGATACAGCACGAACAACGACCATCTGTGGATTACTTTGTAGCTCCTGCCAGGTAGCCCTAGGCAATCAAAAGCAGTGGTTGACGTTGGCCTATGTGGGAGCCCTTCCCAAGGGGCCACGAAACCAACACATCCAAAGGCTGACACCAAAGCACAACAGAGCAACTCCTGACTAACACCATTAGTGGTACACACAAAGTGTAGTTGCAACAAGTACACAAGCCTGATAGGGGAAATCCCACTCAGTGAGGTCAGCCCCCACACAGCAACTCTGACCCTGTAGGTGCAGCCAATTCCCACAATTAGTTGGCCTGAGCATTAATCCCATCCACTGATGTACTAACAACAGTAAGATTTTGGTGACAACAGAAGATTACACATGACCCACACAAAGATCACGTCCAGAGCCCCTGGTATAGGCGATCAGGGAGAATGCACCACTGGGCCACACAGGATACTTTCCACATTAGTCTATCTAGCCAAGGCCAAGAGATAAAACAAATATTCCTGAAACATTGAAATGAACACAGAGAGGCTAATAAAATGAGAAAACAAAGAAACATGCCACAAATGAAATAACAGGAGAAAACTGCAGAAAATAAACTAAATGAAATAGAGGCAAGCAACCTACCAGACACAGAGTTCAAAATAATGGTTATAAGGATGCTCAACAAACTTATGAGGAGAATGGATGAGCAGAATGAGAACCTCAACACAGAGAGAGTAAGCATAAAAAAGGACATAGAAACCGTAAAAAAGAACCAGACAGAAATGAAGAATACACTAGAAGAATTCAACAGTAGATGAGACACAGCAAAAGATCAAACCAGGGAACTGGAAGACAAGATAGCAGACTACACCCAATCAGAATGACAAAAATAAAAAATAATTTAAAAAAATGAGAATAGTCTAAGAGACTTCTAGAACAACCTGAAAGAGAAGAGAGAGAGCAAGGGATTGAGGATCTATTTGAAAATAATGACAGAAAACTTCCGTAACCTGGCAAAGGAATTAGATATACAAGTTCAGGAAGCACAAGGAGTCCAAAACAAGAGGAATTCAAACAGACCCACAAAAAGACACATCATAATTAAAATGCCAAAGGTCAAAGACAAAGAGAAAATCTTGAAAGCAGCAAAAGAAAGGCAGCTAGTTACTTACAAGGGTACCTCCATAAGAATGTCTGCTGATTTTTCAATGGAAACTTTGCAGGCCAGAAGGGACTAGCAAGAAATATTCAAAGTTATGAAAACAAGAATCTACAGCTATAAATACTCTATCCGACAAGCCCTTCAAATAAAATAGAAGGTCAGATAAAGAGCTTCCCAGACAGGAAAAAGCTTAAGGAATTTATCACCAACAAGCCAGTATTACAAGAAATGTTAAAGGGACTTCTATAAAAAGAGAAGGGGTTAAAAAAAGAAAATAGAAATAACAAATATAAATAATAAAATGGCAGTAACTATGTACCTATCAGTATTCACTTTAAATGTAAACATATTAAATGCTCCAATCAAAAGGTAGCCGAATGGATAAGAAAACAAGACCTATGCATATGCTGTCTACAAGAGATTCATTTCAGATCAAATGATACTCACAGACTGAAAGTAAAGGGATGGAAAAATATATTTCATGCAAACAGAAATGGAAAAAAAATAAGCTGTGGTAGCGATACTTATATCAGATAAAATAGGCTTTAAAACAAAGGCTATAATAAGAAACAAAGGGCATTATATAATGATAAAGGGATCGATAAGTCAAGAAGACATAACCTTAGTAAACACAGGAGCACCTACTTACATAAAGCAATTATTGGCTGGCATAAAAGGAAAGATCAATGGTCATACACTTATAGTAAGAGACTTTAACACCATATTGACACCAATGGACAGATCTTCCAGGCAAAGAATCAACAAGGAAACACAGGGCCTAAAACACACTAGATCAGATGGATTTAATAGATAATTTCAGAGCATTTTACCCCAAAGCAGCAAAATATACATTCTCCTCAAATGCACATGGAACATTTTCAAGGATAGACCACATGTTAGGACACAAATCAAGTCTCAATAAATCTAAGAAGGTTGAAATCATATCAATTATATTCTCTGATCACAATGGTATGAAACTAGATATCAACTATAAGAAAAAAAAACTGAAAGATACACAAACACATAGAAGCTAAATAACATGCTACTAAATAATGAATGGGTTATTAATGAGATCAAAGAAGAAATCAAAAGATACCTAGAGACAAATCAAAGTGAAAACACGACTCAAAATTTATGGGACATAGTGAAAGCAGTCCTAAGAGGGAAATTCATAACAATACTAGCCTACATCAAGAAACAAAAAGCTCAAATAACAATCTAACCTTACATACTAAAAGAACTAGAAAACTACAGTAAGCAAAGTCCAAAGTGAAGAGAAGGAAGGAAAAAATAAAGATCAAAGCAGAAATAAATAAAATAGAGTCTAGAAAAACAACACAAAAGATTAATGAAACCAAGAGCTGGTTCTTTAAAAGGATAAACAAAATTGACAAAACCTTAACCAGCTGCATTAAGGAAAAAAGAGAGGGAACTCAAATAAATAAAATCAGAAATGAAAGAGGAAAAATAACCATGACTCCATAGACATACAATAGATCATAACAAAATACTATGAGCAATTATATGCCAACAAATTGGACAATCTGAAAGAAATGGACACATTTCTAGAAATATACAATTTCCCAAGATTGAGTTAAGATGAAACAGAAAATCTGAACCTACTAATTACCACCAATGAAATCGAATCAGTAATCAAAAATCTCCCAAAACACAAAAGTCCTGGACCAGATGGCTTCATAAAAGAAATTCACCAAACATTCAAAGAAGAATTAACACCTATTCTTCTCAAACTATTCCAAAAAATTCAAGAATAGAGAAAGCTCCTTAACTCCTTTTATGAGGCCACCATTACCTTGATTCCAAAACCAGACAAAGACATTAAGAAAATGAAAACTATATGCCAATATTTCTTATGAACATTGATGCAAAAATCTTCAACAAAATATTAGCAAACCAAATTCAGCATTACATTAAAAATATCATACACCATGATCAAGTTGGATTTATTCCTGGGATGGAAGGTTGGTACAATATCTGCAAATCAATTAATGTGTTACCCCCACATTAACAAATCAAAAGATAAAAACTATATGATCATATTGATAAATGCAGAAAAAGCACTCAACAAAATACAGCATCCATTTATGATAAAAACTCTCAGCAAAGTGGGAATAGAGGGAACATACCTCATCATAATAAAAGCCATATATGACAAACCTACAGCTAACATCATACTCAATGGGGAAAGGCTGAAAGCATTTTCCTTAAGATCAGGAACAAGACAAGGATGCTCACTCTCACAATTCCTCTTCAACACTGTATTGGAAGTCTTAGCCACAGCAATAAGACAATAAAGAGAAATAAAAGGCATCCAAATTGGAAAGGAAGAAGTAAAACTCTCGTTATTTTCTGATGACATGATACTATATAGAGAACCCTAAAGATTCCACCAAAAAATTGATAGAACTAATCAATGGATTCAGTGAAGTAGCAGGTTACAAAATAAATATTCAGAAGTCAGTGGCATTTTTATATACCAATGATGAACTTTCAGAAAGAGAAAGTAAGGAAACAATCTCATTCACGATTGCATCAAAAACTATAAAACACCTGGGAATCAAATTAACCAAAGAGGTAAAATTCCTGTTCTCAGAAAATTATGTCATTGAAAAAATAAATTGAAGAAGATACAAATAAATGGAAGCATACACAATGTTCATGGGTAGGAAAAATCAACATCATTAAAATGGCCATATTACCCAAAGCAATTTATAGATTTAATGCAATTCTTATTAAAATACCAATGGCATTTTTCAGAGAGCTAGAACAAATAATCCTAAAATTTATATGGAACCATAAAAGACCCTGAATAGTCATGGCAATCTTGAGAAAGAAGAACAAAGTTGGAAGTTTCACACTACCTGGATATCAAACTATACTAAAAGGCTACAATAATCAAAACAGATGGTGGTGGCATAAAAACAGAGACATTGATCAATAGAACAGAATAGAGAGCCCAGAAATAAATCCACGCCTATACACTCACTTATGTGGCAAAGGACATAACATATACAGTGGGGTAAAGACAATCTCTTCAATATATGGTGATGGAAAAATTGGACAGATACATGCAGAAAGAAAGAAAGAAAGAAAGAAAGAAAGAAAGAAGAAAGAAAGAAGAAGAAGGAAGGAAGGAAGGAAGGAAGGAAGGAAGGAAGGAAGGAAGGAAGGAAGGAAGAAAGGAAAGAGAAAGAAAGAAAGAAGAAAGAAAGAAAGAAAGAAAGAAAGAAAGAAAGAAAGAAGGAAAGAAGAAAGAAAAGAAACTGGACCACCTTCTTACACCATGTACAAGAACAGACTCATAATGAATTAAAGACTTAAATGTAAGTCCCCAAACCATAAAACTTCTAGAAGAAATCATAGGCAGTAAACTCTCTGATATTACTAACAGGAATTTCTTTTCAGATATATTTCCTCAGGCAAGGGAAACAAAAGAAAAAATAAACAAATGAGACTATATCAAACTGAAAAGGTTTTGTACAGCAAGGGAAACGATCAATAAAACAAAAAGACAACCAATCGCTTGGGAGAAAATATTTGCTAATTATATATCTGATAAGAAGTTAATATCCAAAATATATAAAGAACTCATACAACTTAACAACAACGACAACAACAAAAATCCAATTAAAAAATGGGGAGAAGAACTGAACAGATATTTCTCCAAAAAAGAAATATGGATGGCCAATAGACATACGAAAAGATGCTCAAGGTCACTAATCATCAGAGAAATGCAAATTTAAACTACAATAAGATATCATCTGACACTTGTCAGAATGGCTATCATCAATAAATCAAAAACAACAAATGTTGGCGAGGATGCAGAGAAAAGGGAACCCTCATATATTTTTGGTGGGATTGCAGATTGGTACAGCCACTATGGAAACAGTCTGGAGCTTTCTCCAAAAATTAAAAATGGTTATATATTTTGACCCAGAAATTACACTTCTGGGTGTGTATCCAAATAAAACCAAAACAATAATTCATAAAGATCTGTGCTCCCCAATATTCATGGCAGCATAATTTATAATAACCAAGATATGGAGGGAACCTAATTGCCCATTAACAGATGATTGGATAAAGAAGTTATGTTTCCTATATACAGTGGTATATTACTCAGCTCAGCCATTAAAAAAAAGTGAAATCTTACCATTTTCAACGACATGGATGGACCTAGACATTATGCTCAGTGAAATAAGTCAAAGAAAGATAAATGCCATATGATTTCACTTATATGCGGAATCTAAGGAACAGAAAGAACAAACTAATTAAAAACAGACTCACAAATTTAGTGGACAATTTAGTGACAGACAAAGGGGAGGGGTGTTGGGGTCAGAGAGAATGGGGCGAGGGATTAAAGTAGTACATATTAGCATTTGATCGATGGTCACAGGAATGGGGAGCATGGCATAGGGAATGCAATTAGCATTAATATATTGGCTAGGTGGAGCACCAGGGGAGAGAAGGAACAATTAAGGGGATCATTTTATATACCATGTAAATGTCTAACCAATGTACTATATACTTGAAACTAATTAAAATAAATAATTTTTTTTAAATGCAGTACTGAGATTTTTAGGCTGAAGAAATAACAGGAGAGCTCTGTGAACTCAAGGGCTACCTTTGATACTAGAAATAATGTTTTCACTAACATTCCTCTTTTAACTGAATTATACATTTGACCCCTTTCATAAGAGTGAAATTCATATGAAACAATCTAACTTCCAAACAAGAGAAGAAATGATGTGACCCAAGAAAGAAAAGAGAGCATGCAAATGAGGAAGTGACCAGAGAGACTAGCATGTTGAGAGAACCAAGGAACATGTGGATAAAAGGGATAATAAGAGAGTCTTTAGTGTAAAAATTTGTGAGACTTTCAGCATGACACACTATAAAAATGAATACAGAAAACTATAACTTTAGACCAAATCATTTTTTAAAAATCTATGGTAAAGAACTACATTATTCTTTACGGTTTCTGGAATACAATTTGAATTTCATTTGGATTATAATTCTTACAAAGAACAAGATTAGGACACTTGCTTTCATTTAGACTATACAAAAAACATTGGAATGGGTATAATAGCAAACATTGAGAAGTAAGCCTCACCTAGTGTATCACATTCAATGTGAAATAAAAAGTTTTATGAGGTTGATATCATTATTCCAATTTTAATTGAAATAACTGAGAATCAGTTTCCTGGGCCACATAGCTTCAAAGCAGCAGGACCAAGATTTCACCTGGCAGCACCAGGCAAAATTCAAAAGCCCTGGTGCTCAAGAACCTGATAGCAAGAGTATACAAGACAAGCAACACTATTTTAATATCTAATTCATTTTGGGGTATGTAGTCGCTATTGATTTTTCTGTTTTATACGTCCCATGTTAAAAGAATATCATCAAAAACACTAATCTGTATTTTTAAAAGCTTTGAAGTTTAAGGGCACAGTGGACAGAAACATATATGGTCAACATCTGGCCAAAAATAAATACACACATAAAAAAATTTAAGTGTCAGAAAAATATAGTAATGCATCAAATGAATAGTAACAAACAAACAGACCGACAAAAATACACTACAAGAAACAGAGGCCAAAATGAAGCTTGGGAGTGGAAGAGACTAGACACATTTTGAAGAATGTGTAAAAGAGACAAATGCAGAAGAGAGAGGAGAATATGTGCAAAAATTAGGGGGAAATAGAGTAATGTTACTTGGGTATAAACTTATGCTTAAATAAAATAATTATTTGTAGCCATGAAGCTAATGAATCATCATCTTAAAGGAATCCCAAAGAAAGGAAACAATGATAGATCTCTTTTTCTTCTCTCTTTGCAATTACCCTACCTTGTATACCCTTGAATGTAACTAGATCTAGATCAAGTAAAAAAGCAAGGGTGAGGGAACTACCAGAGGAAGAAAAATGACATAGAAAAGATGGATAATAGAAATAAATGAAGGTAGAATTGAAAGCTAAAAGCGCAGTACACTGACTGACAAATGAGGCAGAGAAAACAGAAAAAGAAAAATTTTCCATTCTGTAGCCTCTTTCCAATCCTGCTCTCTTGGCTTAGTAAAAGGAATAATCAAGGCAAGAATGAATTTCAAAAATCTGAGCAAGGTGCTGAATGCCAATCTGAGTGTCCATTTTTTTTTTCTAGTGGAAAGATCCATCATTCAATTTGAAATTGGAGTTATCAGACTGATAAGAGCCAGAAGAATTATCAGGCCAACTAAAGTTTAGGATGCCCTGGAGGAAAGGAAAAAGAAAGACTGATACATGTGACAGACAGGTTAAAGCAAGACAGTATAATTTTATGGCAAAGCCAGCTAGTGTCTCAAGCCTGTTTCACCCTCAGCTGACCTGACAATTACTCTTGTCTCTCTAAGCAAGAACCTATGTTTGACCTACAAACAGAATTCAGCTCCTCCACTCTCATTTTAGCTTCTTTCTCTTTTAACCCCACACACTCAATTTATAATATTTCATAGACATGTTTAACCTTACTGTCATTTAAAATTGGCAAGGAGATTTAGTTAAAATAACCAAACCTTAAATATTTAAATGTATCTCTTTTCAAAAATCTAAAGTCAAGTTCAGACTTGTAGTATCCCAATAAAATGAAGAGGTTCTTTTTTTTTTTCCTGATCATTAACAAACTCTATTAAACTCATTCATTTTTCTGAATGGATGTCTTCCCACCTCAAAACCTCAAATGATTCAAGTCATTAAAATAAAAGAGAATTGGGCTAAAATGAGAGTTTAATGCTAGAAAGAAATCTGGCAAAAATGTGACAAAATTGATCCAATTCCCACGAATGAAAGAGAATGAAGGACTCTTCAACTAACTCAGAGAGGGCAAAGCCAAAGGGCACCTAGAAAAAAATCTGATGTGCAAGGAAGACAGATAAAATAATAGACCTATTTTAAAAATCATCAGTGCTATTTGTTCCAAGTAACCATTTGTGTTCAATTTTCCATGAATCCGCATAATGTGTTGATAAACCCCTAAGTCCAAGTATGAAATATCAAATCAAGTGCATTAACTAGTGTGGCTGGCTAGAGCTGAATCCAAAACCAATATGGTTAGTTCTCAATTACCTGTTTTATTGGAGAGAAACAGCACTCAGGAGAATAATCGCCTAAGCTTTCTTCTTGGCTCTGGCATGTATTATATGCTGAATTTTTTTTCAATAATTTCTCATTTGTTTTTAACAATGTTTCTAACCAGCTATTTTTACTTAATTGTGAAAAAGTAATTCAATTTCCCAACACAGTCAGCTGACTGCTACTAAACACAAGGCCATGCTTAGAATTGAGTAGGGGGAATATTTGATCAGAAATCCCTTTTAGTGCTGCTTTCTCCATCTTCTGAAGTGGTATCCCTAAATTCTCTAAGCCTAAAGGACATGCTGCTACTTTCGAAGTTTCTAGTGTGTATAAGATCTAATTGCCATTCAATCTAGTGATTCCTAACCATTATGAATTGTCAAGGCAAGCATTTTATGACTCCAGTAATAAAACTTATTTCTTAGATGTAGTTTAATTCTCCTTTAAAATGTCTCTCTTTTTGATCTTTCCAATCTCTAGAGAATCCTGATAGAATATGGGAAAACCTAATATAGTCCAGATGTCCTTATAGTATGTGAATCATCTATCTTGATACTTATGAAAAGCTATCTATTCTATATTCACTTCTGTAAAGAATCAATAACCTATTCTATGATCGTAAATAGTCCTTTCCATGTAGAATCTCAATATTTTAATACTGTAATATTAAACTCACACAGACCAAACCTTAACCAAAAGGGTGAACAGGTGATATAATCTTATAGAGATGATAAAATATAGTTTAAGAGATAAAATAGGTATCTTAAATTATTTTTTTTGGCATTTTTTCTGGCTTTATTGAAATAGACAATTAGTTGTTCATATTTACATTGTACAATTCAATGAGTTTTTCAATTATAGTTGGTGTACAATAAAATATTAGTTTCAGTTGTATGACTTAGTGACTAGAGATCTACATAACCCACAAAGAGATCAACCCACTAAAACTAGTACCTCTCTGCCCCCTTACATATTTATTACAACATTGCTTACTATTTTCCTTATGCTACACTTCCATGTCTATTTGGTAACTGTCCATTTGTACGTTTTAATCCCTTTGCCCTTTTTCGCTATTCCTCCAACCTTCCTCCCATCTAGTAGACCTCAAAATATTCTCTGTATCTATGAGTTTATTTCTGTTTTTATTGTAGTTGTTGTTTATTTTGTTCTTTAGATTCCACATGAACATGATATCCTGCGATATTTGTCTTTCTCTATCCAACCCATTTCATTCAGCACAATGCCCTCTAGGTTCATCAAGGCAATATCTTTTTCCATCCCCTTCCTTTTATCCTCTATGTGTCTTTTAATCTGAAGTGAGTCTCTATAGGCAGAATAAGTAGGGGTTTGTTTTCTTATCTATTCAGCCACTCTATCTTTTGGTTGGAGTATTTAATTTTTTTTCTATTTGAGGTACTTGTTGATAAGAATGTAGCTATCACCACTCTTTATTCCTGTTTTTGATACATGTTCTTTCTTCTTAAAGAAGCACCCCCCCCCCCAACATTTCCTGGTTTAGTGTTGATGAACTCCCTTAGCTTATTTTTGTCTGGGAAGCTCTTTATCTGTTCTTCGACTCTAAATGATAGCTTTGCTGAATAAAGTTTTCTCGGTTGTAGATTCTGGGTTTTCATCACGTCAATATTTTGTGCCAAGCCCTTCTCTCTGGATAGTTTCTTCTGATAAATCAGCTGCCAGTCTTATGGATGGTCTCTTGTAGGTAACTAACTGCTTTTCTCTTGCTGCTTTTGCAATTCTCTTTTTGTATTTAACCTTTGGCATTTTAATTAATTCCTCTTTTTTGGAACTCTCTGAGCTTCTTGAGGTTGTATATTTCCTTCACCAGATGAGGGACATTTTCCATTATTATTTCTTCAAATAGCTCTTCAATTTCTTATTTTCTTTCAGGTAACCCTGTGATATGGATATTTTTACATTTAATTGTGTCCCATAGGCTCCTTAAATTATTATTACAGTCTTGGCTTCTTTTTTCTTGCTGCTCTGATTGAATGTTCTTAGCTTTCCCATCCTCTATATTGGTGGTTCGATCTTCTTCTTTATCCACTCTGTTGATTCCCTCTAATACACTCCTCATGTCAGATAATGTGTTCTTCATTTCTGACTAGTTCCCTTTTATAATTTCCATTTCCATTTTTATGGTTTTTATCTCTTCGTTAAAGTTCTCACTGAGTTCATCTACTCTTCCCTTAAGTTCACTGAGCATCTTATAACCAGTGTTTTGCCCTCTGCATCTATTAGATTCCGCGACTATTCCTGGACCTTTGTTCTATTCTCCCTTATGGTTTCTGCTTCTTTGCCTTCCCATTTTGGCTGCCTTTCTAAGTCTGTTTCTATGTACTAAACAAAGCTCCTAATTCTTCCAGTCTTATTAGCATGACTTTGTGTAGTGGGTGCCCAGTGGCACATTCCTGAGAGAGATTCAGCTACAAGCCAAGTTTAGCCCTAGCCTGCAGCCCCTCTGGGGCCACCTGTTAAGATTCAGCAAGCAATCCACAGATGCCGTGCTTATAGTTGTCTTAAGAGGCCACGGCAGAAACCAAGGTCAGCTGCCACCAGTGTGAGTCTTATAGTTGTCTCAGCAAGGAACACTGTTTCTGCTGTGGACACAACTGAATGTGCCTTGGGTGGGGCCACGAGTTGAGGGAGGTGGAGTGTATGGAAATCCTCTGGGAAAAGCAACTTCTGTAATCCAGTTCATTGAGGTCTCAGCTATGGCAGCTCTGAGTCTGCACGCTAGGAGGGGGGAGGACTCAATAGAGGAAAAATGGTTACTGCCACTGCTCTGCCAGGGAGAAAGTCTCACCTCTGGCCTTCGATCAGACAACTCAATGTCCCCTGTAAGTCCCTGGTACTCTGCGAGCAGCCAACCCTGTGCTGGTGCTCAAAGCAAGAAGGTCCATCACCACAAAAGTCTGGTGGTGGACACGGCCACTTTAAGGAGCATCTGCAGCAGCAGCTGCGCTACTGCTATAGCCTCCGTCGCATTCAGCCCCTGGGGACCAGGCAACCTCTCGTCTTCACCCAACTCCTACCTTCTACTGTTGCAGAGTGATTTAATATTTCTCTCCCCAGTTGTATGGCTTCTGTTTATCTAGATCTCAGGTGACTTGGCCTGCTGTTTGCCCCCTGTTTTCATCACAGCTTTGATTTGGTCACAAGAGGGATGAACAAAGCCTTTATCATCTATGCCACTTTTCCCTTTTCTCAAGTTAATATTAACTTTTTTTTTACTATGTATACAGAGCTCTGTGGTACTCAGAAAATTCTACATTAGCTTCCCATTTCATCCAGGTGGTGGTTCAGGTAAGGGAAGAAGGGAAAGTGGCCTGGACTGAAAGTATGTATCTGTATTTCTCAACCATGGCTACAACTGGGGCCTGATGTTAAACAAAGAGTATACAAAACCATGTGATAAATATGATGAATCTTTCAAGGGGACAGTTCTTATTTAAAGATTTTAGAAGAAAAGTTATTAGCAACTGATGTCATTTAAAATATTATTTATATATTAAAACACACAAATATTAAAGATAATCTTTAGAGTTAAACGTCAAATGTAATAATGACTTTGCCCTGCTTTAAAAACTTTAACGGCTTCCTGATATTCTAAGAATAATTGCCAATGTGCTTAATATAACTTAGAATGCCCTGAATGCTTTGTATGCTTCTTTAGCAACTCTGTCTCATGCTTATTCTTAGGCCTTAACTTCTTAGGGCCTTTATGCAAGCTGTTTCTTTTGCCTGGAATGAGCCTCAGCTTGATAGTAAACTTATTCACATCATTAAGATCTCAGGTCAAATATCACTTAGCCAGTCAGATCTTTCTGTCAGAGCATTTTGTGCTCTTCATATTTATTCCAGTTACTAATAGGAATAATAATAAATGTATAATCCCCTTAATTTTATTTTTCTGTTTGTCAACTTTGCTTTTTTAAATATACCTAGATATTTTAGATTGAAGCAATATACATAGGTAATTTAAGGTATTAAATGATGCCATTCTCCTACAGAAAGTATTTACTTTTTTTTTTCCAGTGAAGGTAGTTTAAAGAGGGCAGTTCACCTAATTCAATCAAAAATTAGCTGATTCAAATTTAGGCTTCAATCTTTGTGAGGTCTGGCATGATCTCAACCAATCTCCCTATGGGAAGAGTATCAAATCATATTTTAAGAGGTGTGCAGGAATAAGAAATAATGCAGTTCCCATTTTTTGAAAAATACAAACTGCCACAGATCTTTTCTAAAAACCTACGAATAGGGTAATTCTGAAAATACATCCTATTTGGAAACTAATAATGGTGTTTACTTTTTAAAGACTCCAGTAAAAATCTTTAGTTACTGCTTAAATTATTTCTATAGAGCAAACCAATATCTATCTACTTTTCCTATTTTATAGACATGGTACTTATCTTTAACTTGTTTAAAATTTATATATATACATATATATATATGTGTGTGTGTGTGTTTCTTATCTTTAAGAAGCTGTTTTGTATTTTAATATTATAATTTTAGTCATACATTAGTTATATTTTTCATCTAACCATTTTTTTAAGTAACATAAATTAATTTGATGAGAACTGTCATTGACACTGAGTGTCAGGAATATTGCTAACCTGCTTCAGTTACTTTGATTTGGATTTTTCTGAGTGTGCTCACCATGTGGACACTGTGTTTACTCTTGGAGTTTGTAATGTACACTGAAGGAACTCTCTGGAATATCTTCAAGTTCAAAAATATCTGGCGAATAGTTACTTTTTATAGTCTTGTGAGCATGCTCACTAAATATCTTCGAAAACATTCAAGAATAGGAGAATTTTCCTTAATACCTAAATATAGGACTGTCACACAACTCCACAGATGAACCAACACATTCTTTAGGCTATGGCATACCTTGGTTTTCTTTCACAAGATGAAGAATGCCTGACCAAAGAAGAATGTCTTTTTTTTTCTTCCATCATTATATATTTTCTAATTCTAAGACTCAAGATTGTGCTGACAAGAGGAACTGCAGTCATCTCTACATTTCTTGGTTGATGCAACATGAAACTGGTGCTGTGTGGTCTGCAGCCCTTTCTCCCACCTCTAGTGATTGCATTAGCTGCATTGTTGAAAAGATTTCAACTCTCATAAGAATATCAAGGTAGAAAATGAAAGCTGATCAGTGGTAGCAGAGTGTACTGATGAAAATAGTCAAGATCCAAATTTTAAGTGAAGGCAAAATGGAGGGGAGAGGAAGATTAGAACATAATGAAAATTGTAAATTTAGGGCATAAATTGGGGGGAAGGGAGGAAATGCCGCCTCAATAGACCAGGGGTACATGATAAAGACTTTAGATTGGTTTACAGCATAAGAAACATCTTTGAAAATGGCATTTAACTAAATTATAGTACAAGAGAGTGGACACAAGTCTACCAATTACATAAACCTGAGCCCAAATCCTCTGTCTCCACTTATAAATGCAAAATTTACCAAAAATAATTAAAGAGCCTAAATAATTCATGAGGCAAAATAGAATATACATATGCAATTACAGGTTAAGAAAAGTACCTTTGATGCAAAAACTGAATATGGAAAATTATTACAATTGTAATTGGACAAGTAAAAATCTTTTTAAAATATATATAATTTTAAAATAAAGAATGGATAAATGTTAAAAATTAAATCACAAATCTAAAAAAATAATTAGAGGTAAGTAGGAAGAATAAAGTAACAGTAAATATTACTGCATTAGAAAAAATTAAATTGAAGATTTGGTTCGTTGAAGATTTTCATAAACTAAAATTCTGTCAGGTTGAAGTAAGTAATTGAAATCCTAAATGAAATAAGTATTTTTTAAGAAAAACAGATAATACGTATATTATTTAAATATATCGCATATGATACATGCATATTGTATATAATTAAAAAGAAATATGGATAAAGGAATAAATGATAGATGAATAAATGAAAAGAAAGAACATCTTTAAAATTATCTGTCAAATTGTCAGCAATCACCTTTTCTGTGATAAGATTAGGGTTGAATTTTATTTTATTGTAAAGCAATATTAGTAAATTCATCAAAAATACAGAAGTATTGAATTAGAAAGAGAGAAGTAAATTATCTCAATTCACAGATGATAAAATCCTACATTAGAAAATACCAAAATAAAATAAAGATACTAGAACTAATAAATGAATTCAGCAAACTTGTTAATTCAACAAGATAAACACACAAAAAATCGATTGTTTCTGTACATGAACAATTCAAAAAGGAAATTTAAAAAGCAATTCCACATACAATATCATCTAAAATAATAAAATACTTAGGAATAATTCAACCAAGAAAGTGAGATTTGTACTCCAAAAACTATAAAAAATTGCTGAAAGAAATTAAAGAATGCCTCAATGGAAAAATGGTCCATGTTCATGGATTGGATAACTTAATTTTGTTAAGATGTCAATACTACCCAAAGTCATCTATATATTCAATGTGGCCTCTATCGAAATTTTAACAGCCTTTTTGCAGAAATGGAAAAGCCCAACTTTAAATTCATATGGAACTACAAGGGGCCTTGAATAACAATTTTGAAAACAAAAACAAAGTTGGAGAAATCACACCTCCTGATTTCAAAACTTTCTACAAGCTACAGCAATAAAAATAGTATGATACTAGCACAAAGATATACATATAGACCAGTGGAATAAATTGAGAGTTCATAAATAACCTTATACACATCTATAACAAACTGATTTTTCAACACAGATGCAAAGTTTATTCAATAAGGAAAAAACAATTTCTTTCTACCAATGTTGCTGGGACAACAGGATTTCTATATGAAAAGAATGAAGTTGGACCCTACCCCACACTAGATACAAAAACTAACTCAAAATAAAGTGACGATCTACCAAAAAAAAAAAAAAAAAAAAAAAAAAAAAAGAATCATACACCCCTTAGAAGGAAACATAAGAGTAAGTCTTCATGACCTTATATTTGGCAATGGATTCTTAGATTTAACGACAAAAACATAAACAACGAAAGAAAAAATTGATCAACTGAGCTTCATCAAAATTTAAAACTTTTGTGCATGAAAGGATATTATCAAGATAGTGAAAAGACAACCTAAAGAATGAGAAAAAATATTTGCAATTTATATATCTAATAAAAATTTAACTATCTGAAAAATATAAATAATTCCTATAATTCAACAACAAAAATACAAACAAAATAAAAAATGAGCAAAGGATTTGCATAGATATTTCTCCAAAGAAGATATACAAATGGCCAATAAATACATTAAAAGATGCTCAATATCATTAGTTATTAGGAAAATGCAAATCAAAACCACAACTAGATGGCTGTGATCCAAAAAATACAAAATAACAAGTGTTAGAAAGATTCTATAGAAGTTAGAATCCTCTACATTTCTGGTGGGAAAATAAAATGATGTAGCCTCTGAGGAAATATTTAAATGTTTTCTTGAAAAATTAATCATATAATTACCATATGACCAAGCAATTCCACTCCCAATATATACCCAAAAGAATTAAAAGCAGATACACAAATAAATTCTTATAGTTATATCCACAGCAGCATTATTTATTATAATCAAAATATAGAAATAACACAAGCATCTGTAAAGAGATGAAGGGATAAATAAAACACAATATATATATATTAAATGGAGTATTATTCTACTATAAAAGGAATGAAGTTCTGTTGAATGCTACAACATGGATGAATCTTTAAAACATTATGTTAAGTGAAATAAGCCAGACACAAAAGAACAAATATTGGATGATTCCACCTATATAAAATAAACAAATTCATAGAAATAGAAATAGGTTAACAATTACCAAGGACTGGGAGGGGAAGTAAATGGGAAAGTCATTGCTTAATAATTATAGAGTTTCTGTTTTGAGTTATGAAAAGTCTCAAAAATACCTAGTGGTGATGCTTACACAGTATTGTGAATGTACTTAACACCACTGAATTGTATACCTAAAAACTGTTAAAATGGCAAGCTTTATGTTATGTATTTTCATTTCTATTACATTACATACATATTATGTGTTTGTTATATATGATATAATATATAATATACATGTTATACATTTTTATTTCACTTTAAAAATTTAAATATGTATTATAAAATAAGTTATCTAATATATAATATATGCAACGTATGTGCTCTATATAACAATATGTTTGTTACACATGGTGTATTTAATTATATACTATATATTATATCTAAAAATATATTTTATATATATAATTTTTACCATAATTAAATAAAATAGTTTCTCAATTTAGATTGGTCTAGATTTGGATTTTACCTCTATCTCCTTTTGTATATTCTTGAACAAGTATTTTTATACCTCTAAGTATGAATTTCTTTAAATACGAATTGTAATAACAATACCCCATCTCCCTCATTAGCCTGTAATGGTGATTGGCACAATTTTGTACAATTAGTATCTACCACATTTGCTCACTATGGTTATTAATAATACTGTAAATCCTCAATTTTAAGATTTTTTTTTTCACTCATTCTAAATTCATTTGTGCATTATAGTGGACAAGCACATGTAATGAATTTTTTTTTCTGAAAGATATTAGTAAATATTGGTACGGATTTCAATTGATACTACCTTATAATTGAGAATATAGTGCATTTTATGTACATCTGACATTTTTGCAACGAGCACGTATTTTTTGTGTAATAGAATGTTAGCATAATTTTGAAAACACGTAAATAAATTAAAAAATAGAGACTATAAAAATAAGTAAATGGCTAAGATTTTAATAAAATATAATTTTAGCTTTCTAGAAACAATATAGAATTACTATTTAGTAGGTAAAAATTAGTTTTTGCAAGCACTTTCAGTGGCTAGAAAAGATGCATAAAAAAAGATTAGCAATCATTATGTATGGTATTACTCATTTTAAAACCAAAGTATGAACAATGATGGGTTATTTTTTCTTTTAGTTTCTCTGTATTTTCTATAATCAATATATTTTACTCTTTCACTCAAAAATATTTATTGTTTGTCTATTATGTGCCAGTCACACAGATACTAAGCTAATAATTACCTTGGCAATGTTAAATGAATAAAAGTGATTTTTTTTTTTCTGGGAAATAAAAAAAAGAGAGAGTAGCTCTAGGGAAAGTAAGGCACTTCCTTCATAAAACATAACCCTAACATCTAGCAAGTTGTTTGGGAACTCCCACCTTCCCCTGCCTAGTGTCCTGGTCTTATCTTTGAAACGTCCTACCTTTGATAGATTCTTTCCTGCTTACTTGTTCTAGTTCCAAATTTCAAATTACCAGTTAAATTCAAAATTTTAAAATGTATTTCTTAATGACTGCAATTATCTTTTATGTGTGAAGAAAGGATCAGGCTTCTCAGTACTTCATGATTCTCAAAATGCAATGCCTACTATATTCTCCTTCCTCTCAAATCTGTCTCAGCTTCTTCTCATTTTGCCAATAGGAAGTCAGTGAACCTAGTATCTTTTAAAACCCAGCAAATATAAACATGTTTTCTAAACTGCATTTTAAATAATAAAATTCTGACTGCACTATAAGCTGAAATCCTCTAGACCGAAATCTTTTCTAGACTTTTTCTTTGGTTTCACACAACAGATGTAGGTACTCCATTCTAGGAAATTCTGAAGTCAAAAGTCGGTGAGAAATTTCCTTATCTAGCTGACAACATATAGACATGCAAGTCTGCATCTTTTATGAATTTCAATTCATGTGCTTCTAGCATATCATGACTAAGATAATTCTCTGAAATCTGTTATACCTAAAATGTACATTCTTGCTTATGGAGAGTATAATTTGAGATGGCAAAGATCTTTTGCTTCATCTCTGCATATAGTTCATTTTTTACAGGCGTAATGCCATTTATTTTAAAGTAATTATAATAACAAACTTTTCAGAAATTTAGAGTTAAGTTTAAGTTAAAAAAAAGATTTTCAAGTACAGAACTTTCCCTGACCCTAAGCCTACAGTGCTTTCAGTTAATTATAACTTCTACACACCTTATTCACTTATATTTTTATTTATCTGTATTTTTCCCCCTGGGACAAGTAAATAGGCAACAGTTTTTTATCATTTTAGCACCGACAATGTTGGCTCCCTTAATTAAGCAACTTAGTTCAGCTGTTTCATTGCCTAACTGAGATTATACAGTGTTATTTTCAGAGGGAATATGTAAAATTCTTTTTTTTTCACCTACATTGTTTTATCTTTCTAATTAGTGCCACTCAAAACATACCCATGCTTTTCCAATAATGAGAAATATACAAGTGAAAGAGAATTTAAAAATTACCTGAGGACTTTCAAACTCAAATGCCTTAATACCTAAGTAGAAAATATAAATGTGTGAAGCAAAAGGTAAAAATTAGAATAATTAGCCTGTGAAAACTTGAAGAATAGAATTTTCATAAAACATTAAAACCTTAACATTATTCTGGCCTTGTCTTCACACAAAAATCCACATATGCTAGCTAGATTAGTTCCAAAGTTAGTAAGTTTTGATTTAATATAGTCTTTCATCATTTTTGAAGAAAGTAATAGCTAATAAGTGACAAAACCACAATCAATGAGTTTAGTACAATGACTATAAGAAATATTAATTCAGTGATTTTTTTTTTAAAGGTCAGCAAGACCTGTACTGTCTGACCCCTTTCTCACTCTTCAGCCTCAGTTCCAGCCATGTACCCTCTCCACTCCCTTAATCTCACTTTGACCACCCTGGCCTTCTTCCAGCCCCATATACCATTCCTCATATTCTGCCTCAGGGCCTTTCTTAAAGCTATTTGTCTTAGGCAATATCTTTTTTCTTTTTTTAAATTTTCTAAATTACTTGAGTTTGTAATATGCTGTCTACAGTAACTCGATTGCATCGATAGTATAAATTTTTCACCTCACGCAACATCTATACCCTTGGCAACATTAATTTACAGACATTCTTAATAAAACAGCAATCTATTTCACCACTTCTTGAATTTGGATTGACATGGTGACTTTTTTCAGGCTCAGATTTGAAAAAAGTTCCCATGTATTTCTACTTGTTCTTACCCTAAGCTGGTATTATGAGAACATGCCCAGGCCAGCCGACAAAATGAAAGATAGATAGAAGACACTCAGTTTTCCCAAGTGAAACTATCTTAGTTCAGCCCACAGCCAGCTGACATGTGAACAAATCTAGCCAACTTAACAGCTCTGCCTTACAGAGGCACAGCAGGCCAAAGATACATGAGCAAGCACAGATCAGATCCCAATGAGGAGACTAGAGCAGAGAAACTCCAAAAACTCAGGAGCTAAATAATTTTTATATTGTTGTATGTTACTAGGACTTCATGGTTGTTTTTTACTCAGCATTATTGTGTAGATAATTGATGCACTCACTTTATAATTTCCGAAACATCCATCTGTGACTACCTTTAGTTGAATCATGTTGACAGAAGGGCCTTTAGACAGGTCTAGGGCCTGGGAGATACAGGTGTAGCATACGCAGCCAGGTAAACACTTGCTTAGGTTGTAAATAATTGTGGGGCTCAGATGGCAGGTATAATTTGTTCAGAAATGGTTTCTAATTGATAATTCTATTAGTTCAGAAGGCAAGCAGACTCAAGGCCAAAAGCAGGCTTGTAATAAGATCAGACTGATGCCAACCACATGATGAGAAATTCCAGTCAAAAGCAGCATGATAAATAAAACAAGGGAAATATGTTATACTTACAAGTAGTACGAGCTTTTGCTGGGAATAACTGGTTATACCTATATCACCTAGGTATAAGCTAGCAGATGAACTCAGGATAGGATTGCCAAATAGATTATAGAATGCCAAATTTAATGACTACTTAACTACATAAAACAAAAGTATGCCCCACATATTTCATAAGATATACTAAAAAATTACACTTAAGTTTCAATTTAATTGGGCATGCTGTATTTTTATTAGCTAAATCTGGCAACCCTAATCTGGCAACCCTAGGTCTTCCTAGAGGATATTCAGGTTGAAGCTTACTAGATGTCATATGAACAGACTTTATAATTCTGTTTCTTCCAAAACACTGGCAGAGACAGAGTTTTTCTCTGTAATACATCAGTGAATATTTTAATATATTCCAGATGAGGGAGTCAACTGGGTGTGTCAATATATTATTATTGTCGTAATAATCTCATGTGTTTGTTTCCAGGTTCTTTCCTTCTATCCCTGTGTTCCTTTCTTCAATCAGTATCTTCAGCATTCCTTGCATTAAGAAAGTGATGACAACAGACATGATGAAGGAAAACAGACAATCAAGCAATCAAGGGAATAGAAATATTTAAAGAGGAAAGTTCTCTGTCACCAAGGGCAAAAAAAAAAAAAAAAAAAAAAAAGATCCCTTTTATTGGAGATAATAGGAACAGTTGAACAGTTGGATGGGACATTAAAAAGTAAGAAATTAGATGGTAGGTCCAGCAATGAAGGAATGAGACCTGAGTAGAGACCCCAGAAGAGCAAATTTAGAATCTACAGACCCCTGGGGTCGCATGTGTGCAGGAGGCACAGAGCTTATAGGCTGCCAGAACTCCTTCCGTGAAGTGAGTGTATCACCTGCACTTAAGATCTGTGAAAGTTTTAGGGAGAAACATCCTTTGATAACATCACTGTTCATCAGGCTACCAGGCTATGTATGCCCTGAGATTCTTCCTTGTTGACAATCAGCCTTCTTAACTTCATGTGGACAGTTCCCTGAAATTCCAAGAGCTGTATCAAGATTAGAGCCGGGTCTTCCAAATCTGGAGAAGAGCTGGTGATTCAGAAAGGAAAATTCAACAGCACTTGTTTTAGGAGAAAATAAACGGAATTCAACTATTTGGAGGTCACACATCTGAAGCAAGAGTAATAATAAAAAATATCTAGGTTACACAGAGGTACCCCTTCAGGATGCTTCAGTTCTTCCAGGACCCCAAAGCAATTCTGGAACTACAGTTCAGTTCCTAAGAATGTGGGTTCTAATGCAAGACAGTCTTGGATTCAAATCCTCCCTCTGCCACTTACCCAGTTGTATGACAATGGGCAAGTTTATTAATCTCTCAAATCTTAATAGTCTCATCTACAAAATGCAGATAATAATCTTATTGAATTGTTAAACAAGATAATATATGTAACATAATTCACAGTTCAAACAATGCCCAGCAGATTGTAAGTGCTCAATAAATGAGAGCTAAAAATAAAAAGGAAGGGAGAGGGAGGGAAAGAGGAGGGGAGAGGAAGGGGGAGAGGAAGAGGTAGGGAGAGGAGAAGAGCATATGAAGATCCTAATACTACAGGCCAACATTGCCTTTACGTAAATTTCATTATTTTGTGCCAAAATAACCCCTCATGGAGATAAGTCATCTGAAACAATTTTCTCCATGGTGCTTTCTTCTCTAAGAGTACCTGAGTAAAGCCTGAGATCAGCACTAGCTGTGTAACTTTGAGAAAGTCTCTTATCTTGACATTGTTTTTCTTAATTTTAATATTTAGTAAACATTCAAGAAATGTGTACTTAATGCTTTTTTTTATGTATAAAACATTTAAAAGAGACAAAATGCATAATACATTGTCATTACCTCTGAAGGGCTCACAGGCCTGTGAGGAAAACAGATGGGTCCATGGATAATAGATCCTTGGTCCTATTGCTCCACTATAAACCATGATGGATAATTTTCATTGCCATCCCCTGCAACAATCAAATGTGTGGTGACAATACTGATGCTAAACACTTTGCAAGGCATGAGATATTTTCAAATATGAAAGAATCATACATCCTAATGCCAATTTATACCAAACATTTTGAAAAATATCAGTGATTACTTAAGCCATAATAAATGGTAACTGTTATTGATATTTTAATAATCATAAATTATACATAATTAAAGAGAAATCAATCTGTGTAAGTAAAAATTTTCTCAGAAGTGACAAAATTGGAAAAATGCAGAAGAAATGACTTGTTCCTTTGACAAAGTAAATATAAGATTGTAAGATAGCCATAAACAGAAATATTTAAATACATATTAAACTCTCTGCCTTCAAGTCATTCATTATCCAGAGTTGTTGAGAGAACAATACTGATAAATGTCTTTGCATTTGTATGAATGTAAATGTAATAGGAATTCTTATTATTTTTTTTTATTAATCTTCTCTATCCATCCTTTTGGAGACACGTTTATGCATTTCAGTTCTATTTGTCAGCTAATGAAATCTTCTATTGTATATTTTTGGTCTTCCTATACCAAAAAATTTCTTCTGGACCCTTGAGAAAAAAAAATGTAAAACAGATTCTAAAACCATTTTGATTGTCGGTTATGCACTAAGAAAAGGTAGATTAATCTCCATGGAACTCATAATTGCCAACGTCCTCATTTAATGTGTTTAGCTATAGTGTTAAGAGGAATTTAGTAAGAACACTCTGGATGCCTCCATTCTGTTACACGAAATAATTCAATACTTGACCCGAGGTATTGAAGGTAATCATATACACTGGGTCTCCTCATACCTTAGGAAGTAGGAAAGGGCAAAGGTGATTATCTTCCTATAATACAAACAACTATTATGTTTTCTTTCTTAAATTCATTTCAATTAAATGATGCTGTTTTTGTTTTCCTTAAGTGAGCCTTATTCCCCTTGTCTTTCCTTTTTTTTTTGGTTATGTTATGTTATGTTTTGTTTTGTTTTGAATATGAAAAAAGTCAATTTGCAGTTCACAAACTTTATTATGAAAAAGAAAATCATGGCAGGACATAGAACAAGAAGCATTCTCTTACACTGCTGGTGGTAGTACCAAGTGTTAAGACTATTTTAAAATACTTTAGAATTATCCAGTAAATTTCATGATATGTGCATCCACTGTTAGGAATATACCCTAAAGAAATGGGCATACCTGTGCACTAAGAAATATACATAAGAATAAGAATAATAGTATTATTCATAATAACCACATATTGGCAAAAAATATGTTTGTCAAGAACAGACTAGATAAATTATAATTATATTCATAATTTGGAATGTTAAATTTTAACTAAAATAACTGCATACATATGCAATAATGAGAATAATCTCCTAAATATATAATTTTAAGTAAAAAATGTCAGATACTAAAGAATACATACTATCTGGTTCCATTTATTCAATGTTCAAAATGATGTAAAAGTAGTTATAGTTCTGAAGCCTGCATTCTTAAGTTTTAGACTCTCAGAAGAAGGATAAAATTACCATGGAAGTCAAAATACTGGTTACTTTTTCAAGAAAGAGGGGACTGTGATTAAGAAGAAATCCGTCAGGTTTTAAGGCCACTAGGGATGTTTAAATTTTGGTCTTGATATTCAATATATTACTATGTTGATCAATATAAATCCATTAAACTATAGAATTATGTCTTCTGCCCTTTTCTATATTTGTTCTATATTTCACAATAAAAAAAAAGTTAAAAAATATTTTTTGTTTTTTTGTTAAGCAACTGTCCCTAAACAGAAGAAAGAGGTTGGCAATTATTGAATTTATACTTTGTCCTACATAAGCATAATCTTTTCTATTTTTAATAAAAATCCTGTGAGGGAGTTTTCATCTTCCCTCTTGGAAGAAAGGGAACGGAAGCTCAGGGAAATCTAGAAACTTGCTCAGCGCTACATAACTAGTGCCAGCTGGTCCAGTAGCTAAACTCAAAGGTTTGACCCAAAGTCTATGCTTTCTATAATCTATAGTGCTAACATAACCAAACTTGGCATAGCTTTATGGATAAAAATTTCAGATTTTCACATTTGAATTCTAACTAAACACACTTTAAAAGTCTGAGAATCGATGTACAAAAATCTTCAAGTATTTTAAATGAAATCAAAGGAATAATTATTTAAAAATATGTATAGCTAATTCTGCTCTAAATCCAAAGCATTCAATTGAGTAAATGTGCTAGATTATGTATTATTTCTCCATAAACTCTAAAACAGATTTATGAGTCATTTGGCTCGTTCAAAAGAGGTTCAGCAAGAAAAAATGCAAGTTTAAAATTTTAACTTCTATTCTAAGATCTTCTTTATAGTCAGGGATTACAGAAATAAAAGACACAAAGAAGAAATGCTAATAAAATCTTGAACCCTTCACAAACTGGGAGAAGACCCAGAAGAAGACTTCATTCATTTACTCCATACATAATTATTGAGTGTTTATTATTACAATTTGTTCTAGGTCCTGGGAATACAATGATGAAAAGACACACGAGGTGCTAGAGATTATATTCTATGTAAGAGACTGACAACAGGTAATTAAACAAGTGAGGTATCTTCAGGGAGTGATAGCTGTTCCAAATCAAACCAGAGTAATAGGATGGAGAAATGTTGGAGTCACAATGAAGGTGGGGTCAGTAATGTAAGCCAAGGTCTCTTTCAAAGGATGCTCTATGAGCCAAGCCCAGAAAGAGGATCAAGAAGCAATCAAAAAATTGGGGGAAAATATTCTACATAGAGGTTATAGCAAGTACAAATCCCTGAGTTAGAATTATACTTGGTGTTCTCAGAAACAAAGGAGTGCCTTGTGACTGAAGCTCAGTGTGAGGGTATATTAGTTAAGATTTGATTCAGCTTCAAAATAACAAAAAATCTAAAGTAACCATAGCTTAAACAGACGTCATCCATCTGGAATTGAAAGGGAAGCTTCACAAAGCCATAAGGGGCAATGTTCTTTCTATATTTCAGCTTCATCATCCTTCTTGTGATCAAAACTGGCCACGTGAGCTCCAGCCCTCACAGCTGAATTCCAGCTATGGCATATGAGAATGATGAAAAAGAATCTATGCTCTCCTTTTAGAGATATTTCCTGAAACTTAATACAACACTTTTATATGCATTCCATTGACCAGAATAAAAGTCCAAATGGCTCACCTAACTGCAATCGAGGCAGGGAAATCCTAGCAGGAAGCTAAATAACTTCTTTATTTCTTACTAAGAAAGAAAAAAATGTATATTTTATATGACAAGTAATTGTCACAGGAGAAAAGAAATAGGAATTGAATATAGAAAGGTAGGCAGACCTAACTCATTTGGGGACTTGTATACCATAGTAATTGAAATTTTATGCTTGAAGACAAGGATCACTTAGTCATAGGATAATGCTTTGCTTAATAGAGGGGCTACTGGAGGAAGCACCTCACCTATATATCTTGCATATAATCACTACTTCAAGCCTGTTCAGGGATTGCTAGGCTTTTAAGGTGTTCACCATAATTTGAAGTCATCTGACTCTTCATTTATCTCCACCATTTTCAAATTATTAACCATGTCTTATCAATTCTATTAAGATAATGTCTCTTGTACAAAAAATAAAAAAGCTTGACACAACAGGAAAATTTTGAGTTCAACATCACCTCTAATAACCTTCAACCATAGAGGAAAAGAGACAAAAAGAATGTTTTTTTGCATTGTGGGTATAAAAAAAGTTTCTAATCCCTGGTACCTTTGATTGTGATCTTTTTTGGAAATAGAATTTTTAAAGATGTAATATAGTTATGATGGGGTCATATTGGATTTAAGTGGGACCCAAATCCAATGACTGTTGTCCTTACAAGAAAGTCAGATGAAGACACAGGGACATAGAAACACACAGGTAGGATGCTTTACGTGATGACAGAGGCAGATTGGAGTGATGCAGCTACAAGCATAGGAAGGCCAAAGATTGCCAGTTGGTACCAAAAGCTAGAAAAAGGCAAAGAAGTATTATCCCTCAAAGCCTCCAGAAGGAATCAAACTTTCAGCACCTTTATGTTGGACTTCGAGCTCTAGAACTGTGAGAAAATAATTTCTGTTGTTTAAGCCACCCAGCAGGTGATATAGGTATATCCACTTATCAAAAGTTTGCTTGGCAGCACTTTGCTTTTACAAAGGACCTAAATTAGTACCTGTTTTCACTAACCAAAAGAAACCCTTAGAGGACTTCCTCTTTTTTTTATGAAAAAAAAAGCAAAAAGCAAAAATAGCATTCAGCATTTGTTTCACTGTGAGCCTTTATAGAGGCACCATGCACCGGTAACTAAAACTATACTGTACATACATTATTTCTACTTTATAAAGGTTGTATAGTTAGCATGTTATTTCTGCTTTTACTATATATTAGTATTATTTTAGGTTTTATATGTCATTTGGTATGATTTGGTAGGTTAATTTTTCGGTCCATGAATGATCAAAAGTTGTTTTCATAAAAATAAATTGTACATTTTCCCTTATCTGCAGCAGACACGTTTTAAGACCCGCCAGTAATGTCTGAAACCACAGATTGTACCGAATTCTATATATACTGGGTTTTATCCTCTACATACATACATACCTATGATACAGTTTAACTTATAAATTAGGCACAATAACTAATAATAAAATAGAACAACTATAATAATATACTGTAATAAAGGTTCTGTGAACATGGTCTCTCTTCCTTTCCCAAACTATCCTATTGTACTGTATACACCTTTTGACTTAAAGAAAGCATTTTATGGCTTTTTCTTTTTTTTTTTTTTTTGGCATGCCTGAATTTCCAGCATTGCTACGCTTGTGCTTTGGGGCCATTATGAGGTAAAGCAAGGGTTATTTGAACACAAGCCCTGCGATACGGGACAGTGGACCTGATAACGGGAAGGGTTGTGAAGTGACTACTGGACAGGGGGCGTACATTGCACAGAGACACTGGACAAAGACATGAGTCACGTCCTGGTGGGCATGAGAGACCACCTGAGATTCTATCATGCTATTCAGAATGGCATGCATTTTAAAACTTAAGAATTATTTATTTCTGTAACTTTCGATTTAATATTTCTGGACCATGGTTGACTATGGGTAACTGAAACCTTGGAAAATGAAGCAGCAGAGAATGGGGGGAGCTACTGTAATTGCTTCTTCACTTCATACCATTTTGATTTAGGACAGATTTCATAGGAATGTTCTACTTTTGGATAGTGGGGGAAAATTGTATCTTGTTATGTCAGCCTTAGCAAACTAATACAGGCTTTGATCAAAATCTAGGCTGAGAATCAGATTCTATATTATACTTTATTATTTACTAAGACCTTCTAGGTTATCTTTTGGATCTAATGAAAGGGATTGGCAATTCAGAGGAATAATCTGTATGCATAATGTTGAGGTCTCAGTGAGTTTTGAGTGGATCATTTTTCATATCATAAACAGAAATCCTCATCACAGTAGCCTCCAGTCAGATTCCTCCAAGCAATGACTTTGAAGGGAAATTATACAGTAAATTCAGTCTGAATTCTCCATTCATAGCCCTCCAGCTTTGAAAACACCAACACTGTAAATTACTATGAAGGAGAAATCGAGATCAACTGAAACAGATACAGTGCAAATAGGCAGGTCCTCCTCGTACCCTTCAGCAGGCTAGTTTATTGGCTCTGCATTTAAAATCTTGATGAAACTGTTGACACTCCCTTCAAGTTGCTTAACCTCCATCATGGAGATCGTTGGGAAAACTTAACTACAAAGAGTTTTTCCAAAATTAGCCTACTTCGCTTCAATTTTAAATGTTGTGAAATGTTCATTCTTGCTTCTCATTTTAAAAGCACAGCAAAATTCACCCTAAGTTCAATTATAACCATGATTGAAATCATGCCCTCTGGGTACATACAAGATACATAGTATCTCTTGCACAGCATGAAAAGTTCATGATCACTGACAGAAGCAGAAAAAATTAATGATTAGCTGTAACTTGACATTTTCTTTGTTCTCTCACCCCCACCAGCCTTCACAGTGTATGAAGTGTGTTGTCAGGTTCAGCCATTTGTTTTTGTCATTATACCTCTTAAATCTGCTCTTTCCATTTCATCTACTAACTACTTTCATCCAAGCCCTCATCACATTGCATCTAAAACTATGATTCTGATCTAATTGGTTTTGAAAAATACTATTCTCTCAAATGGCTTTTTATTCATTTTTCTTATTGCTTTCTATTCATCATCTGAGTTTTTACAGACTCTGCCTCTCCACAACATTTCCAATAACAAAGTCAATACATCATATCTTTGGAAAATGATGTCATGTTTTCCTTTCAGTTACTGAAATATTTTATCTACAATGTCTCTGATGATTGGAATAAAATTGAATCAGTGCCACCTGTGGTAGCTGAGGCCAATGCTCCGAGGTCCTGCTAAGAATAAAAGTTAGTGAGGAGTAACATTTATTGAGTACTTAGTCTGTGCTAGGCATTAGGCTTAGAATTTCACATACATTCACTTGTATTTTTTTTAAAGAACTCTATGAGCTAAGTCCTACTTTAATTTCTATTTTACAGATCAAGAAATGAAGATACAGAGAAAATAAGCAACTTAGGCAAATCACTAACATTCAAACTTTAGCTCAAGATTTGAAGCTTGTTGTCTGTTATAAAAGTTAAAACTCTCAGAAGCAGTCAATTGAGCAAAAATTTTCTAAGGTAAATTTCTTATGTCCTTATGAATCCTCAAGACCACTTGGTTAGCTATGTAAGGAGAAGTAGGGAAGAGCCCTGGTCTAGAACGGAAAAAAAAATGAGTTCTAATTATAAATCTATTGTGTTACTATGGGCAAGTAGCCATGGGCTTCAATGTCCGTATCTGAGAAAGTAGGGCATCAAACCACATTACCTCTAAGGCACTTTTCAGAGATATTTATTCTCCCTTCCTCCAGTGTTTGTTTCCCCCTGCTACTACTAAATCTATATTAATTCGTGTGTGTGTGTGTGTGTGTGTGTGTGTGTGTGTGTGTGAGAGAGAGAGAGAGAGAGAGAGAGAGAGAGATGAATGTTTATTGTAGCAGGAAGCAGAAAACTGAATTAATAATACATGAGTCAATTTGCTCTTTTTCTTGATGGAATGGTAGTGTGATTTAGTTCCTTAAGGGGGTTGAGGACCTGAGCCAACATCTCTGTAATGATCTTGGCCACCAAGTCATGATGCCAAGATGGATGTAGCAGTAAGTATAGGTAAGAGGGAAGCACTTTCTCAGGAATTCTCTGGCAAGTTTTCAGTTAACACCTTCTTGGCTACAACTAGATTATATGCTTACTCTTAAACCTGGGGTTGGGCCTGGCTTTCTTGAAATCAAGGAATTTCTGAACAATTTTGGAACAAAAGCAGTAAAGCAGTAGCTTTTGGGGTAGCCAACCAAATGTATGCCATAATCTACGTGCTTGCATACATGTTTGTAAGAAATATTTGCTCCAATACATACATGGTAAGCCCACTTTGCATTTCAAAGCCCTTCGATGGTTGTCATTAAAGTCAACTCTTAGAGAAATATTAAATATTTTTATAACGTAACTCCTTTTAAATTACCAATTTTATCGGACCATACTCCGTAATAGGTATCTTAGGAACCAATTAAAACATTTTCCTCAGTTTTTAAAGTATCCTATGTGAATTCCAATCTCCATTCTTTCACTCATCCCATTTGCTTTTCCTGGAATGCTTAACATTCCTATTTATAGAACTCTTATTTAGCATGTTGTATGTGCCTAGCACATGGTAAATACTATAGAAGCTGAACATGTCAATAAAAAAAAAAAGATGGAGTGGTTCCATAGAGTAAGATCAGCATGTCTGCTTTACATTCAGAAGATCCTGCGTTCAAGCTCCAGGGAGCCACAGTCCATACCCCGGGTGCGCCAGGCTCCAGGTGTGCGCTGAGCGGGTGGAGAGACACCCCACCTTCAGAAATCCAGTTTTTAAAGGAAGACAGCAACCAGGGGTGGAAGTGAGATAATAATAATAATAATAATAATAATAAAGTTATTTTCTTCAAATTTCAACCATCCAGTTGTAGAAACAGGCATATACATAATTAATTATAATTATGTAATTATAATACATAACATTACAGCACAATAAATACAGTTTTCTCTAATCTTACCTTATTTCTATGCATACAGCTGACTCAGCTCAAGTCTCAACTTATCTGAGAAGTCGTCGATCTTCTCAGTTTAGAGTGCTCTCCTTTACCAGCTGTACTTTGTAGTACATTTGTTCTAGAGAATTATGTTCTAGAGAATTATATATAAATATAACTTTGCACATATTAAGAATATAAGCTACAAATCTCTTAAATTTTATCTTTTTGAAGTACAGAGATCTTATTCCACATTTCTTTATTTCTCTGGAACAAATGTTATTCATTCTTTAATTAACTCATTAATTTATGCATTATCACTTATTTAGTTGTTTCTATGAGTAAACATCATGCCAGGTATTAGGCAGAGGAGCAGGAAGAAAATTACAATAATAACTAAGATACTGTTCCTTGTTTTAATGACCTTACAATACAGCAGGAAAGATGGATCAGACAAATAATCATGATATAAGGCGATCTTTAATAAACACAGAAATAGAAATATAGTCAAGAGGTGCCATTAAAGGTGAGCCTTGATGGACAAGTAGGAGGTTAAAAGATCCAGAGATGGATTAGGGAAGAAACTTATTCAATCCTTTGACCAACCTCCCTTTCATACCTGAAACAGAGAGCATGTATTATTTTTAATTTAGCACAGAGCCAGAAGTTACAGAAAGGGAATAGGTGTGAATGTTGGATTTGATGGCTGGACATCACGACATGGAGTGAGAGAATCCAAGATGAATTTCATCTCTCAGCGATAGTTATGAAATCTTCCCTGCACCAAAATATGTCCCCTGTCTATTCTATCTGTTCCTAAAAATACACAATTAGCTCTTCTTTCTTTGCTTCTTTTATTCTGCTGTTAACTCTCCTGCTTTTCTACATTAAATGCAATTGCTCTTTTTACATAGTATTCAACTGGGGATCATATTGCTTAATCACTCTGAGCTATGATCTGAAGTAAATCTTCTAGGAATTAACATTCACATCATACAAATTATAGCAAGAGAACATCATGTCCCCAACAGTAATGACCAAGAAGCAAAAGGAACTTTTATTCAAAACCCAGGAAAAAATAGTTCATGAGAAGGCGAGTAATTTCAATTAAAAGATCATTAGAGGTCTGAATCTCCAGCAGATACATTGCCTTCATTCTTTGAGCTTCTGTGGCTCTGAAAATCTGGCCTAAACCACAGCCCTTTCAGCCACAAGACACAGGGATTTGATAGCTCTAAATTCCATTATAGCTTGTCTCTGATCAATTAGGTGACCTTGAAAGAAATCCGCTTTCCAGTGCTTCAGTTTTCTTTCAGACTAAATGAGAATGCTACCAAGTTTCCATAGTTGACCAGAGCATAAGGGCAAAGCCCTCTGAGGACATAAGGTGCTAAATGAGAAACAGAATGGAATGTGTTATTCAATCGATCATGCACTGACATTGGCTATGCCCATTTATTATTACTTTTCAATTTCTAAAGTGATGGCAAAATGGAAATTCCACTAATTTTTCAAGAACCTGAATCTTATTTTTATAATCCCAGGCTTTATGTTGCTGATATATTATAGATATAATTTTTGTGTGCTCCAAGAGGCTTTCTGCTCAGAGGGCACTGCTGTAAGTTGTGGATAATTTATTTTCCTCTGCTATTATATTGTGTAAATTACCATGTTGGCAATATTTTAGCCTTTCACACTTTGAATCAGTGCCCAGAATAATTCTAACAAGATTTTGATTCTCCGGAAGCAATCTCAAGGAAGAAAGCTCTTGAAACTGCCTGCATATTCATTTAAACTTCAGCTGAGAGAAACATCTCTTCCAGGTCAAGTATAAGGAGCACCTGAAGGGTAAGTGATACTTATCTCATCTCCCTGTTGATATCTATATCCTCTTCCACTGCCAGAAAAAAATCATAAGAACTTGCCAGCTAAGCACACATTCCCAGCCTTTTCACCTTAGGATGCAAATTCTAGAATCAGAACCCAATTTAAGGCCTATCAGAAACATCGACGAATTTGATTCCAGGGGTCTATCCACATAACCAAGCCTATGTTGTATTTTATCACTCAAAGGAGATATTTTGGTTTTCGGCCAGGAAATGCCTTATTTCTTAGCATTAAGAATAATTAAGAAAGGTCAAAAATAAAAATTAGACTGCTAGATGAGGGTAGATCAGGTGCTACAGAAACATGCCATGTGGAAAGCTCGGTAAGGAGATGGCCTCCACACAACTTTTTCTTTGATGCTGAATAAAAATATAACCTTACATAAAAACAGGAAAAGAGAAAGCAAAAAGCTTCTATTTGGCTTTACCTCCCCCACTCCTACCTCTAACCCAGTTTAATGGGAAAACATTTTTTAAAATTCTTTACTAGAACTCAGGGACACAACGCCACTTCCACCAAAATCTCCAAGTCCAGCTGTAGGGAGAAGAAGTAATCTCTCCTTACAACATCTGCTTCAATCCTGACTAGCTGCATGTGCTGGATAGGTATTCTTTCTTAATAGACTTGATTATAATAATGTTGATATTGTTAGTGCTAACTTCTTGCCCAGCATAGGACACAATAAAAATGATCAACTGTTACATTTATAAAAAGGTGCTGATTATCACTGATATAACATTAATAATAAGGATAGTCTAATAACACAGAAAAAGAGGCTACAGCTCAATAGAGATGATATTTTTTTCCTTAAGAATCTCCTGTTCCAAGTCAGGATTGATTAAGGGCACTAAGGAAGGTGAGCCTAGCTACAGAGAAATTAATAGACTCATTTTCCCTTGCATGTGCCTCAAAAGTACAAATCAACTTTTATTTGTTTTAGCTAAGCTCTCCTTTTATCTACTCATGCTCCTATCTAAAAATGCAAAAGTAGTTTAAGAAAAGAAGCAAAAGGCCCTTAAAAGTACTTTTAAATTTCTTTCAGTTTTCTAAGGACCTTAATAAGCTCCCCAGATACATCTTACAAAGTAAAAAAAAGAAAAAAAAAAAAAGCCTTTGAAAATATTAAAGTAATTTTGTTTTCTCCAGTGGCGCAATGCATTCTAGGTGACTGGTAAGATACATCATCATGAATTTTATAAGTGATCAGTTAACAGTGAAAGGAAAACCACAAGAGAAAACACTTTCTCTTTGATACCTTGTAATATATTTGGATAGAGCTCTGTTGCAAGATTTTTATTGGAGCAGTTTTTGAGTTTTCACCTCAAATTCCAGTTGAACGATGACAATTCTGAATGTTCTTCTTCTAACTGCTTGTTAGGCCAAGCAGTTTTTGACACTGTCAGAAACTTTCCAGGATTTTTGGTCAAAGGAATAATTCACTAAATTGCAATTACTGTCACTCTTGTTGCTATCTTTACTCATTTAGTGAGTGTTACTATAAGAAGGGCTCTGCTATAGACACAGAGATTACAAAAAACAAGTGAAATAGCTTGATTTTGCCGTCAAAATCATAAATGTCTTCCGAATGGCAAAAGAAACATCAAATTCCAGGATGTAAAAAGCATAAAACCTGAACCACAGATCTGTAGTCAGGAACCATATGTAAGATGGAGTGCGCCTTGATGGTGATCCATTTCTGTGACCATTCTTAATTTTCCATTGGCTTTCTGTAGACCAGAATTCAAGAAGTCTTTGCCCAAAATCATTCAAAGGTAGTAATGGCTTTGTATTCCCCGTCTACGCGGGGCATGGTTTAATTTACTAGGACAGCGTTTCCGTAACAGCAGTTCATGGCCCACTTGCAGTAGTCTCATCACAGCTGCTTGATTAAAATCCAGACTCTTAGGTTCCACTGCTAAAGCTCTTTAATCAGAATCCATGCAATAAGTTCTAAAAATCTGAATTTTTAATAGACTATCCCGATTAATTAAAGGAAGACATATACATGAAATGAGAACAGACTTTATGACCCAGGAATATCAAATCTATACATATTCATTATGTACAGAATCATTTCCAAGGTGATATTGGGAGATTTCAAGAAAAAGAAGTTATGCCCAACTATCCTCAAGCAACTTAAAAGTAACTTAATATAAATATATATAAAATAATAAAACTGCTTAACCTTGAAAGAAATGAGAGCAAAATCATGGTCCTCCTTAAGGAAGCGGCAAGTTGCCTGGTCAGAATTGCATCATTGTTGCCTGCTAAAAATGTTTCCTGCTTTGCTTTCAGAGTGAAATTGAAAAGCTGTGACTCTGGCCTTCATCGACAAACAGATGGTATATTCCCCCTTAAGTGTCCAGGAATTCATGTTGCCAGCATCCACCAGAGCAAGTATGTAGGTTAGGCTCCTTTGGAATGTTAAAACTTTTCAATAAGGAGATGAGGCTACCTACAAAACATAAAAGCCACACATTATCTGTTCACCCATCTGCAAGACTGCCCCGTCTCCAGGGTGTAATGCAGAGTCTCACCTTCAGCTTCAAGGTCTACTTGATCTGAGACTACAAACTAGTTGGAGTGGAGTATAGATAATATAAGTCTATCAAAATAGATTCTGTTTCCTCTTAGCAGTCACTGTAATTGCTTTCTATGCTGTTCTATGTTAATGAACTAAATAAACATCATCTCTTAGTGCTATCTTCTAAGAAAAAGTTTCAGTCTTAAAACTATGACTGATTCATAATATGACTTCTTGGAGGAGGAGAAAAATATAGGAAATTGTCCATAGCTTCAAATTTAGGCTTTCAATCAGACTATAGATCAATTCAGCTCACATTAGATCTTCAGAAAATTTGGTTTGATATTTTTTTTCTTGTTGTATTGGTGGATATATTATGGAGACAAGAATTGCAAAGGCCATTTAGATTCCAAAAATGATAGAGAATACTTGCCCCCAAATAAGTCAATAATAAAACAATACTCCAGGTAGGTGTTTTCCAAAGCACTGATCACTGAGCCCAAAGAAAGGAAAAATTGAGCTTTTTTTTTTTTTTTTTCCCCTGGAACATAAGGAAGTAGTTGTGAGCAATATTTTTGGCTTTTGGATTCTTATAGATGGTAACAATAATATTTAAGTATGTTTCCGATTTAGCTTTCTATAAGCAACACAGCAGTTAATGCAGGTCTGTTCACTGTGCATTGGTTTTTATATCTATAGATCAAAAAGTAGAAGCCTGAGCTGAGATCCCAGAGAGCTATGGGAGCTTCAGGGGCAGTGTGACATGCTGAGATGATCGCGGTCTGTCCCTGTCAGAGCAGTTTCACATTGAGCTAAGCCCCTGTCATCATGCATCATTATCTGTAGGAGATAAGGCAACCATTCTGTGAAAAGGGGATATTTTGAACTATGCCCTGCAAAAACATAAAACATAAAGATGAATATTTTTCAAATAAACATCTCCGACATAAGCAAAAAGTGAATAATAGACTGATTCTGAAATAGATATTGAGAGAAAGAAAAAATGAGAAAGGGCTGTACCCTACTGGGGAGCGCCTTCCTCAGGAAGAACAGGAGGGCTGGAGCATTTTCTCCTCACCTCTGAACAGTGGTTTCCATGACATCCACTGTACCTAGCAGCATATATCCTACCTACAAGGAGACAATCATAAAGACATTACCTGAAGCTACTACTAGCACCGCATTTTTCAATTAGCTGAAATAGTAAACAGAGAACAGCGTGGTGTGGGAAGGCTTAGACTCATAAGTATGCCCATAGCTCTTTACACAATGCAAGTCTTGAAATTATTTGAAGGTCCCGTTCATGCAAGCACACTTGTCTTAGTGCCTTTTCAATATCTTCTTGATATTTTGTATGATGAAATGAGGACACAAAGGACATATGCAGCTTCCCAAAGCACGCCTGTTATCTCAAGTGAAACATTGGTGTTACCGAACTGTGAGCTGTTCTGGTTGGTTACTTCATGTAAAACTATTTCAAATTGAAAGAACGAATGATAGGTAATCATAATTATTTGTATTTGGACATTTGGCAATGAAGATGAATAAGGTAAGCCTTTTGCATCAGGGAAAACAATTGACAGTATGTGTTTCCAATGAGAAATTTGTCGAGTAAATACTGGAATTTTGAAAAATTTGTATCCACACTGAGCTGGATATCTTCCCAATACTTAGACTTTTCCTGATAAGATCTGTAGTAATATTAACTAATATGTTTTCGAATGTCATATAATGAAATGTGTCAACATTTAGAAGAAATGAGCTGTGCATGATATTATAAAATCATGTATGATGCAAGATCCATTCAAACTATAAGATAGGCTAGTGGGTCATTATAAAACAAAAAATGAAAAAGTTCATTTTTAGCATTTCAGACTTCGTATTTTAAAGAGCTTTTAAGAAATTACCACTTGTTGAGTTTCAGTATTGAATCAAGGAATAATATATGCAACTATCTAAAAAACATTAAAATATTCCTTCTTTCCAAATATATATCTGTATGAGACAAAATTTTCTTCATATACTTTACACAATTACCAGATAGTAACAGACTGATGCAAAAGTAGGTATGAGAATACAGTTGTCTTCTATTAAGCCGGTCATTAAAAGAATTTGAGAAATACAAAATATGTCATTCCGCTCACTACTTTTTGCTTTAGAAAACACAGTTGTATTCATAAAAATATGGTATTTAACATCTGATCTTGGAAGCTAAGCAGGGCCGGGCCTGATTAGTACTTGGATGAAAGATTACCTAGGAAGACGAGGTGCTATAGGCATAAAAAATAAAAAAATAAGGGATTGTAAGCAGACAAGGTCCTTGCAATCTATGAGGTAAACTAAGGGTTGCCTCGCCTAAAAATAAATAAATAAATAAATAAATAAATAAATAAATAAATAAATAGATAGATAGATAGATAGATAAAATAGATAATAAAGAAATATTTTGGAATCCTTTTTAGTTTTAATTTCTAATATGGTAACTACCTATAGATATAACTACATTGAAAAAAAAAAATCCCTTGTAGTTCTCAATAATTTTTAAGAGGTCCTAAAATCAAACAAGGGGGAAGGAGGGACGTAGACAGGAGTAAAAAAAATTAAATTGATTCTTCAATAAACAAACAAACAAACAAATAAATAACTAAATAAATAGATAAATAAAGCAATGTGAGAACTACTGCTCTCAGTAAGGGGAGAATCAATGGTTCTATTTTCTATCCCAAGGAACTCAAGAAGTTGAGGAGAAGACAGTTACCAGCATAGTGAAGGACAACGTAAAGAGCATAAGAAACATTCCTGCATTATATCCTCTAATCAGATAAATGTGAAAAAGCTAGACCACATTTTAGTGATCCAAAGCACAACAAAAATTTGGAGTTATAGAGGAGGAAAACCTTTTTCTTTCTCCTTTTTGGTTCTTTTGCTGACCTCATAATCAAATTGACATTAGACAGATTAACAGGGGAAAAAAGCAAATTTAATTTTGTATGTAAGGGAGTTCATAGAAGTTTGTAGATTCAGAGAAGCAATCAAAGCATGTGGCTTTTATATCATTTAGACAAAGAAATGATAAATTTGTGAAGTATTGACAAGATAGAGAGGTTTGAGCTTGGGAAGTAAATTAGTGAAGAAGAAACAAGGATTGTTTATATAGCCTTCAGTGGCTCTGATTTCCCCATTTCTGGTGATAAGGATGCCTTCTATCCATCAGGTGCAGGAAGGAGATTTATTTTCTGCTTTCTGAGGGACAAAGGAGGTCAGGATGTCTTTCTGTCACCTGTTGTTTTTTAAGTAACTTTAATTTAAAATAATGAATCTGCCAAAGTGGCATGTTTGAGGGAAGCCTGCCCTGAATCCATCAGAGGTCAAGTCATTGAGTGGGGAATACTCTACAGAACTATAGGATGAGACCTCTTCCTCTGAGACTATAAAATCCATCGCCTTTGACAGGAACTAAAGAAGAGAACAATGATTTCTGGGGTAAGAAATAGAGAGAGTTGTCAAAGTAGGGGTGACAAAGGCTAGAAACAGTCATGCAAGCTATTGAGAAAGAAGGGCCATTTCAAGGAATGAGAAGAAAAAGGAAGAGAAGACAAAACACAAGCATTTGGTGGGGGTGCTAGGTGTAGAATACAAGCCCCTCTTCACATGTACCATCTTATTTAACTTAAAGGGCAAGATCAAAAGGTAGATATTATTATCACAGATGCAATAAATCAAACATCTTTCTTCCAGAAAATCTTTTTCATGAATTCTTCCCAAGGATTCTGAAGACATATAAAGACACCATGCTGCCTAAACTTCTCTGAACTCCTAGCACAGAGCTGGGAATTAAATAGAATAATGTCTGTAATGCATTTAAATGGTTACTCATGCTTGTTTGTTTGTTTGTTTTTAATATATAGCTGTTTGTGAAAATGCTTTTATATTTTTCCTTTGATATTTTTATATATGTTAAGTACCATGATTATACTTTCAAATCATGAGTCTACTTGTTGAGGATATATACACAGAGAACACTTGATTTTCAAACACGATAGTGAACAAAACAACAAAATGTACAAAATGCATACCAAAATGAAGTATGTCACAGGAGAACAGCACAAATGTGAACACCTCTTATAAAGAATTAATTCTGCAGCTTTAAACTTCTAAGCATCCACTTTTTGTAATTCATGGTTTGGTCCAAATAAAATAGATTCTTGAGTATTCTATATTAAGGACTTTGAGCTGTTGCATGCATAAACCAGTGATTTATAATTAATTAATTTAAATATAAATTGTCCTTCCTATCTGAAGGTCCTAATAATGTAGAGAGGAGACAAGAGAACTAAATGTTAAAACAAAATATATTTAGAGACTGCAATATGCTGATCAGCCCCGTAGCCAGACCAGGAGGACACCTTCAGAACAAAGGAAGATTTCTGTTGGGGTTGCTAACAAACCATTTCCCCATTCTGTGTAAGGAAAACAGAAAAACGGAGTCTTTAAATGGCACCCTACACAAAATAAAATCATTCATTCTCTGTGGCTAAAACCATGGGTAACCTATGGATCGAAGCCTGGGAATTGCCAGCAGGCCTTTCAAGCTACATATTCTCACCTTTTTCTCACCACACATTCTTATCCTCTCTCATTGTATGCCCATATGAAAGGAAAATGGGTAAACAAAGTCTTTAATCTGTAATTCACATAAACTAAAAACAATATATAAACTGAAATCCCCCAAACACTCAGGTTCCTCTCAGTATCTTTCTCTCAGTCCCACTTAGTGTCTTTACTCTGTTTCTCTCACTGTCTCCTTCTTTTTCCATTGTCTCTGTCCTTCTGAGTTTCTTAGGCTCTCTCACTCTCGACCTCTGAGAGGAGCCCATGCTCTGTCTGTGCAGTGTTACCCCTTCTCTAACAAACTTTCTTTTTGTCTCTGACTTTGGCGGGCATTTGAATTCTTTCTTGCACCCAGCCAAGAACACTTTTCTCTCTCGGTGCAGGATTTGAGTCCTCCCCACAATCCCCACTCGAGGAATTTTTCCTGTTCTGCATCTCTAATAGCCCACCACCCCTACACTTGGATCTAGGATTGTTTTAGCAGTAGGAAGGTAGATTATCATGGAGTTACTTGCATTCTCCTCTGTAGTGCTGATTGCCAACAGGAGAACTAAGTGAGCTGGTTGCTAATGTAAAATGGTGTGCCCTCTGGCTATGGAACTAAGTTCACCTAAATGGTCAGTTCAGAGACGAAACCTGCAAATGAGTCTTGGCTTAGTAGTGAAGTTGATATAACTAAAATAAGCAGCCAGAATAATCAAAGAGACCTAAGAAAGGTATGTTAGTGTATTAAATTCAACATCTTTATTAAATACCTTCTTGCAGAGGCCATCATGCTGTTCATTGTCAAGTAATTAAACAAGCACCAATATTAGAGGTTATTTTAGCTAATGTCAGAGGCATTCCTCTCATTAAATTCTACCTAATCACTACATCATGATGGCCAGAAAAGGTAAAATTCAAAATTGCTGAAGGCCTTAAAAAAAAACAAAAAATCTTTTTTTAGCTTGTCTAATTATCTGAGATATGACTATATCTAATTTCACAAGCTGGGGCACAGAATCTTCATGATGATTATATGTAGCAAATTTCTTTTTATAACTGTGAAGAAAGTTTCCCAAAGCTAGGGAAAAAATATTGTTCAACATCTGCATTCAAAGTATTGGGAATTCATGTATGCAAGGTTTGCACATAAGTCTTGTTAACCTAAAAATAAAAGCCAAAATGAGAGGAAACAAGTATTTATTTGGGATCAAAGAATTATAATCTTAGAAGCATAGATTCAAACAGAAACCTAAATAGTGTTCCAATTATGGATGAGGACAAGGGTTTTTTATGAGAAAAAGAAAAGAATTCCATGAATAGAAGAGAGAAATTCCTATTGGTGCTAACAAGCCGAGCTACTCTCTAGCAATACATGTACATATGAGTGATTACTAATTCTATCTTCAGATATGGAGTCCATAATCAGTCCTTCTGATCAAGATATTGGCTTTCCTGTTAGTTTTGCAAAAAGTTATTTGGAAGACAATGTTCGTTTGTTCTGGTATGAAAGTCTGGCCCAGTTCAAACAGATCAAAGTTCAAAGAGCACGACATATAAAGTAGTTCCTCTGGAAAGGCTGCTCTGGCACCATTTGCAAATGGTTCCACTTATGTCAACTTTCATAGTGCTAAACACATTTTACTGCTTTATTAAACCAAAGACTGCTCGAATTTTTCTTTCATGTACTGTATCATTCCTCAGTTTTCTTGGTTAAAGAAATGGGTTCTGGGGTGTAAGTTTTCTTAAGCTCAATTTCTCTGCACATGGCAAACAGTACACATATTTCAGAAGCTTATAAATTTCTCCAGTTAGAAGATAAGTTCAGCACACTTAGTTTGCTGTCTAGTTCTACATAACTTTTTGTTATGTTAATAAACATAAAAAAATAAGTCTTATTTTAAAGTATGCATTCTTCTAGTAATTTGGTGATGAACTTCATTTACTGAAAAAAAAAAAAAAGTTTTATCAGCCAGTCATGTATCAGGAATTTAACAAATCCTGATTGTGCATGATGGTCCTGGGCATTATGGGAAATCCAACACCAAATCTGCCTCTATTTTTCAAGAAGCTTATTGCATATTATGAGAGGTAAAAAGTCATGTATCAGAATATTTTTGGCACACTAAATTATAGAAGTTTTTATTTATTTGAGTTTTTACACATATTTTCCACTTTTTCTCCTCTCTCCCTAACCTTACTCTCCATATTTAAATATTTATCTAAGTATAAATACTTATGATTTTCATTTTATATATGAGATTATGATGGCATTAAATAGAGGAAAAATATGTTTCTTCTTAGTCTTTTGATTTTCAAAAGACTAGAACTTGAGAGAATGCAGAAAATTCATACACAGACAAAGACTTTACAAAAGCATTACAACAAAGATTAAGCCTGCAATGCTCCCAGCCCTCACCCATCCACATTAGAACAGACTCCTAAGGACAAGGACAGGGAGCGAGAGACTGGAAAGAATTGGCAAGTGCTTATATATTGATGCACCCCAACGAAAAGGATCTGGTACCCTGCATGAAAAATAACAAAATAGTAAGGAAGATTAGTGGGATCAGAAAGCAAGAGATCTGATCTTACTTCTCAGATAAAGACATTGGGAGGAAGCAGAAGTCTTTCCAGATAGAGACATAGGAGAGGAATGGCCATCTGCTGCATGTAGGCAAACACGGTCTTCCAAAGCCTCACTCGGATTTCTTCCCCTTTTATGGTGCGGGAGCACAGAACGGTGGCCATTTATCCAAAAATGATATAGAGATAGCAGGGAAAGCAATGGACCTGTGAGGGCCATACTGATAATATAAAGATGCATTTCCAAAGCACCTTAATTAGATGTGAAGCGGAATATGCCACCCCAAAATATGTCACTTCGGTGTACTAATTTTTTTGAGAGGTAGGTGCTTTAAAAACAGCAACTGCGAGGAGAGGCTCTCTGAACTCTCCTTATCTGCCTAAAGATAGATCTTCTAAAAAGAACTAAATTGTTATAAATACCCTCCCAGGAGTTTCATTAACAGGGAAAGATTGACTCTTATCATGGAGAGGAGACTAGAAGTCAACATTATACCCAGACAAACTTTGTCGCACATTATCTTATCTCCCATCTATTCTTCTAAGGGCTAATTTATCTTATTTAAAAATAATTTATTCTCCCCTAAAAGGCCTTCATACCTCCTTCTCTTTCTCTATTAAGATGGATTTAAGCCTGAATTCTAAGCTACCTTGAGGAGTTACTTATTTTTCTCTGTGTATCTCCCATATATACACGAAGGATACATGTTAAGAAACTTCTGTTTGTTTTTCTCATATTAATCTGTCTTTTATTATACGAGTGTCAGCCAAGAACTTAGAAACATAGGGAAAAAATTATTTTTCCTCCCTTACAATTGAATGCCCAAGCACTTGATGGGGCAGTGTATCGAGTTTTGAAACAGAACATCAAGGATGTAATGAATGCCCCCAACATCCACTGAAGAACTTTCGAAGGCTTTGGCATCAAGTTCTGTAGAATTTGGAAAAATGGCGGGAAAGGGAGCAGTATAAGTCTTCACTGGAATTGTGTGTTGTTCGCCCAGTGAATCAATAAAAAGGGAAATTCACTAATTAACAGAGATGAAGAAAGTTGGTATTTATAGCTAGCACTCTAGTATAAAATCATTAACACATAATCAAATCCTACCTTATAGGTCATAAGAGTTCCAGGATCTCACATTATTGAAGGCCACCTATGCACAACACTGTGTTAGAGTTGAATGTTAAGTCATTCTTTAAGAGTAATCTAGGAGGGTTTTACAAGAAAGAATAAACCAGAGCTGGCCTTTGGAGAAAAGCTAATGTTTATCAAAGCTGGTTGTCAAGGAAATTTACATGAGAGAACAGAAAGAAAAGAGGAGAAAGTAGGATCAGCAATACATGTCAGAGATGAAGAGAGTGACCAGCTAGAAATACGACATGTATGATATAGAATAAAATGAAAATATTTATTTAACTTATAATACGAAGGTCACATAAGTTTGACCAACACTGTATTTTGCTTGACCATATCAATATCAGCAGTGATAAACTCAGCCTATGTCAGGAATCTCTTAAATATGATAATCTCCAACGTTTATAAGCAATTTTAAAGAAGGGGTTTTCTGAGACTAATTGGCATACTAGGTCCTTCTGTCATTCTCCAGTGTCTGTGAGGCTGAAGGCACAGGTAATAAACTGCAGAGCAAAACAGTGTAATATGCAAAGAGAGAGACTTTGGAGAAAGGTCTTTCATCACCAGTACTTCAAGAGAATGGCATTTACATGAAATTGATTTTCAGTGGTGAAATTATGCTTGCGATGTTCCATTGTAAATATTGACAGCATTAAAAGGAATGTCTAAAAGACAGGGCACTAAAATGTCACCAGAATAAAACTGACCAGTATTTATGCTAAATTTCTCAAATTGCATCCCTTTTTTACATAACTAGTGATGCCTCATGAAACAAAGCAGATAATTCTCTAGAGCTACAAAGTGAAAGAATAGGAATGTGCCTACATAGTCTCTTATGTAGGAAGATTCCCACTGTCTCTCATTATAATGACACAGGAGATTTTTTTCCCCCCTCTTTGAGAATTTTCAGATAGGAGAGCTTACATCTTTACAGCTTACATCCATATCGAGCTCAGAGGATGAATAGACAAAATAAATCGCCATAAAAATAAAGGACTCTGATGACATTAACAGATTCCTGGTATTGAGTAGAGTATTGATTGTTGATGGGACTTTGCCATTAAACTTCAAAACATGTTTATCTATTTAACTAGGAATCAGACTGGTAGTTTGATAGCGATAGGAGGGTGAAAAAGCAGATTCTGCTGCTTCACTGTTAGTTGTGGTGAAACAGAGGCTAAAAAGCACAATCTGAGAATTTTCATTCAGCTGAATTTCTTGAAGTTTTTAAGTTCCATCCTCTATTATTTTCTACCTAGACATCTAGCAGTTTCATTGCAGACTATAGTTAGCCTCCGTGTTATCTAATTCAAGAAAATAAAGACTGTAGTCTTTTGATCTCCAATATATTTTTTAGAATTATATGCAATTATTCTGAAGGAAGAAACTGAAGAATTGTTCTAGAATTCATTTGAAGAATATTATTACTCACATAGTACATTTATTAAGTAATTTAGAGCAAAATATTTTATTGGATTACTAATTATATTACAGACATTATATTATATTTTTGAGCTTGTGCTAAAATATCTTTGGAATGAATTATAATTCTAGGATTAATAGACTTGCAGGTTTTGAGAAAAAGAAAGGTTTTCTTTGAAATATTGCAATTAGTGCTTTGCATTGCTACTGAATAACACTTCCTTTCTTCAGTTATTCTGTGGAATGTAAAGTGCTTTGCGCAGAATCTCATTATAACTTTGAATTTTGACAATGACATTTTATATCAAAAGGCACGTTTGTTGAGAAACGCTAAATGCAGTAATTCTGAGACTGTTGCAGAGAGTTAAATATCTTCTGCTATGATCAAAAACAGGCGTATGCATAAAGGCACAGTTGCTGTCTCATAAAAAAGTGTATGTATTTTAGTAAGAATCACGATCAGCCATTTATTTGCATCAGTAAAACAGTAAAGCTACTTGTTTGAATTGAGTATTTATGCCAACAGAATAATTAACAGAAAATAAGTCCCCTCTTCAAATGCCCTCAGAAAAACTTTTGAGCTCTGAAAAAAATTTCAATGTTCATTTCCTAATTACCTTATTATACCGTGGCTTCCTAACATGAAGATAGTAGGTGAAATCAAATAAGACAAAAAAATAAGTTGTTGGCCTCATGGAAAGAGATGACATGACTTGGCCAAGGTCACCTGGTACACAACTGAATTTTGAGCACAAGCCTCCTAACTCCAACATCAGGTCTATGCATTATGACTCTCCTCATTTTCTCGGGAAAGGAAATGGTAGTTGTTTGCTTGTTTCATTATCTATGTGTTTATATGTATGCCATGATCTCAGGCTAGGGATATATAAGCTGGCTACTTCTTAGGAAAAGTGTTGAGAGCACAAGTTGGAAGCTCAGGTGCCTCATAAAAAATAGCCAAAGTTGAATCCTAAAGCCCAAGGTTTAAAACTTGATTGAAGGGATGTTTTAAGGAACAATGAAAGTGATGCCAGTGTCGGGAATAGTGAAAAGTACACTAGGAAAGGAATAGAGGTCTACAGGTTTTAGTTGCCAAATTAAGTCTGAATAGCTAGATGTCTTTGGGCAAATAATTTAACCTCTATTTTTTGAACCTGTAAAAAAAGTAACTGGACAAATGTATTATATATTACATAAGCTCTTTTATACTTAGTTAAAATATATATATATAATTTAAAATTTTTCATTTTTTTGTCAGTTAAGTGCTTCAGATGTTTTGATTTACCTTTAGTCTAATCAAGGTATGGTGTCTCATAAAAACTAAGCTCTCAATATACACATGTTCAATGAAATAAGTTATTCTTGAACAAATGAAAAAGTGAAAATTTTCATAACATAGTATCATTTTATAATAAAAATCAGTAGCAATCAAATCAATTACTTCTGCTCGTTACTGTTTTTTTATGACTATATCTTATAGTTCTATCTGCATATAGATAAAATATAGCTATTCTTTCCAAACTCCATTTAATCTTGCATTTCCCCTTGTCATCAATTTTGAACACCATCATTTTCTGGGCTGCAACTTGTTTTTATTTTTACAGTTGGTAAAGTCGGTGTCTCCCAGACTTTTTCAGTTTCTGAAAGGCAGGAAATACATCTTTGTGGATATCTCTTATGCAATTAGCCGTAAGTGAGCTTGTTTGAGAAGTAGGTAACTGGTGTGATTGCTGAAGAGTTCATCTGATATGATCCTTAAAATTACTAACCTAATGAGATCAAAAGTTTGAGGTCCAAATATCCTGATCATTTTGGTTACTAAATCATATTTCCTAAAAATATTTCTAATCCCATTTCTACAAGATTATTCTAAAAGTAATTGAATTGACAAGATTCACCTTCAATGTGCAGTGAAGACAGACAAGTCTATTTTATCATGGTCAGCATGCCTCCACCTTATCTCATGCTCGGAGCTCAGCTCTCAGGCTCCATTACTTGAACTTGACAAGAGTTCAGAGGAGAGAAAAATCACTTAGATGAGAAAAAATAATTTAGAATTCATTATCCTGTTTGAATTATTGGTAAAGCCCTAGAGAATCCAGGCTACCACTGGGAAAACAGAATGCTAGATACCAAGACTAGATGCAGAAACTGTGAATGCAGAGTACAGGAATCTGAAGACAGTCTTTTCCTAGTTTACATTTTTCCAAGAATATGCTCAACTCATTAAATCTAAATATGATTTTTACCATTGAACCAGAATACTAAGGTAATGTCATGGTGAAGAGAAACAAGGCATGTACAAAATTTGTTGCGAATTAAATAGGAGGTAAAGGCCAAATCATTTATTATCTACATTAATTTGGCCTTGCTACTTTTTTTTAGACATAGATTTTAAGCCAATTCTAAATGAGTGTTGAGATTATAAATCTAGGTTTAGATGACATTATTGATTATTGGGCACACGTGGAAGTGCCTGATGGTCTAATAATTGAGATCCTGAGAGAAAATTGAGTTTGTTTTTCCCGTAGGATATCTTTAATATGTTTGAACAACCTTGAGCCATAAATGTGAGTGTATTTATGAAAGGTACAGGAAGGAAAATTTAGCATTGGAGCCAGGTCAGCAAGCATTCAATGAAAGCCCCACCATTCAGCATTTATGCTACTTACAAAGTAGCAAATGTTTGCAAATGTAATGACTTTAAGTGGCTTCATCTAAAGTGATGGTGCTTTTAGTCAATATCTAACAAATACCGATTTGGAAGAGAGGATTCTCTGCTCCATTAAGAACAAAAGAATAAGACATTTCCATCCTCAGCTGAGTCAAGATAACAAGTGGAGTAAAGCACCATCCAGGTCAGAAGGAGTAATATTGCAATCACATGCTCTGTGTGACCAGAGACACATGTGGCCAAAGGTGGGAGGGGTTGTTTGGAATGGGTTGGGGCTGGGAAACATGGGCTTGGAGTCCTAGAAGGTGAGGAAGAAAGGAGAAAAAAATAAGAGTAGAGAAGAAAAAAAAGTGGGAAGAGACAAGCAGGAGAATAATGCAGACAGGAGGAAGCCAGTAATGCCAAGGGAGGGGGCAAAGTCATCAATTAACAACACACTCTCACAACTTACTCAGCTATTTTTATGTCTCAAGTTTTCTCTAATATCCCTGTACTATCTGCTAAGTGCAAATCATTTTTCAAGTTGTCAACTCTTTTCTTTGTTATTTTAAGCACCTAATGAAATGAAAATTATGGGGGAAGAAAAGAGATTCATAACAAAATTATTTCTAGAATACAGAAAATAGCCCCACACCTCCTTAGTGTTAATCCAGTATTCTACCCTGCTAGCCTCTTTTTAAGTCATTTTGAAACAAATACCGCTCAGGAATTCTATTAGCAACCTAAAGTACATTAAAAAAAAAGAAAAGAAAAAAAAAGGATAAGATGCAGAATACTCTAAATACCCTATAACCTCTAGTCACCATGGACATTCTTCAAAGTCCATGCTCATCTTACTTAATTATATTTTCTCCTGAGAAGCATGGAATGTTAAGAAGTTGGAAATGAAATCAACTAATCTATATATACACTACTTTATAGTGAGTCCCAAATTCATTAAATGAGTCGTCCTAGGTCACACACAAGTCTACTGATGAAAATAGAATAACAATTTTGCCAGCATGCTACAATATTAAAGATGATATTTATGCACTCTTATATAAGTATCTGTGAGTCGGTAAACTATCCATTTTTCTTAGTCACACAACAGAAAAAGCTTTAAAAGACAGCTGTTATTATATTTGCTTTTTCTTAACCTATGCTTCTTTCAACTCCTGAAACTGATTTAGAGAGAATAAAGAGCTTATAAACATGCCTTAGAAATGTGATTTCTTTAATAGTTATAGTCATATAGCACAATGTGCATTAAAATGTAATTACCATTAGCCTTAAGTTAATAACACATTGAAAATTTGCTTTTATGGTTTTCTTCTGTCTTATATAGCATATTGAATCTTAAAGAAATTTCTTAAATGAAAATGAGTAAACAATGAAACTTAGGAGCTGGAAAATATGTTTAAAGTCTTAAATGGAAACCCGAAAGAGTAAATATAAGGTAAAAGGATAATATTAATATGTCATGTTAGTACAAAGAAGAAAGTCATTAGTCCTGGGCTGAAAAAATATATAACGTCCCTTCAGTTTAGTTCTGTCATTAACAACAACAAATATGTGTGTGTGTGTGCGTGTGTCTCTCTGTATACACACATATATACATATATGTATATATATAGTGTAATTGTCATATATATGTATATATAGTGTAATTGTCAGAATAATTTCCATTGATAAAATGTATATTAGGTAAAAGTTTAGTTAAGAAAAATATAAAGCATAGGAACTTACTGCCATCTTGTGGAATTTTTGTTATTCTATTCTGAAATACATTTTCTCCTTTATTTTCTGGATTGTCGATTTCCATGAATTACTATTAGTTACAAAATAACTCAAGAGTTCCCAAGTAACTAACCAGAATGAATATCTATCTACAAAACAAGATGTGAGAAAATTTATGCATTTTGTATCACAATTTTTGATTTTTATCTTTGAAGGTTTGTTCTTTTCCTCACCACCCTGTTTTCATTCATTTACTTATCTACTTCCCCTGTTAACTGGATTTAGTATTTAATTTAGTATATTTTACTTGCCAAGAATTCAGAATGGAGGAGAGGCAATGTTAGGAAAGTGTTAACTGTCAGAGAAAAGAACAAAGTATACACTCGATTCTGAGAAGTTTAGGTCAGTTCCTCTCCTCCACCAATTGCTCTGTATGCATACAGAACAATTGGTGGAGGAGAGGAACTGACTAGAGTTTGGTCCTGCAATTGGCATCACCTGAGAGCTTTTAGAAATGCAAGAACTGAGGCTCCATTCCAGACCTGAATAAGAACTTGCATTTTTAATGAGATCCTCAATTGTTTCATATGCACAGTAAAATTTGAGAAGCATTGGCATAGTCCACCATATTTCATTCCACTTACTTATAGCAGATTATGTACACACACACGCACGCACGCACGCGCACACACACACACACACACACACACACACACGGTTGCTTAGAGTTTTGAAAAAAGCCAAGCATCGAAACATCTTGATTCAAGTCCATGTTACTTAATTCTATGCACCTGAGTTCAAACCCCAGTAACTTAATTTTTGTGAATTTGAGATTTTTCATCTGTAATCTGAAGGAAGGTGTTTACAGTATTATTCTAATGTCCCTTCTCATTAAAAAACTCTTTAATTTATTACTTATGCATCAGTTGTTCATTTGGTTAAACGTCCTTGCAGCATTATTCATGCATCGGGAAATTGTCTCAATAATTCTGATCTCAACTTAATGATTAAGTTTTAAATTCATAGCTTGCAAAATGTGTTATGTCCTAGCAGAAATGCTTTGCCTAGTAAGCAAGGCATTTCAAAAAATTGAAATTATTTACCAACATCTTTAAACATAGAGAAGACTTTACTTCAAACCTGGACATTTTCTACTTCTCTTGAAAAATCGTTTCTGAGCACACATTTCCACATTACCTCGGGTGGGAACCTGGTTTACTCCAGTCTCCACTCAGCCCTGTCCTTTTACATTAATGCCTGGCCACTGTGAGCCTTGGAGTCAGTGACCTCTGACTTAAATAGTGTTCTCAAACAATTCTTTTAACATGTCCAAAAGCTATGATAAACAGACTAAATGAAAATGTGTGCTCTTTACAAATTCTAATCTTCGGAACTGAATGGGGGGATTTCTTTGCAGTATTAATATTCTTTTCACATGCCACGGCTCCCTTTCATAATTATTAAGTATTTACAGCATTAAGTTGAGAATTGGACTATCCACACAGGCACAATTTACTAATTTACCTATCTTTTAGCCAACTTTTACATGCCCACATGTATAAAAACACAGAGATTTTAATTCCCTCCATATCCAAAGATCATCACTAAGTATATTCAAACAAGCAGATGCCAGGTCATTGCCTTTTCTAGAAAGAAAAAAGAACTTTGATCACAGGGTTCTTTATGCAACAAATAATTTTCGAACAATGGACAGAGTGATAGCACAGTTTTGAACAAGACAGAACAATTTCTGTCCTTGTCCTCATAGATCTTACAGTCTTACAGGGGAGATACACTGTTGAAGAAGTAATTTCAATAGCATGTGATGATAGTTATGACAGAGATGCCACATGGCTGATAACAAAGGATGTGACCATGTCTAGGAGTTGAGGATATTCAGGGGATTTTAATAGTTGTAAACTGAGACCAAAAGAACAAGAGTCGCTATCCAGTGAAAGAGATAGGAAGAAGGTTCCAGGGAGGGACTAGCACATGCAAAGCCCAAGGCAAAGTGTGGCAATAAAGTAAACTGAAAGACAATCAATATGGCTGGGATGGAAAGAAAGAGAAGGAAGCCTGACCTGAAATAAGCTTGACAGACAGAGCAATTTGTAGACATTGCAGGTTCAAAGAGCAGTGGGAGGCCAACGAAGGGGCTTAAGTGAATTAATATCTTTGGGCTTTTAAAGTATTGCTCTGACTTAAATATACATTTAAGAGCTTGGATATTCACAGAAATTGTAGGCATTAAATAAATTAATAAATGCACCATCATCAGATTCACATGTTTCGTCAAATTGATTGAAAATATTAATCCATCATGCCCTAGAAGCACTGTTCCATGGCAATGGGACATATATTTTATATTTTACAACATGCTTTTTCAATCCTATCATGAATCTCTGAAATAGTATGTATAACTTCATTTGGGGGTGAAGCCGAAGGTCTAAATTTGAGCTCTGTTGACTGTGAGGCAGTCAACAGAGCTCAAGCTCAATGGCCTCCCAGCCCCATTAAGACAGACTGGCTATGTGGATGAGCCACTGTTATAGCCAGCAACATTTATTCCTGGGTGCACATGAGGTTGAAGGTAATATCTGTTGATCTCTGGGGCTGAAAGCCAGTCTTGTCTGGATGATCCTGCTGTTTCTAAGCAGTCCATAGCTGCACGACTCATTTAGGAAAGCACTTCAGTGTTTTTAAAGCATTCTTTCTGCTCAACCTACTTATTTTATCCCACTTAATGCAACATCTAAGCACTGCTTGGGCATATTCTGCTTGAGCATTCACTGCACATATCGGTCTGAACAGAGTTAGAATGTGATTACAAATGACTTAGAAAAATCCGATATCTCCAAAATTAATTTGGATTTACTCATATTTTAAAAGCTGCATAAATGTTGCCCATCTTCACCCACCCCAAAATGTTCTTTCATTATTTGATTTCATAGCCACTTTAAAGTGGAGTTGTTGCCTTCCTTTATCATGCCATTATTACCATGGACTAGCGATGTTCATGCCAATTACCTGCCATAAGTACCGTACCCTAGTCATATCTTAAAATGGATGTTTCTTCAACTACAAAAATATTTTTCTCTGTTTTAGCCCCAGACATCTGAACCAGAAAAATCACCGTAAGTGATGAAAAGCATGGTGTGCAAATCGACTCTCTGGGTGCCTGTGGAGAGATTCACATCCCAGGTAAATAACTCTTTAGGCCCCCTAGTCAGGACTTATCAGCTGGAGTCTTTTCCAGACAGGTAAGAGTCAGATGCAGGCAAAAGCAGCTTCAAAAGGCAGGCAGATAACTAGACGGATCTGCCTCAAGGCAGCTCTTTGTCAAGAGAAAGCCTACCAGACAGCAACAATTCTTGCCTGCCTGGAAAATGAGCTGGAAGCCATAGGGGCTGGAGCCGTGAGTCAGGAAACTCCCTCAGCATGTCCTGGAAGGCAGGGCAGCAGGACTTAGGCAGGGTCACTGGGCATGGAACTGGAGAAGCCAACCCTTAGGTTCCTATCAACATTCTGTCTTTCAATGTAATGATGTCTCTAGAAGAAAAATAATTTCTTTTAATGAAGTACTGACTTAGACTCTGAGGACATGCTGAGCTGCCCTGCTATGAAAAAAATAAAGGGGAGAGTGTAAGTATTTGTGTGTGTTTGTCATATGGGGTATAAATGCAGCTGATATATCTATGCATGTTTTTATGAGTATTCCATTTACACATATAATTATATTATTGATATGCAACAGTTAATAATTCTTAACATCTTATCTTGAGTTCACAGCCTTTGATTTCAGGAGAATTTACCTTTAAAAAGAACACATAAATCAAGTCTGAGAACGGAAACACAGATTATTTTAAAACAGACACAACAGTAATGACTTATATGTTCCTGAGTTTCCATAGGTAAAATGGATCAGAGATAACAGTGATTATAAAAGGATCTAAGTCTGTCTCGTAAACCCCACCTGGGACAGCCCATTGGTTGGCTTTTTCTGTGTAGTCAATTTAGAAATTTGGAAGCCTCGAAAAACAAACAAACAAAAAATATGGACCATGAAAGAGAAATCAAATAATTGTAACTGACTTAATGCTCAATGACACAGACAAAACGAAGACTAAATCAGTGGTTTGGTGTCATGTTGGTCTAAATCTCATATCTTTAAATCAAATTAGGGAATGTAAATTTGGCTGAACTACACAGTGTATTTTATAGAAATTTTTAGCTACCCAGACTTTCCTAGACTAATAGAATCTCAGCTCCTAAACACTAGTACTATTCCAAATCTGGACCTCTCTTCACAGCCACTGGACTCAACAACCATTTCTAAGAGCTTATCTATGACTATCAATCCAGAAGGTGATAGAGAAGGAGGAGGGAGAAGGTCAGAGAAATCAAAGATGATGTATAATTTTCGAGAAAGGCCCTAAGCAGAGCTACGGAAGGCCTCTCCCCTCAGATGAGTGAGTAAGACACTTGAACACCCAGAAGAAAGTGAAGTATGAGAAGCAAGAAATAGAAAGAGATCAGCACAAATGGAAAATTTCTTCCTAGCCTAGCTAAGCTTAAGAGCAAGTTTTCCCAATGTACATAATAAAATATTATATGACTAAGCAGTGTTATCCCACAAGGAAACCAGATCATTGGATATTGAAGTACAAAATTGTGAGAAAACATTACAAAAGGTCTAGACAACTGAAGACTAGATTTTAGAAACAATAACATAGAAAAAGGCGCCTGAATCAAAATACATACACTAAATAGTTGCTATCACATTTTGAGCACATCATTAATTCAGCCATCCATCCAGAAAAACGTTTATTGAGCATATATTAAGTATTATACTCTACTCTCAGCACTGGGGAATACAATGAACAGGATGAAATCCATCGTCTTAAGGCACGTACATTCTAATAAAGGAGACAGAGAAAAACATGTATATGAACATAAATACATGATATGAGAGCAGATTGTGACAGAACTTTTGAGGTAAAATAAATCAGGATAAGGTTACACAGAGTATGAACAGGTGACTGTGATAAGTAGTAGCTCTTCTAGAGAGGGGTTCAGGAGCACCTTTCTAAATGACACAATGGAGCAAGTCCAATGAGCATCTGGAGAAATATGGTCCCATGAAGCAAGAATAATGAAAGCCAGCCTCAGAGAGAGTGACAAGCTTGGGATGTTCAAGGAACAAGAACACCAGAGTGAGCAAAGGAGAGTGGTAGGGGCTAAAATGAGACAGATAGGCAGCCTGAGTGGGGCTTTGGAGGCCATGGTAAGAAGTTTGGATTTTTTCAATCACATAATTAGAAACCATTGGAGGATGTGAAACATGGGAGTGGGGGGTGGCATGATCTCATATTTATTTCAAAAGATTTTTCCATCTCTTGCGTGGGAAACAGAATATATCCCAGAAGGAATGGAAGCAGAAACACCAGTGAACATGCTGAGATATCAGGGTTATGCTAAACCTGGAAGGAGATGATGGTGGATCTAACTAGAATGATAGTAATGAGATTTGAATTATGATTTCAATTTCTTGGGGCCTGAGAAAGCTAACAGAATCATTATACTTTGAAAACTGTTATACAAATGATCTCAACACAGACCTTTACATTTCATCAACTACTTTGCTGCTTTGAAGTAACTTTTACCCTAGGGCTGGATTCCCCCAAACTCATCTGATGACAGGAATCACTAGAGACTTGTTAAATATCCTATCTAGACCTTTCTCTGGAACTTATGACTCTGTAAACTTAGTGAGGTTCAGAAATACATTTAACAAGTTTTCTAGGATATTTTAAGAATAAGCATATTAAGGAGCATTGGTTTTAGTAACTGAACTTCTTCATGCTCCACATCGAGATAGGTAACTCCACCTGCCAATGAAAAACTTAGTCTTCGTGGGTAAGGGTATGGCCAAGGCATTGCTTTCAATTCTGGATGCCATTAAGAATTTCACAGAGGCCTTGATAAAAAATGCTTTTTGATCAGTAGTCCAGAGGTGGACATGTGGCCTCACTTCTACTGATTTTTTCTATCTCCACTTGCTGCTGTACTGGTTCAGCTTCTTATTGTTTATACTTATTTTCACTTATAAAATGTTATCAGGAATTCTGTTGCCAGCTCAACCCTCATAGTACCCTGGATTGAAAATACTTCTCCCCTGCTTAGAAACTTACCCTAGATCACATTTTTTATAAATCCCCCAAACTTAGGTTCGGTGTTTAACAAAACCTGCTACGTATCACTGGACTCCCACATAACCTCGTAGTCTTCTCTGTTTCTTCTCTGAAGAGTCCACCTGTTATGGCCTTTTTTGGCCAACCATAGCAATAAGAAATTTCTATTTTCTGGTGTTTACACATGTCATCCTTTTCTTCTTTCCAGAATTCTGCCTATCAAAACATCCCCTTCCTTCAACACCAAGCATGGACCACTGTGCCCCATTATCTCTGAACACTTTATCCAGAAGTGATTTCTCCTTTACCTCAATTCATATGGAATTACTATTTGGGCCACTTGTATGGCTTATATGGCCTTATATTTTGATAATGCACTAAATTTATATGGCTTATATAAATAAGTATTTCTTTTTTCTGAGAGAGTCTATCATATCTAATATATATTTATTTATTTCACCCAGTTTGCTCTACATAGAATAGGCATTTATGTTCTCCATGGTGTCCTCAGAAGCCATAAGGAGCTAGCTAATGTGAAAATCTAGAATCTTCCAGTAGCTTCCATCACATATTAGATATATCTGTCCTCCTTAGCCTTAGTTTTAAGGTGTAGCAGGGACTTGGATTCCACCTACCTCTCTGGTCTCATCTTTTTACTTGTCTCCCCCTGCTTGATGCATCAGTATAATCAAACTGCTTTGATTAATCTTGTTATTAATTTCCATGTGACTAAAGTATAAGCTTCTTAAAGTCAAGAAATCTTTTTTTTTTTTTTCATTTCTGATGTCTGTTAAAAATCTGGCTATCAACAAATAAATGGCACTGCATTAATATGCATTCAGCGAAAAATGAATATGCACGATAAATATATTGACAATGTCTTCTAAGTTTGTTTACATCCTTCTTGTTTCCCAGGATTTTCTGATGTAAATCCACATGAAATGCATGGCCTTAGACCAAATATAATTGACACTCAGTGAAATCAACTGAATTCCCGGGCCCGGACAACACAGACCACCAATTCTAACAAAAAGCAAAAATGTCTAAACCTAGTGCTTAGTCAAAATTAAAGTTAAGAATTGAAGCAACTTTGTTAATAATCTAGAGGTGTGAAAACTTCCAAAACAAAGCTGTCTGGCTTAAATTGTCTCTACATTCTCTATAGATTGATCTAACTCACTGAAAAATTATCTCATTTTCACTTCTTTCAGCCTCAATAGGACACAGCTGCACTGATGTTCCTCTCAATTGATAGAGTGAAGGAGCCTCATCTTTATTCAGTGTGAAGCAGCTGCCAAGAGAAATGGCCTTTGAGAGAGGTAATAAGTTCATGAATATCACCTGTGTCATGAAAAACTATTTGATTTTTTTGAAAGTTTAAACTGATGGAAGGAACATATGAATTAAGTATCTAGCTTGTGGGTGAGAAGTTTTGCTGCAGGGTGATGGGGTGCACCATCAAGGTGATACATTTCAAACACTGCCTTCCTGTGACACAAGGGAATCATGGAGCAAATGGAAGAAAGGAAATTATGACCCATTGGCCAGAATGGATTTGTAACACAGGGATGGCCCACAAATATCTTCTCTTCTTGTCTTAAAGAATAAGACTTTGGGCAAATAAAGCAAATGCCAAAGTACAATTTTTCTCTGTATATGAACTTACTCTGAAAAACCAGGCCATGATGGAAATTTGTGATGTGTTTGGATAACTATTCTCGAAAGGAAAAATAATATGCTTACAGACTATTAACCTAATGTTTTGTATGTGTGTGGCCTTTATCTTTGCCCTTCCACAAATATATTACCTTTCTTTTTTATTTTCAAAGTGTAAATTCTTCCCCTTTTGCCTATTCTATTTGATTCAAGAGCTTCTTGTTCAACTGCTAACAAAAACCCTTGTGTTGCGCTCCAGAGAAGGTTCTATCAGCTCTTGTCTGTCAAAAGATGGCATATGCTCAGTTTAACAGAATTGCTACTCAAGAAAGGCACACAGTCTTTAAGAATTACAAAGTCATTCTTCTAGACCCATCAAGGTTTAACTATTTAATAGAAGGCAGTGTTTACTTTAAGGTGATATCAAATGAGAAATTGGGAATGAAACATTAAGTTCTTTCACCTGGGAAAAAAAATGTAAAATGAAAATAACACTGATAAAATTCCCAGTACGTGCTAAAATTCCCAGTACGTGTTATAAGTAATTCACATGTGTTTTTTAATTTACTTTTATAATACCCCTTTAAAATCTCATTTTATAGATGAGGAAAATGAAATATAGAGAAGTCACAAAGCTGGATCACTCAGCTAATCAGTGAAAAGCCAGGATTTGAATCTAAGTAGTGTGACTTTGTAGTACCAATTTAATCTCTTAAATATATCATGTTAAAAATCAAAAAGAGAGATTTTATTTAGGCAATATAAGGACTCATAGATCCTTGAGAAATTTCTAGCTGAGGTGGTAATATTCCTGATATAAAGAATCTAAAGAAAATGTATATGATTGTCCTGGAATAATTATAAAATGGTACATCCTCTCAACAGGTTATTATACTAGTTATTTTTGTGTGTCCTTTCTGTTACATTATGACAAAAACTGCAGTATTCTTTTGTCCTCACTTCTTGTTTTGATACTACTTATATTTCCAGCCTCAACTCTGGCTATGCTAAGAGATCTTAGCACAGTGCAAAAGATATTAGAATAGCAGGTTGAATATATTCTCATTATAAGTAGTTAATTAATTTATTTTGCAAAGAACCAAAAATTATTATACCAATACCAAAAATCACTCTAAATCTTGGGTAAATTTTCTATAAACATATGCCTTGGTTTCTAAGCTATGAAGTATAAAAAGATTATCTCAAGTTTGTCCTTACTGGTAGTGAAAAATAACACAAAGAGTATATCTTTCATGCCAGATCATTTAATATACATAGCTACTCTAGAAGTGTTCTAAAATGTAAGCAAATACAGCTCAGTTGACAAGAGCTTGAAAAGACGGAGCTCAAGAAAAGTGCATTGAAGGATGAGTTGGTACCAAAGAAGATTGTAGGCCAGAGGGAGAAATTAACATATACAGAAGGACTGAAATTCATCCCTCATATCAGAGGTAGAAATCCAAGCATTGGAAATAAACAATTGATCATGGTGCTATTTGTTGTCAAATTAATAAAAGGAGACTCTGTTACATAAACCATGGTTTAGAGATCAGGGATTAACAGAAGATGGTTTTAGTAAAGGTGATTATAAGCAGCCCACTCCTCTACCTTATGAAATGAGTATGGGGGCAACCTATAAGTCAAAGTAATGAGGACTTGTGCTTTTGTATAGTGCAAATGGGATAAGAAAACTACATAAGTACTCAAAATACATGGTTTTCCATCTTTTCTATCTCTTTATAAATTGCATATATCACTAGGGAGCAGATGTAAAAATTTGTTTAAATTTATTTGTAATTTTTGTATATTCACCTCAGGAGGAATAATGGAAATGTTAATATATGGCTTCAAATAGGGATCACTTCCTACTACTCTCCCTAGCTCTGTCTCAATTGCCCCAAAAGTTAGCAATAACTGCTGTGAAATATGAGGTGTCAATCTCTTAATTTTGTCACCTCCCTAGAAAATAATGATGGACATACTCTTTAGCCCAAGGATAAGCAACCTCTCCAGAAATTATAATTAAATCTTTTAAAGTTTAAGGCCAGAGCAAGTATAAATAGATGATGAAACTTCTTTGCCCAATATTTCCTAGGTGCTCATGGCCTGGTTCTCCTATTCCCAAGCTGTTTAATTTTCATTTATTCCCTGCTTTAACATATTTAATTTGGTGCATTGGCTTCATGACCCACTTCAGACACTTTTCACTGGCTTTCTAGAAGTAATGTTATTTACTACTGCAACAGCTAGTTCCTCTCCTAACCTCCTTTCTAGGGAATCATGATTAAAGTCTTTTCCTGCATCAGATAAAACTAATATCTAACCAACATTCTGTATATTTGAAGCTAATAATAAAATAAAATATAAAAAATACAACATATCAATGTCTAAAGTGTATAAAATCTAAAACAAGCAAACAAAAACAAAAGGAAGGAATAAAAAAATAGAAGAGTTACCTCTAGGCTGTTCTGATTATTTTCTCTAAGATTTATATATTCAAGAACAAGAAACACTTCACTACAAAGATACTCTGTCTGTGTGGTAAGAAGACCATCCAGTCCCTTTCCTCCAGAGTCTATAGGCCTTCTTCATCCAGATCATATTGCCAAGAAATACAATAAATTCACAGAAATATTTTTCAAACTGAAAATCTCTAGCCCATCTCTCATCAGGAGCACAATAAAAATAGCACACCTTATTTTCTTTCTTACATATGTGGAAACATAGACGATTTGTTTGAGAAATAAAACTCAAAGATGTCTTACATGTGTGTTGAATAACTATGGAAAAATATAGCTACATAACATTAACCATTTCTGTGTGTGTGTGTATGTGTGTGTATGTGTGTGTGTTTTTATATGGTTTCCCAAAATACTTAATAGCTTCTATTTCTTTCTTATGCCTCAATAATTGCTCCATGGAAGTAGAGAGGACCTGGGATAACATTCTCGATGCTCTATAAAAATCAGAATCAACTCCCTCATTCTCTGATTTTATTACACTATCTCTAATTATAATGCACATAATTGAAATAACTCCCATTTAATCATTTTCTCATCCCATTCCTCTGGGTTTCACACCCTGGAATTGCCAAGAAAACCATTCTACTGCCTTTTCTCTCCTTTTTTTGTAATCTCTAATAGTTCCAGTAGATCTAATAAACTGTTCACTAAGCCTTTTCATGTCAACTTTTTCTTCCCTAAAGAAAAGATCCTTCTTTATTAGACACTGATTTAAGTGATGGTGTAGAGATAAATTCTATCTTTCAATTGAAATTTCAGGGATCATTTTTCTGGAGCCATATAAACCTCAATATATGAACATTCTACTTTCATTTAGGATGCTGAAGGTCTCATCCTTTTCTACTTTACTATTTTTTAAATCAGAAAATCTTTCAGTATTGCAATATCACAATCCGTTTTAGCCTTTATTTTCTTCATATGTAACATCCAGGTTTTAATAGAAAATAAGATGTGAAGAAGCATAAAAATGTGATCTCAGCCATAATTTAAAAGAAAATGTGTGAATAAAAATAGGCTAGATTCTAGTATTACATAATAAAAAAAGAACATAAAGATTACTGATAAATTTCCATAGGAATCTACAGAATAATTATATATATATATATATATATATATATATATATATATATATAGTGAACAAAGAAAGGTGAAGTTTCAGTAGAGATTTACAAACTATACAGATAACCCAAGTAGAAAGCTTGAAGCTAGCTAATAAACACATAAATAAATAATAAATTAATTAACTAAGAAATATTCACTAGATGTGTTGAAGATCATACTGGATACAACAGAAGAAGGATCAATAAACTTGAAGACAGAACATTAAAAATTACTCAGGAATATTATTCAGCCATTAAAAAAAAAATCCTACTGTATGTGACAACATGGATGGACCTTGAAGGCACTACGCTCAGTGAAATTAGTCAGAGAAAGACAAACGCTGTAAGAACTCATTTATGTGGAATCCAAAAAAAAATAAAAACTCATAGAAAAAGAGATCAGATTTTGGTTACCAGAGGCAAAAAGTGAGGTGAAGGAAGATTGAAAGAAGGTGGCTAAAAGGTATAAACTTTCAGTTATAAAATAACTAAGTACTAGGGATGTAATGCACAACATGATGACAATATCTAATACTGCTGTATGATATACCAAAAGCTGTTAAAAGAGTAAATCTTAAGAGTTCTCATTTCATAACAAGAAAAATTTATTTTATTTTTATTATATTTTTTCTTTATATTGCATCTATATGAAAAGATAGATGTTAGCTGAACCTATGTGGTAATCATTTCACAATATATGTAAATTAAACCATCATGCTAGACACCTTAAACTTATACAAGAATGTATGTCAATTATTTTTTAGTAAAAGGAGGGAGGAGGAAATTACTCCAACTAAATCAAAGAAAGAATAATATTTAAGATAATGATTGGTGTGTAACAACATTTAGTAGTCAAATATACATACTGGCATCACAGAAAGAAGAAAAAAATGAGACAGAAAAAATATTGGGCAAAGTAATGACTGAAAAATTTTCAAAATTGATCATTAATATCAAGTCATAGATTCAGAAAGACTAGTCAATGCCACACAAAATACAAAAAAAAAAAAAAAAACCCTAAAAATATCAAATGCCTTAAAACAAAAATAAAAATAGCAAAAGAAAAGGCACATTAATACTGAGAGGATAAATGATAAAAATGAGAGATGATTTCTCATCAGAAACAAGAGAGACCAGAAGTCAATGAAACAACATCTTTAAAGCACCAAAAAGGGAAATTATCAAATTAGAATTCTAAATACAAGAAAAATACTCAAAAATTAGGACAAATGAGAATTTTAGATACCTAAACACTAGGGGAATTTGTTACCAGAATATATGCAACATACACACACACACACACACACACACACATGCTAGAAGATGTTCTTCATAGTTAAGAAAAATTATACTAGATGGAAAATTGAATCTATAGTAAGGAAGAAATAGTATCAGAAATGCTAAATATGTGAGTAAATAAAATATATATTTTTTGTATCTTAAATTTAAAAAATCAATTGTCAGTTAAAAGCAAAAACAGTAATATTATATTGTGGAGGTCACAACTTACGTGAAATATGTAACATCAACTGAACAAAGGGAAGGAGAAGGTATAAGTGAAATCATACTTATAAGGTAAAATATGATCTTAGGATAAACCACTTTGAGTAAACAATGCATATTATGATACCTGGAGAAACCACTGAAGAGTAATAAATAAGCATATATCAAAAGCTAGTAGAAAAAATTTAATTAAATATCAAGATTACCCAGTTAACCCAAAAAAAGACAGAAGAGGAAGATCAAAGAACAGAGGGGATAAACAACAAAAGCATCATGGTAGCCTTAAATCTAACCCAATCAATAATTACATTAATGAAAATGGACTAAACACTCCAAATAAAAGAGAAATTTCCAGACTAAAAAAAAAAAATAATGATAATAAAGTTAAAGTCTGACTATATACTAATCACAGGAGGCACACTTTTAATATAAAAACATAGGTTGAAATAAAAGGATGCACTTCTCAACTTTCCCTCTCTTACTTTTGCTTCCCTTCTCATATTTCATTATCCTCTAAATTCATTTTCTATCTTTCCTTCACACATGCCCTTCTCATCTTTTCTCCCCTCTTCCTTTTCTTCCTTCTCTCTCTTTTTTTTCCTCCAACTGCAGATAAGTCAACACAGTGGCTGAGAATGAGGGTATTTAAGAGAAATTGAGAATCCACACAGAGGCATGTGCCATTGTTGGGGAACCACACAGAAATATGGGGAACCATTAATAGGCAGAGACCAGTGGGTCTGGTTTCCAAGGAAATGGGAGAGGGGTGAGGGTAAGCCAAGGTTGTAGGCAGAGGAAATGGCCAATGTGATTGTGATTGTGAAACTGGTTTCATCAAACAAATAATTGAACAAGTATATTAAGAATAACGAGTAAGCTTCTCACTATTAGAGCTATTAGAGATGATTTTAAAACATAGAAATATAAGAATGCTAGAATGGACCATAATGGATTGGATTAAAGTTGGCGATATCAGTATGAAATTATAGTTTTATAATGTATTAACAAAATGAAATAGAAACATCTGTAGAATTGTATATGTGTATACCTATGCATGTACAGATATCCATACATTTATTTCCCAGCTCTGCACTATGAGATCGCCTAGAAGCATGGCAGTTCAGTAAAAATGTGTATACTGGGTGCCCAGATGTTGGCTTCCATCTTCTACCAAAAGGATTTAGAATGGGGAAGTGGAGCAAGAGCAAAAGAAGATGAGATCCAAAGATCAACAGCTCACCGGTCAATGAAGAAATGACTAATTCCTGGGCCCGAGCGGAGAACATCCAAGATGAGGCTGAAACATCTTATTTTAGAAAGTAATAAGATAATCAATGAATAATGGAGATAAATCAAAATTATGGATTAGGCAGCCAAAATAGGAACTACTTTGGAATACCTTAAATAAAGCACTGAAAACATGGGTGTATTCATTTGTCAAAAGTCATTCAACTGTGCTCTTACAATATGTGTAGTTTATTGTATGTAAATTACACTTTGATAAAGTGATTTAAAGTTAGAGAGAGAAAGAGAGAGGAGAGAAAGAGAATAAGTAGATACTCTTCACATAAATAGACCCTAGGTTGATTTCCTTTTGTCTGGAGTCCTTGTTATTCTCCAATACTTTAGAAAAGCAATTTCCCATTCTGAGAGTGAACTGGGAAAACCCACTCTAATTAATTTGATCAGCAAACCCAAACCTGCCTCTATTTAAAGTGAAACCAATTTGAACATTCTATAACTACATGCAGATCCTGCCTTGCTTAAAGGGGTCTGCCTAGCAATGTCATAATACATAACTTTGTTTCAAATAAGATTGTGGTTACTGAGGCAGAGCACAAACATTTGCTATGCTTATTTGCATTAACCAATAGTGAGACTGGCCTCGAGGCTCAAAGCTATTTGTGGAAAACTTTAGTCTACTGAGCTGATAGAATGACATGGTTTTTGGTATATATAGAGATAACTTTTTGATAACTATGATCACTAACTAATGTTGTTACAGAGAGATTTAGACAAGCATAGTTTCACTCTGATTAGAAGAAATTTATAATCTAACCATGGCATGGCTCTATATGTAGAGAATTTAAAAAAGAATAGAAATACTAACCAATACACAAAATCATATATTTCAATTCTCTGTGCATCCAAATTTCTATATGTGTATTTGAGAGTAGAGAATGTGTGAAAAGTCATGGGACATCCTCCCAAAAAAACTTAACTAAAGATGTTTAATTTTGTTGCTCCTTTACATATTGAGTAAAAACAAAATATAACATCAAAAATGAAATTAACCTCAGAAATCCCGGAGACATCTGACAAATTAGAACAAAGCTGGCTGCAGAAATGTTTGAAGAAAATTTCACCATGAGCATTGAATCATAATTTTATAAATAACTAGCTAAAACCCTTAGAGACCTGGGGTTCACTCTTGGGAGGTAATGGAGGCTGCAGGCGTGACTTTTGATTTCATGTTACACCATTAAAGTAGGTTAAGCAGTATGTCAAGCACAGCTCATAGGTCACTATCGTAAATGGTTACACACTCAAAATGTATTTCCACATCATTCACAAGCCCCCCTCAGACTAGTTCTCCTCATATTACCTCAACACATCACGTACTATAAAGAGTGATGAGGAGCTGTTATAAGATTTAGGGGAAGGATCCCAACTTGGAGCTGTTAATTTTTGGATCTCATCTGTTATTACACTCCTACTTCATTTCTTTTGAACCATTCTGGCCTTGGGATTTCTCAAACATTGCAAGCATGACCCTGTCTCTTGCCAAATGTAATGCTTTTTCTCCAGAGAGCCACCAGATTTGATCTCTTATCTCCTTTGGTTTTTGTTCAAGTGAGATCCACAACCACCCTATTACAAATGTCATGACCACCCAGAATCTTCCTAGCTCCTTTTCTGCTTGACACTTGCTGTCTTCATCACCAACTCACCACTAAAATGTAAACTCCATGAAAATAGCCATGTTTGTTTTGCTTATCGCTAGTACCCTAGAACCTAGAGTTGAGTCATGTTCATCATAGGCATTCTATAATTACATATAGAGCAAATATCTTCACCAGTGTGCCATGAACATCTGTGGGGTTCTATAACACAGTAGTAGTGGCTATACATTTGCATCCCCTAAGCTTGCTGTGGCCCAGACCTGACCAAATGGATCTGCATCTGTGTTTGGGGCACATGGTTTAAAAGCCTCTCAGTTTACTATATGTGCAGCCAAGCTGAGGTACTACTAAATGGCCAGTAATATAGACTATGAAAAAAATATTCTTAAGGAAAAGAAAAACATTTCTACCCTTGAAGTCAATAAATAACTCCTCTACTATTTATGAAGAAACATTTAATGTTTAACCATGTTCACCTGGGCATCCACTAGAATCATGAAAGAGCCACTTAAGGCTTTTTAGTTTTTGATATTCAAAGGCCTTACTATTATGGAAGTTAGTGTGAAGAAGCTTTGCCACTACATGTATGCTGGTAAGAACCTTGTGGATTTCTATAGAGGTCAAATGACCAAACTCTTGACCAGGGGTGGATCAGGATGTTGTCTTAGCACTCTGCACTGACAATGGGATGAGGAAAGGTGTAAGATAGGAAGGCTACAGAGAGAAGGTGATTCCTATTCTCAGCTTTGTGTATAATACTCTGCTCTGCCCAGGAAACCAATGGCTCCTGTCTCCTTTTAAAAGAAACTGGGCAGCATGGGTTATCTATTATGATATGATATTTAATGTTAAAATTAGGTGAATTTAGTTTTATCCCACCATCTCACCCTTAGCTGTGGAAGAAAATACAGAAATGTCCATTCCTCAACACCAACCTCCATAACAAACACCTAGAAGGAGCTGATTGTTTTCATACTATAATCATTCTTTTCAGGATCTTTTTTTTCTTCATCCACTTTATTGGGTATCAATCTTTTTGTAATTTTTAGCTGTATATATAGCATGTCTCATAAGGAAAAAGTAGCTGTGGAAATCAACAAAGAAAAAACTAAGTAGGTAAACCATCTTATTGAGTCTGAACTTTGGGGATCAGTGAAAGGTACTTTTTTAAAAAACAATACCCAAATTCTACACAGGAAGATTGATCGATATTTTTCAACCTAAGATGATCTCTTAAGACTTCCAACATGTTTTCAAAAATCAAGGTAGTTTTGATGACAACATGTTAGATGTTGTTATTTTAATAATAAAATTTGTATCTTTATAGTGCTTATGTTTCAGAGTATAACAATTGATCTTCATAGGTTTTACTTTTCTGAAAGTGTAAGTACATGAGGCATCTATTTATAATCCTTCCTTCCCTAATAATTTATATACAGATATTAGGTATTGATTGTATTTTTTCAATTATTTTACTTTATTTAAATATCTATTTATGTTTTCACTTTTTAAGCATTTATATAATTTAGTCCTTCAGCTATCCTTATTTTTTTAGTTGTCTATTCCTCTTCTTCTTTATCTGTAACTTCTTTTCTTTATAACTGGCTTCCCCATACTCACTGTCTTTCTCAAATCTTAGATAATACCGAATTTGCCACATCTATGAATTAAACAGGTATGGTCTTTCCCACCCCTAGAAATATCATTTATAGGCAATGCTAATGGTATTGCATTTTGTCTCAGTTCCATTTCCTGTAGCTTATTAAAAATATTTTAATCCCTAAATTTGTCTCTTTTTAACCTGTGAGTTAAGACTTTCCAGAACATTTCATACATAACCCTTATCCACTTTCCTTTGTTAGAGTCTATGTTTTTTTTAATCTCATCTCATTTTAATGTATGAGTTTATGTAAATGAATTTACTAAAAAATAGGACGAATTCAGGAAAGAAATACAGCAGAAGAGGGTAATAACATATCTTCTCTGATAATTTCAACTCAAAAGAGAAACTATGAAGAAATTACTCAATTACCATGCCTCATTTTTTTCTCCAGAGGTCAATTTTGGGTGAATGTGTTGCTTAATTTTGTTCTGATGTTTCACGAGGCGATAAATTTTTTATTGAAACTCTGGCCAAGTTCTCTCTCCTATAAGTCAATTCAAAGGAACTATATGCACAGCTGACAGTGAATCATCTGAGACTATAGGTTAAGTAGTCACGAGAAACTAAAGATCAGTTTTGTTACTTAAACTTCCAGATCTTTGACATTCACTTTGCTCCGTTGAGTAAAAAGTTATAAAGTGCCTGCTATGGGTCTAAGATAAGCACTAAAAAGTCCAAGATGAATGAGACATGGATCTTGTTTTCAAGGAACTGATGATACAGAGGGAGCATATGCCAACAAATGATTTTAATACATTCTGATTTGTCCATTGGGATACAAGAGAGAGTAGGTCAGAGCCTGAGACACAAGAGGGAAATCATAGAACACTTAAACAGGCAGAACTGAAGAGGCATGGGGGAAAAGACAGTGTAAAAAAAAAAATCGGAATGAATAAAAGCAGAATTCTTCTTAGCTATTTCCTTTTTTATTCTTTCTTTTTAATTATTTTTACATTGTTACTGGAAAAATTATAAGTGCATATGATGAAAAACATAAAAATAAATCAATAGTACATAAGATTATATGAAGATAAGTGTTCCCCCTACCTGAAATCTCTAATACCTAGTTTTGCTCTAACTAGAGGCTAAATCCATTTTCCTATATAGTTTCAGAAATTGTTTATGTACTTGTAACTATATTTGCTTTAAAATATAACAAGCAAAAATTGTTTTTAATTAAATACATATAAATAAAAATAAATAAATAAATGATATATAAAAAATGAAAATAAATAAAATGTAATGAACAGCATTAAAAGCATGACTTCTAGAACCAGATCTCCTGAAATAGTATCTTAGTCCTATTGCTTCCTACTTAGATGATCTTACTCAAGGTAAAGTCTACATTTCCTCATTTGTAAAATGTAGATAATAATCACATCTACTTTATAGGGTATTGTGAGCATTAAACAAGTCAACCCACTCATTTATTGTAAGTAGTTTCCTAGAAGAATGCAAGTTTATTGCCTTGTTTTTGTCATTTACTGACATGTGTTGTAGATATTTATAGGTCAATTCATATGCAGATTATCTGGTTGGTTGGTTGGTTTGAATTGCTTATTTTTATTTTTTATGTTGTTTTTATCTTCTCTTCCAAAATGACCACCAATAGTTTGAGCTGATCTGTGAGCCTTTGTTCTTTATATTTTTAATAGCTTAATTTCTCCTACTGTACTGTTCTGTATTTTTTGTTGATACTTGCCCTGGCTTCTCTAGTCAATATTTCAAAATTTTAAGATTCAAAGATCTTTTGCTCTTCTCAGAGTGTTGTCACTGAGACAACTTGCAACCAGGTTCAGACTGCATCTCAATATTCAATTTTTCTCAATCTACATTTCACTTCTTTCAAATTTGATTTATATGTGCTCGTAATACACATATAATAAGGGGCTAAATAAGCAGCTATTGCCACTATCATTTTTTTTTTAACTTATACATTCATTAAGTGTAGAATTCTGGTCATGGAATATTACTACTACTAAGTGTAGTAGATACTATATTAAAGCTTATAATAAATATAAGTAGTTTGGATCCAGCCATTTTCAAATTGGAGGTGGCCAGAATAACCATGTTTAATGTTGCAAATATAAAACAGGGTTCTCGGCAGACCTGAGGCTAAGATCAAATTCCTTTGAGAAAAAGAAATACACTATTTTTGTGTGTTTATTTTTTTAACTTCTATTTTTCAATTAGAGTTGACATTCAATATTATTTTATATTAGTTTCAGGTGCACATTATAGTGATTAGACATTTACATAATTTATGAATCCATCCCCTTGATTAGCCTAGTACCCACCCTGCACTACACATAGTTACTACAATATTATTGACTATATTCCCTATGCAGTATTTCACATCCCTATTACTGTTGTGTAACTACCAATTTGTTCTTCTTAAGCCCTTTATTTTTTTTAGCCAACTCCCCAACCCCCTGTCATTTGGCAATCACCAGTTTGGTGTCTGTATCTAAGTGTCTATATTCCCTCTGTTTATTTATTTTTTTCTTTAGATTCCACATATAAGTAAAATCATATAGTATTTGTCTTTCTCCATTTGACTTATTTTATTTAGCAGTAATACCCTCTAGGTCCATCTGTGTTGTTACAAGTGGTGAAATTTCATGTTGTTTTTTTTTTTTTTTAATGGCTGAGTAATATTTTATTGTATATATGTACCATAACTTCTTTACCCAATCACCTATTGATTGAGACTTAGGTGACTTCTATATCTTGGCTATTGTAAGTAGTGAACATAGAGGTGCATAAACTCTCTGACACTGGTCTTAATAATATTTTTTTCTGATATATCTTCTTGGGCAAAGGAAACAAAAGGAAATATGAACAAATGGGACTACATTAAACTAAAGAGTTTTTGCACAGCAAAGGAAACCATCAGCAAAATAAAAAGACAGCTCATCAAATGGGAAAAGATATTTGCCAATGATACATCTGATAAGGGGTTAATATTGAAAATTTATAAAGAACTCATACAATTCAATGCCAAAAAAAAAAAAAGGCAAACAATTCAATTTAAAAATGGGCATTTCTCCAAAGAGGACATACAAATGGCCAATTAACATTTTAAAAGATGTTCAATGTCACTAATAATTAGAGAAATGGAAATTAAAACCACAACGAAATGTCACTTCATACCTGTCAGAATGGCTATGACCAATAAATCAACAAACAACAAGTGTTGGTGAGGATGTAGAAAAGAAGGAACCCTCAGTGCACTGTTGGTGGGTTTGCAAATTGGTACATCCACTATGGAAAACAGTTTGGAGGTTCCTTAAGAAATTAAAAATAGAACTACCTTATGAACCAGCAATTCCATTTCTGAGTATTTATCTGAAAAAAAACAAAACACTAATTTATGAATTTATTATTCTTCTTCAGATTGTAAGGAGATACTATTATGAAAATAAGACATGGTCTTTATAAACATAGGGCAAAAAAGGGTGGACTCAATATTGACAATTTCTACCCTTAGAAATAAAAAATGAAAGTAGACTCTTGGAAGTACTTCCATACTAACCTACTACTCAAGAAACTGGGAAATAAAAGCAAAAGAGTATAGCCATAAGTTTTGTGATATCATCATATGGTTCAGTTTCCTCATCAAAAAATAGAAGCAGACAATAATAGTACCTAATCATAGGACTGATGTGAAAATTAAATGTCAAAGTAGGTAAGCTCATAAAAAGAGTTCACTAAATATTAGCTACAATCATAAATGATTTGCAACAAAACCTTTCAGTGATGAGGACTTATCTATTAATTATCTGGGAAAGAAATAAAATGGAAATCAGTATAGAGTGTTTAAGTTTCACTAGGCATAAGAGGTCCCCTGAAAGGCAGGCTGGATGGTGAAGTAAGCAAGCTGAGCAATAAGTCAGCCACAATAAAAAGAAAACCAAGAAGCAGGTTTGGGCTTGAGGGAAGTCCCCATATTTAAGGACAGAATGACCTGGTAAGGGTTTCAGGATAATAATCCAATAAAATAGGCTGAACATGGGTTGTACACCTTATGAATAAGTGAATTGCTCAAATTACATAGCAAGTCAGTGGACAAATTGGAATGAGAATTCAGTTTTTCTTTCTGCAGATGGGATCCATTTATTAATCCCAACGAGATTCAGGGAATATTGAGAAGGCAATAGTCTTTATTTGAAAAATGTCAAGTTTTCAGTCAGTCTCTTCCCTAATAATGAAATGAAGCTGAACTATATTGAAGTGATCCTCCTTCAGGGCGGGTCCCACATCACTTTGCTGTCCAGCTAACCATCCTCACAGGACCTGGGGAGAAGGCCACTCTTGTGGACACTTCCAATCCTGAAGGGATGATGTGTGAGATCATATGCAAATGGAGATAGTGGCAGAATACTCTACGCTTTTCTCATATATCTGCAAAAACTTCTTTTAACAACTTTGTCAACTGGTCAAAAAAAAAAGCATTTTAAAAAAATGATCAGTAAACATCCTTGTTTTACCTTTAAGTAACAAGCTTCTGTTTTGAATATATCAACCCTATACTACTCTTATCACACTTGATGCTCACATATGTTTATATACTGTACAAGATATTTACTTAAAATCATTATGATTTCTGTAAACAGAAACTACTCATGTGTGTTATGATTGTAGCTAATCTAGGTATATAGACACCTCCATTAGGACACAGTGTTTGCTTTATGTTTTGGGCCTCAGTTTCTTCTCTTCTAACTGTGAGATGTTAGGCTCCTTTCAACTCCATAATTCTATGATATTGGTTAACTCCTCTTGGTGGATTTTACCGTGGGAACTTAGCTAAGCTGGTACTCCCTTTCCCTGAATTTTTTTTTGGCACAACTTCTGTTTAGTATGGACCATGAAAGATCTTCTAAAAATGATTGAAGGCAGAAAGTATTGGCCCTAATGCTTTTTATACTGGAGGAAATCAGAGCAGGACAGGATACTTTCTCAGCTCAGGCACATAGTTGCTTATCTACTGGCTCATTTTGATGGTGTGGCACAGACTTGGGGCCCACAGCAATTCCATCTCTTTCCAGAGGTCCGTCCCCCCTCCTCCCGGCTTCTCTAACTCTTTGGTCAAGGTGCATTTAGCTTCATACTAAAGGGGGCCTACTTCTCCTGCAGGACACTCCCATTGCGGAAGAAGATGGAGGTTTAGAGATGGTGAGACACCAATGCAAGTTCTAATCCATCATGGCTTCCCCTAACCTTCACTGCTTCCAGTTTGTTCTTCATTCTTTCACATCCATCTTCCCTTCTTGACTGCCTGCTCTCAGACTTCAACTTCCCATGACAGTTTAGCCAGTTCCTACAGTTCTGTAAGGTCGAAGACCTATAATAATTCCAGAAATAGGTAGATGATAGACAGATAGACAGGATTCCTAGTGGTTCTGCTTCTCCTCTCATTAAATCCTAACTCCTTTCACATCTTTTCATTTTGTATGTCATTCTCCATTTTACCAAATTCAACTAAGTTTCTTGTGGGCAGAAGGCTGCATATACCATTGATGAACACATACAAGCGTAATACTTGGCACACAAAAATTCTGAACTAAGACTTTCTATTGTTAACTGTCTGATGCTTTTTATTGATAAATTTTTATTTATATATGTCAAACTCCAATAAGTTCCTCCTAAACTTCTAGAACATTTAATCTTTTAAAACAGAGTAGTTGTAGTAGTAGTAGTAGTAATAATAATAATAATAATAATAATTAGTACTTATATAGCATTCACCAAATGCCAGATACTTATGTATATTACTTAATTGCATCTTTACAATAACCAGGAAGTCCAGCTCTCAATCTGTGTTCTTAACCACTACACTATCCTGCCTTCTAATGCCATCATTATATATATATTTTTTTACTTCCTAAAATCACTAACCAAAATTCCCAGAAGATAAAACTTTTATTTGTAGGTTTATCTTTCTGAGAAATATGCATGTCACTCAGGGTCCCAAGAGGAGAGAGAAGGCACACTCAAAATAGAATAATCGTGGAGAACATATTTACGAAAAGACTGTTTACAAAAAATGAAGGTGTAGAGAAGCTATAAGAACGGTGCTGTAACTGGTGCCTTAGTAGAAGCTAATTAATAATCACCCCTGAATCTGTAAGGAATAAGGAAGGCCAACTTCTGGAATCAAAAGGAAGAAAGAACTATGAAGTGAGCCACTGTGAGAAGTCAAGGGTCACATCCATCTCAAGATGACCTTGAGGGAAGGAGCTGGAAAGAGAAATAAGGTGACTTTCTTTCCCCAACTTTTCTTGGGGCTTTCCCAAAATCTAACTGAAAGGCAGAATAGTGGCAAGTATCCATTGATGTGGTCCGTACAGATAAGCCTGGTAAAATCAGAGAGCAGGATAGAGAATGATAAGAATTAGGAGTATGTGGAAATATCCCGACACAAGTCCACTTTAAAATATGACCATGTAAAAAATATGGGATAACATACATGCCTTTCACTATCTTATCTGAGATATGAACTATTTGCCTTTCAGAGAAGACAAATTAAAACCTATAAATTGGGTAACAGTACAGATTCTCTCTCTGCCAAGTAATTAAACTGACTATGTCTAATATATGTTAGCTTAATTTTAAAATTTCTCCTTGATCATAAATGAGTTTCCAGGTGATTTCCAAGTACCTACCACATGCTCATGATTCAATTCTGCTCCAAGTTCATCTTCATGACAGCTAGTTTTTCTAAGGTTTAACTGTGTCTTTAAAAGTAAATCTCCAGGTAATCATGTCACACAGCAGCCTTTTGCTTTCTAATATTGGACACATGCCATGGATTTTGCATTAGCTCTGTGGCAAATGTCTAGTGCTACAATCCAAGAACCTCATTAGCCTTTTCAGCTTGGAAACAGAGAGTTGGAAAGGTAAAACTTGGAGAAATATTCTCTGTGAGCAAGTAGCAATTTGCCAAGCAGATAAAAAAAAAAGAAAAAAAGAAAAAAGAAAAGAAGAAAGAAAGAAAAACTGAGGAATAGGGATGAGAAAACCCAGAGAAAGTTGTCTGAGTTAATGAACCAAAGTCTGAGAACATGACAGCAAAGAGGAGGAAAAAAGGCAATGAACTCCTGCCATGGAACTTGCTGCAAAGAATAAAAAGGGATACAATGGGTAGGGCTCTGTGAGCTGTTTCCTGTAAAGTCATTGATGCTTAGCCCTATTTTGACAGAGAAAGGGCCAAGTGATTGGGGAGTGAGTCAGGGCCATCTTGACAGGTGGAGAGGAGGACAGATCATCAGGTGGCCATGTTTTGTGTCAAGAGAGCCAGGCACCTAGCCAAAGTGCTAAAGTCTCCACCTATCCTGGGCAGTAATGCCTCCAATTAAAAAGATATAGCACAGTTCATACAGGTCTCTGTTGAAAGAATGTCTCATGTCTGCTCTATCCCCACCCTCACCCAACACACAAACATATAATCATTAATGCCCCTGGGCATACACACTTGATCCCTGTGACTTTACTTACCCTTTCCATGCTTGTACAAGCGTAAAAAAGTTACATATTAGCCTGAGCTGAATATTATAGAATATTGTGTGGATAATCAAACAATCAAGCCTGCTGAGGTTCTTTGTCTTTATCTGGAATGATAGAACCAAAGAAATATTTAAGGACAGTCTTGCCAGTGATCCCCTACAATTTTGTTCACCAAATTCCAATGCGTGGGTGTTTTATTTCCTCACACCACCAAGCAATTCTCAGACACCAGGTGGGTATCCTACATTTTAATAAATTCCGACACTATCTACCTATAGAGAGCATCAGATCCTGAAGATTAAAGGCTTGGTTTTGCAAGACCGCTTCCTCTCACATCAGACTTGTTGAAAGTCCAGGTTGTCACCTATGCTCCTGACCAACTGACCATAGATTGGGAGGTTCCAATGACCCCTACCTTGGATTTAATTAATTTGCTAGAACAACACACACAACTCAGAGAAACATTTTCTTAGTAGATTACCAGTTTATCACAAAAGGATATAACTCAAGAACACCAGATGGAAGAGATATGAGTAAGGCAATTGAGCACATCACTCTCCCCAAATCTTCACGTGTTTCCCAACTTGGAAGCTCTCCAAACCCCCTCCTTTTAGGATTTTTTATGGAGACTTCATTATTTAGGGATGACTGATAATATCATTAGCCATTGGTGATTGAACTCAATCTTCAGCTCCTCTTCTCATCCTTAGCTGCTTCACTGCAGTCACCTCATTAACATAACAAAAGACATATTTCAAGGGTTTTAAGAACTCTGTGCCAGAAATTGAGACAAAAGCTAGCTAGCTAGATGATAGATAGATAGATAGATAGATAGATAGATAGATAGATAGATAGATAATAGATAGATAAGTAGATAGATGAGAGAGAGAGAGAGAGAGAGAGAGAGAGAGAGATGATAGATAGAGGTATAGGGGGAGAGAGAGAGAGAGAATTTCAAATCACAATATCACATCCACAAAAGCAAGAAATTGCATTTTAATCATAGAGGGCTGTAGACACTAATAACTTTTCTTTATTATTGGAGGTTTTCCTATTAAAAGAATGTACAATTCAAAGTTTATCCAATCTGTTTAAGGTTGATGTAACAGTAAACTGAATGGATCTGTCAGTATGAAGAGCCCTTATAGGAATTCTTTAAAAGTGTCATCCCATGATGGAACTCGTACCTTATGGCTCTTTAATGAGAAGCTTTATTAAGAAGCTTAGTGTGTCCTTCCCTTCCTCCTCTCAGGAACAGGGAAATGAATTGGCAGAAGCTCCTAGTTCTTTGGTAAAGAGAATTTACCAAGCTACTGCTATTGTCTCCCCTTCCTTCCCTCTTATTGGATAGCATGTAGAATGAGGTCAAGGTTTAACATACCAACATTTTGCCAGTCCCAGAGAACACAGGGAAGTACTTGTTTCCATCATTTTGTCCTTTATGTTCATCATTTTCCCTGTTGATACCTTTCATTAGGAGCCTCTATGACATTATCCTACCCATGCCTTACCTAGGATCATACCACATTCCCATCATTTCCCAAAATTATCAAAACTTTCTTGACCCATGCATCATTCCTAAGAGCCTTGCTTTCTGATTAACAAATTTTGTAGAATGATGTTGAAATATATATATATTTCAACTCATATTTGCTAAATATCTAATTTTTTTAACCTTAACTTTATCTTATTCTGGATGATCATTATTAATTTTGGTGACTTCATACTGTGTCACTTTAATTAAGTAGGCATTGGGTTTACTCATAGACTCTTGCCTGTGTGGTCCTGGATTGTAGGTGGTCACAAGAAAAATATTCCTGAGAGTCAGAAGATACAGCAGCAAGTTTTACACTTAAGACATCAGCTACGATACCCTCACTGGTGCTGTCACTGATCTGCAGCTCACCTTTTTGGTTGAAGACAAGCCAGGCCTCAGTCTTTTGGTTCCTGCCATGTATACCCCACTGACTTCTCCAAGCCAGAGGCTGCACATGTGAGCACTTTCACTGTGAAGGTACCACAATCTGCAGATCCCCCTGCAGGTCACCCACATTGCGAAGATGAAAGGCAGTCATCTTTAGAGAAGGGTTCTCTTGGTCCTCGTGGGTTCTAGTTGGTCCTCACTCTTCCCAATTTCATGTTCTGATCTCCTTCTCCATTGCCAACCCAGGTGATTCATAGTTACTTCAGGTCCAACACCTAGCATGAAGGCAACAACCTTACTTAAACTAGTCCCACAATTGCATAAGGTCTGATTGAACTCTGACTGATACACTGAAACATACTTAGGTCTGGCAATTAAAAGCATCCTAATTCCTTCCAGTTTAAAAATAGACTCTGGGTGAATACTCAATTAAAAGGTCAAGGTTGTTTTGTTGTTTTTTGGCTGTCAAAGTATTTCTTTCCCCTTAAATGCAGGAATCAGGAAATGTAACCTACATTGGCATCTTATTGGTACAAATTACAGGCCTCTTATAGTATATCACATCTCTCAGCATCAACAAATCCACCCACCCTATAGTGCATGAGATGTTTGGATAAGTACACAGAGACCATAGAGAATTGGGCACAGGGCCAAATTAGCTTTCTATTTCTGTGCCCTGTTGGCCATAGCAGCTTGCCAGAAAAGAGATCTTCTCTGAGGAACACTAGCCCTGAGGTTCTAAGATTGTCCTAACTTATCTGTATTTCTGTCTTATTCCTACTTTAGGGGCTTTGGACTAATGAAGTAGCTGGAACACTCAAGTCTATATTCACTCTCTTCTCTCCCATCTTTACAGATTCTTCTTCCAGCACAGGAAGCTTATGACCTTCCTTTTATTAGTGGAGAAAAGAGTACTTCCATTTTATTATACTCTTCTCTTCCTCCCATTTTCTATGACTTCTCTAAAAACTCTATTATCTGAGTCAGCCAGGCTTGGTTCTTGTTAGAAGAGGGATGCTCTTGGAATTTAAAAAACCCTCTTTTCTCTCAGTAAAGGCTTGCTCTGAAGACACTGTCTCATTGGGACCCATAAAATGCCAATTTGAAGTTGGAGTTGAACAATGGCCCCTTTGTTCTAGGCATCCCTGAAGCGAATAAATAACTACCCATAAATTCATGTCATTTAGATACCAGAGACATTTAGGAGAAAAATATATCAGTGTAATTTATCAATATTATTCTTACATTATGTCTTCCAATATTTTAATTGTTATACATAATGGATTATAAAGATAAATGGAAGTTAATAAATTCTTATGTCTATGAATGCTTAGGATTGAAAAAGACCACAAGGTTGGGTAGTTGATGACACACGTTTCTAACAAGAATTGCATCTGGCTGTTTGTGAGAGAGACTGGAAATTCAAAATTCTGTAAAAAGATGGAAGTCTATTTTTTCTTTCAGGTTACAAACAAAATGAGGTAGGTGGTCTAGGCTGATAGGGTCATTGGAAAATAAGGCTGCTTCTGTCTTTTTGCTTCACCATACCAAATAAGTCTCTTTCATCCTCAAGGTCATGTCATCATCCAAATACAGCTAAAGCTACAGCCAATGCATCTGCATTCCAGGCAGGAAGCCACACAAGAGAGGGGAACAGCAAAATCACTTAGCCAAAAGTTCCATCCAATGATTGTTCCTTATACCCCACTGATCACACTTTTGTGCAAGGGAAGCAGGGTAATGTAATTTTTCATCTGAAACAATAATCCCATATCCCATTAGTAAGAAAGAAAAGGAGAATGAATGCTGGTTAAAACTTGAGCTGCCATGGCTATATCATACCTCTACCAAATTATCATCTGGCTTCCAAGTGATCATCTCCAGTGACAGAAAAATGTGCCATGACCAAAAGCAGATCAGTTTAATAGCTCACTGACTTTTTCCTATGTCTACTTGAAACTTGCCTTCATGATACTTCTACTTAATCACCAGCTCTGCCCCATGGCATTTATGAAAACAAATAGTATTCTTCTTCTACACTTGTCCTTCAAATATCTGAAAACACATTTTCCTAAAACAACCCTTTGTTGTTCCTGTTATTTTGTTGTGTTGGTGTTTTTGTTGTATTTGTTCTACTAGTCTTCATCTGAAATGGTCTGGATTAGTTCTATTTTGCTTTCACCTCCATTTGCAAATGTTCCTCTTAAGTCAGAGATCTCAAGATTGAACTTGATACTCCAGGTGTTGTACCAGTTCTAAGGAAGTGATTGAAATGATCACTTTTCTTAGTCAGTTAGCATATGGAGTGATAATTAACTAGTCTTTTAAAAACAATGGCATTAATTCAGGAGTTTCTATAAAACTTGGATGCATTGACTCTATCTTTACATTTTAACATAAACTATATTACATGATCATTTAGTCTACCAAAATGCAGGGCTGTTATAAATATACAGACATGTACAAATGAACAACATTCCACAGCTACAGCATAGTTACATTACCGGTAACATGATTCCGTGGCTTAGAATAAGAATAATATGAATCGTAAGGCCAGAAAAATATCCTCAAAGTATTTTTACCTTCAACTCTGTACCTCCCACTCTGGCTTAGTCCTCCTTTTCATAAGCCTGGACCAGACTCCCAGTTTGGTCATACGCTGCCTGGAGTTGCAGCAGTATGGCCAAACTGGGAGTCTGGTCCCAGGCTAACATGGGAACAGCAGTCAAGAGGATTTAAGTGTCTATGACTTGAATGACTAAATGAGAATTTGAAAGGTAAGGATCCCCAGATGCAGATGGAAGAGGCACACACATGCAGCAATGCTGTAATTGCTGGAAGGATGGGTTGCTGAGGAATAGAGATGTTGACAATACAGTCCCACATAAAACAGGAACATTGAACCTACCGATCTTTAGGTCTCAGTGAGGAAGAAAAGTTGGGTAATATTCTATACCATATGGCTGCCATCGAGTTTCATTTTTTTTTTTTTTCAGAGAAATGTGGTCAATTCCATAAATTCAAGTCACCAGAGAGAACGGTAACTTCATCCATCTCAGTTCACCTGTGGTGCCCTGGCCACCTGAAAGAGGTGTTGGTATTGTTTGTTCACAATACAAGGAAGGCAAGGTGTTCATCGAACCACTCAGAGACAATGAGGGAGACCTTGGCTATCAGGAAACTAAGCCACAAATTTATGTATTCAAGATGTCTATACATTTAGCATGTCCCAGATGCTCAGAAGACATTTGAGTATGCCTGTCTAGGAAATCTACCTGTTAAGGCTATAATGCCTAATACGAATTGTCATAGATTTCTTTGATGGATTTGTCAACATCATATCTGAATTATTTATTTCTTGTATTGAACCCAGACTATTCAGTTAAGTGCAAGTAATATGAGCAACTTTTATGTGCTAGAGTCTATACTAACCACTTGAAGTATAGAAATAAATAACATGGTCCCTATCCTCAGAGAATTCACAATCTAGTGGCTGTGACAAGACCAGGAAATAAAATTCAAATCTGAGGATGTTATTTTAATTTCAAGCCAGCACACTAGTTTAAGCCAAATAAAAGAAATTGCATATTGGGAGAAGGGCAAAATTTATTGGCAACAAAGGTAGATGCAACCAGTTTCTGCCACAGATGTCATCAGATGCTAGCAATGTTTTGGATCCCTTTTCTTCTGTTTCGCTTTTATTCTTGGCCTTGATGTCAGTAATGGTCTCATCACAGTTCCAGGTAATATGAGTCTTAGTATCCTCAGGCTTTCAGGGAAAAAAAGCTTCTTTACAGATGGCACCAACAAATGTCCCAGGAAACAGGTGTCATTAACCAGCTTAGTTCACATGTCCTAATCATCTTCTGCAAAAGGGAAGAGGTTTGGGAGAGATTACTTCACTTCCATTGCAAGGTCTAAGAGTGGGGAGGAGTCCCTGAAGAAGAGCCATTCCACCACCAGAAGAAGAAATAACAGCTCAACAGACCAAGATGAGAAAAGATCTTCACACATGCAATCACTTGGAGTAAGAGTTACACAAGATAGAAACACAATATTATGAGGAAAAACTGGAATACGGAGCACATGAGCTCCAAAATCAGTTAGGCTGAATTCATACCACCAGTACTGTGACCTTAAGAATGTTATTCCAACTTTAATCTTCAGTTTTCTCTGCTATAAAATGAATACAATAATCCTATCTGAATTATAGGATGGGTTGACTTTTAAATTAGCTTATCTAGATAAAAAGCTTATCTCACAGCCTACACAGAATTACTACTCAATAAGTTTCTATCACCAGTATTATCACCATCACCATAATTATCATTATCATTATCATCACCATCATCATTGTGATTATGATTTTTATTTTGAGAGAAAGAGACTAAGGTCAGGGGAGGGGGAATCAAAAAAATAGGTAAGCGTTTAGGATAGGCTTGACATTTTGTGTTGATTAAGATTGGTGCTAAGAGTTAATGGATTGAGGCTGGAATTAGCCTTGGTATTAAAATTAGAGGATACGATAACTCTCTGCATGTGTTGTACTTTGATAATTTAGAGAACAATGAGATGATTCCAGTACAGGAAGATGTAGTAGAAAAGGCTCCTGGACTTTGCCATGGAGCCAAAAGGCAGGGACCTGTGCCAAGTGGCTACTAGTACCAGATGGTACCCTGGCCCAATTGTCCACATCCCATTCCATAATCTGTACACCTTGGCTCGCCAGTGAGGAGCTGGGCTCTACATGTCATAATAAACTAATTACTTGCCACTCGCTTCTACCTACTATCATCGGCATTAAAATTAGTGGTCACTGTTGGATATCCTTTAATTATTCCATGCGTCCCTCACCAGTTTTGATAACTTTGTCCTTTAGTGCCAGCACCTCTGGCTCTTCGGTAGCCCACCCTTGGGCTACTAAACCTACAGATATCAGAAATCTTCCTGGGCAGGCTTTAGACAATGACTAATGATGACTCTAAAACACTCCAGAATCTCCTGTGGGGCTGAGCTGAAGCTACCTTTCTCAAGACTGCACCTGAAATCACACCTTGCTTGACTTCTGTGCCTTCTCCATTCTGCTTCTCCTTCTTTTCTGTCAGATTCTTCTGAGTTTGCCGCCTTAATGAATCAGGGTCCACTAAAAGGAAGTCAACCTAAAATAACTGCTGACCACCCTACCCCTGGGTGATGTTTAGCAATTTGGATAACTTTTTTTTTTTTTTTTGACCTCTATTGCAGATGTTTCTAAGCAACCATAACCAAGAATTCACAAGAACTATGGATTTTACTCAAGGGGACAAAAAAAAGCCCATACATATACAAAATATTCCACATAATTTCACAGGGTTCTGGAGCTTCCCAAAACTTACTTATGGACCTCAACTCCAAAACCATCGACTTTAACACACAATTTTAGATGAGGAACAAAATGTAAAACACCAAAATGCTGGAAAGAAAGATGAAGAAAACACATAGTATTTTTTACTTTTCTCAAGGCCTCATTTATTTTTTATTTTATCTCCTATTTTGCTTTCCTTTTTAAAATTTCATCAAGTTGGCAATTGTGCCGGATGTGTTTAATTTAGCCCTTAGATCACCTTCTCACTTTCCCTGTGCTCTGATGACTGACTATGTGGGCTGCATCGACAGGCCACCTTGCCCTCCAGTGTTCTGTTTGGCCAAAGAGAATAACCACCAACTCCCTTGTACAGGTTTACCATAGAAAAACAGTGTCCATAGTTCCTGTCATGTGGCCCTCTTCATAGAACTCTCCCTCTCCAGACTACTTCCTCTCCTGCCTCTCAGACTTAGAGTTGGTAAAAGCTCACTCATTTTAAATTCCTGGGGTGCCACACTATCCTGTGTGGTCTCTCTACTGCCAATACAACTTTGTAAATAGATTTTTTACTAAATTCACCTTAATTTACTAGATTTGAGTGCCAGCTATTTCCTGATAACATCTTAATAAATGCAAAGTAATTCATCAAAATGCACTGACTACTTTTCATTTGTGAGACTGAAGTAAGGTAATGACTGAGCTAGAGTTAAAGTTAAGATATAAGCTAGAAATTTAAAATTTAGACACCCAGACAGCTAGAATAATTTTTGTCTTCTCCCATTCTCTAATCAGCTTTCTCCAATACGGTAGCAACTAGCCCCATGTGACTACTGAGCGCTTAGCATGTGGCTAGTGATTTGCTGAAACTGAAAAATACACACCAGATGTTGACAACCAAATATGAAAAAAAGTGTAAACTATCTCAATAATTTTTATATTGATTTCATATTGAAACAATACATTTCAGATATATTAAAATAAATAAATTAACTATTAAAATTAATTTTACTTGTTTATTTTTACTGTTTTTAATGTAACTACTTGAAAATTTGGAATGATGTGTGGCTCACATTGTATTTCTATAGGACAATACTATGCCGTTATCACCTAGTTATGTTTGTCTCTCTTTAGAATTGCATAAACTTCAGTACCTCACATTTGGTTTCTCTTTATAATGCCCTTCCTTAAGCTCCTTTTTACCTGTGCAGCATTCTATGGATTCTCCTTCTAGAAAGTTCTTCAGTTTCTTGGTTTCATCTATTTTCATTTAACTTCACTGCTTTGATGCACGGGTCATTGAAAACACAGAAAGCCAAGTATAATGACACCTAGTATATAATCACTGCTGTTACTAACACATATTCTGCTTCTAATTTACATTTTTCATATGCTCTTGTAGCACTGAGAAGGTGAGAAATGTTAATTCATTTAAAGTGCATGTAGCCATTCAAAGTGAGAAAAATTTGAACAGGCATTGTACTGAAGAGTAAACAGCTTTAGGCAAGACTGCTACACTCACAAATTATGTTCAAGTAAAAATACTGCATATTTTAGCTAGGAAACAACCTACTGATTTCAAATTTTTTTATAGTGTAAGAAATTTACTAACGGTACCTAAATGCATCCTCACTAAAACTGTGCTGTATGACAAAACTTGAACTTCCAAGCGGAGAGTCTGTCTTATCCACTGCAGTGCTGGGTAAGATAAATCTGTTACTTTTACTATGGTAGGAAAAATACATAATACACACACAATAGGTTATTTTATGAAAACTATAAGATTTTCTTTTGACTCTGTTGAATTCTTGGTGGTGAATAACAAAAACCCAAATCAAACAGGCCTTGGCTAAAAAGGGAGGTTCATTGCTTATAATTAAAATGTGTTCTAACTAAGTCATGTAAAATCTGTTTCTTGAGAGTTCTCAGTTCTTTCTTTGTTAACAAAGATGGTGAAAAACCACTTAAGGCATACAGTCTACCACCTCCACAACCCTATCAGAAAGGAATCACCTTCTTCCCAAAGAAGTTCCAGGCCAGACTGTTACTGGGCAAAGAGCTCATATTCTTACCGTAACCAATCACTGGGACTGTGGTTGGCCAAGCTGTAGTCATGACCCTGTTCTGGAGTAAAGGGAAAAGCAAAATTAGTCTTGAGAATGTGGAAGGAGCATCTCCCTAAATAACACTGGAGACATAGCAGAGTGAGGAATACTGAACACGCTAAATAATAAGATGTGTATGACAACAGGGAAATAAACAAAACATAAGCTAAAGTGAAAAATAGAAAAATAAAGCCCTCTTTCTTCTAACCCAATTACTTATGATATATCACAAGCTGAAATTCTGCAATTCTTTTAGCCACTGTTGAGAGACAGACAGACAGACAGACAGATAGACAGAGAGAGACAGAGAAACAGAGAGAGAAAGGAGGGAGGCTTTATCTGTGGAAGTTGAAGAAAGGATGTTCTTTATTCTACCATTAAGCCTAGATTTAATTCTGAATAAAGAATGAAAGAAAGGTGGTGGGGGAGAGGTGCTTGTTTTAACCTAAACACATCCTGGCAAATCATGAGTAGAAGAGATATTTAAAATTGTCAAATCCAAAATTTTCGATTACACCCAGTTGTCATTCAGCTCAATTTCTATTTGATATGTTGCTAAATTGATGATTTTCATCTAGTAGTACATAAGCAGTCACAGATTAGAAATGCTGATTAGGTTTTGATTGCTGTCAATCAACGAATAGGTCCTTAATGTTTACTGTGGGGCAGGCACTATGCTAAATGCTCTGGGAGATGTTAAAAATGTCTTAGACATGATTTTTAGCTCTAAGGACCTCACTATTAAACTGCAGAAATAAAACTAACATGCCTGAAATAAAACTGGACAATATCTGATTGCTGAAGATAAAGACTCTACGAAGGTGCTTGCAAACATATAATAGTTTTAATAAATTTATTCCGTAATTTCTTTTCATTCTTATGAAACACTTTCAAATGTATTTATTCTTTCTTTTTTACATTTTAACCAGAAATGTGACTCCTAGCATTTTAAATTGTAACTTTTGGGGGAACTTTTTAAAAGTCCTTTATTATATCAATTATAAATAAGGATTGCTCAAGGTTAAAATAATTCTATCCTGAAAGAAATGAGAACTGTGTATTGTTTAATATAAACCCTAACATTATGCAGTATAACAGCTTGCATTTATTTCTATTTAAAGCAACAGTAAGTGACTAGTAATATCATATGATTTATATTTTCCTATGTATAATAGAAAACAATTTCTATACTTAAGTCTTAAGTATGGGTTACAAACTACAAATGTTTTCCATCGAAAATCATATCATATTAATAAAATAAATATTTCTCTTATGCTTAGTTTAAAGATGCACATTAGTTTTTAATCCAATCTCTTGCAAACAGAATTGATGTAATTTTGTTTTCATTTAATAAGCAGCTTCTTTAAGAAATCCTGCTCTGCTATATTCTGATAAACAGATATTAGAGCTTCGAGTCTTATTGAGCTTAGTCTGCTGCCTTCTCTTTTCTTCTATTCGTGGCTCGCCCACAAAAATCCATAAAGAAATGTTTCTGTTGGTTTTACAAATGCTAGCCTTCAACATTCATGTTAAAGAATAAATTTGACTCTCTGCAGAATGCTAATAGCTATAACTTGCCTTTGTATACTACCGGTTCTCAAACATTTTTTAATATATCAGATTAAATTGGAAAAAAATCAACTGGTCTGATACCAAACTTGTTTTGAGAGGACCATGTACAAATTAGTTACCATTTACTCTTTAAAACAGGGGTCAGAAAACTATGGCCTTTAGCCTAAATTGGCTCGCAAATTATTTTTGTAAGGAAAGTTTTTATGTTAACACAGCCACATCTGTTTGTTTATATATTGTCTGTGGTGCTTTAGCTCTACATCAGAGTTGAGTGGTGATGATAGACACCACATAGCCTGAAAAGCCTAAAACATTCACTGTTAAGTCCTTTACTAAAAGAAATTTGCCTATCCCTGGTTTAAAACAAGTATAGTAGGATATATACTGATTTTATATGAATAACAATGCTCTATGAACTTTCAACTAGCTAATCAAATTTATAAGATTCACCTTGATAGAATGTTGCAAGGTAATTTACAGCCAGTCCAATGCCAATGAACTCTCAAAGTATAAGAGCGTTGAGAATGTGTCAGCTTTAGAAATTTAGATATGGGTGAAGCATTAACTACACATGAACTAAGTGGCAATGATATAATGGTAATTTATAATTCCAAAACAAAATAGCCCTTGAAAACCATCACTGAGGCAAGACAATACTGATGATGTCCTATTAATATCTTAGAGGCCATCCTGTCTTGTGCACATGTCTGTGCCCAGAAGATTTGCAACAAAGCTCTGAGCAGAGTCCTGAATTTCTGGACTCAGTAAATACTAGCAATGCAGTAGCTTTAAATAAAGAAGAAATGTTGGTAGTTCTTACTTACATTCTGGGTTGGTTACTGGTAGGTGACTATTAGTTATCTGTGAAAACAGAAGGTTTTAGAATTAGGAATTAGTTGCCTCCAAAATTCCAAAAGAGACTTGTCCAAGGTCCATAACTGATAAGTGGTGTGCTAGTATTTGAATCAAGGCAGTTTGGCTTACCAGCCCTGAGGAGATATTGACTAAGCTCAACACCATAATGAAGGACTTCATTAGACCATCCATAGGCTGGTGAAGGAGAGGGACTACTCTTGACTCCTCTACAGTGATTCCTAGTCAGTTCCTGTCCAATAAATCAAGGCTTAAACAGAGAAAACAGTCCAAGACCAGGCATTATGCAAAACAACAATTCCAGCACATTTTTTTAAATCGTGTTTCTTTGTAACATGAACTCAGAGAAGGTAGAATTTCCATAAGCCCAGAATGCAAAGGCTGTAAGGTTGTTTGACCTTGCCCTGGTATTTTCCAGATGAGGCATCTACCATGAGAGAAATAGTACTCTCCTCAACCACAGGTCTCCTGACTCAAGGCCCACTGCTCTTTCTGCTACCAGTGGGACAGCCTTCCAAATGGCTTAGAGTGTTCATTATACAAGGAGCAATACCGGCTCTGAATTTCAGCCTGGGACTCCTTCCCATTCACTCTTCCATCCACCATTACTTTCTTTTCTGCATCCCATTAGAATCAAATTACTCTAAAATCAAAAAAGCCATAATCTTTAAGTGACTTTGAGAAATGCAGCTACATTCTTCCTTATATTGAGACATTGTGAGTGGGCTTTACATTTTATCTGTCCACTAAAATTATAATATTCTTAGATTCATTTTCTTTCACCTCTCTTTCTAGAAGAGAATTTCTAAATTGCCATGCTTCTGTTTGTTTGGTTGTTTGGTTTCAGCTCTTCTATGAAATGGATTCTTGTTCTTAAAATCTTTGGTTGATGCTCTCATGGCAAAGGAGTCTTGTCTTGCACAGTCTCGAATGAAAGCTGTCTGGAAGGAGCTGTATGCATGCCACTGTCTTCAAACGAAGTGCTGCAAATGAAAGGAGAGTGCACAGGGGGAGGAGAGAAATGAGAAGCTGGGACACGCTGTGTATTTCATTAGTATTTTGTAGAAAGATTATGGTTCAGTGGGTTGAGAATATCACGTACATCTATTTTCCTAAATGATGAATACGTTCAAAGCCTGTGCTTAAACTAACTTCAATTTCAGAGATATGATTTGAAAGCAGTTAATGTATACATGGCTGCATATACTTGTACTGCTCTGGATTGAATACAAAGAGCTGTAACTCATTTGTGAGAGGCAGCACAAGGTAAGGAACACAACGTTGGGCTCACAGGTAAGATATCAGAATTCTAAACCATGCCTACCACCAGCTGGCTTAGGGACTCTCGGCAAGTCACCTGTCTCACCTTGGACTCACACTGCCTGTTTTCAAGATGAGAGAGCATTGAGCAAAGATGATGACAATGGACTCTTTTCAGTGCTAATGTTATATTAACCTGCAAAATATCCAAAGTCTTAAAGAAATTTGACTGGACCAAGACAAAACCAGGCAGTACCTGTTGCTAATACTCCCAGAATTTCTGAAACGATACTGGAAAGTCTGAGAAGGTAATAAAATTTGTTTCAGGCTAGTGAAAATCAATTTAAGCCTATTGAGTAGGTTAGTATACTGAGCAATTGTCTTGAGAGCACCAGTAGCCAATTCCATATTGAAGCCATTTAAGTGAATAGGAAAATCACTTTTGCTTAAAGCTTCTATTTCAGAAATCAGAAAATTATTTTAGTAACATGATCACCTGACTTCCTACTATAATCTTAAGAATCTTGATACATTCTTAAGGTCTGTCTCTATTCTCTCAGTTCCCCATTTATTGTAGGGGAATGAAGCACAGCTGGCACAGATGTAGTGACTGGTCAAACCAGTAAATAGCGAGCATTCCGTGAATATCTGTTAATGGGCGACTGATACCATCACTTTAGAATTTTTGTTACAATTTTTAAAACTTTGACCTGCATATTTCAGTTTTCATTCTTATTCTTTATGAGATGCCTATAAGCTCTAATGCTGCCTTTCCATTGGTAAAGAACGGGTTATGGAAAATGTTTTCATTCACTCATTTGTCTGTTCAAAAAAATATTATTGAAGAGTGCCAGCCTATGTGTCTGATGAGACAAGTGGGAAAGTCTCTATTTTCCAGCAGGGGACATAGATAGTTATTAAATGACAGCAATGTTATCAGTGTTATAATAAAGATATATAAGATGCTAAGAAATCTTTGAGGAGGATGCATTTGGTTCTTCTTGGTGTGGGCGAGGTAGCCATCACACTTGAATTGAGTGTTAGTGGAGGCCAAGTATTCCACATAGAGGAAACAGCATTTATAAAGGCAAAGTTGGAAATACGGTACATAGGGCATCTACAGAGCTGTGCTGCATTTAGCATCAATGGAGTACTGGACACTGTGGTGGTAGCCAGGAGAGATTAAACTGGGAAAAAAGAGTCTTGTTCAGAGAGAGGCCTAGAGCCTGTGCTAAAGAATTTAGCACACCAGAAGCAAAAAGATTATATAATCCCATACGCAGTTTAGAAAAACTGTTGAAGGAAAATATAGAAAACATTGTAAGAGAGAAGGACTGAAAGTATTACGGTCAGCCCTCCATATCCATAGATTATGAAGGATTTAACCAAGCACGAATTTAACCATGGCTGAAAAATATTTGAAAAAGATGTTACATTTTTGCTAGGTAGTTAGATCTACTATGGTTGCATCTGTATGTAGACACATCATGAAATGACTGAACATGTAGAGATCTTTTTTTCTTATCATTATTCCCTAAACAGTGCAGTATAACAATTTATATAGCATTTACATTGTATTAGGTATTAAAAGTAATCTAGAGATGATTTTAAATATACAGGAGAATGTGCATAGATTACATGCAAAAACTATGCAACTTTATATACAGGACTTGAGCACCCATAGATTTTGGTATTCTCAAAGGTCCTGGAACCAATTTCCCATGGCCATTGATAGACAACTGTCCTTTATTTTATGTATATTTATAAAACCTAAAGAAAATGATCTTTTTTCCTATTTCCAAATGACTGGTAGAAGGAAAATCTCTTTCGCTCAGTTCTGACTGAATAAAAAAATCAAAAACAAGATTGGTTGAAGCACACATGTTAGTATTGATTTTACTCCTATAAGAATCCTTTCCAGGCTCTTCATTGCAAAAAAAAAAAAAAAAAATAGGCCTGGGGGGTTCATGACTGCTGCAATCTGGGAAGTAGGAGACAAGGGGACATGCTGCATATTGCCTTTTGGAACTGGGATTCAGAAATAAAAGGAATAAACAAGAATCAACCAATTGAGAAAGGAGTAAACTGTAAGCATCTCTCCTTCATGAACAATGGACTGCAGCTGCAGCTGTAGCTCTTTCCTCCTCCAGAGCAAGCTCATTAGAAGAAAGGTGATCTTAACTCCTCCCACTGGCCACTGAATAGTGGAAGCAGGGCTTGACCCTAAGAGCCAAATGACATTGGATATAAACTATTTAATATTTTCTGTCTCCATTATAGTGGCTTACATTCTCCATTATATTCTTGTGTATGATTATAAAAGTTACTTTTCCTGAATATATAGATTTATCTTTCCGTGTCTGTAATATGAAGTTTTTTTACATAGAAGTAGGTTCTCTTTATAATATCATATACTTTTTATTATAAAATATATATAATGCCACTTATTTTTTAGACTATAGGTCAATGGCGTTAAATACATTCATGTTATTGTGCAACCTGTGTTTTTTTCCAAGTTTCATAGTTTCAGCTCTTACACATAGTCTTTGAGAGTACAATTCTTTTGCATGTGAATATCCAGTTTTCCTAATATCATTTGTAAAGGCTGTCCTTTTCTGGTTAAATGATCTTTGCCCTATTTTCATAAATTTATGATAGCATTTATTTGTAAATGACTCCTAACTTGAGGAAAATATTACTGAAACAACAATACTGCTTTTGCTTACCTTATGTCTAACAATAAGAAAGTAAATATGTCTCTGTTAGCTGCAGCCGCACCCACGGGAATGCAAAATGCTAGGATAAAAGAGAAGATGGAATTATGGGAGAAATGTTGTTTTTCAAAAGATGTAATGTGTTACAATAGAAAGAAGAGTAAAACTCATAACAGAACAATATTGCTCCCACATAACCCGACCTTATTCTCTTATCAGTTTGTCCTCAGCCAATGAGTATAGCCTTGGATCTCATTCTTCTGATTTGTAAAAAGGGGTTACGTTTATCATCCCATAGGATCAAGCAGAGGCAAGTGTTACCAGATAGTCTGAAAAAAAAATAAAAACCTCCCCAATTGATATTATTATTATTGTTGATTCATTGGAGGTTTATATGAATTCTTTTATCTCTCTCATTATGCTTCTATTTCCTTATTTATAAGTCAGAAACAATAATACTACTCTCAATAATATGTGCAATGTAATTGCCTCTTAGAAAAATACTAAAATGTCTCTTTCATATATGACTTGAAATATGGGCTGCATCTACTGTCACTCAATTTCAATTGCACTTATACTTATTGAGAATCTACTTTTTGCCAAATACAGTATTAATTGGAAGAAGTTCAAAGTTAAAAAAGACAAAATACTACTTGCAATATAATTTATTCTTAGAAATGAAAATATATTAGCTCTTTTACTGTAAAAATATCTTCAAATTTTGTAAAAAAATAATTATGTACATTTATAGATATATACAAATATGTATTTACAATAAATTATAATTTGTTCAAACTTTTAATTCTATACAGTTGTATCAATTCAGGTATTTGTTATGTTTTACTTTAAAAAAGCATGTCTATGTATCAAAACTAGTGCTTACTTTTTCTCTTCTGATAAAACACAAAGTTTATTAATTTCTCTATTTTTATATTAGATACATGTGAATATATTCTGTACACTTACATAATTTTTTTAAGTCTGAATTAACTACAGTGAAAACTTGTTTTCACTCATACAAAAAATTTTTTTTCTTAAAATAGACTGCGGAGGGAAAGATTCCTTTCCTGGGGTTTACTTTGAAATCAGTCAACAGGAATACAAAAGTAAATACTTTACACAGAGAACAATATGACTACTGCCAGCTAAATTATATTTGTCCAAATATTTTCACAAATAATACAGACTTGGTGGTATCTGTCTCTTGCAACTTGGGAAATCTGTCTTGAACCTGGAAATTTTCTATAAATACCCTTGGCTAGCAACCATCGTTCCAGCCTCCTAGGCAAGGAAGTAAACATGTGGCATTTTCTGTTCCTTATAATATCTTTCACCCATCTGACTTTCTTCTCCAGTCCATATTCTGTTTTTGAGAAGTCTTCCTTGACCTATAGTAATAGCCTTTGCCCAAAGACCAAGTATTTAATCTTTCTTACACATCATCGACATTTATGCGTTCTTATACCTTTACTTTCATTTTTTAAATGTCTTTTCAACTTATTAGACCAGAAACTTATATTTATTTTTTTGTAGCCCCTGGCACACAGTAGGCACTGGATTTTCCTCCTAACCCTCCTTTTATTCAAGTGGCACCAACTGAGATAGAAGAGAGAAAGATAATGCAAAAACAGAGTATATAGATATAAGCATAGGTTCATTTATTCATTCAAGTGACATAGATTGAGCATGATTTTTTGTGTGTCATACATTGTTCGAGTCATTTTAAATATGTCATGGAGCAAAACAACAAAGTCTCAGCTCTTGAGAATTTACAATTTAGTGGTACAAGGCAGACTAGATAATATACATATATTTAGGTACACACACATAAGACCTGATAAGTGCTAGAAAGAGATCTAAGTAGGGTAAAATACTGTTAATGGCCACTTTTCATATAGGGCACAAAGAGATTAGATTTAAGGGGGCAAGAGGACAAGCAGGAAGGCAATTTAGGAAACATTGCCTCAGGAAGCTATCATCCAACGTGATGGAGTAGACTGGAGGCGGTGAGAGGGGGTCATATGCTGCATGTATTTTGAAGATAAACCCAACAGGATTTGCTTATTAGATCTAGGATATGAAAAGAAAAGTCAGGGTTGGTCTTAGAAATTTTGACCTTAGCAACTAAAAGGATGGAATTCCATTTACTAAGATGGTGAAGCTGAGGAAAGGAGCCAGTTTGGTGAAGAAAAATTAAGAATTCTGGTTTTGTAGACTAAATTCTATCTTCCCGGATTCATATATTAAAACCTTAACCACATCATACCTTAGAACATAACTGTATTTGGAGAAAGGAACCCTTAAGAGGCAATTAAATTTTAATGGAGCCATAAGAATGAGGCCCTAATCCAATCTGACTGGTGTCTTTATTAGAAGAGGAAGAGACACCAGAGATAAACACAGAGTAAAGGCCATGTGAAGACACAGCAAGAAAGTAGTCATCTACAAGCCAAGGAGAGAGGCCTGGGGAAAAACAAAACCTGCTGGCACCTTGATCCTGAGCTTCCAGCCTTCAAAACTGTGAGAAAGTAAATTTTTATTGCTTAATCTACCCAGTCCATGGATTTTGTTTCGGCAGCCTACGAAGACTAATGCATCTAGATATATTGACTCTAATAACTATTCACAGTCATTTAGAGGCTAAATAAATTTTGATGTTCCTATATTTTTTTCACTCGTTCACTACTTGTTGACATGTGCTTGCTGACTGCCTGGGAGAGACTCCCATCTATGACATACTGAGAAGAGGGAACACAGATACAAAAGCTTCGTCTTGTCACACAGTGTCTTTCTCATTGGAAAGCTCCTGTTTCCTTTTTTCCTTTTGAATTAGTTAGCTTTGACTTCTTGACCCTCAAGTTAGTAGTCATTTAACTTTACCTTCACAGGGTATAGTTTTACAAGAACATCATAGATTTTCCCATTGCATTCTTTCAGATAGATTTCAGATAGTCTGAAAGACTATTTCAGATAGTCTCAATTCTGGGCATCAGTAAAAATAGCTGGCAAACCCTTAAATCCCTCATTAAATGTTAAAGCTATTGCTTGCCTACTGCATTCTTCAGTTATCTCCTGGTACACTCACACACACACACACACACACACACACACACACACACATGCACGCGCGCGAGCTTGCTTCAATTCCCTTATGTCTCTCTCATGTCACAATTTGAACTCACATTATCTCCAATATTTCTGGTTCTTTAGAGGAGTGTAAATTTTAGCAGAAGTTTAATGATAAAGATAGACATAGGAGGCAGGAGAGGGAGGACAGTACTAATTTTCTACTGAAATAATTCAATTCTCTACCTCACTTAACTAGTACAGACCTGTCTTAAAGAGTGGGCCTGGTTTTTAGCAACCCAGTCAAAGCTATTCCTAGAAATTGGAGCATTTGCTAACCAAGAAGTAATGGTTTCATCCCATGTGACTCTTTTCAGTGTTGCATTTCAGAAAGTGCATAATTGCTTTGGTGAAATATTGCAAAATAATTTCAAACTGCGATTAAAATATTTTTACAACTGTCACCAAGGGAACAGTGGAAATAGATTTTTTAGTGTGATCAACTAGATAACCCTGAAGCTTAATGATGTGTCCCTGGCTTAGAGCAGGTTAGCATGAAATTTAATTTGCGGTAATCTGCCTCAGACCAATGGAGGACAAACTCACCTCTAGCTAAAATTTACCCAGCTTCCAGCATACAGTAATTCAAGTGCGGCATCTCTAGAGTGATGCTTCCCTTGACAAAGAAGCAAAAAAGGTTATGTCTCCCTGCAAAAAAATCACTCATCAAATCTTGTAGATTCTTCTTTTGTTATAACTCTCCCATTCACAACTTTCCTTTCTCACAGATATCACCCTACTTGAGGCCTTTGTCACTTTAATTCGAGTTGAGGAAATAGCTTACATATTAGCTTGCCCTCCTATCTCCACGGTTCCACCGATACTACCACATGAATCTCCCTAAAGTATATATTTTATCATGCAATTTCCTACTGAAAAATATTCAGTGGCATATTTAACCAGGCATTGGAAAACAACTGTGTTTCTATACTTAGCCTCAATGAGTCATGTTTTTAACTATTCTACTCTATCCTGAGTGTCATCTTCACAGTATACCCAAAACACAAAGATTTTAACTCCTTCTATGGTCTTTCTTCCTGTCTCACACTGACCTCCAGTGTCCTTTTCTTGCCTTTCTTCTTACTCATCCTTCAGGATGGTTTAAATTGTGCCTTAAAGCCTTTCTAATTCCAGCCTTGGTCAGAAGTAAATTCATCCTGGCCCTGACTATGTAAATCCATTTTGTAAGTATTCGGACCACAATGAAGAATTTCTTCTACTATCTTCAACTTTAAAAAACATATATATTTTAAGAGATTTATCTTTGTAACTCTAGCAGAATACCATATATTTGTTATTTGGCGTGGGCGAAGTAGATAATAAATATCAAGGATGCTGTGTTGAAGCCAGAGATTTACTATTATTTAGAACACTCTTGTAAGAAACACTAGGGGCCTGCCTTTGCCTTCCACATAGGCAACTGAAGAATTATCTTTGGAAAATCTGACCAGCCCACAAGAAAAAAATCCAGAGATTCTGATTCGAAGATTCTCCATGGAAAGATGCTGGTTACATCAATCTATAGCAAAGACCACACTCAAAGCACCATTTGTTTCTTTGCAGTGTAAAACTCAGAGAAGGTAAAATCTCCACAAGCCCAGAATACAAGGCTATAAGGTTGTTTGATACTGCTCCCATATTTTCCAAATGAGACATCCAACATGGGAGAAAAAGTGCTCTCCTCAACCATAAGTCTCCTGACTCAAGGTCCACTGCTCTTTCTGCTAAAAGTGGCACAGCCTTCCAAATGGCTTAGATTGTTCAGTTTCCAGGAACTGAAAGACTCATGCTTACAGAAAGGAAGAGATCAACATAAGATGCACATATATGATGCACACAGCATTAGAAATAAAAATAGATACACACAATGACATGTCATTATAAAACTCCAGAACCTACGGATCTCAGACCTTTCAGAGAGAAACATACATATTTTATACAAAGAACTGAGCAATATTAGACACTAAAATACAATGAAGAAACAATGTCTCAGAATTATGAGAAAAAAATGTCTCAGAATTGTACATTCAGCGAAATTATTAATTAAATGTGAGGATGATTAAAAATGATGTTTTTGGATGTGCATAGTCTCAAAATTTACCTGCTAGACATTCTTTTTCATGACACTAAAGAAATCCAAGAAACAGAAACAGGTGGGACTCAAGCAACAGAAAATCCAATAAAGAGAGAGGAGATCTCCAGGATGAGGATGAAAGGAAATCACAGGACCCAGCACTATAAAACGTGCAAGAAGAAACAGGCCAGATTGGAGCAGGGAGGAAGGCTCAGAAAACAGACTTTTCAAAATGAAAATGACATATTCATGGTGATTGACTATACTGAGTTGCTCTTACACATTTGGGGAAGAATTTGAGAGTAAATTAGTTGACATAAACAAAAAACTAAATGAAAAGTAACATAAGAAGACTCTTACTCTAGAGAAACAGAATTGATCATCAAGACAGGATAAGTCATCACATTCAACTACTGTTATTTACATAGTCATACTGTAAATCCTACATATTAGTGTAATTGTAATTACAGTGGGAATTTCTTTATTGGGGGCTCCTATTTTATTTTATTAATCTTTTAAAATTTGTATTAGTTTCAGATATATGGTATATTGGTTTGACAGTTATATAGTTTATGAAGTGATCCCCCCAATTACCCTAGCACCTATCTGGATCTACATATAGCCATATAATACTATTGACTGTAATTCCCTATGTTGTACCTTATGTCTCTGACTATTTTATAACTACTAGTTTGTACTTCTTCATCCCTTTACCTTTTCAGCCAGTACCCAAACCTTCTTCCCTCTGGCAAACATCAGATTATCCTCTGTATCTGTGAGTCTGTTTTCATTTAGTTTGTTCCTTTAGTTCCTTAGATTCCACATATAAGTGAAATCATATTTATCTTTCTCTGTCTGGCTTACTTCATTTCATATAATACCCTCTAGGTCCATCCATGTCATTGCAAATGGTAGGATTTCATTTTTTATGGCTGAGTAATATTCATTGTATATATGTACCATAACTTCTTTATCTAATCTTCTATCGATAGGCACTGAGGTTGCTTCTATGTCTTGGTTCTTGAGAATAGCACTGCCATGAACGTAGAGATGCACATGAACTATTGTTTTGTGTTTTTTTTTTTTTTTTGGATAAATACCCAGAAGTGAAATTGCTGGATTAAAAGATAGCTCTATTTTTAATTTTTTGAGAAGTCTTCAAGCTGTTTTCCACAGTGACTGTACCATTTTCCAATTCCAACAAAATATACAAGGATTCCCTTTCCTCCACATGCTCGTCAGTACTTTGTTGTTTGTTAATTTATTGGCGACAGTCATTCTGACAGACATGAGATGATATCTCATTGTGATTTTAATTTCCATTTCTCTGTTGATTAGTGATGTTGAGCATCTTTTCATATGTCTATTGGCCATCTACATTTCCTCTAGAGAAATACTTATTCAGATTTTCTGCCCACAACGGAAATTTATTGAAGGTAATAGAAGACAGGGGTGCGCATGTGTGTGTGAATGTGTGCTGTTTTATCAGAGGTTGTGGGAAAACGTGCTAAATTTTTTTCTTTAGTAGAAGGAAGTCAATAGGCAATGTCTAAAACAGAAAAATTAAAAGTTGATTATTTAGAAACACAAGTATTATTTAGAGCTATAAATAAAAAGTGTTACAAGTTTTTAGAGTTGAAAATATGAAAAAAGATTTGAAGATAACCATCAAAAATATTTTGTAGAACAAACTATGTCTATGTATAACTTGGATAGAAATTAAAACTAAGTTTTAAAATTCAATTAACCACACATATATGCATGTGAGTGTGCGCGTGCGTGCGCGCATGCACACACACACAGACTAGAGAATTTCTAAAGGCAAACTGGATTAAATTCCTGGAATTAGAGCAGCTTGACCTTACCACATTAGATCAAAATCATATCAATTCGAAGTTGGAAAATTCCCAGAGACCTGCTGCCCTGACCCCAGGACAAAAGTTGCTACTAGCCCCAGACCCTGAGCTTCCATACAGCTTGGGCAGAGAATCTCAGCCTCAGGGTCTCAACTCACTGGTGTGGAAAGACCAATTAATCTGTGTCCTAGAGAATTTGTTAATAAAATATATTAATTCGTGAATGATTTTTTTTTCTAAATTAGAACAGATGCAAGTTATTCCTGTAATACAAGTTCTCTCACTTTTTTATTCTATTTTCTTGGGTGGCAGAAAGATGTGTGTAATTACAGTAGCAATGGCAGAAAATTGGCTTAAATGAAAACTTCTCTTATTAAGGTTACTATCTATAATATGAGTATGGGGAAAATCATCCACCATGGATGTTTTATCAATTTTTTAAAATGTGAGTCCCTTTGATATAATTAGATGCATCAGTATATAAGGATAAATTTTAAACTTTATTTGTTGAAAATGACAGAAACTCTACTGAAAATAACTTAAAAGAGGAAGAAGTGTTAACTCATGAAGTTTGGAAGTCAAAATGTGATACCTTCAGTATGAGTGGATCCAGGTGTACAAATTATATTACTATGACTCCTTATCTATTTCTATCTGTGCCGATTCCAAGTGTTAGTTATTTTTTTTCCTAAAAGAGACATGTTTCTTCCATGTAGCTATGATTAATGGCAGTAAGATAATTCAGGCTTTCCTGACCCTAATTTAGCAACTCTAATAGGGAAAAAAAGAGCTTATTTTCTTCCTGTGTTCATGTATGAATTTAAGGAAAGAACTCTGATTGATATGCATGAGTGATAAGCCTACCACTTGAACCAATTGCGCTTTCCTGGGAGGCAAATTTCAATGATTGACCAGTTATGATTATGTGTGTGTGTGTGTGTGTGTGTGTGTGTGTGTGTGTGTGATCACATATTTCCAATGATCTTCAAGATCGACAGTCCCACTAAAATCACACAGAATGGGAGTAGGGCATTTCTTTCAAAGAATGACTTTATTACACTACCAATCCTATCCCCCACTCCTTTACTGGTATATGCTTGTCATCATGTCATTAAAACTAAGCCCTTTTTAAAAGATTTTGATCTCCTTTAAAATATAAGTGTCACCAAGATAGGAACCAGCTTAAGCTATTAGTCATGTAAAGCCTCTGCTCCAGTCAAAGTACAAGTTTCATGGGTTAAAAGAGGGGCAATGGGTATTTATTATGGTCAGAATCCAGAGCAGAAGAAGGCACTGCAAGAAATTACTAGGAGTGAAGACTGTTTAAACACTGTGTGATTTACCTTGATTTCTGTTCTACTTAGCTATGGATGCAAAACCAAGTGTCCCAAAATCTAAAGTCTTAAAATGACAATAATTTTACTCTTACCTCGTATGGTTATAAGGGTTGATGGTATGTAGAATGATTATCATTTGGCATCTGTCATCCAAGGACTTTCAGATGGTAGTTGTAGCTGGAGTCATTGGAAGCTTCTTCACTCACAAATCTAATGCCTGGCCTGGAAGAGTTAGCTTTCTGTTGGCATCTTTCTTTCAGTGTAGCCTCTCCTCCCTTTTAGGTATGGGCTTCTTTAGAGTATGGCAGTGTAGTCAGGGTACTCAGACTCTTGACATGGCAGTTGGCTTCCATAGAGTGTGCATTCCAAGAGAGCCAGTCAGAGCTACCACTTCCCTAAGAGGCTAAGCCTGGAACTAGTTTGGCATCACTTTTGCTGTATTATATTGGTAAAAGCAGTCACAGGGCAGCCATATTTAAGATGATCGAGTTTCTACCCTTGACGGGAGAATGATAAGCATATACAGAATTGGAAGGAATTAGTGGCAGCCATTTTGTAGACAAATTATCACAACTACCACATGCTAGGAGACTTTCTGGAAGTAGCAAGAAGAAACTTACTTTGTATGCATCTAAAAGGTACAAAAGACCACTGATGGTTTAAGTATATTACTGCATAATTATTTATAATAGCAACATTTTGGAATAACTTAAATGCCCAACAATAGAAATACGGATGATAACCTTGATATACCAACCTAATGGATTTTATGTAATCACATAAAATAAATGTTTATAATTTCTAATATGGAAATATTTTTTGCTTCAGTGATAAATTAAAAAAACAGGGTACAAATCATATTAAGAGAGCATAATTACAAATATGTAACAAAAATGAAAAAATGTGCCAGGGAAAAAAAGATTAGAAACAAAACCACCAAAAAATCAACAATGTTTAAATAACTAGATGACTGAACTAAGTAAATCATTTTCTTTTTCAGACTTTTTTTATTTTCAAATTTTTAAAATGACAAATATAATTCATATTCTTTAAAAAATGAGTGTAAAGAAATACAGTTGATACTATTGTAATAACTGCATATGATGTTAGATGGGTACTAGATTTATCAAAGTGATCACTTTGTAAGTTATATAAATGTCTAATCACGATGTTGTACACCTGAAACTAATATAATGTATGCCAAGTGTGATTAAAAAATTTTTTAAATTATTTAAAAATATATATATAATCAGCAAAAAAAAAAAAAGAAGAAGAAGAAGAAGAAGAAGAAGGAGTGCAGCCTTTCTCGCCTTGATAATTATACAGTCGAGCAGTCTCCAGAAAGACATCACCTTGGCAAATGAAAACAGATCATTTTCTCTAATCACTTCACCAGGAAAAAAAAAATCCAAATAAAGATGTTGGAGCACTTAACCCAATGGGAAGTAGAGTATCTCCCTCTAAATTGGGCCTAAACTCAAAAGTGGCCTTTTAATACTGAAGTATGAAGTCATTGAACAGAAACTCCAGGCATTTGTTAAAAGTTCAAAGACCCTGAGGAGTAGGAAACAGATGGGCTTTAAATCATCAAAACACTATTTCAAAGGTTGATAGCAAGTCATAAATAATTTTGCAGTCTGAAAATTTTGCTGCTTTATAGACCTCGAATGTAATTTGAGCAGAACTTAGATGAGTTTCTCCTGAAAGTTCAGACTCTAAAGTGTCTATGAACATGTTCCAATTCAATTCAAGAAACATTTACTAGAAAGTATGAAAACATTTTATAAACTTGACCTGCTAGAGAGAAGTGAAGAATATATTATAAACTCTGCACTATGGGCACAGCTCTGCCCAAGTAACCAAGGCAGGCAAGGGTTGTCCAGAGAGACAGGAATGTCTCTGATAGACAGGCAAGGGTTGTCCAGAGAGACGGGAATGTCTCTGACAGCACTGTGTCCCCATGACCCAGTGCAACTGAGATGACAATGGGGTGTGTTTCACTGTCTGATAAAAAGGAGTACAAATAGTATAACCTTAACGCATTGTGTTTTTCATAGTGAAAAGCAATGTATTTGGCCATATCCCAAAAGAAGGTTGTATTTTCTGCTTAAAGGAAAAAAAACAGAGTTTTAGTCTCATGTTTTGACAACAAGGATTAAAGATTTACTTGTTTTCTTTGGCACCTTAAAATGAAGTAAAACTAGACTTTCTGCAACTTATTATCTCATTTTTCTTATGAAAAATTGTAGGCTAAATTATCACACATAGCCTCTTGGCAGTAGATGTTCCAGGTCTTAAGGTAGGCACTTAATTACTATACCTATCAGTGTTCGACTGTGTGTTGTGGGGTGACCTGAGAGACAATCTCATTCATTGCCACAGAACAGAGCTGATGCTATATATATTGTACCCAAGACTCTATATAATTTGTTGGGTTCAATCCAAAATGAAACTTGATGCCCTTCCCTTGTTTAAAAAAGTATTAAGAATTTTAAGATGGTGAGAAGATCGTTAATCGAAACATGAAGACCTTCTGAGCGTGGAGCCCTTCCCAGTACGAGGCCTTTCTGAGTCAGGGGCCTGTGCAGACTGCCAATGAAGTTGGCCCTGATACATCCATCCTTCCAGGCTTGCATCCATATTCTTTCTTTGAAGCCTCTAATAAGATTCTCAGTTTAGAACCATACCCAGGGCTGGTCCTCAGCACATTCACAACCAGTGACTTCTGTTTCCAGCTCTCTTCTTCTCCCCCTTGCACTCTTTCCTGAGACTCCCAGAAGCTGGTTATTTTCTGCTATTAACTGACTGCTGTGAATCTTCTCATGATATCCCACACAGCATGACATCCAGACTCTCCAGAGAAGAGCACTACGTAGACAGTATAACTTTTTTTCTTTAGAACTAAGATTGTACTCCATATTTTCACCTTAGAAAAAAATTGAGTTGATAATTCCAATGAAGCTATCGCCCAGAATAATTACATCTACCCAAGATCACAGGATGTACAAAATTTAATGTGAGGAGAGTGAGATGGCAGAATAGCTGGTTCTCCCAAGGTCAAATGAGAAGATTTGTTGGAATAAAGGGCTTGATTACACCAAATTGCACCCCCTGTCTATAACCATGAATAACCACATCTAACCATGCCACTAGAGTCTTTTCTCTTAAAAGGTCTCCTGCTATAAGCACAAATAGGGAGATCAGGAAAGAGACTATTTAATTGTCACCCAGCAACAAAATGATGAGTGATTTTGTTGTAAAAAAAAGATTTATTCCAAATGAACTAAATTGTCAACAAATGTTTGCTGAGCACTTACTTTTTACACTACTCATCATTTAAAAAAAAAAAAAAACATACACAGGATTATATTCAGCCCAAATATTATGTAGACATGGCTCACCAAACCAGTTGTCTTAAGTCAGGTTCCTTGAGAAGCAGATTCCGAGGTAGTGTTGAGCAAACAGGGTCACTCACTGGGAAAGACCCTTGAGATCACACCTATAGAATAAAAAGGAAGGAAGCGGGATTGGGCAGAGGGAGAAAGAAAGGGGACTGCAATTCAATCCCATGGGGTCTGTGGAACTAGAGTGCTCACCCAGAGTGATCCCAAGTAGTAATGAAAGGGCTAGAAATTTAAACCCCAGCATCCATCAATCATGAAGAATGGGGTTCTCAAGAAAAGCATGGCCCTTTTCAACTGAGACAAGACCTGAAGAGGCTAAAAGTGCATCCACTACACTAGTTGTTAAAATATTGAAATGCTCTTACTATGTCTAGCATAACCAGCCACTACCCTGTTGCCAGGACCACGCCAGCAATTTGGGGCCTCCAAAAATTATCTAGTTTTATGACTAGATTCTGATTGACCAGTGCTCGTGCTATACCAATTATCAAACAATTTTAATAACACCTCTGGACCACTAAGAATATCAGCCAAGATGGAAAGTTAGGGCGATGCTAATGGAAGCTAAGATCCATATATAGGGCCAGGTGACACAGTCTTAAGAGAGCTCAGATTTGGTCTGATTGCCTGTAAGGAGATGAAAAACAAAAAAATCCTATGTAAGAATATTATTAACTAAAGGTAAATTTTTTTTAGAAATTGATATTCTGGCTAAATTACAGAAGAAAAATTTGAAAGACAAATGAGAAATATAAAATAAGGAGGAAGGTGAGTAGCTCTGGAAATAAGACCTGAATCCAAATAGGTTAAAATCAAATTGTGGGAAATCCGTTTATCAGTTCAGTTTTAAATGATGAACTACAAACTTAATTATCCTTTTTCAGTTCCAACTCATTGATTACATGAAGTGCTCTTCATTTATTTTTGTCTTAATTAGAAAGGATGCTTAATTTAATCTGAGCTTGCTGACCAAAAGCTTCCTGGTGGATATTTAAACTCACAATGCACAGTGACAACCAGGTTACAGAGATTTTCTCTAAAGTATTACAGTATGAATTCATTAAAGAGCATTCAAAACATTTCATTAAACGAGAATTTCTGAATCACAATTAACTTTAAAATTTACATAAAATATTTCAGAATATTTACAAGCTCAAATTTACATTTTATAATTAACTTTAGAGCTGAGGTAGAAACTAAATATTTCTATGAGGTTGCTATATTCCTGTGAAAGAAACATTTAGGAAGAAGAGCAGGCCTGAGACAAACCCAGACAAAAAGCCTTAAACACTTTACTGTTTCACGGGCTGACTTTGTCACCTCTGGCTGAACTATTCATTCATTCTCATATTCCATAGAGTCCCTTCATAAATAACGGCGAAATGTGGAACCTAGGACACTTCCACATGGTGCTCTAGTGAGCTTTAGGAATTATGTGAGATGCTCAGGGTAGTTACAGTGAAGCAAGAGGTACAGAACGGAGAGGGCTTCAGGTCCCTAGCCTCTAATTCAAGTAAACTTTTACTTTTATGTAGAGTCCTTTTACAAACTACTTTCATAAAATAAAATAAAACTATCCCATGGTTCTTTTTAAAATGCAGACTACTACCATAGTGGCCCAAATCATGACTGGAAAAACAATTACAAGTATGTGTCATTTTAAAACTTAAATATAGGAAAGAACTAAATATAGATAAGTTGGATGAATTGAGAACTCATAAATTGATAATTTATGGTAATTTAGACCTAAATCATAATCACATTGACCTTTTCATTATGTATGGGGAAAAAATAGGTCAGCAAGGAAAAAGACTGAGTAGTCGAGTGTGCAGGTTTAAGAGCATGACCCAATTTCAAACTGATTTTGCATACAGTTTTGATATTTATAAGTGATTCTGATTAAAGCAAGTGAAATGAGTTAATTAGTAAAGAGTCATATTTGTATAGTTGGTTTATATAAACTTAAACAATGTGTCTGTAGTCTAATAAAGAATTTTTTTTTAATTACTGAGAGTAATTTTCTTTCAATTTAGACTGAATTAACTCTACCTAAGTATTGGCTAAATTGGATAAGAGAAAAAATATAGCTAACTATAATATAGTCACACATGCAAAATCAGACTTACGTGATATTAGTGGCCATAATGTGTCAAGAAGCCTTAAATTGAGAGATTAAAAAAAGAGTATTTGATCATAATAATGCTTAAATTATGTGGAAAATATCTGTCAAATACAACAAAGAGTATTATAAATCCAAATTTAAATTAAGTTGTATAGACCCAAAATTTCAAACTGTTTGAGAATTGAGGTGGTTACTCCTTCCTTTAAAGCATTTTTCTTTGACATTGAGTTAAGAAGGTATTATCTGCAAAGAACATTTTACATAGAAAAATGTTCTTATGGAATGGTTAAATTCATTCTTATAGAATAATTACAATTCCTTAAAACCAAAAAATCATTGAATTTGAGCCTAAATCTGATCAAGGCTTCAGTTCTAACAATCAGTTTACAGGATAAACAAGCTATAGTAAAAATTATGCAGTGATACCACGTTGATTCAGGAGATACGGTCAGCAAAATGCAGAATATGGAAAATGCTCTTGAATCTGGATTTTTCCAAAAATAAACTGTAAGAAAAAATAAGAGGTGGAAGGGGCCCCTGTAGATTAAAAGAGATTTAAGAAACATAGCTATGAATTAAAATGTACATTTTTTATTTGGATCCTTATTTGAAAACCTGGAACGAAATTTGGATTCTGATAAAATCTAACGATAGACTGGATTAAGAGCCTTAAATTTTAGAGAAACATACTAAAATATTTATAAAAAATGATAAGATTTTATATAGTTACTTCAAAATATTTTGAGAAAAGATTGGGTATTACTATACATAAAACAAGATTTGCCTCAAGTTAACAATTGTTGATAACTGAATGATGGGCACATAGGGGTTTATTATGCTAACTCTTTACTTTTGTGTTTATGTGAAAAGTTCCATGAGATTTTAAAAGTTAAAAATAAAAAAGAGCAAGTTTTATTTGCCTATGTAAAAAATAAAATTATTGAAATTTGTATGTAGTAGAAAAGATTTTACATGTCTTATAAGCAGCAGAACCAGTCTTACTCTGCCTCGATTTCCACTGGTCGGCTGGGCATCTGCTTCAAATCCTATGAGTTCCTTGACTAAAGCTGAAAAGTAAGTGGGACGTGGGAAATTGCCATCAGATGTGGATCATCCTATCAATGAAAGAAGCAGTCAGAGGTGTGTTACAGATAGACATGTAACGTTTCCTGAGAATTCTCTAGATTAGTCTGCCAAGGGACCCCACTACCTACATTGGTATCCCCAAATTCATTTTATGATTTGGCTCATTTTTTTCCTGTGCTGGCTCTGCTGCCTCCCAGTCATTCCAATGCCTGTGGACAGGCATCTAGCCCAACCAACATTAAGTTTGTGATTGGGAAGATATGCCCAAATGACACCATAAAAATAGACTTAAAAACTACAATATCAGGTATGGTGAAAATGCCTCCCCAATATTCATTTTCCTTTTTTTCTTTTCCAGGAGAACGTCAATATACTTAATTAAAAATTCTTACCTTTCCAGACTCTCTCACAAGAGGGATGTCCATATGACACAGTTCTGGCCAATATTTAAGTGAAAGACTTTGAAAGGGGATTCCAGGAATACTGTTGCAAAAAGAACCAATTCTTTTGACCTTTCCTTTCTTCTTTTCCTGTATGAATTACAGCATGTCTGGTGCTGCAACTGCCATATTGCAGCCATGGGACCAAAAGCCACATGCTGAAGATGACATAACAGGAGAAGAAAAGGAGCCTCATTCCTTAAACAGCTGACCAGCCATGAACTGCCGACCCCCAGTTCTTATAGCACGAGAAAAACGGCTCCCTATTTTATTAAGCCATTGCAGTGACATTTCTGCTACATAGAGCTAAATGTAATTCCTGATATGTCAGTCTATTAAACACCCAAAATGTAAAAAACTATGACCATTATTATCAAATTCCCAAGGGAAAAAAATCAAAGTCCAAAAATTAAAACTACATTGTTTTATAATTATAAATCAAAGATAGTAAAGTAAAAATATTGTAAAAATTTCTCACTTCGCCTGAGAAATTCCGCGTGAGAAATTAGAAGGTCCTCAATCAGATATCTGGGCATTACGGATGTCTCTTCTACCATTAATATTCTATGAGCATGTTAGTCAATGTAACAACTTTTTCTTGAGAACATACAACATCCCCACCCTTTATTTGTGCTGGAAGAAAGAATCGATGTGTAACATAAGCTTCCAATATGAGAAGCTTACACATTCATTGGAAAGAGAAACATATAAACATATTGATTGAAAATCAGCAGTGTGTTGTAGGATTCCATTATCCACAGTATAAGTACTCTAACACACCAGAATAAGGCAGCCCATACTCTGCCTTTGTGCAAATTAGAAAATTGTACCTCTTACACAAAACATTTACTGCTATTTTCCACTGAACATTTACTACTATTTATATATACATTAAAATTTTTAAAAAATATACAAAAACACAAATGTATAAGTATTATATACAAAAACATATGATATAACTAGCACTTCTAGAGGTATGCAGTGTACAATCTGCAAAGGGTTCTGCCAGTCTGGAATAAGGAGAAATTACTGTGGGCTGCAGAAGCCAGAGATGTCACGCATGGGAACAGTTTTGAGCTGATGCTTCAATATATTACTTAGGCAAAATAGAGAAAGACCCAAATTTTGTGCTTTAAGGATTTTAGCTTAGGTTTTCACCATGTTAAGCAAGAGTATCTATCCCCAGAAAACAGCAAACCATGCCTTCAATATTGATCACTGTATCCTGCTAAGTTGCGAAGGTAAAGAGCTTTTTAATTTTGCTATTAGAAATCCATGGATACCTACTCAAGCTCAGAGTGGCAGTAAACCAAACTTCTGAAGAGCTTTATATGGTCTTGAGAATAACACGTTTGCAGGGAAATGAACATATGCAGGGAAGCAGAGTGGTGATTATGCCTTCTGTGATACTCCGCGTGCAACTGTGAATATCTGCATTGCCACCAATGGGTCTGCAGCACTCCTCGCTGAGACATCCAATCAGGGATTGGTTCTACTTGCAAAAAAACAAAACAAAACAAAACAAAGCAAAGCAAAAACAAAAACACAAACAAGCAAACAAACAGGAATATAATTATAGTTTTTAACCCCTACTGAACAAGATTATAACAAAGTACAGTGATTTAATTTAATGACTTTTTCAATAAAATGCTCACTTGAGTGTTCTTGTTAGATAGCTAGTCAGAAATGAACAACAGGGGAATAAAGGAATGAGGCCCAGCCTAGAGAAAGCCCAAAGAATACCTTATTGGTAGTTAGAGAATCTCTCCTGCATCCCCAGAGACAAAGGACTAGGGGGCCATAATCTATAGCTGGTTTACCTGGCCCTCAACCTCAGACTCATTATACTGTCAATATAATACCATGTTTATACCTGAAAGTTCATGAATCTAATTATAACCGACTGAATTCTAGTGTATACACACTAGGCAGTGTTATACAGCAGTCAAGTGTCAATCACCTAGGAACACCTTTGTAACCACTCATCTCAGCCCAATTATAATTTAGACCTTCCCACTTCTAGGTTGTTACTGCTCTCTTCGCTGAAGCCATGTTCCTCCTTGGAGCATGCTCTGTCTTTCTAAAATATATTTTAATAAATCTTTTCTAAGTCTCACTGACCTGTGATTCTACACTGAGTCAGTGAGAAAGACTGAAGAAAAAAATGCCAATTTCTCTTCTGAACCCGATATTCCCCCATGCCGCTGGGATGACACCAAAGTTCAAATCTCCCCCAAATGGTAACACTCTGAAAAATACCCTCTGACTATCTCTATGGTTCCTTTCAGATTAAAAACAAGTATGATCTTATCCTTGAGTAGGATCAGGTGGAAATTTATGTTTAGGTATTCGAAGTCAAGAGTACTCAGCTTGATAGAGTATCCAATCATCTGAGCAGTTTTCAAAGAAAAGAATTCTCAGCCCACCTCGGACTTTTTATCCTTGTATATGTGGTACAAAGAGTCTATAAGTTTTCATAAGTTACCCACATGATTCAGACATTCACCATTGTCGCATTGGGCTTATAGATTGACCTCTTTAAAAAGTAAGCCATGTCAGTATCCCAGTTCACATTTATTTATTTTTGTAGGATGGTGTTTCTCAGTCATTCTTGGGCAATGTCACCCATTGAAAATAATCACATTTATAAGGCACACTGGGTAATTGAATAAGGTTGTTCACAGTCAAAGGCAAAAGATCTGGGTTCTTGGCATTGTCATTGTTGACTTGCCCCCCAAGGACAAAGGATATCAGGACACTGGTTCACCTACATCCCATTCAAAGAAGAGGAAGGAATCTCATAGCAGGTATTTGTAATTTATGGGAAGAAAGATGAAAGAAACCAGAACATTGAGGTTGAATAAGTTTTCTTTTCCAATTCAGTCCCAGAAATGCCTTTAGCCTTTCTTAAATAATAAGGGGGTGGGGGTGGGGAGAATGTGTATCTAATATTGTTCTTGCCTACACTATGATGTCTAGAAAATATTTAAGTCCCATTCTCTGTGGCTTGGTTTTTAGTATATAAGCCCCAGCTCCCAACATCAAAATCAAAAACATTAACTTTAGACTATAATCTAGTTATGGACTTTAAAACTTTAAACACTCTCTTTTGAAACTCAAAGACTCAGGAGACTGTTTTGTTCTGGGTAGAATCTACCTTTCACTCCCTGGGACAATAACATTTCAGCTCCAAAGGATATGACTTAACAGAGAAATGATACCGTAGGGAAATTTGTTATATATTTTATTATTTATTCATTTATTATGTGAAGAGATGATATTTCAATGATATAGAAATATATAAACTCAGTGAACCTTGGTACAAACTAAATGGTTACGTATACTTGAGGAGAAGAATATGCAAAGAGTTCTAGAAGGCCTTTCATTAAAGTGATTGTTCTAACAGAAAAGGCAAGAAATATTTTGGGAGATGTTAACTAGTTACTTGAAAGTGTTCCTTGTAAGCACATTATTTTTTATTTCGGCAACTGTTTCTGTACACACAAGATATAGTAATGCTTTATTAACTTAACTTTTGTCAGCGAACAAGAGTTCTGGCATATGAATTTTCCAGATAACAGTGGCCTACCTCCTAAAGGCTTGCTTCTAATTTTATGCTTTATGATTTAACTTAAAAATTTTTTATAACAAATACAGAAGTAAGACATGCTCACTGTAAGAAAAAAATCAAATCATATAACAAAGCATAAAAGAAGAAAAAATAAATGAAACCTCATTACTTAAGTATTGATAACACTTTAGACATACCATCCATTTTTACGCACATAGATATTCATGTGGAGTATTAATTTTTAAAAAATATTACTTCATATCGATGATGTTTGGTAACCTGCTTTTTTATATTAAACATTACATAATGGGCATTGAAAAAAACATTTTTAAAGATTGCCCTAAATTATTTAAGCAATTATATTGATTATAGAATTGTGTTTAGTTTTTCATATTACAAATTATCTGGCTATACATATGTATGCACATAAGTTTTAGCACATGTCTTCAGGTATTTCTATAGAATTCAGCTTCCTAGAAGTAAGATCTCTGGAGCAAAGCGTATGTATACTTAACAATTTGATACATATCACCTAAGTGACTCCCAGACAATTTCTGTCACCACACAAATGAGAATGACTATACCCCAACCTGGCTAATATCTAATCTATTTTGCAAATTTATAAAATGTTTTATTTTGATTATTGATGAATTTGAAATATCCTTTTCATGCTTATCAAAGTACTTCTATTTTTTCTTTTTTTAAAAAAAATTCCGTTGGCACGTCTATCTCTTTTTTGTTAATTAGAAAATCTTTTTACAGATTACTAATAATAAACCTTTGTTTGTTATATGTATGACAAATTTTGTTTTCACCTTTTATTTCTGGCTTTTAAAATCATTATACAGTATCATCTGTAAATATTCTCCTTCTGATATTTGTGTCATGTTAGAGAGTTCTCCCAAATCCCAAGGTTATAAACATTTTTATATAATATATGATAAAAATAAAGAATACGAATGTCAAAAAATTTTAAACAACCTTGTTTCATGTATGTAAAAGTGCGAGAGAGAGAAAAAATTTTTCCCAAAGGTTTGTTGATTGTGTCAATTCCATTTAATGATAAACTCAATCTTTCTCCACTGAGTTGAAAAGTCTTTTATCATATACTAATTTTCTCCACATATTTTTGCAATATGGTTCCATATATTATATATAGTTTATATATTGCATATATATACATTTGTATATATATGCATATGTATACATATTTAGTTTATATATGTATATATATTTAACATACATTTATATATATAACCTTTTTCTGAATTAGAATGCAATTTAAGATTATATAAAGATATTGAATTATTTGTAGAAAATGGATATTTACATTACTTATTCCTTATATCCAAAAATATATTGTATAATGCTAAGTAGTTCTCATGTATAGTTCTCATAAATATATTAATTTTATTAATATATATGTTATATATTTTCTAACCTGTTATTTTGGATGTATAGGAAAGCTCTCAATTTTAGGAGAATTCACTTGCAAGAGTAAACCACTTTACTAGTCTTATTCATAATGGGTTTCAGCATATTCTCCTGCTTTTCTAAACCAAGGATTGCACCATCCAAATTAATAATTTGCCTCAAACTTTACAACAATTTTTCTTATTATTGAAATTACTCAACTGCGAACCAGTTCTATTAAGATTAGATACAAGTTAATTTTAGGATGGAAGGATGACTCTATGTTTTCTATTTGTCCCATTTTTTGAGGATCACATTGATGAAAAAAAGAGGATACATGTGGGGTTTTGTGTTAAATTTCATAACTTATAATCTAATTTTTATTTTTCTAATTCTCTTTTTTGTTATATCCAATCCACTGTTCAACAGCTTTTAATTTTGACTATTGTATATTTCACTTACAGAAGTTCTGTTTTGTTTTTAAATTTTTTAAGTATCCTTGAAAATATGTTAAAGCTCATTGATTTTTCTTTAGCTATGGCTCAAGAATTTGTATATAATAATTCCAACATTTGGGTTGTGCATCAGACATTTTCTAAAACCTATAGTTTCTGCTGTTTTTTTCTTTTTCTAGCTTTATTAAGATATAATTGACATACAATATTGTGTGAGTTTAAGTTGTACAATGTGATGATTTAAACACATATATACTGAGAAATGTTTACCACAATAGGTTAGTTAATACATCCTTCCCTTCATATGATCACCATTTTGTTCTTCTTGTTACGGTGATAACATTAAAGCTTCACTGTCTTAGTAAGTTTCAAGTATTACAATTCGATACATTAGCTATAGTCACAACAATGGGCATCAGGTCCTTGGAGCTTATTGATCTTATAACTGAAAGTTTGTATTCTTTGACCAAGTACTCCTCATTTCCCTCACCTCTCAGCCCCTGACAACCACCATTCTACTCTCTATTTCTATGAGTTTGATGTTTTTAGATTGTACACATATGTAAGATCATATAGTACTTGTCTTGTTCGTACTTATCCTGATGTTTCCCCCTTGGACAGTTCTCAGGCCTAGCATTTCTCCCTCCTCCCTCACAGGCAGCGTATGCAGCCTAAGTATGCAGCACAGACAAATGCCTCAATATAAACAGCTTTGGTGCTGGATATTCTGCTTTTCTATGTCATCCAGGTTATCTTTCTAAACTGCTCTGGCAGCTAGCCACTGGCTTTTTAACTTATAGATTTTTTTTAAATAAATGAATTTTGTTTTCATTGGTGGTGGCAGCAGCTTTAACCCAGCATGTGTTTGTTGTTTATACAGGAGATTTGACTGGAATAACCTCATCTGAATTGCCCAGGAAATTGTAGGGACCAGTTTTAGTCACTGAGGACTGAAAAGTGTGTCTTCTAAGCAATGTTCAGTGTAAGTGCTTATTAAGTGTTTGAAAACAGAGCAGCTCTACAATAGGGATATCTTTATCTCGCAGATATTTTTTCATACTTTGAGCACGTGTAAAATTGGAGATTTAATCCCAGCTGGAATTAATTATTCCTTCCTCAGGACTCTCAAAGCAATTTGTAACTCTAATAGGGCACTAAACCTTCCCTGGGATTATAAATTTGTGTATGTACATCTACACTTGCCTTTTGATGGTATGATCTTGTGTTCTCACCTTCAGAGTCCAAACTGCCCTTGGTATGCTGATGGCTGATATGCTTTCAGCACTCAAAACATAAGCTAAATTATAGCAAATGAAAGGAAACCAGTAGAGATTTTATCCAAAACTAAAAGTAACATACTTTCTAACATTTGAAAAAAAAAAAGAGAGAGAGAGATACAAATGGGCAAAACCAGGCTGAAAACCATCATGTGTGCCTGCCAAATAAAGTCCTTTGAGTGTGTTGAGCATTGAGCCCAATGGCTCAATCATTTATACGGTATATGACGATGTGATGGCCATTCAGTGCGCCTATCATTAACATTAAGTTCTTTAAACTAAAACCTTAAGCCTCTGGCAAAATAAATTCCCTACACCTATTTATGCCTTCAGGAGAAACCTTTATGTGTCAAGTCTCCAAATATAATTCAATATGTCTTATATATGAAGAAACCTGAGTAGATTAGCACATTCTGTGGCATCTATCAGTGTAAAGAGATAGCATCTGCTTTTTTTATTTGCCAAATGTAAATGAATGTAATTATTTTAGAGAGCTTTCTTTTAGTATGTATGTGTGTGTATATGTATGTATGTGTGTGTATGTGTGTGTATGTATACATATATATATATGCATACACACACACACACACACACACACACACATAAAGGTCAACAGAGTGGTTACATGATATTAACGCCTCATTTTGAATCAATATGTCAGTGGCCCAGGTGAGGCAGTACCCTGAAGGAATGACACAGAACAGAAATATATGTTAATGACAGAGAAAGAAGTAATGTCTGGAGCCTGGGGACCATGCGACCTGTTGAGGTGTCACAGTGTGGGACCCTAGGAGGTCATGGACTACAAAAGAGGGATGAACTAGGAAGCAGGATGTAGCAACACACATGGATATATAGAATTGGAAATAGGAACTTGAGAGAAAAATTGTTTCCACTTTCAGTTGCACCTAGATTGTGTCACTATAAAAGCCAACTGATTTTATAACCCTGGCTGAGTAAGAACAGACGAACAAGCAGTGATAAGGATGGGGGTCCCAGGAAGCTAGATCCAAACCTTCCTCAGCTTATCTCCTCATTATAAGGAATTTGGATCCTGGGAAGCTATTTGATAAGTCATCTGTAAATCCTTCTGTACTAACAGCAGTTTATCTCCCCATCCAATTCCGCTTTGATCAGGAGAATCTATATGTAAGCTCCTGCTTTAAGGTCTCAGAGACTTATAGGACAACAAAGTGAAAGAGAGGATTAGTGTCATTAAAGGACGTTACAGGCAGTGCCCAGAGCAGAGCAAATAATAATAATACGGTTTAGCATCTTGCACACAGCAGGGAAGGCAAGATGGACACCACAGGAGCCCAGAGGGAAGAGAGCGGGTCATGTTGGCCAAAGGGTTTCCCTTTGGGAAAATGTATGAACACACAGTTTTGTGTACATTGTGTATTTGGATAATGTTTTGATGGTTAACTTTATATGTCTACTTGGCTGGGCCACAGGGTACCAAGATGTTTGTTTAAATATTATTCAGGGTGTTTTTGTGAGACGAGATGAACATTTAAATCAGTGGACTTTGAGGAAAGCTGATTGCCTGCAATGATGTGGGTGGCCTCACTCTATCAGTTGAAAGTTTTACTACAACAAATAGATCACTCTCCCTGGAGCAGAAGAGAATTCTCCAAAAGATAGTCTTCAGACTTTATCTAGATCATCAGCCCTTCCTGTTTCTATAGCAGACTGCCTTTGGACTCAAACTGAAACATTGGCTTTCCTGGGTCTCCAGCCTTCTAGCCCACCTTGTAGCATGTGGACTTGTCAGCTTCCATAATTGAACATAAAGAATTAACCAACAACCTATTGGTCTTGTTTCTCTGGAGAACCCTAATAGAAAAGGGATGCTTACAGAGAGTGGGGAGATATCTCATCAGCAAACAGAATAAAACTGGCTGGCCCCACCCGCACCCAAAAGAATGGCCACATGTAATATTTTTAAGCAATTCTCATGCTCAATTTCTCCATTTCTTTCTAACTGTTACTCCTAATGTAAAGGGTGGAAAATTTTCAATGGCCAACTTCTGATTCTGTAATCCGCTTACTTGTTTGATGTTAACCACGGTGTGGTAATCTGCCTACTTGTTTAATGTTAACCAGGGTGTGGTTCTAGGCTTTACAAGCTGCCTCTTTTGGGAGCTCAGGACTGATCTCTTCTAACCCTGCATGGTAGGGAATCAGTTGCTGGCCGGCTAATAAAGGCTCACAGTTTATCTCAATTGGCTCCACAGGTTTTAGATTTGAGCGAACCACAACATTTGGAGGCCCCAGCAAGATTTCTCCAAAGGGAGAGATCTCCTAAGACTCACGACCCTGGTCTTCTTGGGTGAGGACCTGCCCCATCCAGGGGACGGCTGCTGAGAGACGTTCCTCAGCCCCAGACACCAGGCAGACTCGCCCAGGAGGGCAGGTGGACAAAAGATTCAATTCTGTAACAATTGGGCACGAGCAGCTTCACTGGTGAGTCAGACTGCACTACAGGTATCCAAGTTTGGGGGTATCTGTACGTTGGTGGGCCCTAAGGGGACCTAGTGGAAGACTGGACACAGCAATACTTCCCTAATTTGGTCAAGGTCTGAGACATCAGACTTGATGACAGGTTTTTGGGTATGATAGCGTTTTGTGCTCTGTATTGTGTCTGTCTGGACTGGTTTTTCTATTCTGTATTGTGTCTGTCTGTCCAGACTGGTTTTTGTCTGTCTATATTGTGTCTGTCCATCCGGACTGGTGGAATGTACTGTTTTCCTTAGGTCTGGCCTCCGTGGCCCCGTCCAACTAGACTCTGGGTCAGCGGCTGATCCTAGCCCTGGCTCGTTTGGCTTTTGTGGGAATTTTCTCTTTTCTTGCCTGTTTTTACTAACATGAGTCAGGCTTCTTCCTCGAATCGTCCTACCCACTTCAGTGCCTCCTTAACCATTTTAAGAATTTCAGGAGACGAGCCTAAGCCTACAGAGCTAGTGTCACTCCCTTCAACCTTCAGAGGTTCTGCCAGTTAGATTGGCCCACATTTGGAACAGGGTGGCCATCAGAGGGGTCACTCAATCTGCAAACAGCCTTTCAGATGAGGAAACTGAGCTACAGAAAGTTTTAGATTAGAGCAGTAGGAAAATGGTTATGTAAATAGGGATTAAAAGCGAAGATGTCATTGAAAGCTAGTGAAGGGATGAATGTACATTCGTATTGGAGATTTGGGTCTAAAGAGTGACTAAACATAAAATTGATTAAAGGTTCACAAAGTATCCGTAAGGCAGAATTCTAAAATAATAAAGTCTCCTTTCTAACTAGTTCTTCAGTTTACAGTAAAATTTATTCTTATAGGAAAATAAATTTGTAAAAGAGGTCTGCTTTAATTGATTTAGAAAGAAGTAAGCACTTATAGATAAATTAAGTCTTCCTAAAACTGTCAGAAAAATAGAAACTAATCCAAATGTTTGGTTTTGTTTTATCAAGTCTACATAATATGCTATTTCTCCTAGTTAAGATTTACCATATTTTTAAAAATCATACTATGTGAAGGTTTTTTGTATAGTCATATTTACCTTTGAAATCTTTTATTATCACTTTGGTTAAATAGATAACTAAGTATTGTTTCCAGTGACCTGTGATCTTATTTAATCAGGTGATCAAACCTTGTGACATTATGACAAATTTAGAAATTAAGACTATTAAGAGTTATGAATCCTAGTATATGTAAATGAATTACTAGGAATAATACAAGTGAAGGAAAATAAAAATGTTTTGAGATATGAAGGATGTGTTTTTAAGGAAAAGGAGAGTAATTTTATCATAAAATAGTTTCAGGTTATTTAAAGGTTGTTTTGAGGCACAAAAGTGGAAAATAAAGGACAAAAACATAGGTGAATATATGAAGTTGTAAATGAAAAGAGAAAGAGAAAAATCGTGTTTTATATGGTCAAGTTGGCTAAAATTAAATGTATTTATCATAAGATTTTAAAATGAACTTTAATATTAACAGTGTGCTGACACAAAACTGGAGTTTGGATTATTTGTCTGTTCCTAATAAGACATTGTAAAAGATTTTTCTTTACCTGTAAGCAATACACTTATGAAACAAATAAAAGAAAAATGTTAAGCTAATTCAGTCTATTTGATATATTAAATTATATGGAAAGCATTGTCAAGTAATAAATGATGTTTAACCTTCTTTAGGTTAGATTTTTATGAATATATGTTACTAATACAAGTATTTTCAGAAATTGTATAAAGTTCCTAGAAATTTGTCAATATCTTTGCTATTCATATGTCCTTGTATAATGGTATCAGTCATAATTTCAGTTATTATAAATTGATGTATGTCATGAATATCAAGAATGGACCTGACTATTCAGAAACAAAGAGCTTATAGAGAAACAAAGGGCATGACTCTGATTTGAGCCATGGCAGTAAAACTATTACAATAATTAGATTGAGTGAATACATGGTCTTGATATTAAAATTGGAATTTTGGATAACAGGAAAGATCTGTATAATTAGAAACATCAAAACCCTTCTTTCTCAGAGAAACCACAAGGACTAATCTCTCCTTTGGAGATTATCTTCTTTACTCATCAGCCAACCTGGGATGACTGCCAGCAGCTCCTCCAGGTCCTTTTTACCTCGGAGGAGCAAAAGCGGATCCTCTGAGAAGCTGCCAAAGTGTGTTAGAGCCGAATGGGCAGCCCACCGCTGATACTACCCACGTCCATCGTGTCCTTCCGAATACTCATCTACCCTGGAACCCCAACACTGAACAAAGTAAGGAGGCTCTCAAATGGTATCGCCAGCTTCTGCTCCAGGGCCTCTAGTCTGCCACCCGATGACCCACTAACTTATCTAAGGTAAGTGATGTCATCCAAACTAAGAATGAATCACTGGTGGCGTTCCTGGAACAACTCTTAGAGTCGTAATGATTGTGTACCCCTATTGACCCAGAGGACCCTAATAATAGGAGGGCTGTGAACTTAGCCTTTGTCAGTCAGCTGGCCCCAGATATTAGAAAGAAACTGCAGTGGAGGGAAGGGTTTGAAGGAAAGAAACTGTCTGAGCTGGTCGAGATAGCCCAAATAGTATTCAACAATAGAGATGGGGTAGGATCAAGATTCTGCTTGTAACTATGCAAGGAGCTCAGCCAAAGGGACTGCCAGGAAAAGGCAAAGGCCAAGAACAGGCACCCAGGGTGAACAATGGACCCAGGAGAGTCGAGTTAGAGAAGGACCAATGAAGAATAAGGAAGAAATACTAGCTCTTCTTGAGACAATTTGGCTGATAAGAAAGTAGCATCCATCCATTGCCCAGGGCACCAGAACTTGGGCTCTGAGGTAGCATAAGGCAACTCCTTCACTGATCAAACAGCAAAGGAGGCTGCCCAAAAACCAAGCTGCCAATTGACATTGTGCTGGCCCTGCCAGCCCTACTGTCCAAGGTGCTAACGGACACCCCTGCCTATACTTCAGGAGAAGTTGAACTAAGCAACACTGGGAGGCAAAGAGGAATCTACTGGGTAGGTTAGGCTCCCGGATGGCCACATCGTAGTACCTGAGACCTTGAGTTGAGACCTTTTAATCCAGGTTCACCAGAGCACTCATTTGGTAGGAACCAAGTTAATTGAACTGTTGAAAAAGACACTATTACATTCTGGGGCTGCAACAAATACCCAAACAGGTATCAGCCCTGTGCCACATCTGCATGGACAGGCACCAGGGGAACATCAGGAGTTGGATGTCAGCCTGGGAACCTTCGGATTCAAGTATTTGCTTGTGTTCATTGTTCAGGATGGACTGAAGCCTTTCCTACCAGCAAGAGACCCCTTAGGAAGTAGCGAAGAAATTAGTCTCAGAAATATGTCTCTATTAGGCCTGCCCATAACACTGGGGTCTGACAACGACCCAGCTTTCATCGCCCAGACCAGCCAATCTCTAGCAAAAGGGATCAATTGGAAATTGCATTTATAGGCCTCAGAGTTCAGGGAAAGTAGAAAGAATGAATAGAACCTTGAGAGAAACCTTAACTAAATTCAAACTGGAAACTGGCGAAAACCAGGTAAGCCTCCTTCCTTTCGCCCTATTAAGGGCACGGTGCACCCCCTACTGTAAGGGAATCACACCCTATTGTAAGGGCAGCAAGCCTTATGAAATAATGTTTTGAATACCCCCATCTCTCCTCCCCAAGTTAGGAGAAGAAAAGCTAACAGAAGTTAAGTCTGTGCAGGCCCTCCATCTCGCATGGCAAAAGACCCACCAACTGGTCTCTGCCAACAGAACAACTGCTCAGCATTCATTCCAGCCACACAACCACACTCCAGGCGATTGGACCTGGGTGAAAAAGGTACAGCCTGCTTCTATTGAACTCCATTGGGATGGACCTATCTCTGTCATCCTCACAACACCCGCCGTGGTCAAGATAGCTGGACACCACCACAGACATCAGAACAATGGACCCTGAGTCGTGTTGAGGACCCACTAAGGATAAGACTATCAAGGGTCCAGTCTGGACCATCTTCTGTCCTCTTCTAATCTTCTAACTATAACCCCAGCAATCCCCACCAGCCTGTGTTATATGACTGGGAGCTTACCAGGACAGAAACTGGCATTCCTATTTCTACTTAGTAGCTCCAAATGGGGACTTGGTTTGCCTGCAACACCGGACTCACCTCTTGCATCAACTCACAAACAACTGGCCTCAGGGTACTGGAGGTTTTTGTGTATTAGTCCATATTGTTCCCCAAGTATATTTCTACTCTGGGGAAGGGAGTCATGAACATTTCTAGTATATAGATCACCGAGCTAAGAGAGCTCCCATCCTAGTCCCCTTACTAGTAGATATAGGTATTGCAGGTCTCACTGCAGTAGGGACCACAGCTCTAGTACCTTGTATAATTAATTGGTTAACTGCGTATGTCAAAAAAAAAAAAAAAAAAGGGTGCAGGCAGTGAAATTCATGGTTCTCAGAACTCACTACCTGATGCACCAGGTTGACAAGTCGATGATTTGAATTCTCCTAGAAAACCAGTGGGGAATGTTAAGAGTGGAAAATTTTTCAGTAAACCAGCAATAAGGATTTACTCTGCTTCTGTAATCTGCTCACAGATATGCTTAACCAGGGTGTGGTAATCTGCTCAAAGATATGCTAAGGGGCAACTTCTGATTCTGTAATCTTTTATAGTTTGATGTTAACCAGAGTGTGGTAATCTGTTTACTTATTTAACCAAGGTGTGGTTCTAGGCTTTATAAACTGCCTCTTTTGGGAGCTTGGAGCTGATCTCTTCTAACCCTGAGTGGTAGAGAGTCAGTCACTGGCTGGCTAATAAAGACTCACAGTTCATCTCAATTGGCAACATGGGTCTTAGATTTGAACGAACCACAACACTAAGTCCTGTCATAATGCCTATTTTTAAAAGAGGCTATTGATAGGAATAATATTTGTGAGTTTATTAGACACATAACATCCATTTCAAGAGAATCCAGTCTCTTGTTAAAACTGACTCCAAGATTTTCACAACTTTTTTCAATAAACATCACCATCCAGAAACATTGTTAAGTTTTACCACTAGAGAAAGCAAACAGTTCTAAAAAATATGTTGCCTTTTGATTACCCATTCTATGTGACCTATGGTATTAAAAAATACATATTTTCAGAAATTTTGCTTAGGTGTGATGGTTAGTCCCCCACCCTCCTTCCTGGTCATATCTGTGAAAAATGTAAGAAACAGAATTAATGGAGGAACATGAGAATGGTAAGAGAGGTGCTAGCTCATCATTTAATAAGCCTCACATAGAGTCCTTGTAGTTCAGTCCCAACCTCAAAAGTCCCTAATTTTAAATGTTTCATATATTAGAGAAAGGAATACAGTCTGCCTTCACTTATATTACATATACCCAAGTTTTTAGATGGCTTTACCTCAACCCAAAATCTGTAGAGAAATTAACCACCTGAACATAGAAAGAACAAAAGATTGTCATGACAAAGATACCAGTATAAGCAAAGGCATTGCCTAAAAGGCCACAGGAAATGACAGGGGAAGGGAGCTACCCCTGGAAGTATTATTTCATGTCTAGTTCTATGGATATATATATATATTTATGTGTGTGTATATATATATACACATAGATATATCTATGTATATATATATGGGTACACACACACACATATATCTTAACATTATAATTCCACTAACTTATTTCACTTCTTTGGGGAAAAATGATCAACTTGAGTCTGGATGAGTTGGGAACTACAGGACCTATTTGTTTGGCATGCACAGTGGGCCACTACAGCATTTAGGAGAACAGGCTCTGGGTATTGGACCACTGGGTTCAAATCCTGGATCCATCACTTGCTGCGTATATATAGGTAAATTACTTATCTTCTCTAAGCCTCAGTTTCCTGTTTTGAGAAGAAGAAATAATAAAGTACATATTTTATAGGATTGTTGTAAATATAAAATAAGATGTCCAGGGTGTTTATGACTTAATAAATGTTCAATAAATGCTATTCATTATTAGAATTATTATTTGCAAGAAGTTCGTGTAAATCAACAGTCCTTGAGCAAAAACTTTGGATAGACAATAAGCTACAGAAGTAAGAGCCCTGAATGGAGTGGTTGTGAAATGAAGAAAGACTTGGATAGCATTTCCTGTCAAAAAAAAAAAAAAAAAAAAAATCACCGTTGTAAATTATTTTGTGCTTGTTATTATAAGGAGCCTGGTCCATCTGTGGACAACCACAGGCCTTGCTTCAAAATATGGAGAAACATCAGGGGTCCTTCAAACCTTGGGTACTGCTGGCTTCAACTTGAAGTCAGATAAATAAATTTCTGATCAAATAAGAGCCAACTTTGGCTAGGAATATTCTATAAATTGATTTATCAAAGTTGGTCTGAGTTAATGCTTCATAGTTTTTTATTGAGTTAGTTATTTAAAACTATAGAAACCTTTTCTTATTGAGAGAATTTATAAATATATTACTATTTTAGTGCTAAATAGTTCTTATTTTTCTCAAATTTAAACTGATGGTACACATGGATCATTGCATATACCTGAACTAATGCAAATAACAAAAAACAAAAATGGTATAAAGTGGGCTTGATTTTTATCATATCTGAAAGAACTGAGTTATCGCACATCAGCACCGAGCTGATCAAGAAGGGAAGGTTTTGATGGTGAGGCTCCCAGTTGAAAGAACGCATGAGGGGCTGACATGAGAATGAAACGGCAGGCACCAACTTTACTGAGAGGAACGTGTTTCTATTGCAGAGAGTGCAGTTCTACTGTAGGGAGCACGCTTCTGCTTCTCCTCTTCTGCTCCCCTTCTTCTCTTCTGCCCCTCTTTCTTCTCCCCAGGGGACCCCATGGGCTACACATATATCAGAATACAATAGTGGCATTCAGTCGCATATCCGTGATACAATAAGCTGAATTATATTTACATATTTCAGGCATTGCACCATACTACACTAATGTAACATTCTGAATCCAGGGTCTTATTCCTGGATGAGAGCCTATATCACAGCCAGACCTGGGACCAGCCAGGCCTGGGACCCACATCACGGTTCTTCAAAGGCCTCCTCACTGAGAAAACAAAGCTCCAGGAGGAGATAACAGACTGAATTTGGTTTGTCTTTTTGGATTTCCAGGAGACTATTCTGTTCTCTATCCCCATTCTTCACTGACAAAAAAAGAACTAATCTGATAATATGTCTTTCTTATTCAGATCATGTCTTCTTCCTGCTAGCATTCCAGCATAAGAATAAATAAGTTTAAATTTCCCTATGTACAGAAAAAAGATCTTGAAAAAATATATTATTTGAGAGTTGTTTGTGGCATATTGAAAGTGAACTAATTCTTATTTTACATTTATTTTATATTTTTTAAATCTTAAAGCATTTTTTAAAAATATGAAACATCTATTGTATGAGTATTTTATTACATATGTATGCATTTTCATTGAAAATATTACTTTAATTCATAAGCATGCAAAAAGAAATATAAGAAGTACCCTTTCAAATTGGAAATAGAAGAGAAATTTCTCAATGTGCATTTGAGAAAAACCTATACTTAACAACATATATAGTGGCGAAAGGCTGAATGTCAGTAATAAAAAAAAAAAATGCTTGCTCTTACTCCTATTCAACATTGAACTTGAGGTTCTAGATAATGCATTACAAGCATTTTTTTAAGTTATATTTTTAATTTTTGAGGAACCTCCGTACTGTTTTCCATAGTGGTTGCACCGATTTTCAACCCCACCAACAGTGCGTAAGAGTTCCCTTTTCTCTAACATTAATTTGTTGATTTATTGATAATAGCCATTCTGACAGGTGTGAGGTGATAGCTCATTGTGGTTTTAATTTTCACTTCTCTAATGATTAGTGATGTTGAGCATTAAATATATAAAAATGTATGAGTTCTTTATATATTTTAAATATTAACCTCTCATTGAATGTCTCATTGGCAATATCTTCTCCCATTCGGTGGCTTGGCTTTTCGTTTTGTTGACGGTTTTCTTTGCTGTGAAAAATCTTTTTAGTTTGATGTAGTCTCATTTGTTTTTTGTTTGTTTGTTTGTTTGTTTGTTTTTGTTTCCTTTGCCCAAGGAGACATATTCAAAATATATTATTAAGAGCAATGCCAGAGTTTATTGCCTATGTTTATGGTTTTGGGTCTTACATTTAAGTCTTTAACTCATTTTTATTTTATTCTTGTATATGGTGGTCCAGTTTCATTTTTTTACATGTATCTGTTCAGTTTTACCAACATCATTCATTGAAAAGACTGTCTTTACTCCATTGTATATCCTTGCTTCCTTTGTATTAGATTAATTGACCCTATAGGTGTATAGGTGTGGATGTACTTCTGGGCTCTCTATTCTATTTCATTGATCTATGTGTCTGTTTTTATGCTAATGCCATACTGTTTCGATTACTATAACCTTGTAGTATAGTTTAACATCAGGCATAGTGTGATGACTCAAACTTTGCTCTTTTTCAGGATTGCTTTGGATATCTGTGGTCTTTTATGGTTCCACATAAATTTTAGCATTATTCATTCTAGTTCTGTGAAAAATTTCATTGATAATTTGGTAGGGATAGCATTGAATCTCTAGATTTCTTTGGGTAGTATGGACCTTTGTCAACATTGCTTTTTCTTATCCATGAGCATGGTAGATATTTCCATTTATTTGTTTCTTCTTTCATTTATTTGTTTAATGTCTTATAGTTTTCTAAGTACTGGTTTTTTACCTCCTTGGTTAAATTTATTCATATATATATATATATATATATATATATATATGTAATGCAATTGCAAATGGGATTGTTTTCTTAACTTCTCTATCTATTATGACCCAGTAGTCCCACTTCTGAGTATTTATTCTAAAAGATCTAAAACACTAATTCAAAAAGATATATGCATTACTATGTTCATTGCAGCATTACTTACAATAGCTAAGATATGGAAGCAACCTAAGTGTCCATCAACAGATGAATCAATAAAGAAGATGTGGTACATATATGCGATGGATTATTAACCAGCCATCAAAAAATAATAATAAAATCTTGCCATTTGTGACAACATAAATAGACCTAGAAGTTCTTTTAAGTGAAATAAGTCAGAGAGAAAAAGACAAATACTACATGATTTCACTTATATGTGGAATCTAAAAAAACAAAATAAACAAACAAATGGAAACAAACTCACAGATACAGAGAACAAATTGGTGCTTGCCAGATGTGAAGGGAGTTGGAGGGGTTAAAAAGGTGAGGAGATTAAGTACAAATTGGCTGTTGCAAAATAGTCACAGAGATGTAAAGTACAGCATAGGGAATACAGTCAATAATATTATAATAACTGTATATGGTGTCAGGTGGGTACCGGGCTTATTATGGGGACCACCTCATAAGTTACGTAAACGTCTAATCACCATGCTGTATACTTGAAACTAATATTGAATGTCAACTGTAATTAAAGAATAAAAAGAAATTTAAAAACCTTAAAAAAAGAGAAAAAGTTATACAGATTGAAACAGAAGTAAAACTATATTTATTTTCAGACAACATAATAGCAGTGTATGAAGAACCTTCTAAGAAAACTATAAAAACTACTACAACTAATAAGTGAGTTTAAAGGTGCAGGAAAAAATGTCAATAAATAAAGATCAATTGCATTTGTATATACTATAATATATAAAATTCTTGAAATTAAAATTAAATTAATAATTTCACTTACAATGGCATCCAAAAACATGTAATACTTAAGGATATTTTTTAAAATATGTGAAAACTTACTGAAACCACAAACCATGGTTTAAAAACTTTAAAGATCAAAATAAATGGAGAGGTACACCATTTTTATGAATTGGAAGAGTTCATATTGCTAAGATATCGATGAAGTCCCAATTAAAATTTTATCACATATTTTTGTACTTATTGACAAGTGAATTCCAAAATTTAATTGTAAATGCAAACAACTTGGAATAGTCAAAACAATTTTTTAAAAGAAAATACAAAGACGAAGAACTTGTACTTTATACAAATCTTACTTTAAAGCTACAGTAATCAAGACAGTGTTGTACTGATATAATAATAGACATAAAACAGAATCAAGAATCCATAAATAGACCTACACATTAATTTTTCACAAACTACTAAGGGAAAAAGGAATGTTTTTTCCATTAATGATGTTGGAAAACTGAAAAAAATCTCAATCCTTATTGCACCTTACATATAACATTAATTAAAATATATCATAGATCTACGTGTAATAGTTAAAATGATAAAATTTCTAGATGGAAATATTGTGATCTCGAAGCAGGCAAGGAGTTCTTAGGCACAAAAAAGCACAAAGCATATTAGAAAAATTATACATTGATTGAAATTAGAAACATTTTCTCTTCAAAAGACACCAGTAAAAAGAGAAGACAAACCATACACTGAGCTAATATTCATAGTACATACATGACAAAGAACTTGTATCTAAAATATACGAAGAAGTCTACAGCTAGGCTACCTTGAACAGCCCAATCCCATCTGATCATGGAAGCTAAGCGGGGTCAGGCCTGGTTAGTACTTGGATGGGAGACCACCTAGGAAGACCTGGTGCTGTAGGTGTAAAAAATAAAAAAATTAGGAATTGTAAGCCGAAAAGGTCATCGTAATCTGTGAGGTCAACCAAGGGTTGCCTAGCCTAAATTTTTTTTATTAAATAATAAAAAATAATATATATGAAAAAATCTTCCATCTCGATTAGCAGATGACTTTTTTGAAAACAAAAAGATTCCAAAGGACATATCACAAAGTAAGAAATTTGAGTAGCCAATAAGGATATGAAAAGATGCTCACTCTAATCATTCATCAGGAAAATGCAAAATTTAACTACAGTAAGCTCCCAGTTTATACCTATAATAGCTAAAATCAGAAAGATTGACCATGCTTAATATTGGCAAGGATGTGAAGCAACTGCAACTATTAAGCTCTCCTGGGGGGAATGTGAAATGGTCTAACCACTGTGAAAAACAGCTTCACAGTTTCTTTAACAGTTGCACATACACCTCCCATATGATCTAACCATTCCACTTCTAAGTATTTACCCAAGAGAAACGAAACTGTTTGTTCACACAGAGACTTGCAGACAAATGTTCATAGAAGCTTTATTCATATCTCCAAACTGGATACAACCCAAATGTCTATCAGAAGGTAAATGGATATACAAATTGTGGTATATCTGTATATAAGAATGTACTATTCAACATGAATAATTTTTTAAATTACTATGTAAAGTGAAAGAATATATACTGTTACATTTACTTGAAACCCTATAGAAGACAAATATAATCTGTAATGATAGAAGGCAGGCCGATGGTTGCTCAAAGGCTAAGATGTGAAGAGAATTGACTGGAAAGGGGCAAAGGAATCTTGTATGGTGATCAAAACCTTCTGCTTTTTTACTGTAGTGGTGGTGACATAGTATATAGCTTTATCAAACCTCATTAGACTACAGTTGACCCTTGAATAACACAGGTTTGAACTGTGAGGGTACACTTACATGTGGGATTTTTTTTCAATAAATACAGTAAATGTATTTTCTATTCCTTAGAATTTTCTTAACATTTTCTTTACTCTAGCTTACTTTATTGTACAAATATAGTATATAAACATATAACATATAAAATATGTGTTAATTGACTTTATGTTATCAGTCAGGCTTTCAGTCAACAGTAGGCTGTTAATACAGCTGACCCTCTACATCCATTGATTCCCAATCACAGATCAAAATACTATTTTCACTCTGCAGTTGGTTCAAACTGCAGATGCAAAACTCATGGATATAAAGGGGGCTGACTGTTATTAAGTTTGGGAGGAGTCAAAAGTTATACACAGGTTTTTCAATTGTGGGAGTGTCAGTGCCCCTGACCCCTGTGTGGAGCAAGGGTCAACTGCATACACTTTAAATGAATGCATTGCAATGTATGTAAATTATGCCTTAATAGTCAATAGTAATAAACTTCACTGAAACATAAACATCAAAACTTAGCCTTCAAAATATCTTTTTACCATCTTATATATACCATTGCCATTTTCCCTTCTCCCAGGCAGCCTGTCCATAACACTTATAGTATGTGCTGGCATCTTGCTGTTAGAGTAAATGAGGCATACATACAGAAAACTAAACATCTCCGTAAAGAGTGCAAAAATAGTCTATCATGAAAATAATTTAAAATTTTGGATGCCTAGTGTTGATCACCATAAACAGTATTTAAACATTTATTTAATTTAACTGTTTTCTTTCTTTTCATTCAGTTGTAGAAATGCACCTTCAGAGCTTCTCCATATGCAAAAAATATTCCAATCAACCAAAAAATAAAATAAACAGTAACTATTTCATTTTTTAAATCAATTTTCTGAGTGCTTTCAAAGATAGCCTTATTTCATAAATGCTGGACTGGCCAGCCTGTTGGACTAACATCAGCTCTGTCATGTGATTCTTTCTTATGCCTCTTAAGAATGCAGGCAATACAAAAAGGAAAACTGAAATCTCCCTATCACCTTTCCCTCCTTTATCCATGACTTACATACCAAGTGTGGTCCTTAGCACTTTCTCATGCTTTCAAGCCAGCATGGGCAAGAGCTGAGGGTAACCATCTACTGTGAAACTAAACCTCAGTCAAAAAGAAAAAAAAAAAAAAATCTGAACAAAGTCTGCTGCTTTTCTTCCCCTGGGGCTCAGATTTTATATAAAGATATGGATATTGGGAAGGTCAGTAGAAATGCTTGCTAGGACAGGATCTAAGAAACACTGTTTAGGTTCCCACTGTCTGAGAAATAAAACTTTATACCAGATTAAATGGAAGAAACATCAAATATGAAAAAAAAAATAACTTAAAAATACTATTTATTTTTTCTTTCTCTTTTCAGAAGTATGTTTAATCTAGAAAAGTAATGTTCAACTAGCTTACACACCCTAGTCCTCATTTGCAAAAATGCTGTTACTGAAGTGGCTAAGATCTGCAAAAATAAAAAACTGAAAACCAAGAAAGATCTCCAACAGCGGCTGCAAATAAAAAGCAAATATATGTAGTGCTAATATGACCAGGTTTTTAAAAATGAGCCTACCAACTCCTCTTTGGCTAGCAATTCATAATTGCCCTGTCCTTTCTCCTTTAACCAGTGTTGTAAGCCTGTTCACATACTATACCCCATGTGTACACACACACACACGGCAATTTCTTGTCTTTATTTTCTCTCTAACCTAAAGAATAAAAGCAGTAATCTGCAGGAGTACATTCAGAAATTTGTGTCTGCCATCACATAGATTTCTATAGAAAATTAACTTCCAAAATGAATCACTAATAGTCATTAAATTAACATATTTTAAGGATCTGTTAGATTCGTTACTGACCTTGTTTCCTAATATTTTTTCAGTACATTGAGAATGCTTTTATTCCTTGGTTATATAAAGTCTAAGGATGTTTGAAACTATTGGATTAATTTCAGCATGAACATAAAATTTACCCTAAGGAAAAAAAAAAAGATAAAAGGAGGAGGAAGACAAAAAACAAAACACATCACAAGGCAGGCACTGTCCACTGCCCAAGTTCAGTCCTTGTGTAACACTTAGGTGAGGAGCTCATTCTGAAACATTTCCCTGGGGGATATCATCAACTCCAGATCATAAAATGACTTTGGTGTGAGTGACTTTGTATAAATGATCTTTCTCTCCTTCCTTTCCACCTTCCTAACTGTTTCTTTCCTCTTGCTTCCTCACTCTTCTCTTTCTCTCTTTCTTCATCTTTTGAAAATTCAAATCACACATAAGTGTGAATTTATTTATACTTGCAAAATACTTCTGTTTATTTGGGACTTATTCATATCATCCTTTGTAATGTTTCTCGGTCATTTTGCTTGCCATATGGTTTTTCTCTCTCAGCCTTTTATAATACTTGGAAGACAGAGTTGACAAATTCTTCTTATGAATCTCTTCCCTTTTCCTTCCGCTTCACAATCCAATTAACAAATATATGTAGAATCTTGCAAGAGTCTGCTCAGGATTGGTTCTCAGTAAATTCTTATTCTTTAAGTGAGGGGTATTAAATAAAACAAATGGAATTATATTTACCATATGAAATTATGTAAACATTAAAATAATTGCATTAAAAAACAATCATGTTTCAAATGACATTAAATTGTCTAAACATCGATTTACATTTTATCATATTTTCTGAGGTTTATAAGGAGAGTCTTTTCTAATCCTGTAAAGTAACTAATTATTCACGGAATAAATTTAGGAGATTCAGTGTATTGCATTAACAGTGAAATGATATTCACTTGATATTACATATCACTCATTGATCATATTAAAATCTTGAGACTAAATTTGAATTACCTGTAATTTTGAGAACTTCAGAAATATTTCTGTGTTTTATACTTTGCAGCTTTCAAGTCTTGAGAAGATCAAAGAAATTCGTTCAACTATGAAAACCTTAAGAGCTTCTAAGATTCTACACATCATACACATTTCACATATAAGACAAGATTTAGAAGAATTTAGGCCACAATGGTATAAATGTCAGATTGATTTGCTTATAATATAAATAATCCAAATATTCTTCTATAGCAGTCATGATCAAATTCTGCTTTTTGATGTAATATAGAAGCAGATGGCCCATTTGGGGTGATTGAAACTAAGTAAAGTTTTTTAATATTACTAATTCAGAGAAAGAAGGAAGGAGGGAAGGTAAAAAGTTGAAAGGTAGGATAAAGATAGGTAGAAATGTTCTATTTAAATAATATTTATAATTAGAGTAGCTGATGATGAGTTGTCCCAGCCAAATTTACTTTTTGGTAGGGAAACTGAGGCCCAGAATTTAGAAGTAGCTTGCCATTTTGCTTATATTTCTGATTGCTATTAGGATGTTGCCTGCCCCATTAAATGTATTTTACAATATCCTAAGAAACAATCAACCTATCAGCTACCAGATTTGAAGAAAGAGAAAACTCCCTTCATCTTATTAAAATTCCAAGTTAAAATATTTTCATCCTCATTTTAATAAATTGAGCATACAATAAATAAAGTAAAATAATGAGCCTAGAATCAACCTCTAGATCTCTAACATAAAAGTGGGAAAGTGGTATATTTACTCAAATATATTAAATGGAAACCGAGGATATAGACTGAATGCTTCCTTGGGCAGTAGTTCAAGGAGGCAAGGTAAAATAATGGAAAATAAATCTTTGAAATTAAAAAAATAATAATAATAACTGAATTTCAATCCCCCATCATCTATTCCTAATGGTTATGTGTTATGGAGCAAGGAACATAACTAACTTGACCTCAGTTTCTCTCATCCTCAAAATGAGTATAATGATGTTACAATGGTATCATGCAACTGTTGTGCCAACTGTAGGATATAACATATTCAAACAGACAGTACACAGTCTGCACATAAAAGTCCTCAAACTATTTTACTTATTGTTATAACTTTCATTATTATTATCTTTTTGGTATCACTGTTAAACACAATATTATTGGTTCCCCTTCAGATTATCACCCAGTTTGTAGCTTGATCCTCATCTTTGCAGAAAATTAAAGCTTGTTTCACGTTACCCAAACTAACAAGTGATTGGTTTTAATATTAGAATATAAACCTTTTAATTTAAAATAGAAATTGGCTACAAAGAGATGCTACCTCTATTCTTAAGGGATTAAGTTATACACCAAGACATGTTTGATAGTCATTACAAAATGTCAAAAAATAGTAATAACAGCAAATATCGATTGGATGTTTACCTCATACAAAGCCATTTTCACATCTGATTTGATCCAATATAAACCCTGTAAATTAAGCACTATCTTTTTTTAAATTAAGTTTATTGGGGGTAATACTGGTTAATATGATTATATAATTTTCAGGTGTACATTATCATTTGACATCTGTATATTCTATTATGTTTTTGCCACTCAAAGTCCAGTTTCCTTCAGCCATCATATATTTGATGCCCTTTACCCACTTAACTCTCCCCCTAAACCCTATATTTGACCCCCTTTACCCCATCTACCTCTCTTCTCCTCTTCCATCCCACTAGTAACTACTCCTCTATAGTCCTCTGGTAACTAGTAGCCTATAGTCTATGTCCATGAGTCTCTGTTTGTCCTGCTCGTTTGTTGTTTTTAGGTTTATATCCCACATATAAGTGATATCATGTGATTTTCAACTTTTTCTGTCTGGCTTATTTCTCTTACTATGATTATCTCGAGGTCCAGCCATGTTGTAGCAAATGGCAATATTTTATCTCTTCTTATGGCTGAGTGATATTCCATTGCATATATATTCCATTGTATATATATAGCACAGCTTCTTTAGCCAACACTTTGGTTGCTTCCATGTCCTGGCCACTGTGAATAATGCTGCTATAAACATCAGTGTGTAAATATCTTTTTGGATGTGGGTTTTCAAGTCTTTGGGATAAATACCCAGTAGAGGGATTGCTGGAAAATTAGGCACTATCTTATCTCCATTTCACAGATAAGATAAATTGAGGCGTAAAGAGATTTAGTACCTTGCTCAAGTTTACACATCAAGAAAGTTATGGAGCTGGAATTGAATATGTCTTTCCAGCACTGTTAACCTTTATACACCTCTAACTTTCTGGCCCTAGTATCTATTTTCAGTAAGATAAGATACCCTGATAAAATATTCTTTATATGTATTAATTTGGATATGTACTATGACAGAGAGCAGAGAGACTCAAAATCATGGTGGTTCTTCAAAGTTATTTTATTTTTCAGTTATATAAAAGTCCAGGTAGGTGATCTAGGGCTTACATGGCTGCCCCATAATCATCAGGAATGCAGCTCCTTTCTCTTTTGCTTCTATAAACACCTTTTGTATAAAAGTACATACATCTTTTTCTACATATACCTTTCATGTAATAATGCAAGATGGCTGTTCCAATTTCCACCATCATACCTAATTTTCTGCTGGTAGGAAGAGGGGAAAAGGATAAGAATTAAGAGGGGACCTTGCTTGTTAAATGTTTGGCCTAGAATGTTCCCACACTTCTGTTCCTGTTCCATTGGCCAAAACTTGGCCACATAGCACAATTAGCTATAAGAGATGTTTTTAAAAATGTATACTTGGTTGCAGATGGCATATCTAATCATATTAATATGAAAGAAAGTAAAAACTACCAGTCTATTCCACAACATCCTATTTCTGTCTAATCTAGGAGTCAAGATTCAGAGTATCCTCTCCCTTGGACATTGTTATAAATACACTGACACATTCTATACTCTGCACCTACATAGCTCACTGGCCAGTGATCTGTTACAATATCCGTGATTATAGTTTATTTTTCATGATCATAATTTAAAGGGGTCTTTCCTTTACCTAATGTGGGATATGCTCTTATGTCAAGGAAGTTATTCTTTCTAGGCCTAAGTGTCTCGCATCTAGCTTCCCTTAATCTAAGATGATGTCCCTGCCTTCTTAACAAGAAATTTGCTAGTCTTGGGCAGATCGGACTTGAATAAAAACAGCAATTGCCAGGAGGAAAGTTTCTAAGAACAAATAACTTCAAAAAAATGATTATAAAAATCCCATTGTTATATACAGATAGGTGATCTGGTTCTCTTTTGATAGCTATCTTTGGTTTTCTACTGAAGAGCAACTACTTGTCTAGGTAGTTGTATCTCTATATAGATAAGTTATAGATAGATAGATGGATAGATAGATAGATAGATAGATAGATAGATAGATAGATAGATAGACAGACAGATATAAGAATGGGCTTTTGTGACTATGGAGACTGACAAGTCCTTTGCCCATAAGCTGGAGGCCCAGAAGAGCCAATGTGTATTTCTAGTCTGAATCCATAGGCCCAGAATCAGTATGATATAAGTTCTAGTCTGAGTACAGGAGAAGACCAATGTCCTAGCTCAAAAATAGAGAAAGAAAATTCTTCTTTACTCTGTCTTTTGTTCCATTCAGGCTTCCAAGGGATTGGATGAGGCCCAATCACACCAGGGGGGACCATCTGCTTTACTCAGTCTACCAATTCAAATGTTAATCTCATCCTGTAACATTACAGATACACCAGAATAATGTTCAACCAAATATCTGGGGAACCCCACGCCCCAGTCAAGTTAACACATAAAATTAAGCATAGCAGAACTAAAGAAAGCACAGGAGAAAATATAGAGTCCTGATGATTGAACTGTCAGCTTTTGGTGAGCTGTTGGAGAGAGGACAGCAATATAAGACCAAACTCCCATCATCTAAACTGTACTGGAGAAGTAACTGACCAGTGAATTGAGACTACTAGACAACCACCTTGTAATATTTATGACAAATGGGATTGTTTCCAAAAGAAGAAAGAAAGAAAGAAAGAAAGAAAGAAAGAAAGAAAGAAAGAAAGAAAGAAAGAAGGAAGGAAGGAAGGAAGGAAGGAAGGAAGGAAGGAAGGAAGGAAGGAAGGAAAGAAAGAAAGAAAGAAAGAAAGAAAGAAAGAAAGAAAGAAAGAAAGAAAGAAAGAAAGAAAGAAAGAACAAAAACACTATGAAACACTATTCTGCTCTGCCTGTATTATTTTTATTTTCTTCTTCTCTTAGTCAATATCTTCACCACTAATTCATAAAATTATAGCCTAACCCCCCTTAACTTTAAATTGTTGAAGCCATCTGGTGTCCTTTAAGGTCTGGAAACTCAAATAAGAGCACCATGTCAACAGGATCAAGTATGTTACTTCAAGGAGACTTTGAGAGTCAAAATGTGATGGTTCTTCAAATAGTAAAATTTATTTAGACAGTAACTCCATTGCATTTTTGCAATTACTAGAGTCAGAAAACAACTCAACTATTTTAATAAATACCTAAAAATAAAATGGAAAATCAGATAAATATTAGAAGGTGCTTTTGAACAAAATTGAAAAGTTTTGGAGCCTCACTGTATACAAGATGTCAAACGTCCTCCTTACTATAGTCAGAAGCAAAAGTAGACTTTGCTTTGCAACAATTGATGTCCTTTCAGTTCTCCGATGGCAGTGCACTCAGAGGCTGAATGAGAAGTGACACAGCCCCGACTTGATCAGCAACCTTAAAACAGACATCTGGGCATGTCCCCAGTGGAGGGTTCTACTACCTTGAGTAGCAAGACACAAATCTTTCCAGAGGAAGGATAAAGCTTTGGGCAGTTTATCACCCTGATGCTGATAAATACATTTAATTGTACTGGTTTAACACATGGAATTGTACCATTTTGGTACACTGTAGATTTCCAGAGGGTCTCTAAATGCTGCTTCAAATACATCTCTTCCCCGAAAGATAAAGATTCTCCATGACAGATGATAGACCCAGGGGAGAAAGGCACCAAAGACAAATGAAGATACAAGTTTTGCTGGAAGCTGAAAGTAACCTGACACTGACTTGTCAACTGAGGCTGATATATTGTTTAACTGAGCGTGGCAGAGAGTATCTGCTTAACAATCTTGAAAAACAAATTACTCTGAGAATGAGATGTTTCGCTTTGTTGGACTTTTGGTTATCTGAAAGCCCTTGATATTTTAATAATTCTTATTGGAATTCTGGAACTTGGAAGAGTCAGCTTCCCATCTTAGTATATATGTTTTAGGAATACACTGAAGATAACTGAAGTAGTGGATGGGGATTTGGCACAGACACTTGAATTGTTATTAGATAAAGATGAGGAACTTACGAGTAATACTGAACCCAGGACATATACCAAAGGTCATTTATTTACTAAGCAAATAATTATTGAATATCTATTCTCTGCCAGGCATGGAAAACAAATATGCCTGAGGGGAGGGGAAAAAACTGACAATATATTACCAAATAAATATTTAATTACAGACGGCTGCTTTCAATGCTTAAAAGTGGTGAGCAAATGACAAATTACGACAAGGGGCCTGTCCTTATTTTTTGCTGGCAGTTAGGGAAAGCTTACTTGGGAAGATGATAGTTAACTTAAAACCAAGCAGAAGAAACATCACTTACAATTATTTTTTAAACAAAATTTCCGTTTAATCTTTTAACATAAGGTGCAAAAAATACAATATACAGAATAACAGAATATCTTTATCTATAGTCAAATGTTACAACTAAATAGCAAAAAAACTGAAAATATTACAAGTTGTTTTAATTCGCATTTCTGATTATTTGTGAGGCTGTTTTTTTTTTAAATATTGGCCATTTGGATTTTCTTTCTGGGTATACCTATTCATATTCTTCATTCATTATTCTGGACTTTGTCTTTTTCTTACTGATTTGAAGTAATGCTCCTGTTATAGAGATGAGCATTTTTTCTATATGCTGCAAGTGTCTCTGTTTCTGGTGTTACCTTTTCGATTATGGTCTTTTATCTTGTGCAGAGATTTTAATATTAACATGGGCAAAATTAACATTTTTCTTTAATCTCATGTATGTTTTAGGCCTGTTTAAGATAGCATTGTTTGCTTTAAGGTTGTGAAGTTATTCTATGTATTTTTAAATAAAATTTAGGGGATTATTGTTCACATTTACTCCACATTTAATTTGTTGTCGGATATGAATAAGGTGGATTATTTTATTTTATTTTATTATATTTTGGCCATATAGTTAATAGACACAGCATCATTTTCTGAAAATGTAATTCTTTCTTATTTACTCGAAATATTTTGTCACTTACCGAGTTTCAATAGATTACTTCTGGGCTCTCTACTCTGTCCCTGCTTCCCTTATTTCCATTTGCTTATCTTATGGCTAATACATATTAGCTTAACACGATAGTTTTATAAACAAGCTGTGTTATCTAGAAGGGTTGTTCTCCAGCTTTGTTTTTAGAAAAATTTTAGCTATTTTGTTCTTCTATATACAATTTAGGGTTGTCTTATTAGAATTTTTATTGGAATCGAACTGAACTTGGAGACACAATAGCCCTCTTTACAATATTGAAACTTCAGTTCATGGATCTGGTATATACCTTCGTTTTCTAATTTTAAACTTTTTATGATTTGATTTCACTTCTTTAAAAAATATATTAAAAAGTTAAAATTATGGTTACCTTGGTTGTCAGTTATTTCAGGTGTCAGCCTCAAAACATAAGGGCTTCCAAAATGCTTGTCATTCTTGGTGTCTTAGACTTGGGAAAGAGTTAAGTTCCTTGTTCTAAAGTGTCTACAGATTCATAACAAGTACAATGTTTTTTGAGGCATTCTTGCTGATTACAAACACCATTTTATCTAAGGAATTTTCTTTCACTGTCATCCTTGTCTGCTGAAACTTGGGCTAATATTTCTCTACTACTTTTCTTATTTCTAAATTGGTTTAGACAAGAAGAAAATTGCACATCTGCAGGAGATGATGCTCAACTTTAGTCTAATTCAATACTACAGCAGCTATTTGATTTCAGTCCAAAACTTTTAACAGCAAGTGTAGCAAATGTTGAAACAAAATGAAAATATAATGTAACTTCATTATTTTTATTTACAGTCATTTGGTTTTGAAATAATTTTATCAGGCTTACTTCTCTAGCTTCACACCTCTCTTATCTTTTTTTTCTTCTGTTTTTCTAGCTCTCTGTTAAATAATTCTGTTTTTACAGCATTTTCTAATACACACCAAAAAAAAAGCATCTTCTCTAGGATTTCAGTAGATGGCAGCATAGAGCCACTGTTTAGGCGAGGATGTGCCTTTGGTTCTGCTGAGCAGAGTCAAGACAGATCAACATTAGTGAGTCCCTGATACAGTATCTAAGCTGAGTGTGTAAGCCAAGTCCAACCCCTTTGACAAATATAACATCTCCAAATTTTGTGTGTATCAGCCAATGGACATTCTGAGTGAAAACTATAATTGCAAATAGCAAATAAAAAGAAAACTATACTTATACACCGGCTGGTTCACTGAAATCATTTGGAAAGCAGTAAAAAGAACATTCATGAATCTGAATATTCTTTATTGATCACTTATGGGAAAGAAACTAGAAACCTAAGTGCTTTTTTGTCATCAGGCCTGATGTTAAAGATAATTGTTGGTAGAACGCAGGGCTCCCAGCCATCAAAAAGTTGCCTCGCCCCCGAGCAGGGGATACAGAGATTAGCCCCCTTATTATGTTGAGGAAAGAATCTCAGCCCTCTTTCTCAAAAAAACAAGAGCCTGGAGTTTGGTTTCTAGGAAACCAAGGGGTGACTTCTTACTTGTTCGCTGACGGCCATCTTTTCTGCTCCTAATTACTTCACTTGTAAAATTGAGAGAATAGATCCTTCTCTGCTTCCTTTATAGGGCTGTGATGGAGTCTGGAGGAAGCAAAGAGCACAGTACCAGGTGTCAGGAGATAGATGGAGACAGCAGAATCTGGTAATACAAGGGTGAGCTATACAGCCACCAACAAGGGCTTGAACTCAGCTCTACATCATTAATCATCCAAATTGGACAAATTACTCAAGCTTTCTGAGCCTCAGTGATCTCCACTGTAATGGTCTAGCTTATAAGACTAGAATATAGCTAGTCTGTTTTTATGCTTAATACATTCTAGTGAATATAATTAGAAACATGAATTTTGCCCTGGCTTTGTCATTAATCTTTGTATGGACTTGAGTATATCATACAGCCTCTGAAAGTCTCAAGCTTTCTCATCTCTAAATAAAAATTAGATTTTAGTCACTTTTGATTCATATATACTATGTATTTGTAAATTTGAAAGCACCAAATAAATGAGAAGCATCCTTACTAACTGGAAATCTGGAGGAACTAGATGAACTTGGATGACAAATATTTTCATGGAAGTGGCCGGGTTTGGGGACTGAGTCAATCAGTGAGTTGTTCCTATGGTCTATTAATACAGTATCAGGTAATCAGAGTATAACCATGCATGAAATGGGTGTTAAACAGGAGATAGAGGACAGAGGCAACAAAACTGAGCCTGGAACACCAGCCAAGGCTGGGTCCCTTGGCTTTGAGGAGCCGCGCATGCTTTCTGAATGGAGGAAACCTTAGATCCAGCCACTGTTTGACCACACACATTGAGAAGACTTTAGCAGAGAAGACTTTATCACAATTCCATGAATGTCAAGCCCTGGGTAATCCACAGCCTGCCTGTGTGGTCTACAGACACAGATTTGTAACATTCATTTTTCCCAGAATAAAACAGTTCCACAGTATGCCAGAGGTTTCCAAAATTCATGTAGTCCTCAGGAGAAATGAGCTTCTTGTCAGACAGACATAGCAAAACTGGAAGGATTTTATATTTAGTTGGATGATTCTTTATTGTAACTTACCGAGAGATCAGAGCCTGAGGAAACATCATGCACTCCTTGAATGGAATGGGGTGGGGAGGGACCATGGTGGGAGTTCAGGCTCAGACCAGGTTGATGAAATGTACTATGAAGAACCTAGGAGATATGGAGGAAGCAGATACCTGGCAGATATGGAGACAGATCACCCAGGTCAGAAAAGAAAAGGATAAATTCACAGACTTTAGTTAAGGCGCCAAAGTTTAGTCTCTCAGTATCAATTGTCCAAGAACTCAATGATGATATAAAGAGAAGACATGACATCCTGATAAAATTGATCATGGTGATTAAAACTCAGCCAAGGGCAAATTGTATTTTAAAATGTCCTAGGAAAACCAAAGTAAAACCAGAAGTCTTCTTGATGAGTGTAGTAAATTGGAGCTAGAAAGCAGTGTGGAAATGGTCCAGGCTAAGGATGCTGGGGATAGCACCATCTTGGCCAGGGTATGCAGACGCTCTAGGCCCCCCAAGCCCTTTACCTCTGCAGGGCCCTCCCATGCAAGCACAGAAGGATGCAGGAGAGAAGGCCTTTCCCCCTTGCTTTCCTGCCATGCCAGAAGTACCTTGGAGGTCCTTCACTAATGAATAGCTTTTTGATGCTGCCTACCCTTTTCTCTGATGCTATCACAGTTTTCTGCATGTGGTCTCTAATAAATGTTAGTAATAATTTTGGAGCCCTTATGAAACCCTTTACATGTATTAACTTTATCTTCACAATAATCCTACGAAAGTTATAAACCCCATGTTATTCACAAGGAAAATGAGACACATAATTTAAATAACCTAATACATGATATTTAGTAAACAGTATACAAAGGTATGAACCCAGAGAGACTGATTCCAGAACTCATGCTTTTAACTACAACAAGAAGCAGTAAACAGCAAAACTACTCTTATAAATAAATAGTGGAAACTGAAGTGAAACGTACTTTAAAATGCCTTCTTCCATTCCCATTAATAATCTTCTGTATGTTATCCCCTGAAACAGCAATGTTTTCAAACTAATATGGATTAAATAATGAGCAAGATTATTCATCATATTAAAAACTTTAAATATTGATATACATGGTATCCAGTCAAAATGAACAAATAGTTTAATATAGTCAATACTGTATTCTAACCTTCATTTAATTATACTGCAGAATGACCAAAAGAGTATTATAGTGATTCTTTATATTAATCATTTTATATGTACACTTTTAAAGAAAAATGTATATATCATCTTTAAAATTTTCTTTCTTTTCTTATGTTGCTTTTTCTAATTAAATTAATTTTTCCTATTAAATCTAATAATAAAGAATTGGGACTCGTATTTTTTGTGTTTTATTTATTTCATTATTCTGATAATTAATTTTTAGTTTATTTTACAAAAATGTCCATCCTTGATGGATTAGAAGTGGGGAAGCTAGTACTTCACCAGAGATCATTAGAGAAACACTACAGTTAAAACTACAAAGGTGTTTAGACCAAGAATTTCCCTGCAATAGAGTCTAATGGATCTATCAACCAAGGTAAATTCATTAGGTTAAAACCAAAATAATTATGTTTTAACCAAAACAGATTTCAAGGTCATTTTATAGTCCAAAATGGCTACTGCAATTCAGCTATTGATTGCATTCCAGAAAGTACAGATAAAGGAGTGATGAAGAATGACTTGCCTCCCAGCTTTTATGAAGATTCTCAGATGTCTCATACAATGTTTCTGTGGATGTGTCTTTGGACAGAATTTAGTCAAATGATCAGTTACAGGTAAAAGAGGGGTTTTTCTTGTTTCTTAGGTGGAAGCACTACTTCTTGAATAATGTGGGGTTCTATTACTAAGAAGGGGGGGTAGAAGTTGGGATAGGAAACTAGTAAACTCTGCCAGTTTAAGTGAGATACAAATTGTATGTTAGCAAATAAAAGTAACACGCGTTCTGAGCCGTAAAGAAGTACAAATAAAATGCTAAGGGAGTGTGGATGAAAAAGAGATTCTACAGAAAGTAACCTCACAGGATGCTGTGATCATAAATTCCTGACTGGGCAGGTCAAGGTTGATAGTCATACCCCTCCCTGGCATACAACCTCTCTACTAAAAAGCTTGTTTTTGCCTTAATAAACCCTGTCCATTGTTTTTCAAGCATCTAGGCTAATACACTTTGAAATAATCCCTTTCAGACCCATCTTTCCAATACCTGACCACCTTTTGAGACCCTTCAGAAGTGCACAGAATCTTAACTACCATGTAATCCAATTTCCACACAATTATCTGCAAGGGAATGCTTAATCTTAACTATCCTGTAATCCAGTCACTGAATCGCCTCCCACTTTCATGTAATCTTCTTAACATTCCTTCCTTGATCTCAAATGCAAAAATAAAAAGAAGCTGCAAACTGTTATTCTCCAAAGTATTTATCTTAGTCTGTTGAGAGCTTGTTTTCAGATGTATTCTCTGTTAGGTTCAAATGAATTTTTTTATAAAAAATTCTCTACATGTTTCAACATTCTTATGCCAAGGCAAAGAATTCTATAATGTAATACATATATACACCAAGCGTTTGTCTCAATATGTGTACAAGTAAACAGATGCATTACTTTTCAATATAAGGTCAAAGAGCACTTAGAAGTCTTTATTCTTTCTTGGATAAACTACCTCATAATGCATTGTCTGTAATTTCCAGATTTTTCATTGATATTAATAACATTGTGAAGCAGACTGATTACAGAATCTTTGTAAATTTGTACAGTTCTCCAAAAACTTTTAGTTAATACTTGATACCAGATTTTGACAACTTGGCTTTATTGATTCTAAAGCATTAAAGTGATTTTTCATAGGAACAATTCTCTTTCACACTTATATTTCATCAATTACTTAGTATCTGATTAAGTTATGTCATTACAAATACAAGTACAGGTGGCATCAACAGGTTTGGGAAACATCACAAGTGACCCCTGGTTGTAATGGCTGAAAAATGACTGCTAGAAACGTACTACTTGCAGGAAAATTACTGCTTGTCTATGCGCATGGACACATGGCTATGTCCATGGGAACATAGGCTGTTACCCATAGGAACATAACATTCTAAACAAGCTTTCTGCTTCTGTGACCCCGCTTACGCACCTGACCTGTAAGTTGACAGGTAGTGAATAGAAGAAAGATAGACCTTTGTGTTTAGACAGAATGAAAAATGGGATTTTGGGCTTAAAAACCCTGTGCCTTTACATTTCGTGGCTGCTTAATTTGGGGTTTGCGTACCCCTGGCAGACCCAGCTGGCTGAATAAAGAGTGTTTCCTATAAATCACTGAGTTCCGGCGGTCCGTGTGTATTTCGGGACTGGCGGCTACAATATGGTAAGTATATAGATCAACCGATTGGTGTGTAACTTCCTGGGCACCTGATTAGCCATAAGTAAAAGTGTACTTGTGGGCCTCAGTCAATATAATATGTTTCTAAAAGAAAAAAAATGTAGCTTGTCAGTTAATTAAGTAAATTGTCTAAGTAGAAGACAGGTAAGAGACTATATATTGTATTAGACAAGAGGAATCTCTATTGCTTCTTTTCCTATATTTTCCCTCAACGTTTTCCTTAATTTTTTTTTTCATTTTCATCCATTAGTATCTATGCAAAGTTATATTATTCCTTTTCACCAAAATAATCCATGGATTACTTCTGCACTAACTCCAAAATGATTTGCTTCATTCTCTTCCTATATCATGACAAATTGTTTACATTTTCATCTCCATTCATAGAATGGTTGAGTTAGAACTTTGGAGATCATTAAGTGTCTACATTCTAGATTAATGTAGTCCCATTGAAATATAATGCGAATTTTTCTATTAGTCATATAAAAAGTTAAAAAGGAATATATGAAATTAATTTTTTAAGTATACATATTATTTTATTCAATATAGCCAAAATGTTATCATTCAACATGTAAGCAATATAAAAACAATTATCAATACAATACTTACATTTTTCGTACTAAGTCTTTGAATGCCGAAGTGTATTTTATATTTACAACACTTCTTAGTTCAGACTAACTACATTGCAAGTGTTCACTGGCGACATGTGACTAGTGTCTACTATATAGACAGGCAGCTCTGGGTGATTTGAGACAATGAATCTCCGGTTCAGGAAGTTTAAATGACTTGGCCCCGGTCATCTAACCATAATTAGTCTTATCTTAGTAACGATTCCCCACCCACAACATCATAAGTAAGGAATAATTCTAATGTAGATTGCAAACCTAACAGAAGTTTTATAAATCTAATGACTTACCTAAAATTGCATTTGTCTGATTATAAAATATAATCTTATTGTAATAAATGTACAAAGAATCTAGAAATATATGTAGAAGAAAATAAAAATCACTCCTGAGAATGATCACAAATATTTAAAAATTATAAACGATATCATTCACATTAAAATAACTGAATATTCTAAATACTGTTTTGAGGTTTATTCCTTATCTAGCTTTGGCATTTGTTTCTGTGGTCTTAAAGCTTTCTTTATGTTTTTGTTGTTGTTGTTGTTGTTGTTATAAATTATTCACTTTCTCTCTGTATTTAAAATGTGTAATTTTTATTCCTACTATCAAAAGAATAGCAGCTGTCCAAAATATCAGTTTATTAGCACAGGCGGAGAAGCACAGCTAGGATCTGGCATCATGGAATATTTAAATACTTCTAATGATTCAAAGTAAATTTGCCAGAGTTTTCCAGCTGTTAAAAGGGTAGATGCCCAGTTTATGAACTCACCTACTTATCAACTTATTCTTAGAGTAAAATAATTTTTCATTAAAACAAAGTACCCTTCTTTAGGACACACTCTGAAAGAATTTGGAAGCACATGGTATCTAGGACAAAACTCAGGACATCAAATCACAACATAAAAAAAAAATAGAAAATTGAAAAAGTGAATTCTTGTAAAGGGATAATTATTTCTAGTTAATATCACAGAAATTGAAATTGAACCTAACTGGACCAATACAGACAATACTAAATGCTTATGTTAATTGGTCCATTGTTGCAGCTGGGGAATACTGAGACATATGGGAAAACATAGTGGCCATATTTGTAGGAGGGGATGGGGTTCTGCTTTTAAATGCACCCAACAATCAACAGGCAAACCATTCACTGAACCATGTGTGGTTTAGCATGCAGAGCCAATTTCTCTCACAGCCAATTACTTGCCATGGTTTTTGATATTTGGCGTCACATTCCTCAGTCTGTTCTGGAACATTTTTGACCTGGCTTTGATTGTGCATTTAAAAGAGATCTGTTCTGACTAGGGCTCCCCAGCTGGGCAGGAAGATTTCTTGGCAACAGCTCATGCAATATATGTAGCATCTTCCATCTATGCTTATGGACCTCCAGCAATGGTTTTATAATGTAAATGCAGGCAGGAGAACACTTAGAGGGAGATTTCTCCTGCATGTGTAGTGCCTTCTAGAATTTGCAAGTGTTATTGATTGAGAGCAGTTTCACAGAGTAATTTTTGTTACACAGTGCACTTAGCTGGAAAAATGTACTTGGCACTCAAGGCTATTTGAAATTTACCCAAAATATCCACCAATCTTAATTCTCCATAAAAAATAATATAAACCTCTTCTGGTCAAATTGGTTTATTTAATATCACCTCAATAAATTATGCTATTCTAACTTTTGCACCCTTGCTCATGCCTGAAATTCCCCTCTACTTCTCACTCTGGCACTCTAAATTTCACCTCTACTTCTATGAAGTCTCCCTGGTTTTCCCTAACCTATTTGCCTGTCTACATTCCCATGGCACTGACTGAGAGCAAGTAATATATAACTAGTGCTTTATGAATTCTCACCTGTATTATTGTCCAAATTTATTGACTGAACATCTACCATGCTCTAGAGATATACAATGGTGAGCAAACCAGAGCAGGACTCCATCCTCCTGGGGCTTACAGACTAGAGCAAGAGACATGGAATGACCCAATCTAACCATAACTTTCTCTACCCTCTGAAGTCTTACTTATATCTCTTATTTTACACTTACTATAGATTATATTTTTTATTTTTTGCACATCTGTCTACTATGCCCAACTAGATTTAAAATCTTTATTAAAAAAAAAAGAAGATATTCCCACTGACCATTACTGCATTCCAGATATTGCGATATACTGCTTTCACATGTTATTTCTAATCTTCACAATAATCCTCTAATTCTGGCATTATTCACCTGCTTTGTACATGAGGACTCTGAACCCCAAAAGAATTAACAAGTGGCCTGTGGTTCCAGCCAGGAACATGAACTCCTTAAGTATTTACTAAATAAATTATTGAGAGTGGTTGAAAACCAGACACAGTAATATTATGGCAACTCATAAGTATATCATCACACCATGGAAATTAAAAAATACATATTGATTTAAAAATCTTTACAAGTAACTGTACAAGCAAACAATAATCAGAGCAAATTCTTGTTTCTTTTTTCCCCCTGATACCTTTAGAAGCTGAACTTTCTCTTCTTTATTTCACTAAATTCTCCATTTTTTAACATACAAATACACACTTTTGTTCTTTCTCAGTATATTTTTCCAAGGTGATTTGAAGAAGTCCACTAATTGCATGCAGTAACTTGGGAACATATGACATATTTTGAAAGGACCCTCAGATCTGTGAGCATGCAATTGACAGAGATGGCTGTGACATGCCCTTTAAAAGATGCTCAGCATGCCATCCCATAGTGCAAAGTTGCGTAAAGGGATCTATTCTTATATCTTCAAATTAGAGCTTAAAGACCACTCAAGAATTAACAGAAACCCTATCTTAAAGTCTGACATCTTTTTTCCCCTTATGTTGGAATTTGATCTGTTATTAACCACCTACAATGTTAAAAGGAAGAATTCTGAAAACTTCTGGGGACTTCGGGAATAAAAAATTCAGAAAAAAAAAATCAACTCTTTACAATATGAAGTAGAGATATCTATTTTTATTTGTTTGGATGTTTTCTTGTTTGTTTTATTTGTTTGTTTAGGGTTTTCAGACCTGAAAAGTCATCAATAACTAGATGGTTTTAATAATAACAGTGTGGCAAGACAGAACTTCACCAGATTCAAGTCAAAGTAAGAGATATAAATAGTTTGAGAGGCAGGAAGCAGGATGGAGAAAATATTATTAGTATTCTATTTTCTCTCTTTTCCTCTAAGTCGAAAAACAATAATTTAAGTCAGAAATGATGGCAAAGGCAGAAGGTGGTGAGTGAAAGTATACTAAAGTGAAGAAAATTGGAGGAAAAGGCTCATTTTCCCTATCTATAAAATGAGGGTAATAACCTCAGAAATACTACATTGCAAAACTTCAAAGGATACCACACATTCACATCAGGACCAGCCACAGATTGTGACCCCAAGTTAACTCATAGAGTGAAGTGTACAGAACAGTGCCTGGCACAGAGTAACCATGCAAAAACTGCTGGTTATTTTATCTCCCTAGCTATTTTTTCTTCTCTACAACATGGTTGCAGGGTGACCAATTTCCCTTTTGATTCATCAGTTTTCTCAGTAATTCTATTTGTTACTGAAGCCATAATTCTCCATAATCTCTTCCCTAAAGCCTAAATTATGGAAAACTTCTCAGATAAAAGTGTAATTCCTACCTCAGATTATCTTTTCTACTGGAGCTTTGACAATTGCTCATCAATGGATTTAAAGCAATCGTCCACCTAGACCTTCACTATCCAATATGGAAGCCACCAGTGACCTTTGACTATTGAACACTTGAAATGGAGTGAATTGATATGGAGATGTGTAAAATATGCACTGGGTTTAAGAGACTTAGAATGAAAGATGAAAATAAAATATCTCATTAATAATTTTTCATATAGATTAACTTCAAAAGTGATAATATTTGTGATATACTGGGTTAAATAAAATATTAAAACTAATTCTACCTGTGCCTTCTTGCTCTTTTAAATGTACCTACTGAAAATAATTTAAAGTCACATATGTCTCGTGTCTCACATTAGGTTTCCTTTGAACAGCATTGCCCTAGGTCCTTTTTTTTTTTTTTTTTTTTTTTTTTTTTTTTTTTTTTTGAGGTATACTAAATCAATGCTTGCTTGTTTGAGTCATTTACTAAAGGTGTTTGTATTTTTCCTCTCCATTCCCACCATGAACTGAGCTCTCCATGTTTATCCTATTTATTAATCTGCATATGCCCAGTTCAGCCTTCACCCAACTCTCAGGGCCTGCTCTGGTCAGGCTCATGCTGTTCCCCATGGCCTTCCAATCCTGATGACCCAGCAGAATCACTTATGTGTGGTGTGGAGCTTTTCAGAAAATCCAGGCACCTGAGCCCAGGCACATGAAGTTTTCAAACCCTCCACAGAAGATTCTGAGGTGCAGCCAATTACAAATTACTGTTCCAAGGTCCCCAAAGGTGGATGGTTGAGCAAAATACAACTATGACACTGTGGAAAAAATATAATGGTCAGTTAGCTATTTCCGTATTACTCTTTCCCAAATAATAGAAGAAAGAGTGTGTTTACCGGTGGAGGAACCCTTGCCCCATGGGTGGCAAAACAATAAAAACAACAACACAAACTAAGATTACTTCTTTATGCCCTCATGCCAAATTTATTGAATGAATAACTATCTTGTTATTTTAGTTTTTTAAGGGAAGGCAATCATTTAAATATCAAGAATGTGCATAAACTGAGGAATATAAATACCTAATAACATCACAAGTGGTTGATTTTTTTTCCCACTAAATATCAAAAATTTTATTTATTTTCTCTTCAACTTACATCTTTTCACCTATTATGTACCCCAGTGAGATGTACATTGATTTTTCACTCATGACTACAGAGGATGATTTGAAACAAGTCCTGTTATAGCTTGGAATAAGCCAAAAACTTGTTGAGTTAAGATATCTGTTTGATTTTCTAAGCCAGATCTAGCTGACAATTTATAACAGCACCTGCTGGTAGAATGCCCATCACAAGCTTGCAAGACTGGGGAGACTGAAAAGCCATTTGTCTCCCAGTATCACAGCTAAAAGAACTCTTGGCATTTAAGACTCTCCTCCCGAGCAGAAAAAGTAAAGATAAGCTAAAATGCAAAATCCAAAGTAAGAAAATTAAGAATTTCTCACCCCAAAAATCTCTGTTGACCACCGATGATTATCTGACACCTAGCACAGAGTCTGGAACACAGTGCATGCTTACGTAATATCTGTTGAATTAATTTGTAAATAAGTTAATTACTTCTTAGAAAATGCTGGCTAATACTATTATATAACCTTGGAACTTGAATATCAAAACCAAAGAAAATAAGATGAGTTTTATATTCATCTCTATATAATCACTATTTATATGTCTCTTGTTGCAAAAGATAGCTTAGGTTGATGAAATGTAGTATAGCAGAGTAGTTAATAGCTTGCATGTGAGTAAGAATACTGGATTTGACACTAGTTTAATGGACGACTTTAGGCCAATAACTTAATGTCACTGAACTTCATGTTTTACAATAAATTTACATTAATTTCATAATTAGAAAAACATTAATACATTTTAAAAGTAAAATCCCTTCTTTATGTAAAGGGCTAGGTACCTACCTATATCTAAAAGATAAGGTACTAAACTTACAAAATGTATAATTACTTGAAAAATAAGGTATTGACCAGAAACGAAAGTCAGCGTTAGAAAGCTTTTTTTACCCCCAAAGAAACACGAAAGAAAAAAACGTAAAGAAAGAAATGTGGCCAAGTGGAAAACACATTTTCTAGAATTACAAATGATATTCCTAGTAATTCTGAAGACATCGTATATGGAGATTACCTAAGTAATATTTTGCCTAAGATGAGATGAGATTCTTTGTTTTTCTATGTGCCCTGGCAGATTTCATTTGCTGTTCTAGGGGACTCCAGACTTGAAATTGCAGGGAGACTTTACAGTTCACAGAATACTTAGAGATATGGAAAAAGAAGCCAGCCATATCTCTAGATCAGTATAGATCCAGGAACCTTGAAGGTGAAAATAATAACCTAGTGTTTTGTTAGAGTTCAGAAATGGACAGAGTTAGAAGAAACCACATCTGAGGGAGAAACAGTGGGGTCCCTTAAACATTCAGATGAGTGGAAGGGTCTAGCAGAATAAAACAGACTAAGGGACTAATCTAGGGTTTCAAGGGAACAGGACATCCAGTTTCAGCTGAGATGAGGGTGTGAGACAGGAAAGAATAAAAACAAATTCTAGTCAAAAATGACAAGCAGAAAACATCCAGTTGAGTTCTGCTGCCTCCTAAACCCCTGTTAAAATAACCATAAATAGACTTTTTAGTAATTTTATTAAAAATTTCAAATGCTAAATTCATAGGGTCAAAAATAATGGGAAAACAGAGGCTTATAAACACAAATTTGGAAAAGCAAAAGGACTTATAAAAATTGTTGTAGCATATTTGAGAAAGCTGAATCCTAAGCCAATACTATTAAAGCTGAAAGAGAAAGAGAGAGAGAAAAAAAAAGATCTCTTGCTCCCAGAAAAGATTTAGAAATAGATGGCTTCAGTCACTTCTGGGAAAAGTAATCAAAAACAGGGAGGTCAGTTAAAAATATGTTTAAGAAACAGATATTTTCCAATCCTCTCCCCAACTCCATATTGATGGATAAATTGCCCTTCCTTGTCCCTGAATACTACAAAACAGAGTCTCTGGACTGAAAACTATCAGACACCTTGGAAGATTGGAGATAGATAATCAACACAGAGAAATTAAAGTGAAAATTCAGATCCTGAAATTTGAAGCGATTTCCCGCAGGTTCCTATTACCAGTTGACTACTAGAACTACTCAAAAGGAAAGCTTATACTCTTCATAAAGAAGATTGGAAGATCCTTCTCTGAGCAGTCTGATCAGGCCAAGGGAAAAATGCTAATGGTATCGACTTTGGGGTTTTTCAAGAAAATGGTCAAGGCAAATTAATTTTCAGTGAAGCTCAGAGTTGATACGCTGGTACATACAGTATTCCAATCAGCTTTTTGGTGATTCGTTTCTCGATATGAGCAGGTATCCAAAGACTACTTTGCCTCTGCGAAAGCTGTTAACATGAATGAGGTCAAAACAATTTGAAAAAAAATTCAGAAGTGCTACAGGGAGAAGAAAATTTCAAAAATAAAACCATATTCTTAGAAAAAGAAAACATTTCATCCATAAACCAGAACAGGATGTGAGCTCTTGTAACACAGCAGCATAACATACACTGAAAATTCAACAGAAGGCTTGGAAGATGGAATTAAGAAAATCCTTCAAGGAGAAAAGAGAAAAAGACAAGGAGATGGAATCGAAATTGAAAATATGAAAAAATAAGAGCCTAAGAAGACCAACATCTGAATAAATAGGCCTTTTAGAGAGAAGTGGGGAGAATAAAATAGAAAAAGAAGGGAGAAAATAATAAAATAAATGATTCAAGAAGAGTTTCCAGCTCTGAAGGGTGTGTTTTCAGGATGAGAGAGCCTTCTGAGCCCTAACCATAGTGGACAAATGTAAACCCACAAGAGGGGCATGATCATGAAATGCTGGAGACAAATAGAAAAGTTGAAAGCACCCAGAAAATGCAAACCAAAATAAGTCTGACAGGAGGGAAGATCCCAGTATGTCCTCTGGACCACAGGAGAAGATGAAAGAAGTAGAGCAGATTGGAGCAGGTCAAATTACTGGAGAGACTCCCCCTAAAACCTATTTAGTAAATTATCACTGTACAGAGAGAAGATTAAACAATTGGGTTTAAGTTTGTGGTTGGGTCACCAATAAGCACATAGAAATTTAAATAAATAAAAACATAATTATTAATTCTATGAAAACAAAATGCATAGGAAATAAAAAGAATTTGCAGTCTTCCATGTAGCTTCTCCATGAATATCATTTATAATAGTTGTAATAGTGTAAAAATGGAATCTGTAACCAAAGTTTTGATGTAACTGTAGTAAAGGGGTGAGAACTAACAAAAGAAAGCTATATAGTCATGCTTCACTTAATGACAGGGATACAATCTAAGAAAATGTATTATTAGATGATTGCATCCTGTGTGAACATTATCATAGAGTGCACTGATGCCAACCTAGATGGTATAGCCGACAACACTCCTAGGCTCTATGGTAGTGTTTATAGTTCCTACGCTACAGGCCTGTACAGCAGGTTACCATACTGAATACTAATGACAATTGTAAAACACTGGTAAGTATTTGTGTATCTAAACCTAAATATGGTACAGCAAAAATGTGGTATAAAAGATCAAAAGTGGTACACTTTACAGAGCACTTACCCTGAATGGAGCTTGCAGGATTGGAGTTTGTGGTTAGTGAACGCGAAGGCCTAGGACATGACTACTGTAGACTTTATAAACACTGTATGCTAAATTTATTTTTAAAATTTCTTTATTTAATAATAAATAAAACAGCTTGCTATAACTTTTTACTTTATAAACTTTTTAACTCTTTTTAACTTTCTAATAACTCTTGGCCTAAAACACAAATTGTACAGCTGTACAAAAAATATTTCTTGCTTTACATCCTTATTCTACATTAACAATTGTGAGTGATGCTCCTGCATTATGATGCTGCTGACCACTAAGATAATGTCAAGGCTACAACATCACCACAGCTGCAACATCAACAATGCTACGACGTCACTATGCCTACCACGTTACCACAGCTACAATGGCACTATGACTCCAATGTCAGTAACAAGCAAGAGAAATTTGTCAGCTTGGTTATAATTTTGTGAAACCACTGACTATGTGTGGCCCCTTGCTGACCTGAACGTCATTATGCAGCACATGACTGAATGGCTTTATCTTCATAGTAGAAAGTCAATGAAAATGAGTACCACGAAATGTACATTAAGGAATGGCAATATAATAATTTTATTTTGATAAAATAGTATGGGAAAAACTAGAAATAGAGAAAAGTAGTAAAATAGAAAGTAAAATAAATAGAAATAAATACTAAATAAACCAGATAAAATGGATCGAAGTGATTGTTCGTGGTGATCTGGGTATTAACTGGGCAGCAGGGAGGCATAAGAATACTGTTTTTCATTAAAAAAATCTTATATAACAAGTGAGCTTTTTATTTTTTTATTATTTTTTTAAATTTTTAATTAAGTGTATTGGGGTAACATTGGTTACTACAATTATATAATTTTCAGGTGTGCATTATCATTTGACATCTGTATATTCTATGTTTACCACCCAAAGTCCAGTTTCCTTCAGCTACCATATATTTGATCCCCTTTACCCACTTCATCCTCCCCCTAAACCCTATATTTTACCCCCCTTTACCCTATCTACCTCTTCCTTTCTCCCCTACCCCCTACTCTCTGGTAAACACTAGTCTATAGTCCATGTCCATGAGTCTCTCTGTTTGTTTGTCCTTTTCATGTATTGCTTTTAGGTTTATATCCCACATATAAGTGATATCATGTGATTTTCAACTTTTTCTTTCTGGTTTATTTCATTTAGTATGATTATTTCAAGGTCCATTCATGTTGTTGCAAATGGCAGTATTTCATCTCTTTTCACAGCTGAGTAATATTCCACTATATATATGTACTACAGCTTCTTTAGCCAATCATCTATTGTAGGGACACTTCAGTTGCTTCCATGTCCTGGCCACTGTGAATAATGCTGCTATGAACATCGGTGTGCAAATATCTTTGTACATATGGGTTTTCAAGTCTACAAGTAAGTTTTTTAAATTGTGCACATCTGAGAAAAATAAAACTAAATTTAAGTGGAAGTAGAAGAATGTGGGGACAAAAGGGAAGGAGAGAACCATGTCAATTAGGATCCCTCGCTGCACTTCTCTGAAAATCTTGGAGGCAAGTTGGTTACAAGAGGTGAAAGTCCTTTCTCTGAGGGCCAGAGGAGGAGCCAGTCACTAGCGGCTGAACCCTCAGAGAAGCCTCGCAGCTCAGCAGCTACAAGGGACTGTGGGATGCACAGCCACACTAGTCACTCAAAGGAACAGAATCCAGAAAAAAAAAAGTTGCAAAAGTGCAAGCAGCAGCTCTGATTGTGAATAGTTAAGTCCTTTTGTACAACCTCCAAATCCATCAAAAATAGAAGAGGGGTCTTGCTAACCAAGCTGAGCTCTATTGAAAGTGTCAATATAAATAACACCAGGGACAGTGTTATAAGAGTCTTCACATGCTTCTTGATTAGCTGGCTAAAAGGCGTTATAATAGAAAAAGTCTAATCAAGTGCTATGACTATAGAAACATATTTTGCCCAATTAGAATATATTTAATAAAATTATAAGTGCATGTTACAAGTAACAGTTTTGGGGGGTATGATCTGAAGGACACATAAAAAAGCCATGCAACTTAAATATGTGTCCCACAAGTTTGTTAGATATTGAATGTTCCCCCTTCTTGACCTCACACATAAAATTTCTGAGGAGATACGGTGCATATAACTACCAAGACATGGTATAGTAATGTTAAAAAAAGAAACAACAGGCCCAAATGAAGTCACTTTTGCTAAGCCATGTCACCAAATCAAAACTTAAAAACTAACCTAACTGCAGTTTTGGCCTCTCCCAGGAGTGGAATTTTAAACCAATGTCTGGAATTTCCAAATCAGTACCAGTGAGGTAATCCACATGATAAAACCCCTGCCATTCCCTTCCCCACAAAAGATGACCTGGCTTTAAAATAATTATTTCTTTCCTTTTACTAATAACTCCCTTACTACATCCCTCTGCCTATAAAAACCTTCTAATTTGTACAACTTCTCACAGGGCCCTTCTAGTTGCTAGATGAGAACTGTCTCATTCATGAATTGCTTAATAAAGCCAATTAGATCTTCAAATGAACTCTGTTGACTTTTGCTCTTTAACAGTATCTAAGAGTTCACGTCTTAGAAGTAATCAGTTAAGGTTCAGTGTCAACTTCACTACTTCCCTATATTATAACCTTACAAAATGTTCTTTATACTGTCTTTGCTTGTTTTTGTGAAAAAAAAAAAACCTGATATAATAATAACAAAAAGTTATACATCTTTAAGGATTACAAGAAATCACTTAGCACTGTGTCTGGAATACAGAAAATGTTAAATAATAATAGCTATTACAGTATTCTCAGGGAAAGATTACAGAAAAACAAGGGCAAATAAACTAATATGTGTTGTGCTCCTCATGTTCTAGAAAGACTATAAATACCTTTATTTAAACTTCACAATTCTGCCAAATTAACAAAGACGGTAACTGGTAGAGTTTGGACTATATGACTTCAAAAGCCATGCACTTTCCACAAAATTCCTAACCTAAATTCTGTTAGTGTATCATCAAAGATTAATCTATCAGATCAAAATCCCATCTCTCTTTCTGATCTCCACATGCCACTAAGAAAGAAAAAGCCCTTTGAGGACATGGTACAGCTAAGAGAAAATGTTTGATCAAAAGAATGAAATAAGCAAAACCCCAGAAAATTTGGCCCTACATAGAGGATTGAATGCAGGGGACCCCAAGTACCAGGCGAGCTCACCCGGATGCCAAGGGATTGGGGGAGATGAAGAGGAATAAGAAGAAGATAGGAAACAATTTAGAACTGTGGATATGAACTACAAAAGCAGGCCAAATATTTAAATTTGGAGTTATATTAGAAGTCTTACTATTTACTTATTAGTATATCAAACATTAAAAAGTTAGTTTGTTCTAGTTAATACTTAGGGATATCAGTAATGCACACTGCATACTCTCGAGTTCTGTAGAAGTAGAAAAGAACATTAATACAGTCTTTATCTTCAGGTAGTTTACCAGGTGGTGCTTCTGATAAGACATTCTCAGATAAAAATGACACTAACAATATACTAAATGTTTGAGGAGCTTCTAATGAGTGGTACTCACAATATCTATGGAAGGAACTCAGAAAACCAAGACATGACTGTCCATTGAATAAACCAGGGAAAGTTTTACTTGAGGTAAACCTTACAAATAGATTTGAAATAAAGGGAGAGGCAAGATTTTGGAGGAGGCAAAGGAGTGAATTAATGGGCATGAGGATACCACTGTATATGGGAGGAGCAATGATTTGCTTTGGATAGAAACAAGAATCTAGGCTAAGAAGTTATATAATATAAGGCTGGAAAAGGGTTGTTGCTGAATGATAGAGAACTTCAGTGTCAGGCTGGGTCATGGTGTTTGAACTTTACTTTCTACTAGGAAAAGAGCTAGTAAGGTTTGGTTTTGTTTGCTGTCTTAGTCAAGAAATGATGATCAAAACTCCATTCTTCATCTGTTTTCCCTAGTTTGATCTATAGATTCAAAATGCAATCCAGTAAAATTCCAGAAGCTTTTTTTTTTTTTTTTTGGTAGACATTGGCATGCTGATTCTAGAATTTATATGGAAAGGAAAAGGAACGGGAATAGCCAATTCTGAAATTCTGAAAAAGAACAAAGTCAGAAGCCTTACATTACTTGCAAGATTTACTCCAAAGCTACAGTAATCAAGGCAACATTGTATTGTGAAAAGGACAGGCACATAGATCAATCAAACAGAATAGAGAACCCAGAAATAGATGACAGAAATATAGTCAACTGATTTTGACACTAGTTCAAAGGCAATTCAATGGAGAAAGTCTTTTTAACAAATGGTGGAAGAATAATTGGACATCCTGCAGGAAAAAAAGAAGAACTTTAATCCATACCTCACACTACATTTTTAAAAAATAATTTAAAATAGTCATAGACCTAAAGGTAACGTGTAAAAGTATAAAAAACTTCTAGGAGAAATTTGCTGTGCATTGGGTTTGTCAAAGGATTTTTAGATATAACATCAAAAGCACAATCCATAAAAGAAAATGTCTATTAATTGGACTCACAAAATTTTAAACTTTTGCTCTGTGAAAGACAGTATTAAAAGGATGGAAAGATAACCCATGGAATAGAAGAATATATTTGTAAATCATGGATCTGATAAAAGGTTCATACAAATAATACATAAACATTCCCCAAACTCAATAATTAAAACAAAACACCGCAATAGAAAATAAACAAAACATTTGAACAGACACTTGACCTAAGAAGACATATAGATAGCAAATAAACACATGAAAGTATACTGAACATCAAGAGTTTTCAGAGAAATACAAATTAAAAACAAAATGAGATGTTACTATATACCTATTAAAATGGTTTAAAATTTTTAAATCTGACAACATCAAATGCAGATGAGAATGTGAACAACTCATACACTGCTTATGAAAATTCAAAATGGTACAGACATTTTGAAAACAGCTTGTTCTTTTCTTTTAAAAGTAAACGTACACTTAAGTGACCCAGCAATCCACTACTGTGTATTTACCAGAGTAAATTGAAGAACAAAAGGTTCACATAGCTTTATTTATAATTGCCAAAAACTAGAAAGAATTTAGATGTTCTTCAACAGGAGAATAGATAAACAAATTCCAAAGAATCTATACAACATAACACAGAAACTACCTACCTATGCATTCGACAACATGGGTAAAACATAAAGGCATTTTGCTAAGTGAAAGAAGCCAAATCCCAAAGGCCACATATTTTTTAATATCCAGAAAAAGGAAATACTATTCGGATCAAAAATAAATCAATGGTTGCCAGGATTAGTGTTTGTGGGATAGGTTGACTAAAAAGGGAAAACATAAGACAATTGTGAGGGACTTGAAACTGTAAGCATTTGCCAAAACCAATGAAATGATACACAATAAAAAGGGAGTTTTACTGTATGGAAAAAAAAAAAAAAAACCCTGAATTCCACCAATTTTTACTTTCTCAAAACAAAAATATGCTAACTATAATTAGGGGATAAAACCAAATATTACAAATGTTGGTCTGTCTCTTACCAGGTCAAATACATCAGTCTAACTCATAACCCTTGCTCTCACTTTGTCCTTTCCCATGATCAATGCAAAGACAAACATCCAGACACATTTGACTTTGGCCATGATCCTACTGAATCTTTCCTGTGTGCAGGAAGACATGGCTACTATGTGGTTCTCTCTGAGTCCCCCAAAGTATATTTTCAACAAAAGTAGTCCCAAAAAAAGGAGGTTGAAAAGTTACAAGAAAAAAAATAGGACTTTGAATAGTCCTTGAACAAATTAATCTGTTTAAATTTGTTTCATCTAGTGTTTCCCAAGCTTGGTTAAACTTGGAATTTTTTCTTCATGGAAATATCTATTAACTTTCCTTGGTGGTAGTTTAGTAAAATATACTTTGAAAAACACTTACAAATTTTGGAATATATGGTCCAGTCCCAGGGAGGTGGTACAATGTAAGGAATGCAATTTATGCAACTGATATTAATTTCAAAATAACTCAAGCTCTTAACTTAAATATTTGAATACCATGAAAGGGCCACATAGTCCCTGCAATATTTTTTAGAATTCCCTTTTTGCCTTTCCACTGCATTTAAACCTCATGTCTCCTTTGGTTCTGCTTCAGTCCACATTTACTCCTGAATCACCACCGCTGAGATCCAAGAAGTCTGTCAGGGTAACACTTTCCATAGAGAGGAAAAGGTGGGGTGGGGGAGCAATCAGCAGGCAGAGGCAGAGTCTTCTCCAGCAGGAAGAAGAAGGAAAAGCCAGGAAACACTCAGCAACAATCTTTATTCCATTATATACTAGCAGGGGGCACAGACCTCCCTGAGGAACACTTTTTAGCTGCAAATGACCAGGCAATTAACATTAGTGGAACTGAGGGCCTCTGTGCTAATTGACCAATTATGTCCATTGTGGCCAATTTCAGCTAGGTCAATAATAAAAGAAGATAAAGCTTAGAGATGCTGTCAGTCAAGGTTTAGTCAAGATATTCTGAGAAGCCAGGTGGGGTCCTGAAGGGGAATCCATAGGGCAATCTAAGGGAAGATACCTGTGGGACCGCTCCTGTGGATCCACTCCAAGCATCTAGTGGTAAGCCTGTGGTGGCTGTTGGCCAGAGGGACAGCCCTTGGGAAGAAGAGCAAGATGTAGATGGAGGAGAGAAGGACAGGCTGGAACTGCTGGTCCAATCTGTGTCTGCCTGTTAAAAGCTGAAGATGGTTAGAGAGGAGTTGCTGCCATGGAGCTTTGGCCTGCTAGATCTCATGCAGACCCAGCTCTCTTTGGCCAGTTCTAACATAGAACTAAACAGGGAAAAGAAAAGTGGGAAACATGGTTCCTAGCTTGGTCACCAGAGCAATCCATCTCAGGGGTTATTAGTGAAATGAAAACAGTAAAACTATCTCTTTTCTGGTTGAAAACGGTATTCATATCATTCAGGTTTAACGAGCTTTGCAGGGATTCCCACTCAGTGTCAGACATTGTGCCGGATATTTTCTCTTTCTCACACACACACACACACACACACACACACACACACACACACACACACACACACCCTTCTTTAGCAGTATCACACTATATGCTACTTTTCCCCATTTCTATTGGTCACAATGAGAGAAAGATGAAGAGGAGTTTGAACAGATCTGGACCTTTACTAACAAGATGTAAATAGTAATATGATTGAAGACAATGTTGTATGATGGTTAGGAGAGAAAGCTCCAGAGTTTCTGAGCCAAAATCCTGGGTCCTATTACATGAGAGCTAAGTGATCTTGGACAAAATATTTATTCCTGTATTCCTCAGCTTGTCATTGCAAATTTCAGATAATACCCACCTTACAGGGTTATTGTAAAGATTACATATAATAACATATGTACAGCACACAGGGTTAAAAATAAATAGCACAATTTAGGAATGATTGAAAAATAAGTATTAGCGAGATTCTTGCTTATGCTTATAAATACAATTTTAAAAATATTATTCTATAGCTGAAACAGAATGGTTTTAAATTAGTTATGTATTTCATGTTCTCTGTTTTTCATTATCAATCAAAATGTTTATATTGATAAATATTTAATAACATATAAATAAATATGTTACATACATTATATAGTCCCAGAATTCAAGATATTCAATTTTTAAACTATAACTTGAAGTAGAATTTATAAGTATAAACTGACATAAGTAACTCTAAATTACTGAATACACAATTAAAAAGAGTTAAAACTAGCATTAGTTTCATTTTAATAACTTCAAAAATTAGATAGGGCATTCTATCTTCCTGTATATTGTCAAATCTCTATGTTAGCATGAAGTTCCTGTTAACTACAGCTTCATAATCTGGATCTTTGCCTAAATTAATGTCAACACATTAGAACTGATAATTAATAGCGATTTCCTGTCTTTGGTCCTTCCTTTATAACTATTTGTCCTAAATGGGACCATTATTCATTCTGCTACAATAAATAAGATCCCACAGCTCTCTGACCCTATCTCTCAAATCACTTGGCATTGACTCTGAATCATTCATTGGTTTGCACTCCCTCCTCAATTTGCGCTTTTCTGCAATTCTGATTAAAGCTTAATGTACTTTTCTGGATAGTTTATAATATGCTTAAAAAGAAAAGACCCTGGACAGAAAATATAAGTTGGTTAGCATAAATTTGATTCATTTAAAAAAATATATGTTTATCATTTTTCAATTACAGTTGACGTACTATTATATTAGTTTCAGGTGTACAACATAGTGATTAGACATTTATATAACTTACTAAGTGATCACTCCAAAAATTCAGTACCCATCTGACACCATACATAGTTTGATAACTATATTCCCCAAGTTATACTCTACATCCCCATGACTTTTTGAAACTTCCTATTTGTACTTCTTAATCCCCTTCCTCCCCTTCACCCATTCCTTCAACCACCCATCCAGCAACCATGAAAATGCTCAGTATCTATGAGCCAGTTTCTGTTTTGTTTGTTCATTTATCCTATTCTCTAGATTCCATATATAAGTGAAATTTGTCTTTTTCTGTCTGACTTAACTCCACTGAGCACAATTTCCTCTAGGTCCATCCACATTGTTACAGTTGGCAAGAATTCATTCCTTTTTATAGCTGGATAATATTCCATTGTATATAAGTACCATCTCTTCTTTATCTATTCATCCATTGATGGACACCCAGGTTGCCTCCATATCTTGGCTGTTGTAAATTACACTGAAATGAACGTATGGATTCACATGCCCCTCTGAAGTAGTGTTTTGGGTTTCTTCGGATAAATGCCCGGAAGTGGGATTACTGGGTCCTTCTTTATCTCTTGTTATAGCCGTTGTTTTAAAGTCTATTTTGTCTGGTATAAGTATTGCTACCCCAGCTTCTTTTTTTCCATTTCCATTTTCATAAAATACCTTTTTCATCCCTTCACTTTCAGTCTGTGTCTTTTGACCTGAAGTGACTCTCTTGTAGGCAGTTTTGTTTTCTTAATAAATAGGATGAATTTTAACTCATACTAAATATTGGCTATCCGTTACCTTTCAAGTATTCTGATCAATACTATTTGTATTGTCATATGCTTTTTATCTAGTGTCGAGTGCAAATAAATGGAAGGATTTTTTTAACTTCTTGTTCTTCCTTTTTTATACACATGAAGATTATAAACTGATTCTCAATAACACATTTTAATTAAGAACTTATTTTTTATCCATTCATATTAGTCAGCAAACCGGGAGTCAGATTTAAGCTATTCATAGTCATCCATTTCAAGGAAGGACAAGCAGGCATCTTGCCCACCTATTACATTTCACTAATTGTACAACTTGTATGACTCCTAATTGAGGGGTCTTTTGATCTGGAATCAATGAGTGATAGCCAGCAGTGACAGCATTCAAGAACGCAGATCTTCGGTCAGTCTGTTAAAACATGTGGCATAAATTCAGCCCCCAGACAAAGTTATCCTTAAAAGAGCCATGACAATTTGTTTGAAGCTCATGCTTTATGAGGCAATGCCACATTTGGCCAGTAGATAGCACTCAAGATATTCCAATACATAGAGAGAAGGAATCTTAATGCCATTGTTACTCTGCCAGGGAAATATGAGACAAGTTCATTTTAGATCAACGGAGGCGGGAATTAGGTGCCCCCAAATGCTTAGAAATTGGGATTTCTGTACCAAACCTCAGTAGCCTCTTAATGTAAATCTACTTTAACAAGGAAAGAAAATTAATCCACTTGTTTCCTAACACAATTTTTGTTTGAAGGCAAGGGAAGTATTACTCATTTGACATAGTTGAAATAAAAAAATGAAAGCTGCATTTGAATGATAATTCTGAGGTCCAGAGAAACCACAGCATAGAACATGCCAGCTGCATTTCACAAAAAAGAGTCAAAGTGAAACACCCTGTAATACTTATCCACCCTGCTGAAGAGTACAACGGCCAGATTGGTTTCAGAAGGGAAGGTAATATTTAAATGAGAACCTTGGTAAACAAAAAATGAATCATTATTGCTTGAAGCTGGTGGACAGTGCCTTGGAGTGGTTGAACCTACTATTATGTGTAGCTGCTTCTGCATTTTGACACGATCGCTTCTATGGTGCATACAGAGCAACTCATGATCCTTTAGATGTAGAAAGTGGTGAAGCGAGCTGCTCCCATGATTTTGAACCATCTTCTACATGTTGCAGCCTCAGTTCATTGGATACGGCAAATTTGGGTCTGCGTTAAACAAGGTGATGGGTACTAAGGTGCTGTCCAAGCAGATACAGAAGGCTGGAGTGGGAGAAGTTAGAAGATGAGAGTCACTCAAATATCTATCAAAGAAAGACTGGAGGTGACTGAATGAGAAAAGACCATGTGAAGGGGAAAAGGCACCTAAAAAAGATTCAGTAAAAACAAACAAACAAACAAAAAACAAAAAAAAAACTAAAGAAATAACTTCAAATTCCTTCTGCAGAAATTTGATGGTCAAGCTCTTTAAAAAGTCAACTCCTGGGTGAATAGGTTTTCACTCCCTGGATTTACTCACCAGGATTCAAGCTTAAGCTTTCTTCAGCTGTTACCCCCAGCCCACTTCAAAGGACTTACATACTCAAGATGGCTGACCCAGTATCCTGCTCAAAAATTTCTTCATTTAGCCTCAAATTGCCTGAAACTACTTTCAGCCTTTGAATTTCCTCTTCATGTGAGTAATTACATGCCTTTCTGTTTTAGTTGTTTGACTTGTTTAAATTGTGTTTGGGCACTTGTAACTAAAATTGCCCTATTAATATGCAGGGGAGGTAGAGGCTCATTCCAACCTCTTTTCACCCCAGATTTCTTGCTTCTCTCTTCTAGGAACCATAAGAGTGCTTAGATTGGAAAATTGCTATTTGATTAGCTAAGATAGTATTCTGTAAATGTGTTTTCCCTCCACTGTCCCTTCCTTAATCATTGTGGACTGGGCAGTAGCGCTCCACAGCAGCTCCCTACCCTGAAGTAAGCCCAACATAGTCAAAAGAGCCACTGGCCCTCAAGTCTAGTCTTCTTCTGCCATGGCATGGCTGTGAGCCTTGATAACATCACTTCCTCACTCTGGGCCTCAGTTTCTTCATATATAAACTGAGGTGTTGAACAAGATGTTCCATTCCTAACCTTCTATGGCTTCATTAGCTTGCATTCTCTCCATATATGAAGCAACATCCATCGAATTTGATGATATACAAGTAGAAAGGGTGATTATTTGGTCAAATAATCATGCATATATGGACAATGCATGGGAACATACATGGAAAGACAATGACAGGTTTATAAAAATCAGTCTGATGTGGTTGGTAGAGATGTAACATGAGCATGTAGTGAGACTGTCTCTTTAGCCTTGTCGGTCTTGTTCGCCCAGTGGTAGGCTGCCACTCTTCCCCTCCCTCTAGCCTCCCCTTTTGTCTACTGATAGTAGCATCAACCACTAGCACACTCCTGGGAGCACCTTGTAACCTACAAGTGAAGAGATGGTGAAGAGATAGTGTCATGGCCAGCAAAGGCTGAGAAAAAAAAAAATTTCTTTACAGAGGAATGCTTGGATTTGTATGTGAACTTGGAGCAACTGATAAGTTTATGTGATAAAATCTGTAAATCCTTCAATCATATCTACAAAGAAAATGTCCAGTTCTCTCCTGAAAATTCCTATAGAATTAAGAATGTAAATAGATTCTAATGATATGCTGTTAAAACCTGAGTGCATTCATTGTGGGGGCTACAATTCTGTAGGGGAAGGAACGAAGGAAGTAGAAAGGGAGGAAGAAAGTGGGGAGGGAAGGAGAAAGAAAAAAAAAAGTTTCTGGCAGAGCTGCAGTTTTCAATCATGGGTATACAGTGAAATCTCCTGGGTGATAAGTATCAGTGCTCAAGCCCACTTTTAGTGATGTTAAAATCCCCAGTGATTCTACATGCAATCAGGTTTGAGAGGCAATGTTAGATAGCATCATATTTTATTAAATAGTAACTCAAGAGTATTCAATTACTCAATAATAGTGGCCACTAGGAAGGATTTTAGTATTTAAGAATTGCTACAAAAAACCCCCACGATCTTCTTATTACAGAGGTGTAGAGATCCAAAGACTCCCTGAGAATTCCCTTTATCTTTGGGGTAAGTACCGCCATGTCATTGAGTCCCAAATCCCATTTCTCTGAGGGCTGCACAGTAGCCCTGTGCCATGTAATTCTCCTTATCTCTCACCCTTCTAAGATTATTACCAGATCAATGCTTCAGGCTCGGTACTGTCATACCTTTTTTCCTGATAATAAGATAGACTCTAGGGCTTTTAGCATCCATAGATCATTCCCACAACTCTTATTAGTTAAAGGTTCATTCATTCACTATATCAAAACTTTTATAACTGCTGGCCAGTTGAAATATACCTGGGGCAGAGTGATGAATTGGAAAGAGGACCGCACTGAGAAACCAAAAGGCCTTGAATCAAGTTTCAAATTTACTCATGCCTCTCCAGATAACCTGAAGCAAGTCACGCACAAACTTTTGAGCTTCCATTTCCTTAAATGCAAAGTGAGAAAGTTGATTAATGAATAATACCCACTGCAATTCTCAAATGTTATAGAGCATATTATGTTCTTATCTACTTTCTGGTAATGATGTAATAAACAGCTAAGGGTGGGAAAGTAAGTACAGAGAAGCACAAGAAAAAAGCTAATGGTCCAGATGAGCCATTGACAAAAAGTTGACAAATTTATTCTCAAAGCATTGACAGTATCTTTATAAATTGCCTTCTTAAAAGACTACGGTGAAATCCTATGGTAGTGAAATTTTGTAGGCTCCACTTTCACTCCCTTCACATTTCAAAAACTACCCTTGCAAAGTGAAAAGGCAATGATCTGATTTTCTAGTTGTTAATTGCCTCTAAGAGAGAAAGCGATGATGTTTTGTTTTGTTTTAAAAAATCCTCTAGTATGCCAGGAATATTTTTAAATATTCCTACCCCAAGTTCAGTTCACCATTCCTTTATAATAGCTCTCACACCCATGTCTCTCCATTCTTTTTTTTCCCAACTATTATGACTATCTCCTCCTCAAGATCATCCTTCATGTTAGCTCTGCATATATCTTTATGCTCCTTTAAGTATGACTTTTGTACTCCAAAAAGGTTTACGAATTCTTATTCCCTGCAGACCAACTAAACTGTTCAACTTGTCATCCTCGGATTTCCACAGTCCAGCCCATAACCTACCTTTTCTCTCACTTTTTCCTCAACACGTTTCCTCCAGCCAGTGTGGCCTATTTATTGTTCATCCTTCAGTTATGTCATAGGAAGTCCCTCTCTGTGCCTTTGCTCATGCTGCTCCTCCCATATGGAGTGGCTTTTCCCATTTTCTCCCACGTTGTTGCATATTTCCTGGTTAGACTATGTGTTCTCAACGACAGACTCAATGTATTAAGTGCTTCCATCTATCCTTCTGCCTATCTTTCCTCCTTTCTTCCTTCTTCCCTCCCTCTCTCCATCCTTTCCTTTCACTTTCCCATAGTATGTACAACAATATTTGGGGAATACAGTGAATTATCGGTAGTCACTTTATAAAGCAGTAATACCAGACTTTAGTCAATGGAGTCCTTGGTGCTTCTCTCTCATACAGCCTGACCAATGGGACACACGGTTCTCTTGTGTAGCTTATCTTTTAGCTTGGGATTCAACACCCTTCAAGCGTGTTCCTTTGTGAGAATACTTGGTATTACTAGGACACACTTCCAAATTTAGGTTTTACTTTAAAATTTTATGTGTAAGTGTCCCAAAAGTACGGAAATGGTCTAAGAAATATGAAAAAAAAAGAATTATTCCAGTCATTAAATGACTTAGTTATTTCAATAGTGTATTAAGTCATGCACTCCTCATTTAGAGAGTTAGTAATAACAGAATTGGAAGCTACTAAGTCAAGGAGAGACTGAACCTTCTGGTTTCAGTTGAGCCAGCAGAGGCTCAGGCAGGCATCACACTGAGTCTAAATGAGGCACTGCCTCTTACAAAGCTGTGTGCCCTCCTTCCTCTCCTAGCAGCACCTCTCCAAAAAGGGGATCCCCTCTGTCTGCCAAACCCTTTCCCATTAAGTCCTCTCGTTTCCCAAAAATTATCTGTAAATAAAATGCAGGCTTATCCAGGAACTTAAAGTTGGACAAGAAGATCAACCCATAGAGATCTCTTTCAATTTTCGAAATTCTTATTTATTCTTCTAGGATAGAATAACTTTCTAAACATCGGTAAAGAGATTTTTGTGGAGGTGAGGGGTGGTCATATAAGGTGAGTTATAGATTTAGATATGGAAATAGTGATTTTTTTTTAAAGTCTGTAACAAGGAATAGGAAAAATCTGAGGACAAGCAGAAGTGGGATAGAGCTGATGCGTCCTTTGCCATAAGGCCATAGAATCTCCCAGTCAGGTTTGGCAAGGGGTTAGGAAAGATACATGGCCCTGGCTTGCCTCTCTCCATACAGAGAGTGAATTGTATGAGAGAGATACTCCACCTGCAGCCTTAGGAACAACACCTCTCAGAGTCAAGCTGGGGCCCCAGAACACTCTGAAAAACGTCCCTCACTAAATCCACAATCTTGACACATCCAATGAAAGGAAGGTAGAACCTTGCCCTATTACTCAATCCTTTTGCTCTTGAGACCTAGGACCAAGATGCTCTGCTTCAAACGTAGTCCTGGACCACTTAAAAACTCCCCCTTCATGTCTATTTTGGGCTAGGGGTAGAGGAGGAGGGAAAACACACACACACACACACACACACACACACACACACACACACACGTGTTTCCCCTCCCCTCCCCCCGGAAATTACAAACCAAACTTTATTTTTGGTTGTGTTTTATTTTTTAAAGGCTGAAAATCAATCGCAATTTTACTCCCTTGCCTCAAATTGTTTTCCGTCTGTAAATGAGAGCTTTGCAGTTCTGTATGTAGAAAATAGCTTTGCTTTGTGTATTCTGTTGAAACAGCTGGCTACAGACTCGCCCTGGAAAAGTGACTTTTCCTCTCTGGACCTCAGCTTTCTCATTCGTTCAATAAATGGGTTGATGAATGATGTCTAAATTCTCATCCACAGTAAACGTCGTGGGAGTCTGCAAGCCCCATTGCCCTTTGACTTTCCCTTTCGAGCGTCCAGCACAGGGACAATTAAAAGTTCAGAGTTTTTTTCGAAGGAGAATTGTTAACACCGGGGTGAGGATAACCGGCAGCAGGTTTGCAAGATACCCGTCTTCAAGATTTCCCGAGTGGGAGGTTGCCGCGGGGTCTCCTCCCTTTATTCCTCTCCTCCTGAGCCAGGGCACGAGATCCCCACAGCGCAGCTCTCTGTGTCTCTCTGTGTCACCCAACTGTCTATACAATCCCCAACCTGCAGTAAACCAGGACGCTATACCTAAGCTCGGTTTCTCACAGCCCATCCTCTACTCCTCCGTGAGGTCCCTCTCTGTTTCACTATTTCTCACTTCGGAAATCCTTCTAGCCGCGCCAGCCGCACTTTGCACTTTTTGCTTGGGGCTCTTCGAGCTAGGGCTGCCCAGGAAAAAGGCGCTCTCCCGGGGTGGCCCAGGTTCCAGCCCCTACTTCCGTGCCCTAGCCTTTCCTATTCGCAGCCCCCCACGCCCCGCCCAAGGACCCTGCCGTCGCCTCCCCCCGCCCCCAACTCCCTGGGTGCTCTCCCGGCGCACTCCTTCCCGCATCTACGCAGGGAGACCTCCTCGTTCCCACCTCCCCAGCAAAACGAGAGCGGGTCAGCAGGCAGGGCGCCTGGTCTAGCGGAGCCTCCCGGGCCGGCCCTCTACTGGGCGGGGGCGGACGAGGCACCCGGCCTCAAGGCATTCCGGGACGCGCTCAGCTGTGACCCGCAGCCTCACGGCGGGGCCGGATCGCAAAGCAGCCTTGTGAGGGGAACACGGTACCAAAGCACCGGATCCGCCGCCTCCAGCCGCCTGGCGCCTCGGCGCTCACCCAGACCCCCGGACGCCGGAGTACTGGGCGAAGCTCGAGCCCAGCGTAGTGTGCGGGAGCTCGAACGGCCCCACAAGCTCCTTTCCAGCCCCCTTTAAGGAGGGGCGCACTGGGGCCCAAGAGGCACCGCCCGCCCTCTCTCTTATCTGCCCACACGCCCGGCCCGCGCTGCTAGGTACCGCGCGGCTCTGCGCTCGGATTCCGGGAGTGAAGAGCCGTGCTGTGTCCCTGGCGTCCTCAGTCCTGTCCCCCGAAGTGGAGATGCGCGAGAGACAGGCGAGGGCGCGCAGCTCGTGAGACGCCGCGCCAGCCGGCACCATGCGCCTGCGACCGCTGCCCCTCGTCGTGGTCCCGGGCTTGCTGCAGCTGGTGAGTGCTTGTTCCGCTGCGCGCTCCGCGCGCTGGGGACTCCTTTCGGCGGGAAAACCGCGCTAGTGGCAGATTCGGAAGCGGAGACTGGGGCTGCTTGGGACGTGGGTATGAGGGCGCGCGGGGTGTAGAGTTCCAGGTAGCCCTATGGGTCGGAGGGGAAGATTAGGGAAATAGAATAGAGAGGGCCTGGAGGCAAATGAGGGGCTTAGCGAGGCTTGGGACTTGAGGATTGGGGTAAAGTAGGCAGAAAGTGGCCGAGAAGAAGGTTCAAGAGAAGGAAGAGGTTTATTGAGAAGCGTCCAGGAGCGGATGAGACTACAGAATACGATCAGGATGGGCTGAAAGACCTGCCTCCAGCCCAGAGTTTAAGAGGCTTGGTGATTTTTCACTTGTTTTGCCCGGATGCCCGCAGACACACTTCTTCCAAACCACCTCATCGTGCATCTTTGTTCGCAGGGCCAGTTAGTGCGCCTTCCTGGGGGGTAAAACTCAGGTAAAAGACCGATCGGGGGCGGGGGGCAGTCAGGATTTCTCTTCCTTTCCTATATGGCACTGAGGACTGAGCTGGGGTTTTCCGCCGGCGGGGACACAGGAGGTAACTTTCCACTCAACTCCACGCAGGAGCCCCCTTTCGGGCATCTCTAAGCAGTATGTTGTAGAAGAGCTCTGCATCTTGGTCTGGACAGCTCAAAGGGCGCTGAGGAATAGGAAAGGTGTTAGAAGGCGATCCAGGGTTCTGCAGCGAAGCTCTAGGCGACTCTTGGCATTGTGACTGTCATTTCTCTTCGCGTATCCCGCGTGGCGCCCTGCTCTCCTTAGGAAATATATACCTATATACTTACTGTATGTATTTTGCTGGTTAATTACATTTTAGGAAGAGTCCCAAGTAAGATCTTCAAGGACACAACTTTTAAAATTGTAGAAGGGGACACCTTTGGCTCAATCTGCCTCTGTGATGGATTTCTCCTGCTCTCCTGGCACTCATCTTGATAGGGTGCTGCTGTTAAGGGGGCTTTTTCCAGGTGCCCTGGTTTCTTTGGCCCTCATACTGAAGACCACCCAGTTAGCTCTGGTCTGTTAAAACAAGATTAAGGAATTTGGGAATGATGATCTCTCCCTTTTTTTCCTTCCTTCTTTCTTTCTATTATTTTCCTTTAGAGGGAAAGATCAAGTAACTTATGAAACTTTTTCTATGATATGTGTGCTATAGTAAAGGCAGAGATACTTGCAAGTTTTGAAGATGGAAGGCATCCTGAAAGGTCTTAGAGAAGGGAAGAGGTCCTGCAAGGAAGGGCCTGTTCATTCTTGTTACAACAGAGATTAGCTTCACCTGCTCAGCATTTACTAAGTAATTCTTCAAAGGCATCAAGAAGGAAATGCAATGATTGATGTTCCCAAGTGCCCTTGAATGAGAGAGCACATACTGGCTATATGTAACACTGCATGTTAAAATAAAATTTACATCTGAGTAAGGCATTATGCAAGCAACATATATGCCACATTAGTCTTTAGAATCACTTGCTTTTTGAAATGTTTAATTTGGATTCCAATAAGATGTGATCTAAAAAAGCAGTATTTGTATGGTGTGTGTAAATAAAACTCTAAAAATCTGGGGAAATCAGGTGAATATCTTAGTTCATTAATTTAATTTTACATTCAACGGTCATGAACCTTGCACCTGTTCCACTATGTTAAACTCTTAAAGATTAGATATATTTCCTGGCATATGTTTGAGAAAAAGTTCTCCTATCAGATACTATATTGCAAATGTTAGAGATTTTTTTTTTTTTCACACCACCATAGTCAGTAGGGAATAGGAAATACATCATGAAGCTATTACATACCCTCCTTAGGAGCTAGATTCTAATATTACAGCACAAATTGATTGATTAGTTTTTAAGAATGCTTATGTCAAATTCTAATCCATTTTTGGATTGTGCTTGGGTTGTAATGTTGTTTCTTTCTTTCTTTCTTTCTTTCTTTCTTTCTTTCTTTCTTTCTTTCTTTCTTTCTTTCTTTCTTTTTTTTTTTTTTTTCCTGGAGCACTTTATCATGGTAAGTGAGGTGTGGAGCTGCAGCTGTGTGATAAGCACACATTCTTTACACTGCCATCCTTTTGGACAATAAAAGGCTGTTTACATTCTCCACATTCTTAGAGCTGTTGCCAGCCTTATAGCACAAGGGGTTAGGATCTGAAAGGAAAAAAGAGTGGCCAGGCAGAGGAGATCTAAATTAAAACATACCCCAATCTGACCACATGTCCCACCCCAGCAGGTATCAAAAAGGACAGATCATAATTTGGCCCTTCGGATAGCTTAGAGTTTTATTCTACCTTTTTCAGTTCATATTGAGCTTCTTTGTTAAATCCTAACAGCAAGTGGATAAAATGTTTTCTAGATTTAAAAACTAGTTTTTTAACTAAGAACCGTATCTACTTATAGATCTGTCCTGGAGGGGCGGAGGAGAGACGTGATAGGGTTATTGTTGGAACTGGATTTTACTTTTCCATCTGCACTGCCCTCAGCCTGAAGAATATACTTTTAAAAATGTTAAATATTTTTAATGAGTAGTGGATTCATTTGGGGATATTGAAAATTTAATTTTAAGAAAATTTCCTGTTTTATTTGAAAGCAGTCACAAGGAGTTGGGCCCAAAAAAGTCAGTAACCCCATAATACTGGTACAATAACTATAATGTTTTTACTTATCATTGTGATATTTAAAAATTTTAAGAAAACAATAAACTGAATTGAGAAATAATGAAGGTAACCTAAAAAGTATGTATGTATTGTTACCTGTTCTTGCCCAATTTTCCTGGCCTATGTCCAGTCTTTTAATAGACAGGTTACTATACTTAATTAATAGGATTACTAGGTACTTGCAAAATTTAAATATCAATCCTAAATGTATTATTTGCCTTGCAGTTTTTATTCAGCAACATATTCTTTATAAAAATATTAACAGCACATTATTCCTTTTTTGCCACTTAATGAAAAGAAAATTAGCATTTGAAATTAATATTATAATAAATTGAGTGTTATTTCATGACATGATCCAAGGTAAAGACATCACTAGTTAACAGCTTCTTACAGATTTGCATGATAATTTGTAACTCATGATAAGTGTGATTTTTGCCTTTAAGTAAAATGCAGATTATAAAAAGATTAATTCTGAATTTAAACGAGTGATTACCTTGAGTTTAAGATAAAATTTAGCTATGACTTTTTAAATAAGTTATACATTTCAACTTGTTTTTCTGTGATATAATGATGAGTTTATAAAGTAAAATATAAATTAAAAGTAATGTAAGTTAGCAAATTTTTAGAATCCTATAAAATCAGAATACTTGTGATGTAAGGTGTTCCAGTTTTAAGTTCATTCTCATAATATAGCATTGTCTTTCATGAACTTATTAAGATTTCTGTTTATTTTAACAAATTAATTTTAATTTTTGCTTAATATAATATTTATAACTTTTATTACCAGTTCTGCTTTTACTCACGACTATCTTTCATTCACGAATCACAATTTCCCTCATACAATTTTGATCAATAAACATCAAATCAGTATTTCCCAGTGTTGGATCAATAATAGTCTGTTGGCAAGATGACAAAGCAGAGGAGAAAAATACCATATCATAGTTACAATTTAGAGTTGGCTGGGCTTTAAAATTAACATCCTCCTTAAAAGCATCATTATGTTAGACATTTTTAAATGAGAATTAGGATTAGAAAATTAAATTCTCTTTTCTAGCCACTCACCTCCCACTATAAATTGTGTTCCCCTTACCTATTCTGAGATTTTGTTATTTGGTGTAGTTTTAAATGCCTTCCGCATAGGAAACGGACTCCTTTGGGGAACTTATTTTATAACTTAACTAGTTTTCTGAAATCTAGTTATTCCAGAAAATAAAAGCTTCTTAATATTTTTCTGTATTTTCTTTTAATTTCCTTTTTAAAAAAATTGTTTCTGATTAGTGGTCAAAATGCTAAATAAGGCAGAAGCCTTTTATGAAAAACCTTTTAGAGGTTTTACATTGTCAGCTTAAAATGCATAGCTCTTGAAAGTAGAATGAATTAAGAAATGTCGATTTTTATAATACATTGCCCACCTTTCATCTATTAAAGAGGTAATCAACATATTTACAATGATTTAGTCATTTAGTAGTAGCGATCAGTGATAAATATAAGTGTGTCACAGATTTGTGATTTTGTAAAAGCTCTAGGACTGTCCCTTATGGTTTACATATTCCGCGGACTTCTTTACTTGAAGGTTTGCTGGGTAAGATTTGAAAAAAGAATTATAGCCACACACTCAAGTGCTTACAGTTAGGGCTGTGTCAGCGTTTCCGTAAAGAATCTCATTTCTATCTTAGCCATAAGCATTATTACTGGTCAGAAGTTGGCATTTAATATCTTGATTTGGGAGTCAGTTATTTTAAAGCTGCTTTAAAAAATTGATCCAAATGATTTTGAGCACTAATCTATGTGAGGCTACTCTCTAGGTATCATTATAGCATGCAAGATGATGATTTAACAAACTAATTTCTATGTTATTTTTGCACAGTGGTTATAATTTAAATTGTAATATGTTTAGATTATTTTAAATACTCCTTTCTCGATTAACCTTTTTGTTACATGTTGTATGATTTTGTAATAGTGTTGTATCATGAATGTTTCTAATTGTGCCAAATTCAGATGCCCTAGTCAGTATTTTTGAGTCTTTATAATTAACAATCTATTTGAACTTTTTTTATTACTTGTGATATGACTGATGGTGTTGATGACCACTCCATTCTTTAGTTCATCACCTTGCACAAAAAAAAAAGATCTCAAGCAATTTACGGTGTAAGTTTTCATTTTATAGAAAGAATTCTAATACATGATTGATTGAAAACTCCCATTTTATATTATTTTTAGTTTATGTAAATCTAGATAAAAACCTTGAAATAACTGGTTATGCTTTAAGATTAATATATAATAAGGCATTCTGTTTCTTTAACTGCTATTGAAAATGAAAGTTTTGTTCTTCAAACCCAAAATCTGTAAGAAATATTTTCCTATTTCCTAGCCGGATTATTCAAGAAATTAAAATAGTTGTCTTTAAAATTGCCATTTTTCTTGTACATTTTGCCTTTCTTAGATTTATGGACCTATGGTAAGAGAAGTGGAAAAGTTCTATAAACCTAAACTATAATGATAGCGATGCTCTCTTAGATATGCATATAATTACCTGTTTTTAAGTTATTTCACAGTTTATCAAATTCTGTTCTTCCAATAAAACAACAAGATAGAGAAGGCCATTTTAATTGTTTCCATTTGTGTATTGGAAAGAACAATTCATTTGGTGTCAATAGACTTGGGTTCTATTTCTAAATAAATTGCAAATTCAGCCAGTAGTTACTGACTAACCGTTTGGACCTAGACTTCATGCTGAGATGATAGCAGACATTGAGGACATCAAAGTAAACAAAATAGAACTGATCTGAGAGTGTCCGCATGTATGTATGCATGTGTGTCTTGGGCTCGTTTTTTAATAGCCACATTTGTAAAATGAAGTCATTAATTACAAAGTTGATGAAAAATCAACTTTCTAGCATCTCTGTCCATTTTTTTAAATATATATAAGAGTGGTTCTGAATTTTTTTATGAATTACATCTTAAGTTACTGTACGATTTAAAGTATGTCTTGCATACAAACATAAGTTTTAAATATAAGTTTTACATGAAGTTTATGCTGTTAACTATATCACAAATAGTACATACATTTAGAAGTAGACTTAAAACACTGCCAAGCAGCTTAATGTTCATCCTGCTTATTGAAAAGGAAAATTTAGTGAAACCAGGCAAAGGGAATTGATCCACACTTATTTAACATATATAATCGATAAAATCAATAATATTTCACTAAAATGGTACCTTCCTGGTTTATTCCTTATATTATTTTAAATTGTAAACTACTAACATCTAGTCACTGCGTTAATTTATATAAAAAATAGATTGACTCTCAGTTAAATTCTAACCATTAAAATAAGTAACATTACAGTTCAATACCGTACTTCAACCCGAAGACTAGTATGTGACTTTTATACACCTCGGTAGAATCCAGTATATTTAAATCAGAAATATGTTAAACTAATGTATTTAAATGTGTCAGGAGTTCAGATGTAAATGGTACAAAATGTTTAAAGAAAAATCAATGAAGAACTAGTATGTTAGACCCATCGAAGAAGGAGAAAATTGTTAATAGTCTTAATATCAGGAAATAAGCCAACTGAAACAGTCTTACTAGTCCTGGAGCTTAATCCAGCTATGCTTTAAACAACATAAATGGCTTTATAAATGAACTTTGACTTTGTAACATTGCTGTTTTTGGCCAAATAAAGTGATTCTAAGGTCATACAAATATTTGCGTAAATCTCTTCATGCGAATATGCAAAATTGTGACTTTCAAGCACTGTTGTATATACTAACAATTTTTAAATCTCAATGGTTTCATCTTAAGTTATTTAGCATATATATTTATTCATTCAAAAAAGAAATAGTCACGATTATTTGAAAGAGAGATTGCATGTTTAATTTATATGGCTGTTAAAAGTCCATATGATTTCTATTCCAGAATTCTATCCTGAATTTGTGTGTGTAGACTTAACCAGTAAACATCTTTGATTGTGTACAACAATATGCACAATCTTTTGAAGGGATAATGAATGCAGTAAGAAAATAAGGACTCTAAAGAACCATTGAACATTTTATCATAATGATTACAATAATTTTTATGAAAAAGGTTTTGCATTTTGATAATCCAAACAGACAACAATTGTGATCGGTATAAGAAATGAAAAGAGAGATGCAATTATCAAGGGCATGCTTTCCACAATCATGAATTCCCCTCCTGGTCCCATGTTGATGGTTTCCAAATTTATACCTCAGTTCCTACCCTGTGATTCCATAGCTTACTTTTCATTTTTACTCGGACGTTTTACTACCAACCCATGTTCATCTTTCCTGAACAAGTGCCTTCCAACATTCATGGATTCAGATCTTAAAGTCACCACCTCTCCCTTTTTAATCTCTTATGTTTGTGTTCGGACAAGTGACTTAGCATAAAGTACTGCAGAATTTACAAGATTCTTTCACATATGTTATCTCATGGTTCATTTTCTCATCAGCTCTGAAAGATAAACGTAGAAATAGTTATTGCATCCATTTTACAGATGAAGAAACAAAAGCATTGAAGGTTTCAGAGATGGACTAGACCACACAAAAGATGAAACCTGAATTGCCTGGTCAGTCCAGCCCTTAGCTCATGACAGCATCCATTTGTAGCAGAAGGTTGTGAGATCTATCATTGACACCTGGAATGATGGGCTTGAGGAACATTTCTAAGAAACATTCTATTCTGCTCAGTGACCATGCTGAGGTAGAAACCTCAACTCATTCATTTAAAAAATCTTTTAAACAAGTTTGTCATAAAGTCAAATAAGTTAAACAGGACAGATGCATTGTTGTATCATGTCCCTTAAGAGGGCATTCTGTTTAGAATTTAGTCTCACAGAGTTTAGTTGCCAAGTGCTCCAGCTTTTACATAGCATTAGGGTTAAGTTGGTGGCTGGTTCCGGTTAGAATCAGCGGAGGATTTGAGAGTTTCTGTTTCTTTAATTTCTTAATATATCGAGCTGTACCACTTCAGACTGAGATGATGAACAAGAAAAGGGAGAAAGGCTGTAATTTCTATTAAGGGCCACTTAATCTTGGTTTTCTAATCGACAGGTGGGAATAAGAGAAAGAACCGGTATGTGGAGAGGCTATCCTAGTATTGTGGGTGCTCACACTAGTGCAGAACTTGCAAGCATTCATATTTAATTTTGCTTTACTGGTAACATACTTGCTCTTGCTCTCTCTTCCTTTCTTTTTATGAAAATGTGTATTTTATTATAAAGGTAGTATATTTAAACAGATGCTATTATTAGCTTTCTATCCAGATCCCTTAGGCTTTCTTTTTAGCCCCTTTTTTGATTTTATTTTAACACTAAGTACCTGTAACTTTCCTTTGTAGGATTTCCTCAGGTGTTGGATGCACCTTGCCAGAAAGCACAGCTCTTGACAAATGACTGACTGACAGGGGCCAGGGTGTAAAAAGCTTTGCTCCTTCTCTCAGAGGTTTAACTAATACTCTGGAGTGCCCCTGTGGAAGGAGGCTGAAGCTACCTTCAAGGAGAAGTTGCCTGAGTTCAGTCACACACTTCCATTCTCCCACCTGCTGCCTCACTCCCTTACCAGACTTCTCCAGAAGTGCTTGATTACAAAGCACTTGCACTCAAACACTTGTCTCGGCATCTGCTTCTGGAGAACCCAATATAAGATTTCTGTTTAATTTTTTTTTCATATTCAGGAATTTTTTTAAATGGCCATTCTCATCCCTCCCTGCTTTCTGCCATCTCACACTAAAAATCACTATTAATATTTTAATGTGTATTTCTCTAGAAATTATGGATATATATGCTTTTATCATAAGTATATCAACACAGCATGATGTTCTATAACATGTATTTTTAATGCAGTAATGTTTCCACTTTTATGCAGTATAGAAATTATTTGTATTTTTGAGGATTCATTATATTTCATGGCATCGATGTGCCATATTGTATTTAATCAGTCCCTTATTAATTTTTTGATTGTTTTGAATTTTTTATACATTTATGAATTCAAAGAATTGAAATAAATTCCTAGAATGAATAAAATGAACTTTTATTTTCTAGAATTGAAAATACTGATTCAAATCTGAGAATACATAGTATGAATTCGGGTAAATATAAATCTCTCCCTAAATGACTACTACAACATACAGTACCACTCATGGTGCATATGCCGACCTATGTCTCTATCTGAATTGTGTATTTTTTAAAAAAACTTTGCCAATCTATTAGAGAGAAACACCTCATTGTTTTTAAAATGTGCTTATACTTCTTATCAGAAGAGTGATCTGTGTTTTTATATCTAATAGCAATTTGTATTTCTTATTTTGTGATTTTCTTTTCTAAATAAGCCCCGTTTTTCAATATTTTTCTTTAGCCTTTAAACTTTAGTTTCATTTTCATATTGCATAATTGTTTATTTTATTATTCTTGTACATTTTATATATCATGGTGTTGCTGTGGATACTATTTACATGCTTGACATGTAAAAATTATTTTTTGCTGGAGTATAAAGAAAGCTATTTATTTTAGTATATTTATGTTTGTATCAGTTCTATTTCTGAACTGGATTATTAGTTTTAATAATGTTTAATTGGATTCTTCTGGGTTTTACGTATAGACAATCGTATTATTTGTAAATAATTTTGTATTTGCTCTTTCTATTGAAATTTTATGACTCTTAAATTAAGATTTATTCTACTAATGTACCTGGTAGAAATTTCAGAATATTGTTGAATAACCTGTGAAAGATTTTTTTCATAATTCCAACTTTAAACTTTACTAAATATGATGCTTGCTTTTAGTTTCTAATAAACTATCAAGTTAAGAATACACTTTTCCATATTGGAATAAATTTACATCAATCACAGAGGTTGATTTCAGATATAGTTTTATCATCCCTCAAAGTAATCGTATATTTTAAGTTTTTTAACCTGTTTATATTTCTTATTTATGAATTGGTTTCTTAGAATTAAGCTGTTTAAACAAAGTTAAATTATCTGTATTTTAATATACTGGTGTACACATATATTTATTTTATGTTATTACTATTTTATTTAGGAACACTAATTCTATATTCATAAATAAAACATGGTAAAGTCAGACATGTCAGCTTTTGCATTATGATTATTCTAGAATCGTAATTAGAAAAACTTCTATTTCTTGCCCTTCAATCTGGGAGAAGTTAAAATAATTCAAAATTGTTTTTCCCTTGGAAGTTTGTTGGGAATCATTTTAATTCATTTGAGCCTTTTTGTTTTATTTAGGAAAGGAGATCTTTTATAAGCATTTCACTTCCTTTATGACTACTTATCCATTCAGGATTTCATCTTCAACCCTAATTGAATCCCTTTTATTAATTTTAAAAGGGAGTTAAGCATTTTTGTGTATTTAGCATAAAATTATATATACTATTACCTTAATTTAAAAAATTATTCCATTTTTTTGAATTTATGCCATATTTCCCCCTTACATCTGTATTAATTGTTTTGGAACAAAACACTTTTTGGTAACACTTATATCTCTATTTTCATTCATTTCTTCGTTTAGCAGTTTAAGTGTGTGTTCTAGTCATGACGCTAGGCTAAGCTTTTCCTTAGATCCTATTCCTAGGGGTCCACCCTCCATCTATCTCTAGGTCTACCAGTGTAAATAGAAGCAATCTGTGGCAGAGTCCATAGTTAATTCACTGAGTGGTCCAACCTAAATGAAGCCCTGTGTTAACGGGTGAGCCTCAGCCCTCTTTCTGCTCTGTAGAGGATGTTGCAACCTCTGATAGCAGCACTAGCTCGTGCCTGCTTGCATTCTCAGCTTCTCCTGTGCTAAGCTTAGCAGTGGGAAGGTTGTACTCTGTGGAGAGTAAACCCTAGTTTACTGCTTCTGTGCTTTTCTCCTTTGCCTTTGTTTGGTTAAAGGCTGCTCAGCATACTTAGCTTTTTCATCATCTGATTCATGTTTCTTTATATCTTTTAGAGATGCTCAAGTTTTGTTGACTCTTGGCATCCTTTTCTTTTCTAGCACCACTATGCATTCATTCTGGTTTTTGCACTCCTAGTTCATTTCATTGGAAATCTGGGGAAGAGGCAAGGTAAATGCATTCACTCAGCTTTCCTCCTTGAAACTGGAAATCTTCTAGTCATGTTTGGCTCATCTTTCTTTATCCCCTACAATATTCATTCAGTCACAAAATCCTATGAAATTTCCTTCCAAATCCCTCTGTAAACTGTCTCTTCCTCTCTACCCGCTGCTATTTCAATGCTACAGCAGCCTCTTAGCTGGTCTACTAAACATGAGACTTCTAAATTCATTCCACAAGTCATGAAATAATCTTTCTTAAATTCTCTTTTAATTTACTGTCCTGCTCCACTATTAAGAATAAGATTGTGATTTCTTTTTTCTTAACTCATTGAGTCTTTCTGGTTTTCCAGCTTTGAATACCTCATCCAACACTCAGCACATACTCTTATCTGTAGCCCGGCATGTATCCTTAATACTCTCTGAATACTTTAGAGTACAGAGGTTTTGGTGTCATACTCTCAGTGCTTTATCTCTAGTATCTTGGTCAAGCCAATAAAGCTACTCTATTTCAGTTACTTCCCTCATTAAATAATGGTAATTATAGCTATCCCATGTGATTATGATGATTATATACAAAAATATAAAATGCCTAGTACCTTGCATTAGCTTAACAAAGGTCAGTTTTTATTTCCACCTGCAACAGCTTAGGTTCTCTGTGCAAGCAACAGAAACTGACAAACTTAGAGAAGAAATTCACAAAAACAGGGAAGCTTACAGGAAAGGTTGAGAACTAGGCACATCTAGACCAGAATCAAGGGTCTGGGTATCAGGAAAGTATCAATTAGCTAAAACGATGAATAAATGCCAACCTTTTTCCTCCAGTCCTTGTTTCACTTCATTTAAGATACCATGTTCTGGTTGAGAATCCTGATTGACTTGGGTCATATGTCTTAGCTTGAGAAGGGATGGGGGTGGGTACTTGGATGCAGTTTGTTACATACTAGGAAAACAATACTACACATACCCTATTAGAGAATTTGTGATCAAAATTTCCACTAAAGGATGTCCTCTGTTAAAGAAAGAGACCCAAACACCCACAAAGAAGATTTATTCCAGGTCTTTATATTAATTATTATAGTCTTTCACTCGTAAGTAGACATAGACAACCAAAGATCATCAGACATTTAAGAGAACTCATTAGAGGAGGAAAAAAAAAAAAAAAACGGGACAGATTTTAACGTCGTGGAAAAAAAAAAAAAGAGTAGACTGCTGTGAAGAAAGTCCAACTGGGTAACAAGAAAGACTTCTTGGAAATGAAATATATAACCAATACAATTAAAAAGTCAGGGAGAAAACTGAAAGAACAGGGTTAATGCCTGTGCTGACGAACCATAAGGTGAAGTCAGGGAAATCTGCCATAAGAGAACCAAATGAACAAAATAGGACATGTGAGAGAACAGTGATGAGACACAAAGGATAAATCCAGAAAATCCATCAAGGAGGCCCAGAAACGAATAACAGTTTATGAAGGAGGGAATGTAGTAAAAGAAATAGTGTTCAATTAGCTGATTTAAAAACAAACAAAATCCTGGTGAAATTTCTGAACTCAAAGGAAAAAAAAATAGAAAATTCTAAGAGCTTTCGGAGAAACAAGACTGATGACAAAACAAACACACATTTCATTAACCACACTGGATCTTAGAAGCAATGGAATAGTGCCCTCAGAGTTCTGAGGGGAAAGGGATATTGAACCTACAGCCAAATTATTAATCAAGTACGAATGGAAAGGGGAGGAAGAAGAGGAAGAGAAAATTAAAAAGTGACAATTGGGGCATGCAAGGATCTCAGAGGAGTTAACAGTTACTTCATACAGAGTATTTAAGCAAAGAAAGAAAGAATATAGAATAAGGGGATGATGAGGGATACAGTAGTATCTGAGCATGACTCAGAAGAAGTGAAGGGAGCCAGAGAAGAACTTGTTAGCCTCACCCTGCAAGGTGAAGGGTTCCATTTTCTTCTCTGTGATTCAATCCCACCGTGTCTCTGCAAGGAATTCCATTTTAAATCATTTCACTTTTATAAACGCTATTATTAGTTTGCGGTATTTGAAATGTACTTCTACACAAAACATCGATGATTTAAATACAAGAACAGAATATAACTATTATAAATATTAATGAACTAATGTGATATAATAAAAATTTGGAGTAAAAGGAATATAAGAGGTGATAGGCGAGCATTCCTATTTTCTTATCTTTCATAGTAAGCAGAGAAACTGTCTAATGTTAACAAACTAAGAAATAGATGTAAAGGCTTAAAACTAACAAATGATAGAATTAAAAATAACACAGCCAACAAAAACTCAATATGCAAATTTATTTGCTATATGCTTTCGTTTCTTATCATTTAGATTGTAAAAATAAATTTAAGATTGACATCCAGAAAAGTCATTTTGACCTTATAATGTGATTTCATATTTGTGCGCTTCTTTTTATGTAGTGCTTTTGACAAATATTATTTCTATGCGAATTTCAAAATAAAGAAATCATTAGTGCTGGGGAGACCTGCCCAGCAGCGGTGAAGACATGCTCACAAGGCCATGAGTTTGCCTTCACTGGGAGGTAATGAATGCATTTGCAACATAGATTGTGGTAATGGTTACATAGGTGTATACTTATCTTCAAACTCATCGAGTTAAGTACGTTAAATATTTCCAGCTTTGTGTATGTCAGTCATGCCTCAATAAACTGGTTTAAAAAATAGGTAAGCAGAAGTGATCTGTTGGGTCATGATGTGTAGAGCAAATTTTCTCTGCTTATGCATTTGGGGCTGCATAATTACTTATTGTGTCGGAAGGGGGGTTTGGAGGGAGGTGGTATCCTGCGCATTATAGGATGTTTAGTAGCATCCCTCCCCGGACTCTATCCACTAGATGCCAGTAGCACATTATCCCAATTGTGGCAACCAAAATGTTTTCACACATTGACACATGTGCCCTGGGTAATAAATATACCCAGCTGAGAACCACCACTGTGGAGGATTCCTGGCTGTGAGAAGCTGAATCAATGATGACCTCTTTGGCCTCTCTCAATTAAGTACTTTGTCTTTGAACTGTTGGGAAAGGGTCAGCATTCTGCATAGACCTAGTTTCTTTCTTAACATTTCTTTTCAGGTAAGTTTCCTCCAGTTCAGTTGAATCAGTTGAATTCAACCAACATATTTGAGTGCCAACTCTGTCAGGCACTGTGCCCAGTGCACACATCTCTGTTTGAAAGTTTTTTCTTTTTAAGGGAAATGAATAATGAGTGATCCTCCTGATATTCCTTGGTGGTCAAGATTTTCCTCTCTAATAGAAATTTATACATTTTATTTTACAAGTACAAATCTTACCAGTTAGGACTGGCTTAGAGAGTTTTAGTAAAGCCTTCAAATTTCTATATTTTAAAATTCAGTAATGATAACATACTTTATAGAAGATAGCAAACAAAACAGAAAAATGACAATTACAAATAATATGTTTGCTAAAAATATGAACTAAATCATACTTGATGTGCATATTTGTTACAATTAAATTATAGTGGGATAAACTTCAAAGAGTTTATCATGAACTCAGATGATATTATAAATATAAAGCTGGAGAGCAGCACTTTTGAGTGGAAAATTTGATCCTATGTTTTTAAAATTTTTTAAAGTATTTTAAAACTCTTAAAAATTCAGTTTTTAGGAGTAAGAACACATTTCCTTTTTATTAAAAAAATGGGATGGTCAAGTTTACAGAAATGTAAATTAAGAGTTACCCTATTTTTATAAACGGTATGAATCACTTTCTTCATTGGAATGCATCTTAAATTAAGTTTCTCCTTTAAGGCAATTCTCATTAAAAAATATTATCTGTGAAAGTATACTGTAAGAGTTGCATCTTCTCTCCCAGGGATAAACATGCTAATAAAAAAATAAGCAGAATCCCTCCTGGTGTTGAAGTTTGAAATATAATGTTTTTTTCATGGAATTATAACTATGCATAAGTTATATGACCTTACTTGTGGGATGAAGTGAGAGCCGTGGTAGACTGCAGCTGGGCTGCCACTCTATCTCTATATTATGGAAGACGAGCCTCTGCCCAGGCTCCTGTGTGTGTTGACACCCTGGACAGGCCAGCACATTCTTTCTCCTGCCTTTGGACATATGCACCACGTGCACACAGATCCCACTCTCCTAACGAACTTTTCCTACCACATCAAAAATGTTATCTTTTCATTGGCAGGCAGATTTCTTACCTCTACCTTGAAAGTTATAGATCTATATTATACTGCTGCCATTTTCTGTACAAATGCTTAAGCAAGCCAGTTTTTACAGATATATTCTTAGCTTCCATCAAAGATTAATGTAGGAAATGGCCATAGAAAAACATTCTTTAAAAAAATTATTTTTATGGCGAAATTGGTTAACAAAATCCATAAGCAGAGATGAAATACTGCCATTTGTGACAATATGAAAAAACATTTTGATAACATTTATATTTATATTTTCATTCATTTCTTCATTCAGCAGTTTCAATGTGTGCTGTAGTCACGGCACCAAACTAAGCTTTTCCTTAGAATGTGTACCTAGGGACAAAAATCTTTTTTCCTAATAAATCAAATATCCTTATTTAAAGAATGAGTGTTCCAACTCAGTGTTTCCTTTTTTACTTTTCCTACCAGAAAGAACAGAGATAATAAATAGCTCAGTTGCAGCAACTATCTATACTATCCCAATTTTCTTGGTGTTTTCTCTCCCGCTATATAGCTCTAGACCACACATGTATTCTTTTACAGTTGGTTCTATTATACATGGCTTGTATCATGTGCCTTGGAAATACTTTTAGAGAGTATGAGAGCTTAATTTTTTTTGCCAGATGTTTCACCATTGCTGTGCTGAAATTTGATGGAATCACTTCAGTTCTGCGGGTATGCATTTTCTCTAAAATGTTCTTTCTGAAAATTGAGGTGTTTGGATTCACTGATTCCCAAAATGCTGGTCCATGGGCTACAGCCATAGTAAGTATTTTCAGAGCCTTCAGGGATGTTATATCAGTGTCTCTAGGCTGGGGCCAATGCACCAAGTGATGCTGGGGCCCAGCCAGATTTAGGAAAGCCTAGACCAGATGGTCTCTTAGATGTCCTTTGGCTTTATGAATTTATGATGCTGTCGAAAGCATGGCCTCTGGTGGGTGGAATACAAGCCAGTCCCTAGGGTAAGAGCTATACTAATCATACTGTCAGTGACACAGGAAAAAGAATGCGATAAAAAAGAATTTATCTTATGACATTATAATTGCAGGTGCACTTCTTTGTATATTCCACTTAAGCAAAGTCTGTGAACACAAAATGCGGATGCTAATGTCTGTAACACCACAACCAAGCACATAGTGGGCATCCAATAAATGCTAGAGAGAGAGAAAAGAAAGGAAAGAAAGAAAGAAAGAAAAGGAAGGAAGGAAGGAAGGAAGGGAGGGAGGGAGGGAGGGAGGGAGGGAGGGAGGGAGGGAGGAAGGAAGGAAGGAAGGAAGGAAGGGAGGAAGGAAGGGAAAGAAAGGAGGGAGGGAGGGAGGGAGGGAGGGAGGGAAAGAAAGAAAGCGAGCAAATGCACTGTTGAAAGAAATCACTCAGTAACCTCCACCCCCTCCCTCTTCACCCCACACCCCCACCCCCCTTATGCTATGCTTCAAAGCCAGTATAAAACTGTGACCTTACAGGGAGTATGTTAGGGGGTATATTTAGTAGTCTAAGCCCTTAGTCTGCTAATTCAGTATCGCAAACCTCTTCAAAGTATGCCTGAAGCCAATCCCCTTTGCTTTCAAACTCTAGACTATATAGGCAAAAGCCCTTAACTTTTCTTATTCTTAACAATACCATTATAAGGATCCTTTGTGACAAGAGTTCTACACCTAAGTCAAAGCACCATACTAAAATAGACTGATTCTCTCAAGACTAAGTCTGTCGTCTTCTATTATGACAAGGAAAGGATATTCACAGGAGCCGTGGAAGTGATTGTTTACCCTTTTTGAATAAATACAAATAACCACAAATAAAATTTCATGTTCATTCACAAACATCCACTTAATAATGCTTTATAATCTCTTCCTATCATTTTTATTGACTCATGTGTTTCTAGTACAACATGCCATGCTATTGACCTTTCTGATACATTAGTATTTATATAGTTAGAGAAATAATTAATAATTAATATAGAAAAAAGGTGTATTTTTTAAAGTTTAGAGTCAATTGAGAGAAAAATAACATGAAAATAAGAATTTAGAGAATTAACAATTTTAAATTTATGATCAAGATTAATAATCTGGTTTTTAATCCCAGTCTTCTAGTATTTTTCTACATTAGTCTTATTTCATTTATTTATTTATTTTTGTGAGGTAATCAGTTTAATTGCTGTTATTTATATACTAAGGGCACTTTTTTAGTATAGTTTCATTTACTGTCTTTTCAAATTATAATCACCATGTATCAAATTTTCATTCAGTGGTAATTAGGTGATTATTTCATGATTGAGCTTTTTTAAAACTTCAGAGACCCGATATGGTTTTACCAGTCATCCTTTTATCTGTCAGTAAGGACTGTAACTTTTTGTAACAGTGAGATATCCCCAAACTCTTCCACCTTATATATAGGTAAGTGTAATGTAATGTAATGGTGCACATAAGTAGGTACAGCCTGACCCGAGATGCCAAACAGGGCTCTGTAGGAAAAGGTTACTTTTCTCAGTATAGTAAACAACCATATTTCCAGCAGATAACGGGGCATGTCTACTTTCATTTGAAGAGTAGCATCTGCAGACAGTTATGGTTTAAGTGGAACACAGTCCACATGCTCCCATGTGATAAAGGCATCCACTCTTTATCCACAGCATCCCTATGTGGGCCGTCAGGGAATGTACTTGCATTATCACCTAGGAACAACTTTTCTTCTGTGTTCTGAACAGTGGAAATATTAGGGTGTAATAAGGCCCTTTATATGTTTCACAGCATGTAAGTTAGTAGACCAAAATTGACAAGGTTGAGGCCCATGACCAAGTAATTATCTAAATTTCTTCTATAATATTTGGTTTTGATTTGTTTGTCTTTGGATTTATATTAGAGAGATGTAGAACTAAAGCAACTGTATCCAAGTTGTTATTAATTAAAATGCCTGCAATGTAAGAAGAGTAATTTATTAATGCCTACAGTGGGCAAAAGCTGTCATCTTTGAGTGTTATTAATGAGACACTTGAAGACTTATATCAAGAATTCTGGGATGCTAGAGGTTTCTGGGTAAAGTGTGAATTGCAGAGAGATATGCTGGTATTGGTATAAAATCTGGTTCCTTTGGTGATGTAACAAGTGTAATAGTTTATGGAGTCCTATTATCTCCAGTTGACCTTGTCGATAACATAATAGAGTGCTGTTCAAAGTTCTCATTTCCAGATATATCATGGAAAGACTGGAGTGTATGTTATAAAAGAAGTAGAAGTCATGATTTTTGTCTTCACATCTAATCCCTTCTCCCTCCTCACATACACTTAGCTCTGAATCTGCTTAATATGCTTTCCAACAGAAACTCCTGCTAAGTATTTTCTCTGGGGACCTAAGCTGTCCTGGCTACTTCCCAGTTCTCTATATGCCATATTTCTTTATCCAGGAAAAAATCTCTAAGTTTTACATGTGCTTGACCCTTATACTACTCCAGATTTTAACAAGCTTAATCTTGGCTTTCCACCTTTGTCTCCCTATACACTGAAATGTGACGATTTTTTTTTTTTATGTTTAGCTCTACTCCCGTGCCACCTTCTTTGAACACCTACAAGTACTTTAAATGATTAGTTTCAGATGCCTGGCTTTTAATTTTCACAGTCTCAGAGTTGCTAGGTTTCTCTTTAGCTGAATCTGCCAACCTGCTTTTTTATCTTCAGATAATACATACATTTGAATGCCTACCATGAAATGCATTTTGCTTTAGATATGTACTTCAATCAGAATCTTTGAACATTAGATATTCTTATATCTCCAAGCAGCCAGAAAAACATTTTCCCAACTTTATTTTAGTGATTTTTGGAGGCGGAGGAAGATGTACTTGGGTACTAAAGTCCAAGCCAGGATCCTTCTTTCTCCGCTTCAAGTGGCACAGGAAACCCCTTTAGATTTTCAACATATTCTCTCAGAATAGCACGTATTTCTGTGCCACAGAACATGCTTTAGCTTATTGCCGACAACCAACAGGAGGCACAGCAGATGTATTAGTAAATCACAGAAATTTCAAAACCACAAAGAAATACAGCTAAAAAACATTAAAAGTCTCACACGCATAAATATGACTGGAGTATGCCATGACCCCTGACTGTCGAGGACCTGGCCAAGAAACTGGGTGTTGCCCCATTGCTATAGCAATTGACAGCCATGGTGAATGGTGAGATCAGGTAATTTAGATCAGAAGAAATGTTTGGTGTAAGCCATGGGCAGCTGGAGAATGTTTTAGAGACTGCTCTGGTGAAAAAATTAGTTGAGGTTAGATAGAATACAGACTGTGAAGACTGGAAAGGCTTGGATAGGCTCAAACTGAGCAGAGGGTCGGGGCAAATGGATGGCAGCAGTAGGTCAGGCATGGTGACAGAAGCTTTGGACCTTTATGGATCTCTGAGCTTCTGGTAGAGTTAACTCCAGCATTGTAAATCCTCCTAGTAAGGATGTTAACCTGGCAGCAGTATTAATCATCTAGAGGCTTGTATGTGCAGAGTCTGGTTTAGTTAGTTGCCTGCTCTTGTCCCAGATATTTGCTTGGCAAAAGAAGCTTAAGCCTTTGTTCTGAGCTATATTCCTGTAAATAATTGAAATTATTTTTCTCCCACAGGCATTTGAGTTTCAAAAGATGGTCCTCATCTGGTCTGACTGAGAACTCTGCCAGTCTGCCCACTAGGGCATGAGTCTGGTGTATAAATCTAAGAAAGTAGTTCTCAACTTATAGTATGCAACAACCTGGAAAGACTACTAAAAAGGCACGGTCTTGGGCTGCTGCCATGTGCTTGCGGTGGGTCCCAGCAGCCTGGATTTTAAGCAGCATCTAAAGGGCTTCTAAAGCAGATTTTAGAGACACTTTAAGAAACACTAGCCTAAAAGGAGCTTGTTCTACTTTGTTTTATAAAATATCCCTCTAAGGACATCATGGGTTTTAATGACTGACTGTTACCTAAGGATCATGATGGCATTTCTCTTCCAAAGCCAGGATCCTTTGTACAGTGGGTAAGACATGGTTTCTATACTCTATATGTAACTCATCAGGATTTTACCATTTGGTCACCATGCTTCTAACAGTTCTTTCTGTTTCAGAGGATCTGGCTGAGTGATCTTAAAACTCTAGCAAATGTCAAATATGTGGACAAATTCAGAATATGCATCAGGGAAAAATGGAGAAAGATTTGTGGATTAGTTTATTATTTCCCACTAGTAGTTGAGAAAAGGGTACCCCATTTATCTTACCACTGTTTCATCTAGAAATAGGGATATTTGTCAGATGTAAAGTCAGGCTTCTTAATTTTCTCAATTATCTTTGAGAATGAACAAATTATAAATGAGGTTTACCTTTATGATTTGGAAAAAAGAAGTTGGAATAGATTATAAAATTGAAGATTTTTTCAGAATGATGGTTAATTTAAACACTTTATATAAGAATAGTGCATTGGAGTCTTCTGTGTCAGACACTGTTGGCTAGCTGTCACTATCACCATCTACAATGTCTTTGTTCTTTGTAAACTCTAGCACAGGTTGGCTTATAAGACATAGGTATATGGCCAGTAGCATACAAGTAGAAATTCGCTGAGAGCAACTTTCAAGGAACCTTTTGCTTTTTTGATTAAAATAAGGATAAATTTGGCTGGAGTGCCTTCAGCTCTTTGGCACTTTGCCCCTTTTCCACCTTTCTGTCTGGATTACAGATATGCAGCTAAGGGATGCAGCAGCCATTCTGTAAGTATGAGGCAGCAAGCATGGCAGAGAGCTATATCCTGAGGATGGCAGAGAGGAATGATGGCAAAGCCTCTGTGCCAGCCCTAGACTACCTGCCTCAGGGTGTCTTTTCTTGAGTCTCTGCCTATTTAAGCCACTGTGGTAATTAAACTTTTGTTGCTTCAAATCACATACTGTCCACAAATTAATATGGAATGCTGAAATATTTTGCACAATGTACCGTCTTAATGAAAACACCCACTATCAAAGATAGCCGTGAATCATGAATGGGGCACATTGGTTTAAGAAAGAAAGGAGAAAGAAAGAAGAAAGAAAAACGTCCTTAAAACCGTGCCTCCAAGGCTTATGGGGGTCAGAAGGAGTTATAAGGAATATCAAATGACAGTCTATCCCTCCCCCAGCACACATGGCCACAAATTGCGTTATAATTTGAAGCGATGGCCATAAAATGTCTCAGGGCTTGAGATGGTGAGTTTTGTATCTGTCAAGGTAGCCAGAGAAAACACTTTAATGACATAAGTGTATAGTGTTATAAGATTTAAACTAGCTCTCATTCCTTCAGAATAGGAGACAGAGAATGAAATATTTTGGAACCACTTCTGAGTGAAATTTTGAAGGTGTTTGTAGTGAGATACAGTTGGTTATAAGAAGTCTCATGACTTCAGAACTCTTTAGACGCAGTAAAACAGTCAGGGAAGTAGGTCTCTATGAGTCTTTCAATTTTGAGAACCGAAATTTGCAAATGTAAGTATATGACTTAACAAACAGGATGTTTAACAGTGAGCCAGAAGCCAGTGAGATTTGACCAGGCAAAGAAGTGCCAGGCATAGGAACATTATTGTGTAGTGAACTGTGGATTGGGGACAGGAAATTGAACTTGAAAATTGAACTATTCTGGTTAACTAGCTGTGTGACTCTGAGCAAGTCACGATATCACTAAACTTCAGTGTTCTTCCCTATAAATAACTTTCATTGTTCTTTGCTTAAATATTATATGAACTTTAAAGTTATGCTCAGATTTGAAATTCTATGATTATAGAGTAATTTCACAAAGATAGTAGAATATGGTCATTTGAGTCAGAGCAGATTTCAAGCAGAGGCCTCCTAGGATCCTGCATAGCCTCTCAATAATGTTATTTAATATTATTATAGCTAGAACCCAAGGGATAGTGTTTAAAATCAGCTTTTTCAAGAGACATGCAGCCTTAATTGTGATTTTTCATTTTTCTGGAGTTCTCTGTTTAAGATTATAAAATTTAGTATGTGGATTTAGGAAACAATAGAAATTTCCTGAAAACCTTGAGTCTGTCTGGGAATCTGACACAATCATCATTGGTTTGTCCTTGTGGCTCTCCTCATCTCACAGCTTATTGAAAGCCACATTGTAACAATGGTTCCTTGAGCCACCATTCCTGTCACTCAGATGTGGCTCTGGGAGACAGTTCACTGGTATGTGTATCAGTCAGGGTTCACCTAGACAAGCAGGACCACTGGGAGAAGATAGACAGGTATATACACGCATACACATATACGTATACATATACATAATACATACATGTAGTAATTTGTCACTCAATGTCATCGTTAGGTCCCTGGAACTGTGGTGAAACAATGTATAATGAAACCAGTTTTACCATAGGTTAATTGATATAAACAAGAGTTAAGTTCCTATGGCATCTCATCAACATTATGTAAAGTACCTGCTGAATGTTATCTTTTTTATTCATTGACCTAAAATTAAGGTTGTAACTTAATAATACAATAAATTACATTTTAACCTATTTGCCAGGTTACATTTTAACTGGTTTGCCAGGCTAGTGTCTTTGATTCTCTTTCAAACGTATTGACTAATCCTGTGAAATATTGAGAATTTGAGGCCATTAGATACTGTTCTGAGTACTTTATGAGTGAGGTAAGGTTGCTCTTATCAACTTTTGTACCCAACTTGTTCATGTCACCTTTAATTGTTATTCTGATTCTGTAGTTAATTATTATTGTGAATTAACAAAAATTGATTTGGAAAATAAAAGCATTTTTATTTATAAAAATTCAGTTAAATGTCTTCAGTAGATTAAATAAAGGCTAATTATTTTTCTTAAATTGCTGAAAAATTAGGTATGGGCAAGGCAGCTGGAAAAAAAGGCAAAAAAAAAAAAAAAAAGAATCCTAAAACTCTAGGCAGATTCCGCACTCAGATTACTTTGCAAGTATGTTCATTTGGGGGTGCTTAAAGGAATCGGCATTGGAAATCTTAGAGAAAGTGTGTTTTCTATAAGAAATGTGACATATAACTTCCATCAATAGACAAATTCTCAGAGAAAGTTTTTGGCTTTACAATAAAAAATTGGCATACATACATGTTTCGATCGAAATAAAAAGTTAGTATTAGAAATCCTAGCTAGTGCATTAAAATAAAGAAAAAGAATAAATGTCATAAAAGGAATAGATTTATATTGAAAAAGAATGAATAAACTGTTCACAGATGATATGATTGTATAACTATAAAATCCCTAAAAATCAACAATAGTAAAAACCTCTGGAACTAGTAGGTGAATATAGCTAAGTCTCAGGATATAAGGTTAATATACGAAAGTCAATTAGAATTTGAAATTAAAAAAGAAAAACATTTACACAACATCAAAAATAATAGAATACTTAAGTACTATAAATCTAACAAAATGTCAGGCTCTGTGTGTAAAAAACTACAAAGAACTTATATGACTAAATAACAACAAAAAACAAATGATCCAATCAAAAAAATGGGCAGAGGACCCGAACAGACACTTCTCCCTAGAGGACATACAAATGACCAACAAATATATGAAAAGATGCTCAACATCACTAGCTATTAGGGAAATACAAATCAAAATCACAACAAGACATCATCTCACACCTGTTAAAATGGCTACAATCAACAGGACAAGTAATAACAAATGTTGGCAAGGATGTGGAGAAATAGGAACCCTCCTACACTGCTGGTAGGACTGCAAATTGGTACAGCCACTATGGAAAACAGTATGGAGGTTCCTCAAAAAACTAAGAATTGATCTACCATATGATCCAGTAATCCCTCTACTGGGTATTTACCCCAAAGACTTGAAAACTCATATCTGAAAAGATATTTGCACACTGATGTTCATAGCAGCATTATTCACAGTGGCCAGTACATGGAAGTAACTGAAGTGTCCTACAATAGATGATTGGCTAAAGAAGCTGTGTACACATATACAAGGGAATATTACTCAGCCATAAGAAGAGATGAAATACCACCATTTGCAACAACATGGATGGACCTTGAAATAATCATACTAAGCTAAATAAGCCAGACAGAAATGGTTGAAAAATCACATGATATCACTTATATGTGAGATATAAACCTGACAGCAACAAATGAACAGGACAAACAAACAGAGACTCATGGACACGGACAATGGACTAGTGGTTACCAGAAGGGGGAAAGAAGAAGGGGAAAAATAAAAATAAAAATAAAGTACATTTTTAGTAAAAAAAAAAAAAAATTAAAAAATAAAACTATAAAACATTAATGAAAGTAAACAAAGAAGATCTTAATAAATAGAGATGCTATGTTCATGGATTGGAAGACTCAATATAAGTAAGTTGTCATTTCTTCTTAATTTGATAGATAGATTCAATGCAATACCAATTATAAACCCCAACAAACTATTGTTTAGATATTCACAAACTGGTTCTAAAGTTTACATGAAAAGGCAAAGACCTAGAATAACCTACATAGCACTGAAGAAGAACAAGTTGGAAGACTCACATTACTCAATTTTAAAACTTCCTATTAGGATATCTGAGCAGTGTGGAATTGGTAAAAGAATAAACATATAGGTCAATGGAACAGAGTAAAGAGCACCAAAATTGGCCCACACAAATATAGTCAGTTATTTTTGACAAGGTAGCAAAAGCGGTTTGATGGAGAAAAGACAGTCTTTTTGACAAATGGCACTAGAACAATTGAACATTCATATACAAAACATGTACCTAGATACAGACCTTATATCTTTCATGAAAACTAACTCAAAATGGATCATAAACCAAAATGTAAAATGCTAAATTAGGAAAAACTTCTAGACAAAAACATAAGAGAAAATCTAAGTGACCTTGAATTTGTTGATAAGTTTTGAAATATAAAACCAAAAGCGCAGTTCATGAAAAAAAAATGATAGTTTGGTCTTTATTAAAATTAAAAATGTCTCACTGAAAGAACAAGTGAATGGAAAGACAAACCGTAGACTAAAAGGAAGTACTTGCTGAATACATATCTGATAACAGGCCTATATCCAAAATATGTATATCATGTGCCACACAAGAACATTACAGTTAACAACAGACCACATATAGGATAGTAGTACTATACTTTTAGTCATTATTTTATAATGTACTCTTTCTACTTATAAAAGGTTTGCTGTAAAACAATACTATGTTATGCCGGCAGAAGCTCATACAGCTCGTGTTTACTGCTTTTCTTGATCATATCATTTTCTCTTGTGCTTCATTGATCTCATGCTGTTTTATAACCTGAGTGTAGCCTAAGTGTATGGTGTTTATAAGTCTGTAGTAGTGTGCAACAGTGTCTTAGGCCTTCACATTCACTCACCACTCACTAACTGATTCACCAGGAGCAACTTCTGTTCCTGCAAGCTCTATTCATGGTGAGTGTTCTATACAAGTGTACCTTTTTTCCCCCATCTTTTATACCACATTTTTACTGTACATTTTTCAAGTTTAGATATTTTTAGATACACAAACCCTTATAATTGTGTTATAATTGTTTGCATTATTCAATACAGTAACATGCTATACAGGTTTGTAGCCTAGGAGCAACAGGACATACCACATAGCTTAGGTGTGTAGCAGGCTTTGTGGAAGTGCGTTCTACGATGTTCACACAACAAAATCACCTAATGATGGATTTCTCAGAATGTATCCCTGTCATTAAGCAGACATGACTATACACAAAGAATTATTAAAACTTAACAATAAAAAAATAATTTAAAATGGGCGAGTGATCTAAATCTTATCATAGAAGACATATAGATGGCAAATAATCATATGAAAAGATGCTCAAATCATTTGTTATTAGGGAATCGCAAATTAAAGCAATTATGAGATACCACTGCACACCTATTAGGATCTCTAAAATCCAAATAACTTGCAATGCCAATTGCTGATGAAGTTGTAGAGCAACAAGAACTTTTACTTATTGCTCATGGGATTGTAAAATGGTACAGACCCTTAGGAAGACAGTTTGGCAGTTTCTTACAAAGCTAAACATGGTTTTATCATATAACTCAACAATTGAGCTCCTAGGTATTTACCCAGGAAATATAAAAACTTATTCGCACATAAAAACTTGCATCAAATGTTTATAGCATCTTTCTTCATAATCACCAAAAAGTGGAAGCATACAAGATGTTCTTCTGCAAGTGAATGGATAAACAAACTAATAATAGAATATTATTCAATGATAAAATTTTGAGTCATATCAGGCTATGAAAATATGTGGATAAATCTCAAATGCATTTTGCTAAGTGAAAAAAGCCAAGCTAAAAGGCCACATATTTACGATTCCAATTATGTGACAGTCTGGAAAAGGCAAAACTATAGAGACAGTAAAAAGATCGGTGATTGTAAGAATTCGATGGGTAAGGGAGGATTTAAATTGTAAAGCACAGGAGACATTTTAGAGCAGTGAACTCTTCTGTATGACACTGTAATGGATATGCGACACTAAGCATTTTTAAAGCTTGTACAGTTTTGCAGCAAAAAGAGTGAGTTTCCATGTATGTAAATTTTAAAAAGTTATTTGGAAGGTTGAGGAATTCCAGGACGGAATACTGAATATGACAAAACAATTTAACGCTATTATAAATGTATGAAACAACTTCACTGAGGAGGGTAGGGAGGAGGGAAAGTTGCTGACCTAGTAACTTTATAGATGAGTGGGGTCTGTAAAACTAAAGGCAAGAAACTATACGTAAGCACTCTACTCTAACTGTGTCCCATGGAGTGCAGATTAAGTTCCTATAACATATGTATATATGTATACTGGAATGGGTCAGTTAATGCACAGAACTGGGATTCTCACTTTGGAGTTAAAACTTACTGGTAAAGAAGGGGAGGAAGCTAAAATGATCCATATGGCAATGGATTACAGTCAGAGACATCAGTATGAACTTATGTCTAGTTTCATATAGATATAGCTGCTTATACAGAGAAATATCTATAGATATTTTTATATATTCAAGTTGTTAAACACACAGATTTCCTTACTCTGCCAGCTGAGAGGGCCTAGAAGCAACAGCACCCTAGTAGCAATGAGCACAGGTGCAACCAGATCTTGTTTTCTAATACCATGTTTTAATTAAAGGAACCAGGGATCCTTGGAGAAATGTCCGATTCTAAAACTGGGACAGGGAATATATAACATGCCTCTGGAGCATCTTGTAGTGCCAGAGAATCAGGAAGTGCTAAAAAAAGAAAATCCTCAATGATTGGGTATGTCAAAATGACACAAGAGCCAACTGAAAGAGCTTCCAGTGGTCAAAACTGGATAATGTGAGCAATAAAATAAGTTAGTATTCTAGCCCAAGGTTTAAAATAAATATGATTTCTCACAGATATAATTTACTGAATAAATGAATGGGGGGGACAATAAATAGATTTCCCATGCAGGAGAATTCCAACTGATTTATAAATGTTCCACCTTCATGGAAGTGGCAAGCATAACTCTACCCCTTAAATTCAGCCTATGTGTAGTGACTTTCTTCCAAAGGGAATTGTATGGAAACAGTGAAAAATTAATTGGTAGTAATTAATTTGACAAGCACTATCTAAAGCAGATGATCAAAGTTAAAATGAACAGTGATGTCATATTGATAATATATTTCCTTAATATAGCAGGATGAAAATGGCATTTAGCTCTATAGTCTTCCTCCTAAAAACAGTCTAAGCATGAGAAAAGCATCAGACTAATCCCAATGGAGGGATTGTCCACAAAATCTCTGACAAGTACTTCTCGAAACTGCTAACGTCATCGAAAACAAAGTCTGAGAAACTATCACAGCCTGGGTAAGCCTAAGGAGACCCAACTAAATGGACTGTGTATCCTGGATGAAATTCTGAAACAGAAAAAGGACATTAGAGAAAAACTAAGGGAATCTGAACAGGGTAAAGCTTTAGTTAATAACAATATCTCAATATTGCTTTATTAATTACAATAAATATACCATGCTGATGTAAGAGGCTACTAATAGGAATAATCACATATGTAAATAGGGACTCTGTCATCTTCACAATTTTCTATAAATTTAAAAGTGTTCAAAAATAAAGTGTGTGTGTGTGTGTTTTAAAATAAACATTTAAGGTGTGCGTGATGTATAATGTACACATCTCAGATACTGATGTCTCTTTTGAAGTGGCCAAGTGCCAGGCCTAATCTCATCAGGTAAGAGGCTTTCTCCTGAACCTCTGCCATTGATTCAGGACCAGGAATTCCACTAGATGTCTTACTTTCCTTATATCATCCAGTCTCCACCACAAACCCACTGTTTTTTTTCAAATCTGTGAATAAGAAGTCTGATGCTAAGAGAAAATGGAGAGGATAGGGGTGATGTCAAAATTCTATATCTAATAAAAAGATTTGAGTGAAAAAGAAATCACATGAAATTTTTCTCATAACACTTCCTTTTCACATTGTTAGTCCTTTAAAACTGTGCCATTCACTAGAATTAAGTCATTCTTTAGCACTCTAGTCTCAGAATGCATTTTTTAATCCCCTCGGACCTCCATTTCATAATTTAGTGTATCTTCAATGTAATTTAAGCATCTCAGATATTACTAAAGTTATCTCCCCATAACCTCAATGATGCCTTTTACTCAACTTAGTATTGGGTACTGAGTATTAAGAATTAATTTAATATTTAGTATTACAATTTAAATTCAGTATTCCTCATAGCCTTTCAAATAAGAGTTGAAGATACCCTAGGAAAGGATATAGTAAAATGAATTTTAAAAATCTAAACAGAATTACAAGAGAATAAAAAAATACTTTAACCATAGAAGTTAGTACAGTTGTTTAAAATTCACCATGAAAGCTGCTGGTGGCCAAGAAAATCAAGGAAGTGTGAATAAATTCATGTCTCCTTTTAAGAGGAAACATACCAATTTCTCAGGCAAAACTTTCCCTCGTTCCCTCTTCTGGGAGAATTTATTATTTAGGGTATTTCAAGGTGGTAAAATAAAAGAATTGTTTACAATAGTTTCACAGCCAATATGGAAATAAAATTTATATGGCCGTTGCTCATAAAACCTGCCTAAAAGAATAAAGTCACAATAATAAAAGGCAATTCAATGTACATAGTTATTTGAGATGATATTGTAATGTAGTCATATATATTATAGTATATTCCAAAATCTAATTCACTTCAAGAATGTGTTAGATAATCAAGAACAGTATATAGATAGTATGTTCCTAAAATTATCTTCTCTAAATATTATCTTTCTCATCTGGGTTTCTGTGAATAGCTGGGTCTCAGAGACAGCACGGTATAGTCTATAGTATGTGAAATATACTACTCATCAATTCCTTATACAAATATTTCTTTTCAAGTACCTTCTCTGTTCCAAGATATTCTGGTTCATTGACAAACAGATACCTGCTCTCTTGAGCATGTTTTATGGCAGAGGCAGATGATAAGAAGTAAATAAACCATCAAGAGACATTCAGAGAGTAAAAGATGCTATGCAGAAAAAAATCGAGGGGTATAGAGAAAGAAATAAGTTGGGCTGAGGGAGTGTGAGTTGAGCCAGGGGGACAATGTTTTATAGAGAGTGGCAAGAAAAGGCCTATCTGATGTGACATCTGAGCTGAGACCAGACTGAAATGAAGAAGCCAGACATGGAAAGACATGGGGAAAATTATCAGGAAGGGAGAGTAAAAGATGCAAGGATGCCTATTTATTTCCTATTTTAGATGTTAATAGATTGAATAACAACAACTTTGAAATAATAAGGTAAATTTTAAGAAGGGATGCAAAGGCCCATCTAGTATTACCCTGTTTAACTTTATCTGATTTAGGAAGAAGGCTTTTTGCCTCCCCTGATGATAGCGGTGTTATTACAATGTAGTTTTTGAAAGAGTAGTTTAATAAAACAGGAAACTGTCCTTGAAAGATGTAAATAGGCTTACTTTTTTTTTTTGTATTTTTTCAATAAGATGAGAAAGATTATAATGGGAACAGGCTTGCTTCTTCAAAAAAAATGTGTTTATGTATATATGTATATGTATATATGTGTGTGTGTGTGTATACACATATATATGATTGAGAGACATAAATTTGCTATTTAGTAAAAAATAAAAAATGTAAAGCTAGGAATAATATAGAAATGCAGTATTGAAAGAACCTAGTAAAATAATGGACCTACCATTGTAAGACCTAGAATGTATGGTAATTTTAATTATATTTTTAATTTATCTACCAGGAATCATTCCTAAGCTAAAGAGTAAAATGAAGAAAATCATCTGTAGATGGCCAATGGCAGGGTTTATATGTTAGTGGAAAGAAGTATTTAAGGAAATCTTGTCTTATCTAGTAAGAGCTTAGTAGAACCAGGTATTTTGAAGCATGTTTTCTACAGTTAGAAAGTTTTCTGTTATTATTATGAGATTATGTCACACACCATTCACCAAGTACATATTCTCAAACTTACCATAGTTCTGAGAGTTAAAATTAGTATCTCTGATAAGGGTTTATCTTATACTTTTTGAAGTACAAAGCACTTGTTAGAAAATATTTAATAAAATAAACCCTTTGTTTAACGTAATTTAGTGCAATCAACAAACTCTTGGTTAGTTTCCTCTGTATGCTTCTTAAACAACCTAATTTTTTTTTCTTTCCATTATTATTAATTATGTTTAGGGGTTGCATTTTTCTGGCCACAAAATGTTCTCACTCAGATTTGCAAGGTCCTTTAGCTGAAAGATTTGTCCTGGTGCCACACTATGTGAGAAGCCACAAAATAGTCTATGGCAATAGAACCACCACTGTTATTTATAATGTGCAGCGAGGGCCTCTACACTTCTGCTCAATTGTAACCTGAGATATTTAGATTTTTTAAACTTGTCTGAAGTTGTCGGGACTGTGCATACATCTCCTTTTCCTTTTAATTTAATTTTTTAAGTCATATTGTTTTCAAGTAGATTTGTTATCATTCACTTGTTTGTAAGGTCTTCATAGGTAAGGACTGGGTCTTATTCACCTTTATGTCCCTAATATCTAAGCATAGTTCCTGGCTTTCTGGCAGGACTCAATAAATGTTTGCTAAATGAATGAATGAATGAATGAATGAATGAATCAGTAAACAGATGAATGAGGCTCTACGATGCTGCTAATCATTTATAGCTCTACTTGGTTGGCTAGACTTATGTTGTTTGTGATATCTAGAATATTTAGATAGACTTTTGCTTATTTTATGAGCTTCTTTTATGTCCAAAAATGTTGAATTATTTAATTCTTCATTTGCTTATGTCACTGGCTATATTTGGACTAAATATTAACGATTGGAATTAAATTATTTGCACATATCATGTTCTTTGTTTTCACTCCATGAGAGACACTGAAAACAGAACACACAAGGTCTTTCACATTCACTGAGTGCTTCTTTTGAAGATAGTAAATGGTAAACTATAAAAAGAAAAATCTTTTAGTCTTCACCATGGAAAAGGATAAAATGAAAAGACTTGTATTTTGGATACAACAAAAGATTGCATTATTATTTTTCTCCTGTAGGAGCCTCGTGTCACCTTGAATATCATTGTGTGTGTATCACTTGTGTTTTTTCTTTTTAAGATGAAGAGGAAAAAATGTTTAAACTGAAATCCCTCCTAATCAGTGGGGGGGCTGGGGGTGGGGAGGGGAAAGAACTGCATTCTAATAGTCACAACAAAACCATAACTTTATACCTTCTGAAAACATATAGTTTATATTACGGCTAAGTCACTCCTCTACTAATAATGGTCATAAAGAGCGTAGAATATTTAAAGACATGGTAAAAAAATAAAATAACAGGATAGCTTCAGTCATTTTTTATAACAGTTTCATTGATATATAATTCACAGACTATAAAATTCACTTTTTCAAAGTATACCTATCAGTGGGTTTTAGTATATTCACAGAGCTGTGCAACCAGTATTACTATATAATTTTGGAACATTTTATCACCAAAGGAAGTTCTGTACTCATTAAGAATCACTCTCCATCTCCTCTCTCCCTTCTAGCCCTGGATTCACCTGTTCCAGACATTTCATACAAATGAAATCATATAACATGTCATTTGTGACAGATTTCTTTCACTTAGCATAATGTTTTCAAGGTTTATCCATGTAGTAGCAGGCATTAGGACTTCATCACTTTTTTTGACTGAATAATATTCCATTGTATGGATACACCACATTTTTTAGTCCAATCATCAATTAATGGACATCGATTTTAGTCTTTTTCAACTAGAAGTTGATCCTGCCCAGATGACCATGACTTCCAAGAGGTACCTCATAGCATGTGTAAATTCATTTATCCTTACTTTGAGAAACCTTATTTGATTAATGCAGACTAACTGCCCTTGCCACAGCAATCAAAAGAACTACTTCAACAGTATTATAAATCTATTGCAACGCATTTGTGAATGTTTTTTTTTTTTGGCAAGTTTTTTGAAATATGAATTACAAATATTTACTAAAGAGAGCAGTCTTGCAAATAAGAAATGATTTTACTAAATTTTACCAATATATGTGGATTTAGAAGTGAAAATTCTTGATAAAAATATTGTTCTTGTTTGTATTTATCATATCCAACACAAAGCAATAATTGTTATTTATCACTATCATATTTCTATTGTGATGTAATCCATTCTGTTCAAGGCCATTCTCTAAGTCTTTGGAATCTGAGCTTCAAAACACTGTTGACATTACAGAACTTGAGTCTGGATTTAAATTAGGTCTCTGTTTCTTTTTAGCTGGATTCATCGAATAAAGTTGACTTGCTCTGGGCCCAACAGCAAAGGCAGATAGATGCCTGTTTGCTAGGAATGGGTATAGATTCAGCCAAGTCGGAGATTTGCTTTGTCCTTCCATGTGTCCTGCTGGTGTCTTATACACACTTCTGTCACATTCATACATCACGGGATCCACTGTTGTTAGATACCCATGGTGCGTACGGAAATCTTAAGAAGAAACCTTTAATCTCATCTTCTCTGACTCTACAATTATAGCAGTTTTCCGAAATGAATATTCAGCAGAAATATTAGTAAGAAAATTCCTGTCAGAAATACATGCTGATACTTTCTCATAAGACCCAAATTCATCTCTTAATTATCAAAAGCAACCCCTATTTTTTTTTTCAATATGCACTATTAAAAAGCCCTCAGTTCGTCCCAGGGTTCCTCAGTATTTTAACTTATGTACATTCCAGAAAAAAATCCACACCTCTTTCAGGGCTCCAGCCCCTCATTATAGTGAAGTGTCTGAAAATAGAGTTAAGTGTTAGCTCTGAGGCATCTCACATCTGAAGTTGTTGAGGATAAATTTTTTAAAAATCTGAATTCTGAGCCCAAGAGTCATTTTTCCTGGGATTAATACCTTGGTAATGAACTGGTTCAGTTAGAGCCAAATTTTGTGTTGTTTTCTTCCATTTGGAATGATGACAGTTGACTAGAATTATGGGCGTATGGTGGCATGGGATTGACTTTGCAAGCCCACTAAATAGAGAGCAATATGCTAGATTCTGTGGGAGGTGTAACCATGAATTAGCAATAGTGCATTTTACCCTGGTGACATTTTCCCCATTAATACCCAATCAAGTGCAACTCAGGGCTTTCTCTGCTTTGTGGATCCTCTGCTTCTGTCCTGCACCTAGTTAATTATATAAGAGCAGGAAGGAAATAGAAATGAATGTAGTTGATATCCAGTCATTTCTAGCAGCAATCCAGAATAGGATTAGATGTAACCACTACACAGAGTACGTAATACACTAGATCACTTGCTTGCAAATCAGTTTCTGCTACTTTTGTTGCTTTAATCTAGATTTTTTTTCTCGTTAAATTAGGACATTTGTGTATAGGTTATTTCATTTTAGGGATGCATGTAATTTATGAGTGGTACCACTTCTGCAGATAGGGAAGTCAGTTAAATGACCAGAGGTACCATCCCAAATTTAGAAATGAGGTTATTTGCTTATCTCTTCCAGAAATCACCAGGATTTGGATCACACAATTTCAGAACTTCATTAGTGAGAAATATGAAAAAAAAAAAGAGTGGGGTATGATTTCTTATTTTTCTAGCATTCTCAAAAATCGCTTCAAAGAGAACGTAAGCAAAGGTGGCTGTCCAAGACCCCAGCCCAGCATTTCTTCACCACCATTTCTCAACTCCCCAGTGCTCATTGTTATGAGCAGCGGAATGAATGTGTGTGAGGCTGTGTAGACCATCCATCTCTTGGGCAAGGATATCTATGGCTCTGCCAACACTATCTTGGCTTGAGATGATAACTGCCTGAACATCATGCTTCCGTGGACCAACTCCTTCTGCCAGTTTCATTCACTTACATCCACGACAAAGCTGAAACTTCAGCAGCATCCACGGAGAATCAGGCCAAGTTGTCAAACAAAGGTGTTTTCATTTTTTTCTCAGGTCTGTTAAGTGGATTTCTGTTCTGTTATATTTTAATAGAAGTCATTTTAGCCAATAGTTGACAAAACACATATGACTTTCCAGAAAAATAGGGGGAGGGGGGCAGGGGAGGATAAGGGCATTGTCCCAACGTGGCTCTCCTCTTTAAGGATCTATTTTTTTTCCAAGCCAACTCCCACTTATACCTCTACTTATCTTGGCCGTTCGGAAGAACAGGAGGAATGAGTGCCTGTTTCCAATACTGCTCTAGCAGAATTTTCAGCATGGTTTCACGCACATCATTTCAGATATAGTACATGGCCTCCCTTTTCCCCCTCAAGTCCCATTATGAACTAATTCTTATTGGGATCTATAAAACAAGCAAGAACTTTAAACTTTATAATATAATAAGAATTAAAATTTGGATGATAAAAGTTATTGCACATGAGTGAGTTTGTCTCTCCAAATCAAGGAAATAAATTAGGTTCCCTGCTTTGTAGCATATGGTATCCTCAGAATTGCCTTCATATAATTATAATTCTGTTTATTAAAAGGAATTATGTAACAATATGGTTGATTTATTCTGATATGACTGGCTTAGGAACTTAATTGGACTATGCAATATACCCGAGATAAAATTAATTTAATTAACTGATTCATTTCAGGATGACTAGAAACCTCTCAACATACTTTGATAATCTTCTGAAAAGGTGTGCAAGCAAACAAAGTTCAAGAACAATTGGACACCTGTGTAGCATGTTGATTAAGAGAGGAAACAGAGAAAAACAAAGCACTTCCAGCCAGAAAGTTGAAAAATAATACCTTACCTCATGCTCTTCAGTCTTGTTTTCAAAAGACAGACTCTCTTCCTAAGGTAACTGGGACTTGGTGACTGAAATCTACTCTAGTTCCTGACTTGCTTCACCCTTTTCTATTGCAGTGTTGCAGCCATGACCTCTAGCTGTTCAGGTCATTTGTGCTACCATGGCCAGTTTACATGATTCTTCTCTGTGGATATAGAAGACCAGTGCAGAATTGTGTCATTTCATGCAAGATTATAGTGAACAGATATAGATGGATTAGGGCAAAATTACCTAAACTATTACAAAACAACTCAGTCTGTATATCCAAATAATTCTAGGGTCAAGTACTACATCTTCCTATCTGCTTTCTAATTTTCTCTTCACTTCTTTTTTTCTTTCTTCTCATTTTAATCCGTTCTGTACAGTGCCAATGTAATGTATTTTTTATTTTGTTTTGTTATTTTATACATACATACAAATCCTGTCTCATTTCATAGCTTCGGTACTGCTAGATTAACCTTGCACTGCACCTTTGATCATTTTCGTACTTGAGAACAGATGGCTTTCTATCAACTAAACTGCAGAGGAAAAATTACAATTTCTCAACCTGGCATCCAAGTTCCTTTGTACCCGCTCCTACCATATTCCCCTGGCTTTGTCTTGCATGGTCTTACTTCGCGTACCCTGTGTCATAGGCAGTTGGGACTTCTTGCTATTTCCTCTCTCACACTATTCCCTTCCTCCTTCATCATGCCTTCCGTATTTTAGCTTATCCCATATTCTATTTCCAAAATAGTTCTTTACCACATTTCATTGCTATTTTCCCCTATGAAGCTTTTTCCGATCATCACAGCCACTAATTATTTCTCCCTGTTCTGAATATGTGTATTGTGTGTGTGTGTATGTAAAATTTTATAGTTAAAATACTGTGGGTGTTTGTATATGCCTATATTTACACAGGGGCTATGGCCCTTCTCTGTGTAGTGTCTTCTAGTACAACAGTCTAATATAGAATCTAAGATGAAATTTGATGATTATTTGTCACATAAATGAAACCACATGTTTATTATTATTGTGGTGGTAGAGGTGGTTATTATTGTTGTTATTTTTATCATTGATATAGTGCTACAGGTTTCTGCCCTTCAGGCAATAAAACATTGTCCATGGAAATATTAATTACAGTTTTATTCACCATCCTGCATCCAATGTAGGCTTAACCCATTGTTTTAAGAAGTTAATTCTTTAAAAAACATAGCCTCTATTTCCAAGGAGATCATTATTAGTGCCAAGATGTCTTTCAGGGTTTGCTAACTTCCATTGTACTATCTAATGAGTCTGTGAGCTGCAAGCAGACAAGGTCTCTGAGGGTGGTGTTATAGGTTTGTCTACCCCCAAAGAAACTGATGAGACACAAAATTCCAAGTTCATCTGATTCTGCTCCCTTTGATGCTGTGGCACATATGGCATGAGTGATAATGTATTTCCCCTGAGCAGAACTAACCAGCAGAGCAAAGGGAGCAAATTCAGACAGTCCCCTCAATTCTGACCCTTTGTTTCAGTGTAGTTAGATCAGAGTTGCACTGTATTGCATTGAACTCGAAGGCTTTGATTTCCTTTGTTGTAGGAACAAATTGTAAAAGGGAGAATAGGACAGAGGTACTCCTATAATGAACACTGAAGTGATCAAGGAAATCTATATTGGACAAAAGACCCATTTATCAATGCCATGACAATCCTTTGAATAACCACACTGTTTTTTTCCTTAGTCTTTTATCCTTGTGGACCTAGGTAATAAATATATCTCTAAATGCCAGATAAAGATTTTTGCACACACATTGAGGGTAGATGAAAATCTGTTTTCCAAAATAAAATTAGAAATAGTAATTACTATTTGAGGGTGAGTCCACTGAGTGTAATATATTATTCCAAGTGTTTTTTATCATCGTTTTATTTAGCTACAAGAATAGCTCCATTATTCCTGTTCTACAGATTTTAGAAAATAATAAAGCCAGATTTAGAACCAAAAACCTAATCTACAGCTTTCTTTCCACTACACTGGACTGTGTCTACATATAGGAATGAAGAAGTTCTGTTTAACAAGACAATAGAACAACACCTTTGTGTTGCTTACTGAGTTATTAACCACAAATTAGACTGACAATATCTTTCAGAGGATGACACACTACATAATGATTCAAAGAAGTGCTCTACTTATGTGTTGTCTGAAAATCATGGTACTGATTAGGTACCAGTAATTTCAAGGACTAAAGGGAGCATCCAGTTCTGACTAACCCAAACACACTGACTTAGGAGAGAATGTCCCAGAGAGGCTGAGACATTTCAGAGACAGATTGATTCTGAAATACGTATTAAAATGTGTGGGGATTGGAGATATGAGAAAGTGAGAAACGAGGACACCATAATAGGATCCTTGGATCCATAATAGTAGCTAAAACTTCCTACAACAATTAGTCTCAACCTTCAGCTCTTTTCATATTCACAGAATCATAGGGGATTAATGAACTTTCAAGTCATAAAACCAACATCTCTAAGTTCAGGCATTCATTATCATGAATTTTTCAGAATAACACCATGTCTATGTTTAAACACAGCTTATTACCTGACACAACTCCTTTTCCTGTCTGACCTCAAACTACCGAATTCTCCAAGATTTTATTCTTGATCCTCTTCTCACTTGATGAAATCTTCTCCACCACACCGAAAAGCACAGGTGACAACCTAGTCTTGAGACTGGAGTCTGAAGGCGGGGACAGGACAGTTTTATCGGACTGATCCCTTAACCTATAGTTATGTATGTGGGTAGATAGTGTTAAAATTGAGTTAAATTATAGGACATCCAGTTGGTACCAGAGCATTACTTATTGGTGGTGATAAAAATCATCACACACATTGAAATTGAGTACTCAGAACTTTTACCCCCTTTCTAAAATATAAGTTTGAGGGCAGAGATTGAGCCCCATTTATCTTGGTACTGCTGGTACTCAGAACATGATAGGTGATTAAGCTTTTATTGAATTGAATATCCTCAAGCCGAATCCTGCTGCCTAATAACTTCCATGCATTCTAGGCCTACCTTTAACAGCTACATGAAATGTCTTGTTCTTCTTTTACTTGACATTCTTCTAATATTTACAAATAGCATTCCTATTTTCCCCGAAATCATTTTTTTTCTTGATGTATATCTGCAAGTCCTTCTGCTATTCCTGACTTTACGTTCAGGACACTTCCAGACCTCAGTTACTATCTTTTGGAGACAACTCATTACTCAGTGCTCCTTTTAGAACCAAGTGTGAACGTCAAGATATGGCCTGAGCTATGTGAGTACAGTAAATTCCTTAATAGTCCTGTGCAACCTACTATTATAATGCGGCCAAAAATTGTGAGAGCTTTCTTGGATGTCATATTCCCTTGTTGGCACAATTGTGAAATTTACATGCAATGACAATTTCCACCAAAATCTTTTTCAATTTTAAGTGCAAGTCTTCACATTTTTCTTCATTAATTTCAACTCTTCTTACCTTTCAAGATCTCTTTGATTCTTGGTTCTGTATTCTGACATTAATAATGTCTCCCAGTTTTATGTCACCTGCAGATTTGATAAGTAGTTTCTCTCTTGATTTATACAGAGATAAAGTATATAGATGTTCATTCAACTCCTATTTAAAGTCAGATGTTCTTAGCTATTCTAAATAAACCCACTATGTATGGTCCCAGATAAGTACTAGATTTATTGGGGTGATCACTTTGTAAGGTATGTAAATTTCTAATCACTGCATCATACACTTAAAATTAATATACTATTATATGTCAACTATAACTGAAAATAATTTAAAAATCCATTTAAATCAGATGTTCTTTCTAAATATTTTAACTTTTCATTCTTTCTAAGTTACCCTCAGTTAACAAAATGACCTTCTGCTTATCTTGATTTCTTTGAATACACTTATCACTGGACCATTCATACTAAAGAATATCATAGAAATTTTTCAATCAATAGAAAAATCATCTTTCAGGGAATTTCTCCTTTAAATCATTTCATTATAGGCCATGTAGATATAAGAAATGAGAAAGAATTATTAGGGCATACAGCATAGGTTACTTTGATAAACTCGCTTTTCTCAAGTTCTCAAAAGAAAAATTTAAAAGCCATGTAAGGTATTTGCGCATGTCAAACAGGACAAGAGATGATTTAACAGTAAGCAGTCACAGAAACCACGGAAAAGGGGGAAATGTAGTCAATGGCTTGGAAGTATATTTTGAACAATACCAAATATTTGTGATTTGCTTCAGAATTTTTCCATTTAACCTGGAGGTTTTGGCTTTAAGTCATACATGCTATGACACGTATAATCAATAGCAGTGAGAAAACCTCTAAAAGTGAAATAAAAAGAATAAGCAGTGGAACTAGGAAAAGCCATGTTACTCAGAATTGCGAAGAGCAAGTTTTAGGACTTCAAATAAAAGGTCAAGGCCACAAGCGAGTATCAAAATACTAACAGAAGGAACATTTAAAAATCCTAGGCTCAGAAAGAGAGGTCAAAGAGATCACAGCATAGCCTCGTGAAACCAAAGTGACAAGGCAGGAGAAGGGCAGAGTCCAATAGTGAAGCTTTGAGGCACAGGAATCAGAAGTCTGAGCCAACATACCTAAGAGAGCCTGAGAATCTGCCCTCATTTGGAAAGACAGCCTCAAGTCTTATGTGGACAGAATTTTACAAGAGACTTCCTGAAAAGAGTATCCACCTTCATGATTTAACACGGTGCCCCTACTTTTTCTCTTTGCCTAACAATGCAGATGCTTTTTAAAAGGTCCAGCGGCATATGACACTCTCTTCCAGTGCTGTGTATATGACAAGTCACCTGAAGATCTTCCCGTCTTCTCTTTGACTTTCCATGAGCCAAATTTTCCTACAGGATTCAAAAGCATTTTTAATTATCCACAATGATTATATCCCAATCACAGAGCAATCCTTTTAACATAGCATGTATGAGATCAGCAAACTTGGAACACAACGGTAGTCCAGTTTCTTACTTCTAATTTGACATATTCTGACTTTAAACCATGATATCTAAAAGCAACCAGCCAATTCCTTAACCTACTTTGCCACATTAGTCACATTTTTCTTATTTCTCTTTCCTCTTAATCTACATGTCCATCCACACCTACCTACTTGCAGACAGTTGTTTTTATATTTTGGCAGAGGTGCATACATGCAGATCATAGATCGAGGCAATGTATAACTCATGAGAACTGAGAGAAATAAAAAATAACTGTAAAATATGAGGAGGAGGAGAGTGTTCATTTCAAAAAGAAGTGACATGGATTGTGAAGCTAGACTTGTCAGGGCCATGCCACCACTTCCCCCTTATGACGGTTTTATGGCCGTGCTCACTTTTGACCAGGGTGCTGACTCTCTAGTCCTGTCCTTGGGCCCCAAGCCTCCAGTCCTGTCCACAGGTTGATCTCCTTGGTTTCTAACAGACCTATCCATAAGTGTGCTTAAATCTTTCATCTTTAATACCCATAGACTTCTAAAGGCTCAGCCTGGCATTTGTGAGAGAACTTGCAAATAACCTCACCAACCAAGTTCCAACAGTGAGGAAAATTTTTAGCCTGATCGTTTAATCGCTTTGACTCATACCCTAAGTTCTCAGAGGCCTGGGGAGACAAAAAGCAGACTATTTGAGTTACCCCAGTGCTCTCCTCTACAGAATTTATTTAACATTTGGGTTTTCTTGGTCATCGTTGCATCATCAGCTCCTAGATTAGAGCTAACAAGAGCAGGTACTCAATAAAAATGTACTGTGCAAATTTAACCAAGCCTCTTCCTAAATTTGATCAACTTACTTTCAATGATTTTTTTTTCCTGTAAGAAAAGAGTGATATTGAACCGGCAGTCATTTATCTATTCAGCAAATATGCCACAGCCTCCTATTATGAGCACACATTACAGATCTTATGCAGGGTGAACAAGTGAAAAGTGGTTCCTGCTCTTAAAAAGCAAGTAGCATCATAGGGGAGGCTAAAACTGATTAATAAAATAAATAATTAAATGCTGTTAAGGTCAAGATTATTGTTCTTTGTTACGGAAGCTATAGGTCTAAGATATGAAGAGTCACCATGACCCATTTTTAGTTAGGAATTTTTATGTTCAGACCATCCTATATGGTTACTTTGGGTCTTTGAGTTTGTAAATCCTGTCATTCAAGCCTCCTCTGAGGTTGTCAGGTTTAGTACGTGGCTCTGGTTTCATCCACACAAGTATGCAAATATATACTGAAAACAGTGTTTTCAATTTAAAAATAATAATAATAATAATAAAAGATTAGATCTGTTCAAGTGTCAATTTTGTTTTAAAATAAGAAATATCACTTTTAAGGAATAAGTAAATCCAATATGACCAAAAATAATAATTGGAACAATATTTTGACTCTATACATCTAGAAAAGAATAGAACTCTAAGCAGAATTTAGTATCAATCCATTTTTTTAAAGAGCAAGTATATATTTTTAAGAATAAGCAGGTATAATCTGTTCTCTGATGAAATATTTAGAAAAGCATTAAGAGAGTTCTAAACCTCAGGGGAAGAATGAACCAATACCCAATAATCTGTGATCTTCTTGAAAAGCAACTCATAATCTTGTCTAATAATTGGGCCAATATGTATAAAAAGAAATAGAAAGAAAGCTCTGATCTATTCAACTCTAGAAAATTAATTAGATTTATAAGATACCTTAAAATCTACCAGGAAATAGTAGTTAAACTTTTAGCAAAACTTTGTGTCTTAATGATTTCCAACATTTAGACTGAAAAATGAAAACTAAAGTCATTAAAATACTTTTATAATAAAGCCATATATGGATTTTTTATTGATTCCTTCCCCCCAATTTTAATCTATAATTTTGACTCTATCATGCAGCTTGATGTCAAGATAGTGGCAAACATTTTTACCAGAGACTAAATACTTCTACATTATTGTTCTGGCAGTATTTTCATATAGGAATTTTTTATTTACACTATGTTTATAAGCATTATTTATGCCTTGGGGAAGAATGTTTCAGGTTAAAGCCATCTATTAGACTTCTGGTAGATTAAGCACCCTTTTATTAAAAATAATATTAGCGAACATTTATTAAGATCTTTCTATATGTGTGGTTCTATGCCAAGTAATTAAAATACTTTTTTTTTTAATACAAATACTCCTTAAAAGATATTTTTATACCAGAAGATTGAAACTTAGTTTTAGAGATTGTATTAGTCTGGTAGGGCTACTATAAACAATACCATAGACTGGGTGGCTTAAGCAATAGAAATTCATTTTCTCACAGTTGTTGAGGCTGGAAGGCCAAGATCATGGTGCTGGAAGGGTTGGCTTCTGGTGAGACCTTTCTTCCTGGCTTGCAAATGGCCACCTTCTCAGTGTCATCACATGGCCTTTCTTCAGCGCATGCAGGGAGAATGAGCTATAGTGTCTTTTCCTATAAGGGCACTGGTCCTATTGGATGAGGGCCCCACCCTCATCACCTCATTTAACCTTAATAACCTCTTTAAAGGCCCTGTCTCCAGATATAGTCACATGGGGATGAAGTTTCAACATATATGAATTGTGGGGGGGACACAATGCAGTCTATAGTAAAAATATTAAGAATCTTACCCAAGGTCACGTACCCAGAAAGTGTCGGAGGTAGGTTTGGAGCCCAGGCAGCCTGACTCTAGAGCTTTGAGCCTCCAAGTACTATTTTACATTTTCATTCACTTAGCTTTCTGCAGTAACATCTATGTCTTTCTTCTAGAAACTTTGGCAGGGTACACAAAAATTAGAAGTAAATGAGTGGGCAGAAATTTATTTAAAGCAAATAATATGAAAGCGTGTCTTATATATTCAACAAATAAAATGTCTTTGGTGCTGTCTTAGAAATTGTGTGTATGTTTATTTTTTTTTCAAGTTAATACAAATTAAGCAAGTTTGTTCAGTGTGGAATAAATATTTTTAATCTCTAGAAATCCTAAGGAAAGTATAGGAGTGTAATTATCTAGAGGGAAATATATGAACACTAGGTTAGTTAAACTCTTAAGTTGGCCATTCTGTATGAGATATTATGAATGGCGCTTAGGAGAAAAAGTCAATATTCAAATACTTACAGTATCAAGGTATAGTCAGGAGACTGTAGCATAGATGTGACTAACTCATAGATACATGAAGGAAGAATATAAATGGAGATAATGGGAATGACAGTATACACTAGAAGAAGACATACTGGAACAATGAGAATACATCTTACCTGTGCATTCGAAAACTTTTTGCCCATAGTAAATGTATTTTTTAATGCAGAAAAATTAAAAAACACAGAGATGCTCTCAGAGAAAGCCACTGATCATTGAAGCTGAAAAATTAAAGTCATTGTTAAAAGACTATTTTAAAATACAAAGAACAACTAAGTATATACATAAGTTGGTGAGACAAATGTGGGATAAACTCAAGAATGGAAAGTGGTCTCAAATCTACAATGCCAAATAGTGTGTAACATAAGTCTATAACACCCTTTGGTCCCACCCAATCTTGTGTAAAAAAAAAAATGTTTGTGTTCATGAACTTTACCTAAAAGTAAGAATCACAATTTAGGATCTATTAATGAATTGTTTGCCCTCAAGTCAACAAGCATTTACTGAATCAGACACTCATATGATATAAGAAATCTTAGCTTTGTGGATTCATCATCTTTTCCATCCTCTCCTAAGAACCTCATATCTATCCCAGATTAGGACACTAGTAAAATCTGAGTTCAGAATATGAGTAGGTTATGTGAGTTTGTCTTATCTGTTTGTGGACACAGTCCATTTAACACAAAAACATCATATGAAAACTTTAAAAATCAGTCGCTTAGTAAATATTTGTAGTGCCTTACATCAAATACCTGCGCATGGAAAAATCTGCAGAGGTTTTAAATAGTAAGATAAAATATTTCAATAATTAACTGGTTTCTCAAATCTTTTGTTACAGAATAGATATAATTCATGTTTGTATTTCAGACTACATTTTTGAAGCAAATACAAATGGTATTTTAATCATGCTATGCCTTAGTTCGTCTTTTTCACTTCTCCCATTTGTTAAAACAAAAAATAGTGAGTTGTTCATAATTTGGAACACCAGAAGAAGGAAGGGCTCAGTAATTCTATCAGGGGTAATCAAAGCAAAACTGCTGTTCTGTTATTCGTGTAGCCTCTTTCATGATAGATTTATTTTCAACTTTGTGTAATCCTATTGTGTTATGAGAGCCTAGTTCCAAAGAGAGCATGTAGCATAATGCGGCTGCATAATAAGCACTCTGTTGCTGTTTGCTTAATTAATTAATTATAGTAGTCCTCTTTCTGAGCCACTAACAGACTAATTTGGACATGAAACACACACACACACACACACAATTATTAGTAGTGGAGTTCTGGCATTTCACTAAATCACTTTAGCACTGAATGAGGTCGTATATTATGAGCTACTCAATGTCTTCTCCTGGTGAGACTATGCTTTTCTTAAAGGTAGAAGTAACAAAAATAATATAAGGGAGAAAACGGTTAGGATGAAAGGGAGAGGTAACCCATGGTGAGCAATGATCTGCTGAGTTCTGCCCCATAGAGCCACAAACAATGTCATATGCAATGCTTGTAAGTCCACACATACACATGAGCACCTGCACACTCACACGTACACACACACATTAGCCCATTTGACAGCACCAATTTGGTGAAGTTCAGTCTCACGTGAGTTCATTTCTTGCTGTAGCCTAAACCCTGAAGACAATGATTGGTGGAAAACAGTCGTGCTAAGTGTAATGTAAAGCTCCTTAAAGTTGATAAAATTTTCTATCTATCTAAAGTTGTTCCTGATAAAATATTAGGAAAACATGAAATAAATGGTTTAGGAGTAATGACGATATAATCCAGGGGCTCAGAAAGTGTACATTCCCGTGAATAACAGAGAATGTACTGGGGGGAAGGACATCTGAGGACAAAGAGAACAACTCAGTCATAACCCAGCTCCATGATATAACAGTTGTGAGACTTGTGGCAAGTGATCTGGTTTCTCTTAGTCTCAAGCACCACCTCGGAAAATTGGAATAATGAAAGTCGACCTAGTGCTCTAGTATTGTGAGATTAAACTGAGTGACAGGAGGTGGAGGCTGAATAAATGTTAGTTTCTCTTTAAAATGCAAAACCAAGGGGCCTTATAGAAGAGGATCACGTTCAACATTTTCTGTGACGATGCAGCTAGGAAAGCAGAATACTGAGAAACACTAAGGCAGTGCCCCTAACACTTGGCTTAACACAAAACCTCACTTGGAGAAAAATGGCCTTACGACTTAATCATTGAAAACTAAATTTCAGAGACAGGTTTGAACCAAATCAATTAGTTTCTCTGCAAATGCTAAGTAAAAGTACATTTAATCATGGTTTTCTCATCCACTTTTTAGTATTTATAACGTCAGTGAATTTCTTCTTTTCGTTGCTCCCTCTGGAACTAAATCCTCTGCCGCTGTTGGCTGTTGCTTTTCAAGGCTTCATTAAAGCTTCTTGGATTAAAGCTTTGAGCCTTGAGAAACACTGTTTGTGTGTGTTGCTTGGCTGTGCTACAGTGTGAAAGCCAACGATGCATCTCATCGGTGTTCTGAGAAAGAAAATATCTCGTCTCCAGCAGGTCTTGTCTCTGCTTGCCCTAGTGACAGATATAAAATAATGTGGTGCTTACTCTTTTTGTTTTTGTTCACTCAGAAATAAATAATAAAGGACCCAGGAGGCAGTAGATATTAGCTGGAAAAGTACCCTATGCCGCTTTTTTCCCCCTTTGCTTTATTTTATACTTTCTCCCCCATGTCATTTATGATTTGGGCATCTAACTGATAAGGAGAGAATTTCCAGTGAAAAATGTAAACATACCTGATTGATGTGGGCTTCATAGTATTATTTCGTCTTTGTTTCCCCTTTGCCACTCTTAACTGTATTCTGCCAATGCTGAGAAGCTGGAGCGGCCTGGAGCTGCAGAGGTTAAATAGCCTCAAAGGAAGGTGGAAGGAATTCATGCTTTGTAGCAACTATCGAATTATTGGCATTTTATTTACTTTGTTTTATTCTTATGAGACCGGTCAAAATTCCTTGAGCCAAAGATCACACCTTGGTCATCCATCAGCAAATCCTGTCAGCACCACTTTCTTCTAAATATATCCAGAATATAAGTACTGCACTATACCTCAACCTCCTAGTCTAGGCTGGGCCTTCTTCATTGCTCTGCTGCTCCATTACAGAATCTCCTCACTGCTGGAATGATCTCTCCTCCCAATGCCCCCTACAGCCTGTATTTAATACCGCAGCCCTTGTGATCCTTAAGCAAGTCAGAATATGCCTTTGCTCTGCTCAAGACAGCTTCCCATCTCTCTGATTACTCAGGAGGCGCCTGTCCAGATGCCTCCCTGTGCTTACTGGGTGAGTGTCCATGCTTCCTGCAAATCCACTATGGTCCAACCGTCACCACCTCTCTGTTCTCATTTCCACTTTTCTACTCCAACCGCATGGGCCTACTTGATGTTCCTGCACCTAAGTCTAGCTTACATCCACATCATGGCCTTTGGTCTGGCTGTTTTCTAAGCCTAGAATTCTCTTTTTCTCAAAGATCTTCAAAACTTACTTCCTCACTTCCTACAAGTGTGTGTTCAAATAGGATCTTATAATAGACTCCTTCATTGACCACCTTATATAAAAAGCAATCCTCAGTTACACTCTCTCCTCTTGTGCAGCCGTCTTCTTTCCTGCACATACCGTCTTTGGAATATACTTCTTGGTTGATGTCTTGTCTGCTTCCACTAGTATGTAGATTTCATGAGCGAGGCATTAACAGGTGAGATTGAGTCTCTGAGAAACGTTAAGTTATTTACCCATAGTGTAAGTGAGCAGCTAGACCGCCGCCTACAGTGTGGCTATCTCTGCAGCCTGTGTTCTCTCTCTGCTAAATCAAGTAGTTGACTTTGAAGCAAAAATAACCGTGCTCCATCCAATGCTGAGTCTGCACACTCGATGGAGACAAAATGCTCAGGGCACATTGCACTTTCACATCTACCTGCTGCATCTAAATCCCGCAAACTTACAGGTGTTATACACTTGCTGACAAGGTTACTCAGCCTGGGGAGTGACCTTGTTTTAGCCATTGTTAATCTTAAATTTGTAAAAGAGAAGAAAGGTAAGAAAGCAAGACTGAGCCTAACAGAGGATTCTTTAACTTCCAGAGTTGATGTCACTTCTTTAGCTATTCAACATACTCTTTTTTATTAGCTTTTTTTCTATATATCTGTCCTATTGCAACTTTTTAAAAAATTGTCTAATGTTTCCTTTGATATAAAATGATCATCTTGCCTGCAGTGTTCCTGCAAAACACTGCCTCCAAATTTCTTCAGTATATCCTCTCTACTGTTGCCAGGAGGTTCTTTTTGAAACATTAATCTTATTATTTTATTCCATCTTTAAAAATAAAACTGTTATTACATACAATCATGATTCTTTGCTTAGCGTACTGTACTAGTGTTCTAATCAATTACCTGTGTACCTCCCAGCCTTCTACATAGGCTTTCCCTCTCTGGCAACTTTTAATTTCACAATACAAAAGTATTTAATAATGCCATTCATATGGCACTTTCACATATAAACACTCTTCTCTACTCCAGACGTTCTAAAATATTACGTCTGCCTAGTTTCTGTCATAACGTTTCTGATGGTCATTAATATCTAGCATCTGTTGAGAGCCCACTATATGTAAAATATTGTTCAAGGTGCTTTGTGTTTATTTTTTAATATTCACAACAGCATTTTTATCCATATTTTACAGATAAAGGAATTGACGCTAAGAGGGCTCCAGATCACATAACCAGACAATGGGAGAGCAGGGATCTGAGCCATATTTCTTGCCTCAGTGCCAGCGCATATAATCTTCCCACTGTGCTGGGCGCCACACATCTGGCCCTGATTATATTATATGATTATATCTCCTCCCAAGAGCTGTAGGCCTCTCACTGGCAGAGCATTTTGTTTCTCTTTGTAGCTACAATGACTCAGCGACCTGGGCCATCAATTTTCAGTTACTTAAATAGGATTAATTGTCTGTGAAAAAGACTATGGCTGGGAATTACATCTTCACACCCACAGTTTAGGGCAGTCAGCTCTCACCTTTGACCATGTGGCTTGTCCCTCACCACCTATTCAAGCTAAGAAACGCTCACACTTCATTGAAGTCTGTTCATTCAGTTTATGATATCCACAGGTCTGTGAACACAGCCATCTGTAAACACTCATGTTTTGCTGTGGTCTGCCTGTGAGGAAGTTTGCAGGCTTATTTTCTATTTGGTGAAGAATTTGTTTTGTGCATGAAGGTGGGATTCTCTAATACTTATTGCTTGTGCACTTCATACAGTCAACAGAAGACCTGCCTTGCATTATCCTTCCTATGGCAAAAATGATCTCTATTGATTTAACCGTACTGCTTTTTATCTTAAAATATTTTATTACAATAATAATGCATGTTTCATGTAATCCCCCCAAATTCAGTAGACTTATTTTTTGTACTGGACTGGGCAATTTAAAAGTTCATATGGAAAAATAAATGCAAGAATTCTCAAGCACATAAAAAGGAGAGAGAACAATGAGGTGGTGCAGGTAGTACCAGATACTGGAATTTACTTTAAAGCTAATGTAAAAAAAAAAAAAAAAAAAAAAAAAAAAAAGGCCATTTGCACAAAGAAAAGCAAATAGAGCAATGAAATAGTCTGAACTGAGAAACATAAAAAACTGTGGGAAGTTGTTGTATGATCATGAGAGCATTTCCATTCCACAGGAAATTGAGAGTTTATTTAATAAATAATATTAGCATTATTTGGCTATCAAAACAAAAAAAATAGTTCGAAGTTTAATAATTTGTTTGATTATTCAAAGTTTTAAATGAAGGTAAAGAAGTAATAACACTATACATTTACAAGTTTACATTTTTTCACTCATTACATATTATCTTTGTGATTTAAATGTACAGACTTTATTTTAAAGGTAATATTTACATAGTACGTGTTACCATTCTTAACATTAAAACAATTCAGAAGTTTTCAAAGTTAAAATTGAAATGCTTTCTTTCCCCAGCACCCTCAGTTTATAATTTCTGTTCCCCGATATTTTACTGTGTGTTTACATATACATACACATACACAGACATATATATGGTTTTATTTTTACCTAAATGGGGATGACACTATATTATTTTGCAAATTCCACTTTTTTTACATTAAACATATAATTTCACAAAAATATATGTTGACAAATCTCATTCTTTCTAAAGTCTACACAGATTCTACTTCAATTTAAGTAATTATTGATAAAGGCTATCTTTAATATATTTTTAAAAGTCAAATCATACAGAAAAGTCAAAAAAAAGTCAGCTAACTTCTACTACATTTCTAGTATTCTTTCCCAGTAATAAACCTATAAAATTCTGTGTTGTAATTCTTCTGGTATTACCATTGTAATTAACATTTTCCTCACTAGCGTGTGTGTGTGTGTGTGTGTGTGTGTGTGTTTCAACTTTAGAGAGCAGCTATTGACTTTCTGACATGGAAAAATACAGCCTAATGAGTTTATCCATGTCTCCCTTCTCTCTACTTCCCTACATGTTGTTCTGTATGATTGTGTATTCCATGTTTAGTCTATAGGTAATGCAAAGCTTTTAACCTAAATTTAAGAGTCATTCATGAGGTTATGCTCTTATAAATATTTACTACAGAACCAAGTTATGCTATTGGATTTAGAGAGAAAGAAATAGAATGCTAACACACTAATTCCCAGCCGCTCAAAGGATGATACCCCAAGCCCTAAGGTGTAGTGGTTTCTCTTTTTATTCCTTTCATGTTTTTTTCTTTTAAGTCATTTTAACTGTTACTCTTGTGGCTCATGATGTGCTTTTTAAAAATACTTTTTTTTTTTCATTTGATCTGCTGGAAAGCCTTGCTGAGTAATGTTTTTGGAGAACTTGTGAGGGTAATAAACTTACTGTGAATTTGTATGACTGCAATGTTACATAAAATAATAGTTAAAATGTGGAATCCTAAATTCATAGGATTAACCTAGCAAGTTTTTTGACAGTCTTTGTTTCTTTGACTTCAATATTCAATATTGCTGTTGGGAAATGTGTTAATCTGATTCTCTTTCCTTTATGGATTACCTCATTTTTTTCCCTCTCTGAAAATTTTTCAAATTGTCTTTCCAGAATTTCGAATAGGGTATGAATAAGTGTGGATCTTTTTTCCATCTGCCTTACCTGGCCTTAATGAGACTTTCAATATGAAGATCTTCTATTTCTTCAATCTGGAATATTTTTATTCCATTTTTTTTTTCTTTTGTTAGCCCCCTCTTCCTAGCCTCTTCTCTTGCAACTTCTTTCCATCAACTACTGAGCCCCTTGGACCCATTCTCCATATTTTTAATTTTTTTCTTTTATTTCTTGTCTTTTTGTTTGTTGTTTTAAGGTTTTAGAAATTTCTTTGGTTGAGCTTCCCTATCAATAACTTTGTTTTTAACTCTATTGTAATATGTGGTGGTCTGTTGAATTTTTTTAATTCCCAAACTTCCTTCTTGTTTGGTACATGCAATAGCCTCTCTAATTCCCCTAACGATAATATTTAGAATTTTTAGGGTTATTTTTGATCTGTTTTGTTTACTCATATTTCTCTTGATCTGTTGCCTGTTCATACTTGTGAATTGTATAGGTTGACCTAAAGTGCCATGCCATCAGTTTGTTAAGAGTTCTTTCAGATGATTCACACGTGGGGTGAAGATCTAGGAATGTCTGCTGAGTAATAAGGTGGATAAATGATTATGTACATGCTTCTTCAGTTTATCTTCTTTCAGGTAATTATATGCCCTGAAGATTTCTTCTTATCACTGTATAAGTATAAAAACTCTCTCCTTTATTAGAGTTTCATAGTACAGGTATCCTGACTTTTCAAGAGTTTGCTTTATGCCACTTGGCTATTACAAAAGACCTATGTTTGTACCTGTTTTTGGTATCTGAAAGAAATCCAAAGAGGATTTTCACTTTTACCAAAAAAAAAAAAAAAAAGATGAAAATCAAAAATAGCATTCAGTATTTGTTTCATAGTGAACTGTTATTGAGGCAGTGCACACAGGAGCAGTGAGAACAGCCCTGCCAGGCTCCTTCCCTGGGAACTACACTCAGCATCTCAGCATCAAGCACCATAACTTTGAGTTGTGTCCAAGCAACTGTGCTTTACCTCTGTTTATTTTGTGTCCTAGAGTAATCGGTTCTTCACTTTGCACCATTTAGGCTTACAAAAGTTTTCATAAGAACACTCTACTTTTGGATTGCAGCATAAACCTGTATTGTATTTTGTGGATGTACCAGAGTTATTAATTATTTCCCTATTGATTTGAAACACTTTGCTTTTTAAATATTAGATTGAGGAATTCTTTCTTCTAATGTTGTAATGAATATATTATCTATCATTTTGTATGTGTGAAGCTAAATTTTCTAAAAAGAGATGAGATTGAAGAAGGGTCCTAGTAAATGTATTAGACCTTAAAGACAAAAGAAACTGATAATTAAGTAACCCTAGATTTCCACTTCAGAGAGCGAAGATAATATAAAGGCAGCAGTTCTGCCCAAAAGTGAAAACAGGAAAACCTTCTACTACCAGAAGAGGGCCCTTCTTTCTTGACTGCGGTGGGACTCCCAGCCACCTGTCTGCTCCAAGCCAACAGGTCCTACTGAGGAGCCTGCTTGTCAGCATGCCTTAGTACTGTCACAGATGTATTCTGCCTTCTAATTCAGGAGAGATAGTGTATGGTAAGTCATCTTGCACCAAGGGCATGTCGCTTTGTTATATTTTATTCAGGTATGCCCATAAAATCTGTGCATTATGTACATCATCAAAACTCCACAAACAATTCTAAGTTGCAGTCAAGATTGAGAAACCGTATTCTAAACAACTGAAATGAATAGTTGCACATATCTAGTATACAGTAATCTCTGCTCTTTTAAAATTGAGTTTAGAACAAAAAATCAAACTCTAGATCTACTTAATAGATAACTTTTGTGTCAGCAGCTATTAACTTATAGTCAGTTGTAATAAATGTACAGGGATTCAAATAAAAAGCAAAGTGAATCTACTGGACCTACAGTGACATAGTATTATTTCTGCATGTTTGGATGAGTGTACATAGAGTTGACAGAACATCTCCTTCACTGATGAAAAACCTACATTTTGCTTCAAATTTCACTCCTAGATTTTATATCTCTTGTTTGTCATTGGTGTTTAGGAATTTCACTATGATGTGTCTACTCATGGAACTGTTTTATTCATCCTCTTTGGATTATTAGCTGTAAATTAATGTCATTCATCAGTTTTGGAAAATTTTTAGTTATTGCGTTTATAAATATTTCTCCATTATCTCTCTTCTCTCCTTCTGAGATTCTAATTAGACATATGCTGGAAATTTTCATTTGTTTCATATTTCTAAATATTTTTTATATACATTCATCTTCTTATTTCTCTAAGATGATGATGTTTTCTTCAGCTCTCTCCCTGTCCACTAATTCTGTGTTTAGTTATATTTAAATAGCACTTTTGCTTTTTCTTCCCCAAAATAGTTTCCTTTTTTAGAGTTTCTGTTTGATTCTTTTACAATTCTTTTTTTAATTTCTGTATTATTTCTTTAAATTGTTCACACATAACTATTTTACATTATGTGTCTGACAGTTCTAGTCTCTGCAGTATTTAAGGGTCTAAATCCATTCCTTGTCATTTCCTCGGACTCACTCATGGAGCTTGCCTTCTCTTGAGCTTGGTGATTTCAGAATGCAGGCTTTTTGTTTGTTCTTCATATGTTGGGATCCTGAAGGGATACCTTCCTGAGGAGAGCATTTGTATTTGCTTCTGTGACCTAAGAGTCGGCATCAACCTAGGACCATTTGACCCCTCTGAGAGTCACAATTCAACACAGGCTTCTCAAGCTCAGCTTATCTACATTGCTATTGGCCTGGGGATCAATATCTAATTTACTACAGCACTGTAGGCATAAGACCTCAAGGCAAGCTAGCTCTTCCCATCTACTCCAAGTTCTGAGCAGATCTTTTCTACATCAAGAGGGTCCCTCACAACAACACAGTCTACCATATTTCTGGAAGCAGTAATCTTTATGAAATATTTATAGTAATGTTATGAGGAGCCATGAGTGATTGTATCAAGAGTCAATGAGTATAGGATGAAAGAATTTGTTTGGTGAATTAGGATAAACTATAATAAGTTGGTTTTTATATTAATATAGTCAAAATAACTTTCTGGTCTCTTTTCTATTAGTCCAACATCTCTTTTTTAACATCTCTAATTAATTTCTAGGTTAATTTGCTTGGCCACAATGTTTTATGGATTTTCATTAAAAAGTTATGAGAAAAAAGTGCTAATAAGTCTTTTAACTAACTTTGCAAGTAACTTTACTGGCTCTGTTGCACATATATAATATTTTCTCCGATTTTCTGTGTTTCTCTGGGTACAAAAACTGAAAAGCTAATGCATCAACAATTTGAATAAAACATATCAACATCTATCTATCTGTCTATATTGTTATGCATATGCCTTTCAATGTTATAATATTTGGCATGAAGTTGGATTGTTTTAGTGCATGGTTCAATTTCTTTCAGGTGTTAGACTTCCGATACTGTGCTATTTTGCATAAATTTATTGAAACAAATTAGATAATTTGGTGGGAAGACATAGTGACAGTAAAGTAATTCAAATGACAACACTATTATCCTAGAGGTGGACCCAGTTCTTCAGTACCTCATCTTTTATTTTTTCATCAGGCTATTAGCAACAAAGTGTGTTATTTCTGATTTGTAGAGAAGGGAACACAGCCTGCTTCCTGCATCTGTGTTTAGAAGAGACCAGCACTCATTGCATACTGTCTTCTAAAAGACTCCAGTGTTCTTCCTAACATGCTGGGAATATGGAAGTCTTATATTTATATGGGAAGGGTTACTCTATTTCTAGGAATTTACAGAAATCCAGGATATAGAAATCAGCTAAATGAGGGTATATTTCAGCAAAAGTAGTACTAAGAGGATAGGTCCTGTCATTATAAGCTTATTTCAAGAAACAAGGGAAATCCCAAATAAACAACCTGACATTATATCTTTAAAAAATTAGAAAAGAACAAATGAAGGCCAAACCAGCAGAAGGAAGAAAATAGTAAAAATTAGAGTATAATTAAATGAAATTAAGAACAAAAAGACAATAGAAAAAAGTGAATGCAACACAGAACTGGTTCTTTGAAAAGGTTAATAAAAATTGACAAACCTCTAGCTAGACTCACTAAGGAAAAATGAGAAAGGACACAAACAAAATCAGAAATGAAAGAGGAGAAATTACAATAGATAACACCAAAGTACAAAGCATCTAACAAGATACTATGAAAAATTATATGCCACTAAATTCAGTACCTAGAATAAATAAACAAATTCTTAGAAATATACAACCTTCGTAGACCAAATCACAAAGAACTGGAAAATTTAAATAGACCGATCAACAGTAAGGAAATTGAAACAATCATCAGAAGGCTTCACTACTGAATTCTACCAAACATTCATTGATGATTTAACCTATTTCCCATTAAAAAAAAAAAAAAAGTGCAGCTTGCTGCCAGTGTTAATTTGACATAAACACACTCTTTGAAGCTGAAGCAAATCTGAATGGTTTTCAATGTGAAAATAAAGTATAAAAAGTGTTCTTGGAGTTATTTCCAAATAGAACTTGTCTCTAATTCTAATGTAACAGAAATGTATACAAAAATCAGATTCATCAAATGAACCTCCAGCTAACAATTGTTTTGAGAATGATGTTAACATCTTGCATAGGAATGCTACATTTTCTAGGATTTTACATTTTTAGTGATCAAGAATTACTATATTTTGTAAATGAAAATACCACTACTAAAAACAGAATACTAGGAATAGAATGATGTCATTTGTTTCCAAAGACTATCAATATACTAGAGTGATGTAAAAATAAAATAAAATAAAATAAAAATAATAAAAGCAAGTATTTCGTGGCAAACTTTGGGAGTAAGGTTGGGACTATAATCCACGAGTTAGGGTAAATGCTGTAGCCCCAAGTGCTGCTGGCAAGTATTTTTGGGGTAACCAGGAAATGGGTTAATACCTGTTCTCAAACTTCGAAAAAATTGAAGAGGCAATACTTCCTTACTCATTTTATGAGGTCAATATTACTCTGATACCAAAACCTTATAAAGATAACACAAAAAAAGAAAACTACAGACCAAAATCTCCTGAATACAGATGCAAAAACCCTAAACAAAATACTACAAATCTACTACAACAGTATATTAAAAAGATTATACACCATGATTAAGTGGGCTTTATTCCAAAGGCACAGGATGACTTAACATATTCAAATCAATTAATGTGATATACCACATAAACATAATGGATAGAAACATATGATCATATCAATAGACGCAGAAAAAGCATTTGACAAGATACAACATCTATTTATGATTAAAACACTTAATAAAATTGTTATAGAAGGAAAGTACCTCAGCAAAATAAAGGTGGTATATGACAAACCCTCAGCTAGCATCATACTTAATGGTGAAAAACTAAAAACCTTTCCTCTAAGATCAGGAACAAGACAAAGCTGTCTCATCTCACCACTGTTATTCAATATAGTGTTGGAAGTTCTAATTAGACCAATCGGGCAAGAGAAAAAAATAAAATATATCCAAATTGGGAATGAAGAAGTCAAATTACCACTTTTTGCAGATGATATAATTCTATATGTAGAAAACTGTAAAGACTCCACCAAAACCTATTAGAAACAACAAACACAGTAAAGTTTAGGATATAGAATCAATGTACAAAAATGCATAGTGTTCCTATATACTAACAATGAATTTTCAGAAAAAGAAATGAAAAAAACAATTTCTTTTTCAATTGTAATAAAAAGAATAAAATACCTAGGAGTAAACCTAATGAAGTATTTGAAGAACTTATACAGTGAAAACTATAAGATGTTATTAAAAGAAATTAAAGAAGACACACACAAAAAATGGAAATATATTCTGGGTTCATGGATTGGAAGAATCAACCTAGTTAAAATAACTTCATTACCCAAAGCAATATACAGATTTAATGCAATCCCCATCAAAACCCCAATGACATCTTTTAAAGAAGTAGAACAAAAATCATCAGATATGTATGGAAACACAATAGACCCTGAATAGCCAAACCAATCCTGAGAAAAAATAACAAAGCCGGACATATCACTCTGCCTGACTTCAAGTTACACTACAAAGCAACAATAATCTAAACAACATGGCATTGGCAAATAAATAAGTAAGTAAGTAAGTAAGTAAGTAAGTAACAGACACACAGAGCAGTGGAGCAGAATTGAGTCCAGAAATAAATCCTTGTATATATGGGAAAATAATTTTCAACAAAGAAGCCAAAAACATACAATGATGTGAGGAAAGCCTGTTCAATAAATGGTTCATGGGAAATTGGAAAGCCACGTGCAAATGTATGAAACTAGACTACAGTCACCATACACCAAAGTGAACTCAAAATGGATCAAAGACCTGAATATAAGATCTGAGACAAATTGCGCAGAAGAAAACGTAGGTACCAAACTTACAGATCTTGGATTTAGAGAGGATTTTATGAATTTGACCTCAAAGGCAAGGGAAGTAAAAGCAAAAATAAAGCTCTTGCACAGCAAAAGTAACTGTTAAGACAAAGAGACAACCATCTGAGTGGGAGAAGATATTTGCAAACAGTGCCTCTGATAAGGGTCTAATATCCAAAATATACAAAGAACTCATGTAACTCAACAATAGGAAAACAAACAATCCAGTTAAAAAATGGGCAAAGGATCTGAACAGACACTTCTCCCAAGAAGACATACAAATGGCCAACAAACATGAAGATTCTCAACATCACTATTTATTAGGGAAATGCAAATCAAAACCACAATAAGATATCATCTCACACCTGTTAGAATAGCTGTTATCAACAGGACAAGTAATAACAAGTGTTGGAAAAGATGGAGAGTAAAAAGAACCCTCATACACTGCTGGTAAGACTGCAAATTGGTACAGCCACTATGGAAAACAGTATGGAGATTCTGCAAAAAATTAAAATATAATTACCATACGACTCAGCAATTCCTCTTCTGGGTAGCTACTCAAATTTTGAAAATATTTATTCATAGAGATATGTGCACCTGGTTATTCATAGCAGCATTATTCATGATGACCAAGACATAGAAACAACCTAAGTGTCCTTTAATAGATGATTGGATAAAGAAGATATGGTGCATATGCAATGGAATATTACTCATACATAAGAAAAGATGAAATACTGCCATTTGCAATAACATGGATGAATCTTGAGATTATCATGCTGAGTGAAATATGTCAGACAGAAGAAGTTGAGAACCATATAATTTCACTCATATATGGTATAGAAAAGTGAAAGCAACAAATGAACATGACAAAGAAACAGAGACTCATGGACACAGACAATAGTTTAGTGATTACCAGAGGGAAGTCAGGAACAAAGAGAGGTAGATAGGAGTAGGAGGGTTGAAATGTGTGGTGATAGAAGGAAATTTAACTTTGGGTAGTATACATCCAATGCAATACACATATGACATATTATTGAATTGTATGCTTAAAATCTACATGATCTTATTAACCAATGTCAAATTTAATTTTAAAAAAAGGAAAAAATGAAGGTCTATCCACCATCATAACAGTCACGTAATAAATTGTTGAATGAACGAATGAATCTTTTAAAATAAGGAGCAAATATAATACAATCATACTAGTAGTGATCTAATTGCGATATTTTATTTCCTTTTTGATTTAGTATTCTCCCAACCCCATCACATACAGACACACAGCAAGAGAGAAGCCAGAATAGAAAATACATGTATTTTATTCCAATGCAAATTTTTAGGCCAGAAATAACCAATAATTATAGTTCAAATGAGTGATCTATTGCATTAGGACATATATTTAAGCTCCTACACTTTCATAACAGCGGGAAAAAAGAAAGTTCTCCTTGCTGATTTTTCTCTCCTGTTTTGTTCCACTAATTGTATTTTTTAACATAATTTTAGAGAGATGCACTGAATCGGTGTGTGCCAATAGAAACTAAAATTTACCTTGTGTGAAGATAAAAATCAATATCTGGAGCATTATTTGATAATTCACACTGAAAATAGGAAGGGTCGATAAGAAAAACATGCTGGGTTTCTCAGACGGCTGCATTGTGAGTCTGCGTGAAACAAAAGACTGGGCAGGATCCCACTGTGCCCACTGTCTTGTCCCAGTCCTATTGTCTGGGCCCATAGCACCAACACAAAACACACATCGTGATAGCGCTTCTCTTGAGATCCTGGACAAATGGAGATTTTGCTTGTACCAATTTTGCAATTTTTTTAAAAAAGTTTTCTACAGTTGACTTTAAATACAGTTAAAGCCAATCTTTAGAAAGGGTTTTCTATTTCTTGTGTTCTTCTTTCCCATTCATTTTGTTTTCCTTATTGAAATCAGGAGATAAATACTGAGCACACTGGATAATCCAACACCATGCGGCAAAGCTGTGAGTAAGGCTCACTCAGATTTCATTTTGTCTTTCTTCCTTGGGAGCCTTCTAAAGATGGCCAAGGAAGAAAATAATCCGTTTTTCTCAATGTGGAAGAGTTTGTCTTCAGACTGTTTGGCTTAACACACAACCAAGGAATGTTGGCATGCTTCCCTGTAACTCTGAGGTTTCTGCTCCAATCAAAGGAGATCAGCCTTAGTCAAAAGGGCAGCGATGAAGGACCCAGTCCCAGTTCCAGGTCAGAGTCTCCTGGTAGGATGGAAGCAAATCCTAAAGGGTCTTCCAATCTAGTTTTCTCCCAACGGGAAGCTCCCTTGGACCTAGTAGGGACTATTTCTCCACAGCTACCCATTTATGGCCTGGAAGCATTGGATAATTTAAATTTTTTTTTCCATTCAGAGGATATTCATGAACAACCAACATTTAAAATTGTCTCAAGACAATCACTAATGGTGGACATAACTGAGAGAAGCAAGAATTGGAGAGAACTTATCACAGCATATATATTAGTATGGCCTCTGGTTGTTCCTTTTTTCAATAATAGCTGAATGCCTGCTGTGTTGGTGTAGACCTGTAAGGTATAGACAGACATACAAGACAAAGGCCTTGTTCTCAAGGAGTTTCCCACTCACACGTGGAAATAAGGGCTGAGCTCAATTGTGCTACAGAGTTTGTGCTTAGTGGCACAGGATAATCAAATGTGGAACAGTAAAGTAACTCCTAAGAATATAGAGAAAGGAGGAAAATGCTTCACCTCTGAAAGGCAAATTAGAGAGGTACACTTAAACACATCCACAGTGGCTGAATTTGGTCAGAGGATAAACCAAAGACTGCAAGCTAATGCAGATTTGGGGAAAGTAAAACATGCTCAAAGATGCCCAAAAGCCTCAAGGAGCATGCGGGGTGGAGGTGGGGAGTGAGGTGTAATATTGTGGTGAAATATATTTAGTCTTTTTGAAGTAAAACTGAATTGACAGAAGGTTGTAAGTTCAAAGAGGAGGTAATTCCAAAATCTAGTGCTCAATGGCCTAAAAAGATGAGCAGTTTATATCCAGTGACAAAAGAATCCCCATTTGGCTCATAAAGCAAGCAGCTTGTTTTGATTCTACACTCACTCAATATTCTGTTTATAAATTGGCTTCTAGTGTAAGTCTATCCATCAGGGAGATACTCTTCTACTCATGTGACATACATATTCTATCCATGTAGGTTACAACTGTCATTGTAAATTAATTAATGTAATGGCATTCTGCAGTGCATGTGCATGTGTACACACACACACACACACACACACACACACACACACACACACACACACACTAGTTCCCTGAGATCAGGTAATGTGTATCTTTTCCTAAGAATAATTCTGCTCAGCATATACTGTTCAAAGTCAGACTCCATACTTACCAATCTGAGACCAGAGCCTGACATTAGTGAATGCCCCAAGGTGACCTGATTGATACCATTTATACACTAGCCATCTGCCCTTTTCTAGTGTCACCCCAAACTCACTGACTGGTTTTCAGATCAAGCTAAAACATGAACCAAATGTCACAAACTATGCAAGAGGATATACATTTCACTTCTAGCTGGAGTTATCAAGGAAACTCTGTCCTTGAACGAAACGTAGAGATTCATTAGGAAAAGTTTCTTGGTAAATGGAAATCCAAAGGCCAAGTCATGAACCAGACACAGAGGGATGTGCACAGCCTAGGTAGAGAGGAGCTGATAGGAAATAGTGGGAGATAGTGTGGGAAAGGTGGTTCGGACCATCATGGGAGGCCTGAAACTGCTAGAATCAGGTGTTTGAACTGTATTGTGTAGAAATTACTGAACAATTGATGGGTTTGGGTGAGAATTTGTGCTGTAAGTGCTATACTATGATTACAGTTGACAAGACGGATTCAACTGAGATGCAATTTAAAGGCAAAGAGACAAGTTTGGACAAGTTTGGAACCCATTGTAATGAGGTAACTATGTCTTCAAGTAGGATGGAGGCAGATGGATGACTGAAAAGAAAGTATAAGTGCTAGAAAAGGGATGAAGGAAATTTCTACTAAAGTGTCCACTAATTAGTCAGCCTCCTGCCTCTGGCTAAAAGTATTTAAATAGAATTATGCCAATCATAGGACAGCATTGTACAATATCAGAGTCAAAAAGAGCGAATCACCTCATTTTAATAAGTGGAGAACTGGCTCTAGGAAGATGGCAGTAAGATGCACATTACTAAGGAACAGGGACAAGAAATGCTGAGTGGAGTGAGGTCAGGCAAAGATTGAGGAAATGCGGGGAGGGATACTAGCTTGGATTGGTGTTGGGCCTGGTGGTTTAGATGAGTTAGAGTCACAGGTGGATTAGATTGCTTCAGCTAAGAGGGAAACAGAGTGAGTGAGTGAATGAAGCTTTTAGTTAGAGAGTAATCGGCCTGAGGCACAGAAAAAAAGGTCTTAGTGAGGGGAACTCCAGTGAGGAACTGCAGGTCTCAGATTGGTAACTATAATAGCTTATAGTGAAATTTGTCTTATGTAGTCTGAGGTGGAATAAGGATGCCACGTAACTTCAAGGTAACCCTTGATTAGACTCTGCTTGAGGCTTAAGATAAGCTGTAAATTGGAAGTCCTGGACATTGTTGGTGGGAATGTAAAATGGTGCATTCGTGTAGAAAACAGTTCTATGGTTCCTCAGAAAGCTAAACATAGAATTACCATATGATCCAGAAGTTATACTTTTTAGATATTGAAAAACAAACAAAAAAACATTGAAAGAATTGAAAACAGGGACTGAAATAGATACTTATATGCCAGAGTTCATTGAAGAATTTATTTACGATAGTTAAAGTGGAAATGACCCAGATGTCCATCAATAGATGAATGGATAAACAAAACATGGTACATACGTACAATCGAATGTTATTCAGCTGTGAAAAGGAGTGAAGTCTGATATATGCTACAACATGCATGAATCTTGAAAGCATTATGCTAAGTAAAATAAGCCAACCACAAAAGGACAAATATTGTATGAGTCCACTTGTAATATAAAATATCTAGAAAAGGCAAATCTATAGAGCCAGAAAGTAAGTTACCAGGACCTTGGAGTGAATGCAGAGTTATTGCTTAATGGCTAAAAAGTGTTGGTTTGAGGGGATGAAAACATTTTAGACATACATAACAGTGACTGTTGTACAACAACATGAATGCAATTAATGCGTTTGAATTGTACACTTAAAAATGGTTAAAATGGTAAATTTTATGTTATATATATTTTACTAGAATTTAAAATATATATATATATATATATATATATATTTTTTTTTCTTTTTTCTTAAAGGGAAACCGTGAAGTCTACTTGTAGGGCACAGTTTGAGCCTATGAGTTCCTGAGAGGTCATCCCTCTTCTCCTTAGGGATGCTGTGCCCTACAGCCGCCCCTATTGCCCTGAGGGGATAGAAGATGGGGCCACTCTATGACCACCTCTTTCACCACAACCACAACTAACAGCCTACATTCCAGCTGCCCCATTAACGCCCAGAGTCAGTCCTATGGGATCTAAATAGCTTTGTTGTTGATTAGAATTAGCTCCACTGCCAGTCCCTGCTGCTAGAATACACATGGGACTAGGCGAATCGGAAGTGCTGGTTTCTGCAGCTTTTTGTTTGGTAGAATGCCAGAGAACACAGCTTTTGCTGTCATAATTGGTCTAAATTTAAACGCTCACTTACTTGTTTTTGTTTCAAATTGGTTTGTGTGTGCAGGGACACAGACTAGGTTTGTGGGCAGAGAGTATATTTTGTCAACATGGAGAAAATGAATGAGAGTTTTTTGTTATCTAAACCAGCCCTTGTTTTCAGTCTTGATTTCCGTATGGGTTGATAAATGTTCTTTGAGTCAAGGAGAGGTCGAAATCCAACCACTTAATTGGAGGTTTTCCAGTTCACAGTAATTAACTTTTCTACAACTTGTCTCCTTAATTTAGAACAACATTCAAAGAATAATAAGCATTATACCTCAGCTTAGTTTGGGCTTATTTCTTGACTTCTGAGTAGATTATTCAGAACTAAAAGACATGTATTGTCTTTCAAGAGTTTTCAGTAAGTTTGTGAAAGGAAAAAAAAAATTGTCTCGATTTTTATTAGCGATTTTCAGTCGGATTGCCAAATGGGGTGATTTAGTATTTTTCAGTGAATGCAGCATTAATTTGCATATTAAATTGCATTACATCTGCCTCCATTAATGAAATTATTTTTAGATTTAGGCAATCAATACGGTCTTTTGCAATATTCAAATCCTAACATAAGAAATAATGCTGGCTCAATTGTACATTCAAATACTTTCTAGAACATCTTAATTCATCTATGCTCATTCTTCTCCCAAGTTTAGGTTCATGGCATTGGTGATACTTGTGAATTTGTTCGCGTGTATGATGGCTGGGTAAAGTAGCAGGTGTTTGGGGTTTTATTTTTGTTTAGATAAGCCTTTCTTGTCATCCTATGCCAGAAAAAGAAGGAAATTTCTCTTATTTAAACACATTTATTGAATGCCCTGTGTATTAGGCTAAATGCAATTGTGGACAAGCCAGGCATGGTGCCATGCATGAGGCTCTGCTGGAAGACAGCCTTGGCATCTTGGGACAACCAGAGTTGTGACTGCAATCACAAATTATTCCATGAGGAAGCAATGGAGGCAGTATGTATAGTACTCATCTTGACTGCCCATGGAGCCTTCTGACAGGGTCGGATTTTTAAAAGGCAGACTCAGGTCTTGCTTATTAAATTAGCTGATGACAGGAGGCTCAGAGAGAGGGGGCAGGATATGTTGTCTGACAAAATTCAAAAGCCAAATCCACAAAGAAGAAAGTTAAAAGGGATTATTTTAAGGTCTGGCACTTGGATACAAAAAGAACACCACCAACAGAGGATAAAGGATATATGGTGATCAAGTATGGAAAAGTTTTAGTTGAAATAAACTAAAGTTGTGAGTCATCAATATGGCGAAAGCTTTCCAAGTATGCATAAGCTTTCCGGAATGCTTATGCAACCCTAGAATGTATTAATAGACTATGGTATTTAGTTAAAGAAAAACTGTAGCTTAAAACATTTGCAGGCAATATACACAGATGTCAAGCAAATGCTCTTTGAGGTCAGACAACTGTTTTTCAAATCTCATCTCCAGCTCATTGTGTACCAGAATCTCTTTAGGAGTGAGTGAATATAAAAATATCGAAAGCACATTACACTTTTTAACTGGAACTATGAATGCCCATTCTTTCACATATTTTTTTTGGCACAGGATCAGGCCTTTTTATTTGAGGGTGGAGCTGACCTTCAGTTAGAACACACTGGTGCAGCCTTATCTGTGGATTGGGACCCACCTCCATTCTTGTTAGCTGGGTGTGTGTTCTGATGGGGTGTAACAATATTTGGAATATCACCCCTCTGAATATGGGTCCTCTGGGGTTTTTTGTTTTCTCATTTAAATAACCCCATCTTTAATAAATTATCTAAGATATCTAGCTTTTTTTTTTAAGGAGCAAGTACCTGAAGACATCTTCCAATCAATCCAAATCGTTCTAGAATATTTATTTTTTTTTCCTTTTTTTCTTTTACAGTTTTTTTGCTCTTATTTCAACAGCAATATTTTAAGAGACTCATCTGCAACAAGTTTCTCCAACCATTCAACTTAATTTTTACATAAATAATAACTTTCTTTTCTCACTCATGCTTCATCAGCTTATTAATATTCCATTAAATTACACGATTAAAATGACCAATATAACTGGCATAAACAGAATGGGGACAGACAGCTGTCTCACGTAAAACTCAAGAGAAGAAGGTAGATACTAGAGAAAAGCCCACTAGTGGTGAGCAGTCACTGCACTGTGAAACAGGATCACGATCAGAGTGTAGTCACCAGGATGCTTATCAGTATTGAAGAGTGGCTTATGATTGATGGAAGTAGAGGCATTTAATCTAAAAAAGAGTTGACTCAATATTATGAATTTCCTTAGATGTTGGAAGATTTATGATATGGAATATTCTCTAGGAATCCTGAGCAAGGTAGAGGTAGGGTAGAGGTAGAGAACACAAACCACTGAATAACAGTGGAGGCAGACAAATTTCACCTCACATCAGTATGAATTTTAATGAATTTAAAGATGACGTAGGATCTCTTGGTCGTGTTGGTGTAGGACAAATTCAGGATATGGTAGGGAATTCCGTTGGATAATGATAACTTCTCAAATTGTAATGACAATGCAGGGAAATCAGTAAATGAGGAAAATCTACTGAGAAGGAATAGGCAGGCGGAAGACACAACTTGGGCTTTTAGATTGCCAAAATCAGAGCAGTCCTCAATGTCATTGCTTCATCTTAACTTTAAAGAACACATTGTCTCTCTCTCTTTTTTAAGAAGGCAAATATTCATTTATTTATTATTTAGTGAGTACCTATGATGTACCAGGCATTGAAGATATAAAGCTCTCTGAGGCACAAGACCCTCAGTGTTGTAGTAGAGCCGAACAAGTAGCCACTCACAGTCCAAAGTGGAAGGGACAGTGGTGGAAAGGTGCACAGATTCTACTGATGCACAAGTTGATCTTAGAGCAGATTGTGACTTCAGGAAGAAGGGATAGATTTGCCTTAAGATAGGCTTAGGGGGCCTGCAAAAAAAAAAAATATGGCACAAGGAAATCCAATTTTTCGAAGTCTTGATTTAAAAAAAATAACAAAACGCTTTCTGAGGATGAAAATGTGTCAAAGGTAATGCTACCTATGAATTTTACTCAGATCTGATTTCAAGCACCAAAATAACTCATTCGTAGAATGAGTAGAATATAACTTAAGCTAAAGAATAAACAAACATTTTTGTATCTGAGTGAAGTACTAAGTGAGGCACTAATATTATTTAGGAAAATTCTTTGCCATACGGCTTACATCATCATCTTTCTAAGGGAACGTAAGATAAGAAGCTTCTACTGCCAGGTTTATAAAACATCATTTAATGATTACAGTTCATTTTTTCTGGCATGAGAAACAACCACCATGATAACACTGATAATACACATAATGCACAACTAAAAACAGGTAGTCAAAAAATCTATCATAATTCTAATGGCAACAGTTTGTCCCAGTTGCACACAAATAGAATCCTGTATTTTCCATTCAGCATACAATGATTGTCCAGTCACTGCCTTCTCTTCTGTACTGAAATTCAGTCAATTCGTCCAAGATCTGGCTTGTAAGCTTAAGCCCATTCTTCATAGTTGCAATGTGTAGTCTCTTGTACAGTATATCAGAAACTGGGCAAACAATGTGAGCTGTGCCAGAGCCAAACATCCCCCTTACTGGTTTCTGCTCCAGGACTATTGTCAAGTCACCCATGGTGAGGTACCTCTCCTCGACACCTTAAATTCATTGCACTTGTGTGCCAGGCCCAGAATGCTCTGCCATGTCACTCCTGGAAGAATGATGCCACCTAGCAGAGGAGTTTCCAGTGTTTCTTCTCCATCTTCATTTATCTAATAGAGAAAAAGATTTGTAGTTCCAACTTCCATTATCTGATTATCTTCTCCTTAGATGGCCACTTTCCTTAGAAGATAATCAGATAATGGAACAGAACCTGCTGACACCTGTTATTGCTTCACGTTGGACAAAAAAGAGATGAGCCATAATTCCCTCTCATCTTGCAGTCCCAGTCCCACCTTTCCAGGCTCTGACAGACCTCAGACAGGCCAAAAGGAACACTGGATTACAGATTCCACTTGAAAAATAAAAACCCACTGGACTCAAGATCACAAAGATCAGAGTTTTGGTAGCCTTCTTGACTCCAAGAGAAAATGCAGTTCTGATGAGTGTAGGACAAATATATAGACTAGTAGATGTTGAATATAGGTGCCATTTTTGATGTAATTTCACAAGCTGTTGAAAATACTCTGAAATCTCTTCCTCGTGAAATCCCAGCAAAGCTGCCCTTACAGCAGATCGGTACGTTCTGTCCATGTTGAAGGGAGCGAATGAGTTCAAAAGAGTCAGTTTTCATTATCTACTCCTAGAAATGCCTTCATTCCTTCAAATAACTCTGCTGCATAGTGCAAACCAATGAGCCAGGATGCAATGACAGGTTTTTGAAGAGGCTTATGTGATTTCTCTCAATCAGACTCTGAGGACCACTCGACTACCAACATGTAATCCATGAAAACAGTTCCAGAAACCAGAGTGTTTTGATCTGGCTTTTTCTTTAAAATATTGGTTGGTGTGGTTATTAGATATTTTGCTTTTAAAGTCCACATCACCTCTTTTGATCCTGCTTCTCCAGTACGTTCTTCGGTGCATCCATCATTGCAGTCTTTCATTGTTCTGGCAGTTGTGGGAATAGCTGGAGCTGAGCAGAGGACAAACCCCATGTGTCCCAGGTCTTCCCTGTGTCTGAGTTGGAGGCTGCAGAAATGTTTGGGGGAGTCCCTCGGCTGGCGGCTGTTACATGTGATGGGCAGGAATGGCCACTTTCCTTTTTAAAAGAATAATTATTGTCTCAAGATATCTGAGACTATACATATGTATTTTGATGCATAGATGTTCTTATTCTTTTTCACTATGAGAATTCCATATCTCAAATCAAGAAGAAAGAAATACGGATCTTACCAATATTATTCATAACAATATTCTCTGGAATAGGATTATTTTGCATCTCTACTACATGAAGATGTGATAAGTGAATTTGTTATGATTTAAAATGACTTACAAATCTGAAAAGAAATAATATAAGTTGATAATGCTTAATAGTACTTACTTTGAAAAATATGGTGATGGGTCCTACTCTGTTGAATAAAATCCAGTTGATGTAGTTGTAGCTAGCTCACAGAGTATAGAAATCTAATAGGATAGATTATTTTCTTATTAGTAGACAAGATACAAAAGCTGCATTTAATAGTCTTTAACTTTAGGTAATTGTCACATTTTGAGGAATATAATTTGAGCCCCAGTATATCTTTGTTCCATTCCATAATAGAGTTTTCCTGTACTTCACAGCCATAAATTTCTGATTTAGAATCCCTTTAAAGCATATCAATACGGACAGGAAAAATATCTTCCCTTCACTTGTTTGTGAGCCAATCCAAATTAACTCAGACTTCTTCACAAAATGATTTATCTTGTCTGGACCCTCTAACATGAAAAGCTGGTACTGGTACTACAGTATTGATTGTTATAGTCTACTTCTGTTCTGATTGGTGGGTGCTGACCAGCTTCCATACAGATTGGTGAGTACTCATGCTGGATCAGGTGTTAGAACTAGTTAATATCACCACACCACATTAGAATCCCCTGCAGAGCATAACACCCAGGAAATGCTCAGGTTCGACATCTCCCTCATTCTGATTTAATCAGCTTGAGGTGGTACCAGCTTTCTAGGTCAATGTGCCTCAAACCGTCTGTGTAAACAACCAGTTGTTGCTATTGTTGCTTGTTTTAAGTTCCAAACTGATATTTTTGTGAATGAAATGAAAACCACATGATTGCTATAAAAGTTTCTAAACACAGAAGTGTTTATCTTTGATTAGTGACAGTTTATAAGGTATATTTTAAGGAGCACTGACCGATAATGACACAAATCCAGAGCTGTAAACCACAGGCTTAGAGAGCCTGGGTTGTCTGTCAGTCCTTGCCTTCCATATAACTTCTTACACTTCTACTTGTATTTTATACTGAAGACATTTTTTTTTTTTTAAAGTCAGGACATTTATTGTAAGGAATTGGCTCACATGATTATGCATGCTGGCAAGGCTCAATATCTGCAGGGTGAGTCAGCAGGCTCTCGACCCAATATTTCAGTTCAAGTTCAAAGGCAGGAAAAAAGCCAATATTCTGGAAGAAGTCTTTCTTACTCAGGGAAGGGTCAGCCTTTTTTGTTCTATTCAGGCCTTCAACTGATTGGATGAGACCAACTCACATTAGGGAGGACAACCTGCTTTACTCAGTCTACTAATTTAAATGCTAATCTCATCCAAAAACACTCTCACAGAAACAGCCAGAATAATGTTTGACCAAATATTTAACCACTTTGTTGCTTAGTCAAATTGGCCATAAAATTAAGCATCACACCATGACACATAGGAAAATGCTAGGCCTTTATCGAATCTGTATCAGAGGCATTGTCTAAGGCTCCAAGGAACACAAGGTGGCTCAGATCCAGGTTTTGCCCTCAAAAGGCTCACATCAGTATCAGGCAAGAGAATGTAGCTAGCATGCATTCACACCATTAAAATGCAATTTAGTAAGTGATGTAATAAAGTCATATCCAGGGTGGTATTGTAGGAGAAGCCTGTAGCTCACAAGGGTTCCATAAGTTTGATATGAAACCATTTAGATTTTTTCAAAAAGTCTCCCTTTTTAATCCACCATCTTAATGATAATAGGAAGAGACACATAATAGATTCCCAATAAGGACATGTTTCTCACTTAGGAGGTTGTTTAGCAGCCTTTTAAAAAAAAATAATAGTTATTATCACCATGCTAAGCATCCATTGCAATGAGCATAAAAAAGCACTGTCACTTGTGTTTCATTATATTGGCCCAATTCACATTTAGTTACATCACATCCTGAACATTGTAACTGAAGCAGAATCCTTGAGATTCCCGTAAAACAGACGTAACAATAAAAGCTTAAAACCTGGTGTGTTTAGAACCTGTGCTAGGTTTTAGTAATATACCACTCCAATGCCTACTAGGCTGCTAGATAAAGAGCCCCCGGGATCCATCTTTCAGTTGCACTCAAGTAGCTGGAAATAGTTTGCTGTGGCACCTCTGCCTTTAAAGACACTGGGGACTTATTATTTTAATCCTTGTACAGCCTGATTTATCCCTTCAAACATCTGTCAGCTGTGCTTTGTCTTGAAATTGGTGCCGATGTTACTGCTGATTTTTCAACAGCAGCTGGGAGATGTTCATTAGTTAGACTCTCAGAGGGTGTGTATGTCTGTAATATTTTCTTTTACTAATGATCTCTGAAGCATTAAATATTATGCATCCCATATCTACAGAAAATCTTGGGATTTTTATTTCCCTGCTCCGAGATTTGAAGCATTAGGTTTTACTCAATTAGCTAAATTATTAACAACCCAGTCCCTGAGTCCTGGAGATATAAAAGAAAAGTGGACTTTAAGTTCCTGGGCTAAAGACTTGTTATTTAACACAGGGGAAAGAACATGGCCCATTCTCTCCAGCAGATAGAAGTAAGAGCTGAAGCACAATTTTTCTTAAATGATTTCCAAATTAGTTTGTCAATAGAACAGTCCTTGATTTAGCGCTCATTAAACTTGATTGAGCCCTCATTCCCTTTACCTCCTTCTATATTCAGAATAGAGGAGAGGAGGAGAGGTTCTTTTGCCCTCTTAAACTTCTCTATCTTCCCTTTAGTTGGCCATGGTGAAAGCTCTTACTTGTCTGCTCGAAGATTTAAAGAGGTTTCACTTATTTTGTTCTTAATACCTGGTGACTTACTTTTCATATGTAGACAAAAGCAGCAGCATTTTATTCTGTATTTGAAGCATTTAATACTGTCAAAGAAGTCGTTTGCACCTCTGGCTTCGTTGTTGCTGTGCTTCTATCATTATTTTTTTTTCCCTCCAGTTAATTTATTCAGGTTATTTGTGTCTGGAGCGGGTAGAGTAGGAAGGTAACTCAAGAAACATTTTGAATCTTTTGTAATTCTGGTAGAAGATGCTGTGGATGGGAGCCATGAGGTATTATGATGTTTTGGGCCAACTATGAGTCTGGAATGTATTAAAACATAAATAGTTTCTAGAAAATGATAGAGTAGCCACGAGGTTGCAGAGAACTCTCCCAGCATTCCTCACACTCGCCTTACCCTAAACTGGAGTAAGAGACTGTGCCTCTCCCCCTCTCCTTTCCCATAACAGGAAGCAGGCAGGACCTGCTCCCTACAAAAGCTTGCTAGCTCTGCACGCACCTACACCTGCGCCTGCGCCTGCGCCTCAGCCTCAGTCTCAGCCTCAGGTTCACATAGAAGTGGAATAGTATCCAGCAAATTTCCACAAAAGCCATAAGACAGATTCTGTAAGCAGGCTCAAGGCGAGTTTCTGTAGCATATGGATGCCACTGCTTTGCAATGTGTACTGTAGGCCTTGAGCTCTTTGAAGAAAGGATTTGTGTTGTATTCGTCTCTGAATCTCTCTGGAAAAAGACAAAAGTGTTCAGTTAGACAACCAGGTTCTCAAATCCAGATTATAATCTCTCCAAGCCTTAGTTTCTTCCTCTATACAATGTAGATAATATCCCTCTAACTAACCCTATGACCTTAATCATCAAATACATAATAAACCAGTGAATGGTCTTCCTTTTAACCTCCCTTCTACAGTGACTTGTGTATAATTGGTTCCCAAAAAATAGTGTGGCTCCTCCCCAGGACCTGTTTTTAATTCTTCCTCTTGTCCTCTACCCTATTCATTATATTCCTTTCCCCTTTATTAAAACCCTTTCTGTTTTCCTTTTCTTTTTCTTTCTCACACATTTATACCTCAAGTCTGATAATTGTACTCAGTTCTGCCAACCATTGGGCATTCCCTAGACTAATTGATGCTTTTTCAGGCTAACAATATCATTGACCTTTATCCTAAAACAAGAAATAATCCACCCACTCACTTCTCACCCACTTGGGCTAGCATATTGCAAATCCTCCAGGAATCAGATAAACTATTGCACAGTTCAAATCCTCCCAAAGGGGACAACAGGACTATTACTGCCATGCTATCTACTTGATTGTTCTTGTTTTTTTTTTTCCCCAGAAGGTATTATCATGAATAGTTTTACAATTGAGTCTATTTACCATATTTACAATTCTTCCTGCCTGCCTTTGTTGCCTTTCTTAAAACACCATTCTCTACATCTCTTTCAAACTGCCTCCTTTCTGGTTCCAAGGTAACTCTTGCTTGAGGCTCCAGGGAATGAGAACAGATGTGAAATTCTCCTGCAGTTAGAAGATATCAGTGCCACTGTGTTTCAACTGCTGATATGAACCAACAGATAATTACAGTTTAAAATTAGTATTTTAATGAACCAGTCTTAGCAAATCTCCCAGGCATTCAAGAAACAAGCAGGAGGGAGGATATTAATTGAGAAGTCCAACAGACGGATGGTCAGCAGGTACTGATCTGATAGAGAGTTGAGCATTCCAGTTTTTATGTGATGCACGAGGCAGGGAAAAGCCCATATTTAAAGGTGAAGAGATATGCCTGAAGAGTGTTAAAAAAAAATTCCACTGAGTAAATTAGAAGATCTAATTGGTTTTATTTAATGATTCATAAATTGGGCAACATCCCATCTTAGCAAATAGAAAGATGCTCCAAGGTCTGTACAAAATGAAAGGCTTTTATAGGCAGAAGTGGGCATCGAAAAAAAAAAAAAAAGCTTTTGCAGAGTGCATTATTTCAGGCATCACCTTCCTTTGGGGAAGTTTGAGGGTCTCTTAGGCAGATTACCTCGCTAGTTGCTGACCAGGTAATTCCAGATTGACTGGTTAAAGGTCACATTCCTGGGAGAAGCTAAAGCTGCAATTAAGTCTTGATTTGCTGATGTGGGGCTTAGTGCAAGTGACTTGATTCTGAGTCTGCCATATTTTGTTGTTGGGGTTTTTGTTTGTTTGGATATTTTTTTTAATAAGAGCAGTGTCAAACTCTAATTAATCAATCATAAATCTGAGACTTCAATCCAAGAATCTAAAATTAAATATCAGAGCAAAATATATAGGAAAATAAATTCCTCATCCATATAAACCTAGTGGCAAGGTTCTCTTTTTCCCTTTCAGAGATGAATGACATTAAATATTTATGTGGCCTGATACCCTGCAGTAATCATAAGCAGTATCATAAACCGAGCAAAATAGAAATGTTAGAAAGCAGGTGTTAGTAAGTGAAATTGTTATAGTTTATTTTTTAAATGTTTATAGTGCTAAATATATATTTTGTGAAGGGCTTAATTGTTAAACAACTTTTTCAATTAAAAGGAAAGCCATAGCTAATGTTAAAAAACAGTTTGAATGCTAGTTTAAAATGGACTATTAGATGCCTCCCTGTAGGAGCGCTAAAAGGATCTGGGCTCTTGCTTGGGGAACTTGGATTAGTTACTTAAACTCTCTGTGCCCTGATCTCTCATCCTCAAAATGATGTTATTACCATTTGCCTGGCATGGCTTACTGGAAAACAGGGAAAACAGAATTCAGTGATGTTATCAAACTGCAAGGCTAGCATAAGGACATATCTAGCACATGAATGGAACAGAGTCAAATTATTATATAGAGTGTGCTTTGATGAAACCCACCGTATAGCACACAAGCCTCAATTTATATCTCAATATATTTTGAATTAAAAGCCGCTATTAACAAGAAAATAAAAATAAACATGAATATATTTCTACAGTTAGTGTTTTGTCCCCCAGCAAGAGACTGTCTGGGATCAGGTAGAATACTTGCTCACCCAAATCTCTGACTCGGTCTAATCCCTACAGGAAATGCCCACTCTTGCTTGCAACTATCTTTCTAAGAAACTAGGCATCGTGAGATCTACTCTGACTCTTACCCCATCTTGGGCTAGCTCCCTTAACCTACAAAGATTCTGAACCCTAGTTATCATTCTTACTGCTATTTTTAGGCCACCTTCCATCCCAAGGACTTGATGCTGCTCTAACAGAAAGTAATTTCTAAATTAGATGAAGCAAAGAGAGAAATGTCCTGCCTTCTCTTCCACTGCTCCATTAGGGATGATTCTTCTTAATGAGCTATTCACAAGGTATCAACTAGTAACCCAGCTGAGTTGCTTCTTTACTTCCTCTGTTTTCAAAGGTCCACCTGGGCCAATCTTGATTGGACAAGGGCAAGCACCCTGCATTGCTGTTTACTCCCAGGGCTATAAGGGCAGCTCTTGACATTCAGTAGACATTTTTATTCTTTTTGCCCACAAAAGATTAAATTTTTATTTTATTGAGAACTGCAGTTTGCATTTATTTCAATTTTCTCTACTTATATAGCTGAAATTTTGTTACATACTGTTGATTAATTTGGGAGATTGCTTAATGTTGTGTGTATATATGTGTGCATATTTTTGTGTATATATACATTCATATAACTCAATATTTTTCATTGCTGTTCATTATAATGCATACTTATTAATCATCAATTACCATATATTATGCTAGGCATCATATATACAAATATAAATTTGTTAAATGCCTTATTGTTTACTGCCCAGGCATTGAAGTAATTTGATTCCCGAAATTCTTTACCCTTGCCAATTTCACCAGACACTAGTAAACTAAATAATTCTACCTTAGATAGTAAGTTGCCTGAATGCATTAACTTTGGTCTGGGCATATTTTAGTTCTAGAATTTTATTTGAGAGGAGTAATTATTAAATTTATACCTGCTCACTACTATTTTCAAAATATAAAAATGTATTAAAAATAGAGGGTAAATTATCAGTGACCTCTCTGCCCATTTGTAACCTATAAGCATTTTAGGATATTCATTCTTTTCTCCATTCATATTTAATATATGGTGTAGTCGAACTAATATCATATATACAATTTTATAGCTATTTTAATGTAACCTTACAGAAGTAAGCATTCTCCCATGTTATTGAAACCCATGTCATTTTTAAATGCTGGTTAATAAGCTTTTAAATAAATATATTAGAATTACTTAACATTTTTTTTAAAGTTTTAGAGATTTGAGTTGTTCGTAGTCTATTAAAATATAAATAACATTGTAATAAACATAATTGTCCATGCATTACAGTTGGTATTTTGAAAATTTTTCTAAGGCTGGTACTTTAGAAGTGAAACTATTACATTAAAAGGAGTGAAGAATTTTAAGGCTATTTGTGCATATTATAAATTGCTTTCCAGAAATGCTCTACTAATTTATATTGTCATAACAAAGTGGAGGAAAATCCTTTCCAGCAGTAGATATTCTCATTCTTAAAAAAAAAAAAATTGTTCTCATACATTTTATATCAGCTAATTTGTTAGTCACAAAAGCCTCTGTTCTTTAATTTGTACTTGTTTGGTTAGTAATGAGGTTGGACTTTTAACTGAATGTTAATATTACTGATTTATATTTTTTCTAAAGAGATTACTTTGATTATTTATCAGTTTATTATTTTTATTTTATTTTTCTTCAGTACATGCATTTTTTCAAATTAGTAATGTAAGTTTAATGTAGAAAATAAAACAGAGTGATAAGTAAAAAGAAGGAACCAATAAATACTAAGAACCCATTATCCTGAGATAACAAATTAATGTTTTGGTATATGTCCTGTCAATAATTTTTAACATGTATATAAACTATTTGTATTACAAAAGTGTATCACTTTTCCCCACTGGACAATATTTAATTTTTTATGTTATTAAATGTTCTTTATTTACATTATTTTAATGAATCACCAAATAAATTACATTTTAATGCTCCCATTAAATGGATGCACTGTGTATTTTTGCCATTATGAATAATGCCATAATAACATGTTTGTACATAGATTATGTACATCATTTCTTTTAAAATTTTAATCAACTTTTAGGAGGCATAAGTTAGTTATAATAAAATTAAATTATTTTAAGAATACAGACACAAGAGTTTTGAAGAATGTATGCACATGGGTAACTACCACCACAATCAAATACAGAACTTTTCCAATACCTTGAAAACATCTCTCAAGTCCCTTTGTTATCAGCACCACCACCAACCAACCACCCACTTGGTCAAAGGCAACCACTGATTTGTCTATAGATTAGTTCTACCTGTTCTAGAATTTCATATCAATGCACTCACATAGTATGTGTACACTTTTATTTTCTGAGTCGGTAAGTTGTTCCTTTTTATGCTGAGTAGTATTTCTTTGTATGAAATTATCCATTTATATTGCTCTATAAAGAATTATATTTTTTCTAATAGTATAATTGCGATTTTCCATTTGGTTATTCATTATTTAATTATTCACATTTGATTGTCCATTATTCAGTCATTTAGATCGTTTTCAGTTTGAGGTTGTTGTGAGTTAAGGGATTATAAATATTTGTATAAAAGCCTCCATCTGGACATATGTAATTTTCTCTCATGGATAAATACCTAGGAGTAGTGTAGGTATGTCTTTAACTTTACATGAAATTGCCAGACCGTTTTTCAAAACTGCTTTTTAGATTTTACTTTCCCACCAGCAATGTACAAGAGTTTTAGTTAATCCACATCTCTGTCACTGTTTGCTACTGTCAGTCTTTTTCATTTTAGCTACTGTGGTGGGTAGGTAATGTTATCTCATGTGGATTTTATTTTAATTTCCCTGCTATGACTAATGTGGAGGAGCATTTTATAATGAGCATATTGGCCATTTGTATATTCTTAGTGAATTATATCTCTTATGCTTAACCATTTTTCCCATTTTAAAAAATTGGATTGTCTTACAATTGAGTTGAATGTCTTCTTTACTATATTCTGGGTATAAACCCTTTGTAATATAAATGTATTGTGAATATGTCTTCCCAGTCTGTGTGTTGTTTTACCCAGAATTTTCTTAACAGAATCTTTCAAAGAGCGGACATTGTTAATTATGATGACATACAATTTTATCAAATATTTTTATGATGTCCATATTCTATATCTTTATATTCTATCTTAAAGAAACCTTTGCTATACCAAGTTCTTGAAGATTACTTCCTTATTTTTCTAGAAATCTTGTAGTTTTAACTTTTACATTTAGGTGTAAGATCCATTATATCCAATAATTAGCTCCATTAAGTCTAATTATTGTGTATGATGTAAAAGGTTCATTTTTTTCCACATGGATATCCAGATATTACAGCCATATTTGTTGAAAAGACTACTCTTTCTCCATTCAATTCCTATGACACTTTATTGAAAATCAGTTGAACATATATGTGGGTTTGTTTCTGAGCTCTCTATTCTGTTCCAGTGCTCTATTTGTCTTTCTAGACATCAGTACTTTTGAACATCATTTTATTTACTTTAAGTTATATTTCTAAAAATGAATTATTGTGTTTAAAGTTATCACTATTTTTAAAGTTATTGATTAATATGCCTAAATTTTTTTTTCTTGAAAGATTGCATCTATTTATTCTTCCAAGCACTCTCCCAACCTTCAATATAGGTTGTTTCATTTAAAAATATGCATGCTAACTTAACTTTTGGAAAATATTATGTCATTGTTTTTAAATGGCTATTTATCACAATATTCATTGGCTATTTGTATGGCTTTTCTTGTGAATTACATGTTTTTATTCTTTAGTACATTTCACTGTGGTTTTCACTTTTTTTCTTAATGATACATAAAATCTCTTTATTTGATGAGAATATGAAACTTTTTACCATATTTTTTCTAAATAGTTTATCAGTTTTGTTAGCACTTAACTTTATTAGTTAGATTTCCAACATCAACAGATGTTTAATATTTATTATTTTATTTCTGAATAGACTTTAAAATCACTTTTTCATGTCCTACAAAAAATCCTGTTAGGATTTTTAGATCAAATTAAATGAAACATATACATTTACTTGTGCGAAAGTGGTATCTTCATGTTTTCCATTCTTGTCAGTCAAACACATAGTATGTCTCCATTTAGTGTAAACATACTTCCTTTTTTCTCTTGGTGGAATTCTATAAACTTATTGATAGAAGTCTTAGATATCTCTTGTTAAAGCATATATTAAACTTAATGTTGCTACCATAAACAGCATCTTTTTCAAATTACGTTCCCAACACTGTTAATATTAAAATATAGCACGCTATTAATTTTTGCTTATTGATCTTTTATCTAGCCACTGTGCTAGGCTGGTATCAATTTGGAATCTTTTTCATTTGATTTCCTATTTATGCAACTTATTTTCTCAGCAGGTAATGGTAATTTAGTTATTTCATTGCCAGGAGTTTTTCTAATTTTTTTTCTTTATGCTTTATTGAATTGGCCATAACTTTGTGACAATTTTAAATAATAATTGGCATAATAGTACCTGATCTTAAAACCTCAAATATCACTTACAGACCATATAAAAGTATATTAAAAATGAAAGTAATTTGAGACTTGGAAAAATATAAAGATTGTCTAAGTTAATGCTCAGTTGATTTATGAATTTCCCTTATAACCTCAAATATTCTGCATTAACATCTTAAGTGACATAGACAGAGAAATTCCAGTTTTGTTTTCTAGGGCTGCCATAACAAAGTGCTATCAATGGGTAGCTTAAAACAACATAAATTTATTCCGTAACAGGCTGCAGGCTACAAGTCCAAAATCAAGGTATTGGCAAGAATACACTCCCTCAGAAACTTCTCAGAGAAGATGCTTCCTTCCTCTTTCAGCTTCTGGTAGCCTCAAGCATTTCTTCTCTGGTGGCAGCATAACTCTAACTTGGCCTCCATCTTCAGAGATTATGTCTGTGTGTCTCTGTCTTCACATGGTGTTTTACCCATGTACTTCTTCTCTTCTTTATATAAAGACCCTGGTCATATTGGATTAATGCCCGCCCTAATGACTTCATTTTAATTTGATGACATCTGCCAAGACCTTGTTTCCAAATAAGGTCACATTCGCAGGTAACAGAGATGAGGACTTCTACATCTCTTCTAGGGGGACACAATTCAACCCATAACACTATCGTAGGAGCAGAGCATTTTATTGATCCTCATGGTAAGAAATCCCTTTTACCAACCCACAATCTGCATATCTCTAGGAGGCAGGGCATAGTAAGACCTAGGGCAAACCACCACAAATCTCACCTGGCTTCCATTGGACAGCCTTTCAAATATACCAAAACAGTTTCCATAGCTCGCTGTTTAGAGATAGTCCCATCTTTGATGAAAAAACATCAATAAATGACCACAATTAAGATTCTATAAATTACATGTCAACCATATACCATCAATTAAAAAAAATAATATTTCAGGGGTACACATATAAACCTAGGCTACAGGGCTTGAGTTTTGAATATCCTGTTTTCGATTCTCATCAGTTGTCTCAGAAGATACTTCCTAATCCTAATGACCTAAATGGTATCAGAGCATCTGAGATGATTTTTATCCAACATACTCACAGACATGGGCCTTACCTTACATTTTTTTGCCTAACTAAAGGCTACCAAAAGAGAAACTCACATGCTTTTATAACAGTGAGTTCTTTCCTACATAATTGTGAGGAAGTAGTGATCAGCATTTCTATATATTTTTTTAAGCCATCTTTTAAATAACCATGGTGGCGGGAACAGATGGTTGCTACTAAGTGTTTTAGCTATGTTGAAAGACAAAGCACAAGGAGCATAAGTACATTCATGGGGTAAACTATGAAATCAAATCAAGCAAAGACAGTAAAAAAGAGGTAATATGGAAAAGAGGCAAGCAGGGGGCTAAATTTTATTAATCATTAATTCCTTCTTTGAAATTTAGTTGAAAAAGAGAATATGTATGAAATGGAAATATAACTTGCATGCACTGTATAAAAAGGAAAAAAATTAATTTATTTGAAAAAGGCTTTCTTGAGGTTTTGACAACTGACTTAAGAAACTAGGTCTCTTCTAATTGTTTTCTCCTCTGCTATCCTCTGCTATTAATGTGATTCCTTTATAAATATTATAAATCTCAAAGTATTCTGTAGCACCCATATTCTAAAATTAGGTCATATCTAGATGAGAAGTGAGATACATCTAAAGATCAAATTTTCTATGCATAAAAATGATGTCTGTTGTGAACATAGTCCATAAATAAAAACCAGCAATTATGAATTTCATCTGCTTTCTGTTGACCTGGCTTAACAGTCTGTGCCCAATCATTTTTGTCTATTTTAGTGTCCATTCCAAATTAACCTTTAATACTTCTCTTTAGGGCAAAATGGTGCCTGATTAAGATCGAAGATAGATAGGAATTCTTACGTAAAGCAAAATAAAGAGATGGTTACTTAGCATTGGAGGATAGTTATTAAAGCTTCTCTTGCACATATCTCAAATATCATTTAAGTATATAAATTGACTAAGCTCTGCAGTGCCTGATAAGGAACTAACATAGGTTCTTCGGTGGTATAAACACAACTTTAAAATATGTGGAATTCATATTACCTAAGGTGATCGTGTCCAGGAGAGTCTAGGGATCGGGTCTGAACTTCCAAGAACTTGCCTTAATAAAAACCATGAAATCCTGGAGGTAAAATTTAGACAGATCCCAGGGCTTTGTGTGAGATCCATAAATCAGAATGACTCAGGGCTGAACCATCCAAGCTAATTCTACAAGTTTCTGTACACAGAGACAATCTCATCTACAGGAGATGTTCTGATTATCTCTTTGGCATCTGCACATTGTGGCTACTACTCTATCACCTTCATAAAGTTACACACGCCTCCATGTTTCAGTTATTGTCTGCATGAAAAACTACCTTAAGTCTGAATAAGAAGTATTGGTGAGACTTGTGAACTTGAGGTCATGAGTATTGGTGAGACTTGTGAACTTGAGGTCATGAGAACTAAGGGTCAGAGCCCTAATCTCTAATCTGGAAACTCCACCGTAAAGTATATTAAGCATATTATCTTGTACATACATCCCATATTAATTTTTTATCTGTTATAAAAAATTTTTAATAATTTTTATTTCTTTCACTTTAACAATCATTATCATAAGGAGATGACAGAATGTTTATCATCATTGAACTATGTGATGGAGACATAGAAATTCATTACACTATTTTTTCTTCTTTTGTGTATATTTTAAAATTTCTGTAATAAAAAGTTAAAATTAAAAAAAAAAAGAAGTCTAAGGGGAGAGATAGAAAGAAAGCGAAGAAACAAGCAAAGAAAACTTTGAAGGATCAGTTATCGATAAGATGGAAACTCAAAAAAGGCTGGTGTCTTGGAAGCCATGAGAAGAAACTTTTTCAAGATAAAGAGAGCCCCCTGATACTTCAAAAGCTCCTGATGCTTCAAATCTTGCTATACAAAAACAACCAGTTATGCCTTATGGTCAGAATCCAGGGCAATCAAATAGAATTTATGGTATAGATGAAAAAAGAGAAAATAAAAAATGGAGAGAAGGAGAAAGAAAAAAAGAGAAGAAAAGGAAAAGAATGTGGAAGAGAAACTGAAAGAAGAACAAGAGGAGGAGGAAAAGGAAATAAAAAACAGAAAATGAGGAAGAAATGCAGAGAAAAGATTAGTCAGTAAACTCCTCATGTACGCTCTCTGGACAACATTTAAGTTAAACAAATAGTTCACAATGGAGATAGTCTATCACTTAAATTTGAATTTAACATGACATAAAAACAGACAAATCAATGGTTTTTTGAAAGAAATTTAATTAAGAAATGTGTAAACGGAAATACAAGAAAAAGCACAAGAGAACCTCACATGATTGAATGGAATTAAGAATAACATCAATATTTTTAATAGCTGTATATAGAATTTTATGTGTTATTTATGTTTGTATACAAATATTTATGTATTATGTCAGTTAATCAACACTCAAAACCATAAATGAGGAAATGGAATTGCTGGGAAATAATATGATTTCATCAACAAGTACCAGTTCCTAAATGTCTAACCCTGAATTTGTGCTTTCATCCCTCAGGTACAAATGCTATGTGTTTTCAGTTATAACCTGGAAAATATTCCAGGCTATGTTAATTCGTGTTTCATATGTAATGTTTATATACTCCTAATTTTTTCTATTTTAATTCCTATTGAAATTTTTTTTTAAATTAAGCCCAACAATATTATATAGTAAGGAACTGTTTGAATAAAAGAATTCTTAAAATGGGATTTCATGCAAACATTTGTAGAATGATGGAACTATGCATGATTTTAATAGGTTTCTTATTTGAGCTTATCTCTGCTTTCTAATTTTAACAAATGACTTTACTGATTACCCTTGTAAGAAGTAAAAACAGTAAAGGTAATTTTGGTTATATCTAAAAGGAATGTCACAAATCATGGAGGAGTTTATTTACTGTTCAGCAAAAAAGAATCAGTAAGGAAATTGTTAATAAGTATGTTCTCTGCTTCACAGTTTAAAAATAACAAAGGAAAATAAACAAAAAAAAAAACTACCTTTAAAATGTGACGTTTTAAAGCAACAGCCATTTTATTATCTCATGATGTTATGGATCCAGAATTTGCACAGGGCTTAGTGGTTCTCCTTCTCCTAGTAGCATTCATATGGATCATTTAGAGGTGCTCATCTGGCAGTTGAATTGGTCTGAAGAGTTCAAGATGGCTTCACTTACACACCCAGGGCCTTGGAAGGAATGGCTAGAAATTTGAATTCAGCTAATCTCCTTTCCTATTCCTTATAATTTCAGAGCCTCTACACATGGTCTCTTCAACAGAGTAATTCAACTTCTTAACCAGCTGCTCAGGTTCCAAGAGTGAATATTACAGATACAAGTTGGTCCCAATAGTGAGGAAAAGCTTCCCTGATGTCAAAAATATAGGAGGTAATTAGACAAAAAGAGTTTGGGGAAGAGGGAGCATTCAGGTTAAGCAGTGTTTGGTTTTAGAAAAAAGGTAGACTCAAGAAAACTATCCATAACTGTCACATATTCTAATAAAAGACTGTTGATTAATACATGTCAATCGAGTCCATCTGTGCGTGATAGAAACTGGCACTGTCTTTGTCAGATGCTGAGTAATCACATCTCAACTCCGCTTTTGTGTCTTCATTCATATTTAACAGTCTATAGCAACACTAGAAAGAGCATTCAACTGGAAATGTGGAGATCAATTCTAGAGTTTTAGGGCCTCAGTATCTTAATGTGTATAATTTTGTAGTTAAGAGTATATTCACCTCATGAAAACTCGACAAATACTTAGTAAACACTACCTACAAGTAAGATGCTCAACTTGATGCCCAAATAATCCGACTTCTGTCTATTTGTCCAGTGTCATGCCACAATCTCTAAAGTGATCCACCACATTCTCTAGTGAATCTCCTATTGGTTTTCCTCTCTGCACTCCTCAGAGTTTATATTTATTTTGAAACTAGTTTGTTTATAAATTTTCTGTCAGTCCACTGCACTAGACACTCTATTAAATGGGAGCCATGATGGTCCTCTCATCATTGAATCCCATTGCCCAAACCAGTGATTGCAGATGCCAAGAAAAAAGCCACAGCTGATCTTAGCCAAGTATCAGATGACTAAAAGAGAGCTCCCAGTAAGTATAGTTAGCTTTGCCAGTTGTCTGCAAAGTACAGAAGTTCATGGGATTGTGCAAGCAGAACAGCAGCCCACTAGAGATTGTATGAGGAAGTGTTTCAGTCAGTTATAACAAAGAGCTCATAGCCTTCCTTCTTAGCCCCCTCATTTTTAACTGCTACTTACGCTATCATGGAGAAATCATATTATACTTTACAGAGTCCAAAACTGGTGTTGTATACTTTTCCTGATTCAATTCAAGTGAATTGATCTGTTAGAAAGCTATATATACAGATCTTGAACTCCAAGTGAAGTTCAAGCTAATGGTGCAGATCTGTGAGTTAATATCAGCTTACATGTGGTAAATGATGTCATAGGAATTATTACCCTTGGAAATAAATAGAATTTATTTTTTTATAAAACTGTAGATTAATCCTCTTAATTATACCAACTTTTTCAAATATTATTTTAAAATATTTTGATTTAGTTTTTATTATTCTATCAAATTATCATTGCTTATTATTTAGGTTCCATTTTCCTAACTTGTAACTCCTCATTCCCTATCTCCACTATATTTCCTGCTTAACTACTTTATTGACAACATTTTATTTAGGATTTAAAACATTTCCCAAAGTGGCCTAAGAGTAAAGCTGAAGGAAATAAAAAGTTGTGAAAGGTCCGGGTTGTTACACAGTGCTAGTCAGATTGATGTATTTAGTTTTTATTGGGCACTTACTATGAATCTGTGACAAGTGCTGGTGACATAAGGCTGATCAAGATATAGTAGCTGCCATCAAGGAGTTTACAAGAGGAAGAGTCAAATAAAAAATAATTAATAATAATAAATAAATAATGTAACAAGCACGGTGGTCTAAATTTTCAGTTTACTCTGGGAGCAATATGGAGACACTTGAGCCTAAATATGAACCTGTGATTGTCACCATCAAGTATCCTTATGTTAGGGTCTATGGACAATATAATAAAGCAAGAGACATAATTGAGTCATGAAAATAGAATAGTCACACATGAACATAATTATTAAAATCAAAAGGCAGTGTATCAGAGTTCTCCAGTGATACAAAATAAGTAGTGGATAGATCATTAGATGATAGATGATAGATAGATAGATAGATAGATAGATAGATAGATAGATAGATAAAGTAGATGACAAATAGGTAAAGATAGATAGATATCTAAAGAGTTGTATTTCAAGGATCGTCTCTTGCAATTGTGGGGACTGGCAAGTCCGACACATATAGGGCAGGCTCTGGGAACTCTCTAGCGGTAGTTGATGCTTCGGTCTTGAGGCAGAATTTCTTCCTCAATTTTGCTTTTAAACATTTCAACAGAGTGGATGAGGCCCACCCACAGCATCATAGGTATCTCCTTTACTTATGTCAAAGTAATTGCTCTGGAGAAAACACCAAAGGTGTGGATGGACAACTTTTGCTGAAGTCATATAGGTGCAGGACACATGGATCCCATCAACCATCTCAGCAGGAACCAGGACTAGGGATGCCGTTATCCAGAAAAGATGTGTTCAGGGCACTCTCGATGGTGGTTTGGACCTAGTAAATTACACAGGAGACTGTGACAAGGTTTCAAGAATTTTATACCACCAGAAATGTTAACAGCCTGGCCTGGAAGGCACAGAGAAAGGACAAAACAAAGGAAGCATAACTCTGAAGACAGAGCCATATTTACAAAGACCAGAGCCGACCAGACTTTCTTGAGCTATAAAGATGGGGCTGCCACCCCAGCTGGCCCAGAGCACAGGCAGCCTGCCCCTGCCCAAAGAGCCAAGGTACTTCTGATTTAGACATTGATGACAAATGATGGAACAGTAAAATGTCATTCAAGATTTAGGGAGGAGGTTTAGAGGAAACTGACCCTGATTTGAATTTAGATTTTACTCTTAGCAATAGTAAGATTTTTTTTCTTTTATAGCACTTGAGCAATTGATTATGCAACTGAATACTATATATTTTCTTTAAAAATAATTAAAGATGATATATAAAATGTGTGTTATTTCTATTACTAAAGGAAAAGTATGAATAAATATTAAAATATTGACAGTGGCTATCAGACTTTAATTTTCCTCAGTTTTCTTAGTTTCATTTTCTAGAATAAACTTTTCATTTCATAATGAATGAATTTTTCTATAAGGCAAATATGTTATTAATATTGTATTGATTGAGGTTTTGTTTCCTATTTGTTGTTGTTGTTTGGTATCAGGTCTATTAGAGTGTTAGTGTGGAAAGAGCAGTGACTTGATACAGAAGACCTGTCATCTAGATTTTTTGCTGCCTTTCAAAACTTGGATCTAGGACAAGCCTTTTAAGCTCTCAAGGCTATTTTCCTGCACTACATACCTCACAAAATAGGTGTAAAAATCAAATGAGATTATTTATGAAAATGCTATAATTCTCAGCATAAGTGTCAGGAATGATTATTGCAAAAATAAGTTTAACACAATTATCAGTTTCATATATATGAGTACTAGGGATTTATATTTTTTTGCTGAATAAGTTTAATAGTATGGAAACTGTTACTGTTCTTACAAAACGTGTTTGTATTAAATCATAATAAAGCAGCACATTTGTGTAGGATGCTGTAAAAATCCCTAACAGACTGTGAATGTTTTCAAGTGAAATATACAGTGTATCTAAAACAATTTGGAAAAATATTTTAAATTAATAAATGTCATGTTTAGTGAAAGAATGTAATCAATAAATGCTGACATTTCGAACGGAAGAAAAAAGAAAACCGATCGTAGATGTTAACCACCTCTACGAAATACCTCAAAGCAACACCTAGATTAGTGTTTGAATAACTGAGCACTATAGCGTAGCCAAGTTGACAACTAAAACTACCCGTCTCAGGCAGCATAACTGCCAGATTTACGGTACCCGAAGATTGAAATATCAAATGGATTTGATGGTAAAATGCAAAGTCATACACATATTCACTGCTAACCCCCATCTTGTGTCCCACCCCCGGAAGCTGCCCCCAACCATGTTTCCTCATCCCACATTGAAACTCTGCCTAAACTCACACAGAAATACAATATCTGGCATTTCCACTCCTCGTTTGACTGCTCTTCCCTCTGTTGCATCCTTCCTTTTTAAATGCCAACTTTTAGATGTCAAGACACAGACTCGTGTTGTCTCTCTCAGGCCATGATATTTCAGAAGTATTTATGTGTTCTGTCATGTGAAACTCTTCTCCAATGAAAACTTGGTTCGTGGTTATAAGGACACATGGGGGAAAACAGACAGTGCCACTTACCATGCTAAGCCATTTTATTCCTTAACAGCAAAGGGACTGTTTCTGTTTCATTAACAAAAGAATACTTTGTTTGACTCTCGAAACTTGCATTCTGAGTTTTAAGGAGACTGCAATCTGACCCTGTTTTACTCAGCAAACGTGGCCATATGATGATATTTATGACATTATGATATTACAGCACCCCGTACCACAAGGCATCTTTAACATTTGCTTCGAGCCTTTCGTAATTTGTTAAAGAGCCTCTTTTATTCAGCTTGCTAACAAAATAAAACCTATGTTTTCTTTCACACCAGTTTCCTTAAATGTTTATAGAAATTATGGTATGTGCATGCACACATGTGTTTATACACATGCTATTTCTGTGTGTTAGGTTTATGTGTGTGATTTTTTTACAGAGGTTGTGTCATTGATTTTTCAGATTACTGTCATCAAGATAAAATAAGAATTGCCATATTTAACATTAGCAATAAAACTACTGCCAAGCATTGCAATCTAGTTTTTTGGCTCTTACTGCTAAGATTTCTGTCTTCACATTTATGTTTCCTGTTAGTTCCTGTATCAATTTAGAAAATGTAAAGGGTAACTATTAAAAGATATCTGAAAGGTAAGTGAATTTGCTACTCTCAGCAGAAAGGATGTCTGCTGTTTAGCTTTCTTCTCCCAAGCAATCATTTGTTTTTCAACTTGCGAATGAATTTTTAAACAATGCCACATTATGCCGCAAAATATTAATAGGTACAATTAATACATTGATACATGTTTGACTCTGTCATTCTTCATTTCCTTTATGCCATTCTTCTTTTAATCTACTGTGACAGTTCTGTAATGGAGCCCCAGAAATATGACTCTAGGGGAAGCCATACTACTAATCATCAATATAGTATTGTGTGTTGTCCAGCAGATACGTGTCCCTGTTTTGTCAGCAAGGATGATATTCTGTAAAATTTCTACCTAGAGAAAATGCTTTACAAGATTTGTTTGCAAGCAAAAAATTTAATGGAATGCTGAGTTCGGCCATGACAGTGTTTTATTTTGTGTTTTGTTTTGGTTTGGTTTAGTTTTTTCTGCTGAGTGGGTTGCCATTTTAGTTTTAACTACAGAATACAGGACAGAATTGTTAAAGCAATCCAATTATATAAGCTATGTATATGGAACAAAAATAAGGCTTTAGACCACTTTCATTATCTGTTCTATAGGTCCTTAGCTATAATTGGATCTGCAAGTCGCCTCTAGATTGTATAACAGTGGTCACTTTGGGGGTTCTTGGCTTAAAATAGTATCCCCAGTGAAAAAATTAATGGCTAGCTATATAGATCCTATCACAAACATTATAAACAGATCTATTAAACAAACCAGTTATTCTTCCAAATTGGTACTTAGCAATTATTGTCATTCTGAAAGAACACTAATAAATGCTTCCAGAATATCCAAGAGGAGCAAGCCAGCTGTCTTTAAAAAATATTTGTACAGATCTATGTCAATTTATCTCTTATAGCATATGCCAGTACTGTTATCAAGAAAAAGCCAACTGTCCCAGCTTGATAGAAATCCTCAAGTTTGGAGCATTCAGCTCATTTCGCTTCATGCTGGAAAATCGTACTTTCCTTTTTTTGAATAGAAGACAATATGTTTTGGACTGTAAAATAGTTAAAGGTATGGCCTTCCTTGTTAATGATAGGTATCTATTCAATCTATGTATTATGTATTTATATATATATATATATATATATATATATATATATATATATATATATATATAATGGCAAGTGTTTCATGGTAAACCAGTATAGGTTGTAAATATTTTATAATCACTATAAACACAGAAAACTGAAAACATTCTCTTGAGGTATAGCAGTGTCTTCAATGCTATGATTACAGGGAAAAAAAAATAGTGTTTTTTTGTTTTACCTTTCATTTACAACATTTGTGTTCTTGTGAAAATCATAGACATTAGCTAGATTTGTTGACTATTCGTAGACATCAGCATATTTTAACACATCTATAAACATAAAGATATATCTACATTATTTCCAAATATTGTTATTTATCCAGAGCATACTTAGTTTATTATCAGGAAGCATTAATACATATTATATTAACTAGATAGAATTATATACAAGGGTTACACCATTATTATAGCAAAGATCTGGCTATCTCAGAATAGATACTTTAAACCTTCAACAATTCTTAGGAAGTTTAAGGATGAAAGACAAGGCCTCCTAAGGTGGCCACCTCTGAGCGCTAAATCTCCAAGTTAGGAATTCAGCACCAACTGAATGTTAGAGTTTATTTATGGTTAAGGGAAGTGGACATGTACTTCAGCTATAAAGTAAATAAGTTCTGAATACCTAATTTATAGCATAGTGACTGTAATTGATAATACTGTGCTGTATAATTGAAAATGTTGTATTGTATAAAATTTGCTAAGAACCCTTTCTTAAGAATTCTTACAAAATTTAAAAAGAACTATGTGAGGTGGTAGATGTCAATTAACTTGATGCTGGAAATTCTTTCACAATGTAAATGTATATCAAATCATCACTTTGTACACTTCAAATATATTACAATGTTATTTGTCAATTAACCTCGAAGCTGGAAAAGAAGAAAAGAAAAAATAAACTTTCACTAGAAAAAAATATAACTATTGTCTTATAATGTTACCACACTCTCATTAGTAATTATAAACAAATTAATAAACAATTTGGAACAAGAAGAAAGGCATATGAATATCAAGATCGGCTTGTTTTCTTATTACAAATTCATTCTTTATCAACTATCAACTAGTAAATCTTGGATTTTACTTCCCTTATCAGAATAAAGGTATGAATTACTCAGTTCTGTTCACTTCCTGCACTGTTGCTTCCTCTATTTAGGACTTGCTCTCTATGCTTCTTGCTATAATGATACATGTGTACGTATGTATGTGTACATATATATACACACATACCTATATATTCAGACCCTTATGATAACCATGACTAAGTGAGATTTTTTTTTTTTTTTTTTAGGCAAGACAACCCTCGGTTGAGCTCACAGTTTACAAGGAACTTGTCAGCTTACAATCCCTTATTTTATTTATTTATGTGTTTGTTTGTTAGTTGGTTGGTTGGTTGGTTTTATGCCTACAGCACCTGGTCTTCCTAGGTGGTCTTCCATCCAAGTACTAACCAGGCCTGACCCTGCTTAACTTCCAAGATCAGATGGGATCAGGCTTGTTCAGTGTGGCATGGCCATAGACAAGTGAGATATTATTTATGTATGATTATTTATTTATGTTTTTCCCTGCTCTTCTGCAAATCACATGAAGAAGAAAACTCTGTGACCTATCCAGCAGTATGCTCCCAGTGCCTTGAGCAAAGTAATGCACCTGGAAGGCATTCAAAAAATCTGTTGAATCAGCGATTAAAACTGATTGCATGCATTTGTGACCACTGTTCCAGATCTCCTCCCTTCTCCTCTGGACTATGGAACTCACCTCCTTGCAAGTGTTTCTGCCCATAGATCTGCCTCACTCTGTTCACTTTCTACCTCGCAGCCTCCTTCATCTTTCTGAAGTGCAGCTCCAGCCTTTTCTTTCACTATTTACTGTACAGAAAAGCAGGCACAGAGAAGGGATGTGGCTTGCACAGGATGATGAGACCATAAGTGACAGTGCCAGATTTCCATTCAGGTGTCCCTGACCCCAACCCCTTCTAGTAAATCAAATCACTACTATTTCTATCCTTTGCTCTTTCCTGCTTCTGATTTTACCTGTTCTGATTGAGTTCGTTGGCCCTGTTTCTTTCATTTATTTCTTCACTCTTGGCACAATTTCTCTGATTGGATAAATTCAGCCACTGGAGGATGTACCAACAGGTTCATTTCCACAATATACAGACTTGATTCGTTTGTTCTACTTCTCCCAATTCAATAATTTGCAAGTGCAATGTGGGAGTACAGTAGCAGTCATATGATTTCAGGTATAGGCAAAAGTCAGTGAAGCAATAAACTCACTCCTACAAAATAAAATGATATTTTTGTGGAAATATGTCTAAACTGTTTTAGACTTCCCACTTTCTTAAACAAGGTGTGCTAAAATCAGGAGGCAGTGAGCTTAAAGTGCTAAGCTTCAATTACTGAGAAAATTGAAGTCTCTCCTACTCCCCTGGTGTCATGAAGGTGAAGAGTCAATAGCTATTAAATAAACGTGGCAATTAGAATTGTTAGACACTGGACTGGGGCAGCAAGGCCAGTGGTGATCCCTCTTCCATTGGCATTTTGTCAAATAGGAAAAATACCACCTATTAGGATTGCTATAGGATAAAGCTACTTGGACTGATAATGATACAGTATATATTGGATAGAATTTGAACCTCAGAAGCTCAAAGCTTTAAATGCCATTAACTTCCTTTCTATTATCCACTGGCTGTAGGGAGAGCTCCTCCCCTCTTCCAAACACCATTCTTCCTCTTCCCACTCCCACATGTCCCCTTCACCCACAGTTTAGGACCCAGCACCCCATGCTACTGCAAGGAAGAAGCAAAGCTATCACAATGATGGATATATAAAAAAGGATTTTATCATAATTATGGCAAAGGTCTTACTTCCCTAGATCCCAAGGGAAACCAAGCAGCATTAGTGGCCTTGTCGCACCCAGAGCACTATGAATATAGAATACTCTTTCGTGGGCGTTCTTTTATTAGCTCTATTCCTCTTGGTCAACAGGTCCTTCATCTAAAAGTTGATACTGACTCACTAGATGTGTAGAATTAAATACAATGGACTGGCTCCAAAACTGAGAAAAGGGGCATTTGAATCTAATACAGTCAGAAAGTAACTCCAAAGCTATAAATTTAAGACATTTATAGAATAAACTTTTATTTGTTAAGCTATTAATTATTAAAATGGTTTCGATTTTTAAGAAATTAAGATTTAGTCAAAATAAAACAGCAATAATTATAATGATGGTGGTAGACACATTTATAGCATGTAATATTGCCAGAATAATTTATAGTGCATGATTTCTTTAACAACAAATGATATGAAGTTATTTTAGAACACTTAGTGATGCAGCAAAGAGTTACAAACTGAAATGCTTGAGTGTTCCTGACTTAAAAAAAAAAAAAAAAAACTAAGCACCACTGAATTAAATGTAGATTGAATTTATGATAACAAAAATATATGAGCCTATGAGAATTCTGAAATAAAAAACGTTAAAAAATATATTTTCTACCTAAGCCAGAAGATTGACTCTGATAAGTCGTGTTGCTTTCATGTAGCATTGAGATGCAGTGACAAAAATGGCCCCTCTGTATTCTTCCTCCCCAAAACCCATAACTCCAGTCTAATTGTGAGAAAAGCATCAAACTCAAATTGAAGGTTATTCTACAAAATAACCAGTACTCCATCAAAAACAAGGAAAGACTAAGAATCTATTGTAGCCAAGACAAGCCTCAGCATTTGTGAGGACCAAATTTAATATGGAATCTTAAATGGGATCCAGATAAAGGACATTAGAAAAAAATAAGGAAATCTGAGTAAAGCATAGACTTGAGTTAATAATAATGTATCAATTTTGTTTCATTAGTTGCAACTAGTGTACTATAATTTAAGATATTAACAACATAGGGTCTAAGGCCCTGCCACCCGAAACAGGCCTGATCCTGACTGATCTCAGAAGCTAAGCAGGGTTGGGCCTAGTTAATACTTGGATGGGAGACCACCTAGGAAGACCAGGTGCTGTAGGCATAAAAAAATTAAAAAATGAGGGATTGTAAGCTGACAAAGTCCTTACAATCTGTGAGGACAACCAAGGGTTGACTTGCCTAAAAAAAAAAATTATATATGTATGTGTGTGTGTGTGTGTGTGTGTGTGTGTGTGTGTGTGTATGGTAACTGTACTATGCAACTTTTGTGGTTGACTTGCCTAAAAAAAAATTATATATGTATGTGTGTGTGTGTGTGTGTGTATGTGGTAACTGTACTATGCAACTTTTCTGTAATCTAAAATTATTCTAAAATAAAATTTTTACTGAAAAATACATAATAGATATTGAAAAAAGGATCTTCTGTTATAGTATTTGCAGAGAAAGATGCTTTTTAGTTTATAAATTATTTCCATAATTTGCAGGAGTTCTCACATCTGCTACTATAAAATTCATTGCAGCTTCTCTGCCTCTTGGGAAAAAATGCATTTAATTATCAGGGAAATTCAACTCCAGCTTGTTATGATGAATGATTTGAACCTGTCAGCTTTTTTTTCCCCCTGAAAACAAAAGAACCGAAATGAAATACAGTCTTCTTCCTTTACTCCCTTCCACCTGCTTCATTTAATTGATGAAGGTTTGAGCTTTTATTAATCTTTTTGAGCTCTTCTGTAAGATGCAAAAAAAAGCTAATATGATATCATTGTATCTAGCTAATGTGTGTGCTTTGTGAAATTGATACACCCTGCCAAGACATAAATTACTTAAGCTTTGATAAATGTGTCGAAATCAAGGAATGTTTGAACAGATAAAGCACAGCAATTCTTCTTTCTCCCTTTTTTAGACTCCGTTTTGTGCTTGCAGTTAAATGTTTTTGCATTATTATTGCAATATGATGGGACAAAGACAGCAGTGATACCAATATTAACATAGAGAGCCTCAGCAAGTACAAAAGTAACGAGGGAATACAGCCATGCGTTTTGTGGAAAACATCTAACAACTTTGCCTTGGGCAGAGTGGTTTGCCAGCAGCTTCAGAACCACCTACAGCCCTCACCCAGTACGTTGTATCATGGAAATGGTTCAGAAACGAGGGCACCTGCCAGGCATGTTGTACTTTCAGCTCCCTTTGCTGACTCATTTGGTAGGTTAGATTTAAAGATCCACTTTTTTTTTTTTTTTTTTTTTTGGCAAAGAGAGCCTACCTGTGCAAGCAATCTGACTATGACTCAGATGCCAGAGAGACTGGAAACACAAGGAAACATTTGATAGATGCTCTGGAGTTGAAAATGCTGCTTTCTACTCAGTCATCAATGTATTATATGGCACCCAACGAGTTTTCTTGATTAACCATAATCAGTTTCCTAGAGGCCTGAGAATACATAAAAATTCTTGAATAGGAGACATGGGACTATCCATTGGACCATGCAGGGGCCATCAGTTATTGAATTCTTTTTGCCATAATTTGGGCTCAGTAATTTCCATCTGTTCTTTTATTTCATCCTTACAATAAACTAGCTAAGGAGATATAGTTGAAAAAACCAAGGTTCACTTAAGTGAAGAGTGATGAGATCATCTGCCACTAAATCCTATGCTTTTCCACCATACTGCTTCCATATTGGGAGTGTATGGATGAGTGAAGGGCAAGACTGTGACTCATCCAACCCTAGTCATTCCTGATTAGGTCTTTTGAAGATAAGCATGAACCTTGGGGTCTTAAGTCATACAACCAAATATTTGTAGACCTCGTTATAGGAGAAAGTGCCCTCTTACCAGTGATGTCTGCATACCAGGGAAAGATTGAACAAGTTACATCAAAGAGAGAGGAAGTCAGGAGAGGAGGTACCATTGTCAGCTTTTTTAAGACAACTAGAAATATATTTACCATTTTAATTATACAACACTGTCTGATAGCTTTTTGAGATTTGGGTTTAGATTTGAAAATCAGTATTTGTGAAAACTGTCCATTTAGTTTAAAGTAATAAACAGATGAAGTTATACACAGCTTTTCTCAACTCATTTAATGTTGTTTTCAAAGTAGGAAATGTGATGTCCAGAGCAAAGAAAAAAATTAAAATATATATCTCTGCTTTTTGTCTGTGGAACTATTACTGAATGTTGTCTCTGGAACAGAGAACTATTATAAATCTGTGCTATCAGTTAAATTTTATTATTTTTTATATAGGCCAACTTTAAAATCAAGGGCTTCTTATACATATTTGAACTTGAAGAGTATTGTGTTAGAATATAATTTTTATAAATCAAATTCCATTTTAAGTTCTCACATGGAGAATCCTTTTTGGAAGAGCTGATGAGCCATCGAAAAGAAAATAATTGCATCTAATTTATCTGTTTGATAAGCTTAGATTTCTTTTTACACTCAAATTTTTTAGGGTGAGTCACATAAGTTTGGGTCAAGTTGTGCAACATAAATTACTAGGAGGAAAATCTTCAGATTTTCTTTAAATCCCAGTAAATGGCCATTTTTTATTATTATTCTTATCATTGACTATTCCCAGAGGTATCACTGCAGAAGTCCTAGCGATAAGAGAAGGATCTCATAATGTCTCTCTTAATGGAGTGTATCATATATTCCAAAATGGAACAATACAGTTAAGATACTACATGATCTCAAACTTACCTGTCATTGAATTATGGGTTCACTGTTTATAGCTTTTCAATAATGGAAAGTAAGGAAAAAAATCAGGCAAAGTGCTAAATCAAGGAGGAAAAATTCAGGAAAATGTGTAATGTAAAGCAAGCATCTTAATGTAAAAAAAGAGCTTGTTGCTGCTCGTAGCAAAGATTGTTGTTATACTTGTGAGCGAAAATATATTTAATCAGCAGTATGGTGTGTAGAGGTAAGAATTGAAATTTATTTACAAAAAAGCAAGCTAAAAGGTGAGAATTTCAGAAATGATTTACCCTATTTACCTATTCAGAAAGGGGCAGAGATCGGTAAGTAAAGGAGAACTTGTATACTAGGTAGAGATTCTCAGCAAGTGAAAAGTGTGTCTGTCAGAATTGACCAAGCAAGGCACAGCTCATGAAGTCCTGGAAACAGGTGAAAAATTGATAATAGACTCTGGGCAGTAAGAATCATAATTATAGAAAATAGAAATTAGACCTTGATCAGCAAAGGATTGCTTATCTGCCCACGTGTCCTTGGACCTCTCGCTGGAGAGAGGCCAGGATACCTCCTCACTCAGACCCGGCTGCATTAGTTCTCAGGAAACTAAAATCATAACTAGAGCCAGCACTGACTCTACAGGCTATTACCAATTGATTTGAATGAGGTTTATGCACATTGTAATTAAAAGTATTCAAAATCAAAAAGCAAATTACAGTATTAGAAACACCCAGAATATTTTGAGCAGAAATACTGAGTTATGATCCCTCTTTTCCCGGTGAGCATGCCGGCCTTTCAACACCAGGAGAGCCTTTTGGCGTAGGAGATACACAACTCAGGATGTGTACTCCCCTAAGGAGAGGTAATATGAATTTAAGTTCTCAAAATAGTAAGGATGTGCATCATATTAATTTGCTGTCCTACCAAATCTCAGTAATTTAAGGGAAAAGAATTTTTAAAAATACTAAACATGAGGAGGAAAAGTATTCAGGAAACTAATCAAATGGACCAATATATATTAATATATATTATGAATTCCCCTGCCAAAGGGAGAAAAAAAAGAAAAAAAAGAAAAATATATATATTTAAGTTTTTGGATTCCTATTCTAAAGTGATTGAGGACAAGGTATAGGTAAAACACTTTTCACAAAGCTCTAGTAGAACTTAAGCTTCTAAACTTTTATGAACATATATAAAAAAAATAACCGCATGCTATTAAACTCTACCATGTAGAAGAGTGCAATGTTTATAATCCAGGCTGTGCCTTATTTTTTTTTTTTTTTCAAAATTAGATTGAAAGCGACAATACTTGTAATAATCTGAGACTGATTTTACCAGGTGCTTTTCCAAGTATGAAAGCGTTGGGGAAACAGTACATAAACACGGCCTCACTTCTTTCTCATCCTTTTCATCATGTTGACAGTTTTCCGGAAAATCATTACCAGCATGGTTTGTGCCATTAGAGATAACAGGCTATCTGTATTTCCACTAGAAACCCCTATTTTCCAGGCTTTATAACTCATTTATAAATATTCACTCCAGGCAGTAGCTTTATGTATTACAGTTTCATGTCTCAAAATCCACATTGACTTAACTAAATGATTTTTAGAAATCATGGAGACTCTTATACTACTACAAAAAGAATAAAAATAAAAATCAAATGCAGATAAAATGCTATGTTTCAGTGGGTATGATTTGAACCACAATACAGTGGAATCTATAAACCACATGCACATAACTCTTAGCAGTTCTATCTTTCAAGGTCTATTTCAGTTGTAATAAAATTTATTGTATTATATACCATCTATTAATTAATTCAAAATTATGCTTTTCAACTAGAACTTTTGTAGAGCTTTTTATTACTATTTATGCTCCTTTTCTGTTACACTTTGAGGTAAAATTCTGTCAAAAACTATGAAGTTATATGACATAAGCCTTCGAAAACAATAGTCTTAATATTTCAAAATATATTTAAGAGCAATATTTTATATTTGGATGGTTTCTAGCTTCTTGGGAGAAACCTTCAGCATTATAGTTATGTTTTACCTGAAAGAAAATTTCTCACAAATTTAACATCTTTATCAAATGAGAGACCAAAATATACTACTTCCCTAAATCTGTAAAGATAGAATTGTAAAGATTAGGAAACAGCAACTAAAATCACATCAGCCCATTAAAATGAAAAACTTTTTTTATCTCATTTTAATTTTTGTACTCATGGATTTACATTACTTGAAATTAAATGCTCATCTTGTTATAGTGCTGAGCCCAGGTGTGTAGCAAGAATCGAAATAATATTGCAAGAATTTCCATTGTGCTTTGGTTTTATAGTATGTGTGTGCTCAAAGCCTAACCTAAAGTTTATTTCTCTTTCTTCTTTTCACAGTTATTTTGTGACAGTAAAAAGGTGGTGCATGCCACCGAGGGGCTGGATTGGGAAGACAAAGATGCTCCAGGGACATTGGTTGGAAACGTGGTACACTCAAGGATCATCAATCCTCTGCGCCTGTTTGTTAAACAGTCTCCAGTCCCAAAGCCTGGACACTTAGCATATGCGGACAGCATGGAACACTTCTGGGATTGGCTGGCCAACATCACGGAGGTTCAGGAAACATTGACAAGAACTAAACGGAGGCCAATAGTAAAAACGGGAAAATTTAAAAAAATGTTTGGATGGGGTGACTTCCATTCCAACATTAAAACTGTTAAACTCAACCTACTGATCACAGGGAAAATTGTTGACCATGGCAATGGAACCTTCAGTGTTTATTTCCGACATAATTCCACAGGCCTGGGCAATGTTTCAGTGAGTTTGGTACCCCCCTCCAAAGTTGTGGAATTTGAAGTTTCCCCGCAGTCTACCTTGGAGACCAAGGAATCCAAATCTTTCAATTGTCGCATTGAGTATGAAAAAACAGATCGGGCGAAGAAGACTGCCCTGTGCAACTTTGACCCATCGAAGATCTGCTACCAGGAGCAGACTCAGAGCCATGTGTCTTGGCTGTGCTCCAAGCCCTTCAAGGTCATTTGCATTTACATTGCCTTTTACAGTGTTGATTATAAACTCGTGCAAAAGGTCTGTCCTGACTACAATTACCATAGTGAGACTCCATACTTATCTTCTGGCTGAGTCTTTCCAGTGATAGAAAGGAGGAATGAATCAAATTAGAATGATCAAATTAGAATGACATCAAATTAGAATGACCAAGCCCAGCTCTTCATGGTAAAGGATCCCTTTTGTTTCTAGCAGTGAACCTTAGGTCCGTATTACATTTTCAAATTTAAAAAAAGAAATGAAAAAGGAACATTTTTAAATGTGGCATGTGTTTGTTTCTATCTTAAGTATCTTAAATCTAAAGAGCCACCACTTTCATTGAGGATGGCTAAGTCCTCCAAATATTGTTTCTCTAAAAAATGAATCAGAGGTAGCAACATGTAACAAGAAAGAATCAAATTATGCATGTGATAAACACTGCTCTTGAAATGAGACTGCCTTGAAATATGTTTTAGAAGGTTACCTTAAAAACAGCAGATTCAGTAAGGTAACAGAAAAGATTATATTTGGTAGATGAATTGCATTTCTGACACCGATTTCTTTTTATTGCTGTCTTTCCCCCACATCTGTGCTGATAGGGATATGAGAGTTGAAGGGGTAAAATCTGTTTTAAAACTCATGTGTAAAGTTACAGTGTCACAGTGGAACTAAATACATTATTATCTGAGCTAAAGTTGAGCAAATGTGATTTAAACATTTAGCCCTTTGTTGGTCACCACCCTTATGATTCTCATTTGAGTAGTAATATTGGTGTATTGGGAAAGCAAATCTGGATATGTCAATTCAATGATAGTAAAACCATAATGTTTTTAGATTCTTTTGCCAAATTCAGTGCTGCGAGATTATCACACATGACATAAATCTGCATTCATCCTATAACCTATAACCTCATTCTGTTAATTTTATAGTATGATTTTTGTATACATGTATAGAACAACTCTGAAATTGAGAGAAAGTGATTGTTTTGTAAGCTGGAAATGGGGGAAAGTTGGAAGTGGAGGAAGGAAATTCCAGCATTATGAATTTATTATTACTAGCCTCCCAGATTAAATTCTCTTCGACTTTACTTATTTGAGTGAAGGATCAAATTCCATGTAGAAATAAAGAGTATATTTAAACAATACTAATTATTATTAAGTGATAATAATCAATATATCTGACTCACCAGGCTTTTGAAATTAATGTTTCTTACCAATCAATGCCCTCCCCATCTTCTCTGGGGGTTAGACAATCCTCATGGATTGTAGAACTGGATGATCTTGCCATTAGCACAACAAAAAGGGTCTGGATGACCAGTAAAAATGTTTTTAGAAATTAGAAAGGTTACTCTTTTTACAATAGATGTTAACTCCTCCCCCACCCCCACTTCTCATCTGTACAATATCAGTTAAAGTAAAACATTAAATTGAGGACCGAAGAGAAACCTGTCCTAACCAACAAAAATACTCTTACCACGTTGTTCAAAAAGCTAACAGCTCTATTCTCTATTTCGCATCTCCATTTCTTTCCTTTAACTACTAATATCTGCACAGTGTTTGATTTTGTTTTTGTAAAAATTGTAGTAGGCTTAGTGTGTGATAGTACAGGCTTGAAATTTTTGCTCTGGATTCATCAGGTGCTTTTGTAGTTTTGTGGTTGGTGTGAAATATTTTGAGACATCTTTTTATTTTCATCTAGAAACAAGATTAAAATACTATTTATTGTAAAATATGTGGGAATCATATATGTATATATATACTTAGAATTTTCTGTGTACAAAGAAAATATGTGTACACATTTCTATGTAAATAAAAAAATTTGCTAAATCTGTCACGTGACTTCAGAGTTTTTTTTTTTTTTTAAAGACTGTTCTTGTTTCTTTTCCTCACAAGGGTTTATTGTGTGAGTGTGAGCACACACACACAGTATCAACTGAGGATTAAGATTTTTCATATGTACATATTAAACAGAACAGCTTGACTATGGAGACTATAGAGTAAAACGATAATTCATTTAAGTCATTTGGCACATAGCCTGACATCTAGTGAGAACTCTGCAAGTGTGAATTGCCATTATTATTATTATTACAACATGAAATGCGATTTAAAACTATCTGATGTTCAAAAGTTTAATGGCATAAACATTATATCCATGCAAAGGAAAAAAACGCTATATCAGTTTACATGAGTCTTAGGTTTTAGCAACTTTTAAAAAAAGAGAGAGATTGAGAGAAAGAGGAAGAAAGTTTCCCTAGGCATATTTTTTAATTGGAGTAGAACATATGCCACATATATCTTTAAGTCATAACTTCATTTCAGAGCCTACATAATTGTCAGTAATGGTTCTTGGCACGATATAGATCAGATCCCATTTAAACATGCAAATGCACACATTTCTACAAAGTCATTTTCGTCTTTGAGTACTGCAGTTGAGGAAAAAGACTTTCTTGTAAGCTAATTTTATCCCAGATCACAAACTGTTCATATTAAAAGGAACACACTTTTTTCAAAATAAATATCAAACTAATAGGTTGTATGCCTGAAACTGATATAATGTTAATGTCAGTATACCTCAGGAAAAAAATCTTTAAAAATTAAACACACATACACACACACATACACTAGCAGAAATTTAATGCACAGGGAGGTCAGGCAACTTCTCAGAGTCTCACTAGGCCTGCAAGCTAGTTTCACCTCAGCAGAAACAATCTTTACCTATCACCACACAAAATGAGTAAAGATACCATATTTCTATGACTAGAAATGATGTGATCACACCAGCCACAGGCTCTGCAAAATCTATAGAAGGGAAATGAGAGCAATCCTGTGGGCAGCATGCAGCATAGCATGCAGCAAAGCAGCACTTGGTAAAAAGGAAACAGTTTCCTTCTTACTGCTTAGGACTTGGAACCTCAACACATTTTCATGATCTAGAATAACGGTAGCAACAATGAGCATGGTCCTCTGATATGGCAGCTCATAAGAGCACCTGATACATATTACGTTATATTCTTTACTCTTAATTCTGCAACACTTTTCTTCTTTATATGACCCAGATGCCACATGCTACGTTTTAGGCATGATTGCTACATTTTGTACATTCCACATCTGGCTAATTCTGTCTCCATTCAAGACATAGTCCTGCTGGGTTGGAGCTGCCATTACCGCTTAGAGAGCCATGCTATTCATTCACAGTGTTGTTGGCAGATGAGCAGTATCATCTGTAAGCTTGTTAGAAACGCAGAATCTCTGGTCCTACCCCAGACATACTGAATTGGAGTTTTCATTTTAACAAGATCCCTATGTGACTTGTATATTCATTAAAAACTAAGAAGTACTTCCTTAGAAAGTCTGATTTAGTGAATGTGTTATAGGAATTAAGAATCTACATCTTAAATAAGCACACTAGGCTATGTGGTTCAAATGGGCTTTTGACGATACTTTCCCCCAAAAAAGTTAAAGGAACTGACCTTTTTAAAAACAAAAAATAAGGAATTGATAATCAAATAAAGAAAAGTGATCGACCTATGTGGAAGAATAATATTTCAAAGAGAGTGCAGCCTACACAATCTTACAGTTTAAACCCCTCTTTTGACAGACAAGTAAAACTGAGGCTCCATCAGAGTAAAGGACATACCTATTAAGTGGCAAACCCAAGTAACATGCAGGCCTCCTGACTCCTAATGCCAGGTCTTATGTTACATAACAAATGTAAATTGAAGCAGCTATTCAAGACAAAACAAAAATAACTGCAGTGAGTTTATAACAAGACATGATCCAGAAGCCAAACGAAATATGAAAATGACCGGAAACGTTCTCTCCAAATTCTTCAAGATTGTAATTTCTCTGAAACATAATTTTTAAAAACTAAAAGCATAGGAAAGTAAAGTCTAGATAGAACCATTATATCCAAAGATAAGAGTTCTAGGACATATTAGAGGTATAATTGGCTAAGAATCAACAGCAATAGAATTCTACAGTTGGCAGAATTTTCAAGTTATTATAACACCTGTTAATATATTTTCATAGAAATAGGTAAATTGTGGGGAATGCTTTAATTGCCTAAAGGTCCAATTTTACCCCATAAAGAATCTTAATTAATTGGCCTATAAAGAAGAGGATGGAGTTATGCATTTTTACTTGCAATAAAACTATAGTTAACCCCAAGTTAATTAACAAGAGCTCCGAATGAATACAAATTTAATATCTCCAATTATAAGAGACATCACAGGGAAACAAGCTCATGATAGAGATTTTTTTTGGCTCATAAAAATCTTGTAGGAGATATTCAAGGGGCACGTCATACTCACCTTCATCTCCTACCTCATACTGTGAAGTGGGGAACCCTGGAAATATTTCCCTTTTTTCCATCCAATTCAGCTACCCCATAAGTAGTATGTAATCAATATTCAAGGGAAAATGAGTTAACTTCTTTGTGTCCTTCACAGCACCTGGCAAAGTGTCTTCTATGTTATAAGTACTTGATCAATATCTATCACTTGATTTTTAAAAAAATCTCCAGGGCAATACAGTAATTATTCAAGACCCCACTCTACCCATGCAATGTAAGAGTTATCGAGCACCTTTCCAATATGAACATATCTCTTCAGCTGAGCACAATAAATACTGAATGTTAGCTCCCAGAACCATAGAAACTTAAAAGCTGGAAATAATATTAGAAATCATCTAGAATAAGTTTTGTTTGTCAGATAAAGGAAGCCTGATGAGGTTTAACAGCCTGATAATTCTTATTGTTCTTCCTGCTGATAGATACTCCGTTGTCCACCAAAATGGACCCTCCTCCTCTTCCCATTGCAATGGAAACATCAGGTATGTAGCTGGCCAACTAGATTGCATGCCCCTGTCTTCTGTGGTGAAGTGTGGCCTTGTTGCCAAGCTATAGTAAATGCAATGTGAGAGAAGAGGATATGTATGCTTCCAGGACTGACATATATAGATTCATATAAAAGTGCTCTCATGCTTCTCTGTGTTCTTCCCCTTTGGCTATCTCAGAGAGATGCCCTGTGGGACCGGAGATGCTACGCAATGAAGGAGGCAAAGTAACTGCCCATATGAGAGTCTTTCGACCATGGGAGACAGCCATCCAGCTAATCAAAAGCCTACCTGGGACTGCTAAATGAGAAATAAGCAAATATATTATTCTTTCGGTCACTGAATTGTTTAGATGGTTTTGTTACTGCATCTCAGTATGATCTAATACAAACACTGCATTAAGTCTCCTCTGTGCTCTAGCAGCTAGCCCGCTCTGATCTCTCTCTATTTGAATTGTTTCTTTCAACCAAAGCTAGGCACTGTAGTAATAATTTCATATGCTTTTAGCTTGCCTTATTATTTATACCTCTTCCTATGTTCTGTCATCAATATTAACAACAAAAAAATTTCACTAAAACTAGAGATTCCATTTTATACTCTTTTAAATGTTCTACGATGCCTAGATGAAGCTATTGCCTTTTAAGTAATATATATGTGATGGTAAGGTACGTTGAAAAATATCATAAGGAGTCATTTACTCAAAAACATTTGTTTTACAAATGACTCATATAAAATAGAGGTAGAGAATTCTTAAAAGATAAGAAAACAGTAATTTAAGAATCATGCTAATTCTACTCCACCTACAAAGAAAGGGAAGAAACATATTCATTTTCTTTTTTATCTTTATTTTTTTGTTAGTAACACACATGATTCATAATTGACAGACTTTCCTCCCAACTGTTTTCTATAACTACTCTACTTCCCTGTCCAGAGGAAAACCATAATATACATTTCTTGAATATCATGGCAGAGATAAATGAATATATTTTGAAGTGTTCTAAATGATTAAATATCTTTTCTTCAGTGTTCAGAATGATCCCATTTGTGTGTATTCTCGTTAGCTGAAACATTATGATGCATTAATTTGTCTTTGTATCCTTTTAAAATTTAATAAATCACTTTCAAATGTCAAAAATTTAAACATACTCCCATAATTGCATAAGTAATAAATATTTTTATTCTGATATTTTCCTTCTTATCTTCATCTATATATATGAATATATGTATAAATTCATATGTAGTATAGTAATGTAATAATATACTATTACATCTTATGTATCAAATATTTGACTAGAATTAAGAACACCTCCAAAGCAAATCATGTGAGAAATAGTGTGTGGCTCAATATGAACTCAAAAATGGAATATCTCCAGAATTATGAGAGTAATGGGATGCCCTCTGCCTTCTCTCTTTCTGTTATTTACTCTATGACAAATAGAGATCCTATAAAATTATTCTAAGTCTCTGAAATATAAAACAATTTTCCAGAATTTTTTGGGCTAAAGCAGAAATTACAAATCTTAATTAAGAGAATTAAGCTCAGATTCTGCTCTCAATAGAATCTGGGAAGCCAACTCACTCTCAGAGCCCCTATGGCATCTATCATGGTGAATGGAGTCCTGCTCCACTCACTTACTGAAATAACCATTCAAATAATAATATTATAGAGGTAAAAGAGTCTTTACAGGAAAAAGAAGATAATGTTTATTGATGTCTACTATGGGTCCGGTACCACCCTAGATACTTGACCAATAAGCACAGATTTTGGAGTTAGTCCAACCTGGATTTATGCCTTGAATCTGCCACTTAATAACTGTGTGACCTTGAACCAATTACTCAGCCTCTCTGAGCTTGGGTTTTTCTCATCTGCAAGATGGAGTTATGATACCTGCCCCATAGTGATGTTGAGGTGAAAGTAAATATCACATATATTGTGAGCAGTTAGGGAGGACAAGAATCTTAAAGTACAATACTGTTTTTATTATTTTCTTGCTACCAATACTTTATACAGTGTAGACTTACCAAAACCATTGTAAATTATTACACTTTATTGTTTTTCTTTAAAATCTCTCCCTCAAAAATTACTTAGTATATGAGTAAAATTGTCCTTATTACCAGACTCAAAGCCATATATGGCAGTAGAAAAGAAATTGGAATTCTCAGGTATTTTTAGAGAGATGTCTACTTAAAATATATTATTTATTTCTATATTTGGGAGAAGCTAAAAATTTAGACATAGTGTCTTGCATAAAGAAGATCAAAGATTAAAAACGAAATAAGAGACAATTGACCTCATAGTATTACCCATATTTCTTTTAAGTAGAGAATAGATATTTCACTAAACAAGATAAACTAATTTTATTTAGTTAATAAGTGCTGTTTAGTAAAATAATGATCACAAAAGGAAAACTTATGATGTAGTGGACACCTAGTGGATGATCTTGCCAGTTCCCTTTTTTTTTTCTTTTAATTTTCCTTTGGCATAATCAATGTAGTGACGTTGTTGGGTCCAAGCAGCTATTTTGTACAACATGATTGTGCCCACTGAATTCTTTCAATAGCACTGGTAATGAGCACCTCTTGCACTCTAGACCAGTCAGAGCCTTCTCTGGGAATTTAGAGGTAGGACCAAAAGACAGTTCATCATAGAATATTACACTCAGGGACTGTTGGACACAATATTTGCCAACATGTAGGTAAAGTTGCAAATGAGGCTGTCCTACAGAAAGAGAAAGAGGGAAGCAAACAAAAAAGAGTAGAGATGAGAAAAGAAAAGTCCTAAAACTACCCAAGTCTTTTTCTGGTTCATTCTAGGGGCTTGCTGCAATCCCTGCCTTTGTATTCAGTGAGATTGCCATGGAAATATATGTTCCTTTTTAAAATTCTATAGATAACTATGTTAATCAGAGTCTTAGCAGAAATAAAGGTCACTCAGACAGTCTGAGCATCACATGGGAGAATGTCCACACTTGTTTGACTTTAACCTTGGCATTGTTATGTGGTTTTGGCCACTTATATATCAATAGACTCGCCATTTGCCCTATCCAAGAAGAAGCTTTAGCTGTAATTGTGGAGTTTGGGTTGGGCTTTCTTGAGTTTCTGCCCTCTGTCATGAAAACATCATATCCTTTCAGCCTGGGATCCAGAATGAGAAGACACGAAATTTGAGCCACAGCTGACCCATAGCCCTCATGTTACCCGAGCAAAAAAAGAAATATCTACTGTTTTAATCTGCTGAAACTTAGCAGTTGTTTGTTGCCACACAAAAGCTTACAAATACAGTGAGGCACCCATAGCTGGGCAACAACTGGAAGCCATTACTACCTTAAGCTAAAGAAATAAGGAAAGAAATAATATGCTGAGAGCAGTGGGAGCTAGCACAGTAAAGAAAGGGCTGCCCAGCCTTGTGGGAGCTGTGGTTAAGGGAATATAGCCACTGTTCAAAGAAGAACAGAGAAAAGAAATGAATTATGCCTCTTTCTCTCTCTCTCTCTGCTTGGCCTCATTCATATCTGACAGCACCTCCCATTGCTAAACCCAACCAGAAGTCAATTGGCAAGGTGGTCCAAGAGAAGGAATCCACAGGGCTCAGCATCCCAGAGCATAGAGCAACACAGTGGCAGATACCAGCCACTAGTCAAAATGGCAGTGGATGGATGGAAATTTGGGAAGGGCAGGTGTAGAATAACCTCAAAAACAGCTCACATTGATTTATGTCACATGCAACCAAGAGACCTCCTAATGTGAAGAAAATTTGACTTACACAAAAAAATTAGTGAGAGAAACAATGATTTGAGATAAATCTCTCAATAGAAAAGAATAACTGAGACCATATGTTGCTAGTAGGCAATAAGCTACTTTATTAAGGGGGAAAAAACTTGATGGGAATAAGAATCACGTTTTATTACACAGTTTCTGTGGTACTTAGTATTGTTTCACAAAATTTCTATGTTATCCAAAAATACTTGATCAAGATAATGGAGTTGATGATAAATTTGCTTCACTTCCAACATCAATTTAGATAGTTGTACTTCTATTTTCTTAATGGTACAAGGCAGAAAAAAAATGTTATGTTATAGTACTGAAAGATTTTAGGTAAAGAAAAACGGAGAATGTTATTTTGCAAAAGACAATCCTGAGTTGTAGGATTCTACAGTGATTTATTCCACTACATCATGGGAAAATAAATGCCCTTTCCAACTGACTGAGACTCTTTTCATTTGTCAGCTATTGATCCCCTCCCACAACCTCTCTTCCTAGCTGCATGATGCTTCTAGAGGTTAAACCAATGAAGCCCAGTCTCATTTATTTCTTCCTACTTTATGCTGTGGAATCATCATCGATAACATCAGAGCAGCCAGCCACTCATCTTCAGTGAGTAGCACAATGGCAGACACCAGCTAGAGGAAAGCTTTTAGGGGTTTTCCAGATATTTCCTTTCAGGACCCAATAATATAAATTAAACCTTGAAAGTAACTATAAAACATATATTTTAAAAGTAATACTCTTTAAATTTTATGTGCATCTACACCTACAGTGAGTGCCCTTTTGTTTGTTTCTAATGAGAGAGCAAGAAGAGAAGTCATAATAATTATAAACCTAGTACATGTTAAGTAGGCAGAAGGCAGTTTACAAGAGGGAGAATAAAAGGCATGGGCCAAGTTTAAGGTCAGAGAAAAATCTCCATGACTCTCAAATGCTATGCTCTGGATGATCTATTTCTAGGGTCCACTGACAATGTTCCCTTTACTTTTAGTTCCTCAAATCTTGCTGAGTAACATTTTCCACCCTAAATATTTATACTTATGTTTTTAATTCATTAATTATTACTTCCTACTTTTGAGCTATTGTGCAGAGATGTTCATCTACCTTTAAGTCCTCTCAATATATTGGCATGGTTCTGAACACCCCAGGGGCCAAGAGTTCTCTACAGACGCTTAGAATATCTAAACTCTAATTTATATTGTGAAAGTAAGAGGCTAAAAGAAAACGTATGTGCCTGTCTAAATAATTGTTTATTTCTTTTATAGATCAGTGATTTTGTCATTTGAGGAATATCATCATTTGAATTATACTGACTTTCTTATTAAATTGGAAGCTACATGACACAAAAAAAGTCTCTTCTCAGCTTTTTTTTCTAGTCTGTGAAATAGTAATAGTAGGTTGTCTGCTCTTAGTGATGCTTGACGAATATCATTAAAGCTACCATTAGATCAGTTTATTTCTCATTTATTTACGTATGCTCCATTTTGTCCAAGAAGTTATTTAAGGTGGCTTGTAGAAATAAAATTTTTAAAAATACAAAATACTATAAATCAAGAACGGCAAATGACTTTTATGCTACACGAAACTTTACTGTTTAGAGGTGGCAGTCCGGAAGATGATGTGGAAAAAGGTTTGCAGCCTACTTGATTGCTCACTAAGAATGAGTGACATAATCAATCAGCAATGTCTTCCATCAGCTGGGTAGGAGGAAATAATATATAGGTCATCTTAGTTTTTATTGTAAAAAATGAACCCAAGTCTTACGTGAAAACATAAGTGAATAATCATGTGCTGGAGAAGGTTTCTCAATATGATATCAAAGCAGGAACCATAAAACAAAAGACTGATAAATTTGATGATAACTAAATTTTTTAAAATATTAAACCAGACCACACACAAAAATTTTTTTAATAGGAAATTGGAAAATATTTGGCGACACTCATTAAATAAGGTGTTTGTACCTTTTAAGGCTAAAGACCTCTTTTAGATCAATGACCAAAATATTGTCTTCACAATTAAACATAGACAGAGAACATTCTATCAGCTATACCTAATAAACACCTGACTTAGAATGGCTTAAGCAAATGGAAGTTTTATTATTCTCATGTAAAATAAATCTGGACGTAAACCGTCTGGGGCTATTATAGAAGCATCATGGTGCAATTCTGCCAACAGGGACTAGGCTTTCCTGCAGCGCCAACTTAAGTAGGTGACTTTCATCTCTTTCTCACCTGAGATTGAAAAGACCTGCAGTAACACATTCTTGTATCAGTCAAAAGGAAGAGGAGAGACACAGCAAAAGCCAAGAGGAAGCAAGCTGGTTTCTCTTCTCCATTTTAAAGGGCTTTCCCCAAAGTCCTCCTCAAATGCGACTTCTACATACTTCTCATTAGCCGGAATTGCGACATATGGCCAACCCTAACTGTAAAATGGGCTGAAAAATACAGTTGTTGATGTTGTCATTCCTGTAATTTAATTTGGCAGATAATGGCCCTGAATAAAATTGAAGTTGTTTCATTAAAAAAATAAGGGGAGAATGAGTACTGGGAAAGCCAGTTACAGTGCCTGCCATGAGCATGAACCTGTAATTAAAAGGAAAGAAGATAGAAAGAAAAGAAGGAGGGAGTAAAGGAAGAAGGAAATTTGTTTAAGAAAGAGGGTGGGAAGACTAGGAAGATAAGTGGCTAATGCATATGTGAAAACAGTTTTGTTCTCACCATTAACCAAATTACCATAAATTGAAATATTGTTTTTCACCTAACAAATTAGAATTTTTTCAAAAAATTTTTTTCATAAAAATCCTAGTCAAAATATTTAAGAGAAAGTGAACATTTTTTTTTAGTCTGCCTTTCTCGAAGGCAATATCTTCAAAAGCCTTTTTTTGTTTTGCTTATTTTTGATCCTGGTATTTCACTCCTAAAGAGCTAGTCATATATGAGTACACAGATTAATTGACAAAAATATTCACTGGAGCATTATTAATATGAAAATAGTAAAAACAACAGAAATTTTTAGATAGAACACTGGTTAAAAATATTGAGGTACATCTGTGCAGTCATATAAAATGATGATATGAAAGAAAATCCTGTTGGAACAAGTCTATCAAAGGTAGGCAAATGGTAGTTAACGGCTTATTTTTAATTCATTCCAGTGTATAAAATAGTGAGTTTCAGGATTCTCTACATTTTATTTTACAAAGCATGATTGTAATAGTTAACACCTAAAAATTGTTCTAAGACAGAGGAAATACAACAAACATCCTTCCACAATCAAATTCTCCATAAAGCACCTATTGATGGCCCAGGTTTCAGCAAAGCTATTTTCTAACGCATGCTGCAAAACAAACTATTTTCAAAATGCCTGTCAAGGGAAATACATAAAGTAATTTTATAATAAAGCATTCTTATTTATTGAGGACATTTACCAAAATAACAATTTTAGTTAAGAAATAAGCCATACCTTTCTTTCTGGCAAAAATCAGGAAGGAGTTATTCGTTCGAATCTTTTCTAACTCAATGTAATAAAATCCTTTTAGCTGTACATAAAAGAATGATCATTTTTCTATTCACTGTAGTGAGGGGTGGGGGAAAAGTGGGCAAGATGCAATTAACTCAGTCACAAATAATGTAAGTGCGTAAGAAACTGGTAAAGAAAAACACATTTTAAAACACATCCTGGTGTTATTGAAATGGAAATTTTAACTCTTTCTTTCCTAAACTTTCCCAACTGACTCTCATGCACATTTTGAATATCAATATAGAGGGTCCCATGCTGAGTGTTAGGACCTTAGTCCAAGGACAGGTCAAAAAACTACAAATTTTTGAATATTATTTTTACTTGATTTTCTAATGAGGTGGTGATAACATGGTCTATTGCAGAATAACTGTGTCTAGAGACCAAGTGCTTCCTAATAAATGTTTGTTCTGAGGTGAAACCTTACATATATGATACATGGGCAGGGTGCAATGTGGATGCAACAATAAATGATGGATACGTAATGTGTATAAGCAAAGTGCTGTCCTTTTGACTGGACTGTCAGCTCGCTATGACCAGCTCGCTATCACTGTTCTTGCTCATTATTCTTCCCTAATACTTAGCAAAGTGCCTGATCCCTGGTATAATTAATAACATGTGTTTAGTTCAACTGAGAATGAGAGAGACTACCTTCTGGGGCCATCCATTCAGGGCCATGATTGTAGACTTATTAAAAATCTGTTTTTCAAAATTATTCTTTAAAAGCTTAGGTAATGTATCTGTCAGTTAATACTCCAGCAGGAAACAGAGACCACCTTGAAGAAGTATTTTGAAGTAAATTGAATGAAGGGACTATTTACATAGGTGTTGAAAAAGTAGAGGAACTACCAAGGGATGGCTAGACACCAGGGAAGGCATCAGTGGGAAATCCCACTGCTCTTAGGACCTAAGGAGTAGGGAATGAAACAGTGTTACAAAAAACCCAGTGAGTAGAAACTACTCCAGAAGAAGGGATGCTCAACAGGAACTGGAGCCATAAGGAGTGAAGACACACCAGAATCTTATCCTAGGGCAGAGATGAAACAGAAGATGAAACACTTCAAACTTTATCTCTTCCTTCCAATCTCCTGTTGGTGCCTTCCACTGATCAATCCAACCATGAGCCAAAGAGCAAAGGAGACAAAATGGTACATGTAGAGATCAGATTCTCAACGCATGGAGCAGAACAAGAGAAGGAGAGCAGAGAATGGATTGGTTTGGGAGAGGCAATTGTATATGGAGACTAACCAACACACGGGGAAAATAGTCTCCCTTGAAGCCGGTTAGTAGGTGTGTGAGGAACCATTACAGAGATTCAATCAGAAAGAATGAACAGATAACCTGAACTTGTAAACATGGAAGAAATTAACTTCACAAGTGTCAACTGGGGTATGGTTTTCTAAACATTTCTCACCAGAACCAGTTTTACCATTTCACTTTTCCTTCATTTAAAAAAGAACTGCTGAACTCAGGTTCCTCACAAAGTTTTACTCTACTTTTCTAAGAGAAATTTATAACATGCTTTAAATTTTGCAAGATCCTTTGCTATTGCTTCTTATAAGTTATAGTGTGTTCTTGGTTTTGTTTGATTGGTTGGTTTTGTTTTGTTTTAACATTGCAGCTACAAAGCCTCAAGAAATCTGGCAATAGGATGTTAGAATTATATTTGTTGACAGTTTTTTTATTAGTCAGGTGAAATCAGCTTAACTGATTTTCAATATTTAGTTCCATCTAAAGGAGGGAAGCCTCTGCCTCTAGATGCCTAAAACCAAGATTAATATGGTCCTTAAGGCTGAAAGCTTTTGAGTCCATCACATTCAGCAACATCTTACACTTCTCAGGTTTGTGGTCTCCCCAAATTTTTAGAACAATTATATCCAGGACTTAAAAACAAGGGTCTTCTTCCATGAACTTTAGGTCCATATATCCCTCTGTCTATATTCAACATCTCCATGTGGATGCTAATAGGCATCTCAGTCTTTAACAAATCCAAACTCAGTCTCCTAATCTTCTACACAAAGTTGGCTCCTCCTACAAGCTTCGTCATCTTGTCAGTTGCTCATTCCCAAAATATGGAATCATATTTGACTGTTGGTTTTTTCATACTTCCTATCTAACCCAAATGCGAGTCTTCTTGGACCTGATCTTCAACTGTACCCCCCTGTTCTAAGCCGTATCACCTCTGGCCTGGATTATTGCCTCCCAACAGGGTAAATCATCTACCTATCATTCTATCTAGGCTTATTCCAGTCTATTCTCAAGTGGAAGACAAAGTGATCCTTTAAAATGTTAAGTCAAATTATACTGCTCTTCTGCCTAGAATTTTCTGAGACCTACCTTCTCATTCAGAGAAAAAGTCAGTCCCTACAATCATCCCTCATCACCTGACTCCCTTATTTCTTCCCTCACCTTCTTTCCTTCAGCTCCACTCCTCTCCATTGCTTATGTCACTGCAGGTATACTCATCTCCCCCTTTTCTGCAAATTCAATAGGCATATTCATGCTTTAAGGCATTCATACTACTGTCTCCTCTCTGGAAGGCTTCTGCTCCAGAGAGCCATGTGGCAATCTCCCTCACCTCCATCAGGTCTCAGCCCAAATGTCTGCTTAAGTGAGGCCTCCTCTAACTAACCTATTTTAAATATCCATCTCCACTCTCACTCACTCTATCCTCTCCTGTTCTATATTTCTCCATATCATGCATCACCATCAACATTCTTCATATTTTTTACTTTTATTTTTATTTTTTGTCTTTATGATCTTTCCCCCACTCCCAAAAATGAAGCTCCAGTGTGACAGGAGCTTTTTCCCTGCATCAAGCTGTGTACTTGGCACATGGTATTCACTCAATAAATAATTATTAGATGAATTAAAGATTAAATGAATAGTAGACTAACTGCTGTAGTAGAGATATGGATAAAATTTCATTCATTTTTTTCTTGTACTTATTATTTGACTCCTCAAATTCCATTCAATAATAATTTTTGAAATTTTAAAAATTTTAAATCATATATCTCTCTTTAAAATTATGCAGCACTAGGAAGGGAAGTTCTCATTCCCAGTTTTCTCCAGATTTGGGATCAGCAAATTTTCTCTTAAAGGACAAGGTAGTAAATACTTTTAGGTTTGTAGGCCAAAGGTTCTGTGTCACACATATTCAACTCTACCATTGTATTGCTAAAGCAGTCATGATCCAATAAAGTTGCTTACAAAATCAGTCTGTAGACCAGATTTGGCCCTTGGGCCATGGTTTGCCAAACTGGTGTAGATTTGTTGCTAATCTTGGGGTACAGGTTCCTACAAATGACTAGCACTTTCAAAAGATGCTTAAGCAATCAATATTTCAATAAGCTTTACTCAGTAGAAACCAACCTGATTTTTTCTCTTATTGCCCTCATCCTGCTCTATGAACTAAGTTATCTTTTCTTTCCCCTGGATAAAATCTTGGGCTGGTCCCATAGCTTTTTTAATCTCTCTTGAATTTAAAAAAAAAAAAGAAAAGAAAAGAAAAAAAAGGTTTCTACACATCTCAAGATAGCAAAAAATCCACAACAATATTTTAATCACATAATTGCATCACCTTTACAAATTCTGTTTCATTCATGGCCCTTCTCCTCCCTAAGCCTCCTCTGTTCATTAAAGTCTATACTGTCCCTCCTGTTCCCCCCACCCTATTCTAGTTTCAGTGTAGTCTATGTTTTATGTATTTATTCTGTCAACGTATCTCACCATAAAGCCTCATGTTTCATATATTTTATCATTATTGATGATAAGTTCTAAATATTATAGACCTTAGTCTGAGGAATCTCTTTTACCTCCTGTCTATGAGTAAATCTCACTGATTTTACTCTGAAATCATCTGCACTCACTTTCCACTAACCATGCTGTGTGCAATCATTGTCCACTTCTGTGTGCACTGACATGGACCCTAAGTATCTATATCATTCCTTCCCTCTTGACTCTCCCCTTGAATTTATTCTCCACTCTACAGAGAGTGTAATCTTCCTACTTACAGAAGGTAAATCTGATCCTCTCTCTGTGCCCAAGTTTTGCCACCCTGAAGCTGCTTTAGGGATATTGGTTTTAAGCAGTTTATTAAGAAACAAGACTCAGAAAGGAACCTTTGAGCCTCCCTCCCTTTGCTTCCCAAGAGATTCAGAAAGAGGAACCTATTTAGAAAGGAAGCCCTGGCTTAATCACCTTAAGAGTCATCAGCTTAACATTAGTCAGGATGACTCCAAGCCTGTTAGCTAGATACTTACTCCCTGTGTCCCAGAGGTCTGAGTTGCCTAACAAGAATTTGCCTACCATGTGTGTTTTGCTCTTCCTCAATTACCTATAAATTGCCTGTTCTCACTTCTGAAATCTAGTGCCAACCCCTCACCCCCCTGCTTTTCTCCGTTGGCCAAAAAAGTTATATATACTCAATGTTGCCTCACTGTTTTTGAAATTCTCATGCTTATGTGAATCCCCCATATACATGTATTAAAACTTTGATTTCCTCCTGTTAATCTATCTCTGTTAATTTGATTATTAGTCCAGCTAGAAGAACTTAGAAGGTGGGAGTATACTTAGAAGTATTATTTATTTTAGCTACCACACTCTCAAAACTTCCTTTTAAACCTTTACTGACTTGACATTTGCTCTTAGAATTAAGACGCAACACCTTATGAATTAAGAGATGTAAATCTCCCAACTTTCTCAGACTCACTTGGTCCTCTCTTCTACTCATTCATGCACTTTCAGCCACACTGGTTGTATTCTAATTCCTTATATTTACCCCTATTTCCTTTTTTTTAATTGAAGAAATGATTTAAATTTTTGTCCCCCATCCATCTCCCCCTTCTTTTCTCCTCCCTACCCTCCGCCTCTCTTTCCTACCAAAGGTCTTTCACGTGTTATCGCATCGGTCAACATACCCCTTTCTCTGCATTTCCCTTCATTAACTCATATTAAACCTTCCTATCAGTTTAATTGTCACCTCCCCCTATTATCTAACTTTTAAAAACATTTTAAGGAACACATTATGTAAAAAAAATAACACATTAACTATGTGTGTTTGCAGTTTTATTTACTGCTATTTTTACTTAATTATATCAAGTAAGGTGTTTTCATAGGTAAGTAACCAAAATTCCAAATCAGACTGGCTTAAACCATTAAAGGGTTCTTAATTTATATAATAGAAAATTCCAAAATTAGAGTTTTCTTTACTTTTCCAGCTCCCTTTATCTACAGTTCTGTAAATTCTGCTCTTCACATGGTTGGCTTTTTTCTCAGGCTCACTTCATTGTTTGTAGCAGCAAAAGTAGCCATTTCAGTTTCAGACTTTGAACTGATATACCATTTTATCCAGAAGGAAATCAAGAGAAGACTTCTCTTGAAATCATGAAACAGAAGAAGCCCTTAGTTTCATTCTCATGGCCCCACTTACAAGACTTGCCCCTACCTAGTGACAAGAGGTATGCTGATGGGCTTAAATCCATGAGAGCCCTCATGGAGGCAGCAGTTGGGGTGGAGTCTATTCTCCACAGATTCCACTGCTTCTTCACTAAGGGAAGGGCTGATTTTCTAAATGGAAGATCAGTCTGTTTTGACAGAAGCAACAGAGACCTGGATACCTGGAAAGCAACCTACTGTATACTACAATAATAAACTGTGAACATTTTCCCACCTCATTTAATTGTGTATTAAAACACTCTATTTAACATCTTCAGAGTTACTGTGGCATAATGTTCCATCTTTTAAATCCCCTGAATATAACTCCTAATTCTATTTGTTAGACAAAAAACTTATTTCCAATGTTTTAAAATATTATTATTTCAATAATTATTCTGCCTTCCAATGTTCAACTTTCTCTTCACTATACGTACTTTATCTATTATAAATAGCTGTTATAAATAATACTGAAATGAGATTTTTTTCCCCCTACTTCTCTATTTCCTTAGGATAAATTCATAATGGCAGAATAAATGGGTCAAATGCTAAGAAAGTTGAAATGTAAATTGTCCTTCAGGAATACTGTACCAATTTGTACTGTACCAATTTGTACTGTACGACAGACCCTCAGTGCATGACTGAGGTTGTTCATGACATTCTTACTAATTAACACAAGTCCCCCTCCCTCAAGTGTCAAGTTCTCTATCACCTCTATGCCTTTGTTTCTATTGTATACTCAGCCTGGCTAACCTTACTCCCCTTCTAATGCTCATGCCCTTGTCTTGAAACCATTTCCTCACCCATCTCTGCCAGCTCCTATTTGTTCTGTTACTGTCATACTTCTGGCATTTCAACAAATGTAATCCATTATAATCATTCATTCATTTGTCTGTTTCTTAAACTAGGCAGTGAATTATTTGAGAAAGAGGACTGTCTATTACTATTATTACGGTTATTAATATTTAACCCTGTACCCTCACTACTTAGCATTGTCTGAAATGTGGGACATACTCAGAACTGTGTTTTAAATTAAAGAAACATGGAAGCTGACTACCCTCACAGTATAATCCAAGGATGATCCATCAAAACCCACAGGTTTGTTGTTCCATTCAGCCTTGTTCTAGTGAGAATCCCTTATGGCTGGCACAGCTCTGGAAAGAGTGTTTCTCCCTACAGTAACACTGAGTTTGGTCCATTATGAGAGGCCCCCAGCCTACTCTTTAGGTGTTTCTGTGAGCTTGTCCTTTGGGTGCTAAAAGTTTCAAGGATCATCAGATCAGGGAGATGAGGTCCTAGGGTTTTGGCTGAGCTCTAAACCAAATATCATTTTAATTTCTTTCCTCCAGGACCTGTTCACATTCATCAATGCGCTTGGCACATGTTGTGTCATTCAGAGAAAGGCGGGGGGATTTCAATGTTTGAAGAGTGAGATGTAGATGAAGAAGGCCTGAGGGGGAGCTAAGAAACTAAGAGCAGAAGAACATGACTCCTCATTCAGCCAATAATCTACGTTTGAGTCTCTATGAAAAGATATAAGGAACAGAAGGCAGAACTGTTCTGTTAGTGTGTTTGTATGTTATTTAATGAAAGTATTGCAGAGATATCAGAGCGTAGGTGAAAGCCGGAAGGTGGTAGAATCCTGCACCTCTGAGCTCATGTTCAGTGGCCAAGTGGTAGAAAGAGGAAGAGAAGTGAGAGTGAGGCAGGTCCTTTGCCCCACAGCTGTGGGGAATTTACTGAGTAGAATGGGCTCTTGAAAGCAAAGTTGTTATTCACCTTGTGGCAGTTGCATAGAGTGAGCCTTGGCAAATATCTTTGTAGACGATGGAAATGAACAACAGAGGAGAAACCAGAGAGGGTGGGTAAGGCAAATGATTTTTGCCAACTATAGCTGACAACACATCTGAGAAACTCCTTCAATGACTCCCTTCATGAAATACATAGGGGGCTTCCTCTTCCCCCTTCCCTTTCATTGGGTCTAAGCTATGAGCCAGTGTACTCAGTGGGGCTGGAGGTGTGATGCAACAAACCAATGCATACAAAGTCAAATGTTCAGCTGGTGTGGTCAGGAGATTTAATACATACAACATACATACATACATACATACGTACATATATACGTACATACATATATTTATACATACATACATGGAGAATAATGAAAGCCAGGTCTTCCACTGTCAGTTAGGGAAGCTACCATTAAGAAAGGGGAATGCTAATAAACATACAAGCATGTCTCGTTTTTTTAATGTTTCACTTTACTGCACTTTGTATATACTGCGTTTTTTACAAATTGAAGACCTTCTCAGCAAAAAGATTATGACTAGCTGAAGGCTCGGATGATGATTAGCATTTTTTAGCAGTAAAGCATTTTTTATTAAGGTTTATACATTGTTTTTCCAGAAATAATGCTATTGCACACTTAATAGACTATAGTACAGTGTAAACATAACATTTATATGCACTGGGAAACAAAACAAAATGTATGTAACTCAGTGTTTTGGATCTGAACCTGCAATATCTCCAAGGTATGCCTGTGCTTGACTGAATGGACAAATACATGATATTAGATAGATAGATAGATAGATAGATACATAGACAGATGGACAGTGGACAGACAGATGCAGGTGTGTATGTGAGCATCCATGTGTAGATCCTAGTGCTACCTCATGAGAGACTCTAGAAGCAACAACACTCTGAAGACCAGGTCTGTATTTCTTAATATCATTCTTCATTAAAACGAAGCAGAGCTTCTTGAAGAAATGAGTTTCTCCAGGACTGGGGCAAGAAGAATATATGAGACTAAAACTTTTTATGCCAGAAAGTAATGAAACACTCAAGAATGATAAAAACATCAAAAAAGCTCATGATTCAGTTTAAAGGGGCTCCCATTACTGAAGCCCAGGAAAATTTTAGTATAAAAATAAATAAAGATTGTAAGATATTGTAACCCTCTGAGTAAAACAGAAAGCCATGAGTACATGCTGATATAAATGAATAAATAAATGAAGGAGAAGGGAGATTTTCATCCCACAATAAATTTTCAATTGATAAATCTAGAAGGGATGATGGAGTTAGAAAATCACATTTGACATTGCCTGGCTCAACCATTGTGATAAACAGAGACAGCAGATAGCTGGGATTGTTCTTCCTCTTCCCTTGGTGAGGTTCATTTTTCTCTTCCCTATATGCAATTTATTTTTTATTCTGGATTTTTTTTTGTCAATACCATCTCTTTACTCACCACCTATAGTTATTTTTCAGTCCCCGAATTTTACCTCATCTCAGTTCGATTAACCAGGACCGGCCCTTGAGGCTATACAACCTTTTCCGGCCACCCCATCGCTCTCATCATGTTTCTGGCCTGCCCAACCTTCCTTCACCCCCAGCTGTAATCCAGATCTATTGCTCTCAGACAAGGGCAAAACCAAATTAACTTCTGCTTCATAATATTAGGACAATGGATATAGTTTCCCTTCTTTTCCTTCCAACAGCTCATCACACTTTCCCTCATTTAATCTAAAATATGTTTCTTGTAATATTACTGCAGCATTGACTATTATCCCGTACTTTTCTAGTCCCTTCGAAGTTGCAATAATATAAAAGTTATCCAATACCCCATCCTTTACATAAAATGTGTTCTGTGCCTATCAGAAAGATGAAGAGCAGACACGGAGAGAGAAACATTTCGTTTGTTTATTTGCATAGTTTGTTTCCCTCCATTTTTCTTTCATCTCATTGATTCTCCTCTCTTACCCTTTACCACAGGAATTATTCTGATTATAAGAGAGGTGAAGAAAGAGTGGACAAGTAGTCCAAAGATCTGTATTGTAGTTGAGTTCAGCCAGCACAAAATCTGTGACCATACGTTAACAGTTTAATCATTTGAGCCTTAGTTTCTTCACTAAAAAAGGTGTGGGGGTGGGGGGAAAGGGTGACCAAATTTTGACCTATTAACTTCTTAGAGCCTTTTTATTTCTGAGTCCATGAATCTATAATTTGAGCTTCAAATATTGGGATGCTCCTGAGTATGGTCTCACAAATGCTTCTCTTCTCTACTGAAGCTAAGTAATCGTATTAAGTCTCTTGGTTTCATATACAACACCCTGATAACTATAAATTTTCTATCGCCAGTCTCAATCTCTTCTTTTTTCCCACCATAAACCTCCCCATCTCCAGTGGCCCACTTGATATCTTCACTTGGCTGTTCAATAGGCATTATGAACATATAGTCTAAAAGAGAAGTCTTCATTTCTTCTCCCTTCTTCTTTTCCCAGTCTTCCCTTTCCCAGTAAATGGTACAACCATTTACCTAGTTTCTCAGATAAAACATTTAGCAAATTTCATTGATTTCTCTCTTTCCCTCTCTAGATCCGATTTAACAGTAACTCCTGTTTGCTCTTCCTTAAAAAATGTACTCAATCAGACCACTTTTCAGCACTTTTCCACAGCCATGACTACTCCCAGGTATCATTCTCTCCTCTATGGGTTAGTACTATAGCCTTTCTTGTCCCCTACTCTACAGTTTCTGAAGATCTTTCAAGTTGTTTCTGAAAATTAAAATTTAAGCATATAATTCCCTTGTTAAAACGCTATAATAGTATGCCAATATACTCAGGAAAATAATACAAAGTCCTTACTAAGATCCAAAGGCCTTACCTGCCCTAGCACTTTCCCACCTCTCAAATTTCATCTTCCATTCCATCTGTGACAGTTATTCTGGCTTCTGTGTGTGTTTTTATATATACTGGAAAGAGACTGGCTAGCTGCTTACCAAAATTGGATCCTCCCCCCCAGACACACAGCTAGTTGCATTTCCTAGCCTTCCGTGTCATTAAGGTTGACATATGCCACTTTCAAACCTAGCTCATAAAAATATGACCCATTTTCTTTATCTGTCAATGAGAAACAGAGGACTTGAGACTCTAGAGGGTGGTAGAGGCACCAGAGAGCAGGCTCCTGGATCCCTGAAGCAACAAATGAAAACACATCCACTAAACCCACATGAGCCTCTGCTATGAGCAAAAAATAAGCTTCTTTTGTATCTAACTTTTGAGTCTCCATAGGGGGAGTTGGGTGATATTTATTAATACATTTACCCTCCCATAACTAAAACAAGAACCAAATTTCTTTCTATTTTACTTACTTCCTCTGCTCAAAACATTTTTTTTTGTATGCATATGGCCTACTTCATTAGAGATTCGCTTAACTGTCACCTCCTCCAACAGGTCTTCTTTGACTACTCATCTGAACTAAGCTAGCCCATTCCATCGTTGTCTATTATTTCCCTAACCTTGCACTAATTTTCTTCAAAGTGCTTATCATCACATAATATTGATACATATTTTATTATTATTTGTTTATTGTCTCTCTCACACTAAAATATAAAAGTCCATGAGGACAGTGCCAGTTGTTTCTTTTTCTCATTGTTGTATATTTTGTGTGAGATCACTGCTTAGAAAACAGTAGGAGCCCCATTAATACTTGAATGAATGGATGAAGGAAGGAATGAGTGAATTTTAGCTGCTCTTTTGCAGCATGGCTCTGTTTCAGCTGCTATTGTCACCACAAATCCTAATTCCTCTCTCACACCTCATTTTCAGATATATAGCATTACCTGTCTCATCACTCACTCTCCATCAATTAAGTTTTACTTTCCTCATCTTAACTCCAAATGAGGCAGCAGCTTCCTGAAAGGTGATATTCTGTCATTATTTTAAAAGTTGACAGAAGTGAAAAAACAAAGGCAAACTCCAACAATGAGAACTTATATCAGTCTTGGAGCCTGATAGTAAGGAGTAAGAACACAGCAGCCTCTGTGATGCTCCCCAGCCCGTTTTCAGGCAGAATTTACCAATCCTCCACTTCTCTCTGGCCTTTGGTAGGCTTTTGCCTTGGCCATCTTTGGAAAGAATGATGGTATAAAGTAGCCTCCTTTTATCCTTGTGGGATTTGTTCCAAGACCTCCAGTGGATGCCTGAAACCACAGATAGTATCGAACCCTACATATACTGTTTTTTACTATACATACCTATGATAAAATTTAATTTATAAATTAAGCACAGTAAGAGATTAACAACAATATAAAATAATAAAATAAAACAATTATAACAATGTACTGTAATAAAAGTTATGTGAATGTGGTCTTCTCTCCAAATACCTTATTGTACCACACTCATCCTTCTTGTGATGATGTGAGATGATTCAATATCTATGTGATAAGATGCGTCTGCAGTTTGAGGTGTGAAAACAAAAGTAATGCAAATTCTTTTTCCGTCACAATTTCACGAATAAAAGATTTATTCTTACCATAAATCTGAGCAACCTCACCATGTGATGTTTTGTCTTTTCTTACTGAGAACTTTCACTTTTTTACATAAAGGAAGTACTTTGCAGTTTCTCTGTGGCATATCCAAATTGCCAGCATCACTACTCTTGCACTTTGGAGCCATTATTAAGTAAAACAAGGGTGACTTGAACACAAGCACTGTGATACCTGGACAGTCGATCTGACGACGAAGATGGCAACTAAGTGACTAACAAGTGAGGGGACATATATGAGTGGGGAGATACTAGACAAAAGGACGAGTCACATCCTGGGAAGGAGAGAGCAAGAGATTTCATGATGCTACTCAAAACAGCACACAATTTAAAACTTTTGAAAGGTTTATTTCTGGAATTTTCCATTTAATTTTTTTCAGACTGAGGCTTAACTGCACATAACTAAATCCATGGAGGATGAAACAGTGGAAGGCAAAACTGTGGACAGAGGGGGACTGCTTCAGTTAGGAGTCATACAGCCTTAGGTTCAAAGCCAGGATCTAACCTCATCAAATCTACCATTCAAAGTGGATCTCATTCTTTCATTTAACAATATTTATTGAGTGCTTTCCATGTGCTACTCTATACTAAATGATGGAAAAACAGTAATAAAATAGTTGTATAGGGTGCTACCTCAAGGAAATTATAATCTAGTAGGAAGGATAGGCATAATTGAACATTTCTTTGTTTATAACTATGATAAAATCCCTGAAGGAGAAGCCACTTGTTCTGTGATGGCTCACATCAGTCCCTAGTCCCTGTGATAGAATCAAGAAACACTGAAAGCTATAATTGGACTGAAACCTAAAGAATGAGAAATTAACTAATCAAAGCTGAGTAGCAAGGCATGCGGGTGATGAGAGTGTTCAGGCTAAGGTGGGAAGGTGCCTGGAGTATTTAGAAATATGGCATATACACAGTGAGCATCATGGAAACTGGTGGAAGGGGGCAAGGGCAGGATGGTGCCAAACCTGTGCCAAATTTAGAACCTTGGTATTATGCTAAGAATGATGAGAAATCACTGAGATATTTAAGCATGGAAGGTAGGAGGGCATTATCAATTCTGCATTTTATAATGATTGCTCAGGTTTCTGTAAAGAAAATTGATTATTAGAGGGACAAGTGTGGAAAAGGGGAGTCAACAAGATAGTAAGCTAGTGCAAGATCAAAGTGAAAAATAATGATTCGCTAAACTAGAATGTCAACAGTAGAGATGGAGAGAAGCAAATGGACTTGAGAAATAATTGGGAGGCAAAATCAATAAGGCTTGATGATGGATTGAATATAGGCAATGAGGGAAGGGAATGGTTTCTAATTAGGTTTCTAATCTGGGAGCAACTGGGAAGATGTTTCTGCCATTCCCTGAGACAGGATTCACTGGAAGCAAAGCAGGCTGAGGGGGAAGATCACAATTGTGATTTTGGACATTGTGACTTTGAAGTGGCAGCTACTTATTGTCTTGAGTCTTAAATCCTGTGTGCAATGGTGAGAACATTACTATACTAAAAAGTGGTTATGAAGCCTGGCACGGGGCCCAAGAGGGTAAATGCCACTTCTCTTTCCCTTCTCATCCTTGGCCTTCCTTTATTAATTCACTCAACACACATCAAGCACTCTTCTAGATATGTGAGCAACCCACAAAGTCCCTGCTTTCATAGAGTTTACATTCTCAGAGGGTAGACAGGTCGTAAAATAAGCAGACAGTACTCTAGCTAAATACTAGGAAGATGAACAGAGTGGGGTGAGGAGGGGAAGTTGTGATGCACAGATGGGGTGCTGTTTTATGTAGAATGGCCAAGGTCATCTCTTTGGGGAGGTGACATTTAAGCACAGACCAGACGGAAATGAGGAAATTAGCCCAAAATATAGGAGAAGAGGGTTTTAGACAACAGGCAACAAAAATCGTAAAGACCCTAAGGTGCATTTGCTTGGCTTGTTCCAGGAGAAGCACAAAAGCCCGTGTGGCTGGAACCCGGTGAGCAAGGGGAACATGTTAGGAGTTGATGCTAAAGAAACAGCCAGAAGTGAGGGGAGGACATTGGCTTTCACTCTGAGTATAAGAATGTGATGGAATCACTGGGTGATTGTGAGTCAGGAGTGACAAGAGCCATGTTCTAGAGTGCAGAGTGCTTTAATGTCAGAAGCCAGAAGCCTTCATCAATAAACCAACTCTCTCTAATGATCTTTTTTCTATTTTTACTTCAATTCACTGAATGCATAAAACAACTGTAGAATCTAATTCATTTTTTTTTAAATGACATTTATGGAGCATATTTTATGAATCTCTTCCAGGCCCTTACACACATCATAAGTGGTTTTGATAGCAGCCTCCTCTCATTATACCCTTGCTGGAGATTAACCCCACCCTGTTAACATGTCTGTGCATTATTTCATTTGGTGTTTATGATAACCTAGGAAGTGGGATTTAATGCCTACATTTAACAGATGAGGAAACTGAGGCACAGATAAGTTAAACGGATTATGCAAAGTCACATAGACAATAAAGAGTAGAGTCTGGCTTCACTAGATGTGCCCAGGGCTTTCAGACTCCAAGTCCATATGGCTTCCATGGCTCCACAAGCTGATCTTCTCCTTGAGCAAGTTTGATATTGAAAGGAAAAGGGTCTGAAAACACATAGACAAATGACCAGTACAGGAGTATGTTTACATGTAAACAGAAAGAAAGAAAGAAAGAAAGAAAGAAAGAGAGAGAGAGAGAGAGAGAGAGAGAGAGAGAGAGAGAGAGAGAGAGAAAGAAAGAAAGAAAGAAAGAAAGAAAGAAATAAAGAAAGAAAGAAAGAAAGAAAGAAAGAAAGAAGAAAGAAAGAAAGAAAGAGCATCACTCATTAACAGTAAATGGAGAGGAAAACTTTCAAGTGCAGAAGCAGGAAGAAGTTTCCATACAGAAAGAAGGACAAATATACATACCCTTTAGGAACCCATTATACTGGTTCCCCACCCTCACTACATTTTAGAATCATGTAAGATGTGTGTGTGTGTGTGTGTGTGTGTCTTGTGTGCATGTGTCCACACACACATGTGTACTATGGCCCTACTTAAGATCGGCGAAGTCAATATGTTTTAAAAGACCTGAGGTCCATTCTACTAGGCAGCCAGGATTGAAAGTGTGGGGTTATTTAGAGATGGACAAACTTTATCTTCCATACTGCTGGCCTCTTCTTTTGTTGGGTTGCCTGTGTGGGGCTGGGGAATTTGCACATTAATTAGTAACCTAGGTGGTTCTAATACAAGTGGTTCAGGGACTGCACTCTGAGAACTGTTTTAATCACAACTCAATAAGTGGTAAGAATGATCCTATTCTCCAGAGGCAGCCAGTTTGCCTACAGGCAGGAAAGGGGTAAAAGGCAGTGCAGGTGTTTGGAGGAAGAGGCTGCCAAAAGTTAACCAGAGTGGAAAAAGCCATGACTCAGCAGAGTTCAGCAGGAACTTGGAGACTCCTGACTAAACTAAAAAGTAAAAAGGAGTAAGGACTATCCAATACTACAAACAGGAAGTATGAAATTCATAGAATTTCAAACATTCCCAGAAAAATAAAAAAAGTACTGCCTTTTTTCACAGTTTCTATCTTCTAAGTGTTTTCTAAGTGCATTTAATATGGAGGGCAATAACTCCAGCTTTTTTTTACGGTGCACAGCTAATTACCAGATGTACCAGTACTGCAAGCATTTAATGCCTACATAAAACATGCGGCCATAATGAAGATAATTGAAAGCATGACTTTCATCAATATTTAATTAGCATTTGGTGCTAACTTATTATTTCGGTACAATGAATTTGACATCTTACTGTATGTCCTGAACAGATTTCAATCCGGAGGACTGTTTTATTGACGAGATATATGTAACATCACATAGGCCCCTGCCCAAAGTTAACAATATGAAATATGGGAGAGCTGATTGACAGTTTAATCTAGTTCTGAATAGCAAAGCCTAATGTAGTAAACCAAATAAGCATATTTACTTAGCAAGGCAAATCCCGTACTAATGAAAATCCTGGCCTTGCTCAAGTCAGAGGAGGGACCCTAACATTTCAGCACAAGTTACAGATCATTGGCTGTTGCACTGGTATGACAAAACATTGAGAATAAAGGCACTTTGTCACCTGCGAGTAAAAAGTTAAAGAACTCATAGACCTGTACAGTCGAAGAAGCTCAATATATTAACCTATTAAAGGCAAGGGATTCTGCAGCAAGGGAGTATCAGTGCCAGGATCCAGTGTTTTATGCCAGCTGTGGAGTTGCGCATACACACACACAAACACACAGACACACACACACAAAATGAATCCCCGCCCCCCCCTTCTAAGTTCTTCTAGCTGGGTTGATAATCAAATTTAACAGAGATACATTATCAGGCAAAAATGTCCAAAGTTTATTATGCAAATGTGTATTCAGGGATGCTATAAGAATGAAGACCCAAGGAGGCATTGGGCAATTGAGGTTTACATGTCGTTCTGGAGCTAAGGAGAAGTGGGGGGAGGAAGAGATTCAAAGGACAGAAAACAATTCACATGGAGATGGAAAAGCAAATGTTTGATAAGTAATGTTTGCTGGGCCATCTTTAACTCTGGGACACAGAGAGGACTTTGAACAAACGAGCCTTGCGTGGTTCCTCTCTACCACACACTAATTTGCATTAAACAATAGTAATCTGGAATGATATATCTCTTCCTGGAGCAAATCCTCTAACTAAATTCCTTTAGGCAAGTAAAGAGTTAGAGTCAAAGATTCATTCTGAGTCTCTCGTTCCTTAATAACCAACTTAAAATCAATATCTCAATGTGTTTTTTGGTGTGGCAAACTCTACTTCCCTTCACAGGCCTATGAAACAACCACTTGTTAGCCTTTGCACAAGTAAGCCAATATCCCTGTGGCTAGCTCAGTTTATATATGTGTGGAATGATAAATAAGCCCCATTAAACCCATGTCTCTCAAATTATCTGTGATGAAGGGCCAGTTTGCGTCTTACATTTTGTTTTGTTTGTTTTTTTAAAATGTTCAATTGGCTGTGAATGGATAGGTCCTCAAAATACCATTAAAAACAAACAAATAAACAAAAGAACAGAAAGTATTGTATGCCTCATGGTGTTCTGGACCGATGGGATGGACAACAAATAAAAACACAAACAAGTTTCCTGAGTCCATGAACCTTATATTCTAGTGGGAAGGAAAAAATAGTAGATAAGTAAACCAAAAAATAAAAAGATAATTTGGGGTAGTGATAACAGATGTGAGGAAAATAAACCAGATAATGGGTCAGGAGAATGATAGGAAATGACAAGATACTTTTAACTGGGTGGTCCCACAGGGGTTGAGGCAAGGACTTTGAAAGTTGAGATCAGATGGCAAGAAGTGCTGGGCATATCTAAATTTGGGGGAGGAATACTCCAGACATCTTTATCGAGTGTCATTTATATGCCAGACTTAGTATAGTTACTAGAATTGCAAAGATTGATATGATACAGCACTTAATTCTAAAAAGGTCATTTTCTAATTAATACTTATAAATAATTGGAACATTTTAATGTAAGGGAATCTGGATATTTATAGTCCTTTTGATTTGACTAATTGTTTAAAAAGTTAACTGATAACACCTTTATTAAGCACTGTTGACATAAGAAACATCCAAACCTGAAGAGAATTTAATTTGTATTAGAGTTTTTTTGAGACAGACTGACAACATATGCCAGGGATCAAGATCTCAAAAGCGCCAGAGAATAACAGTTATGCAGCTTCTTCTGTGCATCTGAAATTAAGGAGGGAACTTAAAGAGGATTACATGGAGGCGGGAGAAGCAAGGCAGGGATTGATTTACAGGATAGTTAACAAGATTATGTGCTCTCTTGAGAGTGGCTATGGTTTATTTTAAAGGGGTATGCACCTATATGCACAGAAACAGTAGACAGGGCTTACATAAGGCAAAATAAGACTTTTAGTAAAGAAGTAGTTGCCCGGAGTGTGACTACCACCATGACCTGCCCCATTAGGAATTTATGATCAGATCACCCTCAGAGGTTACTTTCTACAGAATCCCTTTATTTGTCCACAGCACCTACTATACCAGGACCTCTTCTAAGCAATTTTCATGAATCCGTAGGAAACCTATAAGGCAGGTTTGATGATGACTATTAGAATATTATTATTATTGAATAGATAATAAAAAGCCACAGAGTAAGTAATTTCTAAAAATCACAATTAGCAAGTAGGAGAGGCAGAAATGAAACCCTAGTGGTCTGATGCCAAACCCAGCAGCACACTAGACCTTTAGTATTATACTGAAACTACTCCTTACTGTGTTAATAAATATATTCTTTCTATATGGAGCTCAGAGATCGATATGTAAAAAAAAAAAAAAAAAGGTTTTTTTGCATCATGTAATGCTTTTACATTTTTTTAAAATTAAGTTTATTGGGGTAACATTGGTTAATACAATTATATAATTTTCAGGTGTACATTATCATTTGATATCTGTATATTCTATTGTTTGTTTATCACCCAAGTCCAGTTTCTTTCAGCTACCATATATTTCATTCCCTTTACCCACTTTGTCCTCCCCCTGCCCCCTATATGTAACCTCCTTTACCCCGTCTACCTTCCCGCTCCTCACCCATCCCCTACCCTCTGGTAACCGTTAGTCTACAGTCCATGTCCATGAGTCTCTGTTTGTCCTTCTCATGTGTTGCTTTTAGGTTTATATCTCACATATGAGTGATATCATGTGATTTTCGACTTTGTCTGGCTTATTTTGCTTAGTATGATTATTTCAAGGTCCATCTATGTTGTTGAAAATGGCAGTCTTTCATCTCGTCTTATGGCTGAGTAATATTCCATTGTATATATGTACCACTGCTTCTTTAGTCAATCATCTATCATAGGATACTTCAGTTGCTTGCATGTCCTGGCCACTGTGAATAATGCTGCTATAAACATCAATGTCCAAATATCCTTTTGGATGTGGGTTTTCAAATCTTTGGGGTAAATATCCAGTAGAGGGATTGCTGGATCATATGGTAGATCAATTCTTAGTTTTTTGAGGCACCTCCATACTGTTTTCCATAGTGGCTGTACCAATTTGCAGTCCCATCAGCAGTGTATGAAGGTTCTTATTTCTCTGCATCCTCTCCAACATTTATGATTACTTGTCCTGTTGATTATAGCTATTCTAACAGATGTGAGATGGTATCTCCTTGTAGTTTTGATTTGCATTTCCCTAATAGATAGCGGTGTTGAGCATCTTTTCATATATTTATTGGACATTTGTATGTCCTCTAGGGAGATGTGTTTGTTCAGGTCCTCTGCCCATTTTTGATTGGATCATTTGTTTTTTTGTTGTTATTGAATCATATGACTTCTTTGTATATTTTTACTATTAGGCCCTTATCGGAAGCATTGCTTGCAAATATACTTTCCCATTTGGATGACTGTCTCTTGACCTTGTTGACAATTTCTTTTGCCGAGCAGAAGCTTTTTAGTCTGATATAGTCCCATTCATTTATTTTAGCTTTAACTTCCCTTGACTTTGAGGTCAGATTCGTAAAATTCCCCTTAAGTCCAAGGTCCTTGAGTTTTGTTTCTGTTTTCTTCTATGAGTTTTATTGTTTCAGGTCTTATATTCAGGTCCTTAATCTATTTTGAGTTAATTTTGGTGTGTGGTGATAGACAACAGTCTAGTTTCATTCTTTTGCAGGTGGCTTTCCGGTTTTCCCAGTACCATTTATTGGAGAGGCTTTCCTTTCTCCATTGTATGTTTTCGGCTTTTTTGTCAAAAATTATTTGCCTGTATAAATATGGGTTTACTTCTGGACTCTCAATTCTGTTACATTGGTCCGTGTGTCTGTTTTGCTGCCAAAACCATGCTGTTTTGATTACCATCTCTTTGTAGTATAATTTGAAGTCAGGCAGAGTGATGCCTCCAGCCTCCTTTTTTCTCTCAGGATGGCTTCGGCAATTTGGGGTCTTTTGTGCTTTCGTACAAATCTGATGATATTTTGTTCCATTTCTTTAAAAAATGCTGATGGGATTTTGATGGGCATTGCATTAAATCTGTGTAATGCTTTAGGTTATAAGGTAATTTTCACTATGTTGATTCTTTCAACAGAAAAACACAAAATATATTTCCATTTCTTTGTATCCTCTTAGATTTCCTGTAGAGTCTTATAGTTTTCGTTATATAGGGCCTTCACATGTTTCATTAGATTTATTCCTAGGTATTTTGTTCTTTTTGTTGCAATTGCAAAAGGAATTTTTTTTTCACTTATTTTTCTGACACTTTATTATTAGAGTATAGGAAAGTGATGGTTTTTTGAACGTTGATTTTGTATCCAGAAAATTTAATATATTTGCTTATTATTTCTAGTAGTGTTCTTGTGGAGTCTTTAGGGTGTTTTATATAGAGAATCATGTCATCTGCAAATAATGACAATCTGACTTCTTAATTTCCTATTTGGATGCCTTTTATATTTTTCTCTAGTCTGATTGCACTCACTAGGACCTCCAATGTGATATTGAATAACAGTGGCAATAGTGGACAGCCTTGCCTTCTTCCTGATCTTAGAGGGAAGATTTTTAGTTTTTCACCATTAAGTATAATGTTGGCTGAGGGACTGTCACATGTGACCTTTATTATGTTAAGGTACTTTCCTTCTATGCCAATTTTGTTAAGTGTTTTGATCATAAATGAATGCTGTATCTGGTTGAAGGCTTTTCTGCTTCTATTGATAGGATCATATGATTCTTATTTTTTAATTTGTTTATGCGGTGTCTCACATGAACCGATTTGCATTGGTAGAACCATCCTTGTGCCTCTGAGATGAAGCCCACTTCATCATGGTGTATAATCTTTTTAATATGTTGCTATATTTGGGTCACTGGTATCTTATTTAGGATTTTTGCATCTGTGTTTATAAGAGATATTGGTCTGTAGTTTTCTTTTTGTGTGTAATCTTTACCAGATTTTGGTATCAGAGTAATATTAGCCTCAACAAATGAATTGGGAAGTATCGTTCCCTCTTCAATTTTTTGGAAGAGTTTGAGGAGAATAGATATTACATCTTCCTTGAATATTTGGCAGATTTCACTGGTGAAGCCATCTGGTCCTGAACTTTTACTTTTTGGTAGGTTTTGGGTGATTGTTTCAAGTTCCATACCACTGATTGATCTATTTAGATTTTCCAGTTCTTCTTGATTCAGTCTAGGAAGATTATATTTTTCTAAGTACTGGTCCATTTCTTCTAGGTTAGTAATTTTGGTGTTATATACTTTTTCAAGCTATTCTTGTATGATGATCCTTTGTATTTCTACGATGTCAGTCCTGATTTCCCTTCTTTCATCCCTGATTTTATTTGTGTCCTTTCTCTCTTTTTTTTAGTGAGTCTTGCCAGAGGTTTGTCAATTTTATTAACCCTCTCAAAGAACCAGCTCTTTGTTGCATTTATTTTTTTCTATTTTTTTTTTTTGGTTTGTTTGTTTTCAATTTCATTTATTTCTGCTCTAATTTTGATAATTTCTTTACATCTGCTGACTTTAGGCTTCATTTGTTCTTCCTTTTCGAGTTTTTTAAGATGAAGCATTAGGTTGTTTATTTGGGCTCATTCTTATTTTTGGAGTTAGGCCTGTAATGATATGAACTTTCTTATTATGACTGCTTTTGCCATGTCCCAAAAGTTTTGATATGTTGTACTATCATTATCATTCATTTCTATGTATCTCTTGATCTCTCTTTTTATTTCTTCTGTGTCCCAGTTATTCTTCAGTATCATGTTGTTTAGTCTCTGTGTATTTGTGATTCTTCCTGATTTCTTTTTGCAGTTGATCTCTAGTTTCAAATCATTATGATCAGAGAATATGGTTGGTATGATTTCAACATTCTTATATTTGTTGAGGCTATCTCTGTGTCCCAGTATGTGGTTGATTCTTGAGAATGTTCTATGTGCACTAGCGAAGAATGTATAAGCAGCTGTTTTGGAATGGAAGGCTCTGTAAATGTCAATTATATCCAGTTGATATAATGTATCATTTAAGGATGTTATTTCCTTATCGATTTTCTGTTTGGATGATCTGTCCATATCTGACAGTGGGATATTTAGGTCCTCTACTACGATAGTGTTTTGATCTGTTTTTCTCTTTAGTTCTGTTAATAATTGCTTTATATATTTTGTGGCTCCCCAATAGAGAGCATAGATATTAATAAGTGTTACGTCTTCTTGGTGCATGATTACCTTTACCTTTATGAAGTGTCCCTCAGTATCTTTCTTTAACTTTTTTATTTTGAAGTCTATTTTGTCTGATATTAGTACCACTACTCCCACTTTTCTCTGAATGACATTTGCTCGAAATATCATTTTTCAACCTTTCATTTGGAGTCTACATTTGTCTTTGGAGCTGAGATGTGTCTCCTGGAGGCAGCATATGCTTGGGTTTTGTATTTTGATCCAATCTGCAACTCAGTCCATTTACATTTAGGGTGATTATTGAAATATAAGGTCTTCTTATATACATTTTATCTTTTGCTTTCTGGTAGCTCGATGTTTCCATTGCTTCCTTGTCCTTGTGTTTCTGTTTTCTTTATTTTGGTTGGCTTTTGTAGGTTTTCTCTCTGGTTCTTTTTGTTTTATATTATATACTTCAATTCTGAATCTTTGGTATGTGATTACCATTACAAATATGAAAAAGATAGTTATATATATATAGTCACCCATTTTCTTCTGCTCATGACTTATCTCCATTCCCCTTTGCAAATATGGACCTTTGAATCCTCCCCTTTTCAGTTTTTAGCTCGGTTTTTCCCTATGTATGCTGAACATTCATTACTATCTTGCTATAGAAATTCTCTTCTTAATTTTTAAGCTTATAATGCCCTGTTCTCAGTAAGGATTGCACTCCTCTGCTTTTATTTGCCTGATAGTCACTTTACTCCTAATTATGTATTTTATTTTCTTTCTTGGTCATTTTGTTTTAGGTGAGCTGATCCCCTTCAGTATTTCCTATAGTGCAGTGGAGAACTCCCTCAATTTTTGTATATCTAGAAAGGTCTTTATGTCTCTTATATCTAAATGAGAGCTTAGCTGGATACATTATTCTTGGTTGGTAGTTCTTTTCAATTAATAGTTTAAATATTTGATTCCATTACTTTTTGACTTATAAGGTTTGTGCCGAGAAGTCGGATGATAATATAATGGGTTTTTCTTTATAAGTTACCGCTTTCTTCTCCCTGGCTGCCTTGAGAATTCTATCTTTGTTGTTGATTTTTTATAATTTTAATACATTGTGTCTTGGTGAAGGCCTTTTTGGGTTGAGATGATTGTGTGTTCTGTTGACTTCTTAAATTCCAAGCTCCAGCTCATTCCTTAGATTTGGGAAATTCTCATCCATTATTTATCTGAAAATACTTCCTAGCCCTTGCTCCTTTTCCTTGCCTTCGATAATGCCCATTATTCTTATTTCCTCTCCTAATGGTATCAGCTACTTCTTGTATTTCTCTTTTATTATTTTTTATTCTTCAGTTTCTCTCTTCCTCCTTTTATTTATTTATGTCTTTGATATCACTGATCCTTTCTTACATTTGATCAACTCTATTTTCCAAGCTTTTTATTTCATTTTTCAACTCTCGTAGTGTGTCCTTCATCTCCAGAAGGTCTATTAGGTTCTTTTTGAGGGTTTTGAAGGTTGCTCTGCTCATCTAGCTGTTTTTCAATTCCTGAAATTATTGATATGACTTGTTTCTGAACTCACTGAGTTTTTTCAGAAGTACCATCCTGAATCTCTGTCATTTAAGTCACATAGTTCTATGTCTGTAAAGCTTATTTTCTGGAGATACTTCTTTTTCTTTCTGAGATGCCTTGTAACCTTGGCTGTTTAATGTTCATGGTGTTTAATGGACTATTTCTCCACCTCGGCATTAATAGAAGTGTATTCTGTTGTTTTTCCAGAAAGAAGATTTATTATATAAAGGTCTATCTTTGGCTTACTGCAAAGATGGCGCTTTCCTTTTGGTTTCCAGTAGGTGGTGTCTAATCTTCTTAGATCCCTGTTTTATATAAATCCTTGAAAATGCTTTTTGGTTTTCTTATAGATATTTAATCATGCTCGCTACCCTCAGTTTCAGTCCCTGTCGGTGTCAGTGATGGTCACAGCAGCATTTACTCAGTTTCCCCTGGGATTCACGTGATTGGTCTTGGAGGGTATGAGAAGAGGTGCACTCTGGGTTGGGATTTGGGGTTTGTGGCTCAACTTTGGTTTTGCAACCAGGGCAGTAAAAATCAACTGTCGTTTCTCTGCAGTCCCATCCCACTTCTCTGCTTTCTGTCCCGATGACTGTGCCCTGCCGCTGGCCTGGTAGAGCTCACAGTACTACTAGGCAGGGTTGTTCGAGGAAGTCACTGCAGCTTCTCCCCGCCCCCTCCTGAAGGGAGCTCTGGAGAATGCGAGAGGCAGCTTCATTATTTCTCCCAGTCCTCCGCCTGACACCCAGGGTTCTGACCTGTGGTAGATCTTATGCACAGATCCCACACTCAGGCATGCTGGAGTGCTGCGTGAATGTTTTTTTGATGAGTTTTAGATGTTCAGCTTATTGTTGTTTCAAGGGGAGAGATCTAAGGATGTTTCTCATTCTGCCATGTTTTTCCCAAGAAATCTAAAAAACATATTTTTATGCCAATATTCTGTTTAACTATTTTGCAAAACGGACGGTCATATATTCTTCATTAAAGTAATCTATAACTTAAGAAAACAGAATAAAAAGATAAAAACATATAAAACAGAACCCAAATTTTATTATTATTAGATATAATAGATGTAAAATTGCCTTCTCAAATTGCTATAACAGTTTCAATATTCTTATTCTCCATTTTTGTACTTATCTCATGGTGAATTGGTAAACATTTCTAGACCACACTTGTGGGGCACTGCTTTAGACTTCTCTTAGGAAGAACTAATGAATCGAATAAATTTTAAAAGAATTTGAAGAAAAAGTGAAAAGGACTTTATGAATATGAGATGCTCTCCTAGAAAAAAAAAATTTGGAAGCATTTGCATACAGGGAGGAAAGTGTGACTTTTCTTATAATTTTATTAAGAAACTTTAATAATGCCTGATTTTGAGTTGGTCACAAGTGTAAGACTACCTGGTTCACACATTCAAGAATAACAATTAGTTTATGTTGAGTCCTGCTGTAAAAAGAAGTGGAACGAACTAAATGAACTAATTAGTATGCTAAACATATGTACATATATCAAAACTTTTGAAAAGCAGAGAGAAATTTGTTTTGTAATATCCTAAGATAGAAGTATTTTGTTTTTTTTTTTTTATTAAGGTTAAATTGACATAAACTACACATGTTTAAAGTGCACAATATAGCTTTTGACATATGTATATACACATGAAACCATCACCACAATCAGGATAATAGACATACTCATTACCTCCAAAAGTTTCCTCATACACACTTTCATCCCTCCCTTGCTCTCTCCATTCTCTCTAAGTCCCTGATACTTCTTGGTCCTTGCTCAGGCCAAGAGAAAGCTGTGAAGCAGAGCATCTTAGGTTCTTGCAATGGGATGCTAACCAATCACGTGTACTGGAAAGGTGAGTTCTGGAGGATCAGGGTGAGGGCACCTATGCCGTCTACTACAGCCTCGAAGGATTAGCCAGCATTTACTAAGGGCCCATAAAAAGGAGTCACTCTCATTACAGAGCAAAGTGGAAAGCTGGTTTTGTATAGTGGAAACCTCATGAAATTTGGATTTGGAAAGAACAGACTTGAATGTTATATCCAGACTTTACTGGTTGTGTGAATTGTACAAATCTCTTGATGTCTTTGGTTCATCTGTATGTTTCCTCATCTGTGCAATGACTGGAATAATAAATAAAACTGACTTCATAACAATGTAATGAGGATCAAATGAAGTATGTAATTGATGGGAAATGACTATAACAACCAAATTTAGTTAATTTTTTCCCCCTAGACCTTAGAAGGTTTCTTGTTGTAAGTTATTCAGAAGTTACCTGGAGAGCTTATTAAAAATACAACATCCTATGTCCTGGAACCCACATCTAGAGTTTTTGATTCAGAGTGCCTTGAATGTGACCCAAGATTGCATTGTTTAAAAGTTCTGTGACTTTAAAGCAGGTGGTCTGTGAGCCACATTTTGAGAAATGCTTCAATAGCATAGAATAGATGGGAGGAGAGAGCAACTGGATGTGACTGAAACATGGGTCTGAGTGAGGAGGTGAAGGTCGTGCAGAAAACTAAGGGGAACCTGGATTTACCCTGTTGGCAAAGCAGCAACATGTCAAAGGCTTTAAAATAGGGGAGTGATGTGATTAGTACAATATTGTAGAAAAACACCTCTGACTATAGCATAGAGGGTAAATTAGAAGTGTGGGAAGGTGAGGACTAAGAAAACTACCAGGAAGGATACTACTGTAATAAGAGAAGAAAAGTGATCTAGAATTGGGTCATTGAATGTGAGAACGGAGAAGAGAGGACATGGGGAAGAGGGAAACAAATGCTAATGATATATTTTAAGAAAATAAAGCAAAACACAAAATGTATGTGTACTATGCTCCTATTGTGCTTATAAATTTGCTTGTATATATGTATAAACACACACACACACACACACACACACACACACACGCACATTTACATAGAGAAAAGAGAAAAGAAAATGCAACCAAATAATAAGAGTGGTTATCTCTGAATGGTAGGGAATAAAAGTGATTTTAAAGATTCTTTAATATATATTTTTCTTCTAAAATGTTTTATAATAAACATGTATTACTTTTATGATTATATTTTTTAAAAAGACTATAAAAAAGAGAAGGAAACTATACTATAAGACCAAATTTCACAAGTGTGACTGAGAAACAGCCAAAGAGGGCAACCTATGAAAGAATAAGCCATTCTTCTTGAGGACTCAGAAGCAAATTCTGATGACTCTTGTGGCACTATTAGTTAACTATGATGTGGCTATTTAGGCTTTTTTCAGCTACTACTGTCATTTTACATGCCTTTAAAATACAATTAACTAAAAGATACTACAGGTTGATTGATGGCTGGAATCTTGCTTGCTTGCAAAACAGGTAGAACTTAAACTACATATTTATTGCACATTCAAGGGGTGAAATGCTTTTCTAAACAGAAAGTGTTTAATGATTTTTAACTTTAAAGTAGAGTTAGATATTCACAAGGGAGGAAAAAGTTCATAGTTTTCAAAACTGACAGGAAAATGTGTAAGGCTTAGTAAAAACCATGCCAAGTACCATGATGCAGTAATATATCTAAGAAAAATCCAATAAACCAAATAACTCTTTTTAGATTAGACTTAGATGTGTTAATTTTGGTTAAATAAAACTTAAAGATTGATTGGAGGTGAAAAGAGTAAATGTAATCCATGACCACAAACTCTGGGGTGACATAGGATGGAGTATTCAAGATTGGCAATTTTCCTAACTTTAATGAACTTCCGATGAAGTTGTCATTTTATACAGTCATTTTATGGAAGACGTCCAAAGGTTTTCTGGGCTCACTAAAGCAGCCAGTAGTCCTAAAGATTCCCAACAGTGCCTCTGCACTGACATCCAACACAAGAGAATCAAGAGACCTCCTGATCTTTACCTTCAAAGAGAAAAGTCGGGCTGGCTTCTGATAGTTAAAGGGCTAGTTACCTCACAGTGTAACAAGAGTGCAAAGAAGGATTTTCATGAAACGCTAGGTTGCATAAGAATGTCACTGTAATGGAGGAGGTCTAGATCAGAAAGAGAGATGATTCACACTCTGCCATCATTCCAAACAAGTGTCTCAGCAAAGTTACCAAGAGAGAAAAGCGTGGAGGATATTTAGGCAAAGCTTGCAAATAAAATTGCAAATAGCAGAGTCTGTGTTCTAGAGAATGCTGGGACATGGGTAGAAATTTAAGCAAAACGATAATAAAAACAAGATCTCAAGTCAACACTAAGGAAGAACCAGCTGTTTGTTGTCTACTGCCCAAGAGATTCAAATGTCTCCTTACAGTCTCGTCCAAGAAAAGCCGTTCTCATATTCAGTGGTTTCTACCTCAAGGACTGTGGACTTCTAAGGAGCTGGGAATTTTGCAGGGGTCTTTATGCCTATATATGTAAAAATAAGAATATAAGAATGTAGAATTACCTATAAAGAGCATTAGTATTGCTTCTCACATATATTTAAATACATATTACTTTTTGAATTATATCAGTTTTAACTTTGGACATTTGATATTTTCTCCATGAACACATCCCCAAAATACATCAACTGTGGTATGAGGGACTGTGAAAGTTTTTGACATTCAAGAAGCCTTTCCTTGCTCGAAAGCTAGGAATGCCTGTCTTAATTTACAACTATCTACATATGATAATAAAAGAGTTTCTGAAAATAGCTTAGAGCTGTGGTTATTAGTCTTGGTTGCACATTCTAATTACCCAGGGAGCTTTCGAATCTCCAGGTCACACTCCAAATTCATCAAGTAGGATTCTGAGAGGTGAGACCCAGAATCACTATGTTTAAAGCATATGTATTTCAATTTTAATTTCTTTGAAAACTAAAAAGATGCATTTGGTAAAAATTTCTACACATAAACATGGATATACAAAGAAAAGTGAGTCTTTTTTTCCACCTCTTACTCTAACTTCTATTATCTTTCTCAGATACTACCACCATTACCAGTTTCTTGGCAAAGGTGCAGTGATATCTTAAGCTTACATAAGCTTAAGATATTCTTACTGCTATTACATAATTATTAACAATTATCTTCACCAAACATATGACAATCTATACTGTATGGATGGATGTAACGTAAAACCGTGAGCCCATGAGTCTGCAAAGAAATAAATTGCTAAACCGAGCAAGATCAGTTGCTTCTAAACTTTGCATAAACATTCCTTTGCTATATGTTCATTAATTTTGTCATTTTTTAGCTATCAGTGACAGACAAGCAGTAGTAGACACCAAAGGTTAAGACGCACTTTTAGAAATAAACTTTAGTTTGAGAAAATTCTATCGATTAACTCAATTTGTATGTAAATGAATGCCACCCTTGGAATTACCTTGGAACTAGTTTGAGAGCCATGGTCTTGAAGGATTCAGAGCAGTGCTTCAGTGGAGAAGACAGAAAGGGGTAGAATAGAGAAAGGATGGTTTGTCCTGGTTCTGACCATTTAAATATTCAGCCCCTAGAAGAAGATGAGCCGAGTACAGAAGTTATGTTCCAGGAGTTGTCCAAGATTAATTAGAATTTACTCTAAAATCCATGTCTTTACCTTTTCATTCCTCTGACTGTTTCTGGGTTTCCCTTGTCAACCCACTACACCCTGTTCCTTCAGGATAGGGACAATGTTTTGTCACTAATGTATCCCTAATGTCTTGCACAGTGGCTGGGGCTGCAAGGCAAGACCACACAAGCAGAGTAATCCCAGCAGATCTACTAGCAAAAGCAGCTATCCCTTTAGCTGCTGTGAAGGATTAGGAATGAGGCAAAGGGAGACCTGCAATAGCTACCAAAGAAAACGTTCCAGAAATTTTTCAAAGAAAGAACATGGAAATCAGAAGGCCTGGGTTCAAATTTCAATGCTGGTACTATCTATATGGCCTGCAGTTGGACAATCTTTGTGGTCTTTGACTTTGCTTTTGAAGCCTAGGTTTCCTCGGCGATGTGGGGTGAGTCGGAGTGTTATGAGAGAGGGCCGCATGTATCAGGCTTGGTGATCTTGCTCTGTTTCATTCAGAATAGTTCTCTTTTTATCTGGTTGGGGGTTCTCCATAACACTTTATTTGAACAAAGAGTTTTTCTGTTCTAAATTTGGTTAAAATCCACTTGGCAGATCACTTCTGAGATTTCCTCCAGTTCCAATATTCTAAGATTCAAGCATTTCTAGATGTATAGGCTATGAAGTTAATATTCCAGACTCTGGAATTTTAAAATTCATTTCTTATTTGACTTGAGGGTGAAACATTTTCTCAAAGTGCCATTTAAAATATTATAGCACAATCCTCACACGGACACTCTACACGCAGATAGGCATAAATGCATTAATAGCATTTCATTCTTCCCCGGGAAAATCAATCATTCTTTTTTCCAGTCAGATTTGTGTAACAGCAAATTAGATTTACTAGGTGTAAGAGTGGCCCACAAAGATTTATCTCTTCCAGTGAAAATTTCCACTGAAAATCAAAATGTGGGAAATATTTTTGCTTCCCCCAACTTCCTAACAAGCTGTAAAGGAAGCACTGCTCTTCTGATAGCAACCACTTTGCTTCATTTGAAGATAACAAATGAGAGAGATGCTATCCTAATAAGAATCAGAGGACTGAAGGATTATTTATTTTCCCTGGAGCTGACTCCCCCCACGCTGTTGGAGGGTGGGCTTTTCCTCCTGCATCACTGATAATGCCGCCTTATGCTGTGAAACAGCAGCAGCTGCAGTTGTCACTCTAAGTTTCCAAATTCTCAGGGCCTAGAATTTAGTAAAATTTAGGTTCCTGAATGTACCGGGAGCGGCATTGGACTGACATCTAGGAAAACTGAGTTCTGCTCTTGACTTCACATATGACTCAGATTTCTCATCTCAGAGACTGGAATAATGATCCTTGTTTTACAAATCTCGAGAGGTCTTCATGAGACAAGATTCATGAGGTTTCTTTATTGAAGGTTGTCTTAACCTGTTCAGACTACTATAACAAAATACCATAAACTGGGTGGCTTAAACAACAGACATTTGATTTGACAGTTCTGAAGACTGCAAAGTCTCCCAGATCAAGTTTCCTATAGACTTGAGTCTCAGTCGGGCTCTCCTGCTGAGTCGCAGATGGCCACCTTCTTGTGTATCACATGACAGAGAGAGACCTAGGTCAATATACTGGGGACAAAGAATGTCACAACCAAATTCCAACTTAGCTCAGTTTTTAGACTTTGTTATTTTTTACCCCAATGTACTTGTCACACTCTTGGAAGAGAGAAAAGAGAAGGCAAACCAGCAAAAACAAAGTAGAGTTTTAGAAGCCTTCTAGCCTGCATTATATCTACATGGTATTCATCAGAATAGGAGAATAGGCTAGTCTATGCTGCACTAACAAAAATCTCAAAATTCTCAGTTGTTTAATATAGCAGAGGTTTCTTTCTTGCTCACGAAAAGTCTGCTATGGATCCATATAACTCTTTAAAGCAACATTCTTCCACATGTGACTCAGCAACCCAAGCTGTACATCTCAACATGACTCCAATTCAAGCATTATGGCAGCTCGTCTATACCTTGGCCTAGAAATGAAACACATCATTCCTCCACAGCCCATTAGCCAGAACCAATTAGACAACCCCGTGAGGATGCTAGGAAATGTGGGAAAGCAACTGGAATGGCTGCAGAACACCATTGTCTCACCCACACTGGTCACGAAGGGTATCATGGAAAGAACACAGAAAGAAGAGGTCTTCATGGGCCCAGGGAGCCTAGTCTTTGCCTGCCTTAGTCTCTTACTAACACCAACATACAGGGTCCTGAGACTTTTTTCTCCAATTTTACACAACAGGTAGAATTAATTGGAAAGGACTCCTGGAAGTATCTCATTTCCCTGATTCTGCCACTACCACTCACATCCATGAGAATAGTTACAATAATCTCTTCCTGATGTAATTCTAAAAAACAGCTTACTCAAAATATCGATATTCCTCCCAAACAGTTAAAATACCTTCATGACAAATTCTATAAATAGGGCCCAAAACACATTTACAGATCATCTTTTTCAATCATTTTGTGAGATGGTTAAAACTGTAAGCACTTTTATTTTTATTTTATTTTACATCCTACTCAAATTCAGAGGACCAGAAGCCATTATTTAATATTCACCTTGGAAAACAGGAGCCTAGTATCTGACTAGTTTTTCACAGATTCTGCTCTGCAAACTACAAAAGACCCTACTCAGGGCCCTGCTCCTGGGGCTAAGAAAAGATAAAGAAACTCTGTGTGTGTGTGTGTGTGTGTGTGTGTGTGTGTGTGTGTGTATGAGTGTAAGAGAGAGAGAGAGAGAGAGACAGAGAGACAGAGAGACAGACAGACAGAGACAGAGAGACAGAGAGAGAGAGACAGAAAGAGAGAGACAGAGAGACAGAGAGAATGTGGACAATTATCGTCACGGTTCTCTTTAGTCAATTCTTTCAACAACACACTTCCAAATTAATACATAATTGGAAACTTCTGGAAAAGGAAGTAGATTGGGGTAAGAGAAAAGATGGAGGAGAGAAAGTATGTCCATTCTCAAGTAGCCTGCCAAGATATTAATGGATCATTTTTTCTCTGTTCTTAGGCATTCTTAAATTTCATTCATTCATTCATTCATTCATTCACTAAATATTAAGAACCAGTGTTAGTCCCTATGAAACGCACTGAGGAATCAAGTCAGCAAAATTAACACAGTTCTCACTCAAGGAACTCAGTTTAGTATGGGAAACAAGCAGTATACAAATAACCACATAAACAAATACATAACTTACCAGTAATGGGCTTATGCTTGTTTGTTCTCAGAGCTATTTCCTGCTCTTCACTGATCTGCTTCATTTTCTTTGCCTTCTGGCTTTCTGGGTGGTTCAACCAACAGAAAGCATCACTGTCAGGATAGAGGGTAGAAGGAGAAAAGCTCCAAGATATTTCTCCTTCCTCACTAGTCTCCTCTGGACGTCCTTGGCTGTAGCTCCATCTCCCACTATATGGTTGCTGCTCCAAAATTCCAGGGTCCACCATGCATCCTCAGCTCTTGGTTTCTGATAACATTCTTTCTCCACATCATTCATCCAGCCCCATGTATGGCTGTGGCTTTCAATAGTTGTTTCCTGAATGTCCAGCACCTTTGTAACCAATTTACTTCAGGAAGTTCCCTCTAGCATGGATTTACTTTCTATGGAATCACATAATGGTAAAAACTGTGATGAGGACCAAGAAAGTAAACAATGAGGAGTCTGTCCTGGTTTTCATGGCCAGAGGAAGGTTCTGAGGAAATGACATTTGAGCCATGAGGTTGAATCAAAGTTCAATAAGCAAATGATGTGGTTAAGAGGTTCCCTAGGAGAGAGAAGAGCATGAGAAAAGGCCCTGGGTCAGAGGATAGAGAGCCATCAAGGAACTGATATAAGAGTAGAGGTACCTGAGTAAAGGGGGAAGGGATGGACAGTGGCATAGAATGCAGCAGCAGAGTTAGGAACTGATTGAATCATGCCATGTTAAGGACTTTGATAGCTGTTATGAGGAAAATGAGAAGCAACTAAAGGGCTTTAAACAAAAAAATAAGATGATATGTATTTTTAAACGATCATGCTGTGTATAATGCAAAGGATATAATTGAAGTGGGTGAGAACGGATTTGAAGAGTCCAGTTAGGATGTACTGTAATAGCTCAGGCAAAAGGAGATGGCAGCTCTGGCAAAGGATTGTATTAGAAATGGAAATAAGTGGATGGACTCAGAAATAAATCAACTGGAGGTAAATCAATAGGACTTAGTGACTGATAAGTTAGGGAGGGGTGATGGAGAGACGAATGCCAAGGATGACTTCTGGGGTTTGGCTTAGATATGTGGGTGGATAGATGATGGTGCCATTGACCATTACAGAAAACAGTAGAGGAGGAATAGGTTGTATGTGCACGTATGGGGTAAGAAGAAGATGAATCAGAAGTTCAGTCTTGTTCATGCTGAATTTAAAGTGCCTTAGAGGTATCCAAATGCATTTGTCTCTAGTAGGCAGCTAGATAGATGAGGCTAGAGCTCTGTGGCAAGTTGGATTACTGTTCCTAATTTTTCACTCCCCTGTAATAGGATTTTACCCACACCCTTTGCCATGTAACTTTGCAGTGACTCTTACCAGTAGGAGAAGTATATTTCTCCCATTGATCACGGTCTTGGCCATGCAACTTTCTTTGTTCTGTATAATATTAGTGGATGAGGTATAAGCAGAGACTTTAAATAAGCTTTCATATTTGGCTTGTGCTCTTTTGATCTTTCATCAGAAGAGTGTTCCGGGTAGCTCCTGGCCTTCAAGTCTAAGCCTCAGGATGAAGACACGAGGAGCTGACCTGAACACTATGGGAAACCTGGATCTGGCCTCACCCACTTGAACACAATCTTGGTGAAGAGCTGATCTGCAGACCTGTGACCATCATTGTAAACCACTGAGCCTTTGAAGTTGTTATGTATCAGAAACCAAGGAATATTGCCCAAAGAAAAGGACCATAATATAGACTTAAGTTCATGAGTCATTGACACGTAGTTGGTTATTATGACCATGGTATGGATGAGAACTCCCAGAGATCACAGTTGGCATTACATTTTTGGACACATTCACTTAGAATAATGCTAGACAAAGTGGTTTGTATTTTTTGTTTGTTTGTTTGTTTTATCATCCCCATCTTCTGACCCGGGTAGTTCATCTCATCCAAACATCTTCAACCTCTCATTCTATGGCAGTCCAACAGACCTGATAATCATGGACTCCGGCTCCAAACTTGTGTCACTACATTCACACCCAAACTCTTTATTCTCTAACCATCTTTCAACTTACATTTCTATGATGTACTCTGACTTGGTATGTCTTTGAGTGGCAATGGCTTACGCATCTCAAACATTTGCTTTTTAAATAGGACCTTCGATGTCTTGGGCCAGAGTCAACCAGAATCTCTAAATGGGTTGACATCTTTGCCAAGGGAGGTCTCCATCTACAACACAGGAATGACTGTCTAGAGCCATCGATGTAAAGCACCATTCAACTTTCTCCAAATGCCAGTGGAAGAACTTGAAACGGAATCCTTTCTGAAGGCTCAATTTAGATTTCTTGACAAGAGGAAGAGAAGGAGAATCATTTGTTTTATGCACTTTGCTTCATGGTTTGTCCAATTAAGCAATTTATATGGTTGCTCCAGCTTAAAGGTAGCCCGTATTCTCTTCCTCTTCCTCTTTTTTATCTTTCTTTAGTGTTCCTTTTTTTCTCTCTTTGTGTATGCTCCATTCATTAATCAAAACTTTCTTTATACTTAGGTTTGAATAACAGAAACACATTAAAATATTTAGGTAAATCTCTTGCCCCATTCTCTGTCCAATTCCCTAGCTTATTCATTACCATAACAGAAGTTATTAATCATTTCCCTCCATTCCTCTGCTTTTCTTTGTTTGAAGAATCCTCTTTCATATTCATGACATTCAGTAATCTAACTCTCTCTATTCCGTGAATGACTCCCTTTATCTTTCTGAGGGCTGTTTCTAATGAATTTTACCCGTCCACCATCTTAAATCAACCTGCAGTGATGTTTAAGCCCCACAATAGTTCTAGTGCAAAAGTCAGGAAAACCCCCACGGCATTCACAGCAACTTCACTGAGTGTTTTGAAGAGCACCCAGACAGGAGCCGGGTTCCAGCTCCAGATTTTGCACTCATCAAGTACTCTCCTTAGGTAGTACTCTCCTTACCTTTAAAATGGAAATAATATTGTGCTATTAACTTTTGTGATTATTGACCTAATTAAACTAAATTAGACAAGTTTTAAGTATGATTAAATATCGGGAGCTGTAGCTATTAGGAATGTATTTAAGTAAAAGAAACAACTCACAGTAACTTTAAAAATTGAGTTTATTTTTCCCATAGTGTAAGCATAGAGTAAGCCATTGTTGGGGTTGGCTCAGGTGAGCACAAGCTTTCCTAGAATGTACTCCTAACAGATTTGTATTTACTTCTCACGGGCTAGAAGTGGGTCATATGGTCCTACCCAGCTTAAGGGAAACTGGAAAATTGGATATTTGGTGATAAGAAAGTGGTGAGAAGAAGAGAATTAGAGTTGAAGGTGCCCTTTAGAATTATCTTCCACAGAAAGCTGTGAATTGGAGTTACATTAAACAATATATCTACAATTCTGGAATCATTTCCAATGTGTGAGTTTTTTTCCCTACACCAAGCAATTCTTCTTCAATGCTAGCTGAATGTCTTACAATTCAACTCAATTCTGACTCTGTCTACTCAAAGACAGCATCAAGTCCCGCATGAGAAGGGCTCAGTCTCACAAGACTGATGCCCCTATCCACTTCAGCTGCCAATCACAAGTGCAGCTTATCACCTGTGTTTCTCGCCAATCAACTACAGACTAGAAGTTACAAGGACCTCCTCCTTGGTTTTGATTAATTTTCTAGAGCAGCTCACAGAACTCAGAAGAGTGCTTTACTTACAAGATTATCAGTTTATTATGAAGGATATAACTCAGGAACAGCTAGGTGGAAGAAACGCATAAGGCAAAGTATGTAGGAAAGGGCATAGAACTTCATGCCCTCTCCAGGCATGTTACTCTTTTAAATCTTCACATTTTCACCAACATGAAAGTACACCAAACCCCATCTTTTGGGGGTTTCATAGTCTTCATTACATGGAAAGGTATGGTGGATTAAATTATTAGGTGATTGATTCAACCTCTAGCAATTCACCCTGCCCCAGAGTGGAGGGGACTGAAAATTTCAACCCTCTAATCACATGGTTGATTCCTCTGGCAACAAGTCCCTATCCTTAGGTAGTCTCCAAAAGTCACCTCATTAACATCAACTCAGGTGTGGTTGAAAGTGTTTCTTAGGAGTATTGAAACACTTTTATCACTGTTATCACTTAGAAAATTCCAAGGGTTTTAGTAGCTCTGTGCCAGGACTTGGAATATATATATATATATTCAATCATAATATCACACACTTAAGACCTCCCTTTTGTGATGATGCAGTGCTTCCAAAAGTACAAAACTTCTTTCTTTCTTTCTTTCTTTCTTTCTTTTTTTTTTTTGAAGGTACAAAACTTCTACTTGTTCAGGGAGAGCAAAAACCAGAAATAAAAAAGTTATATCAATTCTGGGAGCCAAAAACACGCTGTGCTGCTTTCTCAAGGTTGTGTCTTCCTCTACATCTAGATTACGGGTCTAAGAGAATCAGGCAATGCAGTCAGGTTCATAAATAGAAGTTCTCAACAGAAAATTCTATTTTCTGTCTCTGAGATAATTAACCCAATGACTGAAAATACATGGTCTAGCGTCAGATAGGCATAGATTGAATTCTGGCTCTGCCCATTGTAGCTGTTGATCTTGGACAAGTTAACGTTAAAACCCTCATGTTACATATTTGAAAATGGAAATAACAGTATTACTTATCTCCTTGTATCACTGAGTATTAAATGAAAAGCACTAAGTGCAATGGCTGCCATATAGTAACCACTCAATAAATGGTACTGCTACTAACATTAGTAGTCATAGTAAAACTGTTCAAATTTACAGATTCTCCAACTCTATCACAACTTTATCCCCCAAATCAAAACTAACAATAAAAGTTACACTGAATAATGATGTGTTTTCACTTGTTCCTAAGTTGAACCACATGATCTCTTGCTTCAATGCCCTAAATTCTCTTTAACTATTAGTATTTGAATAATAAACTCTCCTATACATTTACTAAGACTCGTAAAGAAAACTATGCCATTTCCTGAATTTGCTGAGCAGTCTTGATAATATATCTGGTAAGCTCATTAATTGCCTGTGGTAGTATCTTGCCAAATTTGATTTGCAAAAACTAGCTTTATAGCCATTTCTTTTCATCTTGTTTGTAATATTTCCCATTAAATAGAAGACATACCATGCCAGATCTTGTTCATTTCAAAGCAAATGATAGAATGTGACTAAATTGTGCACCAAGAGAAAGTGTCCAATGTTTCACCAGCAGGGCCACGAAATCAGACATCTGCTTTTTGACAAGCTGTCAGATTCAAAGAATTGAAACTTGATGAATCTTAATTCTGTCTGTCATATACACAATGTTCTTCAATTATTTCTTTGTAAAAAAATGACTAATGATAATTTCTACTAGCGGATCATTTGCATATTCAAGCTCAAGTGTTTTACCGAGAAGGCTGTTGATTTGTCGAGAGAGCAAACTCCTTCCTTACAGATTAAAATACTTCTTTTCTATACACTGTTACAGTAAGTTTTTGCTTGAAACCCTGGGAGAGATGAAATATAACTCATGAGCTAAGTCCAAATCTATTTCCTCCTTTCCAAGAAAAATAAAAACAGTGTATTTTCCTCATATTTTAGACTAGATTTTTTAAGAACATGCTCTGTAGCTGCCACTGTTCATAGAGAAAAAAGATCTGGATACAATTGGCCTAATCAACTCTTAATCTGAGAACATAAGTGGATGATTACACCTAGTGTTATCCACATAAGCAGCTGCTGACTCCAGGGTCTTTTTGAAAATATCGCTCCTGAAATAAACACCAGGTAAGCGGCACTTGAAACTTCAGACTCTGGTGCTCAGAGAAGCAGAGCCATGCACCTAGTGCAGCAGTCCCCAACCTTTTTGGCACCAGAGACCAGTGCTCCTATGAGAATTTAGTGCCTGATGACCTGAGGTGGAGCTGAGGTGGTGATGCTAGCTCTAGGGAGCGGCTGCAAATGCAGATGAAGCTTCACTCTCTTGCCCCTGCCACTCACCTCCTGCCGTATGGCCCAGGGTTTGGGGGCGCCTAATCTGGTGGACCCATCTGCAGAGCCAAAAGTCTCTATTGTCCAGATGAATGAGTGTCAAAATAACTGTCCTTCTTAGACCATGAGCAGCTTCTGGTCAAGGTTGCCAGCTTCAAAAAGGATAGAGTTGGGAAGAATCAACCATGGCTATGCCAATCTTATTTATTGGACAGTTTGATACTGGGAACAAATCAGGCGGACTTGATGCAGCTACGAGATTGCACACAGTTCCTCCTAATTACAGGGAGAAAACAACAATATTGTGCAAGGTTCAAAGAAGCAGCATCATGCTACTTTTAACCCAGTTCCTCTGAGAGCATAAAGCCAAACTTGCCCTGGGCTCTTAACAAAGACCACTTGGAAGCAGTGAGTAGAATATGAAGGACAAAAGAGGAGAGGGTATTTCTTGTAGAAAGAAGCTCAGGAGTCCAGCCCACAGGCTTAAAATACCATGATGTTTGTATCAATTTCCTAGGGTGGCTAGAACAAAGTATTGTAAACTGGATAGCTTAAAACAACAGAAATGTGTTGTCCTGCAGTTCCAGAGGCTAGAAGTCTGATATTAAGGTGTTCCTAGAGCCATGCTCCCTCTTCAGGCTGTAGGGAAGAATCCTTCCTTGCCTTATCCTGCTTCTGGTGGATTCTGGTATCCCTTGGCTGCTGACAGCATAACTCTACTCTCTGCCTCCACCACCACGCGGCCTTATTCACCGTCTCTCTGTGTCTTCATGACCTTCTAATAAGGACCCCAGTCATTGGATTTAGGGCCTACCCTAAATCAATATGATTTTGTCTTACCTTGATTACACCTGCAGAGGCTTTATTTCCAAAGAAGGTAATTTTCACACATATCCAGGGTTAGGACCTCATAAATCTTTTTGGGAGACACAATTCAACCCATAACATTGGCACACAAAGAAGGAATAGGAAGCATATAAGTGAATATAGAGGACAGGAGATTTCTGGTAGAAGGAATATCATGCGTCAGGCCTGTGGGGCTTAAAACATCATGATGCTTGTGCAGAAAAACAGGCAATGCAGTTGTCTGGATTCTTTTCCTTCACTCTTCACTCCCATCAGACTCCTTTTCCCCTGTGATAAGACCTATAACATGCACGTTACTTGTTCACTGAATTTAGAAGAAGGTCATTCATGTACTCACAATATACCAGCCTGTCCTTAACATTTGCAAGGCTCAGGATAAGAATATAAATGGAGAACCACATGGCGTATGTCTAATTATTTCGAAGTTGTATTTCATGCTACAAATTATTAAGTAAAGTATGTTCTGTTCTCCTATTTTGACAAACATACTTTCATTACTACAAAATTTAAAGAGGAATTGGAAAGCTATGGTTTTGATTTAATTGACTGTCAGCAAAATATCAACGATGAGCCACCTGGTTGTCTGTCAATGGATTGGTGATGCTAGGGCAAGTAATAAAATGAAGACATACATAATCCATAAATTATCATGTGTTTATTCCATAGAATTTATTTTTCTTGCCTTAATTTTAGGAAACATACTAATTATGTTGTTATTATCAAGCTTTTCACATAATTTTTGTTTTATTGACAGCATTGCCAAATTAGGTTAAATTCCTGAATGATTGTTATTCTTAGGTACTTTTTATGAATTTTAATCTTAAGAAACTTTGCTTTGCAGAGGCAAGAGCAACTGGTATTGTCAACAAAATGCTTAAAGCAATGCTTGAATTCAGATATAACCAAAGAGGTCATGTTCAAATATAATTTATTTACATATGAAAATATATCATTATCACAGAAAAGGGTATATTTAATTTCATCATAAAAATTTCTGTCACTTATTTTACAGTTTTGGCCATTATTTAAAGTAATATCTAGAGTTATTCCACCTTTCCTAAGTTTTCTTTATTTTAAATATTTCAATATTGAGGTGTTTACAATGAAAACTGCAAATAACGGTATAAGATTTGTTCAAATATCTCTTGAAACAGGACTATACCTTAAACTTTGATAGCCATAAAACATTCTTTTTAAAAATTAGTTTTAGCAATTATTATTTGCTGCTCTTTAAGGTCATTTTGTTTCTAACTTCTAATTAATTTTTATTATATTTTATTGACATCATTATGGTTAGTAACTCACATGTAATTTTCTTTCTTTTGATTATAAAAATATATTGTATAATTTAAATTCATATATATAGGCATATGTGTATGAAATATTTGAATTTTTTAATATTACAAAATGTTCTGAAGTGTGGTAGATTCATTGCTAATTCATGTGTTCAGAAGGGACATCTTCTGAACCCCAAACTGGAACACAAAGAGAAACAAGAAAAGGTGTTATATACTACAACAAAAACACATTTCAGTAGGATAAAATCTAGTGCATTCATGCCATCATCAGAGGGGGAAGATTGGACAAATGAATTTGCCTTTTCTCTTATCAAATGTTCTTCAAATCCAAAGCCTCCTCAACTTCAAATTAGTGTCTGGCTCCAAAATTGGAAGTAACTCAACCGCAAACTTTTCACAATCAACTATTCTTTCAAGGATATGGGGTAAAAAAATTGGTATCTCAGGGACCTGATATGTGGGCCTCCAACAGAAGGCTCAGAACAGAGACACGTCTTGTCCAAGTGTAAGGCCAATACTGCGGACAGTCATCAGTTCCCTGGGACTCTGTTTAGGACAGCTTGCTGGCTCACTGGCTCAGTTCCACAGGAACCTAACAGACAAAAGTGGCCATTAGAGTCACATTCATAAAATAGAACCTGTAAACAGCATATGTGTATATTCATACATACATACACTGGTATGGCGACTTTAAAAAGTTCACGTGTATACCTTAATTAAAACCATTTTGTAATGATGATAATGATATTAATAATAATAAAAAAAGAGAAATGGGAAAAAACTTATATTTATCAAATAATTCCTTTGCACTAAATAGTGTGTTATATGCCTTAAGAATATTATCTCATTTAAATATTATTATCCTTATTTTACAGATGAAAAAGTCAGAGCTGGTAAGTATTTAAGTAAGGTTTGGATCACAGATTAGTCTGACTGCAAAGTTTATGTAAGAATACTATAGTGTATAGCATTTCATTTAAAAGGGCAGATAGCATTATCAAGCATGACTTCACTTTTTCTCTATATTTTAATTCTCAAGATGAAAATAATTACAAAAGTAATAAAAGACAACATTCTCATGTTAAATAATTCAAGAAACACAAAGCTATATACAGCAAAAGGCTAAGGTCACCTTTTCTCCTTTCCAGGTAACCACAGGATATAGTTTAGTGTAAGTAGACACATGTATAGTTTCCTTTCATTTCAGTTAAGTCAAAAACTATGCATTATTCTGCGACTGGCTTTTTAAAAAAAAATTAAACATAGCAATATGTTTTGAAGTATTTTTGTAATTATATCTCTAGATTTATCATATTTTCAATGGTCAGCATTTTAATTCTTCCTCTATCAACTGGAATTTTGACCATTTATATTTTTTACTATCACAAAAATGCTACACTGAACAGCCTTATACATACATCTTGGTGTGTGCCTTGATTTTAAAGAATCAATGATTATGATTTGAATGGCTAAGTTGCAAAGTATATTCAACTTTAGCTTTTGGCTAGATATTGCCAAATTGTCTTCCAACATTACTAATCCATAGTTGCAACAAGATCATACATGATCTTTTCTGCCATGAGAGATAGTTTTATTCAAGGGAGTATATTTGGAACTCTGGTTTTTAAAAATGTTTTCTTTCAGTTTTATTGAGTTATGATTTAAAAATAAAAATTGTATGCATTTAGATTATACCATATGATTTTCCAAAAATGTACAATGTGATTATTTAATATACATAGACATTGTGAAATGATTAGCACAATTAAGTTAGTACATCCACTGCCTCACATAGTTACTGTGAGTGTATGTATGAATGTGAGTGTGTGTGTGTTGAGAACATGTAAGATCCACTCTCTTAACAAATCTTAAGAATTTAATAAAGTATTATTAATTATACTTGCCATTCTGTGCTTTAGGCCCTCAGAACTTATTCATCTTTTAATTGAAAGCTTGTACCCCTTTACCAAGATCTCTCCATTTCTCCCACCCCCAGCCCCTGCAAACTGCCATTCTAGTCTCTGGTTCTATAAGTTTCATATTTTCAGATTCTTGAGGGTGTAGAGGAAAGGAAACCCTTGTACACTGTTGGTGGGAATGTAAAATGGTACAGCCATTGTGGAAAACAGTATGAAGTTTCCTCAAAAATTTAAAAATAGAATTACCATATTGTCCAGCATCCTCACGTCTGAGTATATATTCAAAGGAAATACAATCAGTATCTCAAAGAGATATCCGTACTCTCATATTCATTGCAGCATTATTCACAACACCTAAAATATGGAAACAATCCAAGTGTCTATCAATGGATTAATGGATAAAGAATTCTGCTGTATAGATAATCCTGATATTTGCAACAACAAGGATGAACGTGGAGGACATTATGTTAAATTAAATAGCCAGACACAGAAAGACAAATAACTGCATGATCTCAATTATGTGTGTTTTTTACTTCAAACTACTCTCACATATTTTATTTCCTTCATAAAGTCATAGAATTTTAAAGATAAAAATAATCGTATAATTTTTTTCTTTTGGACTTGGCCCTGCATATAGCTTCCTCCTGGTCAAGAGTAGGGACCCCTGTGTTTTATTCATCATGGTCTCCCACTAGCTTTGCACTATGTTTGATAATTAGGAGGCAGATAAATAAAATGAAAGATCCTAATTCAAGCTTTCCTTTGGATAGAGTCCTGGGGAGTTCGAGTTACCCACCTAAAGACATGGAGTTTACTAATGGCAAATCTGAAGTCTTAGCAGCTAAAATCATAATACTGACAGGTCATAGAGTGGTGTCTTCTGGTGTTTACACAAAGCAGGTCACATGGGGAAACTTTACTCATGTCTAAAATTTATCTTGTGTGTCAATCACCTGGTTTAAAAACTAAGAGCTGCTCTGAGTATATTTTTCACTTGCCACCTGTGTACCAAATATAAGGTTTATATTTGTTCAGTTTTTTTCTTTCTAATTTACAAATCAAAGGTATCTAATAAAATGGGAAGAGAAAACAGACAATCTAAGTATCCACCTAGTTTTTCCTACAGAACCATTTGGAACGCTTCGTTTTTCCTCCCCACTCTCCCTCCCTTACCCCAGTGCTTTAAATTTTCCTTTTGGCTTTGTATGCTAATTAGCGGTTGGCAGGGAAAGACCATATGCATCAACCTGAATTTCCTAATGGTTTTAACTGAGGAGACTGACATTAAGGGGAATTGGGCAGCCATATGGAGCCAAAGAAGATGCAGCCTGTCTTGTAGAGCCTTTCCCTAAAGCCTTACTCAGGGATGGGCACAAGGCAGCTGGTAACATTCTCTGACCTGGCTGGGCCTCCTAAGCAGAGAAAACCCTGAATACATGTCTCTCAACTGCCTTTTTAACATGGGGCTTCCACTCACAGTCCACAAGAACTTACTCTTGTTTAAAGGGTTTCAGATTCAGCATGTTCAGGATCAAACAGGTCACATCCTTCTACAGGGGTGTGGAAGCAGCATCAGTGCTTAGAAGCTCTCACACTTTCCCTGCTCATCTTCTGGAGATACAGATGGCTTAATCATTACACTTCCCGAGTGCTGAAGAAGTGGTCCAGACACAGTGGTACCTACAGAGATGATTAAGGCATGATTTCTGTCCCCAGGGGAAATATTTTCACAGGTTGTGACTCTGAATAATAGTGCAAACCAGCATGTCTCTGAATAATAGTGCAAATCCATATGTGATCAACATTCTAAGAGAGAAGCTTTAAGCATTCTAAGAGGGAATAATTAATTAATTCTAGCCAGGTAGCTCAGGAAAGGATAAAAAAGTCAGAGTAAATACTTGTCTGTCATTACCACATGTGTCACATCCTTCCCCAAACAACTAACACCACCTATTCACACCACCTCTTTCATGGAGACAGAGCTTTCTACTCACTGCTAATCTCAAAAGGATGCACCGAGGGGAAATCGACAAGTTCTTCCAAGGGAACATATCATAACTTAATTAACAAGTAAATCACAAGAAGAGAACAGCACCCCAATTTTTTTCAGGAGTTAAAAAAATTGGCAATTCAAGCCAATTCAAATTATTTGACATAGGTCGATCATTTACTTAGTACAAGTCATAGTTTTACTAATAGTGCACAGTCCCTGACAGTTATTTCTTAATGATTTGTTGCATAACCAGGTTGCTGTGGAAGGATTTTTAAGTACTGCCCTTAATATATGTAGTCATTTTATATTTAGAATATATTTAAAGTAGAATATATAGACTATATATAAAATAGGCTAGGACACTAGAGAGAAGCAAAGAGCAACTATAATAGTGTTAATGAATTACATCTATCCAGAAAATATGCTTCCAGTAAATAATTGATGGGACTAGTTGTCTGTCAGTTCTCATGTGAGGTAATTGTGCATCTGACCCCAAGAAGTCATACCGAAGTCAAGAATAGTCACTGGCATGTAAAGGGTGGCATTTCAAACGTAATGGGTATTAAAACAATTGGCTATTAAATAGATTCTAACCTCTTACAATAAAAAATAAATAAAATTTATATGTATTAAGTATCTAAGGAATAGACTGTTAAGATACCTGAAGTAGGCCCAAGATGGAGTTGCTCATGCTAAGTCTGTACCAGCAAACCAAAAGTTTCTGTACTTATTTTTCCCAGGAAAGGAAGACCTAGCTTGACCTATCACTGCTCCCTTGCTTAGCACAAGTTGCCTAACCCTGCTCCACTTCAACGAGTCAGCAAAGGCCCAGTACAGTATCTTTGTCCTGCTCATTTTGGTTTGTAAAAATCTCTCATCTGGTGCAGTTCTTCAGAGCTCCTTTCTATCCGCCAGATTTGATGCTGCCTAATTCATGAATCTCTGAATAAAAATCTACTATTAAATTGTCCGTGGAAATTTTTCTTTTACTAAGACCAATCTGTATTTTGATTTATTGATTACTACACTCATCATAGAACACTACACTCAAAGCATTTTATTTAGGTAAGTTATATCTCAGTTAAAAATATCAGAAAAGAAAAGCTATTTTTAAAAATCCAGAAGAAATTGCTAAACAAAACTCAAAAATTAATGAGACTTATATAAAAAGACAAATAAATTAATCCTCTTAAAATTAAATATGTGTATCTGAAAGACACCATAAAACAATAAAAAACAACTAGCAAACTAAAAAATAAAGAGTTGTAACATATGAAACAAAGTTTTAATATTCTTAATAAACAGAAGTTCATTCAAATCAGTAAGGAAAACATAAAAAGTTAAAAAATGTGGTAAAAATGCTGATTAAAATGAAATATTAATAATACCTTTCAAAAAAATGATGGAGAGATGTTCCCAGATCTCTCCCCTTAAAACATCAATAAGCTGAACATCTAAAACTCAACAAAAAACACCCAAACTACACACCAGCGCATCTGAGCATGGGGTGTGCTCATAAGAGCTACTATGAGTCAGAACTCCAGATGTCAGGCAGTGAACTGGGAGAAACAAAAAAGCTGTCTCTTGCAGCTGGAGCCTCTGTAGGAGGATGGGGAGGAGAGAAGATGCGGTGACTTCCCTGAGCAGCCCTGCCTGGGAGTGCTATGAGATCCACGCAGCCAGCGGCAGTGCCCAGCCATCAGTGGAGAAGCAGAAAATCTAGGACAGCAGGAAAGCGAGGATGACAGAGAAACAACAGTTAATTTTTACCAGTCACAGTTGCAATACCTAGGCTGAGCCACAGTCTCCATCTCCCAATCCAGAGGTCCTGTCCCCCATACCCTCCAAGACTGATCACCACGAAGCCCCAAGGGAACCTGAAGAAACACTACTGAAACTATTGCTAATACAGACAAAAACCGAGACTGAGGGTAGCGAGCATGATTAAACATCTATAAGGGGGAAAAAAAGACATTATTAAGATGTTATATAAAGCAGAGATTCAAGAGGCTTAGATGCCACCTACTGAAAATCAGAAGAAAAACACCTTATTTGCAACAGGCTAGGGACTATTATATAATAAATCTTGTTTCTGAAAAAAAAAAAAAAAAAGCAGAACACACTTCCATTAATGCCCAGGTGAAAAAATACTCCATTAAACACCATAAACAACCAAGGTGGCAAGGCATCTCAGAAAGAAAAAGAAAAATCTCCAGAAAATAAGCGTATAGACAAAGAAATATGTGGCTTAAATAACAGAATATTTAGGATGATACTTCTGAAAAAACTCAGTGAGATCCAAAATGAATCAGATCTATAATTTCAGAAATTGAAAAACAACTAGATGAGAAAAATTAGTTCTTTAGCAAGGAGATTGAAACCCACACACACACACACAAAAACTGAATAGACCTTCTGGAGATAAGGAACCCACTGCAAGAGTTCAAAAATGAAATAACAAGCTTGGGAAATAGAGTTGACCAAATGGAGGAAAGAATCAGTGATATCAAAGGCAGAAATCTAGAAATAAATCAAAAGAAAGAGAGAAGCCAAATAATGAAAAATACTGAAAGAGAAATATAAGAACTAGCTGATACCATTAGGAGAGGAAACATAAGAATAATGTGCATTATTGAAAGCGAGGAAAAGGAGCAAGGACCAGAAAGGCCTTCGCCAAGACACATTCTATTAAAATTATCGAAAGTCAGCGACAAAGACAGAATTCTCAGGGCAGCCAGGGAAAAAAGACAGTAACCTATAAAGGAAAACCCATTAGATTAACCCATCAGACTTTTCAGCACATACTTTTCAAACCAGAAAGGAGTAGAATCAAATATTCAAACTACTAAATGAAAGGAAATACCAGCCAAGAATGATATACTCAGCTAAGCTCTCCTTTAGATATGAAGGAGAAATAAAGTGCTTTCTAGACATACAAAACTTGAGGGAAATCTCCACTACAAGATCGGCACTACAGGAAATACTGAAAGAAATCAGCTCACCTAAAACAAAAAGACAAAAAATAAAATTTGCATAATTAAGAGTAAGGTGACTAGCAGGCTGATAACAGCAGAAGAGAGCAACCCTTACTAGGAACAGGGCATTATAAACTTAAAATAAGAAGAGATTTGCTATAGCAACATGGTAATGACTGTTCAGCATACATAGGGAAAAACTGAGATAACAATGACTGAAAAGGGGAAGATTCAAAGATCCAAATTTGGAAAGGAGAATGGAGATAAAGCATAAGGCATATGCAAAACTAAATGGATGACGTTTTATATATATATATATATATATATATATATATATATATATATATATATATAACTCTCCATTACATATTCGTAATGGTAACCACATGCCAAAGATTCAGAATTGAAGTATATAACATAAAACAAAAAAGACCAAAGAAAAAACTCATAAAATCAAACCAAAATAAAGAAAACAGAAACACAAGAACAAAGGAAACAATGGAAACATCAAGCTACCAGAAACAAAAGGTAAAATGTCTATAAGAAGACCTCATATTTTAATAATCTTCCTAAGTGTAAATGGACTGAACTCATCAATAAAAAGACACAGAGTTGCAGATCGGATCAAAAGACAAAACCCAAGCATATGCTGCCTCCAGGAGACACATCTCAGCTCCAAAGACAAATATAGACTCAAAGTGAAAGGGTGGAAAATAATATTGCAAGCAAATGCCATTCAGAGAAAAGTGAGAGTGGTGGTACTAATAGTGGATGAAATAGACTTCAAAATAAAAAAGTTAAAGAAAGATACTGAGGTACACTTCACAATGATAAAGGAAATAATGCACCAAGAAGACATGACACTTATTAATATCTATGCTCCCAATCAGGGAGCCACAAAATATATAAAGCAATTGCTAACAGAACTAAAGGGAGAACAGACCAAAACACTATCATAGTAGGGCACCTAATACCCCACTGTCAGATATGACAGATCATCCAAACAGAAAATCAATAAGGAAATAACATCCTTAAATGACACATTAGACCAACTGGACATAATTGACATTTACAGAGCCTTCCATTCCAAAACGGCTGCTTATACATTCTTCTCTAGTGCACATGGAACATTCTCAAGAATCAACCACATACTAGGACACAGAGATAGCCTCAACGAATATAAGAAGGTTAAAATCATGCCAACTGTATTTTTTGACCAAAATGATCAAAAAACTAGAGATCAACTGCAAAAAGAAATCAGGAAGAACCACAAATACATGAAGATTAAACAACATACCACTGAAAAATAACTAGATCAGGGAAAAAATAAAAAGAGAGATTAAGAGATACATAGAAACAAATGATAATGATATTACAACATATCAAAACTTTTAGGACATGGCAAAAGTGGAAAGTTCATATCATTACAGGCCCAACTCCAAAAATAAGAATGAGCCCAAATAAACAACCTAATCTTAAAAAACTCGAAAAGAAAGAACAAATGAAGCCTAAAGTCAGCAGATGGAAAGAAATTATCAAAATTAGCACAGAAATAAATGGAATTGAAAACAAACAAACAAAAAAAAATAGAAAAAATAAATACAACAAAGAGCTGGTTCTTTGAGAAGGTTAATTAAATTGACGAACGCCTGGCAAGATTCACTAAAAAAAAAGAGAAAGGACACAAGCAAAATCAGGGATGAAAGAGGGGGAATTACAACTGACATTACAGAAATACAAAAGATCACCATACAAGAATACTTTGAAAAAGTATATAACACCAAATTTAATAACCTAGAAAGAATGGACCAGTACTTAGAAAAATATTATCTTCCTAGACTGAATCAAGAGAAACTGGAAAATCTAAATAGACCAATCAGAAGTACGGAAATTGAAACAATCATCAAAAACCTACCAAAAAGTAAAAGTCCAGGACCAGATGACTTCACCAGTGAATTGTGCCAAACATTCAAAGATTTAATACCTATTCTCCTCAAACTCTTCCAAAAAATCGAAGAGGAGGCAATACTTTCCAGTCATTTTTTTGAGACCAATATGACCCTGATATCAAAACCTGGTAAAGATAATACAAAAAAAGAAAACTACAGACCACTACCTCTCATGGACACAGATACAAAAATACTAAATAAGATACTAGAGAACCAAATACAACAACATATTAAAAGGATTATATGCCACAATCAAGTGGGCTTCATCCCAGGGGCACAGGGATGGTTCAGTATATGCAAATCGGTTAATATGATACACTGCATAAACAAATTAAAAAATAAAAATCATGTGATCATATCAATAGATGCTGAAAAAGCCTTTGACAAGATACAGCACCAATTTATGATCAAAACACTTAACAAAATCGGTATAAAAGGAAAATACCTTAGTATAATAAAGGCACTATATGACAATCACTCAGCCAATATTATACTTAATGGCAAAAAACTAAAAACCTTCCCTCTAAGATAAGGAACAAGGCAAGGCTGTCCACTATTGTCACCGTTAATCAATATAACCTTGGAGGTCCTAACGAGTACAATCAGGCAAAAGAGAGATATAAAAGACATCCAAATAGAAAACGAAGAAGCCAAACTGTCACTATTTGCAGATGACATGATTCTCTATATAGATAACCCTAAAGAACACTACTAGAAACAATATGCAAATACAGTAAAGTTTCTGTATACAAAATCAGTGTTCAAAAATCCATAGCGTTCCTGTACTCTAATAACAAAGTGTCAGAAAAAAAAATGGAAAAAATAATTCCCTTTGCATTGGAAACAAAAAAAAATAAAATACCTAGGAATAAATCTCATAAAACATGTGTAGGCCTATATAATGAAAACTATAAGACCCTATTAAAAGAAATCAAAGATACAAAGAAATGGAATCCATGGTTTTGGATTAAAAGAATCAACATAGTTAAAATGACCTTATAACCTAAAGCATTATACAGATTTAATTCAATCCGCATCAAAATCTCATCAGCATTTTTTTAAAAAGTAGAACAAAAAATCATTAGATATGTATGGAAGCACAAAAGACCCCAAATTGCCAAAGCCATCTTGAGAAAAAAGAACAAGGCTGGAGGCATCACTCTATCCAACTTCAAATTATACTACAAAGTGACAGTAATCAAAACAGCATAGTTTTGACAAAAAAAAAAAAAAACAAAACAAAAAAAAAAACAAAAACAGACACATGGACCAGTGGAACAAAATTGAGAGTACAGAAGTAAACTCATATTTATACAGGCAAATAATTTTTGACAAAAAAGCCAAAATCATACAGTGGAGAAAGAAAAGCCTCTTCAATAAATGGTGCTGGAAAAACTAGAAAGTCACCTGCAAAAGAATGAAACTAGACTGTTGTCTATCACCACATACCAAAATTAACTCAAAATGGATTAAGGACCTGAATATAAGACCTGAAACAATAAAATGTATAGAAGAAATCATAGGCACAAAACTCAAGGACCTTGGACTTGAGAATTTTATGAATTGGACCTCAAAGGCAAGGGAAGGAAAAGCTAAAATAAAGGAATGGGACCACATCAGACTAAAGAGCTTCTGCTCAACAAAAAAAATCATCAACAAGGTGAAGAGACAAGCATCCAAATAGGAAAATATATTTGTAAGCAATGCCTCCGATAAGGGCCTAATAAATATCCAAAATATACAAAGAACTAATACGATTCAATAACAACAACAACAAAAATGATCCAATCAAAAATGGGCAGAGGACCTGAACATACACTTCTCCCTCGAGGACACAAATGGCCAACAATTATATGAAAAGATGCTCAACACCACTATCTATTAGGGAAATGTAAATCAAAACCATAATGAGATATCATCTCACATCTGTTAGAATAGCTATAATCAACAGGACAAGTAATAACAAATGTTGGGGAGGATGCAGAGAAATAGGAACCCTCGTACACTGCTGGTGGGACTGCAAATTGGTACAGTCACTATGAAAACAGTATGGAGATTCTTCAAAAAACTAAGAATCGATGCATCATATGACCCAGGAATCCCTCTACTAGGTATTTACCCCAAAGACTTGAAAAATCATATCTGAAAAGATATTTGCACACCAGTGTTCATAGCAGCATTATTCACAGTGGCCAGGACATGCAAGCAACCAAAATGTACTCGATAGATGATTGGCTAAAGAAGCAGTGGTACATATATACAATGGAATATTACTCAGCCATAAGAAGAGATGAAATACTGCCATTTGAGACAACATAGATGGATCTCGAAATAATTATTCTAAGTGAAATAAGCCAGGTAGAAAAAGTTGAAAATCACATAGTATGTTATATGTGGGATATAAAACTAAAAGCATCAAATTAACAGGACAAACAAACAGAGACTCATGGGCATAAACAATAGACTAATAGTTAGTTACTAGATGAGAGGGGGGAGGGGGGAGCGGGAAATAAAAAATTTAAAAAAAATGTTAAAAAATATCTTTAAAAAAATAAAATAATGGTAAGGAAAATAATAATTATAATACCCTTCAATCTAGAGATTCTACTTTCCATATTCCACATGCAAATGCACATGAAGAGGCAATATGTAAACTATATCTATTATTTTTAACATTGGAAAATTCAAGAAATAAGGTGTATATTTTACCATTCCTCTATTGATAAGCTGCAGTACAGCCATATTAGAGAATTCATCAAGATAATTTAAAAAGAATAAAGTAGACATATGACATATACTCACAATGAAATTTTTCCAATACATGCATTAAGAAAAATGATAAGCAAATGGAAACCGAAACTGATTTTGATTTCAAAATTGATGTTTGGGTTATTTTATAATAAAATCTTTTAAAAGATATCTAGCTCTACTTTTTGTTCCCCTTCCCCTTTCTGTACAACTCAGTTTTAAGTCATTAATTGGGGCAGAGCAAGATAAGGACCCACGCCAGGGAAAAGAGGAACTGTAGTGACTCAGAGTGGGATCTTAGCATCTAATTGGGCTGAGGAGGATACTCACGTGAACTTGAGGGAGTGGGAGGGAGGCGAAGATAGAAGATTGATTACACTCATGAAAACTAATCGAATAACTAAATACATTAAGGGTAATGGAAGACGGTTTTATCACTAGCAAAGAAGGGGTTTATAACAATGAAAGCGAACATTTAAATGTGTGTAATTCAGTATTTAATATGCAAATATCAATGTGAACTTGTGGTTTTCAATATACAGAGGGACATAGAATAGAGAAAAATGTGTAAATATATAACTGTATATGCATGTGTGTAAATATGTGTGTATGTGCAGAAGATATAAAAGTCTGAAACATTTTGCTGTATCAGAGAGCAAGCAAATACTTAATGACCATCAGGAGATAAGACAAAGGGACACCCAAATCAGCTTGATAAAGGCTTCTTTGTCCAGATTAGAGAAATTTGACCATCAAAAGAAATGATAGGAATGGATTATAACCCGTAGAGAGTCACGTTCAAACTGATAAAAATAAACACAAAAATGAGTAAAAAGTTTCATGAAGAGTGGATACTTACATGATTTCAAAGGAACTCCTCACAAAATGCTTGCTACAATTGACCTTTGAACAGTGAGGTGGTCGGGGAGTTGGGCACCGACCCCACAACCCAAACATAGTGGAAAACCTGAAGTATAATTTTTGACTCTGCAGTCTGCCCTTTACATCTACGTCTGCAGATTTGACTTACCCTGGTTGGAAAACAATATCTTCAACCCGCAGTAAGGAAACTGTGGCTGGGAATGCAAAAACACTGTTTAAAGTCCAGTTTGATTGAATCCTCAGATTAGAACTCTTGAAATGAAGAGTCAGATGACTGTATTTATTGAAAAAAATCCACATGTAAGTGGATCCATTCAGTTCACACCTATGTTGTTCTATGATTATAAAAGGAAAAGCCCTACACACAACACATTAATTAAATGATCAAAGTGTATTTCTGTGTGTAACCTAAATTTAATCATGAAAAAAAAATCAAACCAACCCAAATTGAGGGACATTGTATGAAATAATTTGCCAGTAATACCCAAAACTGTCAAGGTCATGAAAGTCAAGGAAAGATCAAGGAGGCTAAAGAGATGTTACAACTAAACGCAACATGTGATACTGAACTGGATTCTTTTGCCATAAAAAAACATTATTGGGACAACTGGCAAAATGAGAACTTTTTCTGTGTGACTTAACTTAGCATGATAATCTCAAGAACCATCCATGTTGTTGAAAATGGCAATATTTCATCTTATGTCAGAGTAATATTCCATTGTATATATGTACTCCACCTTCTTATTCCAGTCATCTATTGAAGGATTCTTCAGTTATTTCTATGTGTTAGCCACCGCGAATGATGCTGCAATGAACATAGTGGTGCATATGTCTTTATGGATAAATGTTTTTAATTTTGCAGAAGAAGAACTGATGGACCACATGGTAATTTTCTTCTTAATTTTTTGAGGATTCCCCATACTGTTTTTCACAGTAACTGTACCAGTTTACATTCCCACCAGCAGTATATGAGGGTTTCTTTTTCTCCACAACCTCTCCAACACTTGTTATTATTTGTAACAGGATACTTTTAAAAACTAAAAACAAAAAACAAAAAACAAAAACCAAAACTTAAAATAAAAAGCAACTGTAAAATTTATGTGGAAAAGTAAATGAGAAAAACAGTTTGGAAAATTCTGAAAAAAAATGTTGAAATGGTTCTAGGACTACTGGATGTTAAAAAAGATAATAAGTTCTTTGTAATTAAATCAGTGAGGTATAGGTGCAAGGATAAACAATAGAATAAAATAAGTATTGAATGAAATAAACATCCAGAGATAGATCTATATAATGGTGGCATCAGATAGACCCTATATAACTGAGGACAGCATGGGCTTTTCGATAAGTGATTGTTGAAAAAGCTAGAGAGCCGCCTAAAAATAATAATGGTTCAAATCCTACAGTCTATAATATGATAAATTCCTTAAGGATCAAATAATAAAATGTATTTAAAAGTCCCATAAAGATAATAGAGGAAAACTTGAGCAAAATCCTTTAGAAACTTGGAGTAATGTCTTTCTATGATTCAAAATCTAGAAGTTGTTAAAGAAAGATGAATAAGTAGATAAATTCACTTTTATAAAAATAAAAAATTTATATTTTGTAAAAAACAAAAATATAAGCAAAATCAAAATATAAATGATTAACTTGGAAAAGTATTACAATTTATATTAGTAAGTATAGTGCTGGTTTTCCTAATATATAGAGTTTCTATAAAGTAAGAACAAGATCTATAACTTAACAGTAAAGGAGAAAAGAGATGAACAGTTTCATTATGGGAAAAATTGTTTCTTAAATGAAACAAAATGCTAAGGTTTTTTCATAGTAATTGAAATACAAATAAATGTTACTTTTCTCCTATTATATTGACAAAAATTTCAACCATTTAACAATATATCATGTTGGTGAGGCTGTAGGGAAATGGTGTTCTCATTCATTGCTTGGCAGGAACACAAACTGCCCCTGTGGCCTTAACTATCAAAAGTGAAAATACATTTACCATTTGACTCAGCAATTCCATTTCTGAGAATGTATCTTTGTTTTTTAAGAATGTATCTTAATCATACATCTGCGTGCATAGGCCATAATGTTATTCATTATAACATTGTTTAAAATAGCAAAGAATTTGCTTGATAATATTAATAGTCATCTTAAAAATATCAACAATTTGAAAAATTCATCAATTGGGGCTCATATTACATTCTGACAATAGAATACTTATATATTTATTTTTTTATAAAAACAGAGAGACAAGGAGAAGCTACTGATACATAGAATGTGTTAAGCTTTTTTTAAAAAGCAAGGCACAATATGATAAATATGGTATACATCTCTTTTATTTTGCAAGAAAAGAAAAAATAAAGAACATATCTTTTTATTTGCTTATGTTGATGTAAAGGTATTCTGGAAGGAGATACAATAAATCAGGTATGGAATTATCCCATATAAAATTGGCAATATTTAACTATTTTGGCTAAGAAATGATAATTTCTATTAGTTACTATTACTATTACAATTGCCATTTTACATATTTTGAATGCATGTGAGAGTGTTAGAGAACATGGGAAATGCTAATATTATTGGAATGCTATAATTTGCTCAATTGTATTAAGAAGTCAAAATTTAGAAAAATGTCATCTGGCAAAGTGGTACATTTCCTTTTATGGGATAATATTAATTCATCAGCTTTCTCTTTTTGCCTCAGCTAATTGGAACTTCAAAAATGTATTGACATTTAATGATGGTCATGTTTTCTCTTGCCTTTTTCTTCTTAATTTTTATGTATGTTTCAAATAAAATTTTATTTTCTGTAGTTTTATTTGTAAAATGTATAGTATAAAAATAATTGTAGTTGGTAAAACTGGGGCTCTCCTTATCTAGAGAAAATGAGAGACCTAAATAGTGGTGGCATACACCCCAATAATTAAGCCTGGAGTTCAGACAGTCTCATAAGAGGTACAGTAGTCCCTCCTTATCCATAGGGGATTCATTCTTAGACCTCAGTGGCTGCCTAAAACCACAGATAGTACTGAACACTGTGTATACTGGGTTTTTTTTTTTTTTACCCTATACATACATACCCATGACAAAGTTTAATTTATAAACTAGGCAATTTCACAGATAGTCGTTCTTACCACAGATCTTAGCAACCTCAGCATATGATTTATTTTTCTTCCCTTATTACGTTGAGAACTTTCACTTTTTCACTTAAAGGAAGTAGTTCATAAAAGTTTTTCTTTGACATATCCGAATTGCCAGAACTACTGCTCTTGCACTTTAGGGCCACTAAGTAAAGTAAGATTTACTTGAACACAAGCACTATGATACCATGACAGTCAATCTGAAGATCTGGTGACTAACCAATGGGGAGCATCCATAGTGTGGACACAAGAGATGATTCATATCCTGGGAGGGATAGAGTGGGACTGCATGAGATTTCACCATGCTACTTAGAACAGTGCATGATTTAAGACTTAAGAATTGTTAATTTCTGGGATTTTTCATTTAACACTTTTGGACCACGGTTGACTGCAGGTAACTGCAACCGTGGAAATCAAAACCATGGATGAGGGAGGACCACAGTACTGGGCATCACTGAGTAAGTATACTATAATCAAAGAGTCAAGACAAACCCAAAATGTTTCATTGCCACTTGGATCTCTGAAGATACCTTCCTCTGGGTGGCAGTAAGGACAGGAAGATGTTGTTAAGAAGAATCCTGGCAACTAAGTGAGGAATGTGGAATAAACAAATAAAACTAACTAAACAAATAAAAATGCAAGTTGGAACTCAGGTTCAGGTGGCTGGAGAAACACATGATCTAGTCCAAGATTTTTCAAGGTTTTCTGTACCATGAGTAAATATTTTCTCAAAAAGTCATCTGAAGGCAAGATTGGGGTGTCTATCTCTCAGAAACAGAGAGATAAATCTTCATTTCACAATTCTGAGAAATACCTTCTTCTCTAAGTTCACAATTACTCACTTGTGTTGGTGGCTCATGAAGTCTCCTGTCCTTATGATGTTCTGGTTTTAGCATTGGTTGGAACCTAGTGTCAGATCCAGGTGGTCTCTAGGCAGAAGCTGTTTCCTGTCTGACATCATAAGAAGTCATCTTGTCAAGCTGGACCGAGTCACCTTCAGGTCCCAATGGACAGTATGAGATCCTCACTCCTCAGTTTTTCTTGAACGACAATGAAATCAAGGGGGAGGACACAGGGAGAAGAAGAAAGATAATGAAGTGGAGAGAAAAACAGTAGGAGAGGATCAGCTAAAAGGTAGGTCCAAAGACTCTAAATAGAAAGTCACTAACCCTTAGACAATTTTGGGAAGAGGTTCTTAGCATCCTTTTCACAAAATAAACTCAAAACTCTGAGAGGTACAAACATTGACCAGAAAGATAGGAAAAGTAGATGAGACACATTTTATTACAACCAAGAACTACAAAAGGAATCAATACAGCCACCATTTAAAGGCCTTCCTACAAATCTGAAAATGAAGAAACATTTTCACAGGAAGGGAAGGCATGAAACACTGCCCAAATGGAAAGCAGATGTCTGATCCAGGAAAGAGAAATATAGACCATGTGAGAAATATTTGATTTACAGATTAACATGGTGCTTCAACTTAATCTATTTGCACTGCTGGCTTTTTATCACCATGGCTTCTAGCTCAGGAAGTTGGTTCAACATGCTTTTTTGAGAGCTGAGAAACCAGAGCACAGGTTTTCTTATTAAAAAGACCGATTGTTTCAGCCTGGATAAAGATTAAAGTGAAATTTAAAATAATTAGATGTTCCTTAAATTGATCTGATCTTTGTCCATTGAATTTTTTTTTTTTTTTTTTTTTTTTTTTTTTTTTTTTTTTTTACTGTTTATGGTATTAAAAGTCATTTTCCTCCCAGAGAAATACCAAAGGATTTGTTCTTAGGAAGTCAGAGATTGCTCTGCAAAACTCTGAATGTAGGAGATCATGGAAAACTATACAATGTAGGATAATAACAGTCTCTTAAATGAGAACCAATCCTACTATAAATCAATTTATTGGGCTGGCTTGCTCTTTACAATTCTATAAGGAAAAAAGATCACAGTAGAAATGTAGTTCACTCCTAACTTTCAATTTTCAATGTGTAATTAATGACAAGATCTACAGACGGTTAGAAATTCTTGAAGGCTAGTAACGCTGAATTGAATGAACTCTTAATAGCATTTATTATGAAATGTTGTAGATATCAACAATATCAATATTTCATTTGTAATCACTGCAACAAAGACTACTTGTTTTTATCTCAGAAACAATTCAAGCCCAATTTCTTATTTGTAAGCTATAAAGAGGATTTCCTAGATTTACACTCCATAAAAAAGAGAAAAATTAAGGTAAATATTTTACTAAGATAAAACGTCTTACTTTTTACTCAGAACATCACAAACTTTTTATTTTGGTATCTCGAGGTCCTGTGTCCTGGATGTCCCATTTGGCTGGGAGGAAATAAGAAGGCTTGAGAGATCTCATGCTAATTTGAAAAAAAAAAGTCATTAAGCACAAAGATACCCAAAGGCTTTGGCCAACATCTGCTCTAGGCTGGAGCTGATCCATTATGGAAAATTAAGAGTCCATAGCTAGGTACTAAAAGAAAATAAGTCAACTTCTGAGAGTAGCCTGGTCTGTGGAATGATTCTTTCAAGTTCAGTGATTAACCAGAAGCTCTCAGCAGCGTTAGAGTGAACTAATGTCCCCTCTGGGAAAACCATTCTGTCCCGCATTATCTCACTGTCTGAGTGGTATCAGGTTTTGTGAGGTTTGAAGTTTATATGGTTTGGGGAGGGGGCATTTCTAGGAAAAATAAATAAAATATTAATATGAAATTTATTAGAAAAGTGGATATTTATTATGAATGATAAATTACAACAAATTACAAACTTATAAAAGCTGATAAATGTAAATGCCACAAAATCAATATAAACACAATGTTTTTATGAATTGCCAGGCACACACTAAACTTCTGTGTCCTACAATCTTCATGACCTTTGAATATTTCTTCATATTGACAATTTTGTAATACATTACCTCTAAAAGTAAGACACATCATTCAGCCTGAACCATGGCTGATGATATGTGTGTTATAGTATTAACAGTTTTTAAAAAACAATCAGCAGCTTGTTATTATTAATGAGATGATTTATGTTGGGTTGAATAAAACATGACTTCACACTCAATTCTACCACATCTGTAACACTACTACAGGTTTTATCTCCTACATATATTTAAACTTTGATAAATCTCACACAAATTTCATTAAGAAAGAAAAAAATATATTGTATGTTGATAAATATATATGGTGCATTATTGAGTACATTCTTACAGAACACAACTTCCATTTTTTCTAGTTATTAATGAGAACTGGATTTGCCTTTTAAAAATTTACATATCTGAGGGTTGACAGACTTTTCCACAAGCCATTTGGCTCCATACTTTTCAAACATTGTTTCTGATTACCCATATACTTCGATGCCAGGTGTAGCAGCATATGTTTATATCACAATACAACATTTGGCCCTGTACCTTTTCTATGAGGTTTCAGAAAGTTGAAATAGTGGGCAATAGGATTATTTCTGTAAATAATTCCTACATCAGAACAGCTAAAAATAACTTAATTCTACATGAATGTTTGTGACCCACCTACATAGGTCCCACAAAACTCAAACAATGTATTCTCAACTCATCTTTCCTTGGTTGGAGCTTCAAAATGCCTGTGGCCACCCCAATATTCTCCTAATATAAAGGAAAGACTGACAGAGAAAGACAAAAATTTTTGCAAATTTCATGAAAATACATGAGTATGCAATCACATGATCAGAATCTCTCCCAGAGCCTTGGAAGAGATTCATCTGTTCAAGTGAGGGGCTCCAAAGCTAAAGCTTTATTAGTTCCACTGTAAGCCAGGCTTACACACTGACCACATTAGCATAGTTGGGAGTTATTGGGCCTGCCTTTATGTCCATACTCATGGACATGAACCCAAGTTAGGACCTCAGCATCTTTGTTCTTAAATTGCCTTCCTACTCTTCTGTCTCCTACTCCAACTTCTCCTTTTTCCTAAACTTCCACTTTAGTCTTATCTTCCTCCATTTTTTCACACTTCCCACATCAGAAGCTTAAACTGACTGCCAATTACCTCATTGAAAAGTCAAAGCTCATGATCCTCTGAAGAGTGAGTTTCTTTAAGTATAGGAGAAGTGGTCTTTAGTTTAACTACTGATAGATCTGTTGATGGTGGTGGTAGGTGATGAGTACTTTCTCCTGTAGCTAAGTATGTGCCTGCATGTGCCTCAGATGTAATAGTTGCATTCACATCTACTGTCATCCAATCCCCACTACACTTCTATAAGGTAATAAAGTTATAAACATTTTTTAAAATGAGGCAATAAACTCAGAGATTAAGTAATTTTCCCAAACACATGTAAGCAGTAAGCAGAGAAGGATCTGACTGCAGTGGTATCAACTCCCAGTTGCTTAATTAAATCTGTGTGCAGAGAGCAGGAAAACACAGCTGGTTGGTGAGCCTGCATTCTAATCATAAGGCTTAGGTCGCATTTCCTTTCAATGTCTATGCGTTTGCTCCAGTCACTGCTATCAGGTATGCTAAATCCTCCCTCGAGACCCAAAGCACATCGATCTAGCACATTAAGACAAAGATGTACATAGGAGGAGACTGTTCTACACTCCCATCAGCTGCTTTAGCATCTTGACAGTACACTATCCAAAGCACAGGAATTCAGAAATTATAGAGATGACATGAACAATTATAATTTTTCTTCAGATGATAGCACTCAGATATTCATAAATAAAGCTTATTATAGTTATTCAGAGAGCAGAAAAAGAACACAGCTTCAAAGGGCTAGAAATGTATTTTCCGGGGAGTAAACCTGAGACTAAGTAGGAGAAAAAGAGAAATTACAAAAGGAAATGCATATAAAATAAACTAAGAAGTAGAGTGGCAGATTATAAGGATGAACACAACAAAAATAAAATGAAAATTTTTTACATGATTAAAAAATTTTCTCATTGTCATCACCGCGAGGCCTCAGGGAAAGGCGCTTGACACTCTGTGCTTCCATTTTACTCCCACGCTGACATCATAGAGAAAATAGAAGCAGACAGCCCTTAGGTTTCCTACCACCAAACATGTAAAGCTATCATCATTTGCTCTGATCCTGTTATCCTTCCTTCTTACATTGTCTAGTAGTCTATTTCTTGTGTAGTCATGCTTTCCCTCTTATTGAGATATTCCTATTAGCTTAACAATTGTCTTTGTCATCAGAATCGTACATGGACATAGTCCAACAGTAAAACTAAATCCATTATGAGAAAGAGCCATCCCTACTTTACTGCAACTCCTGCTTTCCAGAGGTAAACTCTGGCAACTCTGAACTCTCCCCTTCGGAATTTACCTTCCTCTTTCCAATTGCTGCTATGGCTGTTTATTGATTATGTATTTAGTTAGTTTTTACATTTTAGTTTCAGACATTATCTATTGATTTCCCACGAAGAAAGATTAAGAAGTAAAATCACAATTTGTGGTTATAGCAATATTCAGTGCTTATACTATAGTGTGAGTATGAAAACATTGTTTCTGGCTTGGCCACGAAGAGTGATTTGATGCATTTCCTCTCTGGAGAATTTTTTTTTTGTTCCCTGGATAACAAATGTTTTTGTTTATATATTCTCTTAGTTTTCTAGTTATCTGTCATTAACTTATCCACAAACTCTCTGCCAGAGTTCTCTAAATAAACGCAAAACATCTAATGGAAACTCAAATCTATGGGAATAAGTAAAGAACATTGAATTATTAAATACATGGGTAAATAGAAAATGTTTTCTTTCCCTTTTCTTCTCTTAATTTCTTTAAAAGATATTGACTGTTTAGAACAATAACTATAACATTACAGGGCTCACAATGTATATAGAAATAAAGTAATTAACAACAGTGGCACAAGTTAAACCGTTGTACTTTTTTATAGTTTATATGAAATGATGTAACATTAATTATAAGTAGACTATAATAAGTTAAGAATGCATATTCTAAAGTGCAGAACAACTAATAAAAATGCAAACATTAGCTAAAAGTAAAAGGAGAAAATAAAATAGAATATTAAAAACATTTTTAAAAAACAAAAAGAATAGAAAAGGAGCACCAGAGGAACAACAACAACAACAAAAAGAAGGGAAATACAGAAAAATAGATAGACATAAATTTAAAAAAATAGACGTAAATTCAAAAAATTAGTAATTACATAAAGAAATTTATGTAATGTACTTATACGCACACCAATTAAAAGCATAACTTACTAGGCTGGATAAAAAAGTAAGACACTACCTATGTGTCTACAAAAGATTCACTTGAGATACAAAAACACAAAGGGGTTGAAAGTGGAAAGGTGGAAATATATATATCATGCTATGTAAGTTTTAAAAAGCTGGCATAGTTGTGTTAATATTACTAAAGTAGACTTCAAGATAGAGTATTGTCAGAGATAATGGGGACTATTTTATTATGATAAAAAGATTAAGTCACTAGAAAACATAAAAGTCCTAAGTGTGTGTATCTAATAAAAAGAGTTTCAAATAGAAAGGAGAAAAGTCCACAATTAGGGTTGGCGAGACTGAGATTAACATCACTCTCTTAGTAACTAACTTGTAAAAAAAAAAAAAAAAAGGCAAAAATTTGTAAAAGTATAGAAGATTTGAATAGCATTATCGACCAATTTGATCTAACAGACATTTATAGACTGCTACACAGGACAACTAAAGAATACACATTCTTTCCCATGCACATGGAACATTTACCAAGATAGACTATATGCTGAGAGATAAAACAATTATCAATAAATATTAATGGCCAGGGTATATCCTCTGACCACAATAGAATTAAATTAAAAAAAAAAAAGATATCCAGAAAAATGTCTATTTGGAAATCAAGATAAAACACGTCCAAATAGGTCACTGATAAAAAAAAAAAAATCACAAAAAAAACTAGAAAATGGTTCAAATGGAACAATAATGAAACAGAACAAAAAGCAATTTGTAAGATGCAGTTACAAAACTTCTTTTAGAGGACAAATTATAGTTTTAAATACTTGCTATATGAAACAAAGCTGAAAAATCTGTGATCTAAGTTTCTACCTTAAAAAGCTAAGAAAGATGAGCAAATTGCAGTAACTAAAAGAAGGAAATAGTTAACAGTTGGAAATTAATGAACAAACAATAGACAAAGAAAATTCAAAAGAAGATTTAAAAACCAAAATTTTAAAACAAAAAAATAAGAAACCAAAATTTGACATTTAAAAAGATTAATAAAAGCTGAAAAATCCTTACTAGACCAGTCAAGAAAATAAAACGACAAAAAAATACTAATATCAGGAATGAAAAAGGGATATCATTATAGACCCTACAAACATTAAAAGGATAAAAAAGGAAATATTATAAATAACTTCATGTCAATTAAGTTTGATAATATATATAAAATGGTCATAAGTGAAAAACACAACTTACTAAAATGGACACAAAAAGTACACAATTGAATAGCTTTCTATTACTAAAGAAATTGCAAAAAAAAAAATCTTTACTGAGAAAATTTCTGGTTTACACAACGTCCCTAATGAGTTCTTTCAAACATTTAAAAAGGTAATAACGCCATATTACATAATCTCTTTCAGAAAACAGTGTACAGGGGAACATTACCCAACCCATTTAGAATAATTTAGCTAGAATAAATTTAATATCAAAGCCTAATGCACTTATTACAAACACACACACACACACACACACACACACACACACACACACACAGAACAATATCCTCCATGAACATACACATAAAATTTCTTAAACATAAATTAGCAAATTTAATCCAGTAATATAGAGAAAGAGCAATACATCGTGGCCAAGTTGAGTTTATTCCACAAATTCAAGGTTGGTTTAAAATTTTTAAATTATTCAATATAATTCACTATATTAAAAGAATAAAAGAGGCACCTCTGATAAACTGCAGGTAGAACCATTCTTAATGGAAAAATGGTAAACATTTTTCTCTTTACCTCGGCAACACTCATCATTTCTATTGAACATTTCACTGTAGTTCCTAGGCAATGAAGTAAGGACAAAAAAAAATTTATTTTTTAAAGCATAAAGAATAGAAAGGAAGAGTTAAACTTTCTTTTGTCACACAGGACAAAAATTTATGTAGCAAGTCATAAGAAATATACGAAAAGCAAAATAAAATTGTTAATAAGTAAATACAGAAGGTCATGCTTACAAGATCAATAAAAAATAATTACATATCTATATTTTAGAAGCAAACAATGAAAAATAAAATTTTAAAAAATACCAGGATTTCCACTTCCATTTAGTATTTAGATGGTTGCAAGAACCTGTCACTTTCACCCTAACCACCAAAATAAGTCAGATGAGGTATAGTACCATAATTTTTCTAAATCCATCAAGAACTGAGGATGCAAAAAAACAAAACAAAAACTAAACAACACCTAAGTAACGAAAACTCCATAAAGTGACTCACTCTTCATAAGGGGGAAGAAACACATGACTGTTCTCACCTCTAGTGAAATGGCAGAATAAAGCAGAATCTACCACAGGTATAAGGTGAAACTAGCTTTTTTTTTTCTTTTTCTTTCTTTAAAAAAAAAAAAAACAAAACACTTAATGACTGTGTGTGAACTAGCATGACAAATCAGAATTCCGAAAAGCCACAAACACAGAGCAAGTCAGGTACCAACCTGCCAAACACTTCCCATGGTACTTTACAGATTACTGGGAACAGCATACCATGAACTCAAGTTAGGCCTTGGCATTTTTGTTCTGCATTTGCCCTCCTACTCTTTCTGTCTCCAACTCCAACCCTATCCCCTTTTCTTACTTACCACTTTAGCCAAGCTGCCAGCCTAGAAGTTTCATTTGCGTTTTGGTCTTGCTCTGGGCTTTCAATTCCGTGAGAGATCTCTTTCCACCTAAAATGCATTGAAGAGATATCGCTCGCTTCACCCCTATATTTTAGAAGATGAGAATCTGGAGTGCTTAGAGTCAGGGAGGGAGAGAAGTACTCTCTCAGTTCTTCAGTTTTCACCCCAACACCTCGTAGGTGTAAGTCCTAAGTACCTCGAATTGATTTCTCTCATTCCATTTGCTCTGCCCATTCAATTCAATGGGTGGCTGCCTTACATTTGGGAGAGGTTCTGCATGCCTAGGGGTCCTTAGATCTGGTATACTGATTGACAGTTCCTCTACTAGCCTGTGAACAAGGTGCATGAGAATCCTGTCTTTCTATTTGTTGTTTTGTTTTACCATCACTGTATTCCTAGCATCTTGCACCGAATAAGGGCTCAATTGTATAATTGTCACTAAAGGAAACACCCCTCCTTTCGGCCTAAAGCATTGAACCCCAAGAAGAATGGATCAAATCAAGACTTCAAGATGCCAAATTCTATGTTTGGATGTTATTAGTTCTCATTTTAAAAAGATCAGCATGTAACAATCATTCATTTTGTGGAAAATACACAAAAAAAATAGCTTTATGAAAAATGTATCTTTTTAAAGAAGAATTTACATTATGTTAGCAATTGCATGCCACTTCATTCCCATATGATTATAAACAGTCTCATCAGTACTGATGGCCTGCAGGAGTTATGTACAAACTAGCAAATCAACCACATGACCTATGATACCTTCCCCAAGCTGGGTGGTTATTAGTCTCACTAACTTACTGTTTGTTCTCTATTTTACCACTTTTGCCATTCTGAATAGCTTAAAAAAAAAAAAAACCGGTTCATTGACTTTCCCAGAACATACATTTTTTAATGTTTTTTTTCTCATTAATAATATAATACATATTTAAGGAAATTTTGGAAAATGCAGTCCATTGAAACAAATGCTTCCCAGTACTACATAATCCAAAGACAAAATACTTTTATTGCTCTTATATTTCCCTCGACATTTTAATTGAATATTGGTATATAATAGTTTGGTTAATCTTTTTTTTTTCTACTTTACAATTCTTTTCCTATCCTTCAGTATAATTTTGTAGAATATTTGCCACCCCCGTTGTAGTGATCTTAACGTCTCAACCTAAGATCATTTCTGGGCCCTTTCCATTTTGTTTTCTGCCACTGTAATGTTATTTCTCATAAAAGGTTTTGGCCAGTGCATGTATCTTGTAGATTATATTTTCCTAGCCATTTTACTAAACTAGCATCAAATTTTAAATTTAATTTGGGTTTTATAGAAAACTGATTGTATGTAATTTTCAAATAGGCCTTTCCCATACTTATACTGCATATTTGTTTCATATATATTTCATGGATTAAAATTTCTAGAATAATTTAAAATAATATACATGTTGTCAAACTCTCTATTTTGGTCTTGATTTTAATGAGAACTCTAATGTGTCACCATTATGATGTTGGCTGATGGTGTGAGTGATATTCTTTATAGTGTCAAAAAATTTTCTCCCAGACCTGGTTTGTAAAGATATCTTGTGCAAACTTGATAGGTTTTTTTTTTTGGTAGAATTTAGCTAGATAATAGCTTTTAGTTTACCTTTTAATACAGTGTATAACTAACATCCTAATACTAAACCATCCTCAGAGTCCTAAGTTAACCTTGGTTTTTCTATTACTAAATTTTAGCTATTAGCATTTTATTCAGTATTCTGTCACTCACATTTTAATAGAAATGGGTCTATAAGTATCACTTGTTGGTTACTTGCTTAGTAAGAAGGCAAAAGGGACTGGGAAGAAACATTCACTAGGCTATTCCTACCTCTAGGACATTGCATTAGTGTCTTACATTATTTGTTTGTTTGTTTGTTTATGCAATTTTCTAGTACTATCTGTTTTACACTGGCTTGATTAAAAGTGCTTGTTTAAATTTATTTTTCAATATTTACTTTAATTTCCATGTCAAGAGAATTATCAGTTCCTAGAAAGTTTAAAATAATTTCCATATAAAGCCTACCTAGTGCCAACTCTTCTGTAGAGGTAATTGTTTTATAATTGTTTTCATTTTTTCCTTGATTTAGTCAGTTTGGGTAGTTTAGAACTTAAAAGGTCTTTCCTGAGTTAGTTCTACCAGAGTTCTCTCACTTGGATTCCTAACCCCCTCAAATAAATACATAAATAAATAGATAGATAGATAGATAGATGGATAAATAGATAGATAGATAGATAGATAGATAGATAGATAAATAAATAAATAAATAAATAAATAAATAAATAAATAAATAGGAAAAAATGCACAGAGACATTACAAATCAACAAAAAGCACTATTTTTCAGCTTTAGTCATTTCAGTAACATCACCATCCTCTCTTGTCCCTGAGACATCACACTTGTTCCCTTATAAAAACACTTTTTCTCCTCTATACCTGGCTAACAATTATGTACTGTTGAGATATGCTACACAGCACCTTCTATTTCCCCTTTCATAAGACTTATATTTTGTTACTGATTTTATTAAATTCCATCAGAACAGGGCATCTCTCTATTACATACCCAGCTGATGAATGAGATCATTGCTACAAAAATTTCTCTTCTAGTAGGTGCGTTTAACCTATTCCATTTGTAATATTAGTCCTATTCGTTTTGTAATGTTATCTTTGCCTTCTCTTTTTTTGGTGTCTTGTTTTTTTTCCCTCCAGATTTGGCCATACACAGAATGTTTTGTTTGTGTCTTGGAGAATGAATACACACACACACACACACACACACACCTATATATATTTATGTATGTATGTATTCATACATATTTATTTACATATATAATCTATTTTAAATTCTACCAGTGGATAGTTAAAGCTTAATTATTTTTTTCAAATCCTTAAATGTTTATCACTCAAACTTTAAAAATCAGTAAAACATTTTTAATTCCTGTCTATGGAAGAGAATTTTGCACTTCTATTTCCCAGTCCCAGTTCCCCATCTTCCTCTTGTCTAGTTTCCTTTTTATTTATAATTTTTACATTTATATTTATATTTTATTTATAACTTTTAAATTTATATTAGTAATATTTATAGTTTTACATTTTATAGTTTATATTTCAAAACCATCCAGGGCTTCTCAGGGAGGCAAGACAGCCCTCCTGCAGGAAAGATAATAGTTGTCTCCATATGTAATCCTTATGGGTGGGGCAGATGTGTGGTTGTAATCAATTTTTACATTTTTTTTGCATTTATATTTGCAAACGATGTTACAGCAAGTTAGACTTCCCTCTAACAATTTAATACCCATTGCTAGTCCTTTTAAGCCTCAATATCTATGCTTGGATTAATTTTGATCTATTTTCAGCATTCCCTATGCTTTGGGTACTATGTTAACATACTACTTTTATACAGTTTAAATGTTAACTTTAGAAATAAATTTAACATTAAACAGCTAAGAGTTCTAGAGTCAAATTTTTTTTCACTTAAAGTATTGTCAGAGATATTTAAATTTTTATTTCTTGCCTGGATGCTCACACTACTTACTTATCTTTCCAATTTACAAGTGACCCAATATGTCTGAGTTCGAGTATCTGTTTATAAATACCAGCTGGGTAAAACACTATAAATTTTCTCATTTCTAAAATTAATATATTTTTAAGAAAAATGACTAATAAATGATTAATATCTTTAATTCCTACTTCTATTCCAATTATTTATTTGGCAATATCAATTATAGAAACATTGGGTCTCCATAACATCCCCTCTGTAAAGTCACGGCCTCCAATCTCAATTGGGCCACACGTTTTTTTGCTCCACATTATTCTAAACTCCTCTGCCCTTCTCAAAGCTTTGAACTCAGCAAACTATAGCACAGGGGGCAATTCCAGCCCACTGTGTGGTTTTTTTAAATAGCTCTAATGGCACACAGCCACATTCACTTATTTACATATGGCTACTTTCTGCTACAATGCCATAGTAAACAGGTAAAATATTTACTAAGTCCTTTATGAAGTCAGTTTGCTGACCCTTGCTCTGAATCTATCACCCACCCCTCTTTAAAAGACATAAAATATCAACTTTCAGCCAATAAAAATATGTATTTTTATATGTTTTATATATGCATATATAAATCTGACTCTGCATCCATGCATTTCTCCCTCACACATTAGAGGCAATAATGTCTGGCATGTGATTGCATTCCTCTTCTCTTCTGATTAGGACCTCAGTAATCTCATCTGCATTCTACTTTATGACTCCCTATCATTACTTTAATATACTGACACTTCTCTCACTATAAAGGAAAACAAAACAAGAAACTCATCCTAAACCCCATCCCACAGCTATGGTTTCCTCTGCCATCTTCGCCAAATGTTGCATGTTCTGTGCTTGGAGCATTCATTTCCTCACTTCAATCTTACTCCTTTCCCCATTCCAAAGACACCTGTCACTTCCTCTCTCAAAAATTGTATATTTTAGTTTCCTATTTGACTGCTCAGCGGCATTTGATACCATTAGCCATTTCTTCTCTTGAAACATTCTCTTTTCCAACTTCTGGAACACTCTTCTGGTTTTATCTTTGTGATCATTCCTCGTCTGTAAGCTGCTTTCTGTTTTCGCCCCGCCCTGCTTCCTCTTCACCTTAGCATGTGTATGTGTGTGTGCATGTGTGTGTGTACATATACTGTATATTGAGGAGTCCTCACTTTATAACTTAGATCATGCTCACGTTTAAGATTTGCATAGCCACCAGAATGCCCAGTAGGAACTTTAAGCTCAACGGGCTCCGAATCAAAGTAACTGCCCCCCGCAAACTGCAGCTACCCTTGTGCTTACTGTACTAATGAACAGTACTATCTTTCATCCAGTTGCTCAAATAGAAAACCTGGGAGTCACCTTGACTCCTCTCCCTTCTACCATATGCAATTAATTTCCAAGCCCACTCAGATCTCCCTCCCTTTTTCCCAAACCACAGCTTCTATCCCAGCACAGAGCATTAGCCATTGCTCACCTTTTAGAGGGTCTCCTTACCCTCTCTTTGAATCCTCGTCAATGCATTTGAAGATAGTTTTATTCCCATCCCCTACCCTCTCCCCTTAGATTGATCATGACATAACCCCACTTCAAATTCCTCAACATTCATAGATTAAGTTTGACTCCTTTAATATGCCTTTAAAAATGACCTTCACCTACTGGTTTAGTCTTCTCTCCCCTTTTGCAATAGGATAAAGCCACTTTCATTTGATTCTTACAAATATTCCCTATAAACCTTGGCCAACCTCTGCAACTTCACATTCAGGGATGAACAATACTCCCACTAAGCTGCCTATCTTCCACTTGATCTCATTTAGACACCACTTCCTCAGGAAGGCTATGTGGGATCCCCACCCCTACTTCAGAGTAGGTGGTGTTCTTGCACTTCTAGCACACTTCGCACGCTGTATCGTATAATTGTTTTCTTCTAAAATATAGACTTCATGAGGATATGGACCATTTATACCTTATCATTGTAAACATGTTCAGAGCACTCCCATTTAATTCATTTTGATAGGAACTGAACCAATCACCTTTGTTTTCATCTCTATTCTTGTCTGTGTGATCTGGGAGCATTTCTGAACCTTGTCTTCTACTGACTCAAATTTCTGTTACCATTTCTGTTCATTATCAAGTTTAATGCATCTAATTTTGTTACTTTTTAAATTGCATGTTAATTTTTTTTTTTGTCCATTTTTTTTATAATGCCTTGAACATTCTTTTAGTGCTCTATAATACCTTCTGCTATGGCAGTAATCTTTTTCAAAGCAAAGTTAATTAGCCAAGTCATCAGGGCACTTTTTTTGTTTTGGGTACTGCAATTAGTATTCCTAAATTCTACATTTTTCTTTCTTTGCTCTAATCTATGAAGACCTGGTTCAAATTTGGGCAAAAGGGTAAGATTAGATACTAGAGGATTGTTTGGTTGTTATGTCCCAGACTGGAAAAGGACTACACCTGAATCCTTTACAAAAGAATTGAGGGCGAAAGGCAAGAGACAGGAACAAAAAACTTTTTCACCACTTTCCACTGTAGATGCATGCAAACTTCCCTGATACCAAGAAAATAAAAAGTAGGAACACCACATTATGTGAAAGATTTCTACCAATATATTTTCTATTTAAAAAGTGATCAAAACGAATGCCACTCTTGGCCTTCTCTTAGAAACACATGATTCTGAGATGTTATAACAAACATATTCTAGTGCTCTAGAAGTATTAAGGATGCTGACTGCTGCAAAGTAGAAGGGAAAAGATTAGTTTTATTACAGTTTAGTATGTGATCACTTGTCTTGTTTTACTATAATTGTATAGACAATGCTCTTTTCAACCTTTCTTTTATTCTTCTAAGGGGAATTCAGTGTGAGTGTACATCTGTGCGCATGCTGGGTATATGAAAGGCTTTCCAATGTGCACTTCTATTGCCACTTTGGCCATAATTGTGTTACTGTTACTAAGCTAGTCCAGGAATGCACTGCCCCAAATCTGTTCTTTTTGATAACAGCAAATGATTAAGCTGCCAGTTGAAATTAAGAAGGGGTAAGGAGGAACCCGGGTGATCTTTAAATACTACATTACACTTATGTGACATTAGCATAAGTCATTCAGTACTGATAATATGCATATTTAAAGTATACACATATGTAATACTTCACAACTAAGGAATAAGTCTTTAGTGGGTTCCAAAAAATACTAGATTCCCTATGTAAAAAAGATAACTACTCTGCACGATTTAAAGTTACTATATCACATACATGGTTCTTTTGTAAAGCATCATAGTAATAAAAAAGTTTATATTTTCAAATAAAAACAAACCAATTAATTCTGCATAAGTAGTAACAACTTTTATTTTAACGCAACGTGCTGAAACCTAGAAAATATTTTCAGCAACAAGATACCAAAAGTATGTATCTCATCGTTAACATGAGCTGATTAAAAATTAGGCTGAAAATGTCAATATTATTTTTATACATTTGAAACTTGAAAATCAGTTTCCCCCAGAACTAATTTTAAAATAATTTTAGCAGAATTTTATTTTCAAAAGTGGGACTCACTTAAGTTATACCTTCATTCTAAAAAGAAAATAAATGTAAAATTAATTGGGTTACAGTATACAATGATAAATTCTAAGAGAAAAAATTTATATATAAGAATTCCTTTTCAAACATAGAGTCCACATACTGCAAGCAGAAGACACAGCGTGGTGATTTAATTCCTGGTGATGAGGAAGTCTTGCATGTGGTAGGCACTCAATATTTGTTCAACTAAACCTAAAATTTACATCATTCAATGAACACTTAGAGCTCATAACCTGTATAAAAGAGGTTTGCAATATATTATTTGTGTGTGAAAGTGCTGTCTTTATAACTTGAAAACACTAAAATCTACCCACCCACCTTATTTTGCAAGAATATATTGAATATTTTAATTTTATCCACCAAAGGAGCATGAACATCCAACTTGAAATAATTCACCATTTGAAGTATACTTGACCATGAGAAAAGCTTGTGAGTTGGATTTTAACAAAACAACTTAACCAAAATCCCTAGTGTTCTATTTTAGTAACACTGGGTAGCATCTATGATCCACATTTTTATTAAAAATTCTGCTTAGGTTCTAAATTTATGCAAAAAACTTCAATGGGTAAATAAATTAGTAATTACACTTTTGGCAATCTAACTTAGGTCTAATTTAAAAATAAGCCAATAATGTTCATGACAACTTTTTAAGAGATCTCTATTAATATTTTAAACTTAATTTTAAAACTAATGATGTCCTAAAAAGGCACTGTTTTTACAGTTCATCATGCAGTAAATTTGTCACATTTTTGAAAATTACAATTTCCTTGTCAATCAACTGTCCCAAGCAAAGCACATTTAAATGAAATATTTCAACTAGCCTGAACATTCAACATTTAACTGAGTCCTATTTTCTGAAATTCACTTTTTAAAATATACCACACACAAATCCAAGTGAAAACAAGTACATATATACTCACGTACACACATGCACGCAAGTGCACACACAGATGCCCAAGTGACCACATAATACATGCAAGGTTCTTCAATAACTACTTCAAGACAATGACACACAAGTATTCAAGGAGGTAACAATGGCAAGCCATAATATTATGGCACCTTCATATTTGTGCTCCAAATAACAATACACATTAAAATTCAAAAATGAAAAAGGCACAGATATAGTGTTTCCATATCTGAATTTAAAGGACAGTTTTCCAATGGCTATTTTTGTAATATGTAACATTTAAAACCAGTCACTACTTTTCTAAGGAAATGTTCTGTTTTAGGTGACAAAAGGGAAATAGGAGCAGGCTAAGAATCAAAAGGCAAGACTGCTCTGGCCAGAATCTGTGCCTACTGAAAACAAATGTATTTTAAAACTAAAAATAAAAAAGGCTATTTAAACACTCATGTCAGAATACATTAACCGTTTTTTTTTATCATTGCCTCAAGAATCCACAATACCAAAAATATACATAATAAATAAAAAAAAATAAATCAACTACCATATGATTCTGTTAGTATAAAGGTAGGCATTATATTATCTGAAAAGTGGACATTTCTACAAACGTGGATATATTCTTACAGCACAGTGTTTGACGTTTTTGGTACAAAATGTGCTACCAAACTTTAAAAAAAAAAGTCTTTATAATAAAACCCTTAAGATTTGCAATAAACATGTAAAACAAGTAAGAGCAAGTTGAAATGTTCATTATATGATGTTATTACTGAAGTCACTATGGTTAGAAATGTAGATTCAAGCAGTGAATTAATTCACAATGTGCCTGTGTGCATTTGCTATAAATGGATATACCAGTATTTTTCTCGTATGACAACAAAATTCTATAGCCCGAGGAATTTTTATTTTCTTATAAGACCCCACAAAATTTAAATTAAAATCTTAGTGTATAGGTATGTGTTTTTCTTAAATTGTACATTATAAATTCAATGAATGCAATCTTATGGTGAAGTTAAGGAAGTACGTTTTTAGCTCACTATAGTACTGTTTCATAGGATGGAGTATATTAACATGTAAGATTCTTCTATCCCAAGGGATTTTTCCAATTTCAAATTTAACACAACAAATTCTCAATGAAACTACACAGAAAGATATGAAGATATCAGAAAAGATCATCCTTTTAAACTCGTTGGTCATAGATAACAAGCACTTATTTGACAGTGATGTTCAATGTAAATATGAATCACTCTTGATATGTTAGAATTGCTTCAGTAAATACCTAACAAAGAGATAACAAAAAAAAAATCTATTTTAAAACTTCAGGCTTAATTTTTTTTCCTTTTGTCTTAAATTCAAAAACTAAAATTATTCAAATTTTAATCTGGAGAATAAAGTTATATATGCAAATATATAGGTATATGCATTTTTTTCCAGTGACACACTTTTCCTCATGTAGTCAAATAGAAATCTTGCCTAAGAAGCATACTGTCAGTGTTACAGGAAAACAGATGCAGTGACTTGACACTGATAGCTCCTACTTCTCCAGGATAATGCACCAGAACAGACCTCCATTGTGAACAGCTTTCAAGCATTGAACATGGGTATGTGTTTAAAGCTAAAATTCATGTAAATTAAAGAACTGGCCCATAAAAAGCAGTTTATAAATAGTTTATCCTGTTCACATTATGCAGAATTTCATTATCATCCACAATGTTAGTATAGTAACTGACAGAAAGAAGAAAGATGTGGGGGGTAGGGAGGGGAAGGTTGAGTATGGCCTGATATATTTCTAAGGGTTCTCTCCTTTAGTTTGCGATTAATATCAGTTCATTATTTTTAGAAGGAGAGTAGACTGTCGAGGATACATTAAGTGTTCAGGTCCTTCTCCAAAGTGTGATAAAACAGGAATAAATTCAATAATGAATATCTGAAATTGAAACCAATTTAACTATATGAAGAATATCTTATCTATTATCACAAACATCCCAGTTGCTTCCATCTGTCTTAAAAAATGCTTTTCAAAGTTACTACATAATTATACCTTATTAATTCCATCAAAAGCAAAAAAATATATGTACCATTCAGCATACAAAAGTTACACATTAAAAAGTGCATATATATTTTCTTAATTGGCCCACTTGTTAAATTTACATTTGGTCAGCCTTCCTTTTAACATGTACAGAATTCTTCATATAAATGTAGGTCACTATAATTAAAAAAAAAAATAATTCAGCACAAAACATGCTTTCTTCTTATTGAAATCTTAACCTTCAATCATTGTAAACTTGGATAAATCCACAAAGAAACACACGCAAAGGTTTGTTATGCTTCTCTTAGTTTGAACAGTTAACATATAAACATCACAAATTTTACTAAAAATTTGGGCCAACTCATTGCATATTTGCCCCCTGAAATAAAAAATAAATTGGAATTGAAGCAGTGTATTGCCATAATTTACCTTGAAGGTAAGTGGGTTCTCCTCTATATAGAACTTAGACTGGAGACATTACCAAATATCTCCAACACAAGTGCTTTTAAGGAAAACCTAGTTTTAAACTTTGAGATAGCGTAGCACAAACCCTATGAAATTTTGCTGTTCTCAAGCTAATGGAAGATACTTTTGAAACTTAATATCTTCAGTTATCAGTATTACTGCATTATGGAGCTAGTGCAATCCTGCATAGCCTTGGTCAAAATGACAAGGCACAATAAAAAAATTAAAGTATCATATGAACAAGAGAAGTCATTGGAGATAATTTAAGGCCTTGAAGTGAATTAGAGTATAGTCAGTATAATTTAAAGCTGAAGAATAAACCATAAATTATCCACCTGAAATGCAAGCAATATGTTTTCGGCTTCTGTTCTGTGGACAAGACAACAGAAACAACTCTTGCTTATGGTTTGTCTATTAGAATCCTTCTGGACCTGGAGGAATAAAAGTCAATTCCATTTTTCTACAGTTCATGGAAGATTTCAGGACTGTTTTAGCCGTTTGCGTGGAATGCCAAACTGTGGACACTGTGCAGAAGCTAGTGCTCGGAAGGCTTCTGCTACTAAATGAGGGTGAGACTGAATCATGGACTTCCACCCTGATGTTTCCATTATGTCTGTTGCTTGGCTGAAAAATAAAATTAAGAGATGTTTATTAAAGAGAATTTTCAAAATGCATCACTGCTTTGTCAATTTATTTTAATTTATAGATTTCAAAGTGTTTTGAACATTCTGCCTCCATCTATTCAAACCCTTTGAATTCATTAAAATATCATCTTTATCTTACTAATATTTCCTATTGCAAATGAAAATGCCAAATTTTTCTAGACGTTCTATTCTCCTAAAGTATGTGACACTCATTTCCATAGCCCTGCTCTCATAGTTACCATTTCTATACCGGCTCTTCCAAGAGTTCTTTTCCCTGGCTTACACTCAGGTTTTCTCTAGAATTCCAACTTTTGCCCTCCTCTCTTCTCCCTTTAACATTCATTATTCATTCTATCTCATTCACTTGTCACAATTTCAGCTATCATATTCAATGATGACAACTACTGATTTGGATTTAGCAAATCCTAACCCTCCCATGAGGTTTGTTCCCAACCACTTGCTCTCTTTACTTAGATGTGCTTCAAATTCCTTAACTTCAAAATTGTTAGGTAAGAATTCAACATATTTTTCCCCAAGCCCCAAATTCTTCCTCCCTCATTTCCAATAGGCTAATGCTTCTACCATCACCCAGTGATTCAAGTCAGAAACCTGGGAGTCATCCTAGACCCTGTCCTTTCCAGTCAATCAAAGCCCTATTTTAATTGCCAGATACACTGAATCCCTAGTTAAGGCCCACAACATCTCACATATCGATTATTACGACAGTCTCCTAATTTGTCTTCTAGTCTCCTATATTACTATTCTCAAACGAGCTTCCATGCTGCCTTAGTAACATAAGTATGACCGCATCAGCTCCTCTTCTATTATTCCCCAGTGCTTGTATCCAAGCTCTTTAGAAAGAGAAACAGGTTTTCTACTTCATCTCTCTAGCTTTCCACCTCCCACTTCCATGCCCTGGTATTTTGTATATTGATATCGAACTGCTTATTATACCCTACAAACAAAATACTCACACTGAGCAATCAGAGTAAATACCTAACTGCTAAAACAACAAATCTCATTACCTTTTCTTGTCTCTTATCTTCTCTCCCTTGTACCAACCCAACATCCAAATGATAAACAAATATTATAGATTGCTCCTTCAAAATACTATATCCTTTTGTTTTTCTCTAGTCCCTCTGTCACCAGGCAAGTCAAATATCACATTTCATCTCTTGCGTGAAACACAATAACTTTCCAATTGGTCTATGTATTATTTAACCTTGCTCTTCACCTACCACACCATCTCAACCTCCCCACAATATATTTTCTAGCTTGCATTCAGAGAGAATGCTAAAAACACAAACCTGATCAGGCCGTACCCTAGGTTAAAACCTTTTACTGGATACCCATCACTCTTTGAATAATGTCTAAAAAAGCCCTAATGTTGTCTACGTGGTTTTCCAGAATATGATTCCTGCCTGCTTTCCCTAGTTCTTCTCATAACCTCTCCACTCTATACTGGTCTTTTCTATCACCAAAACCCGATTCCCTTTTTCTGGGATATCCTTTTCACCTTACCCTCTTCTTCACCAGGGTAACTCCTACTAAAGCTTCAGACCTTTTACTTACATAATTCCTCAAAAAGTTTTTCTCCGACTCCTAGATTATGTTGGTTCCTTTGCTATATACTCGGATGGGCATGCTATACTTGACCTAGCATACTTTATTTCAACTATTTGTTTAATTCCTATTTATCTCCTATTAAATTATAAACTCCACAGAGCCAGGGAAGAGATATGCCATGTTCACCATTGTATTATTGATACTAAGCCCAGTGGCTTGGGTATTTACTAGATAATAAATATAAATATCTGTAAAATAATCAACTACTTGCTTCATGCTTCTATACTTTGATTCAAGCTATCCTTTCTGTTTGAAATGCCTGTTATTTCCTTTTTAGTTCTGCTAATTCCTGCTTATGTTATAAGACAGCTCAGTCAGTCATCACCAGGAAGCCAACCTTAAAGCTCCAGGCTGTGTCAAGTACCCTACACATACCCTCCTTTATCACATTGCTTATCATATTATAATAAAAGGATATATTCGTGTATTTGTTTCTTTCATTAGATAAATTTTTCAAGAACAAGGATCCTTCCTTATTACCGTTTTTATAGGCAGTACCCTAGTATGGTATTTGAGACACATCATTTACCAGGGTAAATAAATGTTTGTTGGACTATACACTAGCTAATAATAAAACAGTTTTATTTGCCTGACTTCAAATTACCAGTATGTCATTTTGTTTATAATTTCAACTAGTTGTTTAGAATCACACAGACATCTCTTAATATACCTAACATTATCATTTATTTAATTCGACAAATATCTATGGAACATCTGTACATAAGGCAGCTCCTTTGGGAAATATAAAATAAGCTGATATTTTTTGACACTGAAGTTATACAATGTAAAATATTTCATAACAGAATAAAACTAGAGTTGTGTTAAGAAAATAAAGTGGCTAAGTACAAAGGATCACAAAATTGTCTTTTGCTTCTAAAACATTATATTTTAAATTCGAATTGATTTTTATCTAGGATCACATACATGATGATAATGTATTATGATACACTGACCAATATATAGTACACCCAAAAACTTAAAAGTAGTCACTGATATTTTTACTTTCAGAAAAGAGAATTCACAAATTGATAGAAATTCAGTCAACCAACTTCACATATACCAAAATGGATGAAAGCAATGGGAAATAACAAACGTTCATTCTATCGTCTCTAGCACTGTCTTTTTTGACTTTCTTATATCAATTTTTGATAATCTGCGTAAAATGGAATTTAAGAGTTTATGAGCAAAAACTAATCAAAAGCAGATGCAAATTCTTCAACCTACTGACTCTACCTCTTTTGATTTTAAATAATTACAATGAGTAGAAAAGTCTCTAAAAATGAGAGAAAACAAAGAAAGGAATAATAAGTTTCAAGAGTTCATATTCAGAAGGCCCAGGCTGAGAAAGATGTAACAACTATGCCATCTCTTACAGTTTTACCAGGGACAAGTAAAGATTGAATTGCTCCCATTTTTGGAATATTAGGCAGCTAGCCTGATATAGCATTTGATGCAAGGTACTTGGCTAACCTAAAAAGCAATGGGTTAGCATTCAAATGTAAAGACTTTATAGGCAAATTTAGAGGGTACATTAATCCTAGGATCAAAATAAATATTTTCCATATTTTAGAAATGCTTTCTGAAGGAACAGAGAAAGGATCTCTATTAGCCATTGAAATGCTTGGACTCAACTATACAGTGAGTGAGCATATGTGCTTAAGAAATTAGAGCATCCATCCCAGTTCACATTAGCAGCTGATTTCAAGAAAGCATAGCCTCAAGAATCTACTAAGTAGCCAAAACATTATTTTTTACATAACCAGCAGTGTGCTTCTGGTTTTGTATTTATCGTAGATGAACAAAAGGCTATGCAGACAATTTCACATAAGCAGATTAACTTTAAGTTAGAAACTGATGTCAGCTTACTTGCTGTTCCAGTTTTTCCCATCTTTACACCCAAGCTGTCGAAGTACACTGCACCTGCATTGAAGATTTAAACACACTTAAAAAAAAGTCTGGGAAAAAAAGAGCTGAAGGTGTCATGCCCACTGAAATACAGATGTAGCTTACCTATTAATGAAGTCTATGGCTTGTGCTTTCAACTGTTCTGCACTGTGCAAATCTGCAAGGACAAGGGTATCAGCAACATTTTCTACTGAGAGGTTACTACACAAAGCTTCTTCACACATGACCTTCAGCCGTTCCAGTGCATACTACCCAAAAGGAAAACATAACCATTAAACATTAATTTAAACTACCAAGTTTTAAATACATAATACTTGTGACTTAGAAAATAAAGTTAAAGCATATTATACTTTGAACTGAGGGTACTTTGAAAGTTTCAAATTATTTTTAACCTATATGAAGAAAATATTAATATAATCAATAGAAAGACAAATTTTCTTTAGGATTTCAATGGGCATAAGTATAAATATACAGTATTTTAAAAACAGGACTTTATTCTTAAAAAAAAAAGAAAACATCTTATTACTCAATACTCTTTTGGTGAGTATATTTCCCTTCTCTATTTTGAACATAAGTATACCATCAGTACACTGCATGGTGTTACAACTCGATCTTGAAGAATTATAAAATTGAACAAATCATATTCATAGCCATTAAAAAGCCTTAGTATATGTTATAAATTATAACATCTTCAGCAGCTTTATTAAGGTTTAACAGACATACAATAAACTGCATATATTTAAAATTCATACTTTATAAGCCATATAACCGCCATTTTATCAAGATAGCGAACATATTCACCATCCCCAAGGTTTTCTCCTATTCCTTTGTAATCCTCCTTTCTCAACCCATCCCAATATATGCTTTCTACTGCTATAGTTTGCATTTTCTAAAGCCTTCTATAATTGGAATCATATAATTTGTACTCATTTTTGCCTTGCTTCTTTGACTCAGTACAATTATCAAGATTCATGCATATCGTTGCCTGTGTTTCAACAGTTCAATGTTTTTTACTGCTGAGTAGTATTTCATTATATATAGACAAAATACATTGTATCTCTCCATTCAACTGTTAATGAACATTTGGGTGTTCCCAGTTTTTTAGCTATTACAAATAAAGTTCATATAAACATTCATGTATAAGTCAATGTATGGGCACATGTTTTTTTTTTTTTTTTTTTTAGTAAAAATCTAAAAGTGGCTCACTGAATCATATGGCAAGCATAAAACTTTTTAAAGAAACTGATGAACAGTCTTTCAAAGTGGTTGTACCATTTTATAATCCCAATAGCAGTGTAGGAGAGTCCTAATTCGTCTACACCCTTGACCATACTTAGTATGGTCTTTGTGATTTTAGCTATTATATATAATATGTGTGTAGTAGAAGTACTTGTGATAGTTTTAACTTACATCTCCCTAATGACTAATGATGCTGAGTATCTTCTCATATACTTAAATGATATTATTTCAAGCAATGTCTATTTAAATAGTTTCTCTATTTTTAGAAATAACATTGCTTTCCTAAAATTGAAGTTTTCCTGTTTTGTTTTTATTTTTAATTACAGTTGGCATTCAATATTATTTATATTAGTCTGAGGTGAAGAGCATAGTGGCTAGACATTTATGTAATTGACAAAATGAAACCCTCAATTAGCCTCATACCCACCTGGCACTATACATAGTTATTACAATACCTATAATTGAGTTTTGATTGTTCTTTATATAGTCTGAATACAAAAGCCTTTTATCAGATATATTCTGTACAAAAGCTGTTTATCACATATATGCATTTTCTAAAGCCTTCTAGCCCAGTCTGTGGCTAGCCTTTTTATTTTTCTGTGTCTTTAAAGAAAAAAAGTTTTGAATTTTATTGAAGTCCAATTATTAACTTTTTCTTTTATGTATTATGTTTTTGGTATCATAGCTAAGAAGTCTTTGGCTAACACAAGATCATGAAGACTTTCTCCTATGTTTTCTTTTAGAAGTTTTTAGATTAGGTTTATAATTCGTTTTACATTATTTTTCATACATGGCATGAAGCTCATATACAAAGGTCATTCTTTCATTCAATGAAAGTTCATTTTGGGTGGCATATGGGTATCTGATTGTTCCAGCACCTTTATTGAAAAGATTATCCTTTCTCCAATGAGCTGTCCTTGCACTTTTATTAAAAATTAGATACCCATGTACATGATAGTCTATTTCTATACTCTCTATTCTGTTCCAATGAGTGATTTTTCCATCTTGTCACCAATACAAAAATGTCTGAAATACTGAAGCATTATAATAAGTGTTGTTATCAGACAGTGTTAGACCTCCACTTTGATCTTCTTTTCCAGTTATTTGATTATAGGTCCTTGCACTTACAAATAAATTTTAAACCAGCTTGTCAAATTCCAGGGTGGGGGGGGGGAGGAGCCTGCTAGAATATGTTAGTTCTACTAATCAATTCTAAGAACTGAAATTTTAATACTGAGATTTCCAATCCATAAATAAGATTTATCTCCATTTATTTAGGTCCACCTGAATTTCACTTAACAATATTATAATTTTCAGCATACACATCTTGAACATTTTTTGTGATTTAATATTTGATGCTATTGTAAGTGGCATTTTTAAATTTAAATTTTTATTGAAATAGTTATAGATTCGTGTGCAATTCTAAGAATAGATTCTCTAAACATTTGGCCCAGTTTCCCCCAATGTTAACATTTTGCAAAACAAGTACACTATCACTATACATATACATACATACAAATATGTGTATATATACACACACGCACACACATATATACATATGCATATGCATGTACATGGATGAAAGTGGCATGATATCAATACTCCTGAAGAAAGCTTCTAATGTGCCTTCAGGATTGAAAACTACTGGTTTCAAGATTTTCTTTCACGCTTACAAAAGTCACCATCACAAAAGAGCATTATAAAACTGACATTGTTTTTTCTCCTTCTATGCTATCACAGTAAAAAACATATATATGAATATAGAGAATTAAACCAGACAAAATACCCAATATCCCCTCCTTTCTTTAATCAGAGGTTAGACACTGTATCTTTTTAAAACTTAAGGATACCTAAAAATTACATTAACTTATATATGCTATTATGTGTGTATTCTTACAACCAGAATAAAGATACACTCAAAACTATTGCATTTACAGTTTAATCTCCCATAAAAAATTCACTTTCTTTCATATACTGGCTCAAGATATTTTTTTGTCTTACTGATTAAAAAAAAAAAGTCTCATTTCCATATTATCCCACTGTATGCTATTTAATAATACTCTCAAGAGCCATCTACAAATAGTACAAAGTAATTCAACATTTTAAGTTATTTGGGGTTTTCATTTGACGGTGGCTTTCAATATACATCAAAAGCCTGAGGACATTGTTCAGATGTTTAAGACCTAATTACTTACTTTGTCTGCAGCTGCCAACAAGTTGTCAGCCATTTTGTCAAGGTTTGGTGCTTTCCCTGTGTAAATGAATCTCATCATTTCTTTAAAAACCTCAGGGTCTACATCATTTATTTCCACTCGATTCTGATAATGAAAACACATAAAAAAGTTATACTTAAAAAACATACACAAATGAACCAGAAGGAAGCTTTAACAGTAATTTAAAAGCCCCAAATCTACACTCAAATACTGTACAACTCAAATATATATTAAACTCTATTTTAAAATTAAAGTAAATCTTCGGTAAGCTAAGCAGGCAAAATGAGACAGGCAGGTCTAAGAGGAAAAGTATATCCAGCCAAGCACTACCATGTAGGACTATAAACCCCAATTTCTCATTAAAAAGAATAAAACAAACCAAATATCAGTAGGCCAAACAAAATACATGTGTAAGGCGTCTACTAACTTTCTTTGCTGAATTCCTAAGCCTCCCAAAATTCTATAACCTATGGTTCTGTTGCCAGCCACAAAAGAAGGGTCAGGTTTATGAGATGATTCCAGAGCCCACTAAACCTCTTATCTATGGGCACCTTGCCTCTCTGCTTGATACATACTCAAGTCCAAAGAGGGCAGTTCCTTTTTCACTCCTCTATCTTTGTAAATTTGGTATTACTCTTGGGGTCAATTAAGCTAAATATCTAACACTGAACAATACCAAACTTTTCTGACTCTTTGCTGGCGACAGCACTCAACATCATTGATATTTCCTCACTTGGATGTGATCAGAAGACTGATCACAGTACCTGCCCAGACCAATAATCAAAAGAAAAAAGCAGCTATTTTGTTGCAGTCTTTAGTTTTGTAGAAAGAATAAAGTTGAGCCACACAAACTCTGGAGTTGTCCAGTTGGAGCACTAAGGATCACATATAAAACAATCAGCAAAGAATCAACTTCTGTTCTTTAATCTGACAATATTTCAAGATGACAAGTGATACAGAAACATCTGGGAAAACCAAATAGGTAATATCTGAATTACAGTTAGTATATAATAATGTAATTTATGTCTCTTTTGTTAAATATAATAATATCTTATTTTAGTGGTAAAAAGAATGTAGACATCATTTTTGTTCTAGAAAACAAATTCCAAAATCAATTCATAAAGCCTAGAAAGGAGAAATATACACCTTCATCAGAGAACTCTCAAATAGCTGTAGACCAGAACAGTTCTTTGGACAACTTACCCTTTTGGATAACCACTACCCATTTATTTTCATACCAAATGGGAATCAAAATAGCTGTTATCTGGAATGTTCAACCACAATGGGTTACATCTACTGTTCTACTATGAAACATTTTTCTCATCTATTTCTTTCTAAAAATCACAGTATAGCAAAAAAAAAAAAAAAAAGGACTGTTACTTTTAAAATATACACCCACTATTCTACATTTGTACAAATTCAATATTAGCCTTTAAACCATGTTTACCTTTTTGCTTTCTTCCATTTCGTGTTCAAACATTGCATTAAAAACTGGGGATCGAGCTGTAACAAGATTAAGCATCATTATTTAATGCACGGATTTATGAAAGAAATGTACTATATTACCCAAAAGTAGAAAGTACCTGCAAGTACAGATTTATGAGCTTTAAATTCTTGTCCTCTCACAAAAAAACTGCAATCTGTAAATCTTGTGTTTTCCCAGAGATTACCTAAATCTTCTGCTAGTCGACATTCAGGCACCTTCAAAGTATTTGTATTAGTATGCCCTGATATATTTACTGAATCTTGGACCACACTCACCTAATAAAAAAGGGACAGTAAGAAAAACACTTTTATAATTTACAATAATTAGTTACTAAGACTATAAATTTCTTATCATCAAAATCATTTGAATAATTCAATGTAGTCCTAATCAAAAATGCTAATACTCTGAGAACTGAATTTAACGATACAATTTAAAGAAGAGAATACAGGAAAAAATCTGAAAAAGTTAGAACATTTTCAAGTGATACTATGTAAATAAATGGCTTATCAACTCATTAGAATGTTTCATTACTGAAATAACTACAAAAATTATTTTTTAACAAGAAATAAGTCATAATACAATATCAAAATTCAAACAAGGAGAAGGTATTTTTGTGAAGTGGAGCAACTTAAAGTTTACTATACATACAGTAAACAGAATTACAATCATAATGATTTTACAGCATTAAAAAAGGTTGTAAAACTACAGTCTACAATATGCAATTTGGGAAGTATTTTAAGTGCTATTCCTACATGTTTCAACTCTAGTAAAACTGATTTAAATATCTAGTTAAACCGATTTTAAAATACAAGAATTCTCACAAAAGCAACTTTAGTTATTAAGGTTCATGGGAACTTTTATTTAAAAAAGACAGTAAGAAAAATACAAATATAATATGATTTTCAGACCTTTTTCTTACCTGCTAACTACTCAGTAAGTGAAAATTGATATAATTATAACATTGCTTTTATAGACTCTAAAAAAAATATGGATTAAATTATCTCATTAAAGATGACCACTATCTACTAAGTCTTGCATACCACTTATAAGAAAATGTACTCTTCTACTAGAAATATCACATTTAATAAATTGAAGAAAATTCATCAAGTGCATGTTTCAGAGTAAATGAACCACTTTTTACAGAAGTGTTATATTAGTTACCAATTGTTTTAAGCTATAAAGTTTTATTTCCTATACTGCAATAACTATGTTGATTTAAAAACATATTTCACAGGCTTTCTTAAATAAAAGTAGATATAAATAAGGACTTATAAAAATACAGTAAACTATGTAGAAAATGTAAATTAAAAATGGAAATATTGGACAAAACTACTAACATGCTAACACAGAAAGTATAATAATGGTCCAGTATAAAATCTTTTGAGAATATTAAATCTCAGAAGTCCTCATTCATCCAGATGTATAAACATGTATCTCACATGAATGAATGTATACTTCTAAAGAAAAATTTTACTTCCTGAGGATATTTTTATTAATCAATTTGTTTTCCCAACCTGCATTATTAAATACCTTTTAGAATCATGTGTCATAGAAATTATTTAATCCAATCTTATTTTGTAAAAATTTTCAAAGTGAGATCAAGAGAAGGTAACTAAAGTGTCCTCTATCACACTGCTGATCAGCATCAGAGGAAGTCTAGACCTATGTTCCCAGATTCCTTTTTTCATAGCACTCTTTGTAGTACATATTTCTTTAGATATTTTAAAAAATTAGTAGTACATTAACGCAACTATGGTTCAAAAAGGATTTATCACAACAATCTTATGAGATGTTTTTCTAAACACAAGAGCCAAAATACTGTGTGTATACATAAATAAAGATTCTCTTATTCTATTAAGTTTTTAATTATTCAAATGGTTTCTAAAATTTTGATAACTATAAAACAGATAAAAGCTTTGACTAATCTTTACTTGATTGCCCTGTTATACCATACATTATGATTTAATGATACATAAACCAAATATGTTAATGTTAATATTCAGGGTTTAGTTAGGGATCAGTCATTTTTTTTTTTTAAATCACAAAAACAGCATTTATGTGTTCATAACAAGCATTTCTCTTGAAATTTTTAGACAGCAGGAATTGGACCAGTTCAAATAATTAGGTAAAGTATGCAATGGAGTTATAAAAATGTGATGATATATTAAATTTAGAAATGGATTTCTTAAATTCTATTTATTGTCTATTATCCTAACTCAAAATTGTATATTTAATGTAAAAATCTGGCAAAAACCTAGTAAGAAATAAAAGCATCAAAAAATAAAGCCATTATTATCAGGCATCGATAATGATGATGTTACATTTGTATTCTGTATATGTAATCATAATTTAGGAGAATTCGTTGTTGATATACACATCTACACAGTATTGTTATAGCAACCACAAACTGACACTTCGGACTGTAAAGTGCATTTGAGGGACTATGTATAGAGCAGAAGTTAATGATCTAATTAAAAATTGATATGTAAGAAATTCTGATGATTATTTTCTTGAGACCTATAATTAAGAAATTGGTAAAATTTTAGGTTTTTTTCCTAGTACATATTCTCAAATACAAGTAATGAACATTCTTACTGAATGGAACCTAGAGTAAAAAATTCAGAAAAAAGGCTGAGATTCTTTCCTGAGGTTAGACTGTTATTCTTTCAAAATACAAAGACATATGCACAATACTCAAAATTGAGAAATGCTGCAAAGCAAAAACTCAAACTAATTTGACAGTCCTTCTATAAATATGCTCTTGGCTCAATTTTTAGAATACAATTTAGATTAAAGATAGAAATATGCAGGTTCTAATCAACTGCAATACTCTGGAATCTGGGTCTCCTCTAGCGTGGAATTAAGGTGACGACTGGTTCCAATTTTCAAAAATCTCAATACTCCAACTTAACTCTGAAAGCTAGGAATTTACGAAGGTGTGTAGTATTACAAATTTTGCTACTTTAATTAACTACCTAGCCACCCCTCACACTGGCTCAAAAGTGAGAAACTTTCAACAGTACAATTTCACATCATCTTATAGAATAATGGGTCTCTAACTTTTTGATTTTCATAGATAAGTATCCTTTTTTTTCCCTTTTATTTGGGTTATAGAAATAGGGTCGCCAACTTTTCATTTTGCCATGAAAGGGCTTTCTGGAGTATAAAAATCCAACTTCCATCCATTATCACGACTATTTTAAAACAGAAAGAATATCTTAGCAACTGAAAACAACCAAAAAAGGTATCTTTCCAAATGAAATAGTTTACTTTTATAAAAAACCACTGTGTGTGTGTGTGTGTGTCTCTCTCTCTCTCTCTCTCTCTCTCTATATATATATATATATATATATAGAGAGAGAGAGAGAGAGAGAGAGAGACACACATACATGTATATATTTTTTTCTGTGTATCATGGAATGGCATGGATTTCAAAAGATAAAAATTAATCTAATCAATTTTCTGTTTTTCTTACTTATTCCTCAATTCCTGTCTTCTGTATCATTTTGGGAAAGAAGAGGCAGAGCTGTTTACACAGCGAGAAATCTCTACCTCTGGCTATTTGATTCATAATATGGAACTTGCAAGATTAAGTTATGTCTTGCACAAAAAGGGTAGCACCAAACTGCCTTACCTGTCTACAGCACCACTTGCAGGGGAGGGGGAGGAGGCAGTTCTTTACGTAGAGCAGTGCAATGCTTCCTCCTCTTCTGCAAGCAGTGCTGGAGATGCTGTAGAAGGAAGGGCATCAATGAGAGGTACGGAAGAAATGGTGGAGGGCATGAGGTATGTCTGTTCAAAGTACTTTTTGTCTGCCTATGCCAAATATGATGCCCAGGGTATAAAAAATGTCTACATCAATAAGAAGGTATACATAACAGTATCCAAAACTGAATCTGATCAATGGTAACTTAAAATGTATGTCATGGTGAGTTCTATTTTAAGGCCATTAGTATGTATAATCTAGCATCTAGATGAAAAATATACTTCAAAAATATGTATCAAAAAAAAAAAATCTTAATTTCAGCCTTCATTCTGAATTTCTTGGTTGTCTAGGTTCAAATTCAATATGCTCAGGAAAACATCTGTAAATAATATTTCAATTCTAAAAAAAAGAAATTTTATCTAAAAAGTTGATTCACAAAAAGACTTAGCTACAGTTGTTTTAAAAAGAGTACACAGCTTTTTAAGGTCCTTTAAATTCTATGATTACAAGGTTTTTAAAAATTCACATGCTGAAATTTAAGATAACTGCTAAAATTCTGAAAGATTCTATATTAAGGATACTAAAATTTTAAAATAATATGACCTATATTAATTTAGAATACTACTTAAAATATGCTTTGATTATTTTTAAAAATTATTTAATGATAAGCTCTATTCAAGACACTTGTGGTATGTGCTGTATCAAATAGTTGTATTCATAACAAATTCATCATACAGTTCATTTAACTTGTCTAAGTAAAAAAAGATGCACTATATTTGCACTATGTAGTCTCCAGGCCACATTTCAATTATTCTTCTGACACAGCATAATGACATACAATTAGTTTATAATCTTGCCAATAAATTTTACAGAATTTCTATAAAAAATTTAAAGCTAACTTAGTAGCAGTTATCGAGCTTCCAAGACACTCAACTCCTCCATCTACAATAATCTACCAAACTTAAAATTGAGTTTACTTGATCATAATCTTTTCAACTGGCTTTCCTATGAAAATTATCAACTATATTAAATATTTTTGATAAAACTATGTTGCTGATGCATGTTTTTTACAAACTGTACTGGTAATACAACATAACCCTTGAATTCACTCCAAAGATGAATCTCAACAATGCCTATATGTAAAACTACATAATGATAACAAAGACAGAAGCAAATCCTAACTTCAAAGCAAAAAGTATAAATTACTGGCACAAACAATGCTGGTAACTTTGAGAATATGGTATTTTATGCATAGAAATAAATCTCATAAGTTTTTCTGCACTACTGGGCATACTTAAAAATTTGAGATACTAGTGCTTATAATGCTTACATCATTTGATTGAATGAAACAAACTATTTGAATGAATTAAAAGCGTCCCAATCTTTTCCAGGCTCTTTGTTGTTAAAGTATGGATTCAAACTGATAAACTACTAATAATGATTGATATAATCAATCTGAATATAAGAAAAAATACTGACCATCTATGTTGGAATTATTCAGAATGATAATATTTAAAATTTTCATACAAAGATATACACATCCATAGTCTTCTTAATAGGAAAAAAAATTTAATATGTGCTAATATAACTACATATATAATCTATAACAAGAGAGGTAGCCATATTTTTCATAGTGGGCCAATATGTTGATGGCTAAGACAATCTAGTCAGCATTTATGAATGAAACCTTATCAATTGTACCAATTATAAATTTTTATAGTATGCCCAGTACTGTGGTAGTTTATATTTTTGCTCTGTCACCAAATATAACCATGGAGTTCCTTGAAATAAAAAATGTACCCACCTCACAAAATAATGTAAGCTTGTCATCTGGTAAAAGACCATTAGTTTCATCAAGTAAAAAATCCCTTCGAATGAATTTTTTAAAACCCCAGTCCTTCCCTTGTACAAATCGATATGCTCTTTGGCTTTCTGGTGGGAAACAAAATAGAAGTTTAAATAAAACAAGTACCAAATAAACATTCTTTATAATGATAACATAGTTAAATGAATATGCAAAAATAGAACTTGGTCAATACATCCATCATAAAAACAGGTGTTCATAAATAAAATGTAAGAGGAGTTATATCAGGAAGAACCAGATCATTCCCAGCACTAATCAAATATGGACATCAGATTTCGGAATCTCTACATAGAAAAAAAAGCCAGATCAAATCTCAAAGAATAAAGATCTAGACCCTATAATAATAAAATAGAATCAAAATACAATGGAATAGGCATACTACACTCATCATCTATCAACAGAATCCCAATTAGAAACATACCTCTTATTTCCTGCTTCTCCCTTTAAAAATGGATACTCTAAATCATCACGGTATCCTTCAGGCTTTTCTGGGACATCCATCCCACTGACTTAAGTTTTATTAAACTAGGAAAAATTCTATTAACTGGTAAAAAAGCTAAATAGAGTCCATTATCATTCCTAGGTCTTTAGACATAATCTCCTCACCTCTAAAAACAACTTTCATAAAAGTCCAAAAGTTGGTTTTTAGTATAATTTCTAAAAGATTTAATAAAGGTCTGAAGTAAATGTTTCAAATGCCTATCAAATGCCTATATAATAGCTGTATTCTATTAAATATGATTCTTTACACTAAGTATTCACTATCTGTTATACAAAGAATTAACTAGAGGTGGAAATCAGTAGTAAATTTAATAAAATACTTCATGTTATGGACTGAATGTGTGTATTCTCATCAAAATTTTTATTTGAAATCATACCTTCCAACATGATGGAATTAAGAGTTCATGAGGGTGGAGCCTCCGTGAATGTGAATGTTGCTCTTTTATAAAAGAGATCCCACAAAGCGCCCTAACCACTTCCACCCCATGAAGACACTGAGAAATTAGTAGTCCACCAATTTGTAACCAAGAAAGGACCTTCATGAGAATCTGACCATGTTGGCACTCTGATCTTGGATTTTCCAGCCTCTAGAACTTTGAGAAATAAATTTCTACTGTATATAAGCCATCCGGTCTGTGGTATTTTGTTTTAGCAGTTGGTACTAACACACTCCACAATCTTAAATGCCAGACAATGTGAAAATATATGTGAAAATATTTATTACTTCGGCAATAAGAGATATTTTAAAATGTGTATTTGGAGGAGGTTCTTTTGTAACAATATCACTTGATTCCGTGATTCACTTCACAAAACTTAAAATTTACCATGGTAGGTCACAATATGTTGTCCTACTATGCACACTGTATATTTCCTACGAAGCTCTTTTATTATGAAGTTCCAGGCTACATGGTTTCTGCTGGCTATATATGTGAAGCCTGAACTGCATTTAAAGGGTCTTGAGACTAAGAAAATCTGATTTCCTTTCAGTCAGTGTTCAGTCTATTGTTCAAAAACAATTCTAGAGACAAGATATCAAGACATTTAATCTTCTTTCACATGCTCTTCAGATCTTTATTATCTGGTAAAAACAGCAAGGGAGATGAGAACTATTTCCTGAACATCTATTATATATGCCGGGCATTGAACCTGGCACCTTTCCCTTAAGAGTAACTGTTTTTCCAAGTGACAAATGAGTGTTGTTTTAAGACATGAGAAAGTTAAATTTTAATACTATTTTTAAGTAATTTTACACATCTATGAAGTCTATGACTTAGTGTAACAACTATAGTCCCACGCTGGCATTTAAAATTAAATAATGGACAAACTAAATGTTTTAGGTTAAGCAAATTTTAGTGGGAAAAAAATATCCTAAATTTTTCTAGCTAAAAGTGTGTAAGTCACAGAATGTAGTTACACAGAGACTTCTTCACTTAGTTTTAAATCACTTACCCATTGCTTTTGTTTCTTCCCTTTTAGCGTTCAGAAGGGAAAATTTGAATTTTGCTCGAACTTCACTTTTTGGGCAGCTTACTAAAAGCAAATATAAGGACAAGTAGTCTTTACTTTCATCATCTAATCCCTTTGGATTTACCCTCAGGCACCTAAAATAAAACAACAGGCTCACATGGAGGAATATAATACTTTGAACATTCAAATAAGAGAGGTAATATTGAAATCATATGTCAATATCCAATCAATATCCCCATAGTTCTTTACAATTCTCTATATTATTAGGAACTTCTTACAAATCTAATATAAAATTAGACTAACATCCATTCAAGAACAATAACAAAATCATAAAATAGCCAAGATAACATCAAAAACCAAACTCAAAAACAAACAAAAATCTTACCATTTCATTTTGTCACTCGGGCTAGATGAGAATGTTGAACTTTTTAACACTTCACCCATTTCTTCTCGACAAAAACTGAAGTTATTAATGGTCCACATGTAGGAAAATTTTACTACTTTAACCTAAGAGATTCAGAAAAACATTTTAATGAGGTCTTTTATGTTTTTAACCTATCACTTGTTAAATATTCTATGATCTATTCTTTTAACATTTCTAATTAACTATGTCAAAATTCTTCACAATATTCTCAAAATACTAAAAATTTGTAAGTGACATAAAGTATGGCATTTTCAACAACATGTACCTGTGTATAACACCAGCTTTCTGCTATAGGACCTGTAGACATATCCCCAAGGAGAGGTGGGGTGGGTTCCCGAGACATTGCCACTTTATTGCAGTCTTCCAAGATTTATACGATATCCCACACAGCGGAATACTTTACTACAAAGAAAAAAAGTTTCACTTACTGATCAAAAAGTTTAATAGACTAAACTGAGGGAAGAAATATTTGAAGAGTCATAAAACAATTGCTTTCCCAAATTGGATGGGAACATGCAAGGATTTATTTTTATAAGTTTTAAAAAATAACATCAGTCTTTGCAACATATAGTACTTGAAATCTATATAAACCTAATACCTGTAAATAAGACATTATTTTATAAAGGCAGGCTTACCAAAATATCATAAACCAAAAAATTATATAGCTTAATATGATCATAAACATAAAATCACAAAATAACATGGAAATGATATTTGATTCACCTTCCTTCATCCTTTCATTGACATATCCACAAAAATCAAAAGGGTTAAAAAGTCAGAAGAGCTCTGGAAATTAAAAGTATTAGTCACTCATCTATTGAGACCCCAAAGTTTTGAACCAAGTGAAATAAAGATGGTAATGCTGTGTAAAAAGTATATAGATTTCTACAAAAATTCAACTCTATCTCAGCAAACAGCTTCTCTGATAAAACTCCATCCTCATCATATTGCTCCCTACCAGATAATATGTACCATATTATCCAATTTCCCCTGAGTCAGCTGTTCTTAAAAATAACATCCATTTGGATGCATAATTAATTCCTCATAACATGGCCAAGACATTAGTAACTATATGATGATGATTTGTAACTTAAAGGGGCAAAATACCAAAGAGCTACATAATAAGTAGGGTACTTTGAAGGCATATAGATGGGGGTGGCAGTTCAAGATCACATTCCAACATAGGGGCTCAAGTCTGAAGAATTTTCTTTTCATTTAAGAATTAAGGAGGGAAGAAAACCACATGAATCCTACAAAAAGGAACTGCTGGGGGGTGGGGGGAGATTTCACCCAAAATGGAGAAGAAAATAACTGTTCTATGTCTCTACTCAATGAAACAATGGTATGAAACAAGAATACTGAAGAAAGCTATGTGAAAGATACATAGAAACAAAAGGACCTATAACAAAAAGATATGAAAAACTTTTATAGAAGAAGCATGTTAAAAATATGCACTAGACTTGAATCAGTGAACTCATGTAGGTGAGCTTTATTATTCAACCTTGCTCTGGGCTCTTGGTAATCTCTCAAACCTTGGTGCTTCTCCAAGCAGCCTATTACATTTTTAATAGTGCCCAGTAGTTAAGTATAGGCCAAGACTCGTCAGTGTCCCAAATGGAAGGACCGTCAGCACATAGATGTAGGCTGATTGGAAGCCAGACTCCCAGACAAAAGCTTTTAAAAGTATGCAAATATGTGCAGTCTTGTGGGACCACAAGCATAAGCCCCACTACCCACTAAAGCCAGGTGATCTGAAGGTGTTCCCTGTGTAGCAGTTGCAAAAATATGGGCTCAAGATGTGCATTTAAGCTCTTTTCTGGGAGATACCAGCAAGCTTGAGTGAGGCATTGGGAGAGAGCACCAAGATGGTGTTCACAGCCTACATTCTTTGAGAGCAGCCACATAGGATACTAGACGTGTGCCAAACCCGACGCCTGCCCCTCAAGGCATAGCTCCAGGACAAGAAAAGAGGTCTCTTTCACATAAAGACTGGGGAGGTATGCCTCAGTCTACTATCTATACAGTGTGCTAAAAGTAGTAGCATGCCACATACTGTCTCAATTGCCATGGTCCCATGGGACCCAGGAATGCAATCCCTTTTGGCCACCAGAGCCAGATGATCAAGAAGAATCCCATGGGCAGTAGGTACAGAAACCAGGGCATTAGATGTGTGTGTGTGTGTGTGTGTGTGTGTGTGTGTGTGTGTGTGTGTGTGTGAAGCTCTCTTCCAGGGAACACTAGCCCAGAAGAGCTGGGTGTTTTATCGCCTTCACAGAAACTGACATGAAAAGTAAAACAAAAAGAAACAAAGGAATATGTTCCAAATGAACAAGATAAAACCTCATTAAAAATTATGAAATGGAAATAAGTAATTTATCTGATAGAGTTAAAAGTAATAGTTATAAAAATGCTCACAAACTAGGGAGAAGACTAACACAACACAGAATTTCAAGAAAGAGATGGAAAACAAAAAGAAAAAGTACTAAATAGAAATCACAGAGCTGAAGAATTCAATAACTGGAAAATACACTAAAGGAGTTCAATGGCAGACTATGTGAAGCAAATAAAGGATCAGAAACTTGAAGAGACAGCAGTAGAACTCACCTAATCAAATCAGCAAAGAAAAAGGAATTTTAAAAAGTAAAGATAGCTTAAGAAACTTAAGAGACAACATTAAACAAACTAAATTCTCATGATTGGGCTCCCAGAAGGGGGTGGGGAGAAGGGAGAAGAATTCTTATTTGAATTAATAATGGCTGAAAACTTCTCTAAGCTGGGTTAAGAAACAGACAACCAGATATAGGAAGCCTAACAAGTTAAAAAAAAAAAAAAAAAAAAAAAGATGAACCCATGACCCCAAAGGGACCCAAACCAAGAAACATTACAATTAAAATGTAAAAGTTAAAGACAAGGAGAGAATCTTAAGAGCAGAAAGAGAAATGCAACTTCTTACATACAAGGGAACCCCTAATAAGACTATGGGTAGATTTTTCAGCAAAAACATTGTTGGCCAGAAGGGAGAAGCATGATATAGTCAATGAGCTGAAAGAAAAAAAATTTCCAACCAAGAATAGTCTACCCAACAAAGTTCTTCAGAATTAAAGTTTTCCAGACTAGCGAAAGCTAAAAAAAATTTCATCATGACTAAACTAGCCTTTCAAGAAATTTTAAAAGGTCTTCTTTAACTGAAAAGAAAGTGCATCAATTAGTAATAAGAAAACTTGAAAGAATAAATCTCACCAAAAAGGTAAATACATAGTAAATGTGGTAGATTAATCACTTATAAAGCTAGTATGAGGAAGAAAAAACAAAAGTGGTAAAAACTATGATTGCACTAATGAGTTTAGGAAATATACAAAAGATGTAAAATGTGACCCCCCCCCTCCAAAAAAACAGAGTAGAGGTAAAATGTTGAGCTGTAAAATGTTATCGAACTTAAATTGTTATCAACTTAAAATTGACTGTAAGCCTCATGATAACCACAAAGTAAAACCATATAGTAAATACACAAAAGATAAAGGGATATAAGTATATCACTAAAGAAACTAATCAAACCAAGAGAGCAAAAGAAGAAACAGAGAAGAACTACAAAAAACAAAAAGTTAACAAAGTGGCATAAGTATGTACCTATCAATAATTACTTTAGAAAAGAGGCAGAAAAGCTGAATGGATTAAAAAGAAAAAGACTCATCTATATGTTATATGTTACAACAGAATATAACATTTGTAAATATTTATGCAACCAACATAGGAGGACCTAATTATATTAAACAAACATTGACAGATCCAAAGCGGGGAAACAGACAGCAATATAATAGTAGAGGACTTTAATACTCCAATTACATTAAAGAACAGACCATCCAGGCAGAAAATCAATAAGGAAACAACGGCTTTAATTGACACAAGACTTATGAACTTAACAGATTATATAAAGACCATTCCAATCAAAAGTAAAAGAATATACATTCTTCTCAAGTGCACATGGAACATTCTTCAGGATAGATCATACATTAGGCTGCAAAAAAGTTTTAATAAATTTAAAAGGACTGAAATCCTATCGAGCATCTTTTTTTACTACAATGGTATTAAACTAGAAATCAATTACCTGAAGAAAACTAGAAAATTCATATATGTGGAGATTAAAGAACTTGGTACTAAACAACCGTGAGTCAAAGAAGAAATCAAAAGAGAAATCAAAAATACCTTGAGACAAATGAAAATGGAAATATAACAAACATTTACGGGATGCAACAAAAACAGTTCTAAGTGGGAAGTTCACAGTGATAAATGCCTACATCAAGAAACACAAAGTCTCTACCTAAATTCATACCCTAAGGAACTAGAAAAAGAACAAAGCCCACAGTTAGAAGAAAAGGAGTAAGATTAGAACAGAAATAAATGAAATAGGGCCTAAAATTAGAAAAAGCAAAATGAAAGTAAGAGCTGGGTCTTCGAAAATATAAATTTAATTGCCAAACCTTTTGCTAGACTCACCGATAAAAAAGGGAGAACTCAAATAAAATCAGAAATGACAGGAGCTATTATAACTGACACAACAGAGCCACAAAGGATTATAAGAGACTACTATGACAACAAATTGAAAAACCTAGAAGAAATGGGTAAATTCCCAGAAACATTCAACTTACCAAGACAATTATAAGGAAATAAAAATGCTAAACAGACTAGTAGTAAGGAGCCCGAATCTCTATGTAATCAAAAATTTCCCAACAAAAGTCCAGGGCCAGATAGCCTCATGGGTGAATTCTACTACTAAAGATTCAGAGAAGAATAAGAATCCTCTTAAACTCTCCCAAAAAACAGGTGGACAGAACTTTTCCAAACTCATTTATGAGACCAGCATTACCCTGATACCAAAACCAGACAAGGATACTGCCAAAAAAAAGAAGAGGAAAAAAAAATTACAGGTCAATATTCCTGATGCAAAAAGAGATGCAAAAATTCTCAACAAATATTAACAAGCCGAACTCAACAGTATATTAAAAGGATCATATACCATGATCGAGTGAGATTTATTCCAGGGATGCAAGGCTGGTTCAACATCTGCAAATCACTCAGTGATAAACCAATCACCAAGATGAAGGATAAAAGCCAAATGATCACTTCAACAGATGCAGAAAAGCATGTGACAAAATTCAACATCCATTCATGATTAAAAACTCTCAACAAAGCAGGTATAGAGGGAGTATACCTCCATATAATAAAGGTTATATATAACAAGCTCATGACCAACATCATACTCAAAGGTAATAAACTGAAAGGAAATACTTCAAACAGAACGATTTTTAAAAATTAATCCTTTAGGATTAGATTGTTTATATAATTTCCCTTTTCAATAATGGTAACTATACTAATACACTCACCTAAATGTTATTTATATAGGTTCCTCACATACAGAAGAGTTCCTATCATGTAATGTACTTGCAACACAAGGAACTGAGAAATCAGCAGGATAGCCAGGTAAGACAGTCAGGATAGCAATACTGGGGATAGTCTATCAGAAGCACTAAAGTGTCACAATCAGCATTCAAGGAAGGTAAAGAACAGATGTTTCTTAATTAAACAAGCAAGAATAGAGGAGATGATGGAAGAAAGTGAGAATGCCTCAAAGAATAGTGTATAAATAATGGCATTACACATTGTCACTTTAACAAGAATTATTCACTTCTACATAAAAATTAGGTATTGCTTTTAAGTACCTCCAGTTGTTATCTTCAGTTACTTTCACAAACCACAACTGGTTATTTACTTTTTTTATTTGAAGACAGAACAACAAACAGGAAGTCACACAGTTGAGATCACTAATAGAGCACTGTCATTTTAAAGACTGGTTCTCCCTCCATATTTAACAGCATCATTGAGGTATAATGTATGTATCATAAAATTCACTCATTTTAAATGTACAGGTCAATATTTAGTGAATTTATGAAGTTGTGCACTCAATACAATGTAGTTTTAGAGTACTTCCATTATCCCAAAGGTTCATCCCACCCCTGAATGTAAGCAACTTCTAATCTGCTTTCTACAGTTATACATTATCTAAAGATTTCCTGTAAATAAAAGTGTATAATGCATATAGTTTTATGCCTGGTTTCTTTTTTCCTTAATGTGTATTACAGTTTCCTGTTTCTCTGCATGTCTCACAACTTTTCCATGAATTATCTCTTTGTATTCTTTTTCTAATTTTTAGAAATTTTTTCTATGTTAGGGAATTCTTTATATATTAGGGCAAAAGAACTAGATATTTGAGTTATTATACGGTAGTGACTCGATGCTGATCTTTTTTTTTATGGATTGTTTTTTTTAGTAATATGCCTAGGCTTAACTGCAGTATCTGTCTCTACCATATTATATGGTACTGATGTCTCAGTTTGGCTTTATTTTATTTTTGCCTGGTTAGCAAAGCTGCAGGCTGTCCCTTTCTTCAAACTGAGTTTGCTACTTTTAGCTGACAAACCCATAGGTGCCCTGTTCCCAGCCTCAAATCCAATTCATCTGAACTGACGGCAAAGCTGCTGCTCCAAGCTGGTAAAAGTGGGCTGGGGGTGGAAATAATAGCTGAAATAGGAGTTAGGTATTTCTCTTAAGTAGATTCATAGTTAATAAATGTACTGAAGGGTAATAACTATCAGACTTACCAATTAGGAATATGTGAAAGGGCCCTGCCCTAGTCAATAGTTCTTCCAGGGGCTCTGAAGCAAGGGGATAAACTATCATAACCAATTTCCACAACAATACACTAAGAGAAGTATTTGCAATGCATATAACACATAAAGGGTTAATTTGTTTAATATATAAAGAATTCCTAAGAATTAGAAAAAGTAAAGAATACAAATAAGTAATTCACACAGAAAAAGAACTTTACTCATAATTAGAGAAATACAAATTATAACTAAATTCAGAAGCCACTTTTTAATCTATCAGACTGGCAACAATCCAAAAGACTGGTGAGAGTAGAACGACAGGCATTCTCAAATACATTTCTAGTGGGAACATAAATTGTAAAGTTGTTTTAATAATCTCGTTTTTCATAGTGAAATTTCAGGTAAAAGGGGACGGAAATGGTGATAATAAGCTTCTAATTTTACAATAAAAAATGCTGATGGAGTTATCTGATGTCCACAAGAACCACTTATATGGTTTCTGGCAACTAATAATGATTTCAAAAACACTCAGAAAAAGGTACTAAGATGAACAAGCAATTTGTAGGAAAAGAGCTACAAAGGGGAAAAAAAGGTTTAATCTATTTCTAATCAATGAAATACAAAAAGAACCCGTGCCATTTTTCACCTATGGTATCGAAGATTATTTTAAACTGTCAATTCCTATAATCAGCAAAATTGCACAGAGGCAGACATTACCGGTAAGACTTTTCTGTAAGAGAATTTTACAATGAGTATCAACATAAATTCTTTGTCCTAGAAATTTATCTTGGGGAAAGTATTACAACTGTGAAAAAAGATAAGAATAAACATAGTATGTTTTTGTGAAATATTTATACGTGGAGAGCTATGCAACCATTAAGAGTATATTAAGTTTTCTCAGTGATGGGAAGTATTCAAGATAACGTTGTCTATCAACAGATCAGACCAAAAGTACACCTGAAAAAATCTCACTTTATAAGTAGTAGAGATTGAGGATGTTAGGTCAAAGATAATGGTAAGTCAAAGAACACTTTTATGAGACACTAGTTAACTTAATACTAACAAAATACGTAAAAAACAAATAAGTTTTAAATACCTAAAGAGTAAAGAGAGTTCTTCAATGCCTCTGTAAGAGTTATTACCTTTCTCAAATATAATTCACAACATAACTCATATATAAAAGCAAACTAAATTAAAGGTTACAAAGATTTTCGTTTTCTTTCTAGCTACTCTTTCAAATGATGTAGTGATAGGATTGGGGTATGTAGAAAGCTGGTGAGCAGATAACATTTGGGAGCATATATACAAGACATTATGTACCTATATTGCATATTTTCTAACAACTCTATGAGATAGGTGGTGATAATCTCATCTTAACCATAATGAAAACTTACTTTAAACCAGAAGGTGACTGAACACAATTTTACCTGGCTCCAAACTCTATACTCTTTCCATAGAATCATGACATTATAGAGCTAAAATAGCCCTTATCCATCTGGCACAATTCTTATTTTACAGATGAGGACCAAGATGAGAGAAATGCAACAGACTCCAAGTTTACACTCTTAGATAAATATCAGAATAAAGACAAATATTTCTCAATGGTCATTTCAGTGCTATTTTCAGCTTTCTATTTTTCTCTTTTAGAAGAAAAAATAAAATAAGATATTAGACTATCAGCTACATTCAGGATGTTTAGGACTTCTTATTCTTGTTCTTGCAGAAAAGCATGCAGAAAGAGTGAGTGCAGCCAAAATAAGATCTAGAGACTGTAAGACAAGCAAGTTATACTGATTAGCATATAAAGCTTCTTTCATATTCTAAAAATGCTTCTTTAAAAAACGTTAAATGTGATGTTTATTTATTAAAGGAAAGATCCTTACCTGTTAGAATGCACACATATGTAACTTTCTACTTTAAACTGTTAATGTGCCAGACTTAATGTTTTGTGGGTTTATGTGAGAGACATATCCAGTTACATAAATTATTAAAAAATTCAAATATTCAGAATATACATAATCATACATCAAACAACTATCTTCCCATCATCCTTGTGTATGTTTCCACCTATCATCATCAAATCGCCTCCCCCACTAGTTATCTGTATCCTGAATTTGTTATACCATGAATTTCTTCACATTATATACCTGTGAATCCTACCCTATACGAATAGAAGTTCACAGATATGTAATAAAGCATATGTAACAAAGTAATAAAAATATCACTGAAAATGGCAAAGTAGAGAATTCTAAAACTTTATCCTTCCACAAAAGCAAATGATGTAGGCTAACAGTGAGAAGTTAATTTTTTTTGGAACTCTGGAATCATATCCATGCTTAAACCAAGGGAATGCTTAATGAAGAATGCAGCTGCTAAATTTCAGGGAGAAACTGGCATTTTCATATATTCACTCACCATGGCCCCCTCCCGTTTGGTCACAGCTGTGAAGACTTCAACCTACATCCCTGGTGCAGGTTGCTGGTACCAGAGAGAACTATATGGACCTATTCTAAAAGACCTGTATTATTGTGTTCTTTGTCCAGCCTGATACCGCCCTGAAGGATTGGCTCAAGGGCTTACCTTTGTTTCACCTGCACTGAAAATTCCCTGGGGTAGAAGCAACACTCTGGGTGGCATCATTCTGGGTGGCAGCATTTGCCAAAAGCATTTAAATGCAAATGTATTAGCTGCAAGAGATAAGAGTTGGGGCTAGCAATAGCCAGACAGGAAATCCTGGGAAGAAAGAAGCTAAGAAAGAAACTTGAGAAAAAAGGGGCTTTGAAAAGTTCTCATACAAGGGAAACTAGAAGGACATGTGCATACCTGGGACCAAATATATGATTGGAAAATATGTGAGAAGACCCTAAACTCTCAACTTTGGCTTACTTTTAGGTGTCTAGCAAGCAGGAAGTGAAGACTAAGGCAGAGCTGTAAATGGCCTAAGAGATGAAAAAGTATCCCAAAACAGAACCAACCTCTACAAAACTAGAAGTTTTGTGGTTTTTTTTTTCTCCATGTATACATAGAAATCAAAAATAAGCTGAAAAGGAAAATAAAGAACACGATATTTCATGTAAATATCCAAAAGAGAACTGGATGGCTATACTACTAACACAAAACAGACTTTAGTAAAAAATTGTTGAAAGAGACATAGAAGGACATTACATTTTGAAGAAAGGGTTAATCCAGCAAGACATAAATATATATGCACCAAACGGCTCCAAATTAAATCAAGCAAGACCTAAGAGATTTAGAAATAGTTCAGCAACAATAGTTGGAGGTATCAATATCAAACTTTCAATAATGTATAGAACCAAAAAAATCAATAATGACAGAGGACCTGAACAATATTTAAAAAAACTAAACCTAACAGACATTCACACACGAATAGCAGAAAACACAGTCTTTTTGTCTTTTTAAGTGCAGATGAAACACTCTGTTTAGACTATATTCTGGGCTACAAAACAAGTCTAAAACATTTTAAAAGATTGAAAACATACAAATTATCTCTTTGCAAGAGAATGAAACTAGAAATAAAAGAAATGAAAAATTCACAAAAAGTTTTAAATGAAATAATGTTCTTAAACAGCCAATTAGAAAAAGGAAAAAAAAATAGAAAATACTTAGAGACAAAAACAAAGTGAGGACATAACATATCAAAATATCTGGATTGCAATGAAGCAATATTCAGATTGAAATGTGTAGTTGTACACACCTATATTTAAAAAAACGAAGGCCTTTTGAGTCACGCTTCTCTTGCTCAGGCCCACTTTCACGTCTCGAAGTTATACTTTCCCTTCTAATAAAACTTTTCTGTTAAAAAAAATCTCAAATTAATAAGCTAAAGCTAACATTACAGCTAAGGATCTAGAAAAAGAAGAAACTCAAAGCTTGTAGAAGAACAGAAATAACAAAAATAAGATAGGGAAAACAAATAAAGAGACTAGAAAAACAATAAAGAATAAAAGCTGATTCTTTGAAAAGATCAATAAAATTGACAGACTTTTAGCCTGACTGACAAAGAATATAAGAATATAAGACTTAAGTGACTAAAATCAGAAATGAAAGTAGGGCATTACTACCAACCTTACAGAAATAAAAAGAATTATAGGAGAACACTATGTATGAATTATTGTACACCCACAAGTTAAATAACCTAGAGGAAATGGACAAATTCCTAAAAAGCACAAATTATCAATACTGACTCAAAAAACCCCCCAAAAAATCTGAACAGACTTCTAACCAGTAAAGAGACAGAATCAAAAAAAAAAAAAAAAAAAAAAAAAATTGCATCATGGCAGTCTGTGGAACTCCATGGATTTAGTCTCCAGTGAAATGGATGAAAATTTATAAAAGAATGACCATTTAGTCTCTGGAAATGATTCTGGGGTTAGAAAGCAAATAAGAAAGATATATTCAAGAAAATCTACGAGAGACTTTAAGAAAAGTGAGTCTATGGTGTCTGAAGCAGGACCTGTCCTTTCCTCAGAACTTTCAGCTCATAGAGTCAGAAACTCCATTCCAGGCTAGTACAGCCAAGAGTGCAAGGGTCCCTCTTCCTGCCTCCAGCTACCTATTGTTGAAGCTAAATTCCCAGGTGAACACATTCAAGAGGTGTGTGTGTGTGTGTGTGTGTGTGTGTGTGTGTGTAGGAGGGGAATCTCCCTTCACCCATGCACTGGTGTGATTTAGGCTCTACCATGGGTTATGGTGCTGTTGGGGCACTGACTGTTTTCTTCTAGTTTGTAATGTGGGAGTTCCACACTAAGAGAGACAAGCTGAGACCTGAGGGTACTGTTGCCCTCCCCTCTCCCCATCTTACCAAGCTCTCAGCAGAGATATTACTGAGAGAGAAAGACATCATTATCCCCATTCCATATTCCAGAGACCTGGCTTGTAGCTACTGCCTGTGGGGGGAGAAGGAGGCTATGAAATAGGTCCAAATCTCTTCCCAGTGAAATACTGACTTTTGCAAGAGAATGGGCAAGGGTGCTCTGAAACAGCTGAGGTCCTGGTGAAAGGCCACGGAGGAGATATCATTGGACAAAGGCTTAACAATAGGCTGATTTGTTTGCCAGAGACAACAAGGAAGAGAGAAAGCTGCTCAGAGGAGCCTGCCCAGAGTCAGAACAAATCTTAAGTACTAATTTAGGAAACAATCCCTCCAAAGATTTCAAATTTGATTAATTTAGTCTGTGGAGCAATTAATGCCTCAAGGCAGTATTGAAAATAAAAGAAATCTGCATTAGATTGGTGGACTTTTAACAGTTCTCAGTAGTTAGGGCAAGAGTCAAAGACAGCCTTGCCAAAACCAGTCACCACAGGGTAACTGCGTGAAAAATCCAAGGCTGTGCTCCCATGAAGAGCAATAGTATAGGGTTAAACTCTCTCTCTCCCTCCCTCCTGTGTGTGAAGGGAAGAAGGGAGGTGAAAGGAGAGAAAAAACAGACTGCACTAAAGTAACAGCCTGTCACTAAACAAGTAAGCAAGAAACAATAATACACTGGGAAGGGAGAAACCAGCTCTAAAAATTTCTACATTACAGGCACACCTTGTTTTATTGTGCTTTACAGATGTTAGGCTTTTTTACAAATTGAAGGCAAGACACTCCATCAGGAAAAAATTATGACTCACTTTATTCCACTACGTGCTCTACTGTAGTGGGCTGGAACCAAACCTGTGACATTGTCAAGGTATGCCTGTATGTCCAGTTTTGACCAAAAATTTATGAGACAAGCAAAGAACCATGAAAAGTAGGTAGAAACTGTCTATGACTGCAAAATGTTAAGATTTAACAGACAAAGCTTTCAAAGTAGCCATTGTAAATATGTCTAGAGTAAAGGAAATCATGTTTAAGTAGAGGAAGGTATGTTGACAATGTCAGAGAAAGTAGTGAATATTAATAAAGAGGTCAAAGAACTGAACAAGCCCAATTTCATTTGATCTCAGAAGCTAAGCAGGGTTGGGCCTGGTTAGTACTTAGATGGGAGACCACCTAGGAAGATCAGGTGCTGTAGGCATAAAAAAATAAAAAATAAAGGATTGTAAGCTGACAAGGTCCTTGCAATCTGTGAGGTCAAACAAGGGTTACCTTGCCTTAAAAAAAAAAAAAAAAAAAATAGAGGTCAAAGTGATTTAAAAATAAAGGAAATTCTGGAGTTGAGTACAACTGAAAAATGAAAAGAAATAATATAAGGGGCTATGTTAATATACAATAGATATGAACTGGTAGAACTATTAAACTTGCCAAGAGATCAAGAGATTATAAAACCTAGAGATAAAATCTAGAGAGAAAAGAAGAAAATGAACAAAGTGTGAGAAAACATGTCTCATTATTAAGCACATTAACATACATAAAAAAATGGGAGTACAAAAGGAGACAAAAGAGCAGAAAAAAATATTTGAATAACAGCCAAAAACTTCCTAAATTTATTGGAAAACATTAATATTTATAAATTTAGGAAGCTCAACTAACAAGGTAAGATAAATGCAGATTCACAAACACATCACAGTATAAATGATGAAAGGCAAAGAAAGACAAGAAGAAAATAGTCACTAGGATGGCTATACTAAAAAAAAAATGGAAAATCGCCAGTGTGGTGAGGGTGCACAGAAATTGGAAACCTTGTATACTGCTAGTAGAATTATTCAGCGACTATGGAAAAGAGTTTAGCAATTCCTAAAAAAAGTTAAGCAAAAAATTATCATCTAGCAATTCCACTCCAAAGTATATATCCAAAATAATCAAATCCAGGTGTTCAAACAAAAACTTGTACATGAATGTTCACAGCAGCACAACAGTCAAAAGGTTATTGGCTAAAAATCAGTCCAAAAGATGGATACTCCAAATGCCATCAACAGATGAATGGACAAACAAAATGTGGTATATCCACACAATGGAATATTAGGTATCAATAAAAAATGATAGAATACTGACATATGCTACACATGAATGATCGTCAAAATATCATGTTAGGTGAAAAATTCCAGACACAAAAGGCCACACATTGCATGATTTCATTTATATGAAACATCCAGAATAGGCAACTGCACACAAACAGAAAACATACTGGTGGTTATCCAGAGCTGAAGAGGGGGGAAATTGGGGGAATGAGTACTCCGTAGATACGGGGATTCCTTCTGGAGTAATAAAAATGTTCTGGGACTAGCTAGTGGTGCTGGTTGTACTGCACAGCACTATCAATGCACTGAACATCGATGAATTTGTACACTTTAAAACTGTTAAAATGATTAATTTCGTTATATGAATTTTATCTCATTAAAAAATATGCACGTGCACAAATGTTCGTATTCACGTATACACATATTTCTTTTGTGATTAAAAAGAAATGGAAGCAGTTACAGTTTCTTCCCTAACCTTTGAGTCTAAATTGGCCACTATTACAGTACTAAACAGATTATTTTTAATGACCCTCAAAACTATTTAGCTTTTGAACAACTGTCTTGAATTGTACAGTATTCCCAGTGTGTTAGCTATTAAGCTTCCAAATGATATGAATTATCCAGAGTAGTTTTTTTCTCACCATCTGAAGAACAGTATCAAAATTCTATTCAGTTATAAAATGTGACTACCATGTTTATGAGATTATTTGTAATCTCTTTTGTAGTGTCATCTGTAATCAGCTTGTATCTTCTTCGAGCTAGATTAATCAACTGTGCTATTAATCATATAGCATTTTTGTTTTCAGCTAACAAAATGTAAATCACTTTACAACTGTAAAATACTACCATATTTATGTTAAAATATATCTGAACTGCTTCATGAAATTGTAACTGAAAACACTGAGGTCAAAGCAATTTTATGTATCTTATCCAATGACTGATACACATAATGAAAGAAAACCAGTTAATACATAACAATATATGATGTTCAACAGTTTTGATAAGACTGTTATCAATAACAGTAAGGTAATAAAACAATAAGAATACACATCATAAATTTCTTAAATGTCTTTGAATTAAGCATATGGCTTCATGTGCATACAATAACCATTTACTATATGCTAGATATACTATGGATTCTAATAGATCTGAAAGTACAAAGATGAATAACATATAATCCCTACTCTGGAGAAAACCATATTATAGTAGGAAAGACAATGCATGCTAGTATACTTTGAATATAATATGATAGTGAACTGTACAGAGTAATAATAAAGCACTTTTAGGACAGAAAGGATGTTCTGAAGATAGTCCCTGAGCTAGATTCTAAAGGAAGCAAACAAATTATAAGAAAACCACAAACTAAAGCACAGATTTTAATGGCAAGTATTCTATAATGAGACCAACCTGAATCATTGTTTTGTCATGAATTATGTAATCTTATATACATTGGGCCTTTCTTTTGTCTATTAAAAGGACTACAGTATCTCATTTCCCTATAGTTGGTGAGTGAATAACATGAAATAATATATAAGTATTTACATATGGCACAGAGTGAATACTAGAATAGACATACAGCAAGGAGAACACAGGTGACATATGAGCATAAATAGGCAGTGATGATAAGGGTGGTAATAACCAAGTCAAATAATTAATGTATATTAAAAAGTACTTAAAAGCTATGAGGTCTTCTAAATAGGATGGAATAGCTGGCAGGTAAACTAAGTTCTGGTGTGGTGAAGCAGAAAAACCTGGATAAAAATAAGATAACTAACTGTTTAAAGGCATCTAGAGCTGCTAAAGCAATCAGGACAGGGACGGGGTCCCAAAATTCCAGAGACGAGGGAATAATCTAAAGGTAAGCTGATAGACTATAGCTACTTTCTTCTCTAAGTGTATTTACTCATTCTTGCTACAATGCAGAGTGAGCAGCCAGGCTTTGGTCAGGCTGAGAGCTTCTTTTGCCAGGAGGCAGAAACATCGGAGAAGATTTTGTTGGCCTCACAGGGTAGAAGATAAAAGTAGAATAGCTTGATGGGTTAGGATCCTGATGCAAAGTGCCCTTTAATATTCCTGCTGAATGATGACCCTGCATGGAACAGAACACCAGGAACAAAGCCCCCAAAAAGCATAGCAAAAATTTCAAGTATCTCATATTGCTGAGGCAAGGATTAGAGTAATGGATATGACAGACATAGGCCCAAGTAAGAACATACGGCTCTCATTTGGAAGGCCTAGAATGCTAGGTTCCACAAGGACAGACCAAATGTACAAATAGCCTTAATTCAGTCTTGATTGACTGGCTTGAAGTTATCAGCCTCTATGCTTTATATATAAGCGAGGAAAAGATAAATCTATGAAAGATGGTATCATTTGGAGCCTTTACAATTTTCATAATGGCTGTTATTCAATTAATAACTACCAGGCCACCAAGGAGAAAAACAGCACCAAACACAGACAAACCCACAGCACTTTCAGACAAAAGTCAGAAGACAAGAATTTTGAAATAATTGAGATTCAACATGCTGTAGTAGAGAGAAAAAGATGGGGGGGGGGGGAAGGTGAAACAGTTTTATCAAGAATTTAATTCTTTAAGAAAGGATCAAGTAGAAATTCTAGAACTGGAAATAACTGAAATTAACAACCTATGATATAAGTTTAACAACAGACTAAATAACAAAAGATAGGACTTTGAAGTCAAAAGTAGGTATCTGCATTAAAGCAGAAAAATCATGAAAAATAATAAACGAACGTAGGACAAATGAGACACAGTGAAAAAAGTCTTAACACGTGAGTGGAGTTGCACAAGAAAAGATAACTAAGAATTTTCCAAAATTAGTCAACAAAACAATAACTGCAATGTCTTGTAGAGCTTAAACATACATACAGTTAAAATGCATGACAACAATAATGTAAAAGGCATGGGAGTAAACGAATAAAGCGTTCTAAGGTTCCAACAGTTCTTGAGGAAGTGGCAAGCATAAGTATTAACATAAGCTGTAATAAGTCAATGAAGCATGGTGCAATCACTAGAGTAACCACTAAAAAAGTAAGACAGCATAACTAAAAATATTATTAATAGAGAAAAAAGAGAAAAAAATATAAAAAACAAATACACAGTAAGGTGATAGATAAAGATATAGATATATAAATAATTACATTTATATGTAAATAGGCTACATACGCCAATTATCAGACTGGATTAAATAAACAGATAACTGAAGTGCAATTAAATTAAAGTTAAACAGAATTAAAGAGATAACTAAGTACAATGTCAGAATAGTAAAAAGACAGTAGTGGGAAATCTTGCAAAAGTCTGATGTAAGTCTTTAGTTAATTAACAGTATTATACCAATGTTAATTTCTTGGTCTCAAAAAGTTTAATACAGTATGTTATTTAATATAATAACAATGTTTTTACATTTAATATGAGTTTAATATGATGTTAACATTATGGAAAGCTGTGTGAGGAAAAAGAAACCAACTATTTGCTGTCTAGGAAGACAAACATAAGAGTACAGAAAAGTTTAAAAGAATGGGAAATATATACCTTATAAATTCTATCAAAAACAAAGTAGGTACAGCTATACTAGAATCAAACAAAACACACTTTAAAGAAAGACAGGTAAAAAAGAAAATAATAAACTGAGAAAAAAGGTTAACCATGAAAACATAATTCTAAATGTGTCTGTATGCAACAGGATTGGCTCCAAAAGTAGTGGGAAACTTTAATTCACTTCAATCTTAATGATATTATACATATACACACAGACATATGTAGTAGACATACATATAGCTATGTGTCTGTGTGTGTATATATATGCATATATAGAGAGAACATGACACCCAACAGCAAAAGAATGCAAATTTTCTCAACTGCACAGAAAACATTTACTAAAACTATTCATATTATTGCATGATAGAGAAAAATTTGCAAACAAATATCCTTAATCATAGGGGAATTAATTTAAATCAATAAGCAAAAGATAACTAGAAAATACCTAAGTTTCCAGAAATTAAACAATAATTTACTAAATAATCTATGTGTGAAAAATGACCACGGGAATCAGAAAATATTTTGAACTGAATGATATTAAAGATAAAAATTTCCCAAACTTAGAAGACCTAGCTATATCAATACTTAGGAAATGTATAACTTTTCATGCATGTAGCAGAAAAGGAAAGCTGAATATCAAAGATTTAATGCTTTCATCTAAAAAAAGCTAGGGGGAAAAAAAATAAGTCAAACCCCCAAAAAAGTAGAAGAAATAATAAAGGTATGAGCAGAAACCAATGAGTAGGAGGGAAATGTACAACAGAGAAAATATAAAGTCAAAAGCTGACCTTTTTAAAAAAATAATAAAGTTCACAGGTTTAGTCAGACTAAAAATAAAAGTAAAAGAGAGAGGACACAAATTTACAATACCAAAAATGATGTCCTAAAAGATAATTAGGCTATCATGAAAATGTTACACCAATTTAACTGATAATTTAGATGAAATGAGAAAATTACTTGAAAAACATAACTTACCAAAACTGGCACATAATATAAAAGAGAAAATCATGAATCACCCCATTTTGATTAAAATTGAATTAGTCATTTAAACTCTCCCATAAAGAAAGCTTACACAGATGGCTTCACTGTACAAGCTCTTCCACAGAATGGAAAACAAAGACAAACTTTGCAACTTGTGTGATGAAACCAGTATAACTTTTATACCAACACCTGTCAATACATTACAAGAAAGGAAAATATAGGAAAGTTTCTCTCGTGAACATAGGAGTAAAAACTCTACACAAAACAATTGTAAGTCAAACCTAGCATTGATAAAAAGTAAAATATTTTGTGAACAATGGGGTTTTATTTGAGTCATACAAGGGTGATTAACATCAGAATCTATTAATTTATTTTATTAATTAAAAAAAGGAAAAAGGATCACCTTGATACAGAAATAGTGTTTGATAAAATTTAATACCCAATCAGGATAAAATCTCTTTACAAAATGAGAATAAAAGGGAATTTTATTAATTTTACAAAAAGTAAAATTACAGGAAGAGTTCCCAGTGAGATGAGACAAGGAAGACACTATCAGCACTTCAATTCAACATGAATCCTAGCCAGTACCTTAAGGCAAGAAAAGCAAAAAGCCCAAGAAATGCAAAAAAAAAAAAAAAAAAAAAAAAAAAAAAAAAAGATCGTAATTCAGATAGGATTGCATAAAAACTAATAGAATTAACAGGTAATTTTGTCCAGGTGCTGTACACAATGGTCAACACACAAAAATCCAATGTTTTCTATATGTTAGCAACGAACAATCAGAAAAGCTTTTTAAAGATACTATTTATAGTATAACTTAAAAATTCAATTCACCTAGAAATAAATCTAATAAAAGATGGTCATAATCTCTACACTGAAGACTACAAAATGTTATTAAGAGAAATAAAGATAAGCTAAATTAATGGAGGACTATACTGTATTCATAAAACAAAAAATTCAATCTTATCAAGAATTCGCCCCAGACTTGTCAGGAGCCATCTTAAGACTAGAGGTCCGCCATTATAAATTACCAGGAAGGTCACGTAGCCAGAAAGAGCCTGTTCTTCTTTTTGCATAAGTCACTCAGCACCTTCTAACTAAGCAACAGGAAGCCGCAATAACCGCAGGACAGAACGACGCTGATACCAGCTGGCCAATCAGATCATGCCATATACTCCTCTTTCCCTAATCAGCCCTACCCCTTTCTCTTATTTCCTGTATAAAAGCAACTGCTGCTCAGAATAAAATTTGAGGCTTGATCAGAACACTGTCTTGCCTCCACTCTTTTCTCTCGTCCGTGTTACCCCTCTTTTCTTTAGGTTGGGTTCTCCTCGGTTCTCCCACCAAATAACCGGTCCCGCGGGCGGGACAAGTGGCGCCCAACGTGGGGCTCGAGTGCAGAACCCTTACCCAGGCGGACTACGAAATAACAGAGGCTGCAGCTCGTTAAGGAGAAGTTTTTCAGAGAAGACTGCCTTTCACCGCTCATGGAAGGTCCTCGTCTTCGGCTCACCGGAGATCGCCGTCTTCGGTGAGTGTTCATCCGCCTTAGTTTAGTTTCAACACGGACTGCTAGGATCATAAGTAACAAATTTTAAACGGGGAAAAGAGTTGAGCATAACTCCCTCTGTCTTCTCTAGGTCCTCTTGTCTTTTCCTTTTTTTTTTTCAAAGGATTTGGGACTTTTCTCTCTAGCCCGCTTCTCGGCACAAGCCGTCCACCCCCGAGGTTAGAGGCTGCTTTTTCTGAGTTGGGAAAATACAGTGTGTCAGTCGACTTTAAGGCAGAAGTCGTCCACTCAGAGGGCATCCCGGTCGTAGACCTCTCCCTCCGCCCTGGAGAGAGCTGTAGGTCTGCGATTCGCCTCTTGAGAAGCCGTGTTGGCGGATTGTACCAACCGACTGCCCACGTCGAGACCTCTGATATAATCCCTCCTCTGCCGCCTCTGTAAAAGAGCCTTGTCTATGCCCAAAGGCACAGCCAGCGGGACGTCCGTAGGCATCGCACCCCAGGGGGTCCGTGTTAGCGGATTGTACTAACCGGCTGCCCACGCGGGAGAGAAGTTAAGTTCCCTTCTCCTCCTTTTTGCCTTGATACCTATGTTCACTTCCTCAGTTCCTATCCCTCTTTCTTTTTAGATAAATAAAACAAAAAGATGGGACAAACCTTGTCCAGAGAAGCACTATTCATAAAAGACTTAAAACGCTCATTTAAGGAACGAGGAATCCGAGTAAAAAAGAAGGATTTAGTCAAATTTTTTCTCTTCATTGATGAAGTCTGTCCCTGGTTCATAGTAAATGGCCCCGAAATCCATCCAAAAAAATGGCAAAAGGTAGGCAGAGACTTAAACGATAAGTTACAAAAGGAAGGCCCTGATGCCGTCCCCGTCGCTGCTTTCTCTTATTGGGGACTAATTCGAGATATTGTAGAAACCGCCTCCGATGACCCCGAAAAACGACAACTCTTGTCAGTAGCGGAGTACTGCCTTAAACCGCTGTCTCGCTCAGCATCCGTTGCTTCTCTTCCCACTGAGAAGCCCCCCTCTAGATGTCCCTCAGTCGTTATAGACATGAGCGATCCCTCTCCAACTAAAGGCATATACCCTTCTTTGCCCACAGAACATCCCCCTTCTCCTAAAAGTCCTCTTACCAATCCCTTACTGACTAAAAGACCACTCAATGACCCCTTAGATCCTGGTGATGCCGCCACCTTAGGAGATGAGGCCGTACGATATCGTAACCCAGATTGGCCTTCTGCTTGGCTCCCACCCTACAATCCACAGTTCTGTGCGCCTGTTCTGCCATTCCCCGCCTCCAACGGCAACAACCTTTCACAAACCAAAGATAAGCTTGCTGCACAGATGGCCGAGATAGAGAGCAAACTAGCCTCCCTTCAGGCTGCTTTACAAGAGACTGTCCTTACCGCCCAACGCTTGCCCATAAAACCCTCCAAAAACCCCAAACCAAAAACCCTCACCTTCCCTGTCATCACCCGATCCCAACGACCTGAATCTCCCACCTCTAACACCGCTGATCCCCCTGATGCCCCTGAAGGTGGAGAGGACACTGCTGACAATAATGATGAAGAAGAAAGCAGTGACGACGAACTCCCTCCCCCCGCCCCGGAGCGTAGAGAGTTCCATAAATTACAGTTCAAAAACTTAAAAGAACTAAATACAGCTGTCAGGACTTATGGACCTAATGCTCCTTACACCTTATCTGTCCTCGAAACACTGTCTCGAGGGGGACACCTTCTCCCTTGTGAATGGCTCCGCATAGTCCAGGCTGTCCTCACCCGTGGCCAATATCTAACTTGGCGGGCTGATTTCTGTGACCGCTGCCAGACTATAGCCGCTAATAATCTTAAAAATCCCCGCTCTCATTCTTGGACCTTTGAAAAACTTACTGGTCAGGGGACATATGCCACTGAAGAGCGACAACGAAATCTCCCTATTGGACTCCTTTCTCAGACACATAATGCCGCTCTTGGGGCCTGGAGAACTCTTCCTAGTTCTGGCACCCCCACCACACCACTCACCAAGGTTATCCAAGGTCCCCAGGAAGATTACAGTGAATTTGTCAGTCGCCTTCTAGAGGCTGCTGAGCGCGCTCTAGGAAGCGACGCCGCTAATGACAGGTTAGTCAAACAATTGGCTTTTAAAAATGCTAACGCCTCCTGCCGAGCCGTCCTCAGGGGTAAGACCCGGGACAAGACGCTCGATGAAATGCTTCGCTTGTGCCGAGACGTTGATCCATTTACTTCCAAGGTATCTCAGGCCATTCATCTAGCGGTTGGTGCTGCAATCCAGGCCAACCCTGGCCAACAAAAAAATTGTTTCAAATGCGGTCAGCCAGGGCACTTTGCCCGTCAATGCCACGGTTCCCATGACATCCAAGACTCAAAATGCTAGGTGGCTCCCTGAGAGACTTATTAATTAACCCATCCAGGGAAAAACCCTGAGATTATCCCTCTCTCTGTACTTTTTACAGAAAACCTGGAGAAATGCTGCTATTCGTCAAAATGTGGTTGATAGCCTCTTGGATACTTCAAACCGCAAGTATTAAGCTTTCCGTATCTAACCAGTACCAAGTCTTTAATTTCACTTGGATCATCAGAAATCAGGCTGGTGATATTGTCAACTCTACCTCCACTCTTGGAAATCAGCCCTCCTGGCCCCAGTTAGAAGTAGATCTTTGTGCCCTAGCCCTAGGGGCCGGTGCAGACTGGGGTACCCCCTCTAATTTTTGGCCCCAAGATAAACCTGTTGATGCTCCTGACCCTACTTATAACGGTAACCTCGCTGGTTGTAACTCTTACATTAAAAGGGCTAGCCTTGCTGATCATATGGATGGCTTTTATCTGTGTCCTGGCCCCACCCACCGAGACCGTTCTCTAGATTACAAATGCGGCCACTCCAGTGAATTTTTCTGTGCCTCCTGGGGCTGTGAGACCACAGGTGATGCATATTGGGGACCCTCCTCTACTTGGGATTACATTACCCTTCGGAGAAAGTTTCTCCCTAAATATTTACAAGACAAACTTAAAATCACTACTCCAGAGCCTCCTAAAACTCAATGTCAACACGCTTGGTGCATCCCTCTTCTCATTTCCTTTACGGAAAACGCAAAAAATAAAGACTGGACAGGCCGAGGATTCACTTGGGGTCTGCGTCAGAGACACTGTGATGGCTGGACGTTCGGTTGTTCAGATCCCGGGTTGACCTTTACTATACAGCTTCTTAAAAATATCCCTAATAAAGACGCTACAGCCATAGGACCTAATCCGGCTCTACGTCACCTCCCTAAAGATAAGGCTCCTATCCTTAAACCCACAACTACATCAGGTAAGCTTACAGCCACACCCCAGCCCAGCCATAAAAAAACCACCCCTTTTCAGCCTACCATCCTGCCTGGGCCTCCTGATTCTTCACAACTTATAGTTGACTTGATTAATGCCTCATTAGAGGCTCTCAGAGACAAAAACAGCACAGCCCATCAAGAATGTTGGATTTGCTTCTCGCCTATCCCTCCTTTTTATGAAGGCATAGCGACCCTTGAACCTCCCCTTTTTACAAATGATAGCGGTGCTTTGTTACATACTCAAGACCCCTTTACAGCCCTCACCCTAACATCTATCTCCGGCTTAGGCCTCTGTCTCATAGGACCAGCAATGCGTCCCCCGACCAGCCTAATTCCCATATGTAACCAAACCATGACAATCAATCACACATTCTCATATGTGCTTGCTGCTAGTGGCACTTATTTTGCTTGCTCCTCTGGCTTAACCCCATACGTTTTTACATCCCACTTTTTGACCTCTCGCGATTACTGCGTAGTTGTTGTTTTATTCCCCCGATTTTTTCTCCACGACCCTAATACTTTCCTTCAATTCATAGATCCAGATGCCACGTCTCGTAACAAGCGTGAGCCTCTCACTGCTATCACCCTTTCTGTCTTGTTAGGTGTCAGTGCCATAGGAGCAGGCACTGGCATTGCTTCCTTAGTCACTTCCAACAACCAATACTTACAACTTCAATCTCTTATTGACAAAGACCTTAATAACCTCAGAGAAGGAATACAAGACCTAAAAGACTCTGTAGCGTCCCTCTCAGAGGTAGTTTTGCAAAACAGAAGAGGGCTTGATCTCCTCTTCCTCAAAGAAGGGGGCCTTTGCGTGGCCCTCAGAGAAGAATGCTGTTTTTATTCTGATAAGACAGGCCTTGTGCAAAATAGCCTTGACAGGGTAAAAAAGAGTCTAGAAAATAGAAAAAGAGCTAGAGAACAACAAGAGTCTTGGTACCAAAACTGGTTCTCTGCCTCCCCTTGGCTTACCACCTTGCTACCTAGCCTTTTAGGACCTTTTGTAGGCATTTTCTTACTAATCTCATTTGGGCCTTGGGCATTTAATCGTCTTACAACCTTTATCAAAGACCAGGTTGACAATGCAATCAAAAGACCGTTAGAAGTCCATTACCATCGCCTTGCCTCCCAGGAGCCGGTTGACAGCTACAATCAAGAACCGCCCACCGCGCCTGTTGGTCTGCAGTTCTCCTTCCTCGATGAAGAAATGAACCTTCCCTGGTATAGCAGAATATGGCGCTTTATCCGTAGGACCTAGCTCCCGCCCTTCGGGGACGGCCTGGTAACTGGAGACAGGCCCGCCTCTTCCGATATAAAACAAGAGGCCTGGGCACCGAGCTGAGTGCAACGTCTAATAGTGCAAGGGAAGGTCCTTACCTGACCTGCTCCAGAATTCCCTGAGAGCATGCCTGGCTACCTAGAGGTTAGCTGACATCACTCTGCCACTCCCAGCCTTCGGGAGGAGTCAGGCCACTGCTCCCTCACTCGGTTAAAGCTCACCCCCAAGACGCAGAGGCTGGTAGTCAAAGACGGGTAAGAATCCCTCAGGGCTGGGACCAACCTAAGACAGGGCATGATTGCATGACTTTCATGTGCCGATGACGGGTAAGGCCCAGACTGGTGAGGGGTCGCCTAAGACAGGCACAGTCTATCTGCGCCTCAGCAAAAAAGGCTTTGGCATTTTAAGAAGTAAAAAAGGGGGAGATGTCAGGAGCCATCTTAAGACTAGAGGTCCGCCATTATAAATTACCAGGAAGGTCACGTAGCCAGAAAGAGCTTGTTCTTCTTTTTGCATAAGTCACTCAGCACCTTCTAACTAAGCAACAGGAAGCCGCAATAACCGCAGGACAGAACGACGCTGATACCAGCTGGCCAATCAGATCATGCCATATACTCCTCTTTCCCTAATCAGCCCTACCCCTTTCTCTTATTTCCTGTATAAAAGCAACTGCTGCTCAGAATAAAATTTGAGGCTTGATCAGAACACTGTCTTGCCTCCACTCTTTTCTCTCGTCCGTGTTACCCCTCTTTTCTTTAGGTTGGGTTCTCCTCGGTTCTCCCACCAAATAACCGGTCCCGTGGGCGGGACACAGACTGACATGTAAATTCAATGCAATCACAATCAAAATCTCAATAGCACTTTTTGTGGAAATTGACAGGTTATTCTAAAGTTATTCAACAATGCAAAGGGAGCAAGAATACCCAAAGTAATCTTGGAAAACAATAAAGCTGAAGGACTATAAGTACATCAGGTATATGATATCAAGACAAGTTATAAGAAATAAGTCTAAAATATTAAGACAAAATACAGCCATTGGAATTAAGACAGAATGGTAATGATGCAAAAACAGAGAAACTGACCAATGAATGGAAGAAAATAATGAGTTCAGAAACAGATGCACACATTTTAGCCAGTTCATTCAGGACAATGGTAATAATAAAGAGCAGTACAGAAAAGATGATCTTTTAATAAATGGTGCTGGGTTAAATGTGTAGTTGTACAGAATAAAATCTGGACTCCTACTTCACATGTACAATGGTCAATTCTAGATATACTTCAGATATAAATATGAAGGAAAAGCATTACAGCTTTTTAGGGGAAAATGTGAGACTATCTTTACACTCTGGGGTAGGAAAATATTTCTTAAGCAGGACACAGGGTAGAAGAAATCTGTAAAACAGGTGTCTGATAAAGGACCCATATCCAGAAAATAAAGAGAATTCTTGCAAATTACGATAAAATATGCAGGCAATACAACAATAATTTGGCCAAAGACTAAAGTATGACATAAAAAGTAAAAAGGAGGATATCCATAAGGTCACTGAACATGTGAAAGGGTGTTCAACTTCATTAATCATCACACAAACGTATTAAGACAGCAATATACCACTGCTCATGCAACAGAACAGTTAAAATTCGACAATGCAATAAATGTTGGTGGATATGAAAACCTGAATCTCTAAAATTACACTAATAGTGAAAGTACAAATTAGTATAATAGATACTTGCAATATCTATTAAAGACAAACAAATAAATACAACCCATCAATTCCACTCCTAGGTATAAATCTGACAATATACATTCATATGTACAAGAATGTACAAATGATGTGTACAAGAATGTTCACAGATGCACTTCAGATATAGATAAGAAAATAAAGTTAGTAAGGCACTTGTGACAACCAAAAGCTAAAAACACAAATATCCATCAATAACAGTAGGAGAAGTGGGGTAGTGGTGTTACAAACATATTCAAAGAGACTGTAAAAATATACATTACATTTATTAGAGCTTTATAGAAGTACAGACACACAGACGATACAATTGAGATGAGTGTTATGTATTGGCTTCCTGTCAGCCCAATCATGAGAGCCCTACGACTCCAGTAGGTGCTTCCTAAAAGGGAACAAGAATCTAGTAGCCAAACCCCTGCAAGAATGCTTGCTACTGATTCTAGCAAACCACCAAACATCTTCACCAAGTTTTTGACTCATATAACACAGGAGTTTTTCCCTACAAATGCATCTTCAGTATTACAAAAGAGAAGCACTGTGAAATTTTATTTTATAATAAACTACTTCATAGCTAACTTTGCAGAAACTTATCTCTTCTAAGCAAAAAGCTCTCTAAAATGCATCACTAACATTTTCCTGAATAGAAGCAATTTAATAATACCAAGAATAGATATTTCTTAAAGCTTTCTACATGTCAGGCTTACGTATTTATCTAATTTGATTCCCAAAATAACTATATGAAGAGGCTAATAATGCCTCTGCCAATGTTATAGATGAGCAAATCTAAATGCAAAAAGGCAATGTAACTAACCCAAGATTATAACACTAAAATTTGGCACTGCATGCCTGAATTTCACCCTCAACTTATATTAAAGATGTATAAGTTCTTAAAGATGTCTTTTCCAGCATATTAACAATTAAAAAAAAAAATTAAAGTCTAGTGTAAAAAAAAAAACCACAGAACAAGTGATTCATACCCTCTTTCAAACTCATCTGACAGTTACACAACTTTCTATCAATTTTCTAATTTCTAGAGAGCTGGATCAGACTGTACTTAAGATGGAACTTTGAGAGCAGTCCATGGTTCAAAGCAGTAATGTGAGCAGCACACTTATCTGTCTCTTTTAGTTCCCAACATATCAATGAGATGACAACAATTTTTTTATAAAAGAATAAAAGCATTACAGGACTGGAAAATAAGAAAGGGGATACTGGTGGATCTGAAATTTTGAGAAATTCAAGGCAGATAAATAATAACAAATTAGCAGAGACATTAAGGGAGAAAATCACAATCCAAGACACTAGAGGTATTCACAGTTCAAGGAGGCCCAAGAAAGAACCACCCCTTCATCAAATACAAAGAGCAGGAAAGGGCCAAGTGGTTATCATAAGGTTAATTACTTTGGAAACAGTATGTGGGCTAGCTGAGAAAATTAAAGCCCTCCCTTTTCCCAAGGCCAGCAGTTGTGGCTTTTGCCATTATGCCAAAGCCCAAGAATTGCCCTCTTAAGGAAATAGGCCACCTGTCTGGGTACATTCCTGGTGAGAGTGTCAGAGAGAAAAACAGGATACAGATCGGCGTAACTCTGAATATCCTAACAGGCATTAGGGATAGATGGTGAGAAGAGATAATTCCTAACAGAAATTAAATATTAAAGCACTCCACCGCACCAAATAAAGCCCTCCTTACTTTGACACGTATGGATGTACCGACCTACCAACACAACCTACAGAGGTCAGTCACGATGTTGAAACACTGCTCACTTACACTGAATGCATCCAAATATATCCGTAACCTATCCTTTCCCGGGAGAGACCCACCAGGGATAGACATATACAACTTCAGAGAAAACCATGTCAACCAGATATCATTACTTATCAACTTAGTTCTTCATCTCAAAATATTAATAGAAAACAAAGAAATAGAAATTTGGGGGAAGATCGAAAAACAGAAAACAAAGCAAAACAAACCAAACGACTTGAGAAACAGAGACAATTCAGGGGACAGAATGGTATGCTTAAAATTTTTTCTCATAAAATATATTTGAATAAAACAAGAACAAGCTGCTTTGAAAAAGTGGTCAGAAAGCAAAGAATTCTTGTTAAAAATATATATGATAAAATAAATTCAATGAGCAGGATAAATAATAAAATGGTTATTACTGATACTTATATGGAAAATAAAAGATAAAGACTACTTTTAAGGAGACAAACTACAAACAAAAACTATAGGAGATACTGTTATGAGAAGCTAGGGAACTAGAGGTCTGACTGAAGAGATGGAATATTCACCTAGTAAGTGTCCAAAGGGGGTAAGAACAGAAACAACAGAGATACATAAAGAGAGAGAGAGAAAAAAGACTATTTCCATAATTTGAAAAAGGCACAAGTTCAGAGAAAGGCCTCACCATGTACTATGACTGCTTACTGGGAAAAAAAAAATCTATATCTAGACTTGGTAAAACTTCAGAATTTCACTAAAAAAATAAAAATCATAAAACTTCTCATTTTCTACAAAGGAACAACTAACGCTGAAATCTTAATGTTGTTAAGACACAGAACTTGGCCTTTAAGGTTTTTAAGGAAAAAGTTTTGAACTTAGAATTCAATATTTAAATTTACTCAGGAACGATGGCAGAATAAGGACAATTTCAGACAGCAAATACTTGAAAAATTTGCATCTTATACTGAAAATTACTTAATGAGGTATTCTGAACTCACTGAACTCAAAACGTTTTGTATAACATGCCATTATGAGAAAAAACCATTAGAATATATACTCTCATATTTATAAATTAACAAATTATACTAATACACTTATGTATATTATAAAGAATATCAAAATAAAAATTAAAAATAATCAGGTAACAATGAACAGATAACTTAATTTCTAATATATTCTGACCCCCCCCAACAAATTATCTTTGTGTATCCTATTTAATGTGGATACTTCATTTTGAAGACCATAGCTCCAATCAAATAAAAAAGAAATCCAAGGAGGTAGGTGGAAAACATGAAATCGAAGAAACGACAGAACTTAACAAGTTTTGGAGGAAAAAAAGTAAACTTAAAAAAAATTAAGAGAATCCACTAGAATTTGACACTTGGAAATTTCTCAAATGCTAAAGTTTGAATGTACATACGATTATATTTCATTCTCTGTAAGATTGTTCTACTTTGTTCTACTGCATTTATACAATCACATTATAAATATTTCTAGGTCTAATATTTTTAGACTTGATATGCAAAAAAACAAAAAAGAAACTAGTTACAATACAAAATGCAAAAACTTAGTATAAAATTAATAACAAATAACTGGGAGATTGAGGGAGTTTAGGACAGGACAACACTATCATTCACAGAGGTAGGTGAACACTAGAGCTAATAAATAAAAAACATTATTAATAGAAACCACTAACAGAACTAGAAGCAGGCACAACTTACAGTGGGAAGTGGAACTGGGAGTGGAAATATGACTTCCTATTCGTTTTACTCTTGTATGTAATGTGGATCTCAATGCAATTACGACTTCTATTTTTAAAAAGTATCATGGTGGGTGGAGGGCAGCAGTACCTAACACAATATGCTCGTTCAGAAAACTGAAACTGGTTACTAATTGCCACAGCCAACTCATACTAAACACTCATACCACCTTCATCACTCCCCTTCATTTACTGCCTTTTACGACTCAGTTTTATGGGCATGGCTGTGTTTTTACCCACACTATGATCTCTGGGGTTTTCTTCTTTGTTTTTTTTTTTTTAGTATGTGTGTGTGTTCTATTCATTTCTGTAATGCAAAATCTAGCACAACTCTCAGTGTTTGAAATAAAGGAGGAACACTAATTATATGGTCTGAGGGAATTAATGGAGTAGCTAATGCAGATCTAGACAAAAAACAAAACAAAACAAAACAAACAAAAAAACCCAGAAAAGCCATCTTGTAGTTCCAATCACTTAAAACCAGTTTATCTAAAGTTGACAAAAATGTGTATTACACGGAGAGAAAGTTTCCTCTTAGATATAGAAACAGCTATGACTCTTGGTAGAATGATTCAAGCCACTGGCAGCATATCTGAATACATATACTACTGAGAAGAATCTTAGAGGACAGGAACGGGGTGGGGGGTGAAGAAGAATACAGCAATAGCAATATCCTGAACTTTCAAGAAAAAAATTGCCTAGGAATGAAAAGACCCATTCTTCCTTTCTGGCTATATACATTTGTGTATACAAGAGGAAAACTAAGAGTAGGGGGGAGTGGGAAAATGGGATGGGCACCCAGGAGTCATGGTTGATGGTGGTATTACACATGGCCTAGGTTTAAAAACAGAAAAAAAAAAAAACCCAAAAAAACAGGAGAGTAGGCCAATACCTTCATTTACTTTATAGTCTACTTACTTTCCTACTTTGGCTACTGAGGCCTAGTTTTACAGTTCAAACTCTCTCCCAAGCAAAAAGTACCTTTCTTTCAAAGCTTAACAAGTTTAAAGTTTATGTAAGTCAAAAGCAGAAGAATATCATAAAAAATTTCATATGGTCCAACTTAATATTCCCAGCCTCTAAGTGATTACAAATGGTAGGTTTAAATTTCTTTTTGGCAGCGATTCTCAAATTTAAGTGTGCATTAGAATCCCATGGAAGGTTTGTTAAACCAGAATGCTGGACCCCAATCCCAGAGTTAGTCTAGTCTGAGAGTTAGAAGGCTATTAATACCACTAAAACAAAAATCTCATCATCATTGCCCTAGCCATTCATTTATTCTCCACCTCTAAGCCTTCCATTTTACCTGAAAATGGTAAACTTTCCTTAACAATGGTAAAAATAGAAAAAAATCCCTAGGGTCCATGTGTTGAGAGACCTAAATTCTATCCCTAGCCATTTTAAGTTTAAGGCCACATGCCCTTTGATGAATCACTGAATTTCTGGCTGCACACATAAATTAATACAGTAAAACTCACACCCCTGTAGACTGAGATTTACTTCACTCCACAGCTGCACACAATTTTTTTATGCTGCAATAAACTTTTTAAAACATCAAATACAGATCATTTCAGAACCTGATTGTTTTTCTAATAGCACAACATATTAAGAACACTCTGGATCTCTGGAAATCATTTTTAAAAAACCATTACTTGCAAACAAATACAATTATGTCATGCAAGTTGCCACTAGTTTATTAATAACATATACAATGCCATAACTCCTTAAAATATATGACAATTCATTTTTTAAAAGGAGGTTATTTCCAGAAAGCTTATAAAGACAGTAGTGGGATGTTTAAAAAATCAGCTTTATTTATTAGCATGACAGTTTATAACTACAATTATTAACCTCATGAGGTTTGATTTTAAATTATGGTAGTACATAATCTATGGTAAACTAAAAAAGGGTGAGACAAGTAGTTAGGAAACTACTTACTATGCCAAGTTGCAAGACCTCTCTGGTTATTTATTTTTTTTAATCATTCATTTGTTCATTTATTCTCTTTCCTTCTCTCTTATTCACTATTCATTTGAGTATCTGGGGGGAACATACACTGAGCTGAGACCTGTGAAAACAAGGAAAGACAACAGGAAGAAAGCCCCTGACCTCATAATTTGAACTAAATCTCAGAAATTCTCCAGGTAAAATCTTCTATAGCATCAAATGTGTTTAAGAAAACACACAAAATAGCAAGAATCTGATGTCTTTTCTGGTAAAAATTTCCAATAGCTGATATCAAATGTTGTCACCCAAATATATGTATGTGCATAGCTTTAAGCAGCATGATCATGATATAAGGAATAGAATCATCAGATACTCTTAATATCAAAGCATTACCTTCAAGTTCACTATAGTCTCCAAAAGCATAGCCCACAAAGTTTTGTAAATTTCGGCAATGGCTTAAAGCTCCTAAACGAGACAGAAAGAACCAGAAATTACCGAGCATAATGTTTTTATAAAAATTTGTGAAATAGCATGGAAATATATATATATAAAATAAATCTTGATACTATTAGAAATTTTTAAAGTCCAGTTAATCCAAGCTCTAATTTATAAATCATAGTAACGCTCTTTTATCCAAACCAGAGTAAATTATTTCAGTTAAACAATAGACAATTTAACTTTATTCCTTCCTTAAGCACCAACGCTGTATTTGAATCCATCCATCTGGAATGTGACCTCTTCTACAGAACATTCAACCATCCAACCATACCATTTTTCTTAGCAAAATGAATTACTCCCTAGCTACCCGAGCACTTCACAACAAATGCTTCTCTCACAGAATTAATCAAATATTATAGCTATTAGTACAATAATCCATAAGATCTGTATGTCATGCTTTAGAACTTTACTCATACATATTATCTCACTTGATTCTAAAAAAACCTATGAAGCAGTTATTTCTATTTTATAGACAGGGAACCAAACACAGAAGAAACATAATCTATGCGATAGAGTTATTTAAAAAAAAAAAAAAAAAAGTCCAGCTACCAGTGAGTCAGCAACTGGATATAGGATTTAATTGAAAATGCTGTAATTTTTCCAATTCAAATATGCTGAACTCCTTATTACTATATTTTCATCTTTATGTAGCCACTGTCTAGTATAGAACATGGAAGATAGTAAGCAAAGACATACTGGCTAGATTTGAAGTCAACGAGAAAAGCATTACATATTTACTAAATAACGCATCATAACCTTCCAAAAAATAAAGTACCAAATACAATTTAGAATTACAGAATGATCTAAGGAATGCCATCAGGGTTAAGCATTTTGTTTCTGATATTAGATTTGGGTTCAAATTTTAAAGGTGTGTGAGCTCTCTGGGCCTCAGCTTTCTTGTTTGCAAAATGTGAATAAAAAATAGTAATCTAAAATGACTGGTGTATTAAATGAGAATGTACAGAAGACACCTAATATAGTGCCTGGTACACAGAAAGCACTCAAACTAGTTAAATGTGTATGAGTATTAATAGGAAACTCCAAGATAGACCTAGTTTACAAAACAGTAATAATCTCATGAACTATTAAGAACAGAGTTAAATTTGCCTAACGAACTTTATCTCTTGGCTCTCCATTGGCTATTACACAACAGCTATTAACTCTGTTGCTCTAAGACCACTTATCTCTAACAGCTTCCATCTCCCCTTTAATGCAAGTAATATGCAGGTATAGTTTGAAAAAGACTGATGTCTGAAACTTCTCTGAGGAACTGTGTAACCCTCAAGTGAATTTTCTGGACTAATGAAAATTATCTACATCTTGACTGGGCTGTTGTTACACAGGTGAATACATTGGTTAAAACTACTGAAATGTAAGATCTGTATATAAAACAATACACATTTTAATATTTTTTTTAGGTTCTATAACCCTTGAACAATTTTTTTTTTCCTTTTCTGGCCCTTAGCTTTCATATCTTCAGAAAGGGAATAATTCCTTGTTAAAGTAACTGTTCCTTTTGATAATTTTCAAATCACTTTTTAAAAGTGTCTAAGCAATACTCTGTTCTAGAATTTCAGGACACTAGAGCAATTTCACACTAGTCCGGCATTTACCAAACAAACATTTATTAGGTACCTAAATAGTTCAGACACTAGAAAAATAAATATAAGCTCAGAGAGGCAAATACATAACTAAAGCAGATAAAGTAGAATAACTAAAAAAATCCTTTTCTTACACCTGTGAAGGATTTAGAAAAAGGAGTTAGAAATAGAGTTCTTCCAACTCTCCACTGTTTTCCCAGACCACTTTCTCATCCTTACAAAACTGTTTGGCAATTGCATGAGTCCAATGTTATATTCTCTAACTGGCTTCTCCTTTACTATCATGTACTCACCTCAAAGTTAGGCTCCCTTATGGAGGACTTAAGCACTTGACTCCACTGTTTTCCTCACTATTTCTGCCATCACCTTGGATAATTCTACTTCTGTGGAATTCTGACCTACCACCAAAGTTCCTTGACTTTCCTGAATGATCTCATCCACTTTTTAACATTTTAGCAGTCTTTTTCAAAGATTCTGACTTGGAAATTATTACCTAGAATAGCTTGACCAACTATGAAAATAAACTTTAGTATAAGGTTTTTATAACAGAACTCATTCCTATTTTCATCAATATAATCCAATACCTCTTATTATCAATGCTTTATTGAGTCCTTCCCATTCTTCTTAAATCATTATCCCCATTTAACTTCACTTCCTTATCAAACTCAAAACCCACAATGTATCATTTCAAACACTCTCTAGCAAGCATGATTCACATTTCACTCCTTTTTCACCACAATCATTTTGTAAACCCTAGACTCCATATCAATCTAACCACCCACTGTCTATGCCTTTATTTTGGCTGCTGAGGAATAGTGTAGAAAATCTCTGAAAATCAAAATAGCAACTTAAGTGCATGCTTTCATTAAATGTGTACTTGTTTTTTTCTTAATAGTTGTCAAAAACAGTTTGTTGAAAATAAGTTTTAACAAATAATGAAACAAATTAAATTAGAAATTCACTTCCTTAGTTGTACTAGATTAATTAGGTACTCAATAGACACAAGTGGCTAGTGGCTACCATAATGGAAAGCGGTAATTATAGAACACGTCCATCATAGCACAAAGCTTTATTAAACAGGGTTGCTATATACATTCTATGACAAGACTGCTCGGCCACTATTTCAGTGAACATAACCAACAATTTCCCACTTACTGCCATCCTTATGACTTCATGAATCTTGCAAGCTACAGCAATGAACATGAAACAACAAGCTGGTACCAATATAGTCAATAAAAGCACTGTCAATAAAATATATCTCTTACCATCACCTGAGACCAAAAGGAGTTAGCTGCTCCTAGTCATCTGTGTCCTAGCCCACATCCAATTGTGGAGATCCCCACCCCAATACTGTCATTAAAGGAAAGTGCTGGTCAGCTGTAGCTGAGAAGAGTTAGGGAAAGAGAAGTATACTTAGTAGATTCCTTTCAGATTTTACTACCTGTCAAAGATAGAACTCATTATTGCACATGTATCTCACATGTCACTCGACTAGATCATGACAGCAGCTAGAAGTAAAAATATACCAACCTACTGAGGATCATTTTAATGCAATTGTTAATAATAGTATTTTAGTAAACATTAAGTATCTATTGCAAATGCTAGACTGAAAAGAATGCTGCGACAAAAAACATAAACTAGACATAAACTAGGCAAAAGCAGGATAAACTATTATCCTTGAAAAAGATAAGAAGGACTACCAATTTTTGTACCTCTAAATTATAAAATCTAGGGAGAAAATGGTAAAATAGCATGTTTTAGGATTAAGAATAGCTGGGTTCTATAAGTCTATATAAGTCTATATCAGTATATCCTGCATATCCATAACCATTAAAATGCTTAATTTTCCTTAAATAAAAAAATTGCTACACAGTTGCTTAGTTTAGAGGAAAGAGAAAAAAATGAAAGAGAAAGAAATCAAGAGAGAAAGAGAAGGAAATACAGCAAAATGATCTGGGAAGAGAAATGTGTGAGGAGACCCTGGATTTTAACTCAGTCTTTTCTAAAATGAAGTAACACATGGTCAAACTAGACTTAATATAAGGAAGCATTTCCTTGTTAGAGAGGTACCAGCACTACCTCTCTAACAAGGAAATGCTTTGGAAAATAAACTGAGTTCTTCTTGTATCTCCTAGGAATACTTTAAGGACATGAATGCCATCTCGACAACTCTAAATATGAGCTAATAATTCCAAGATTTTTAAGACTAGTAATAATCAGTAACTGCATATGAACATGTAGAACACAAGTATTTATCAAGCAGCTATTCTACATTGGAAAGTACTTTGCAGTAGTGATAAATGAAGTCAGATATTAGCTGCAAAATATTAGCTACAAAAAAGCATATAAAATGTTAAAAAAAAAAAAGGAAAACTATGGGCTTATCTGCAGTTATTAGTCTGTAGGTGTAGAAGTCCGCAACTAATTATAATGCCCAAAAGGTACAAGAATGGTGCTTCCTTACATATGATTCTAACATGATCTACATTCACTGAGAAATAAGAGACTAACCACAACACTAATACTAAAAAGAATACACAGGCAAAAATATTTTTTGCATCCTTGGTTTTCATTACACAATTCTGTAATGAAAAATACATATTAGCAACACTGTCTTCTGTGACAAGAAAAATCCATAAATAACAAGAGATTAAATATAAAAAAAACAACATAGCATGCTGTGGGCATATGGTAAAATTTTTTCAATTTTACTTTCAAGTTTTAAAAACTGAATAAGCTCTGCTATGTAGACAGTACTTCTCTTATTTAAGGGGTAGCAAAATCTCACAAAATAACAAGTGAATATAACCCACAACCTGGGTAGACAGTCAAGTAAGAACAAGTGTGTCCAGAATTGAGTAACTAGAGCTTTAGGGCAATATTGCAAACTCACTCAATAAAAGAGCCTACAAAACTTCTCACCGGCTTGCAAAATCTAAAACCTCTCCCATGTTTAGTAACAGGCAGAAACACATCATTTGTCAGAACGTCAGTGAACTATACAGTGAAGCTATAATTTTCATGAGTCTCATTTTCCTCAAATTATATTTAAATTTGTTTTATAGTCTGCATCTTATCAACTGACAGGCAACCAGAATGATCCAGTAGGTTTTATAACATGTCTATATTCCACTTTCCATTGGTGTACACATGGGGGCAGTATGTAGGTATGAGTGAGGAAATAAATCAAGTTTATTTTGAAGAACTAGCCTATCCACAATGCAATACCACTTTATACTTACCAGAATGGCTAAATAAATCAGACAATCATCAAGCAAATGTTGCAGAGTATATGTAACAAATGGAATTCTTACTCACTACTGATGAGACTATAAATTGGTACAACCATTTTGGAAAACACTGGGTAATATATACTAAAATAGAACATAAACACACACCATGGCCCCACAATTCCACTACAAGGTACATATCCTACAGAAATGTATACATGTGCACCAAAAGTTACATACAGAAATATTCTATCAGAGCACTATTCATTGTGGTTCAAAACGAGAAACAACCTAGATGTTCATCAACAGTAAAATGGATAAATCATGGTGAATATAGTCATACAACGAAATAGAATACTACACAACAATGAGAATGAATAAGCTACTGCTACATACTACATGAATGGATTACATAAAAATAAATGTTTAGGGTAAGAAGCCAGACACAAGGGTAATAATACATGCCATATGATGCTATGTTCTTGTCTTTGAATGTGTATTATACTTCAGTAAAAGTTTACCTAAAATAAAAACAAATATTTAATAAATAAATAACTTTTGATGCCTGCATATTTATAACAAAAATCCTCTTCCTATAGTCATGTTACGTTCGCCATAAAATTAGGACAGAACAATTTTTTGAATCTTCCCTCATACTTATTTAAAACATTTTTATATTAAAAACAAAGAAGGCTACTACATTAGGATAATAGAATGCAAGCGTCAAATCCATTATAGAAGAAAACACTAATTTGAACGGATTTTAACACCAAAGTTCTCCCCAGAAAATACTGAATACATTTATGTGTCTCTTTTAAAAACAGCCCTTCAGCCAACAGGAAATACTGTTTGAAAATGGAAAATTATTACTAAAAAAGCATTATGACTTCAGAGTCCCACTTCCTTATAACTCAAATTTAAGATATGCGGATCTAGATTATTTCTATGGCCTTAAGATGTCATTGTTGAAGGACTCAGTTGGCTGGTTGATATGATAAACTAAGATGAACCAATGAATCTAAGATGATGAAAGTCCATCCATTTTCAGCTTCTAAAATTGGCGATTACGTGTTGCCCAGAACACTTCCTGATGGGTTTTGAATTTTAATAGGTTCAATAAAAGCCATTCAAAACATTCTGAAGACACATAACATTTGATGTCTAAATGAGTTAAAATGTGTTTAAATATGTACAACAGAACAAACCATACTATTAGCCAATATCTGTTTATAAAGGAGTAATTTTTTTAAAAGTATGCATATAAAGATTTTAGCACTGTGCCTAAGCACTCAATGACTACACGGGATTAATAAATCCCAAATAATGAGTCTTCCAGGTCAAAGGCTATTTCTAATTCATCACTGTAAACACTAAAGCTGGCATTTAATAGTTGGTCAATAACTATCTGTGGAGTAGATAAATAATAGAAGTACAAAACAGAAAAAGAACTGAAACAAAGCAAAAGTAAAAATGAGGAAAAAATCAAGAATGTCAAAGAAGGTCTGAACTTATGTTTGTTATCAGGGTATATGACAATATTTTTAAATCTCAATTTGAAACAATGAGATCATATATACATAAAACCATTAAAATAACAAAAACTGCCTCAGTATTACTTTTCCTCCATACATTTCACAATGCAGAAGTGGGATATTTTAAAATTAATACATGGTTCTTTAATATTAAAATTCTATTTCAAAATATTTCTGAATGAATTCTTTATGAGATTGACAGGAACCATAAGCATATCACAGGTTATTTTCAAGACATCCAGTGTAGCATATCAATATTCTGACTAAATATGTCATAACAGAAGTAAATGAAAAGCAGATGTTAGCTGATCCTTTATAAGTATTATTTTTATGATAATAAAAATGCAATTTAGATATCAGAAATACCAAGACTGCAATCTTACATTAGTTTTCAGAGATAAATTGATAAAATACTTTAATCTTCATTATGCGCAGGAAATATCAATGAATCATTTGACAAGGCCCCTTTACTTTTCTCCTTTTAAGCGCACCATCAACTTACATATCTTAGATCAGAAATACCATTACTGGTTTTAATTAACCAACATTTACACAAACCACTATTCGAGATGCAAATATAACTCTTTCAGTTCTTCTTATAACAGCTTTTAAAGTAGGTATGATTATCATTTCCATTTTACAGATGAGAACAGTGAGGCAGAGATGCTAAGTTACTTGCCTAAAATCACAAAGCTAAAGCTATTAAATAGCAGAATGGATGAACACTATTAACCTCTATTTTATGCTACCTGGAGAGCTCTGAAATAAAGCAGAACTAAATATTTCCTGACTTTACTGATGTTGGGAGGTTAGTTATTTTGCAGACCTTGGGTGGTAACCATAAAACAAGGCAGCACTAATGCCACATTTCACTAATTCTAAGACATCCATTTTTTTTTCATATTTTAACATTTCTGAAATTGATCGTGTTTTACAATTGTGATTGACAGTTTTCTCTTTGGGGTACAACATAATATAATGGTGCATCTGGTAATTGATGGCAATTATGATCAAAAACTTATGGTATTATCTATACATATCATGGGTTAATAATAAGTAGTAAATGAGATAAAGTGCTTGACATAGAAAAAGTGCCTTAAAAAAGGGTAGTTCTTCCCTTTAAACCAAAATGATCTTTGAGAAAATTCCAAGTAATGTTATCTTCACACTATAGTAAATTGTGAGTGTCTAAGGGCCAAATTAAAATAATCCTGGTTACACCTCTCTAGGAAAAAAATACTGGTTTCCTAACACAATTTGAAGAAATTTTTCTGATGAAGGACTTGGGGTGAGGGAAGCAGAGAGACAAACAACAGTGGAAATAAATTATCAACAGTGAAGCATAAATCAAATTACTATTTGATTCAAGCCAATTCTCAAATGTCATTGATAAAATGCTCACATGAAGAAGTATTTTCACATTTTCAAAAATATACTCTGAATACAATCAGAAATGACCAAATCTGTTTCATGTGTGCCTACATCCCATCTGAGCTTCTTTAATAAAACTGGATATATTAAAACTTAACTACCATGTTGAAGAACTGGTTAATAAAGGTCTAAAATGGTCTTAAAACTTGCCACCGAAAAAAAAAAAAATTAGCTAAATAAAATTCAATTCATTTAAGTATTTGATAGCTTCCTGTGTTGATATTAGCCTTGACAATTTCAGGATGAATTTATATTCACTAATATTCTGAGTGTGGTTTTGTTTTTGTCTTATAGTATAAAAACTATTTACCTTTCAGGGGGAATTTCTCACTAAAACACCACACCAGAAATTGTATTCAAATTACAATGAAAAAAAAAATGCCTTGAGACAGTTGCACTCTTTGACTTAAAAATCACTTAATGATTGGGGGGTTGGATGAGCAATGCAGGGAAGAAGTACAAATGCTTTTTACAAAAGAAAATAATTTGCTTCAGAAAATATACACTGACAGGAAATAATTTTATCTTCTCAGTTAACAAATCTCAAACAATATTTTAAAAGCATCATAATACTTTTCAGTACAACTTTTGAGATCTTCATGACCTAATATGAATGAAATCCTCTGTTTTGAATGGTTACTCACAATTATTTTTATTCCTATATCTAATAAAGGATAAAAGCAAATATGAGAACCCCAAAGGAATTGGGGAGGGGAATATTTTATATTTTCTAAGCACATTCATATTACATACATGAATTACAGTATTCTGAACATCATACTTTCACTTCAGACATACAAACAGCCTATTCCAACCATAGTTTGGGGTAATACAATTTTCTATTTCTAAATAAATTTTTTAATCTGCTATTTTTCACCTATGTAAAGTTGTTTCATATAGTTATATAATACAATTCAGAATATAATGCTAATAGTTATTCTGTCTTCCTTTAGAATATGTAGGCAAGTCTAAAGAATAAAAGATAAGGGCTTTACTATGTATATAGATAAAAAGCCTGGAAAAGAGTACCTGTAAAAACCATAATAGTATGAAAAGCAAACAGATGTTATATGTGAACTTAGTAAAATTTAAAAAAATAAAAACTAAGGTCAAGGCAAGAGCAAAAATATTAAAGCTAGTAAGAACTAATAAAAATCCATTTTAAAAGTTACAATTTTCTTTATTTAAGGACGACTGCCTTAGCAGATCAGAATAACATTTCAACAATAACTTAAAGTATTTCAGAAGCAAGTGTTGATACTTGAAAGCAGATATCACAGAGAACCTTCATTTACTGTGTTTTTAAAATCCAATTTAACATCATTTTCCCTTCTAACACATTTTCTATGATACTTTGATCTTGCCAATTGAGAGTACGGCAACTACAGTATAGTCTTCAGTAAGTCATCCTTGCAGATGAACTAGGGTGCAAGAGATAAGTCCAAGGATGTTCAGACAACTACCTGAAATAACATTTAAGGTATCAGGGGACAGTTCCTATTCTAGTGAGCCCAAAAGTACCATCACTGACAATATACCTGAGGTTTAGTACTAAACTTCAACAATCTTTACACTAATGGCTTCATTTTTAACTGTATGTTTGAGAAAAAGTTCTATGTATAAAATTTCTCCCATTAAAAAAAAATCAACTACAGCATAACTGAAATATTTAAGCTGTGCTATCAGTTACTTAATAATTCTAAATATAGGTATAATATATACAATGTAAAGCTAACCAGCAAACATAACACTATCTTAGACAATAAATACTACAACAAAGATAATCTTCATTTTTTGAAGATATTCAGAAGACATTTCCATGTCTGGTGACTACATGAGTCATAACGGTATTAATCAAAACAGGAAACACAAAGAGGTATAAATTAAGAAAAAAATTTTTTGAATGGCACAGCCAACTTCTCTAACCTACTACGCACATGCTATTGACACAATTCCTTGATTTTGCCTTTACATGCTTTCAAAATACCTAAAATATAATTTCTTTAAACTCCTCTACCACTGCATTGCCCTCTCTACCTCTCCACTTGTCATTCAGAAACTCTGTCCAAGTGTCATTTTCCTTAGAAATCCTTCCCTGATGCTCTTTCTCTGTATTTCCAAGGCAACCAGAATTAACTGCTATGACCACTCTAATCATATTAATTGTCCACTGCCCCTAGTCTCTGAGGTCTAATCACATCCCTAAAAGTCTAGTATTCAATGCCTCTTAAATAGTAGTTAAAAAATATATTCTGTTTGAGTATGTTCTGAATGAAGGAGTTGTAAAAATCGAGTTTGAGATGCTTATAGAACATCCAGATGGTGACAAATATAAACATGAGTCTGAGCTCAGGAAGGAAGATATGGCTCATGCTATAGATATGATAATTTTATCCTAAAATTAGGATTGTTGCTTTGGCAGATTAAAACAATAATTCATCATCAAATGATTTATGGACAGACTAACTATTGAGATATACATAATTTCCTTCCAGTTGTTAAATATACTGTATACTTTTTAGTTCCCAATTTAATTGATTTCTCAACTTCACTCAACAGTTAATCAGTCACACCCTCCTTTTTTCAGTCTACTGCCTTGGCCTCAGTGATGACAAGGAAAATTTCCTCAAACCTCTGGCTATACTTCTCGTTCTCCTTTGCTCCATACTCCCTGCCCCCACCCCAATGTTAAAATGTTGAAGAATTATAGGGGAATATGTCCCAATATCTTCTCTCTGTATACCCTCTCCTTAGGCAACCTCATCTCCACCTCCCATAGTGACAAATCAATTATAAGCTAAATACTGACTATTCCTAACTGTATTATGATCAACATTCCCCACCTTTCTAGAAACTAACAAAAAACTGTTCCTCCACCAGTATTCTCCATGTTAAGCACAAGAACCACTAATCCTAGAAATCAGCTTTCTCTTCTCCCTAGACTACTCAGATCTAATCACCAAATCCTATCAATTTTACTTTCCAAAATCCACCTGCTTTTCTCCATCACTGCCAATGTGGACCAAGATTCCATTATTTCTTGCCTAAATTAGTATGAATAGCTGATCTCAATTCTTCTCAGTGTGGTCTGGGGACCAATACTGTCCACAAACTATTGGTAATGGTCTCAGACAAGGTAAATACAGAAAATGAGAAGCAGCATTTAGAAATTTTTATAGCCATCTGACACTGCCACAACATCCATTTTGTGTTACTAAAATGCCAGTACTAATTAAAACTATAACAAAACAGGTCCTTTACCACAGATGAGTGTGATTTGAGAAGCACTGGCCTAACTGGTCTGCCTGCATTAACGCTTGGTTCTCTCCTTCCTGTCCACCACAGAGGGGCCAAGCAATGTTTTAAAAACAAAATTTAAGTAACTTATTTCATTGTTTAACATTCTCCAGTGGCTTCCCATTGCTCTTAGGATTAAGCATAAAATGCTTAGCAATGACTGACCATTGTGATCTGTTCCTATCTCATTTCACATCACCCAGCCCCATGTGCTAAGGTCCACTTCCTATAGGACTTTTCAGTTCTACAAAGCTGAAATCACCATTACTTGGATAACTCCAGTTCATCCTTCAGGTTTCAGTCTAAAAGTCCTGTCCTCAGAGAATTCACTGATATATTAGTGGGCATTCACTGTTTACAATGATTTTCCTTTGTAGTAATCATAACTATAATTACTTTTATAATTATGTTTAGTTTCTTTATTCCTCAAAAGACTTTTGCCTCCATGAATACGGGTACACTCTTTCCATTAGCACGTGTCACCACAGTCTAGCAAAATGTCTGGCACAGATAAGCTGTTCAATAAATAAATCTAAGTCAGGAAACAAAACAGTCAACAGAACTACCAAATGCAAATGTCTTAAGTATCTAGTCATATGTAAGACCTGGGATAAATCTGTGTACCAGGTGCTTTATAAAAGTTAACTTTTTTTTTTTTTAACTTCCCTAAATAACCTAAAGACAGGAAAACCTCACTGTTGCGATAGAAAGGAAAAAGGAAAAGGGAAAGGCAAAGGATAGAAACAAATTAAGAAAGAACAGGAAAAGATTTTTCAGAAAGGTGAAGAACCTCATCTTAAGTAACCCACAAGGAACTGAAAGATCTGAGAGGCAATAAAGGTAATAGACTCTACAACCATATCTGCGGGTTCCACTGCTTATTCAATTAACTCCTTTCCTATGCACCTAAGTGGAAGTTAAGTAGTCTCTGTCTCTCGAATTCCTCATTTGTGAAACAGAGATATAATAAAGCCTCTTCAAAGGACTGTTATGAGATTTAAAAATGAGTTTATATAAATTACTTGAAACAATGCCTAACAGTGTTAGCGATTACCATTATCTTTAATGTTACTAGTGTTCTCATAAGTTTTATCTGCTTATCATCTGTCAGTGCCACTAATATATAAATTACAAAAGAACAGAGCCATATTATTCTCTGATGAAGCTTTTGTCAACCAAAGTTCTTTAAGAATTAAGCCCTACAGAAATCGAATTATGGGACTATTTCCTCTGTTCCCTTTCTCCAGGATGGTACATATCTAGTACCATTTTAGGTGCAAAGGAAAGGAGTTAGTTCTTTACATACCTTGTATGTCTTAGAGCATTAGGGCTTTGTATTCATTCAGTGGAACCCTGGTTGAGGAGGGCTGTTCTTGTTTACCCCCAATGGCTGGCCAGAAGTAGGTGGTCATTAAATATTTGTGGAAAGAATATTTACAAAACCAAAGGAGCAGCACTTAGCACAGAGCAGATATGAAATGTCAATTTTATTCCGCCCCTTAAAAAGTTCCCATAAACTTTAAAAGTCTTATTCTAGAGATGTCATTTTTCTTGAACCAGGGCTGCCTATATCATTCAAAGTTAAAAATACATAATACAGAAAGTAGGAAAGCCAAGAAACAAAGAAACCAATGTTGGCAGCAACTATGAGGAAATACTAAGAGGTGGAAGACAGGCAGAATTTGGATATGCAGGGAAAGGGCAAAGGTTATAGTAGGCCTGCAAATAGCATAATAAGCAAAGTGTCATCCAAAGTTTGGAGTACTTTCCACTGTTGACACAAAAAGTGATTTTAAGCTGTACATGGGCAAATGTCTTTATTCTGATAGTTGCGTATGTGCATAACTTTACATGTAATTAATTAGGACATTAAATTGTGATTTCAAAATTTTACTATTTATAACACTAAACACTAAACAGTACCTATCTGGATTTTAAGCGAGTTGTTCCAAAAAAATGAAAATAATAATGTACAGGAGGTAAGTAAATATGGCAAAAATTGTCAGGGTGTTAAAGAGTAAAATTTGAGAAACATGTGAATGAACATATTAAAAGTGAAAAGCTAGCCTCCTGAAGCCAAAGCTCCATTTTGGATAGTAATTCAATATAAAGAACAGATGGGTATGAAGAATCTCACTAGTTCCCACTAGTTCAAGTATTTAATTTGCAGTACTAAAATTTGTATCTGTAAAATCCTCATTTTCTGCTATGATAAATTTGCTACATATTTCAACTTCATTTATTCTCAAAACTAAAGTAAAATTTTTAAATTTCCAAACAGATGTCTGAATTTGCCCGACATGTTTGTAGGCTGACAACTTACCTGAAAACAGGGAGCTAAAACTGTACTTTCCACACCATAAGGAATTAGTTTATAACATTAACAAAATATGAATTATATCTACATCAAAAAGGGTGTTAAATGAAAGAGCAAAAGGTAGCGTCCCACCTTCCTTTCTCAAAATTAACCTATCAATAGCCAAACCAAGCTGAGAGATAATGATGAATAACATTTACTGGATGGTTACCATGTGCCAGCCACTGTTGCATTTTACCTGCATTAAGTTATGCAATTATCACCACCTTCTTATAAAGTATATCACTACCCCCATTTTACAATTGTAAGAATACTGAGGTACAGGGAGTTCTTGCCCAAGGCCAGAGCTGATAGAGGTGGCAAGGCAGGGGTTTAAATCCTGGCAGTTCAACTATAGACTCTGAGCTCTTAATGACCAGGCACCATTTCTCTCAAGAATAACAAGATGATAATTTGAAATACTCCACTTTTCCCATTATAGCAGAATAGTGTAATTTTCCAAGGCATGAACCTTTCATTACTTAAGTTTCCAGTCTAAGAAACAGTGGATTCAACTGTAAGTAAAAATAGGGAAGACGAGTATTATAATGGAACAATCTAGGCCCAGGATTATTCAAATATAGACAAAGCATCAGAAGCCTCAAAAGTATGGCTGAATGACACTATTCATAGAGAAAGAAGCCAAAAGTTGGGATAAGCAAAGGGTGAATCTTATTTCTACAATATCTACGGCTTTAAGGGAGAAAATCCTACCATTTCCTTTCCTTTACGTGATTCACTACAGGGGTACATTGACCCAAGAGGAGGAGTAATTAGGAGAAAGGACAGCAAAAGAGACTAGAAAGGGGAAAGTAAAGGTTTGGGACCCTGAACCGCAGTGATGTACCTTGGTGAATGAGAATTTATGAGAGGGCAATTTTTGCTAGGAAGTAGGAAGGTTGAGGGTATGACCACTAGTGTGGAGGTACTAAGCATCTGGATGGGGAGCTGAGAATTCACCCTAAAATGGGGTAACTAGGATGACAGTTTGAGTGTATACGTTTGAAATTTAGGAGGTACGGATGTGGACGGCGGGGGAGGAGGTGGGGGGGGGGGAGTGAGGCAGGGAGTTTCTGGCTTTGGATTGTACTCAGGTTGGAAAGAAGAGATAAGGTATAAATGGGAGGACACGGTGGTATACAGTATAGAGAAAGACGGAGACTGAATAGGAAACGGGGCGAGGTTTGTCAAAGTCAGGGGGGATTATAGTAGGCGGAGGCTGGGAAATCAATGGGGGTGGGAGGGTGACGGGAGGCAGACGTCCCCAGGGGAAGCGGAGACTCTCGAGGCGAGGGCGGTCCGAGGGGCGGAGGCAACCCCAAAGAAAGGAGGCTAGCCGCAGGAGCAGGGGTCGCGGACCAAATAGGATCGGGGCGCAGGGAGGAGGCCGCCCCGCTCCAGCACAGAGACGGGAGGCGAAACGAGCGGCCAGCGCTGAGGCGGGGACTCCATAGAGGAGGGGCACCTACCGAGACGTGCGGGATGGCGGCGGGCAGTCCCGGCGGCGGCTCCTCTTCGGCTGAGGCGGCGGCCCCGGGAGCCCGAGGCTGCGGCGGCCGCGGCGGCAGAGGTGATGGCGGCGAGTCCCTGTGGCGACCGCATCCGCCGAACCGCATCCCTCCTCCCCGGCCCGCCCTCCGTCCCTATCTCCCGCTCCCAAACTTCTTCCCCGGGATAAACAAGCCCGCCGCCAGGGGCGGCCGCTCCCGCCCCGGCGCAGCCCCCCCACCCCCCGCCCCGGGCCCGTCCGGGCTCCTGCTTCCGAGTTGCGACTCCAGCCCCAGCCCGCGAGGGCGCGTGCGCGCGGCGGCGGCGGCGGCGGCGGCGGCGGCGGCGGCGGCTCGCTGAGCTCTTCCTCCCTCCCTCCGGCGCCGGGCACTTCCGGGACATCCCGGATCCGCCGCGGGTTTTGGAAGGAACCGCGGTGCCTGTGCCAGGCGCTGGGATGTCGGTAGGGCTTCTCTGGAGAAGACGAGGAGGAACCTCGTCTTGCGCGGACGCTGCTTCGGCCCAACCTGAAACTTTCCCAGTCTAAAAGGCCTCCTAACTGGTCTTATTGATCTACGTTGGGTGCGAAAGGCAGCAGCCGTTTCTGCGCACGATTTCCATGGGGTTGTACCAGGCTAAAAAGGGTACAACTTTTATGAAGCTCCTGTTGCGAGCCCAGAACTGTATGAACTAACTGATAAAACAAAAAACATCAGTACACGGTTTCCAATGAGAAATAGAACTGTTCGGGTAGAGGAAGTGCCACAGTGGAATGATTTTCATTTGCAGGTGATGAGCCTCAGATGGAAATCTCAGGCCTGGGAGGGTAGGTGTCCGCCGAGGGATACTTGTAAAGAGCAGACTGCTTTCCAGGGCTGGACGCAGGTAGAGAAAGCTCTAACAAAGTATCTAGAAAGATAAGGGACCGCCTCACGGAGTTTAGAGAGAGACAGGTGTCAAAGTACAGAACTTTATTTTATTTAGCACGCCCATGGGCATGAAATGCTCATTAAAGAATTAGCTGCCAAGAATATTCTCATCAAAGAGGTTTGCGGGACAAGTCAGGCTTTTGCCAGGGCAGGCATGAATGTCGTTTAAGGACCCCAGCTCCTTTCACTGAAACTGCATCAGTCAACTAACTGACTGCTTGCCTGGTTTTCCAAGAAATGGGGGGTGGGAGAGGAAAACTTATTATTTTACTATGTGTTGAGCGCTGTAAGCACAGACTTATATGATCCTTTTTTGAGCCAACTCCTTTACAACTTCATAGTAGAAATCATTATCATCTTACGGATAAAGTAAAAGAGGGTCAGAAAGAATTAAGGAACTCATCCTAGGGTTACTGGAGTTTGAAATCTGGGAAAGCAGATTCCCCTCACTTCAAATAGATACTACATTTGAAATCGTATTTATGTATTTAACACAAAAAACGTGCCCCCTCCCCCCAAAAAAAATACAACGGGATAAAATGATAAGATTAGCCTAATCCTAGAGTCCAAAGTTGCCTTAGTCCAGGAGTTTAAAAACAAGTGGAAGTGAGCATTGGTCTGCTGGTGACTAGTGAGGAGAGGAAACAGTGTAAATTTTCACATTCTCCAAACGTGAACAGAGAACAGTTAAAACTATTTGCTATACTCATTGTGGGCCTGTGTAAACTTTATGATAACAGAAACAGTGAAAATTACATGATTTTTGCCCATGCCTTTTGGCTATTTCAACCCCTTAATATGATATCATGCCTTCTCTTTTACTAGTCAATCATTATTAGGCACTAGTATATGTAATATGCTCGGGAAATCAAATTATAATAAATCCTTCAAGTAGATTTCCAATTGGGAGTTAAAAATTGAGTGTTACTTGGTGACCTTTGACACTTGACTGGGTTCTAGTCAGGGAGTGGTTCAATAAACTAGACTACTACAATAGGCTTTAGTTTATTGCTGGCACAAGTGACTTTTAAAAATAAATAAGAACTTTATCACTGGTGTAGAGCATCATCGTATGCTTCTAGTCACGTATCAGGCCTACATTGCTTAAGGCCTTAGCCATTAGGCTCATCCAGCTCCTTAAACGATAAGAAACTTTATGAAACTCCTTTTGCTGCTCATCTGTCAGTTTTCTAAAGGAAAGCAAACATTCAGCCTCCTCAGTGGATGTGGCTGACTTGGAAGTTCTATTTATTGTAATTAATAGGTTGGCAGTTAGTAAAGATCGGAAGAGCCATTATCTGAACTTAATGAATACAGATGAGTACCAGACTTCGGATCTTCTTGATCTAACCCTCTGGAGAGCCAACCAAGCATCCCACTTTGATACTTCGGGAACTGCAACATCTTATTCCTCTTCTCCATTAAACATCACAGACACCCCCACTTCATGGCTGGGTATACACAATGAACTCAGCACTGCCTTCCATACCACCACCTATTTTGTACCATCATTTTCCAATTCTAGTCAAAAACTAAACCATACAAAAGCAAACAATTCACAATTCCACCATGATCTGTTTAGAGATTAAAAACAGTAGTAGTATGCTTGTTAATAAACAATATATTTCATGAACCCTAAGTGATGACTCTGAACTTCCCTTGATGTTTTGCTCATACCCCTACCCTTGCTGTGGTCCAGCAAGCTCTTTTTCTTCAAGGGAACCAAACTCAGGCTGTAATTCCCATGTGATCAGACATTTACAATAACATTTAGCTTTTTAAATTTCCGTAGAAAGAAAAGGACAACTCGTTCGCTAATTATTTTTTCCTTATAAATACTAGGCCTTTTATCTGGGGGTGGTGGTGGGGAGAACACTAAAACCCTTGTAACTTCATTTTCTCTTCTCATGTCTGTTTCTTTCTCTATCTCAATTTTCACCTTGCTCATGAATTCCTAGTTTTGTAGTACTTTCATATTAATTATGTGATACTCAGTTCTTAAGGAACCCAAAATTTCAGAACTCTAGCATTATACCTACAACCCTCATGTAGTGATATCCATAGCAAAAAAAAAGGGACCGTAAGTTTGATATATTTATCACTCAAAAATCATTCTCAGGAAACAGAACAGGACCCACCCAGAATTCTGAGAAAAGGATAATTTTTAATTCTTTTGTTTAGATCCTTCATTGATACCCTTATTTTCATGTCCTCAGCACAATATATCAAATATTTCAAAATGCTCCCTTGTTTCAAATTAAATATACATTTATATATTTAATGCTTTGATCCTTTGGATAATCTGTTGAGTCTACTATAAAGAGATGTATTTTTATTGTTTTTCCTCTATCACTGTGTGAAGAGTAAGTGTTGAGTTACAGTTCACTAGTTGGCATACTGTAACATTTTATAGCCATTCAATTAAATATTAATTTTCATCAGGTTTGAAATATGAGGCTCTTAAAACCCTTATGTCCCTAGATTCTGGATCAATAATGTCCAATGAATGAGAAATAATAATACCCCTACCTAAGCAATATAAGAACTTGGAAAAATCTTAGTCACCCTACCTTCAAGTCCTCTATTCACAATGTAATAGAAGAAAAACAAGATTATCCAAAGCTCCTACAGAATCCCTCCAGGTATGCCCTGAGAACTCTCATTCATGATCACTTACAGTTGCTGGAAATCTTTTACTGTGCCAGGATCCAGGAGGTTGCTGCTGCCATGATCTAGTAGTCCCTAATGACCTCTCTCTTCTTCGGCTTAGCCAACTAAGCTCTCCCTCTTCTGCTGGTGCCCTGGCTCTGCCCCTTCTCTGCTCTCAGGTAACCCGAGACGTTGAGGTTGAATCTGCACCCTGGAGAAAATCCCAGGTGAAGCCTACAGCTCTCCACTGTGCTCTCCAGCCAGAGGTCACCAACTTCTGCAGCAGCCCCAAATGGCTCTAGAGGTGCAGCTGTTCAGTCTCCTCCACTTTTATCTCTGCTCAGTCATCACAATGTCTCCAGGTCAGGGTCTTTGATCCCCTCCCAGGGAGACACACCCTTCTGCCTATCAGGACAATTTCTGGTTAGAGGAATTTAAACATCTGTTACTGCCATACCCACTGGGTGGTTCCCTGTCTCTCCAGTCTTCACCTCTCTGAAAACTGGGATTACTTCATTCCACACTCCTCTGACCCCGACTCAAGAAATGGCAACTCAATTGCTGTTTTCTCGGACTATGTTAATGGGCCCTACCTACGGCAGAATCTCAGATGGCCTCCTGTTTCACGCAGAAGGCACCCTTTCCTCCAAGGAGGAGGCATATGGAATTGGGCCCTGCATTCAGACCAGCAATCTAGAAGTCCTAGAGTGTCCACTGGGTGAGCTCCTGTGGTGTTCCTGGGCTGGCCCTCCAGCCAATAAGACACCAAGTGAACCCAGAAGTCTTGGAACCTCTGTGCCTCAGCATTCCTAGATTTGCTGATTTTCCAGGGCTCTGCTGCCTCAGAAGGACTGAGTTCTCCTGCTCAGTCTTCTGTTCCCTTCTGTCACCTCCCTGCTTTCAAAACTAAGCCCTGCTGTCTAGCTGTTGCCAATTCTGCATTCATACCGCAGCACAACACTGAGAGGCCACCTGCCTCCAGATGGTTCTCTGCTATTCAGAGCCCTTCACTGCCACCCCGCCCGCTGGATTGGAAACCCTGGTACGGCCATTTCCAAAATTAGAAACCAAACTGTGTCATCTCTGGGGACGCTGCATTTGCGCCTCCCTGGACCAGGGACCTGGTCAAGACCAGCCTCTGCAATTGTCCCAGACACCCTTCCCCCAAGCTTCCTTCTTCCCCTTCCTCACATTTCTATCCTTAGTGACTTGGGTTTTTGGCTTCCACTCTTTACCTGCACATCCTTGCCAAAGTGTTAGCACACTCTTGACCTTCTCTATCTGAACTATGCCAGGCTGAAGAAGAGCTAACTCAAAGGCTACGTAAACCCTTGGATATTCTTTTAGAGGCCTCATCCCATATGCTAGCAAATACTGGAAAATGACATGAAAAAAAAAATTTTTTTTTGTTATATAAAATAAGAGATTATATAATTTTCCTTTTGAAATATTTATTAGTTTCATATTACAGTTTTCTCTGCATTTTAGAGCCAAGACTTTTTTTTTTCCAGCTCTCAAGCAATTTGATAAAACCTGGAAAAGCTTATGGGCCTTGGGCTCTGTGCCTATAATGAGAACCTGAGCCTTAAAAGGATTTAAAAAATGGCTTGGGAGGTAAGTACTTACACACTTGACTCAGTTCCAAGCCACTCCAACACCCCAATCATCCCTTAAATCTTTCTCCTCCCCAATTTTTAATAACCTAGCTTCTCTGTTTGATACCCTGCCTTAGTCACTCACTCTTTACCTGCGTCGCTCACACAGATACCCTCCTTATTCCAAATGCCAGCTGAACTGCCTGAATTTTACAGCAGCACCGACCCCCTGGATTCCCTTTCACAGGCTCCTCCCACCTCCTAGGAGCCTCTAGTTATTGTCTTGAAGTCCACTGTGCCTAGGAGACTGCAGCTTTTAGACTAAGGTATTTGTTTACCTGCCCCTGGAGATATAGTGATGTTCTCTGCAAACTGGACTCGTGAGTCTGCAGCTGCATCCAGCTCTCTGCCTTGTCCCCTCTCTCCAAGAGACAGGTCCACTACAACATTTTGGGGATGCTTCAGTCTTACCCTGTCTGCTGGGACTGACCAGTGAAGCCCACATGTGTCTGAAGCAGGATAGCTACCAGAAATCACACTTTGCATTTTTCTACTTGAGTTCTTGCTCATATTTTTCTGTTCTTTGGGTGTCTCCTTCCCTAAAGGAGACCTTTATACCTCAGTCACATACAGCATCACCAATACACTTCTCTGGAGGCTTTCCTGATCACTCATTATGTAAATTAAGAACATATGCAAAAAAACCCCCCAAAAAACAAAAAACAAAAACAAAATATTTCCTGAAATTACCCCAGATTACATTTCTTCTAAATATTAACCATTATTTAGTTGAAAGAGTTATTGGAAGTTTGGCTTTTACTTTCCAGGATTTCCAGTTTTATACTAGCGATTCTATAATTTCAATATACTTCTTAAAATTGAGTTATGCATCTTCAGAGTACACAGTGAACTAGTTTAGAGAGAGAACCTGCAGGAGTACATTATTGACTTTGTATTCCTTCTCATTTTTTTTTTCCAGGAAGATAATTAAGCTAGACTTTTAAAAATTATGTTCTGCTACATTCTACAATTTTGAGAAGAAAGGTAATATTTTTATTTTTATGTTGTCAAGAGCTCAGCAAGAATTTGTTTATATTTTAAATATGGAGCCTACTGTGTGCAAAACAGGTGTGACAAAATTTCAGCTTCCTTCCTGAACACCTATTATAATTGTATTTTCACTTGTTTTCTTTCCTACTTTTTATTTCTCTTGGTTGTTATCACTTAACTGTAAAAGGTCTGGATATATACACAGAATGTCACAGTGTTTAATTTGTCGAATTCCTTCTCTCTTCTGAGTTTGATTTTTGTTTTACTTATTCATTTGGTCCAGGATGGACTAAAGACATGTTTTCCTTGACTTGAAGGAAAACATTATTTAGGTCATGGAATATTCACTCGATGTCTTGAACTAATTTGCGGTGTCATTTTATTGGCACAATGCTCACAGGATACCTACGTAATAGTTCCGAGGCTGTTTACCTTCAGATCCATCCCCTGCTCTTCTTCTCTGCCCCTGCAGGCCGTTTTCCAGGCTTCTGTGGGTTAGGCCAAAAGAAAGCATGGTCAAGAGCCTGGAGGGTGGGAGGAAGGGAAAAGCCCGTGTATTTCTCCTGCTCTATTTCTGCCTTAGGCACCATCCCCTGCAGCAACTGTGTCTACTACCAAGCTCCATCTGCTGCTGGGCAGGCCTACTAAGGAATCAGTCCTGGGCCCAAGCAAAACCATCTCCTCCCTCCTGCCTGCTTAAAAGCTTGATGGCTTTCTGTGGTTGCTAAATCCTGAATTCTTCTCAGTCTTCCCATCACCTGTGCGATGGATTTCTTGTATCGAATCCTTTGTTTGAAGTAGTGAATGTGTTTTCCATTTTTCTGGTTGGACTCAGCACATTTATCCATTTTATTTTCATAAGGGTCTTACCCTGTTTAGAGGGGAAAGAATGATTTCCACAAGGAAGTAGTCACTTTAACCTTAGGGATCTGTCTATGCTCCTTCTTGACTAATGTCGTTATTTTTTCTGTTTCTTACCTCCCATGCTTGCTTCCTACTTCCCATAATATCCAGGCCATGCCCTGCCCTCTCCCACCTCCATTCTTAGAGCAAATGACATCTGTCTTCCGGAGTCATATCCCCATAGATGCACAATGATTTGCTTTTTAAATTTTTGAAATCTCTTTTTATATAACGTTCTGAACAAGAATGTCACAACTGTAGGACAGCAAAAAAAGGCCACTGGATTTTCCATCCAGAATTTGAATCTGTGTGACCTTCCTTGAATCATTTAGTCTCTTCCTGCACAACAGTGGCTGTGGTAGTAAAACAGGAAAAAGATGATTTCTTCATTAAAGCTATAAGGAACAATTTAGATTAAACCATGAAAGAATTTCGTATGATAAAATGCTAAGCAAATGTAAGAGGGTATTACTGAAAAATAGCCAATAAGACTAGTTACTTTTTCTTGAAACAAATGTAATTTTAAAAGTTAGGAGCAAAAGTCTTTCTCAATTGGAATTTGTACTGAAGTTTAATAGCATCGTATAGCCTTCACATAAAACAGAATTTCTCAATCTCAGTTCTATTGATGTTTGGGACTGGATAATTCTTTGTGTCTGCCTTGTATATTGTAAAATGTTCAGTTGAACCCTGCCTTGATTTGCTAGATGCCTAGAGGCCGGTAGTACCCTTCTCCTCAGTTTTGACAACCAAAATTTCTCTAAACATTACCAAATGTCCCCTGGGAGAGAGGAAAGAGCAAAAGGACCCCAGGTTGAGAACTGCTGATCTCACCAAACTTACATGGAAAAGTGTCACCTCTTTTAAATTTAAGTTGTTAAAAAAATAAAGTAGTTTTGCTTTCTAAAGAAATTTTTACAAAAGATCTTTTTAAAAAAGCAGTTCAGTCATGAAACATAATCAGTCTTAGAGATCCATAAACCCATAAACCCAGTGAAAGTCAGTGATTATTGTCACAACGGTGATGTGCCTACTAAGTATTTATGTTGGAGAGACTAATCTTTCTACTGAATATTGTAGCTGGACTGCCTAACTAAGATGGGCATTATTCACATAGTTAAAACCTTTTTTTTTTTAACTAGGTATTAAAAAACCACGGTAATACTTTATATCTCTGACGATTGTATGTTGATATCTTTTGATGTCCTTTAAGGCAAGGAAACTGAGACTAAATATTAGTAGAACCATATATTTCAGTCATAATATGACTCAGATATTCTGAGTCTCTACCTATATAGACTACCTTGAGTAGCAGCAGGAGTAAGAATTTTATGAGCATCACAGCTAGGTCATAAACAGTAGAAAAATACATATTATTACCATTTCTAATATGATATTCTTAGCTACCATTGAATTTCTAGGACACTGGAAACCAAACCATAGCTATTTAAAATCTAGAAATTATCATTTAAAAAATATTGACCCAGTCTGTGGCCATGTTACCCTAAATGTGCCACATCCCATCTGATATCAGAAGCTAAGCAAGGTTGGGCCTGGTTAGTACTTGGATCGGAGATCACCTAGGAATACCAGGGGCTATATGCATTTAAAAATACATATATTGACCCAGTTCTTCAAATGAAAATAAGGAATTCAATTAGTAGGCTACTACAATTTTAAAAAGAATGATGTTTTGGACTGGGATGTTGGCAATAGCAGTGTAAGTGGTGGTTGAATTCTGTACATACTTTTAATGTTGAGCCAAAATAATTTGCTAATAGAGTAGATGCGGAATGTGAGAGAAGGAGAAAAATCAAGTAATAATTCTAAGAGTATAGTCTGAGCAACTGGAAGAATAGGTATGCCATTTCCTGAGTGGAGGAGGACCATTGAAGGAGCATGTTTGGGTAGTGGAAGATAAAAAAGCTTGACTTCGAATGTTGCCAGTTAAAACCATTTATTAGGTATCCAGATAGAGATATCAAGTAGGATGTTGGATATATGAGTCTAGATTTCTGAGGAGAGGGCCCAGTTGAAAAAATAAATTTTGTAGTTTTCATTATATACGTGGAATTTGAAGCCATAAAACTAAATGAAATCACCAATGGAGGCAGCATGGATAGAGAAAAGACCATGAATTGAGCCCCAGTGCTCTCCACTAATTAGAAGTCTTGGAGATAAAGCAGAACCAACAAGAAAAGCTATGATAAAGTGGCCAGTAAAGTAGGACAAAAACCAGGTGAGTATATTAACATTTTAATATGAGTGAAATTGCAGTATATTTGAATGCTGAAAGTAATGACCCAGTAGAAAGAGAAAAATTAGTGATGCAGGGAGATAGATGTGATTTGTTGAGGGATGTCCTTGAGTAGGTAAGAAAGTGTGGGATTAGGATACTAGAAACCACGTTGGTCTAGATTTGTTCAGAGGCAGTTCATTCACAGGCATGTGGCACAGATACAGAAAAATAGATATTGTGCTGAAAAGTTTTTTCTAGTGGTTCTCTTTTGAAAGAAAGGTAAGGTCTGATAAAAGAGAAGAGAAAAGAACTGAGAGGCTGTGGTAAATATTGCAATCACAAGAATTATGATGGGAGTAGTGGTGGATAGAATGACGATGAGCTGGGGGTTAAAATCTTCAAGAAATAAGGAGTCGTCTTCAAGGGGTCCCCCTACAGTGAAGGACAGTGGTATTATGGTGGGAAAGTAAGAGATTCATAGCTGGGATTTTGGGAGAAGAAGACAGGTAAAAGATCTAGAAGCAGTAAAGAACATTAAGAAAGACACCAAGCTCCACCAGGCTCAAAGACTAGTGACTGGAGTGCTATAGAAGTCTCGTGTCCAGAGGAGAGGGATGCTAAAAGTCCTAAAAGATAGAGCCAAATGACAGTAGCATCCCCACTAGGAAGCTAAAAGCAGAAAGCATATTTGGAGAAGAGGCTGAGGATTCTCTTATTTGGGTTCCACCAAAAAGCAACATTGATTGTAAATAATTTATTTGGAGGTGCTGGGAAAACTACTAAAAGAAGCAAAAAGTGCTCTAGGGAAAAGGAGTCAAACAGTGGTGCACTATTAAGCCAAGTACCTCAGTGAGTACCTGGTGCTTAACCTCATGGGAGTTTAAAAGGGGGAAATCTGAGAAAAGAACAAAACAAACTCCTCACCATTTCAAGGGTGGGAGAGCTGAGGTAAATGCATTCCAACATCTGAGAGTCATTGATGGAGGACTGCATATCTGAGGTCTATGGGCAACGCACTGACAGCATCTGTTACTAGGATGTAGAATAAAGGTTTATCTATAGGATAGATTATTATAAGCAGAATGACAGAGTCTAAGGACAAGAACATTTTAAATTTTGATAGATATCTCCAAATAGTCCATCACACAGTATACTAACTTATATTCATACCAGAAATTTACATTCATGAGAGTGTTTATTTCTTCACACCCTCCCCAAGTCTGTATTCTAATAAACTCTGCATTTTGCCAATCTTCTAGTTAAACAAATATTTCAATGTAATTTTAATTTTTATTTATCTTATTAGGAGTTAGGTTGAACAGCTTAACATATTTAGAAGCCTTTTTTATTTTTTCTGCAAATTGCATGTTAATATTCTTTGTCCATTTTTCTTTCAGCCTTTTAGGCTTTTTCTTACTGATCTGTAGAAAATCAGCCCTTTGTGATTGATATGAGGTGAAAATATTTTTCCAGTTCATTGTGTGTCTTTGGAATTTCCTTGTGGAATTCTGTCCATTTCTCTTCATCTCTACTGCTAGTCTATGCCTCCATCAGCTCCCACCTGGACTAGAGCCATGGCCTCTCACCAAATCTCTGCTTTCACTCCTGCTTCCTGGATACCATTCTTTGTACAAGACAGAGTGGCTTTTGTAAAATATGAATCAGATCACACTACATCCTTATGCAAAATACCTCAAGGGCTACTTCTTAGCATACTTAAATTAAATCCCACACCATGGCCATTATAACCCTGCATGATTCACACCTTGCTTGCTTCTCTGAACTAATCTTCTACAGCTCTCAGCCCAGAGAATGACCTTCTTTCAGAGCTTGAACAAGCTGAACTTGTTCATATCTTCTGGCTTTTGTGCTTTGTGCCTAATATTTCCTCTGACTGGAACGTCTTTCCTCCAAACTTTATACAGTTCACTTTCTCCCTCATTTAGCCATCAACATGTATGTCTACCCCCTGAGAAGGCCCTCCCCTCCCCATCAGAGTCAAAACAGTGCACACACACATACCATACCGGCACCACCAGTTTCCAGGTCTCTCTCTCTCTCTCTCTGCCCGTTTGTTTTATCTTCATTTCAGTATTTAGCATAATGCCTAGGATATAATAGACTAGACTCTTAATATTTTACCTGAAAGTATGCCTCAGAATAAAAAGATATTGTTTTACATTCAGATTCTTGTAATTCTTTCATATTTTAGAGCATTTTCTAAATTATTTTATAAACAAATATTGTCTGGGGAACACAATTAAATTGAAATAGCCAAAATCAATGCTAGTTTTAAATGATCCTACAGGTCATTTGACTGAACTCTTTTTAAGGGAACAAAAAAGAAAGCACAATAATGTAAATAGATTTAGTTTTTTTTTTTTTGAAGGGGGTTATGACCTTATAATTACAAAGATAATCATATAAACAATCTTTTCAAATATCACTTAAAAAGCAGGGTAGCAAGTATAAATATTGTAAAGATAAATAAAAAAAAAACTATCCTAACATTATATAAATAGATACTTTTAGCTTAGAATAAAAATTAAGTTTCTAGCATCCTATACACATTTAAAGAGTGCTCTCACTTAAATGATTTTGATAAAAGTAAAATTGATGTTTTGAAAACCGTTAGAAGACATTTGTAAAAGCAGCCTCAATTTCTTGAGTCTCCTTATGAAAGACATTTACCTGAAGAGCTGCTTTACTCACAACAGACTTGTAATAAACAAGAAACAAATTTTTGTTTTTATTAAGCTAATAAGATTTGAGTTGCTTTTCTTAAAAAAGCATAATCTAGCTTATAGACAAATACAACTATCTACTCTACAATGTAATCTTGAATAAAAATATAAAATTTAAAGGTAGATTCATATAGTTTATTTATCTTTGTAATGTGTGTGTGGATATGTGTGTGTGTGTATGTGTGTGTGTATTATATATATATATATATATATATATATAAAATATATAAATGCAAATCTGGGCATGAGGCTTTTAAAAATGAAAAAAATTAAAATAATTCCTGAATTTCATTAATTATGTAGAGTTTAGACTAATTTGTTTTAAAATACCATAAAATACCATAACCACAGTTTTTGAAAAATCACTTTGTGAATCTTATTTTTTAAATATCTGCATTTTTAAAAGAAATACAAAAACCAAATATTTTATTTTAAAACAAGAAAAGAATGCACATAGTCACACGCACATGGAGTTAGGAGTGTTAACCAAATGGGGTCTTTGTCCACACCATTAACATAAATAATTAAGTATGCAATTTCATATGTGTTAAAACCATGTCATAGAAATAACTCCTTTATTTACTTTAACATTTTATAACAAGATATATCCTAGTAACAGTAAACTCTATTTTCCATATCCCCATTTCCCATTGGATTTGAGGATATCTTAAAGGCTGGCTTGAGATGCCCCCTAAATTTCTTGGCACTGCTTGTGGACATTCCACTTTCCTCTTCTTGGTGTATGTTGTACGATAATCTCCTCTCTTGGAAAACCAAGGTTTTGACTGCGCTGTTTAGTGGCAGCTGATGGCATTTCCTGGAGTAAGGGTAACATAGTGTAAAGCCCATCACTCCCATTTGGAATGGCCAATCTGATGTTCCCTTTCTAGACCCATCCAACAAGAGACACAGGGACCACAACGAATTTTTACCGTGTTGCATCAGCATGTGTTACCTCATCTTTTTGTGTAGCAATTTCTTTTGTTTGTTTGTTTCTTTGATGACAATCCTTGACTCTAGAATTTTATCTCAGACCAGAATATATTTACTACAATATGTGGAAATTCTGTAATTATATGCATTCATATGAGAATCTAAATAATTACCAATAATACCTCCTAATACTATTTACTGCCTTATTAAATAGAAATAAAAATGTGTTTTATTGCCCACAAATTCCACAAACTCTTCTTTTTTTCTAATTATGAAGTTATTATTGTGAAAACACTCTTTAATCATCACCATCTAACTTGGAAATATCATAGAACTCAATTACTAAGTTAACGTCTATGGCCTGGTTTATAATAATATGGCTGAAATCAGCCACTGTACCCAAAGAGAAACAGCGCTGTGTGATGGTAGGTCAAGGCCCTTCATGAAAGGCAGTTGTTCTGGATTCTCATGCCCTTTGAGATTTAAGACATGAGCATAATTACATCTTATTGGTTAGAACAGAGGGGATGGGACACAATGATCTTTACAGGTCCCTTCTAACACTAAAACCATTGGCTAAGTTAGAATCAGGGTTGTATTGTGAACTGAAAGTTGTAGAGATTACTTGACTTTTGAGGGGTGGAGTTTATTCTGGATCTCCTTATCCAGAAATAATGTATCTATCCAAAACCCCTAACTAGACAGAAAACAATTACCTATGCTTTTACAAAGAAAAAGAAAGTACCTAAACAACTAAAAGATCTTTTTAATTTTGTTGTTAAATACTATGACTTCGGCAAAGAAAAAAAAAAAAGAAAGAAAAGCCAATGAATGAATGTTCTGTGAGTCAAGACAGAACACTAAAAGAAGTGACTTCATATTTTTCCTTTGCAAGTATAACAGAAGGATAGCCAAGGATTTATTTCAAGTTTTCCAGGTCCAGATTGCTGTACTGTGGACTAAAAACAAAATAGTAGGACTGGATTGCAGAAAGAAGCTCTTTTGGTAGTCTAAGGTAAGGAATGCTTCCATCCACTTTCTTTAGTCTTCTTTTCCCAAAGGAAAATAGAATGACAACACATTTAGTTTGGGAAAAGTACTGATTGATAGAACTCCCTTCGACCAACACTCTGGGATCAGTGGGATGAAACAGGATAAGGAGGGGGAACACAAAACTTGCAGCCAGTTCATTAAAAACATTTCTGTTTGAAATCTCTTTTTGATTTGTGGCTTTTCTTGATGACTTCTCCAGACATCTGCTTTTATTCCCCTACAAGTTATTTCAAAGGATAATGAAAAGGTGGGTAAAAAAGATTTTTTCAAGCTCTATGGAAAAAAGAAAGTATAGATTATTTTTGTCCTTGTTTTGATCATTCTTTCCATGACTCTCCAGTCAGCTTCATAAACTATTCCTGAGATCAAAACATAATTCCTGTTATCACTGAACAAATATCTGCTCAAGTAAATGTGCAGAAGTTTCTTTTCATTGGCCTGTTCTGGAGCATAGTTTTTAGAAATATATATAGCATAGAGCTCCCGTAACTCTATTCATTAAAAACTCTGATTCATCATTGACAAGGGTTACCATTATTCTCAGCATATATAACAGCTTTGAAATAAGACTCAAGTGTCATTTCTTTTTATGTAGCTACAGATGTATATTGATCTCATTTTCCCTACTTTTGTTGTCCTCAGTTTCTCCCAGCTAGAGACAATAATGTCTTTCTTGTGCTGGACCAGGCTGACCTTGGTTCTCTAGCAGAGCCTGGTTAGGTCAGAGGCTTAGAGCAGTTTTGTTAGAGCCGCCTATCAACAGAGCCTAGAACTATTCTTCCTGGTTTGCAGTTGTCATGGATGTAGGAGCTCCGGGATGGGAGCATATGAACATTTTGTTTCAGGTTCCCTCACCCATTACCCGTCATATTAATCTATATCCTGAATTTGCTTTGTTTTCCTTGCTGGACTTAAGATACTCCCTGAGCTGGAGTTCACTTGGCTGTGACTCCAACTCCCTATTTGACCAGCACCAAGCCTTTGTTCCTGTGGATCCTGTATTTTGATAAGAGGCTTACTGTGAGAGAGTGATCATCATCATATGAATTCCTGATGTTGTTCTCTGCCTGACTGATGAAGACCCTTAATTACTCAGCCTTGAGGCTCCTGTGTCCTTTGGCTTTTGGGTATTTGACTTTCTAGCTACGCCCCTAGAAGCTGGCTGGTTGGTATTCTCAAGCCTTGTTCTTCACAATCTCAGCTTCTTTCTTGGTTATACAATGCTAAGGTACCAAGATGCCTCATGTGTCAATCTGCCCAATTTGTGATACTATGGCATTTTCTCTTATATGCATTTATAAATGCATTTGTTTGCATTATTTTAAAATAAACTCACTAAAGATTAAAGTACTATATCTCCAACTTCCCCTAGAATCCTCAGATGCTGATGTGGAAAAAGGTCATCTTAAAGCCAGTCGAAGCCCTTAAAGGACTGCTCAAATGACCCTAGAGGACTGTGCTTAACATTTGTAACCTGTCCATCCACTTCAGGATCTATGACATACCTGAATGACACTTCACATAGCTACCTGAGGCTAATAGAAATCATCGCTTATAATCCTATTGCTTGATGATTTCTGGACTCTCAAGAACTTCAGAAGGCATTCTTTTCCTAACAATTCAATTCATTCTTAAAGTTGCTTTAAATTTAGCCTTTGATCCAGTTGAGCAAAATATATGATGCTGATATCTAAAAAATGTTGTTTGATTTTATAGGCTCTGGTAGCTGAAAGATAGCTGGCAATGAAGTTTTATTTCCTACAACACAATTTTAGTAGTACTGAGTTTCTTCCCATCTACTAAAAACATTTTCCTATCAACACAAATTTTAATTCTTTTTTGCCTCCTCGAAATCATTTCCTTCCTGGCATCTTTCCCAGATCACTTCTTCAAACTTATTCAGAAAATTCATTTTCTCTAATACACCAAATCATAGAAAATAATTTATTGCTCAGACTTTTTATTTTAATCTTTTTCCTAGTAATGGAGATTAGATTCTTATTCAGAACACAGAACATGAAGTTGATAGTAATCTCAGGCAAAGGTACAACTTTGAAGTTTTGTTGCTGTTTCCACTTCCTGTGCTCACAGTGAGCTACAAACTTTTGTGGTTCTACCAATGAATGGCCAGGCAAGTTGTCTTGGTCTCTAAGAACTCCTATCAGCACTATTAATATTGTTTCAAAATCTGTTTTTCTTTTCCTTTCAAGCTGCCAATCTGATACATATTAGTAATTTTTACCTTTTGAGTATTTGGTTCTGTTTCCCTAGGAATGTTAGACATCCTATCCAATATAGTCCACAGCTGCTGTCCCGGGAATTTCTAGTCACCATCATCCTGGGATAGCCTTCATCTCTCTTTAAAGTGAATTCCCAGTTTGCTTGATCCTAGTCTTCCTCTTTCTTTCTGATGAAGTATATTCTCTGTTAATTGCCTGAGAAAGGTTGTGTGGGAGTACATCAGGATACAACCAGAGAAAAACAGAATCAAAGGCGATATATACGAAGCCGTTTATTTCAAGGAGCTGGCTTATTCTGATTGTGGAATCTGGTTAGGGAAGTCACATTCTAAGGTAGAATTTGGTAGGAAAGGTAAGTTGGAAGTGTCAAACGTAGGATGAAGCTGCAGTCCACAGGTGGAATTTTTTTCTTCTTCAGTTCTAGCCTTAAAGCCTTTCATCTGATTGAATCAGGCCCTCCCAGCACAGCTAGAATAATCTGTTTTACATAAAGTCAACGGATTACAGATGCCTATTTTCTCTTTTATTTCTTGGGTTCCTAAAAGTTGTCAAAAGGCTATAAGAAAAGCTTGGTGAGGCATCCTTAATCAATCAGTTTACCTCAGTTGACTTAAATATAGTATATCTTCTTAGATAGCGTCGAATACATTTTCATGAATATTTTGGTTCCCCGTTTTCCAGCTTCAGTTTGAATTATTCTGCTTCCATAAACACATCTCATCCTTTCTATAGATAATAAATTTATAATTGATTAAGTTGCTGCTTATCTTACTTACATTTGATTCCTTACCTGTATTTGGATCTCTTCAGGAAAAAGAAAAGATCTCTTAAATATGAACTTCTGCAACTGGCTACTTTTATCTCCCTTATCCATGGAAGATATGCTCCAAGAACTGCAGTGGATGCCTGAAACCATGGATAGTGGTATGCTGTGTTTTTACTTATACATACATACATACATACATACGATAAAGTTTAGTTTATAAATTAGGCACAATAAGAGATTAACAACAACAATTATAAAATAGAACAATTATAACACTGTACTGTAATTAAAGTTATGTGAATATGAGATTTCTATCTTTCAAAATATCTTATTGTACTATACTCTCACCCTCTGTCTTCTTGGGATAATGTGAGGTGGTAAATACCTATGTGATGAGATGAAGTGAAGTGAAGTGAAGTGAAGTGAAACATTGTTAAGTAAAATCAAGGTTACTTGAACACAAGCACTGTGGTACTGCCATAATCTATATGCTAACCTAGATGGCTATTAAGCAACTAATGAGCAAGGAATGTACACATGTGGAGAAGTTAGGCAAAGGGATGATTCACGTCCTGAGTGGGACAGCATGAGATTTCATTACACTACTCGGAATAGCTTGCAATTTAAATCTTATGAATTATTTCTGAAATTTCCTATGTAATATTTTCAGACCATGATTGACCATAGGTAACTGAAACTGCGGAAAGTAACACTATGGATAAGAGGTGATTACGGTAATTTGTTTTAATTCTCATTTTTTATTCTTACATTTTGACCTTTTCCTGTTCTTGCTTAAGCTTCTGAGAATTTCTCATTGTAGCCATCCAGATAATATAAGCCATATGTAAATTTGAACTTCTAGTACAAAAATTTTAAGAATCTCTACATTCTGTTCTTTAATCATTCAAAAGCAAATTATAAAGTTTAGCATTTAATTCCCCACTAATATGACAAATTCCACCCTACACAACATGAGAAAAATGCATTCCAGCTTCATCCACATTAACAATGAATTTCAATAACCTTCTACAGTTGGCTTTTGAAGTGTTAACATTCCCTTCCCACATCCTTATCTATAGTTTCAGCCTACAACCAAGTCCCTGACATATGGTTTTGTATTTCTTGGAATGTTTGCAGCAATTTATTACTATGTTCAAAATCCCTTGAGTCCAGCTACAAAGCTAGGTAATTACTCCAATGCAAAGAAGAGTCAAACTGCATGTGAACGTGTTTTTCCAATAATTTCTAATACAAATCTTCAAAGCAATAACACACGTTCTTGCTTAGATTTTATAATTGTAGGGTGAAAGCTCAGTTAAGTGTTGTGAATAATGCTACTTTGGACAGTAAGCATTGGAAATACAAGGAGTTATTCAACTTTGAACCTTTGGTAAGTACTTAAAAATATTTCTACACCAACAAAAAGACTTATCTGCAGCACCGTTACTGCCTAATAGTAAATTTGTTGACAAGCAACTAGATAAACCAAAATGAAATATTCACAGTCAAAGAGTAGTTGGAGTAACATTACTTATTGTCAAATTATTTTTTTTTTCATACTATAGTATCCATTTTACAAACAACCTTATGTGGAATTGCAATATATATAACAGGTAAGGAAAGAATTGTTCAGGTTGAGGAGCATGAGATATAAGTGAGTTTAGCTTTCTCTTCATATCATGGTGGCCAGCAAAGCACATCTGTAGAAACTCAGAGCTCTTCATAGCAAGCTAGGAAAACCATAAATCTATATTAGTGTCCAAGACATTTTGGTTATTTGCTTAATAATATATTGATTATTTCTGCTATGTAAGATGTAGCCAAAAAACACCAGTTAGTGAGCCAACTTTTGGAGGACTCATTGTGCATAGCCTTAAAATAAACATCCAATGGAAGAAATTGCCATGGAAAATAAAATCTTTGAGCCTGGAGAGACTCTGAAGTGAAAACGCAAGAAGGACACTATTATGGAAAAAAACTTGGAGTACAAGCAAATATTTAAAAACATTCTAAATAGACCACACCTGTTCTTGTTTGGTATGGGAAACTAAGTAGAGCTAATCTTGGTAAGTATGTAGACAGAAAAAGCCAAGAGTTACCAAGAGCCATCCACATACCAAATAGGTTTGGAGGAAGGATGTAGTTGCGCTTACCAAGAATTTATTAATGACCTACTTATGAGCCTTTTGGCACAGTTGTTTTGCTGGCCGGCAATACAAATATAATTGACACACACACACCAGGATCCTAAAGTGCCTTATGAGTCACCAAGAGAAGATTACATGCAGGAGAGATATAGTTATACAATTATAATATAATGTAATGTAATGTAATGTAATAATATATATATAATATAATTATGTATTATCGTTGTTAGAAATTTGTTGGAAACCTTATATGGTATTTCAGAAGCATAATTTTCCACTAGCCAGAATATTTGTAGGGCCTGGAACTTACATTAACTGAAAATATCATATAAGAGAAGTTCCTGTAAGCGCTAAAAAGCAGCTAAAGTCATTGAACGGACCAGAATCAAGAATATGAGACAGAAAGTTTTAAAGGTTGAAAGGTTTGGCAGAGAATAGTAGAAGAGGACATTAATTATAAGACGAATAAGTTCTGGGGATCTACTGTACTGTGTGTTCACTATAGTTAACAAATCTGTATTGTATACTTAAAATACCCTAAGATAATAGATCTCAAATGTTCTCACTACACATACACTGTGGTAACTACATAAGGCAAAGGATATGTTTAACCTTATTGTGGCAATCATTTCACTATATATACACATATCAAATCATCACTTTGTATACCTTAAATAAATATTATTTGCCAATTAAATCTCACGCTTGAAAAAATCAAATTAAAATTTAATAAAAGAAGAATCTCTTCTTGCTTACATAGGCTTAAATTCACTTTGTTTTTCAATTGACCATTGTCTTCCAAAAGAAGGTTTGTGTTTCAATGACAATGCTTCCTTTGTAGAAGGTATCTGTGTAACCTTGGCCAGATCAGCATAGAGCACACATTTGCTTCTTCTTCCAAATGGTACTTCATCACGGTGGCAGTGCCATGTGGATGGCATTCAGATACAACAGTGGTATCTCCATACAGTGGTGAGCCAGTCCCCAGTAATTCTAAAGGCTGAATGTTTTGATTCTGCAACCAAATGATACAGTCATAAAGATGTAGCGTATCTTGACTAGGTATTCATCCTTTCATTAATTAACACGTGTAATTAGTTTTTTAAGGGAGTTACTTAGGCATTGCATAGCTGCTGTAGGACATATAAAGTTTAATCCAATATGGTTCTCCCCCCACTAAGGATCTTGTTATGGTTATTCTTGTGTCTTCCCTTCTGCTCATCTCTGAAAATTTCTCACTTTTCTTCTTGGAACACCATACTAGGAGTAGATTTGCTTTCAGGGGCTGGCCATGGCTTAGAAAAATGAGTCCCTTACTTGCCAAGATCCCCATACAGACTCTGCCAAGTCAAATTTAGTGCCAAAGGGAATGTGTGCTTTGTTTGATCAGCACTGATTTCTGAGCTGGGGCCTGGAAAAAGAAAACATGGATTTTGTCAGTATCTATGGAGCCAGAGAAAAGTGTTCTGATTGCAATCTGTCCTAATTACAGCTGTGCTGGTACAAAGTGTGGCACTCAGAACATCTACTGTGGTCTCATGGCAACCAAATTCAATTTCTGCATGTAGCAAATCTAGGGCCTTTTAAATAGATGAGCTGTACGGCTTGTGAAGTATACACAAGTTGAAAGTGACTTTGTCTTTGATAACTTAACCTTCCTCATGAAAATCCTCTCCTACTACCCACCCAGAATGTCAGGTTCCTCTCAATCCCCATGACAATCCTTAAATATCTACCTTGAACTCATGATGATGATTGGATTCAACAGGGTAATTGCATATGCCTGACTTTTCCACTCTGTCAACAGCCTCTTTCCTGGAGTATCTCCCAGTGTGCATGTCATATCCTGTTAGGTAGATTTGAGCCTATAGGACTGTATCTCATATTCTTATGAGCAAAGATCACATTTAATTCTCTGTCATTTTCAGCACTTAACACATTGTTAGTACTTTGAAAGGATGAAACAATTCCTTAACATATGTAGGTGTAGGGCATTTATAAACTTTAAAACTACTTCTATGTCTTTTTTTTTTTTTTTTTTTTTTTTGCAATTCCCACAATCACCTTGAGAGATATGGCAAATCCCTCTTTGATAAATGAGGAAACTAAGACATAGAGCTAAGTGTCTTCACTGATGTCCCAAAGATAGTGACAGATCTAGATTAAAGATCAAGTACCCCTGACTGCTAGTATCGGACTTCCTTTGTTAAACATTGTCTAGTTACATCATTACTCTCTGAAAGCTAGTCCCACCAGAAACCTCATTTTAATTAGGTATTTCTTCCCTTCAAACCCTGTAGTATGGTTAGCATTTACAAAATCATGCTGAGGGGAGGCAGTGAATACTGCCCGTGTTGCCCAAAGTAGCAAAAAGATATAAGGACAAAACAGACATTTTTAAAAATGACTCTTTGAGACAGGATAGTGCAACCTGAGCTCCACCTTGACACCAAGTTATGTTAAAACTAAGTCTTTATTATGGGGATCAATAGGTGCTTTTCTCACAGGCACTCTAGCTTGGTTTTCTAATAGTGTTCAAATAGTGAGACTCTGGTCCAGAGCTTTATTGGGCTTCCTGCCATATCTAAGGATCTATGACCATGGCTTTAATTTTAAAGCATGGCAAGGATCTTAATAAGATGAATAAGATGAATCACATTTTACAAATGAAGATAGAGGATGTGAACTTAAGTGACCTATTATATCAGGTCCACAGAGCCAGTTAGGCTACTATATTCATTAACTGATTCACTCAAAAAACATTTATTTGAAACTTATTTTGTTCCAGGAACTATTCTGGGTACTGGAAATACAGCAGTGGGAAAAAAAGACAAAAATTATTGCTTCAGTAGAGTTTATATTCTAGTGAAGGGAGGCAAATAATAACTAAAAATAAAGTAAATTATAAAGTATATCAAATGGAGACAATACATAAGAGAAAAATAAAGCTGTTGTCTTAGTTTGTTTTGGTTGCTATAACAAAATACCACAGACTGGGTAGCTTAAAAATATCAAATTTATTTGATAGTTCTAGAGGCTGAAAGTTCAAGATCAAAGTACTAGCATGGTCATCTTTGGGTCCTCTTCCTGGTTCATAGTTGGTACCTTCTCACTGTGTCCTCACATGGAAGGAGTGAGGAAGCTCTGTGGGATCTTTTTTTTATAAGAGGATTACTTCTCTGCATGATCTAAACAACTCCCAGAACCTCCCTATATTATCAGGCATCAGGATTTTAACATATGAATTTGGGCAGCAGGGGTAGGTTGGGGGAAGATACATAGACATTCAAACCATAGCAGCAGAAAATGAAGGTAAGAAGTAGTTTTTGGGGCACTGGGCGAATTTTAAATGGGTGATCAGAGAGGTATTCACTGACAAAATGACATTTTTTTTGTGCAGTAACATAAAGGAGCTTGAAGAATACGTAATAAGATTATCTGGGGGGAAAGCCTGTGCAAAGCTCCTAGGCAGGAGCATAAGGATAGCTTCCGGAGCCCAGGGTTAGGTGGCTGGAGCAGAAAAAGCGAGGTGAAGAGTAATAGGATAAGAGGTTTTAGAGATCATGGGAGATAAGATCTGTGTAGGGCCTTGTAGGCTATGACAAGGACTTTGGTTTTACTCTGAATGAGTGAGATGAGGAGATATTGAAGAATTTTGAGCAGTGCAGCAATATCTTTAGGCTTAGTGTTAAATGGATTATTCTGGATTTTTGTGTTGAAAATAGATTAGGGTGAGACCAGGTTAGAACTTGGGAAACCAATTGTTAGAAGACTGTTACAATGATCCAGAAAAGAGAAGATGGTGGCTCAGATCAGTTGATAAAAATGGTTAAAAGAAATTGAATTCTGAATGTACTTTGAAGGTAGAGCCAAGAAGATTTGCTAAAGAATTCAATTTGAAGTGAAAAAAAAAAGAGAGAGAGAAATTAAAGATGACTCCAAGGTGTTTAGCCAGAGTAATCAGAAAGGTAGGGTTGCACTTAACTGAGATGGCCATGTCTACAAGAGACAATGTCTATAAGGAGAAGGTTTAGAGGGAGATGGACAATTTAGTTTCAGAAACGTTTTGAGATGTCTGGTAGATAGCCAAGCAATAATATCAGATAGGCAGTTGAATATGACTCTAGAATTTAGATAAGAGAATTGGACTAGATAATTTAGTGGTCATCAGAATATTGATTATTCAAGCCATGAGAATACCAAGAGAGTGAATGTAGATAGAGAAATAAGAGAGCTCCAAGGATTCGGCCCTTGGATACATTTAGTACTTTTGTGTAGAACTCAGTCTTCTGATGTCCTTATCAGCGTGTGTACTGGAATGCTGGTTTAATCAGTTTAACTAAATGTGGGCTATCAGAGCCAATATTCGAAAAAGGTGTCTCAAGAATGCAAAGTTTATCAATTAAGCTTGGCTTCAATTTCAGATATATTGGGATATTATTCATATTTACAGGAGAAGATGAAAGCAGCATTTTACTGCCTCCACTCCCAACTTCCCAGATCTGATGTAAGCTTGCTCCTCATTATTTCTGGACACTCTCTCCATGCAGACTACAACCTTTTGAACAATAGCCCCCAACAGACAAAATAAATACTGACTAGCATACTGGATTCCTAGCTCTATGTAAATGTAGTGCTTTGTGGGACTTTAGAGCTTTCAGATAGTGTTGTGTTTTTTTTTTTTCCCTTGTATGAGAAGATTTTTTGAGAGTAAGTTTTGTTATGGGTGGACAATTTTCCAGTAAGCTAGCATTAAGTATTTACTTCTGATTCAGTTAACAAGGGTGTGGTAATCTGATCAAGGAGATGCTGTTAACCAGGGTAATCTGATCAAGGATATGCTAACGGCTGACTGTTAACCATGGTGTGGTGATCTGCTCAGGGATGTGCTGGTGGCTGTATAAACTGCCTCTTCTGGGAGCTCGGGGCTGATCTCTTCTAACCCTGCATGGTAGAGAGTCAGTCGCCGGCCGGCTAATAAAGGCTCGCAATTCATCTCAATTGGCTCCATGGGTCTTGCATTTGATCGCACCACAACAGTTTAAAGTTGGTCGAATCCACATCAGTCTTTTTATTTCTATTTCTTAAGCACTGGCTCTCAGATTGAAGTCTGTATAAGAATCAGAAGGTGCTTATTTTAAATGTAGATTCTTTGATCTTATTTCCAGAGATTTAGCATCCTTAGGTCTGGAATAGAGCCTATGAATTTGCACATCAGATGATTCTGATGCTGGTTCAGAATCAGAAGATTCTGATTAATTTTTGACAGTAGGTAAATGGCTCTGTTAGACAATGTCTTTGGTAGAGGAAGAAAAATTTGTCACATTTTTAGGAAGTTTGTAGATGGATTATGATCTTAAAAAAGTCCTAAAAGTGGATTGTATTAAGTCAAAGTGTACTTTACAGAAAAGAGGATATATGAGTCCATATAAAGGAAGGTTTTCTAATAATTAGTTCTATTAAGTCATAGGAAAGCTCTTGCGGATAAATGTGTTTTGTCATTGAAATAAAAAAAAATGAGTTTGAGATGGTGCAGATTTTGTTTTGAGAAATAAGGTTTTGCTGCTTGACTTCTAAAACCAATACAAATTATTTTTAAAAACAAAGCAAGGAGGATATGGTTCCATAATTCAGTGGTTAGCACGTCTGCTTTACACACAGAAGGTCCGGGGTTCATGCCCCAGTGGAGCCACAGCCCATGGTCTACAGCTATGCCATCCTGAACAAGCCTAATGTCTAATCTCAGAAGCTAAGCAAGGGTGGGCCTGGTTAGTACTTGGATGAGAGACCACCTAGGAAGACCAGATGCTGTAGGCATAAATGATAATTAAAAAAAAAAAAAAGCAGGGGAAGTATAAACAAGTAACCTCTTAGGTCCCCACCAACATGTAGATCTTTTGAGTATTTTTAACATACTCAAAAGACAGAAGACTAGATCACATTTTCATCGTTATTTTTTTCTTACTTCCTTTAACTAAGAGACTTCCTGAGGGGATAGAGTGATTTGAAATCCTTCTAGATATACTGGTAAAAGTTTCCTTCCTAGTGTAATACAAGAGTGGTTCAGAGTTGATATGACTAGGTTTGCTATTAACTTTGAACAAGACTTACAAACCACATGAATGACAATGAGAGCAACTATTATATGAAGAGTCTGTATTGGAAAATTTCTTAGTTCTCTCTCTAATTCTAAGTTCTCTAAGCTCTAAACCTCCATGAGTTCACACGGAGTCTTTATCCTTGTGAAAAACTGTGTCTCATTTGCTGGAAAACTCATAGAACCATATTTCTACTTCTCATTTTCTGAGTAAATTCAGGGGCAACCCATCACACCCCAATAACTACAGCTCTTTATTCCATTTTAAAATGATTTATAAATATCAAATACTTAATTCTACCAAATGCCTCATTGTAATCAAAGAAAGCAGTTATGGCAGTTTGAAAAAAAAAAAAGTTTTAATTTGCATGTAATATGCTTTCCAAAACTTATTTCAAAATGCACTCACTGTCTTGTTTTGTATTCTTAATGTCATTTTTTCCTCCTTAATATTTTGTATGTAATGGCTTGTCAGTCAACAGCTCCTATAGGTACATCTCTGTCAAAATTCCAAAAACACATCGGCAGTGGTAAAACAAAGCCCTCGGAGGTAGGCATATTTTACTGTAAGATAACATTCCCCTTTTAGGCATTGTTTGTCATGTGTCTTTGAACACCTAGGAATTGTATTATCTCATTATAGCAGAAGGCTTAGTGTTTTCTAATGTAATTATGTGATGAAAGAAAGTGTAGTTTAGAATGAACTATATTGTGCTGCTTGTGTTTTTAAATGACAGTTTAATAACAATAAAACAGGTAGCTGTAAGTAACATACTAAGAGAACAATATAAAGCTACATCTAACTTTAGGTTCTGAAGACTTTCTAGAATAAGTCTCTATAATGATTAAATGGGATAATCTTAAATCGGCTTAATTTTATTATGTTTACCTGAGGCAAATCTTTCCCCTAAAAAATGTAGTAACTAAGTAACTCTAAACAAGACATTTTAGTACTTCTTTTTATTTCATTTTTAGCAATCCAGTATCCTTTTCTTCCTCTGATTATATAGCACCATGGTTTCCTTTTGATAATTCTCATCTACCGTTTGCCTCTTGTTAACTGTCAACCAAAGTGCTCTGCTCTCACTGGTTAAGTGGTGACTCCATGAACCAATTGGATAGTCTTTCCCAAGACTGGACTCTTGAACGGAGTGATAGAAAGATAGAAAAAAAAATATATACCCTATTTATCCCCACAGCAGGGAACTAATAAAACCCTCACTGGTTCCTAATGTCTGGATCTTGCTACTTGAATCCCTGGAACTCTTTGCTGAGCACACTTCTGAAGTTTTTCTTTGGTTCTGTGAGTCACTCCATATTTTTCTAAGTCCTTTTTTAATTTTCAAGTTTTCTAGAGCTGGACTTTATTGTTGCAACTATAGATACCTGGCTGATACACAAGAACTTGCACCCCTTCTCAACTGTGTTATTTTTCTGAAGACACTTAACACTTTTACCAGTATATAGGTATGAAGTATTTACTCTTTTCCATGGATGTGTGTGTATATGAGCACATGTGTGTGTGCGTGTGTAGGTGTGTAACACTCATATGCAAACACCAAGATTCTACCAGCATCTTTGTGAGACCTTCCTAATTAAGGAAAATTACTGGATTCAACCAGAAAACAGGTGTATTCTAAGAAGTCTCCCTTGAGCACTTTCTGAAGTTCATTGGTGAGTTTATAAATCCTATGTTAGTCAAATAATAAAAGCTCTTCTAAACAATGCTAAGCTCATACTAATTGTGTGACAAGTTTGTGCTTGATATCTGCAAAAAAACTCAACTAGTTAAATTCTATTTACTACCATGAAGTCCCTTCAAGGGAATATTAGAAAAATTATAGAAGCAAAACCATGACATTTTTGGAATGTCAACATAGATTTCTTAAGAGGCTCAAGAGAATCTAGAAAACAATATTATAGTCTAGAGATCTGAGGCCTGGAAGGGCTGAGATTGTGGACTTAGTCTTGCCTCTGTCATTAAATGAACTTTAATAATCACTTCACCTTTAACAGCCATATTCTCACAACAGTAAAGAGGATAATTTCTTTATCTTCTTCACAAAGTTGTATGAAGATCAAATGAGATACCTTCCCATTACGCTGAGTGAAACAAGTCTAATGTACTGTGTGGTGAGTATAGTTATTGGTACTGCATTATATACTTGAAAGTTGCTATGAGAGTGAAGCCTTAATGTCCTTAACATAACATCAGCAACAACAGCACGGTAATTATATGGGGTGAACGATATCTTATCTAACTTTATTGTGACAAACATTTTATGATATATACATTTATCAAATCATCATGTTGTATACCTTAATTTTACACAATGTTATATGTTAATTATAACTCAGTAAAGCTGGAAAAAAAATGAGATGTCCTCCAAGCAGTTCAATAAAAAATATACTTTCAAATTAGAAGTCCATAAAAATAAAAGATAAAATGACAAACAAAAAATAAATCCAAAATAACATATTCACTGTATGGAAATAGTTATATAATTTTCATGAGGGTCCCAAAGTAAATAAAAACACTGAAAAGTAGATTTAAAATAGTGCTAATTACAACTGTACAAAAACGTGAAGCTTACTCAAAAGATAAGTTATGAGGCAAGCAACCAATTTTCTTTTTAATAAGAAATACCTTTTATGAGTATGTAGTAAGTGGGGATTTAACACCTATCAGCCACCTATTTCTTAGCCTCTGTTAGCTATATTTTTATGGTCTAATTTAATCTCCCAAATTATGTAAACTGAGTAGTATCTTCATTTTAAGGAGGAGGAAACTATGACTCAGAGAAATTAAATTACTTGTCAAGATCAAAAATGATAGAGCTGAGATTCAAATTCTTTGTGTGTGCCTTTCCACTTGAGTCTAGGCTTGACTATGTGACTAGCTTTGGCTGATGAGATTTTAGCAAGCATGACAAGCAGAGGCTTAATAAGTACTTGCATATGAGGGACTTGTCTTCTTTGCAATGCTTCCTCTTGTAACTCTGAGACTATGTAGGCTAGCCATGTGGAGAAAGCAGGCAGAAGAAAATCAAGGTGCGCATTTGAGAATCGGACCAAGACTTCAGACATGTGGCCTGTGTTGAGCCATTCCATCCATCCCCCAGATATTTAAGCCACCTCACCTTAGGCACAAGACATCATGTAGCAGAAACAAGTCATTCTCACTGTGCAGTGCCTAAATGCCTGACCTACAGAGTTATAGGTGTATAGAACAGTTGTCATTTTACACCATTTAACTTCGTAGTGATTTGTTATGCAATAATAGATAATTGAATACTCATTATCTTATAATATGCTGTCTCAAATTATTAAACCTTTCCATATCTCTCAAATGGTCTAGTATTGTGTTTTTTTAAAAACATGAAACAAATATTTATAAAGAACACCAAAATAATTAATTTCCCTCCATATAAATATATGGTTGTTAACATTTTGACTTTCTAGTCTTATTTTTAATAAAAATTATATCTTTTCTTGTAAATACTAAGTAGATTCATTATAAATAATTAAAATAGGGTGGAAAAGCACAAAGATTTAAAAATCAGTTAAATATCACCATGTAGGGAAAAAAAAACTTATCTCTCTGTTATTAGATGAACTATATCCAGTCATACTTATTTTTTAAAAAAATAGCAATGAACAAGAAGAAAAAAATACTTTTAATATGATTATATTATAGATATTTTTCTAAATTAAAAAAAAAAAAACTTCTGTATGATCAAAAAAAAGAAAACAAAAAACTCCCCAAATTGTGATGGAAGTGTGAACTTCAAATAAATATTTCTTCCTTCTACATAAGAGATATTTCCTAAAAGTCTCTTCAAAGCTTATGGAAGAAATTTTGGAGAAAAAAAAAAACTAAAAAATTGCAGTCTTTTTTTAAGGTCTCGATTTTAATAGAATAGAATGATTACCTGCTATATATGATGAGGACATCGAAGTTACATGTTTTCTCTCATCTCACTCTATTCATCTTCCAGGTTTTCTTAAAAATTATTTTTTAACATACAGAAATATTATTATATTCTATAGTGATGATTTCCCTACAAACTTTATAGAGCTAAGCTCCATTGTAAAGGAGTCTGAGGCCAGTGATTTCTTCCCTCATGGTAGTGATTGTTTTTCTCTGTCTTATTGAAGAGCAATTTCACTCAAAATGCTAATCAACTCTTTGTTCTGCTTCTGTAGATATGCTTGCTGCATAGGTTGTACTTGAAATTAACTAAAGACTCATCTTCCCTTTTGCTTGTTCTGTCTAAGCAACAAATTTAACTGCCTGCAACCCATAGAAACTCCTTTGCTTTGTAACTATCTGAGGACAAATTAACCAATCAGCCCATCCCAAATAAGTTCTATGTAAAGAATGTTGCAACTGAGCTCTGGGGCCCAGATCTTCAGAGGGCTAGCTCATCTGGGACCACTGGCATAATAAACCTGAGTTCTCCAACTCTCCAAGTGCTGCTTGGTTTCTTGCCAGTCTGACTTTTGCAACTTTTCTGAACATTTTGTCGATTTTTTAAAATGATAGCATAACTAGTACACAGAGAGTAGATTAACTAGAATATTAATTGGTATTGACTACTGTCCACCGAGTTCACTTTGAACACACCATACTCCTACAGTCTGCAGCATTTATTTTCTTCATTTCAGATAAATTATTCCTGTTTTATATTTTCAAATTTGTTTTTCTGTTTATTTAGTTCTTTATGACCCAATATCTTTATGTTAGATCATTTTATCTTTCATATCTACAGCTTCTCTCAAATATTTTAGATTCTTCATTTAATTTTCCTTCCTCCCTTTCTTTCTTCCTTCCTTCCTTCCTTCCTCCCTCTCTCCCTCCCTCCCTCCCTCCCTCCCCCCTCTATTTCTTTCTTTCTTTCTTTCTTTCTTTCTTTCTTTCTTTCTTTCTTTCTTTCTTTCTCCTTCTCTGTTTCCTCCTCCACCTCTTTTTTCTCCTGCATTTATTATTGTTTCTAGCCTTTTCTCTAAGAGAGAAATGCTATATTCAGCAGAGCCTTCTTATATTTTCTTTGCTCTTTCAAATGTATTTATTTATTGCAACATGACCAAGAACAGTTTCTGTTATTACAAATCAGGATTCTAGGAGGAAACAGAATTCACTCTAGATGCTTAAAATTTAGAAATATTAAAGAAAGGATTATAGTTAGGGTGAGGGCAAGGTTAAAAAAATGACAAGGAATAGTAAAATCCCAGAGACTAACAACAGCTTGTAGCTACTAGGACCACAAGGATGAGGGGAGGAGATAGTGTTCCTGGAGTTCACTGACAGTAGACATGTGAAAGAGGGGTCTCTCCAACATAAGCTGGAATTGTGGAGGGTCACATCTACTGCCAGAGACATGCCTGGAAGCAGCAGAGAGAAGGGAAAAGAGACTTACACTTCTTCCTCCTCCCACTTCATATCTCCTATTCACCTGGAAGACTAAACCAAGGGAGCAAAGCTGATGAGTCTCTGGGGTCAGCTTTCCCTGGCCCAAAGCAGGGCAGAGAGGGGCAGTGAATGGGATGGTGGCAGTAGTGAGTGGGGGGAAGGCCAAATACAATGACCAGTACATACTCGTCAATTTATGTTACTTTCTTGAAGAATCGCAAAAATTTTACCTATTTAATAAGTCTCAAATATTTACTCCTTTTCACTGATGTTTGTACATGTGTGTGCTTTTATGCATGGATATGTGAGCATTTGCCAAGTTTTCACCAGTGTCTTCATGAAGCCTCTATCTTTCTAAATCTGAGGGAAGGTATAATCTTCGAAGCAGGAAACAGGTGGTATCCTAGGGAATTTCTTCAAACAATGAGTCCATTTCATTTCTTGGGTTCATCAGCCATATTTTATTTAAAGAAGGAAGAGCAAAAGAATTTTGCAGCCAGAGAACAATGGTATTTTCAGTCATTTTTCCCAGGAAAATTCCCTTTTCATCTCATGCAATAGTTGTATTCATTTATTTTTGAGTCACTTAAAAAATTGAATTTATGCTCTTATTAAATTTATTTTTAGCGTGAAGTGATTGTGTAATATTCCTTCCCATTTTAAGCTCTAAGTTAGATTCTTTTACTTTGCATTAAACATTTGTTTTTGCCATACTAATATTTTCATCTTGATCATGCTCAAGTAATATATCGTTAATACAGCGTTGTTGTCTTCTCCTTACCATATAAGGAAGATTTGTTTTTCTCACACATATAGGCAGTGAGTATTTTACATTACATCCACTTTTCTATAGGGAATGGCAGGAGCAAGGGGCCAGCTCAAATGAGGGGAATGTGTGTAATCTTCATCTTCATCTTCAAGAGTGTCTGGACTCTGCCCTTCTTGTGAAATTTTCTCAAAGCTTGGCACCAGCTTGCCATGTTCCAATCTCAGAGACAGCCTGTGTTTGGCAACCATTGTTAAAGAATGTTAGAGTACTATGGAAAACAGTATGGAGGTTTCTCAAAAAATTAAGAATAGAACGACCTTATGATCCAGCAATTCCACTTTTGGGTATTTAAGTGAAAAAAATCAAAACACTTATTTGAAAAGATATATGCATACTTGTGTCCATTGCAGCATTATTTACAATCACCAAGATATAGAAGAAACCAAGTACCCAACAGTAGATGATTGGATAAAAAAGAGGTGGTAAGTATATACAATGGAATATTATGTGGTCATTAAAAAGTAATAAAATCTTATCATTCGTAACAACATGGATGGACCTAAGTGAAATAAGTTAGACAAAAAAAGACAAATATCATATAATCTCACTTATATAGAACAAAACAAATGAACAAAGAAAACAAAAATATACAGATACAGAGAACAAATTGATGGTTGACAAATAGAAGGGGATTTGTGGGGCTGGGTGAAAATGGTGAAGGGTTTAAAAAGTACAAATCAATAGTTACAAAATAGTCATGAAGATATAAAGTAGAACATAAGGAATATGGTCAATAATATTGTAATAACTATGTATAGTGCCAGGTGGGTACTGGACTAATCAGGGGGATCACTTTTGTAAGTTATAAAAATGTCTAATCACTTTCCTGTATACCTGAAACTAATACAAAATAATATTAAATGTCAACCATAACTGAACAATTTTTTTTTAACTATTGGCATAAGGAACAGGTCAAGCATAAAGGAATTAAATAAGTTGACTTCCCTATGTGAAGTCAAAAGACATTATATATAGACAGACAGCATAGAGTTTTTTCTTAGAAGTTAAATCTTACTTGGTTCTCTTTATACCTATTATCTATCACTAATGGATACATAATTCCATTCTGGTATTGGCTCTATGAATTAGAAAGAGAAGATGCCAACAACAAAGTTGGGAAAGCCCGTGAGCATCATCCTGGAAACAAAGACCTAAATCAAGGTGTTGGGGGTGAAGATGTTTCTAAATAGCACAAGGAAAAATAGTACAATCAGAAAAAAAAATGAACTAAGAAATAGCTGGCTTAATTCCATTTATATTTCCATGAATTCCAGAAAGAAATCCATAAGTATTGTTATGTGTCATTGTAATTTGATCATGTTTTCTTCTCTTTAGTATAAAAACCTTTAGAAAATATTTAAGGAGTTCTGTGTGAAGTGGATATACATTTTTGTCTTTTTAGCATTTCTCTGATGAATAATTCCTGGAACTTTTGCTAAAGTCTTGAGGAAAGTGATGATGGTGGTGGAGTGGAGGGAGGAGATGGATTGTTACCTATAAGGATGATATAATCCTAGGGTTCTTGATGGCCATTTTTGTCACTTCGTGGGAGAGAATCTGCCCAGAGCAAAACAGAAAGACAGAGTGAGAAAGTCAAACCCTTCAGAACAGTATTTGAACACTATGATCTAGCCATGCTTAAATTCATTGCTCGAACTTCCCAGTTAGAAACTAGAGAAGTCTTTGTTTCAACTACTCAGGGTAAGATTTCTGTTACTGAGTTTCCTTTTTAGCACATTCTGTTTTCTAGGTGTCTGTAGGGAGGGAAATAACTGGACTTTGGAAATAGCTAGTCCTGCACTTTAGAAAGAGGGTTCTATTGAGAAGATCAATGTAGTCAACCCAGAAAGGGAACATTTGGCAGCTGTGTAGAAAAAAACAACAACAAAACAAACAACAATAACAAACAGGTGAAGAATGTAAATTCCTAAGTGATCCTGCTTGGAGGTCAGACAATTTGAATGTGTGACATTTATCATCCCAGTTGATTTGTCTGATTCGCCTAGTTAGATAAGTATCCTTTTGCTGTTTCTTCCTCCCAAAATTCTTCATCAGGTAGAGGACAACGTCGTGGAATTTTCTGATAGACAAAGAAACCATTAAGAAGTAAGTATGGGAGTGTTATTATCACTGCTCTTTCTGCTTGTTTGTGCTTTTGATCTCCTAGGAGATCGAAAGTCTTTGGAAATATGGATTGTATCCTGTCTTGCTTGCTCATCCCAGTACAGCGGGTCCTGAAATAACATCCTTTGGTTCAACATCAGTTCATTATAACATTGAGGAGATGTGTACGAACTTAACTCTTGTTTATCAGTTAGTTTATAGGAAAATTGATTTTGTTACAAGCCATTTCTCTTAAAGTTGTAGAGCCTATTGACAATGTTAAGTGAAGACTTACTATATACCCAATGCTTGGTATAGTGCTGAACCACCATGGGATTTAATACATATTTGTAGCAGAAATCGATCACTTTATCTGAGGGTAAAAATCAGTTACTTTAGGTCTAATAGAAGTGTCTTACTCACAGAAATGGCACAAAAATAGAAGACTCAGAAAGATAAGGAACCAAGTGTCGGTTTATAGCTTGGACATATCATTAGGCACTTGACCTTCTCTGACATTGCTAAAAAATTATCTCCAGAGGGGAAAAAACTGAAGTAATGTAATATACATTGGTTTTATATCAAAATATAACATTGTATTAATTTTGTGAATGATAAATAGTCTATTTTATAGCCACAAATTTTAATTTTCAAGCCATCATTTGTGATTATTAATATTTTGGCTCTTAAACTTTTAAATAATAATGTATCATGGATATTCCATAAAATGTAAACTTTGGGTGTCATTCTTTTTCTTGCATGTAAAGTTGTAAAGCATGTTTTGTAACACAGGTGTGATAAAGATCCAAAATGAAGTATCAGATTTGCTTATCTGATTGCCTGGCTTAATGAAATCTTACTGAGCCAGCCAACTAGCTGTTCAAATTAGGCAATAGGTTGAGAAAAAAAAAATAAATAACATCATTATTTGAGACAGTCTTAGACAAAATTATAAAGCAGGAGAATTTGATTTTTAGAAAATGTCACCTTTTCTTTCTACTATGATCCCATTTTTTCAGTGTTCTCTTCTTCCTATTCGCTGACCCTAAGAAAATAATCAAAATATTAATCTCATCATGTCACCTTTGATTGAAAGTCTTCTCATGGCCTTCGCTTCCTTGTAGGTGTTAAAAAGAAACAATAGATCTGAAACGGAGTCACTTGTGGTAAGCTCCCCTAACACTTAACCTAATTTCAGTTTTAGTCTCTCCCAGTAGAGAATTTTAAACCAATCAGTCTGGAATTTCCTAGTTAACGTTAGTGAGGTAATCCGACTGATAAGACACCCTGCCCTTCTCTAAAGGAAGGTGACCTTGCTTGAAATAATCTACTCTTTTAGTCTTATTGTCCCACTCTCCTTTTGCCTATAAAATCTTCCCATTTTGTGCAACACCTCAGAATGTCCTTCTAGTTGCTAGATTAGATGCTGCCCAATTCATGAATCATTCAATAAAGCCAATTAGATCTTTCAATTTACTTGATCGAAGTGTTGTTCTTTCGCATAGGATAAAATCCAACTCCCTTAGGATGGACAATTTGGTTTTTGTGATGGACCTTTCTTAGCTCAGGAATTTGCCAACATATTTGTTCCATTTCTGAGTTCATTGTTGTTTCTTTTGTCCCACACTTTGTCAAAGAGGTCTTCTAAATAACATACTTCTTTCTCGCCCAAGTTACGAACAAATTAAGAAATAAGACAAAAGTATAAGAAATATAGTTGTCAGAGCCGAGCTGATTGAGAAGGGGTTTGATGCGGAGACGCTCACTTGGAAAAATGCACAAGAGGCAGACATGAGAATGAAACGGCAGGCACGAACTTATTGTGTGGAGTGCAGTTCTATTGGGGGAAGTGCCGTCTGTTGCGGGGGGGTGGGGTGGGTGGGCATAGCACTGTGCGTACTTCTTCTCCTCTGCTTTCTGTGCTCCCCTTCTGCTCCCCAGGGGTCCACATGGCTCTACACATAGCAGAGTACAATAGTGGCCTTCAGCCACACATGTGTGATAAAATAAGCTGAAGTAAGTTTACATATTTTTGGTGCAGGCACCTGACTACACCAATGCTAAATCCAGGGCCCTATTCCTAGCCGAGAGTCTGGATTGCAGCCAGACCTTGGACCAGCTAGACCTTGGGTCAGTCAGGCCTTGGGTCAGCCAGGCCTTGGGTCAGCCAGGCCTTGGATAACAGCCAGGCCTTGAATCACACCCAGACTTTGGGTCAGCCAGGCTGGGTGCCCACAATAGTGACCAAAATATGACCTTTTTACTGTTAGAGCTGATATTGGAAAAAATTATCATTGGTGGACAAATGGGTTTTCTGATACCCTTTTCCAGATAGTCATGCTAACTAAGTCATACGCAGTGCTTGATAAGAGCAGACCTTCCCACACCTTGTCCCTATGTGCCCCATAAGTTACTTCCCTGCAGGCAGCCTAGGTCCCAAGCAGAAGGTGTCAGCGCTAAGGCCAAGCGGCTCTGTCCTGCCAACTATGCCAATCGTCAGGGTTCAAGTTATTACTGACCCAACCCAGAAGGTTCGACAGTGTGAGGCCTAGTTGGAAGAATGCACAAAAGGCAAACACGATGGTGAAATGTCAGGCACCAACTTTACTGTGCGGAGCACACCTCTGTTGGGAAGTACAGTTCTATTGGGGAGTGCAGTTTATTGCATGGGGCATGCAGTCTTGTGCGCACTTCTCCTGCTCCCCTTTCTTGTGCTTCCCTTCTGCTCTTCCCTTCTGCCCTCCCCTTCTTTTTCCCCTTCTTTTCTCCTTCTGTCTGCTCTCTTTCCTTCTGCTCTTTCCTGCTGTTCTTCCCTTCTTTCTCCAGGGGACTGCATGGCTCCTCATATAGCAGAGTACAAAAGTGGCAATCAGCCACACATGCATGATGCAGTAAGATGAAGTATGTTTATATATTTTCTAAGACTGGGGTCCTATTTTTAGCCGTGGGCCTGGATCACAGCTGAACCTTGGACCAACCAGACCTTGGATCAGTCAGGCCTTGGATCAGCTAGGCCTTGGATAACAGCCAGAACTTGGATCACAGCCAGACCTTGTGCCAGTCAGAAGGGAAGAAGAAGGGACTGGCCTACTTAAGCCCAGTCTCTCCTTTCAAAATTTCTAGTCATGTTAACTAACTTCTTGTCAGAAGATGACTGCGTAAGCTGGGGATGGGTTGGGGTGAGGAAGGTCAGGATTGTGATGCATGTGGGGGACCCTCCAGATGGTAGAGGACAAATAGAGAAGAAGTATCACTCCAGTAAGACAGACTGACTTTCTGGTTTTGTTTTTCATGTTGCCAAAGCAGAGTTCTTTTAGTGAGGATTTATGGACGGTAGAGTCTTTGTTGCTTGTATATCTTAAAACATCTTTATTTTTCTCTCACTTTCAAAATATTATCTAGTTTGGTGGTTTTCAGAAGTTCTACAGATCTTTCTTAGTGGATGCCACGGCGGGAAAGGGAAGGAAAAATGCTAAGTTGGGGGTGTAAGCGATACCCAGGTTCTAGCCTCTAGACACAGCCATTCCATCTTTATTTCTTTTACATATTTGGTTTCTGCATAATATTATTTTGAACAAAGATCTTATCAATAGTTTAAATGATGTCATTGTAGGCTAATTCTTATAATAATAATAACAACAACAATAATAATAATAGCAAACACTTAAATAGATAGCACTTATAAGCCAGGTATAACACTAAGTGATGTTTATATGTTTGTGTGCAAACATATTAATTAAATTCTCAAAATGACTTTGTGAAATACTTACAATGACATCCCCCTTTATAGCTGAGATTTAAAAACAGACAACTTAAATATTTTTCTAAGTTATGTGGCTAGTTAAGAAGTACAGCTGAAATTTGACCTTGGTATTCTGAATTCAGAGCATATATTATAAACAATTGCACCATTGTGAGTTCTAGAAAGTTGGAATGAATCCAACACCTAAATAATAGAAAGGGAGAAAAAATAATCTAAATTTTCTTGCTTTCCTTCCAGACTTTTCTCACTATACCACACACACCTCTACTAAGGGTGGCCACTTACTCCGTGCACAGGTAATGTTGGCACCGACCAACGCTGTGTTCATTGCTGACGAGTTATGGAGATGACTCCAGAGTTGGATATTCAACATCCTATTTGATTTCACTAGTTGGATGACTCACAAACTTCTCAGACTTAGGAATTCCCAAACAGAACTCATGAGTCCACACCCCACAAACCTGTTCACCCTACCTCCACCTGCTTTCAGTAAATAACATCATCTTTCGTCAGTTTCTCAAGCCAGAAACTTGTTCATCATCATTAATTCCTCCCTGTCCTCACCTCCCACACCCAACCCACCAGCAAGGCTTTTTAATACTCACCCCACAATACAGCTAGAATCTATATAATTCTCTCTAACACCATTATTCCACTCTAAGCAAAACAACGCAGTAGCTATTACCACTCATATCCTTCCTTTATCTCCATAGAATGAGCTTCCTCTATACACCATCTGTTTTCCAAGATTTATACTCAATACACTCAATAATAACACTCTGTCCAATCTTTTTTTCCTGTTTTGTAACCTTATTTTGGGGAAATAAATTAAAAGTCACAAACATTTCAAGATTTACCCCTGAAAAATCACATTTCCACAAAAATTTCTTTCAAAAAGCATAAGAAATTATAAATATACACATACTACAACTGTGTTATCCCTAATTTATTTTATGTTTGATATAATTTCTAAGTCATATGGTTGCAGAGTTTTTATATTTGAAGCTCTTCAGGCGTATTTCCATAATTTGCCACAAAACTCTTTTGCTATCTGCTTCAGTATTTAACTTTTCAAGATTCGATATCAAAATATATAGTCGGGAAAGTTTAATCTCAAATAAAGTACTTAAGCTGTATTGAACTTGTTTAGTTTAGACAAATTTTAATCTTCTTGTTATTATATTGGCATGTTACAATTAATGGCCCATTTGAAATTCCATTAAATCTTCTATTATCAGAGGTTCATAAATGCAGCATAAAAAATTTTCTCCAGGCTGAAATTTGTTATACAAAGTCTCAGTCTAGAACCAATTAAAAAAATTAGTCATTAAATAGTTTGTCTTTGAATGCAGACTTGTCATTTTCATTAATTTTTTGACTAAACTGTTTAGCCAGGTCTGTACTCCTCCATGCTAATATCCTAAAAATTATTTTTGAAATATTCATATGATCATTGTTGAGAAGTATAAAGAAGAATACTTTCTCATTTTAGACTGAGGAATACTATGGCTTCCCATGCCCTAATGACCAGTGCCCGCCAGCCCAGTATCCTTCTGGCTCACCATTATGTAAACCTCCATTTCTCTTCCAAGGTTGGGAGAATCTATTACCTGTCTGAACAGGATGGAGAGTGGAATCCTAATCACGTTTCCCATGAATTTTCCTGTTTTTAGCCCTATATTCACCTTCCATTTTTAGGGAAACTAAATACCACCAGTTTCTGAGTCTCCTCAGGGTTCTGCAACGAAAATCATGTTGCTTCTTGGTTAAGCAAATGGACTGATGATAATGAGCACAGTTACTAGAGTCACATTGTATATATCTTTCATTGACCTTTTAATCTTAAATCAATTCTTTGAGCCTCAGTCTCCCCACCAGTAACATAGGGACAGCAAATCATCAAAGGGTTTTTTGCTGAGAATTAAGTGAGTTAATGAGGATGGGGTTAGAAAAGGTAACAGATGGGTGGATTAGGCAGGACATGATAAGACATTGTAAGAACTTGGCCTTTACTCTGAAACAGATACCCACTGCAAGATGTTGAGTGGAGGAGTGAAATAAGATTTTTTTTTTAATTAAAAAATAGAAGTTTTTACTATTAGAATTTTCTGACAGATTGACTGTCCAACAGATTAAAAGAGAGCTCAATGTTGATTTCAAGGATTTTGGCCATGAGCAGTAATGGATTTTCTATCGAGTGAAGTAAGGAAAGCTATGGGTGGTGTGAATTTGGAGTGTAGGGAGATCAGGAGTTGTGTTTAGGTTTTCTGTTGGACTTTTAGATATGGTGTTGAAGAGAGGGTTATGGGCAAGAATTGTAAATTTCAGAGTCTTTGTACAGAGATTGTGCATAAAACCATGAAAAGGGTTTAGGTCAGCAGTGCAGTGAGTATAGATAAAAAGTACCAAGGACTGAGCCCTGCGACAATATCAATAGCTCCAATACCAATAGCTCATGATGAAGAAGAAGATTAGAGACTGAAGGAGTGCTTAGTGAGTTAGGTGGAATCCCAAAGGGTTGGTATTCTTAAAGGCAAGTGAAGAAAGTAGTTAGAAGAGAAATGAGGCTTAACTGTGTTCATACACATATATAAGATCAGGACTATATATTAATTATTAGATTTAGAACAGTGGAAGTCATTAAAGATGATGAGAGCAATTTTCATGGAGGATCTGGGGAAAAAGTAAATTAAGTGGTTTTGAGAGATAACAGGAGAGGCATTGGAGATAGTGAGTTAGATAATTCTGCAAAGAAATTTTTCTGAAAAGGGAATAAAAAAAATGAAGTGGTAACTTGCAGTGGTTGGGGGGCAAGAGATATATTGTTTAAAAGAAGGGAGAACCAATAGTTTATTTGTATCCTATGGGACTTAATCCCCATGGACAGAACTCTAGAATGCTGTACTCTGATTCTGGATGCCAGACCTTTACATATACTAGCTAATAAGTGGGATCACTGGTCACAGCTGTGTTACTGTGAGAGAAAAACATTTGTGAGTATAAAACACAATGGTTAAGTACATGTGTAAAGTTCAGTAGTCAAAATGCCTAACTTCAATTTCTAACTTATACACATATATATACATACACTAATTATGCCTACTATCAAGAATTTTGATGAGGACGTCTTACCAATAATTATCGAATTCCTGACATATGTCAGGCACTGTTCTGGGTGCTGTGGATATAGCACTGAACAAAACAGAGATGATAAATGCTAATGATTTTTCATAATGCATGAACATAGAAATCACTCAATAAATGTAGGTTGTTCTCATAATTTTTTCACCTTTATTAGCATCATCATTCTCAACAACATCAATGCTGACTACAGAATATTTGGAGGAGAGCAAGGTTATAAAATATTTAGAAATCTGGAATATAATAAATCTTGAAATAACAGTGAAAATATAAAGAGAAAAGGGAGCAGAATTAATCCATTTTCAAAGATCATAACTAGGAACAAAAAGTAGAAAAAGGGATATTATGGTTTGATATAAAAATGAAATTTGATAAATTAAATAAGATGGCTGTGAGGGAGTGATTAGCTCTAACAGGTGCTGTTCAGGCAGCACAATCAGGAATGCTGCATTGGGTATTTCTATTTGGGAGTGATTTGTTAGACTTGAGAATTTCTAAGACCACTTATGGATCTAAAATATAAGAATTCTACAAAATTTCTAGAAATATAAATTAATCATCTTGCTTGGAATTTTGGCTCATTTGTTCTAAAGTGAATCAATCAACCTATTTGGGTATCAGTTTGGGGTTCTCATCTATAAAAGGTGAGGCCACTCTCGATGACCGCTAATGGCCTTTTAGTTCCAAAGTAATGAGGCCAATTAATGAATGCCACCTAAGAAATTTATTCCCACTTATTTCAATTTTTGCATTTGGGGGGGGGGCAGTACATAACTCTTACTTTAACTTTTTTTTAAGTTAAAAAAAATACATGAATTATATTTGAAAGAAAATTTGAGCTTTCCAAATAAGAGACATGGCTCTGTAAATAAAAATTATGTTTCAGAGAGAATAATGTACAGTTCAGGTAAAATCAAACATTTGCTCTTGGCTTTGAACCTAAGTCATAAACCTAAGTTGTTGGAACAGAATAAAATTGCTAACAATTATGGCTGTGAGAAGCAGTTCCTGGTTGGCAATTTTAGAATATCAATTCTGATCTACACCGAGGGCTAGTTCCCTGGCACATGGGAGAATTACTGAGAATAAGACCACCCTTCCTAAAATATGAAGTTCTTTGTACCTTTTTTCTATTTTCTTCAGTGTTCCATCTTTCTTCCTCTTTTCTTATTTTCCTGTGCCATTTCTTTGTGTTCTAAATCAACAATTATTTGAGTGTATGGTCAACATAACTGATGAAAGATAGAGCAAGGGAATAGAAACAAGTGTAAGGCATGGTCCTCGATTTTAAGGGCTTTGTGGATTATTTAAGGAATGTTGAAAGGAAAATACTACAAACTAAGCTCTTCCAGTAACCTTGGCATTGTGTTAAATGCTGAGAAGGCAAAAATTCATGTCTTCAAATAGTTTATAGTCTAGTACTTAGCAGACGTTACTCATTTAATGCTCTCAATAACCTGTTGGGATACTTAGCATGTTCTCATTTTGCACTTAGAAGTTTGCAGCTAAGAAATTTGTTCATGTGTGTCTGAATCTAAAGCCATTTTTCTTTTTACTACATTTTACTGCCTTACAGGAATAATAGAATATAATTGGATCGAGTGCATGGTGGGATGGAGTAGGCTATATCTATAACAGACATATGAGAAAAGGAAAAATATTACAAATTATTGAAAAGATGGATGAGGACTTTATAGAGAGGTGGGAACTTGAGTTATTTTCTCAATTTATTCTTTAATGAAATATTTATTACACACTCTATGTCAAACACAGCTCTATCTGGCTTAGCTGTTTGTGACACAGAAATTTTAAAAAGGACTGAGACCTGAAAAGAAAATTATAACCACAATTTTATAAAATATATTGTGTAGTGAACTGTAGCCATACTTTATAATGTTTTTATTATCCAAAGATCCATTGACATAAATAAATTTTAATTTCTTGAATTAAGATGAACATTTAAGATTTTTAAAAAAATGAAACCAAGATATCTGCTTTTTATATTTGGTTTTCACTTAAAAGGAATATTTAGCACACTTGTTTCTAAAAATTTAGCTAAGTAAAGTAATCACCTGGGGCACTTCTTACAACTGGAAATTCCAGTGGAATCTAGAGATCTACATTTTTAACAATGTCTCCAGGTTGTTTTTATCATCAGCAAGTTTGGGAATCGCTAATTTAGCCCAAGCCATTTGAAAATTAGCCTTGGTTTTCTTGATTATCAACTCAGACTCACCCTAATCCATGCCTGCTCAATACTCAGCAGCAAATCTCAGTCAGATCAGTGGGCCAGATGGATTTGAAATTGGCCTTACATTTGATGGGTTAACATCATTCTAAACAAGATTTAGATGCATCAAATTTAATATAATTAATTTTAACCTACTAATGAAAACAAAAAGAACTGAATTCAAATTAGCGCCATTTCAAAATTTCTAAGACTAAGATTTGAGGAAAGAGAATAAGACAGTTTTGGTGAAAAGATAGTGACAGTATCACTCATTTTACTTTTATGCATGAGTATTAGAAGCAAATCCAATATGGCAGGAAATACGGAATCTGGTTTTTAAAAGATTATTGTTTTGTTTTCAGTTTTAACAGAGTTTAAGGCCAAATGGCATAGGCACGTTGAGGAATTGAAATTAACTCGCTGTGTGATTTTGAAAAAGTTACTTAACTGTTCTGCTTTTTATTTTCGATTTCTGTCAAAGAAAATTCACTAACAACACGTATTCTATACGTCTTACAAGATTATTATGAGGGTCAAATGAGATAATGGGTATAAAATACAAAGAGTTATTAAACTCCACTGGTAATAAAAAATTCTGTATATTTTGTTTCTAAATGGTCTGAAAATTATTATCCTGCACTGTTTAAAAAGAGTATTTGGTCAGGGAACCTAACTCAGGCAAAGCAGCAAAGTCCTTGATAAATTCTTGAGACCGTTTTAGTGCCCAGATTTTCTCAATTGACACTGCTCTAAGTCCACCTCATCACCAGAAATTGCTTCCATGTCAAAAAATATAAGAATAGCAGTGTGAGAGCCACTGTTCTCATCCCCTGATTTTTTTGTTTAGCAGTTCAATAGAGGCTGTCCCAGTCTACTGCTGTTGATTTTCACCCTTTTCATGGGCCTGTAACTCAGCAACTTATGTTCTTCCTAATTTAAATGCTGTTGCTTGCTCACTTGGAATGCCGAGTGGGAAAATGCTGGCAATGCAAAGGTTAATAGAAGCTTTAACACAACCCTAATTACAGCAGCACAAACATATCTCTGTAATTGTAGCTAGCACTTATCTCCATTTCTCATACTCCTTCAGCCCACTGAGATCTGCCTCAAGCTGAGGATGAAAAGGGGGCCTCTGGAGTCACTTGAATGAACAGGGTCTGATAGAGCTATCAGGTTTTTCCAGATAGAATGCCTGCCACTGCTGGATACATTGTCATAATCAGGGTTTGGGCAAAACACCTGGACTTCTGCTAGGACCATCACTCCCCTCCCTTCCTTAGCCCTGTGCTGGTGTCTCATCATTCTACTGGCTGGGAGGGACAGATGAAACTAAAAGGGATAAAAGTGCCAGTCTGAACTGGTTGTCAGACGCTTGACTGAACATTTCCCATTAGGTCATTGTTTACCTTCATTTGAATATATATTTATTTTCATTCTTAGGAAGACATTGGAAACGTGCCCGACTCTTCCATAGCAACTGTTTGTAGCAGTTAAAGCCCACACATGCTGATGCTTGTTGAGTGTAATTGGCCATGCTACATAGTGATGGGTTTGGGAGGGTGGGGATGCTAATTTTGTAGCTTGGGATCTCAAGTCAGCTAATTTAATGATGACCCAGACTCCTTACTGTTGAAAGAGACTCTAATGAGATTGACCATTAACATTGTTTGTTTCATTGTTAGTGCTGATTTTTTTTTTTTAACCTAAATTGTGTACCTCTATGGTGCCAGTTAGACCAAAGTTGTTTGGTTAATATATATAGGTGGAAAGACTGGCATTGAGTTTCTTAATTTTAATCTTCCTAGTCTTTGTGTGTTTGTTTCTGCTTAAAGATTTCATGAAGATACATGTATGTGAAATTATCTGTCTACCATTCATATATTCATCCATATTCATCTTTTTTCATTTATTTATTTATTTGGGTTTTTTGTTGTTGTTGTTGTTTATTTATTATCAGGTTTGCTCAAGCTAGTTATTGTGAAGATATTAGTGTTCAATATTTTTATCCTGATCCTAGATAGGTCAGGGAATTAACATTCCTTGATTGAAACTGTATATAGAAATTTATATTGATTTCAAAAGCAAAGGCCTTTGTCAACTTTTACAGACTGATATCTAAGGCACAGGTTTGCTTTGGGCACCTCAAGTCACTCATTGGAGGACTTTTAATTCTTTCACTCTTTTTCCCAGCAGCATTCAATACACTCAAGACCCTCACTTCTCTATTCAATCTGATAATTTATTCAATCTGATGGTTTAGTAAGTTATCCATTTACAACAGCATTTTTGTTTAAAAGAGGGAGCGTAAGAGGGGGAGAACTGATCTCAATAGAATAGAATGAGTCACTAAAATGTCAGGATCCAGCAACTGGTGGCAATGACACTTTCAGTGAAAGGGTCCATACTACTTGCCACTCCTATGATCGGCTTTCATAAAGAGGTCCCCACTCTGGACCATAAATGAAACAATCTGAGTCATGGGAATGAATGGGCGTATGAGTTTGTGGGTTTGTATACTGGGGGAGTGGAACACATGCTGAAGAAATAGCTACTGAAAATTAAAACAGCTCTAAAAAATATTGTGAAGGATGGCATGAAGGAAAGCAGCATCCTGAATAAATAAATATATGTGCGAATGACAGATTTAAGCCTCAGTTGTAGTATTCTCCTATGGCTAATAATTATAATAGTAATAGTAATAGTAATAGTATTAGTATTAACATTAATAGTATTAATAATTATAACCTAGCACTTATTAAGCTCTTATTATGTGCCAGAGTTGTGCCAAATGCTTCATTGTGTTATCTTATAAAATCCTTGCAGCCACTCTATGAGGTAGGTACAGTTGTTATTTCCATTTTAGATAGTGAACTGAGGCAGAAAGAACCTAAATGAATTGTTTGACATAGTAAATTGTAGAAGTAAAATCGAAGTGATTCAAATACCAAATCCTGGGTCTTCAATCAACGTACTATGCCACTTCCAATAAAGCCAGTTCAGAGTCGTCTTTAATTTTCATTCTCTTCTTAGAGGTTTGAAGAGGTCTGCCCAAGTCAAAGAAGAAAAAATGGCTAATTAGAACACAAATTACATGTATCTAAACCATAAACTCTATGAACTACTACTGTACCTCTTAAACAGCTGGTCACTGTCAGGATCAGATCAGACAAAAAGTTATTTTTGAGAACTGCAAAGAGAAATTTTAAATAAAGCACTGAATAAAATGAATACTAAAGCTCTACTTAGAAAATCCTTCCTGATCTCTATTTTTTTTGAGTAAAAATCATTATATGTGGTTGTTGGGTGAGGGTACTGACAAACAAACGGATGTAGTCAGGCTCCCTCCCAGCAAGCTGTGCGGTTTCCGGGCAGCCTTAGCTACAGCGTCCCTGGTGACCTTAGTTACAGTGTCCTATACAACTTGTAGATTGTGATTGATTTTAGTCCTTGGCTTAAGCCACTATTATGCATCTTGTTATAAGAACATCCCCTCCTGGACAGGCTGGGGGGAGCTGGAGCTGTGCCTGAAAAAAACTGTGGCATCTGCCGACGGCTCCTTTCATATTCTTCCAGCTGCCAGAACTGCATACTCCAAGCTTCAGTACCTCGAACCTGCAGAACAGTGTTGTATTTTAATCAGGGAAGTTATATATTTGGTTTTTTTTTTGAACTTTATGTATAATTTGGACTTTATTTGGAATCTTAAAAGTCTTTAAAATTCTGAGTCTGTGAGGCTCTTCTAGGAACTGGATTCATCTTTTCCATTATTGAATTTCATCTCTAGTACGGAGATGGCCTTCTGAAGCAGTGGGAGAGTGACTGACTCTGACTTGAGAAAATAGCGGACACTAGAAAGTGAGAGACTGGCATTGCATGTCAGGATTGAATTCCCAGCTCTGCCTTCCTCATCTGTGTGTGATTCTGGGCAGGCCAAGTCACTTGAACTCTCTAAAGCCGTGATTCTCAAACTTTAGCACATTTGTTGAAACATAGAGTTCTGGATCTCTCCCCAGAGCCTCTGATTTGACAGGTCCGGTTAGGCCCATGAACTTGCCAAACAATTCCCAGATGATGTTAACACTACTAGTCCAGGGCTACCCTTTGAAAAACCCCACTGTAAATTCTAAATGTTCTCATATTTTAAATGCGGGCAATAGCATCTATCTTATTGTCTTCAAACCTGTGTTGTAAGGTTTGGAGACAGACTCCTAGTTGATTTTCTTACCTATGCATGTATATCCCATATCCCATACTATGACTACCAGCTTGTTTAGTGCTTAAAGTCTACCATTTGGTTCTCTACTTGGATTATGAAAAGGATGTTGATAAATCAAGTGTCTCTGGAAAGTTTCACTTAAAACTTAACAGCTGCAAAATTTCTGGAGTTAAACTTGTGAAAACGGCAGGCATCTGAGAAGGAGGGAAAACAGAACCAAAGATCTGTGTTTATGCGACGTAGGGAGAAAGTGCCTGGAATGAGTCTTGCTTCCTTAGTGCATAACATTGGGGAAGAGCACTCCTGATGTTTAGTACATTCTAAACAAAAAAGTAGAGAACGAATCTGATTAATTAATTAATTTCACACTCATTTACCATGCTTTTCTTTTTCCCTGTGCTTTGCTGGACTCCTAAGAATAAGGATGGAAAAAATGTGGTTTCTGGTCTCAGGAAACTCTATTTGAAAACCCCTTGAATCTTTATTTCTAGGTTAGATTCTGGGTCTCCAGCTGTTATTTTATATCATTTTATATCATTTTATAAGACTCACTAATCTAAATCAATCAACTGTTGTTCCCTGCCCTTTATTAGGTTTTGTGGCTGAGAGATTATTAACTAGAGTATATTAAAATATTACACACTACCAGGGCTTACCTGTGGATACTTATTTAAAATTGAGGAGTGTTCAGAGAAGGAAACCTGAAGAAGATTTCCCTGTGATTGAAAGCGCTTCTATCACATGGTAGGCCCTGTCCCTCTATAATTCAAAGTGATTTAAGATTGAGTCATTAAAATTATGACCTTTAACTTTAACCCAAACTTGATCCCTATCTGAAATCTAAAAATAGCTAAAGTATATGGCAAAGAGAAATCTGTTTGACTTACCCCTAATGAGTATTATATTACATTTCTGCATTCATTTTGGGAGTTCTGGAAATTCCAATTGATCAAGGCATTTACTGATGATACACATGAGGCTCTCTAAATTTGTTTCTTGACTCTGAATATTGAAAGCGATTCTACCCAAAGCTGGAGAAAATATCCTTCCCATTTTTACTTGTCACTAGCTTTGCATATCAGAGAAAATGAATGTACAAAGCTCATTGTAGACTTTGATTTCAGTTATAAAATCCTCTCAGCAAACCTCTGGATAGTTAATAAAATGTGGCATCCTTGATAGACAGTTGTGATGTTACTGACATAAATATATTAATGTGTTCATTTGAGAGATAGGCACAGAACATCTATTTTGTTTTAACAGTCATAAAGATGGTTTCGTACTAATTTTTGCACACATTCTAGCTTGATCCTACTCAAATTGAAAGGCTCTGATGTTCAAATTTTCAATCAGAATTAAGAAGACAGGCAGAAGACAAAAAACAGGGAATCTGTCATCATTTATTATAAAAATTTTAAATAATAAGTTAAGCATAAAATATATAAATTATATGTTATATATAATGTACATAATATATTCATATAGTTTAGATTTGAGATTAAGAATCAATAAATTTATATAATTCAGTATATTTATATAACATGTAATTTATATATTATATATAAAATTTATGTTATTACTTAGATGTTATATAATATCCTATATATTTTACATAACATTTATTACTTATATTATAGTTTGCCAACATTTGCCAAATTAAAAGAAATTTATGTGACAAATTAAACAGTAATTGAATAAAAGAAGAGGGACAGGATAACATGAGTAAGCCCTTCTGTCTGGACAGGAGAACAATGGGAAGCCCGGAGCAGTTACTGGTCCATAAAGATTTTGAAATCCAATTGAGCGAGATGTTCCTTCTTGCTCTGGAGTGAGAACCGTCCTAAATTTACATCTTAGTCTGTGTCCCTGTAAGTAGGTTTTAGTCTGTCATGTTCTCTGACCTTTACCTCTACCTTCTGGGAGTTTCTACCTTTTCCATTTTCATCCTCAGCCATATCTGAATATGATCTCCTTGGGGCTAAGCAGCATCAAAGCTTGCTTTCATCTGCACTAGATTGTCTATTGCTGACTTAGTACCTGGACTCCTTTTGAAGGTTGGAAACTACATTTCTAAGAATCCTTCTCTGTATGGTGTAGGATACAGAGATGGCCAGTTAAATTAACTTTCATCAGATTTGGAAGGCAGATGAGAGCAGAGGACATTACTCTTGGAGGGTTATAGTGGTCAGAAATGATATATAGAGATGACTGGTGGGCCTCTTCTTCTCTCCTGTTCCAGCTCATCTTGATGGCTGGCTACGCTGACCACCGTCTGCCTTGAGTCCACCTAAGCTTGGATATAGGCCTGTAGAGGCTTGCATAGAATTCTCCACAAGCTCCTCCTTTGCTAGGTCCTCTAGACCCCTCCTTGTCAGTGAGATGCACAGGCTTCTTGTATTTTCCTGCAAGTTCCAACTTGTCATTCTGTGCCAGTGCTTCAGGATATGGTCATTAGTGACTATTTTTTCTGATCCTGCAAATCCTACCTTGAAGATCTTCACTGTCCTAGTTCCAGGCATAATCGGGTGAATTTAAATTCCCATAGTAAATCTCCTATTTCTTATAATACTTATAAAGTCTCTGGTTTCCTGACTTTACCTCACCTAATACATATGTATAGAAAATTGAAGGCTAAGAGTCATTTTTTGTCTCAGTCTTTCTTTTTCACTTCATAATGGGTGACCTTTTTGGAGCACAACTCTTAACAAAAACTTACATGGCTTCTTATCTGATTTATTTCATTTAGTTCCTTATACTAACACCCACACCAACAATTATTTTTGATACATGCCTCTTTCTCTAAGTTTAATTGTGGACACTTTAAGCCTATCAGATTTTCACTGGGAAGCCATACCTTTAGTCTATTCTCCTTCTGCCATTTGTCCAACAGCAAGGATTTTTGTTTGCTCTCTTAATTGATCCAGAAGTTTTCAAATGGGTTTTATAGTCATATCCTTGAATTTATCCTTCCCAAGGAGTTTTCTTTTTAATCGGCCTTTGTCATTCGAAGCTTTCTCCTTTGGGTCAATCTTTTACCAGTTGGAAATGAAAAAGTGTAAAAGCGTTGGATCTTTCAACACTACTAGTTCCAGAATTTCTTTACTCCATTTCTATTACTCTTGCTTGTAACTTATAATTTTCTCAATTCATGTCTTTCTTGTAGAAACTTATCAAACAGCCAATAGCAATCAAAGCATTGTACTAACAATATGTCTCCTCTTAAAGCCGCAATTAATTTGGTACATCATCTTTCTCCTAGGTTATTTCAGTTTGCCACTACATGACATGGGTCATTTTTCCACTGCAAACAAGTTTCCTTGCTATCCATACCTAAACTTTAAGCTAATGCCACATATTTTAGGTTTGGTGTAATAGTAGCCCTTCACCTTTGGGATCAATAGTAAATTTACTTCTATATTAGTAAGTTTAGGCTATATCATGCTACCATTTGGCTATGTTAAGCTAAATCTTAATTCCTATAAATGACAAGGATTTTCTTCTCAATCATATTTACAGGTTTGTCAAATTCAGCTGAAACTGTTCCACAACATCTTTACTTGTGACTGAGGCGGAGAAAGTAGTGTTTACAGGAAATGTTTTCAGTCTCATCACAGAGAGAAAACAGCACCGTAGAACCACACAGTGACACCCAAATTGTTTCCTTAGCAATGGCTCAGGCCATTTTTAAGTATATTCCCTTGGTGAAACAAGTCCTGGATTTCTCAACACAGGGACATAAGCATCCTCTTGCAGGAAGGCATGTGTCAAATTATATGGCCAGGCCTGAAGTCAGTAGGGCAGGGTGTATAATGCAACCACAATGTGGGCACTGTTTGCTATATGAAGCTGTATCCAATATTTCAGGAGGTGAAAGGTGTAATCCTCCCCAATGTATTATGAGTCAATAGTTTGACTCATAATACAAACTATTTTATTTCATCATTCTCATAAGCAACTTGGTATCAGTTAGTTTTACACCTATGTTTCAGCTATTGGATGTTTTAACTGATCTACTAGATTAAATAGTACGATACCAGATATTTTCTTTTGTCCCATTAAAAAAAAATCATTCTCAGGATTAAACATAAATTAAATTGAAAAAAATATCATTCATTCAAGGAATTTCATTATAAATAACATTTGCCTGGTGATTAATTTAAAATATTAATAATAAATAATTTCTTTCTAAAAAATATTTGTCTGCTGAGTATGGCAGGACATCTAATTTTTCAGATTTTCTAGTAACTATTTGGAATTTTTTTTTTTAAGTATGCACTTGCCTGAAATGTGGACTTAGAAATGGAACATTTGTTATTTTCTTTATCTTACAAACTTATATTGCACAACTATATATTTGTTGCTATTTTACCATTATTCATAGATTTACTTAAAAGAAAGGTCTTTAGTGTTTAATCAGTCAACAGCTCTCAGTAGGAAATATTATTTTATACTACCTTCTGCTAGCTGAATTGTATTCATTTTGTATCTACTAAAACTTTTGGTACTTATTTATCATGTTTGCAAAAGGTGACACATTAATTTGCAATGGACTTTTAATTATTATGGTTTTTGTAAAATTACTCCTTTCCCAAGTAGTAAATTTTAAAATAACCAGGGCAAGACATGAAAACAGTCTAGGCCAAAGTTCCAAAGCCAAAGGAGTGTGATAGAAAAGAACTGTGCCTCTGAGTGAGGTGAATTCAATAACTGACTTGAAGTCTTCTCGTCTAGTAAAATAATCAATGTATTTCTTTGCTGCGGCCTCATTTTAGACAGAATGTGCTTCCTGTCTCCTTGACTTTGGATTTGGGTATATGACTTCCTTTAACAAATGGGAAGTTAATAAAGTGGTGCAAGTAGAGGGTTGAAGTGTGCTCCCAAGGCTGGATTTGTTCCCTTGGCTTCTGTATTACCAGAGTGTCCAGTGCCTTTCCACCAGCCAGCTGGGTCCCGGAATGAGGCACGTGAGACAGATCCCCTCAGCCCACCTGAGGCACATGAGGCCAAAACACATGTTATAAAAATAATATTTGTAAAAATAAGAAGATTAAAATTTTTATGTAAAAGTTTTTAGGTTGATTTATAACACATGCATTTAGACATATGGTATGTGGATCTCTCTCTCTCTCTTCTTTTTAATCTTGCCCTGAATTTTGCAAAGGTAAAAGGCTGGTCTGCAATAAGTCAGATAGTACTCCATCACTCCAGTAATACCACTTTTTTTTTTTTTCCTTTTGCACTGTTTATTCATATTCAAAACTCGAAATTTTGTTTAGACCTGCTTTTTATTCTCCAATTGCACTTGACATTCGATATTATTTTATATTAGTTTTAGGTGTATAGAATAATGGTTAGACATTTATCTAACTAACAATTTGTACTTATAATCCCTTCACCGTTTTCACCCAGTTCCCTAAATCCCTTCCCATCTGGCAACCATCAGTTTGTTCTCTGTATCTATGAGTATGTTTCTGTTTTCTTTGTTCATTTATCTTGTTCTTTAAATTCTACATGTACGTAAAATCATATGGTTTTTGTCTTTCTTTTTCTGATTTAATTCACTTATTTCACTCTAGATCCATTTATGTTTTTGCAAATGATAAGATTTCATTCTTTTTTATGCCTGAGTAATATTCCATTGTATATTGTACCACCTCTTTAGTCAATAGTCTATTAAGTAGCTTCTATATCTTGGAAATTGTAAAAAATGCTGAAATGAACATGAGGGTGCATATATCTTTTCAAATTAGTGTTTTGGATTTCTTCAGATAAATACCCAGAAGTGGAATTGCTGGGTCATATGGTAGTTCTATTTTTGTTCTTTGTTTTTTTTTGAGGAAACTCCGCACTGTTTTCCATAGTGGCTGAACCAATTTGCAATCTCACCAACACTGCATTAGGGTTCTCTTTCCTCTGCATCCTCACCAGCACTTGTTTGTTGATTTATTGATGATAGCCTTTCTGATAGGTGTGAAGTGATATCACATTGTGGTTCTAATTTGTGCTTCTCTGATTATTGATGATGTTGAGCAAATTTTCATGTCTATGGGCTATTCGTATGTCCTCTTTGGAGAAATGTCTATTCAAACCCTCTGCTTATTTTTTTAATCAAATTGTTTGTTTATTTTTTCTTCTTCAGATAGTAAGTTCTTTCCTATTATATATAACCCCATAATGTATAACTTGCAGTTTAAGTTTTTGTACACAGCTCTGATTATTTTGTGGTAAAATAACATAAGTGGAATTACAGAATAAATATCTATCTATTTTCAAATGCACAAATGCAAATTGTATTCCTTATAAATTTTGAATATCAATCTTTTATAGGATATATCACTGGCAAATATCTTCTCCCAGTTGTTAGGTCTTTTCATTTTGTCGATGGTTTTCTTTGCTGTGCAAAAATATTTTAGTTTGATGTAGTCCCATTTGTTTATTTTTATTTTGTCTCTTTTGCCTGAGGAGATATATCAGAAAAAGTATTTACTAAGAACAATGTCAGAATTTATTGCCTATGTTTTCTTTTAGGAGTTTTATGATTTCTGGTCTTACATTCAAGTCTTTAATTCATTTTGAGTTTATTCTTGAATATATTATAAGAAGATGGTCTAATTTCACTTTTTTGCATGTATCTTTTCAGTTTTCCCAACACTAATTATTGAACATATTGTCTTTACCCCATTGTATGTTCTTTCCTTCTTTGTCATAGATCAATTGACCATTTTGTGTGGGTTTATTTCTCAGCTCTCTATTCTGTTCTATGATTTATGTGTCTGTTTTTATGCCAGTAGCACAATATTTTGATTACTAAAGCTTTGTAGTATAGTTTAATACTATAGTGTGACACTTCCAACTTTGTTTTTCTTTCTCAGGATTGCTGTGGCTATTCAGGGTCTTTTGTGGTTTCACATAAATTTTAAAATTATTTGTTATTGTTCTGTGAAAAATGCCATTGGTATTTTGATAAGGAAAGCATTGAATCTGTAGATTGCTTTGGGTAGTATGAACATTTTAATGATGTTAATTCTGCCTATCCATGAGTGCAGTATTTGGTTCCATTTATTTGTATCTTCTTCAATTCTTTTCTTCAATGTCATAATTTTCTGAATACAAGTCTTTTACCTCCTTGATTAAATTTATTCCTGGGTATTTTATTTTATTTTTTTTTTGATGCAATTGTAAATGAGATTGATTTCTTAATTTCTTTTTCTGATAGTTCATTATTGGTATATAAAAATGCAACCAATTTCTGAATATTAATTTTGTATCCTGCTGCTTTACTGAATTCATTTATCAGTTCTAATAGTTTTTTGATGGAACCTGTAGGGTGCTAAATCTATAGTATTATATCATCTACAAATGATGACAGTTTTACTTCTTCCTTTCCAATTTGGATGTCTTTTATTTCTTTTCCTTTGATTGCTGCGGCTAGGACCACCAATATTATGTTGAATAATAATGATACAAATGGGCATCTTAGTCTTGTTCCTGATCATAAGGAAAACGCTTTTAGCTTTTCCCCATTTAGTATGATGTTAGCTGTGGATTTGTCATATATGGCCTTTATTATGTTGAGGTATGTTTCCTCCAATCTCACTTTGCTGAGAATTTTTATCATAAATCAATGTTGGATTTTGTCAAATGCTTTTTCTACATCTACCGATATGATCATATGATTTTATTCCTTATTTTCTACATGTGGTGTATCACATTACTCGATTTGCAGATATTGAACCAAACTTGCATCCCGGAGATAAATCTCACTTGATCATGGTATATGACATTTTTAATGTATTAGTGAATTTGGCTTGCTTATATTTTGTTGAAGATTTTTGCATCTCTGTTCATTATGAATATTGGCTTATAGTTTTCTTTTCCTTTCCTTTCTTTTCTTTTTTCTTTTCTTTTCTTTTTTTGTGATGTCTTTATCTGTTTTTGGAATCATAGTAATGCTGGCCTCATAAAATGAGCTTGAGGGCTTTCACTCCTCTTCAATTTTTTGAAATAGTTTGAGAAGGATACATATTAATTCTTCTTTAAATGTTTGGTAAAATTCATCTGTGAAGCTAAATGGTCCAGGACTTTTGTTTGTTGGGAGTTTTTTGATTACCGATTCGAGTTTATTAGTAGTAATCAGTATGTTCAGATTTTCTTTTTCTTCTTGATTCAGCCTGGAAAGACTATGTGTTTCTAAAAATTTATCCTTTTTTCAGATTGTCTAATTCATTGATGTATAATTATTCATAATATTTTCTTTAAGTCCCTTGTATTTCTGTGGTGTCAATTGTTACTTCTATTTCATGTCTGATTTAATTTTTTTGAGTCCTCTCTTTTTTCCTTGATGAGTCTAGTTAATGGTTTACCTATTTTGTTTATCTTTTCAAAGAACCAGCTCTTGGTTTCATTGATCTTTTGTATTGTTTTTGTAGACTCTATTTCATTTATTTCCACTCTGATCTTTAATATTTCCTTTCATTGACTCACTTTGGGCTTTTTTTTTTTTTGCTGTTTTTTTTCTAGTACCTTTGGGTGAAAATTTAGATTGCTTATTTGAGATTTTTCTTGTTTCTTGAGGTAGGCCTATGGTGCTATGAATTTCTCTCTTAGGACTGCTTTCACTGTGTCTCATAGATATTGAGTCATTGCCTTTTTATTTCATTTGTGTCAAGATACTTTTTGATTTCTTCCTTGATCTCATTGTGAAATCATTCATTGTTTAGTAGTATGTTATTTAGCCTCCATGTGTTTGTGTGTTTTTCAGTTATTTTCTTGTAATTGATTTCTAGTTTCATACCACAGTGGTTGTAGAAGATGCTTGGTATGATTTTAATCTTCTTAAATTTTTTAAGACTAGTTTTGTAGTCTAACATGTTATCTGTTCTGGAAGATATTCCATGTATACTTGAAAAGAACATATATTCTGCTACTTTGGAGTGAAATGCTCTAAAAATATCTATTAAATCTATCTGGTCTAAAGTGTCATTTAAGGTTATTTCCTTGTTGATTTTTTTTTTTTTTTTGCCTGGAAGATCTATGCATTAATGTCAGTGGGGTGTTAAAGCTCTCTATAATACCACTTCTATTTGTAGTCTTTATATACATTTGTGTGTGTGTGTGTGTGTGTGTGTGCGCGTGCGTGCGTGCGTGCGTGCGTGTGTGTGTGTGTGTGTATGTTAAGAATCTGTCGGGCTCTCAAAATTGTGGAATCTAAAGAGAGGCTGGACTCTTTGAGGGAAGAGAGGGTGAAATAAGGATGTTCACAACATTAATTCCCATTTTGAAGGAGTTGCGTGGTGAGCCTTTTAGCTGGCTCTCTGTTTTTTTTTTTTTTTTAATGTCAAGGATAATTTACCAGAACCATCACTTACATCTTTGAATTTTAAAAAAGTATGGCAAGAGCTATAGACTAAATGTTTGTGCTCCCCTGCTTCCCAAATTCATAAGCTGAAACCTAATCACCAATGTGATGGTACTAGGAAGTAGGGCCTTTGGATTGTGATTAGGTCATAAGGGTAAAGAAAATGGCCATCTATGAATTAGGAAGCAGCTTATCGCCAGGTACTGAATCTACTGGCATCTTGATCTTGAACTTTCTAGCCTCTAAAACTATGAGAAATAAAAGTCTCGTTTATAAGCCACCCAACCTGTGGTATTTTGTTATAGCAGCTCTAACGGACTAAAACATCAGGTCTAAGGAGTTCTCTTTTCTTTCCTTACCTAGCAGCCATTCCTAGTCTGTCCAAGTTGCCCTGCTGTACATTGTTCTGTGTCCTGCTGTGGCTTCTGTTATCCTTTAAGGCTGCGACCAATGTCTATTTAAATTTAAATCTAACTACCGAGTAAACACACTGAAACCCAGAAGACAACAAAATATTTTGTTCTAGGCCTTGAAGTTTTAGGGGTTGTTTTGAGTTCATTCTAAGAAAGAAAAACAAACAAACAAAAAATCAAAATATGTCCATAAAATATTTCTTCAGAATATAGACAGTGCAGCTCTTGTCTCTTGGTTTAGGTAGATTTCATAATACTTCATTCTGGTTCTTCCCCTGATCACTTTGTTCAAGCTACAACCCACCTAGGTGGATTTTAGTTTTCCAAATAAGTTTATAAGATTAAGGACATTCCCAGAAAACTCCAGGTCACATACACCACGGGGGAAAAAAAAGACTGATAGGGAAAACACTTTCATATTGCAAGATGATGACATATACCTCTGCTTAATCAAATTCCCAGCTAATCATCAACACCAAGGTCATTTGAACAAATGAATTGCTTTTGCATACTGAAACTCTGATTTAAATTTTCAAGCCATCATAATTTTAAAATCAATAAACATTTATTATTGTTCATATTTGTACCCTGAATAAATCACTGCGTAATTCTTTTTAAATCTCAAAGGTGTGATACAAAAATATCGATTTTAATAGTTTTTTGTGCTATTAAAAGGATACATAATTTATATATACACAACCTTTTGGCATAATGCCTAAAACAATGAGATTGTTGGTACAAATAAAGTATGAAAATCTTTTATTTTAAAAATCTTTTATTGAAGTTTAAAAGTCATACGGAATTGTTTACACAAATGGTAAATTTACAACTTGATGGATTTTCACAAAATAAACCTTTATAGTCAGTCTCTGAATTAAAGAATAATGAAATATACCAGCACCTTAGAAACTTCCTTCTTTATCCTCCTAGTCACTACCCTTGAAAAAGATAGCCAAAATCTGTTTTTCAACACCATTGATTAATTCGGTCTGGTATTGAACTTCCCATAATTTGAATCCTACTCTAGGAAAACTTTTGTGCCTGTTTTTTAAAAACAAAAACAAAACCCCCCTCAACATTATATTTATGCAATTCATCCATGTTTTTGGATTTAGCAATAATAAATTGCTATACAATATGCCTTGGTACGAATGTGACAAATGGCTACCCATTTTCTGTTGGGTATTTGTTTCCAGGTTTTAGCTATTACGCGGTTACGAAGATTCTTGCACATGTCTTTTGATGAGCACTTGCATGCATTCATTAAGTAGGTCAAAGAGTATGCCCATGTCTAGTTTTAGCTGATACCGACAAACTGTTTTCTAAAATACTTAAATCAATTTATACTCTTAGTAGCATTTTTGATCACTTCCTCAACTACTTTATAAACACTTGACGTTCCATCTTTGTAATTTTAACTGTTTTTGTGTGTATATTGTGGTATATCACTGTGGTTTTAATATGCATAATTTCTCTGATGACTAATGATGTTGTGCACATTTTCATAAGTTTATTGGCCACCTGGATATCCCTTTTTGTGAAGTATCTGATAGAGTCTTCTGCCCGTTTTTCCATTAAAATGTTTGTCCCTTTAAAAAATGATTCGTAGGGGATTTTTTTAAGTCTGTGTTTGAGTTTTATATTCTTACAAATATGTTCTCCTACACTATGGCTTATTTTTTCCTTCTCTTAATGATATTTTTTATAAACAAAAATTTTTAATTTTATTATAGTCTAATATATCAACTTTTCCTGTACTAGTGCTTTTTTGTGTCCTGCTTAAGGCATCTTTGCATGACCCAAGATGATGAAGATATTCTCTAATATTTTCTTTTAGATGTGCGAGATAGTTTTACATGTTAAAAATATTTTTTGTACTAAGTACAGTAAAATAATACAGATAAATGTCATTACTATCTTGCATTTCTATCCTTCCTAAGTAGTTGCAATTCACTTATATGTTTATCTATTATACAAATGTTTCTTGAAATGCTGCCTGCATAAGAACAGGGAAGCCATTCTCAAGTAGCTTCATATCAAGAGGGAAAACAATAAGTGCAAGTAAGTGTCTATGCAGAGATAGAAAAGAATAAAAAGAATAAAAGATGTAGATAAAGAAATGGGGATATATATATGTATATATCCACACATATATACATATGTGTGTGTATATATGTGTGTGTGTATATACATACACACACACATATATATATATATATATATATATATATATATATATATATATATATATAATTTTAGGTAAGTAACAGGGAAGACTGCATGGAAGAGATGGCATTTAAACCAAGCCTGACAGTATGGATGGAATTTGGACATGATCAGATAGAGCGAAGGCATTTCAGAGAGCAAGCACAGAATTTAAAAAAAAATGACCAGAATTAAAAACATGTGAAATAATGTAAAGATAGGGTAATATAGCCAGATAGTTTATATGAACTGTGACTAAAAAAAATTACTGACCTTGACTATTAAAAAGCAAATATAACAGAAAAGAAATCTAAATACTGCCTTTTCCTACACAGTAATTGCATCAATTAGCACTTTTTAAGTTATATTAACAGAAACCAAATCTAGCCAGTTTATTTCTAAAAGAAATAAATATAAGTGGGTATTTCATGGAATTTAGGGACATACAAGCATCTAGGTTTTAGGAACCATTGGAGACTAAAAATTAGAGTTCCACAGAGACTCAAGTAATACTCTCCCTGTTTATCAGTTCTGACTCTCAGAGCCTATCTATTTCATTCGGCTTCTTTGCTATAGAATGGTGTCTTAGTCCGTTTGCGATGCTAAAACATAGTGTAGACTGGTAACTTATAAATAGAAATTTATTTCTTACAGTTCTGAAGGCTGGAATTCCAAGATCGGGGTTTCCAGAGTGGTCAGGTTCTGATGAAGACTCTCTTCCAGTTTGCATACTGCTGACTTTTCATTGTATCCTCACTTGGCAGAAAAATAGTACAAAAGTTCTCTGGGGTCTCTTTCTTATAAGGGCACTAATTCCATTAATGAGGAAAATACCCTTATGACCTAATAACCTCCCAAAGGCCCCACTTCCTAATATCATCACAGTCTGGGTTAAGCATTTGAACATATGAATTATGGAAGAATGCAAACATCCAGTTTATAAAAAATGGCATCCCTGCTTCCCAGGCCAGATATCAGAAAATAGCTTCATAGAGCTTTTAAGTAGATTTCCTTCATTTAAGAAATCAGATAGATGTAACTGAAATCTCAAATTCTATGAAGGGGCTCATTCACCCAATTTGGGTTAAGTACCCATTCCTCGTTCAATTAATTATGACAGAGCAGGGCATATAGAGAGGCCTGTGGTAGGAAGCATCATATTTGCTGATGGATTACTTGTAGACTTCCCATTATAACCAAAGGGATTTTTGAGCCTGGGGCGGGGCGGGGGGTGGAGGGGGGGGGAAGTTCTCTGAAAAGGGGAAAGTGAATTGTGTAATTCAGTGGTCTCCAACCTTTTTGGCACCATGGACTGGTGCTCCTTATGAGAATCTAATGCCTGATGACGTAAAGCGGAGCTGAGGCGGTGATGCTAGCGCTGTAGAACGGCTGCAAATACAGATGAAAATTTGCTCAGTTGCCGGCTGCTCAGCTCCTGCTGGGCAGCCCAGTTCCTAAGAGGCCATGGACTGCTACTGGTCTGTGGCCTGGGGATTGGGGACCTTTGGTGTAATCAATTCAAGAGGTGTCACCTTTAAAGGCTATGGTGATAGCTAATAGGATCTATTATTAAGGGTAATTTCTTGAGGCTATATAGCAAGCCAAGCCCTTGTTTTGGTTATTAACTTTTTATTTTAGAATGATTGTAGACTTACAGAATAGTTGTACAGATAGTATGCAGAACTCCTGAATACAGTTCATTCAATTTCTCCTAATATTAGCATTTTACATAACCATGGCAGATTTCTAAAACTAAGAATGATCAGTGTACACAATTATCTAAACTGTAGATTTTATTCAGATTTCATCAATGTTTCCACTAATGTCCTTTTTCTGTTCTAGGATCTGATTCAAGATACTGCACATGCATTTAGTCATCATGCTGTCATAGTCTTCTTCAATCCATGACATTTTCTCAGACTTTCCTTGTTTTTTGTTATCTTAATATTTTTGAAGAGTGCCGTTCAGGTATTTGTAGAATGTCCTTGATTTGAGTATATATGATGTTTTCTCATGATTATACTTGGGTTATAGGTGGAAAAATACCACAGAGGTGCTATGTTCTTTTCTCCACATCAGGTATTGGGTATATGATAGTTACATGATTTATGACTGTGATGTAATCATTAATCACTTGGTTAAGATGATCTTTCCCAGGTTTCTTCACTAAAGAGTTACTATAAATTTAACATTTGTTAAAACCACTGCAATAATTAAGAAATATTTGGGAGGTAATACTTTGAGGCTAAGAAAATATCTTTTGTTCCATAAAGTTTCACCTACCGATTTAAGCATTCATCTACAGATCTTGCCTATAATTGTCATTACTGTGTTGAATGGTGATGCTATTTTTCCTTCATTCTTTTTCTATTTATCCTTTGAAATTTTCTTGTAAGCAATATAATTATTTCTTCTCCCCAATTTGTTTATGGATTCAATCATTTGTGTAGATCAGTATGGGCTTATGGATAGTTATTTTATTTTGGGAGTCATAATCCAATACTAACTTTATTTATTGTGTTGTTCAAATCATTTGGGCTTTGGCCATTTAGAGTTTTTTCAGGTTGGTTTTCATGTCCTTTTGCCATGTATCCATTCTTTATAATTTTTAAAAACACTTTCTTTACATCTTTATAAGATAGTCAGATTTCCTACTCCAGTTTTAGCATCTTCCATCTCTCTAAGAAATTCTAATATCTTTTATTGGACAGTGGTATTTAGAAACTCAGATCTGGACATTAGATATGTTGATGGCTACTGGAACATCGCTGCTCGGAGGCCTTCTCTGCTAACAGGACTAGGAAATATCTGTGTGTATGTTAAACCATATATGCACAAATATCTACAGTTGCTCCTGTATCTATCTGCCAATGTATTAAAATAAAATGAGTTCATACTGATATCACTGACTTCAATCTGGCACTGCAGGAGTTTTTCTAACCTTCTCCTCTTACTCATCTGCAGTTGTCTTTTCCAACAATGAGAAAACTTATGCCAGGCGCTTTTTCTGTGATATCATATTAAGTTGTTTCAGCTATGCTCTGAGGAATATATGTTTTATTGATGGGGAAACACTTAAACTTAAACTCTATGTGTTTTCAAGGCTTGGTAGCTCATTGTTTTGGTGTTGGATAATATTTCGTTGTCTGGTTGTACCAGAGTTTATTTATCTATTTGCCTACTAAAGGATATTCCGGTTGTGTCCAAATTTTAGCAATTAAGAATAAAGCTGCTACAAACATCTTTGTGCAGGTTTGTGTGTGGACATGTTTTTAACTCTTTTGGGTCAATACCAAGGAGCATAATTGCTTGATCATATGGTCAGATTAGGTTTAGTTTTGTAAGAAACTGCCAAACTGTCTTTCAAAGTGACTGCAATCCCACTAACGTGAATGAGAGTTCCTACTGCTCTACCAGCATTTGGTATTATTTTTGGATTTTCCCAATAAGTGTGTATTGATTGATATGTCATTTTTATTTGCAAGCCCCTAATAACATATGATAGTAGATATCTTTTTACATGTTTATTTACTATCCACATACATTCTTTGATGAGATATCAAAGTTTTTTGCCCGTTTTTTCATTAAGTTATTTTTTTGTTGAGTTTTAAGTGTTAGTATATTTTTGATCATAGTCGTGATGGTTAATTTTTTGTGTCAATTTTGCCACCAGTGCCTCAGATTAAATATCATTTATTGGTGTGTCTGTGAGAGTGTTTCCGGTTGAAATTAGCATTTGAATCCATGGACTCATGTAAGCAAATAGCTCTCCTCTATGTGAGTATCTGCCAGTCCACTGAGGTTCTGAGTAGAACAAAAGGTGGAGGAAGGAAGAATCCTCTTGCTTTTCCTGCCTGAGTGCTTTAGGCGAGACATTTTATCTCATCTTCTCCTGCCCTTGGACTGGGATTTACATCATTGGTTCCCCTGGTTCTCAGGATTTTAGACTCAGCCTGAATTATATCACTTGCTTTCCTAGGTCTCCAGCTGGCAGACAGCAGATTGAATTGGGGTTAGTTCCTGTTCTATACTTTAAAAAGAGGAAAGGGCACTGAGGATAGAAGTGGCTCAACACAGGCTTAAGTGCAGTGAATTAGTACAGACTGGTGGGCGAGTATGTCACGCTGAAGACTTTCTTCTGTGCTACCACTCATGAGCGAGGTGTTCAATCTCTGTGGTTCCTCGCCACAGCCAAGCCAGAGGAGACACATTAAAGATTACTCCTGTTTTATTTTCCATCCCCCTGTGGTCCCTGGCATGTACCTGATAGAATTTTCTGACATCCACTGTTATCTATGACAGATACCAGCAAACTAAACATATATACCACATTTATAAAGTCTGCATACAATCCAGTGAATTACATGCACTGTCTGAACATACAGTGTCATGTGGGATTATGCCCTAAATGCATCATTTGGTCAAAATCAATTTGGTTCAAAACGAACAAAAAAATTGGTTTAAAATCAAATTTGATTGTAGATACCATTTTATTTAATCATATTTTTGAGCATTTGAGAAAGACTCTACAAATATGTCTTTATCAATTTAAATCCTTTATAAAATTTATTTTTGCTTTTTTCTCATTTTTTTATTTCTCTGTTGCTCTCAGCCAATAACTACACCTCTGAAATATCTAGATATAAACATTTAATGGATGAAAAAAGGTAAAAATGAAGTGTTAATTAAAAAATTAGTGAATTATTACTGGACATTTATTTAAATACTTTTGATGAAGACCACTAATTGTTTCCTAAAGTTATTTCTCCAGTTATTTCTCCCTTTCTTCTTTAATGATAGAAGCTCTGACTTTTATCTTGGGAAAAATATAAAATTTTTTCCCATCCCTTATTGCCTTTTGCTAAATTCTAACTAATGGGTATAAGCCTATAGTATAATATCTTAGAAATGATATTAAGGGGAATAGGCATAATGTTCTTTCCCACTGTCTTCTTCCTGATAAATAGAGCTCATGAATAATATCTGGAGCTCAAGCAGCCTGTAGGACCATAGGCACTTTGTCCTCATGAAGCTTCTAATCTAGCAACTGTTTTTTGGCAAAAATCACCTGATACCAGGTTAGGCTATGCTTTCTCAAGAAACCCAAGCTAGGGATAGTTTTGGAGAGACATCATGTTTCTATATAAAACAAATTGTAATAAATTAAAAGTAAATACAACAGAAATTGACATTATGTGAAAATTTCCCTGTCTTTCCACTCTCTTGCCACAGGTCCATTACTTAGAAGTAGACATAGTTGACAGTTTGTTAGTATCCTTACAAATCTTTTTCTATATGTTAATAGATGTATAGTTTCATGTCTCACTTGAAATAACTAACAGTATATCATAGATATCATCCAATGCTTGTCCATTTAGAGTTTCTTCATAACAACTACTCAGTATTTCATATTTCTATGTATCATAATGTATTTAACCATTAATGGACATGTAAAAACTTTTCAGTTTTTCTCTATTACATAAACATCTACTATAAACATCCATGTACAACTTATTATTATTTATGTTATCTATGTTAATAAGATAATAAATGGGAAGAGAAATTTATGTGTCAAAAAAGTGCACATTAAAAATTTGTTGAACACTTCCAAACCCCTTCTTGCAAAGGTTGCATCAATTTTGAGTCCTACAGTGTGTTAGAAGGTACATTTTTTCACCCCCTTGACAACAGTAGATTTTATTAATGTTTATTTTATACCCATCAGCTATAAAAGACATGGTATCTTTATATTTGCCTGAACTTTAGTGATATATAATGGCCATTGAATCTGCCTTTCATTGTTCCTTTGTTCCTTCCCAATAACAACTATAGATATTAAAATATTATTGAATGCAGTGAGGCAGCCATTGTTCTAGTGACAGGAACACAGCAATGAAAAAGAGGCAGAATCCTGCTTTCATAGAGCACACACATGATTAAAGGAGACTATGATATATTCAAGAAAATAAAATAATTTTGGGGGGTGATACATGCTCAGGAGAAAAATCATAGAGCAATGTAGCAACATAGGGGAAGGATGGGGCCTAGGAACTCAGTTTCAGAGACTGTGAGCAGAAAAGTCCTTTCTGGGAGGAAATATTAAGCAGAGATTGAAAGAGTTAGGGAAGACAATTCCAAGTAGAAATGTCCTGAGGAATGGCTGGAAGGTCAGAGCTGTTGGAGAATAGAGAAGGATAGGAAGACAGGAAGGAGATGAGCTCAGAGAGGTAATTAGTATCTACAATTCTTAGGACCTTTTCCTCCAGATTTTACACATTCTCATAATAATCTACATAAATAAATGAAATCTCTGAACAACTGCATAGTTTTATTTGAGAATAAACTCATTTTGAAATCAACATACCCTCTCCATTCTCTTTAAACCTAGTATGCCAGTCTGAAATTTCTCTTTGCTTTACTTACCTCACTAATTCTCCTCAAGTCTCAGAGACAATTTTCTTTACCTTTACACAGAACTAGACATCATTTGCTCTAAGTGTAAAATTCATTTTAACACAAATATGAAAGAAATTTTATTTTTTTATTTTTATTAAATTTATTGGGGTGACATTGGTCAACAAAATCACATTGGTTTCAAGTGTACAGTACAACAACATTTCATATGTATATTGCATTATGTGTTCACCACCCAAAGTCAAATTTCCTTCCATTGCTATACATTTGATCCCCTTTACCCTTATTTACCTCTCCTTCCCTGCCTTTCTCTCTAGTAACCACTAAATTGTTGTCTGTGTCTGTAAGTGTTTTTTGTTGTCTTATTCAAAATAGCTTGGTACTGGTAGAAAAACAAACACACAAACTAATGGAACAGGATTGAGAGTCCAGCAATAAACCCTTGTATACAAGGGCAAATGATTTTCGACTAACCAGAAACATACAATGGAGAAAAGAAAGCCTCTTCAACAAATGGTGCTGGGAAAATTGGAAAGTTACATGCAAAAGAATGGAACTAGACTCCTATCTGTCATTGTACACCAAAATTAACTCAAAATGGAACAAAGACATAAATATAAAACCTGAAACAATAAATTGTATAGAAGAAAACAAAGGTACTAAACTCATGGACCTTAGATTCAGAGAGCATTTTATAAATTTGACCTCAAAGGCAAGGAAAGTAAAATCAAAAATAAAGGAATGGAACTATATCAAACTAAAAATCTTCTGCATAGCAAAAGAAACTATCAACAAAACAAAGAGGCAACCAACTGAATGAGAGAAGATATTTGCAAACAATACCTTTGATAAGGGGCTAATATCCAAAATATACAAAGAACTCATGCAACTCAACAACAATAACAAAACCAATTCAACTAAGAAAATGGGCAGTGGACCTGAACAGACACTTCTCCCAAGAAGACATACAAATAACCAATAGACATATAAAAAGATGCTAAATTTCACTAGCCATTAAGGAAATGCAAATCAAAATCACAAAGAGATTATACCTCACACCTGTTAGAATGTCTATCATCAACAGGACAAGTAACAACAAGTGTGTGTAATAACAAGTGTTGAAGAGGTTATGGAAAAAAGGAACCCTCATAAGCTGCTGATGGGAATGTAAACTTGTATAGTCACTACGAAAAACAGTGTGGAGGAGCCTTAAAAAATTAAGAATAGAATTACCATGTGACCCAGCAGTTCTTCTTCTGAGTAGCTACCCCACCCCCCACCAAATAAAAATTGAAAACATTTATCCATAAAGATATATGCACCCTAGTGTTCATTCCAGCATTATTCACGTTGGCCAAGACATGGAAACAACCAAAGTGCCATTGAGAGATGACTGACTACAGAAGCTGTGGTACATATATACAATGGATTATTACTCAGCCATAAGAAAAGATGAAATATTGCCATTTGTAACAATGTGGATGGATCTTGAGATTATCCTGCTAAGCAAAATAAGTCAACAGAAAAAGTTGAGAACCATATGATTTCACTTATATGTGGGATATAAAATTGAAAGCAAGAAAATCTATTTCTAATCTCACGTTACTTACACAAAACTGATAGAACATATATGCGGACAGATGCATATTGTAACTTCTGTCTGACACAATTATATGCTCTCAAAATTAGTCTCATTACCCTAAATTTACATGTAATTAAAGTGACATACTTTGTTCCCTCCCAAATAGTATCACATTGAGAATTAGAAGATAGAAATCCCAGTTCACTCTTAGTCATTAAGTCTGGTCTGAGTGCCTCTTAAACTTCTTGGAATTAAGTCCCAATAATTGTTTAAAGAAAGATGTCAGAAAGGATTTTCAAAGGATTAAATTATCATTACCATTCCCAGCACCAACCGTAATATTGGCACATGGTAGATAATCGATATTTTAAAAAGGAATTAATTTAATAACATTGTTTCTCAAGGGTGCAGTTAAATGCCTCATTAGACACCTACTGAGTGATCATGACATGCTCTTCTCTATATGTTTGATGGGTGAAGCAAGGACCAAAATGATGTATGCTTAATGCCACAAATATTAATTAAGCCTTTTATGTGCCAAGCTCTATGCTAGGTACTGGAATTCCAGGAAGGAGTTGGGAGAATCTTTGCTCACAGGTATTTATGTTTGTCTAGACTCAAAGGAGGAAATCAACTACCTATTTATTTATTTTTATTATTTTATTATTATTTATTATTATTTATGCCTACAGCACCTGGTCTTCCTAGGTGGTCTCCTATCCAAGTACTAACCAGGCCTGACTCTGCTTAGCTTCAGAAATCAGACACCAGGCTTGTTCAGGGTGGCATGGCCATAAATCATAGACCATGGCTCTACAGGGACATGAACCCAGGACCTCCTGCATGTAAAGTAGACATGCTAACTGCTACACTATAGAACCACATCCTCAACTACCTACTTGTTGATAGGTTTTCATATTTTTCATATATTCTTTGAAATGTCAAAGAACTCTCAGAATTATTGGGCTTTGAGTTCAGATAAACTGAATAAACTCTATGACTAATTTGGTTTAGTTTTAAGCATTCCTCTTCTTAATTTAGTAAAGCCAGTTTTTCAATGCATGAAGATCAATCATCTCTTCTAAAACAGTGGATTGCAATCAGGCTCTTTATTGCAATTATCTATGGAGATTTTAAAATCACCAATTCCTTGGCCCCACCCTGAGAGATTCTGAGTTAATCTATCTGATATGGGTCTGAATATCAGTCTTTTAAAAATGATTCTAATATCTGAGTAGGATTTCTTTCTTAATTATGAAATCTATATATAATATGTGTAATTATGTTTTCATAAAACATGTTTTAAGGATTTCATTATTGTATTTACTTTATGCATAGTAAGTAATTTCACATATATATTTAAAATTCTTTTTTAAATTAATAGGATTGAAACTCTATTTGGTCTTCAATAACCAGAAGTCAAAAAATATGAATTCTGTTCCCTGAGCAGTACAACCTGGCAATTCAAAGGCCTCTGGCCGAGAGGTCTCTGAACACGTGCAATGTTTAAACTGGAAGTCTCTTGAATTGCAGTCCCCATGTGTGCCAACCAGTTAGAACCCACTCCCCATCATGCAGAGAAATATGATTTTTTAAGAAGTATTTCAGGACGATGATCATTGATGAGTCTTCAATGAACTACCTGAAATTTAATGCTACATTTTTTATGTAGGTATTTGTGGGTGTTTTGGGGAGGGATGGTCTTTATTTTAAATCAGATATTCAAAGAGGACTATGAACTCTTCTAGGAATATTAAAAGAACTACTGCCCAAAAGTATAAAAACACACAGAATACTTTATGTTTGGAGAAGAAAGTGCTGGGTGCTTGGAAAGAAAGTGCTTGATGTCTTTCTAAAAACCAGTCTGATAAGAGTTAAAGAGGGTGGTTCTTGACACTCAGAGAAGAAATTTGAGAGTGCCTCCTACTTCTTCCCACTACGTTTCTAAGAATTACTCCATGTGCAGAGGCAGGTGAATGTGAAAGCCTTCAATATATTCAAGCATCTTTCTTTTCTGAAAGTGAGTCACTGCAGTTTCTTCTCACTGCACTTTCTGTTCCTTCAGAATTTAAAGAAAACTTTTTTCACCTCCTGCATTTTGAAATTTTGTTATACACTTATTATTATTTGACATTGTAACTATGTATACTTGTTTATTTGTTTATAGTCTTTTTTGCTCAGTAGATAAGCACCAAATGGGCCAGGACACGGTTTTATTTCAGTTACTCTACTTTTCACTGATGCTGCCTGGGATGGTGCCTGGCACATATCAGGTGCCCATGAAATGTTTGACAGATGAATCATGAATCAATGTTTACTGTCATCTGCTTTGATCTACTTCCTCACTTGGCTCCGGGGAAATTATTACAATGTCTATTCACTCTCCCCATTCATGGGTCTTTCTAGTCAGACAACTCCAACAGAAGGGATATTTCAGAATATGGAATAAGCAGATAAATACATTTAGTAGCACGACTGGCATATAGTCATGGTTGATTCCAAGACATTTATAGGTCTCACATGCCTTCTAAATGATTATTTGCTTAATTAACTGAATGACAGAGAACGCTTGACTTTGCTCTCTGGAGCTTATGTATGAAGGCTGGTAGGAAGCACAGGGAGATTCAGTAGGAAAACAAAAACCAAAAAACACTGAAATGGGAGTCTAGATACTTGGGATTGAGATTTGGCTTAGTTTCTATGAGACCTAAGAGCAATCAGTTTATCTCTGAGTGAGTGGGTTGAACCAGCTGATTTTTAAGAGCTTTTCCATATCTAATTTTCTGTGATTTCAGGCATGTTTGCTTCCTTGAGCAAAGCAGGATATAATAAGTACCAGGGATTATTATATAGGATTCTCATCTCTTAGAAACCTTCACAACAGTGGCAAATAAAGGAATTTCACTTTTTGTTTGGGCCCATTTATAAGCAGTGTATGAGAGTCTTTTATGATTTAGTGGTTAAAATACCCGGCCCTGTTGATAGACTGAGTTCTTGCTTTATGATTCTTTACCTATGTCCAGGCTTCTCTGGGACATTGTGCACATCATTCTTTTTTTATTAATAGAATCCAATTTATCCTCCTTGCAAGAATTGAGCTAGATGTCCTTTCTGCCCTTTTATAGGCTTCATGCCACTGTGAGCTTACCTGCATTCTAACACAACCCATAGCATTTTTCACACCATACTGTCTCTGTTTCCCACTAGAGAGGCCATGCACTCCTAAGGATAGACATAGTTAGTAAGGATGTAACCCACAGTAGGTGTTTCTTCAATTTTGGTTAAACACATTAATAAATAAATGGAACATTTGCTATGGTTACAGTTAAATAAGTCATTAAACCAAAATTTCCCTTATCTTATTGAAACTGGAACAAGATTGATTTCAGAATAACACTTTTACAATTGGGTTTATTATTATTATTATCTTTTTAACTCACTCCTGATGAGCATCAAAACTTGACTTTGAGGTTCAAATGGCTGCTGAAGCATATGGTGCAATTTTATACTTTTGTGAAAAAACACATAATTTCAGTGTCAGGTAAAAATCTCACCAAATGTTAGAAGTAGAAGGAACCTTGACTATAATGTAGACATTTTGTTATCAGGGAAACAGAAGCCCAATAATTAATTTTCCCAGAGTTTTTAATAGGGAATCCACAGATCTGAGACCATAACTCAAACTTTCTCATTTTCACCTTGTCCTTTAACCCTACTGCACTGCATAGTCTCAGTCTCTCATGCTTCGATTCAGAACAAAATTAGAAATTCCTGTTGTTTTCACTGTTTCTTCATTCTTTTCAACCTGGCCACATTTTGAGAACTTAATACTCGCAGTAGTGCTCTCTCCTTTACGTACCTCACAGTATTTTAGTGCAGTTCACTTGCTGCTGTAGACTTCTTCCCTTACTTTCCCTCTTTGAACGGTATCTGAATGGACCTGTAATTTGGGAAATTGACAGGGAGTGTGAAAGGAGTGGAAAGACAGCAGATGGAGTGGAGGGAGGAGGGGAGCAGGGAGTCTGAAAATGACCCAGAGGCAGCCATAACCTGGTGGCCTGAGCCCACAGATGCATCGCTTAACTTTGAAGAAGTTGATACACATATTCTCATGAATATTCTCATATGAAAATAATATCGTACAGTTGCAGAGCACTTTGTAATTATCTCATGAGAAAGGTGATATAGCATTGGGACTACTAGTATAATAACTAAATAATTTACTGTAAGACAACCTGTGAGTTTTTAATGGGCTATTTAACCTCTCTAAACTTCAGTTTTCTGATCTATAAAATGGTTTTTGTTTTCCTAGGATTGCTGTAACAAAGAAACATGAACTAGTGGCTTAACTAATAGAAATTTATTTTCTCACAATTCTGGAAGCGGAAGTCCAAGATCGAAGTGTCAACAAGGTTGTTTCTTCTGAAACCTCTTTTTGGCTGTCTTTTTCCTCTGTCTTTACCTGATCTTTCCTCTGTGTAAACTCATTCCTGCGCCCAAATTCTTCTTCTTATAAGGACATTAGTGTATTAGATTAGGAACCACTCTAAAGACTTCATCTTAACTTAATTACTATTTTAAAGACCTTATAACTATGGTTACATTGTGAGGTACTAGAGGTTAGGACTTTAATACACAAATTTTGGAGGAACACAGTTCCGCCTACAACACAGAGTATATTCTATAACACTCTTAAGGTTGCCTTGAGGATCCAGTTAGTTTCTATATACAAAGTGATTTTTAAACTATAACTTGCGATCTAAATGAAGAGTCTGGCATTTGGCAATAGAAATGTTTAAGTTCTTATTTTTAGAACCCGCGAGCTAGATGGTTCCTGTGGCTAAGTGAAAGTTCATTTGTTCCACAGTAGTGATGTTTAAATACCTATATTAACATACTTCTCTATTATATTATGACATTTAGTTTTCATCTCTCAGTATTTCATGAACCCTCTTTCTCTTTTCATCTCCCACCAGTCAGACATTCCCCCAGGTGTAAGTTGCTTCAGGCAGACAGAGGAAGATGTGTGTAGATGTGGACAGGTCCTAGATGGAGGGATCTCCCTGGACTCTGCACACCCAGGTGAAGAGAGGGAGTGAGTGCACATATGATGTAGGTAAACAGGGCACTGACAACCCCACAGACATTGCTGGTCTTCAGCATAGCATGGAAACAGCAGCAGCAAAAGATAAAAGGCCTGTGGGGTGAAGTGAACAGACCTGAGGGATGTTACTGTTGAAATATGTAACTATGACAATGATCTAACAACTAGGAACCAGACGGTTGAAAGGTATCTGAGTATCTCTATGTGAACCACAGACATCTAGGACTGTATCACAGCAAGAAATAGCTGGCACTCTCACAGTAGGATAATTTGGGGATAGATTATTTATCCACAAAGGTGTGAGCACAGTGTACAATGTAGGAATCTGGAGCCAGCAGCAGGAACTTGTTACCACCATTAGGCCTAAGACACAAAAGAAAGGCCATGATTTTAGAAACCAGAAGAAAAATCAAATAGAAAAGGATAATTTCATATGGAAGCCAGAAGGAAGAGAATCCTGTCAAAGTGCTCCATTCAGTTCAAGCTCCAGGGCGAAGAGTAAGGTAGAGATAGGTCAAGAATGAATCTGGAGGGAACAAAATGAAGATATTTGGGAGCCATACTCCAATTTCTCGGCACTACACAGGCCCCTAAAACTTTGCCTAATCCTAAGGAAAGGGAGGAATGTGAGCACAAACTGGTTAACATTGAGTTTCCACCACTATAGCATAATGAAGCCTCAAAATAGAAAGTAAAGTGAATTATAGAAAAAGACATATGTTATGCTTCTTGCAAAACATATGTTTTAGACTGAGAATATATTTCCCTCATATAATCTATGGGTCCAGTGTTATGTATGCCAAATACATGTATATCTATAAACACATACATACACATGGAATGCATGGGTTTTATCTCTACCAAATGACAATATAAATGACATTAACATTGGAGTATAAAATAGAGGGAAAAGTGCTGGCAAAGAGAAAAGAAGACCGAGATGAGTAAGAAATCAGTAGGAGTACATTAAGTCAGAAATGTCAAGCAAGGAATGAGGAAATGGAATTTGAAATGGCAGGAGCCACCAGTATTATGAGTCGGAGACTTCTTGACTGACACCACCCCTGTCCAGGTTGAGGCCAGGAAAGCAAGCAGCATGTAACTATCTAAGGAGAAAATAAGGAAAGAGACCTGTGTCCCTGTGAGCCACAGAGAGGACTAATTTTTCAATTTCTTGTTCTCTGTTCCAGCATCCCTGCAGGCTGGCTCTGCTTTTCTTCCTCACAGTAGTCTCTTTTAACCTAGGTTGAGTGGGGCTCGGTTCTATGGATGTCTATTATAAATTTCACAATTATTTTCTATAGCTTATTTAAAATTTTGAAGTTTAACCCCCATTCTTCAAGATACAGAAAATGAAATCTAAAAATTCAGTCGAATTTATGTGACTGATGATTCAGTCAATTCATATTGGAAAACTGTCACAGTCAGTTTTGCCTTCTTTTTCTTCCTCCTCCTGGCTTAAGGCTCTGAGGGACTTAAGCTGTGGTCATTGGTGGTGGCAGTAAAGAGGGAGTTCCATCGTTAGTATTCTATTTCACACTGTACTTGCATCTTTTAAACTATAACTAGTATTATCTATTCTTATGTTATCCTCACTGACCTTGGTGATCTGTTAAGATGTAGTTGCAACCTCACCTAACCTTCTGAAGGGTTCTGCACCCTTTGTTGAAGAGATTACACATTCCGAATATGAGATTCATCCCTTTCTAGCCTTTCAAGCTCACATGCAGACTTACCATTGAAAGGAATAAAAGTCCAAATTAGAGTGCATGTTATATACGATTTGCTAATATTAAGATAATACTATTCCAGGAAAGAAATGATCTTTGAGAGAGAGAGAGAGAGAGACAGAGAGACAGAGAGACAGAGAGAGAAGAGAGACAGAGACTTCTTTCTAATTATAAGGCTATTTTTCAACAAACAATTTTTGATTCAGAGTGACTTAGCTTCAAACACTATTTTGGCTACTTATTGATTTTGTGGTATTGGGCAATTTAATTCAAACTGCTACGTGCATATACATTATGGTAAAATTAAGAAAAGAATGTTTATCTCATGGGGCTTTGAGGTGATAAAAGTACTTGGAACACTTTAATGCTTGGTAAATGTTATCTATATTCTATCTCAGTTTATTAATAATGTAGGCTTATTGTGGGCAAAATAAGAGAAAAGGACTGACCATGAATTTAAATGTACAAAAATATTTTTTAGTTACTATTTTCCTTTGTGTGTCCTCCTTTCTGGTCTTGGAAATCTACTAAGCTCATCAAGTGAGAGAGATGATTTGGGTGAGGGTTGCAGCCAGGATCTTTAATCCCAGCTCTTCCTCTAAAAGCAGATCAGGTACAATAGATAATATTTTTGATTATTGTTATCTTGTAAAATTAAATTTTATTATGTGTAAAGTTTTATACATCAAAGGACTCAGCAGATCAATGAGAAAGAGAAGGATTCTTTTATAAATCTCGTTTGGGTAATTGTTCAGCTACTTGGAAAAAAATTCAACTTGGATTCTCATTTAACAGCATAAACCAAAATATATTTTATCAGGATTAAAAAGGTAACTATACATATAGATAACATTTATAAAATTGAATATGACTTTGTAGTGATAAAAAGTGATTATTTTCCAATTTCTAGATAAGGAGAAAGAATTCATAAAGAAAAAGAATAATAGTTTTCACCATAGAAAAATATCAAATTTCTCAGTATTTGAACAAATTTAATCGTACAGAAACTGACAAACTACTTAACTACACATATGGAAAATTGTTAATAATCTTAATTTTTAAAGCAGTTACATAAATTGATATGATTTCAGTATATTCACGAACAAAAGACATGAACAGATAATTTATTTAAAAGGTACAAATGATTAACAAATGCTTATAAATATAATGTTACCAAATAATCAAAAAAATAAAATTTAAACTGAAATAAAATTTTCACCTATTACATTAAAAAATATGAGAACATTCATGTAGCTGAGAATCACTTCTCATATAATGTTTGTGAGAGCTTAAATCAATATGCCACTTTGGAGAGTAATTTGACAATATGAATGAAAATCCTTATGAATGCTTACAATGTTTAACCAAGAAAGCCAATCTCAAGGCATATGTGATATCAAAACACTTTTTAAAAAATACTTTTTAAATCTAGGAAAAGCTTTATTATAATCATAGCTTTAATTCGTTGATTGCTTACCATGTGACTTACCTTATATAATTCACTTCTCACCAAAACTTCTAAGTAGCTGAGCCAGGATTTGAACTTACATTTGCTTCAAATTCTGCTCAGATTCTGCATTATTATTTTATTCTACCCAAAGATATCTTCATGATATAATCGTGAAGATTCAGAAATACTTAAAAAAACTATTAGTAATATAATAGTAAAATTACTTATGCTTGAACCACTTCATATAACAAAGTAGTTAGAGATGGTATGCAAAGTGATTATTTTTAATCTTTTTAAATAAAAATAGCATAAAACAAATTTGTATATTTCTATGATTTTAACTATTTAAAGAAGATAGATACGAGGCAGAAATACAAATTAGTAGTAGCTGCTTTTGATATGTGAGACTATACTAATTCTTTACCTTTTTATCTCTAGATTTTTTCCCGGGATTTTCAAATTTTTTGCCATCAGAGTAAATTACCTTATGTTCAGGAAAAAGTACATTTGAATTAAAAATTTTGTGGAGGCTTTTCTTTTCTCAGAGCATAATGGAGACTATATTGTCTTCACTAGGTTAAATTCTTATTAAGATACCATTTTGCCAAAAGAATAATATTCTAATGATTGACAAATCCAATGAAAAGAGGCAATAGTTTTGAGGTTATATTATTAAAATGCAGAATTAGACAAAATCTGTTAGTGCCATGTAAATAAACAAGAATATCTGTATCAACAATGTAGAACAAAAACAGTTGATTTAGCTCTTAGAAATACAAGCAAGGGATTGAGAATCAAGTTGTAAATCTAATAGAGTTAAGTTTACAACATAATCAGAAAATAGTTTGTCTTAGTAATGACTTCCCCTGTAAGTATATATAAATGTCTAGGAAATTAAAAATCTCAATAAATTGAGAATGTCTTTCTTAAACTTATGTGGCAAAACAAGAATAAATGTATTTTACATGTTATTATTAAAAACCCACTCGACCTGATTTTTTTTAAAAAAAGATGTTTCTGAGAGAAAAATGCCATCTTTTTTGAGCCCTATGTAGCTTTAGAATATAAGTTTTACCATAAAACATAGAACAAAAGCAGTGATTTTATATTTATTTTTATTTTCATCTTTACAATCTCCTTAATTCTGTAATTACCATTGTAATGATTTGATTATGATCAGTTTATGGGATTATTAACCACTCTTGATTTCTTCTCACCTCATTAACTAGCAAACTAGGCACTGAGTGTTGATAATAACCAATTTCTCATGGACTGTTGCTCAGTATTACCAGATCTTTTTAGTTTTATGATGCCATTTCTATTAGAGAGTGAATAGATTTTTCTATTTTTTTTCCTTTTTAGCACATGTCAGGATGACATTAAAATAAATATGCCTTCATCACCTAATTCCCAACTATTTTTTTTCATAAGAAGTAGCAGCACTTATTTGATGTTTCAAATAGTATCAGGTTAAAAATATTTTTAAAAATCAATTTCCTAAATAAACAGAACTAGTTTAGATAAAAGAACCCTGCTCAATTTGCCTGGTATTTTGCTAAAAAATTGTGTCAGAAAAAACAAGTTGAAAATTTAAAATAGTAGTTTGCTTATTATTATTGAGGAGCAATAACATTGAATTCAATTAAGAAGTTAGGAAGGTTATGATTAGGGAAGCAGACCAAATTCAGCCCATTCAGAAAATGTATTTACTCTCAAGTTCCTGATAAACGTTTATGGTTTGAGTGAGCTGGAGTCTGCTAGCATTGTCAAAAAATCTGGATGGCATGCATATAGAAGAGAAAGTCTCACGCGTCACTTAAGTTAAATACTATTAAGGAAAAAAGAAAAAGAAGGTCATCATTTAGAACACTATTTTCTCAGCATTACAATCTTCACTGCTTTTATTTAACTTTAAAACAATGCTTATTTTCTCTGGATTCTCAAATAGTTTCCCCTTTCCCACTTTTCTAGTGGATTTCCCACTTTTTGTTTGCAGAAACTTTTCATGTAATACAGCTATTACTTTTTTTTATGCTCATTTCAAATACTTTTTTTTCCTTTTTTTTTTTTCACTTTATGTAACTTTATTGTCCTCTCCCCTCTGGAGAATCAACTAGATTTTCAGAGATAGAGATGAGCAGAAAAACTAGTTTGATTTTTTTTTTTTCTAGAGAGGTAAATTGGAGCTCAGAAAAGTTAAATGATTTAAGTAAGCAGTAGATTAGTGTTTCCTAAAATTTCTCCTATGGATCATTAGATGAAAGGCAGGTATAAACACACACACACACACACACACACACACACACACACACACAAATGATTAGTGGTCAAATTAGTTTAGGAAAGGCTGCGTACTATATAAGCTCTTAGTGATTAACAATACGTATTTTATATATGTATATACACACATATATGTGTGTGTGTGTGTGTGTGTGTATATATATATATATATATATATATATATATATATACCAAAGACAGAAACATTCGTGCACTAAAACAACTAACTTAATCTGTTAAATGTATTTTAGTGCATAGTTTCTGTTGTTCTTATATCTTTCCTTTTGTTTATTTAGGTTTTTTTTTTTTGAGTTAAGCATTTAATAAATATATTTTAAATTTTTTTATTGTTTTTCAATAAATGTCTTTTAGGTTAAAAATTTTCTTTTAAGAACCTCTTAAGTTGTAGCCCACAAGCTCTAAAATGTAATTCATTGCCATATAGTTCTAAAGATTTTGATTTTTGTATTGATAGTTCACGTTTAATCTATAAATTGCTGAAGATGTTTTAAGAAGTATTTTATTACTCCATGTACTCCCAGAGAGCCACAGTTAATTCATCTTTTAGACTAGCATGGCATGGCTTACAGTAGGTACTCTATAACAGCTGGTTTAAGTAAACTAAATTTTCTTGAAATCACTGAGACTATGACAGAAATGGAGCTAAAAATATCTCTCTTGACTTTTTTAGTCAGATTTATTGAGGTGTAATTTACATATAATAAAATTCATCCTGTTTTGACAAGTATATACATATGTGTATCCACTGCCACAATTAAGACACAGAGAATTTAAATTTCCCCACAGTTCTTAATGTGACTTTTTATAGTCGGTCTCCTCCTCCCACATCCAGGTGACTGTTAAACTCTCTTTTGGTCATTACAGTTTTGCCTTTCTAGAACGTCATATGAATAGAAGCATATAGTATGTTGCCTTTTGTGTCTGTCTTCTTTCACTTCACGCATTCAAGATTCCTCTGCGTTGTTGGATATAACAGTAGTTAATTCCTCTTTATTGGTGAGTAGCGTTCCACCGAATGGCTGGCTATCCATTCACCAGTTAAATAGGCATGCAGGTTGTTTCTACTTAGGTTGTTTTTAGTGAATATGAATGATGCTGCTAGAAATATTTGCATGCAGGTTTTGTAAAGACATAAGCTTTTATTTATCTTGAGTAAATACCTAGGAATGAAATTGCTGGTTTTTCTGGTCATTGTAGGTTAGCGATGAGAATTATATATAGACGATGGTGGAGGAGGAGGGAGTAGGTTCTCTGATGTCCTGGAGCAAGAGAAAGTTTCCTGGCTCTTCCCAGCAGTGCCAACATACCTCTAATGGCATCAATATAGGATCCTGGGACCGGCCCCAGTATTGTTTCCTGGTCTTCCAGGGGTAGAAGAGGGTCTTTACCTATGTCTGGGAATGACAGGGTTTTCTCTTCCCCTCTTACAGCTGCTAACAGCTTTTGCTATTTATAAGAAGATGGTTTGGTCAGGGCAACTGGATTTAATGTTTTCCCAATAGCAGCAGCTATTTCCTTTTCTCTGGTCTGTACCACCACTTAGGGGGACTCTCAGGTTTTCTGCCATATGCCACCATCTTTGTCCTGAACACCTGCTGGAGTCTATGAAAAAGAGCCCAGGAGTAACTATTGACTCCTCTAGAGTCTGGGGCTGCCAGGGGATATATCCTGTCACACTACCATACTCAGTCTTTACCAGTTCTTTAAAGACTCAGTTTACTTTTTTCTTACTCAATTGGATGGCAGCCAGTGCTGCTTCTCTCATGCTCTACTGCCAGTGAGCAAGTCTGCTTGATTTAATATAATTTTAATCAAATATAAAATAAAATTAAAAGCAATTCGACACAGTTTAATTTTCTGTATGATCATTTCTGTGGGTTTTCTATTGGGGCATCAATGGAAGAAGGAAAGGTAGATGATCAAGAAGGAATCTAAATCCAAACAGACGTGGTTCTCAAACTAGCTTGCCGCAGAGCACTGGAGTTCTGCTACAAAATTTTGCTAAGTTGGTACTTTCTCAAATACTCAGAAAATAGTTATGTTTATGGGTAGAATTTTCTGAATTCTAAGTTTTTACCTCTTAATTATTTTTGTCAAACCTTGTAACTGCTGCTGATTGTGTTCAGTGCATGCAGTTGGAAAACAATGAGCATGAAAATGGCATGTTGGACAGCTGAACAAGCTCTTAATCAAATTATAAGGTGATTAGGTTTATCTTATATAGCTTTAACTTGATAAAATGTTTTCATAAAATTTTTGTGTATTTTTGGAGTGTGGAGACCTATATCATTTTACAGATGCTTCAAAAAAAAAAAAATGTGCATTGCCCACAGAAATTCAGAGTAGTCTTGCAGAGAAAATATTGCAAATTAAAGGGGAGGATGTAGCCAAAAATTAGAATCAGTTAATTAGACTTAGGAGTGGTCTAAAGTTTCACAGATAGTTATTTTTGTTACTGTGCACATTTTTACTGTATTGGCTCGCGTCACTTGAAAGGTCAAGATTTCAGCCAAGTCTATTTGAAGTCCTAAAGGGAAGAGGTGTTGAACCTAAGCTTGTACCTAATCATGGCGGCGATGGCTGTGGCGGTGGTGGCAGCGGGGCGGGGGAGGGGGGCGCGGGCGGGGCGGGGCGGGGCGATGTTCAATACATGTAAATTCGTGCCAGTTTTTACCTTGTAGAAGGGTATTGAAAAACCTCCTAGCAGATTTGGAAACAGCAGAAATATATCCTGAAGAATTTTCAACTTTTGTAAAAATGAGCGAAATAGATTGATAATTCTGCAAAACATAGGTGTCAGTATTTATTAGAGTTGAAGGCATTATGGGATATAAGATCCCTCTCCAAATCTAGCGTCTATTTATATTTTAATTTTATATTTAAACATATATAATATAAATATAACTTAGTACTCATATACCTTTTCTAGTATTATTTTCTGCTAGGAAATATGTTTCTAGTTTTTTAAAATAGAATTAAGTATATCACCATTTCATGGCATTCCATGAAGAATTCTCTGATATCCAAGCAGTTTATCAATTGTAAGTATTTGAGTTGGCTTTAGTGAGTTTTCACATGACTCACTTGGGATGCTGAGTAAAATCTTGAATAACAACTGGGCTCTGAAAATTAATTGTGCCTTGCTTTTCTCACCTATAAAGTAGGAATACAAATAGTGGCTCCTTTATGATATTGTTATGAGGATTAAATAAGGTAGTATTGTTATGAGGATTAAATAAGGCATTGCTTATAAACAGCTTGTTTCAATGCTTTGCCATAGTAAGCATTTATTAGAGTTTAGCTATTATTATTAATATGTAAAGCATAAAAGCAATCATGGGATTGATTTGCAGGCCCTATAAATGAGGTGTGCATTATTGTAGAGATATTTCCATTTCAAATGGTGGGAATAACAGTGATAATATTCCCTATTAAAAACTTGCAGCATTTTTTATGAGGACCAACTGAGATGCTTATTGATCTGTGCTGTAACTTTTAAAACCCTATATTGTTTGGGGATTGCCAAGTTAACAAGTATTCACAACAAGAAAAAAAAACTGTTATTTCATACACTTATCATTTTAAGAGAACTTGTCAAGTTCTATTTTTGTTTTATTTTATTTTGTTTACTATATTTTATTTTACTGTTTTATTCTCCCAGTTTACTTTTATTAAATAACAGGGTTTTTAAATCTTTAAGATATCTGTTTCCATAATGTCTTTCATATCTGACAAGCATGTCAATGCAGTGTTTTTGTTCAGTTCAAGTTTATAGCAAACTCAGTCACAACTGCATTCCAGAATTTTGAGATCCTCCTTATGGTGGGCAAGTGTTTGCTCCCCAGGATGTCAGCAACTCCGCAGAGGGTTTTCCACTTAGCTTCTTTCTTCATGGAACCAGCAGAGGGAGCACTGGTCTCTCCCAATCTAAACAATCATAAAGGCTTTTAAATGTTGGTGGGCGTTTCACGATTAAATTTTTGGAAAAAAAAAAAAATCATAGAGTTTGAATGAAAATGTAAAATTCAAAGTATGAATTTCCATTAATTATCTTAATAATGCTGGCAAGTTTTAACTAATTCAAGGTGGAAATGTTCTCTGTTCAAGACTAGAGGTCATTACAGAGTGAAATTCAGAGCTACAGAATCACTTTACATCATAAGTTAGAATATATTAGTTTTCATTGAAAGTAGAGGGGAGGAGAAAACTGAGAATGGCTGGAATGCTTTCATAAATATTTGTTGAGTTTGTTACATCTCAGATCATGAGCTAAATTATGAAGCTACAGAGATGAATCAGACTCAGTATGAAGAGGCAGAAAAGGTTTGGGAAAGTCACTTGAAGAAAATTATGCCTAATTTCTAAATAAGTGTTTTAAATAAAATGTTCGTTGAAAAATGAAATATAATAGTATGTGTATTATGATACAAATGAACATCTTTATTGCATACTTAGAATGCGGTGCTTCCATAAACATTAACTCAGTTAATTAGACTTAGGAGTGGTCTAAAGTTTCACAGATAGTAAATTGCAAAACGAGGTCTCTATAAATCCTAGACCTTTACCATTACTTTACACTTCCTACATAAGGTTTTTACAATTTGTTTTATAAAGGTAGTATTGAATAATAATCTCTTTTAGAAGTTATTTTCTTAGTGGAAATTATTAAGTACCTATGTTTAGAAGATGAAGGTTGACCAGGGGAAATATATCTAAGTGTACAACAGAAGTCTAAGAAGAGTTTCCTTGAGGATATTAGACAAATCTTAGGTGAGGAAGTATAGGGTCATGCAATTCAGAAAATTTCATATATCGAGAGTAAATTATATAAGATATTTTAGTAGGAAGTCTGAAAGAAGACCATCTGGGATAATATATCATGTATATCTGTGTTCAAAAAAAATTTTTTTTTAAATTGTTACATATGTAAAAAAAAAAAAAAAAAAGCTAATATACAGATCTAAGTTCTGAGCAGAAGACTTCTCTTAGGGTTCTGGTCATGGGAAGAAATAGTAGCTGCTGTGAAAACCTTGGCTAAACCCATCAGTTCTCTCTCTACTACAAAACAAAAGCTTTAACCTTTAGGAGGAAGAACAGAGAAAACTGTCACCTTAGGGCACTGGTAGAAACTCAATGTAGCTGGAGGGCAGAACGGAAAAAGAAAGCAAGGACTACCCTTTGGAGAGGAGTAGGAGCTTACGACAAAATCGTACTACAGAGCCACATAAAGACTTCTGCCAGGATACCACATTGCAGTCATCATATCTCCTTAGTTCGAAGTGTACAATTCCTTATATTTGCCACAATCTCAATCACCAAGAAGGATTTTTGTCTCTGAAAGAGAAAGAAATGGCATTATCTCTCATTTTCAGAAAGAAATCATGGCCATGACCTTCAGAATTATCACAGTAACTCTGCTTTCAAAAGTTACACCCTGTACTATAAAGTGGCCTGAGAATTCAGTGATGCAGATAAATACATTATTTTGAGGTGTGTCTTTCTCCAGAAGTCTTTTGTGATAGCTTACTCTGGTGTTATAAACTTGGTTACAAAAGAGAGAATTTCCTGATCTGGAACATAATTGAGAAGGAGGCTAAAGAAAGCAAGAAGGAGGACAGAACAGATGGGAGAGATGAGAGATGTATTTGTCAGTAAATTGGGTGTTCCAAAGAAAGGTTCTTTCTCCAAAACGTTGGCCATCTCAAATTTACCACTTCCAGAAATTCCCCCATGTAAAGTATTCTGCCAGGATATCACATGGTACTCATCATGTCTCCTCAGTCTCCTATAACCTGTGATGGTTCCCCAGTCTTATCTTATGACCTTGATATTCTTGAAGAACACTGGTCAGGTGTTTGTAGACTGTCTCTCGATTTGGATTCGTTCAATGCTGTTTCATGTTTAGATCAATGTTGTGGATTTTGAGAAAAGATACTAAAGAGGTAATGTCTCTTTTTTGTCTCATTCTATGAGAGAATACGTGGTAACAGTCTGAGGGAACATAAGATATCATTATGAGAGAACACATGATATTGGTATGCCCAAACCGGTTATATTAAACTCGGTCACTTGGTTAAGATGGTAACATTCAGGTTTCTTCTCTGTAAATTTATTATTTGTCCCTTTCCATAGTTTATTCATTAGAAACAAGTTAATGAGTGAGTCACTAAGTTCACTTATGAGAAAACAAATTAAGTTCCTGGAGGGATGGGTATTGAAGAATTTATAAATATGTGTTAAAACACACATAAGAATTAATAAAATTTTTGGAGGAGCTACTTTGAGAATATGCTAATACTTTATTTCTTAATTTTTTTTTTTTTATCATTATACTTCTGTAGTAGTGTGTATTTTTTATCTGGCTGCCCTCAAAATTGTCTGTTTCTTAGCTATTTGAGTATAAGATGCCTAGGTCTGGTTTTGTTTTGTTTTTGGTATTTGGTTAGTCTCCTTGTTTGTTTTTGGTCTATACTCTGTATGGTGTTCTTTGTGCTTTATGGATTAGTTTGAGAAATTCTTGGCTATTATGTCTTTAGATATTTCTTCTGCACCATTCCTTCTCATTTTTTTTCCACAAAATTCCCATTAAGCATGTGTAAAACTGCTTGACATTGTTTCACAGCTCTTGAGTTATCTATTCTGTTCTGCTTTTCCACTTTATTTTTCTATTAGTGTTTCAGTTTGGTTGTGCTGAGTTTAGTGATTAGAACTTCGAAGTTATTCTTCACCTATGTTACTGTGTTTTTGATTTCTAGCATTTCCATCTGATTCTCTCTTAGTTTCCATCTCTACTGAAATTACCTGTCTGAGCTTGTATACTATCTGCTTTTCCATTAGAGCCTTTAACATATTCAAAAAGTTATTTTAAATTTGCTTGATTGTTCCAACATTTGTGTCATTTCTGAGTGTGGTACTAATAATTGCTTTGATTTTTTAGAGTGTGTATTTTTTTCTTGTCTTTTTTAAATGTTCCCTTTTGTTGAAAGTCAGATCTCTTGTGTAGGAAGGTAGATACTGAGGTAAATATTTTTCATGCTGGGAGATGAGTACACTTTTCCTTCTGGTAAGCCTTTAGTAGAGATGTGTGTTAGCCTGGTGAGGAGATGGGCTACATTTGAGGTTTGTTGTTACTGTAGTTACACTCAATACTGGAAGGTTTAGAATTCCTCCTGTGGTTCTTCTAGTGTTTAGGATGTGGACTGATGTGCCCAAGGTTATTTTTCTCTATGTCTACTGTTACCTTGGTTTAATGTCTTCCCTTTGCCTTGTGCCCAAGTGATATTCTGCTTCTTTCCACTTTTCTAGCCACATGCCAATGTTATTTTCACTTGATTCTTACCCTGTGGTAGGTGGTGAGAGAAGCAGTTGTTCTCTGACATTCTAATTAAGGTTCTAGCTTAGTCAGGCTCTGTGTTTCTGAGTGTCTGTAGTACAGCTTTGTTATATGCTCCTGCCCCTCTCCAAGGGGTAGTCCTTGCTTTTTTTTTTTTTTCTGTTCTGCCCTCCAGCTACACTGTGTTTCTACCAGTGCCCTAGGTGACAGTTTTCACTGTTCTTCCTAAAGATTAAGGCTTTTGTTTTGTGAGAGAAATAGAGGTGATGGGTTTAGCCAAGGTTTTCACAGAAGCTACTATTTCCTCCCATGGCCAGCACTCGAAATGAAGTTTTCTCAGAATTTTTCCTGATCTTTTCTGTGAGTGGCTGGTGGAGTACATGGTTTCTAAGCCTGCAAGAGGGTATAAAGAACTCTATAGCTGAGATTCCTAGGGAACTGGCACTCATACTAGCTCACTTTCATCCTTTAGCAATTCGTCAAAAGAAAAATGTAGCTGCATCTTCTTCCAAGCTAAGATGGTATCTAGTGTTGTCTGCCTCAGGTAAGCAAATACTTGATTTTATTTCTCCCCAAAGGCATCTGTGTCTCCCCAGACACCGGGTTACTTGCTGGTCTTGCAACCTCAGTTTTTTAATGGATTCAAGAAAAGTCATTAATTTGCAGTTTTTATAACTTTTTCCTTTCTACAAGTTTGGAGCAACACTCTTTCTTTCTTGTTACATCTCTGAAATGAAAACTCTTACCTTGATTTTAATTATCGTCAGTGCCATTTTCTTGTCTTTATTCCCCACTACCATGTTTCTCAGAATTCACTGCATAAGAATCAACTGAAAAGCATGTTAATAATACATATTGCTGCAGTTCACGTCCAAAAATCGTGATCGAGTAGTCTGAGTTAGACAAAAGGAACACATATGCTGTAAAAGCTCCCCAGCAGAGTCCCTCCGTATGCTAAAAAGGACTTTGAAAGGTAATATTCTCTTACAGGTAAGCTCTCCCCAGTGGATGGAAGCTTGTTCATCTTTTTATGTCCCATTGTGTCTAAATCTAAACTTTATATATGTTAGTCTCTCAATAAACATGCTAAATATGCATTGAATTTGAACTCATTGGATAAGAGCAGAGATGGGAAGGAACTTTCCTTGAAATATTTTACCCTTTCCCCACATTTATAAAATCTATCCATAATTCAAGTTTCAGTTGAAGTTCCAAATCATCCCATCATGTTCTCAGAGTACATAGCATCGGAAGAATTTGGGAATAGTGAATCAAGAAACTTGCTTTTAGCTTCTAGTTTTGTGAGTAACTAGTTGTGTGGTTTGGCTATGGCACTTAAACTTTCTGTACTTCATTTGGCTTTGATTAATAAAATATAAGAATGGAATAGACTTGAATCATAACCATGAGTAATCATGAAAATCACTTGGGGAAGTGTTTATTTTTTCTCATAATGTGTGAATGTATGTATGTACACACATTCATACACTATACATACATACATACATGTATATGTGCACACATACATATATGTACATACATGCAATATCCATATTTTATGTATTACATGTATTACATAAGCAACAATACCTGCATTTCTAGAGATGCTGAATCAGTAATATGAAGTATTTTAGTTTTAACCTCCTTAGATGATTATAATGATCAGTCAGTCATCTTTGAAATACACTGGATTAGATACCTTCTAAATTCTCAAGTCCAAGCATCTATCTCTTTCTACTGTATTCTCTGTGATGTATTACCTCAAAATAGTGACTAAAATATGTATTATATTTATTTTATCTTTTTACATATTATTATCCAATACTTTGCAATATATTTGAAGATAGAAATCACATGTTATCCTTTTCTGTTGAATAGAGTTATTAGCACAGTTTATAGAATCCTGAAAGAAACTTAGTAAATTTTTGTTGATTGATGAATCTAAAATAGCCAGAAGTTAGATATCAGGGAGGAAATGGAAGTTAGAGATGGATGGGAAGACATCCATCTCTTTTGGTCTTAGCTATTTGAGTTGAATATCTTGGCAGAGGGGTTTTAAATAGATTGGATGAGTGACAAAGGAGAACTGGCAGACAAGAAGGTGGCAGTAGTCAAGGTGACTAAGCAGTTGATGAGCATCTTAGCTGGGAGTTTCCAAAATGTGGAGGAAGAAATGACATATGTGAGTATGTGACGGAAGAGTATGTGAGAGGAAGGGAGAACTAATGAGAGGAGGCAGCTGCATTTCTAAGGGCTAAGGACAGTTTTCAGAGAGAGAAAGAGAAGTCTAAAGTTTTGAAATGAACAAATATGTGTAACAAAAAGACTCCAGAAAGAATTAATTTCTGGAGATCAAGAGAAGTTGAGTTTCTACATGGAGGGAAGTTGCCCTAGAGAGCAGCTGGGAACTGCAGCCATCTTTGTGAAAATAAGAAATTAAATTCTGTTTTGTAAAGCCAGTAAAATTTGAGGATCGATGGCATAGCCCAAGGCTATTTTATCCTCAACCTCAATGACAAAAAATATAGAATTCACATAAGATGTTAATCCAGATGCTTCTGTCAATTTGAGTTAAGCATAAAATATAGCCCCAGATAGCTAAATGAATTTACTTGTTGAATTCATTTGTGTAATATCTTGTGTAATACGTATGTAATACCTTGATTGCTAATTATAAAGAACATTTGCTCAACATAAAAGAAGTTGAGTTTTAAAATTTGACTTAATAATTAGGTACATAATTATAAATGCTGTTCTGCTCATCTGGGGAGGCCATGTTTAGTATCAAGTAATAAGGTGAGATTTTGGCTTACTTCATTGATTCTATTAGTGGAATAGCTTCCAAGAAGGAAGTGTATCCCATAAGCTATTCAAAAATAATGTTTGTGACCTACCCCTGAGCTCTCACTGCAAGGACTTGAATGAACAAAGATTGATAATTTTGAATAGTATTGTTCAGAAATTATCATGGTGTCCATGCTTCCTCAGAAAGAAACATTAGCATTCAGTTGGTCTGTCAAAGAAATGATTCCCTTTTAAAAGGTATACTGTATTGTGTGCTGTCACTGGAGAGATGACTGATCCTCTGAAGAGAAGGTAGTCATCAAAGAAAACATAGCCACAGACTTAGAAAGTTCAAATTCAAGAGGCAGAGTGCTGCCATACTACAAAGCCAAAGTGTTACAGAATATTTGAGGGAAGGCACACCTGAAAACTATCAAGTAATCAAGGTAGTGACTTAAACAAGTTCAGGAGTAAAGATGTGGGACCCTTAAGATAGAAGTAGAAGTTCTTCCTTCCCAGCATGAAAAATAGGGAACCCAGAGAGAAGAGCTTGTTCTGGCTCAGAACACTCTCCTGGCCTCCTTGCTCCAGGTGATCATAAGTTCTATGTGAGATAAATAGGTCATCAGGATCTACGATGTATTCTTTCTAGTTCATTGTATTTTAACATGTATCTAGGTAGCATTACCAAGTACAAAGTTATTTGATCTCAGTAAGTCCTTTTGTCATCTTCATAAAGTTCTGAATAAAAGCACCCGTCAAGGTACCATTAAGGTACTGAAAGTGAGAATAAATTGCCCAATACTGATGGTCAAGTTTGTGGTGCTGATGTCAATACTGCAGAGTAGACATGGCTGTGTTCTTGTCTGGCTGCCTAACAATCATCGACTATTTTTAATTGTACCGTACTTTTGGAATAATATTTTTCTATTCGTTTGTGGGCAATATGAGTAGACATGTCAGTCATGTGTTCTACCCCACCATAGATGAAAGCCACTCAAGATAAGCTGGTTGGTCTTGCCTAGAATCTTGAGCTAAGTAAAGAAAAAAGGTTATTTAAATTTCATTCATTCCAGCATTTGGACCCAGGAGTCAGTTGAGTCACTGAGTTGTCTTGGTTTGTGGTTCTACCTGTTCTGTCTCAAAGCCTAGTTTTCTCCTCCTCCTCCTCCTCCTCCTCCTCCTCCTCCTCCTCCTCCTCCTCTTCCTCCTCCTCCTCCTCCTCCTCCTCCTCCTCCTCCTCCTCCTCCTCCTCCTCCTCCTCCTCTTCTTCTTCTTCTTCTTCTTCTTCTTCTTCTTCTTCTTCTTCTTCTTCTTGACAAATAAAATTGTAATATATTTAAAGTGTACAACATGATGATATGATATGCACATACATTGTGAAATGGTTTCCACAATTGAGTTAATATCCATCACCTCACAGTTACCTTTTGTGTGTGTGTGTGTGTGGGGGGACATTTAAGATCTACTTTCAAAAAATTTCAAGTATACAATAGAGTATTATTAACTATAGCCACCAAGCTGTACATTAGATACTTGGAACTTATTCCTCTTATAACTGAAAGTTTGTATCCTTTTATCAATCTTAAAGCATACGTTTCCAGTTGCTCCTTTATTTAATCAGCATTGCTATTCCTCCAATAAGTTATATTTTTAAGTTTACCAAAATTTATCTTTAATATTTGAAGTCTTTGCAAATATAGTGCAAATACTTTTAGTAAATATAGTGAGTAAAACCAGATTAATAGATCCAGAATTTTCAGGAGAAGAATAATTTATTTTAAATGGTACTTCATATTATTAAAGACCAACAGGGATAAAACAGAGGATAAGAAGGCAAATGTTAGAGACAGTTTTGTTACTTGTGGGTCCTCCAAGAACTCCCTGCTGGCAATGTTAGTTCAGTGTCAGGTCAGCTCACATTTGGTCCATCTTTCTATTGTCAGTTTGTGGGATCAAGTGTTAGAAATATTACTTGAGCAGATTTGACAAGCATTAGTCTACCTTTAGTTTCATAGGTTTTGTAGATGAAGATGGAGCCAAGGTAGGTTGAGCAAGGAGGAACAATCAGATCCCATAAGTACATAAGATACAGAGGTTATGGAACAGGAAATATAGACTCAAGATATGAGAGTGGGCATTAAAAAGAGCAGGCATCCAAGTGCACAAGTGATATAAAATGCATTCAAGAGTCTAAGGCAGAGCATCTGAGTACCACATGATGAGCATCTAGGCAAAGGATGGATGCTGGAGTGTTGTATATCCCATTTGAATTCATATACCTCCACTTATTAGCTTGTAACCAAAGTAAGTTACATAATCTCTCATCTCTCAGTGCCTCTGTTTTCTCATGAATAAAACGAGGATGATTGTAATATCTACCTTACAAGTATTTACTGAGGATTAAATGAGTTAATACAAATACAGTGCTTGGAATAGTACTTGGTGCATTGTACATGTTTAATAAATATGAAATATTAAAAAGGCATTGGTAAATATGATTGGGGTTTAACAGTGAGCTTCTCTTCAGACACTTGACCCAGAATGTGGCTAGAAGGAACGAAAAGCACTTAGTCGGAATCAGCAGTGAGTGAATGAGGATGTAGGAATGGTCTTCTCCCAAATCCAAGCCTGAATTAGGAGCCAAATAAATGTGGCATAGTATATCCTGGAGGAAAACTTGTTCAACCCACGTAGAAAATACCTAGATGTAATTCTCATTCTTTCCTTCCCTCTTTTTCAATTAAAAACAAAAACAAAAACAAAAACAAAATGATTTACTATGGTGGCAGGCAAATCCTTAAATTTATCCATAAAATAGGCATATTCTCTGTGTGAAACAAAATTACTCATATGAAAGGATTTTTCAGTTACAAAAAAATTTGTATTATTCAGTATTCTTTCAGTTGCAAGAGAATGGAACTACACATTCAAAGTGACATGGATGAATTTTTTTCTCTTCCTTAAGACAACATTGTGGCACACCTCCAGATGGTACTGTTCACATGATATTCCAGGGAAATAGCACCTGGTAAGACATAAGGTAGAGTAAGGGATGAATGGTACCTTTTAGAGATGTAACATTCTCCCTACCCCTGATTTTATTTCTATTTGCATTTTATCCTCTTCTATGCAAGGTTTCTTCTTGATGGCTAAGAAATATGGCCACCTGCATCTCTAGCTTGTATCCTTCCAACACAGTAACAGAAAGAAAAGAGAATCTTTTCTTTTAGTTTAGGTAGAATGTTTCCAAGAAGGAACTGACCTCAGCTGGGTCATGTGCCTACTAATGACCCACTGTGGTCTGGGGGATGGAGTCCTCTGATTGTATGAGCCTGTGTCATGGTGTCACTCTTGCTAGTATGTGTGATGACTGGGGGAATGTTCAGGATTGAAAACCCAAAGAAGGGAAATATGAAAGACAAGCTAGAGTTACCATAGTCAACCATAAATGAGAGTATTATTATTTTCTGATTTTGACATTATTCACCACCTTTCCATTCTGCATTCATGTGAAGAGTGTGTCGTGCAGTAGTAGTAGTTATATGCCTATACGGTATGTATTAAGCTTAGATTTTCCTAGTGGGAAAACAGACTTCTTGCTGAGTTAAGATATTTCACCACAGCTATACCATTTTTCTTTACCATTATCCTTTTGGAGCACTCTAATATTGCCATGAATGACACATTACTTTTTTATATACGATTTTTACATGAACATGCTTTTTAACAATTCTAAATAAAGCTGGTAACTACCTCTGTTACTAAAAGAAAAATAGGTGATAGTAGTAATTCAATGGGCATTCATTTGCTTAGTAAGTCTCCTGAGTGTGCTTGCAAATACCAAGAAGTCAGCGTGGCTTCAGGAAGAAAGCGTCTGTTTATCAGATGTTCTTGTCAAGGCACATAAACAAATAGTACTGGGACTATGGAAATGATATGTGGATATATTTATGGAAATTTAAACAGAAGTATTGTTCAATCAGAGAAGACCTGGACTGGGAATTGATAACCTTGTGAGGGCCACTAGAAAGATTAGACATGTAGAGATAAATAATAACATATATAACAACTGAAGGTGAACTGGTAGTCAATTCAAATTTAAAATAACAATAGAGTACTTCGTCTTCCCCCTAATTTTTTTTATTCATCATTTCTAAGTTTCTGTCTATTTTAAAGACTATTCTTTCTAGTCTATATACAACCTTATTGACAGGATTTTAGCCTTTCGTTTTTTTTTTACATCTGGAATTTTCGTTATTATAATCCCCACCAAATAGATAAACTATGGAATGGAGAGTTTAAGTAACTTAACCAAGCTGGCAAAACTGGTTAGTGGCAGAGCCGAGATATGAACCAAGACAGGCTATCTCCAGAGCACATGTTCTACCTTGTCAGTTTTCACTAAATTCAAGGTAAACGTTTGAAATCTGGTGCTTGATCAAATTCTCCTCTTTCAAGAGAGTTGTTTTGTGGTCAGATCAGATCATTGTATTCATCCATTTGTTAGATGTAGCAACAAGATTATAATTTTTTTGAACATGGGTATATGTCCCAAATACAGAGATAATTAGGCTGCTAGGACTGCTTTCCTTTCTGTATGAATATATTATACTCAGATTCTTCAGTTGCAACACAGGAGCACACTATCTGCTTGACACACCTCAAAAATTATTGAGAGAAAAAGAGACAGGAAGTGTGAACTGAAGAATTAAGAAAATTGGCACCATGAAAATGAAGGAAATTGAAACCAACATCAGCTTCTCATGATCTTTTGTCATCTGATTTTCCTGGTTTTGTCCTGTCTAATTTAGGTCATAAACTCTCCAATCAGAAACCATCACCTCTTTATACAAAGTATTCAGATTGGTGTCACTATTTAATAAAAACACAAGAAGAAGCAACAAATGTTTGAAATTAAATCCATAGACCTAAGGTGAAAGTTATATTGAGTTCCAATATTAGTTCATTATGGCAAAGTTAAGATAAGGGCATGGATTTATTTTCTTCATTTTCCTAAAACTGGTATAATGTAGCAATAAAGAAGATATGGTCCGGAGTCAGATTTCCTGAATAATAAATCTGGCTTGGCTTCTTAACAATTATGTAATGTTTTGAACACTCCCTATGTTTTATAGATTATAAGAAACAATATTTTACATTTTTCACATCTCAGAAATTGTGATTCCTCATACATGAATGATATTTTATGATCACCATTGGCCATGTGGCACCTGAGACATTAACTGGCATTGCCTGAACACCTGTGTGAGCTCACGTGTGCACACACATGCACTTGTTCATCGCTGTTCTCATTGTCATCGCTTTACCTGAGTTACAGGTATTAGTGTTACTGCACATTTTGAGTTAATTTGCCATTTAAATTTTCTTCAGAAAGATTACACAATGCATTTGACTTTAAAACAAAAAGTTATTGTATATGTAAAAACAAGCAGTGGGGTTTAAATTTGTGAAGCAAATATTCATCATTAGAGGAATGATCATGCTGGGTTTTCTTGCAAAGAAAGAAACAAGTGTTTTATGATGTCCAAGAAAGGAAGATATCTGCAGGTAACTGAAACAGAGTTCATTTTGTCACTGATGTGCAGCAAAAGGATTGTTTATCACACACCAAGTTAGGCAACTGAAAGCAGGTGAAATACGAAGTCCCTTGGAACCAGGGGTTCCGGGACCAGTTCCCTGCAAGTACCCAAATCTGTGGATGCTCAAGTCCCTTACATAAAATGGCATAGAACGAGCATAACATTGGACCTTGGCATCTGTGAATTCCCAACCACAGATTGAAAATACTGTTTTTGAAACCCATGGATGTAGAGGGCCAACTGTATAGAGAAAAAATTGCAAAGAAATGAGAAGCAAGTGAGATATAAGAGCTTTCAACAAGTATGAAATAAAAATTCATAGTGACAAGAAAACCTTACATCATAGTTTATTTGTCAGCATTTTCCCCCTTTTTCATTTGTATAGTTTTAAAAAATCATAATGTACTTATGACTTCTTTGAGATGATGAAATATAGAATCTACCTCATAGGCTGTGTAAGATTAAATGAAATAACATAGGTAGAGGGTGATTGCTGTGCCGGACACATGTTAAGTGTGTGACACGTGTTGGGCATTATTATCATCATCAAATTATAAAGGTTTTTTGTTCTCATATTGGCTCTAATGTATTAATGAGGATTGGGAACAATTTGAAAAAATACACAACATTTGAAAATGAAATGTGGTTTTATGATGTTGGAGGGAGCTGGGGAAAGTTTAATAGGCACTGTTAGGAATCCTAGTAGGTGTTTTGCAAGGCAAAGGGATGAATAAGGTGGAAAACTTTGCACAGCATGCCCAATGTGAGATGATTTTTCCTTTCTTTGACTGGAAGTTACTCTGGTGCTGCCTTAGGAAATTTCTACCCAGAAACACGATAGACACAGCTTTGGCTGTGTTTCCCTACCCAAGAAAATTAGTGATATTTCTATGTACCACCATGGAGTTTTATTCAAAAAGTGCAATGTTAATTTCAGTGTACCATTTCACACAAAATATTCATAGCTTTAGATTTTGTGATTTTAGCAGCTATTTGGAGCTGCAAGTACATTCTAAGAACTTTTGAAAAGTTTTCAAGTAAACAAATGTGGGCCTCAGCTCAGTGAATTTATACAATGTTCAAGTGCACAGTGATTTCAACCTCCGAATTTTAATTTTCATTTAACTCAAGCTGTTGCATTCCTCAACACAGAAAAGGAAGACTTTATAAAGTCATGAGTGACACTAATTGGGCTGTGATTTTTTTTTCAGGATTCATTTCCTGGTTAGAAAAATCAACATTTTGAGATAGTTTCCCAAAGTATCTCAGTATTCTAGCATCTCTATTAAAAGCTAATCCTTATTTTTTTAACCAATTAACTCTTTAAGTCTGAAATATTTACTTGAATATGTTTGGCTTTTATTAATCAAGATAATTAAGTTAAAAAAATGAATTAAGTGCATAACATACACCACCTCTCTCTCACACACATGCATTTTAAAGTTACTTTTTATGAAAGACAAAGGCTGTGTATACTTTATCTTTATCACTTTTATTATTTCGAGAATGCTAAGATGCTCACCTATGATGGTTGAGGTCTTAAGAGTAAAAATTTCTTCGATGGCCAGAGGAATTATGGAAACTTCGGTACAAAAATAGTTCTGGGCTTATTTACTTAGCCAAATTATTTTGTCTGATTTTTGTGTTATAATTTTGATTATTGCGCTCCAATTTCTTTTTTGTCTCTGAAAACTAGAAATGTTTTGGCTATTGAGTACCATAATAACTGTGCCACAAGGCTTGCTCTGGTAATCAAGTTACCAGTCATGATACAACATCTCTGGACAAGTGGATGCGTGTATGTGTATCATTGCAAGTTAACCTGGTATGTTCCCTTATTAATATTCTTAATAAAGTGAAGAAGAAAGAAAAATGCTCTGGGACTTCTTTGTTAGCTTAAATCTGTCTTTTTTAGTATAAACTCAAAAAAATTCTTCCACTTTCACTTTTAGCTTGTTCTCCCCAATGGGTCAAGTTAGATAGGTAAAAGAGGAATGAATGTGACTGGTGAATGAGGTTCAGATCTTCAAATTTATACCAAGGGTCTAACAAGATGGGAAAATTTATGTATTTTAAGCAAAAAATAGTTGGTACAAAACTCTAATCAATAATGGTAAAACTTTCTCTGAAATGTTGCCTTTCACTATTATCTTTGACTAGTGTCAGATAAATCACAGAATGTTAGGAAATTTTAAGAAAACAGCATGCTATTCAAGTGTTTTATTGTTTCTTTGTATTTGATAGTCTACTCTATTTTTGAAGTCTTTTTTAAGCTCTGGGAATGTAAAACAATTACCTTTCGAACCACTAAAGTGCAACTTGAACATAGTTAACACCTCATCTGGCTCCCAGGGTATAAATTAACCTTTTCTATAAGCCATCAGGAATATTTAATATTCTTTATTTGTGAATCATCAACATTTCAAAATTTGACTAGATGTAATAGATAACCAATGTAATGAAAATTCTCAAATGCAATTAGGAAGCACAGTATTATTTTTATGATTTTGTTATGGCATGCAATACATTTTTCCTTGATCCTCAAATTGCTCACTTTATGCATTAATTTGTCTTCAGAAGAACCCCCTAATAATGTAAAGAATCAATACCCACCCACCTGCTGTCACTTCGAATGCACACAAATTGAAAATCCAGGGCCCTCAAAATATTCCCCTACCAGCCAATGGTCTCTGCTGGGAGAGAGAGAACAGTAGGCACAGAACAGCACATCAGGAAGGTATAGTCTCAAAGTTTCTGCCAGTGGAATGTCCCAACAAGATAATTTCTAGTGAAATACTTAAGCAATGCATGGATTTGACATTAGAATAAAGGTATGGCTAGCCTTCTCTATTAACTAAAATTTAAAATCTTTTTTCTTTCTCCTCCTCTCTCTTTACTCTTTCCCTCTTTTTCTCTTTCTCTCCCCTGTACATTTTTCATCTGTCTCTTTCTACGTTTGGTCTCCTTTTCTATCTCAGTCTTCTACTTTCCTTCCTTCCGCTATCTCTTCTTCATGCATTCTCCCTTCAAAAGCACATCTGATCTATGACACATCAGTATATACATAATCCTAATTCTCTGTCTCCAGCCCTGATCTCTTTTAATCTCTAGTACACTATTCCCAGCTGCCTGCTGGACACTTCCAGCTATGGTTCTTTAAATCCTTTAGATTCCACTTATTGTCTTTTGAACTCGTCTTCTCTTCATTCCTAAAACCAGCTCTTGATTATATCTTTCCTATTTTAATAAATGTTCTCACTAATCTGGCATTATCTAGGCCTCAAAGCTTCATTATCTGACTTCTCCCTTGCCTTTTCTTCCTATATCCAATTAGTCATAAGTTTTCCAGACTCTACTTTTTATTTTCATTTCTAATATCAAGTAATAGACCCTTATCATCATTCATCTAATTGATTTTCTTGCTTCCTTTCTCTGCTCCTTACTGATCCATCCTTCATACCATATCAAAATCTATGATAACACAAGATTCCTAACAAACTACAATGATCACTTCATCTATTTAACAAATACCTTAGATGAAGGCCAGGATCAGTCAAGACAATCAGGAAGATGAAAACGGAAATGAGTATATATAATACTAGATATTAGTATGAACTATAAATGATTTATACTATAAGATAACAAATATAATTCAGACAATGTGGTACTAGAGCAAAGACAGGCAAATAGACATGGAATAGATGGTAAAAATCATAAAGCATTGAGAATCTGATATGATAAAAGAACTCTTTCAGTAAGTATAAGCATAACAGAGATTACAGAAATAAACTCACATGTATATAGTCTTTCAGTTAATGAAAAAGATAATGCTTCACTGCAGTGGGGAAGGATAATCTTTTCAATAAGTGGTGCTGGGTCAATTAGATATTTGTGTGGGGAAAAAAATAAAATGTTGACCCCTTTTCATGTACATAAAAAATTAATTCTACATGGGGCATGGAGTTAAATGTGGAAGACAAAATAACCAAAAGGACATGTAAAAAATCATTGACTAAGAAATTAGATTTCATCAAAATTAAGAAACATAAAGAAGTGAAAATTCACACCACAGAGTGGAATAATATGTTTGCAATACATTTATCTGACAAGGGAGTAGTATAGACTATATAACAAACTTCTACAAAATAATAAGAAAAAAGCAAGTAACCTGATTTTAAAAAATGGGCAAAAGACTTTAAAAGGTACTTAATGAAAGATAATTTATAAATGGCCAATAAACACTGAGGAGGCACTAAATCTTATTATAGACTAAAAGACTGGAAATTGAAACCTAAATGAAATACCACTATATACCCACCAGGATGCTAACATTTTAAAACCCAAACAATACTAGTGCTAGGAGGGATGTGGAACAGGTAGAACCTTTAAATTCCCTGACAGAAATGCAGAATTTGTATAATTGCTTTGAAAGACTGTTTGGTAGTTTTCAACTAAAGCTAAGTATACACATACCTGCTGATCCAGCAATTCTACTTATAGATAAATACTCAACAGAAATGGGTAAACCTGTTTATTAAAAGATACACAGAAGAATATTCATAGCAGTGCTATTCAGAATAGTCTCAAACTAGAAAGCTACCTCAATGTCCACCAGTAGAATAATAAATAAATTTTATTTTGTTTCTTGATATGCACACGTTCTACAAACACTTTTTGGAAACTGTTGACTTTCAGAGTACTCATTCTTTGTACTCACTTTGCATCTCCCTGAACTCTTATGCAAATGCATGGTGAGCGCAGGGGAATTTTGTGCTCTTGGGATAATTATAAACACTACATGCAAATGGGGTGACAAGAAACAGTAGACACACATTTTATCAGCCTCCTCTGCTTATACACATGCTTTATTGTTCTATTAGACTTCACTTACAAAACACAAGTTCAAAAATAAAATTATTAAGAATTTCAACAGCAGAGCAATAAACCAAACCAGTAATCATTGGCCCTTGTGAATGAGGGGCATTTCCATGAAACCAGCCTTTCATATTAAATATACTTCAGTAAAAAGATTGTTAAAAGCAAAGTGGACAAATAAATAGCCTTTGTAGTCTTATTCAGCACTGAGAAAATAAAGTCAAAATCTCTTAGGCTAAAATAGAGTTTTAAAAATTTTAGTCTCAACTCTAGATTTCTCATCCTTCATTCCCCTCCTCACACACCAACTAATGCTCCCCAATACTGACCATCTCAAAACCTAAGAGTCATCTTTCACCCTTCTCTCAACTCCTTGGAGCAGGTTTGATTGCCTTACTTTCACAAATGCATCTACTTTCCCATAGAAATTGATCACTTTATGCTAAACCCCATGGTACCCGGGCTCCTACCATGGCACCTAATTTAATAAACCAGCTGAATACTATATACAAAATGAAAGTCAATGCCAAACAGCCTGAGGTTGAGGGCATGGGAAACTTCCATCTACCTTTCTTCCAAGGCCCTCCAGTTATTTTTCAAAGAGTAGTTAGAGTACTCTTTAGAAAATGTTAATCACTTCTGTTCAGTTTCTACAGGGGCTTCCCACTCTATGGATAATGGAAATCTGAATTATGAGGTCATGCCCACTTACCTCTCTATCATCATCTCTCTCTTTCTCTCCTACTCACTCACCTCACCCTAAGCTCCATAACTCTCTTAATACTGACTTAAGGCTTTTGAATTTGGCAATTTCTCTATTTAGAGTACACATCTTTGCATGGCTACTCCCTTCCTGTTAAGACTCACATTACAAGTCACCTCCTTAGAGAAAGTTTGGCCAACCACAAAATATAAAGTTGTTCTCTCCTGCCAGTTCTGGTCATTGTTAGTATAGTGTCAAATGTTTGCCCCTCCTAGCACTCACTGTGACCTGCAATGATTTAGTTGATGTATTCGTTTACATATTTAATGTCTGGGTCCTCTCTCTTGAATGTAAGCTTCAGGCTGTCTTGTTCATGGTTGTATCCCCAGGGATGAGAACATTTGATACATGCTTAAATATATTATATCTCATTGCTAACTTTTGGAAGGATGATTAAAGGCTCTCCTCACTCACCTGGTTGATTTTGTCTTTATTATTTACTTTTTATTCGAATTTATTTGAGCCTTCTCTGTCAGCAGGATTTTGCTTAGGTGAGGGGTTATTAAGCGGCATATGAGACAGGAAACTAGAGTTTAGGGCTGGGACTGGAAGGTGGGAAGATGGAGAGGAAATACGCACATTCCAGGGAGAAAATGTTTTTCTGGGAAAGAATAAAGTATGTTTGAAGGGAATATTGAAGACTTCTGTTGCTTGAGGTTCCATCTAACCCTCTCTCCCTTCTCTTCAGAAAATTGTCAGTTAAGTCTACATCACTCATAAAGTGTTTGTAGGTTTTGAGGGGAGAAGAAGATTGTTCCATTATATGCTGATTGGGGTTCCTATACAAGGCAAGTGTAGGGGGCCTCACAACCTGGTCACCTTCAAGTTACACCTATCTTCAACCAATATGGACTGCTGAATTTGGTTAAATAATAATAATAAATTATGCTTTCTTTGGCTATTCTTTTTGTTTGTAATATTGTTTCCAGACATCTTTCTCTAGGCAGCCTAGCATGGAAAAGAGTTTGTAGGTGAGAGCAAGGATACTAAATTTGACTTCTTTCAAAACCCAGCTCCGCCCTTGCTTAGCTGTGTGAACTTTGGCATGTTGACTAGCTTCCCTGAAAAATGGACATACTACTACTAATTTCTCATTGTTTGCTGTGATAGGTAAATAAGATATTGCATTTACACAGGGACTGAAAATATATATACCCAACAATTGTTAATTTTGGTTCTCTAACTTTTGGGAGGCAAACACCTTGAGGATAGCATGGCTGTGATAGGATTACTTATCTCATAATTTCAAATCCCATGGCCCTGCAAATCAGTTTATGCAGCCAGCTTCGACAAATACTTGTGGGAAATCTAGGTTTTTAACACTCAGATTTGAAAAATAATTTATTCTGTTTTATAACACTCTTTTAAAAGGACAAGTGTCTTATTATCGTCATTTGTTTGCATTCATTCCTTTCCCACTCCCCTCAAAAGGGTACTGTGGAACACCTAACAAATCTAACAGCAGACATATAAAAATCTCAATTAAATGAAGATAATTTTGTCTTGAGAATTTTAATAACAGAAGAATAGTTTTGGAAATAAAAATCTTTGGGAGTTATTACTTCACTTTTTCCTTCTTTTTTACCTAGGACACCCACAACCCATTATCACTCACTACCTAGTATGTGAAATCGTCACTAAGTGTCTTAATCTCTCTAAGGCTCTATCACAGCAGGGAGAAGGTGTCATCTACTCGGTATCCTTACAATTCCCAACTCTATAGTTTGTGCATGGTACATGCTTAAGAAAGGTGTGGGCGCCAAGCCTGACTGACCCAAAGTCTGGCTACGATCCAAGGCCTGGCTGATCCAAGGCCTGACTGGCCCACGGCTCAGAATAGGACCCCAGATTTAGAAAATATGTAAACATATTTCAGCTTATTGTATGATGCATGTGTGGCTGAATGCCAGTTTTGTACTCTGCTGTGTGAGGAGCCATGCAGTCCCCTGGAGAGCAGAAAGAAGAGGGGAGTAGAGGGGAGCACAAGAAAGGGGGGCAGGAGAAGTGCACACAAGACTACATGCCCAGTGCAATAGACCACAGTCCCCAATAGAACTGTACTTCCCAACAGAAGTGTGCTCCGCACAATAAAGTTGATGCCTGCCGTTTTATCCTCATGTTTGCCTTTTGTGTATTTGTCCAATTAGGCCTCACACTGTTGGACCTTTTGGGTCAGGTTAGCAATACCCCGGACCCTGACAAAAGGACACAGCTGACTTTTATAGTGTTTATCAAAGTAAGAATGTCCAAACCTGTAGAAAAATTTTTAAAGTTTATTAGAATTTATTTGAGCCAAATAGGACATGACTGGTAATAAGATCTCAACAGACTGAGAAAATGCTACAGAGAATGAGCTTAGCAGTTTCTTTTACACATTTGGAATTAAGGAGGGAACACACGGATGATTATATGAAGAAATCAAGATACAGGAGAGTTAACAAGATTATGTGTGCTCCCTTGAAGATGATTATACCTCTGAGGTATCTAGAAAGAGGATTAGTCTGGCATTTCAAAGATGTGTTAGGACAGAGCTTGCTCTTAAGGCAAAGATAAACATTATTATAGGCCTGGGGCGTGATTACCCACCAAGACCTGCCCTGTTAGGAATTTATGATTAGATCACCCTGGGAGGTTGCTTTCTGTCAGATTTATTACAGAACCTCTTTTTTGTCCACATGTTGAAGAGCTGAGAGATCCCAATATCTCATTGTAATGTCATTTCAGCATCTTGCACAGACCTCAGAAAAACTTCTGATTTTCTTCTAGTTCTATGAGCAGGAAGATCTGTTAGTGAAGACCCCTATCTAGTCAAAAACTGTCTGCCTGAGGCCTCCTGGTAGATAAAGAAAACCTTGTCACTGTGGTCCCAGAAAAAAAAGGCCCAGTGAGCTTTCTCACATCTCACCTTACATAGAGCAGGTATGTCTTCATGGAGTATCTCTCTGGAGGTAGCTTCAGGGTCTTGAACTTTGTTCTGCCTTATCTACCCATTCATTCATCACTCTTTCACCACTTTTATGGAGTGCCTCCTATGTGCAGGGTTTTCTTCGAGATGCCTCAGATGCAGCAGTGAATAAGACATACCATTTTCCTGCTCTCTCTATAGAATTTACAGTCATTCCAGTGTGAGGGGTGGTGGTGGAGACACGTGATGACAAGATAAAGTCAAGATTTCAGATGGGCTTGGGTTTCATGAAAATCTTAAACAAGATGATTTTAAGGACTTTTCAATGGCAAAGTAGGAAGACCACTGGAAAGGGCTCACAGAATTGAAGAAAGAGCTACACTCACAGAGGCCTCGAGCACTAGGAACTCTGCTAGAAATTTCACTATCTCTCTCTCTCTCATTTTTACTTGTTCTGTCTTGCCTGCATTCTGAGAATAGGCTTTGAGCCATGGCATGGAATAGGGACACAGAAATGAAATTTGGACCTGGAAAATACACTAAAGACCCCAGATTCACATCTCATTTTAGAAATTTCACTTGATAGAGAACTTCTCTCTTCTAGTATTTGTATAGCAGATCCAGGAGTGAATTTCGATTAGTTTCCCTTGAGTTTTGTGTCCATCTCTGAGTTAACCACTATGTTGAGGGAAATGGGTTCTATAATTGTTCAGACTCAGATCACATGCTGAACCCAATGACTAAAAGGTAGAATCTGGATTTCATAGTCTCCTAGAGCCCTCATTTCTGTGTCAAAAGTTCTAGCAACCAAGGCAGTAGTCAGAAAGACAACCAAGCAGTTTCCTATCAATAGTCTTCTAAAATTTTTGAAATTCCCAGAATTAACCTAAGGGTAAGGTATAATTCCAGTTTAGGATTGGATTTGCATATTACGTAGCCGTAAAGGACCATGAGAAAAAGGATGGTATCTAGAGCAAGCAAGGCTTGCTATTAGATTCTGGTTCTGATAAGGTACTCTGTGACCTGGGCAAGTTCTATCTTGGGACTGGAATCCTCTTGTTTACAAAAGATTTTGGCATGGATGAAGTCCTGTAAATTAAAAAGATTATGAAATGTGATGTATTAAGTTTTTCACTCTTCATTCCCAGATAACCAGGGCTTTCTGATGCATAGCCCTTGCATGTCTCCTAGGATTATGAAATTGCAACTCCCAAGAATAACTTTAGAAGCTGAGTGTAGATCTAGACACAGAAATATTTCTAGATGGGAATCTTGGGATCCAGGGTGTAAAAGAAAGGTGAGTTCTCCCACTCCAGGTAAGAAAGAGAAGAATTAGTAGAACACTGAAACTACCCAAATCAGGGTGGGGGCAACCTGATCTGAACCCCAGGTTGCCTGGAATTTTCTGTAAGCAGTTAAGTATTTCCTGCTCTGGAGCTGAGGAAGCTTTAATAATGCTTTTTACAACCCATTCTGTCTCAATTTCATATTGGTATAGCTTGGAGCTCTGGAGGTACAGCTATTGATTATGTACTATCTTATTTTATGGTTATAATGTTTTTCCCTATTAATGTCCCATTAGATTATTAACTCTTCAAGAGTTAAAAAGAATAATTACTATTCATTTATTCATTTGTTCATTCTTAGTCATTCAATAAAACTAAATGAGAAACAGTACATATAGACTGGAACTAGCATATCTAGGTTCAAATGCCACTTTGACACTAAACAGTTGTGTGATCTTAAGTATGTTACTTGTCCTTTTCTTCTGTAAAATGGAGATAATTATAATATCTAGCTCATAGAGTTATTTTGAGAGATAAAGTTTTTCTATGACAGGTGGTAAGCCTCCATTGCATACTAGCTATTATTAAGGCAACACAATGTGGCAGGTATCATGCTAAATTTACACCATCTAAATTATCCCTTGCAATAGCTCTTGATATCGTGATTACTCTCCTCATTTTATAGATAGCAAATCTGAAAGGTGAAGCTCTCTGCCCAAGATGATACATCTAAGATATGGTAGAGCCAGGTTAAAATACTTGTTTGTCTGACTCCAGTGCTCATGTTTTGTTTTTTTTGTTGTTGTTGTTGTTGTTTGTTTTTTCAATGACATCTTACTATTGCCTTCTCTCCTGCCTGTGGAGTTCTTGACTTCAAAGCTGGGCACACAGATGCACCCTTACAGAACCCTGTGTATGGAGCGGATTAATTCTCATAGAATTTCCAGGTTTGATTGCCATCTTACCATAAGCCCAGGGTTTTTTTCCTGGAGTTAACTCACATAGTGGTTTCACAATACACAGCTGAATGCAGAGGCTGTGTTGAACTATCATTTTTTCCCTCCTTGTCACTTTAGGTCAGAACTGGGTACAACATGTTGAAATATATATTGTTCACGGCCGTTTTCTGTTCACTGAACTTTCCAATTAGTGTCCACTTAAATGGATGCCGGGGAGAATTTCTTACAAGTCATGGTGTCATGTTGAATTGTGGTGATTATGAAGGCTACAGTGACAGGAAAGACCTAAGAATTTTTTTTCTTCTTCTCATGTTGCTTGGCAAAACTGGTTGTGAAAAATAACCTCAAGTTAATAATTCCATGATATAAAAGGACATAAAGCCTTGTTTTTTCTTTTTGACATTTTGTTGTTAAAAGTACTTCTAATTTAAATGTTCCATTTCCTTGAGTTTTGTTTTTAAGATTATAGCTGTATATGGTGCCCTCAAGGTAATGTTATATTGATTATCAAATGTCTCCAGTGAGTTTCTGCTCTTGGTCTACTTAAGTATAAAACAAAATAGGGTAGGTTTTCTATCTTTCATTCCAAATGTCATTTGCTGTAAGCTGTTTTCTCGTACTCAGTTGTTTTCTTTTTCCTTTGTTTACCTTATTTTGCACACACTTTCACTTTTTACAAAATTGGTTTTAATATGGAATTATGCTGTGTTTTGAGGGTGAATTTGAACTTTAAGACTGATAATTTATTTTGTGACAGAAAAATTAAGGTATTTTTTCCTCCCTTTTATTCTCCTTCAAAAAAAATAAATGCCCTAGTCAATGACTAATTTAAGCCCTTGAATTCTGAAGAACATATTTGAGTATCTCAGAACAGGCACCTTTATTTTATGTTTCCTTCCCTGAGGCAGGAGAAGCACCAAGTATTATAATATGAACTTAATCAGTCATGTCCCTTCCCCTGGGCTGCGTGATGATAAAGTCTTACCTCTAAGAGGATTTAATTCATGGACAGGAAGGGAATTTAAGCAAAGCCACTGTCGCCTTTATTCAAGCCCACTGCGTTTATTGTAAGTCTAAGAGCACAGATTTGCAGCTTCCCTTATACTAAACCAAGAGGGTGGGTTTTCCTGTGAGAATACAGTTGTCTCTGGAGTCTTTCCAAGAGTTCTAGGTTGCGATCAAGGAGTTGGAAGAGGTTTTCTGTCTAGTTCCCTCCCAGCTCTAGTAACAGCTCAGTAGTAGGGGTGGGGAGTAAGGGGGTGTTTCTAACTGTACTTTGGTTCTGGTCTACTACTCAATTTTATCCAGATCTATTGTGGCATTTCTGGCTACCTCAATAAAAATAAACAAATAACATGTTAAGATTAAAGAAAAGTGACTTATCAACAAGCCAGAATGTATCGTTAGCAGAGGGTGATTTATGCTGAATTGTATCCCCTCCCAAGTTTTGAGGATATTTAGGGGTGTGGCAAGTCACAAGTGTACTTAGTCTATCTTTTAGAAATAGATTTGGCTACTTTATAAATTGGTTGTTTGGAAGTCAGAAGCATCCCAATCCATAGAAACATTATTAAAAATTCTTACAGAATTCCTAGGCTAGCCCACTAAGATCTATTTAACTCACAACGTAATTGTAATGTGGTATAATAGTGTTGATAAAACAACAACCATTTATATTAATATGCTTGGTGTTTCAGTTATTCCCATCATTGCCCTGGTTTTAGGATCTAATATTTTCCCTCCACCCTAACCAGCTTTACCACTTCCCCAGTTTGCCACATAATGACATTTGCTTTTCCATCTCATGCTTTGGAACTTGGCTCTTGCCTAGCTCAATTCTTTTCAGATGTTCAATGTGCCATCTTCCTATCAAGTTTCCTGATCATTCTTCTCTTGGCTGACTCTTACTCATCCTTCAGTGTATCACCTTCCTGCAAAATCTCTGTGGTTCCTCCTTCTCATGCTTCAAGTTTGTCCTAGGCCTACCCATTTTAAACTGCTAAGACCTCGGCAACCATAGCTAGCCCAAAGAAGAGAGGATGGTCAATCTAGCTTCCATACTCACATGGAGAGACAAATGCTGTTTCCGTTGGCCCTTGATGGTACATGATGGGCATGGGCCCTACTGAGATGTCAGAAGATGCTGTTCTACTCTCCCAACAATGATGGTGGGATTTTTCCAAGGACTTCCTCGTGTCTTTGAAGAAGGTTGATGCCACCAACACCAGTACTATGCTGAGTCACAGATTTCTCATTCTTGGCTTTCAGGGTTTCAGATCTTAGTGCTTAGTTTTTCAATTAACATGGATAGCTCCCTCCCAGGGAAACAGGAGGTCCCACAGACACTGGGTCATGACCAGTTCTGTTCTAAACCTTACAAATTCAGACTTGTCTATTCTTTCTTTCCTAGGGATTCATATTTAGCACTTGAGGAGTGTATTATTTCCTCAAAACTGCTATAACCAAGTAGCACAAAATAGGTGGTTTCAAACAATGGAAATTTATTCTCTAATAGTTGTGGAGGCTGGAAGTCTGAAATCAAGATGTCAGGAGAGCTATGCTTCCTTAAAGCTCTGGGGAAGAATGTTTCCTTGCCTCTGATAGTCTCTGGCATTTCTTGGCTTGCAGATTCATCATTCCAATTTCTGCCTCCATCTTCACATGACTTCCACCCCTGTGGTGTCTAAGCTTCTGTGTCTAAATTTTCCTCCTCTTATAAAAACACTAATCATATTGGATTTAGGGCCTTTCATAAGCCATATGGCCTCATCTTAACTTGATTACATCTATACAGACGTGTTCCCAAATAAGAATGATGGTGGGTATGAATTTTGGAGATATAGTTCAACCCAGTACAAGCAGGTTCTTTTTAAATGCTTAAAATCCAAATGGCTTTATCATATCTCTTTTCCTTGCAAGATAGGGATAGCTTCCCACACTCCTTAAAGAAGGTTACTCCCAGTAGTCTAAAGTGATTCATCCTTATAAAGGAGATTCTCCAACAAGCCTGGGAGGTAAGGAGGCAACCAGAGTACAAAATTTAAGGAAGCACTCATTTTCTATGTCTTTCAGGTACAGAGTTGCACTTACATGACCCTGAAAATGGGCGCCTCCTTAAATTTTGGGTATAAGTTTCTTCTTCCCTCAGTAAGTCCCAACCTTGTTCCCCAAGGCAATACAAGAAATAAACTCATAAAAATGGCAGGTGGAAGAACAACATTCCTGGCATCTATATCAACAGAAAGAGAAAAAAGTCTATAGTTTTTATCAGTATGTTATGTTAAGACATAATAATAACAAATGATGATGGAGTGATCTTATGTATAGGCTCTGAACAAAGATCTCTTTATCTCATTTATTACTCATAACCCTAAGACGGTATTAATATTGATTCCATTTTATAGATGCAGAAACAGATAACTGCATTTCTCTTTCATTACATAATGGCGCGATAGTACCTGATACGGAAAGTGTTCAAAAATGCTTGAATGGGAAAGCTGGGAATTTCTTGAAGAAATTATTTGTTCATCTGACAACTGATGATGTTGGTTACTTTGTGTATTACTCTGCTCAGTTCTCACAGTTCTGGAGACTGGGAAGTTCAAGATCAAGGTGCTGGCTGATTTGCTTTTTGGTGAGAGCTCTTTTTTCTCGTTTGCAGACAGCCATCTTCTCACTGCTCTCATATGGTCTTGTCTTGGTGCATGCACAGAGAGAGAATGACCTCTCTGGTGTCTCTTCTTATAAGGGACTCTTCTAACCCTCTTACGTCAGGGTTCTACCCTCATGATGTCATTTAACTCTAATTACTTTCTTATTATAAATATGGCTGCACTGGGGATTGGGGCTTCAACATATGAATTTTGTGGGGACACCAACATTAAGTCCATAGCATCTGTGTCAGGTTCTGTAACAGACAGAGCATGTGGAGATAAATGAGACAACACCTTCTCTTCAAGGAACTAAAGGCCAGTGCAGCAGTTCTCAATTCCAGGATGTGGAAAGAAGAGAAATATTAGAGTTACCTCTTGTGTTTCCCAAATAAACCGGAAGCCACTCTAGGAGCCCCTAGATTTCTAACCTCATCACTTGCTTTCTCTGAGAAGTACTTTGTTTCCTGAGCCTCAAGTATTCCTACTATCTCAACCATGAAAATGTTCTAATGACGTCTCCCTCTCAGCCCAATAACTGAACTGTGCCTAAGGGCTGGATAACAACTTTGAATTATCCTATTTCTTTAATAATAAAAAATTTAAAAAGAGAGAGATTTTAGAACATCTCCTCACTGAAATACCTCTGCATGAATTAAACTTAATTGTGTAAAGTAATCTGATGATTAATTTAAAAGCTAATAAATTATTAACATTTTAATAAATAATAATATTTAATATATGCTAATGAGGGCTCACATTTATAAACTATTCAATTTTTTAATGCCACCCCTATAATTCATTAGAAAATCTAGTACCAACTGCTATCTATAAGAAACTCCACGCTTTGATCATCATTTTGTTGTAGTTTATATCTCTGGTTCACGTTTTTGTTGAGAAAAAAACTACTAAGTTTATTATATTGAATAAGTCACAGAGAGAGAGAGAGGAAGTGGGATTTATTTCACATGTTTAAGAATCTTCCTCTTCAGATCTAGGAGGAATTGGAGGGAATGGTCTTCTTGAGTTAACATTTAGCTTCCTAGAATCACAAACTATTCCTTAGACTGTAAGTTTTATATCCCACAATGTGTCAGCATCTAGCACACTGCCTGACACAGAGAAGATGCTTAACAAATATGTGTTAAATGAATGAATAAACAAATAGAGAGCAAATCTACTATTTAGCCCTCCTTTTTCTCTACTCTGGTATTTCTTCAGTGTTGTTGGCTATGAAATTGTCTCTTCTCCCATTAGGAGAAATAGAAGGCAGTTGCTCAATGGCTTTGGAAAGTGCCTAAAATATTGTTCTTTTCATTACATAGGGAGATGTAAAATGTGTGTTAATGGGGCTGTAAAGTACAGGATAAGGAATGTAGTCAATAATATTATAATAACTATGTATGGTGTCAAGTGGGTACTAGACTTATTGGGGAGGTTACTTCATAAGTTATATAAAGGTCTAATCACTATGCTGCAATCTGAAATTAATATAATATTGAATGTCAATTATAATTGAAAAATAAAAAAAATAAATTGTGTGTTAATAAAAACATGTACATGTTATAACAGATTAAAAATAAATTTCTTCATATAATCTTTTATTATATTGCAGATTGGTATCTGTTAACAATAAAATTCTATAATCCTGTCTCAGCATGTTTTCCCACGAATATATCTTCATCTCTAACTACTAGACGGAATGAAATGTTTTGGCAGAAAATAGTATGCAAGTACAGAAGAACACTGACTAATTTTTATGGGGGCTGTGAGGGAGGAGAAGATAACTGATTTGGATGTTAAAACACTGCCAACTTGCAAGGATTTAAGAATTGTATTTCCTTCCAAAATGTGCTTTTATTATGTAGCAGATTCAACCTGCATTTAATCAGATTGCTAAAAATTTCTTGTTGTAAAGGTGTTAGAAAGATAATAATGTCCTTCAGAAGTTTTCCTCAGGCAGTAAGTATTTACAGAAAAGCATATGTAGTTATATTCTACTTTTTAATAATTGGATAGGATTTTCTCATCGCTTACCCCTAAGTCTTTTTAAATAGGGCCACAAGATTGACATTACCTTAGATTTAACCTATTGATGAGAAGACATGCCAGAAACAAGAAAAACAAAAGTTGTTTTGTCACCAATCAAGGATATTTCAATTTCAGTTTAAGTTGTTTGGTACATAAAATGCCTCAGTTACTGCTACTGATTGATGGGAGTTGTTTTTAAAGTACTAAACTATAAAACTATTTTATATAGCTGAAAGATATGGTAATTTTTTTACCACTGATATGGAAAAAAATGGTTTAAAAAATAAACTCTGAACTTGCAGAGTTATTTCTGTGGAAATAAAGAAAACAACTTAGGATATTAAGTATTAAAAAATTCACTCTGAATCTTGAAGCAATTGTAAAAATGTATTCATATTCCTAGGTGGTGCATTTTTCTTTCTTTTTTCTTTTTTCATAATGAGATACACCAAATTTATTTGGGTTAAGTAAAATTCTCTACTTTTAAATGTATTCTGGAAAGAAACTCATCTTCTATGTTAATGTTAAAAAGCCTAGCAACAACAATCTTGTGCTTTGAGAGCCTTCTCAGCTCCACTGTGACCATTTTAAAGAATAAGGGAAAGATGAAGGTGATGATTTGACTGGGAGTTTCCATTGTCTGCTGAGGAGACAGTAGCAATCTTATTCCTTTTTAAAACTGGGCACAATCTAATCCTGTTCCCTTTCTTCCCAACTTCTGCTCTGGTATTACCAGGATACAATGAAGAATTCAAGAAAGAATTTGAATTATCTCAATATCCTGTACTTTAGAAGAGCCCTATTTTAGAGGAAGACTTATTTTGGAGAAAGTATTAAAGGTTTACAGTGTTGAAATCTCTCTCTCTCTCTCTCTCTCTCTCTCTCTCTCTCTCTCTCTCTCTCTCTCTCTCTCTCTCAATATTTTAGCCTGAGCCCTAGATAGGGCCAAAACAGCCTGGAAGGTTTTCTTTCGTTTCTCTTTATCTCTAATCAAGTGCCTGTTGCAAACTAGATGTGGTGTGGTGTGCTAGGGACTGCATTACTAAGGCTTGGTCTCTATTCTCAAAGGCATCCAGTATAGGAAGGATATGGCAGGAATTTATCTGTGAACATGTAAAAAGTAAGAATAAAACAATAGCGAGAGTTGGAGCTTGAGAAAGTGGAGAATGCCTGCCAAATTATTCAAGTTCAATTGTTTACCAATATTGTGCTGGCCAAAGCAGTCACTAGCACAATTTTGGCTGCTGGGGTGGCTATTTGTGACCTCTGCTAGAGAGGAATGAGATGAACAGTCAAGCAACCAACTCCAACACAATATGGTATGTGTTGCAGTAAATACAAGTAAAAGATTAACTGCGAAAATGGGGAAGGGACAATGGTTAGTTCTTTCTGAGGATATTGGGCATAATTTCAGGGAAAAAAAAAGTGATATGGATTTTTTTTCTGTTTTGAAACTAATATTTACTGAAGGCTAACTGTACCGAATACTAGGTACACATTATCACCTATGATCAAAAGGAGGAACAGTTTATTCCAGAGAGTGAGAGGAAAGCCTGAGTGAAATGTGGGGACTTCAGTTTGTACTTTTTATTTCAAAATGTCACCGGCATTCTGGAGAGAGAGGAGAATGACAAATTTGAAGTCATATTGCAAAAGTTTTTCATGTAATTCTAGGCAGAGGTTGGTCACTCAGCAGCCTTGGAAGGTAATTGTATTATCTGGGGAAAGAGGGTAGAGCACAAGAAAATGCATAATGCATAGGGTCTTGGGTAGTGGTCAGAGGCTAAGGAAGTAACCCATTTAAGATGACTGAGAAGAAACTATAAGTAGGATAGAAGGAACACCAAGAGATAGTTTGGCTAAGCTAGCTTCCATGGAAAGACTGCATAGAAATATGCCCATCCAGCCCCCAGCTTTTCCAGCACTTCTGTTCCAGGTGCCAGACATATGAGTAAAAATGCCATCTTGTATTTCTCAGGGCCATTATGGTGGCTTTGCTTCATGGATTTATCAAGAACTCAACACCTGTACCTCATTGCCCTACTCTCCCTAGGATATTGCCCTCATTTTCATTGTCGAAGGTAGCTGTGTGATGTTCCTGGCAGGAGGATGGAGGTAGGAATAAGAAGAAACAAAGGGCATATGTCAGCTGTCTCTTAAAGTAGGTTTCTGCAAACTTATGGTAGGTCTCTACGTAAAAATTATATGTAATTATATCTCATTGGTCAAAACTTAGTCATATGGACATGCATACCTGTAAGGAAGACTGAAAATGTAATATTTATTCAGAAAAACCATGTATCCAGAAAAAAATTTAATTACTATTAAAGATGAGCAGCAATTAGTGGTGTCTCTCACACCCAAGCAATGCTATCAGATAAATTAGGGCTTTATTTATTTAGAAAAGAGTAAGGATTTAAGGAAATGTTAAAAGTTTATAGATAAAATAAACAAAAGAAGCACATTCACATTACCCCAAATTATAAGAGTTTTGGTTCCCTTTCTACTTTACTGAAAAACTTTGTATTTCCAGGAGTCTTTCTCCCTAAGTATCTCTGAAGCTCCCCAGGGTATCGTGTAAACATTCGTGAACCATTTCTTACCATTTCTCTTTGTGCTGTTTCCTAATGGGTGAAAAGAAATGGATGTCCTCCTTGAGGACAAACACCATAATGACTACTCTCTCTGAGATCCATCAGTGGATCCAAAAATCTAATGGCTCTGTATTTCTTCCTGCCATAGATGTCAGTTGATTTGTCCCAGTTACAATAGCTTCATGAGTGGTAATATCTCTTTCAATTCAGAGACCCTCATTCTGCTGTGGCCCATAAAGTACACTCATATTACCAAAATTAATCATGCTAGTAGTAATTTAATCTTCAATAATGTATATAGAGGGAACCATTACTTTCAACTAACCCATGGTTTCAATAAAAAGACACACTCATGCTTCCAAATTCTTTTCATTTTATATGTTAAGTTTCTACCAGGGGTCCTATTGCTCTTAGTTAGACTCTGCCTTGGGTCAGGCTTTTGCCAGTTCATTGACTTATTTTCATATATTTGAACATCAATGGAGAAGAGTCATGGACTTTAAGATTCAGTCCCCTTTTCCCCATGAGTCTGATTTGTCATCTATTCATTTGTTTTAACAAATATTTACAAAGAAGGCAATTGCTCACCTGGCAGCATCCAACTAGGAAATGAATGCACATGGGACTACTGGGAAAAGCATGATAGAACTCCATGAGTCAGCAGAGTTTAAGCACCAGGTTCACTCTGTGCCCTGTGACACTAGACATAAAAAGAAAATGCCATAGTAGTAAGAGAAATGGGCTAGGAAAGAGTGGTCAGCAGAAAGTGGTCTAGCCAGGGGAGAAAATGTGACAAGGGTAATGAGAAGTGATGAATATAGATAACGAACTGGAGAAGTATCTCTTTTGGGTGGTGACTATGCATCACAAGGGAAAGAGATGGCATTTGTGAATGAGACCAGGGGCACAGAAGTGAAAGAATACCACTGACAGAAAAATTGAGAGGGCTCCTGAGTCTGATTACCTTTTCTAGTTTTCCCCAAGGCCAGTAATACATATGAGCATTTGGAAACTCTTTCCTGAAGTATTTTTAATGATTATAATTTATAATTAGTTAAATTTTAATATTGGTTCTAAAGAAATGACAGTTTCCTTGTAGTTTTAAGAACCTATTAATTAATCACCTGTGGATGTATTATCCATATTATCTGTATTATCTGTATTCGGGAAGCATATTAAAAATTCTCCATGCCCTGAGTATTTTCCTCTGTAAGTGGCCATTGTATATGTCTTGGGTCTTTAGAATTTTAAGCCTTTAACAGGGGTCAATTATCAGAGAAGTTAATTATGTCATATTATGAAATAAAAGGATTGAACATGATTTCATTACTATACCAACATGTGGTTCAATGGCCATCACAACCTATCCTGTGTTTTGTGGATAGAGAAGAGAAAGTAGGGGTAGAGTATTAGCAGCAGAACAAGATATCTGAAAACATGATTATTGACAACTGGTGATCACTGACATGATCACCACAACTCAGGGGAGGGTTTCTCAACAGGACTACAGAGAACAGCAACGGGAAATCTGATATGCTTAGATGAAATGTCCTAGTCCAGGCAGCCAGCCCTGGGACAATTTTCTCTAAGAAGGGGAACGGAGGATGTAGGTATCAAGACTACAGTCCCTGAGGAGGGTTGGTGAGAACAAGGTATAAGCTGGTCCTTGAAGGATACTAAAAGAGAGATTCAAGTATACAGAATAAGGTAGGACAGCTCTCAATAATTATAACTGAGTGATAAAGATCAGGGCTGGAATCATGAATTGAACTCATCTGTTAAGTTCTTTATAGGTTCTAGAGAGAGGTGTAATCAAGTCCAGGGAATTGGAGCTCATTTCAAATCCTAAAACTTGGGGGATTCCATTTTTCTTGATTGCAGTCACTCCATATTCACTGCTTCCTGACCCTAAGTACCTTCAGACTTAAAACAGAGAACACATTCTCTTATATCTCCTCTCTTCTTCTCAATACATGGTTGTGCAGCTATACTGGAAAAAAGATTAATAAAAAAGATTAAATTATATTTGAATGCAAGACTCTGCTAAATGCTTCACACATATTATCTCATTTAGTCCTTAAATCTTACAACCGTTTACATGTTATGAAACTGAAATAGAGGCACTGAGATACGAGTCTGTATTTCCTGAAAGCCCTTAGCACTTGAGGTTTCTATATATAAAAGTACCTTGTGTACATGCTAAAAAAGTGAGACAACCAGTTTCTCACCCTACCTCACTCACAATTATGTATTTAATAATTGTTTTACATTTGACCTTTTTAAGATTTTCTTTCATGTGGATTTCAGTTCATTAATAATTTACAAGAGGAGTTTTTTAGTACGGCTGCAATTGTGGACATCTATAGTGGAAAATGTGTGTGAAAAGGATGATACAACATCATAGATAACTATGTAGCCCTCAATTCCCAATAGATCCTAGTTTAAATCTAGTTTTTCATTGTATAAGGTATTTGTCTTCAGGAAAGTCGCTCATCTTATCATATTTTTCTCATCGACAAAATAGGGATAATAAATAAAATAAAGACATTTTGAGTATCAAATAAGGAGACATTGTTCTTGCTACATGGAACTTAAAGTCTAGTAGGACTGGATAAAAAGCCAAACCAATAAAACCAAAGTAACAATGAGAACCACACATATGAAACATATGAACAACTTGTGAGTTTTGTGAGAAATAATAATTGTATTTGAGACATAAAGGTGGCAAGGGAGAGCATTAGAAATTGCACTCATACTTTATCTTAAATACAAAGGGAAATCTAAAAACTTTTAAGATAAATAATGAAGTCATGTGATTTTCACTTTAAATTGATTATTTTGGCTGCTGTGTGGAGAATGGATGGAGGAGAGCAGAGGGCAAAAAAGGGCAGATGATAGGAGACCAGGTAAGCAAGCAGAGTGAAAAGAAAGGTAGAGATGAATTCAAGTAATATTCTGGAAGTTGAATTTATAATGAACCAGATATAGGAGTTAAAGAGAAATAATAAGGTGTCAAGGATGAAACTCAGATTTCTGGCTTTAGTAATCAAGGTTAGAAGTCTAGAGATGGAAGTGTGTGAGAAAGATGATCAAGAGTTCAATTTTGGAAGAGAAAAAAATGGTGTAGATGATAGAAGCTCTGTTCATCCCTCTGGCAACCAAATCAAAGTTTAATGGAAACAAGGAGCAGCAGCAAGAAAGAAATGCCCGAGATCTAGATGAACAAGCCATACAACTATGAAGAAATCCAAGAAATCACCCTGCAACTGCAGAAGGTAGGACAGGGTGAGGACATGGGGCTGCCCGGTCTTGAGTGGCTGAGTGAGACAGAGGCTGAAGCAGCAGCAACTACAGAAGCCTCTGAAATGGGCCACATCTGCAAGCAGATTTCTCAGGGATGGACCTGATCACTATGAGCACAAGTAACCATTTGGCTGCATGCAGGAGGCACCAGGGACTTACAGGGAGACATTGTCAGAGTGAGGACTGAGGTGAGACTCACCCCATACAGAAGTGCCAGCTATATCCATTGTTCCCTCCCCCCTACCAGTGCACAGGACACAGAGCCAACATAGCCATGATGTCATCAAACTGGATAAGAGAGGTCGCTCTGCCCAGAGAATTCACTGAAACCCTGCCTCCCCCAATTCGTGGCCTCACCCAAGCCACATTCAGGTATATCCTCAGGGAGTCAGGTGCTCCTTGCTGAGCAGTGCAGTGCCTAGACTCACACTGGTGGCAGCTGGCCTTGGTTTCTGGTGCGGCCGTTTGAAGCAACTGTAAGCACAACATCTGTGGATTGCTTGCTGAATCTTTTTTTTTTTTTTTTTTTTTTTTAATGCATATAGCACCTGGTCTTCCTAGGTGGTCTCTCATCCAAGTACTAACCAGGTCCAACCTTGCTTAGCTTCCTGGATCAGACAAGATCATGCGTGTTTAGAGTGGCATAGCCGTAGATCACTTGCTAAATCTTAACAGGTGACCCCAGAGGAGTAGAGGCTTGAGCTAAGTTTGGCCTACAGCTGAATCCCTTTCAAGACTGTGCCACTGGGCACGCTAATAATACTAGGAGACTTATGAACTTTGGTTGGTACATAGAAACAGACATGGAAAGAAAGCCGAAATGGGAAGACAAAGAAGCAGAACAGAACAGAGTTTCAGATATAATGGAGTCAAGTAATCTAACAGATGCAGAGTTCAAAACACTGGTTATAAAGATACTCAATGAAATTTTGGGAAGTGTAGAGAACTTCAACAAAGATTAAAAAAAAAACCCATAAAACTGGAAATGAAAAATATAAAAGGGAACCAGTCTGAAATAAAGATGAGAAATATATTACATGGAATAAAAAGGAATAAACAAAGTGAATAAAGAAAAGGCTCAAATGCCCTATCTAGAGGACAGGAAAGCCAAGGACACACAATCAGAATGGCAAGAGATGAGATGCCAAGGCTATAAAAATAATTTAAGGAGCATATGGGACACTATTAAGGATCCAAATATCTGTCTGTTTGGCCTAACTGAAGAAAGTCAAGATGTTAAACAGCTGTTTGAAGAAATAATGATGGAAAACTTCCTAACCCGGTGAAGGAAATGGACATAAAACCCCAGGAAGCTCAGAGAATTCTAAAAATCAGTGATCCAAAGAGGCCCACACCAAGACACATCATAATTAAAATGCCAAAGTTTAAATACAAAGAAAGGATGTTAAAAGCAGCAAGAGAAAAACATAATTACTTATAAGGGAACACCCATAAGACTGGCAGCTGATTTCTCAAGCAAGACTATGCAGGGAAGAAGGGCTTGGCAAAAAATATTCAACAGGATGAAGACCCAGGATCTACAACCTAGGATGATTTATTCAGCAAAGCTATCATTTAGAGTTGAAGGACAGATAATGATCTTCCCTGACAAAAATAAGCTAAAGGAATTTATCACCACCAAGCCAAAATTACAGGAAATGTTGGAGAGACTTCTTCAAGAAGAAAAAACATGTATCAAAAATAGGAATGAAGAATGGTAACAACATTTCTATCAAAAAGTACCTTAAATGGAAGAGATTAAGTACTCCAACCCAAAGATAGAGAGGCTGAAAAGAGAAGGATACAAAACTTCTACATATGAAAAATAAGGGGATTAAAAAAGATATTGCTTTGACGGACCTAGAAGGTATTTGAGTCAGATAGAGAAAGATAAACACTATATGATTTCACTTATATGTGGAAACTGAGGAATAAAAAGAACAAACTAATCAAAAAGAGACTCACAAACATAGTGGACAATTTGGTGATGGACAGAGGGGAGGGGTGTTTGGGGGGTTGGAAGAATGGGGTGAAGGGTTAAAGACATACATAGTAGTAGCTGATGGATGGTCATGGGGATGGAGAGCACAGCATAATGAATGCAGTTGGTATTAATATGTTGGCTAGGTGGAGGGTCAGGGGAGGGAGGGAGCAATCGTAGGGATCGTTTTACAAACTATATAGATGTCTAACCAATGTATTGTATTTTTGAAAATAAAATAAATACAATTTTTAAAATTTCAAAAAAGTTCAATTTTTGAGTTGTTAAATATTAGGGCCATTAGTTATATTTAGGTAGATGTATAAAATAAGTACCAGACATAAACATTCGGGAAGCATCAGAATTTGTATGATTTCATCGCCACGAAAAAGGATGAGATCGCCGAAAAGGTATGTAGAAAAAAGAATGGGAAAATGAGCCTTAAAGGTATCCAATATCAGAAGGTAGAGAGGCTATTTTTAAAAAGTCTTAAGAGTGACAAAAATAGAAAGAATACAGATTTATTGTCTGTGTGGCACAATTTTATACTTCGATAGAAAGTTTAGTGTTCTACTTTTTCTTACTTAGTTGTATCTTATTTTTCTAATGAGATGAACATTTCTGGGTAGAAATTTTGCTCCTTCCTCCTCTGGTGCTTTATATTTCAGGAATCCAAGAAATATTTTTGATTGATTTGAGAAAAGAGATGATTAAATAAAGATTCTAACTTATATCAGAACACTGAAAGTCATCTTACCTTCCATATCAAGTCCTCACAATCTTTAATAGACTATTATGAAGATTTTAGCCCATTTCTTTGCATAAAAGAGAAGGAAACTTTTCATAGCAAAACCATTTTCTTCCTTGTCTACTTAAATCAAATACCTTATTTGTTAGTAGATTAAGGCCATTCAATTGCTGTAAAGACTCTAAATCAGAGGTTGACAAAATAGGCAAGTAGCTGATTATGTTTCTGGACCTATTCAATGGCTAATCAAAACTATAATCTTTACTTGATTGCATTTAAGAAAGGTAACACTTCAGTTTTGTATCAGTTTATAATGAAACTAAAAAAACTATTAAAATACTTCTTAGCCCTTATACCACCTGCCCACAGATACAGTAATTACTGAAAAGCAAAAAGAAGAGTAGGGAGGAAGATTATTTCTAAGGGGTTGTCTTCCAGTTAGGTGCATGTCCTTGTAAGATGAGATTTTTATGAGAGTGCTATCTTATAAAACTCTAGCTCTGCTGTCAAGGCATAGGGATTGGTTTTTAACTAACAACACAAAAGAGCAGATAGTCCAGGGGCCAAAGAGCAAACTCATTGCCCCTTGGAGCTGTCAAAGCCTAACTGAGAGAGTTAAGCTTTAAAGAAGATTTATTATACTTTAGGCATCCATCTTCCATATACTCTTAAATTTACTCCTTTATTAATTTATGCCAGCACAGAGCTAACTCCTGTCACTGTGATTTGGCCCAAACTTTTTGGTGGATCGAGGCACTTTATCATGATAATATCAGCTTATATCTGAGAGTATTATAAGAAATGGCCCTAAAATATTATAATTGTGTTTTCTGTTCATTTGTTACTGATAACTTCCAAATTACTTTGTATGAGGGGATTTTGTTTCAGGTTTTGTGTAAGACTAGCTGGTTTTGTCTAATGGACCCTATACATTTTTTGGCGAATCAACTTAACCGTGCTTACATTTTTATGTTGTCTTTTAGCAAGCTCAGAGATAAACATCGAGGCCTCCTATTGCAATACAATGGTTTTGAACTCAGTGTATACTTTGTGTGTGTGTGTGTGTGTGTGTGTGTGTGTTGGTATTAGCTTCACTTCCAGCGACATTTTACATCTTATCATTACTATGCTTTCGTTTTTCTCACACACATTTAATTTATATTATATTAATAAAATATGTGATTTCTTTACAAAACAGATTTATTCAATTTTGAACAGGGTTGGATTATCAATTAATTATAGATTAATAAATAAAAATAAACTGTTTTAATTTAAAAATTAGAAGCAAAGTAAATTAAGAGAAGTGATTGGGTAATAAATGACTTTGCAATTGGCAAAATAATTTTTTCATTACTTTAAAATTACCAAATAACTCACAAAGAGCACTCTTTTAGATGTGAAATCCCATGGGGAGAGAACTTTATTAACCTGGAAAATACCTCTTAGTGTTGTTCATTTGTGGTTTAAACCTATTCTGATATAAAGGTAAGTGTGGAGAGGAAGGAAAGTTAATGTCAAAGGAATAAATGAATAAATAGATGATTAGCATCAATATCAGAAAAAGATAAAGACCTTCAAGGGAGTTTTATTTGCCCTCTATGTGGTTCTTAGTGTAATCTGAGATCACATGGATATGCCCGGGGAATAGCTTACATCAGAAGCAGGCATTCCAATCAATACTTTCCAGGTTGATAGGGTAAGTGTTGTAAAGGTTTGTCAGAGCCACTTAATATCTGAATCTCTCTCTGGCTGTGATAATGTCTCATCCCTGAACTTTAGGTTTCTGAATTCTCACTGAGGTGACTCTCATGGTCATCTGAAGAACCCCATTATTCACTCATTAATTACCTGCTCAAACATCACCTCCCAGAATAGGGGCTCAATCTGACTACTACTGTCTGAGTACATCCACAGATGTTGTCTTAGCCTTACACTCTGTGCAGGGTACAAGTGAGGTTGGTTATAAGGATTTAGAAATGGCCTTAAGATTGTCTGCCTGAGTCAGCAGATGGGTCAGTCTTTTAGTCCCCAAGGGAAAGCTCAGCCAGCAAGGTTGTAAATGGCCAAGGAGGTTTCTAGGACTGGGAGGCAGATGACCTTTAGATTCTGAGAAGGTTTTGAATAAGTAGTATATTATAACTTTACTATTTGGAATTCCACTTTTCCTCCTAAGCACTCAACCAGACACTCCTCATTTACTGAACTCATAAAATTTCTACTAATGGATAGAACTAATCGTCCCCTAGTTTCAGACCTGAGTTCTGCTGCCTCTACCTTTTACTATTATAGGTAGAATTGGGGCCAAATCATTATAGATGGTGCCAACATGTTCAATTACATACTTGAGAGGTCAGGGAGTGTCTTTTTCCCCTTCAAAAAACATACAAACTCATATCTTAAAATCACACTTTAAAAAAGGTTTGTTTTGAAGTGTTACATAAAGACACTATGTTTTCTTTATATTTCGTTTCCTCTCAGTTTTATAAACTCTGGTATGAAGCTCTGGTGTAATTAAGAAATAACATTGATTCAGTTGCCTTAGAGTTCTTAGCATAAAAAACCATTTCCTTGGATTTTTTCATTCGTGAGGGTTTATTTGTTTTTCTCCCAATTTTAAAGTTGGAAAGAAGGAAAAATCATCAGTAATATCAGCATTTAAACACAGCATTGCTCAAATTTTGAATTTTGACCTGAGGTAGAGAGCAATGTTTCCAGGTAAAGGGGATGAGAATAAGAGGAGTCATGGTGACAGAAAGAAATCTAACTATGGGAGGTGAACACACAGTGTAAATATATATACACTTTACATAAAATCCAGTAAGTTTCAGCTATTACAGCTGAAACTTATTGGATTTCATTAAACAATGTCATCGTAATAAATAAAAATGAAAAGAATTAATTTTAGAGACCATTTAAAAAAAAGAAGGGTGATAAAATCCATTTGCTTTATTCCTTATGGTTTAAGAGAGACAGATGAGGAAAAGAATGGTGGTGAGCATGTACTTCTGAACTTCATTTTCTGGTTAGGAAGCATTTGTTACTTTCAGACAAGAGACTTGCTAATGTACAAATATTGTTTGTCCTGGGCCTCCTCTTGTTTGCTACTGATTCATGTATGTTTTACTTAGTATCTCTGGATGTAGGAGTAGAGGAAGAGCAATTTCTGCAGGCTGTGTTTCCCAGGCTCTGTCGTCAGTTAATTCCACTTAAGTTTAGCCAGTAAGAGGCACTGACAGGAAATTAGAGGGAGGGTAAAGACGAACGAAACACCAGAGTATTTCTCTTCTCTCTGATTCAGGAAACTTCTCTCTCAGTGTCTGAGTCTCTTCCATAACTTTTGTTTTCAATGGCTACATCCTCCCAGGTTTCAAATTCCTCCAGGTAACACTGGTCATTGAGTTACACTAACCGACCTGCTCTAGGCCACCTGCTTCTGCTAATCATCAGGTTGTCTCGCCTTTCACTTTTGCTTTTCAACTCTTTCTTCACCTGGGGAACCAATTCCCTGTAATTTTTCCTCCGTTTTAAATACTTAGAGTCATTTTTTAAAAATTTTCCTGCTTCAAGCTAAATGATATATCATTATAGTTTTTAACTTCTGCATAAAGAAAACTGAAAAGTTTATGTAGACCTGTATTAGTTAATAGTCAATCACAAAATGGGAAAAAACCAAAACATTTTTAAGCAAAATCATATTTTACACTCCTCATAAACAAACAAACAAACAAAACAAGTATTGTAGCTTGATTTGGAGGTCTAGTGGTGTTCCTAGACCTCATCTCACTGGGTTGATTTTTTGTTTGTTCGTTTGTTTGTTTTGTTCTCCTTGGATTTACATCATTTTCAGTCTTGATCTCACTTTATCTTAAGAAAAATTCTAAAAGAAAGAAAGAATTTATTTTCCCAATAGTTACCAGCCTCCTGACGTGGGCCAGTCTTGGTTGCTGGGTCAGCTCCCCTGGCTATCTCTGCCCACTCCAGTGATGAAATTTTTACTAGTCCCAGTTTGCTCTACTTCCTGTCTGGCCTGGGGAGCTGCCTTGTTCTAGTCCAGTTTCCATGCTTTTCGACTTCACCAGTTTCCATGCTTTTCGACTGTTTGAAGGTGTGGACAGAGCTGGTTATGTGACTTGTAAAATTTGAACAAAGACTTAGGAAATAAAAAGAACTTCATTTGCTAATGGTAACTAAGGATTTGTAATGAATAAGTAACTTTGAGTAATGAATACGTAAAGTGAATAACCACCTTGTTTTGAAATGTAAGTAAAGGCTTTGTTAATTATCCATTCCTAGTAGAAATCTAAGTTGCCTTTAAATATTCATGCAATATGGATTCACAAAAAGAAAGTCCACAAATCTGGAAGCAGAAAAACTAGTTAATAAGACCAGTGAGATTTTAGGGATCCAATAAATAGCACTCTTCTCTTCCTTTCTTGAATAAATTAATGTAAATAGACAAAAGAGTCAGAAATACAGAGAATGAAATATTATTTTTATTATTGGAAAGTCTGGAATGGTCTTTCCAAAGCAAGCGCACTCACTGAGGACTGTTGCTTTATATTGCTTTATAAGTCCCCAAACAGAATGAGATGGAGCTTCTGAGCTGCTTCCAGAAAGTAGGTCTTGGTCCTGAGGCATGTGTGGCTGCCCCCTGCAACAGGAACAGAGAAGAATGCACTCAGCCTCGTCAATCCAGAGAGAGGAGAAATGGCCCAACTTGAGCATGCCCAATTGCTTTTCAATTCCACCAAAGAGAAATCTATCTTGCATTCAGAATTGGGTTCAGGCTGGAATGGTAGAGCAGAAATGAGAGTCCCTCTCCAAACACTTATGAACTATGTGTAGTATTTTTGATTTAAGAAAGTTTCACCATTGGATAAAGGTTTCATAAATGTAATAAATTAAAATGTGAAACACATAGAAAATGATTCTAAAAAAAATCAGCATGATTATCACTTAAGTGGGAGTTCACTACCAAATCCTTAGTGGACTTAGCACAAAAATGATTGTGCGTAATAGACCAGGCTATTAGTATTATTGTCTGGTGATTGTAAGGAGCGCAAACAAAATTTTAGAACCTTATTTTAGAAGCACGATATATCAATCAAAAGAAATTATTTTCGTATTAAACATTACTTGTCTTCCACAGGGAGTTTAATGTGATTTTACATATCTAATGAAACTGAAACCTACATTCATAAAATGAGAGGCAAGGCTATTGGGTAGCAAGAACAACAAAAAACAGAGAGGAAGGATCCTTAGGTTCTTGCTTTTTTCCTCTGGCATAATAAACTGTTATTAAGGCACTACTGGTCCAACAGAGACATTTTAATTTCTTCTCAGAGATTTCTGGGCAATGTTTTAACTTCTAGGAATGACTGCTATGAAATTAAAGATGTTAGGTGAAGAGGCAGGGCATCCTTCGTAGTGGGCCTGCCACATTTCCGACCTGGCTTGGATTCCATTACTTAAGAAGCACTATCTACATTTAAGAACAGCTATAATTTGTGTTAGCTTTTCTGTTGTTCACAAAGCCTTTTTAGGATAATCTTTTATTTTGAAATAACCTCAACCTTAGAGAAATTTCAGGAATAATACAGAGAACTGCTGCATAACCTTTATCCATAAGCCTTAGTTGTTAAAAATTTGCTGCATTTAATTCTCTCTCAACCTCCTCTTCATATTTTTATGTTTATATATGTACACATATATATTTATATATATTTATACATATTTACACATATTTACATATGTAAATGTATATATATAAATAGTTGGGTATGTATGTGTATTTATACTTATGTATATATGTATATATGTATAAGCATGTATACGTATATACATACACATATATAAATATGTATATATGTGTATATATATATGTAATCTTTCCTGAACCATTTGAAAGTTTTAAATATGATGCTTCTTTACCCTTAAATAGTTTAGTGCATATTTCTTAAGAACAAGGACATTCTCTTATGTAATCATAACGCAGTTATCAAAATTAAAAAATTAACTTTGATATAATGTTATTATCTAATTTATGGACCATATTCAAATTTTGCTAATTGTCCAACTATTGCATTTTATATGGTTGGGCTTTTAGTTCTAACTCTTCTAGACTTTAGACAAAGTATGGATACAAGAAGAAAGAGATGCTTGTTTGTGAGACACAAGTGGCCTTCTTATACTAAGATTGCTTGTTCTCTTGTGTAAATATAAACTTGGACCTGCAAAGGAAGTCCTTTCAGGCTTGCTTTCAGGAAAGTTTCCCGAGCACCTCTTCAAAGTCATAGTTATGTTAAACAGTTTCCTTAAAGACTTTCCGCCAATTTCTGACCTCCCCATGGATGGCCCCACAAGTATATCTCAGTAAACACTCCACCCCAGTGTGAGGCTTCTGCCATTATTCTTTCTAATCCACCCTGATTCCCAGGTCCTGTCACCCCCTCACCACGCAACACCTTACTGCCAGTGCTGGCCCTTGGATCTTGTTGCTTACTACTGATGACCCTGAGAGATTTAACTGGTCATGTGATCCCACTGAATTTGGATGAAGTTTGACACTGTGCTGTCCCCTGATTCTTTTTGCCCCATGCATTATGTTTTCATACTCTTTCCCTTTCCTGATAAATCCTCCCCACCCTCCAAAGCATATCTATTCCCATTAGAGCTGTAAGCCAGCCCATTGGGACCAAGGCTCCTGATTCATGCTGAAGCTTTTACCACCCAAACTTTATCCACCTGGATGAGTCTTGTTTCACAGTGGAAACCTTCTCAGGCCTGTGACACTGATCACTGAGGACTGGCTTACGTGTCTGTATATTGTGAAAAATACACAAAAACTCACATGCACACGCACACATATGCACACACACTCACACATGTGTCATGTAAATAGAGTTAAATAAGACCCTTATACTGCCAGCATCAGAACCTGCTATCTTATTCTTCATCTGAGGCAAGAGATGGCTTCAATGTCAGATTTGTTAGCCACAAGAAGTTGGTCTAATCTTCTTGTGGCTAGCCATCTTTGAAATCATGATATATATATATATCATATATATTATATATATAAGTGTATATATATACATACATATATATATATATATATATATAATTAAGCTATCATTTGATGGCAAGCTAGAATGAGTCAGCTGCAAGCTGGGTAGGCAGAAAAATAACTTGTGAGTCACAGAGCTCAGCAAACTAGGTGCTCGATGCTCCTCTGCTAAATAAAAGATAGAAAAAGAACACTGAATTTAAATATGCTAGGACTAGCTCCAAGAAATTAGTTAGCATCTTACACAAAATGCCTACCTACAATTTTGGTTCAGATTAAGTCTTGTTAGGTTAGCAAATATCCAAGAAATAAACAGAGAGTTAAACTTTTAATAGTTATAAGAAAGCGAATTATGGCATTTTTTACTAAAGTCATATAATTATGACTGCTAAAAAATAGATAATATTGACCACTAATTACCTGTATTCATACACTCACAAAGGGATTTTTAAGTGATTGTTATGACTTGGTCCAAATAAATACCTTCTCGTTTCTATATACTTATTTTAAAATGCTAGTTAAATGCCACTCACTCTGGTTTTCTTCCTAGATGTCAGAGGTCTTCCTTGTCCTGCTGGTAGTGGACAGCAATGCTACAGAGTGTTTCGCATGTATGACTTGTGCTAACTGGTCTGCCTGGTGCTTCTCATACTCCTGACTACTGGGTTTCTTCTAAGATTTTTCTCTTTAACTCTCCATTTGATTTTACAGGAGGAACCACAGATCTTGTGATGTAGATGGCTCTGCTTTTCTAATTTTTTCTTTGATTAATTAATTTAGTTTTTAAAAATTAGTAAACTTTATTTTATAAAGAAGCTTTACATTCACAAAAAGTTGAGGGAAAAGTAGAGAGAGTTCCCCTCTCCTCATCTTCTTCACCATCAGCATCCCACAACAGTGTGACACATTTGTTAGAGTCTATGATACAACATTAATACATTATTATCAGACGAAGTCCATAGTTTGCATTAGGGTTCATTCTTAGTGTCATACGTTCTGTGGGTTTTGACAAATGTATAATGACATGTATCCACCGTTACTGTATCATACAAAATAGTTCCACTTTCATAAAAGTCCCTCGTGCTCCATTTATTCATCCCTCCCTACCCCTAACCCTTGGCAACCACTCACCTTTTCACTTTTTCCATAGTTTCGCTTGTTCCAGAATGTTATACAGTCAGAATCGCACAGAATGTAGCATTTTCAACTTGGGTTCTCTCTCTTAGTAATATGCATTTAAAGTTCTGCCATGTCTTTTTATGGCTTGATAACTCATTTATTTTTAGTGCTGAGTAATATTTTGTTGTCTCAATATACCACAGTTTATTTATTCATTCACCTACTGAGGGACACCCTCGCGGCTAACAAGTTTTGGCAATAAAGCTGCTATAAACATTTATGTGGAGGTTTTTGTGTGGATATAAGGTGTCAGCTCATTTGGGTACATACAGGAGTTACCCTTATCTGTGATTTTACTTTTCATGATTTCAGTTACTTGTGGTCAACTGTGGTCTGAAAATATTAGTGAAAAATTCCAGAAATGAACAGTTCCTAAATTTTAAATTGCACACTATTCTGAGTAGCGTGATGAAATCCCATGCTGTCTCACTCTATTCCACCCAGGATGTAAATTATCCCTTTGTCCAATGTGTCCATGCTGTATAGGCTCCCCGCCCATTAGTCCCCTAGTAGCTGTCTTGATTACCAGATCTACTATGATGGTATCACAGTGCTTGTGTTCAGGTAACCCTTGTTTTATTTAATAATGGCCCCAAAGAGCAAGAGTGATGGTGCTGGCATTTCAGATATGCCAAAGAGAAGCTAGAAAGTGTTTTTTTTTTTTTAAGTGAAAAGGTGAAAGTTCTTGACTTAATAAGAAAAAAAAAATTGAATGCTGAAGTTGCTAAGATCTACAGTTAGGACAAATCTTCTATCCATGAAATTGCACAGGAGGAAAAAGAAATTCGTGCTAGTTTTGCTGTTTCACCTCAAACTGCAAAAGTTACCCACAGTGTGTGATAAGTACTTAGTTAAGATGGAAAAGGCATTACATTTGAGTGTGGAAGACAGGAACAAAAAATGTGTTCCGATTGACAGCAATAAATTGCTCCAGAAATCATGCTGTTTTTACAAAGGCTTCTGCAAGGGAACAGAGTGGGCACATGAAAGGATTCGGAAAGTCAAAGTGAGGGATACAGAAAAAACAAACTGGTCTGTTTTACGTGTGTGCCTAAGGTTAGTTTTGTCTCTAAGTCAAAATTTGATGTTTCATGTTAATCCACATATTTCTAGGATCCTTTGAGGATAATCACTTTTTTTTTTTTTTTAACATTCTCAGAAAGAAGAGGGATCATTGCTTCTTCCTGCTATTACTTTAAGCTATTTCCAGTGACTTGGAACTTTGGACTTAGGACTCCTGTTTTGTGGTAGCAAAAACTCTAACTCATAAACTTTTAACTTCAAAGAAAACATGATTAGAGACTTCCAGAAAATAGAAAAAAGGAGGAATTATGTTTACTGGTGAATGTCTCCTTGGTGTAATTGGAAATGAGGTGGCACTCCAGACCACTGATGAGGATATGTTTCTGGAAGGGGGAGGGTTCTAAATCATCATGACATTGCAAATCAATAGCATTTTCTTTATGTGTTATAAGGTACCATGAATATTGTTTTTTACCATGAATCTGATAGGTATATTCTTTCTGAATTCTTAATCAATAGACCTATGATTCTTATTTTGGTTTATGTAATATTCCAGAAATAAAAATGAATACCTGGAATTATACATGAGAGAATATGCTCTTATTCAGTTGAGGGAAATCTAGCACCTTGGTAAGGAGCATAGACTCAGAAACCAGATTGGTTTTGATTGAGTCTTAGGTGGATAGCCATATGACCTTGAGCAAATGTAATAAATGGTGTCTTCATATCCTCATTTATAAAATGAGCCAATAATAGCTCTTTACTCATGAAGTTGCTATAAGAATTAAATGAGATGCTGTATATAAAATACATTAAGCAGTATATGACACATGGAAAATATTTTATAAATCATAGCTATTTTTTGTGAGCTACAATTATTTTCATCTTTTTGAGGTCACAGTAGAAACTAATCCTAATTAATGCAAATGCTCCAGCACATATATAATAATGCCTGATACAAAATAGATGCTTAATTAATACTTTGAATAAACGAGTGAACTATTTCTATTTACCTTTTAATTCACATACTATAACAATCTGAAAGGTGACTTTAAAGAACATTGCAATATTCATTAACGACTCGAATTATGAGCAAACCAATTAGAGACCAAAGATTATCAGCCTTTCGTTTTGTTAATTATCTAGATACAGTAATTTCTTTTTGGCATAGAGCCCCAGGAATCAATGGCCATTCTCCACTCACTAGTTCAGCAACTAGTTCACTGAACTCTCTAGTCCACTGCTTTCAGTTTTCTCAATCCTGTGCATCTGTCATAGCATCAGGCTATTAACCCATTGTAGGATCCTCTGCTACTGGCATGTACAGCATGCTATTTCTGTGCCACTGGCCATTAGCAAACACTCAGAAAAGACCAATCTATTCAATATTAGCCAGACAAAGACCATAATTATGGATAAAAATCCACTGCTAAGAAAATGCCATAATGTACTGAATTAAAACAAGTATCTACTAGCTTATTCAATAATTAAGAAAAAGGGTGCTTAGCCATTCTATTTCTTTCCAAGCACCAATAATTTGGGTCAACCAGACTTTACGAATGAGTTATATTTTCTATGCTATGCCTACGTTTATACTCCATAGGTATGTCATCCTTTCTCGATCAGCATTGAAAGGGACATATGATTTCCACTCTATTATTTTCTCAAGTGAAACTATGACAAACTTCAGGAAAAGCATATGATAGCTGCTATATTTATAGATTGCTATTAAAAGCTTTGCTACTGTTTAGACATACAGTTAGTTTCAAGTTGCTCTTTTGTAACCAGTCCATACATTTTCTTTAAAGTTAACAGAAATTTAGATATCATACTACCTAGAATTTGACTGCCTTGTGAAGAAGATAAAAGGCTTACTTCACGATTAAGCTTTAAAAGTAATAAAAAAAAAAATGTATCTGACGCAACAATAGTATAACTGGTATCTTCTTTTCCTTATACACACAGTTTTAAAATTTCATTACTCATTGGCCCAATTTTGCATTTAAATATGAATTCACTTAATTTTACTTTGCAATCAGGTAAATTAGTGAGAAGGAATCTAAACAATATGCTTTAATTGCGTTTATAAATTATTCTCTCTGTCCTTCATGAGCATTCTTTCTTTTTTAGATATTAAAATGTAGTGTCTAAATATAAAGTGCAGTAACATCTGGTTCTAATTGCGGGTTTGAATAATATAGACAGACCTTCAACATTTTATGCTTTTGAAAAGATGTGTTTAGTAGGAGGTACTGAGTCAAAGGTTGTAAAAATTTTGTACCACTAAAAATAGTTGAAATCTCAGATGCATTTAAAATGGAAATTACCACTTTCTGAGCGAATAGTTCCTCTCAATGTAAGGTGTATGTGTGCTAGAAATGGTTCATCAAAAGAATCTTTTCACTTTTTTATATCCCATATACCATTATATAACCATAGTACTTTTATTTTTCACAGATTCCAAGTCTTACTCAAATACTAAAGTAAACATTAAATTCAATCATCACTGAACCCGCATGTTATACAAGGTTTTATGACTGAGGTCTTTTAGATCTATTCTACCATAATAGGCTGGAGTGGAAGAGTTCAATTGTCCTCATGGGTGACAGAGACAGATGGGTTGCTGTACTGGTAGAAATGTATGTACCAACATCTTAGGTGTTATGTGTAACATAGATCATGAATGGCTTGTTTGTTGACTATTTATATATATATATATATATATATATATATATATATATATATATATTCATTTTTATTTCTCATTTATGTGTCTCATCAAAAGTCTTGAGGAGCATATGTGTATGTGTTTAAGCCTTTCTTCCTCCCCTTGATCATGAAGATCCTTCCCCTAAATAGTTGTCCCACTCACAATTCCTGTCTGAGTTCTGATTCTGTGGCTTTATTGCTGCAACACCCTTGAGAAAGAAATGTAAGTGCAAAGATTTTCATCTGATAGGCTCTAAATAAGTAGACTGCTGTCTCGATGCTTAAATCAATGAAAAAAATTTGATGTCTTAGGACATTATACAACATTTTATTTAGAATAAATTTTAATGTACATTTGAATTGAAGATCTCCTTACAAAGATGAGCATTGCTCTCTTTCTTGAAAGTCAGTGCCCCTGAGGAAATCAACATTCTAAATCCTCAGAAAAGGTCTCTCCATAATTTGTTGGTTACCTGAGACCATCTGGACCATGAACATTCTGAGAACTTGAAAGTGACCACTTCTGAAATAGTATTTTACAATTAATTTTGACAGATTTCTGCTTTTACATTGTCAGTTGAACTGATATTTTGAACTGTTAGTTACATGTATCATTTGAAATGGGTTAATGTCTCTGCACAACAGAATAGCAATGAGCCTGCTGCTTAGTGGGTGGAGAACCCACTGTGTTTAAGAACACAGGCTCTGCAACCAGACTTCCTGAGTTTGCACCAGGTTTTGCTACTTATTAGTTGGGTTACCTTGAGCCATTTAGTTAGCTTCTTTAGACTCAGTTTTCTCATCTGTAAAATAATGATAATAATAGTACCTACTTCATAGGTTGTAGTGATACTTAAATGAGTTCAATTACATAAACTGCTTATCATTACTGAGATTGTTTGGGACTCCTTTCAATTGAGAAGCTAAGATCAAAGTAATCTCTTTGTAGGCAAGTTCTAAGGAGAAAGTTTAGTCAGGAAGGCAGGTGTTAGGGTGGAGAATTCACCTTCAATGGAAGAAGGTTTGAATCGACTCCAAACCAGTCCTGGCAATGACTCTCAGTGGGCTTTTTTTTTTTTTTTTTTTTTTTTTTGAAATAGGCTACAGGCAACCAGCTCAGATATTTGATTGACCCTTTGGACCAAAAAGACTGTGGATCTGCCCCAGTGTTTAGGGAAGAAAGAATTTTCGCCCACCAAAACCTCTTAAGAACCATGTCTGCCAGTAAGAGGTGAGCCCAGATTTTGGTTCCCTCAAGATTTCAATGGGTTCTGAACCCCGAGGTAGAGGAATGCTCAGATTTACCCCATCGTATTCATCGTCCTTCCTAATTCAGTTCTTTCCTTAACCAGAGGCAGTGATCTTGACTGGAAGAACTTCACAGTAGTCAGTAGTTTTATAGCACTCAATACCTTATGCACTTGAAAATGCCCCCAAAATATGGCTGCTAAAAATACTATCCTGATAATCTCAGCTACGTTTAGCTTAAATAAAATTGGTTGAGGATATAACTAACATGGAATGAGGTATTATACTTTGTCGGTTTTGATCAATGAATATTTTGAGAAACTAATATTTTTATCAAAGTTTTGCCCTATCATTTTTATTAACATCATCATCTGGAAACATTCATTAATTTAGGGAGAAGTTTTAGTCTCAGGCATTATTTGCAGTTGATTTGAAGTTCATGCCACTGTATTATTCAGGCCCTAATCATTTCTTAATTAAATTTGCAATAAGCAGCCTCTGAGTTTGGGATCCTTCATCCAAACTTTGAATCATATCCCTTATCACTGTTAAAGTTATTTTTTCATCTTTATTGAAATATAATAGATAATTAGTTGCTTGTATTTACATTGTAAAATTCAATGAGTTCTTTTTCAATTATAGTTGGCATACAATAATATACCAGTTTCAGCTGTTTAGTATAGTGATCAGAGATCCACATAACTCGCAAAGTGATCACTCCACTAAATCTAGTACCCCTTTTCCTTCTTACATATTTATTACAACATAACCATTTCCCCCATGCTATAATCTACATCTTCATGTCTGTTCTGCAACTATCCATTTGTACCTCTTAATCCTTTTTCTTTTTCTTTTGTTCCCCCCCAAGCCCCTCCCATCTAGTCTCTCTCTGAATATTCTCTGTAGCTATGAGTTTACTTCCACTTTTGTTGTTGTTGTTGATTTTGTCTTTAGATTCCACATGTACATGAAATGACGCGATATTTATCTTTCTGTATCTGACCCATTTCATTCAGCGCAATATCCTCTAGATCTATCAAGGCAATATTTTTCCATCTCCTTCCTTTTAGTTTTTGTGTATCTTGAATCTGAAGTGAGTCTCTTGTAGCCAACATATGTAGGAGTCTTGTTTTTTTTATCCATTCAGCCACTCTATATTTTGGTTGGAGCACTTAATTCTTTTTCATTTAAGGTACTTGTCGATAAGAATGTAGTTATTACCATTCTTTATTCATGTTTTTGATACATAGCCATTAAAATTACATCCAAAGATGATTTTCTTACATGGAAAGATTTTCATAATATATTGTTGACTGAAAAAAAGTAAGGTTAAAATGTATGTACCCTAAGACCTCAATTTTTGTTAAAAATATATACATATATCACTGACGGATGAAAATCTCATCTCCCTCTATTCCTAAGTGCCTAGATCTATATTTAGCTTATAGACAATATTTAAATAATACTGAATAAATAAATAGAAAAAAATCTGGAAATACATATGGCAAAATAATAACACTGATGAATGGCATTGCAGTTCATATTTTTCTTTTTTGTTTGTATTTCTTCTATATAATAAACTTACTTAAATTTTGTAATATGAAAATATATTTTAATAATTAAAATAATTTAATAATTAAAGCTGCTCAACAAATATCACTTCCTAGCAAAACAATAATCATCATTCAATCCATTTTGTCTGAGGTGCTTCTCATAATGTTTAAATGAAGATGCTCAGATCTCATTCTCTGTTTCCTTGGGACTACTGTGGGAATTTACCTAAACCTGGCCCCCACTGCCAGCCATGCTTGTGTTATGCAACTATCATTAGAGTGACTCAGATTCTATGTTCACAATTTCCTGAATACCCAAAAAGTAACTGCTTACCCCCAAATCACATCGTGTTCAACTTGGCAAGGCTCTCCTGTCACGTACTATATTTTCCAGGAACACATTCTATATAGAAAAATGGCCCCCGAGGAGCAACCGAAGTGTGTGTGCAGGCATTTAGAATTGACATATTGTGGAAAGATTGGGAATTTATTTGGATAAATAGCCTGTAATATAGTCAGGGACTTAGCATAATTCTGAAGTCAATGAGGCCCTCGGTGGTTTTATTTCCCTCACTTTCAAGATAATGGGATTCACATAGACTATGGATTTATTCATTAAATGCTGAGTGTAAGAACTTGTCATCACCATCTTATTTTGGGACAAGTGAGCGTGGCTTCTCTTGGTAAGTAATATGAGTATAAAATAAACATTGCAAGCTATCTTTGTTCGTCTTCTCTGTGAACAGCCTCAAGTTCAGCTGCTACTGTATTAAATTAAGATTCTGCTCCTAAAGTAGGGAAATGCCTGGGTTGTAGTGTTACACTGTGGGATGCTGTAATGTTATAGGCCTTTGCCAATGCTTTCCCAAACTCCCATACTATGTGCTCCAGGGAAAAAGGCTCAAAATTTCTTCCAGTGTTTGAGCTCTGGATCAACAGAGTTTTGTTTTCAATAATTGCTAACATTTTTTTTTTAAATCTCGATTAAGTAGCTTAACATCTCTGAGCCCCATTTTCTCCATCTGTAAAAAGAGAAACTGTCAGTAGCCATCTCATAAGGCTGTTGTGAGGAATAGATGTAATTATGTTGAAACACACTTAAAAGTGACTAAGAAAAAGAAACTTTTTAAAAAAGTGACTAGCATATAGTAAGTGCTCAAACATGTGAATTCTTCTTAGATCACAATCATGTCATCATGATTATTAGATTTAGTTTAACTGTCTTAGCTGTGTGTCAGTTGACATATCCAGCCTGGGTTAAATGCTATAGGAAAGGAAGAAAGAAACCTAAGGAAAGAAGTAAAAGTAGAAAGAGGAAGTGAGGAGAGGGAAGTGGGGAGATGAGGACAGAAAGGAAAAGAGAAATATCGAGGCCATTGAAACTGTCTTAAGTCCTTGGGTAGAAAACAGCTGCCTTAAATAAATACTTCATCTGTCCAAGATAAATTTTAATCATGTAGTCACTATTCCTATACTCTTCCATCTTCTTTACTGGTGATAAATGGTGGTACCAATGATGATGATAATGATGATGATGGTGATAGTAGCTCTGAGCTTCTATGATGAACCATACACCATATATTACAGGTGAAGAAGACATTAAGTCTTAGATGCTAGTCCCAGAAGTCAGACAGTCTCTGGAGATACCACCTGTGGCTGTATGTTTTCAATCCTGGGGTCTTTGTGCAACACTAATATGTCTCCTTTTTCTTCCCTCCAGATTAAAATTTAGTGTGCGCAGGATTTAGTAGCTATCAAGTGCATAAGAAAAGGGGCAATAAGAATTCAATTACCTTGATCTTAGAAAGTATACAGGTTTCTTTCCAAGCAGTCCCCACTTACGCAGGACACAAATACCAATTTTTTTTGCTGCTTCAATTTTCCAAATATTTGGAGTTCAGTAGAAATCTTGACCATAAAGAAGTTTCCTACTGCTTCTATGAGATCAATTCACTAGAGGTTGATTTAACCAAAACTAATTTGTCTAAAACAAGTACAATTAAAAGTCAGTTTGTCTGAGAGCATTTTGGTTATAATAATTTTTAGCGAACAATATTGATCAATTTCAACATCTACTTTGGAATCCATTTTCCTATTCTAGCCTTTTTGTTTTTTTTTTCTTTTTTATTCATCAAGAATCTCATAAAGAAGTGGAAAACTACTAATCAATATTATTTGCTTAAGTCTTGATGATATCTCAGGAGAAAACTTATCCTGAAGGAAGAGGAAAAGTAGCTTGATTCAGGGACAAAAGCACTAGACATTAGAGGAAAGGACTGGTTATTTTTCCATTTTGAAATTCAAATTATAAATCATTACTTATTTAGTTATTGCTAGATAAAATTGTTTCTAAAGGTAAATTAAAAAAAGTACTTATGTACATGATCAATAACTAATTGATGAATAAGTTAGTAGGTGAACAAATGAATGAATAAATGACCTGGTGAATTTATACCCTGCTTGTGGAGACAACACAAACCTGAAGAAGCAGCAGTCTTTGGAGAAGAGAGAATGTAATTTAGTATTGAATTATGCATAGTATGGTAGTCTGAGTTAATACTTGGATTCTATTTCCACAATGCTTTTGACTTGATGTGTGACTGAAATAAAGCAAAGCCTAATAAATTTCTAAAAATCTTTTCAAGTGGTAATATACTTTGATTTGATTAAAAATGAGTACTGAAATATCCAAGAATTTTCAATTAGAAGACAGTGAAGACTGAAATTATAAGGGAAGGCTTCAATGAAGAGATAATATCTGATTTGGGAAAGATTTTGATTGAATGAATAAATGGGAAACTAGAATTGATTTCCTTTAATGTGGCAGATCTTATACAAATATCAATCTCATAATATTGAGAAGTCTCTTAAGCACAATTTTTTATAGATAAAGAAACTAGGGTAAGAATAAAGACCAATATCACCAATTAAGAGTAGAGAACACAGGACTGGAGACAGAACAGTCACAATCTAATGTTTTTGCTCTACCCTGTGCACCCATTAAGGACATTAAGTGAAGGCTTTTTATATAGAAGATCTGAGATATGTGGTATGCATATTCGCATTGACTTGCAAATTAATTTTTTTGAGTAAGGAAGGTTTCTCACCAAAATGGAGTTTTGTCAAACTTTCCACCTGTTTGCAATGCTATTTGCTCTTCTGTGTTTATTCTCCTCTTCTCTTTTACTAGAAGTAAATAGGCTCCCTATCTACTTCCAGGGACAGCATCATCAGCCCTACTATTGTTTTAAGGGCATGAAAAGAGCAGTGCCCATGGCACTAAGAGGTGTTGTGGTACTGCAGAGAAATCCTGGAGTCTAGGTTAAGTGGGGAGTCTGTCACAACAATTAGAGGTGGAGTGGATGAAGCATGGGGCTCCTTCTTTTCCTTCCTCTCACTTTTTGAGTCAATAAATATGACACAGGTAGAAAGTCTTGGAAATGAGAGGTTCTAGGACAGAGGTATTGGGGGGTACCTTAAGGTCCAAGGTTATCTGAAACAGGGTGGGCAAATGAGGAATCGCATAAGAATGTAACATGTGAGGCTCTTTGGCAGGCACAACTCTATGCCTGATAGCATAAATTTACCTGGAGGAACTTTAATTAGGGCCTAGAATTCGCCCTCTATCATCCTGTAATCAAAATTAGCTTGTAATCCCAATGCCCATAAACTCTTGTGGAAAATAATGAAGTGTACACACTATAAAAAGAAGAAAACAAGATATGAATCTATGTATGAGAGCACAGAACTAGTAAACCAGATCAAAGAAGAATATTTTCGAGAGATAACTGAGAATTGTGGTAAAAAGAAATAGTAATAAGAATTTGTGAAGAATGATTAGGAGATAATAAAACTTGTAATCATTATAAGTTAATTAAAATAAAAATGTCAATGGATAGATTGAATACCAGATAATACAGCTAAAACATGATGTAGCAAAGACATGGGGAAGAACTAAAGATTTGGAAAAAAAATGAAAGAAAAGAGATACAGAGGAGTGCAATTAATATATCATATCTTTCTTTTAAAAAACCCTTGAATAAAGAAAAATTTGATGAAAGAAAAGAAATAATGCCTGAGCATTTCCTTAAATCATAGAAAGATGTAAGAGCTTATTGAAAGGGCTCATTAAAAAGTACCACAAGAACTCAAATCTAGGCATAGTATAGAGAAACATTTTCAGGAAGTACTTGTGGCATCCATTTTGATTGCCCAAATCTATTCTATCCTTCCCTCTTTTCAGTAACAAGTTTTATATTCAAACTTGGCAAAGCAAAGTACTCACTTTATCAACCTCTCTTATAGCTAAGGGTAGCCATATGAGGGAGTCCAGGTAAATGAGATATAAGCAGAAGCCTACTATGGGGTGTCTGGGAAAGTTTTAACTGATAAAAAGGACATTTTTAACAGATAATTAGTCCATTTGAGCTGTTATAACAAAATATCATAGACAGTGTGGCTTATAAATAACATTTACTTCTCACATTTCTGGAGGCTGGGAAGTCCAAGATTATGGTGCTGGCAGATTTGGTGTCTAATTAGAGCCTCCTGGTTAATAAATGATCACCTTTTCATTGTGTTCTCACGTGGCAGAAGGAAGTTCTGTGAGGTCTCTTGTAAGATCACTAATCTCATTCATGAAGGCTATGATTTAATCACCTTCCAAAGGCAGCGCTTACTAATACCATTGCTTTTGGCATTAGTTTTCAACATGTGAATTTGAAGAATGGTGCACAAATATTCAATCTATAACAGTCACCAACACTATCCTTTTTGCCTTGAACATGAAAGTGATTTCAAGAGACGTGGGAACAACCTTAATTAAGTTGTTATTAATTGATTTTCTGATACTTTGGCCCGGAACATTTCAAATTGATCTAGTAATCTAGTCAGAAAAGAAATGAACACAGAAGGTAGGAATATATAATTTGGGAAGGTTTATAGTTTAAGTAATCAGTGGCTTCAACACAAATAAGCAAAGAAGAATCTACAAATAAAATTTAAGAATGATACTAACCTGACAGAGATGAATTGTAGGAGGGAGAAGAAAAGATTAGAGGGGAGTTGAAATGAGAAAAAAAAAGGTAGGATAAGTAGTAAATAGAAAATAAAATGCATAAATAAATCTTTACATAATAGTATTTATAAGTGTTTATTAACTCAAGATTAATTCAAAGATTAAAATATTTCTCTTGATGTGATTAAAAACAGCAATAACTATCTAAAAAATGTTTAAAATACAGGGATATATGTATGAGAAAATGGGAAAAAATGGCTTAATATATCAGACGAATAGAATATAAGGCAAAAAAATCATAAAACAGTGAGGGCACAGGTAACAGAAATAATAGTTATAATAATCGCGAACATTTACATGTCTAATACTATATATTCAAAATAATAACTAGGAGCTCTATGGAGACAAGCAGATAAATCAACAATTGTAACTGGGTGTTTTAATACATGAATCTCAGAAACTGATAAATCAAATAGAACAAAAGTATAGAAGACTTTTGAGCTTAAACAAATAGATACATAGTTTGTAGACTCAGACAAAAGATATAAAAAGAGCAGTTACAAAAAATGGACTTGATACTATCCATACAGGAAAACCTCAGTATAATCTAATTCATCAGTACCATGTTGGCTCAGATAATAATGCAATAAAGTTAGAAATAAGCAACGAGAAAAAAAAAAGAGGTAAGTAACAAAGAAAAGCTCAAACAATTACATATGCCTGAATACTAAATTGATTATAGGTCACTATTTGCAAGATAATCTATTTTACTTAAGAAAAATGTATAGATTTAATGTATTACAAAATGTCTACAGCCATACCACCCCGACAGCCCGATCTCCTCTGAATGTATTACAAAACAAGCAGAAAATAAAATTAACATTCAAGTCAGGAAACTAGAAAACAATTAGCAGCAAAAGTCATACATATAAGGATAGAAATAATCAGAAATAATAATTACAAAGGCCTAGAAAAAGTAGACAAAATTTCAATAGAGATGCTTAATAAAACAAAAACTCAATACTTTGAGTATAATAAGACATATGAACTTCTAGTAAATTTGATCATCAGAAGAGACAGAAGATACAAATACTATAAAATATACAAAAGAAGGAATCACTGATGGTATAACAAAGAATAAAAATCATGAGGCTATAATAATTAACTTTACCTCCAAAGAATTTGAAAATCTTGATAAAATAAACTTATGGAAACTTAAGTTTTCATGAAAAGAATTATAACACTTAAATATTCTAATAACTACTAAAGAAAATTTAAAAAGTTAATCTGCTTCTTCATTCCCCTTCTTTCCCTACAGAAGGCAGAGAATCAGCAGTTTAAAGTATTATCAAATTTTCAAGGCACAGAAACTCCATAAATAAATCACAAATAAGTTGATCTAAAACACAAAGAAAGAAAGCTGGACAACTTATAATAATAAACTGTTTAAGTTTTGACTTTCTCTTTGACTGCTTCCTCTAGGTGGGGCCAACCATGCCCCCCATCCAGGGTGATAACGAGAGCAAAGAGGAACATCCTGAACTTCAGATTGTACGATTTCTTTCTTTCTTTCTTTCTTTCTTTCTTTCTTTCTTTCTTTCTTTCTTTCTTTCTTTCTTTCTTTCTTTCTTTCTTTCTTTTAAATCAGTGAATCAATTAGTCAAACAGCTAAGGCAACATTATGTGACTGCATGGTTTATTTGCTTCAATGACTCTGATTAGAGTCTGTGGGAGAATCAATAATCATTATAGTACAGTACTTAATGAGTTCTAAAACACAGAAATTAGTATTTACATTTTATAAAAAATTTAAAAACCCTGATTTTATCATTCCCTCTTTTTACTCTATTTACTTTCTCTATAAGACCCTACCTGGGATGCACCAACATCCTTGGGGACAAATTAAGGTACAACTTCCATGTCTTTCTATTATCAGGTCACAATAATATGGGAATAGGTTTGGAGGTCTCAGCTCTCTTCTTTGTTCCTGTGCAGTCCTTTCTTTGTGATGTTTTATACTAGTTGAGTTTCTTCCAAGAGTGTAAAAGTCTTTTATTATTACTATTATTATTATTATTATTATTATTATTTATATCGAACCTATGTAGGAGCTAAATTTTCTCTTCTTGTTAATATGTGCTGTCATCAGAGTTGACACTAAGCCAACCTGTTTGTTTTTTTGCTCTCCTCTATCTTTGGGTCTATTTCTCTCAAATATTTTTGTGGTATATTATTTTTATATATGTCTACTTGTTTTTAAACACCTATGTTTAAAAACAAGTAGACATATATAAAAATATATGTTTAGTTAATCTTTTCATAGCCTGATTTTAACAAGAGAAAGATAGTTAAGTATACAAAATTATAGTCTGATTTAACATATAAACAAAATAAGAAAATCTTTACAAATATTTATCTAAACAAATCTAAGATTTCAGGTATGTATGTATTTTTGTATGTATGTATTTAAATTATATCATGATCTAGTGGAGTTCATACTAAACTAAAGAAAGTTTTGACACAGTATGCAATAAGTCACCACATTTATGGCCCTTGGAATAAGAGTCTCATAATTATTTCTATAAATACACTGGAAAACATTTTTCATGAAGAGTGAAAATAGGAAGAAACTTTTTTAACCTGATGAAAGTTATCTAGCAAAAAATGTGGATTTACAATATAAAGTGTTTATGTACATTTTCCTTAAGTTTATTATAATATTACTTATATAAGATGTTCCATGTAGTTACATTCCATAAGATGAGAAAAGTAAACTAGAGGAATAAAAGAATAGAAAGAATCAAAATTGCTATTATTTTTGGATTATCTGCCTAGCAAACTAAGAAGGTATAAATCTGTATGTCTCTAGATATTTATTTTCTCTCCTCTTTTGAGGTACATCTGATAGCCCATCAGATTTGATTTGGCTCAGTAGAAGAACAGTTTAAGCCAGTTACTGCATTTCAAAGATTTCTTCTTTCTAAAAACAGTATTGCTTCTATCAGAACTTCCCTTTAAATACAGTGTTCCCGTCCTAGAAATGTGTAGGATATTATGGGAGAAGGGTCCTTTTATTTTGGGACATTGGCCTGGCACACGCAGTCCAACTCTGCAGTGCCTGAGGTTTGAATTATGAAAGTTCACAGAATTGTGTGTATTTTACTTTCTATTTGTAAGAGTCTCCCCCTAATTATATCTGTGTCACACAGTTCTAATATTCCATGTCTATAATTCCTTGGTATAACAAAAAATCAAAAGCCACAGACAAATTATTATAACTATTAAGATAGTTTGGCAAATTGTTGGGTACAAAACTACCTTACAAAATCAAAGTTACTAACCAACAATTAAGAATAATGGATAAGAAAATATTTCCAAGAATAACAAGAACTATAAACATCTAGGATTAACTCAACAAAGAAAGCACGAGACTTTTATGGGGAAAAGATTAATTTAGTAGAGACATGAAAAATTTCCTATATAAAGTATAAAACTATTTATGGTTTAAATAATATGTAGTTATTGCCCAGAGGGAATTTTAAAAATTGAATAGTAGAAAAATAACCAGAAAATCCACAGATATTTGTAAATAGTAAACAGTAAATAAAGCAAATAGTACTCTTCTAATTAATTCATGGGTTAAAAATAAATCAAAATAAAAAACAGAAAATACTTTTAAATGAATAAAAATAAAACAAAATCATATCAAAATATATGAGATGCAGGTAAACGAGGCTCGGAAGAAATTTTTATAACATTAAAAGCTATGTGAGAAAGAAAAATATAAGATAAATGATCCATGAAGTGGATGAACAGGTCACAGAATATAAGGTAGTTATACCAAAATCAATTATATTTCTAAATACTAGCATTGGACAATTGGAAATTGAAATTAAAAAAAAAAATACCGTTCACGATATCCAAAAAATATGAAATATCTTAGAAATATATTTAATAAAATATGTGAAGATCTATATCCTTTAAACTTCGAAATCCTGCTGAAATTTTAAAATAACCAAATAAATGGAGAAACATACTCTTAAGTTTGCCCAAAAGATTTCTATATTCAATAAATCCTGATCACAATCCCAGCTGTCTTTACTGTTGAAATTGACAACCTGTTTATAGAATTTATATTAAAATCAAAGAACCTTTAATATGGGAACAATTTGGGGAAAAGAGCAAGATTGGAGGATTCATATTATCTGTTTTCAAGACTTATTACAGAGCTGTAATAATCAAAACAATTTGGTATTGGTGTGAAGATAAACACATAGAGCGAAATAATGTAATTGAAAGTTCAGAGACAAAGTTTATGTTCAGTTGACTTTCCACAAAGGTGCTATGGTTATTCAATAGAGCAAAAGTCTTGATATAGAAAAAAAGAAACTTTGATTTTTACCTTCTACCACAAATAAGAATTCAAGAATTAACTCAAAATAGATCATATACTTAAGTATAAAAGTTAAAGTTCTATAATTTCTAGAAAAAAACATAGAAGAAAAAACATTAAAAGCCTTAGTTTAAGCTAAAATTTCTTAGCTAAGAAACAAAAATAGCTATAAAAGAAAAAAAAATGATAAATTGTACTTCGTCAAAATTAAAAAGGTCTGTTCTTCCAAAGACACAATTAGGAAATTGAAGTCAAACCACAGACTGAAAGAAAATATTCTCTTCGCATCTGTCTCAGAAAGACTTATAACCAGATTATAAAGGAATCTTAAAACTCAATAATAAGACAACTCATTTTAAAACATGGTCAAAAGATCTGAACACTTTCCAAAAAACACAAATAGCTAATATGCATATGAGAACATGCTCCACGTGACTGATACTTAGGAACATGAAAGTTAAAACCAAAATGAAGTACATTGAGATACATTATATACTCACTAGAACGGCTAAAGTTAAAAACATTCACAACATCACGTGATTTTGATTGAGCATGTCTATTAGCGAGAGCATTGACTCATTATGGTCGAAACGTGCAACAGTACAACTAGTTTGGAAAACTGGCAGATTCTTAAAAAAGTAAAACATAACCTTACCATGTAACCCAGAAACTCTACTTCTAGGTATCTACTCAAGAGAAATGAAAAGCAAAGTCCACCCAAAGACTTGTTTAAAATGCTCATGTCAGCTTTATTTATAATAGCACCAAAAGTAAAAGAATCCCAAATATGTATCGACAGGTGAATTGATCATCACTGTGGTATATTCCTTCAGTGGTTTATTACTCAGCAATTAAAACACACTCCTGATAAACACGTCAACTCTCAAAAATATCCTGTGCAGAAGTCAGACACTATATAGTGTATAGAGTATGATTATATTTATATGGATACATTTATATGAAATTCTAGAAGAGAAATTCAGAAAACACATCAATAGCTGCCTGATGGGATGCTTATTCTGGGCTAATCCCTAAAGGTACAACAGGGCCCTAGAGATGTACTTATCCAAAGCTATTATTTTCCATTTATTCTCAGGCAGAGTCTCCCTTCATCCACGTCTCTGCTTTAAGGTGGGGAAGGTCCTAATTCAGTGTGTCCCAACTACTGCATAAACTAGTGTGCTATGAAATGGATTAAAAAAAAAAAATTAGACAGATGACAAGTTTTTCAAGGTGCTAAATTTATTCAATTATAAGCGACTATTCATTATTATGAAATTATCTTCTTGTAATTTGGTGTTAAAATATCCATTTATTTTTTGCAGTGGTGACAGGCAGTTATAAAGATGAATTTTTAATTGCCCTTGTTTGGTAAAATAGGTATTTGACAGGTTTAGATATTTTTAAAAAAAGAAAAGAAGAGGAAGAAATGTAGGAGAATGTCATGTCCTATCTTGAGCTAGGGAAGGGTATCTATTCAAAAATTTTATTAAAGCACGGGTATAAAAAACAAGAACAACAAAAGAAACAAAATAACAACAACAAAGGGACAAACAGAACTTAGGACATTTGATTACAACCAAAATAAAAGTTTTATGTTCAATAAGGCATATTATAGAAAATTTTAGCATATTAAATTTACAATGAGAATTTGAAATATTTAAAATATAAATATTTTATATTTATACAAGCTATTCATACAAACATGCTATTGGGCAAAAAAAAAATTACAAAAATTAGTATATATTTGAAAAGACAATTCACCTAAATGAATTATAAAATGTAAATTGTTTTTAAAACCACCACTAATTACAGAAATAAAAATTAAAACAATAAAAGACTACTTTATAATCACAAATTGGCAGAAGTTAGTAGGCAAGTAAGAGAGAGAATGGCCAAGTTAAATGAGGTATATGCGTATGTGGGGCTGCAGCCAGCAACAATGACCTAGTTTTACGTTGGACAGTGTGAAATGATCTCAAAAACAGTGGTGGATAAAAATAGCCAGAAACATGATATATAACAATATTGGTTATGCAAATTACAAGCACACATAAAAGATACTCTTCAATTTTCAAAGAAACAATACATCTAAATCACCACTTGGACAGATAACAGGTTGGGCTGGTGGAAAGTGGAGAGGAATGACAAAAAGAAAAATATAATAAAATAAAGATGAAATTAAATAAAACAAAAAATAATTTTTAACATATTGATGATAAAAGTACGATAAATTGAAAAGTATGATTAATCAGATAAATACCTTGTTTTAAAGATTAATCAAAACAACCACAATAAATCAGTACAGAAGGGTGCATGTGGGAAAGGAAGAGAGTGAACTAAACACCAAGAGTGACCCTGATTAATCTAGTGCTTTTGTAGGTTATTACATAGCACTGTGGATGTTTGTATATTGTCTACCATTAGAGCGTACTCTTATATTTTTAAAATTCTTATTTTTTAAAATCCTTCCTTAGCTAGTAAACTCCTACAAAGCAGATTTCAGTGATGTTTAGCTCTTTTGATCAATAGAACCAAAAAGCTGGGATTCTACAGGATGTAGCCTTCTTAGATACATCCTTAAGTGATCACAACAGATGTATTGAAATGCTGTACCTGCTATCGACCTTATAAAATAAACTTTCTCACTCCCTTATATGTTGTTGAGAGTTTATTTTGTATTTTGCTGCTGAGATGATACTTCTTGTGCTAGGTGTTTTGTATCACTTCTGCTACTTTGTTGCATGATGATACCTGTAGGCCCTAAAAGATTTTTTCATGAGAGTTTCAGATTTTTTTTTGAAACATGAAAAATATATTTGTTTGTGAGCTGTTTCTCTCATAGAACCTCTCATCCCTTTCCCCCTACCACACATTGACTTCCATTTTCCCACCATGTTCTGAATGTTTTATTTCTATTCTTCCTCTGTGTGTTCCAGCAGTGGTTGCTAGAGTAGTAGGGGCAAATTAATGAACGAAGTGGAAAATAAGCAGTCATGTATGCATAGAGTCAAATTCTTCCTAAGCCAGTTATTAACTGTGTGAATTTGGGCAAATTATTTAGCTTTGCTTGCTCAGCTTTCTCATTTCTAATGTGAAGGAAAAATTGTATTTTTGTGTGTGTGTGTGTGATTTAATAATGTTAATATGGAAAATTTACACCATTGAGCTTAATTATTTTGATGTATCCATTTATTTTCTATTGAAAAGTTGGTAGTCTCACCAATTTAAGTCTCCTCAAACTATTAATTTTTTAAAAAGTATTTTTAGCAAGTAATAAGTAGTGAGACTCACCTCATTCCTCAGCCTTGTCCAGTAATCGATCAGGTTTCAGCATGCCTTGAGACTTGCCCCATTTTCAATACCTCAATCTGTAATTCTTACTCAGAATTTTGAGATAAGTTTAGAAATAAAGCAAGGCTTTGGGAGGGAGTGATGATATACTTGGGCACTTTAAAGGATAATAAAACAAAGCAGAAAACAGAATTTATCTTCAGAATGTGCTACAGTGTCTCCTGAGCTAAATAAAATAGTATTAGGGAGAGCTCGCAGTAGAATGGTAGAGAGAGAGAATGAGAAATTCTCTCATAAAAGTGCTGAAAATGAAGGGAGTTATTACAGCACACCAAAGGTTTTGATAAACTTTTGTAGGACAGAAGGTACATAGAACCATATTGATAGTTGAATCACAGAGGGGAGAGGCAAGCACATGAGAAAATTCTCAACTGAGGAGGGAGCTGTTCTTCAAGGTGGAGGTCCCTGGATTTAGCTTGTGGAGACATCTGATATGAGAAAAGGAAAAGATGTTGAGGCCCTAGATTAAAGAACTGTTTACAGAATGACTGTACTTGGGGCACTCATCTCCCTGCCCTGTAAAGGTCCTTACTCAGTGCTGCTTGTGTTGTCAGGGTTTGCAACTGGCCAGCAGCTAGAGACATGATCTATGCAGGATTTAGTCTTCCCGTGTGGGGAATAAGGCTCTTTGGCTAACAAGCTCCTAGGAATTAGTTGGTAAGATGAACTAAAAATGTGATTTGGTTTCTGCTATTTAGAAGTCAAGCAAGTATGATTAAAACTACCATTACCACTACCATCACCATCAATACTTTGCCTTTGTCTTTTTTTTTTTTCAGTCCTTAAAGAGTAATGAAAAACAAGAATGACATAAAAGGCTCCCTGAGCAAGAAATATAGGAGATAAAATATCTCTTATTTTATCTCAACCTCCATGGACAAGGAAACACCTGGTATCCATTAGAGGGACAGAATTGGCGAAGATCCAGCAGAGATATGTGCAAAAATGTTATTGATGAAAAATAATCCAGAAAGACAATGCCTTAAACTGGGAGAGAGAATGAGACTTCCCCCTTCTCTCTGTGGTCAGGACCCAGCATTCATCTGCATCTTGTGGACCCAGTACCTTGTGTGTCTTTGAGAAGCCCTGGTACTCAGATACCACTGCCTCACACCTTTGACCAATTAATATGAGTGGGCTTCAAATATACCACTCCAGTTTGCCACCAAGTTGTGAATTTATTCACTTAGGCTTGAAAACATGTTTTGTATGTGATAACCCTCTCTTCTCAGAGTTTATCCCTGGGTCTTTATGTTTCATCCATTTTATGATCACTGTGAATGGCAACATGGCCAATCCACCAGATTACATCTCCCAGCACTCATTCTCCTACTAATGTATACTGGGGTTTATCCTGAATCCATTGCATTCCATGAATATTGCTGGTTTCTTCCCAAATATGCACTTTATTAGATTAGTTCCCTAGGCTTGGTCTTTCCAGTTGTCCTTCTTTGAATTATGTCACAGGCTTCAGATTTATCAGGTTGTCATAAGAGAAAATAAGACTTGGGGTGGAAGCCCTTATCAGAGGTAGAAATTGGGTATTTGACTAGAATTTACCTTGTAAGTAAATTTGGTGAATGGCTAAGAACATAAAAATTGATTCTATTGCTAGTCCAAAAAGTCTTTCATTCTTTTTATGAATGTTCAGGAATCAGGAAAGTTATGTTTCAGGAAATTCAAGAATGTCAAGAATCAAGAAAGTTTCTTGATTTCTCTTAAGGACACCAGCAATAATTTACAATTAACCAAATGTTTACATAAATAGATTTCATCAAATTCTCCTATTGACATCAAATGGTTAGATGAAGGGTTTATTCCAAAAGAATCCAGTGTCAATCTTTTACCATGGAAATGGAACATGGGCAAAGATTGTCCTGGACAGAGTTAGTGACAGTAGTTGTACAGACCCAAGGGGATTTCAATGTCTTTTAAATTACTTGCCTTCAGTATTTTTCACAAGGCCAATCAGAGTTCTCAATTATTTAAATAAATAATCTCCAGCAAAGGGGCGTCATTTAAAAGTCTTGTAGTTTTGACTGAGTAACTTTTAAGTATTCTTTGATTCAAAAAATAATCCAATTTAGTGTGAATGACATTTTTTAAATAACTTCTAATGTAGTTTTTGGAGCCGAAGACAAAGACCAATGTCATACTGACATTGTAGTCTCTGTTCTTAAAGAGTGGCCACATTTGTGGATAAGACAGCAAGCAAATGAATACTTTCAGTGTAATGTGGTAAGTATAATTAGTGGCTATGGAACAATCCACAAACACAATCCATAAGTTGTTCCGGGTGTGCAAAAAGTATAAAAATTCATTTCCTCTTTGTAACTTCATTTTTATTGAAAGCTTTCATCTTACCACACCTAGATATTCTAATCTCAGTTTTCAGGAATTCCTACACACTGTGATTGTATCATTTTCCTGGGGATTTTATGCAGAGCCAAGGCCTTGAATGGGGGTCTAAAGGCGTATAGGTTACTTCCAAGGTCCATGGTTAGTATATTCCTCCAGGTCTGGCCACCTCTGCTGCCAGAAATCTTTGCCAAGATTGCCAATGTTTGTCAAGTCTAGAGGCTCCCCATCCTGACTGAAAAAATGTCACTGCCTGAGCTCTACTCTGACAGATACTCATTCAGTTGGTGTTGGGGTGGTATTCTGGACTAAGGGTTTTTCTTAAATTCCCTAGATGACTCTAGCATGCCATTCAATTGAGGACTACTGGCTTAGGTGGCTCCCATGCCACTTCCTTCCATGACCTCAGTGTTTCTAGGGCCCAGTTGGAATGTCCCTTTTCTCCTTTCCTCCATCCTGGGGTAACCTGTTCTGTAGGGGGAAATAAAATCAAATATATTACTACTATTGTTCAGATACGCAGGCAAAGGAACCCCATACCACAAAGATATACCATGTGGGTGCCTCTGCTACCTGGGATCTGTGCTAGTCGAGGGTAACCTGTACCTCTAAGCATCTACTCTTTCAGCTAATATCCTCAAGGGCTCAGGAAATGCTTCTCCACATTTCTGACTCAATGTCCTGGAAAGAAAAGGCAAATAACAGTAATGTTTGCAGGTTGTGCCAGTGCTGAAGTCAGAGAGGAACATTGCTTGAATGTGCATGGAGAATTTGAGCAGTGGAAGGATATGGGCAAGAGAACAAACCAACTTGTGATTCCTTCTCTCAGACAGAAAGATTGAAGTAAATTCTTGTCTAATGATGTAGCAAGTATGGCTTCCTAGTAGTTTCGAAAGACTATTGTCTCACTTCTCTGTCTTTACAATGGTGGCCCTGGATAGAGGGTCTCTGGAAATAGTTTGATATTCATAGAATTTGTACACAAGGGCTGAGAAACATTCTACAGTATTAAACAGTTTATATTGCTCTTGAATTTGTTGAATACATAAATCTACAAAAGTTTGAAGCATACTTTTATAGATGTAAAAGTGTAACACATCAGCTTTTTACATTAGCAATAGGTGGAAATTGAAAGCTAGAATTGTAAATAGTTGAATTTTATAAAATGTTTAATACGATGAAATCAAATTTTCAAAAAATTAAAATATTAGACAAAAAAGATAATTTTTTACTTTAAAATTTAATATTTCTTAGTGTCCCAGGCTGTTCAGGCAGCTATAACAAAATACCATGGACTGGGTAGCTTATAAACAATAGAAATTTATCATTCACAGTTCTGAAGCCTGAAAGTTCAAGATCAGGGTGCCACCGTAATCAGGTGAGGACCCCTTTCTGAGTCACATACTTCTGAGCAGAAAATACAGTTTCCATTTTTCCTGCCCCTACAAAGGCATAACCTTCTTAACTGTTGACATTATGCACCAGTATGACACATTTGGAAATTATGAAAAAATCTGCTATAAATATTCGTATGCAGGTTTTTGCATGGACCTAAATTTTCATTTTGCTTGGGTAAATACCAAGAAACATGATTGCAGGATTGTATGGTAAGAAGATGTTTGGCTCTAGAAGAAACTACCAAACTATCTTCCAAGTGACCACATCATTTTTCCTGCCCACCAGTAACAAATGAGAGTTCCTGCTGCTCCATATCTTCATCGTCATTTGATATTGCCATTGGTTTGGATTTTGGGCATTTTTAAAGATGCGTAGTTCTATCTCATTGTTATTTTAATTTGATTTATACTGTTGGACATCATTTTACTTGCTAACTGCCATGTGATGAGGCTTCTGTTTAGGTCTTTTGCCCATTTTTTAAATGAAAATAATTTATTTTTTCATTTTCTTATGATCAGTTAATTTATGTTTTGTATGAAAAAAATATTTAAATTTTATAGATTGAATATAATTATTTTTTACTTTTTAATGACTCAACAGAAGTTTTGTTAAAATTTTGATTAAAATAACTTAGTGATTTTACTAAATTAAAGGCAAGATAAATAAATTTTATGAAAAAAGTTAAATAAAAGTTTATAACTTATATGTATTTACATTTTATTATTAATCTATATATCACTGGCACATAAACAGAACAATCAGATGTGCACAAAAATTTACAGTTATCTTTCATATTTTGAAACATTCGATCACTTAAAAACTATAATTTTACACACATTTGTCATTGTAAAGGTAAATTTTCAGAATAAGAGAATAAAATGTTTTGTTTAACAGTTTGATATCTTTAGTCATAACTTTTATGTATTTACATATGGATATGGACTTTTATTTTTACTGTCCTGAGCTCCAGGAGTGTTCAGAGTGGGACTAAACCCTATTCTCCCCACACTGGCCAAGAGAATTTGTTGTGTACCAAATGCCCCCACTACAACCCTCAGCTGAGTCACACATCTGCTTGAATAACAAGAAAAAGGAAAAGGAAAAAACAGAAATGCAAAGCTGTTTTTTTAAAAAGATTACTATTCACAAACATTACCTTACATACATTGATAAAAGTATGAACAATATTTCACAGGGGTACAGAGAAGCGGTAGTGGCCAACACTCCATAAGTTTAGTCAATTTAGGAACACCCTCTCTGTTGTGACTTGGAGGTAAGTTTTTAAGTGAACTTTTAATTATGGGTCATGGGATGTGACTCCTAGTGCATCAAAGAGGGCACAAGAGGATCAGTTAGGATTCAATATTAATATAATAAAATACACATATTTCTACATATTTTAATTATAGTTATATTTTTGAGGATTATCAAAATATTCATATTTCTGAGGATTATGCTTATGCCTATCTATACATAGTTTACTACTCCATTTGTAAAATCAAGAGTTTAGAAATCACTGAGGGGAAGAAATTTCTCAGTATGTGGTCTGCAGGCTGCCTGTGCATCAGAGTATGTGGAGGTATGTCCTGAGAATGGGATTCTGCAACAAGCTCCCTACATTCTTGAGCACACTAAAGCTGGAAAACCATGGTGTATAAGGTTTAAGGAATACTGTTCCACTGCGCTGTGGAGAAAGGAGATGAAGAAGGCTCAGAAACCAAAGTTAGGAACAAGTACTATGTTTTATTAATTCAAACCTGAGGGTAAAAACCAGCTCTAGGGGAGTGGCAGTGGGAACAGAGAAGGAATGATGGACACAAAGAACATTTTGAAAGTAAACTATATAAACTTATTGTCTAGATATAGGGAGTTTAGGAAGAGAATAAATCTTAGAGTCAACATTTTCAAGAATTGTTTTCCTAAAAAACTATTGAGTCACCTGCTCCTCTTCTATCCTCCAATTTGTAGCCCCATTGACAGTAAGTGATTTGCCCAAAGTCACTCATGTACATAGGGACAGACTTGGAAATAGAGACCAAGCCTTTTATCACTAAGGCTAGTAGTCTTGCCACCAAACCATGAGTCACACGTTTCAAGGTTTTAAGACCTAGTGACTAAGAATATTCGCCTTCCATTCAATATTTTTGCGGATCTTGTGCATGTCAATCAATAGGATCTATACTAACTGCTGGGATTACAGCGGTGAATACCACCTGGTTGATATAATGGTAATACCAATGCCTGAAAAAGATTTTACAGAATGGGAGGTTGGAAATGTGATGAGTTATTTTAATATATGTTACTTTTGGACATGTTGGATTTGATGTCTCTGTTCCATGTAGATACAGATTGCCTAGTTCTCCCTGCAAACTATATGTACATGTTTATTTATGCATATGTATGGGTTATGAGAGCCTTCCCTAGGTGTCTTTTCAGATAAAGGAGAGAAAATAGTGAGCATATTTATCAAATCCATTAAAAATATGCTTCCTGAGGTTGTAGTAAAGTGGTCTGTAGAGAAGAATATAAGGATGTTTTATTAGTTGCAGGTTTTTGAATAATTTTTATTATTATTGAGCTTTGTCTTCTCTTGTAAAATGTGTCTTGTCTCCAAGATGGGTTATTTTTTAGATTCTTCTATCCTTTGGGAAAAAGCAAAGCACAAAAACGGTATTAGCAGTATTAGTTTGTAGCATATACTCTCTAAGTTGGTCATTAGCCAGGTTTCCTCACAGTGTTAGGCAGCGTGCCTTTGTCCCACCTTGCGTCAGAAACAGGAAAATAAAGTCACTTGGACATGCTTTGGATGACTTACAGCATGAAAATTGATATTTATAAGTTCAAAATGAATTTGCTTTCTAAATATTTATACTTAAAAAAGTTTAAATGAAAATACTCTGTGATAACTCAAAGACAGAATATTAAGAAATAACAAAGATAAAATCCTTTCAGAGAATTTAAAAAGACATATTAACAAAACACCAGTGGGTAGAAAAAAACACAGCTCTGATTGTGACTGCTTGAAATATTTTTGAGAGATTTTTCTAGAAGTAGAAAGAGGAAGATGGGAAGAGAAATGCTTTGATAGATTTTCTCATATCTTTGAAGATTTCTTCATTTTGTTAATTTAGAGAACAGAGGCACAATTTATTTAATGCTGTTCTATTGTGATTCTTATTTTGCCAATACAGAGATAGACCACATCAATTATTGTTAATTTAATCTAGAAGACTTTCCCTTATTTGAACATTATGTTGATATAACTAATAACTTCCATGAGATAAATACACTTATATTAAATGAAATTGAAGTAACTTAACAAATGCTTATGCAATCGTAAGTGGAACGTGTCGAAAAACACTTCTCATATGTCTTAATTACTGATATTCATTTATGAGAATAATTTTGTTTACCAATTGTCATTAATCCTAACAGCTTTATGACTTACGAGGTCCTTTAGGCATGAGATAATGTCTTTGATTAACAAATTGTGTTATTTCTACAGAGTTTTCTAGATTCGTCTCACAAACTTGGTAGTCTACAAAGTACTGAATTAAAGGGATTTTTGCAAGAACATTTGACAGCCTAACAGAACAATGAGCAAAGTGTGCATGATCGTAAGCCCCTGGAGAGCTGCCATCAATAACTAGCAAAATGAGAACCTCAACACTACAGCTTAAAAAGGCAAGAAATTCTGAGTGGACTCTCAGTGAGGACTTTATTTTCTAGGAGTTTGCAGTTCCAAGAAGAAATTAACCTATCTCTTCATTTTACTCTGTACTCCAGAGCCCTAATCACTAGTGAAAATAGTATACACCATAGATTTATCAATGTTTAACAATATTTCTCAGAATGAGTTTGCATGTTTAACAAGAAATACTCATGAGTACTGCTTAAACATACTTACAGTTCTCTTATGAAGTCACTCAGCAAAGACTTGTTATGCTCTGATTAGCTTATTAGTTCATTCTGAATCTGATAGAGAGTTTTGGGGCACTGTCTGTCAACTTGCAAGGAATTAGGACAGAAAATGCCTTTGAATTGTCTTTGTTCATTTAACCATGTCTCTGCAGATGTTCACTATTTAACATATCTTTTATTTGAAAAGCATGCTACTTGTGTAATCAATTAGAAATGTACCATTTTGAATAAATGGAGAAGTTTATAAGTAGATTAAAATGCTTAAGAGATATACTTCCCCCTCAAATGAGTGTCAACCTGTATATCAACATATGATTAATTCCGAATGTCAAAAGATCATTTCAGGCTCACTAGTTAGTTCATGCAGTGATAATAAAAAATTGCACAGTATATAATTTACGAAGGCAGCCTATAATGATAGTTTCGTTTATACTTAGGTTGTTTACAAATGATCACAAATTATTTTTTCTATAAGAGCAGAAATATGAGAGTTGTTGCTTTAAGGATTAAATTATTTAAAGTAATTATGTAGAAACATTAGTGGTGTTTTCAAAGTATAATGAAAAATTCAACTCATTATTTTCTTTCCCCTATTCTGTCTACTCTTGTTACTTTAATATAAATAAATTAGCGAGATGGCAATATAGTGCAATAAAAAGAGTAGACTTTTGAAATAGATACAGAGCTATAGGACTGGATAGCTTCAATGGGTGCCATTCATATGACAGATTCCATGAATAGCATCCCCTGGAGTTGTGCAGCAGATGACATGGGTTACCGTACTCACTGGCCCTCAGGTACTCAGTGTTGGGCTAGTTCTTGTCTCTTTGACCCTCTATTTATCTTTAAAAATGGAGATTTTACACACCAGATAAGGTTCTTTTGTAAACAAAAAAAGAATTTACCTACCAGATATGGTTCTTTTGTGAATTTTATGAAGATAGGGCTTTACAGAGTTTATTTCCATAATAGCATTTAATGTAGTACCAAAACCATGTTAGGTGCTTAATAAACTATTAGCCTTAAAAATAGGTAAATGAGATGAAATATGAAAAGTTGATAAGAAGAGCGAAAAAGATCATGTTCACTTAGAACCTAAAACTTAATTTTAAGTCTATGGCCATGCTACCCTGAACAAGCCTGATCTCGTCTGATCTCAGAAGCTAAGCAGGGTCTGGCCTGGTTAGTGCTTGGATGGGAGACCACTTAGGTGCTTTAGACATAAAAATTAAAAAATAAGGAATTGTGAGCTGACAAGGTCCCTGAAATCTGTGAGGTCAACCGAGGGTTGCCTTGCCTGAAAAATAAAAATAAATAAATAAAAAATAAAAATAAAAAATTAAAAACTTAAAAAACAAGAAATAATGAAATCAACCTGGAAAGGTGCCCTAAGCATTTGTGTGGCACCTATGGTTTGCTCCAGATACTGAGTGCAGGCCTTAGGATGGCAAGTGACATGAATATATGCATAATATAAGTATACAAATATTTAAAACTAGTTCTACCTATGTTTCATGACAAACAGCAAAATTAAAGCAGAGAATTGGTAGTACTTTTCATTTCAGTTTTAAAATTCTAAGAAACATATTTTTTTACATTTCTGTCTGAGCCATTTTTTTCTAAATGCTCTAGAAAATACTTCTTAATAATTCTATACACACAAATATATGCACATACACACAGCCTACAAATTTGGATACTTAATTAGAAAATGTTAATTTCCATCATGTAAATTTTGGGCTTGTACAAAAATATGTAAAGCAGACATTGAAAATTGTTTCCTAGAAAAAGAAAAGACACTGAAACAAAGAAAAAAGGTAGAAGAAAGTTTGCATAATTTAAGGTACTAAAAATAAAAGTGTAATGACAATTACTACTGCTATCAATCTTCAATAATTTGTGTTGAATCCAGTCTCAGATGCAATGAAGCTTTATAAGATTTGTGATTACAGAGTGTAAAATATAACAGATGCTACAATATTTAGATGCCTGCTGGCATTTACCTTTTTCTCTGCACAGTTCATTTCAACTATATGAAAATTTTATGTGTTATATAAAAGTGGAGAAAAAGAAATTTATTTGTAAAATAACCACAGGAGAATTGATAATGTTTCAGCAATGTGGTATTTGATTCACTTCAACCAGATGAACTATGTGAGAAAGTAGAGAATTTAATGATACAGTATTAGTTTCAGTTTTCATATGGTGGAGAAGCACAGGTCAAAAAATAACACTGATGTGGAATTCAGTTACTTTCTCTGTGGTGTTCAGAGCTGACTTTTTAGGCTAGGAACCCTACTGTTAGCTGGAGAAATGGTTTTGCTTTGAGGTTGCGATGGAATGGTACTGGCGTTTTGACTTTGGAGAAATAGGCATTTTGGAGGCAAGATACTTGGGGTGCAACAACTTATTTTTAAAAATACATTTTTCAGGTTATCAAAAATTGGTCTTTAAAAAATTCTTTTACAGCCTTATCTGTGATTATATTATAAACATGATTTTAAATTTCAGATACTCTAAAGTAAAACACCAAATTGCTTATTTTGAAAATTTATGTTCCCTCTTTTAAGAGATGTATTTTTTATTTTCCATTAGATTATATTTTTTCAAAAAAATATTGAAAAAATAATTAAAAAATTTCTAGATCTGCAATCTAGAAACTTAGAAGTCATTCTTGGACATATCCAATAAATCATCAATTTCTATTAATTTTATCTTCTAAATATCCACTAAATCTGTCTGCTTTTTTCTATTACCACTTCTACCCCTCATGCCTGGATTCTCTCCTGGAATGATGGAAACTTCTCTTAATTATACTTCCTGCATCTACACTTCCTAAGCAAATCTGTTTTCCATAATGTTACAAAGTGTAAATCTGACCTTGTTCTACCTTTACTTATTTCAAGGGGTTTCCATTAATCCTAGAATTAACAACATGCTGAGAAGGGCCGGTGAGCACCAAGTTGCTTTGAAACTACCTACTCTGAGCTATATCTTCTGCTCTTCTCTGGCTTTCTGCAGGCTTGTCATCTAGAGTTCATTTCCAGGTCCTAAAAGCCTTAAAAAAAAAATTAAGAACTTTCCCCCTATCAGCAGTACTTCAAACTGAAATACACAAGTCCCTGGATGTGCATGGGGTGTTCCATGCATCACACTAATAATTTCGAGTCGATTTCCGGATTCACAATGTCCATATGGATTTTCTCCATCAATGATCTGCCTCAGGACTCTGTCTACAGGTGAAGCCTCCTGCTGCATCTCCCCTCCTGTTTCACCTTCACAATTATTCTTCTTTTGCTTTACAAACAAAAGAAGGTGGATTTTTCATTTATTCTGATCTTACTGTGAAACACTTCACCAGAGAGAATCTCTGGGGAACCAAAGGAGGAGCAATTCAAACCATGAGCATCAACAGTCTTCAGTCAAGGAACAGTATTGTTTCCCTTTTGATACATATTTCTGTTACGGGAAAGTGGGATATTAGAAATGAAGTGTTTTGAATTCATTTGGATGTCCTGAATTCAGATACTTCATGTAGTGGGGCAGTAGGAATAGTGATAGTTTTTCTTCAACCACCTCACTTCTTTTACCTCCTGTTGTCAAGAAGCAATGCTGCCAAGGGAGGGAGGGAGGGGAGGTCTAAGGAGAGCAAAGCAAACAAACAGAAGATTGGTGAAGAAATAGTGAAGACATCAGTATTTACTTTATACAGATGGCAACCTAGAGGAGACTTTGGTTTTATTTACCTATCCGTTCATCTTAATTTCTGTCTTTCTTGTCTATTTACCTCTCTTAGAATATTCAAATTTTGTAAAAAGCTGTCTGGGAAACTTCGGTTTGCTCTGAATTGCATTTTTACCAGTTGCATTAATAAGAGAGAATCCGGGGATTACTCTCATTCAACTTTTTCAGGATCTGTTTCTCAGTTACATAAATATCTCTCCAATATCCTATTTTCAATTTTTTTTGCATATTTACCCAACGGTGGAGCTTCTGAATCATGTGGTAGTTCTAGTTTTACTCTTTGATGAACCTCCATATTGTTTTCTATTGTGGGTGTACCATTTTACATTTCCAACGATAGTATTTAAGGATTCCAATTTCTCTACATCCTTGCCAGTATTTGTTATTTTCTGATTTTCTTTTTTAAATGATGGTCATCCTAACAGGTGTGAGGTGATATCATTATAGTTTTGATTTGTCTTTTCCTGATGATTAATGATGTTTAGCATCTTTTCATATACCCATTGGCCATTCGTATGTCTTTTCAGAAATGTCTATTCAGGTCCTTTGTCCATTTTCAATAAGGTTATTTATTTTTTATTTATTTATTTTTGCTATTGAGTTGTGGGAGTCCCTTATATATTTTACATAATCCCTTACCAATGTATATTTGCAAATGTTTTCTCTCATTACATGGGATGCCATTTTGGTGTTCCATTCATTGTTTCCTTTGCTACACAGAAGTTTTTCAGTCTGATATAGTTCAACTTATCTATTTTAGGTTTTGTCGTCTGTGGTTTTGGTGTCATATCTATCTCTGGGAATATGAATAATTTTATGTTTTTGTTTAAAGTTTTTTTCTTTGCATGGTTTACTGCCTTCGACTTGTTTAATTCGGTTCTTTCATTTTAGTCTTTATCTTTCCTATCAAAGGGTTTCTTCCACTGTTTTGTAACCCTCAGTGCTCTGCTCATATTTAAGATTAAGGGGAAAAGCTGCAGGAAGTTTTAAATGGTTGGGTCGTTTAAGTGTTTAAATAGTTGATTGCGAGATTCACTGCAGAAAAATGTGATTTGGCTTTATCAAGAAGCCCCTTATATTTGTCTGTCTCTTTAAGGCTTTTCTCTTGTGTTAGTCAGATTCCCCAGAGAAGATGCGTGTAGTCTCCATAAAGATTTGTTTGACAGTATTTCAAAGCAGATGAAGGAAGAGGAGGGCCAGGAGGATATCAGCCTTCAGTAAAAATGCATCCATTTAATTAGCATATTCAGTGCTCTTCTTCAGCATGCATAATGAGTCAAGCCCAGAGACCCTCTGTTTAAAGCAAAACACATACTTCCAGCCCTCTTCTAGGAGATGAGGATGAGACAATGTAGAAGAGGGGATCTGCTTCTGCTTCTGCTTCTTAAGTAGTTTTCAGCCAGAAAATTCTCTTTATTTTAGTTCCTTCTTATTCACCTTCATATTCTGAGATAGTTGGTGCCACTAATTCTTAAGACTTTGAATATTGTGTTATTTCAAACATGGCTTAGTTATTAGTTTTCCAGTTTAACATCCAGTTTTTTTTTTTTTTGGCATTTTTGTTTGTTTTCCGATTCAGTTCTTCCATTTTCTAGATTGAAGAAGTACATTGCCAGTTCCCCCATATCTCTCATCTTCCTCATCTTTGTGAGGTTAAACAAATTTTTAAAACATTATCTTTATGTTGAGGTTTCTGGAGATAGTAAAATTACATGTGTGCTCAATCTTGGCTTTATTTGGAAACTCACTTGACTTAAAAATCCTTGTTTTTATTGTCTTTCAAGGAATGAAAGTACAAGCATGTGCACGTGCATGTGTGTGTAATTAAATCTGTCCATTTTTTTTCAATATATTTCTGATATGTTTTTGAGAACTCCTTCCTACACCAAGGTTAAAACAATTCTATTTTTTTCTTAAATCTCTACTCTTTCTAAAACTTATTTTTGGTCTAACAAATGAAGTAGAGATCCAATTTGATTATTTTCAGAATATCTCAACACTGTTTATTAAGTAGCTAATTATTTCCCCGCTGACTTATAATGACATTTTTATCTTTAGAAAATTTTAGTATAGTATATAGATCTATGTTGGAGTTTTACAGTTTGTTTAATTTTTTAATTCTCTATCCAACCAGATTATTTTTATTTATAATGTCCTTATCATATATTTTGACATCTGAAAAATTATTCTCTACTTTTTTCCCAAAACATTTTGTTTGATCTTGCCCATTTCTAATAGTTATATAGGTGTGTATTTCCATTATATTAAAAAAATTTCATGCACTGACTTTGAAATTATATAGTATTTGGTCAAACATGGAAATTTATAGAAGTATTGTGTTTTTTCTATTATCGTAACTTCCTTTCATGTCTTGTTTGATTATATAAGGCTCTCTCTATATGTTTTCTGTTTATTTTGGTTTTATATATTTTCTATATTTTTAAAATTATTTATTTTATTTTAGTTTTGATTTATTTTTAGGTGAAACAACCCTTGGTCAACCTAACAGATTTCAAGGATCTTGTCAGTTTACAATCCCTTATTTTTTATATTTTATGCCTGCAATACCTGATCAGTACCTCGGTGGTCTCTCATCCAAGAACGGACCAGGCCCAACCCTGCTTAGCTTCCAAGATCAGACAGGATCAGGCTTCTTCAGGGTGGCATGGCCATATACTATATTTTATATTTTTATTGCTAGAAAGTAGCATGGGGGAGATAAAACCTTGCTTTGTCTTTTCTTCATATCCTGGACTCTTTTTAACACCATTCCTAGGCTTGTATATACAAGGGTTTCAGAAATTGAGCTGTTTAGAAAAATCATAGAGGTTAATTTTCAAATATCTTTATGTCTAGTCCTACTGCCCAGAAATTCTGATTTAATTAGTCTGGTCTGGGGCTAGAGTGTTAATATATGTTTAAGAACCTTCTGCAAAGTCTAATGTTTGAACAAGTTTGAGAATCACTGCTCTATTGTCTTCGTAATTCTCAAACTTTACATACACTAGAATCATCTGGAGATCTATTAAAAAACAAACAAATAAAAATAGATGCACAGGCTACACTCCACACAAATTAATTTTGAATCTTTGGGGTGGGTCTCAGGCAGCAGAATTTTTAAAAATCTCCATTTAATCCCAACGGGCAGCTAAGTGTGAGAACTGCTGTCCCACATCCTTGCTATGTAGTCCAAGGATTAGCAAAATCAGCATCACCTGTGAGCTTGTTAGACCTATAGCAAGATCCCAAGTGAGTTGTATGCATCATGTTTCAAGCACTCTACCCCCATATAGTACTATTGATAAACGTGTTCCCAAATTTGCCTGCTCATTCACTTAAATTTCGGAGCTTAAAAAATACTACTACTAGGCCTTAGACTATACTAATTGATTAGTATCTCCAAGAGATGGGGCTTAGGCATAGTTAAGTTTTAAGTTCTCCAGGTGAGTCTAATTTGCAGCCAAGATATAACCATTGACCTATGTATGAAGGTTACCATATTTCATGTCTTCTCCAATTTAATAAAAATAAAACATATGTGACTTTTGTCTGAGCAGTCATTAAAAAAAGGTGTTACTGTGTTCTTAATGAGTTTTCAAATTACTTTCGAACAATATATTTTTTAAGCATTAAAAAAGATAGCCTTATCTAGTACACATGCCAAAAATAGGCTTGCTTTACTTACAAGAGACACAAGCAAATTGAAGTTCTGTAGATCACATGTAACAAACATGGAAATAATTAATGAAAATAACATTTGAAGCTCAATTAATGCATGCTGAGATAATTTGCATTTTGAAGGAGCCTTGAGAACCCACATGACCTACTAGCGATCTCACTTTGAAGCCCCTATGCTAGATTATAGATACCTCACAAGCAATACTTCTTTGTTTATTTTAACTCATAGAATGACATTGTTGATTGAGTGCCCTAAGCCAAATAAGCCACTTAGGTTCACATTCATAAAAACAACAAATAATATTATCTTGATCAAGTCCGTCCTAAGAAATGGTGATTAAATATCTCATGTTCTCTTTGTGTGCAATTTCTTTCCAAGAAGTAGAGGAAACTGATTTGCCTTTAATGAACCTGTGTTGCCTACAAATTGATGTCCACAGACTTTTTACTTTATTAATTGTCCCAGAAACTTAGCCAGCAATGATTTATATGAAATATTCCCTCTTGTTGCAGGCTCTGCAGTCAACTAATTGATGGCTGTATGAATTATGCATCCTAAGCCAAATGCAAGGGTGCATGAAAGATGCAGCCAAGGTCATTTTCCACCAAAAAGAATACAGTGACTAAATGCCTTTTAAAACAGGCTTTATTACTTTAATTTTGTTGCTTTCTTCATGTATACATCAAGTCCAGAGTGATAAAAAAATTCTAAAAAGAAGCAGGCACCCAAATTCAATGTTGTGCAGCCTGACAAAGGCTATAATTAAACAAATTTGGTAGAACTAAGGAAAGAACCAGAAATGGTATACAGGTACCTTTTTATCTGATTCCAAAATATGCCAAATCTCATAAAATTTGCCTATAGTCACTCAAAAGTGACTTCTACAAAAACAAGCACTTTGATTAATGAAGGACACATGGGGGCTAAGCACAGAGTATTTGGTTTTTCAGCAGATGATGGTCAGTTATGAAAAGTTACAATTAATCATCATTTATTCATACTAAGAGAAGTGAATGATTTATACAATCCAGAGGATGTATAAAGGACAAGTTGCTTTACTAAATCTTTCTGAAATAAAGCAATCAAATTATAATAATGATTAGATCTTTTTTTTTTATGTATAACTGGCTTAGTTTGAGTTATCACTTAGCCATTTATTAGTTGTGTGACTTTAGGCAATTTAACTAACCCTTCTGAACCAGTTTTTTTTTTTTATCAAAAATAGGCATAATAATACTTTACTTGCATAATTATTATGAAGGTAAGCATGACTGTAAGAGTAAGTGAAATCAATAACTTAGCCTTAGACAGTACCTTGGTGCTATACAATAGAGCATACTACCAGGTACAGTGTTACTTGAATTACAAGTTGCCTGTAGGCTTGAAACCTTCCAAATTGCTATTAGAATCACCCTCAAATGGCCTTGGGATTATATTACTCTCTGCCCCCTAAACCAAACATTTTCTAATATAAAAGTTTTCATATACCCAGAGAACTCTTCACAGACATTAACAAACCACAAAGAGTGCATGTGTCAGGACAAACTACAGGTACCTGAGGCATACCAAACCACACTTAGGCTGTGCTAGATATGTATGCTATGATTTCACATTAAGGGTACAGATATCTCACTAACGGGTTCTTCGGACCAGTGTTTCATACCTTAATGCACTTAATGCATTAATCACCGGTGGGTGGGTGGGAGGGGGGTCTTGTTAAAATGCTGATTCTGGTTCTGCGGGGTTGTTGAGATTTTGCAGTTCTAACAAGCTGCCTGGTGACATGATGCATCTGGTCCATGGACCACAATTGGAGTGCAAGGCTGAGTGCTTTCCAACCTGGCTGTACATGAGATTTCTCTAAAGATCTTTTACGAAATAATGATGGATGAGTACTTCTCAGCCCTGTTAAATCTCTGGCATTTAAAGACCTGATTTAGGTATTTTTTAAAGCTCCCTGAGTGACTTTTATCTGTAGAGCCATAGCTGAGAACCAGTGTTTTAGATGCACTTCTTTCACTTAGTATCAGATGATCTTTTTAAAATCACATGTTGGTAAAGTTCAGGCTTTCTAACATAGACAGCCTGAGACCCATGCTTCAGAACACAACATGTGTAGCAGGGCTCTGACTGGTCACAAGAAGCCCTTAGGACATGTTCCACATAGTCAGTCAGGAAGAGAGCTGTCATGATAGCTTCTCACCTAGGACAGGGTCAAAACCTCATCCCTTCCTTGCATAAACAGCATCACATCATCGATGATTCTGGAGCTGTGCTTTGAACTTGGAGTGGAAAGAAATGTCATGTGGCATTGAAGGATCACATACAAAATATTCACAGATTTTACTTACAGAACAGAAAATACACAGTTTAACAAGGAAGCCTTGCTGCTATGGAAGATATTTGTTCTACCATAACTACTGACGATCTCATTGCTTTAAAATTAGTACCTATAATAAGTCATCTGCCTGTTAACTCCACTTTTTCTAAGTTCCCTCTTGGTTGTTACAATCTCAACATTGAAATTTTTTTGTTCAATATCTGCTTTCTCCATTTCAGTGGTACCTAAATCAGATCACCTGGAGGTTTTTAAAACCAGATTGGTATACCTATCCCCCATAGTTCCTGATTCAGTAGGTCTATGGTGGGGACCAAGAAACAGCATTTCTTAAAAGTTCCCAGGAGATGCTCTTAGTTATTGGTCTAGAAACCTCCCACCCTCATCCTGTCTTTTGAAAAACACTTTATTATTTCATGAGCTTCATGGGTGGAAGGATTGTGCCTATATATTCCCCATTCTACCACTAGTGTGTTGTAGGTATATAACACGAACAAATACCTTTTGAATAAAAAGTGAAGGCTAAGCCCTATCTCATTCAGAGTGAAAACACGTATGCAACATTGGAAATTTTCATTCAGTCCATCAAGGATAACACTTTCCAACAAACCTCAGAAAATAATAAAATAATATTGACTTAGGGATCTCCACTACTGTACACTCTAGAGTGTCTAGGGCACTTCCTATGAAAGTTTTTTTTTTTTTTTTTACCTGACACTATTTTATGGTAACAGAATTATCATGACACCAACAGGTTGGTTGACTGTTGAGACTTCATCAAGGTGCCTTGAAACAGGAGAAGCAACAGAAGTCTCTCCTCTTGGGCCATCTGCTTTCAATTTTTCAGCTGAACCTCCTGAAGACTTACCAGGTGTCACACGAGAAGGAGACTAAAAGTAAAAGACCGTCAAAGCCAATAGTATTCTTGTTATTGTTAAAGTACCATAGTGATTACTCAGTATTAGCGTTTCCTTACATCCTAAAATATCTATGTCTTTTGATTCAATATTAGTATTTTTTAATTAAAATTTTTTTTTACTATGTGTTCACACTAACATTTTAAGGCAGATTTTCTCAGACTAGCTTTTGAAGCAGTAAAAAACTATAATGCCGATACCTTACTTTTTTTTTTTTTTTTTTACTTTTTGGGTCACACATTTACTTATTGTTATTAAATATTTGCTTTTGTGGAGGTTTCCTCATGAGAAGGCTTGGTTCTTGCCATCTGAGGATTCAATCCAAATGTGGGAAACAATACATGAATGTAATGGCTGGAGAAAAATCTAAGAAACCTGACACAGATTGTTTACCCAGATCCTGTGTTTGAATGCTTTAGTAAGAAACCACTAGGTACACCCAGATATTCTGAATAATGAAAAATTTGGTAACAGACCCAGAATCTTCTCAGGACTTTCAATAGCAACAGTCCTGATAATTTTTTTTTTTTACTTTATACTTAAGAGTGATTTTAACTTTCTAAGTTTCTTTTGTCTCAAGGTAACCAAAATCTGTGAAGTAAGCAGGTTTGTTTTTAAATACCATTTGTCAGAAGTAGCAGTAAGATGCCAGATGCTTTGTTTAGGGTCTTCCAGTTAATAACATACAGCAGCAACAAAGCCCTGTACAAATTTGTAGTTAAATATAATTATCTGAAATTATCTGAATCAACTTGCATAAATAAATCGCAAAGGGCCATATGATGGCAAGTTGTATCTGTAGACGAAAGAGCCTATATAGATGCAGAGAATGTGCTCCATTCTTCATACTCTATACTTTATGCTTTAAAATTTTAGGACTAATCTATACTATATCCCTCTGTGTAATTTTCATCCTGATGAGTGTCTTTAACCTCTTGAAGGCTTGATAGAAGCATCTGAGAAAATGTGAATAACTCTGATTTTTAAAAGTAAAATGATGACTAAATATTTACTATTCATTTTAATTCAGTTGCTCTTTCTAAGCCCTAGGAAGCCTCATTAGGAAAAATGATGCTCCAGAGGTGTATATCCTCTCTCTAGCTAGGCATCCACTGGCAACAATGCACACACGTGTATGTATATATCTGGCCTGTGGCATAATTCCTAACACTAATTTTAGTAGCTAAACATTTGCTAAAACTAAGATGTGAATTTTGTGAAGAAATATATGCTGAGGGTCTTTAAGAACTATTATGTCCCATATTCATTGCAGCATTACTTATAGTAGTCAAGACATAGGAGCAACCTAAGTGTCCCTGGATGAATGGATAAAGAAGATGTAGTACATATAATGGAATCTTATTCAGTCATAAAAAAAAAGGAAATCCTGTCATTTGTAACAACATGAATGGACCTCAAGGGCATTATGTTAAGTGAAATAAGTCAGACAGAGCAAGACAATACTGTATGATCTCACGGATATGTGGAATCTAAAACAAACAAACAAATAAACAAAACACAACCAAGCTCATAGATACAGAGAATAGACTGGTGTTGCCAGAGTAAGTGAAAAGGCTAAAAGAGCTCAAAAGGTACAAACTTCCAGTTATGACATAAATAAGTCCTGGGGATGTAATGTATAGCATGTTGACTATTGTTAATAATACTGTATTAAAAGCAGATATTAAAAGTGTTCATAAGAAAAAATAATTTGTAACTATGTATGGTGATGGATGGTAACTAGACTTATTGTGGTGATAATTTCACAATACATACAAATGTTAAATCATTATGTTGTATGCCCGAAACTAATATGTATGTCAATAATATCTTAAAAACATTTAAAAAAATAATTCTAGAGTGCAGTGAATCAGCATAAAAGCCAAAAAACATATGCATCTTAGCCAAGGTCTCCTTTGAATTGATGACAGTATTTGTGTATATTAGAGACTTGGTAACTCTCTGCTTGAATAAAAGAAAGCCCAGAAGACCAAGACTGGAAATGTAAAAGAGGGATGTGTTTTGTATAGTGTAGATTTAGAGTCAGAGCTAGAGCAGATGAGTGGGAGGTGCTGGGAGACAGATTTGGTTTGATATATAAAATACTTTCTAAGCAATATTATTGATTTCATGCCATAGCTATTCTAAGTGTGTTTACACATTATTAACTCTGTCTTTATACATATTAGAAAATCTAATCTTTATAGAAATCCACTTTACACATCACTAAATGGAAGTACAGAGATGTTGTAAAATGGGTCTTGCTTCCCAGTCAGGAGAGATGGCAGAATGGAATTTGAAACTACACCATCTGGCTGTATAAGCTTCAGGCTTAACCATGAAGATGTGATATTTCTTTGATGCTTTGAAATATAATGAGGTTCCCTATTAGTAAGTGATTTTAAAAATATTTTTGAACTTATTTAAATAAAAACTGACTAGCCCTTATCAGGTACATGGCAGAGAAAATTTCTATCTTAGACATTGTACCAGATAATCATTGATGTCTCTTTTAACTCTTAGATTCTATAATAAAATAGTCTGGATTTTATAGGTTTTTATTTATCTTCTATCTATCAATATATCATCTATCTATCTATCTATCTATCTATCTATCTATCTATCTTATTTATTGAACTATTGGTATTATTGTTTGGCTACTCATTTAAGTTTGCCTATAGGGTAAACTGTGATGCAGCAAATCAAGTTTTAACTTGTTGTTGAGATCTGTATTTGTAAAGAATATAGACTGATTCCATAACATGGAAAATGATTATGGCAGCTCCAGTCTCTATAATGGCTATAAGCTGTCCAAGTTGTCTTATATAATCAGAAAAACAGCTATAGGAAAGCTGAAATCATATTTATAACTAAATTACTTTGTATAATGGAGTCTGGTGCTGTCAAACATGATTTGATCAACAATAGGGCAATTTAAAAAGTGTAAGTGAAATAGATTTGCCAATTAGATATATAGCACTTAATAAATGTGGAGAACTGATCCTGAGGAACCAGTAAATATCTGGAGAACTCAATAATCACTTTAAAAAGTAATCAAGCCATGTAATTCCATCTGCATTTTCATATCATGAAGAAAATTGTCCGAATCAAGAAAAAGAACATAGAGATTTCAATTTGTCTTTGATATTACTTAATTAAGTTGGTTACCATGTTGCTATAAATATTATCCCATTTTCTACAGCTAGCTGATTATCATCATTTTGAAATATAATCCAGGGTTAGGTAAGAGAAATAAGAATAACTCATAGTTTTTTTCCTTTTAATATAATGTAATTTGAGAAAATAATTTCAAATGAGAAAGGGAAGTTAAGCTTAATTGACGTTCTGAATTAGAAGGATGGAAGAAGGTGATGGGAGCCTTGATGGTCTTTTGTTAGTAATTGTCATTATTACTTGAGATATCAACCCATAATCCCAACCACAATGACATTCATTCTGTAAGGAACACTATACGAATATAAACTAATTGATATTAAAACTCTCGTTTATGAAAGCGAGAATTTATAGTGAATAACAAAGTGTCAAGTAGTGCTAATGAGATATCTTGGGGTTAATTCTGGTAGCTACAGGTGAAGTGGGGCCATGTATTCAATCCGAATGATTCACGAAGTTTACTTAGAATTCAATTTACAAAAATTGATTTTTTTAATTTCTTCACATTTATCTTTTCTAAACTCAGGATTTCCTCACAATTTTTCCACCTAGGACTAATATTTGTTTGGTACCACCACCTTTGAGAGAACTGAATATGAAAATAGGGATCCTATTAGAATCCATAGGAACTTATTGGGAAATCATTAATAAATCCTGTATGCCAATGTGTATGTTGAAATCATATTACTCAAGATTTCTTTGAGTTCATAAATGTCACCTGAAAACAGAAGAATCAGCAAAATAGGAAAATAATAGTTATTATTGAGTTTTGATCTTTGAACGAATATTTTGCAAATTATAGAAAGATGCCAAGTGGTCTTATAAAAAGAGAAAATACTGTTTAACAGCTGAAAATTTAAAAAATTAGATGAATAAAAATTAGAAAAAATACATTATCATAAATATTCATGGCCATCCTTCAAAATCTGTAGCTATTAAATTTAGGAACTTTTCTAAAATGCATGCTGTGGAATGCCAGTCCTGGGAGATGCTACATTACTACAAAAGAAATTTCGTGATAAAATAAGTTCAAAAAGCACATCTATGTATACACTTCTCCTTTATATAAGTACGCACATTAGACAAAGTTCAGAGAAATCCTGCCAGAAAACGTTTATTACATTTACACAATTTTTTGACCACAAACCATTCTCCTCCTTTTTAAAAAATTCATCATATGTATACAGTCATTCTGTAGAACAATTTTAAAGACATTTTTTGTTAAAATATTTCATTATTTTCATCAGCTCCTAATACTTTATATTTTGATAAGTAGATAGTTTTGTTCAATGGTGTTACATTGGACTGGAGAATTTAGCTTCCAGAAGTGATGTTAGGCTAGATTATTTGAATAATTTTTTTCTGGAAAAACTAATTTAAATCCTTGAATAAAATATTTTTATATGCATAGAAGAGATATGAAAGAACACCAAAACTACTTTTGACCTACATTTACTTTTCTCTTAAATCTAGTTTGATAAGGGTGGGGCAAGTGGGAGAATAATCAAAGCCCAGGTCTGGGGGGTCTTCGCAGAAATGTCACCCGCAGTGAGCGTGATACCAAAGAGATACACACTCAAAGTGAAAATCTACCTGAAGTAGACCAGGCTTCTTCTGGAATTACAAGTCCAGTCTACTTCACAGCCTTGAACTTATTTTAAAAAGGTTTCTGATTAGTGTAATGTCCTCCAGAGCCTGGTAGAGGCAAATGTAATGTCTCTCTAGAGCAAGGTGTCTTTATCTAGGGTCACAGATTATTCCTACAATTTTTTTTCCAAAGAACATATTCAGCACTTAGTCACAAGAAATTGGGCACACAAAAACATATATGTACCAGAGTAAGAATCTCAGAAAAAAAAAAATCAAAATCACAGTCAGTCCCAGAAAAGTTTTAAGTGTAAATGTCAGACTGACTCTAAAAAGCAACTATGCTTATCATAGTAAAATAAATAAAAAATAAGATTTTAGATATCTTTTAAATCAGTAAACTCTTATAAAAAATGACTGAAAGAGAATAGATTTGAAGAAGCAAGCAGAATATTTATAAATGAAATTTAGACCATCCACAATTAAAAACAATGTTTTATAGGCAAATTAGACATAGCAGAAGAATAAACTAGGGAAAATAAAGTTTAAGAATCATATGGAATGAAGCACAGAGATACAAAATGAAAAACACAGCATCTAAAACAATGTGTGGATAGGATGAGAAGTTCTAATATAATTTAATAAGAATACAGTATGAAAGAGAAATTTGGGAAGAGACAATATCTGAAAGCCTAATGACTAAAATATTTCTATAAATACTAAATGATACTAATCTATAGATTTGAAAAAGACAAAGAATTGCCAAGTTTTAAAAATTACTGTCAGATACAGTTTGGTGAAACTGCAGAAAACCAAATACCAGGAGTAAACTGTAAAAGCAGCCAGGCATGGGATGGGGAGAGGAGGTATTATATTCAAAGAATGACAGACAGATTGACAATTGACTTCTCAAAAGTAACAATGAAAACCAAACAGCAACAACAGAGGTTGTCTGACACCTGATTCACTTGATTCTTTAAAGCTGTCTGGCTCTGAGTTCAGTATATGTTGGCTCAATAGAAATAATCTCACAGTTGCTTACTATTTAGATTCTTGGTTTTAGTCCACATTGTGTGTGTGTGTGTGTGTGTGTGTGTGTGTGTGTGTGTGTGTGTGTCTTCCCCCCACCCTGATGAAGTTTAATTCTGAACTGCCTCCCAGGGGTGATATGAAGCATAACTAACTTTGAAGAAATACGCATTCCAACTGCAATCACTCTGTAGGCTTACACATGCAAGCTTTTTTACAGCCTGGTTACCAAAAGAATAATTAAGCATGCAAATCTCAGATACATTCAAAAGCAATTACATATTAAACTAGGTTAAGTATTCTGTGATTTGAAGTTATTACAGCCAAAGGTCTTTGCTCCCCATGATTTCAAGAAGTAGAGAGAAGTAAGAGGGTAATTTTACAAACAGTTGAACTTCTGCCTCCTGTGCCATTGGAAATAGAATATAATTACAATCTATTCTGATTTCTGGCTCTGATACTGTCTCTGGGAGGAAACGGTCTAATATTTTTTCCTCACAGTGCCTAGCACGGTGCCAGGTTCAAGTCAGCATAAATAACAGCTTTCTGATTGAATGTTCATTATCATGATGGCTATTCTCAGATGGGAAAAATTACACACTCCAAAGACAAAAGAAACCTTAAGAGACCATATAGTTTAGTCTTCAGAATTACAAGGCTCTCCAGATGACAGTTATTCATAAAAACCTGCACAAGCAGTGTCTCACTTCTGTTCCTTGGTAGGCTATAAAAGCACATCATTCTCTTATTAAACAGACAATGTCTTAACACCTACAGTTCTGGACACTGTGTAATGAAATGGTGAACAAAACAGAATCTCTGATGTCACAAAGTTACAGGCTAGTGAAACACTAACAACTGAAATGAGCAGGAGCCTTAGAGATCATTCTATCTTCTCTGACTCTTTCATTTCATAGGTCAGAAAACTTGCACTTAGAAAAGTTAAAATATTTGCTCAAGAACTCACAATTAAAATTTCTTTCAATTTTTTTTTTTTGTAGTATATGGAAATGCAGTTAATTTTTCTGTGTGGGTCTTGTACCTGTGATTTCACATAATTCACTTCTTACTTCTAGTAGTTTCTTATAGATTTATTAGAATTTATAAGATAATGTTATGTGCAAATAAAGACAGTTTACCTCTTCCTTCTTAATCTAGGCACCTTCTATCTTTTATTTTTCCCTTTTCCTGTTTCCCCAGCTAAAGCCTCGGGTACAATGTTGAACAGAAGTGGCAAGGATAAACATCTTGCCTTATTTCTGATATTAGGGGAACAGTCTCAGTCTTTCACTCTAATGTTTAATGATAACTGTAGGTTTTTAAATAGATATTCTTTATCAGATTGAGGCAGTTCTCTTATATTCCTAGTTTCCTTAGAGTTTTTATAATGCTTTACTATTAAATTTGATCATATTAATTTTCAGTATCTATCATTCTCCCCTTTTTTACTGTTAATGTGGTAATACGACTATAATGTTTAATTAACCTTGCATTTCTGAGACAAACTCAAATGGTCCTGATGTGTCATTTTTATACATTAGACCTATTTGAAGGTTCAATATCTAGCATTCCTTCGAATATGATTGGTTAGCTTAGTGCCATCTCAGGATATTCTGATGGCATTCTTTCCCGATGTCCTTAGTTCTTCTGTTGACTGAGTATTCTTTGGCTCTGGCTGGATGCCAGCCCTTCTAAGTCTCTGCAATGTCAATCATATTTCTCATGATCTGGGCTGTGTGTTTCTTGACTTTTGTGAATATCAATCCCATTGCCAGTCTGCTAGACTCTAAACTCAGATTTCACACCAAAGCAAACCAAGTGTCTAATATTTCTTGTTCTACATGCAGATCCTCAAAGAAAGGAGGTAAGAACACTCCTGATCAGAGAAGATAAAATTGATCTATTATCAACCTTGTCTACACACTATTAGTATTTTTACCACAATGCCTCAGGGGTAGAAGACTTCCTTCTTCCTTATAACTAGTGAAAATTCTCTTCTTATATCCTCCTTTATCTACCCTACACAACCCATAACCAGAAGAGACACTCTCTATTAAGAGCTTGATACTTATCTTTCCGGACTTTTGCCTATTCTTAAACAAATCTATCTATCTTATCTATCTATCTATCTATCTATCTATCTATCTATCTATCTATCTATCTATCATCTATCTATCTATCATCTTTTTTTCCCATTCATCCATCTTTCTATTTATACTTGAGTATATTTGTAGCCATTCTTTGAAATAAGAAATGAAGAAATGAGATGATGAGTACATTGTTTGGCAAACTGCTTATTTGTATTATTTTTAATGTAAAAATAAGCTTTGATTACCTTTCCAAGTGAGCACATAATTTGCTTTTCTCTTTTTAGCCTCTCTAATATACCTACTGCCTAGCAATAATTGCCTGGTTACCTCAGTATTTATTTAGCACATGTTTTTGCTTGTTTCTTTTTATTGTTGAGCAATATTCCATTTTATGAATGCACAAAAATTGGTTTATCCATTCATCAGATGATCAACATTTGAGTTCTTTGCACATTTTGACTAATATGAATAAAGTTACTATGAACATGCATATACATTTTTTGTGTGTGTGTGGACATATATTTTTGTTACACTTAGGTAACTGCATAATTTCTCAGCTATATGGTGAGTGTATATTAAATTTATAATAAATTGTTAAACATTTCACCAAAGCAATCATACTATTATATACCAGCAATATATGAGAATTTCAGTCATTCCACATTTTTAGCAGTATTTGGTATCATCAATCTCTTAAATTTTAGCTATTTTATTGGGTGCCCAGTATTATTATTGTGATTTTAATTTACATTTTCCTGGTGACTCATTGTTTTATGATCACAGACTGTGAATGTATATTCTTTACAACATTATCCTAGAGAATTATCGAAAGACTTTTCTTTTTTCTTTACTTTTTTTCAAAGAGGATTTTTACTTGCTTCTGCCAATTAGATTGTGGCCCTGTTAACTTCAACCACTTTTAATTTTATACTTGATTCTTTCCAAATGAAACAAATAGTATGAATTCAAGCCATAAAATGATGTGAGCAAATAAAACATCTCCAGGAAAATATTTTTCCCCTTTCATTAGTACCAATGTCAAGATAGACAAGTTTTCTTGACATTTCTTCCTGTGAGGTAAGTTGATTTCTCCTTCCCAAATGATCCATTTAGATGTTCAGCTTTTTAGGCCTATAACATTCTCCACTTTTCATAAGTCCTAAATATCAAATGTCTTCTCCAGTATCTTCTTTAACTATCAAAATAGAAGCTCAGAGTAATTAGTACAAAGCTGTATCTAATATTTGTGTATCTCCAGACTTCTACGTTCAGTTTTTTTTTAAGTCTTTCTTCTGATAACTTTTTAAAAAATCAGGCTAATTATTCATTTAAAAGCAAATCTTAAGGAAAAATGTTTTAAACAGGGTAATTATTCAGGCTATCTGATCCATCATATTGCCATAAATGAAAATCTTTCTTATTTATTAAAACATATTGCTATTCCTCATTATAATTTTAAGTATTTCTATCATATATTTTTTTCTGTACATTAAATGCCAAACTTTCGTCAATGCATTTCAACTATTTTGTTGCTATTAATAATTAACTCTTTGCTTTATTATGTATATTTTATGTATAGGAAAACTATTATTATTTTTGTAAATTGCTGATTATCTTGATATTATATGTAATGAACTGTATAATGCTAAAATTTTTTATTTTTTATTTATTTTTCAAGTATTTATACTTCTCATTTTTTTTGTATTATCTAATCACATTGGATAAAACTTCCAGAATGTTATAAAGTGAAGACTTTAGTGGGAATTACACCAATATCTAATCATAAGACATAATGCTGTTATTACCCTTTATTTCTACTTTAAAAGTTTAAAAATTATTGTAGGATGTTAACATTTTATAAACACAGTTTTGGCTTTAGTTGAGGTATTCACTATTTTATTTTTGCCTTGGACCAGGTAATGATGATTTGTTATATTTGCTTGTATCGAAACATTCTATTATTAAAACAATTTAGCCAAGATCTATTCTATTAATGTCCTACTTTTATATTCTCTAAAATTCTATTATTATTTATGAAAGTATATATTGGTATATCATTATCTTTTCTACTATTATTACTTGATTGTTAGATTAGTTTTATTATTATAATTAAAAATGTTTCTTCTATCTCTTGAATTTTACTATCACAGAATTCAACTGTGGAATTAATATTACTTAAAGGTATAAAACTTTTAAATGTGAATTTTTCTGAACACAACATCATGGAAGAGGCAAGGGAACTAGGTAAGGAGGCAAAGGAATGGACAAGTTTCTTCCATGGTTACTGTTCTATTTATGTTTTTATATTTATTTTACCTGTCAAAGGTACAACTTTGCATTTGCATATAAAAATGAATATGACAAAATGACTAGTTTTCTCAAATGGACCACCAATAAGAAATTCAAAATGAAGTATTTTAAATATTTTATATCTGTAAAGACTCTTTGTAAATTAAGTCCACTACTCAGGTGCTGGGTATTAGCATGTGAACATATCTTTCAGGGGGTCACCATTTAACCCATTATAAAGTTAAATTGAAGTATTTTAAATATTTTATATCTGTAAAGACTCTTTGTAAACTAAGTCCACTACTCAGGTGCTGGGTATCAGCATGTGAACATATCTTCCGGGGTGGGGGGGGTCACCATTTAACCCATTATAAAGTTAAATTTTCTACAATTGTCATATTAAAACAAATATTTATTATAACAGAAGGGGAAATCAAACCTTATAGTAATTATAGCCCCTAGGTTAAGGACCACATACAAAAGTTATGATAATAAATTATTTACAGTTAAAAAGCAGAACATCAAGACCTTGCTTTTATAAGCTAATCTAGACATGTACTCAAATCTTATGATGCCAAGATACAGAATACATAGAAATATAACTTAAATAGAATGGTTTCTCTTTTTTTCACATATATACTGACTTTTTCTTTATGATTGCTCTTGATTTAAGTGTCTTCATTATAGCTGGTTTATTATCTTAATAATAAAAAATAAAAAATACTTTAAACTTTATATTCTGTGGAACAACTGGTAAAAATTCCCTTTCCTTCTCAAGGTTTTTTATTAAATAAAATTGTAGTTTTTGTCCTGTGATTTCAATGAATATTTTAATCAAGCTTAAAAAAAGTTTTTAAGGTTTTTTTACATTTTCAATTTTCACATAAGACCTTTTTGATAATTTAAATTCTACTAGAGAGTGCCTCTATGTCATCCACATATTCAAGTTTATTTTTTAAAAAAATAGTAATTTATGATCCTTCTATTTTCCTGTGTATTCGTGAATATTTTCCCATTATCATTTCTGTCGTGGGTCATTTGTGTTGTCTTTCTCTGATTTCTTTTTTGCTTTGAATTGGTTAGCCAATGCTTCATTTAATTCATTATTTTTCATAACTTTTCAATTCTTTAATTGACAATATTATTAGTTGCATTCTTTACTACTTATTTCTGCTTTTCTTTTAGTTAGTTTTAGTCTTCTGAGTTTATTTGGTTTTTAATTTTAATTAATTTAGTTTTAAATAGCTACATGTGGTTAGTGGTTTCTGTTTTGGACAATGCAGCTTAGAGGAAAACAACATGGCTGTTGCGCTGATGGGTTGAGTTATGGCAACTTAGAAGGTATGATGGCGTAATAAACGCAACCATTGTGTTAGAAGGAATGATAGTGGTTATTCTGCTATGGGTTAGTAGTGACTAGAAGGTGGCATGAGGGGGTTTCTGGAGTTTTATAATGTTTTATTTCTTGATCTGTATACTGTCACAGAAATATGTTTACTTTGTAAAAATTACTTGAACTGCATTTATAAATTATGCAGTTTTGAATAAAAACCAAACTAACAGAAAGCGCTAACATGAGTAAATGGGATATTTTTAGACAAGCAAAGGTAGTTCAAAACTAGTAATCCCAATATATAGTTTTGAAAGTTGACATTTGACAAAATACAACACTTATCTTTGAAAATCATGAAAACAGTAATTGATGGATCATTTCTTAATATGTACTTTTCGAAGTCAAATATTTTCTAATGGGGAAATATTAAAAACATTTGCACTAAATAAGCAACTCAGATTTACACATTATCTGCACTACTATGTAATACTGAATTTAAGATTTTAGCTAATTTAATTATATAAAATGTAATACTATAAGTTAGAATTGTAATAGAATTATCAAAAATCTCTAAGAGTCAAAGGAAAATCTTGCAAATAATAAGTAAATTTAGGAAAATGGCAATATATAAAACTAATATTCAAAAATGAGAAAGTTCCTGAATGTAAGCAAAAGTTAGCAGATATAAAGGAAGATTCCATTTAAAATAGAAAAAGATAAAATAAATAATATAAATATAATTATAAAAAGGTAGATTTGAACAAATTATCAGATTGATAAAAATTCAAGTTTTATCACATGTTGTGTTGTGAGATTGGGAAAACAGGCACTCGTACATTTCTGCAGTTACAGAGTATAATTTGGCAACTTATAGTAAAATTCTGCATGCATTTACCCCTTGACCCAGCAGTCACACTTTTAGAAAGCCATCCCCAAAGAACTGGCAAATATATTACATGACCTCTGCATATAGGTCCCCATCTTTTCATAATCCCTCAAAGAATTTTGTTTTCTAACAAAACTAGAACTCTTTCTTAGCGTCAGATCTTTTCTGAGAGTTTGTACTAAGCGTATTACTTCAATTCGGTACTGGAGGTCCTAAAACAATTTCAAAAACTCACCAACTGCAATGAGTTTAAATAACACTATGATCTATAAAGCACAGACTACTCTGTCCAGGTCCAGATACAGATCTGTAATAATACTTGCAGAAGTCATTTGACTTGGTTCTCTGTGAAAACAACAAAAAAGATTTATTAGAAATGACTGACAATTAGTGGAATTAAAAAAAAAAATCCCTAAGTTACAAAAAATATAACTGTCCACTGTTCTTATACTAATTTTAATTGCTCATCCTTAAATAAATGGTAGAAACTTTTAGGTAACTCTCTGCTTGCTTCTAAGTGCTCTATAATTCTATCTTTATTCTGACATCTGCCTATTTACTTCTTTATATGCCGTGCTGTCATTACATTAGGCTGTTGTTACTTGGACAGTAATTCTTTGTGTCAAAGCCCTTATGAATATTTCAAGCAGTCTCTGTGTGTGAATGCTCAAAGTTCATTAAAAAATATTCAGAGTATTCCTATAAAGATTTGCCATCTCCATGCTCTGTGAAATGCCTGTGGCTAATAATTAATGTGACAAGTTGTTAAATTATTTTTCAACGGATGTATCAGGACACAAAATTTTACAGTATGGTGCTCAACCAAAGTGAGTTGAGAAATCCCAAGTATAAGTTTCACATCTTTTTAAACCCATCGCCTACTTTTAGAGTATAAAACAATTAAAAAATAATATGGAAGAAAAAGATTTGAGAAGAGGTTTCTTGGGTCAGAATTAGCAAAGGAAAATGCAGACTGCCCAGTTCGAATTTCAAATAAACAATATTTTGGGTGTATAAATATGTCCCTAATACTTGCACGGGACATATCTATACTAAAAATTATTTGTTGTTTACCTGAAATTAAAATGTAACTGAGCATATGGTACTTTATCTGGTAATCCTACTTGGGAGAGAACACCTTGTCCTTTAAGTCATGAAACCTAGTCACCCAAGGGAAGGGGCGTGCTACCTACTTCATTTCAGGTCTAAAAGAGGAGCTTCTGCAGGACCAAATGGAAAACTTGTTGAGAGAATGGCAGACACAGTGGACTGGTTGACATCTGCCCAGGAAATCTAGAGGGCAAGAGAAACCAACCAGCTGCTTTGCTTTTGCAGCAAAAAAAAGTAGTTGTTTTGAAATCTGTCTCCACTCCCAGAACTTGTCAGGGTAAAGAATGGGTGAATATTCATGTAACTTAACACTAAAAAACTAACAATCTAATTTAAAAAATGGGCAGAGGATCTGCATAGGCTTTTCTCCAAAGAGGACATACAGATGGCCAATACACATATGAAAAGATGCTCAACATCATTAATCATCAGAGAACTGAAAATTAAAACCACAATGACATGTCATTTCACACCTGTCAGAATGGCTGTCATCAATGAATCAACAAATAACAAGCCTTAGCAAGGATGTGGGAAAAAAGGAACCCTTGTGCACTGTTGATGGGATCGCAAATTGGTGTAGCCACTATGGAAAACAGTACAGAGATTCCTCAAAAAATTAAAAATAGAACTATCTTATGATCCCTTAATTCCACTTGTAGGCCTTTATTTGAAGAAATCCAAAATACTAATTCGAAAAGATATATGTACTTCTATGTTCATTGTAGCATTATTTACAATTAACAATATATGGAAGCTGCCTAAATGTCCATCAATAGATGATTAGATTAAGAAAGAAAAGGTGGTACAATGGAATATTATTTGGCCATAAAAAATGAAATTTTATCATTTGCAACAACATGGATGGACCTACAGGGTATTATACTAAGTGAAATAAGTCAGACAGAGAAAGACAAATATCATACGATTTCACTTATATGTAGAACCTAAAGAACAAAATAACCAAACAAAAAAACCAGAAACATACTCACAGATACAGAGAACAAACTGATGATTCACAGATGAAATGGGGGTTGGGAGCTGGGTGAAAAAACAAACAAACAAACAAACAAAAAGGAAATAAAATGTACTGGTGGTCCAAATTAAAGAGACCAGATCTATTTTTATTTCTACCTAAGAGGATCACTTGAGAGGTCAATGGGATTCCAACAGAGCAAGTCTTAGAGGGGCAAATAGCCTGAAAACCTGGGCTAAAGAGAAGAAAGATCAGGCAGAGAAGATGCATTGCCAAGTGTCTGCAAGCTCCAGTCAGAGAGGGGTCACACGGGTGCATCCAAGAAATCAAGAAGAACATTAAAAAAGCAAAGAGACATTTTTAAGCAACTACCTGAATCAATGACTGTGAGTGTAATGTATGGTATGTTCGTCAAGCACGAAAGTACATTTCTCTTCCTCTCCCCTCTCCCTTCCTGTACTTCGACACTGCAAGGATCTGCAACAGCAGCTGAGGGAATAAAGTAAGAAAGAAAAAAGCTTTCACACAATCTTTCCCATTGACAAGAGGGCACAGATGCGCAGGTGGTAAGCTTATGGAGGAGCTTAACTTTTGAATGAAGATTAAATTGTTAATTATTGTAATTTTATATTGTGTAATATATAATATAGCATTATATCGTTTATAGTAATATAAAAGTATGTTATATAATTATAATCAATATATTGGGCTGGGCCTTTTAGATTACTGAACTGAGAAACATCCAAAGACTTCCATTAGGGAGTGATCAGAAATGAGGTTTTCCAGAGTTTTCAAGCTGCAGGGGATAAATCTCATCCAACTGCATAAATTGTCAAGGGAACCTGAGAGTCAACAATAAAGGTTGACTCTTTTTGATTATACTCTATGGTTGTGTTTGCTCAAAGTACTAGTTATTACTGTTATTGTTGAATCTATAAATAGTATCTGTTGTTTTCTTGACTCTTCAGCTTCGTTCCCTCTAGTGCGCTCTATTCCCTCGAGTGCCCTCTGTTTTGCGTTCTGTGGTGCTCCGAGATGACAGAGTGGGAAATTTATTCTACTTCCTTTTTGATGGGGAGATTAGAGAAACTTCCTGATTTGGGTTTGAGCCCCAAAATGCTCTTGGCTATTTTTCCCTCACTTACTTCTGACAAAAATTTCCTTGATCAAACTCTAGCAAGGTGCCTCTTAGCCCTCTTCTCCGCTAGGCCTCAACCTTGGCCTATAAAGGCCGGAAGGAACACTTTCATAGTTTCTAACAGCTCCTGACTGCATTTTTAGAATGACCCCAGCTCGCTTTGAAATGCTCACCTAAGAAAACTCAACAGTGTGAAAAGAATTACTGTTTGTTCCAGTCAACACTTGAAGAGAGGGCCTTGTCTCCCATCTCTGTGGGAGGGTAGGAACCCAATATCAAAAAACACTAGTTAGCAAACCCCAGATGGGTTTCACAACCTCCTTCCTGCTTTCTGTAATTTTTCACTTCCATGCCTCTACTGAGATCACACTCATCCCCTCATCTTCCCTTTAAAATGCCTAGTCACCTCTGTACAAATTAAAGTTGAGTTCAGTTCACGCCAGACTCTTTTCCCTGTTGTAAAAGTGTATTACCCATTAAAATCTGTCTTTACCACTTTAACTAGTGTCTTGCTTTGCTTATCTTTGACACTTCTCAACATCAAACAGATTTTTTTTTCTATTCGTATCAGGACAAAATAGAATTTTACAATTTGACCTAACCGGTTCCGAACAAGTGTTATTGAAAAATTCTGGTAAAATGTTATGAAATTTACAAAGGAAAAAAAATCCCTTAAAAATAAGTTTAACTAACCCTTATTTTTAAAATGAGGAACTCTCCAGGGGCTTTCAATGTGCTGATGCACTTTGTGAATCAAATTTCCAAAGGGAAAATTTGGAATGCAGCATTTTCTTAACATATTTGATCACAGAACACTTTGTTGTTAGAACATCCGTCCTATAACATTCTAGAACTAATGTCCAAGGAAAATATTTTCTTGAAAATCCTGGCTTGAGCATTTTAAATCTGCTATCTACGAATTATATTCACACTTCTTAGTCCTGTGAGTGATCTAAACATCGGATAATGGCCATTTTTCTCAAAGCATGGATTTTTACCATCTTATTAGAATCCTTTTCAGCATATTTGTTAAAAATGCAAATTCCTGGGCCATGTCCCAGGTGTGCTGAATTGGTATCAATGGGAATTCTAATGAGAGGTGAGACCTGAAATCAGAATTCTTATCTACACAAATCAGGATTCTTATCTACACAAAAACCCAAGAACTTGAGTGAGGAATTTTATCTGTGGCTGCTCTTTCAGAATCCACTGCTGAAATAATTCCCAAAAGTTTGCAGTTTCTTTGATGTCTCTATTTTCTTTTCTAAGCAATAAGCGGAAGGGCAAAGAAGCAGAAAGTTAGACTTTTTCTACTCAGAAAAAAAAAAAGTTCGGTGATTAATCATTCCCACTCAGCAGGTGCTAATTTTCCACTATGCTCTTAAAGAAGAAACATTCCTTCCTCCCAAGTGTTATTTCCAGGGGTGTTTGCTGGCTGTGTGTTACTTGAAAATTAAATATAGTGACTCCCTCCAGCCAATCCTTAAAAATTTGTAACAATTACAAACTGATTCTGTAAGCAAAATAGTAAAAACTTATTTCTAGAAGAATATTTATAAAAAACATATTTGATCATGCTTTTGAAATTTAGATTTAAAAGGATTTTATTTATTGTCTTTGGATTTAGAGAGAGAGATCAATCAAACCATTTTAGTTTTTTAAATCTAGAGCAAATATTTGGTTCCTACAATCCTTCCAAGTAAGATGGGGTGTTTTCTCTTTTTGTATCTTCTTCTCTTATTGTTTCATGCCTTTCAAGTTTAATTTTCTGACCAATATAGAAAATGTGATATGTGCTGTTAACTATGCATATTATAATGAAACCTGCTCAAATGTCTTCTGAAATCTTTTATTTTTATACAGGCATACTTCAGAAATATTGCAGGTTCTGTTCCAGACCACCATGATAAAGCGAGTATTGCAATACAGCGAGGTATAATCTTTTTGCTGGTGGAGGGTCTTGCGTTCAGTTTGTAAAAGATATCTGTGAAGTATAATAAAGCGAAGTATGTTTGTACTTTGCAAAATGTTCTGCTCCCCACTAGGAACATAGGCTATTCAAGAAAACGATTCTTGAGGTTCTAGAATAGAGGTATTTAGGGGCTAAAGCTGAAAGAACAGTTAATTTGAGAACAGTGTTATGTGTAGCTCCAGGTTTTGAAATAATTGACAAAAGGAAGAAAAGCAAAAAGCAGCTGAGTAGAGAAGTGCCAATATCTTTTTGGAAAGAACCTAGTCATGGCATATAAGTCAATGGTTTTCAAATGAGTGTGCAACAGAATCACCTGAAAAACTTGTTAACAAGGTTAGCGTTGCCCACCCCCAAGGTTTCTGGAGTTGGGCCTGAGCACTAACATTTCTCACAACTTCTCAGGTGATGCTGATGCTGCTGGTCCAGGGACCAAGTGCTCTACTTCCAAATGCAGATGCTTTCTATCTCCTCTAATTTACCTGAAGGAATGAAAGAACAGCTTTAAGAGAGAGAAAAAAAAAAATCTGTGAGAAAGCATATAATCAGCATCTTGCAAAAGGTGGGGCAGTCACAAACATATTTCTTAAAAGTATTATCTATTGTGGCTCATTTCAAGCTGAGTGGCTGATCCCAATGTAGGATGCAGTCTACCAGGATGAAGGTTTTTAAATTATAAATAGTGTCATTGAGTAAGGGCTCACTGCCCGACGTGCATAGAAGCCAATACTATGGCACTGACTTTTGAGAAAAGAAAAAGCTTTTATTGAAAAGTTGACTGAGCAAGGAGACAGGAGTCAAGCTCAAATGCTTCTTCCTATCCAGGGTTCAAGGTGATATTTAAGGGATTTCAGCTCTGGATATTCCTAGACAATGGACCCTTCATTTCTGAAAGTGTTCTGAGGTTCAGGTTCTAGTCATGTCCTGGTCCTTTGGTTCCATTAGGGAGCAGTTAAGTGTTCACAAGTGTTACTTGGAAACTCTGGTTCTGGCATTTGTTAGAGACAGGATAGGACCAGTTTGAGCAAGTTCTATGGTTACAATAAGAAACTATAACAAAGAAATCGTTATTTAAAGATTGGTGAGGAAAGTAACAGAGGTTATTTAAAGGCTGCTCTAAAACATGATTTTAAATGAATTGTTAACATGTTCTTTAATATTAAATAACTTTATATTAATTAGGAATGGGAAACACATATTGGAAGATCTGTGAAATGTTGAACAAAAATGCTTATCTGAATATTATTATTCTATATTTTGCAGGGCAATCTCTATATTATTTTTTTTGGAGAATGCACCTCATAAATTTATGGGCTACAACTCTAAGCCCCAAACTACTAAGTACCAACAAATGACAAACTATTAAGTTTTTTAAATAGCAAGATAATTCATATTTCTTAAAAATCCCTTCAAAATACAAAATAAAATAGTAAAGTCCCTCTTAAACCCCTCAACCCAAATCCTATGCTATTTCCCAAAGATAACTACATTAGCCGTTTTCTGTAAGAAAGGGCTTGCCTTGTTGACTTCCCTCAGTTTGTGGTCAATACATTATTCTTTTATTTTCATCTTGTGTGTAGGACTAAGCTGTATTCTCCTTCCTACATTTGTAATATTCATCTTCGAATTTGAAAAATCCATTCAAGACTCTCACACTAAAAAAAGAGTTAAATTCTGAACATTAAGGTATAATGAAAGAGCCTACAGGATAATTTAAATACATCATTAACTGGCTAATATGACAAGAAATTCCAATCAACCTTTATCAGTTGCATCTCTTTTCAATGACCCTTCAACCCACTTTCCTTTAAACTACTTTGAGCTGTAAAACTACATTGCAAATTCTCCTGAGGAATGTAAATGACTTGCATTTTCAGTCACCCCCTGACAATTTTCATTCACTATTTAACAGGCAATTATCTGACCATCCAGAGTTACAAATAACTCTCTAGGAGAATGGAGTGTCCTTTGAGTTCAGTGAAGAGGTGCGAATCCATATGCCAATAATGTCTATGATTTTAATCCTGTACTTACCTTTTCTCCTTCAAGTCTCTTCACCCAACTTTCTATCCTGATTTTCTGAGTGTGACAAAACTATTAATAATGCAATGTCTCCCAAGAACTGGTAAATCATAAATTGAAAAATGTATTAAATACTTTGTATCTCTAAGTCATCACTTAAAATTATGCATGCTGTACCTTATAACCATGGAATGCATTTTTTATGTTCCGAAAGATAGCATATTAAGGGTATAAATTACTTTATTGTAATTTAATTCAATTAACCAAATATTCACTATGCACCTTTACTTTTCCAGTTATATTTTAGAAGCAGACAGCCTACAAAGATAAATAAAATGGGAACTTTAAAAGGGAAAATGACAATTAAAAGGTAAAATGACAATACTCATAGTTACAATGGACATGTGTCAAAATTGTCATGATAAAAGTCGGAGAGGTTTGGACCATGTACATGGGAGAATAGAGGAGAGTATACCAGAAATCATTTCTGAATAGCTTTTTTGTGTACCATTTAGCTTTGGTGGGCCACCACTAAACCTGTACGTTTGGCTTATTCTTTTAATTGAAAGTTTGTCTGATATTGAAATGATGATGAAAGAAGAAAAACATGTCAAGTAATCATTAACTTAATTCATCTTCAGTCATATATACAATTATATGCATATGTATATATAATTTTGAGGAGCATCAAAACTGTTCTATAGACAATTTCTCACTACACCTGCATTTTCTCTATACCCTCACTTATCCCGTTTCCTCCCTGTTTATTTAAGTGATAAAAATTATAACCTTGTTGTTATATCACTATGAAACCTAAATACCTGTAAACATGATAGAATAGAATCTGGGAATCTAGGGAGAGATTAGTTGATGACAGAATAATAAGATACAAGAGCAGTTTTAAAAAAAATCCATATCAGAAATTATGTGAAAAGAAACCTGTTCATTTCTGTTCTTTATGGTTATAATTTCAGGACTCACACATCGCTCCCTTTTTTCCTAGCTCCTAAATCAGTCAGACAATATTCTCTTCCCTTCCCCTCCCCCCACTGCCGTCTCTGTCTCTGTCTGTCTCTGTTGCTGTCTCTTTGTCATTCTCTCTCTCTCTCACACACATAGACAAATACACACAGACCCCACCATCACAACTTCAACAACACCTCTAGCCTCACCCATAGATGATTCAGTACATTTATGCAAAATTATTTAGGAGAGTTTTCTTCAAAATTTGAATAAAATTTGAATGCAATTACTAGATGATACTCTAAGGAATATAGGGACCCTTTTATATGAGGATGAACATAAAAATGGTTGAACTCATATGGAATTTTAACATTTCCCCCAAATTTACAAAAAATAAAAGAGATCTCTAATTTTAAGAAACTCTCATTAATTCTTGAATTTAGTTGGTGATATTTTATGTATTAACCTGATTCCTTATCTTTCATCAGATTACTTTTGTCATCTAAGTGTTTTAATTTTTTGTCTTACTTTTTACTTTCCTTCCACTACCTCCCACCCCCACCCTCCACCCCACTGTGGAGACTGAAATATACTTTTACTTACTCCTTGGGCTATTCTGAATAAGTTAAATTTAACTCTTCATCATCAATCCATGATTTGCCCAATGAAAATTAATTACCATTAACTCTCTCTTTTATCATTAGGTTGAGTTTTTATTTTCTTTTTTAAGCTTGCCTGTACTAACTCTATGAAGTACATGGAGGGCTTTTCATCAGACTGCCTGATAAAAAGATACTGGGTAAATTCACAAGAAATAATAAATGGACAGACTAAGGGAGGAAAAAAAAAGATGTTTCTACTTTTAACTCCTATAGCTCATCAGCTGTGGTCTAATTAGGTATCTGAGGAATTAAGGTTCAGTATCAGGATTTAAAGACAAAACATTTTTGGTTTTGTAAGTCTCTAAAAGTCCTACAAGTTCTTCCCCAAACTGTTTCCTCGTTGATACAGACTATTATACCTCGTTAATGTATTCTATGCCAATGTTAATGGAATACTTGATTTGAAGTCCTATTTCCAAACAGGCTGACATTATGACTTTCTCGAGCTTTAAGCACTTTGCTCAGTGAGCTCCTAACTTCATATACATATACATATATAACACATATGGACATATTATATCTATATAATATATGCATATTAAACATGAGTGTGAAATTAATATATATTTAATATATAATATAATTATTTTGATATAATGATGAATCTAGTTTGCATTAAAATTTTAAACATTTTATTCAACTTTGAGTTCATTTTTTTTCTAACTTAAAAAAAGTAAAAGTAAAATATTTTTATAGGTCCTCAAAGTATGCCAGGCCCGAGGTCCTGTGCCTACAGTGCTTACTGAATAAGTCAGCCATGCCTCCAAAAATCTCTGTGGCCCTCTCCTCATGTCCTTCAAGTCTTTGCCCATCGTCACCTACCTTGACCACCTTATTTAAAATTACAGATTTCCCCTTGCCCCTATTTTTCTGATTTTGCTTATCTTGCTTTGTTTTCTTTTCGGACCATACGTCACCATTTAATGTATTAAATACTAATATTTACTTGTTACTTATGTCTCTCTCCCTCAACTAGAATGCAAGCTCCATGAAGTGACTGATGAATGTCACTTTCCTGGGCGTGCATGGCACTAAGGACTTAATTCTCTCTTAAATGACATAGGAAGGAAAAGAGTCTTTGTCTATCTTTTTTTTTTTTTTTTACTTTGTCTTTCTTAAAATTATATATATTTTTTGATGGTCTAGAAACTAAAGGGTGGGATAGAGGAGTGTTTTTACATACCAACAGACAAATGTGTAATATAGGAGTGATTTTAAAGAATGCATTAAAAATGAGCTTTGTGCTTTAAAGACAAAAATAATAAAAATATTTGTATTAGTTGTCAATCTTGCTGCATCTCTCCAAGGTCCTCATTATTTATTTTAACCTTTCTCTGAAAGGCCACTACTACATTTGATGATACCAGACCCTTTTCAGAATATAAGTATAGTTTTAGTCAAATCCAAGCCATAATCACATCATGATATTTAGAAAAGCAGAAGCAAGTACAAATATTCTCATTTAATGTTATATTGATGAGGAGAAGAAAGAAGTAAAAAGAAAAGAAAAACTACATTTTTTTTCAGACCTATCAAGTGCTGTGAAGTGGTACTTCTATATATAATCTCTTGAATCCTCAAAACAGTTCTGCCAATTAGGCATTAGTATTCCTATCTTAACAACAGGGAAGTATGTTCAGATTCTATTCTACAGAATTTGCCTGACAGAACACAACTGGTGAAGATAAACTGGGATTTAAACCAATATCTATTGGGCTTTACAGCTTGAGCACTTTCAATTACATCTTGTCACAAAAAGCATTATAAATCCTGTTAAAAAAAATAGGAAGGATCTTGGGGACAATGAGAGTCTGGGAAAGGATTGCTAAGTCTGGAACATCATTGTATATGACAGAAACTTTGTATCACTCATTCCTATAATGAAGAATAACGTAGCAAATGGTTATGGGCTAATGTGACAACTTAATAGGGAATGTCAGTGACTTTTTGTTTATTTTATTACCAAAAAAAAAATCCATTCACTAATTTTATTATAAATCTTCATTTATTATTCTTGTTTATGAGATTCGGCTAAGATCAGGTATGACTAATATTGACTTCAACTTATTGAGACAAAATTACTGCTATTAGTTTATTTCGCTTAAACAAATTTGCATCACTCTCTGTTTAGATAATCAGGTATCATAAAAGGAAAGAAAGTGGGTTATTTGAAATCACATCTTAATTGCTTACAACTCTTTTTACTAGGGCCAACTCCAAAGCTAATATATAAAACCTGGTCAGAAAAAGCATCAACAAGAAACAAGCTTCCCATACCTTTAAGGCTAATTGTTTCTGTAAAAACCCCAATGTAAAAAAAGAGAGAGAGAGAGAGAGATCAGCCATCTCATTTGACACTTGGACAACAAGCAAATTCTGTTTTCTTCACATATAGGCACAATGACATATATAAAGTAAGTGATGCGGAGATAAGTACGCATCTCTTATCTCTTTATCAATCAGTTGCACATAAGGATCTGTGTTTTATAGCACTCATAATTAAATCAAGATACAAAACATTGTTAGACACTAATCTCGACCTAGAAAAATGTTTGCCTCGAGTCATTATAACAAGACAGAAAGGTATGGCTTTAGAGATTAATAAACATATTGTTAAATCTGTGTTGTCTGAAGCTCAAGACTGTATCAGCATTCATGGTACTAACTCCTGGAGAGTCTTACAATCCAGCAAACAAAATTTTACATCTGGAGCAATAGGATCTGCTTACTAGTTAAGTGACATTGTGACAGCTGATAATAGCAAGATATTTAATTTTTTGAGCTTAATTATACTCATAAAATATGATTCCTATAAAATAGAGTTGCTGTTAGGATCACAGATGATGAATTTAAAAGGTCCGGCATATGCTTAGCACTTAAAAAATAGTAGTAGATTTTTTTGTATTTGTTTCATAACATGCCGTTATGCCACCAATTTAGGTTTCCTTTATAACAATCTTCTTACTTAATTATTCATTAATTAGCATTCTTTCCTCCTAGGCCACAAGCTCCACAAGGGCAAGGTTATGCCTCTCTTGTCTGTCACCACTCTCAACATCAAGCAGTTCTTGGTATGGAGCCCTAAACTTAATCAATGTCAATTGATTAAATCAATGGAAAAATGGTGGTTTGTGAAGAATGTCCTAGGCACTTTGTCCCATTTAATTTTTGAAAAAAGCTTTGAAATAGTTTTCTTATTCCCATTGTATGGTTTAGAAGACGGGGTCTCAGAAGGTTAGTTAATGTGTTCGAGGTCATATAGCATCAAGAGAATTTAATCCTAGGTTCAGATTCAGAACCCATATAATTTTTTCTCTACCATTCTAACTATGATCTACTTGTTTTGAAGAATCAAGTTAGGCTTTATTATCTGAGGGAATTAGCAATTATTCTGTGTCCGCTGAGATAAGTTGTATTTTCTGAATTTTTTTCAATATGAAGTGAGGAAGTAATGAAATTTGTCTTTCCAAGGCCTCTTACAACAGGTATGATAGACCAAAAGAATGTCAAGATAGTCTATTAATCTCTCTATAACCAAAGGTAACTACTGTAAAAAAAATAACTCGCCTTCAAAACTTCAAAGACAGATGGTGGGAAGACCTATGAAATATGCAAAATACTTCAGGAGAAAAATGACAGAAAGAAAGGAATGCAGCATGAAAAGAAAAAAAAAAAACCTAGCCTAGAAAAAAATATTCAAAGGAATAGAAGAAAATTCTTCACATGAATTGCAATCTGTAGATCATCTTACTATGGATATAGATTCAGTTTAAAGAAACAAACATGAGATTGTTTAGGGGAACTGCAGTCAGAAAGAACATAAACACACACACAAATAATAAATAAAAGAGAAACTGCAAGGAACAAAATAGAAATAAAATTGAAAATAACGATGAGGAAAGATTAGAAATAATCAGAGTGAATAGAGAGAGAAAGAGAAGAGGAGATGAAGGAGAAGAAAGATATTTCAGAGCCAATAGAGAAAGCCATGGATAGGGGAAGATGAGCCAACAACAGTGTCCCTGAAAAATATTTTACAAGTGGAACAAAAATAGTTTTCAAAATTTTAAACAGATACATTTTTCATTAAATGCAGAAATATCTGATTCAGCAAATTGAGAGAGCATACTAAGTTCTAGGAAAATGTGAAAAGATACTTAATGTTGAGTTATATTCTGACAAAGTTATTTACCATCAACAATAAAGAAAAATAATGCACTCGCCCAACTACGAAAACCCTTGATGCAATGGGAGAAGTTCAGACTAATGTGAGTCTCTATAAATGTTTTGCTCTGACAACTCATTTTCAATTACATATATTGTCTATTTTCTCCTGGTCTTTTGTTTTTAATGGCATGTTATATTAGCAATATATTAGCAATCATAATGAAATTTATATTATTTATCCTTTAACATTAAGTTTTTATTAAATTTAAGTGTACAATGGATAATATATTTATTTATTTATGGCTTCTGAAATTCCCATCTTGCTTAAGAAGTCTCCTATAGGTGAATTTGCTTTGTGTTCTTCCAGATAGATAACCATTTACACAAGCGCAAATTATTATTATTTTTAATCTCATTGAACTAAACTGCCAACTTTGATCATTCCATGTAACTCCGACTACATTTTTTGCTCTTATAATATATATGCCTATCTCAGTGCTGTGATCGTGGCTTCACAGTAAATTTTAATAGCTGGAAGTCAAGTGCTTCTTCAGTATCATTTAATCTAGTTTGATAAAAAAAAATAAAATAAAATAAAAAAGCATTAAGATTCACAGTGGGATTGTATTCCATTTAATAATGGTATCTTATATTTGTTTATATTTAATAATTCCCCTCATACAGCTTCTGTGTCTTCTCATTAAATGTATTTCCAAGCAATTAAAAGACTAGGAATTGTTATTGAGCTTTCCATTTTCCATTTCTGAGTGGTGGTAATAAAGAGAAAAGCTACTGAATTTTCTGTATTTATGACATATTAGTAAAATGATGTTTTAAAATCATACTTTATCCCATATTCATGCAACTTTAAAACTTGACAGATACCATTTTTCATCTATTAGAGTGATAAAAGTTTTAAGTAATGGTAACACCCGGTTCTAGAGAGTACTTAAGGAAACGGGCACTATTGTATATTGCTGGCAACATTATGAATTACTCAAGAAATTTAAGCTTTAGTTATCAAAAACAGTTCTGGCTTTAAGTTAGAAAAATTAAAAATTATATTTAGTGGCGGCTACTCTTATTACTGTGCTGAAAGTCCAAGCCAATTTAATAAGGCAAGAAGAAAATAAATGGCGTACGAATTGAAAAGAAAAATTTTAAATCGTCTTCATTTATAGATGGCATGGTTGTTTACATAAAACATCCTGAGGAATTTATAAAATCATATGAAACAGTAAATGTATTTAGCAGGATCACTAATATGCAAAACACACTGGATATAATCTAGTAAGTATTAAAAATAAATTTTAAAAACTTTTTCATTAGCATCAAAATATATCGAATACCAAGGAATAAATATAATGAGTGATATGCAAAAATTCTACACAGGAAACTACAAAATATTACCAAGGGAAACATAAAGAACTTAAATAAAGAGATAGGCCCACATGTGGAGTGCAAAACTCAATGTTTTAAAAATGCTATTGTCTCCAAATTGAGCCATAGATTTAATGTGGTGTTAGTCCATACTCAGTGGGCTATTCATAGAAATGAACAAACTGATTCTGAAATTTATGTAGAAATACAAAGGATGTAGAATTAACAAAACCAATTTGAAGAAGAACAATAGAGTTAGAGTTCTATACTCACTGATTTTAAGACTCACTAGAAGCCTAAGATAATGTGTGATATTGTAGTAAAGGCAAGAAAATAACAGAACTAAAAAGAGTCTGGAGATATATCAACACATATATTGCCAACTGGTTTTTTAAAAAGGCACCAACATCATTCAATGGGCAAAGGGGAATCTCAAGAATGGCTCTTGAACAACTTGGTATTTATATGGAAAAAATTAAACCTTACATGATACACAAAATTAACTTGCTGTAGATCACAGAAGTAAATATAAAGATACTATGTAATATCAGGCACAGTCTTTACGACTTTGTGTTAGGTGAAGATTTAAATAAGGCATAAGAAGCATGCAACGAAAAAGAAAAACTGATATCCAAAAATTTAGACATTATCAAAATAAAACACTTTTTTGGAAGGCATATAAAATAAATAGTTAAGCCACAAACTGGAAGAAAATAATTACAATACATATATCTGACAAAAGACTTATATCTGGAATATACGGTGTACACGCATACACACACGTGAGCATACATACACGTTATTGCTGGGGGAGGATTAAATGAAAAGGGTATGATAGAACTCTCTAGAGTACTGTAAATGTTCTATATCTTAATTTGGGCGGTAGTTATAGGGCTGTAAAAGCTGTTGAAATGTAAAATTGAAACTTAACAGTTGACATACTTTAGATCTGTATATTTATTGTATACGTTATACTTTAATTAAAAAAATAAGAACAAAAATAACAGGAAAAGGAAATTTGAATTCTGTCTGTGCATAAATTATCAATGTTGATGTTTCTTTTGCTGTCATTCTCCTATCTGATACAGAGCTTAGGGCTCTGCGATACAGAAATAAACTTTGTATGTCTTTTTAGAGCTGTCTGTCTACAAGGCTCAAACGATTTTGTAAGTCATTTTATTTTATTTGTCTTGACTATGCTTTACTCTTTGTTTCACGTTCTGTTAGTTGACCTTGGATTGTAACAAAGCTCCCAGGTTAAATCGAGATATTTTAAAAACTGTTATGGCAGGAATTATGAGGTCTTGAAAATTGTTATAATTATTTTACAGAGCAAACTTTAATTAATCGTTAAGCTTGATCTGCAAACATTATTGGCTTTATAATGTTCTGTTCACAGGACTCAATAAATTTCTTTTATCTGACCTCTTGGATAAGAATTAAGAGTAGAACTGGGAAGTTTAAAATCAAATCTATTGCTGGATGAGGGTAGGGAGGTGAGGGTGGACTTCAAAACAAGCTTACCTACTTTTGGTGAAAAGGCCAGTGGGAAGCTAATTGACTAGACCTGTGTTATTCAATCTTTTGCTCCTTCATTTCCTCCAAACAACAATTACATTACTATGAGGGGAAAGTTTGTGGCAATAAACCATAGAACTAGATTTACTTTCTTCTCTTAAAAGAGATGGACCATTCTATAAATCACAATTCAATGTGTAGAATTCCAAAGTGGAGTTATTTGTCATTTCATTTCTGGAATCCCACCGATTGTCATCTGGACGAACATACAGAGCAGTAAAAGTGGCTCCTCCTGATTTAGAAATGTAGAACCTTTAAAATTTATTTCCTATAACCCATCTTCCATCATATTGGCATTCCACTTAGTTGCAATACCCTGTTGAGCAGTGACTTAACACAACTCTGGAGTTGAATTAGATCACACATTTATATTCATCACAGTACAACGATTCATATGTAGTTTTCCCAAATGAAACATCAGAGAAAATCAGTTTAGAAATGAACTGGGTAAGTCTCAAATTGATATTCATGATCCAGATCTCAAAATTATCCTGATAGCAAGCATCCTGTATACAGCAGTTTGAATTCAGAGATTCCTAAGACAGTTGACTGACAAGATTCTGCTTTAAGGCTGAATTGTCAGTTTGTGCTGGATTATAAATACTCATAATTAATAAAATTACTTAGAAACACGATATAAAGAGCAAAAGAACAAACAAACAAACAAACAAAAATCCCAATATTCTACAATTTCTAACTCTGGAAATGCTTGTGGTAACTGAGATGTATTCTGTAGCATGTATCTAATAAAGTCCACCTGGGCCTTACGTTGGCTCTCTTGGCAGTTGTAGGTGTTACAGCTCTCTTTTAATCAGCTCAACAGCTTTTCACACTAACAAAATAGAAATACTTTGCACCATCATACTGAGTTCAACTCTCTTTTTCTAAATGGGTACCTGACACAAGAAAAAACACATAGGGTTCTTTAGATATTATTGAACGAATAAATAAATGAAGCAGTTAATCAATGTTACATAATTTAATAGTTAATTAGATCTGCTTTTTACGATTTTCTAATGTTTTCTTATGCAATGATTTTATTTTCCAAGGAGGGTTTTAACCTAGAGGACATTTTTTTTTTCTGAACACCTCTACAATTTTTCTGTAGATAGCATAATGCTGTAATTATACTAGGTACTTAGGAAATGATGGTTTCATTAATTACACATTGTTGTCAACATCAAAACATCTTTGAGCACTGTTTTATGGCTTTCTCAATTCTTTAGTTGAGCTGTACCACAAAATATTTAGTTTATCCTGCACTTAGTTTGTGTCATTACAGTTTTTAACTATTCTTTATCTATAGCAATTAACTTCTTCTATCCCTATTCCTCTTGACCTTCCACTCTTGCAATTTAATGTGTTCGATTTATTTCTGAGCCTTGTTCCTGGGTCCTTCCCTCCCTCAATCCATTCTCTCCCTCACCCACTTGGCAAAACAAAGTGACAAATTTTATTTCAGTTCAGAGAGAATTTCATCACTCACCAACAATGTGCTAAGGATGAGTGACCTGAAGAAGACGTGGCTCCTTTACTCAGAGTTTTTGCAGTTTGGTGAAAGACAAACGTGATTTTCCCAGATAAATTATAGAAGCATGTGCAGGCCATTATCAGAACACAGGGTACCTACTTCAGTCTAGTGCAAGGACACATTCTGTCACAGAAAACATGGAGCAGGCATGGGAGGTCAGTAATACTGCAAGAATAAGACTAAAGGAGTCTCTTCTGCAAAGCTAGAGACTGTTCATATCTACAAAGGCAGAGTTTAGTGGTAATGATGGGTGCACGGGCCAGAGGAAAAGGACTGAAAACATTAGCAAAGTGAAGAGAATCAAAAGCTGATATGAGATGTGCAAATATGGAGGTGGAATGAGAAAAGCAAGATCAGGGGGAAAAGGTGGAATGGATAAATGTTATAGAAGTTACTGGGCAAGCACAAGGAGACTATGGCCACTGCTGGCTTTTCATGATGTGAGTGGAAGGTCCAGGTGATCGAAGAAGTTGATGGTTAAGGTGGACAGAGGCTGGGAACTATCTTTAAGAATAGGGCATTGTAACTTTAAAGGTAGGGACCTTTTCAGTAGAGAGTATTGTTTTTTTTGTTTTTGTTTTTTAATGTATACATTCATGCTTAGAATACCTGTGGAATTCATGCATACAATTTTATTTTAGGGTGAGTTATATATTTACAATGAATTCTTTTGAGTTATTTCTGAAGACCCAAGTTACTTGTTTCCCATGTCGGATATTGTTACAGATAGAGAAGCAATAGGTAAAGACAATAAAGTTTAGAGGTAAAGAGCCTGGATGTGCCTACCTTGATGTCAATTAAGTATTTTTTCTCTTCCTTCTTCTCTCTCTCCCTCTCCCTTCCTCTTTCCTTCTCTCTCTCTCTCTCTCTCTCTCTCTCTCTCTCTCTCTCTCTCTCTCTCTCTCTCTCTTTCTCTCTCTCTCTCTGTTTTGGTTCCATAGTTTCTTTAAATGTAAAATGGGGCTGATAATACTCTGTCACGGAGTTGTAATCAAAATTAAATGAGTTTATATATGTAAAACCCTAAAAACAGTGGTAAATTGCAAGAGTTCAGTGAATGTTTGCCACTCTTATCATTGTCTTTCTGGAATAGATGGACACAGTTGACAAAATTTTGGTACCCAGAGAACCAGACAAAATAAGTCATTTCTTTTTAAGAGAGTGATGGCAATGAAGCTTATTGCTTATAGGTGTATTACATGTAAGATAATGAGAACTAACCAAATAGTTGGTTAGATGAAGAACTACTTCAAATAAATAAGAAAGCAAATTCTAAAACAGCAGATGTATTTAAAAGACACACTGAGGAAGTTGATTTATTGCCTGCTATCTCAAAATTTGTGGGTAATCATATCTGAATATATATAATACATAGATTTATCTGTTCTACTTTTGTCCCATGGAGAATTAGAGAATTTAATAACTCTTCTTTGCTTAATTTGAGGCCTTTAAAAGCTAAATTCTAAAGGAAGATTAACAAAGATACGTTTAGCCAAATCTCTTGGACCCTAGAATGGAAGCAGTGTGAGACCTTGTAGGAAGTGTCACAGTAAGCAACTTGTTTCTGTGAATTGATTTAAAAAAAAAGGAGATTCTTGAGTGAAAAGAATATTAACAAAAAGCACAAGAAACATTATATCTCTGAAAAGTTAAAGTGATCCTTTTAATAGATATGAATATAGCATAATTTATGCAACTCTGGGAGCGCTGGAATAAGGTAGGGATAAATGAGGTAGATTTGGCACAAAATGACTTTTGACACATGCCATGTATTATTTACCAGAAAATTCTACCACATGCATTAATATGACAAGCAAATCACTTGATTAACTGAAGCCAATTGGTCAGTACGTACAGTAAAATTTTGTTCAGATGTTTTGAAGTGTATGTGGAGAGAGGACGATAGTAGAAAACTAAGCTGCCTCCAGAACAGAGGAAGTCTTCTGCACAGAGGTGAGACTGAGAGAAATAGGAAGTGAGACACTGAGCTCAATGTTCTCAAGAATGTGAATCCAAAATCGTGGACCACTTTCACTGGCTCAGATAACAGTTTATTTCTTAGCAACCTTAAATCACTACTTCTGGCTTTTCTTGCCTGATAATGAAATAAAGAAATATATCATCTGTTTTTACCTCAGAATAATTCAGTGATGATAAAATGAAAGAGGAGAAGGAAAACGCTTTGAGGCTTTAGGAAGAAAGAATTCCATCAGAAGAACCTAATGCATATTATTATTATTTTTTACTTTCTAAAAATGATTTATTCTGCTTAAACTTCTTGTGCTAGCCTTAGTTGTGCAGACATCATTTGGACCTATCAACCTATGGTTTTTCATGAGGACAAGTCAGTGCTTTGTTCTTACCTTGTAAAGTCTTTAAAAGTGGTCTCCATGTCCCTGTCTAGGAAATTGATCTGATTATTCTCTGTTTCTTCTTACAGCCTATGTCTCCCTTGAGACAGCTTATTATACAAATGAAATATGAAACAAGCCTACAATTTTTACAGGGCAGAACCAAAGCCTTTTCTGTTATCATTCATGTAGCCCATGGGGAAATATCAGAATGGGGTTTGATTTTGGGAAAGAGATAGTCCACAGAGATGGTGGAGTTTAATGAATCCTGCTATAAAAGATTCATATTTAAGTTCCGACAAGTCTCAGAGCTCAAGTCTCTAATCCCTTGTCTCCTCAGTTACAAATTAAATTTCCTTTTGTCACTATTTCTTTGAAGTCTATTTCGAATGAGATAGAAAATGAAGGGCCCCCACTAGTTCGTTCCCTGAATTATAGAAACGTGAGTCACTTAAACTAATTATTTTGATGTGTGTTCCAGAGAAAGCAGTGATATGATAATAAATATTACTCAGTCTGGGTGATGCTACTTTTTGAGGACCATGGCGGTTCTATCATTCATTGCTTATTATTTCCAGAATACTTAAGAGAATGTATTTTACTCATGAGATTCAAGGAAGAAGAGATACAAAAATAGATTAAGCAGCTCTTTGTGCAAACGATGCCTTGGATCTAAATGTAGTTGATTCTAATATAATACAATTGACTGATAGTTCTGAAATAATCTGCTAGGAATTACATATCTATATCTATCTACTCGTATACACACATAAAATCATATATATGTAAATGTGCATTATATATTATATATAATATACATTTATACAGAATATGCCATGTATTTATATAAGTACATAAGTATGCATGAATATATATATGTGTTCATATATAAGATTAATAAAATGATCAATTATCCTATGACATTAAATTTTCTCAGCCCTGGTTTTCACAACTTTCAAAAGACCAGTTTGGACTAGTTGACCTCTTAGTTATTAAATTGTGTGACAAATAACTTTATGTCACTAGTTTGTTATACAATGGTAATGTAAACTTTCAAACAAATAAATCTGGGCTGAATTAAATATCATAGCAACTCTATCTCAAACATTTTCTCCGGGACCAAGAAATAAGATAAAACAGGCCAATTAGAATTGAGCTTTTGACCTCTCCCACTGTTCCTTGGTTGTTCCGTGGTGTTGTAATTAGGTGTGTTAATCACCCATTGAATTATGATTTAATACAGACAGAATCTAATCTTCTTCATTTGTGAGTCCAAAAGTGGAAACTTGCACATAGTTAGCATTAAAAACAGTATATGGCCAAACCGTTAAATGGCTTATAAGTGTTCTCAATTATCATTACTTTAGCTTTTATAAATTGCATTGTCAGTGGACACCTTCCAACACCTACACACACCAACATCTCTCCATAGGAGCAGGGCTCTTCTTCTTACCCATTGTGTTGCATGGGAGAGCAGCTCCAGTCACCTCAAATAAGCTACTGAAATGGATTTATGTTTATGGCATTTGATTTACTAACAATATACCTGAGGGTGCAGACCTTGTGCGCATGCATAATTCATGCACATTCAGCATTTTAAACTCTACCTAGGGTTTACTTTAAAAAATAACATTGATTTTGATTTAAAACCCTAAAGAATAAGTAGAACCAAGCTACTGGGTCATTTTTATTAATAACGTTTCATTTTCTACCACTGGCTGGGATGGTAGTGATGATAAAGCCCTAGCTAAGCCTTACGCTCACAGTCTCAACAAAGGGTTCCCTGAGGGTTGTGCTCCAAGAGTAACCTCTGAGCTGGAGGTTGAGTCAGACATCTTTTGAATTTCTTTATAATTTTGAAATAGATGTTCTTTAAAAGGGTTAGCAACTTACTCCAGTCACTAATTTGGAAAATCCATCCCATGTGACCAGCCTGACACTTTTAGTGAGTAGTGAACACAATATTTTGAATAAAATTTTACTACTAACTGCCAGGAAGCACTATCAGAAGACAGAGAGGCCAGTAACATAATATTTACTTCAGTTCCCTAGACTGTTTTTTCCAGAAGCTGGAATGAAGATAACATGCTATCAGTGTGCTCTGTTCTCACTTTAAAAATATTCAAAAAAGCAAAAAAGGACCTAAAAATAGAAGGAGACTGCTCTTTACATGGTTTAAATATATCTTGTTTTGAACCTCAGTTTTTTCATCTTGGAATAAAGATAACCTCTAAAATCCATTTCAGCTCTATTATTCTTTTTTTCTCTGAGTTCTTAATGAGGCAGTAAAGGAATAAACTGGAGTCACCTCTTAGAAGGAAATTCCTGGGAAGTAGTTTTTCAAACAAGAGAGAGAAGACGAGAAATAGATTTCACATTTCAAACAGAAAAATTTACCAAAGGTAGCTTATCTTAAGCTAAATGCTCAGAAAACTACCTTCAGCATATTGTAGTTATCTGAAGGCACCTCTACATTGAACAGGGGCTACTGAGGAAAGAAGCTTTGCATGGGATGGTGAGATATCAATGGAGCTTAGCTATTTCCTAGTCTTAGCAGTAATGATGTATGTGAGAGGTGATGGGTGGTTGTTTACCCCAAGCACACACACTGTACCATCCCTGGGTGGTGCCATTTATAAGGGATAGTAAAAGGGGAGTTTTTGTGCTGGTTACCATCTACTGCTCAACAATCTTGGGCCCAGGTCTACTAGCACCTTTCGATGACATTTTAACTTAACATGTTTAGAACAAAACTCCTTTGCTTCCTTTTCACACTTCCTTCTACCTGTGTGTTCCAGTCACATTCAGCCGCATCACCATCCTATCCGCTGCAAAAGTAGAATTCAAGAGATCACCCTTGACATGTTGCTCTCTCCCAGCCTCTGCATCTCATTCAAGTCCTTTCAATTTTACCCCCTAAATGTTTCTCAAATCTGTTGACTTCTTTCTGACTTTGCAGATATCACTGTCCCACACCCACTATCGGGTTTCCCTGGGATACTCTCATGTCTTTCTGGCACCCCATTCTGGTTCATCCTCCATACTACTTCCAGAGTAAGCTTTTTATCACTAAGACTTCTTTGATAAAAGTCATTAAAGACTTCTCATTATTTTAGTACAAGAAAGACAATGTCTAACATGGCCCACAAGGCCCTGTGTGGTTAGCCTAGGCCAAGCTCTTCCAAGTCATCTTACACCACTCTCCCCAATTTCCCATCACAGTGCCCAAGCCACAATGGGCTCAGGTGACCTTTTTGGCCATGCCTCGCTTCCTTATGCTTCAGAGCCTCAACTCATGGCTGCTTCCATGCCACAATTTTCTCTCTTACATCTTTACCTGGTCAATTTCTACTTCTTTTTCATGTTACAACTCCAATGTTACTTCTCTGGAGAAGCTTTCAGTTGTGGACTGAATGTCTGTGTGCCCCCAAAATTAATATGTTTAAGTCATAACCCTCAATGTGATGGTAGTAGAAGGTGGAGCCTTTGGGGGTGAATTAGGTTTAGAGGAGCTCAAGATAGCAGAGCTCTCATGATGGGATTAGTACCTTTATAAGGAGAGGCTTTTCTTCTTGGTCTAAAATGTGAATCCACTTCTTGCCTTCTTCCCTTCATATTTTTTTCTTTTTCTTTTTATTGAGATATAATTGAAATATAACATTATATTAATTTAAAGTATATAACATAATGATTGATATTTGTATATATTGTGAAATGATTACCACAATAGAATCTAGTTAACATCTATCACCACACATAATTACAAACTTTTTTCTTGTACTGAGAATTTTAAAGGTCTACTTTCTTAACAACTTCCAAATACACAATACAGTATTATTAACTATAGTCACCACGACATATATTATATCCCCAGGACTTATTTATTTTATAAATGAAAATTTGCACCTTTTGGCCACTTTCACCCATTTTGCCTACCTTCTTCCCCACTTCTTGTCAATCACCAATCTATTCTCTATATCTATGAGTTGTTATAGTTGCTATTTCTATTGTTGTTGTTTTCAGATTCCACATTTGAGTGAGTTTCCTCTCTTGACTATTTGAGGATACAACCAGAAGGTTGTCTTCTGCAAGCCAATAAGAGGGCTCTCACAAGGAACCAATTCTGCAGACTCTTGATCTTGGACTTTCCAGCCCCCAGGACTGTAAGAAATAGATATCTATTGTTTAAGCCCTTCAGTCTATATGGTATTTTGTAAAGCAGCCTGAGCTAATGAAAATACTTTCTTTGAGCCCCCAGGTTAGACTGTTTTGTTCTCATGACTTTTTGTAGGTTTTCTTCATAACACCTATCACAGTAACACTATGTGTGACTCTTCAATCAAAGACTTCCTCCTTTGAGGTCTAGGACTAAACCGTCCTTACTCATTGTCACAGCATCTAGCAAAATGCCCAGTTCACAGTCAATATTCAATACTTAACAAATACTTGTCAACTGAATTTAAAGAAATTCTAGGTAAATCAGTTGATTCATTAGATGTTTAGAGTGAAAATGCCTATTTCCATAGATAATTCTGAATGATAGGAAATAGTCCTGCTAAGAGCACTTTCAGCATGTAGAAGAGCCTGTTAATGACTATTAGCACATTTTAAAAATCTTTCTGGTAAATAGATGTCCCTTTCATCTAAGAAGAGGAGACTTTTCCTGATGCAGTCAAGACAGTAGATCGATTTGGATATTGCCAAAATGATTCCATAACCTCAGTGTTTTCTTTAATGACATAAAAAAAGTATAAGATTCTTAATTTTACCCATCAGCATAACTCTACAGTTATCACTCTCTGAGGGTGAAGGGACCTAGAAACCATGTCTTGCTGAGAAGTGGCTAAAGGAACTGGAGGTAAGAGACTCAATGAAAGGCATGAGCAGTCTTCAAATGTTCATAATGCTCTTGGGCAGAAGAGACAGTAGTTTTATTTGACTGAAAGGCAACGTTAGAACGAATGAGTAAAAATTCTATAAATCTAGGCCTGGGTTTCAATTTCATCTAAAAAGAAGCTTTAACATCATGCAGTGCATGCTTATCAATGAAATGGGCCATTTGCTGAGTTAAGAAATACCTCATCCAATCAGAGATTACTATGGAAGAGATTTCCTACCTTGGTTTCTGGGCTGTCTGGATAAAGGCCCATCCCTGGCTTGGGACTGTAGAAGGAAATGGCTCTGTTGATGCCTAAAATGTTGTCCTCCTATAAGTCTAAATTTGCTTGGAGGACTCTGCTTAATTGACAAAGTTCGGTTTCTATGTGGATTAAATCTACATTTGCAGAGATAGAGAACTCTTGAATGTACTTGAAAAAAAAAAGATTCAAGTTAAAAAATAGAAAAGAAACTTATTTCAGTTCAATTTCAGGAACATTAGTATATAGTCAAATGCATGACATTTTAGAAAACTGGCTATTTTACCATTAATTGCTAATATTTCAGACAGGAACTGTATTTCCTATCTAGTTATTTTGCCAATATTTGATTATGGTGAAGCAATTTAGAGATAGGTTAACTTGCTGTTTCTAATGAGCTGGATGTGCTCTCTAATGGAATTGCTAAATTGGTGACAAATTGTAGCTTGGGGACTTATTATTGTGAGATTCTGTCTTTTTTGTTGTTGTTAGTTTTCTTCATCACAAAGAAGAGAACTTGAATTGGCTTCAGGTAAAATAGTGAATAATAATTGTTAGTTTCTGTAAGAATTACACTATATAATTGACTTAGTTTAACCTTTATTAAATATTTAGTCTGTGGATAATGCAAAATCTCTTTTACTTTGTATTTTTATTATCAATTTTAAATTATATTGATGGCTTTTATCACACATGTCTTATCTTTTAGTTTGTCATAGAACTTATTTATAAATTCAATATTAGTAGTAACATAACATTTAAAATTTTCTCTACATCATATGTCTTCTCTGAGCCCCCAACTATCTTCTTGATAAGAAGTTCAAAGTCAGCTGAGTTTGGCATGGAAGAATCCCTTCTGTTGTATACCTGGATTGGTTGGCAAAGTGTTCCTCAATTCAAAAAAACCGATCCTATCATTGAGACTTTGAGGCATTTTGCAGTTCTAGAAAGTCAGAAGGTAAGTAGCCATGTCTGTCTTTCATGGTGGAAGTATTGTGACCACTGCTCTCTCTGCTACTCAGTGCTGCCATTAGCCCAGATACTCCATTGTCTACTGTCTGTGCTGCTTGGGGCAGACCCCACAAAGCTCCTGAGGAGGTTCTAGTCCTCTGATCACATACTCATTTGCAGAGCCCTTAGCCACTGATCTTAAGGTCTTTGTGCTCCCTGATCACCTCATGTTAAAGAAATTCCTCAGTTGCAGAAACTATTCAAATACAGATTTTTTTTCTTCAGGCTTGGAGAATCTTTAATATATACCTCCCTCCTCATGACTTTTGATGTTCTTTCTCAGAGCTGATAGCTCTCCCTCATCCTAATTGTCCCTTAAATAGGCTTGAATTTAAAAAGCTGTTTATTTCTCCCCAGGCGATAATTAAGGATAGCATAAATGGTGCCCTCTTTTTCCCATGTATGGTTACAGAAAGCTATTTTTAAAATAACTTTCCTTGTCACAGTTTTTGTGTATGTTTTAACAATTCATCCTGTTACATATTCATATATGTCTCATTTACTCGTCCATGTTTGTAAATAAGCCACTATGTCAATTGTGTTTCGTGTTCTCACTGGATTCCAAGTTTCTTAAAAACAAAGATTGCTTCTCAGCTCTCAAATCCAGTACAGGGCCTTGAATAATACAGGCTCGATGAACACTAATTGACTTAATTATTTGCCTATGAGAATCCATGTCTTCTTTCTTCCAGGTGTTAGTTTGAACATATGGTTTTGAATAGAGAGCTAGACTGTCAGTGTAACTAGGAATGACTACCTGGACCAGGAGGGGATGTGCATGTGAGTGTGCATACGTGCATGGTCTCAAGTACATGCACATGAATGTGTATGCAAAAATCATTATATATATTTAAGGGATATTAAATTAATTTTTTGGCTCTCCATGTTCCTTCTAGCTTCCATTTACCAGAGCGCGGCTGAGTACTCAATTGTTAAATACATCTGTTGGAGAAGAAAAACTTAGTCCGTAGGTTGCAGTGTCCCAGGAAAGTGTTTAACCACTGTTCCAGATTGGAGTAGGGGAATTGTAATTGTTTCTATCCCCAAATTCAGATGTAAGGGACTTTCCTTCCCGATAACCAATGAAAGATTCTCAGCCCTTTTTCTGCCTTTTTTGTGCTCATTGCTCTTATGAGAATTGTGTATGAGTCTAAGAGCTTATGTAAATGTGTACGTGGGTATTCGGGGAAGGTAATCTATAAAAAGTCAGATGAAACCCCAGGAGCCTTGAATACTGATAGTAACAACTGATGGTCACCATTCGTATGGTAGCTCCCTGGAAACTGACAGAGTCAAGACTACACCGGGAGGGATAGCTGATATACCTGCATGAAACCAAACTGCTGTGCACAGGGGCTCAGCTTCCACTGGCAGAAACAATTTCTCTTGAATTGCACCTTTATTGAGCTACCCCTCACTTTTGTCCTCAGGGCGCTCATACACAGACCCTCTCTCAAGGGAGTAGCCAAACTACTCACTTATTTCAGGTCTTCCACATTCCCTTTGACATTTCCTATTCATCAGATCAGATCAAATCCCTTCATCTCTTCCTCTGCATGTTCCTCGTCCTCTAAGCTCTCCTTCGGTCTTAAAGCTCAAATCAGAGAGCCTGTGCATAATCCTTTTAACCGATGTGCTCATTTCAAATCAAAACCAGAGAAGATTAAGCTGTATTCTTTTTTTTTTTCCTTTTAATAAACTGTAGGAGAGGGGGAAAACTTAGTTAATAGCTCAAAAATATGTCCTTGCCATACAACTTTAAGAATATACATTTTCCCCATGGTCCATAATACTCTTTAGTAATTACATTATATTTGGAAGTGTATAGTGCCTTCCAGGAAGCCCAAGATCCCCCTCCCCAAATATTTATATGATCAGAAAGAAGTACTCAAAATCCCATTGGAAGTCACAAAATGCTGGAGAAGTAGAAATAAAGAGAAACTCATATAAGTGCCCATGATATAATCCCATTGCACATCAGCTACATTCCTCTCCTTAAGTCTCATCAATAGTAAGAAAAGGGGGCTGCCACCTGAGGTAGTGGCATCCAAAAGCCATGAAGATGGCTGCTCAAAGGAGCATAATCAATTCCACATGTGTGTTTTGTGTGTTTGCGGTGACAGAAACTGCTTTTTGATGTCAAGAAAAGTAATTAATTGCGTTATTGCTGTTAAAGCTCAAAGAAAAATCAAGTCTAATAAAAGAAAGCAACTTTAGAATATACATTCATGTAAAGGGAGTCTTCTCATTTTGAGGAAAAGATAGATGATCCTTTATGAAGAAGGCAGACTTAGAAGAAACCAATCAGACCAAGGAAAATGATTTTCCTGGAAAATATCAGGAAAAAGCAGTTACTCAGATGGTAGTTTTACTTTTTTTCCCTGTTTTTCTTCTTTTTCTTTTTCTCCTTTTTCTCTCTTTACTTCTCTGTTTTCACTTTTTTCTTTTGCTTCCATGTTTTCCTCCACTTCTCATTCTGCCTCTGCCTCTGCCTCTGCCTCTCTTCTCGGGCTTCTGTTGTCAACCATTAACCTAAACACACATCACTGGGATTCAATTCCAGTGACCATTTGTCAACTTGTAACTCACCTCTATCTTAGCCATACTCTTGATAACTCACCTCTATCTATCTAAATCCTTTAACTTTAAAAATCATTGTCCCGGAATTAATGATTAATTTTATCAAATCACTGGAAACTTTTTAGATGCTAAAGAACATATCTATTTCTGGAATATCAAGAAGTATTTTCCAGAGAATCTGACTCATTTTAATCTGTTGTCACTATGTTACAGAATTTAAAAATCTATTTTAGCACACATTTTTATGAGAACAGTAAGGGACATAAAGGACATGTTCAATGGCAATCTTCTGGAAACACCACATTTTATTAACGGTAGACTTTTGTGAATCTCTACGGATATTGATTGGATCCATTTGGCTATCCCACAGCCAATCAGGTAGCCAATGGCTGAGGCTGCACTCATTATTTGATTCGCATATCAAATATGAATATAGACAGATTGAGTACAGAATATACTTCCCCCCATCAACACATTTCACAAGTGAGTTTCTCAGTCATTCACAATCACCAAGCAAGGAAGAATGTGTCCCTATTATCTGTCAACTCGGGCAAGTATTGAGGGCCAAACAGGTATAGTCATCAACCCCAAAAGGTTACAGTTGAACTATAAAAACTAGAATGATCCTTGCAAATGAGAGAAATATGCAGAAACATTACAGTGAACTTAGCTAAAGTGTGTGGTCAGAGATAGACACTCGCTAGCATAGTTTCTGTCCAGACAAAGGAGAGATTTCTTGGGACTCTGACATTTATCTCTTTTGTAGATAGGGACTATTTTGCTTGGTTTGCTCATTGGAAGCTTTTAATAAATGCATTGTGAAATGATAAGTAAATGCATGGATTTCATATTTCATAGAAGATAATCTTACATTTTATTGTTTTTTATATAATTTCATTTAATTTTCACAATTCCTGGGTTAAAAAAGGAAGCTATTATTGTCCCTATTCCACAAATGAGGAACCACAATTGACTGATTTGCCCCAATACGAGGTTTTATATGGTAGAGAAACCAAAATCCAAACTTTCTAACCTGTAAATTCAGTGTTTTTTCACAATGAAAGGCTGTGAGATGTGTGTCTTCACTGTGAAACTGAGGCTACATGAGCAGGGGTATGTACAATGAAAGTTAGTTAAATTTATTTTTTTAAAAGTTAATTATTTAATAACAGAAGACAGTTAATATACAGCAGTTACTTAAAAACATTCGAGGTACTTTATTCACTAAATATACAGGCACAAAAAGACTTTGTAAACTTCGTCTTTCCAAGCTAAATTTTAACTAATTCACTTGCTCGGAAATAAAAAAAATTTATAAAAGTATACAGATAGAAAATATGGATCTTAACAATCAATGTACACAAAATGTTACCTAAATTAAAATACTTCTAAAAGCGGAGATTGTTGACTTTGCTGATTTCCTATCGACTTTCCATAGCTGTTTGGCTGAATTTCAAAATTTCAACTCATACTACATTTTTTAAAATGCCATAATAAATGTCACACAACTGTCATGAATGTGAAGAAGATTCTTTGTTTCATTTTTCCCTTTAAAAAACATTTTCTTTATTTTTGTGCCTTTCAATGCTTTACACATAATAACAGCTTTTAAGTCAGGCTTTATTTTTTTTCTGTAGCACATAAACTGAAGTATTTTATTTTATGTAATTTACTCTTCTCCCCTTTTACTGTTGTTGCATATGTTAATATTTTGGCTTCAGAAATAAAATATCATGTAAGTAAGAAGTTAACATCCTTCTATAATTTTTCTTTAATATAGAGAATAATTGAAAATTTTCATTGGGTAGGGAATATAGAGAGAAATTATATTTTTCTTCGGATATGCATAAGATATGGTGTGATTAATGGCATGATAACTATAATGTAATTTACTCTGAGTACTGGACAGAATATGAGCTCTTAAACTTTGATCCAAATGAACTGTATTTTAGAGGTTTATGTCCTCATTTCTGCCTGTGGTAAAGATTTAATTGTAAGGCTCACGTCATTCGCTTTATAGTAACAGCCGGTGGACAAGTAAAGCAGAATCAATTTATTTTGCATGAATAGTGATTTCTATTGGAATAAAAGAATATTTGTTAGATGAATACATGTTTTCCCTAAATAAATCCAATCTATGTGGAAGAAGTAGTTAAGAAGCCTCTGCTGTATTAAACGACAACAAAAAATCTTTTAGGTTTGAATTTGTGTTTTGTTTTAATCTTTCAGAGGTAGAGATAAAATGGAATTTGTGTTTTCTAATCTGGTCTATATATTCCAGAGTCAAATACAAGGCTATGTGCTCTGGAGCTTTATAAGTTTATTTTTTTTTTTCTCTCTCTCTAAGCAAAAAACAAGTACACTAAATAGTATCATTGCCTTCCTACAACCTAAATGAAAACCTAAGAAAATGCTTTCAGAATTAATACTTATTTCTTTCTTTGGATGGAATTTTCTGACTTTTAGCATTTAACTTATATAACTCTTTTATGTGGTAGAAGTGTGTGCAAGAAACTCTGTATTAGGGATCTGAATTTGATATATTTTGCTGGAAAGAGTAATGGAATACTAGTAGTCAGGAGAACTGAGTCTAGCCTTGGTTCTCTTGCCGGGGCTAGAATCTTAATTTTTAGGGTATAAATTCTTCATCTAAAAAATGATCCTTTTTTCTGTACTTCCTAATTAAAAAAAAATTAGCTTATAAACATGACTTTTTCAAAAGGTTTTAAAATATACTGCAGATGTAATATATAGACATCATAAACTTAGATCATTGAAGAAACAAGATGGATTTTCTTGTTCTAGAGGCTGAAATAATTGGTCTATGGTCAATTGTTTAATAGTTGTTAGTGAGTGCCTTGCTAGGGTATCCAAATATGTATTAATCGATTCCCTCCCAAAAGTTACATTGCATTTGAAGAAGTTAGGCATAAACACATACAAAGTTCAATAAAAACATAAGAATTAAAATTTTAAATGTGGAAAAATTACATGGCATCTTAAAACATCTCAAGGTTAGGTATCAAATAGAAGAATATATGTGCTGAGTTCAGAAATGGAGGTGTCTTGGATACTGGAGCAGTCTGTGGTGGATGAAGAGAACATTTGATTTTTTCAGGAAGAAAAGTGGAGCTGAAGTAAGTTATAAGGCAGAGAAACTAGCATGAGAGATCAGAAAACAAAGTATAAGATTTATTTTGGTAACGATCAATCAACTAGGGTGCCTAGAGGGAACATTAAGGATGAACTCGTTCATGAGCAGAGATTAATTGCTATGTGCCATCCATGCTCCTTTCCCTCATGTTTACCTATGAGAACAATAACAAAATATTTAGAGTCCTAATGGAATTTCCCTATGCCCACTGGATCGGTGCTCTCCATCAGTTTGAACTCTCAGCCTTTTTCCTACCTACCAACAATCCTGCCTACCAACAGATAAGAACTAGTTGTTTATGGTCAGCCTCCTTAACTGATGAGCAGAAACTTCCCCTCTGGTAGTCATGTGAGCAGAGATTCCTTACTCAAATGCTCAGGAACATGGTTGAGAAAGAGGCCATACATTTCACTAACACTCCAATTAATTTTAAAGCAACCAAAAGAGTGAAGAGAAATGCCACAGTGAGAACAAAAGAAGAGGCTGAAGGAGTGAAAGTAGCTTCATAGTTGTAGTGATTTGAAATGCTGCCAACTCCCCAAGTATTTCTGTCCTTCATTTATATATTTGGAATAATACAAAGTTAGAGCTAGAAAGAATTTGGAGAAATCATTTACTTTACTCATTTATTCATTCATTTATTCATCCATCCATCCATCCCACATATATTTATTTAGTGCCTAATTCTTTCCAAGCATCTCAAGGATGAATTAGATATTAACTTGTCTTTCCAGAAGTATATGCTATAGTGAGGTAGGAGGGATATATAAATACATGTATATAAAACAAGGACTAACAATATCTTAAGTACGATAATGGAGCCATATCATTATTTTGTGAAGCCCAGGAAGGGTATCTTTTGTGGGTTGAGAGTAGGGTAACTTCTTATAAGAAGTAATAACTGAAATGAAACTCAAGAAAATAGAAATTAGCAGTAAATATGTGAGGAAAGGAAGTAGTTAGGGAGCATTTCACAAAGAGAATACATGTATGAAGTTATGGTGATAGCACCGAAACTGCTCATTCATTTTTACAGTATAAAAAATTGAGGCCCAGATTTTATGACTTGTCAAGATTATACCCATTTTGATTGCACAACTAAAGCAGAAGCTTGGTTTACTAACTCTAACTGAGTATGTACAGCACACACACAAGTCAGTAATAAGGAGCGATTTTGCACAATAGCCCTGATAAAGGCAAATATATAGTAACTAAGAAGAATCATGATATTAATATGGATTAAGTACTTAGTTTTAAGATAGGGAAAAAAGTCCTAAATGAATAAAATTTAGGGCAGATGAATGGAAAAGAGAAAATGATCAGAGAGAGAGAGAGAGAAAAAGAGAACACCATTCTTTTATTGGAAAGAGAGATGATGTGATGAATAAATAACTCTTAACTTTAAAAATATTGTCCACTTGGGTAGTTTTCAAGGTGGTAGGGGTTCTAAAACCATTACTGTGTATAAAACAATGACATGTGAAATCTAACTAGACCCCCCCACACATGTATTAGTTTCTGGGATAAAAGCAAGAACAATTGCTTGTTGCATGAATCAACTTTGCTATGCTTCTTCAGATTTACCTTCTACCATAAAATAAAAAAAGCTTGACTTCTTAAGAATAGAAGTAATATGGTGTAGGTTTCATGTATGTGCATCTAACAATGATAAGAGTTATAATTAAACAGCTTGAATGAGACCAGTAAAATAGGAGTTTTATGCTTCTCAGTTTGTTGGTAGTCAGTCTAGATATAAGGAATAGACTTTGATAATCATTTTTACTGAGGAAAAGAGCACTGTCTAATATGCCAGGGATATTTATTTCCTTCCTCCAGTCATAAATATTCCTTCTGCCTCTCTAATAGATCCTAATTATTGCTGAGATGTAATTATTTCAAAAACTAGCAATAGGATTCATTTCAAACACTGAAATCAATTGATTGAAAAAAAAAAACTAATAAAAGTTACCATTCATTGAACAACCTCTATATTCCAGGAATAGTAATAGTTGATTTGTATTTATTGTAAATAATTTGTTGTAAATAATTACCTGTGTGATCATCTTTGTGTTCCAATTATCTTCTTTTTCTATGTATATAGAAGGATTGCACTTTGAAGTGAGGCATACCACATCTTGCTTTGGCCAACAAAACATGAGCAAAAATGACTACCAATTGAACTGAGGTAAAAAAAAAAAATGATTTGTGAAGATAAATGGGATTAAATATGCTTTCAAGCATCTCAGCAGGGAAAGCTTGCTTTACTGGTTTAGCCACTTTGCCTATGACCTACAACAGGCCCTCTGTAGGACTTCATTGGGTAAACACATGTAAAAACAGGAGAAAACTGGCCTTATAAATTTTATTGACTAGAACATTTAGCAGTTTTAGTCTTAAATACTTCTACTTCTAGATAGAAAAAAAGTACATATTTACTGATAAGTCTTTTTTAACATTAAATTTTGAAGTATATTTGTTTCAGAATTTGGCTGCTTGTTATGTTCAAGATTCCCATTACCAAAATAAATAATAATTAGCCTATTAAATTTCCAATTATGCAAAACTGAGGAGACAAAAATGATTTATTCTTGTCAAAGAATTCGTAAGTGATGTAACAAACATAGCAGGGATCTCACACTTGGCTTTAGGATGAAGAAAGCGGTTTAGTGTTTGTAGCAAGTGCAGTTAACAGAGCTAGTGAGTAATGGCTGTGCTTAGGCGGACTGCTGATGCAGGAATACAAAACTGGAGAGATATCAAGCAGTCTGATTTAGGGCTCAGAGACAGTGGAGAGCAGTGAGATTGATAGCCCAGAAAGGAATCTTTTGGTAGAGGTCCATGGCCCGCATCAGAGCTTTTGGGATTGATAGCATACCGTGCTATCAATCTCGGTACTGTAAATGGGACTACTATTCTCTATGAAAAATGGGTCATATTAAATACTCTGACATTGACTAGATTGAGAACTGCAGATGACTAAGGAAGAATACATGTTTGCAGGGATATTGCTGTACCATTTTGTTTTATAGTTTACTGAAGAAAGGGACTGAAACTCAATACTAGTCACACATATCTTAAAGAAGCAATCATGTTGACTATATTGTTATCTTAAACTCAAAATTAAAATTGATGAGAGAATAACATAGCAGTGACTGAGATCTTGTAATCTTTCAAAGAATATTAATGGTAGAATTATAATCAGTAGTAATAATTCAATAAAATGGAAGCAGATGAACATATGGTTGACTGTGTCGATAAAGAATAAAAATTAAACTCCGATTTGTGAAAGATTTAAAAGAATGGATATAAATAAAAATCTAAGGGTTTTTAAAAGTTTTATAACATATTACTCTTATATCTAGGGACTATTTGGTGCCAAATATGCTACCTACTGTCATGTAGTATATTTTTAGATGTACAAGAAATACATTTCATGGAATTAAATCTGTTGGAGTGAATAACTAAGCTTGGACTTGAAGAAACTGCATTTTCATTCAAAATGAAGCTTCCTCTTATCTGCCTCTCATTTTCATTTTATTTAAAATTAAATTTTGCATTTCCTGAATTATAAGACATTAAGCCTGAAAAGAATTTCAGATTTCATGTAGCCCAATATCTTAATTTTTAATCATAAACCCAAATTCCAGGCACATAAACTTGGTATATAATCCAATGAGAAAAAACGAGGGGTAATTTTATTCCAAGTTTCCCTGAAAAAAATGTGAATGAGATGTGTCTTGAAATGAAGGCAGTTTGGTTCTAATACAATCTGGCATAAAACCCATTCGAATGTGAAAGAGATTTGTGTAAATTTTAGTTATTGATGCCCACAATCACTTAATTGATCACATCTTCAGTTAATACTGCTCAGTATCATACAAAGTATGAAATAACCAATTAAAACTTTAAAAATTAAAATAATATTCATATTCATATCTTAGATAATATCTTGCATTTCATACATTATGCCACTGGTGAAGCCAGTTGAAGAAACAGGCCACACGTTATATCCGTCTTCTATACTGATAGTGTGTACTTTTTCTTTCTCTTAAAAGAATTTGGAAAAATATGTACTCTTCTTACTGTTTTTAAAGTACTTAAAATTTTCTCTCGAGTTTAAATGATGTACTTTTTGGTCTACTGTGTATGATTAAATTAAAAATCAAAATTTATGTTAAGATTGGGTTTAAAATTGCTTAAAGATAATAGTTACTTGGTACTCAAATCATCTATTGAAACAGATCAATGTTTCTGGAATAGAATGTTACATTGTTCCTTTGATCTTCGAACTTGTATTTTTAATCCACTTTCCTCACATATATTATAATTCAAAGTATTTTATGCTTTAGAGTTATTTGTTGGTTAGCTTTTTATCATTCTCTAAAATTAAAAGAATTTAAAAGTGTTATAATTTTTAAAAATTTTCTGGGTCTTTTGGGTTTCAATATTTAAAATTCTGGATTGAATTATCATAACAACTGTAATAGCTGTACCACTAATTAAAATAACAAGTATTATTTGTAATTTTATATAGTTATATATATATATAGTTATCTGATATAAAAGGTAAACTTTTTTCAGAGGTGCATCTGGATGTAATGTGTAAGATTCTTTTTTCAATTAGCTAATGCATTCATCAGTAAATATTATTTATTGCTAGAGTTCAGTATCAATTCTATTCTTATTTTTCCTTTTATAGATGATGAATCATTTCATTTTAAGTGATAATCAAGCTTGTTTATATAAATGTAGAATATTGGATATTTTAGGATTTTAGAATTTTTCCTATTGGCTGTGATGACTTATGTTTTGTAATGAATTTCAGTTTTCATACTTATATATTTAAGGCCTTAAAAAAGTGTAAAAGATTGACAGAAAGAACATACAAGACATATTAAAAGATAGATAAGTGATTTTATTTCATGTTTGAATGTTATATTTATAATCTCTTTGATAGAATTAAAACAATTTATCAATATCAGGGTAATACTAAATAAAGCAAAAATTTTCAAGTTTAAGATATCATGTTCCAAATTGCATTTTGAAAATATTTTATGATTTAAATAGTACAGTTAATTTACTTTGAGAAAATTATAAAAGAAAAGAACAGTATTGGGCCGCTATTAAGTGCAAGCTTATCAATAATATATTCATGATTGTTGAATGCATTTTTTAGCATGGAGTTCATAATATGACCCCACTAATTTAATATAAACCAAATAAATGCAAGCTTGGGAGAAATATGTGATCAGAAAAGTGGATGATGAGTGAGAGAAAGCAAGACGCTTATCCCAAGTTAAAACAAAAACATGGATTTGCAATGTTCAATTAATTATTGTTTCAGGAAAACTAAAATGTTTATCTTATAAGTCTGAGTATCTGTTCTGAAATAACAAATAATCGCTTACTTTGATATATGCTCCTTTTAGTCAAAGATGCAATATTGATCTGGTGTAGGTAAATAAACTTTTTACCTCTTCTCTTTGGAATGATGCCAAGTAAAGTCATAGACTAATACGTGTATGTATTAGTTAGAAATGTTCCCCAAGCCGTTCTCATTACTAAGAATGCTTAAAGTGTAAAGAGGACTTAGTTCTCATTTCATAGTACAATGATGTTTTTTTATTATGCTATTTATGAATCCCGAATATTCAAATTCTGAAGACAGATAGATGACAGGTGGATGAGTGAGTGATGGAGTCTTGCTTAGATGAAGCAAGGTGCTATTATTTTCAGTACCCTTTACCTGGGCTTCCTGTGCTTTGTTCTCCTGAGATCCCTTTTCAGGTGTGATGCATTATTTGACCATAGTTAGGGAAGGTATAGATAAGGTTATTAATAGAAAAGTGTCATCATTCTTAAAATTCTTACCCTCCCATTCCAGATATACCCTGATTCAAAATATACCAACATGGGCTAATGTTTCTAATGCTATGTTGCCTCCATATGAAATATTTAAAATGAAGAAGGATGGGAGATGAAAAGCCCTATTCTGATTTATGGTGCTGGAGAGAAGGCTCTGCTGACTCTGCTATTTCATATTGAAACTTTGGTACCTCCAAGAGGTTTTTTACTTTCAGGGCAATGCAGCATACCAAGATTGGGGATTGCTGAAATCTCTGATTTTCCTTTCAATTTGGAAAAGAGCAATGTGAGAGGAGAGATAGAAAGAGAATCTACATGATGCCCTGACAGCAGACATGTTCTCAGGCCTATAACCTTAATAACAGATGCATTTGGAAGTTCAGAACCAGACATTGCTCTGCTTAAAACTATCCACACCCACATGACTCTTGGAAAGTTTTCATGTACCCCAGTATACAAAGATAGGGAAATTGAGGACAGAAAGATTACAGAACTTATCCAAGTTTGTGTAGTTGTTATTTGTAGAATAAGGACTACAGCCCAAGATAAAACACTTTAATTAGGGGGTCCTGTAATTTGTAAACTACATATTCCCCATTTTCACATACAATAAACTCAAAATAATGAGAGATCGAGATGACTCTCATAGATTCATTTTGGAAAAGGTTGAGTCCAGTGATTATTGTAAAGATAGTTATTGGATTATTTCTAATTTTGTATTATAAAAAATATTTGTGAATTATTATGTAGTCTGAAATGAATATGTATACATAACCAAATTTTCCTTCAAAAAATTCTAAGGTGCTATTCACATTTTGCTATTGCTTAAGAATTTTATATTGACATTTTCTGTAAAAAGTGCACTAAAGATAGTCATTTAAAAAAATACCCCTAAAGATTTCTGTAACAGAGACTCCAACTTGATCTATATAGTGTGGTAATTTTAATAGGGTAGAAGAAATTGTGCAGAGAGACTTGGCCTCTCAAAATATGGAATTATTGAATTAATTGAGTTGATAGTGCAAAAATAATTTAAATTGATACTCCTGAAAATTATTTGAAATGCTTCTTCTTGAACTTAGCAAGCTGTGTCCATGAAAAGCACATTAAAAATTTAGCTGTAACTTGTCCTAATGGCAGTTTTGAAAACATGTGAAGAAAAATAGGTAGCATACAACATTACATATGCTTCCTTAAACTAACAATAATAAACACTAGAATAAATACCTGAAATAAAAGACAAATAAAAGAAAAAAAAACTATTCCAGAGACAATCAATGCAATTTAGGAATTATTATGATTGAAAAGTCTGGAATATTTACTTGATGTATAATGACATTTAAAAAAATAATAAATCATAAGCAGGAAACTATAATGTATAGTTCCATATGAGGGGTATTGTCAAACTCATTCTGTAGTTTGACAATCTATATTGGCCATAGATTGCTTGAATAATAAAATTGCTTTTAACAGATACTTAAATAATCAGATTACAGGTATACATTCCAGAGAGATGAATGCGAAAGAGGGTTAATATTTTTTTTCTACTGAAGATGAGATTATCATTGTGTGATTTGAGTGTGTGTGTGTGTGTGTGTGTGTGTGTGTGTGTGTGTGTCTGTGTTGAGTGATAGATGAAAAATGTGATGAATTAGAATTCAAACTGTTATCTTAGGCTGCACAGTAAGATTGTAATGTAAAAGTTATCAGTAAACAGAGATTAAAGTATTAGAAAAGTATTTTCATTTTGAACACATATTCAAGTGAAGAATGGTTAGTTTGGGGTGTGATTATACAGTCAGATAACACCTCTAGGAAGACTGTATCAACCTAAGATTATACATCACTTCATTACTCCCTAAAGTAACTGGTGTTTCTGACTCCACATGGAAGCATCTAGGTGAATACAAAATAGTAAAGCTCTAGATTCCTCCACTACTCTCCATGTTTTGTAACAGAGACAATGCAGATTACTTGCCCTTCAAAAAGCCTTCGGCCAGGTCCAAGAGTTATTTTTAAAAGTAAATGAGATTTAAAAAAATGTCATCATGTACCCCTATGGACTGAGGTTCTACCCATGAAACAGTGAATAAGAATAAACAGGTCTAGATAGAAAAAATGTAAACTGAGAAATCCTCTAAGGATTGGTCTCTGAAACATTTTTAGATGTGATCTAGAAGATGGAGTGCACAGTGACATCCCCAAATTTGCTGATGACACTAGCTCTTTCTGATAGTAAAATGCCAAGGTGACATGAATAAATTGCAGGGACATTTTGAGAAACTGTGGGAGTAAGCTGAAAAATAGTAACTGAGCTTCAGTTCAGAAAATGTAAGGAATTATGTTAAATTTGGGGAAAATAATCTAAACTTTATTTATTGGATAACTCATTCATTCTTCATGCAAATAACTATAATATTATGAACTGAATGGTGGTGTCTCCACTCATTTCCCACATTTTTATGTTGAAGCCCTAACCCCTAATGTGACGGTTTTGGGGGAAAAGGCCTTTGAGAGGTCATGAGAGTAGGGTCCTTGTGATGGGAACAATATACTTATAAATCCCTCTCCCTGCCATTCTGGGACAGAGCAAGAAGGTAGCCATCTGCAAGCCAGGAAGAGAGCACCCATGGGGAAAATATTTAGCAGACTTTTGATCCTGGACTTCCTACCTCCAGAATGGTGAGAAATAAATGTCTATTCTTTAAGTCACTCTGTCTATGGGATTTTCTTATAGCAAGCAGCCTGAGCTAAGAAAAGCAGCAAGTCATAAGGCAAGGTATTAGATTTAAGAAAAATAATGTAAACTTTATTTATTGGATGAGTCATTCATTTTTTCATGCAAATATTTGTTGAGCACCTGACACTTTCTATTGTGTCTTGGGCAAATTATAGAACCTTTCAGTGTCTGAGGTTTTTCACCTAAAAATGGGAATTATAGTGCATACTTGCCACAATGATTTTATTAAGTGCAAAATCCACACAAAACATTTAGTACACTCCCTCATACAGACTGAGTGATTAGTAAATGGTAGCTGTGTAAATGTTAATGATAATTATAAACATGAACTTGGCAAAGACTTTATTATTTAGCTAAAAAAAGTATCAAGTATAAAGTAAATAACTTTGTGAAATCCTAGAATAAAGGCAGAGGATATCTTGCAAAGAGGTTAATTTAGGTGAAACAAAAATAGTAATACTTAATAGTAAATTAACAAAATTCATCTAGGTTTAAATTGCTTTTAGAAAACGATGAATACATTAATGTCTATGGGGCTACAATTATGCAAGATGAAAAAATAAGCCTTACAAATGATATAGACCTGGCAATCAGTCAATCAATCAATCAATCAATCAATCCCTACTAAATAAAAATATTAGATTTTCAAAATTATTTTGAAAACAATACTGAGTTAGATTAGTCAGTTGGGTCTCTGTACTACAGGTTATCTTAGTGCCTTTAATATGCTATTAGAAATTGTGACTATACAAGTTGGGGGGCTATAGTATGTATCATCTCCCAGACACCAGTGTCTACAGAACGCTTTCTTCTCCTGAGGATATATCAAAAAGGCTAGTCTCCATACACATAAGGAAACACGGTAATGTCCAGACAAAACTCATCTCAGAGATAAGCAGAATATACCTAGAATCTATGTTACATGACTCTTGGTTCAGTTGCTCTTTCTATCCAACTAATACTGACTGTTCTGATTTTATGGACATAATACTATAATACTAGAGAGCAACCTTTTCCTTCCACAAAACACTGTTGGCTACTGTTCTCATACACGGTCTGGCTGGAGTGCTAATCGCTGTGTTCCTACAGCATTAAATGAATGTGTTTGCTTTTTCAAAACCTTTTATCTAGTTTTATTGTTTTCACGTTCAGCAAGCTCGTGTTTCTTTTCCAAAGCACTAAAAGGCTATGACTCAAGTGCTACGTTAATTTTAAAATGTAAAATGTCATGAAGCATCTGCTATCATGACAGGACTTTTCATTTTTGAATGAGAAGGGTGAGAAATAGATTTAGAAGTGAGAGAAGATAAAAAGGCTCAGGTGATATTCATTTAGCACAATCGCCAGATACTGGGAAAAAATATCTCAGATAAGAGTCAAGTTAGCTGAAATATCTTGTCCTTCTCTCAGGTTATAAAGTAACCTCTGGTTCATGTGGGTCCTGCCTTGACTCTTCGATGCTACATTGCCTGAACCAATTGCAATATTAACTTCTGAAGATATATGTGTATGCTAAGTGGAAGGTGATACTTTGAGCTGGTAAACTAAGTTTTTGTTTTGTTTTTAATTTAAGATCTCAATTACCATTGTCTAGTCACCTCCTCAAACTAAGGCCGGAGTACAGGGAAACAGAATTTGAGGGTGAGAATAGAGAAGAAAATTGCTGGGCACCAGTGTTTGAAAGTGTAGTTGGTAATCTGGGAAGCAGCTTCCTGGAGAGAGATAAAGACACACAAAAGGCACTAGGAATGGAACAGACATCTAAGTGCAAGATAACTGGGGAGAAACAGGAGAGAATCAGAGGGGTCAACACAGAAGATGGTGCTTACATTCTGGGAAATGTCCATGAGACCAAAACATAGCCATGGTATATTTTTCAGAGAATGTAGTGGCCTCTGACGTGACTAGAGAGATATCTAGTGAGTGCTATTACCTAGCTGGGAAAAATGATCATCTTTTATGTCATCAACACTTTGAAACTCCACAGAAATTTTCATGTAATCTGACTGAGCAGACAATCTCAGAGAGAGAGCAAAGGTCACAATTTAATTTTGAAAAGACTATGCCATCTTCCCTCCATTAATTGAGCAATTATTATGTGTTCTATGAAAAACACTTGATACACTGTATCTAATTCAGTCTTAATAGCAAGCCTGCAGAGTTAGCTTCTTTATTCTCATTTTCTTAATATGGAAACTATGTCTCATAGAGTTAAAGTAACTTGTCCTAGGTCATAGTTGTAAACATAGACTCATACCTGTCTGTCACTAGAGCCATATAACATAGGCATTTACACCAAGGACAGCCCATTCCAGACACAAGTAACAGTCATGGATCTCCTTCCCACTATATATGGCTTCAAAATCTATCTCAGCATATTATAGGAATCTACTACCAATTTATCAGAGAATATTTCTGAGTTGAAACCAATTTTCTACCATTCTGCATCCCTCCATAATGCAGGAAGCCACGGACAGACAGCATAGGCTAGCAAAAAGAGAACAGGACCAAAGCCCAGATAATCAGGGGGATATTCAACTGAAAACAAAACAAAACAAAACAAAACAAAACAAAACAAAAACAGGCAAAACACTGAGTTCAGGCAAGTCAACTAAAACAGGAAGGAACTAGTTCTCTCAGTCCTGGCAGAAAGAAGGAGTGGTCCTAGTGAGCAGCAGAAAACGTGAGATGAGATTTCAAGGATGGCTCTGTTTAATTTTTAATTTGGTTCATGCTATTTCTTGAGTGTGAACAACATTAATACTGGAATATTTCTTTGTAGTCACAGGAAAGTGAAATCGGGCAGAAGTAAAAGAACTGAGATCTCCAAGACTGGAATGGACTGAAGTGTCATTCACTAGAAACGACTAGTTCATTGATTTTTTTTCTTCATCGAATTAACAAAGCCAGCCAGTTGAAATTAAGAACTCTAGTCAAATAAGTATTTGACTAAGTAGGAAAGAAAATCCATAAATAAATAACCTTTTGGAAAAAAGCTATTTAGAAAGAAAAAAATAAAAAGTTATACCTAAGTGTTCACATTTGAAGCAATGACTCAGAATATGTCCATGTCAAATTTGCTAAAATTATTTTTAAGGTCTATATAATCACATATATTGATATGTGTAATATAATCGATGCTTAATATCAGAGCTTACAATGAATTAAAAAACTGAGAATGCAATGATGGGTAGACATATTAACTGTATCCTAGGAGCTTATATTTTAATAGAGGCAAAAGACATGCAAATAAATAAATGAAGTACATTTTTTACAAATGCAGTGATAAACTGCATACATCAAAATTGATAAGTGTTACAGGGGAAAACATGCTTAATTTTCTCTTGGGAATAACTGGGAAAGGTTTCACCCAGGGGCTGAAAACAAGCACAGAATTTGGTGAGGCAGACAAGATGAAGATATGGGAAATGTGGATAAAGAAGGCATTAGGCAGAAGTAACACGATTTGCAAAGGGCTAGAGCAGTAAAAAGTTATAGTGAGAGGGAAATTAGAAATAGTATACAACGGCTTTATTTGAACTGCAGATACATGAGAGATGAAGGGCAGGAGCGGAGGCTGGCCAGGCAGACAGACATGGCTCAAATGGCTTTATGTCAGGCTAAGGAGTTCCATCTAGTGATGAGAAAGTGCTGAGCTTTCAGGTGGAGTGCATTTTGGATGGATCATCATGTACATTGAGTGGAGAAAGCATTCGAGAATGGTGAGATGGGATCCAGAAAGATCTGTGAACAGAAAAAACTGATTAAGATATTAAATAAGCTGGGGCAAAGGAAGTGGAGGGGTTGGTTCCCGAGTCACTAAGCATCCACATAACTTAGCCGTTGTACAGATGTGGAGGGCAAAAAAGAGGTATACATTCATGGATGGCCTTGGGAACAAGTACACAATGTATCAGGGAATAAAAGAAAGGGACTTTAGAAATGACCAACCTAATGGCTACAAATGGGAACATAGCTATTAAGGTCCATGTAGTTGAAAATATTTCAGGAGCATTTTTCTTATAAAAACAGAATAGCTTTGGTAGAGAGCTGGGATATGTAAAAAGTACAAATATTAAAAAGTCACTCATAATCCCACTACCCAGAGATAAACTATTTGTAACATCTGAGTATACATGCAGATGATTAACATTTGAAATCATATTAATTTTAAAAATTTTATCTTGCTTTTATCACTTAATATTATATTAAGAAAATAGTTCTCATACTATTAAAAATTCTTCAAAAAACATGTTGGCCAATGACTACATCAAATTCAATCTTATAATTAATGGTTGGATACTTCACCATTCCCATCTTTTTTTGGGCAAGTAGTTCAGTATGACTGGATCATAGGTACAAGGGAGTATTCCAAATATCTGTGCATATAATTCATTTTCTTAATTTCTAATTGTTTTGCTAGGACAGGTTAATGCATTCGCAGTTGCAAATCTGCTTTAGGAGTACAGATGGTTTGGTATAAGAAGACCATAAATTTACATACTTTCTCAGCGTGGCTGAATTCTATCCCTGCCTACTTATAGCACTTTCTACACTTTATGCATGTAATGCTTACCAGTTATTAATAATTATTAGTAGTTATTTTTAAATTATTCTTTTTGTCTGAATTCAATTGCTTATTTCCTAAAAGGTTTGCATGTGTATGGACTTTGTATGTCTGAAATTAAACATTTGATAATATACTATTGGAGAATTTGCATCAGTGAATGTAAAAGGAATTGTTACTATCAAACCATAACTTCGATATCCCATGTACATAATACAATTCAAAATCTTTCAAAAATTTTGACATAAATTATCATGTGTGAAGTTTACTTTTCTTCACTTAAAACATATTCTACATAAGACTGCTGTTTTCACACCTGACAAAAAGGATTTAAAGCATTAATTTAAATGTTAGGTCACATAACGAAAGTACCACAGATTCCTCATATGGACCTGCATAATCAAATAAGCTCAGTTAACATTTTTGAGATGTATGTCATTGTTGGGCCATCCGGTATCTTGAGAGATCATTTTGTTTTTCTCATGTTTAGCTTAAATGAATTACATGTTTTTACAACACTAAATTAAGCAAATGAAAAGTAAAAAGTCATTTAAATCACTTTTGTATATCATAAAATGATGACCAAATACTATCTCAAAGATTATTTCACTGAATTATACCCATTTTTATTTATTTTTTCCACTAATCTTAGTAAAATATTTTGTATTTCTCTCTCCTTAATCATCTTGGGTCCATTGGAATTTATCTTCTTTTAAAAATTTTCTAGAGGAGTAGATTTTATGACCTGCTTTTACTACTCACTTCTGTATGAAGAACTCATACTTTCAGAGTGCTTCTGTTATATCTATCTGCAGGAATAAACCAGTGCTTGTGTCTGCAGATGCATGAACATGTGGGAAGAGGGTCAGGAGGAATGTGCCTTCAATTCTATAGAGCTTTAAGAGTATCTGTAGGTGTTACTGCTTATTTGCAAATGGTGGGCAGGCAGGTGAATGGGCAGAGTCTCCAGCACAGTTGTCAGAATATATTAAAAATATATAAAGAAAAACTCATGTATATGGCAAAGGGAGCTGCTCAATGTACCCACAGTATCCTCATTTCGATTTTTCAAGTTATTATCAGCAAGAACTCAAAGAACAACTGGTGACTCTATCACACTGAGTTGCACTCTGTGTAGTTAAATTACATTTAACAATTTAAAAGGAATTTGTATCTGTTGCTTATTACATTTTTCTATCTATTGTGACATCCTCACATTGTATAATCTAAATTTCTTTTCTGAGAGGTTTTGAGCATCTTTTATTTTGTCCTTCATGATAACTTCTTTGTATGAATTTCCCCAGCAGTTTCACAAAATCTGAGAATCTTATTTATTTAAATCTGGTGCTAATCTAGCTAACTCTGCTAAGAAATCTATTTTCTCTTTGCACAAATTCTTATGTGATGTTCAACCATCTTCAGTTTTGCTACCACGTGTGTTTTGTGAGTTCAAAGGATTTAAGACATAAGATGTTGTGTGTCTCTTCCACATACAATTAGACCAAGGGCTGGAAAGAATTGGGAATAGCTGGGTAGCATGGCCACTTACCCGTACAGAAGGTTGCTCAAACAGGAGAGTAAGAGTGTTGAGAACCATTTAACAGTGGTTGTAGATCACTTCTGCATACCAGAAAAGATAAGCCACACAGGGAGAAATTAAGAGAGCAAATTAAAATGTTGTTTCTTCTAGAAAGTCTAAAGAGAAGTACTTAGTTTGCCTTTAGTCTTTAGTTCCTCCTGAGAGGAAGCTGGGATTTTGATGCTTAAAAATAACTAATTTTTATTTTCTCATATTTCATTATGAAGAAACAATTTAGTTCACCTTCAATTCCATTTCTTTTCTATTGTTGTTGTTGTTGTTTGTTTGTTTGTTTTTCATTTTTGGAAAAAAACAAATTAAAAAAAAATCCTGAGGAAAGATTGGCCTGCTGTTCTGGTACAGTAGGGAACCCACATCTCCCCTGAGGTCCCAAAAACAAAATCAAGAGGAACCAAGCTGCAGATTAGGATATGTCCTTAAATTATCAGCCTCTGAGCCAGGGCAGCTTCCTAAACTTAATCATATAAGTTTTTTATTAGGTTATTCCCAAAATTACAAACTGATGTTAAAATTCCAAATCAAGGGTTAGGGATGGAGGTGGGTAGAATTCCCTTGGCATGAGTAGTCTCTTAAGAGATCTACATTCTCCAATAAATCATCATTATTCGATAATGATGACAAAATAAGTCCTGTCCTCCAAAGCCATGAGCTTTGTCCTTGTATAATCACACATAAATTGGAAATGATGGCCCTGCCCATGGATCTGGAATATTCCAGCCAGCAGTCATAGTTAGGCTGTGGTCTCAGAGCCAAGCAAACAGGATGGTAAACACTGAACACACAAACATATAGAAGTAATTTGCAAATAGCAGTTTTCCCACTAAGATGTATCATCCTGATTGCACAGAGGAGAATTCTGGCCCTAATTTAGTGCAAGTTTGTATTTGGCACATGTTACCTGTAGAGTATTTGGGTAAATTACTGATGTCAGTTGTATTTCTCTTGGAGACGAGGGAAATAGGTTATTGGCACAATAAAACATCCAGAGGCATTTAAAATGTCAGTCTAATTGCAAGAACCAGTAAGGCTTTTAATTACCTTCTGTGCAATTTTTTTTTAATTGCTCCAATGGCTGTAGCGCTTGGTAAGTTCCTGACAGAGCAGCTGCAACAAACTTAATTTAAACATTTTTTTTTAGAAGCTCTCTGATAGAAAGGAATCTGAGGTATAAGGTAAATGTTGGGAGTCCCTTTTGTTTCAGCCTCTCAGTAGGAATTCTTATTGTTTTGTCACTAAGAGAATCCCACCTCCATGTTCATCAAACTACCTGCAGAGCTTTTATTTGCTGATGACATTCTTTGGAAAGAGTATCTGTCTGTCACCTTCCCTCTTAAAATGTTCTGAATCAGCCAGTCTGCAGTGCTAGACCATTGTTAACTCCAATTCCTACATGCTCTTGGGTGCCTGCTTAATTCTAGATGTGAAAAAAGGACACACAGTTTCTTTCTTGAGATGTGTTGGACATTGACATGAGGAAAGTTTTTTTTTTCTACATGCTTTTATCCCCTTTCGCTCTACTTTCCAGCTAGATGGAGCTATTCTTCATTTATTTGCAAACACTCTAGATACTTAAGACATCAATTCTCTCCTTCTTCAAGAACTAATCTCTTACTAGGAATCATGTGGTGGGGCCTTGATGAGAAGCAAATCCAGAATGTCTGGGATTAAATACCAACTTGTCATATAGTGTTTCTATTTAATGTCAGTTTCACCTCCTTAAAGCAAGAATAATAATGTCTTCCAAGTAGATTTATGAGGGTCCAATAACGTCATACACACATAAAGAGTGACTGGAGAAAGTAGGTTTTCAATAAAAGTTGGTTCCTGGTAATACTCACCTCCACCCCTGCCTCTAATGTTAGTTCCCTCATCTAGATGTATGTAATCACACTTGTTTTGATAACTATGTCTAATGCATGACAGGCTATGCCTTAGTTAGACATGGGCAGCAGGGCTAAGTCTAAATTAATTAATTAATTAATTAATTAATTGCATTAAAGGTAGCTAGTGCACTGCCCTTGGCATTTAAAACATTTAAATTGATGTGCTAAAAGATTGACAAATATTCTGGAACTCAAGCTTGTTAGGAGGTGGATTGCAAATTAGGGTGGATTTGAGGCTAAATTTTGCTAAGGTGTTTTATGTTCTAGGAAGAATAAGAACTATAAATAGTATCATACAATGTTGAAGCAGGAAGAAAATGGATGTAATCCATTTTCAACCTGATATTTACTACATTAGGAAAATAAGGCCAATAAGAACAAAGTTAGTTAAATTGAGTTGGCCAAGAATTCTTGCCTCACATTTCCCATTTCTGAGTTATTTCCTCCATGCCATATTCCTCCATCCTATTGGTGGTGATGCTGAGTTCTTGACAGTTGCAAATTCTATTCTGCATACACCATTTAACTATAGAATATTGGGATTTCTTCTCAGCTGAGCTGGTGAAGCATTATTACTAAGAGCATCCTGCCATATTTTTTGAAATTGTAGGAAAAGAGTAAAATGTACATATAGAGAAAGCAGGAAGAAAAATGACAAATATTTAAACAGAGTGCAAAATTTTTTCCAAAAGAAAAATAAGAAATGAAGAAATGAGATAATATTTATGTAAAGCTTAGAATATGCCATGCACTTAGTGTATTTTAAATACTTTACATGCATTACCTAATTAAGCCAAAATAGTCCTGAAAGGTGAATACCCTTTTCTTCATCTTTCTAACTAGCTGTATCACATCTTCCACCCACTCAGCTAAACATAAATCCCAAAGGCCTGTATCTTCAAATGAAATCTATCCAGTCCCAAAGCCTGAGCCTTTATTCATTAAACTCTAGTGCTTCTGCAAACAAAATTTGATAAAAAAAAAATATATTGGGTTAAGAGGATTTTCAGGGAAAAGTAGAGGAATTATGAAAAGAAGGCAAATTCAAGGCAAGCTAGTGAATGTGGTTGATGGGGAAAATGAAATAGGATCTGAACTGTATTATTAAAAAAAAAAAATAGGAAGAGATGATTAAAAGCAAACATGCCCGAGAACTTCAAAGTAGTTCTCCTGGCCTTGTTGGTTAGGATTTGCCATCATGTTATTACAGATATAAGAATGTGCAATGAAATAAGTTGCCCCTTTTCCTATGTATTGCATCTGCATCTTATATTTGGCATTCACTAGAATCTCTTTGTTTTGATGCTGTTTCCATGGGCTCAGGTAACTTTGTCCTGAGGAACACCAAGGTCAATTTTGTCTTCTCTAGTAAGACTCAAATGTGGTGGTACAAATGGAGAGAATTATGACATGAGTGCAGAGTGAGAGGAAGAATAAAGGGAAACAAAAGGATCTAAGACAACTGCAAAACAGGAATAGAATGAAGAGCTGGTGTGCCTTTTTCACAGACTCACGGTGAGGTTGGCCATCTACACTCTTGGCTAGGAAATAATCTAGAAATCTTCCTTTTGGTCAGATTAACCTTAATACACACCTTGCTCTAAGGCAGTCCTTCACATTACATTTGAAATTATATAACATAGTTTTCCTCTATTTTATATGATTTTATATTTGGCAATCCATATAGCCATTTTTTTATGAGCACTGGAGCCTTAGATTATATTTAATATAGGAAATATTTAATATAGAAAATATGACTTCCTAATAGAAGTCATCCTAGCAGGTCTTATTTTCTCTTCTTGGACTTAGTTATGGGTTATAGAACATCTCATGTGTTTGAGACTATTAGCCCTGAAGTCTTTCCTTGCTTTTCTTATTGGCTCTCGGTAGCATTACACAGAGATCATACAGGAACAGGGGCATAGCTTTGACTTGTTGAGCAATATCAGACTGACAGAGCTATCTAAAGGAATTACTGGTGTAAAGAAGGTAGAATATGACATTGGATCAGAAGGTCCTAATAATAGATTTCAGCATCCACAAGAATGACCGAAACTTCCTTGTGTTTCATTTTCATATGCTTCCTCCAAATTTCCTTATATTTCCTCTACCTTAGAATGGGAGGTATATGCCTAACCCCTGCTTCTGCATATAAATCATATCTACTGTCTTAGCAATATCGATGACTACCTTTCATTGATACATTGAATATTTAAAAAATCTCATTTCAAATGTATTGCATTAATACATATATATAAAATAAATAATACATATAACATCTTTTATTCTTATAATGATGCTTCAATAATATTCCAATTATTCAGATGAAAAATCCTCCAAATGGGGCCAAGATGTGGCTAATTTGAGATTCAAATTCAGATATGTAAGATCCAAAAAAAACCAAATATTTTTATTCTACTTCATTTTCTTTTGTTCTCCTGAAGGACAGCAGGTGAAAACTTTAACTTATGAAAGTCTAGTTAAGAGAAGGAGAGCTTCTTGAGAAGTTATGTTTAAGGTAAAGACCATGTATCAGAATCTACTAGAAATTTCTGAAAATCTCTCTTTAAGATCTATTAATTTCAAAATGCTACCCCTGAACACCTGAGAATCATTGGCATAGTGAAACAGAATTACTAACGGAAGAATCAGGTACCCCTTAGCAGCAAAATAGTTGAGAACTCCTGACCTTAGCATCTGTTTGTACAATACTGTTTCCATCCACAGCAAGTGACTGTGTGCATGCATGTGTGGGTGTGCACACATGCATGTGAGTGTACCTAAAGCAGTGAAGTGCCTTGAAAAACACTGGAATTAATTAATGGAATTAATTATATTGATGCATATTTATACACATGTGCATGCACACATTCATATCTTCCTATAACCACAACTGTCCATCATACTTATGAGGTCCGTGTGAGGAAATCTGCCCCTTTGTTAATATCTCAGAGAGGATCCTGCTGGGGAACAGTTGGCACACTCAAACTGGGAATAATTGAAGACAGATTGCTTCAAAGATGTGGTTAGGAAACCAATACTGTGTAGTGTTGTACTATGGAGAATAGATACCATGAGAAGCCTTTATCTCAAGACTGATAATTTATTGGAATTCAGAGGGAGTCTGTATGAAGGCATTTACCTGCCAGTGGCTGTGACCTTAGATAGAGGGATATAACCAACCTGCAAGGACCCAGAAGGGAGTTCATGGGGGAAATAGATACCACAATCTCAATTCCTGTTTTCCTCTAATTTCCTTCCTCTGCATCCCATTGGCCAAACCAATTGGAACTGGAGACCACATGAGACCATTAAAGCAGAGATGTGGGTCAGCTTCCAGGGGCACAGAGAAGTGTGAGAAGAGGTAGAAGGTGAATCAAGTGAGGCAAACAGAAGACATCTAGCTAGGTAAATAGATATGCATATCTGTGAACTGTCAGAAAGACCTTATCAAAGCTTGAGCAAATAATAAATATCACATCAATGGAAATTCTAATCTACCTCTGAATCCTCTTGGATTATTATTTAATGAAGACTTACTGTTTGCCAAACATTGTCAAACCCTTTAAATATGCCACGTCTTCATTCATCACAAAACTGTTAAAAGGTAGGTACTATTTTTCCTAGGCAAGAAACTTGAGTTATCTAGCTTTCGGAAACTTGTCGAAGACCACAAATAACAAGCAGGAGAGTTTATATTCCAAGTCAGCCTGGCTAACTCACTGGCTAGACTCTTTTTCATCATTACAGTTTACTATAGACTACATAAAGCAAAATAAAGCAAAACTCTAAGAAATTGCTTGTGGAAAATCCACAGATTTGGTTGGTGTCATTAATGCAGTGATGACTGAAAATGACTGTCTCAAGTCAGTCACCTACAAATTCAGAAGCGTGATGTGAAATCCAGAATGTATTTATGGTTGTGTTTCAGGAGACCTTTATCTCCAACTGCCATAGTGTAGAAACTCCTAGACTTAGTGAAATCATTAACGACAAGCAGCAGGAATCATGATCCGTGTGGAAAGGAAAAAAATGCTAGACAGATTACAAGACAGAATTGTGAAGTCCACGTTTCCCTAACATATCTGATTGACTTACACCTTGGGCAAGCACTCTTCTTGTGTGTAAATTCACCAGAAAAAGATGAACTCTGCAAAGCTGTGAGGATCATATACCTTGGCTAAGAATTTTTGAAACTAAGTTTTAGTCTCCTTTCTTTAATAAGACATTGAATTATTATTCCAACCAGCCAACACTATCTTCCCAGAAAAGAGCACAGGAACGAACAGAGCATGCTCTTGTGCCACTTGAGATAAACAATTACTCTGAAAACAGAGACAGTCAATCAATTAAATAAATAAGATACTGTAAGCAAACAGCCTTCTGCAAATGAAATGTAGGGTTGGTGGCAAAGACGCTGAATAAATGTAAAGTTTAATCTGTGATTATGATCTCAAACAAAGTACAGAGTCAGAAGTTCCAGGTACTTTGATGGATCTGGAGGGTTGACCCAGAGGACCTGAAGGGGAATATTTCCTTGTGAAAAGAAGCAGGAGTTAGAAGGGAGCAGGCAATTCTTCCCTGATGGTTCTCCTGATAAGGATTACCTGTCTGTTGATACTTTGTATAAGACTGATTTTACATACTTGACCATGGATCATGTTATGGGATTATGGGCTGAAGTGAGGAAAAGGCCAGTGAAGAAAGTACTGTTACCTTGATGGAATTATTAATAGTGCCTCCCTTCCCTTTCATAAATGTCCAGCTTTTGTTGATAATCTATATTACTAACCTAGTCATATACGGTTCCCAATACTGCTCATTATCACAGAAAACGGGTAATCTAGTCTCTTAATTAGCATGAGTACAAGAAAGCACATGAGACATAGAGTCAAAAGACCTGTGTTTAAGTTCTTTGTTCATATCCTATTAATTGTATCAACTAGATTTCTCCATCTATAAAATTAGCTTGGCAATATTTTCTTTGTGGTGATGGTGTGAGTATGAGCATACCTCATTTTATTGTGTTTCAGTTTACAGCAGTCCATAGATGTTGCATTTTTTTACAAATTGAAGGCAAGACCCTCCACCAGCAAAAAGGTTATGACTTGCTTTATTGTGATACGTATTTTATTGTAGTGGACCTAAACTAACACAAGGATAAAATATTATAAAGCCGTGAGGATATCACCACTTCTCAAATATGCAAAGGTGTTGCTATAGTTCTGGCTAAATATTAACGCTCCTTGTTTTTATTCATATTTCTCTATTTAGTATGGTAGGTGTAAGAATACACACCTTTGTCCTTTGTACCATTTTCATTTGAAATGAGGTAAAATTGCCCAACAACCTTTTATTGTTCCTGCATCAGACTTAATGAAAAGCAGGAGGATCAGCACACCTCTGACCAATGTCATCAAATAGGTCCTACCTTCACACTTCTCCAATGTCATTTCATTATTGGAAAATATTTTCCTCTTCCAATCATTTAATTAGACTCTTTCCCACTCTTCAACATCCAGTTTAGGTATCCTCTAAGAAACTTTCTTAGACAGTCCCCAAACAACACTGGTTAAACTGAAATATCTTGGATGTATATAAAAAATAATAATGAAAAAGATTACAGGACAAAGACTTTTTCCAGAAATTACACTTAAAAATACTTAGAAAATAGTTTTCAAGCCCTTTAGCAAGTATTTGTTAATCGGTTAATTACAAATTACCCTTAGCCACTTATTCGAGTAGACCAATAGGAATTTTACTGAGGAGCATTCTTATGGCCTGTGGTGAGTTTCTGGGCATGGTAAATAAGCAAAGACTACATTTCTTCAGAAATGCTCAGTAGTATACCAAGCCTCTGGCATCCACCAGTGAGTCCTATTTGCTGTTTTATTCTAGATGGTCATGCATGAAGAATTTCTTGAGGCAGATGGGGAAAAAAAATCAATGAAGATTTTTAAGAGGAAAACTTGGGAAAAATCAAATCTAGAATACGGCCCAAGAACTTTGGTCTGGGAATTTCATGATTTTCTCTGAGACCATCTGTCCAAAGCTAGCCTGACATTTTCCCTACTAAACTATAAACCTTTCAAGGGTGGTAACCCGATCTAATAAATGCCTAGGAAATTTAGCGAATGGGTCTATGGCTGGAAGGATAAAAGGGGTCAGCAGTCCTTGAGATGGTTTGTGCTGCTGGATCTGTCTGTGGATCTCTATCTGCTAGGACTGCCTTCCAGCAAAATGAAGTAGTAGTCATAGTCACCTTTCAGTGCTGCCTTTCCTGTCTCCCTGCCCCTAGGACAGAGTAATGTCTGCTTGCCTTAAGCTACTCCACAGAGAGGACCAGCTAATCCAGCTGGGAAGTGCTAGACCAGTCCTGCTCGTCTCCACTGTTTCCACTCTGTCAATGAGATAGCATGTGCTAATCTAATCAGCTGAAATCACTTGTCAGGCACTCAATTTATATTTATATTTAACCAGGGACTTCCAGAACAAGAGGCCCAAGGGAATTAGGACACACACACACACACACACACACACACACTCTCTCTCTCTCTCTCTCTCTCTCTCTCAAGGCCATAGCGACAGTTAGTACTGGGTATGTGGAAACCATGTTTTCTGACACCTGGCTTGTTGCTTTTTCTATTACAGGATACTATTTTGTATTTGCTATGTTCTGAGTAACTCAACTTTGCCCTATATTTTAACTTAGAAGATGTACATTTTCTAAAGGTTTTATCTGTCCTTCGATTTTCTACATTCTATTGTTATTTTATTTGCAAGACCCATTGTATTGGGAAAAGCCCCAGTAGGACAAGGCTCTCTTTTTCTGTATTCCTCCTTTCTTTTAGTTAGAATGCATCTGTGCTTCTGCTCTTGACAGCTCCAGGATCTTTGGATCTCAAGGCAAAGGCCACATGGAGTTTAAAGTGGTTTGAGTTGAGATGTGTAATTCAAGGTGCCTTTCCAAACAGGCATAACCTGAATATTCCAGGAGCATTTGGGTTTGGCGGCAGGGAAATCCAGGAGTGAATTTTCAGGCAATGTAGCATAATTCGTGATTAAGGTTATCGGTAATGTCTAACCTTTAGTAAATGCCAGCTGCATAATGACGGCTAGTGTGCTTGCTGCAGACACTGCACTGCAGTTAGTTCGGCCAGGCCATGAGAATCTATTTAATAGAACTCTAATGGGAAATGACCAGGATCTGACTGCAGAAGATTAAAAGTGACAATGCTAATTGACTGCAGAGGTATCTACATGAAGAAGGGCCAGAAAAATCATTTAAGACTAAATGAAATTAGACTGATTTGATATTTGAAAAAAGTATTACCTTCCTGCTGTGTTTGGCAGGGTGAATTAACTGCTTCATGTTTCTTAGAGAAGATTATATGTGGAACAATGGGCCACAGTTACTGGGAAAAGAACTTTGCTCAGTTGGATTAGAAAAAGAATTACGACTAAAATTTTCATTGCTACTGCAATCACAGTGCTTAATAATCAGTGAACAGTACTGGTATCTAAGTTTAAAAGAGTTCCAGAATAGTGAAGGGTGGCTCATTCCTCACCCCCACTGTAGACAGAACAACAAAGAGATTTAGCTGCTTATTGGGAATGTAATTTAATCCTTAATTTAGAAGGTCTTTTTTTTTTTTTTTTAATTTTAGGAAGGGTACAAACTAATGAAACTTTAAAGTCACTACATATTATCTCTCTTTTCTGACCTGTTTAATTATCCTTAGACTCTTTAATTTTTATAGAATTAGTAGATATGTACAGCTTTCTCATCCGTCAACTATGCCATGCTCCAAGCTATGTCAGGGGATTCACACACTTCTCTCTCTTCTCCCAGGTCATTTCTACCCATTTCTCAGATTTCAGCTTACATTTTTTTTTTTTCAGGGACATCTTTCTGAACATCCAGACAGGTAGACACTGTATCACTGTGGTTGAGAAAACAATCTAGAATAGAAGGCCTGGATGAAAACTCTGGCTTGCCCACTGGCTTGCACTGTGACCCTTAGAAGTTTTTAGTCCTCTCATTGCCTCAAATCCTTTGGCTTTTAAATGGAAATGATAATGACTGCAATCACTTCATGGGTTTGTTGGAAGAAGTAAATATAAGGAGTTTCAATTATTGTTATAAGCTCTCATAGTTCTGTGTACATTTCCTTCATCATTCACAGTACATGTTAGTACATATATTGGTATGATTATTTGATAAATATCTGTGTCTCCCACTATGATATAGATCCCATGATGTTAGTGAGTTTACCTTGGGGTCTTCTGGGCCTAGGACAGTGCTAGTTCATATTAGATTCTGATCATATGTTAGACTGAATAAATGAGTGAATAGTGGCTTCCACTGGTGGCAGCTTACAACTTCTTACACTGTGGGCAATTGGAGCCGTTTCTCCATAAAGCTTTCTACAGCTGTTCACTCAGTGCTTCTCATCACTCACCCCTCTGCTATAACTTAGCTGGAGCCGCCAAGCTACCTCTTCTGAATGACTCCAGGTATGACTTCCGGGTATACAACTGAGAGTAGCAATTCTTAACTTTGGTATACAGCGAGGTGAAAAGTTTTCTAAGTAATTTGTTACTAATAATGGTGGGACAAAAGTTTGCAAGAAACATGCTATTTTTTTTTTTTACCCAAGGTAAAGTTTATAAAAAGTGCACACTCGTAAGTGTACAATTTAATGGAGATTTCACAAATGAACAGCCATCTGACTACCACATCAATCAATAGAATATTTCTATCATCCTAGAAAATTGCCTCTTACCTCCACCCACTCAATCCACAACTCCCATAGGCAATCTTTGTTCTGATTTCCCCCAGTTTTATTGAGATATTGACAGATAACATTGTATAAGTTTAAGGTGTACAATGTGCTGATCTGGTACACATATATTGCAAAACGATTACCACCATAACATTAACTAACACTTCTACCGCCTCACATAATTAGCATTTTTTGTGGTGAAGATATTCAAGATCTACTAGGAACTTTCATATATATAATACAGTATTATTAACTATAATAACTACGCTATAAATTAGATCTCCAGAAATAATTTGTCTTATAATTGAAAGTTTGCACTTTTGACCAATATCTCCTCCTCCCCTGGCCCCTAGTAACCACCATTCTACTCTCTGTTTCTGTGAGTTCAGGTTTTTAAGATTTCACATATGTGATATCATACAGTATTAGTATTTCTCTATCTGACTTATTCCACTTAGCATAATGCCCTCAAGGTCAATCCACATTGTCATAAATGTTATAAATCCCTTTTTTCTCATGGAATTTTATATATGTGGTCTTTACATCTTATTTATTCCTAAGTATTTTAATTTTTTTTGATACTACTGTGAGAGACTGTTTCCTTTATTTCCTTCTTTTTCTTTGTTCATGTATAAAAATGCAATTAATTTTTATGTTACTTTTTATACTGCAACTTTACGAAATTCATTGATTAGATCTAACAGTTTTTTTTCCCCCTCGCTGAAACCTTTAGAATTTTCTCTGTATAAAATTGTATATTCTGCAGCAAAGACAATTTTACTTCTTCCTTTCTGATGTGAAAACCTTTTATTTCTTTTTCTACCTGATTAGCTAGGACTTCCTGTACTATGCTGAACAAGAGTGGTGAGAGTGGGCACCCTTGTCTTGTTCTTTGTCTTAGAGTAAAAATTTTCACCATTGAGTATAATATTAGCTGAGGGACTGTCATATATGGCATTTAATATGTTGAAGAAGGTTCTTTTTTTATTTAATTTGTGAGTATTTTTATTATTAAAGGATGCTGTATTTGTCAAAAGCTTTTTCTGCATTTACTGAGAAGGCCATGATTTCTAATCTTTCATTCTCATTCTGTCAATGTGGTATATCACATTTATTTATTCTCATATGTTGAACCATCCTTCCATCCCAGGGAAAAATCTCATGTGATCATGGTATATGATTCTTTTAATGTGCTCAAGAATTTGGTTTGCTATTATTATGTGGAGAATTTTTGCATCTATATTCAGTCTGTGATTTTCTTTTCTTGTAGTATTCTTGTCTGACTTTGGTATCAGAGTAATGATGGCTTCATATAGTGAGTTTAGGAGTGTTTTCTCCTCTTCATTTTTTTGCAAGAGTTTGAGAAGAATGGGTATTAATTCTTCTATAAATGGTTGTTGAGAAGGTGTTTTTTTATTATTACTAATTCAATCTCCTTACTTGTTATTTGTTTAGATTTTCTGTTTTTGCATAGTTCAGTCTATTTGTTTCAGGAATTTAGTCGGGTTGATGTTTCTGGGAATTTATCCATTTTTTCTAGGTTATCCAATTTATTGGCATATAATTGTCCATAGTGGCCTCTTATGATGCCTTTTCATTTCTGTGGTATCATTTATGCCTACTTTTTCATTTCTGATTTTATTTCAGTCTTTTCTCTTTGTTTTAAGTTAATCTAACTAAAGGTCTGTCAATATTGTTTAAAAACATCACTCAATTTTATTTATCTTCTGTTTTGTTTTTCTAGTTTACATTTATTTCTGCTCTAATTTTTGTCATTTCTTTCCTTCTGTTAATTTTAGGCTTAATTCTCTTCCTTATCGAGTTCTTTGAAACATAGTTTTTTTTTATTTGAAATCTTTCTTATTTCTTAATGTAGGCATTTATTGCTACGAAGTTCTCTCAGTATTGTTTTTGTAGAATTTCACAGATTTTGGTGTGTTATGTATCCATTTTTGTTTTTTTCAAGACTCTTTTATTTCTCTTTTGATTTATTCTTTGAACCATTGTTTGTTCAGGAATGTGTTTTTCAATTTCCATGTATTTATTAATTGTCCAGCTTTCCTCCTGTTATTGGTTTCTTGTTTTGTATGGTTATAGTCAGGAAAGATTTGTGATATCATTTCAATCTTTTAAAATTCCTAAGATTTTTTTTGTGACCTATCATATAATATATCCAGGAGAATATTCCATGTGTGTTTGAAAAGAATGTGTATTGTGCTGCTACTGAATGAAATGTTCTGTATTTGTCTATTAGGTTCACTTAGTTTACAGTATGGTTCAAGTACAATGTTTCCTTCTTGATTTTCTATCTGGATAATCTATCCATTGTTGAAAGTCGGGTATTAAAGTTCTGTAATATTATTGTATTGTTGTTTATTTCTCCCTTCAGAACTATTAGTATTTGATTAATGTATTTAGGTGCTCTGATTGCTCCTGTTGAGTGCATATCTACTTGATATATTTTCTTGGTGCAGTGTCTCCTTTTTCATTATATAATGACCTTCTTTGTCTTTAGTACTATTTTTGGCTTAAAGCCTATTTTGTCTGATGTAAGTATAGTTAATTCTGTTCTTTTGTGGTTTCCACTTGCATGGAATATCTTTTACCATCCCTTCACTTTGAGCCTATGTGAATCCTTAAAGATGAAGTGAGTCTCCTGTAGGCAGCACAAAGTTGGACCTTGTCTTTTTATCCAGCCAGCCATTCTATGTCATTTGATTGGAGAATTCAATGCATTTACATTTAGAGTAATTTTTAATAGGTAAGTTTTTGCTAATGCCATATTAAATCTTTTCTGGCTATTTTATAGTTCCCTTGTTCCTTTCTTTATCTCTTGGTGCCTCATATTGTGAACAGATAATTTTCTGTTGTGGTATGCTTTTATTTCCCTTTCTTTATCTATTATAAATCAACTGTAGGTTTTCCTTGAGGCTACCATAATGCTTAAATAAAACATCTCCAAATAGAACAGCCTATTTTATGTTTGTAACAATTTAACTGTGATCCCATACAATAACTTTTCCTTTTACTTCCTCACTTTTATGTTTTTGAGTTTACAATTTACCTCTTTTTGATAGCATATTTATTAACAAATTATTATTGCTATAGATATTTTTAATACTCTTGTCCTTTAACCTTTATACTAGAGTTAAATGATTAATACTTCACCATATAACAGTACTAGAATATTCTGAATTTGACTACATACCTACATTTACCAATGTTTTGTATATTTTCATGTTACTAGTGTTCTTTCATTTCAGCTTGAAGACCTCCTTTCAGCATTTCTTCTAAGGCAGATTAGTGATGAGGAACTCCCACAGCTTTTATTTGTCTGGGAAAATTGTTATCTCTTCATTTCTGAACAACAGCTTTTCCAGGTAAAGTATTTTGGGTGGCAATTCTTTTCTTTCAACACTTTGAACATATCATTGTACTCTCTCTTGCCCTGTAGGTTTCTACTGAGAAATCTAATTGTTGTTGTGGTAGGAGGGGGTGGGGAGCAGTTTCCCTTGCAAATAACTAGTTTTTTTTTCTTTCTTCTTTACGATATTTTCTTTGTCTTTGATTTTTGACAGTTTTATTATAATATGTCTTGAAGAGGAGCTCTTTAAATTGCTTTTGTTTGGTGAGCTATGAACTTCACAAATTTGGATATCCAAATCTCTCCTCAGATTTAGGAAGTTCTTTGTCATTATTTCTTTAAGTAAGCTTTCTGCTCCCTCTCCCACTTTCTCCTTCTGGAACTTGAATAGTTCACATATTGTTTTTTGTTTTTTTTTATTTTTTATTTTTTGATGGTAAAACACAGATCATGTAAGCTTTCTTTACTCTTCTTCATTTTTTTTCTTTATTCCCCTCTGTCTTCTACCTCACAGATTCTGTCTTCTGCTAGATCCATTCTACTCTTAATGCTATTATATTTTACATTTATTTTATTGTATTCTTCAGTTCCAGGATTTATTTTTGGTTATTTTTTTAAATGATTTCCATCTGTTTGTTAAACTTTTCATCTTGTTCATGTATTGTTTTTGTGATTTTGTTGAATTGTTTTTCTGTGAGCTCATGCAGCTCATTAAGACATCTTTAAATAGCTTTTTTGAATTTTTTTATCAGGTGAATTATAGGTCTCCGCATCTTTGGGTTCGGTTACTTGAAGATTACCACGATCCTTTGGTGGTGTCACATTATCTTAATTTTTATGTTCTTTTAAGTTTTTCATTGCTATGTTCTCATCTGAAGTAGCAGTCACCTCCTCTAGTCTTTACTGACTGCCTTCCACTTTAATGTGTTCAAACTAATATGTTTTTGCTCCAACAGTGTGCTGAAAAATTTTCTCTCAAAATGTGTACTTCCACAAAGTCTTTCTCATCTATGGACAATTGTCTAAGACATTGTTTTCCAGGTGCTCCTGACTGGTGGCTAAGTTCCTGCAGAGTCCACAGCCAATGCATAGGTGGATGGATTCCTCTTGGGTCCCTTGGCCTATGGTGCTTGATCTCACGGCTCTCGCAAAATCACTTTCGTTCATGGATAAATACTGAATTTTGGTTCTTGGTGATGGAGGAGGGATGGAGACAAAAGCAAGGGATGTTTTATGCTGCCATGGTGCATACATTAATATTATTTTCATTTCTATCACCGTAGATTAATTTTCCTGTTCATGAACTTTACAAAAGTACACAATCTCTTATATATGGGTTTTATTCTTCAATATAACAATTCTGAGATTCATCTGTGTTGTGTTTTTCAGTATTCTTTTCTTTTTTTTTATTATTGAATAATACTATATTAAATGAATAAACACACTTTGTTTAGTATTTTTCCTATGGAGAAATATCTGGGTTATTTTCAGTTTGGGGCTACATAAATTAAGCTTCAATGAACATTCTTTGTCAAGTCTTTTTGTAGACATATGTTTTAATTTCTTTGGGTAAAACCTAGGAGTGGAATTTTTGGGTAATAGGTGTATGTTTAATGTCATTAGCAAAACTGCCAAATATTTTTCCATAGGAGTTGCACCATTTTACATTCTCATCAACAATATGTGAAAATCTTTGTTGCTTTACATCCTTGCCAATAATTGGTGTTGTCAGTCATTACTACTCAGTCATTAACCTGTGTTTTCCAGATAAATAATAATGTGAAGAACCATCTGATACTTATTGGCCATGTCTTTGTCTTCCTCTGTAAGGTGTATCTTCAAGCATTTTCCCAACATTTATTGAATGTTTGACCTTTAATTGTTAATTTAAATATAGATACATGATGTATATAAAATGAATTTTCTTTCAGTTTATGTCTTCACTTACACTTTTTTGATAAAGTCTTTTGGTGACAGAAGTTTTAAATTTTGGTATAGTCCAATTATCGTTGTTGCTGCTGCTGATTTATGGTTAGCACTTTTTGTGTTGTAAGTAATCTTTTCCTCTTCTAATATTCTTTAAAATATTCTTCCAGTTTTTTGCTAAAATCTTGAAACTATAATGTTTTAATCTTCCAACTTTGTATTTTTAAAATATTTTAAAAAGATTTTAAAAGAACTTAGCAATTTCATAAGAATTTTGGAATCACGTGGTCAATTTAAAAAATATTTGATGAGCTTTTGATTGGGTTTGCATTAAACCTATAGATTGATTTGAGGAAAACAAGATATTTGGAGAATATTGAGTTTTTATAATGCATAAACATAGCATATATCTCCATTTCCTTAATTTATCATTATTCTTTTTATTTTCATTAATTTTTCTCAGCAATAATTATAATTTTTAAATTTAACACCTTTTCTTAAATTTAACTACTTTCCAGCTTTTGATGTTACTAAAATAAAATAGTTTTTAAAATCATTTTCCAACTGCTTGCTAATATTAGAAATATGATGTTTATATACAAATATACAACATATATAAACATACAAGGACTTTTGTATATAACTCTTAATACTGCTACCATGCTATTTAACTTATTAGTTCTAAGTAATTTTTTTGTAGATGCTCAATCTATTTACACAATCAAGTTGTCTGTAAATAAAGACAATTTATCTACCATCTTCCATTTAATTATTATGCCATTAATTTCTTTTTCTTACTTTATTCCACTGGCTACAACCTTCAGTCAAATGTTGAACAGAAGTGGAGAGAGTGTACATCATTGTCTTGTTTCCAATCTTAGCCAAAAAAAATTAAAATTTCAGAAATAAGTATATTGTTTATTGCAGGTTTTTTTATAATTACTTTTTATAAGATGGAGAAAATTATATTATGTTCCTATTTTACTAAGACCTTTATAATGATTGGATGTTGGATTTTGTCAAATGCTTTTTACTACTGAGATGATTGCTTTGTATTTATTATTTTGTTTATGCTGATTCATTTTTGGAGATCAAACTAAGTAGCATTCCTGAGATGAACCTTACTTGTCTACTAAGTGTTGCTATATTTAATTTACTAACTATTTTTTTTCTGTTAAGAAGTTTTGAATCTATGTTCATAAGAGTTATTGATCTGTACTTTTAATGTTTATGTCAGGTTTGGGCATTTGAGTTAGGCCTACTTCACAAAATGTACTTGGAGAATTACCTCTAATTTTATTTTTTCATATATTTTGTGTGAGATTGGTTTTATGTGGTTCTTAAATATATGATAGAATTCACCAATAAAACTATCTGACTGAATTTTCTTCCTGGAATTTTTTTTTAATTTAATTATTTCAACAAATGTAGGACTATTTAGATTTCTCTATTTCATCATTTGTAACTTTTAGTAAGTTGTGTTTTTAAAGATATTTGAATATGTTATCTAAATTGGTTGAATATTTCCTTCATTCTTGCAATTTCGATACACTCTATAGTGATAACCCCACTTTCATTCCTCATTCTTGTAATTTTGGTAATTGGTGAGGTGGGTTAAAAATTAACTTTTTATTCTTGATCATTCTTGCTAGAGTTTATATTTTATTAAATTTTTTAAAAAGCAACTTTTTGCTTTGTTATTTTTATATATTTAGTTTTTAAGCTAATTTTTTTGCTTTTAATATTTTTCTTTTTAGTTTTAATTTACTATTCTTTCATAAGCTTATTAGGTAGGAAAATAAAGCATTGTTTTATACCATTTTTCCTTTTTAACATATAGCATATAAAGCTATACATTTTTAAAGATTATTTTCTTTTTCTTTATTTTTAATTTTTAAATTTTTTTCCACCTTCTCCCTCCCTCCTCCCTTCTGGTAACCACTATTCCATTGTCCATGTCCATGAGTCTGTTTGTCTGTCCTGTTCATTTGTTGCTTTTAGGTTTATATCCCCCATATAAGTGATTTCATGTGATTTTCAATCATTTCTATCTGGCCTATTTCACTTAGTATGATAATTTCAAGGTCCATCCATGTCACAAATGGCAGTAGTTCATCTCTTCTTATGGCTGAGTAACACTCCATTGTATATATGTACTACTGCTTCTTTAGCCAATCATCTTTCGTAGGACACTTCTGTTGCTTCCATGTCTTGGCCACTGAGAATAATGCTGCTATGAACATTGGTGTGTAAATCTCTTTTTGGATATAAGTTTTCAAGTAGAGGAATTGCTGGATTGTATGGTAGATCAATTCTTAGTTTTTTGAGGAACCCCCACACTGTTTTCCATAGTGACTGTACCTTTTTGCAGTCCCTCCAGCAGTGTATGAGGGTTCCTTTTTCTCTGCATCCTCTCCAACATTTGTTATTACTTCTCCTGTTGATTATAGCTATTCTAATAAGTGTAAGATGGTATCTCATTGTGGTTTTGATTTGCATTTCCCTAATAGCTAGTGATGTTGAGCATCTTTTCATATATTTGTTGGCCATTTGTATGTCCTCTAGGGAGAAGTGTCTATTCAGGTCCTCTGCCAATATTTTGATCAGATCATTGTTTTTTTTTTTTTGTTTTGTTTTTTGTTATTGAGTCAGATGAGTTCTTCGTATATTTTGGAATACTAGGTCATTATCAAAGGCATTGCTTGCAAATATATTTTCCCATTCGGATGGTTGTCTCTTTACCTTGTTGATGGTTTCTTTTGCTTAACAGAGCTTTTTAGTTAGATGTAGTCCCTATCATTTATTTTTGCTTTTACTTTCCTTGCTTTTATGTCACATTCATAAAATCTTCTTTAAGTCCAAGGTCTTGACCTTACCTCCTATGTTTTCATCTATGCATTTTATTGTTTCAGGTCTTCTATTCAGGTCCTTAATCCATTTTGAGTTAATTTGGGTATGTGGTGATAGACAGTAGTCTAGATTCATTTTTTGCAAGAGGCTTTCCAGTTTTTACAGCACCATTTATTGAAGAGGCTTTCCTTTCTCCACTGTATGTTTTTGGCTTTTTTTGTCAAAAATTGGTTGCCTGCATAAATATGGGTTTACTTCTGAACTCTTGATTCTGTTTCACTGATTTATATGTCTGTTTTTCTGTCAATACCATTCCGTTTTGATTGCAGTTTCTTTGTTGAGGTCAAGCAGAGTGATGCCTCCAGCCTCGTTCTTTTTCCTCAGGATAGCTTTGGAAATTCAGGGTCTTATGTGCTTCCATGCAAATCTGATGATTTTTTATTGTATTTCTTTAAAAAATGTCGATGGGATTTTGATAGGGATTGCATTAAATCTGAATAATGCTTTAGGTAATATGGTCATTTTAACTAAGTTGATTCTTCCAATCCAAGAACATGGAATATCTCCATTTCTTTGTATCTTCTTCAATTTCTTTTAATAGGGTCTTATAGTTTTCTTTATATAAGTCCTTCACGTGTTTTGTTAAGTTTATTCCTAGCTATTTTATAATTTTTGCTGCAATTGCAAAAAGAATTAATTTTTCCACTTCTTTTTCTGACACTTCATTATTAGAGTATAAGAACACTATGAATTTTCGAACATTGATTTTGTATCCAGAAACATTACTGTATTTGCTTATTGTTTCTAGGAGTTTTCTTGTGGAGTCTCTAGGGTTTTCTATATAGAGAATCATGTCATCTGGAAATAGGGACAGTTTGGCTTCATTTCCTATTTGAATGCCTTTTATATCTTTCTCTTGCCTGACTGCACTTGCTCGGACCCCCAGTGTTACATTGAATAACAATGGTGATAGTGGACAGCCTTGCCTTGTTCCTGATCTTAGAGGGAAGGTTTTTAGTTTTTCACCATTAAGTATAATGTTGGCTGAGGGCTTGTCATATATGACATTTAGCATATTAAGATATTTTTCTTCTATTCTGAGTTTAAGTGTTTTGATCATAAATGGATGCTGTATCTTGTTGAAGGCTCTTTTTGCATCTACTGATATGATCATATGATTATTATTTTTAAATTTGTTTATGTGGTATATCACGTTAATCGATTTGCATATGTAGAACCATCTTTGCGCCCCTGGGATGAAGTCCACTTGATCGTGGTGTACAATCTTTTTAATATTTTGCTGTATTCAGTTTGCTAGTATCTTATTTAGGGTTTTTGCATCTGTGGTTATGAGAGATATTGGTCTGTAGTTTTCTTTTTTGTGTTATCTTTACCAGGTTTTGGTATCCAGGTAATATTGGCTTCATAAAATGACTTGGGAAGTATTGCCTCCTCTTCAACTTTTTGAAAGAGTTTGAGGAGAATAGGTATTAAATCTTCTTTGAATGTTTGGTAGAATTCATTGGTGAAGCCATCTGGTCCTGGACTTTTACTTTTTGTTAGATTTTGGATAATTATATCAATCTCCATACTGTTGATCGATCTATGTTGATTTTCCAGTTTTTCTTGATTCAGTCTAGGAAGACTGTATTTTTCTAAATACTTGTCCATTTCTTCTAGGTTATTAAATTTGGTATTATAAAATTTTTCACAGTGTTTTTGTATGATCCTTTATATTTCTGCAGTGTCTATCGTAATTTCCTTGCTTTCATCACTGATTTTGTCTACTTGTGAGTCTAGACAGAGGTTTGTCAATTTTATTAACCTCAAAGAACTAGCTCTTGTTGCATTTATTTTTTTCTATTTTTTTTTCAATTTCATTTATTTATGCTTTAATTTAGATGATTTCTTTCCTTCTGCTGATTTCAGGCTTCATTTTTTCTTCTTTTTCAAGTTTTTTTAAAGATAAATTAGGTTGTTTATTTAGGCTCGTTCTCGTTTTTGGAGATAGGCCTATAATGATATGAATTTTCCACTTTTGCCGTGTCCCAAAAGTTTTGATATGTTGTTCTATCATTATCATTCATTTCTATGTATTTCTTGATCTCTCTTTTTATTTCTCTCTGAACTAGTTATACTTCAGTAGTATGTTGTTTAACATCCATGTATTTGTGATTCTTTCTTCTTTCTTTTTACAGTTGCTCTCTAATTTCAAAGCATTATGATCAGAGAATATAGTTGGTATGATTTCAACCCTCTTATATGTTGAAGCTATTTCTGTGTCCTAGTTGTGATCAATCTTTGAGAATGTTCTATGTACCCTAGAGAAGAACGTGCTGAGACGTCCAACAATAATCTAATGGCTTTTCTTTTATCATCTTCTTTTCCCTGGCTGCCCTGAGAATTCTCTTTCTTGTTGATTTTTGATCGTTTTAATTCAATGTGTCAGTGAGAGTCTTATTGTGTTGAGATAATTGGGTGTTCTGTTGACTTCTTGAATTCCAAGCTCCAGGTCATTCCTTAGGTTTGAGAAATTCTCACCAACTATATGTCTGAAAATGCTTTCTACTCCCTGCTCCTTTTCTTCACCTTCAAGAATTCTCATTATTCTTATGTTTCCTCTCCTGATGGAATAAGCTAGTCTTATATTTCTCTTTATTTTTCATTCTTCGGTTTCTCTAGTCTTACTTCTGATTTATTTCTAGATTTCTGTCTTCGATATCACTGTTCCTTTCCTCCATTTGGTTGACTCTGTTTCCCAAGCTTGCTATTTCATTTTTCAACTCTTGCCGTGTTTTGTTTGTTTGTTTGTTTGTTTTATCTCCAGAAGATCTATTCTGTTCTTTCTGAAGATTTCAATCTCCTTGCTCTGCTCATCTAGTTGTTTTATCAGTTCCTGAAATTGTTGATATGATTCGTTTCGGAACTCTTTGAGTTTTTCAGAAGTACCATCCTGAATTCTCTGTCATTTAAGTCACATATTTCTGTCTGTAAGCTTATTTGCTGGAGATTTTTCTCTCTGAGATGCGTTGTCCCCTTCGTTTTCATGGTGTTTAATGGACTATTTCTCCACCTGGGCATTAATGGAAGTGTGTTCTGCTTCCCTCCCCAAACCCCCCAGAAAGAAGACTTATTATATAATGGTCTCTCACCTGTTGCAAAAACGGTTTTTCTCTTTCGGTTTCCAGCAGGTAGCATCTAAGCTTCTTGGATCTCTGCTTTATATAGAGTTTTAATAATGTCTTTTTTTCCCCTTATAGATGTTTAATCATGTTTGCTACCCTCACTCTCAGTTCTTGTCAATGATATTGACAGTTTTGGTACCATTTGCTCAGATTTCCCTGAAGCTCTGTGGTGATCAGTCTCAGATAGTATGGGGGGAGGGGCCCTCTGAGTTGGGGGTTGGACTGCAGCTGAGCCTTGGATTGTAACCATGGCTGGTAAAAATCAACTGTTGTTTCTCTGCCATCCCCGCTTTTCTGCCATCCCCATTTCTCTGCCCTTTGCCCTGATGACTGGGCACTGCTGTTGGCCATGTGGCGTTCACAGCACTCCCAGGCAAGGCTGTTCAGGGAAGTCACCACACATTCTCCAGTTTACCTCCTCCCACAGGTAGCTCTGGCTGTGAGAGGCAGCTTCTTCATTTCTCCCAGTTCACTGCCCGACACCTGGGGTTCTGACTTGCGGTATCTCTTATACACAGATCCCATGCTCAGATGTGCTGGTGTGCATTTTGGGTGTTTTTTGTTGAGTTTTAGGTATTCGGCTTAATGTTGTTTCAAGGGGAGAGATCTGGGAATGTGTCTCACTCTGTCATGTTTAATCCAATATTTTTAAGGATTATTTTAACTGCATTCAACAGATATTGACATATTTCTTTCCCCTAACATTCAATTTGAAATTCTTTATTTTCTTATGATTTTTCTTTGGCCAATGGTTTATTTAAAATATGTTGTTCGATTTCAAAATATTTATAGATTTTTCACATATATTTTATTTCTGACTTCTAATTTAATTCAGCTGTGGTCAGAGAATATACTCTCTATCATTTCAGTCCTTAAAAAGACATTGAGACTTTTTTATGGTTCAGCATGTTATCTTTCTTGATGACTGTTCCATATGTACTTGAAAATAAGGTCTATTCTGCAGTTGTTATTCCACAAATATCAACTAGGTTGTTGGAAGGTACTGTTTAAATGTTCTATATCCTTATTACTTAATTACTGAAAGAAGGACATTACAATCTCCAGCTACAATTATAGATTTATCTGTTTATTCCATTATTTCTGTGAGTTTTTGTTTAATGTATTTCAGAACTCCATTATAGATACTTATACACTTAAAACTGTTATGTGTTCTTTATTAATTACCCCTTTTATCATTATGAAATAGTCTTCCTTATTTCTGCTAATACTCCTAGTCTTGAAGGCTGATAGTAACATATACTCGCAAGCTTTTATATTTTCTATTTGTATAGTATATCTTTTCCCATCTCTTCTTTTTTTTTTGTGTCTCTATAATTAAAATGAATCTACCGTAGACAGTAAATAGTTGGTTTCTCTTTTTCATCTAGTCTAAGAATATCTGCCTTATAACTAGGTGTTTAGTCCATAATACTGTCAACATAATTTTTATGTGGCTGTGTTTATATCTACCATTTTGGTATTTGTGTTCCTTTTGTCTCATCTGGTTTGTGTTCCTTTTCCTCTTTTCTTGACTTATTTTTGTTAAATGACTATTTTAGCATCCATTTAAATTTATTGACCTTTTAAGCTATATCGTTTTTATTATAATATGTATCCTAACTTATTGTAGTCTTAGAATTAACATTTTACATAAAATATGATTAATAGAAGGGATAAAATGGCAGTCTTTTATTTTTATCTACATCTTCACCTTTTCCTGTGCTTTTTGTTCTTTTGTGTTATTAGAGTTATTTTAGTTTTGTCTTTAGTCCCAGGGTGCATCCCTCACTCTAGCATGAGTTCTTCACTCTAGAGAATGACCCTTCCTTTACTATATGGTCTCTTCTCTTAATGTTTGCCTTCATGTGGTCCATCTACTCTGACTGGGCCAGAACACTATCTCCCAGTATTATGCAATCTTTGGTAATTCTAAAAACTTCGCTACCAAACCACCATTCATTGCTTAGCCTTGCAGAGTGCATGTAATTTCAGCCCCTGATCGAGAACTGTATGGAATGCTCACACAAACTTTTGCATTCTTCTCTCTTATCTCCTCCCCGAGCTTCCTTTTCTCTAGTAACATGCCTCTCAAATTCTCAATATTTCAACAACCTTTATTGTTTACATCCTTATGTTCACATCCTTAATCAGTTTTGTCACTACTTGTCTTGGCTTCTACTTCCTTTACTGTAGCATAAAGTATAAATGAATGTGGAGTGAGTCTCATGCGTTGTATTCTCTCAAAGATCACAGTCCTGTGCTCAACATCTAAAAACAGTTTTTAAATGTAATTTGCCAATTTTGTAGTAATTTACAGTAGGAGGGTGAGTCTAGTACCCTAGACCTCTGCATAATAATGTAACCTTCATATTTTTAAATTTCAATATGAATTTTGAGTGCCAGAGTATCAGATATAAGATACATTTATAAATGGCATAATACTCTGAATAACCATAGACTTACCTTTGAGATTGAGGAATGTCATCTGTCATGTGGTTAATGAAGAGGAGACTAAGAACTCTTCCTGTAAAGGGAGCCAGAGTGTTGCCATGATGTCACTTTCTTCTGGAACATGTCTCAGATTACCTACAGAAACATTAGAGATAAGCTGTTTAGTCTTCTAAAAGTTATTGCCCACCTATTAGAGTTTCAGTGTTTCCTCTATAGTTGCTTGTTTTGAGTTATGGGTAACATTTCAGAGACTAAATGTGCTGCAAGAATAAATGCAAGTTGGGAGGGAAATCTGCATTTTCAGTATCTAATTTATTCCATCTCCGAGAAGCCAATCCCAATGAGACATACAAGCTAGGTATTCTCAAAGTCCATGTCTCAAGACTGGTTTTGTATGCAGTTTTGGTTTTCATAGTCCTTATCATGCTGCAGCATGATAATCTCTCTCTGCTCCTAGCTTTTCTCTCTGTCTCAGCTCCATAGAAAATCATTGTTTATTCTTGGGTCCACTGTCCAACAGTTGATTTCATTGTCATTTTGTTATTTCATGGAAAACCATGTGCTCATAATGAAACTGAATAAGTCATTCATTCAACCAATAGTATCATAATATGGGTATCTTCCAGACATTTATCTAAATGTTGGAGACAGGGCAGTGAATACAAAGTCAAAGTTCCTGTTCTTCTGGAATTTATAGTCTAATGGAATCAACCTAACTCAGAAAGCATACTACCATGAATTTGTATCAAGTTGGAAGGGTAACTATAGGTGATATAGAAAACAATTTCTCCACTGAGGAATCTGCAGCAGAGTTATAATTTACTTTTCTGCCTCCCTGATGTGTGGTTTCATCAGTGAATCAATGTTAGTGGTAAACAATTCACAGTACTCTTTTTGCTTTCATATTTGCATACTATTTGTTATTTTTCATAGTTTTCAGTTAATTAAATTACATAATTATATTAACAAGTCTAACTGACATAAAAAGTTTAGGAACAAACAACTAAATTGATGAGATTTTTTTTTTTTTTTAAATCTAGAAACTCTAGGGATTAGCTTAGGAATTAAGTGTTCCATGGGAATCAGTTTGCTTTACAGAATGAATTGAGAAGGTTGGTTATTTGGAGAGCATTAGGAATGGGTGCCTAGAAGGAAGTGGAGCTGCAAGGTGTAACATTCGATTGGACACAGTGAATAATTACCAGGAGCTCTCCAGCTAAAATACCCAGAAAACTAAAGTTATGCCAGTTCTCCTGATTACAAACTTCAGTTCACACATAAAATATGAATCCAACACAATTGTTTCTTCATAAGGCTATGGACACCATTTCAGAGAAAAACATATCATTTGGATCTTGAAATTAAAATTCTAGAAAGGTTCTCCTTACATTATTTCTTAAAATCTCACAATTGCTGACTTATACATTGTCTTCATTGTCTTTCTGCTTGGACTGTTTTGTTAATTTCTAATTCTCCTGATCACTATAGCACATTAAGTTCCTAAGCACCTACCCAGAAAAAAATTGATCAGATGTCCTCAATAAAAAGGGCTAAGATGGTGTAAGTACATTGAGTGACTCTGCATGTGTGTTGGGGGATAGATGATAGGAAAAGAGATCTAAAAAAGGACTTAGAAAAGAAAAACAGAAGACCTGAAGCATAATTTTGTTCTCTTTCCCAATATTGCTGAGTGCAAACTCTCCATCAATTTATTCTACATATGAGCCAATGAACTATGAGATGGAGACTGATGACTTTTAGATAGGCCTGATTTCCATCTTTTATCATGCAGAATAGCCAATCAAATTAAAAGTCAAAATAGCTTTCAAAAAAATTATATCAGTGATTTTGATAAAAAGATACATTTCTCCATTAAAATCACATTCACTTTTTTTTTTTTTTAGTTGTCAATAATGTGTGTGCCCCATTTATATCTCAACACACCCGGATTATCCATCATTGCCACCAGATATAAAAACTACTGCAGTTTTTTTTTCTTTTTATCAACTTACTATTTTGACATGTAAAGGAGAGTCATTTTGTAAAATTCTAAACTTTTATAAAGGTAAGAAGTGGTGAACTAATAACAACATTTGTCTTCTGTCAAAAAATATTGACACAGAGTTACTATAGAAAAATTGGTTTGTGTTCTGAAGTGTGTCTCATAGATAAATCGAATTTTAGATCTTTTAAAACAACCTAAATTGTTCTTTTTATATTAATGTCTATAAAAACATCAGGACAAATGAGAGGGAAAAAAGATTCTATGAAGTAGACATAAAATTTGGATAGGAACCATGAAATTTCCTAAACTCTCATTCTCTATAGTTGACATTGTTACAAGATCATTTAAAAGTATAATGTGTCATAGTTCATATATTATTTGTGTCTAAATTGTGGAATTCTTGGGGAAACGAAGCCCTTTGTAAATGGCAGGGGAATGACTGTTTACTCTCTTTGCAAGATTCTATCCAGAAGATTAAGGAAAGAAAGGGTGTATTATGTGAATAAAAACATAAGAATTTATATAGCAAATTCATGTAATGGAAAAGTGCTCAGAATGATTAAAACATTGCCAACAAAATCTCTTAGCAGTGACAGTGAACTATGGTCTACTAGTCAACAGTTTCTGAACTTGGAAATCTATCTCACTTCTTGTTTTTTTTACCCATGCCCATTAACCACATGCCAGAGTCAAACACCTAGTGCCATCTGTCTAATCAAACAAGTAAACTGGCAGGGCAAGAAATGCAAAGATACATTTTATAGTTTTAATAGCTTTATTTTGATGTTAAAAAAATTAATCATAAACAAATTTAAAATTAGCTTTTAAATTATTAAATGGAGAAATAGTAATACATCAACTCATTTATTTTTGACTCATTTATTAACCACTTACAATATTCCTGGTATGTTCTAGGCAAATTAAAAGAACATAGGTGCCTAGTGGAGAGTAAGCAGTATGCATTGCATGCTTATTGGCTGCTGTGGCCTCATGGATTTTGGATTCTGGAAGGCATCTGGAAGGTCCTAAGAAATAAGGCTGGTAAAGCAAGTGGGGGTCAGTTGAAGACCTTAAATAATAGGCTCAGAAATATTGTTTTTGTGCTACATGTAAGAAGAAGCCATCAAAGGTTTTTCATGAAGGAAATGAGCCAATTAGAGAGGTTCAATTTGATTCAATCTTTATAAGAATAGTTATACACATAACAGGTCATTCCACTCACATCATGGTGAGTTAAGGAGGGGAGAATAATAGGAAAGAAGAAAGGGACACAGGCATGAGAAGCAAATACTAAAGAAGTAAGAAAAAAGAGAAACATTCTGAGAAAGGAAAAAAAGGTGAGAAAAAAAAAGAAATATAAAATGTAAGTAAATTTTGAGTTAAGAATTAGGCGTAGGATAGAATTTGCTGTTTCTTTAGGCTGTTAGCTTCTGAGAACTCCTCATCATTTAAACTAGAGTTTAAACTGATCGTGTGCAGTCTATAAGCACCTACAGACTTGGGTTTCTTTTTTTTGTTTTATTTTATTTATTTTATTTTAATTTAGTTATTAGTTTTTTAATTTATCTATTCATTTTTAAATTTATTTTTGTACATTTTAAACATTTTAAATTTGAGCATCTTTAGAAGGCTGTTCCACTCTGCAATTTATATACCTGCCTGATGTCTGTAAATTTTTGTTTGTGGTCCCATTACTAAAGACATTATCATTAAAAATACATGCAAGTATTTGTATTTATGTATGCTTTATCATTAAAATAATATTAAAACACAAATGTTCAGAAATTTGAGGAGATATATACTCCCTTCTAATATTTCCAAAGGGAACAGTGAGCTTCTTGTGAAAAATGTATCAGATGCTCTCAAAATGCCTGTCATGCTTTATCAGCAGCCATTAAAAGAGCATCTGTTACAAATATTCAGCTTCCCCAATGTTTTTATACAGTCCTTTGTTTAATTTTAGGCAGGAGTCATTTGGTCAAGTCCCAATTTTGCTCATTTCCTCTCCTCTTGCTTCAGAAAAACTAGAAGATATCCTTTCTGCTTGTCTTTTTTTTTTTTTTTTTTGGAAAAAAGGGTAGGCACCAATAAAGTATTATTGAGTAGTACAGTATAGGAGGATATTCTTATGTTTTTATCATGATTGCTTATCCATAAACAATAGCTCTATTATTGGCCATTACAGTTAACTATATTTCCAATTATATTTGTCTCCCATTTATTTTCATATGGATCTATGCCAAACATCAACAATTATTCTAATCATTAAAGGCATATAACTCTCTCTCCATTCTCACAGTAGGAAAATAAATATTTATCTATGTTGATTTAAGGTAGAAAAGGCATACGTAATGATGATTCTGCATTTCAGTACTGAGTAGGGCATTTCAAACATCTAAAGTCTAAAATGTTGTCATACCTTACATTTAAAGTAGGCGGATTTTATTGTATGTGTATATATCTTAAAATATTTTTATAAGACAACTGGATAAACATAGCAGAAAGCATATGCATTTGTATATGTTTCCACTTCAAATCTTACCAAAAAAAAAAAAAGCTAAAGAAACAAAGAAAATTATAAATCCATAAAAGCAAAGTGACCAGGAGTGGAAAAAATTGAGAGTGACCGAGTTGAAAAAGAACCAAAATTCTAAATGGTTGCAGAGGTGAGTACAAACAAGTAGTCAACCACGAGCTCTCAGAAAACGACAGAATTGGTCTTGAGTACTCTAAATGGGGCGACTAGAGTACAATGTTGGGAATGGGGCAATCCAGTCAGGCCAAAACAGTCAGCCTGGCTTTGAAGACTGGCAAGAATGACAACTCAGACTTGGTCCAAGATTGTTTTCCCACTGGTAATAATAAATCAGTATGCAAGTGTCACCAAGATAACCCTGAAACAAAGGTCCAAGGGAATACACTGGCTGTCAGTCTCTCTGTGTTTCTCTCACAAGGGTATATCAAATTCTGGTAAAACAGCTTCATGTGCAAGAAATCTGTAAATCAGAAGGTCCCAAAGCCACAAGCTTATAAATTTTATACCATTATAAAAGGTAATAAATTCCATTATTCCTCAAAGATCTATCTGAGCAGGGGCCAGATAGACCTCCAGGATCCAAGTCCCACCCCTGACAGCCCAGTGACTAGTTCTTCCACCCTAATGAAAGAATAGAGGTTGACGCCCTGCATAAATTGGATATGGATATAGAACAGCTGACACAGTAGAGAAAAGAGGATTTAAAGAGCTGGATTTAAAACAGAATATTTGAGTGAAAATGTACAGAAAATATAGAATATAAGATCTCGGGCTCATTCTCAGTGGTCCAGCCTATACCCTAAAGCAGAGACAAAAAAGACTGTTAACTGAGATTAACACTTAGGACTTCAACGATGAAACAGCTCAATTCACATATCATCTCCCCACATCGAAGCCACCCATCCACAAGTCATTTCCAAGCACACAGAGAATACACTTAATCGCTAAGTGCTTACTTCTTTAATGTGGATTTTCAGTCTGATGTCACCAGATATTTAGGAGAGCTTCTAGTATTAAAGTTAGGGCTCAAAGTCAATAAATGCTAACAAGAAACTCAGAAAAAAACAGGGACAACATAGAGAACAAAAATTGTGTGTGTGTGTGAATGTGTGTGTATAAAAAAATATACTTACAGATAGATTAAACCATATGAAACTGAAATTTATTTCTTCAGCAGTGAAAAGGACCAAGAGGTGTGTGTTACTGGAACTCCGATTGCTCCGAAGGTAACAAAACTGCTATTTTTGTAGATTGAATAGTCACTTAGCAGAAATTTCATACGATTCAACAAGATTTTAAGTACAGACTCTGGTATAATTTTATATTCTCTAAGAGATCAATACAGGTATGCATCTATAAAATAAATATAAATATAGGAGATGTGAAAGAAGAATAAAAAGCTTTTAGAAATTAAAAATTACACTGGAAAAATTTTTAAAAGATAGAAAGATTGAGAGATAAAGCAGAGTATTTCTTTCTGAAAGTAAAGAAAAAATGACTGGTAACCATAAGACATAAAATAAAATAAAATTAGAGGACCTGGTCAAGCTAATATGCTATTAATATAAGTTCCAAAAAAGAGAACAAATAAAAAAAAAAGTTGTGTATTTTTTTTTGGGGGGGAGGGAGGTTATTAAAGAAATAATGCTAGACAATTTTATAGAAATAAAAGACATAATTCTGTTGCTTAAAAGATGCTCAGAGAAAGTAACGTAACAAGGCATATCACTGCAAAAATTTGAAACATGAGGAATAAGGAAAAGGTGCCAAAAAATTTTCTAGATGGAAAAAATGGTCGCAATAAAAATTATTTACTGAGACATGCATAAGAAAGTTCTTTACAAACAACCGAGACTTATATAGTAGTAATTTATTAATATTATATTTTGGCTTTGTAACTTAGTGCCATGGAGTCCAGTGATGAATATTCAAAATAGTACACTTCGAAGTAACTTTAAAGAACTAATAGAATTTGGTCATATCTTGACTGTTGTAGCATGGCCTCTGCATCTGATTTTGATAATAGAATTTATCAGCAAACTATTAAAATGTAAATGCATTGTTTTGTAACTCTATCTGATGAGCATTCCTCATTTGGAAAGACTCTTAAAGGCTATTTAAAATAACAAAGAAAAGCAGCCACCTGGACTTGATGACTTTATTGCTTTAAAGGAACAGGCTGTGCTCCTTTCCAAGTCATCAGAACTGGTGTGGAAAACCCTGCTTGTCTTACACAGTTGACCCCTAAACAACATAGGGTTAGGAGTACTGACTACCCTGTGCAGTTGGAAATTCATGTATAATTTTTGACTCCTTAAAAACTACTAACAGCCTACTGTTGATCAGAAGCCTTACCAATAACATACACAGTAGATTAACACATATTTTGTACAGGTATTATCTATTTTATTCCTACAATAAAGTAAGCTAGAGAGAAGAAAATGTTATTAAGAAAATCACAGGGAAGAGAAGTACCTATATTTTACACATTCATAGGATACCTTTTACTTATTTTTTTCAATGTTTCCAGACTATATGGTTGTTTTGAAATTGTTGTAAATCTCCCCCCAATTTTTCAATATATTTATTAAAAATATATCTGCATGTAAGTGGACCTTCACAGTTCAAACCCATGTTGTACTTTCTAAGGATTTCACAATTTTTTTTTTTTTTTACTCAATACAAAACTCAATATTTCATTGCTTATAACCCTTTTTTCAAAACACCCTAGTACGTTGCTTAGGATGAGGGATCTGTACTACTTGTCTTACTTAATCTGTTCACACTGCTATAACAAATTATCATAAACTGGGTGGCTTATGAACAACAGAAATTTATTTCTCAGTTACAGAGGCTATAAAGTTCAGGATCAAGGCACTGGCAGGTGCAATGTTTGGTGAAGGCCCCTTTTCTGCTTCATAGATGATGCTTTTCTGTTTTTTGCTGTCTTCATATGGTAGAAGGAAACCAGGGAGGTATTTGGGGCACCCTTGTACAAGGGATCACAAGGCTCCACCTTCATCACCTAATCATCTCCTAGACTCCAGCTTCTAATATTGCTACCTTGTAGGTTAGGATTTTTAAATATACCAGTGTTGGGGGAACATAACCATTCAGATCATCACGCTGTGTAACAAAACTAGTACAAAAAAGAATCAGAACTGTGTGCATGGAGATATCTATCAGAAAGTTAACTGAATCTACATGTGGACTCGAATCTGGCTAAATGCATCATCTTCACCTTTCTCTGTTGGCATCCTCTTATAAGCTTCACCTTCCCCCATGTTGCTCCACTACACACACAGACAACACAGACAGATGGAGAAGAAGGCTTAGAAGATTTATTATGCAACTTAATGCTTATCCATTCTTAATATCAATTTGTTGCATAGTGAGAGATAAGCAGTTTCCAGAATACAAATATGTCTGATTATTACTGATATAAAAATCAACGAGAGGGAGAGGGAAACATGAAATCTCATATACTTCAATCTTCATTGTCTTTTTTTTGGTGGGGAGGGTATTGGTGGGAGGAGGAAATGCAGATTTTGGAAGAGAAAAGTCAATGACTTGAGAATATCAATATAAATGAAAATATAACATTTTCAGGTGACTGGCCATGAACATGGATTATATTATGTCAGTCTATGTTAGCACTGAAAGAAAGCAGAAGTTTCAAGTCCTTGCTAGCTAGGCAGAAAATAAATAATCATGAACTGTGTTTTTTATGTTTATAAACAAAAACCAGAACAATTAAAGAACTATTATTACTCATTAATTTCAAATTATAGTCATTTTCCAATTAGATTTCAATGTACCCAACAAGCTCCAACAAATACTGAATCCTTGACTGTCTTCTGCATTTTATGAATGTTTGAGACATAGAAAAATCCTTTATTTCACTGGTTTGGAAGGATAGGGCTAATGATATTAAAGCTGGTGTGGCACTGGGCATTTTAATATTAAAGTCAGTGAAGATGCAGAGAGCACAAGTGACCTAGAGTATATTCAAGACCATGTAACAAGAATCCAATTCTTAAACAAAATCTTCTAAACAAAGGAAATCTCAGGTACCATGGCAGGAACATGGTGTGTGAAAGATATTGGTCATGTTGGGAGATGTCCACTATAAAATTTGAGGTCAGAAGTGCTTGTTTTAAGTAGAAGCCCTGCCACTTGCTTGGTAACTTGCAACCTGGTGCAAGCCTTCAGACATGCTTCTTTAGCTGAAGTCTGGGCATCCAGATGCCTGTCATGCCTTCCCAGAGTAATTATGTAGAGATCAAATAAGATAACATGTAAAACTGTCATACTTTGTAAAGTGTTATACAGACATAATGCATTATTTCTTTCTTGGGTGAAACAACAATAACAAAAAGCTTCAATTATACAATTATCTGAAAACATTTTATAAGTTGTTCTTGCTGTATTAATTACTATGAAAAGCAAATTTTACTTACTGTCATTGAGTGTTTTTTTAAATAACGACGTTCCGAATAAAATCCAATTCAATTAGATTTTGTCAGAGACTGTGAAGAGATTCAATTTCTAAGTGAATCTCTTGGTTTGGAGGCAGCCAATATTAATGATCACAAGACCAACTTTTAATGGGCAGAGAAAGACTGAAGTCAAATAAGAGGCATTATGTTACAAATACATAATAGCTATTTCTTCTTACTCAAGATTCAACCAAAATTTCCCCATGCTTATAAGAATTACATTGTCAGTATTGATCAAGAAACCACAGTTTATCTATAGAGAATTATAGCTTTGAAAAATGTTAAAATACCCAGCAATCCTAGTTTGGAATTTTTACTATCATCTTTTCCTTGATGATATCAATATATATATGCTTTAAAATAAATAATTACAATTAAAAAATACCCACCCAGAATTTTAGAATTAATAAAGAAATTTCAATTCCATGACCTCATTTAATATTTACACAGCCTAGTGTGGCAAGTTTAAAATTACGATGACTGTATGTGCCTATAGCACAGATTCCAAGAAAAGAACCAGTAATAATGTTCAGACTATGACTGGAAGGCCTGGGTCCTTGGTTATTGCACCAGCCTGCTTAGTAGTGGAATGAGGCCCGGATTGCATGTGCATGTCAGGCCCAACTATAGCTCAGTGTCAAGAAGAACATTCCAACAATCTGAACTCTCATGCTTAAGATTAGACTGATAAACCACTTGAACACATTGGGCTAGATGGTTTCACAATCCTTTTCAAGTCTAAAGTGTTATTTCTTGGCTTACATTGTATAGGCATCTGATTTAGAGACAATATATTTTCTGCAGAACATAAAAGGCTATAAACATAATAGAAATTGGTTTTTATGAACTGTATTACCTTAAGTCAGTAAGTTTAGGCCTCAGGTTCCTCATGAAAAAATGGCTATCGAGTGCTTCCTGTTTCATCAGTGTATACGTAAAGGTAGGAGCATTCCACATATATAAGAAAGTCTCTGTAAATTCATTGCTAGAATGTCAGTGTCCTGATTCTGATTGGTCTTTTCCTCCAGGTGACACTCTCTGATATAGTATCATTTCAAAGAGCTCAGAGCACCGTGATATTATATGAAAGGGGCTGCAGACCTCGACCAACACATTTTCTTTCCAGTAGTCAGGCAGTTGCCACTTGATTCCCAGGCAGGGCTGTAAGTCAGTTTATATTCAAAGGCACATCATCCCAAATGGTGAAGAACTTCACCTTTCCTAGTTCCTACTATAAGCTAGAACAGTAGCCACTCTAAGTAAAAATAAGCAAAAGAGTTCATTCCCTCTTCTAGGTTTTCCAGGGAGCCAGTGATGCCCACATACTCACAGACATAATTCAGAGAATCATTATTATATATAGTCATAAGATATGAGTACCTGAATATTATTATTTGGTTCTCTCTTAAAGGGAAACCTGAGGGTGTACTGCCATGGCTGCCACTGATGTTCTTCATGATCTTCAAGTACACCTTTTAGCGCTGACATTCAGGATTCTTACCCAGCACTGTTAGCCAGGATTCTTAGCCTGGTCCTGGGAATATCAGCAGAGAAAATCGTTAAACCCACAGGACAGTCATAACAGTAAAGTAAAACCAAGTCAAAAGAAAAGGATAAGTTTTCCTTAGGCTTTCAAGTTATTGCATTCAGCTACTGGGGTAAGGCTGGATAATTGCTGAATCTCTTCTGACTGACTGCCTCACTGAGCACCTGACAGAAGTTTAGTTGTGCCAGAGACCCATGTCTACTTCAGCTGCATCTGCACACTCACACGTGCATATGCACACAAGCGTGCACACTCACGCACACATGAAGAAGAAAGCAGAGGTAGTAATTAAGATTTGGAGATTGCCAAATATACTTTACTGATGTGGAATACCACATTGGATCCTTATACTTGAAAAGGTATGATTTTTAGACTCTATATACTCTATAATCAAAGAATATATGATCTACTGTTGTCTCAAACAATGCTCTTATGATGGCTCCACGTTTCTCCTTTATGTATGTGGTGTAACCTCATGTTAATGTGTTTATAGTGATAATGAAGTAAAATTTCATAAAGTATTGAACTTCTTTGTTAATAAGTTGAGAGCTAATTCATTCCTCGATTTAGATTTTAAAATATTTAAATGTGAATACAAACATTCTTTCTTCATATAAATAAAAGCAACAAAGATAACCAGGAAGAACACGCAAGAGTTGGTCTTGTTTTTTTTAAAGGACTAAATACTGTATAGACAAATATATCCTAATTTTTTAGGCTCTAATTTTATAGTTAGTCACTAGCATTATTCTATAACTGTCATCATTGCTATTATCAGTTTAATACTGACATCAGAAATGGATCAAGTCAAACTCTCCATTGACTTGCTCTTGACATTTTGAGAGTCACGGATATATATAACACTAGAAACATGCTGTCTGTGAAATAAAGAATAATTTCAGGGAAACATGCAAAGACTTTGGGAAGCTACAGAAAAAAAAATTATTTTGTCAATTCCAGGAGATACGTATTTTCTTCTGTTACCTTTTGATACCATTTTCATTAATAAAGGTCTTCATCTAGTCGCAAAAGATACAAAGAAAACTCTCTTTCTATATCATAGTGAGAACAACCTTGATTTAGTTCCTGGGCTTTGAATTATAATGTATGTCATCAGTAATGTAAGTTGTTATAATTTACTTCTGACATTAAGATGTGGCTTTAGGGCATATTGTTGCAAATGTATCCCATTCACTTTCTTGCCTTCTAAATGCCCTTCATGTTTCAGTAAAGCAATCCAATCAAAACTAAAGACCAAAAACACTGTAAAACAAATCAAGCATATAAATAGTTTCTAAGCATTCCTGTTACATTTTAGCCCTTTAGCCAGAGGCTCTTAAATGTTTTAAGCTGTATATACTAGCTTAACTTAGCAAAGTGACCATGGAAAATGTCACCAATGCATATTGTTTTCAGTCAGGTTCTTAAGGACTGCACCCCAGAAAGACATGGAAGTGATACTGGAATTACTAGGAGTACCAGAAGCCACCCAGGTAGAGTCCTCACAGAGCATATCCAAGGTTAATTAACCATGTTCTTTCTCCTTGTTCCAGTTTAGGGGTAGGACCCTTGAGACTGCGAATTCACCCTGGGGCCGGTAAACAATATCCCCACTACACCATCTGCCATGAGATGGTCTCAGTAAGATAGATAGGGATGGCTTTGGGAGAATTTGAATTGTTTGTATTGGTGGCAGAAGAATGAATTCAAAGCTGTTAAGGAGTCTTCCACATGCAGAGTATCCAGAATAAATATTTTTATTATTGTTGCTAATAGTGATAAACTAAATTTCTGGAGCTGGATGTTCGATCACTGTAGGAGAATATTGCCAGATGTTTATTGCAAAACTATCAGGCCACCAATGGAGGAAGTAGTGAACAAAATTGTTTGTGTAGTGACGTTTTCCTTCTAAGGTCCAACGGGGATTTTAATATTATCAAATGAAATAATATAATATTAATTCTTAAATATTCTTTCAGACAAACACTTCAGAGAGAGAAAATACATGTATGTAGTATGTATTGCATGTATACTTTTTCACATTAAAAAATAATCTCAGAGCCTGAGTTCTTTTAAGTAAAAATTTCCCAAATTTCTGATTATTCTATGTATTTCATAATATGTATCAAGCACCTACTCGGCATGAAGCATAATACTATACTAGGTACTGGAGATATACCAGTGAATGAAATAGATATGGTCCCCGGCTTCAAGGAGTTAACATCCTACTTGAGGCAGGTAAGTGAAGAGGTAACAATATACTTTCTGACAATGATAAACACTGTGAAGAAAATGAACAGGTTAATGTAATTCAGAGTGACTGAACTTGAATGTTGTTGCTTACAGCATCAGAAAGACTCTTCTAAAGAAATGTTATGTGAACTGAGAGGCAAATAGCCAAAGAAATTTGTTCAGAGTAAGTGTAAAAGAACAGTGAGGGAACAACTTTGGCTTATTCAAAAACGAGGGGGAAAAGGCGATGGTTACTGGTGTCTAGAGAACAAAAGGAAGATCGTGCAATAGGTAGGCGGGCAGACAATGTAGAGGCTTGTAGGCTGTAGGAAGAAATGTAGATTTTGCTGTGAATGCAGTTTAAAAAGGTCACTCTGGCTAGTCTTGGAAATGGTATAGAGAGGTAAAAGCAGAGGAAAGGAGACCAGGAGACTATTAGAATATTGCAAAGAGATGGTAGTGGCATATGTGCTAGGATGGTGGCCCATAGTAGAAATGGAGAGAAGAGGCCAGATTTGGGTATATATTAGAAGTAGAAACCTTAGAAATTGTTGATGATTTATAATATACAGAATTGTAAAATGGCCCCTAAGATTCCACCCCTTGGTGTACATGCTCTGTATGCCTTGAGTGAGAACAGGACCTGTGAATATGTTGGAATTTAATTGAGAGTTTCTCAAGGACAGTGGAGTGAAATTTTTCTGCTGGCTTTGAAGAAGTAAGCTGCCATGTTGTAAGAGGGTCACACAGCTAGGACCTGAGGGTACATCTTGGTACCCAAGTGTGACCCTCAACTGATGCGGGACCTTAGCCCTGCAAACACAAAGATCTGATTTCTACCAACGACCTAATGATCTTGGAAGAGGACCCCCAGCCTTGGATGAGCTCAAAGCCCAGCCAACACTCTGATTACAGCCCCTGAACAACTAACCAGTGCATGGACTCCTGATCCACAGAAACAGAGAAAATAAATTATGTTATTTAATCCACTAAATTTGTGGTAATTTGTCATACAGCAATAGAAAACTAATATATGGTTTATAATGGACAGGAAGAAAGAAAGGTATAAACCAAAGAGAAGTTCAAGATTTTTGTCTTGGCATCTAAATACCATTCTCTACTAAAAGGAACAATATTCCTTTAGAAAAATAGCTAATTCTGGGTATAACTCATGAAAAGAACAAAAGGAGTCACAGATCTTTTTAGGCCGGAAAGGAAGGCAGTGCTCAAAGAATGAGGGAAATATGTCAAAAGGGACATGGGGCCAGATTGAAGGGGACTCACTGGCCAACTCTAAGACCACTTGAGCACCCAAAATTAATTTCCAAGTAATGTTTTACGATCCATTAAAAGAGAGAACTCGTATGTCCATAACATATAAATAAAGACATAAATAAATGAGGGAGAAGGGAAAGTTCTTTCTTAGAGCAGAATGCTAATAAATAAATCTAGAAGAAATTATAGATGCAGAAAACTCACCACTTGAGAAACATCACAGTCATGACTGATTCCAGTAGAAGGTATGAAAGGATGCTAAGGCTGCTGGGTGGAGGTTTGATGGAGAACAGTGGATCAGTCATGGTCCAAGCAGAGAAGCAGAACTATGAAAAAATTGTGTGTGTGTGTGTGTGTGTGTGTAAACTATACTTCTTGTATGTTTCTAGTTGGCAGGACCAAACAAGAATCCTGGAGCTCATTTAAGCTGTGAAAGCCATTTAAATGGTGAAGCAGCAGCCATTCTATACTTGGATTGTGTCACCTTTTGGCTTACCTCATTGATGTGCACCTTCTCTGTCTCCTAGGCCAGGTCGAAGGGCCATGCTGACATATTACAAAGCCAACATCAGTAGGATATAGGTTTAGAAATGGCGTATCTTTCCACAAAATACTTATCATTTACAAAGAGGAAAATGGTGACCTTAAGGTAGAAAAAACAGGTAGACACCAACTAGATGGAGGTTTATATCATTTTCTATAGGGAGGATCATCTTCACAAGCCTCCTTATGTTCTGAAAAGAATACAGCATCCTTTCTCTGGTATTTCTACCAAGAATGCATGACCCCTGTCTGAACCCAAGGAAATTCTGGCAGATCCAGGTTTAGTGACACCCTACCAAATGAAAGATCTATACTCTTTAAAAAACATCAAGGACATAAAAGGCAGGGAAAGGCCAAATGACTGTTCCAGATTTAAAGAGATACTAGAACTAAATGCAATCATGACCCTGGATGGAATCCTGGACCAGAAGGAAAAAGATACCTAACTGAGATTTCAGGTTTGGTTGTAGTGATCTATCAATGTAGGTTTCCTGTTTTGGCTGGTTGCGTGGCAGTTATGTTGGAAAAGGTCCTGGTTTTGGAAATTACACAGTGTGGTATTTAAGGAAAAAAGAACACCATATTGAAAGTTGTATATAAGTTGTCCAGAAAAATAATAATGATATGAAATATGTGTTATATATAGTCATGGAGAGAGATAAAACAAATATGGTAAATATAAGCAATTGAAGTAACTATGTGGAGATGATTTGGGAGTTCTTTGTACTACTTATGTAAATTTTTATCAGTTAAAAATTGCTTCAAAGTAAATTATAAAAAAGAATGAATAGGAAATGAAGAATTTAAGACAAATGCTGACTGCAATTTTTCTAACCTTTGTTATGAATTAGGGGCTGAGAAATGGAACAGGACTAATTAGGGTGTTTGGTCTCAAAGAAGGATTTCTAAAAGTTAGTGACTGAGAGGGACACAGAGTAATTTCATGAGCAAAATCCTTAAAAAGCACCAAAGGGATGATATTCATGTGAAAAGTAGGTGGGATGGTTTTTGAGGGAAGCAGAGCCATTTGCTCTTCAAAACAGAAAGGAAGCAATGAATTTAGATTCAGGTTATCAGGATTTAGTAAATATTTAAGAGTAGAAATGTCCCCAGAGATGATGATTAGGAATTAATCAGAAAAAAAAAAAAAGATAAAGCAAACATGAATTATATTATTTAAAAAAATCAAACCTTTATGTATTCATGTTTAAAACTCTTATTTTATTACAGAGAAAACTAGGACATAAAAATGTACATATCATTTCCAGATACCTGATCCATGGACTTCTGGAGACTTTTTTGCAAGGTTCAGATAGGAGTCGAGGCAAAGAGCAGAACAAGGACGATCAACTGGCCCTATGTACTCTCTGGATATGAGATAAGTTACAGGTTGTACTAACAAAAATGAGTTGCACAAGTTAACATGAGAAGAAAGCCTATAGGACCAGGCAAGCCTGTTCTAACTTTGGGGACATTTGTGTGATCTCATCTGGTCAAGTTACCCAAAGACTTACTGATTTATTCTACTGGCTCTACTCTGGATTTTTCAGTAAAGGTAAAAGGAGGAAAATGCTTTGGTTAGACAGGGAATATATGTGATTGTCTAATAGAAAAGATAATTGGGGAGTTACACTTCAGTGTCTTTTGTACAAATTCTTCATGCTTTATTTAGATCAGTCATTGAATCATAATCTGTTTCACAAATATTTTAAATTTTAGCATTTTAATACTCTGGTACATTAGAATTAGTTGCTATTTTCACTTACGTATCAAAGCATGGTTTTTTATACAAGTCCACAAATTTATCCTTCTGGAGTATTGATAAATTTGCCAATGTTCCTTCCCTGCTGTGTACATTTTTCTCTATTTATGTTTTAGGTTAGACATATATAATTATCTATTTGATAAATATCCGGTTTTTAGACTCTTCGCTAACAAAAAATTGCATCTATTTGAAATGTGTTCACAATGTGACCTCCACTGGCCTAATGAATTGCACACTGGTGATACCAGTTGGCTTAGACCTCAACTTCACCACTATCTTCTTGACCTTGGAAAACGCATTATCCTCCAGAGTCCGAATTTCCTCAAATGTAAAATAAAAGAGGGGTTGCATTCTGTGATTCATATGAGTGTGCCCCTTCAAATGATTCATCCTTCCCCTGGGATTTTGCTATGTGATTAGTTTAAATCAAATGTATTAAGGTCATTGAGACAATACTAAGACAGAAAGAAGTGAACTCTTTAGGAAAGTAGAAACTCTTTGGACTTATGCATCTATTCACATCTATTTCTATGTTTTCTAGTTATAGCAGTGACATTTACTAAATAATTAAAGGCTAATTTTAGGACCCAATCCTGCATAAGGTAGTCCTGTCCTGTGATGTCTATATCACTGAGATGTGCAGATTAAATGAGAGCTTGAACACATAGTATCTTGCAAAGTTTCTGGCATGTAGAATGTTATTGGTGAATGTTTACAGTAATCATTATTGTTGTTGTTGGTTATTCCTGATGCTCTCTTTTATTAAAAATCATGTTGCTCCATAACACAGACAAATAATACATTTCACTTGGACAACTAAGTTTGAAACTGTGAAGGCATAAAATACTATTCCTGGAATGACCTTTTTAAGGACACAGTATACCAACCAAGAAAATGTTACTGGCAACACCAAAACCCAAGTCTTCTTTCCTAGACTTTTCTAGTACTTATTTTTAGTAGGTATACTCCATTATATACCCAGAGTTTCCGATCTAGTCTTTATGACAGTCTTTCACTGCCTTCACTCGACTGATGATAATCTTGTCACACTGTACATCACACTGTAAAAAATGTCACTCAAATAAGAATTCACTTGTTTCCCATTTCTTCCATACAATTCCATCCTCTCAGTGAAATGCATGCGAATTTCCTGTCCTTACCATTTCTTTCTCAACAGAGGTTGCTCCTATTCAGTGTTAAACACAGTTTCATTTTTGCTTTGCTAAGTTTCCCTAATTTAATGGTTAAGTACTTTTGTTTATAGTCCATTGATTTGAATAGTGCTTCTATGCATTTCTAGAGTCCCTAGGAACTTCATATTTTGTGAAAGTCTGTATTTCCACTAAAGGTTAAAGAAATCTCATCACTATATCCAATATGGACAAAGGCTTTTGTCTATATTAGAGTTCACCATGTAGATATGTTATTATGACTTCTGTGTTAGTCACTAGAGGATCTTCAGGGCTTTTAGCCACACAGAAATGACTTCCTCCTTAGAAAAACAGTCTAAACACAAATGATTGTCAATAGCTAGCAGTTTAAACCCTCTATGGAGCCATGCTAGTGATGGGCAAATAAAGCACAATGAAACCTGACACTGTTTTCCATTTAAAACCATTTTCCCATTTTCTTAAACTTAAAAAGAAAAAAAAAAAAGAATCATTAACATGACTTGGGAGACAGGAATTCTAACACAAGTAGAAAGCATGTTTATAAAATCACTCTTAATATGATCCTATCATAGTATATTAAATTACTAGATGAATGAAATGGGAGGATTTCAAAAATATTTCATTATCCATTCACTATCAATCTTCTATTTTTGCTGACTCTTTGTCGACTCCTGCCATGTGAGACTAATGAGCAATTTGCAATACTGCCTCTTCAGTTTTTCCTCAAGTACCTGAGCTATACTTGGTCATTCTGAAGTTGGAGAAGATTTTTAAAAGTTTTGGTGAAAACTTTCTGACTGGGAGTGATGCCTTTAACCTTTGGGAAATTGAGAGAAGAAGGGACAAGGTACATCTTGTACCTAGAGTGACCACTGGACCATGGATGATTTATGATTTCAAAGAGAAAGGTGTCAAGAACTGATTGCTTTCCCCCAGCCTGTCTTCGGAACTTTGTTTGAATTAAATGCACACAAAAGGTGGGATACTGTGTGAACCAAAATTACAGGATGGCTTATGTGAAGCCAGAGATTTTAGTTCTGCATTCAGCTGGTCTTTTAAGGTCACTAGTTTAGGGGGAAGAAAAATTTTCCTTCTTCTCTTTCAGGTTCTTTGGCTGGTTTAATAATTAAATCGACATGACGGAATAATAGAAAATAAATAAATTTGATTTTGTCTGTATGGTTACCTCATAAAAATATGAGACTCAAAGAAGTGACCAAAGATGGAAGCTTTTATACATTTTAGGCACAGAAACAATACATTCATGAAGAATTGACGAGACAAAGGGATTTGAGTTAGGTGTAGTAGACTGGTGAAGAAGTAACAAGATTTGTTTATATAATCTTTTTTGCTCCCAATTTGCTAGCCATGGTGATAACGATGCTTTCTACCCTCCTGGCACAGAAAGGGTACCTCTCATATGGGAGATTTATCTCACTCTTTCAGGGGGGGCAAAAAGAGTCAGAGTGTTTTCCTTACACTGTTTTTCAAGTACCTTTAAGTCAAAATAATATATACCAATTGGCATATTTTGGGATGGCACATTCTGATCACTTAACTAATGAAGCTTTTTTGTTAGAAATTTTTATAAATAACAAGCAATCATCGAGGCCAAATGAGCCCACAAATAACATATATGCTGAAACTGAGTGGTTTCTAGACTTTTTTTGGTTGTAAAAGTCTGGAAGAGTTGGTGAAATAGAACTTTTCTCACATTTTTGATGGCCCTACTTTGCTTATTCCTTATACCATATTTAATCTTGCTCTCTTCTAATCTGAGGATCTATTTAACAACTTATTTCTTCATCCTTTCATATGTATTTATTTGTCATATTATGTGAATTTATTGTGTTTATATTATATGCTAGGAGCTATGGAAACTTTGACGATCTAATAATAAACAAAACTTGTCCCCGAACTCAACAAACTACCAGTTTGGTAAAGATGACGAATAAGTAAAATAGCAATTATAATCATAACTCAGCATTGTATGAGCCATAGCAAGTAAAGTGTTAATAGGTATGGTAGCAAAAAATAAGAAAAAGTAATTCAACTTTAGTTAGTGAGGTAAGGAAGGCTTATCAGAGGAGGTAAGATCTAAAAGCTTAGTAGGTAGTTTAAGGAGAAATGCGTTAAGGACATGGGGTCTGAAAAATCTATACGATTATTTCATATTTGTTTTTCTCTCCATTCATGTCTATTGTTAGATGGAATTATTATATTTATTCATTTATATTGGGAAATGCTCACCATTTAAGAAGGAGTTTCTAAAACTGAAGTATGAATAGAGAAGAAAAATGGGTGTCAGCTTAGATGCCAGAAATTTAGAGCTTGCTCCTAGGCCATTAGCTTCAGGTCTGTGAATTTTAGATTCCATTTCTTATAGCAGCCAGGGTTCAGAGGTGGCTTAAAATTATCAAACTGACTCAGCGGAGAGACTCAGGGGGTCCATCAGCATGAAGTACCATGCCACAGTTGCCTGTGCCTATCTTTTCCATTGTGCTCCCTACTGAAAGGGTGGGAAAAGTCCCTACTCCTTCCAATGGGAGTAATTTATTTGATTAAGATAGTCAACCTTGGGCAAATTAAACTCTATATCCATCATGTCTTTTATCCGCAATATGACAAAATGGATACCTACTTATTGGATTTATAATCATATTCTTGGGTACAGAGTAATACATACAGTAAGTGCTCATTTATGTAGTTATTTTTATGTAATTATAACTTAGGTAACTATTGGCATTATTAGTATTCATAATATTATATAAAGTGATCTGAACTCACACTTCAGCCATCTATAGAGAAGTACTCTCCAAATTACTTTGATTATACCACTTATAAAAAGAAGTTATATAAAAGAAAGTAAAATTGAACACACACATTAAACTTATAAACATACTATATCTATTTTTACACTAACATTTTAAAATTTGAACACATACACTAAGATTAAGTTGAAATTTAAATTGAAATATATCAGATTAAAAAATGGAAATTAAAATTCAAAAATTTTAATGCACTTTCGTTCTTGATGACACCCACTGAAGGGGGCTTAATTCATTTACAGCGCATCGTTTTAAGCTTATGGCTTTGTCTTCTTAAGGGATTGTCTCTGAAGTTTAAATTCAGGTTACTGTCCTTCCTAGGGACAGCTTTTGCAGCCTGCTTTTCTTTTTGCTGTGAGTCTGAGGGTACAGAACGATGGATGTGGTATGTATGTATGTTGTATGTGTGTGTATGTGTGGTGTGTGTGTGTGTGTGTGTGTGTGTATTTGGCCTTATCAAATCTAGGGCTTCTTTGGAAATAGAGTTCCTCCAAAAACTTGGTAAGCACTCATGTGTTTACTTCTAGCCAATTTTCTATGCAAGTAACTATAGTCAGAGGTTTTACCTCGACTTCATTTGTAGATTCTCATCTTTTTTACCTGATGGCCCATGTGCTCTAACTATTCTCTAAACTTAAGATTATTGACAACTACTTAAAAGAATTCAAATCACTGGTTTGACTAGAAAGATTACTCTTTCTAGATTGCTCTTAGTCCTAATTTTTCTGGAAACTGAGGCTGAAACTTTGCCATAGCCCATTGTAATTGCTTTACTTAGGGCATAGAAATTGTTGTTTTTCTCAATTCTGCAAAAGGCCAAATTATATGACTCTAGGTCAACTTAAATTATAGGCCACAAGTAGAAGATTTCTCCTTTAAAACTTCCTATCTTTGTTTAAGCAATTACACATATAGAAATCTACTCTTAAGAAAAATGTGCATATTTCCTACCTGAGTTTGGATCAGAAATTTGGTTACCAACAGATTTCTGAAAGAGAGGAAAAATATATATTGTTGAATAAAGGAGACCTGAGAAAGTCATTGGTGGAAGTGGGAACCAATGTTCTGGGAAAGCCCTGGAGAGGCTCCAAACTTAAATAGAAAACATAGCATTTGGAAGTTCGCAGATAGACATTTGTCTCCTGGAGAGCTGTGTCAAGTATCCTGACTCATCTCTAAGCATGTAGGGCAATGCCAATCATGAATGTACCCCAGGGGCAGGGATGAAGCAAGACCGTTCTTCAAAGAAACTGAAATATCTGCCTAAAAATAATTGGGGTGTCTAACAGGAATGTTAATGTACTCAGACAAGGTCCCTACATTCTGGAGGAGTGTCAGAGGGAGTAGTCTAAGATTGTCCTTATGACTTCTGCCTCCTAGGGTTGTGCCCATGATTAGGTCACATTATATGGCAAAATAGATTTTGCAGATGGAATTATGGTTAATCAGTTGACTTTGAGATAATTAAAAGAGAGATTATTCAGGTCTTAACCTAATCATTTAAGGTATTTAAATCTTTGTCTAAAAATCAGAGCAAGAGAAATTAGAAAGATTCAAAGTATGAGAAGCATTGGACCTGAGGGAGAGTCTCTATTACTGGAAGGATACACATGTTAAGAAATACAGGTAGTCTTTAGAAAGTGACATTGTGGAAGAAAACAGGAACTCAGTCCTACAACCTCAAGGAACTGAATTTATCCAACAACTTGAAAGAGGCTGAAAGTGAATTCTTCCTCAGAGGCTCCAGATAAGAACGCAATCTGGTCAATCACTTAATTTCACTCTATGAGACCTATAGCAGAGAACCAAGTCATCTTGGGCCTGACTTCTGATCTACAGAGACTATATGATAACAAATTTGTGTTGTTTTAAGATGCTAAATCTGTAGTAATGTTATGTAGCTTTAGAAAACTAGTGCATGTATGGAAGTGTGATTGGCCATTATCCTTACTTATGTACTCTAGAGAGAACCACTCAAACGTGAAATGCTTTAGGTAATCCTTTTCATTCAGTGTGGAGGCCTCTTCAAAAACAGTACCCAATGGTTAAGAACAATTCACAATCAATGGTAATTCAGATCAGTTTCCAATAATGATCCAATTTTATTATTTACATTAATTATGTTAACAATATTATTTAGTACCGGCAATGCTTAAATGGCCAAGATTTGGCAGAAGACATCTGAGGAAAAATAATAGTACTAACTAAAAGGCCAAAGATGAACAAACAGACATTTACTCCAGAAGAAATAGGTATAATTTAGAGAATAAAAGGTAACTTCCAAAAATCTCAAACTAGCATATTTAGATGATTTTGAAAGGAGACAAGGTTGGTAAAAAAGATAGCAAACAGAACGTAGTTCTTGAAAAATAAAAGCGTGTTTGCTGAAATAAAAAATTGAAAGAAAAGGTAGAACTAAATAAAGCTTAAGAAACCTTCTCAGAACATAATGAAAAAGAAATACAAAGAAATTGAAAATATGAAGCATGTGACATGATTTGCCAATGATGAGTGTTTATAAAAGTTAGGCCTTTGATTTTGACAATTGAAACTTTATCCTTTGAGTACTCACAGGTTAGGATGTAGGTCTAGATTTCCTTCTCTGCTTATTCAATTATATGCTACCAAATTTCACATAAGCACTATTTATAAACTCATAATACTGCAAATTTAATATTTTGTTCTTTTTAGTTTTTAGAATCATTCTTAAAAGCACAGAACACTTCAGCATAGTTAGAGAAGATAATTTGTAAGTGCTTTTCTTACCATTTGATTTTTTTCTTTGTGTGCCTGTGTATAATTGATGGTGATGATGATGACAAAGAAGACAATGGTGATGATGATGCTAATGATGAGAAAAAGGTTTATAACAAAAGCTTTTTTTAAAAAAGCTTCATCAAGGTACAATTTACATATGATAAAATTCACTCATTGTAAATATACATTTCAATGATTTAGTAAAATATAATGGAAATTAAAATCGCTCTCTATGGGTGATTTTAATGTCATACTTCTATATTTAAAAAAATATAAGTAGTCCCTGTTAAGATGTTTGATAAAGGGCATCATCATTAGGAAGGAAGGGAATGAGAAAGAGAGGGAGAAAAGAAGAAAGAAAGGAAGGAAAGAATGGAGGGAGCGAGACAGAGAGGGAAGAAAGAAAGATTCGATGAATAGGACTAGGTCCTTGTCATGCTTCATGTTCAGATGGATCTTATATGATGAAAGCAAAGAGAAGCAGTGAATCTTCAGGACTGGTCACAGCATATGTTTCATCTCAGTTGGAGCTGTACACTGTCTGGCTGCTACTTTTACTGAAATAGTCTAGTTCACAAATAAAAGCTACTGAAAGACAAGCATATTGTTAGGACCTCAGTCTAAAGAGTTGGAGACAAGAGAGAGATTCAGGTCAGTGTGCACACTGGCATAGAGAGCAGAAATATAGGAAAAGCAAAGGTATAGATGAGACAATGTAAGAATTAGGGAGAAAATGACAAGTCAGTTAATAGGTTTCCACAGCCCTCCTGCATTTGTTTGCCACAAATTTAGTGGCTCAAAACAACACGCACACTTATTATCTTATAGTTCTATGGGTCAGAAGTCTTATAAAGTCTCACTTGGCTAAAATCAAGGTGTGGGCAGGACCTCATTTGTTTCTGGAAGCCCTAGGGGAGACTCTATTTCCTGGCTACTTTAGCATCTAGAGGCAACAACAGCAAGTGGAGTACTTCCCAGGTCACCATCTCTCTGGTTCTCATCTATCATCATCATCACTTCCATCTTTCTCTGATGAACCATAGCCAGGAAAGATCTTCTGCTTTTAAGTACTCATGTGATTAGATTGGGCCCACCTAGATAATCCAAGATAATCTCCCCAATCTCAAGGTCTATAATCTTAATCACATCAGCAAAGTGCCCTTTGCCATGTAAGGTAACATAGTCATAGGTTCCAGATAATAATTGTGTGGATATCTTTGGGGCAATTACTTAACCTATCATAACTTCTCAAGACTTATAGGTTTTAGACTCACAGCCTCAGAACTTCTAGAAACTCAAGCACATATTTGTGGGAATCCTAGTTCTGTACTGATCAGATGGTTTTACAGCCTGGGTGGATGTCCCTGTAAGTATTCTGCCTTAATGCCTGTGTATGAGTGTGTCGAAAAAGGCAGGTGGGCTGACACAGAACAAGTATAGTGATTAAAATGATCATTTGAAATGCTATTCTTCTTTTATCATTTTAAAAATATAATATTTAGAAAAATCAGCTGCTACCTTTATATGATGTGGCTTTTTATATCTAATTCTCAAAGCAACCTGGTAATTATGAAGATGAGAACCACACAATGAAATTTAATTTCACCAGGATAATAACAAGGAGAAAATTTTTTCTTTTTTTTTCCTTTTCAAGGAAGATTGGAAATTACACCTTCCCATCCTCCTTAGCGGTTTCTAGGCTATGCTCCCATAATGGATTTTTATCTGTTTTATAAGTAATTTCCTTAATATTTCAATGGTCACAGATAGTGAGGATTGCATGTCTCTTCAGGAAGCATATATTTCATCAACGCTGTCACAGTCTAGAGTTCCAGAGCTTGTAGACTGATGTTTTTGCCTATTCTTGCTATCAGACACATAGCATAGAAATAAATGTGTTTGTCTATTTGAGGCTTTAATGAAATTGAAAACATAGTAACATTTTTCAATGTCAATGAGCTCATTTTCTTGTTTAGATGCTAATGTTGGTTTTTCCTGAGAATTCCATCCTCTAATTGTGAGTCATAACTTTTTTTTTTTCTTTTTTTTTTTTTTAGGTCTAAATACTCTATTACTGAGAGAATGGCTTGAATTATGCTGGGTGGTATTCAGCTCTGTATAGGACTAGGTATTTTTATTTGCTTAAAACCTATATCATAGAGTAAGGAGATGAAAGTGGAAGAGTAAGTAGAGCATTCAAACTTTACTAAAATCATTCACCATGATTTTGAGAACTTACAGGGTGCAAGGTACTATATGAGGAGCTGAGCATAATCTATCTAATGTACTGTATTTATTTGCTGTTTGCTTCTATCTTTCTTTCCATTTTACTAATCAGGAAATAAGCTTAAAGAAAAAAAAAACTTGCCTATGTTTTTACAGTAAGTATGCTAGAGTTAGTGTTACATCCATATCTGACTCCGAACTTTTGCCTGCTTCCACCACCACTCAATCTTCAACTACTGCCCATACCCATCCTCCTATTGGACCCTGTGGTGAAGTATAAGCAGGGGAAAGTTTTCCTGTCTTTTACTCCCTTCCATCTCTGTTTCATTCCCTTTCATCCCTTCTGTTTCTAACACTAATTGGCATTCTATGACCTGGAAATTCCATAACACTTTCACTAGGCTAAGACTAGTTTCTGTTCCCAGAGCTGGGTGTCAGGAGTTTCTTTTTAAAAAGTCATAATATCAGGTCTTGATTAATTCATGCTCTTTTGAGCTCTTTTGCCTCTCATTATTATTATTTATTTCCCTGCTTTCTCCTCCTCTCGTTCCCTCCCTCGATATCCTCCTTGATTGTCACTGTTGTAAGCATCTGCTTTATTTGCGGTTGCCTAACATCTTTTGAACACCTCTCCTATTTGAGAGATATTCTCTACATAATGAGTCCTGGCTATCAGAGTTGGAACCTGAACCCTTTTCCTCATCCTTCCTGGGCTGTCTGGGTCCAGGCAAAGGATCTGGGCATGCATAAGACATGCCCATGAAGAAAATTTTTTAATTCGGAAAACAAGTTAGAAGTTTACTTTCCTCTTATGGAAGAATAAAAACCAACTCTACTATAAGAAGTCCATAGGGACACAGGCTCCTTTCAGCTGATTACTTCACTAACATAAGGGAGGGATTCAACTTCATTGTGTCAGAAGTTACCATACAATACTTCTGACTACCTCCCATTGGCCCAAACTTACTCACATGGCCACATTCAGCTTCAAGAGAGGCTGGGAGATCTAGTTTTTACTCTAAGCAGCTGGCTTTGTGACTAACTAAATATTCTATTACAACAGAAGAAGGAGAGAGTGTACATTGGGGTCCAACCAGCAGTTTCTCCAACAAAAGAGAGCAACATGAGGACATAAGCACTCATTGAATCTACCTCTTGGCACTTGGTGGTTCCTAGCAGTTCTAAGCATTTGGCTTCTCAAAGCAACCAATGTACAGTCTTGAGCTTGACAGATACAAGCTGTGATATTTCAGTGAATTGAGATGTAGAAACCACATGTTGACAGCAGTGGCATTTTTATTAGTGATTGTCATGTATTGAACATTGCCTGTGGCTGTGGCTGGCTGAACCGCCTGATAATTTGGTAATAAATTCCATTTCCACCAGAACTAGAGTGAAGTCTGTGGTATGCAGCTAAAAACCCTCTCCCTACCAGTGTCCTCAGAAGGGTGATTATCATTTCTGCTTTCCTCAAACTCAGCTAGCCAATGTCCTTCTATTCTATGTTTTAGAGTCAATGAACAACCTTAAATCTTCCTTTCTATCACCTCAAAATTTCTTATTTTCATTACCTGCCCTTGCCTATTCTATCGTCTTGAAGATGAAGTGTCCCTATAAGCTCTTCAGCCTTGAGATTGAACTCAAGCCTTCCATCTCCTTTAGAACACATTCTAGAAGTGCTGCATCTTCCCCCTCCTCATTCCTCGAAACATACCTCATATCTAGAATCTCTTCCTCCCTGCTAGCTCTTTTCTCTCAGTATACAAACTGTAAACTGGCTTGGGTTCCTTCTATCACTCCTTTTTCTCAATGAAGCTGCTTCTTTAAACTGCCATTTCATTTGGCTTCTTTAAGCCATTCAATTATTTCTTCCACTTTTTCTTCCACTTCTTCACCACTCACTCATTCCTAAGACTTACAACCCCTTTTTTATAGCCACCAATTCACTGAAATGCTTTCTACAAAGTCACTTACAAACCCCTAACAAATCTAAATCCAAATATGTTTTCCTACTCAGTATCCTCATACTCTTTATCACATTAGCACTGATCAACAGCTCCTTTTTTTTAAGACTACATTTTCTCCTCAATTAGTGAATAAGCATTACCTCGATTCTCTTACTTTGTTTCAATAGCTATCTATCTACTTCTTTTATTTTTTTTTGAACATTACCTTTGAATCCTCATCAGCCCTCTAAACCTGCACATTTTGTATTCTCAATGGCATCCCTCTTCACTAATTTGCCCAAGTCCATTTTGCTGACTGTCTTCCATACTTCTCTCTCCATTAACCCAGGCATGTGGTCAGTCATCAAGTTCTGCCAGTTCTAGCCCATGGCTATTTCTCAATTCTTCTTAAAATCCCTTAATAGTTTCCCCTTGTTCTCAAATTAACGTCCGAACTCCATACCAGGACTTATGATCTGGCCCTACTTATCTCTCCCAGGTTGTTTCTTAAAAGAAATCACCCCTATATGGACCTATCATCTTTTCTCTTGTCTTTGAGAATCTCCATTCACTCTACCTCAAATGATTTTTCTTACTCTTGACTTGAGTAATTCCTAGGAATATTTCTCCTAGGTTTTCAGCTTAGGTGTTAGTTTTTCTGTGAAATCTTTCTAGTCCTCCCGCCACTTTGTTCCATATTCCTTCATATTATAACATTTAACATTATGTATTAGAATTGCCCCTTTACTTCTCTGTATTTCTAACCTATATTAACCTCTCTGAGGAAAATGAGGGTACTATTTTCATTTACCACCATATTCACAGTGCCCAACAAATATCTCTTAAATTAATAAATCCAGTGCCTCTTTCTGTCTCATAAACGTTGGAATTACCCAGGGCCTATCCTCGGTTTCATGCATAACTAAATATTAGAAATGAATGATGTAATCTGAACTTTATGTCTTTTTATATTTAGGGTGCAGGTTGGCTACCAGAAATCCCAGACACACGATCTACTGCTTATCCCCCTCAATTTACCTTTATAGATGTCTTTCCTTGCACTTTATCATGTCTCTGTCATATAGCATGCCTTATAGTCTGACAGATGACTGTAGTTTCTTGTTTCTGAGTTTTTGAGCACGTTATTACCTCTGCTTATTCACAATAATGTGAATAATTCCTACCTATACTTATTCTCTGACAAAACTTTCTTGAGTTGGCAAAACTAGTTCCAGTCCCTCTTCTGAATCATCCTGCATAGGTGTTTATCCCAATCGAAAACAGATCACATTGTACTGAAATTACCTTGTCAAGTTTCCCAATGTCTATTTTTTTTACCATCTTTCTCCAGTACATATCACAGTGACTGGCACATTATAAATTTTTAACGAATATAAACATTTTTGACTAATTTATTAAATGAAGTTTTATATTTGAGGACTTTAACATTCTGTTGATATTCTTAAACAATAAACTCAAAAACTGTTTCAGTCAGCCTTTTCTACAACAGTGCTGCCTAACAAACCACACCAAAAACAAATGGCTTAAAACATTAAGACCTAATTTCTCCTTCACGAGTTTGCAGGTAAGCTTCGGCTCAGCTCGGCAAGGCTGGATTCCAGGTTCTGGGCTCCGGACTCCAGGATCCAGGTTGGGTTCTGATGTGCTTGCTACATATAATTTTCAAACTCTTTGGTTCAATGGCCGCCTGGCCAGTTTCTCCTCCTGCTGAATGCCAGGAGTCCAAAAGCCAAGCCAAATCATATAAGCATATTAAAGGCCCTTGCTTGTGTCACATCTACTAACTTTCCAAGTCTAAGATCAACAAGACAAGGAAGTTTACTCTTCCCATAGGAGTGCAAGGATTTAATATTTTCTGAACAAATAATCCAAACCATCACAAATTCTGCTAAAGAACACTGAAAAGAATGATGAGAATAGATACTGCACTTCTTCTACTATAGAAAGCAGTAAAAGACAAAATTCAATGTCCCTGATATAGGCATTATTTCTGGTTATCAATTTCTAGTTTGTTTACAATGCTAGTAAAATGATGAAAACAAAGATTCTCTCAGAGCACACAAAGCTTTAAAAAAATCAAATACATTGCCTGGGTCTTCAAATAATTTTATGATATGAACTAACATCATGTATCTCAAAAATTCTTTGTAGACATGTATTTGATATACCTAATCAGAATATTAAAAGGAGATCAAAATCAATCCAAGTTAGGATTAGAAAATATCAAACCTGAGTGAGCATGAAGTCAAAAATCTAAAGCTATCTTTTCTCAGTTTCCTTTTGTACATATTTGTCTCCTTCATGTAATTAAATTTCTTTCTGCCCTTCTGTGATGAGAGATGGTAATGGTGGGGATAATTTTTAATGGCCTAAAAAGTAAGATATTATCATTGCATGTGCCATTCTAGATAACTTTTGATAGAAAAAGTATGTGAATATTACAAATGGAATCCATTTTATTTGTTGATAACCATGAGATATTAATTTATATAGTAACAACACTCTACTCACTCACCAAATACATATATGTATCAGGATGTAGAGATGAAGGAAATATTTTAGAAGCTGTATTTAGAAAGGTGCTGATCTTTAAATGGGTTGCTATATGAAAAAAATGTCCACATAATACACTTGCTAATTTTTAGCTTTGGAATATGTACTCTAAGAAAAACTTTTAACAGCATCAACTAGTCAGTTGCCTACCATGAAGAGTGGTTCTAGGTCAAGATAAATCTATCACATCAGAAGGTTGGTTCTGCTAAAGCAGCACTGAAATTCAAAAGAGCTCAATTTCCTTAGTGATTAAGGACTGGCAAATTAAAATTACAATGAGATACCAAGTGTCAGCAGATATGGAACAACTAGAGTTTCCATAAATGGCTGATATGAGGGTTAATTAGGTACAACAGCCTTTGAAAATGAATTGGCAGTACCGACTAAAATAGATCCAATAAAATACTTATGAGCACTGGAAATTATGTACAGAAATTTTTATGTTGACACAATGTGTACCATTTCCATGCTGAAAACAATTTATATATCAATCAAGATGAGAACAAATTAATCACGGTATAGTTATAAAGTGCTATACAACAGCAACTAAAAACAAACTACTGTTACATGCAATAATACTGACAGTTCATAAATAGAATATGAAGTAAAAAGCAAAACACAAAAGAATGCATACCATATGATTGTATGGATATAACACTTGAAAACAGACCAAACTAATCTGGTAGGCAGTTGTTGAAAGGAGCATGAAGAGAGCCTCTGAGGTGCTGGTTATCTTTCTTCATTTGGGTAGTGGTAATACAGGTGCATGCACTTTGTGCTAGCTCATCGACTGCACACTTTTTATAATTTATGTATTTTTTTATGAATAATTGAATAAAAATTTACTAATTAAAAAAAAAGCCAATAAGCCAAGACAATCCCCAAATAGTCACTGTACTGGGTGCTTTGATAGTTTATATATCTTTTCATTCTCATATCTAATCTGGGAAGCAAGTGTAGAAGATTTCCAGGGTGTAGAAGATGAATCTGAGGCTCAGAGATGTTCTGACAATGCCAAGGTTAGACAATACCTGTCACTCTCATAATATCTCTGCAGTACAGGTGTCTGGATCCATTTTCTCAATTTTTCCTTCACAATCTGTTTTCAAAAAAGGGTTTGATAAACCTGTAACACAGAGCTAAATTGTAAATAGAAAGCTCAAAGGTGGAGAAGATGCTACTATAATGAATGGATACAGAAGTTTGATGAAAAAAGTGTGAAATGGAAAATACCTGAAAAAAAAAATGTGAGAATTCTGGGAAATTCCAGTGAAAATAAATAATTCCCTTATCCCTCTGTAGAGTAGTAAGTGTTCAGAAATGTGAAGGGACACAGGGACTAAAAGTATGCTGGCTGGATGCTGGCACACGTGGGAAGTCAGGGTGAGCCACAGATGTAACAGATGTATAACACAAGCCACAGATATAATTTTGAAAATATTAAACTTATAAATGTGGTTTAAAATGTTATGAGTTCAACTATATCTAAAATTAAGACCAAAAGTTGTTAGAATTTACAGCTTTAACAAATTACCCTTTTTCAAAAACACTTTTTTTCTTCTCAACGGTATCTTTTGTGTATTCAGTTTTCCTTGTATATTTAAATATCAAGGAATTTCTAGACTAATTAACCTCTGCTTTGTATAGAAAGCAGCATAGTATATATCAGGAATTAGCAAACTTTTTCTATAATTAATCAGCTCTACTGTTATAGAATGAAAGCAGCCATAGATAACACATAAACAAATTGGTATAGCTGTGTTGCAACAAAATTTCATGTGCAAACACAAGTGGTGAGCTATATTTGCCCTATGGTCCATATTTGCTGACCTCCTGGTATAGATGAAAGACATTGCATGTGCTATCATTGCAACTTGATTTTGGATTTCAGCTCTGCCATTCACTATGTATACCTGATGTTCTTGCTTTAAATTAGGACATATATACTGATATAATGCAAATAAAGCTTCTGACATGGAGCTTGCCTAATAAATTTTAGTTTTTGAATTTCTGTATAGAAAGGACACCATTTAGTTAAGTAGCAAGTTTAGCAAAATGCCAGAGAGCTATCCAAAAGAAAACCTTCAATAAGCAATAGGAAATGTGGAAGCAGAGTTCTAGGACACAGTGCAGAGAGGGGGTTGAGTTGGAATTTTAACTTGGGTGATCAGCATGGGCATCTCTGAGAAAGTGGCTTCTAAGCAAAAACCAAAAAGAGTTAAAGACATTGGTGATGTGGATATATGTTCAAAGGGAATTCTGGAAGGAAGAAATACTAGCACATGAGATTTGGGGAAGCATATTTGAAATGTTTAGTGAGCAGGCAGGAGCCAGTGTGTCTACAGCAGAATGAAAAAGTAGGAAATTAAGGACATGAGATTAGAGAAGTAATCCAGAAACAAATCATGTGGAATCTTCCAAGTCATTATAAAAGAGCTGACTTTTCGCCCAGAGGCATGACATGATGAGATATTCAGGGTTGAAAGCATCTTCTCTGTTGTAATGGAAAAGTCTACAGTGGGAACAGATGGAAGTAGGAACACTAGTTGGGATGGGATTTTGGTGATCCAAGTGGGACTGGTCACCAAGGTCACTTCAGTGGAGGTATAAGAAGTGTTGTTGTTCCAGATACATTTAGGATAGGGGCCAAAAGGTTTGCCAGGGAATCATTTACTTGATGGATTTGGGATGTGTAATAAGAAGAGAAGGATCAGGGATGATTCCAAGTTGGAGGTGGACCAGATCATATTTAAAATCACTTCTCAATACTTTATAATTATAATTATAGAGGGTATATCCTAATTAGTTATGGTACTGAAACCTTGGGTGTTGGAATAAAATGGGTAAAGCAGGTCTCACTCTGGATAGTAGAATTTACTGCTGCACAAAGCTTTTTATCCTTTGGAAAAGCAGAGGCCAAGCTAGAATTGTGAGAATATGCATAGGCTCAGTATGCATTATCAACGAATAATTTTGTACTAGGCATCAGGACATGGTCAGAGGACATTCTAAGTTATTAACTTTGCCTCTCTTAGGATAATATAATATTTTAGCCAAAATTCACTAAACTATAAGCCTATGGGTTTTTTGTTTTTTTTTTTTTTTAAAGATGGAAGGAGGAACCACTGTGGTTTTGCCTGATCTGGTAGGCTGAAAAATTGGAGACCCTACGTGCTGTCTGAGTCTGGAAACTGAGGACAGGTGTTGTATCCATCTTCTTAGATGGTCTGAAACCTAGTTCTCCTTCACTGGCTTTCCTACGACTGAAATATTGTATCTTCAATGAGCTGAGCCACAGTCCAGTAGTAACTGTTAACATCGTGCCACTAGCCCCATCTATGCCTGGAGAAAGCGTTCCTAGTAGCTCATGCATCATTATTCTACCCTGGACCAGAAGAAGGGACAGACCATCAACAGTCTTTGTTTCTTTCTGTCCTTGTCTACAGTAAGTGGAATTCTTTTATTTTTAATATTTTCATTATTAAATGTGTTATGTTTAAATAAATGTGCAATTTCCAAGGAGAATTAGAGTTTACTATAAATTATTCAAGTGAACCCACAGAAATTCTACATGTTCTTATTTATTGTGTCATCTAATAGACCAATGGTCAAAGAGTTGGTGACATACCTGCTGGCACATTAGATACTACCAGAGAATACTTTGATTTACAGATTCCCAGGCCTCCCAATAACACTGAAAAATCAGGGGTGTGTGTGTGTGTGTGTGTGTGTGTGTGTGTGTGTGTGTGTTTTAATCTCCCTAGAAGATCTTTATGCAATGGACCTGGATCAGATTTTCCAGAATGGTGCTTCAGTCTTCTCACAATTACTATAAACATAATATTTATAAATGTTATCAAAGCAATTGTCACTAAAAAACTGAAGACTCTAGGAAATTGCAGCCCAGATGTGATTGTGGACAGATGTCATTCTCTGTGAACCTCGGATCTGACCATTTGAGATAATGAGCTGAGTTCAGGGAACCTTTCTAAGGATTGCTCTGAAAGGATCACCTATAGCTTTATCTCTTTAACTTCAGATTACCAAATAACAACCAATTTTACTGCCTGTTTGAAGAATGTAATGTAGTTTGTTAGTTTATTTTCATCATCAGTAAATTGCTGATCCCTGACAAAGTTCACTGAAACAGCCAACCATACAGTCTTCAAAATAATACACATCAATAACATGAATTTGTAAGCTCTCTCATTCCTTTCTTGGCAGCTATAAACTGCTGACTCACACACCTTTCCCTGTCGAGTGTGTTTAACTTCATATTGCAGCTTAATAGTTTCATTTCAAAACAAAGACTGGAATTGGAAAGCGTAGGGAGAAAGTGCAGTAGGTGAAATGAAAGTTTCAATATATGTTACCATATATAGGAATCTTAAATTACCTCTAAATAATACACAAGCTATGACGTGAGGCTGAAATGAATCTGTGACAGAATGTCTTATCCAGACTCAACTTCTCATCTTTTCTACTAGAACAAACTGACTCTGTGGAATGTTTTCCAATTAAGGCATTTTCATTTCAAATTCAAACTTGTCACCTGAATTTCTGGATGATCCAGTGAAGAAAGCTGGTTCACCCTTCATTTCAACCAAAATGCAGGCTCTTTATTAGTGAAACATAATGCCATTAAATCAGTTGATTTTCCTGGAATGAAGTTCAATATGTTATAATTATAGCCTCAATTTGTCAAGCATCCAAAATTATTGAAGTTAAAGAAAAGTAATAGTCAATTTACAGCAGCTACACAGTGAAAATTTCCTTCCCCCCCCCCCTACGTGGAGCAAAATTATAAAGTCAGCAGGTAAAGCAAAGGTAAAATCACATGCATTGTGATTTTCTAAAATGATGAAGTTCTTGTAAAGTTCTGATACAATCATATACAATTTTCTCCTGGATTTATTTCGAAACCACATTCCTGAAAATTCAGTAACTATTAAAACTATGCAAATTACTTTATGTTTATACATAAAACAAAATTAAGTTCTTGACTCAGGTAATTATATACAGGTTTTCCTACATGATATCCAGTAGGTACTCAACATTACATATGATATTAGAATTCTTTACTGTGTGGGAATATGTATTCAGACTTTTTTCATGTCCTTGGCCAGTTAGGGACTCCTTATCATTGTGACAATCATAAACCTCTCCTTACAAATTTCCAAATGTATCCAAAGGAGAAACCCTAAGAACCAGATAACCAAATGATGAGGAAACAAATGCTGATGGGTGGTTTTCTGTCCATGGAAATAAATGTTGATGGGTGGGTTTCTGTCCTTCTGTGGACAAAAACCCACCCATAGCCTACAAAGCAGGGCATTCCAATCTAAACTGACCTCCATATTTTGAGAAAATTCTCAGTCCTTTTGGACAGCAGTGAGGTGAAGGGAGTTATGGATTTAGAGTGAGAAATTATCTAACTTCTGATCATAGTCTTGTCTTAAATTCAGTAGCTATGTGACCCTGAGCAAGTCACTTCTTCATTCTGAGTCTCATTACCCTCATCAATAAAGCAGAGGTAAAATTTGCGACTCTCCTACCTACCTCGGGATTGCCCCCAAAATCAAAATAGTATGTCATCTGACTTTGTCATCTAGTTGGTTGTTAGAACTATGCAGCAATTCTTGATGCTAAGTGATGCCATGAAAAAATGAGAAGGGGGATTGCAAGACTTCTAGAGATGGTTACAAGTCTAAGACTGGCTAGTGTTCTGGTTGTATAGATTGACTAAGTGTAAGTTCACCATGTCCATTAAGTGGTTCTCATACCAATGGTTTCCATCCAAGGGTCTAGGTTAGATATATAGACTTTTATCTGCCTCTTGAGTATGTTCGTATGGTGTTCCGGGAGCACAGCTTTTAGGGCTTTCTGTGCTCTCTTTTATTCAATCTCCTCCCCACCTCTCCGCTGACATCTCCCTTGTTAAAGTATCACTTTCTCACTCACTTACTTCTTCTGTTTTATGAACCTACTCACTCTCCCTCACACCTACCCTTCTTTCACCAATAAACTTTTCCACTGAATTCTAAGAATATATAACAGTAGCTCCTAACCTTGAGTGCATACTGGAATCACCTGTGTGATTATGTCCACCATATTAGTTTATATGGCAATAATTTCCTGACCATTGCTAATCACTTAAAAAAAAAAATCTCTGGTGATATTTAGAAAGGCTGTGATAGACCTTTGGAGTTAAGAAATTGGCTCAGGTGGGCAAAGGTCAACCAGTTACAAAGCATCCCGGGATCTGTGAAGATTTCATGTGGGAAGCAGATGTCTAAGCAGGGAGTAGAAAAATCACAAGGAAGTCATTAAAATCTGGGCAGGTAAGCTAGATTAGTGTAAAAGTTCAGGGTCAATGGTGAACACAGATTAAAGAGTGATTGGTCTGGGTATAGATGCAATGTCTGAAATGGTGCCTCTTTTGAAGTCTTAGATGTGCCAAGGACATCTATGACAGGAGGACAGAGCCAAAGTCCTGGTTTGAGCAGTGGCATTGAGAAATTCATATATTTACCGGAGGCAATCTGAAATGTAGAAATCTGAGATGGATTTCATCAAAATTCATGAGTGCTCTATTGAAAGACATTCTAAATTTTTCTAAGTGAATCTTCATGAAAGATTAGGCTAGAGCTAGAGGTTAGACCCAGCCTCTGAGTGTATAATTAAAAGACAACTAAACATTATCCAATGGAGCTCAGGAGCCAGATCTGACCCAGGTCTCCTCTTAAGTCAAAGTATCAGCTGAATCAAAGTAATAGTGGTTCAAAATCAGATGGGTAATTTGTTCATGGTTCTGTGTTGCAAAGGGATCTATTCTATTTAAGTAGATCCTAACTGATATCTGGGAGGACTGAAAAGGGTCCAACTCCTGGCAAAGGAAACAGGAAGGCCAGAGCAGGAAACCAAGTGCATTGTGGTTATTAGAAACACTGTTTTCTTAGGAAAAATCACACTAGTCAGGAAAATTAAGCTGAAGTGATTATGCAGGCTAAGCAGTGTGGCTAAGGTGAGAGGAACTTCTCGGCTCTGTGACATGCTTGTCCAAAAATAGCAGTAAGCAAGTCTGATGGCACAGCTCGTCCCAGATTTGTCCTAATATTGTATCCATAACTACAGCCACTGTTTTCACTGGTCCAAACTGGCTCAAAAAATGGTTGAGCCTGATGATTCAAGTTAATGACATGGCTTTGCTTTGTTTTTGCTTTTTTTCAGCTGACTGGGACTGGCCTGTGTGTCTCTGGAAACTAATAAATGCCTCAATGGGCCCTGGGACCACTGGGGTCCAAAGGCTCCTATCCCAGCCTCTTGGCATGGGAAGCTGCTCTGGTGCAAAGCTGGAGGCCATTTCTACAATATTCTGTGTAGTATACTGTTCTCTGTCTGTAGAGGCTTGGCCAGAGGTATGTCCTCCGAAGTTTTTGAACCTTGGTGACTTTTCCTCACTCACTCAGAGATCACAACCAGTTTCTTGACTCCAGAGACATCACTCCTAACTCAAGTATAGGCTCATCTTCCAGGGTTTTCATGAGAGTTTGTGAGCTTACACAGCACTCTGAGCTGCTCCAGCAGCTCCACTGGGGGAAGCAGTGCTGCTATGTGTGGGATTCGTTCCTAACCCACAATTACTTTCCCCACAATCACTAAGGACCTCATTTTGTACATTTTTTCCATCTTCTGTGTTTTGTTATGGATATACAGCAGATATTTACATTTTCACTGATGACACAATAAGGCTTTTGGTATAATGAACAATGAACTGAGATTCAGTAGGCTTAGATTTTAGCAGGCTCTGCTACTACCAATATAAATTTAGATAAATATTAAACTTCTCTGAGCATCAATTTCTTCTTCAGTAAAACAATAACATGATATCTAGCTCATTTTGTCTTTGAGTTGCAATAAAGATCAAGTGAAACTCTAAATACAAACTATAAGAAATACAGATAGGAACTATTTATCCATCTACCCATTCATTCACTCTCAAAGAGTTAATGAGCCCCTATTTATTGTGTCAGGTAGAGCTACGGGCTGAGGCTACTATCAAATGAATTATTGAGATATAAATAAAATATTCATTCTGACCAATGTAAGTTACAATTCTGAGAGAGGAAATAAAGTAGAGGTGTGTGGTTCATATGATAAGGGAGCCCTAACCTCTTTATGGTATCACTTAGCTGAGCTGTGGAGAATGAGGAGCATTTACCCAGGTAAAAAGGGTAAGCAAGAGAATTTCACTCACTATAAACAGCATAAGTCAGGAGGGAGCATGCTAGATATAAAAGACCACTAACAAGCCAGTGTGGATGTATTGGAGAAAAGGATGAAGTGACAGAAAATGAGTCTTAAGAGGCAGTTATGCAGCAGATTATACACCGCTATGTTGGTCATGATAATGATTTTTTGCTCTAACATAAAAGCAATAAATCTTAAGAGGAGGTGAAGAAAGAAGGAAGGGAGGTATGTGTCTAGATTTGCAGTTTGAGATCATTCCTCTTACAGATATTTGACTAAATTTCTTTTTTTATTCTTCAATCTTATCTTTCATTAACCTCATTTCAAATTTTTTTATTTGCTCTGGTGGGATGGTCAATGTTCTTGGACTTAAAATATTTGGCATACTTGTACTTAAATTTGAATTTCCACATTTACCAACTGTATGACTTTAAAGAAGGTACTTATTCTTCTAAGTCTTCATCTTCTAATCTGTAAAATGGTCATAATAATTCATTTCTCATAAGTTTCCTATGAATGAATGAGATTTATACAATTCCTGGCACATTATTAGTCAATAGATGCTAGTTTTGATTATTATTTCCTCTGACGATTTACTCCTCTTATAATCACATATTTTTGGATAGGATTTTAGCTTTTTTTTTTTTAAATTTTAGCTTTTAATACAAAGGTGACATTGATCTACTTTTAGTAGAAGATGCTATTTCATTTATTTCCTACAGAGGAGATGAATTTATGTCAAGTCATTTACATTTGCTTCTCAGTCCCTCTAAAAATAATGACCATGCTTTTCATTACTTTATCTAGAAATAATTTACTGGACATCAGGAATTAATACCGGTACTCTTTTAGGATTTTGCCAAACTGAATAATATAAAATGATTCCAGACTCCAAGAAAAGGGGTAAGTATGAGTAAATTTAGGTTGCATTGCTACTACCATCAGTAGTAGTTAGTCAACTTAAACAATCTTTTGCTGGATGTCACTTATTTTTTTCAAGTGTATACAGTGATCCCATATAAAGCAGGTGTAGTTGATTTTATAGTACTAAAAAATTATTCACCTCAACCAATAAGTCGTTGCTTGTGAGCCAACTTTAATAATCAGGCTCCAGGAACTATTTTAAATGAAAATGGCTGCTTCTGAATAATACAATGGGCAATGTTAGTCAGGGTTTGACCTATAAAGGGTAAAAATATGGAAGTTAATTTTGGGGGAAAATTAAGATTCTCCTCACAGTCTCAAAGGTTTCTTCTCTAATCACAGTGCAGACACTATCATTGAACAAAGAATCTTTGTATTATTTCCAAGTTTCTCCCATTGTCAGTCACTGTGACAAAGTGCTGGCCAGTCTGACACAATGATGAATCACTCCAGACATTGAGTTTTCACATGGCTGTCGAGGTTTCACAGTAGACTGTGGTCTGGAAATACGACAGACCACCACTGGGTGCTCTGCTTATGAACAAAGCTTGGATTTTGTAAAAACTAAACAGATGCATTTTAGGGAAAAGAGACATGTAATAAAAATATACTGCCTACATTTTTACTATGTCTTCATGTTACAATTGATTTAAATGCCTATAAAGCAAATCCTCACTTTCCGAACCTCTTCTTGTCTATGCTCTGCTGAAATAAGTTAGATTTGGGAGTATGCTGTGAAGTTTAAATATTAAGCAAATATTTTTTGTTTATTGTTTTCAGATATAAAATAACATTTGGGCTTGCCTTACCTTTTATCTTTGAAATTTTAACACACAACATAATTCTTTGTGAATAATTTTTTTAACTGATTAGATCTTTCAAGTCCAATATTGTTGGAATTTATGTTAGATTGATGCACTGTCCAATGCAAATGCACTTGTAATGTCTACCTTAGCTTCTTGTTGGAGGGCTTGTCAATATACCAGTGCCTCTAATCCATTTTCTTAGTAAAAATGTTGCAATTTTCTGATTATTATTCACAAAGGCAGCTTCCTGAGTTATTTCTGCTCCTGCACAATATTCATGATAGTAATTTGATACCTTAGCAGTTTCAAGGTTATCAAGTGATTGAAAATCCTACTGCTTACTTCAAGGTGTAACATATACAACTGTGCTGTCATCCATTATAGCAGTATAATAGTTTTTCGTAATGCCTTTCATGAACTGCTGATTTAGAAGTGTAAGCCTAACTTCTGAAGGCACTTATCAGTCTCAGGCTGGGGAAGTATTGCTTAGATTGAAAACAGCAGTCCGGGACTCTTTGAGACTTAAAAAAAGAAACCAAGTTTCATTTCTTTTTTAGATAGTGCTAGCCCCTGCCCTGTGAAGTCACCGTAGTACATTTGCAAAAAGAGACAAGAAAAATTAGAAGTCATAGTTGATCTGGTCCTCCGAAGGGCTAATGCTAATCGGCAATGAATTATAGAAGGAAGCATTGGATTTTGCAGATTGTGGATATTAAGTTAGAAGCAAAAAATTACTGAGAGAGATGATGGAGATTTTGCTAAACTAAAAACACACAAAAGGCAAGCAAAATTCTAATAAAGCAGGGAAGTAAAATCAATCATTATTCTAAGTCGCTCTTTTAAGCTCTAGCCACACATTGAATTTTGGTTTAGGGGTCTCTGGTTGGAGCAGAAGGTTTGCTTGAACGAGTTCAGAAGGTGGCATCTGTTTAAGTAACAGATGTCTGTGTCACCAAGGTGCTATGTTCTCACTGTTTATATATGAGGAAATTGCTGCTGAAAGAGTTTTATTGTCTTTATGCAAATTAAAATATCATATTCTTCTCCTTAAAGGGTCCCTCTTCCTGATGTGAATCCACAAACATAAAGGATCTCAATCTCATCAAAAATTTCTTTTCATATTTTAGAACCTGATAAAGTTTCTTGTGAACTATCAATTATGCATGAAATGAGGTTTGGAATTGGACACACTGAAAGAGGCCCCACTGGGTGCAAGAAAATTGAGCACGATAAGAGATGGTGCCGACCCCTCATCCGTTGTGGCATCAACAGAAATCGTACCTTGAGAGGCACTAGTACCCCCTTAGGGATGGGGTATGGGGTCTTATGAAATGATTTTAATTTCACTCATTTGGTTGTCAGTTTACAGAAATATCTTTGCTCCTTTTATTTTTCAGGAGAGATGAGGGAGAGTGGAGTCATTCAAAAACACCCTCCAAGTTGATACAAAATTAACCATTACAAATAAGATGGGAAGTATGCATAAAGAACTGCATTTCTGCTGCATACTTAAGTACAGTGGTTATCTAAAACACTTGTGCAATTGTTTGAGTTGCAGGCCGAACTACTCATTTCTTTCATGAATGTCATTTTTACTTAAAGATCAAAAGAGAGATAAACTATGGGTATTCAGGTGTGAGTATTTTGAAAACATTGTAAAAATGAATAAGCCTGTAACTTTGAGGAAAATGACTGACAGTATTTTTTGCTAATGATAGAATTCAAATCTTCAAGTGAGAATTTGGATTTTGGAAACTGTATTCATCACCATGGCTTGCCACCTTCCCAATATTTAACGATTTTTCTAATGAGATTGGTGGTGCTATTAATAAATGTAATTTTTTTATATTGTATAATGAAATGTGTCACTATTTGTAAGATCTGCATAACTTAGTGAATCCATATTTTCCAAGTAATCAATGCATGTTACAGAATCATGCATGGTAAAAAGATCCATTTAAAGTGCAAGACAGTCTAATAGATCGCAATGTAACAGAGTAGGAAAAGTTCACAGTTATGGCTTCCGAACCTACACACAAGTAACTTTTAAGAAACTACTACTTGCTGAGATTTGATATACTATTAAAAAAGAGTATTTATAATTATCTGAAAAGGCAATCAGAATTCTCCTTACTTTTTCAACTATAGACTTGTTGAAGGACAGATTTTCTTCATGTATTTCCATAAAATAACAAACAACAGATTGAATGCCGAAGCAGATATGAGGATCCAACTACTTCTATTAAGCCAAATATTAACAAGACCACAAAGGTCTTCCGAGACTATTGAATTAGACTGGCTTATTAAATCTGGAAGATCTTTTGTCAGAATTATTTTCTTGTGGGAATTATAGAAATTAAAATGATTTCCGAAGCTCATGGGGTGTCTCGTATTTTCCAAGAACAATTGATTTCACACCTATGGAAATCATGTAGTCATGGTAAACCAAATATTCCCAGGTATCAGCAGCCTAGCACCAGCGAGGTCAAATGAACATTATGGCCCTACCAGGCTCATTAAGCCCCACCTGCATACCCCAGAACCTCAGTATATGCTCTTCTAGGTCCAGCACCTCTCTCACTCTAGCAGTTTTTATGAAACTATCAAAGTGTTTTTCATTCATGTTTGTGAATCAGGTTTGCCAGGATCCTCTAATCCTGCTCCAAGTAGCGTAAGCCAGAGCCAATACTATTCATGCTCTCCTTTAGGCTACTAAAAACCAGATGGGCTAATGCCATTGTCATCAAATTGCATCAGTCACCAATGCTCTGAGAAAGCTGAGAGGATGTAATTTTTCAAAGAAATAGAAGTGTAGTGACCATCCCAGCAGGTACTATAAGCTATGGAATAGGAAGAGATCTACTACCTATTTAAAGCCATGAAAAAAAGAGATGGCATAAATGTAGCCTCCAAAAAAACCTGGACATTGGTGGAGAAGAGGTATAGGGTCTAACTTAGCACTTGGCAGAAGGAAGATATTTGGTGGTGATGAGGTAGGAGCTGAGCTTCTACAAAGGGCATAGCTGTATTAGAAATCTTGGTTGTGAAAATGTTCTAGTAACATAAAATTGATCACAAAAAAATGTGGTTCCCACGACTTCAAGATGTCCCTAAATTGTCCATAAAGTCACCTCCACCAAAAGAGAGGATGCAACTCAGGGTCTAATGATTCTCCTTTATCAAGACTTGCCTGAGATGATTCATTCCCTCCAACATTGCTTTTCTTCAAAAGCAAATAAAACTATGACTATTCAGTGACTCCTTACAGAGAGGAGAGTTGGATGTTTAAGAAGCGGGTTTGTGGTAGGCAGGAATTTCAAAATGCCTAACAGCCAAAAATAGCTGCTGACCCCGCTCACTCTGAGGCAACTGCTGATCTAAAGTTTGGACAATTTTTCTCTATTTCTCTTACTCTCAATATATTTTGTTTTAAAATCATATTTTTTGGGGGAGGGGAGAGGGAAGCTTCTAAAGACTGAGAATCTCAGAAAATACCTTTGACGCACTCAAGTGAGCTGCTGGGCCTCTTTCCCTCGAAGGGGACAGGTTTTTATTTTTATTTTTTTCAACAGATAATAAACATTAATACTTCAGTGAAAACACAATTCATTTGAAGATAAGTGTGACTTGGAGAAAGTTGTTATCATGATTCATATTTTAAATTATAAACACTGAAATTTATCTCCATTATTACATATAAGTATGAGTTGATAACCTGCAGAAATCAGTTTTTGGATCTGTTACCAAACTTCAGTGAGATTGTTTGACTCGAAAGAAGAAGAATGTACCAAAAGATTTCATAAAAAGTATGTAAGTCAGTGTTATGGCTACAATTAATATGAAGGTGGATGTGGAGGCTTAGTCTAAAAATGGTGAATCTTTGTAGTGCATGAGCAGTTTATTTGTGGGAAAATTATTTATATATGTCATTAGAATGGTCACTGTTAGTCCTGTGATTTCCAAGATAACTTAAAAATGAGAAAGGGACACCACGGCCCATAAGTACAGTACCAACCGAGGCATCTGGGAACTTCGCTGTGTATATCGATTCCCAGAACTTAACATACAAAGACACACTGTACCTCTGGGTGCAGGCAGAGATAAAGAGAAAACCTGTACCACCTCCCTCATCATCACCTCCAACTCCATTCTATTCACATCCTCAACAAAGCAGCCCCTGAATCTTGCTTGGACATTATGAAGGCAGAAGGCAAAAGAGTGGAATAGTAAGCAAAATTAAATGGATGTGATGGTGATAGAAATTTAAGAGCCCATGATAGGGCAATTATGATAAGGGGTGTGACTACAACCAGAGTGGGAACAGAGGCTCAAGTTCAGAGACAGGTGCTTCTTTGCTTAAGCCAAGCCTAGATCATACTTCCTTTGACCTGAATTAACAAGCAGGTGTTCCAAGACATTCTAAATCACAGACAGCAAATAGATTTCTTCTGGTATGCTGATACCATTTGCTGGTTAATGTACATGGCATTCTGTATTGAAATAGATTTTGAGACTAAATTTGGGTTTTGAGGAAGAGAATGTTTTAATTCATTTATATAAATATGTGCCGTGGGCGTGACAAGGGTGACTGCAACATGTGTGTGACATATTTACCACCCCTGCTCCACGTGCTTCCGAGTAGCCTGCTAAATGTGTGACTACCTCTTACCTCCACACTCTCAGGTTCTAAGGTCACCTTGACACTTGGAGACGTTGCCTGCCATAAGAGTCTGGCACGTGTATGAGAATTCCTGGCAGAAGCACTTCTATCTTTTCCTGTCTTTCCATTTCTAGAAGACATGAGGGATTTAAGTCTCCATATTCATCCTTCTCACAACCCTCTTCACTGATTCTGTTCCCAGAACAATTTTCCTAAGACTCTGCCAGAGACGAGGTCCATTTTCTGTGTTCTCCCAAATGAGTGACATAGACAAAAATTAAACTATTTCTCAGAGAGAGGGAGAGAGGACTCAGTGGCACTATTCCCCTGGGCCACTTAGATTCCTACAATAGTTCAACTGAAATGACAACCAAATAACTTCTTTGTTCCTGTACCTTGACTAGCCACCAGAATGTGGATAGTTTTTCAGGGAACCCAGGTTAAAAACTGCTTCTTCCCTCTATTTATATTGCATTTTAATGTAATTGGTTGCTTTCTCCCATTTGTTCTGGGGTGGTGACATAGCTCTAGGGGCCTACGGTTGATGAAGTGAATGAGGATGGAAAGAGAAAGGGAGTATAAACATGAAAAATCCCATCAGCAATACTTTCTCTTATTTATAGTGACAACCACAAGCAAAATATAAAAATATATTTAGGGAGATGGCAGCTTTGTTGCTTCTTGATCACAAACCAGCACTTAGGAGTTCGTTTTTGTGAGCAGATAAAAAGGGCTGCATCTTGATAAAGCAGGGTGAGGAAAAGGGAGATAGAGAAATCGGGTGAAGGGCAATGTGTCCTAGACAAAACCAGTATAAAGATCAATACTCTAAATAGAAGGGAGATCCTCAGGTTATTGTCTGCGGGTGCCCTCAACTGGAGGTGCATGAAAACCTCTTCCCATCCACAAATGAGAATGCCAGGAAGACAAGAAGTCTTTAGACTTGCCTTCTAGTACTAGGATTTATGTTTGATAAATAAAACATTTAGCCTTCAATTTACCTCACATAAAAATAAGAGAGAAGAAAAAAAAAAAGAAATAAAGGGTATATGAAAATATTTGAGACATTACTTACTCTCGTGTGAAACAGAGGCATTCCGCAACTCATAAATGGGTCCGTGTGTGAACAGTTAAGCTTACGTGCGCCCTGCGCTAAGCCCCAGTGATGCAAGGATGAAAAAGACACAGAACCTGCTGTCCAGAAACTCACTGCAGTAGAATGAAAATTTTTTTGGAAGTTGGTTTGAAAGTTGTAATGCCTTCTCCATGGAGATAATGTTCAATATGGCAGTTGTTTTCAGTTCCAATTGCTTTGTTCCTGAAATATTACTCCGATAAGGCTATTTCAGCTCTTCTTTTGCTGGCATTGTTATTATTTTTTCTATTGTGGAGAAAATATACTTTGAGCTCCAATCTAGGACACAAGAAACGCTTTCCTAAAATAATTCATTCAAATATCTGACTTCCCTAGTGCGAAGTCACTTGAAAAGAAAGAAGATCGGGGGAGAAGTGGAGGGCTAAAGGTTCTTTGCCTGCAGAGATGTGAACAGTGACCTCTCATCCCATGCGTGAGCACCTGACAATGCCAGTTTTGACTCTGGCTGAAGACATCTCACCATTGCTTTAAATACATTTCTCTGTTTCTATCTTTGCTATCCATATCCCGCTGGTTCACCTAACCGGACTAGTTTTGAGAGCACATGCGGTTTTACATAAAAGTATTTTCCTAGGCAGGATCATGACCCACACCACCTCCAGCCCAGCCTTGTTTCTACTCCTGATTCATCTACCCTTGCTGTCTCAGCGATTCCACCCTGGCTGACACTTAATCTGAACACCCAGTCTCAGTTAGTCTGCTTTTACCCACCTTAGCTGACTTTGGTTGTGGTTAGGTATTTTCTTTGATATGTGGCTCTGCCTGCGGGTAATCACCCCACCTCCCACCCCAATCAACCTCCCTAACTCCCATATGCACTCTTTGGTAAGAGAAGTCAAGAGAAAATGCTCCGATAAGGAGTATACAGAGGGGAAAAGGGAAGTTTTTATGAACTTCAGTTAACTCTTAATAACTCCATAATTATGTAAGAGAGTTCTTTAAGTAAGACACTCCTCCCAGCAACTCTTGCCAACCCTGCCGACCCCACCAGTTGATTTCGAACCGGTTCTTTTGAATGACACTGGGATCACTAAATCCCAAGGTACCTTTTTGAATAAAGCATTTGCCAGTACAGTGTTCATTTGTGAATCTACTGGCAGTGGCTCTCAAACTTTGCTCATCTCAGAAATCACCTTCGAGTTTTCAGAAGCCCCCAAGTACAGGCTGCGTGTCACATCGATTAAATCCAAATCTCTAGGTACCAGATATCAGTATACCTAAAAGCTTCCCAGAGTATTTCAAGGTGCAGCCAAGTTTGAGAACCGGTGATTGAGCTGAAAGAGCCCAGAAATGGAGATGGATTGTGGAGAGGGAATCTGATGGACTGTCAGAAGGATTGGATTCAACATCTCTGCATCTCCCTAGCTTTGATAGTTTGATAAGTCACTACACCTCTCGCAGCCTTGCTTTCATTAGTTACAAAATTGAGTTAATATAACTCTCCTGACTAGTCCATAGGATTCTGAGGAAGATTTTGGAAATCATGGCTTTGTAGTTTTGGGAGCACTTTGCAGTCTATAACATACGTTTTGAATGTGAAGTGTGATTCATAGAATATCATATGGTACCAAGGCAGATTTTCAGAATCTCTAATCTTTCATTTCATTCAACCAAGACTGGAAAACTTGTAAGCTACGTGAAATGTGATTGGTGCACTCTCCTCAACTCCATTTTTGGCTACTTTACCCTCTCTTGGTTCTTACAACTGGATTGCCAGTGCTTTCATGATGTTCACTGACTGTCTAGGACCACAGCCATGAGAGCCATCTTGTTCTCCTTTCAACATACTTGGGATAGTGAAAGGAAGAAGGTGACATAGGCAGCCAAAGGCTAAGCTTTGAGCTGGGATTTGGTGAACATGTTTATTCAGGATTTCAAAGACCCAACTACCATTCTCTTTCTGGAACTACTTTGTTATTTCCAGTATAGTAATTGCTTATTATTATTTTTTTCCTTGACCAGAAGCTTAACCTTTATGCTACCTAATCACCTCCTTTCTCTGTCTTGGATTCTTCTGAAATTGCCCTAATACCTTGACTTGAGTCTTTCACGTTCTAATACTTATTGCTTCTATTCAGCCTTTTCACTGAGAGACGGATTATTATATTTCTGGCATTGACTGGGGGCCCTAGCTTCTATTTCCGACAACCATTTTGCTGGCATGTTGATTTTGGACTCAGAATACCTCTGAACCATGATAAAGACAGGAATAATATTCATCAGGACTGGCTCGAGCCTCTTCCTCTAACATACCTGCATTATTTCTGCTGATATTGCAGAACCATTATCTTTGCTTCTTTACCTACTAAAACATTTAATGAGCTACTACTAGATGATAATAATAGTGCGTATTTTTACAATTAACTTTTGCATATATCAAAGAAATGATTGTCTAAAAGTAAAAAATCAGACATGATGAGGATCAAATTAAACCACATGAGGGTTTGTAAACTCTGTCTCTGTTTGGAAATGGTCCCTCACTTTCATCCTCTCTCTCTCTTACATATTTTCCTCTATTCACTTCCCAAATTATTTGTTTCCCCATCAACTCTTCTCTCAATATATGAGATGAACTGAGAACACACATGAGCAATATTTACTTCTTTGGAAATAGTATAACATCCGGACTACCTTAACAGAACTGATATTAAATATACAATATTTAGTTATAACCATAATGGAAACATTAAAAAACAAGCAAAGAAAACTAGAAATCTTTATTGTAGAACCTAAACCATATTTGGAATAAATGGAGAAACATAGTTTCTTGGCTCTGTGACAGACTAAAACTGTAAAAATATAAAATTCTACCAAATTAATTTATAAGTTTAATGTAATTTGAACAAAAATTATACCTTAAGTTTGAGTGTTTACAACTTAAAGAGTCTAAATTTCTATTTTTTTAAAAAAAAGAGTAATAATGAAAAACTCATTTTGCATAATCACAATGTAGTAATTACTTAATAATTTAAATGGAGTGCTTTTGCAAAATTTAACCAACAGATCAGAATAGAACAAACTGAACACCCCACTGACAGGTAGCAGCCTACAGAGCTTTTAGTATATGGTGACCGACAGCATGAATGAACAATAATGTTTGGTTAGACATGAAGATGTGAAACAAGTATAATCCTCATTTTATGCATTAAAAAATTCCAGGTGGCTTAGAAGTTAAAGTAAATAATGAAATCTTACCAAAATCGGGGGGGGGGGGGAGGGGGAGAAGAACATCAATAATTACCTGATCTAAAAATAAAACTTTCTAAGCATAAAAGCTATAAAAGAAATCAAATTAATAAATTTGACTACCTAAAAATGAAAAGTTCTGTGTCATTTGAAACATTCATGATCAATGATAGGAGCCATCAATCTATAATTGGATCATATAAATTGATTAAATAAAAAAAATTATCAAACCCAATAGTAAAATGATCAAATGGCACAGCAATCAATTCTTAGAAAAAGAAATACCAATGCCCAATAAATATATTAAAAATGTTAAGCTTTGCCAGTAACTCAAGAAATATTCATTAAACAATAGAAAATTATTTCCTACCTTAAGATTGTTAAAGGGCAAAAAATTTCTCATTCAATGACGGTAAGTGTGAAAATTGGTACAAAAAAATGGAAAACAGTTTGCCACTATATTCAGAGTACCACAAAATTTTTTATCCTTTCATACATTAACTCTATGACTGGAGACTCAATCAGAAACAATAACAAGTATATACTTAATTTATTATGTGACATATCACAGAATAAGTTTAATGTAAGTAAAATAACTAAGTATCCAGCAGTTGAGGAAAGATTTCAAATCATTGTTCATTCACACAAAGCATTATAGTCACTGTATAGTACTTGGAGCACTTTCCAATAGCAGCCTGGGAGAGGCAAAAGTTTTTGCAAAGGATATTTAATAATATGAAAAAGTGATCATAAAGTGTCAAATGGAAATAAACACAATACAAATTGGGATAACAAAGTACAATAACAGTTTTCCCACAGTTTGATCATATTTGTATTCAAAGCACTTCTATGTATATCATTCATATGATCCTTATTTGGTAGGAAGGGAAAACCTGACTTTCCTTCTTAGGTTGATGACTAAATAGATTCAAAGCTGAGGTTTTATCATAGCCTCTATACATTTTCCCTCTAAGGTTGATGTACAAAGAGCGACTTAAAATAATTATAGGCTATGTTAATTTTCTGAAACTATTCCTGAGTTCCTCATACCAGTCAATAAAAATTAGTTCATTTTTTGAGTAGCTGGTATGTGCCAGGCTTTTCTTTGGGCACCAAGAAACACTGGTGAACAAGATCAAGCAGTTTTCCTTCTCTTGGAATATAACACTAAGCAAAGAAGGAGGAAGACCAAAAGGAAATAGACGAATAATATCATGCCAGATGACATCATGATCTCACTAAGTGCTAAGGAGAAAATAAACAGTGTATCTTGGTGGAGAACTAGAATTTGAGCAGTGATGAGAGGAGGGTTTTTTATTAATTAGAGTGGTCAGAGAAGACTTCCAGGAGGAAGTAATGCTTGAGCAGAGAGAGACACAAATGATAAGCAGACAGCCATGGGAAGATCTGGGTAAAGGAAGCTCCTGACAAAGGGAACAGCATGTAGGATGGCCTTGAGGCAGCAAAGAGCTTACTGAGATACCCAGTGTATTAGTCAGGATTCTCCAGAGAAACAAAACAAATAGGGTAAATGTACATATAAAATATATATATTATAAGGAATTGACTCATAATTATGAAGGCTAAGAAGTCCCAAGATGCGCAGTCAGCAAGCCAAAGATTTCAGGGGACTCAAATATTAATCTTAGCCAGAAACACCATCACGGACACATCCAGAATAATATTTAACTAAATGTCTTAGCACCCTGTGGCCTAGTCAGGCTGACACATGAAATTAGCATTGCATCTAGTGAGTTTGGAGGTTGGTGAGCAGGGGAGAGAGTGACGTGAGATGAGATGGAAGAAGAATGCTGAGACTACATCACTCAGGACCATGTAAGCACTGACATAGAATAGCATAGATTAAATCATAAATAATATGGAATCAGTGTACATCTTACTGAAAGGCAATCAGATGAAGCAGGCCTGAAACTGACCGACTGCTCAGAATAAGTAGGATTTGTGTACACAGAGAGGTGGGAAGAGCACGGCATCAGCTAGAACAAGATCATGAAGTGAAGCAGATGTATATTATGAATGTCTAATATGAAAGGCCTTTAGTTCCTTCAGTTATTCATAGGATAAAGAGTTGGACTGAACTAACTTTTGCCAATAGCACTTTTAACATGTTTGGAAAGTTCAGGTATAATCGATGTGAAGGTCATTTTTAGAATCCCAGTTCTTTCTTTATCATACTATCTTATGGTTAATAGTTTGAAGAACTGAGTAACGGTTCCAGAAAATTGATACCATCTAAATCAAATGTTTCAAAAACTGCTCACACTTTGTACAGGTTATTAAAATTAATGATCAAAAGTTTAACAATGAAAGGCAAACAAACAATATTGTCTAATCTTTCTATTCTTGGGAGGTCAATGATGAGTAAACCAAATTGATCATAAATTTAACAAAAATAAAATATGTATTGTGAAAGTAAATACAAACCTGAAATCTCAGCAGTGCAACATAAATGATCAAAAACATTGTTAGATTTCAATGCTTGGTTGATTTAATTCTTTTGCAACTAAATTCATCTCTTTCCTGTGAGCAGATTGCAACATAAATGGATATTTATGACATTTAGAACTATTCATAGTTCGGTGTTAAAGAAACTTCTAAAAATGATTTTTATTTCTTATTTTGAGATAAGTAAAGTTGTATAATCTACAGAAGGAAGTCAAACTCTCTGTTGTAACTTCCTTGTGTTTTGCTTTTTTGCTTTCTCTTAACTTCTCTGTAAATGCCAAAGTTTAACTGACTAATGGGAAAAAAAAAACTTTGTAAACTTTAGGATCAATTCTTACCTATTCCATTCATATATCATGGCTTGCATTCAAGCATTCCAGCTCTATTACCTTTTCCCCTTAACAACTGAATCACCTAACAACACATATGGTCCCTCTACTTAAAATCAACTGATATTCATAAAATTTACACACAGAAATATCATATGACCCAACAATACCACTCCCAGGTATATACCCAGGAGAAATGAAAATATATGTTCACATAAACACTTATACACAAATGTTCAAGTAACATTTTCATAACAGTCAAAAAGTGGAAACAACTGAAATGTGCATCAACTGATGAATGGATAAACCAAATGTGTTTTATCCAGACAATGGGATATTATTCAGCCATAAAAACTAATGAAGTACTGATATATGCTGCAATACAGATGAACCTCGCAAAACATTATGCTAAGTGAAAGAATCCAGACATAAAGGCTACATAATATATGATTCTATTTGTATTAAATACCCACAGTAGCCAAATTCATTAAGAGAGAAAGTGTATTAGTTGTTTCCTAGGGGCTCTAGTGGGGAAGAATGGGGGAGTGGCTGTTAACGAGTATGAGGGTTCTTCGTGGAACAAAGAAAATATTCTTATATTAGGCAGTGGTAATGGCTATGAAATTTTGAGAATATACTAAAATCTCCTGAATTGTACACTTTAAAAGGGTCGATTTTTTTGTATGTGCATTGTATTTCAATAAAAAAAAAAATACCTTGAAATAGTCCTGTCTACCTTAGTGTCTCACATCCAGGTACCAAATTAAATTCCCATTTCTTATCTCATTGAAGTGCACCTCCCTTCATAGAGATACTCGAGCCTAAAATCTGAGACTCATCTTTTCTTTCTTCTATCCCTGAATTCAATCAAAGAGTTCTTTTAATTTTACTGTCGTATCTCTTGTATCTCTTCTCTCCACAGATGTTGTCTCATTTTAGACCCATATCCTTTGATTCCTTCTTAACACATTCACATTCATTCACTTGACAAATATTCATTAAATTCTTATCACATGACAGACTATTCAAGGTACATGTGACACATGATTGAAAAAATGTACAAAGATCTGCTCTTGAGAAACCTACATTCTAGTGGGCAGAGAGTGACACAGACATAAAATATAACAAATAAGTACATTATAATCTGGTAAATTAAAAGGTGGTTAGTGCTACAGAATAAAATAGGGTAAGGGGGCTCAAGAGTTCTGGTGGGGTAAGAGGTTGCTATTTAAGAGAGGGTGCTTAAAGCAGATATTATAAAAAAATAAGTTTCATTTGGGCATAGACTTAAATGAGGTGAGGGTGCATCTAGAGGAATACAGGGAGATATCTAGAGAAAATAATTCTTGGAAGAAACAATCAATACAAATTCCTTAAGAAGAAATGTGTCTGGAGAATTTGAGGACTGACCAGGAAGGAGGCCAGAATGGCAGAAGCAAAGGGAGTGAAAGAGAGAAAGTAGGCAAGGTCAGAGAGGTCATGGAGAACACAAGTCATGCAGAACCTTTCAGGTACTTTAGGTATGTTGACTGCTACTCGGAGTTTTGAGCAAAGAGTGATAAGTTTCAAGAGAACTGTTGTAGCTTTTAGAAGGTAAGAGTCAAAGCAGAGGAATCTGTTAGGAGTCTTCTGAAATAGATAATAGCTTTGATTAAGCGGTAGCAGTGAAGGTGGCAGGGAGTAACAGAATTCTAGCCACATCATGATAATAGAGCTGTAGGATTTATTTATAGATTGGATGTGGGGTATGAAAGACAGAAGCCAGGTAGTCCCCAAGATTTTTGGCCTGAGCTACTAGAAAGATGGAGATGCTATTACCTGACATGGAGAAAGCTGCCGATGGAGATGGCTTTGTGGGGTAAGATCAAGAGTTTCCCTTTGGATATGTTAATTTTGAGCTATTAGATAGTCTAGTGGAGATCTTGAAAAGGCAGATGCATATGTGAGGCCTAAATGTGGAGAAATGGGCTGATGTTCATATATGGAGATACATATATATAACTGAGATGTCAGCATATAGATGATATGAGTACACAGGAAGAAGCAGGTCAAAGGGTAGCACCCCAGGACACTCTAACAGAGAGAGTTGGGGAGAAGTGGTGGAATCAGCAAAAAAAAAGACCAAAAAATAGTGACCACTGAAGTAGAGAGAACAACAAGAAAATGTGTGCCTTGGAAGCGAAGTCAAGAAAGGATATCTAAGAAGAGAATTTGTGCAGCTATATCATTCCTGATGTTACTTAGGTGTAGACTTAGAATTGACCACTGGATTTAGCAAATAACAATTTCTGTGATGTGGTGGGGTTTAAAGCCTAATTGTAGTAGGTTTACAGAAAGAAACTTGGAGGAGAGGAATTAGTGAGTATAGTTAACTCTTCTGAGGTTTGCTGTGAATGGGAGCAGAGAACTATATGGCAACAGTTGATGGGGAAAGTGGGTCGAGAAAGTTTTAAAATGAGAAAAATAAGAGCAATTTGAATACTGATGGGAATACTGATTCATGGGTGAAGAAAAAGGTCTTGAAAGAGAGGGAAGGATTACTCTGAGTGGGTGAGAGGGAAATAGGATCAAGGGATGGAAGGGATTGGCCTCAGATGGAAGTACAGGAAGTCCCTCCGGTATCAGGTGGGCAGTGTCAGAATGTTCAGACACTGAAGGTGGGTAGATGCGTTAAGAGTCTGTGGAGATTTTTCTGACTGCTTCCATGTTCTCCAGGAAGTGGGAAGCAAAGTCAACAACTAAGTATGTTGGTTCTGGGAGGAAGTAGTGGTTTGAGGGCAGGAAAGCAATGGAATTGCATCTAGGTGAGTAGAGGAGTGAATGAATATAGAGCATGATTGCTGGGCAGCACAAAGTACCCATCTGAGATTCCTGATTGTGAATATAAAATGAGACTTCTCAGTGAAACTTGGAGTTTCTTTGACTAGCCTGTTGGCTCCACGTTTGCCCCAATGGCTAGGATGGTACCTGGTACATAGTAGGTACCCTGTCCTACCCTGCCTCTGGCCCCACTTCCCTCTAATTCATTCTTCACACAGCAGTCAGAGAGGTTACTCTAAAAATAGCATGGTTCCTCTCCTTACATTTTCACACACAGTGATTTTCCACAGACTTTGGGATAAGGTCCAAACTTTTTAACCACAGTATAGAAGCTCTTCATAATCTGTTCTCTGGTTAGATTTCAACCTCACCTTTCTATTTACCCTCATGTCCCACACTGTAGGGGCAGACACAGCAGCCACTTAGAATTTCTCTGCTATCCCATGATTAACTCCTAATGTTTCAGGGACTCGGCTCAGAAATCACCTCCTTTAAGGAGCACTCACTGATGTCTCTCCTAACACCATCTCCTCCCAGTCTGGGTTAGATGCTCCTCTGGTTATTCTATCACAGCGATCCCTATACCATATTATTATAATTATCTCTTCTCTTCGTTCCTCAAAATATTGTATGTAAATTTCAGGACAATAATGTATTATTTATGTGTGTACCCTCAGCTACTAGTATGGTGTCTGGCATATAATAGGTGCTCAAAAAATGTCTGTGAAATGAAGAAAGGGAAAATTGGAGTCAATCACGGTTGTCTATTGTCTATCCAAGCAGGGAACAGTGAATGTTGATACATAATATATACCAGGAAGCTTTTTTTTTTTTTAAATTAGTTTCAAGTATACAGTACATTGGTTATGCATCTATATAGTTCATAAAATGATCCCCCCAATTGCTCCCTCCCTGCCCTGGCCCTCCACCTGGCCATCATATTAATGCAAATTGCATTCCCTATGCCATGCTCCCCATCTCCATGACCATTTATCAACTACTAATTTGTACTTCTTTAACCTTTTACCCCATTCTTCCAGCCCCACCCCAACCCCTGTCCCCTCTGTCTGTCAGCAAATTTTTCACTATATTTGTGAGCCTGTTTTTGATTAGTTTGTTCTTTTTGATCCTTAGATTCTTGTGCGCTATGGTATTTATCTTTCTCTGTCTGACTTATTTCATTCAGCATAATAACCTCAATGCCCATCCATGTCATTGTAAATGGTAGGATTTCATTTTTTTGGTGGCTGAGTAATATTCTATTGTATATGCGAACCATAATTTCTTTAACTAATTGTCTGTTGATGGGCATTTAGGTAGTTTCTATATCTTAACTATTGTAAATTGTGCTGCCATGAATACTGGGGTGCATAGATCTTTACGAATTATTGTTTTGGTTTTCTTTGGATGAATACCCAGAAGTGCAATTGCTGGATCAAAAGGTATACCCATTTTTAATTTTTTGAGAAACTTCCATACTGTTGTCCATAGCAGCTCTTCCAATTTGCAATCCCACCAACAGTGTAGGAGGGTTTCCTTTTCTCTGCTTCCTCCACAACTCTTGTTTTTTGATTTATTGATGATAATCATTCTGACAGGTATGAGGTGATATCTCATTGTGGTTTTAATTTGCATTTCTCTGATGATTAGTAACCTTGAATATCTTTTCATATGCCTATTAGCCATCTGTATTTCATCTTTGAGAAGTATCTATTCAGGTCTTCTGCCATTCTTGACCTTTTGAGATTATTTGCTTAACTCTTTGACTCTTTCCTACTCCTAAATGTACTTTACAGTATCCTTAATTTTTACAAGTAAAAGTTATGATTTATTCAAGATTTGATTTACAGGCATTCCATCAGTAAGGAATACTCTTTAAACAGTTTTTCACATCCTGGAGTCAGGTGGCCCTGAACCATGCTCACTTGTAGGAGGAGACAGACACTCTGGAGTCCATTAGATCCAGGTTGGATCCCCATCCCTTCGCCTTACCTCTCTGAGTTCCAATTTCCTCATTTATAATAAGCTTACCTGGAGCAATATTCTAAGGATGGTATTTTATTTATGAACAATAAATGCTTGTTAGCTTTTATTATTGTGACCTAGGATTCTTATTGTAAGGCAACTGCTATAGAGCTGAACAAAAAACAACTGTTCCCTGGACAAACTACCTCTTCCCCTATTCTCTGAAGTCTGACTTCTTCTCCCACTTTAGGTCTTCCTCTAAATGTCCTCACCTTCTCTGGTTACTTTATGAATTAGCTCTCACAACACCGGCCCCCCTGCACCACTCCAGCTCCTCCGTTGTCATTACAACTGTTCAGTTCCTTCATGGTGTAGATCCCTACTTCTAATTCTAGCGCACAAGTCCTATAATTGTCTTGTTCAGAGTTATAGCTCCAGTGCCTGACCAAGAATCCAGAATATAGCTGCTAGGCTACCAATAACACCTGAATGAATGAATGAACTGCATTATATTGTGATCATTCTGGCCAGCCAATTTTTATGGAATTTTGAGGGAACTGTTTCATTTCAGTGAGATGCCTAAAAACCTTGTCACCACCCTCGTAATATGAGAGCATGTTTGTCATCAAATGGCATCACCTCCAGGTACTAGAGGTCATGATTGCTGAGACTCCCCCTTCCCCTCTGCCTCTCCATTCCCAAGGCTGTCACCTCTCAAGAATATTGACAATTATGCCAAAGAAGGTTCTGTGCTTGCAGAACAATTTGTAAGCCTGGATCATTTTCAAAAGTTCTTAGCAATACATGGAAACAGAGAACGTCTAGAAAAATAGGTAGCTTCTCAAATGAAGCCTCTGTCAATAAAAAGAAATATAATAAATATAAAATCTATTGGCCATGCATTGAGATGAAATCACAACCCAGTTCCCCACATTTTGCCAGGATTTGAGGCGGCATGATAGAATGCGTTAAAACATCAGTCACGCTCAGCAGTCCCTTACAAGCTGGCTGGAAAAGTTGAGACTGACATCCTTGAAATCTAGTGAGAATACAAGTCGATATAAATTATGGACTAAACTGTGCTTTATAGAGGACTACAAAAATTACTATAACTTTAGTACAGAGTGCCAGAAGAGAGGGAAGATCAGTGAAGGCTAAAAGCTTCTCACAGGGGATGGGGCCTGAGCAAAGAGTAGGGGAAGCATGGCCTGGAGGAAAGGAGTCTGACGGGAGAGTAGCACCCCCTGCTGGTGGTAGCCTTGCCATACACACAAGGAAATATGGCAAGGATAGGAACAGAGAACTCGAAGTGGGCAGGGAGTGCAGTCCCAGAACTGTGAATAGGCCCAATGTTTGACATTGCATGTTAGATGGCCCACCTGCACAAGCTGTGGCTTCCTAGCTACTCCTCTGCTGCCTCCTGCCTTGTCTGGAACAAAGCAAAACTGAACCAACACCACCATAATAACTGCAGCAAAACAAAACAAAAAATTCTCTACACACAGACAGGATTGGCAGCAGGTAGAGAATCCAGGCTCCTGCCAAAGGAACCATAAGGAAAGCATTTATGAAGATGAGTCTGGCTAAACAGTTGTTATTTTCCATAAAAAAACTAAAGATTGAAAACAAATGACAGCAGGACACACAGCATGCCTACGTGTGTGTGCTCATGCCATTTGTACTGGTGTTCGTATGTGGTGTGTATGCATGTGCATGACTGTGTACATATATAAGTGCGTTTGGTGCAGGTACATATTGAGTGTACGTGTGTGTGCGCAGTGTGTGCTGCTGTGTGGGCTCTTGCATGACTATGTGTGTGTGTGGAGGGCCCGCATTTCCCTCCCTATCCTGCCACTTGCTTGGGTATCCTCAGTTCTTGGCTCCCTAACAGACAAAAGGAGGTTTGAGGTACAGTCCTCTGATTCCTTTTCCACTTCTGGGTGTACCTGATGTCCCCCTTGTGACCACTGTCCACCTGTGGGAACCCTCCCTTTGACTGGTTTTCTCGTCAGTGGCTGTGGGGTGGGGGGTGGGGGAGCCATAGCAAAGCAGGAAGGCAGGAAGGCAGGAAAGTGACTTTGATGAATTGCACTGCACAGGAGGCCCAGAGCTGGCAGATTAGGATGGCTGCAGCTCTGGTGAGTGGGCCTCCATACAGGGCTTGTTCTGATGAGATAATTTTTCTCATTAACCTTGATAATTCTCTGCTGATATACGGATCTGTCTGCACTAACATAGAATTTTTTTTTTTTCTTTTGGTCTTCTTCCTACACTTTCTAGGGAGGAGAACTTGGGGCTTGGTGGCAGCTTGCAGCTGCCCTGCTGTTTAGTACCCTAGATTTTCTTAGGCACAAAGCTCTCAACAAATACAGACCAAATGTTGGAGGGAATGAGAGATTTAGAGATTTAAGAAACCCATGAGAGCACATGTGGGGCTCCCACCCCCACTCACCACCTGTAGTTTGCAGCAAAACCCAGCTGGCCGATTTGGCTCTTTACGATCACCTTCTTATTTCAGACACTGTAGCCTCTGTCCTGGTTGTTTCTGTGCTATAAAGTAGTATATAGTACATTCAAAACCATTATTTGGGGTGTCTTGCCCAGAACGCTTTATCTTCTCTCTGATTAAAATGAATTTCTGTATAGTGCACATACGTCTTTCACAGTATTTACTACGATGAATGTACCCATTATTCAAGTCTTTTCCCTTGGTAGGCTGTGAACATTTTGAGAATACAGGTTGTCCTTTTCATCTTTGTTTACTTAGTTATTAATACAGTGTCTGGTACGTTGTAAGCGCTTGACAAAGGTTTGTTGACTTTTGATATAAATTAAATAAGATACAAAATTAGGAAGTATCTTGAATGCTTTATGAAGTTCAATTTTAAGGTGAAGGTAGTAGAGCTTGTATTGTATCCATTTGAGACCTAATGCTGGACCCTTATACCTACTCATCTAGACAGATACTGGGTATCTTCCAGAGTTTCTCATAAGGGAGAGAAATCAGGGTAAGTTGATATGTTGAGGCTCTTAGTCCATTATCATAAATAATTACAAGAATGGGGCCCAAGAATTTAATAAATTAACAAATTAAATACTTTTATGAAAACCCAATGCAATATAATTATGTTGTCTAATAGGTAAGTATAGCATTTATTTTTAAAATAATTCACAATAAGCCATAGGAACTATGATCCAGATATAAGATACATTGAAACAATGACTACCTTTTATGTGTATCTCCATAAACAAATTGATAAATTCTACCAGAAGTCTAAATTCTAGCTCCTTCATGAATACGATGCTCAGGCAGAAGCTTTTTCTGACTCCTAGTCCCCCAAATACATATACAACAAACACCTTATCTCCTTTCCCCCCTTGAACAGACAGAAACCATTCAATAGCCTTTGCCTATAAACTGACACTCTATTTGGAAAGGTGTCATGCATTTCTTGGGGAGTGAAATTTATCCTCATAATTCATTAATGAGGCACGCAAAGATGTTATAAAAGCAGAGGGAGTAGGATTTGAAGAGCTCTTGATTTGCAATCTCAGGAGATCTCAGGGTGAAATCTGAAACTGGCTCCTATACACAGGGGGCAAAGAGAGACTGAAGAAAGAAGTAAAACATTCCAGATTGGGACATAGCAGGTTTAATAAGTAAGGGAACTTATGTGCAAGGTTTGTCTTGGGCAGTAAGACCAGTTTATCTCCATATCTGCCCACCATCATTTTAAAAGTTTATACAGAAACATCAACTAGGTTTAGCCATGTATACCACACACATGGTCTCAAGAACACATTGCCCTCTCAGGGATGTGTCCTTGAAATGGTTCCTATTGTGGTAATGGTGGGTAGAAGGTACATTTCAAAGATTGGGAGAGGGTAAGAAACCCCTGATTGCCCAGGTCCAGCTCAGTGACCTCCTCCAGCAACTCTCTAGGCACTCTCCTCTCTGCAGAACATGGGGAGGTATTAGTTGGCAGCTGCTGTGGAGTAGAAACCAGTGTTGATGTTTGAAGAAAGACTCATACTAGAGAGATAGGAATGATTCTCTCCCTTTCAACAGAGTTGTTCTCAAACTTAGTATACCAGTTGTTGCTAATAATGCTGGCTAAGGTACCCACTGCTCTATAAAAACAGGAGCTCAGAAAAAAATGCCAGGTTACCTCAAAATTTTTGGAACTGGAAGAGGAACCATGAGCGTTACTTGAATTATAGAGAATATAAAGCTGTAAATGACCTTATAAACCATCTAATCCACTCTCATTTTATAAATAAACAACAGGGATCTAGTGAGGGAAAATAGCATCATCTTAAAAACAAGTGGCTCAATACTTATACCATGGCAAAGAGTTGGTCGTATGCCAAATGAGACCACCCAAGTGGTTGTTTCCACTACTAAAGATGTTATAAAGATTATAGCAATATACACATTGGAATTAAGATGTGAACACTTGCTCTTCATCTAAAGATTCTGATTCCTGTTGTGCTCCAAAAAACGATCTCTTCCTACCATGTGCCAGGCACTCTGCCAGATCTTGGGGATGGAGCCCACAATGTAGTGTAAGAGACATGCTTTTGACAATATGGTTTATTTTGCCCAAACACAAGTTCTCAGGAAAGCTTGGCCTCCAGCTTTCTATGAGCTCATTAGACCTGTGCCTTATGGATGAGCGACAGAAGCTGAAATGGTTGTAAAGAAGTGAAATCTCTTTCAAATATGCCCCAGCCTTTTGCAAATGTAGAGATACATCTAAAGTCAATGAAAATTGTCATGCTGTATGCTCAGGCTTTGAGGAAGTCTGGGAAATTTCAGCCAGAGCTAATTTCTTGTTTTCTGTTTTCATCACATGACTTTCAATCTCTCTTAGCCTCAGTTTCTTGTGTAGCTAATGAGGTGAAGATTTAGCAAAATGAGATAGTAAGAGTAATATGCCTCCAATAGGGCATGACACATGGAAGAGACACAATAAAATTACAGTTTATGACAAAGTGAGAGAAAGAATAGACTAATTCTAGATATATTTAGTTTTTTTTAATGCTTTACCTCTATGCTATGAATGAATTATATTACTACCCTCATTTTGCTAATAAAAAACAAAAGTTCAGAAGTGTGGTGTGTGGATCATAAATTCAAATTCAAGGCTGTCTGAAACTAAATTTGTTTTCCTAATGATGCATTCTTAATTATACTTTAGCCTTGAGAAGGAAAAAATATGGAAAAGGTTGTTTGTTACCTGATCCAAGGAGTAAGTACACCTATAATACTTTTCTTTAGATGCTGTGGTACATTATCATTTCAACTTTCTTAACATTATTTCACAGGGTGAGAGTTAAAAACTGGATCTGTGGCAAATTTCTGTAGTCATCACTGTCTCCTTTTATCTTACCCTCAGTCTGCTGCATTCATTTATATTACCTGCCTCTTCCCTTTGTCATTTGAACTTTGGCTCCTAAATATTTCTTTTACTTTCCTTCTTGCAAAAGAGCCCTGAAATATCTACACAAAGTCTGTAAAGGTAAGTTCGTAGCAGCTTTACTCAAATAGCAAAACAAAACCAAAAATAGAAACAACCCATATGTCCGGTAAAAAGTGAATAATTAAAAAATTATGATATATCTATAAAATGCAATTTAGCAGCATTGAAATAAAATGAACTACCAATATACGCAAGAACATAGATGCATTTTTAAAATATTATGATGAGTGAAAGAATCCAGATACAAAAGTTCAGTTTTGTGATTCAAGAACTACAGTACTGTAACCAAACTAAGCTATAGTGACAGGGAACAGATCGATGGTTGCCTGGAGTCAGGAGACAGAGTTGGTAGGAGCTTTTTGGGGTGATAAAAATGTTCTAAATCTTGATTGTGGTGGTGGTTACACAAGCGTGTATATTTGTCAAAATAACATCAGACCATATACTTAAAATGGGTACATTAAATTACATGCGAATTATACCTCGATTAAATTGATTTTTCAAAACTGGGTGCTTAGAATGGATTTCTATTTCTGCATTCTTCCCTCAGAAAACCCTGGGCAAGGAAGGAAAACATGCTTAGATTGCTCAGTGGATGCATGGCCTCATGTAAGAATATGGCTTCAGGAATATGAAACAGGCCATGATTATTGAGTAGCCAAGACAATTTAACTGAAGGATGATCAATGGACTTCAACTCAGATGCACAGTTTGACTGACAGAAGATAATTCTCACTCAAGCTAATGGGGGACTTAAATTGGACTCATATTAGAAAATAAGAAAAGAGTAAGTCTTTCCACATGAGAAAGAATCATCTCTTTGGTGAGTTCATCCTTTTAGTCTGAGTCCCTTTGATAGTTGATAATAAAGAAGTTTGCATTTTCAAATGATATTTTTCAGTTTAGATTCTTATCAGTGTTCTTTGTTGGTATTACTTAGTATGTTTTCTCAGAAAGAAGCTAGATATTGCCTTCTTTCTCCCTGGAGAGAGTAACTGAACACTATAAAGGTTTTCTGCCAAAAGCATGGAGCCTCAGATAAGTAATCTTATCCTTCACCCATGATAAATCAGCTATTAAAAATCAAGAAAAAAGGCAACAGTTGGAATGTGTGAAATGCAAAGACAATGTTGTGGAAACCACACTTATAAGAGCATAAGTTTTCCCCATTGTTTAGCCAAAATGCTGAAGTTTTCTCTATTTATATTTTTGTTTGGGGATTTTTTCTACCACAGGCTGAAGTGCTTTGTGCATGAGACTGAAAAGCTGCCAGGAGTAGTCCATCTGGCTGGCCAAACGGATGCACTCCCTGGAGCACTGCCAGATATACATCAGTAGAAAGTTTAATTTCTGGACAATCTAAGCTCCCAGTTCTTTTCTCAGTTCAATGGAAACCGCATTTCTATTTTTCAGAAACGCCTCCAATTGGCCTAAGTGTTGTCATCTAGTTTTCTTTCTCTGATCTTGGTCTCAGTCTCTAAAGATCTCCTGGCTCAAGAGTGTAACCTGTCCTCTCCATCAAGTCTAAAGCAGTGAAATGAATTCAGTGACAAGGCTTATGCCAAGTGAAAAAAAAAAAATCACTGTTATATTTGATTACATTTGTCTGACCTTGAACAATCTTAGGAGCCAGAGCAGTCATTTCGTCTAAGTAATTTAGTTTAAATTGCTTAATTAAGAAATAAAATTTCATGGAATTCCCTAGATTAATTTGCATTTATACTTAAGAGCATCAACATTTATAATGAACTTAAAGAGGAAATAGGCCTGGAGTATTTCATAGTTTTCAGTGAAACCTAATTAGATTCATTTGGTTTGAAATAGGAAATACAGAGAGATCTGATATATTTTTAATTTCCCACATCTTAAGGACAATAATGAGCATTTAATATTTGTGAGACATTGAGTTTCAGACTTGAAATTGCAGAAATTGTGGATTTCAAAGATAAACAGGCTGATTCCTCCCTGTTCTTACCTTTAAGGGAAGGCATGCGGCAGGGCGAGTGCAGCAGAAACTCATAGGCAAGGTTGTCTTACACATCATGAGTAGATGATGGGTGACAAAAGAGGGTGCCTGGGACCTGAAGGAGCCCGCTCTTGTTCATCTCTGTATTGTTTTCTATCCAAGCCCTTTACTTTCCTCTTTCTCTTGAAGAATATTTTAAATAAGAATGTCGGAACCAGATTTTATTTTAAAAGATTCTGATTGTGATATAGGGAAAGAATTCGAAGGAGGACCGACGAGAAGACAAAGAGAACATTTTTGAGCTCCTGTATCTCTCCTAGTCAGAGATCCTGAGACTCTGAATTAAGATAGCAGTAGTAGAAATGGAGAAGAGATATTCTGGAGGTAATATCAAAAGGACTTGGTGATCTATTGGGAGAAGACAGGAGCAAGAGAGGGATGTAGGAGTGGAAGAAAGCAAAGATGACAGACAGGTTTCTACTGGATTGACAGCTAGTCGCCCACACAGTCAAATATTCAGGTTTGTCTAGGGCTATACTGGTTAATGCCTGCAGTGTTTTTATTCTCTAGTATATCCCAGTTTGACAGATAAATTTATATAGTCATCCTAGTAGAAGAATGGATAGCAATCACATTGCGATTTCTGGGGAGTAGATGGGTTGAAGGGAGATTTTGGAATTATTATATTTGAGATACCTGTGGTACAGTTTTATTTATTCACCTTCTTCAAACCACCCTTTACCATCTAATTTAATCATTTAACCTCCCCTTTGACCCATCTCTGATCCTTCTTACCTTGCTCTACTTTATCTTGAATCTTAGCACTTAACACCTTCCATCATATTGTATAAACTCATTTCATATATTTACTAACCATTGTCTGTAATGTGCTACAATGAAAGTTCCTTGAAGATAGAGATATTGGTCTCTTTTCCAAGTACCTAAAATAGTGCCTGCTATTTAGTAGAGGATCAATTAATATTTTTGAATGAATAAAAAACTGAACGGAATGAATTCAACGAATATGTATTGAGTGCCAACTATTTTGGAGGCTCATGTGTCTGTCCTAATCAGAGGTGTTCAATAGGTTCCAGGATGTTCAACAGAGAGTAAATATGCATGATTCTGAGGCTCAAGAGAGGATCTGAACTAGCGTTATAAAGGTGTGCATAAGGAGTAAGTAGATCACGTTTGAGCTAGGACATGAATAATACCATATAGTAAAATCATTTTAAGTTAGATAAGAAGAGGGCTCAGGACTGAGCCCAGAGAGTAACAACATTTAGGGGAAGGTGTGGGAAGAGAAGTTAGGATGGAAACTGAGTAGGAGAGAAAGGGTAGTGTTATAGAAACTAAGGATTAAAAAAATTTTTGTCTGTGGGGGAATTGTCAAAGTATGAAATAAACAACATTATTCAAGTAAAGTCAGAATTGCCATCAAATTTATTAGAAAAACATTTACATGGAATAAATTGTGTGCCCCTAAAATTCATAGGTTAAAATGAAGTCCTAATCACTAATGTAACTATATTTTGAGATAGGGCCTTTAAAGAAGTAACTGAGGTTAAATAAGTTCATGGGGGTGGGTTTCCTAATCCAATAGGACTGGTATTTTTATAAAGAATGAGATACCAGAGCTGCACCCACACAGAAGAAAGGTCGTGTGAAGACAGAGAGAAGGTAGCCATCTGCAAGCCAAGGAGATTGGTCTTGGGAGAAACCAACCCTGATGACACTTAAAACTTTGATCTTGGACTTCTGGTTTCTGGAACTGCGAGAAAATAAATTTCTGTTGTTTGAGGCACCCAGTGTATGGTATTTTATTATGGAAATTTACAGATTAATACATTGATCATTATCGACATTGGAATAATAACATTTTCAGAAGCAGTGAAAGCTGACACCATAGAGCAGCAGGTTAGGGAGTAAAATAGGGGGTTAGTATAATCTTCTTTATATAGAACTGTAGCTATGTGGGAGGAGAGAAACAGTCCAGGAACCAGAGAAGCTGTGTTGAAATTGCAGGAGAGCACTAGTAAAATATGGTTACCATAAATTTCAAGAGACAAGCTGATCATCTTCACACTATAATATGCATAATTATGCATATTGATTAGAGCATATTTCTTTGTTTTGTGACTGAAAGAAATCTTAGGAGAGTTTTTAATTTGAACCAGGCAGAAGAATCTTACAAGGACATTAGCAATGAAGCTGGTACTCTTTTCGTGGAATTTTAGGGTCACTAAATCAGCTAGTCCTCTCAGTATAAATTATATCATGTTGATGCTATGCCCCAAGCTGTATAAGTTTATGGTTGTGTGAAGTCATCTCTCAAAAATTTTTAATGCACTTGTATGCTTTCTTCTCAGAGTTTATTACTGACAATTTAAAGTCAGAACTGAGTTTTTCTTTCTAGAGGGCATAGTTTACTCCTATTAATATAACTTCTCTGAATTGGTACATTATACTTTTTAAAGTGAATTCGCATTCATTATGTCCTAATTCCTCTCTCCCTCTCAGGGAATTTATTCCTGCAATTACTTCACATCTTCCCTGCATCAACAATTTCTCATCATAATATAAATGCATTGTTAGTCTCCAACACTAAAAATAAATAAATAAATAAATAATAATAATAAAACATACCTTTACCCACATCACCCAAGGGTGCAGTCCTGTATCATCCTTTCTTCTCCACAAAACTCAGTTCTTAGATGGTCTCATGGAGATATCTTAGATATTTTATATAATATATATAAAATATATAATCATATATATCATATATAATCATATATATTATATATATATATATATATATATATATATATAATCATCTCTAAGGTGATGACTTCTTAACCTTTCCTCCTGGGTTTCAGTCTGGTATACTTAGGCACTGAAAAGTAACATATAAACGAAAAGTAAGTCTAGCTTCTCACCACCTTCTCTAACCCAATTCTTACCATTACTATTCTACTTAGAAACGAATAGCTTAATTCACCCAGGTGTTCACACCAAAACTTTCTTGTTCCCAATCCATCACAAAAGTTATGTTTGATCAACCTATAAATGAGATGCCAGTTAAAAAGGAAAAGAAAAACAAACAAACAAAAAGAAAACCCAAAACACAAAATCATTAAAACAAAACAAACAAACAAACAAACAAACAAAAACACCTCATGGTGCTCAGAAAGACCTCCAAGGAAGCCAGGGGTCAAGACTGCTGCCCAAAGTTTCCAAAGGGTTCACACATTCTGTGTGTCCCTGTGAGAAGTGTATGTGAATTCAATGAATGATTCAAGTTTTGGCTGCAAATTCAGGTCTTTCCCTCCAATGCCCTTTCTCTCCAAATGTCCCAAGCTCATCTCCACAACCGACAGAGACTCACCACTTGCCTGTATCGAGGCTTCCCTACTGGTCCATTAAAAATATCTAAAGTGATGAAACATCTTGTATAGAGCTAAGAGAAGCCAGCCAGGCCTCCTGGATCCCCTGGGACTGCCAACTAAAGGCCAGGCTGGGTCAGGCAGAGATGCCTCCCGCCCGCTTCTGGGCTGCACCACGGGGTCCCGGACTTGTTTCTTCCGCAAAGATCTCGGCAGCACCAGCAGCACAACCCTCTGTGGAGCTCATTCTGGGTGAGCCCACCAAGACCACTAGGTGCATCCCCATACTTATCAGGAGTGGCTTTGTAGCCAGTCTTCCATGCACATAGCAACAAGCCCAGCTGGGCCAGGAGCGTTCCCCAAGCGACAGCCCTATCAAAGCGCGTCTCAATCGGAAAGCGCCCTGCCTGTCTAGCTACGAGACGTTTCAGTTAGTTCTGGGACTGGCTGGGAGAGGATAGACTTGGGTCTTTTGAGCCTGTTGTCCTTGCTGCTGTCGCCCTCGACCCTACTGGCCAGCGATTAGGAATACCTGTGCATCATGAACGCCATTGACCATTAAAGAGGACTTGCAGTAGCTCTTGATGGTGACCGGCGGTGGGAGCATGTCTATATGCCCCATGGGGGTGCAGGAGATGATACCCAGCAGCAGAGGCTCTGCAGGCTGAACACTTGGTTGGGCCCCCAGATCTTCTCCATGCCATGCCGCATGAACACTATGAAGGACACGATGACGTAAAAGGACTCGATGCACAGCAGCCCCAGGTCCTGCAGTTCTTCTCTGCGCAGGCGCGCGCCTGCTCTGTGGGGACTCGCTGCGTGTTCCCAGCCAGAACCCAGGAGACGTCCCTGTAACCCCACCCACATCACGCCCGGCACATGCTTCTGAATATCTTTGATCCACCAGTCTATGCAACAGAAGGACCAGCAGTTGGTAATGTCATATGCCTTGTGTCCCTTGGAATAGGACCTGAAGGTGGCTCAGAACCTGCCATCATGGCCCAACGTGCCCCGGAGCTCCAGCTTGACCCACCCACAGTCTAGCAAGATGGTGGTCATCTTATACTCGATTCCGTTCGTGTAGGTGTACGGGGTACTCAGCCATACAGTCCTGCAGGGTCTCCAGGATCTTACCTTTGTTTGCACGGTTGTCGCCCGCCAGCAGGAACTTGAGCAGGTAATCATAGCCCTTAATCAGGCTTCCCTGAGTCGTCATCCTATGCCCAGGCACAGGCTGCGCTAGAGTGCGGCGGTGAAGAAGGCTGCATGCCATCTACCTGTAGTCTCCCTCAGCCTGAGGTTCCACCTTCTAACTACCTCTATACCACTAGCATGTTTTTCACGAATAACTGAAATAGCCTCTAAATCAATATTCTTGCTTCTACTCTTGCCTCCATAGTTTATTCTCCACAGAATAGCCAAGGTGATATTTTATCAAGTCACTTCTGTGATTGTCATTAGTGCCACCCACTGACTACACTGCCCTCCTGTCCCTTTGGATACATGGTAGGATTGCCTTCTTATGGGTGGGTGGGGTTATATGTCTTATTAATGACCAATAAGTTGTAGGCAAAATGACACCTGCATTAATAGGTTACAGGATTTAATTGCTGATTCTAGACCATCCAGAATATACTCTTCCCACTGCCATAGAGACCGGCATGTTCCAGACAGTGGTGACTTCAGTCTGGGTCCTAGACTGAAGATAATGAGCCGAATCCCTAGTAAATGGTGTACTCATGAGAAAAGTCTGTATTGCTTTAAGCCACTGAGATTTTCTTTTGTTACTACTTCATAACACCTATCTTGATTGATGTTCTCTGCTGCTTGAACTATGTTGCATGTAGATGTAGTTCTAACATATCTTGAATAAAATACAAATCTCTTAACATGGCCTGTACAAGCCTATGTGAGTTGTCCCCTTCCTACTTCTTGATTCTTATACTCTAGACAGACTGTCCATGTTGTTTTTCGACTTGCCAGGCCCACTTAGTCTTTTTCCACTTTCTGTTCTTTGTGCCTGGAACATTTTCTCCTCAGATCTTCATGTGACTGACTCCATCACGTCTCTGGGTTTTCTGCTCAATGTCACCCACTTAGAGTTTTACTTTCTCTTTTTAAAATATGTCCCCCATTGATATTTGGGGATATTTTTAATTTATGTATGAGATAGACCAGGTTATGCTAAAATAACAAAACAACCCCGAATCTCAGGAGCTTATCACAACAAAAATTTATTTCTTGTTCTCACTAAATGTCTAACTGAGATCAGATCAACAGTGGATCTCTGTCCATTGCATCAAGCAAGGACCCAAGCTAATGGAGACTTCATTTTATCACAAGCTTCCAAGATGCCTTTGGAATGAAAATGGGTACCATACAGTAGCACAACTGATTAAATAGGCAGTCTCAGAAGTGACACAATGTTACTTCAACTAACCACAGGCAATTACAATGTTGTCCTGAAGGAAAAAAGACTCTTTAATGTCATCCTAGAGGAGAGAAAAATTAGATTCTCAGGAAAGCCACAATAGTCAATAGCCACAGCTACTATATTGGTTTTCTACTGCTGCATAAGAAATTACTACTGAGCTATACTTAAAAAAAGCCTTCTTTTATTAGCTCACAGTTTTGTAGGTCAGAAGTTTGTGTGGGCATAATTTGATTCTGTGCTCAGGATATCATAAAGCTAAAATCAAGCCCGAGCTGGGTGCTTGCAGTTGTAGGACTGAGGTCTCTGTTCCTTTCTGGCTATTCTCTGGTCCTGGGGACCACTTACATTCCTCTCACATTGCCTGCTTCATGTTCAGACCAGCAACAGTGCATCAAGTCCTTCTCTTTTCTCCCTTTGCCTAATCATCCTTTCTGCTTTCAGTGGGAAACATCACCAGCAGCATATTGTTCTTGTTGCCTCTCTCATTCATCCTTATCTTCCTTTTCTTTTGCCATTTAAAGCTCATATTGTTTAATCCTCCTCTCTCCCCACCCTTTGCTATCTCTTCCTAGTGCTAGTCATACTCTTCCTCTCCCACCAGATAAATCCAGGTTTTTGTGTATATGAATATTTCAAATATTTGACTTTTTGGAACTTTCATGATACATTTGAACAGGTAATACAGGTCTCTACCTCATCCTTACTCACTGGGAGGTGTTTTGGCCCATGACGAAATGTATTTTCATGATGAGTTTTTCTTTAGAACATCCTCTCTGTGCCAACTTCCTGTACCATGTATGCAGACATTCTTGTCTCTCTGACTACACTAGGAGTCATGAAAAATCGAATAATTGTCATGCTATAACTGTTAATTCCTTTTATTAGCCCTGTCTATTCTCAGATTTCCCCTCCATTATCATCTAAATTAAAAAAAAAATACACATACACACTCACATATATATGTATATGTGTGTGCGCATTATATATATGTATATAATTTGTCATATATGTTAGGAACCATATAGAAGAGTAATATATATATACATATACATATATACACAAATATATGTGCGTGTATGTGTATATATATATATGTGCGTGTGTGTGTGTGTATGTGTATATATATATATACACACACACTGCTACTACTACTATTTCTGAAAACTTTCCAAACTAATTTTTTCAATCTTTAGTGAAGTGCAATGTGGTATCTCTCCCAAGCACTCTCTGAGTTAAAATGCCGACTCCGTCTGCAAGTACTCTATCCATGCAGGAACTAATTTATGAGGAAGGGCCTTGTCTGTATACAAATGATGGTTAAAAGTGTTTTTGCCATAAGAGAATGTTACTTCAGCAAGTACCGACATGGTTTGCAAACCTTCAGGAAATAGCCAGGATCAAGGTTCCAGGATACTCACCTCCAGTCTCTGGATAGAGAATATAATCTTTATCTGAGTGAGAACAACTCTTCTTTAAGAAATTTAGTTGTAAAAAGTATTTAGAGATAATCATATTAAAAGTGTGTACTCTATGTTCTCTTCTAAGTATTTGGATTCTCATACTCCATTTTTCCATGGCCTTTCAAACAACCTTTGCTTACAGAGGTCGATTTATACTTTTTTCTCTCCTCAGCAAGTGCTACCATATGAGACCACCCACATCTGTATCATATCTAAGTTAGAGATACTAAATTGGACTCTGATATCATGCTCTTGACTTTTATCATGCTCTCGTAAGGACTATCATATATTCTTCTGCATTTGATATGAAATAGAGACTGAGAATATTTTCTTCTAGATTCTGTATGTCTCCTTATCAATGTAGGAAATCTCTCTCCAAGTTCAATATGAAGAAACCTTTATTTTCTTCAGAGATAGGTATATTAAGACCTCAACATATTTTCTTCTGCAAACTGGTTGTTGAGAAGCTCCGTGAGTCTTATAATCAATTCCAAAAGCTGCTTTTATCCTTTTTAACTCAGACCTCTCCAGGCCAGCATACACTCAGTCCTGGTAAACTGCATCTTCAAGTCCAATATTTGTGTGTGACCATGTGAAACAGAAAGAAAGAGAAAAGGGCATGTGTTGGGGTGGGGAAAAGCAAATAGAAGGAGGAGCATCAGGAGCCAGTGAAAGCACATGGTTTCAGATTGTGCCTCAAACCCCAGGTCTGCTATTTGATTGTCATGATTTACATATCCTCTGTAAGCTTAGGTTTCTTCATCTGTAAATTGTTAATGAAAATACTTGCTTTATAGTTATTGGGAGGGTCAATAAAAATCTTTAATCAATATCTGGTTCTTAGTAAAAGCTCAGTAAATGGCAGCTCTGATCGTCCATATTTTTGCATTACTGAAGAATAAAGATGGAGAGAAATCTAAGCAAAGAAGTCAACAGCCCCAAAATAGAACTGCTGGTGAGTTGTCTTTAATGCACTTTTAGATGTGCAGAGCTTCAGACCTCCGGAAAACTATGACATCATAATGCTTTTCCTCCACGAATTCTACATCTTTCTTTCTCTTTTCCTTCTTTTAGGATTCATGACTAATTATGGCCACAGCTTTGTCCACCTGTGTTCATTCATTCTTTTATTTATCATTCATTCATTTATTCATAAAATTCTGTGAATCTGCTTTGTGTCAGATACTGAGCTGGGTGCTGGGGGTATAATAGTTAATATAGGCACAGCCCTGCCTTTACAGAGAGCACAATCTAGAGAAGGAGACAGAATAAAGGCTATTATAAATGTTAATTGTATGCGCCTCCTTTTGTCACCAGCAACAGTGACCCAGTGAGCTATTTCATAGAAAAGTCTTAATGAATCCTTCTAGGATTATTTATGACTAATGAAGAACCTCTAAAAAGGTGAAAAGCTTAATCCAAATAAATGAATCTCTAATGACAGAAGTTTGGTTAATGTGGCACCAAGAGTAAAACAGATATTTAAATCAAAGGCTCTGCCAAGAACCCCTTAAATCCCACCCCATCATTAACTCTTACTATGCTGGAAAGTAAAGATTTGATATTCTTTGCACATGGTGACTGTTAAAAAATAAGGGATGTTCTCAACTCCATACCCCAAAGTAATACTCTTCTTCCTTGTATATAAGCTCAAGAAAACTGGGATCTGTTTTATATTTTAAAGATGAAAAAGCCTTGACTAAATGAGTAGAGAAAGATCCATAATTGGAAGAACGAGAGGATTTTCATTGTAAGCTGACATATTTAAACATGGAAATGTTGTAAAGGTAATAAAATTGCAAAATAGAATGTGACAATTCAAGTTGAATTTGAATTAAGTGGTCCTCAAACCTAAGAACCACTGATTGCCACACATTAGAATCAACTGGGGACCTCTTTTAAAAAATTCCAGTGCCTGTGTTCCATCCTAGACCAATGAAATAAGCATGCTTGGGATCTGGACATGAAAATATTTTTGGATTTAAATATTTTAGATTTTATTTTACAGCCAGTGTTGAGACCACTAGAGCAGAGGACAGGATTTGTGAGATGTATCCTGAAGGCTTGGCCAGATTTTGATAGATTGTAGAGGGGTGAAAATGGCTGTCTAGCAAGAGACAAATAGACTTGAGAATGGAGCTGAGAGCACCCTTCAGCTTCTAACCAGTAAGAAGCCAGGACCCTCTGCCCTACAACCACAAGGAAATGAATTCTGCCAACAATTGGAGTGGGTGTGGAAGTGGATGATTTCCCAGTCAAACCTTCAGAGCAGAGTGCAACCTGGCTGACACTTTGATTGCAGCCCATGAGACCTTAAGCGAAAGACCAGTTAAAAGCTCAAACTCCTGACCCACTGAAACTGTGAGATAAATATATATGTTTTAAGCTACTAGATTTGTGATAATTTGTTGTACAATAGAAAACTACTACACCTATTCAGAAATATAAATCAAAAATGGTGCTACTGATGAGTCAAGTGTAAATTGTAACACTCCATCTTATCCGTAGCATTTGTTCTATAGTTGGGGTTTCTGGTTTTTAATAATTCATTTACAAAAGATTCGGTTTGTAGAATTTTTACTTTGACTCATAAAAGCCCCTTCAAGCTGAAAAACAAGTGGGTTTCAGGCAATTTGAGGACAGCTTTAAAGATTTAACGGAGTTCTTTTCATTAAAGTAAAACAAGTCAGTGAATTCACCAATTGTTCATCAGCATGAAAGAAAGTTTTACCCTGTGGATGTTGGTTTGTTATTATAGTTACTGTAATCAATATAAGATGGAATGAAAACTTCTGTTTGAGCCAGACCCGTTCATGTCTTTTGAAGGCAATTTTAGGATGGATTGATAACCTAAAAACAAGTGAAAAATACTAGCTAGTCAGTTCACAATAGTGTCTGTCTGTCTTCTGCCTATCTGTCTATCTGTTTGTCTATCCTTACGGATTAATGTCATCTAAATTTTGTTACCCAGCTTTTAAATAAAGGATCAAGAATGTCCTTGTATATGCACACTTTTAAAAAAATGATGACACTGAGTCTAGCTGCATGAGTTTCCTTTGTAGGAAGCTAAGTGGCAGTCCTGCATAACAGATGAAATTGCTTAATACAAATCATGTATGGAGTATAGAAAATAGAACTCTTGGAAGACTCCCCAAAGGAGAGTTGAAGAAAAGTTGATATTCCTAAAGTGCTCTATACAGAAAATATTGGGTATTTTCTATATAGAGCACTTTAGGAATATCAGCTTTTCTTCAATTCCTACTTTCTAGAACAGTCCAGAGTTGAACATAATGTATAGTGAAGGAAAACTGGAAACATTATGATTTAGAAGTATGCCTACAATAATTATTACATAGCTATCAATATTAACTTATGTTTGTATATAATTTTATAGGGGTGTTTGTTAATGATCTTCTGAAATATAAGGCTGCGATATTATACTCTCCACATAACATTTGGAGAGAAGGAAAGAAAGGAAAAAAGAGAGCAGTAGGGAGATATAGAGATAGATAGAGATAAGAGAGACAGAAATAGAGATAGAGATGATAGAGAGATAGAGATAGAGAGGCAGGGGCAGGGGCAGGAGTGGGGGCAGGTATGGAGAGAACAATGCCAAAATGAGAGTGGAGATTTTACACTTTCTTCTCTAAGCACTTTTCATTATCCTGTCACATTTTATTAACACTTGTGCAAATATTGAGACAGGACTTTTGCCCAACTACCATTCAGGACACCAAGGAGAAAGAAAAGATTCATCAACTTTTGTTGAGAAAATCCTGATTTTTTACATCAATCTTTCCCTGAGTGTAAGCACTAATATTGGAATCTTTGAGCACTAGACCTGATTCCTTGATGAAGAAACCAGAGCCCAAACAAGTAGCTAGTTTTGTCAAATAAGAGTACGAGTTGACCCATAGTAGAGGCTACCAACTATTCTATGAGGTCTTACTCTGTTCCAGCCACTCTGAATACATCATTTTTAAGGCTTTCAAGAAGCTTTATGCATATGAGGAAACTGAGGCTCAGAGAATTTAAGGTACATGGCCATAGCCAGACAATTAATATATGGCATATGAGGGATTTAAAGCCAGGTCTCTTTAATTCTAAAGCCTATGCTTTTTCCATTCAAATAGGCTACTTCTTGAGAATCTATTTTCCTTTATTCCCAGCCATAGCAACTTTCTTATCACTGAATCTGAGCCTAGAGATAAAGTCAAAATTGGTCTTTATCTTATGAGAATTTAATCCAGAGACTGTTTCTCTCTTTCACAGATAGCTAGAGCTTATAGGTTTGTGAGAAGATAGAAGGGCAACTGCTCTTTCGTGGAGGATGTGTGTGTATGTGTGTATACGTGTATTCATACACATGTGAATACATGGCCCTGCTATTATAGGTGCTACAAAAGTTGGATGCGCTCTCTGATGTTTCTGCGTAGTTATATATTTTTATTTTCATATTCTGGTTTTTATCTGAAGTGTAGCTTTTCATTGTTTACATATGAAGACATTCATCGGCATGTATTAAAGATGCCTGTTGGGAAGTCCACAGTGACTGAGTCACCATAAGCCATTTCATTCTGGCTGGGCTCTATTTCCCAAGGATACCAGTCTGGCATCAGAGAGCCCGAACCGCCTTACTGTTTCCCCTTAGGAAAGGTAGTGGAAGTTCATAGGCACCTAAGAACCCTATTAAAACACCAGATTTTGGGTGGAGTCAGTGGTACAGTGCAGTACAGTGAGGATTTATATGACGAATGAAAGGCTTTTCTTAGAATTTTAAGAACATGAGGTACAGACAGACACAGTAGTCTCTCAACCATGCGTTAATGAGCCAGGTCCCTTGGCTGGCTAAATGCTCAGTAACAGAACATGTGTTCATTGAGAATAGAGGCAAAGGGTGCCTGGGTTTTGATTTGGGACGTGTTTCCAAAGGGAGGGAAATGTGACTTGTGATACTTGAGCTAAGTTGACACTGCTGCCATCACCTTTGGAAAGCAATTTGTGGGCAGAGATCTAGGTTGTTTATAAAAATGACATGAGCAGCAGCTTCAACCTCAGGAGGCTTCATAGGGATAGATAAAGAGGAGGATTACAAAAGCTAAAGCTTTTGTTTAAAGAGAGATTACAAAGCATTTAGTTTGGATCAAGTCTGCCTGAAGCTTAACTGCTAAAATGTGCCCCTTTTTTCTGCTCTGTGATGAGTTTTGCTCTTAAAAGTTAGTGCTCAAATATGAAGATGAAGATGAGGCTTTATTTGCAATAACTGCATATGAGGTTATTGGTCTGTTACCCTTCTGTTAATATGAATTCAGGAAACATGAGGATTAGAAGAGATTCTAATCAATTGTCTGACATTAGTTTTTCTAGTAACAAGAACAAATGCGCTTTCTAAGTACTTGAATGTGAAAAGGAAGTCATGTAAGTGAAGTAGATAACGAGGGTAACAAGGAGATTTTTATAAAGTAATGGTTTCTATTTGGAACTTGTCCAAAGTATGTACTAACCATGTTGAGAGAGTAAAAAAAATAGAGCTTTAGAAAACTTCAGTCTCTTCCCCCCTCTGAGCCTGAATTGGATTGACTGCATGGCTGATCCAGGGACTGCAAAAGCCTACACATTCAGGAGGTGACTTTAAAAAATGAATTCACCAAAACTCAGTTAATTTGTCAACTATTTATAGAATTGGCCTTTGTTTAACTAGGGATCATTCCTGATCTTCTCTATGTCAGAGATTTTTTGCTTCAATGAATCTTTCTCTTTCTTTGAGAATTAAAATATCAAGAAAAATGATAGAATTCTAAAGAAATCATATATAAAATTAGATGCATGTTCCTTATTAATTAATTCATTAATATAATAGTGATTCATGGAGCACCTACTAGATGCCTGGCTCTATTCTGAGCACTGGTGATCCAGTGACAAGACAAATTTCCTGCACTTAAGTTGCAGTAGGGTAGACAAACTATACAGTGACCAAACAAGTATGTATAAGAATATACTTTCAGATTGTGGTGTTACCAAGAAATGAAAGGAGATAGAGTGTAGGGAAAGAAAAGGCCGTTTTAATGGATGTCAGAGTGTGCTTTTCCGAGGAGATGATATTTGAGCAGAGATCCGAAGATATGTAGGAACAAGCAGTGTGAAGATCTAATAGTGTTTGAAGTGAGAAGGAATAGCACAGGAAGGGAATAGCAGGTGTAAAGGTCTCGAAGCAGAAGCTGGCTTGGAGTGTTGAGAGTACATGGTAAGGAAAGGACTGTTACTCTAATGTGATGAGAGACAGTGGGAGAGTATGGCGGGGAAGTGACATAATTTGTTGTGTGGTCCTAGAGAGTTCTCTGGTGACAGTGCGGAGAATACAGTCTTACTACAGTAAGACAGGTAGAAGCAAGCAGACCAGTTGTGAGTCAGTTTTGAAAGTCCATGGAGAAGATGGTATCTCAGAAGAGTTATGGTGTTTGAAGAAGCGAGCAGAGTAATGTGACTTGGATATTTGAGAATAAACACAGCAGGGCTTTCTGATGGATTGGATAGATGAAGCTACCATGAAAGAAGGATTTCAAATGATGGAAAGAGTGGAGCCACCTAGAATTTTATAGTGCACAACCTTCACCTGTACTGAGACCCCGATTGAGCTTTAGCCAGTGGATGGATGTTGGTGGCCACAATGAAGAAGACTGTGAAGGAGCAGATTTTTGGTATGTAAGGTGTATGTGTGTGTGTGTGTGTGCGTGCGTGCGTGTGTGTGTGTGTGTGTGTGTGTTGGGGGGGAGTTCAAAGTGGGAATAAAGAGTTTTGATTTGAACCTGTTATATTTTAGATACCTCTAAACAACTATTACTACTAAATAAATACACAGAGATGAGTCTGGAGTCAGAGAGAGGTCTGGATGGGGAATACATTGGGTATCAATCATTAATATGCAAAATATGAGATCATGGTATTGGAAGATTATCGGAGAGAGAATAGGGCCAAGGACCAACCAACAAATAAAACTGAAGAGAAGCCATCTGTGAAATAAGTGGATTTCACAGAGAACAAAATGAAGAGAGTATTTTAAATCTTGTTGAATGGATATATGGACATTGAATTGACTAATGAATTTGATCCTCTTTGCCCACTTCACCCTTCCCCTACCCCTTATATTTGACCCCCTTTACCTTGTCTACTTCCATCTCCTACTCCACACACCCAACACTCTAGTAACCACTAGTCTACAGTCCATGTCCATGAGTCTGTTTGTCCTGTTCATTTGTTGCTTTTAGGTTTATATCCCACATATAAGTGATATCATGTGATTTTCAACCATTTCTGTCTGGCTTATGTTGCTTAGCATGATTATTTCAAGGTCCATCTATCTTGTCACAAATGGCAGTATTTCATCTCTTCTTATGGCTGAGTAGTATCCCATTGTATATATGTACCACAGATTATTTAGCCAGTCATCTATCGTAGGACACTTTGGTGGCTTCTATGTCCTGGCCACTGTGAATAATGCTGCTATGACCACCAGTGTGCAAATATCTTTTCAGATATGAGTTTTCAAGTCTTTGGGGTAAATGCCCAGTAGAGGGATTGCTGGATCATATGGTAGATCAATTCTTAGTTTTTTGAAGAACCTCCATACTGTTTTTAAATAGTGATTGTACCAATTTTCAGTCCCACCAGCAGTGTATGAGGGTACCTTTTTCTCTGCATCCTCTCCAGCATTTATTACTTGTCCTGTTAATTTTAGCTATTCTAACAGGTGTGAGATGGTATCTCATTATGGTTTTGATTTGCATTTACCTAATAGATAGGGATGTGGAGCATCTTTTCAAGTATTTCTTGGCCATTTGTATGTCCTCTAGGTAGAAGTGTCTGTTCAGTTCCTCTGCCCATTTTTTGATTGGATCATTTACATTTTTGTTGTATTAAAGTTGTATGAGTTTTTTGTATATTTCAGATATTATGCCCTTATCAGAGGCATTGCTTGCAAATATAGTTTCCCATTCGGATGGTTGTCTCTTTACCTTGGTGACAATTTCTTTTGCTGAGCAGAAGCTTTTTAGTTTGATGTAGTCTCATTCATTTATTTTAGCTTTTACTTCCCTTGATTTTGAGGTCAAATTCACAAAATCCCCTTTAAGTCCAAGGTTCTTGAGTTTAGTTCCTATATTTTCTTCTATGCATTTTACTGTTTCAGGTCTTTTATTCAGGTTGTTAATCCATTTTGAGTTAATTTTGGTGTGTGGTGATAGACAACAGTCTAGTTTATTGCTTTGCAGGTAGCTTTCCAGTATTCCCAGCACCATTTATTAAAGAGGCTTTCCTTTCTCCACTGTACATTTTTGGCTTTATTGTCAAAAATTATTTGCCCATATAAATATGGGTTTACTTCTGGACTCTTGATTCTGTTCCACTGGTCTGTGTGTCTGTTTTGCAGCCAATGCCATGCCGTTTTGATTACTGTTGCTTTGTAGTGTAATTTGAAGTCAGGTAGAGTGATGCCTCTAGCCTCATTCTTTTTTCTCAGAATAGCTTTGGCAATTCGGGGTCTTTTGTGCTTCCACACAAATCTGATGATTTTTTGTTCTATTTCTTTAAAAGAAGCTGATGGGATTTTGATAGGGATTGCATTAAATCTGTATAATGCTTTAAGTAATATGGTCATTTTAACTAAGTCGACTTTTCCAATCCAAGAACATGGAATATCTTTCCATTTCTTTATATCTTCTTCGATTTCTTTTAATAAGGTCTTGTAGTTTTCATTACATATGTCCTTCACATGTTTCATTAAATTTATTCCTAGGTATTTTGTTTTTTTTTGTTGCAATTGCAAAAGCAATTATTTTTTCGACTTCTTTTTCTGACAATTATTAAAGCATAGGAATGCTATGGATTTTTGAACATTGATTTTATATCCAGAAACATTACTATATTTGCTTATTGTTTGTAGTAGTGTTCTTGTGGAGTCTTTAGGGTTTTCTATATAGAGAATCATGTCATCTGCAAATAGTGACAATTTGACTTCTTTGTTTCCTATTTGGATGCCTTTTATAACTTTCTCTTGCCTGATTGCACTTGGTCGGACCTCCAATGTTATATTGCATAACAGTGGTGATAGTGGACAGCCTTGCCTTGTTCCTGATCTTAGAGGGAAGGTTTTTAGTTTTTCACCATTTAATATAATGTTGGATGAGAGTTTGTTATATTTGGCCTTTATTATGTTAAGGTACTTTCCTTCCGTACTGATTTTGTCAAGTGTTTTGATGATAAATGGATGCTGTATCTTGTTGAAGGCTTTTTCTGCATCTATTGATATGATCATATGTTTCTTATTTTTTTAATATGTTTTTATGATGTATTACATTAATTGATTTGAGTATGTTGAACCATCCCTGTGCCCCTGGAATGAAGCTCACTTGATCATGATATATAATCTTTTCAATATGTTGCTGTATTTGGTTTGCTGGTGTCTTATTTAGGATTTTTGCATCTGTGTTCATGAGAGCTATTGGTCTGTAGTTTGTGTGTGTGTGTGTGTGTGTGTGTGTGTGTGTGTGTGACAGAGAGAGAGAGAGAGAGAGAGAGAGAGAGAGAGAGAGAGAGACCGACCAGGTTTTGGTATCAGAGTAATATGGCATCATAAAATGAATTGGAAAGTATTGGCTACTTTTTGATTTTTTGAAAGAGTTTGAGGAGAATAAGTATTAAATCTTCTATAAATGTTTGTTAGAACTCACTGATGAAACCATCTGGTCCTGGACTTTTACTTTTTGGTAGGTTTTTGATGATTGTTTCAATTTCCATATTTCTAATTGGTCTATTTAGATTTTCCAGCTCTTAACTGAGTCCAGGAAGGTTGTATTTTTCTAAGTACTGGTCCTTTTCTTCTAGGTTATTAAATTTGCAGTTATATACTTTTTCATAGTATTCTTGTTTGATCCTTTGTATTTCTGCAATGTTGGTCATAATTTTCCCTCTTTCATCCCTGATTTTATTTGTTTCCTTTCTCTTTTTTGCTTAGTGAGTCTAGCCAGGGGCTTGTCAATTTTATTAACCTTCTCAAAGAACCAGCTCTTTGTTGTATTTATCTTATCTTTTTTCTTTGTTTTTAATTTCATTTATTTCTGCTCTAATTTTTATTATTTCTTTCCTTCTGCTGACTTTTGGCTTCATTTGTTCATCCTTTTCTAATTTTTTAAGATAAAGTGTTAGGTTGTTTATTTGGGCTCATTCTTGCTTTTGGAAATAGGCCTGTAATGATATGAACTTTCCTCTTATGACCACTTTTGGCATGTCCCAAAAGTTTTAATATGTTGTACTATCATTATCATTTGTTTCTATGTGTCTCTTGATCTCTTTTTATTTTTTTTTCTGACCCAGTTATTCTTTAGTAGCATGTTGTTTAATCTCCATATATTTGTTATTCTTCCTGATTCCTTTTTCCAGTTGATCTCTAGTGTCAAAGCATCATGATCAGAGAATATGGTTTGTATGATTTCGACCCTCTTATGTTTGTTGAGGCTAACTCTGTGTCCCAGTATGCGGTTGATTCTTGAGAATGTTCCATGTGCACTAGGGAAGAATGTATAAGTAGCTGGGATGGAAGGCTCTGTAAATTTCAATTTTGTCCAGTTGTTCTAATGTATCATTTAAGGATGTTATTTCCTTATTGATTTTCTGTTTGGATGATCTGTCTATATCTGACAGTGAGATATTTAAGTCCCTTACTATAATAGTGCTTTGGTCTGTTTCTCCCTTTGGTTCTGTTAGTAATTGATTTATATATTTTGGGGCTCCCTGATTGAGAGCATAGATATTAATAAGTGTTATGTCTTCTTGGTGCATGATTGGCTTTATCATTATGAAGTGTCCCTCAGTATCTTTCCTTACATTTTTTAATTTGAAGTCTATTTTATCTAATATTAGCACTGCTACTCCTGCTTTTCTCTGAATGCCATTTGCTTGAAATATCATTTTCCACCCTTCTACTTTGAGCCTATATTTGTCTTTGGAGCTGAGATGTGTCTCCTGGAGGCAGCATATGCTTGGGTTTTGTTTTCTGATTGAATCTGCAACTCAATGACTTTTTGTTGGTGAGTTCAGTCCATTTATATCTAGGGTGATTATTGAAATATGAGGTTTTCTTATAGTCATTTTATTTTTTGCTTTTTGGTAGCTTAGTGTTTCCATTGCTTCCTTGTCCTTGTGTTTATGTTTTCTTTATTTTGTTTGGGTTTTGTGGGTTTTACCTCTGGTTCTTCTTGTTTTATGTTATATACTTCAGTGCTGAGTGTTTGTTGTGTGGTTACCCATACGAATATGTAATGGATAGTTATATGTATATAGTCACCAATTTTCTTCTGCACATGCCTTATCTCCATTCCCCTTTGCAAATCTGGATGTTTGAATCTTCCGTTTTTTAGTCATTGTTATCTCAATTTGTCCTTACGTGTGCTAAATGTTCATTACTATCTTGCTATAGAAATTCTCTTCTTATTACTTAAGCTCATAATGCCCTGTTCTTAGTATGGGTTCCACTCTTCTGCTTCTATCTGCCTGATAGTCTCTTTACTCCTAATTATGTTTTTTGTTTTGTTTTGTTTTGTTTTTGTCATTTTATTTTAGGCGAGCTGATCCTTTTCAGTATTTCCTGTAGTGCAGGCCTCGTAGTGAATTCCCTCCATTTTTGTATGTCTGGAAAGGACTTAATTTTTCCTTCATATCTAAAGGAGAGCTTAGCTGGATACATTATTCTAGGCTGGTAGTTCCTTTCACTTAATAGTTTAAGTATTTGATTCCATTCTTTTCTGGCTCGTAAGATCTGCGTTGAGAATTCCTATGATAATCTAATGGGTTTTCCTTTATAAGTTACCATTTTCTTCTCCCTGGCTGCCCTGAGAATTCTCTTTGTTATTGACCTTTTATGACTTAATAAATGTGTCTTGGTGAAGGCCTTTTTGCTTGAGATAATTGAGTGTTCTGTTAACTTCTTGAATTCCAAGCTCCAGCTCATTTCTTAGATTTGGGATATCCTTGTCAACTATTTGTCTGAAAGTACTTTCTAGTTCCTGCTCCTTTTCCTCGCCTTCGATAATGCCCATTATTCTTATGTTTACTCTCCTAATGGTATCAGCTAGTTCTTGAATTTCTCTTTCATTATTTTTTATTCTTTGATTTCTGTCTTCTTCTATTTATTTCTTGATTTCTGTTTTCGATATCACTGATCCTTTCCTCTTTTTGGTCGACTTTATTTCCCAAGCTTGCTATTTCATTTTTATGAAATTTTTAGTGTCTTTCTTTTTTTTTTTTTTATCTCCAGAAGATCTATTCTGTTTTTTTGTTTGTTTGTTTGTTTTTTTGAAGAGTTTCAATCTCTTTGTTCTACTTATCTAGTTGTTTTTCAATTCCTGAAATTGTTGATATGACTTGTTTCAGAACTCACTGAGTTTTTTTCAGAAATACCATCCTGAATTCTCTGTCATTTAAGTGGCATATTTTCTATGTCTGTAAGCTTATTTTCTGGAGATTTCTCTTTTCCTTTCTGAGATCCTTTGTCACCTTGGTTGTTCATGATGTTTAATGCACTCTTTCTCTTCCTGAGCATTAATGGAAATGCATTCTGCTTTTTTTCCAGAAAGAAGATTTATTATATAAAGGTCTTACTTTAGCCTGCTGCAAAGATGGTACTTTCCCTTTGGTTTTCAGTAGGTGGTGTCTAAGCCTCTTGGATCCCTGCTTTACATAAAGCGTTAATAGTGCTTTTATATAATGCCTTTATTTTCTTATAGATATAAAATCATGCTCACTATCCTCACTTTCAGTCCCTGTCAATGTTAACAACAGTTTCAGGAGCATTTGCTCAGATTCCGCTGGGGCTCTGCGGTGATCGGTCTCAGAGGCTGTGGGAGGAGAGGTCCTGTTGGTTGTGTGTTGGAGGCTGCAGCTCAGCCTGTTTTGCAACCTTGTTAAAATCAACTGTTGTTTCTCTGCCATCCTATTCTCTGCTTTCTGCCCTGATGACAGGGCCCTGCCACCGACTACGTGGAACTCACAAACTTTCTCAGGCAGAGCTGTTCACAGAAGTTGCCACGCCTTATCCTCTACCCGTCTCCCTACAGGGAGTTCCCGTGGCTGCGAGAGACAGTTTCTTTATTTCTCCCAGTCCACTGCCTGACACCTGGGATTCTGACCTGTGGTAGCTCTTATGTGCAGATCCTATGCTCAGACATGCTGGTGTGCAGTTTTGGCTGTTTTATTTTTTATTTTTTTATTTTTTTGCTGAGTTTTAGATGTTCAGCTTATTGTTATTTCAAGGGAAGAGATCTGGGGACATCTCTTACTTCAGCATGTTTCCTTTTAAATTCTTTTTTTTAAATCATTTTTTCCTAGCTTTGTTGAAGTATAATAATTAGTTGTTCATTTTTACTTTATACAATCCAATGAGGTTTTTTTTTTTTCAATTATAGTTGGCATACACTGATATATTAGTTTCAGTTGTACAGCATAAAGATTAGAGATCTATATAACTCACGAAGTGGTCACTCCACTAAATCACATACCTATCTTCCCTCTTACATATTTTTTATAACACTGTTAACTATCTTTCTTATGCTGCACTTCATATCTCCATGACAATTTTGTATCTATGCATTTGTACTCTTAATCCCTTTGCCCTTTTTCACCAACTCCCAACCCCTCCCCCAGCAAAATCTAGTAGCCCTCGAAATATTCTCTGTATCTATGAGTTTGTTTCCATTTTTGTTGTTGTTATTTTGTTCTTTAGATTTCACATGTATGTGAAGTCATGTGGTATTTGTCTTTCTCTATCTGATTTACTTCCTTCAGCACAAGACTCTCTAGGTCCATCAAGGCAATATCTTTTTCCATCCCCTTTCTTTCAGTTTGTGTGTGTCTTTTAATCTAAAGCGAGTCTCTTTTAGATATAATATGTAAGGGTTTTGTTTTCTTATCCATTCAGCTTCCCTATTTTTTGGTAGGAGCACTTAATTCTTTTCCATTTGTGGTACTTATAGATAAATATATAATTATTACCATTTTTTATTCATGTTTTTGGTACATGTTTTTTCTTATTAAAGAAGTCCCTCCAACAATCCCTGTAATACTGGCTTGGTGTCGCTAAATTCCCTTAGTTTATTTTTGTCTAGGAAGCTCTTTACCTGTCTGTTAACTCTAAACTATAGCTCTGGTTGTAGATCCATCTCATCAAATATTTTGTGTCAAGCCCTTCTGTCCTGCAGTTTCTTTTGAGAAATCGGCTGCCAGTCTTATGGGAGCTCCCTTGTAGGTAACTAACTGCTTTTCTCTTGCTGCTTTTAAGATTCTCTCTTTGTATATAAACTTTGGCAGTTTAATTATTATGTGTCTCGATTTGGACCTATTTGGGTTCATTTTTGGGGGAACTCTCTAAGCTTCCTGGGGTTATATGTCTATTTCCTTCACCAGGTTAGGGACGTTTTCCATTGTTATTTCTTCAAATATATATTCAACTTCTTGTTCTCCCTTTTCAGGTACCCCTACAACACAGATGTTGTTACCCTTTGTTGTGTCCCATAAGCTCCTTAAATCATTATTATATTCTTGGTTACTTTGTTCTTGCCATTCTGAATGGATGTCCTTGGCTTCCCCATCCTCTTTATCGGTGGTTCAGTCCTCTTCTTCCTCCACTCTGTTGCTTCCCTCTAATATCCTCTTCATCTCAGATAATGTATTCTTTATTTCTGACTGGTTCCCTTTTATAATTTCCATTTCCATTTGTATGCTTTTATCTCTTTGATAAAGTTCTCACTGAATTCCTCTACACATCCTTTAGTTTTATTGAACATCTTTATAACCAGTGTTTTGAACTCTGCATCTGTTAGGTTGCTAGACTCCATTTTTCCTTGATCTATATTCTGTTCTTTCATATGGTTTCTACTGCTTTGTCTTCCCATTTTGACTGACTTTCTGTGTCTGTTTATATGTACTAATCAAAGCTCCTAAGTCTCCCCATCTTATTGGCATGGCTTTATGTAGTAGGTGCCCAGCAGCCCAGTCTTGAGAAGGGTTCAGCTGCAGACCAAATTTAGCTCCAGCCTGTGCCCCTCAACAGCCACCTCTTAAGATTTAGCAAGCCATCCACAAAAGCTGTGTTTATAGTTGCCTCAAGCAGCCACGCCAGAAACCAAGGTCAGCTGCTATCAGTGTGTTTCTTGGTGCTGTTCAGCAAGTGGCACAGGACTCAGTGAGGACACAGTTGGATGTGGTTTGGGTGGGGCCATGAGTTGGGGGAGGCAGAGTTTAGGAAATTCTCTGGGTAGAGCAACCTCTGTTATCCAGTTTGACACATCTCTATACGGCAGCTCTGCATGGGCACACTGGGAAGGGGGAAGGCTCAACAGAGGAACAGTGGATATCAGCAGCACTTCTGCCAAGGAGAGAATCTCATCTCCAGCCCTTGCTCCAACAACTCGGTGTCCCTTGGTAAGTAAATCCCTCATGTCCCATGAGCAGCCAAATGGACACTGGTGCTCAGAGCGAACAGGTCTGTCACCGCGTAAGTCTAGTTGCAGACATGGCCCCTTTAAGAGGCGTCTGTGGCTGCCACTGCTATGGCCTCTGTCTCACTCAGCTTCTAGGGACCAGGCAGCCTCTCGTCTTCACCCCTTCCTACCTCTAGCCATAGCAGAGTGATTTCTTATTTCTCTCCCTAGCTGTAGGCTTCTGTACATCCATACTTCCAAGAGACTCTGCTTGCTTTTTGCTCCATGTTTCCATCTCAACTTTGATGTGGTTGCAACAGGGGATGAACGAAGCTTCTATCACCTACACCATTTTGCCATCTAGTTGGCAGTCTTCTTAATACCTCATTTTATTGGGAAAATAAAAATCAAGGTCATTGATTAAGATTGACAAAGGGTGAATTATTTCTGTAGATTTTAAGAGAATGTCTGTAAATAATGGTCTCCAACATAGAAAAACAAGTTTACCGGGGAAATGAGATAAGATGGCAGAGGAAGTATCGTGTTCTGGATACTCAGCAAAGATCCTGAAGACAGACTGGAATCCAATCTTGGCAGTGCCACTTATGACTATTTCTTCAAGTAACTTACTTAGCAGCTAAATGCCTCAGTGTCATTAACAATAGTATAACAATAGTATACTTACATCGTAGGATTGTTTGGGAAATTTAAACAGCCTGGCACTGTGAAGTGTCACCTGTCATTGTGAGGATAACCACACAGTGGGACAATTACAGGTTTATAGTCCTAAAAATGAAATGATTCTAGTTAGTTCAGATGTTTTTTTCCCCCTCTATTCATGTTCAACTGCTCAGTTATGAAGAAGTATATATGAAGTAGGCAGATAATTAGATTTAGCCAGGCTTAGATTCGATGTGTATGAGGCAGTACATTTTTTTCAATACTTTTGGTCCTCTAAGTATGAAGATATCTACTTCATGTTGTTTTATTATTTGAAATCCTAAGGGTTTTTCTTTTTTTTGAGCTATGTCAGATTTCACAAGATCAAACTTTGCAGGGACCCTTTGGAATACTTGGAGGGTTAACATCCCATTTCTGATTAAATGAATTTTTTCTCCAAGAAAAGCACCATTTTTGATTCTATAAAAGTGGCATACTTGGCAGTGACTAATCTGCAAGTCTCTCCATGAGGAAATAACAGAATTACAGAGTCAACAAGTAAATTTTATTCAAAGCTTCTCTCTTGGAAGTAAAGGACATTATTTCTGTACCCAATAAAATTATATTATTGTGATAAAGCACCCATTATTTCCCTCATAGGTGATTCCTTTTTCCTCTGTTTTAGAATCTCTGAGTATTTGAACCTTAATCTTTAGTGGGAAACAGTATACTGTGAATCTCCACTTCAATTATCCTGGCAGCTTATACACTGCTTTCTTAGTTGCTAATGATCTGAAGCAAATGTCACCAAGTAGAAAGAAGAAATAATTCCAATGAGACTGCATAGGCATGCCAAATCTATCTTCTTTTCCCATACAGGAATCTTCGAGAAGGCCAACACAGGAATCTATTATTATGTAATAACAAAAAGACAGTTTTCTCCATGTTTTACTTTGCCTTCAGAAGTCTTTTTTACTTTGACTTCTCTTTCCAAAAATCCTTCTAGCTTTCTTAGAAACTTAGGCTTTACAGAAACCTTTGATATTTAATAACAGATATTACTCAGTATCTAATTTATGGGGATTCCCCATCCTACTACTCTTAGATTTCTGATTTAAAAGGGCAATTAGCTAGCAATCGCTACCATAGATGCTTCCAGCTCTAAATATGCTTGAAAATATATGTAAAATATATATAGAGAGAAACAGCAAAAGAAGAAAACTCAGAAAAAAAGAAACTAAAATGGGAAAATAATCTAATGTAAAAATCAAAGAAAAATTATAATTTTTTATATTATAGATGGAGCCAGATGAAGAGATGTTCCACATTTCATTCTTCTACTTCTAAGTCCTGGACAACCAAGGAAACAAGCAATTCTTCTGTGGCATCAAGTTGATGATGCTTACCTTATTTGAGTGGTGAAATCGTGAGTTATTTTGATAATTTTTTACCAGTATTTATTCTTTATCTTCTAGTTTTAAAAAATCTAAATAGCTTTATAAAGGCAGTATCTATCTATCTATCAATGATCTATCTATCTATTTTTCTATGTATCTAGTGGCAGAAATAATCTCTAATACAAAGTGGTTGTCTTTGGGATTAGAAGTTTGGGTATTTTCTGTTTTTATTTTATTACGTTTTCAAATATTTTAATATATTTATATATTACCAAATAATTAGGAAACAGCATATAGTTTTTAAAGACAATACTTTAGAGGACTTTGAGAAATTGATTTTATTACCTCTTATTTTAAGTCACATTTATGACAAAATATTTTTTCCTACTTGTTTTTTTTTTTTTATCACAGAAGTGAGAAAGATTACCTTTTTATGAAGAAGACTAATATATACAATTCAATATGAAAATCTCGATTCTTGACCAAAATAGAGGGTATGTTTTGGTGTTCTGCCTTAAAATGTATGTGTCTAGGTAGTATGCAGAACTCACAGTGGGGTTCCACAAAGGCTAGATTGTCTAGAAGCTAAAAATGAGGATGATTTTTTTAATAATAATAATTTTCACAATGTAGAGAGAATTATTGAGATAATCTGTGTCATTAATAAATGGATGCATAAATAGTGGATGCATGAGGGGCTGTGGCATACCTTAAGGTACAGGAGTCATCATCAGAAACAATTAAAACTGAGGTAAACTAAGAGATTCTTGTAATTGCCAATATGCAAACACTTGCTTTATACTTTTATTTTATTGTTATTTTCATTATTGTTATTAAGGCATAATTTATACACATTGAAATGTACAGATCTTAGGTATACAGTTCTATTAGTTTTGACAAATATATATATACCTGTGTTACCTACATCTATATCAAAAGAACATTTCCATGCCCCAAAAGTTCCCTCAGGCTTCTTCCCAGACAATTTTGTTTCTTTCCAGGTTAGGACTTTTATGAATAAAGATGCTATGGATATTCCTGTATATTATGGTGGACGTAAACACTCATTTTGTTGGGTGTAGGTACTTTGAAAATGTATTTCTATGTTGTTGGAGCAATTTATACTTTCCCCACTGGGTAAGAAATTCACAGTTGCTCCATATATTTTCCAACAGTAGTGTTCATCTTTTAAATTTTATTCATTCTGGCGAGTATGTAATAATGCGAACTCATCGTGGCTTTAATTTGCATTTTTCTGGTGACTAGTGATGTGAGCACTTTTTCATATGTTTACTGAATATTTGATATGGACCTTTATGAAGAGCCTGCCTATCATGATGTATTTTAAATGTCTATTACCTTGTCTGTAATTATGCCCCAACAACTAGTCTGTGAATTCCCTAAACTTAAGGAATATTTTAAATAGATATTTTTATTTCTGATAGTTGGAACATTGAACTAACACATTGAAGATTGTTAAAAAAATGATTTGAATGAAATAAGGATAATTATTAAATAGCTCTTCCTATATGCCAGATGCTTTTCATATATTACCTCAGTTAATCCCCATACCAACTCTGTTTTCAGAAGAGGAACTCGAAGCTCAGATAACTTTGAGCATTTGTTATGGCAACAGAGTTAGTAAGTAGCTTGCATTGCTATAGCCTGAAACCAGGACTTTCTTGTTTGAAAGTTATTTTCTTTGTTCCTTATAATCTACCACAATGGCTTCAGATTAGAAAGCAGTTTTTCATTGTATTCATTCTGCACTCATTTATTGCACTCGATGGCAGAGAATGCTGTACACACCAATATCCTTATTTTTCTTTTTTCTGGGAACACATCTAAACTACCGTTCCCCTTGAAGTTAGGTCAGTTCTGTGACTGAGATGGCAATGGGGTGTGATTTAGTGTTGTGTATGCCACCTCTAGATCTCACCCATAAAAATCTCCCACACACAATCTTCCACTTACTATTTTTGTGGCAAGCATGATGAGTCTCCCCATGTTGAACATTGTGGCATCATAAGATATAAGGAGCCTGGGTTCCTGAGCAGTTGTGTGGAACAGAAACTCCTCCCTTCCCCTATCATGTTGGTATATCATGAGTGAACTTTAACCTCTCGTGATATAGATCATAGAGATTTTAGGGTTTATTGTAGTAGCCTGGCCTCCTATGGTCAGTCTCTCTCTAGGAATTGGTGATACAGAGATGAATAGTTTTTAGCCTTTGGGAACTTTGGTTTGGTAAACAAATAATTCTAACACATGCCAAATGTTATTATAAAGGTACAGACTGAGTTCTATGGCATATGATTTAGAAAGATTAATTCTGCCTTGTAAACTTAAAGAATGTCTTACTGAGGGGATAATGTTTTTTTGATATGGGTTCTTGGAAGATCAGATGAAAGTGATGAGCATTTCACATTTTAGAAACAGCATGAGGAAATGTGTAGAAAGCTTAAAAGCATGCTATACTACTTTCTGGAGATTTGTGAAATGCTGTGTGGCTAGAGTACAACTTGCTTAAGGAGAATAGGAGAAAAATATAATAAAATAGATTGGTGGCCAATAGATTGAAGCACATAGTATACTGTGAAAAGGAATTAATAATTGGTCTATGATCAATGGAGAGCCATCTCTTATGAATTGGAGGGAGAAGAAACTGGAGCAGGAAAATCATTTGAAAGTATTGCAGTTATCCAGATGAAAAATAATGAGGATCAGAACCGAGACATTGTCAATGGGAATTAAGAGGAGATAGCTTCTTAAAATTAATATTGCTTCGAAGGCAAAAAGAATGACATTTAGACTATTTCTTTTGTTGAATGTTTCCAACTATTAGAAAAGTATTACATAAATCAAGTCCAAATGAATCTTTGGTATTTTCGGGTCTCATTTTAGAGTCCATGTTTCTTGTTGAAATGTCAATTGTTGATTTCTTTCTCTAACTTCTCAGAACTTCTAGAAGCCTTTCTCTACTTAAAATGTTGCTCATCAAGAACATTCTATCAATGAAAATACTGTTATGATTCTGTAATTGTTCATTCCTTGCATGTCTATCCTGAACTTATCAGTTGTTTCGTTTTTTGTTTTAGATGAAAGACAAGCTAATTTAATTCCACAAATAGTTACTGAACTTCTATTATGTTCTCAGAATAGCAATAACTAATAGTAAAGAGAGTATAAACCTCAATTTCAGCCTTTAATGAATTCCTGGTCTAGTGCAGATAGGGAGATAGTAAATCAAGAAGGGTAAGATAAAGTTCCAAAAGGAAACAGTCAGTCTAAAGTAACTACTAAAATAAGGTATTATGATGGTCCAAAGTGCTAAGAGGGTTCAAAAGAGTGATGTTAGAGATTAGGCATAGTAGGTATGGTTCTTTGCAGAACACACAAGATGTAGTATATAGGTTTTAATGATGAAGATGACGAGAATGATGATGATGATGATTATGGAAGAAAAGTTCCTTTCTGCATCTACAGTTATATTAGTGCTGACATGTTTATGATCTTCTTTTTTAATGATCCAAATAATGGATTATGTAATAATAATAATGAGAACTGTTAGTCACAGAGTCAGTTTTCACTGTTTGCTTCTTCAGGGGAATAAAGGTGGTTTTAGAAAACCTCTCCTGAAGTTACAGAATAGAGCAAACACACCAGAGGAAAAGTATCACCAAGAATTGAAGAAGCTCATATGTCAAGATCAGAGTAGGAAACATGAAGAGGTTTAGCAAAAGGAAAGAAAGAGCAGATTCTTCTTTTCTGTCCCTGAAAATAAATTACTTGAAAACTGAATCGCAAGTGGAGGAGTAAAAGGTAGGTCATTGTATAATTGAGAAGAAGTAGCAAAAAAGCAGCAAGTAGGATATTTTGGTTTGGTTTTTAGAAGATTAAATAAGGATGATTCCAGGAACATGATGAAGTAAATTTCCCAAAGGCATAAAATTTTGGCAGAACAACAGAATTACGTATTTAGAAATGAGCTTTATTCTTTAGCTGTAACAACAAAAGCTAAAATTTTCAGCCTGGAAATGAATTTTGGAAAGAGTATAATAGATATTCATTCATTAATTTATTCTCCAAACATGTATTGAATAACTATTATAGACCAGACACTGTGCTAGGCATTGGTAGAAAAAAATGACAAGACAGTGAGGTCTCCCTCAAAAAGTTCATATGAGGTGACTCACAGGGAAACAAAAACAGCCAATACATGGTGATGTGTATCGTGAAGTGTGTATGGACTGCTAAGGAAGCGTGGGGAAAGGAATCCTTCATCTGCCTGGGGCTGCCTGGAAAGGTTTCCCAGAGGAGAAACCATCTTGAGCTGGGATGTGCAGGATGAATAGAAATCAGCCAAGGGGAAAAAGTAGGGATAGATATTTAATGCAAAGGGGGAAAAATGAGAAATAGATCATCAGCAATAGCTGTTGTAGACAAGATTCACCGTTGGATGGTAAAATTGGTAGGTAAAGCTTTAGAACAAAAAAGATTTACACAGTCACAAAGTTTCTCCCCCAAGAGACGTGTTAACTATAATAGCAGAGACAGTAATTGAACAGCAGAAAAATCCAGCAGAAAACGCCTTTCAGTAGATAAAGGTCAACATCAGGTGTAATAAGACATATCAAAATTATGAACCCTATAAAATAATTCTCTGAAAAGAACACAATATTTATGTGATGTTATTGCCCAAAATGCCTAATTTCAGTCTAATCATGAGAAGGCATTGGACAAACCAAAACTGAGGGACATTCAACAAAAGAACTGGACAAAGTTCCAAGGTCATGAAAGACAAGGAAAGACTGAGGAACTGTTACTACCTACAGGAGACTAAGGAGAAATAACTAAATGAGTGTTAGGATCTTAGATATGATATGGAACAGGAAAAAATTAGTGAAAAAAACAGTGAAATTTGAATAAGATCATTTAGTTTAGTTAATAATATTATCCAATTTAATTTTTTTATTTGATAAATGGACTATTGTTACATAAGATGTTAGGGAGAATGAGGTTATATACAGAAACTATATCTTTGATTCAAAATTAGAAGTTAAAAAACTCATACAGTTTAAGATTACAAAATGTATGTTATAGGAGGATGACTACATTGACAGAATCTTAATGCTGGATGTTTGTGGGAGACGAGTCCCTCCTAAGGAGTTTGGATTGAATTCTGTAGTTGGTTACAGGTCACTGAGGAGATTAAACAGCACAGCATCATAACCAGGTTTGTGTTTAATAAACATCCATTGAGTGATAGCATGAACAGGAAGGTAGGGACACTGGAATTGGGGACACCGTTAAAGTAGTTATAGATTCAGGGACTGTATGGGAGCGGCCTCTCTCCATCACAATCCCGCCATCAATGACTGTAGAATAATAGAGCTGGAATCACTCTATGTCCTGACTCTCCAACAGTGGTATGAGTGGCTGCTTTTGGAATACAGAGATCGTCTGTGGGGATTGGTGGGATTTTATAATTACCAAGAACTAATTTTCATTCTATCGTCATTGAGTATGAGGTGCTATATATTAGAATATTACTTACCAGGAATAATTTATCTGTGACCTTTTGGAATAAGTGGAATTATCTTGTCATGTATTATCATACTAAACCCTCTTTCTCCATTATTTAATAGCAAATATTTTTAAATAGGCCTCTAACGATCTATTTTAAATATTCAACCTAATGCAGAATGCCTATAAACATATATCTTGTGTTGTTTTTCCTTTTTCCTTGGAGATCCTGGCTTGGATAGGTAGGTAAAATATGCAAAATGTTGAAAGCTATGTTTGTGATTCAACCCTTTCACTTTGATATAGAAAGCTAAAGCTAAGAGGTTAGTTGATTGTCCCATGTTCATGGGCAAATCAGAGGCAAAGCCTAGACTCACACTGAATTTTCTGAATTCTCTGTCATTAACTCTGTTCTGCACATTGACTGAGAACAGGGTTTCAGAGCAACTGCCATCTAGGAAGCCAAAATGAGAAAACCCACACGAGTGAGAGGAGGAAATTCATAGCATAACTGTGTTGTTATCTAATACTGTGCTGCTAGGAAATGAAATATTTGGTTCTGTGGAGAATAACAAGATCTCCTTGGATTCTAACATAGGCTGTTACATGTGTGTGAGTCGGGATATTTCTTCTTTAAATAATTATTTATTAAATATCTACAGCATGCCAGACATGGTGATAATTGTTGTCTAGGGATCTTGGGGGCTGGGGTGGGAATCTCCTTTTCCTGGCTACAGGTTCCTATGAGAAGAGATATCACTTGGTGTCTTTCCACCCCATTTACTCACATTTTCCCCGATGAGGGAGTGGAAGGGGCAGTGATATACCTCACTGGAGCATTTCACAGAGAAACTTGGCATAACCCAGCTCCTTTTTCTTTTCTTTCTCTTTGGAATCTGTCTGGTCAGTTCTTGGTCATATGTTAAGGTTTAACAGCAAACGTTCTGCTCTAATGGGGAATCAGTCTGTGGTTTCCTCTTGATGCTTGTGAGCAAAACTGTCAATCTGTCTAATATGAAGGCTCAGTATAGTGATACCAAATTCGCCTCACACCTATGTGAAATTTTCTATCAGGTTTATTAGTAATGAAGGTGGCTGATGTCAGGCAACGGATGACTAGGTCTACAGATAGCATGTGGGCCACTGCAGTGCGGGGCCGGGTTCATGGGTTTATGACCAGTGCAGTCACACAGGGCCCTGCCACTAGAAGGTCCCCAAGACTTTATGATTGGACTGCTATCATTTTAAATTTCTAAACTCCAGAAGGCACAATATATCAAATGGCACTTTTTGGCTTGGGAGAGAGAACCCTTAGGTGGAGTTCCCTCTCAGTTTTGATCCAGGTTCAGTGCCCAAATTAACCTTGAAAAAGATCTCCCAACTGAGTTTAAATTTACAAGTGATGGTCTTCTTAAGTAGGCATGGTCTAATTAACATCCTTTGGAGCTGAAATTGAAATGTTCACCAGGTACCCATTTTTTTTTTTTTTTCAAATATCATTGTATCTCAGCTGTATTCTTTGGCAGCCCTAAGTTCTAGGTTTCTTTGCCAGGGATGAAGGCTTGAGGACTGGGAATTATCTTTGTTTCCATAGCTAGGTTTGCAGCAGGGCTGGAATAATCTCTTAGGTCCTAATACATCTTCGAATGCTTTAAAAAGTGAGGTACATGCCAGACTTAAAGTGGAACAAATTCAACTTCTGTTGTCCAAAGAAACTGACTGTATTCTAGTGATGGACAACACAGGCTGTGGCTTCTAATGGAACCAAACTTAATTCAGGCATTGGGAAAGCATCTTCAACTAAAAGCAGAATACAAAAAGAATTATACTTTCTTTGGGTTTTTCATATCTAAGGACAAGAATATTTGATTTTGGACTTTAATTACTTTGATTTTTGATGTATCTGACCTTGAATTTTTAAGGTGATCTAATCTACAGACTTTATCTTCTCCCAAGGAATTTGATCCTGGAAGAGAGTTTATATGTAGGTATTAGGAATTTTATTATTGGGTTAATTTTGTTTCCTGGTGAGTTATATTAGGCAATGTGCTTGAACAGAATGCACTATTGGGAAATAGTATGCAAACACATTTCAGTTGGCCACAGTGTCCTTAGCATTAGTTAATTAATGTCTTATTTCAGTGGGGAAACACCTACAATGTCATCAGCACCCTCAGGAGGATCCTCAGTGTTGGAGTGGCTGGTATGGGGGAGAGCTTTATGAAGGTAAAATCAGATTACCCTAATGGGCTGCCAATTTCCTCTCCCAAGGAGATAACCATATTGTTTTGACAGTATATTTAAGATCAAGCCAGGTGGATTAAAAGAACCAATACAGTAGGAATGTTGATTGGGAAGCATCCTTTATCCTGGTTCATTTTTCCAAGGGAAGTGACATCCATCAGCATAACCTCTTGACTTCTCTCCTCCCATCTTACTTATTCCTCTCCAAGGCAGATGGAGTGAAAGATCAGATTGGTGACACAGGGAAAGGAACTGAAGTGCTCAGTCCCTTCTTGCTCTCTTTTTGTGACCGCTCTACCTTCAGAGAACTTGTGTTCTTCTCTACTCTTGGCCATGAGCTAAGCTTAGCGCTTGAGGCTCCTCTTGGGGATGCTTACTGTTTTCTCACATTATTCGAGAAAGGTGCAGTATTATGAAATGTGCAGTTGCTTTTCATTTAAACCACAATTTCTATCAGCTCTACGATTAAAAAAAAAAAAGTTGGCATTTTCACCTTTCTCTGCCTTGTTGTGGATACTGGAAAGATTTCTTCATGTAAGATAGATGATCTTGTCAAATTACTTAGATTCTCTATTTCTCAGTTTCCCCAAGTATAAAATGGCATAGTATCTGTGCCTACTTTCACAGGATTGTTATACATTAAAAGGGTTAATAGGAAGTTTTTAGGAAAATGCTGTCAGTGTTTGCTATTACTTTATTTTATTTATCAATTTTTTCAGAATTTTGGGAGTGGTAATAAGAGATACATTTTATTGGGTTTCCCATGAAGTTAAACAATCAGTACTAGGTACATACATACAACGATGTCATGGTCCTGGCTTCAGTCAAATGGTAAAAATGGACAAGTAAATCAATGTTTGTAGTGCATCACGTGACGTTATTATAAAGATGTGTGCTCTGTGTTGTGTGAATGCAGAGATGAAAACAACTGGCAATTCAAATGTTACTAAGTTGTATTCAAGTTTAGCCCAAGAAAAATTGTGAATTGGAGCCTAATATTTTTTATTCCCAGAATTAAACCTCCATTTTGGTGATTTCCTGTCCCATTTTCCTGGTATATGATGATCACCACTCCTTGGCCGCCCTCCTGGAGTTGTTCCTTCCAGTATTCAGTTCCAGGTTCAATCATGGGTTGGCACAGCAGCTGATGCGCCCATCCATTCAAGCTGCCAAATCGTAAATTGAGGGTTGAAACATTTCTGGCTCTGTAACAAGGTGGAAAAAATCGAGTTTATCAGAAAGGAAAGGACATTGTCCACCAGATGAGGATTGTAGTTCTAAGCAGCAGAAGCTCGTTCAGGACAGTTTAACAGAAAAGGAATTTATTAATAAGATATTTAGCCGATCATAGCACCATTGAAAGCAAGCTAGAGCTGAGTTTTTTTTCTGGACAATGCCCCAAGACTGCACTGTAATTTCCATTCTGGTGAGAAAACTGCAGCTTAGGCCACTGCACACCACCACCACTAGTGCGTCAGGATGTCATTGCTTCTACAACCACTATTGCTGCCTATACTGATGCCTTTTCTACCCAAGCAGAGCAACCTTACATCTTCTGCAACTACCACAGACCCCAAATGCTGAACATATCTTCTTTAATCTTGCATTACAGCAACAACAGAAAAATAGATTCTGCGTAGTTCTTCTTTTGCCACTACATACCTCCTATCACAGTTTTGCAAAGGTGCCAGTTGGTGGAGTCCAGATAACATGCCTGAATTCTAGCTACAAGGATGCTGACAAAGCCAGTCCTCTGGGTTCTCCCTTCGGGGATAGTGTTGGAATCATCTTAGCCAGAAAACATGACAGATATCTAGTATGGTACTAAGGACCTTAGAGGAGGAAAAAGAACCTTTAAAGACTTGATTCAATAATAATTGATGTCAGTAAATAATTTATGATGGTTTTTCTTTCTTTTCCAAATTAAATGGAAAGGTTTTTTTTTTTTTTTTTCCTTTTTTTTTTTCTTTTATTTACAGGGTTGGGATGTGAACTCAGAAAAAAAAAATACATGCAAGGCCAACACCTTCTAATATATGTTTCCTTTACCCAACTTTTCCCACACACATGATCAGTGTTGAATATATATTAAAAGCAAATTATTTTGAAGGTACACTAAGTCACCAGCATACTTGAGGGGCCCACATGTCTTAATATTTAATGGAGTGCCATGATAAAGTTCTTTCCTTGCTCCTACAAAGTACAGTATTAAGAATTCTCTTATTCAAATAGAATAATGTACAGCATTGTCAGATGATCAAAGCCTTCTGACATCTGGACTAAATTATCTCTCCATTCTATACTACATTCTTTCCCTCATCAGGTGCAATGACCACACTGGTTACTACAGGCTTTGCTCAAATACATAATTCTTTTTATGTCTCCAAGTATTATGAATTCAGGCCTTGATACCAAAAATGACTTTACGTTTTGGCTCTGAAATGTCATAGATAAGAAACTTTGGTCAAGTTTTCTACATTATAATGAGAAACTTCAATATTATCAAGTAAATAATCAGAAAATAATAGCCATTTCATTATTTTGTTGTTGTTTTCCCTTTACTTCTCTCATGGTTGAAATTTGACTCAATCTCCAAATCACAGTGAAATGCAAATGCTCCCAGAGCATCCCAGCACCACCACCACCACTACTCCCGCTCCAACACCATTGTGCTTTGTTTTCTTGTTATAACACTCATTGCCGTTTCACGGACTGGTTTGTGTTAGAGTTACATATAAGCTATTTCCTCTTCTATCACCTCCACTGTGGACTTCTTTCTAGAAGTCAGAGTTGGCTTCAGCTTGCATTCCCTCACACATAGGTAAGTTGCTTATATAGAGCAGACTCTCAGCAAATATTTGTTGGACTCAGTTAAATATTAATTTTTATTTTGTCTCATACCTTTGTTAATTAGGCATGACACTAAAGGATTTTAATAAAATACTGAGTTATCTCTTCATGTAACTTATATCATTTTTAAGCGTTCCTGGAACATTACAAACTCTGAGGTATAGGGGTTCCCTAAAAACAACACATGTAACAACTCAGATGAGTAAGGCTTCGTGGTCTAGAAGAGAAGTAGAATAATGTCTTTTTACAGGGAAAAGAGGAAACTTTCCTGATCTTTTAGAGAAGAATGACAGTGAGCTAAGAGAGCTGACTTCAGGAACCAAATAGGGGACATTTGGGTTACAATTTATTCATCCAGTATCTCTCAGGATTCTTTTGAGGGAGAGATCATTGAACGTTTGACCTGGAAGAAATTTGGAAATTTCCCAGTCATTTAATTTGGTAAGGAAGTACCCTGAAGGTCAGTGATGAAGTGAGGCCTTATAAGTGATACAGAGTAAACAGCAGAAGTAGGACTGGAACCAGATCTCTTTCATCTAAGTAACTACTCAAGGACACCATCCTTTGCTTTCCTCATAAGCATCAGGCAGACTTTTTTTCAAGCTCCCCTTTTCAAAATGATTGCTTCGCAAATTTTAACAGCCATGTTGGGAAACAACACAATTCCAGTGTTTATTACTATATATAAAAGGGGAGGGAAGCTTAGCAAATATTTTACTAAATCTATAAACAAATCCAGCTCAAGAACTGATCTTTTCTTTGTTACTTTCCTCCCCAATTGTAGTCTAAAAATAGCCTGTTCTGTTCATTTTTTCCAAATACTGACACTTGTCTTTGCCTCTCTTTAACACTGGACAACTGTGGGTACTGCTCTGGCTTTGTTCATAATTACTGTACAATTAACTTGCTCTTCATCTGTTCTTGGCTATTTAGTCTATATGGACTTGTTATCTCTGCCTTACTGCTTATGAGTTGGGTAGTGGGATAGCTGAAATAAGCCCACTCAGACCCAAGAGATAACCTGTCCAATATTAATTGTCTCATTTGACCAAACTATCACTAGCCACCTCTTGAAGCAGTCCCTTTGAATCTTAATCTGTTATTTAATAAAGTTCCCAAATTAGCAGTCAGGGCTCCATATGGCTTAGGCAGGCAACTCCTATGAGTTAATTCTATTAATCCAATTTAGGGGGCACAGCTTAGACCTACAGTGTTTCTTGAGAAGTTATAACTAATTTTAAGGTTGTATTGGGTAGCTTCATCTGAGGGACATCTACTAAATAACCTGGTATACATACATTTTTCTCTGGACATCTTTATGTGTGAGTAGGTTCTGCATACCATAACAAAGTATGAGACCGGTCGATAACCTAGCTATATTCCTAAGTAGAAAAAACAATCTAGATGATCTGCTCAGCAGAAAAACAGTTGAGACTTTTTGATTTGTTCCCATAGGTTTGAAAAGTCCTAATTAATTTATTCTCCTTAGTGGTCACTACTTCTAACCATTTATTGATTACCGGTGAGAGCAGGGCCTCAGAAGAACCCCACACTTAGTTTAATGCTATACCACTGCTGTTTTGAAACTTAAAAATTTGATCTTTGAATGTGAGTCTTATAAGTGAAGTCCAGGGGAAAATGGAGCATATACTTGAGCACAGGTCATACAAAGAAGAAAGGTAGTTACTTTGTGTTTTAGTACTTTTAATGGCACGGTTTTTGAGCAAGAAATCCCACATTTCCATTGCTGTTCTGAGCGAGTGGCGTATATCACAGATTCCCCAGTTCACCTTGGCCGTTTATATTCACATATGGCTCTGTAACCTTCTGTACTAGCTGACATCCTACTCGCACATCACCTCAATGACTGAGGTTCCTTACACTTTTACTAACAGTTATTTAAGTTATTTTTAAGAACTTACTCTGTACAATACATTGTACTAAGCACTTTAACCTACATTATTCATGTAATCACCACAGCCATTGTCTGGGACCACTGTTCTCATTATTCCCATTTTATAGGTAAGGAAGTCGAGATTCGGGTTAAGTAACTTGTCCAAAGTCACCTGATACATGTTGAAGTCATAATTTGAACTGTGACAGACTTAAGCCAGAGCCAATGCCTTGGAATGATGAGTATAAGTGAGAAATACCTAAAAAATGCTCAAACCAAGAACATAATCTGCATATTACATTCTTGTTAATCCATTCCATTATTTGATAAGTGCTCTTTTAATCTTTTATTAATATATTTTGACTTTTAAAATCTTCAATATAGTACTTTATATAATTTTATGTTCTACTAAAATCCATCACGAGGTATCAATGAGGTGAAAATAGACCACTAATTTGCCTGCCTTTTCTCATTTCACTTTCTTTCTTGGAAGTGAGGAGTACCTGAGTAATCTGTTGTCCTGTTTAAAGTCCTTGAGTCAAAACTGTACTTTAAATCACTTAATCATTTCTATGTCTTGATCACTTCCTTTCTGTGAGACTCAGTTTAGAAAACGGTATGTAGTATAGATAGTATAAAATATGTAGAACTCAATTTCTAGAATCTGGTTCCAAGAAAGCATGCATGACTTTCATACCAATCCTGCAAATATGTCCCCCAAACTGTTGTCTTCTGTCCAATTTATCCATTAAGTCCAAGAGCAAACCGTATGCCCTGCTACAAGGGACTCACTCTTTCCCCTGACTGCCACACTGGTTATTGCAAATTCAGAACTTTGATGATATTTCAGTCTATGAGTGCAAAGAGGAAAGTCCACTTTTCACTTCTTTTCTTATCTTTTCCCACTGCTGTTAAGGCTAAAAACCAAAATGTCACACTTTAGGTAGAGTTCTAGTTAAATGAGCCCATGAACAGCTGGCAACTGAAGTAAAGATTTTGGAGCTCTTATAATGAGTATTTCCTGTCCTGCCTAGTAGCTGTTTTGTTGCTGGCACTCTACTCTCTAGAGTGGAGAGAGAAGGGAGAGTTGTTTTGCCTCTTGCAATTAATGGAATGGGAAACCCTAGGTAGAATGCATACATTAATCTGACTCTCCCAATTATTAACAAATTTTCATCTTTCTTCCCTTATGATCTTTGATCTGAGAAATGCAAAGTGTTAACTATTTTCAGTAGATGAGATTTTCCTATGGATCTATTTTCTGTCCCACAGGAGTTTTCCTAAAGAAGCTGCTCTTGACTAGCAAGGAGAGGGAATGTGTAGCGGCAGGAGACCACAGAGAACGCTAAGTGACTTTGTATATGCAGAAGTCATTCATTACCATTGAATGTTCACAGGCTGTGTCCTCTCTGGCTGAAAACATTTCCACAGAGCAGAAACTCATTTGAGAAGCTCATTTTTGCAGCTTGCCAACTTGCACCATCCTCTGTGCTGTTAACCTGAGTGTTTTTTTTTTTCTTTTTTTCTTTTCTTTTTCTTTTTTTTTTCAAGCGAGGCAACCCTTGGTTGACCTCACAGATTGCAAGGACCTTGTCAGTTTACAGTCCCTTATTTTTTTTTATTTTCACACCTATAGCACCTGGTCTCCCTAGGTGTTCTCCCATCCAAGTACTAACCAGGCCCGACTCTGCTTAGCTTCCAAAATCAGATGAGATCGGGCTTGTTCAGGGTAGCATGGCCGTAGATCACCTGAGTGTTTCTTGAGGTTAAAGTCATTTAGTGATAGTTTTGTGTGTGGAGCTCATTTTCCATTTATACCAGCCCAACTGGACTAGGAAGAGGAAGCACTAGCCCTGTGACCAAGAATCAGCTGTCCCCCTGTGAAAACCCACATATTTTGAGCTCTCTGATGCCTGCTAGCTGTAATTACACTCATGGAAGCTTCTAATACCAGCAGGCTGAAAAGTAAAGGAGGTGCAGACCTCTCATAACACACTGGCCCTTACCTCCAGGGACACAGATCCTCTGAGGCCTAATGAACACTATTCTCTATCAGGATACCCATGTCATTATATACTGACATGTAAGCATCACATTCTGACTTTTTACACCCACTCCACTCTCAATACTGTGGCTTCCTTTCCTCACCCCCTTTTCCCAAACCCTTCCACTGTTTCTCTGGAGCACATGACCCCAAAGGAAAATTCCTCTCACCTTTAGCCTTATTGTGTATAGTTCTTTCCATCTTGTTCTGTGTGAACCCTGTTTCCTGTAGCCTACTGACAAAGAGGGTAGTTTTATCTCATAGTAGGGATAAGAGGTAGACTTGTCTCCCTTTCTCTTTGGGGCTAATTTCAGACCATTCCATACTCCTTTATGGAAGATGGAATCCTTCCATGTCATCCTATTGATCCTTCACCGACACTGAGAGATTGCTTCTTATCCACTGAATATTTTATACCCCTGTTCATTGTCTCAATGTCCACCTCAACTTTGACCCTACTCCCAGAAAACTTCAAAAACAACGTCTATGGCTTGGGCAGCACATTGGTCTCTCAGTTCCTCAAATTATCTCTTCATTTCAAATGCCCTTCAGCTCCATTTCACTTTAACTACCATCTCCTACCTATTTGTATGAAAATGTGATTGTAAACCCATGATCCCAAATTTTAATTGAGCTTTCAAAAGAGCTTAACATTCTAACTGGACTCTGCTACTTAGCAAATTCTTCCATGTGCTTTAAAATATAGTTCATATATTCCTCACTCTCTCCGTAGTGCTAAATTGTCCCCTCTACTCAATTTCACTAACTTGAAGACCTTGCCTCATATCACAAAAATAAAAAACAGAAATGATGAAAGTGGGCACCCACCTTTTTGCTACCAAGTCTATCAATTTTTCTACATAAAAACCCATCTTCCTTTTCTTTCCTCCTTCTTTAAAGGAAAAAAGTATCCTTTACAGCTATTAAGGCTCCCAGATATTCAGATTCCCTCTCATATTCCCAGGCAGCTCTCTATATCAGTTGCATCTTCTTTCTATTAAATTTGAAGTATTCTCCTTTAGTATGGTGGTTTAATATGTTTTTAAACCACTACTTTGATCCCTATCCTCATTCAGCCACTGCCTAATATTTTTAACTCCCTTTCACAGTTAACTTATTAAATCATCTACCAAGTCATTCTTAACTTTTCTCTTTCACTCATACTTAACATTCAGTTTAATAGCAAATTACATTGACTGTAGCTTCAAAATATTTCCAGAATTTTGCCTTTTTTCACCATGTCAACCACTACCACGTAGTGCAAGCTGCTCTCATCCCTTACCTGACTACTGCAGTGGCCACCTGATTGCTCTTCTTGCTTCTTGTACTCTGTCTTCCTTCAACAGCTTCTGCTGAGACCGCCCCCCTCCCAGTGGTTTCCCATTTCTGAACTAAAAACTGTTTTGAAAAAATGTTTCAAATCCTGACATTATCTACCCTACCCCCACCCCATCACCACTCTCATCTCATCTCCTACCACTTTTGACTTTATAAACTTTACTTCAATCAGTCTGGCTTCATTATTTTTTCTCAAAAATACTCTGACTGCAGCTGCCTCAGGTCTTTTGTATGTGCTGCTCCTCCTGCCTGGAGTGTGCTCTCATAGATATTCCCATGATGTGTGCTCTTCTTCTTACTTCCCATAGGTCTGTGCTCCAACCTTAACCTTATAAGAGAGAACTGCCCTATGTAAACAACAACCACCCCCACTTAGTAGTCTTGTCCCCCTAACGCCACTTTATTTTTCCACCTGACATATTATATATTTAATTATGCTTATTATCTGTCTTGCCTCTATAAAAGAAGTGCCATCACACATGTTTTCTGTTTTTGTTTTTGATTTTCAATTTACTACTTTAGCCTCAGAATGTAGAACAGCACCTGGCATGTTGTAGGTCTCAATAACTCTTTCCTGAAAAATGTTTCCGTTTTGTTATTTCCCTTTTATTCTTATATTTATTCCAAACTGATTTGCCTCTTTGACTCTAGATTTGCCTTTAAAGTCTTCAGTCACCTCTTTTACTAAACTCTTGCCTAACTTTACCACAGACCAGGTTTCAACCTTCCTCTTCTGTGGTTTTCCTTCTGTGTTTCTGGTCTTCGGTCTTAACACTTCTTCCTTTTATATATAGTCCTTAAATTGTGCAGTTCCTCAGAGACCTCTTGTATCACTTTATTTCCAGGTGATCTCGTTTCCTCCCATGGCTTTATAAATATCATCTATTGCCAGTGGTCCCAGGCTTATCATCTTGCCTAGCATTATCTTCTAAGCTTCAGGTCTGTGTTTTCATTAAGAATCTCAATATAAGTGCAAAACTAAAAGCCAAACTACTTATGCTTTGGTGTTACTTTCCTTAGAAAATAGTGCCATCACTTAACTCAGAAAACTGGTTGTCTCTTTCTTTTTCCTTATTTCCTACATTAATTTCATCACTAAGTCTTGTCCACCATATCCTGTGGCTGTCCCTTCTTTTCATCTCCTTTGTCATACCTTAACCACCATCATTTCCTACCTAGAATATTGCAACAGTCAACCTAATAGTTTTTCTACTTTCATCAACTTTTAATATGTTCTGTATGCAGACTTTTTTTTTTTTTTTTGCTCGAAACACTTCAAGCAACCCTCATCAAAATTAGGTTATAAAGTCCATCATGACCTGGCCTATAACTGTTTCTTTTGCATGATATCTATATCTATCCCTGACACACACATCAGTACTCATGAATGGCTCTTGTTAGGGCATCTATTAAGTATACTGTGGTAGTAATTCAACCTATGTTATCATACCATCCTCACATCTTTCATGCAAAATGTGCATTAATGCCACTTATTTTTAGGTGAGGAAATTGAATTCCAGGGAAATTAATCCTGGCATTGAAATTGTTTATTGAATGAATGAATGAATGAAGGGTTTGTCCAAAACCACATATCTAGATAGTTCTTGCAGAGCTTCTCTACTACACAGGGATGATATACATGCCACTTATTCAAAAAGTATAAAGTACTAAAATGTAACTTTTTAAAAATCATAGATCATTTTGGAAGTTTGTGTTACCCTATATTACACAGATATTCTTGCTGGATGGGAAATAACAGCTAAGAGGTTGAATCTCTATTGTTAAAAAAAAAAAAAACTTATCTTTTTACTAGGTAGACAAGACTTATACATACTAGAATGCATAGAGAACAACATAATATGGCACTTGTAAATGCCAGAGAGAATAACTGAGAAAAGTCCTCTTAATTCTGTTGAGCAAGGATACAAGTAAAGAAAGGAGTCCCCACCCGGTTAACCTAATCTACCAAATTAACCAATGGAGTGTCATAAATTATAGCCAGATCTCCAATGTCCTGTGCTAAAGCCCCTAGCTGTGGACTTAGCCCCATGTATGTAACCCACAAGAGTGTGTCAAATCTGATCCTACAAAATATTATCTAACAGAAGAGGTCTTGAGTGACATTACATCCACCCTGTCCTGCAACTCCCTACCCCTTTTATCTGGGTCCCCTTTAACGTGATTTATTTTATTTCTTCTCACTACCTGACACTATATTTATTTGCTTGTCATCCGCTTGTTTTTATTTATTCTCTGTCTCCCTCCACCAGACTATAACCTTGAAGAGTTCAGGAACTTTGTTCGGTTTGCTCTTGTATCCCTGATCAGTAACAGGGGCTAGTGATTGACAGTCACTGAATAAATAATGTGTTAAATGAATGAATAATGAAGTATTTGGTTGAATAGAGCCTATTCTTTAACTGAGGGACTCAGGGATTAGAATGATCACTTTAACATTGCTCTATTCTAATATTATCATTTCTTGAATGGAAAATACCACCTGATGTTACTCTCTCAATTTTCAGAATTGTCTTCACTGCCCTTTTACCAAATCTTGTAACAAGAGAAACTGCAGCCCCATTTACACAGTGTCCCTGGGGAATATGACCAGAGGTATGGGCCATGCCCTCTCAAAGGCCGTCTGAGAGCCTCTGTGGGTAGCAGTCCAGTGTCCTCAGTTTGGCTGGCTCTAATTCAGAGCATCACAAACATCTCCAGATGTACTGTTTATGAAGACTGATCCAAAAACTGCCTTCTAGAACCCAAGACACCCACACTGGCTCTGTTCAGCTATGACAATGTACCCAAAAGCTACTGCAGGTTTCACTAAATTACAGAGCAAATGTCAGACTTCCTTTGCATTATCAGACATACATCTTATATAGCTTCTTTATTGGGTTTTTATATCTTGAGGGGTTCTTAATAGGATGAAAGGGAGGCTTGCTAGGTGCAGATGAGTGCCGTTCAACTGTTTAAAAGCATATTTAATTAAACTGGATTCATTGCCTGCATGGGGCAAGTTAAATGAAAACTAAATAGATAGAGTATGATTACATATTATTAAGAAGAGAGACAGCTCTGGAGACCGAATTCTTTTAACACAACATTAAGTTGAGCTCATTTCGTATGCACGGTTTAGCACTGGCCTATAAGGAAATCGTGTTTTGAGAAAATCAGCAGAATGGTTATGAGCTCTAAACAGCTTTTAATAAAATGCAATGTTTCAGGGAAGGAGCAGCTTCCAAGCTTCACGTAAATATGCTAATTAAAGATAATGAAGTTTCCCACTGATTTCAGGTTCTCTTTGTTTTCTATTTTTTATGTTCACCTCACCCTAGCTGATTTCCACTTTATTATATATACTCTTAGAAATGTTCCAGATTCCTTATTTAAAAGATAACAGGATAGGCTGAAAGTTGAGGGGAAAAACAAAAATCAAGCCTGAGTCTGTCAAATGGATGACTTTATTAGAATTGATTGTCTGGGTTTAAGCAGTCTATAGATTGAAATAATCCTAAGCTTTTAGTTGGTGTCTAGACCATTTTGACCAAAAGAGCCTGCCAACTGTGGCAATAATAATAAAAACAGTTTTTATGTGTCGAGTCTCTATAGGGAGTAGGTGCTTTGCATACATCATCTAATTCTATGCCCACCATCACACTAGAAGATAGAGATTGATATCCTCATTCCATAGAAATGGAAGGAACACCTTTGTGTAAACTCGTGGAATCAGCTCTCCTCCACTTTCCATCCATGTGGCCTGAGCTGTGTTTACTCTACCCTTAGCCGTATGAGTTTACATGTGTCCTTGGTCTGGTCAACAGAGTCCCATATTGGTCCATGAGATGCATTCCCAGAAAGGAGCTCCAGCCCTCATACTTTGGGCTGGAAATATTGAGAAAGACATACTCTCTAAGGTTGCTAAGCTGGTCAGATATATTCCTGGCATTGCTAGTGGTTCTCTTTTCATTATGAGTGATAGCTTTCCCAAGATGAAGCCAAATCCAGAGATAGAAGGGCTCAGAATACCGACATTGTCTGAGGACCAGCATGCATAAAGTCAAACACCTATATGTGAACTTTGCAAGTTCAAGAACCAATCAATTACGTTTTGTTATTAAGCCTGTCTGAGTCATTTTTCCACCAGCAGCATCTAAAAGAGTATGTCCTCCTCATCCCTACCAATCCTGTAGTTGTAGAACTTTAAGCTATGAGAGGAAGTATGATTTTCTCAAAATGTTTACTCCTACTTAGTGATATATTTAGTCCTAGAATCTAGGGCCCCTTCTTCCCAAGCCAGTTTTGTCTCCCTACATCATTTATTCTGAAAGTGTGATCACCAAACCAGTAATATCAACATCATCTGGAACTTGGAAATTCATATTCCCCAGCCCCATTTCAGATGTACTGAATCAGAAATTCTAGGGGCTAGGACTAGCATTCTGTTTTAATAAGTCCTTCAGGTGACTTGAATGTCTGCCCAAGTTTAAGAATCACTGCTCTAGATCAATTTCAAATTTTTGAAATGTCAAACAGTTTCTTTAAACAAAATATTGCATAGGACCTCAATATAAATAGCAAATAAGCACAAGTTATTTTGCTTGAAATGCAGCGAGTAGCGTAGAGACTTGATTGTTCCTGGGGACACCTAGCGGTTCCTGAGAACATTTCCAAAGAAGCTCTAGGATGCCATGAAGCACAATTCTGATGGAGAAAGATTGGTGAGATGCCATGAAAATACTTTCTCAGTGTCATTTATGCTCCAATTTTCTGTAATCTTTGAAGTGCTGTTTTAGGGTGAGCTATTCAAAAATCTCTACAAAAGGGCTTTTTGAGTATTTACAGAAGCAGAAGAGGGAACTGGGTTTGGGGAATGAATCATAATAGAAATCTACCTTGGGGAGTTCTAGGTCTTGTCCCTGCTCAACCCCAAATCCAAATGTGGATGGAGGACGAGAATAGGCAGCAGTTCTTTCAGAAGAGTTCAAGACCCAAACGGCTGTTCCAGGGTAAATAAATGTAGGAAACTATTTATGTTCCCTTCAAACATAGATTGCTCTAAATCTTACAAGTTCAATAGAACTACTCCTTGGCGAACTTATAAAAAAAAAAAAAAGTGTTGTGGAACTTGGCCCTTTCCTTATTGAATGTCACCCAACCTTGCTGTCGGGACTTGGTCTCTCACAGACAACTGAGTTGCAAACCATGGCCTCGGTTTCTTGGTGGTGTACCTTCCCACGGATGTTTGCATAGAGTAGGATAGTGTTCAACAGAAAGGGAAGCATCTGTTGGGGACAGATTTTTGGGTAAAGTGGTTTTATAGCCTCCTAGGAACACTGGTAACTGTTCCTGTGTCTTTGCAGTGGTTAGTCATTCTCACTGAAATGCCCTGTGATCTTCAACCCAGCCCATTTCCAAAAGTTTTTTGTTTGTTTAAATTTTCTTTCATAATCGTAAACTTAACTCTGCAACCCAGCTAGCATTAGAGGGACAAGGAAAACCAAAAACCCAAAGAACAGCAAAGAGAACAGAGGTTATAGCATCTTCTGAGGGGGTGAGAAGAGGAGTGCTCAGGTGAGCTACAGAAGGAATGGTCTGGTGGTTAAGATAAAATAAGTCAAATTTATTAAAGTTGTCCACAGTCTGCATTGGTGATCTTCTTGCTAGTCTTGCCATTGTTGGACCTGAAGCGCTCCATGGCCCCCACAATATTCATGCCCTCTTTCAACTTGCTGAAGACTGCATGCTTGCCATCCAACCACTCAGTCTTGGCAGTGCAGATGAAAAACTAAGAACTATTCATTCTGGTTCCAGCATTTGCCATGGATGAGATGCCAGGACTCGTATGCTTCAGTATGAAATTCTTATCATCAAATTTTTCCCATAGATGGACTTGCCACCTATGCCATTATGGTATGTGAAATCCTGGCACATAAATCCTGGAATAATTCTAAGAAAGCAGAAACCATTATAACCAAATCTTTTCTCCCAAGTGCTCAGAGCATGAAAATTTTCTGCTGTCTTTGGAACTTTGCGAACATCTCAAAGGAGTCACAGCCAAGGGGCTCACCATCAACGGTGACAACAAAGAACATTGCTGGGTGGACTGTGGCTGGGCACAAGTGTCTCTGAGGCCCAAACATTCATAATGTTATTTTATAAGTTCGATTATCACTAATAAGTTCAACTACTACCTCCCCTATAAAACTATTCCTATCTCCCTGAATTCCCTGTCATTACTCTTTTTGTGTTCCCATTGGTTCTTGTGAAGAGCTCTGTTTTAAAATTTGCTATATTGTTTTAATACTAACAATAATGTATTTTATAATAGTAGATAATATATTTTATCTTTATTATTGTCATTTGGGGGATATATTTCTCCACTCTATGGTGAGAGTAGGATCCATGTGGTTTCATCTGTGTATCTCAAAAACCAAGCATAGAATATGTGATACTGTAGGTGCTCAAAAATATATTTTCTGTGAAAAAAAAATTCTCGCTAGGCCTATTCTGTCAAGGTCAGCTATGGAGCTTACCATCTTGAGAACTTAATAACAGCTCTCATGAATCCAGTGGCTAATATAAGTCATGCCCAGTGCCTAGTGAGTTTCAGATGAGGAAACTGAGGCTCAGATATGTTGTGAGCTTATTCAAGATCAAATAGCTGAGGCATGGTAGAGTAGGAACTTAATCCCAGTCTTGTTTGCTCTTGTCTTGACTTCTCCTTCTCATTTATCCAATCAGCACACACTGAAGGAGGCCTCTTTAGCTTCAACTGTGTGGCTGGGACATTCTGAGTGGCTGTCCTCAAGGGCCTCTGGCTTCCATTAGTTCACAGAATGGTGAAAAGAAAGTCCCTAAAACTGCTACAAGTAAATAGACAAATACAGTCTTGTATGACAAAGCCCTTGTCTTGGAACTATGTGGTACTTTTCCTCTAAAGGATACAGATCCCTTGAGCACAGAAGCGGTGAGAGCATAAAGAGATTGTCCTTGCTTCACTACTTTTCCAATACAGAAATAAAGCCCATTTCTTTACAACATCCTCAGGCTTGAAGTATGATAGAATTAAACAGATTATCTTGGTACTGTTTATTATCCCAGGCCTGCGTGCCTGTCCCCTGCTCTAACTGCTAGCTTTCCTAGGCAGAAATGTCTCCAAGCTGCACACTCTTCACTTTCTCCTCCTTTTCATATCATTTGATTTGAAATAGACATACACTGCAACACTGTTGCCGGAAATATTCTAGAAGCCTGGTAGGATGTGTTTGCATATTTATGAAAATAATTTACCTTCTGCTATGCCAATAACAAATGTTTACAAACTTGGCAGTTTGTTCACTTTGAGGAGAGAGCCAGGAGCACAGCAGCAATTTAAGAACTTTTGGGGGGTGATTACAATATGATTTTACTTTTCTCAAAGTTATTATTCCATATATCATTTTTTTTAGCATAAATTCTCATGCCATGGATATTCTTCTGGTCATGATAAGCATGGAAAATTTTAGAATCCTCCCCAAAATATGCCAAGAGTTTCAGTCAGACTTTGTCAAACTTAGTCTAACCGATATATGTTTATAGTTCATATTTGACAAATATAATTTCGTGATTTTTTTCATAATTATTTATGACTGAAATCTCTCTCATGAGTAATTTTCAGCCTTCTAAAGATCTTTCTTAGGATATTAAGCAAAAAAGGATGCAAACCTGACCCAACCATAGTTACTTTGTAGCATTTTTCTAGGAAAAAAAAATTCCAGAAGGAATGTTTTAAAATAAAAAGATGAAAATTACAGTGCCTTTAATGACACTAAATTTCTGGAAACTAAGGTTTGTGTTATACTATCTCCAGCTATACCACCAGTTTACTGTAATTTTGAGATGGTTTAGAATAAATGAGACCCACGTGGAACAGACTGAGTGACATATTAGAATGACCAACTGTTTTGATGTCAGACAGACCTGGATACAAATCCCTACTCTCTTACCTACTGGCAATGATCTTCAGGAAAAATGCTAACCCTTTTGAGATCCACTTTCATCAGCTGTAAAATTGGGATTGTCTTGCTCACCTTGTATGGTTCTATAAATTTGAAATGACAAAGGAATATGGGATACTCCTGGGTACAAAATGCTCAAAACATACTAGAAGGTATTCTATAACCTTAGCTTTGTTTAATAACCATACTGTTAGAGTATGTATTTCATTTTTTTAACTATACTTGTGTTATTGTATTGTATTGTATAGTTATTGTATAGTTCAGATGTTGTTACTAGTTGTATTACTTTCCTGTGGCTACTGTAACAGATCACCATGAAGTTGGTGGCTTAAAACAACAAAAACGTATTGTGTTATAGTTCTGAAGGCCAGAAATCTCAAATCGAGATGTCGGCAGGGCTGTGCTTTTTAAGGCTCTAGGGGATAATCCTTCCTTGCCTCTTTCAGCTTCTACTGGCTCCATGTGTTCTGTAGTTCGTGGCTTCATAATTCCAATCTCTGTCTGTCTTCATGTGGCTTTCTTCTTATTGTCTTCTCCTGTTTTGCCTGTTAAGGACACTTATTATTAGATTTAAAGTGCACCCAAATAATCCAGAATGACATCGTCATGAGATCTTTACTTAATTATATCTGAAAAGACTTTTTTTTTTTCCCCAAATAAGGTCACTCTCACAGGTTCCAGAGATTAAGGTGTGGATATATCTTTATAGACACCACCATGCAGCCCACTACATTAGTATATTGTGAAACTGTGATGAGCCAGTTTAAAAGATAAATTCCCTTAGGAGGGCAAGTCGAAGACTTTAAGTAAACTAGGACCTGAGTGGAGCAGTAAAAGGTAATAGATATCATGAGATGATAACAATGAAAAGTTAGGCAGGAAGAGACACAGAATGAATTTAGGTGAGATTGTTCCGGTTTCTGATAAGCTCGGGTAAAGGGAATATTACTGGACTTTGGTAGTAGCAGCTATGGAAAATGTTCTATTTCCTAAGTACGGATTATTTTAATGTTAATATCAAAGTCTGGCTAGCTCTGAACTACTCTACTGCTTATCTGCAGTAAGCACAATTTTCTAAGAACTTTTCTAGCTCAAATGTTTCTGAAATCCCCAAATAGGGGTGGGGGCACGGCAGTGAGTTGACTAACTCAGTGAATCAGTCTTGTACATTTTAAAGAACTGCCAGTGCAGCTGGAAATCACCCACCCCTTCCCTTGATACTGATTTTAATAGAGATATTTTGAAGCAGCTAGCAGCTGGACATCATAAATATTGGCCTCCGTTATAGTTTCTTGGGAAAATCGGGACTGCATCTAGTATTTGTGACTGTTATAGCTTTGGACACGTTGTCTGTTTTGTCCCTAAAACTTAGGTCTAGGTGTTCTCATTATTGCATCTTTGTAGTGAAAAAGAGAAATTATTTTCATATAAAGCAGAAGAATGATGCATCATATGTGTTATTCATAGATCGGGTTCTCATTAAGATAACCCAAGCTCTCAAGGGTTGCAGCTCTTCCACTCTTATCAGACCAGACATTGGTGGTGAGGTTCTACTATCAACTGACATACTTTTCCAGATTCATTAATAGCCTCCAACACTTTAAGCCTTGGTGCTGAGTCTCATGCAGCCTCCTTACTCTGAAAGGGTCCTATTTTCCTTTTTGTCAATCTGATCTTCAAACACAATTCTTGTACTTATACAATCTGTTATATCTCTGGATATATATACAGAGTTCTCGCAGGTTGAATTCCTTTTCCTTTGCCTAAATCTGTTTCAACCCTTATGCATAAAGAGGATGCAGATAGACATAGAAAAGTGAAATGTCGATGTTCACCCACCAGACATGAACCAACCAAAATGTTCTGTTATTTTAGGATTTTACACCTGAATTTTGGAATTGCAGCTGTTTATAGCTTCATTTGAAATTATCCCCTCCTTAACTTTTTGTAAGTTCCTTGGAAATATATATGTAAACTGTACTTAAAAAGACAAAGAGAAATATGATATTTATTTTATAGGGACAAAAAGAAGTACAAGGATCAGTGAGAGAGGGGTCACACTAGGGGGATACATTCACAAGGAGAGAGTCAGAGACTAGGCATACAGCCATCCCTTTTCTCCTGAATATTCTCTGGAGGTCATATCTGTTGCAACACTGAAGATACTTAGGACATTTAAGGATAATGAGCTGGGTCTTCATGATTGATCTTAGTGTAAGGGAAAAAGTATGAGCATTGGAATTGGAGAGACCTAGGTTAGAACCCTAATCCACCACTTGATTAGCTTAGTTTTTTCAAACAAGTTGCTTAAGTTTTTGATCATTTTCACCATTATTAGGTTGAAGAAAATACAACCTAACTAAAATCATTCCAGGGAAGATTAAATAAGAATTGAGAGCTTAGAGCTTTGTCATAATAAGAATTCATTACCTTATAACTTGGTATAAGCTTTAATAATTTACAGATTGACTATTTATAATATCTTTTTTTTTTTTAAATTATGTCATTGGGTAATGAAATCCAGTAAGTTTCAGGTGTATAATTCAACAAGAAGGCATATATATTGCATTGTGTGTTCACAGCCCATATATTTATAGTATCTTTACCTCAGTAACTTTGTCATTGGCCCTATGCTTTTGGCTTGTTGTCTCTTCATCTTGGGATTTTCAGGCCTGCCATAAACTTTGCTCACTGATAAGTTACTTGATGGGGTGCTAAAGGTAAAGATGAAGGTACTGTCATTTTCAGAAATCTCTCTTTAAGTAAATATACAAAATTTATATTCTTACCTTTAATTTGCCTTAAAGAATAAACCAATATAGATAGAACTTTCTGACATACTTAAATGCTAGTTTGAGATCATTCAACTCATTTGCATGGATGGCCTCTACTTGAACTCATTTCTCTGGAAATAAAAGTTTAGTGCACTACTAATTCAACTTAGAAAGTAATTGAAAGACTTTAGCAAATGAGGAAAATTCTAATTTTATAGGAACTTGGAACTTAATTCAAATGAAGAAAGCTTCATTGATGACATGAGTTAATTGTGCAGTTAACATGAAATAACCTTACCTAGCATTACAAAGACTCTAAAAGCATTAGTTTGCAGGTATCAATGATTAAAAGATTCTTTAACAGAGAATCACATTTCTTGAATTTTCTTCATGTTGTATATCTGAAAGGACACAGTCAATGGTAACTAGGGAGTCTAAAACTTTCTATAATATCATATAGTAGAACCCTATTATAAACCTAAAATCTAAGCCCAACGATAGGGTTTCTTCAGATTCCAAGATACCGTACTCTCTGTTTTGCAAATTCCTTATCTTCTGTCTCTAAATGTTGGAGACTTCAGAGCTCAGTCCTAGACCCTCTTATCTAATTACACACCTGCTCGGAGATTTCAGCCATTCCTTTGACTGTTAATACCATTCATATGCTACTGATGCCCATATACTCCATCTCGCCCAAGGTTGAGTCATATATCAACCTGCCTACTTAACATTACCATTTGGGTGCCTCATAGTCATGTCAAAAGTAACATGCTCGAAATTAAATTCTCTCTCAGATTAGTTTTCCTAGAAGCAGAACTTCAGTCAGGGATTCTCAAGTGATTTATTATATTGTTATTGATTTAGTGATATTCAAGTGATTTATTTGAGTGCTCTCAGGAGAAGGGAAAGAAAATAGGAGAGGGCTGAGAAAAAGAGTTAAGTGAGACTAGCTTCAGCAGGGTCCTATGGGGAAGCTCTGGAGTAGGTACAAATTATACACTGAAGTTGATCTCACCTTGAGGTGAGGAGGCTGGCCTTTTATAACCACTTGTCAGGTTTCTGGCTCCCCAGGAGTAAGAAGTTGGAGGACATAATTTCTCAACCCCTGCAACTGTTTTACCAGGAAAAATTCTCCGGAGAAGGTGACATTGTGAACAACTAGCACCTGACACTCATGGGATCTAGGGAATGGGTATATCTGCCAGTAGAGAGGATGCGAACGGGGTACTGATAGCATCCACTATATATTCTTCATTGACCCTTCAATATGTGTTCCAAATTCTACCTACAACTTACATCTGAAACACACCCACATCTCTCTAGCTCCACTCCCAAAACCTCGTCAAAGCTACTAGCATGTCTTATCTAGACTAGTAAAATGCTTGGAACTGGTGCCTCTATGCCTACCCTTACTCATCATAATACATTGTCCTCATAAAAGCCCCAGTTGGTTTCTTTTTTGTTTGTTTTTTGTTTCTGTTTTTTCTTAAACATTAATCACCTTCAAATTCTTTATGGCTTCTTATTGTCTTCATGATTAATTTTAAACTCAAGGTCGCAATCTAAAATGCACTAAAGAATCAGGACTCAACTCTCAATACCAGCTTCATCAGAGGCCTCTCTCCCTCTGATTCTTCAGATGCTGCCCTTTAGTCCATTTGTTGATCAGTAAAAGCTTCTGCCTTATGGACTTCCTTCCTCTTGTTAGCTTTGGTGAGAATGCTCTTTCAGATTTCTTTGTTTGTTTGGCTACTTCTTCATTCAGGTCTCCAGTTCAAGGACACTAGCCTGAGAGAGGCCTCTTCTGATCCATGTTTACTCCTTCACAGCACTAATTGCAGTCTTCAAGGTTTTTTTTTCTTTTTTTTCTAGAAACTTAACTAGTGAATGAGCCAGATTTGTTGTATACAAACAGAAAAAACCATTCCATTTGCTTTGATCTCTTGACTCATTATCCCCCACTTCGAATAATCTCATAGCTTCCTCTGTTCCTCTCAGGTATTAAAATACCAATACAGTGAAACATCTGCACTTTAATTCTTTGACTTGTACTATTTAAAGCTTTTTAACTTCCCTATCTTGGACTTTCCTCAGGCCAGAAAGACTGCATTGGACCAAAAGGACACCATCACTTTCTTTACTCCTTCCCTTAGCTTGCATTTCCTTCCTGCCCCCACCCAACTATGTAGGTTACCTGTATCTTCTTGAGAACTGGAGAAAGGGCAGAGCTGAGTGAGGTGTAAAAGGACTTGCTTCACTTGGATAACTGTAACCTGGCATTAGAAACTTCTGTGTGTCGTAGGCCTGACTGGTAATTCTTTCTCAAGTAAAGATCAGCTCATCTGTAGTTTTCTGACACAGTTAATGCTTTAGATGTTAGTTGATTACACCCCTTTCAACTCCTGGCTACTTGTGGCCTACTCCCCACCTCCAAAAATGTATTGGGGTTGCTTTATTCCTTTGAGCAATCCACTTTTGAGATAACCTAAGTACAGGTCCCTTTTGCTAAGACTGTATCTGGAGCATGGAAAATAATTCAGTTTTGCAATGCCAACCTCAGGGCTTTCAAGACTGTCTCAGTCTATTCAGGCTGCTATAACAGAAATACATAAAACAGGTGGCTTTTTAACAACAAATATTTATTTCCCAGTTTGGGAAGCTGGAAAGTCCAAGATCATGGTGCCGGCAGATTTGGTGTCTGATGAGATCAATGACCATCTTTTCACAGTAATCTCACATGGTGAATGGAGACAGGATGCCCTCTGGAACCTCTTTTAAAAGAGCACTAATTCCACTCATGAACTAATCACTTCCTAAAGGTTTCACCTCAAGTACTATCACATTGGGAATTAGATTTCAACATATGAATTTGGGGAGGAACACACTCAGACTATAACAAAGATTTTTCAATGCAACCTGCTACCAAAGGTTATTCAAGGTCATCTGGAGGCTTTCAGACTTTAAGATATCAGACCTTAAGTCTCTCAGACTTCTACTTTCTGAGGGTTAAACCTTCTGAGGATGAAACCATCTGCTCCCCTGTACCCTAGGCTGCTCACTGGCAACACTCTGCTCATCACCTCTTTCTCCAAGGCCTGTCTTGTTTCCTGCTCTTTATAGCCAAGAAGCGAGTATTGGAAATATATGGCAGAACCAGTTCTATTCAACCCTCTTGTATAACCAGTAGAAAAGATGTAACACATTGATTTAGAATTTGGGGTGCATCGTACCAACTGTTCTGAGCTTTAGAGCCTCAGTTAAAACTCCAAGAGGGAAGAGCCCCATTTAACATCCTGTTATTTTTTCCCCCTTTGTCTGTAACTCTCACTAGAATATACACAATGAAAGCTAAGATCTTACCCATCTGGTTCTATAATTAATCCTTAGCACCTACCCAGTTCCTGGGTAGTCTGTGCCAAGTAAATTTCTGTTGAGTTATTTAATGGTTTCATGTATATAATTTTTTTCCTAAGTTCCTTTATCTATAAAATTTGTTTAAAACTTAACTCTCAAGATGAGGGAGACAAGAAGAAAAATTATGCAGCATGCAGAGAAAAAGAGTAGGGAACTGATGTTCAGATTATAACCTTTATTTAGGATTTGAAGGGTCTCAGAAATCAGTATCAGAGATTTACAGCCCCCCACTGATTCTCTACAGGTTTTTGTTTAAAATATAGTATTTAAACTGTTTAGTACTTTTTTCCTACCCTAGTTATTGGTAAATTTTTACAGTCATTCACCTCCACACCTGCTCTTTCTAGAAATGCTGCTCAGCATAAAATAGACTGTGTACTTCTGCAAGGTAAGAAGCCCTGTCTCCCTCTAGGCAGGTATGGATCTCACCAACTATGTCCCACCTCAGCTATTCCCACCTCCCTCCAAGAGTTCATAGGCTCACAGTAATAGTTTTGTCTTTACATGAGGCAGCAGAAAGAGTTACCTGGAAAAATTTCTCTATTATTAGTTGATCAACACATCATAGTTATTATAATTATCATCATCATTATGATATGTTAGCAAGCCATCCCGTCAGTCTTATGTAGTGAATGTAATGAACCTCCTTTCATCACCACTTTCCTTGTCAACACATATTGTTTCTCCAGCTAAATAAGTAAACTAGTGTGTTTTCATGGTAAGAGTCACAATGAGTTCTGCAAAAATATTCAAAAGGAAGGCAGTGGGACTGGAGGGGGTGCAGTTTGTTAAGAAAAGCTGAGGATTCCACCCTAGAAGCCCAGCCATCTGATGAGAAAGCATCTAGCTTCCCTGAGGGCCTCCTTATGTGTCAAGCAATGCTTTTACCAAGGTCAATTCAGGTGACAATGCTATGAATGGGTGCTTGGAAAAAGATTAAGAGGAAAACGTGGAAAATATAACTTTTTAAAAAAGTATTTGAAAAGGATAAGGACAAAGCCTAGTTCCAATTCCTCACCCCCTCCTCCCCCCAGCCCCAGGTTTCTCCAAAATTAGTGGAGAGAAAAAGAAGAATGAGGGAAGAATTATTTCAAGAACATCTGTGGGAACCATCAAGTTTATTATTAAAGTAAGTGAATATTGGGATTTTATTGACTGGCAAGATTTGAAAAAAGGCTAAGAAATCACTATTCTTCCCTAACAAATGGGAGTTCTCAGTCTGTAAAAGTGAAGTTCTATGAGTTCTGGCAGAATATCTAGAAACTGAGGAACACCTGCAGCTTTGGATTAAGTACAAAAGTAGTCTCTTCTTTTCTGAGAAATATGTGGCAGTGATACCTTATCTTTAGGGACTGAGTGAGGATTGAGTTTCCACTGATGAGCAGAGTTTTCCTTAATTTATATTGCTTTCTCACCTTCTGCCTCTTATAACTATACCAACATACCTAATTGTGTGACCACCGATGTGCATTTATGTTGTGATCATTGGCCCAACTTAAGTAAATGCAGGACTGACAAAGTTGTCAACAAATGTTTATGCTTTATATGTGGTACCTTATTTTGTTTTCACAATAAACTTTAAAACTCACACATCTTTCTAACATACTTCTAGCATCTCTCTGGAGCCTAATTGCTTGGATCTGTATCCTGGTTCTACTCAATGCCTCTGATGGCTGCCCATATGGCAAATATGTGCAGATTTTAAAAAGGTGTACATTTCTCAAACACTTTACTCCCATCTGTCATAATATACTGATTTCATTAGAATAAAACACTTTACTGCCATCTTTGGGAAAATTATCCTGTTCAGTATACAAGTCTACCAGGGCTATAATGAGATTGGTGGACTCTCAGATGGGACACCTTTTTTAGAGTACAATCTGCAAAACCACCTAAGTTTTGTTGCTTTTTAGCTTGTGCAATTATTTAACCTTTCTCTGCTTCTGAAAAATGAAGCTAATAATAGGGTTCTGGGGACTAAGTTAATTAATACACGTAAGTACTTAGGTACTTGGCAAATAGGAAACATTCAATAAATATAACTTATAGTCATTATTACTGATGAAAAAATAGATTTTGACTAAGTGGCTTCCTCATCAATATCCAAATACTAAGATGAGCTAAGATATGAATTGGATCAGGTTTCTCTCGCCCATTTTTCATCATTTTGCCCTTCTTCATGTATAGGGGATGTAGTTTGTGGTCAGATATTAAAGATTTGCTACATCAACACTGAATTTTAACTGAATGGAATGTAGTTGTGTAATAATCTATTACTGAAATGGCACAGACATGTATTTTATTGTTTGCATTTAAATTTTTAAAAAGTGAGCGGTTCCTTCCAGAAAATTATGTGTTTCTGCTTAGTTTGTGGTTTCTGTTATCTAAGTCTTGTAAAAATAGTGTCACATATTTGCTACCCAATTTGGGGCCTACTTTAGTTACAGTCTTTATAATATGATCTTTTAGAATTATGCTAAATAATAGCCTTTTAGAGAATTTATGGATTCTTGAAAATCAGAGCACCAGTCATGGGAAGTTTGAAACAGCTGTTAACCTTGGGAGTGAATAGGAAACTACATTCCAGACCAGACCTCTCATCTTATGTGCCCCTGAGAGACAGAGGAGATGGCCCCTATGAGGCCTGAAGCAGCTTCAGAGCACGTGGGGCAGGGGGGCAGAGGAGTCTTCTCCTCTCACTTCTTTCACTACCTTAAGGTTTTGATCTCTCCCTAACAGAAGTCTCCTACCTAACCCAACCTGTTAAGAGTAAGCTTTGCAGTACTTCATATCCTAAAGGTCGCCACATGCATCTTCAGATTTCCGGGGGCAGTTAACTTCTGACAGCTACAAATGAACAACACCCATTGTGTGTGCCTGTTCTAGGAGCTGTCTGCCCTCACATTTACTTCTCTGCCTTCTCTATTCTCTCCTCTGTATCACAAAGGGTGGGGAGGAACTGAAGGAGAAGACTGACTTTAGGCTCTTTGCCTGGGTCCTATGCTAGGTCCTCAGGCACATGTATCTGGTTGGGTTTGGCCAAGGAAGGTATGATGAAAGATTGAAGGTCATTGGGTAGAAAGGAGAAGCTACTACTTCGCTGCCTATGGCTGGATTTCCAATAGCAACTGCTTCACCTTTGTCTCCAGGAAACTGTGCAGTGACCTGTCTTGGCTCCAGTTTATACCAAGTGATACCCTCCCCAGGGCTGTAGTGACAATGCTCCTTTCTTGTTCCTTCAAACTTGGGATTTTTGGAGTCTCCTGCTGTTGATCATCTCTGGATTGCTTTTCTTTGTAGTGGGTGTGCTCACAACCTCCTCCCTTTACCCTATATAACTTTCAAACCAATTATCTGTGTTTATTTTAAATACTTGGAGGGTTTTTATTTTCTTGGTTGACAGAGTCTGGTTTTAGAAAAGGTGGTTTGGTGCAATGGAGATGAGCATAAACTCATGAATATGGTATGTAGAAGAAGGAGCATGCTGTGTAGAATGGATATAGTATGAATATAGATTAAAAATAAGATGTTGTTGACTTGTGAATGTTGCATAGCAAAGGGAAAGAGGTTAATATTCACCAGCCTAAAACTGAGAAACCATCACACCCAGGGCCTTAACACATCAAAAACATAGGCTCTCTTTCATACAAGGAAACAGTAGTTGACTCCCCTTCTGAGAACTGCTTTGTGCTCAGCAGGGAAAAAATAGGCTCCTGCCACTAATGTAGCAGATAGGAGACTTTGTGATACTCAGGACAGGTAGTGGGTGGTACATACTTCAAAATAGTTACTTAAAAGGGGTTTTCCTAACACATTTCATAGGGTCACAGTGTCTGTGCAGTAGAACATTAAAAATAACTGTTTTCTTCAGTCATTCTATTAACCGTTAGTGAATGCCTACTATGTCCCATTCTATTCTAGGTGCTAGGGATAGAGCAGTGAGCAAATAAAAAATATTATGTCTTCATGAAGTTTATAATATAGGGGTGGGGGATGGAGGAGACAGAGCATAAACAAAATATATAAGCAATGCATATGTTAAAATGATGATATATGTTATAGAGAAAACTAATGCAGGGAAATGAATAGTAAGTGTTGAGAGTAGAAGGTTGCAGTTTTTAAAAAGGAAGATCAGGGAAGGACTCACTTATTGGGATTTAAAGACCAGAAGGAAGTGAAAGAGATTTCATGAGTCTTCTGAGTAAAGAGCATTTGGGAAGAGGCAGAAAGGGCTTACGGCATCATGTTGAGGTTGAGTATGAGTAATAAAAGGGACTCAGAGAGGAGTACAGGTTTATGGCCAGAGCCTCTGGAAGGATGGCATTCTTATTATTTGAAGTGAAACAAAGATGAGAAGGAGAAAGTTTGCTTGGGATTTGGTTTGGGGAGGTTAAGAGGTTAATATTTAGACATTAAAGGCGATAAGCCTATTATACATTTAAGAAGAGATATCACATTGGTAGTTGCTTCTATAAATCTAGAACTCAGAGAAAGAGAGATTACAGAGTTGTAAGCATATCAAGAATGCTTAAATAAATTAAAGCCCCAAGAGAATGAGAGTGAGCATAAATAGGAAAATAAAAGGCCAAAGATTGAGTCCTTGGCACTCCAAAATTAAGAGGTCAGGTTGATGAGGAGGAACTTGGAACAAAGCCATATTAGTCAGTGTTCTCCAGAGAAATAGAACCAATAGAACTTATATAGTGGCACAGAGACATATAACATAAATCTATTATGAGTGGCTGGCTAGCTCACACAGTCATGGAGACTGAGAAGTCCCATGATCTGCCATCTGCAAGCTGGAAGCCCAGGAAAGCCAATGGGTGTAGTTCCAGTCTACAGTCTGAGAGCTAGGGAAGTCAATGGTGTAAGTCCCAGTCTGAGTTTGAAGGTCAGTGAACCAGGAGCACCAATGTCTGAGGACAAGAAAATGTGGATGCCCCAGTTCAAGCAGAGAGAAAATTCACTCCTCCTCTGCTTTTTTATTCTATTCAGGCCCTCAACGGATTGGATGATGTCCATCTGCATTGGTGAGGTTGACCTTCTTTATTCATATGCTAATAATTTCTTCCCAAAACAGACTAACAGACACACCCAGAAATAAAGTTTTACCGTCTGTCTGTGCATCCCTTAGCCAAGTCAAGTTGACATATGAAATTAACCATTACAAAAGCCTTGGAAGTAGTGGTAAATGAAATGCGAGGAAAACATGAGGAGGAGATGTCCTCAAAGTCAACAAAGAATGTGTTTCAAGACAGAATGTGGCAAATGTTACTAATAGACACAATGAGTTGAGGACTAAGGGACCATTGAATCTAGTCACGTGGAGGTGACTGATGATGTTGGAGAGAGCAGTATCTGTGAAGTAGTATGGATAAAACACAGAGTGGGCTCAAGAGAGAATGAAATGACATGAAAATGAATGATATTGAGTATAGAAAACACTTTCAAGGAGAGTTTCTGAAAAGAGAAAGACAGATAAATGATAACCAAAGGAATAAGTAGAATTAGAAAGAAAAATAATTAGGAGAATAGATAATAAGTTATTATGGTGATAAGAAAGATCTAATAGAGTAAAGAAAACCATGGTTCAGGGAAAAAAGGGGATAATTACTGCTGCAATGTTGGAGCATACTGGAGGTATTGGCACCTACGGCACAGGAGAGGTGTTGGCATTAACTAAGCTCATGGACAGTGTGTCCACAGTACCAGGAGAGAAGGCAGAATATATGGGGACAGATGCTGGTAGGTGAGTGGACGTGGTAGGCCTTTGCAGAAGTTCTCTGCTTGTTGTTTTTATTTTCTCTGTAAAATATGAAGTTGAGGAGGAGGAACCAAGTCATCAACTAAGAAAAGAGGATGAGAGAAGAGGTATTGGAGGGTGAAATAGTCCACTTGGAGAGTGAGCAAGACATGGATAAAGAAATAATTTCTCGTTAGCATTAAGAGCCCATTTAAGATTAGTTGTCATGAATTTAAAGTGAGGTAATTTATCATGATTTCATGCTTTTTTCTAATCATGTTCAGTTGCACAGTTACAGGCATGGAGTAAAGAGAGAGTTGGATTTAACTTGGGCTGTATTTTTGCCTGTGATGAAGCTAAACGGGGCAAAGAAGTCATGGATGTGTGCAAATGAGGGATTATAACTACCAGTCACAAAATTCAGCCTGGATAAGAAGGAGAGCAAATCCAAGAAGGGTCAGAAAAAGTGAAATATTGATATCATTGATAGATTGCAAGTCCTGATGGGGTCAAATAGAGGTTGGAGAGAGGATACTGAAAGGAGTGGGTTGGAAAGATAGCAGGTGGTGGTCCAGAGAGCATGATGCTGGAAATAGAGAATAAAGAGGGAACATAGTTAAGATAATGATTATGGAAGCAAATGACTAAGGAACATAGAGATGAGGATCATAGGAAGAAAGGTCCTCAGAGACTGAGAAACCAGGGTATTGGAAGGATCATGTTAGATTAGGGAATTGATATCACCAAAAATCAGGAATGGTATAAAATAAAGTGACAATGAACCAATATCAGACATCTTCAAAAATTAAGAAGTGGCCGAAGTATGAGCCGATAGCTGTAACAAGGACTGGTGTGTGGAATAGCCTGATCATCTGAGATTCAAAACAAAATGTTTTCATGAAGAAGAGAAAATAGGAAGAAAGGAACAATGAGAGGATAAGAAGACACCCATCCCTCTTGCAAGGCCAGTGTATGAGCATGCAGAAAGCTAAAAGCTGTCATATGAAAGTGTGATGGGGAAGCAGTATCTTCAAGAGAGAGTCAGAGTGTAGAACATAATGTGTCTAATTATAATGTATTGGGAGTTTTATAAGTCATAGGGAAGGGTTTTAGAAATTGAATACAGGTAGATGTGATCAGAAAAAGATTTCATGGTGTTTAGAGTAGAGAATGAATGAGAGCCTAGAAACCAGGACTTCTTGTATGGCTTTCTTTAGTTGAAACTTTAACTTTCTTTAGCTACTGACTTTGAGCTTTGTCTAATTGTGGAGGGATTATTTTCTTCTTACAGGCCAAGGTGAATAAGCATGAATATATATGTACTGGATTGTGTTTAAGAGATAATTTATGAAATTGGGTGGAAAGCAGAGTTTCATGAGATATCTACAGATTAAGAGGAATTTGCATGAAAGTGGAAGGAAGGGGTTATTAGAATGTAAAATACCAAAACTGAAATTAAGCCTGTTTTGCTATTATGGGGACGCTTCTTCCACTGTCATGCCAAAGACAATACGTCATAGCTTGAGATCAGAAATATAGATTTCAAGGGTGGGAGGAGACAGAAACCACTCATATAGCTTTTGAGTCCTTATGTGAGTGACAGATACATATTTCGAAAGTCACAAGAACGAAATTTTAATTTATTTTTTCACAAATGGGACTTTTTTTCTGTTGCTTTCAACTTCCTTTTTGCCTAATAGTAAAAATATAATACAATCATTTTTAGGGAAATCAGACAAATAACAGATTACTTCATCATTTCAAGCAAAAGCTCAAATTCAGAAACTTTTTCTCTACCCATCCTTCTGTCTAATGTTAACACTATAAGTTTGGGGTAGGAGGATATTCTGCTTCATTCTGAGGGAGAGCCAGTGCTTACATTTGATCTATATAGTGACAGTAATGTGAATAAACTTGATGCCATTGTCTTTGTCAACAGTGAAACATGACCACTGACATCCACTGTGCTCTCACTGGCCTCCAGTCCCTCTTCCCAAGCAGCCTTCTATGGTTGCATATCCTCATCACAAATATGAGATCTATTGAGGACAAGTGGCCATCTCTCAGCCCTTGCACACCCTTTGGGGGGTAGTGGGTAGACTAGATAGGGATCTTGGGCAACACGTCTTGAGGTGTGGTGTCCTCTGTTGCCCTGTCTTGCTCTTGCATGTTAGCCATGAATATTAGAAATGACGGTTTAATCTGCAGTAGCTGCCTGTGATTGCAGAAAGATTTCTTCATGGGGTTTGCTATCTCCCTGAGCTTGACTCAGGATGCAAGAAGACCCAGATACACTGTATTATCAGATCTCAAGCTTAAAATAATTTTTTTTAGGTTACCTAGAAAATTTGAAACAAAGCTAGGCATGCACGTTTCTCCTCCTACCCCTAACAGTCAGAAGGATTCCCTTTTATGTCTAATATTCTCATTTTTCTCCAATAGCCATACTTCCTTTTCTTAGCTCATGAAGACATGGGAACTTGGTCAGGGCAAGGAGAAGAAATTGTTACTTACTGAAGTCATATGCTTTATTTCTGGAGTGAGACATTTGACATCCTTGTTTTTAGGTTTCCCATGAAGAAATAACTTAGGGGATATCGTTGAATAAGATACATAGTAGGTTTTCATTTCCTTCTGAATTATCTGTATTTATTTAGTGGAAAGCTTGGGTTGATAACTGAAGTAATATACATAGCAATTGGCAAATTTTTGAAAGAAACTTTTTGAAAGCAGCGTGGTATTAGGATGTAAATAATTGTTTTAAATTCTTGAGAATGAGGAAGAGAAAATGAGCATGTGCCTTGTTATGCTCACTGTCTTTTAGGTTGGTTCCAAATAGCAAATTATTGTCTGGGCAAATATTTGGAATCAAAATGACCCTACTGTATTTGTTCAGAATATTTCAGTACTCTGTTGGCAATGCAAGTCATATTCATCATTTTAAAGGACATAAAACTTTCTAGGGGAAAAAAAACTGATTTATTGGAGCAGTAGCATGGAGTTTGAGAAGAGAACAAGTGAAAGAACAGATATCAATCACCAAATGGCAAAAGTGCTACCAGGGGAAGAAAAAATAGTCTGAGCATATTGTGAAATTTGAAGTTAAGGTGGCAGACTTTTATCTAGTGTGGATAAACTCTATATGCTTCACTGTTGTGGAGACCAGACCTATTTTCAAATGAAAAGGTAGGACTTGAATTATGAATTTTGTTTTATATAAGCCAAAGAGAATATTATATAATTATGATAGAACCAACCAAGACCTAGACACACTGTACTATCAGATCTTTATGAGTACTTATCTTTATGAGTAAATAATATTTACTTTTTTTTTTCTTTCAGTTAAATATAACGTCATTGTATTTTGAAATAGGTCTTGAGAAAAAAAAGTAAAGTAGAATTATACATAACTGAAGAGCATCAATCAAATTACTTGGACCTAAAAAGGAAGAAAAAAAGTCGAAGCATAGTTAATTAGTAATATGAACTTAGGTTTGGATGGTGGAAATTGATTTTCCCAATGCTGTAGTTTATTACTTGAGATTAATTTAAAAACAATAGTAGTGGCATATAAAGGCTAGAGTGTGACACAGCCTGTGCGATCAGGTAGGCTCAAGTCTTAATTCCCACTGTCCCACTTAATAGCTGTTTGATAGCAGGCAAATCTTAACCTGTCTTTATTTCCACATCTTGCCAAAATATCAGTTTTTTCCTCTGTAAAATGGAAATATAAAACCTTTATGACTACTTTATGGCTCAGAGGAATCCAATGAAATACACATTGTATTGCTCACCATAATATCTGGAAAATAGACTAAAGATTTTTCACCTAGTTCTGTTGCAGAAAAGTCAGACTGGCGAGAAACCATGCACCACTCAGAGAGTTGGAGAACTCAGGTTTATTATGCCGGCAGTCTCAGAGGAGCTAGCTCTCCAAAGATTTGAGCCTAGAGCTCAGTTGCACCTTTGCTTATATAGCACTTGTTTGGCATGGGCTGATTGGCCTCAGGTGGTTACAAAGCATGGGAGTTGCTCTGGGTTGCAGGCAGTTACAAAGAGTTACAAAGTGCAGGAGTTGCTATGGGGTACAGGCAATTACATTTGTTGCTTAGACAGAACAAGCAAAAGGGAAGGTGAATCTTTAGTTAATTTTGAGTATGGCCTATGCAGCAAGCATATCTACAGAAGCAGAACAAAGAGCTGATTACAAGGTTAGCCATTTGAGTAGAAAATTCCTCTTCAGTTCCTCCCAGGAAATTTGCTATGCAAAGAATTGAACTGATATTGCCTGAACTATTTGATTTTCCTTTCAAAGATATTAGAGAATAAATTCAGAGAGAGTCCATTCTGCTTTTTTTCCGCTTGATGATTGAAAGCCCGGTGTCCCATTGGAAGAAGGATAAAAAACCTTGATATTCGAGTTTCCCTGAAATAAAAAGCAGATTTATTCATTTTGGCTATGCTTTGGTTGTCCTCCTCTCTCTCTAAGCAATTAGTATATTCTGGCTACGCTTTTGTATTTGTCACTGTTAAAATTCGGGCAAGTATAAATTAGTCTACCCCACCCGAAGCTAATGGTCATTCCTGAAATAAGAATCTATTTTTCTCCTCATGTCATAACATATCCCAGAAAAGGGCATTGCACTGGGGACTTGGTAGGGTGGGGAGTGGGGAGGGAGCCTCTAAAGAGAACAAAACAAACAAAACAAAAAAACAATGGAATTCTTCCAGATCCTGCTCAAATGTGTCCGTGTCCGGCTCATGAAATCTGTATTTCTTTCATTCTCTAGTAAGAATTAATTGCTTTACATTCCCTCGGGTAGTTTTTACAGCTTAATTTTAAACTTATGTCTTTATCTTTCATTATATTCGTTTTCTTCTCAATCTCTCTTAGCAGTCAGCACCCCTGTGAGAGCTAGCCCAAGTGTTATCCTTCACTGTGAGCTTTCCCATTCTACCCGTTATCCAGTCTTACATGGAAGTGTTTAAGCACAGTCAGCCCCTATCATCACTCCCCCTCTGCAGAACCCCAGGACTTGAGAATCTTGTTTACTGTGACTGTGTCCATTGAAATGCATGTCCTTAATTTGGGAATTGGGGAGATATTAACTATAATTATTGAAAACCCTATTTTGAGGTAAATAAGAAAGATCAGAGACTATGGAACCAGTCCCTGTGTCATGCAGAAAGCATTTCTGGTCCAGCTGACTTCTAGCCCTTTGGCTGAGAAATGTTGCAGACTAGTAAGCTTGCCTGTGAGCAAAAAGGAACATCTATTTACTCAGTTGTGGCTATTTTTGTTTCAAATTAACATTTGCTTCTCCAGTGCCCCTCTCTCTTCTCAGTGATGTTTTCTCACTGTTCCATGTAAATTTCTATGTTTTTTCAAAATATTGATCTAAAGGGGGTGGAAGTGGAGGATATTTTGCAAGAAAGGAAAAACAAACAAACAAACAAACCACTTGGCATATGTGGTTGCCTTGCATGCCTGACTTTTGAATTTAGTTATCTCCTTAAAATTAAGTATTGTCTTTTTAAGGCACAAAACTGGGACTGTTACACACTCTGATTTTACATAGCCATAGGTATCTGGGCCAGATCTAAACATATTTTTCTTCACAGGAAATGTTTTACAGATCCCTTTGATACCGTTGTGCACAAGCCAGCAGACTCTTGTTCTTTTGATTGGAAATGTAAATCGTACTTAAGAATTGGTCCGAAAGAGACCTGAGCTGAGTCCTTGGATGCAAAGTTGCAACTCACTGCAGATTCTGATAGTTGAGTTACAACTCACTGAAAATCAGGAATTTAAAATGGAAGCGCTGACAAACCTTCAAGCTAGGGCAGCACAAATGGCGCCTTGATAATTTATAGTCTACAGGCAGCTCTTGGGTTTATTATCACAATGACAAATGCACTGTCATTGTTAATAGGATATTTCCCAGCAAGGACTTCTTGTTATGCAAGCCAGGTTCAGTATGTCATGCAGCATGATAGCAATAAAGTCTACAAGAATTTGTAATGAACTTCAATTACTAATAGATTATGGTTAATGGGAAATATGTGCAGTAAAGATATGGGGTTTTATATGCGCCTTCTGGTATTCTACAAGGCAGTGATTTATGCTACAATTTATGTTAACATTTTCTACTATGAAAAGGCCCAATTTGGTAGAAAGCCACTTCGCCCATAACAAATATTTAAGATAACTTTGCACATAATATAAATGAAGGTATAAAATTAGATATTAATCTATTTAATTTTGGCATTTTTATTTTTATTGAAAGTGGAGACTTCCTCTTCTGAGTAGTACTGTTGGTTAAAAATGCTTGCTGGAAAACAGAAGCATGAACTATATTGATGTCTTTGAGTTAAATATAACATTTCGTATGTGAATTTCATTAACTTCCTGCTGTAATTAAGGACCTATTTAAGAATTGCTATGTACTAGTGTCTTACTTATGTAAATATTATTTTAAATTAAGAAAACCCACAAAATATTCATGTTAAATTAACATGAATTTGTAATCTATATCATGATTTCTCTCACTATAGAGATTAACAGCTATGATATATATGTGGATGTGCATATTTAAATGATTTATGTTTGTGTCTGTATCAGACACACACACATATGGTCTATAATACATATGTACACATTGACTAAAACTGACAAAAATTAAAACATGCTAACCACCGCTTAGCCAAGTATACACCAAAAACATCAATCATCCCTTTTTCCAGCATATCCATGCTATATGTGCTACCATTTGTTAGTTACTTAGTAGCCATCTAAGTTATCAGATCGACTGGCAATATTACAGTGCTCGTGTTCATTAACCCTTATTTTATTGTCATTAGTGTTCTTTCATATTATTAGTGTAATTAATGTCTTACTGTGCCTAATTTATAAATTTTATCATTGGTATGCATATATAAAGAAAAAACAGAATATATGAGATTTGGTACTATCCATGGTTTTAGGCCTCCCTTGGGGATCTTGGAGCATATCCACCATGGATAAGGAGGGACTGCTGTAGTTGACATCAAGCAAATTAAACCCCTGGAATCCACGTGATTGATATTATATTACCTGTTATATTTTTCAAAGTTTTCTCTTCTTTTCTCAATGTTCCTTTTGGCCTACTTTATAGATTAGGAAAAAAAAATGATTCTGATAAATATGGGAAAGGCTTAGGTCAGATTAACTTAATTCTTGTAGTTAAGACATAGATTCAGCGACTGTTACTTCAAATAAGTTAACATCTACACAGAAGGCAGAAAGTTATTTCCCTCTCATGTAACAGTCTAAGGGTAGGGAGTTCTCCCCTGATGTGACAACTGCTCTGTTAGGTCCAGTGCCTTCTACTTGATGCCTTGTGTTTCCTAAGGTATTGCCGCTTTTGTCTGCATGGACTGAGATAGCTCACTATCACACCTACATTCCAGTCATCTAGAAGGAAGAAAAGCAGAAAGAAAATATACAAATTGTATCACTTCTCACATTTCATTGGCTAGAATTTAGTCATATGGCGTCACATAACTCAAACTTCAAGTAGGAGAAATGCATATCTTCATCCAGGCAACAATGGACTTAATTAAAAATTAGATATTATGTTACCATAAAAGAAGGGGAGGATTGATATTAAGAAACAGTTTCTGCCACATTACATTCAACACTCTGGCCAGCTGGAGCTACACAGGCCTTATTATTTGCCATTGCAAAGTCTCCTTTGTTACGACTACTAACTGAGATTATGTTTACACAAAACCAATATAATAGATCAATTCACTGGGATTGTCCTCCTCTACCTAAGAGGGCAGGCCACAATCATATAGGAGCTGCCTTTTGAAAGTAATACATTTTTGGATCGAGGTGATTTTTTTGTCCCTTTTTCTGGGTATCTTTTATTAAGAACGAAGTTTTAACTCTTAATCGGTCCTGGAGAATTAAAAATAATAAAAATAACAATAAATCACAAAAACTATTAGAGTACCTCTATTAAAAGCTATCATATGGTAGATTAAGCCTCTTGGAAAACATGCAGAATAGTAACACTATCTTGATAAATATGCCAAGGCTGCAGTGTGGTTGTGTTCATAATAAGTAGCATGAAACAATTGCCTCTTCTACAGAACTCTGGGATTTATGTCCAGTCTGTCTGCGTTGGGAACTAGAGAATTAATGCATGAAACTCATCCATCAACACATGTAGAAAAAGGAATCACGGAACAGAAATGAAATTAGCATGGAATTAGTTAGCCGTAGGACATAAATAGAGGCACTGACATTTTTCAGCAACTTCTATATCAAATATCTTTGGAGAACTCACCCAGTTTGGACTGTATGTGAAAGCCTCTATGATCTATTTCAACATTTTCTACCTAAGGTAGTTTGTTTTTAAAGTCCTTCAGGTATCGTTAGGATGGATCAGGAAACACAGATAATTCTTCAAGAGAATATGATCATGGGAAGACACTGCTTATTTAGAATAGTCACAGTGTGTCATTGCAGCCTCCAGAACAACGCATCACTGTATTTATTAATCCATTGCTACAGAGATTACAGCAATGTGACATGGAGCCTAATGAATTTTTGGCACATTTGGAAATTGTGTCTGTCGTTGCCCAGGGAGCCTCTTAAATCAACCCCCCTTTCACTTCGGTTGCCTCTTCATGGTGTATATCACATTGAGAAATGGATTACACAATCCGTAGCTTTAACTACCCTGCATTAGTTGATCTCCTACTATGGATGTGTGTTGCACAGTGTATGAATCATAAGGAAGCTAGAATACAGTGACAAATAATTTAAACATGAAATTGGTGATGGCTGGGACCTGATAGGAATAGAGGTAGAGAAATAAAGGCAAAAAGTCAAGGCAAATTTTTTTGATGCAATGCTTTGACCCTCCAAATGCTGCTTCTTCCCTTTTGTATTCAGATCTCTTTAGTTTGTAGATGGACATTTGGGGGCAAAATAGTCTAGTTCTATAAAGTCTTATTCTTTAAACAAGCTGCATCTAAGATGAAAGAGAATCATAAACTTAATTTTCCAAATATAGTAACACACAGTGTGAAGTCAGATAGCATAGTGTCTAGCTTACTTCCTGTTGCAAACTTGTTTTGAGAACTGAGCTAAGTCATTGAACTTATCAGTATCTCGGCTTCCTCACCATCAAAATGGAATAATAATAACCAGTCGTTCAAACTCATAAATAATCAAATAAGGTCTTAACTAGGACATTTCGGAGACAAGAGGCAGACACTCACAAGGATACCTCAGGGAATCAGTATTTTTTTCCCCCAGGGTAGACAGGAATTGGAAATAACGAGGAGGAGCGTAAGGAAGCAGCCAAAGCTCATCTCTTGTTTAAAGGCCATGTGGTCTTTTTCTCTCTGCAAGTCAGCTCCATTCCTCTTTCTAGCTGTGGCACCCTAGTGAGGTCCTCTCACACATGGGCCACAGTGGCAATTCTGGACTTGAATCTATTTCATGACCTTTCAGTTTAGCAAGTATTAAAAGCCACTGAGCCTCCAGTTTTTTAAATATGTCAAGCTCATTCCCTCATCAGGCCCTTTGTACTTGCATTTCCTTCTTCCTGAAATGCTCTTCTCCCAACCCTTGTCTGCTCCTCCTTCAATTCATCTAAAGCTCTGTTCAAACCTCACGCTTTTAAAAAGGCCTTCCCTGACCACTGCAACTATTATATTTTCTGGTACTCTTTTCTCCTTATCTAGTTTTATTTGCTTTAATAGAGACTATCACTATCATTGTTCCTTTCTTTTTTTCATTTTCTTTCTTTTTCTCTTTTGTCTTCTAGCCCACTAGAAATCAGGGCAATGGTGTTGGAAACTTTATTTTCTTTACTTTAGTATGACCTTTGCTTAGAACAATGCCTCACACAGTCAATATTAGTTAAACGTATATTTTATGAATAAGTGAAAGAATGAGTGCCTGACTTCTCTAGATTTATAATCTCAGATTTCTAAGAGGAGAATTAAAAAGATTCATTTCATATTTTTCAAGAGAAACCACTCTAGTCAAATGATGGTCATCATATGAGTTGGTATCCTTGTGTCAGCTGCCTACCCCTTGGCCTGCTCAGAGGCAAGGTTGAGATGGGATCACTTTATGTAGTACAGAGGGCAGGAGCTTACAGTGTCAGGCAGGCAGATCCCCTAAGTGGGACTTGAGTGGCCCAGCCTTGATGGTACCATGAGTTTCATGAAGTACCAGCTTAGCTCTAATAGACACAGAGAGGCCATATACCTTTGTCTAGAAATGTCAGGGTCAGAAACTGGGTTGGCTCCTCTAGATACTAGCTCTCCGGCCTCAGTCATAATTTTTCTTAATTTTATTTTTTAGCTGCTTTGTATTTTATATTGAATTTTTCGAGTGATCAGTAATAATCATAGTTAATATTTTTAAAATTCCCTATGAACCTGCTACTTTATGAGAATATTAATTTAGTTTAACTCCTCAAATTCTCAGTTATCCTGTGAAATGGGTACTATGATTATTTTCATTTTGAAGATGAAGAAATATTGAAATGGAAAATAAGTTGCCCTAGATTACTTAGTGAGTAACAGAACCAAGGTTTTGAACCCAGGAATTCTGCTTCGACCTCCCCATCTAACAAGACCGTTTCATACATTCATTCCCCTATGGGGCTTAGTAAGAAGTCATTTTCTTAAAAATAACATTCTAAGGTGGCAAACACATGCAAATATGCTGTTAAAATGTCAAAATAGTCTGGGTAAGTGATTCTTAATAAACATTTAAAGTACATCAAACATGTCTTTGGGTCTGTGCAGTTTTGTAGATGTAAGTTCTAGTATTCTCTATGACCTTTGCATCTGTTTTTTTATATATGCACAACAGAAATTTCAAATATTTTTTGTTCAGATTGACAGAGTTTTCAATTAAGAAATTTACCAGTTTTTATAATAAGCAAATACCATGCTCCACTTCATGTCTTCTCTTTGGATTTTGGCAGTACTCCCTAATAACAAATTTTAAAGAGTGTCAGAAACAATTTAAGTTATGGTTTATAGTAAATACTAAGGAACAAACAGTTTTATTGGATTTCTTGAGCATGTTTAAAATGAGAACATAAACACATAGGTATAAGGAAGATGCTTAAGAAAGAATTCATTGAACACCAATTATTTAGCATCTTCCACACACATGGCACCATGTTAAACACTGGGAAATGTATAATAATGTATATAACAGTGTTCCAAATACATGTTGTGGGCTTTTTTTCTGAACCACAATAACAAACTTGAAAAGTCAGTATGTGACTGCCCCATTCCTTTGAAATATACAGTGTAGGCAGACCAATAGTTTCATTCCTTGTACCTATATATATTTCCATCATGAAGTGGTGGGTAATCATGGGGATTTACTGTTTAAATAGACTGGAGTGTTCCCATTACATTAAATTGAAGCAGGTGAGTATTTTTCCTTTTATTTTATAAGGGCGGTATAGGGATGAGAAAAATGCCATATTTTCAAATATCCATCTATGGCCTGCTGTTCTTTCTATCTTCAAATAGCATATTAGTTTTATTGTTGTTTTGCACATGTGCTTTTAAGAAAAGGCCATAATTTGCTCTGTAGTGTCTTAATTTCCACCATTGGCGAAGTTGTTCAAGGTCGTCATGGCCCATATTCATCAATCATGTGTGCTTCATGGATTTTCTTTGTCAGTAGTACATATCAGTATGATTAATGGTTCAGGGTTCACATTCAGGAATCTGATTGGATAACTGTCGTTTCATTTGTTGGAACTTATAATTCAAAAAACATTGATGAAGTTGTCCATAAAAAGAGGGCAATGCAAGTCAGTTTTACTTATTATGAACAACAAAGCTTGGTCATTTATTAACGTAAACGTGCTCTATACTCCAGAGTACTCCCTGTGCTTCAGCTAAGAGGTTAGGAAGGGGCATTAACTTTTTGAAGTGACTGTACTGTAGGATTAAGTGGAAGCTCTGTAATGTGAGAGTGACTATCATACTGTATGGAAGGCTTCATTATTGGGAAAATGTTGGTTCATGAGTGCTTTAGTAAAGCCTTATGTATTTTGTTGTTTCTAACAGGGACTAGTACTTACTTACTTTTAAAAATATATTTATTTATTAATTATAAAATTACTTATTTACTTATCTAAAGAGATGTATTCTTATAAGAATGATAGATGTTTATTGTTAAAAATAAAATAAAGAACATCAAATAAGCTTTCAAAGATCCCTTGAAATCTTACCGTCCAAAGATGACTGTGCTTAGCGATCTTAGAGGGGCATAAGGCATTACAGAGTATGGAAACAGATCCAACGTTTTCTAGAAATTTAGTAAATGATAAAAGGTGCATTTTAAGTCAGAAGTTTTTTTTTTTTTCAAAGTAAATTTTATTGATATAGCTGGCTTTTCTTTTAGAGGGAAAACAGCTTATTCTCCATCTTACTCTTTATACTTATATAAATTTCATACATATCAAAGACATTTTTTAAGTGAAATTATTATGATAAAATATGGTAATATTTCAAAGTAGTTTTAGAAGCTTTTTAAATGTGTCAGAAATCTTGAAATTAAAAAAGAAATAAATTTGACTGAATAAAATAGAAAAAACAGTATATCAAAAAACAAAACACTACAAAAATCATAAAATTAAAAAAGAAAATGGGATGAAATGGAAACACATGACAAAAATGGAAACTGCAATAGAGGTATGTACAAAGACAAATACTTCTTCACAAAACTAGAAAAAAAAACAGTGAACATATTCTTTATTAGTGTTCAAAGTATTAATAAGCACATACTAATATATAAAAAATGCATAGTACATAATTTTTTAGTATTTTAGGAAATTCCAATACAATCAACAAATGGAAAGGACTGTATTGTCATTAAGCCAGTGAAACCTGGTTTTCTTATTTTTCTAGCTTATGTGGTATTTAGTTTGCATGTGGTCTGTTTACTTGTAGAAGGGATGGGATAAGACCAGAAATATCATATATGATTCTACATGGGAGAATGTCTTGGAATTTTCTAGATTTTACACATAAGAGACAATTTTACAAGATGTATTTGTAATTTTAATACAGAAATAAATGAATGATCGACATTGTTCAAAATACAATTTTTTAACACACTCTCATGATTGATATCTATGCATCAACCACTATGAAACTCAGACTGTTATTAAAAAGAACCTTTCCGTCTTTCTTTACACTAAATTCAGGCTTCTGCAGATCTTTCACAATTTCTGCTTTGAGATCAGCTGGTGCTGTTGTATTAAAGTTGCAGGTTTCTGTCAAAAAATCCCAAAGCAGGTCTCCATTTTCATTGCCATCAATAAAACAGTCAGATATGTCCATGGTGGACAGAAGATCATAACACTCATACTTAATCCCCAACTCGTCCAGCATCTGAGTGAGGTCAGTAGACGTGACATACTGGCAGAGGTCATCACGGGGTAAGCGGGATCCGTACTTTTTCCATAGCTTGTCCCAGCCACTGATTCCTGTGTGACAGAACAAAGGTCATGATTTATTTATCCTTTTTTTTCATTTACCTGTTCTACAAGGCAGTACATTAGATACTTAGGATAGAGTAGTTAATAAAAAATACCCTTGCCTTTGTGTAGCTCAATTCAAGGACCAAGGGGTGGGGATGGGGTGAGGAGAAAGTTAAAAAAAATAAGTAAATAAATTGTGTATCAGATGATGCTAAGTACTAATGGAAAACACATCAGAGCAAGGAATAAGGAAGGTCAAGGAATTGGATGGTTGCTGATTTATACAGGGTGGTCACAGAGAGTCTCTCTTATAATGTGACATTTGAGCAGAGACATACCAATAAGCCATAAAGATATATCAGAGAAAAGATTATTCCAGGATGAGGGAAGAGCACCTGCAGAGGATCTGAGGCAGGAACATGGTTGGCATGTTTAAGAACTATCTGGGAAGCCATTGAGATTGGAACTGAATGAACAAAGGGGAGAGTGAATGGAGATGGGAAGCCATTGTAGTGCTATCTGATAGAACTTTCTGGATTGTTGGACAAGTTCTCTGTTTGCATTGTCCAGTATGGTAGCCACTAACCACTTGTGGCTGTGGATCATTTGAATTGTGGCTAGTGTGACTGAGGAATGCATTTTAAGTTATATTTCATCTTAACCCATTTAAACTTCTATTTCAGTAGCCAAATGTGGCTTCCATATTGAACAATACATTAGGTTGACTTTACATAATTTGCATTTTAATAAGGTCACTCTGGCCACACAGAAGGCTACTGCAATAATCTGTGTGACAGACGATGGATGGTAAGTTGGACCAGTAAGTTTGGAGGTGATTAGAAGCCGTTGGATTTTTTATATGTTACACTCCTATATCCATTGCCATTTGCCAATAATTTGGATATTGGGTGTGAGTAAAAGAAAATAACCATTGATGACTCTAATGATTTTGGCCCAAGCACTTGAAAAGAGAAAATTGTCATTACTGGAAATGGGAAGAAAGATGGAGGAGCACATTTATGTGTATCATCAGGCGTGATTTTGGATATTCATGTAGTGATAGAAATAAGACAATTATTTGTGTTAGTCTGGAATTCAGAAGAGAGTATCTACAGAGTAAAAACTAAAATTGAAAGAAGGAACACAGTAAATACAATGATGATATACTCAAACTAAAGATGAAGTAGCTCCTCCTGTCTATCAACTTACTAGACGCTGTCTTGGGCTGCCAATAACTAGATTGATTCCTACAAATTTTGCCCCAAACTTTAGAAGATATTTTAGTAATGTCCACTGTATTTAACTGAAAACCCAACTCAATGGAGAAGCTAAGAGATGCAGAAGCTGAGGGAAAAACACATAAGTTGCACTATTCTTCTAACACTTCCGAGGTTTGTTATTTAGTCTCTCAGAATTTGAGTTTTCTTATCAATAAGATGGGGATAAGCCACATTTACCTCAACTGCAATTGCCAGTATTAAATGATATACTTTAAGTGAATCATTGCACAATGCTAAGCACATGGCAGATGTGTAATAAGTATTACAAAATAAATGAATGTTACATGGATTTAGTTTGATAATGTATTTCTAATGGTCATAATCTTGAGACTGAAAAAGCAAACTTGCTATTCAGAAATCTATAATTATAATTAATCAAAATGGATTAATATCAATTTATAGACCTTCTAATACATGCATATAATACTGAGCTGTGATATACACAGTGCAGAGCAGTCTTTAGGAGCGGTAGCTAAAGCCTGACTGCTTGAGCTTGAAGTCTGCCTTTTCCTCTTACTAGCTATATGAGCCTGTGCCTCAGTTTTATCAACTCTAAAACAAGAGTTATGATAGAATCTGTTCACAGAACTTCTGAAAGGATTAACTGAATTAAGAAAATAAGGTACTTTCTTAACATAGTAAACATTGAAGTGTTAGGTAAGTTGGACTTGGCCAAAGCAACAGAAGAGAGAACCTATATTTTATATGAACTCCCAATATTGAAGGCTTGAACTTTTTTTAGTTCTCAGACCTCCTTTATGATCTAACGAAAGTAATGGTCTCTCCAGAAAAGTACATAAACAATACATATCCGCACAGTTGTGCATATAATTACAGGATGCTCAAAGACCCCCTCACCCTCATCTACTGACTAGGCTGAAGTCCCCTGATTTAACTCGATAAAAGAGACACTCCAAGACAGGAAATGGTAATAAAAATAACTTAAATCATTGATGTCCCACTTATATTTCAGAAGACAGAGTGATAACTTCAGTATATGCTCTAGGAATTGGAATGAAGCAGAAAAAAATAAAACCTCAGTTCAAGAAAAAAAAAATAATGAGAGTCAAGAGTATATATTAAAAGATCTTTCATTCCAAATATTGTGATTGTCTTCTTGAATAAGAATTTGCCTACAAACAGAATTTTACAAGAAAATAAATATATCAATGGTTGATAAAATGTTAGAATAATGTTATCATCATTATTATTTTTTTAACCTAGCAGAGAAAAAAGAACAAAACAATATTGCCTAAAATTTGCTGGTGTCAGTGTTCTGTGACTCAGTGCCATTTCTGAGCTGAGCAATTATATACTTTCTGACTGATGCATTATCATAATGGCTCTTGGTGGGCATAGCATATGGTGTTACTTGTTTTCTACATGATATAAATCAGATTGTTTTTTTTTCTTGATGTATTAAAAATAACACACCATGATTTGCCTCCTTCCTTAGTCAAGTAAGGAGAGGAAAAGACAAAATTTTAGTGATTTTCTTCTAGCTAACTTCTCTTAACCTGAGAGATTTCATGTTAATTAACAACCCATTCAACTAATACCTGGCACAACATTTACAGAAAAACATGTTACTGACATCATTTTAGTGTGGGATATACCTCTTATTCTTATTTCTCTTCTTTTTATCCCCAAATCTTTTACCTTCATAGTCAGGAACTTCTGCTTGTTATAATTACATTACTATTTACTGAGCTGGGCCAGTTCTGTAAAGGATACTTAGGAACACAGAAGAAATCTCTTCTCTCAAGCAAGATTTGGTAATAAAGGAAAAGTTGAACTAGGAGTGGAAATTTGGGGAAAACAGTTGGCAACCATCGGGAGTATATAAGCATGACCTCCAGGAATCCTTAGGAGTCACAGGGAAAGTGGAAAACCACCAGGTTATGTGGAATGAGGGCTCCAGTCATTTATTCTGGATCTTTTTGAGTTAAGGATAAGCCTGTAAAGTAGGGAATGTGGAGACATTCAGGTAACACTAAGTTGATGACAAAGATAAACATATTTGACAATTTTATCTTCCTTTTCAGGTAGAATATTTTCTTTAATTGCAAAGGAAACCATATTGAATAAGGTGGTTTATTTTTAACTTTTCTTACTTATATTTAATTTCTTTACATGACAACTCATGATAAAGGCAATAAAGCTATGACTTTTAGCCTTAGGAGACAAGTGAAAGTCCAAAATAAAATACCTTAATCTATTTTCTCCTTTTGCTAAGTGGATTTTTTAAGAAGAAATGTCATCTGAGAAAGACGTGTATATGATAAAGGAAAGTTGGTAATTAAGAGTCTATTTAATAATTCAACAACTGTTATTATTGCATGCTTACATACAGGAACAGTATTAACAATGTTTTTTTCTTTGGGATACCTGTCTCCTGTGCTATGTGCAGTGATTAAGAATTATGAATTGCATACTGTAAAAGTTAGTGAAATACTTCCACCATCAAACCACACTGATTGAATAACATTTGACTCAAAATAATTTTTTGAGAAAAAGTGAACTGATTTTTCAGCCTTTACTCCCTTTGATTTTTCCCATGAATGTATATATACATAGTATAAATGAAGCACATATATGCAGAGATGCACTATAATGTAAGTATGATTATCCATAAGTAGCCCTTCAATCAATTTAAGCTCAAGTCACATAGCCAAGAAATGCCTCAGCATTCTTGCTTCATGTATCATCATAAATTTCACTGGGCCTATTTTGGTTTGTACATTTCTTGATGCCAATAAGCCATGAATTGTATTAATTTATTAATTTATTCATGATATAGCCAGAAGAATACTGTATTCATAAAGGCACTAAGTCAATTCTCAGTTGCTTGTAGACTACTCATGTCACTACTAAATCTTGTGCTGGCTTCTTATTGGTGGACATTTACTCATAGAAAGCTGTCTTCTGAGACTCAAATACCTCTGAAAATACTTAGGAATAAACCAAGTACAAATATTAGTGGACCTGATATCAATATTAAATGTGTTCTAAAATCAAACATATTACTTCTGGGTGAATCACTGTTTCTGTCTGTAACACGTTTTCTGTATTGTTGATACAGATTATTAAAAATAGACTGCCTTCAATATTGATAACTAAATTTACTTATGCATTCCTAAATGTAATACAAAGTGCTTTTCCCAAGTGTCCTATTTAGGGAGGTTAGTAGGAAGCAGCCAGTTTACATAAGCCCTTCTAAATAGAAAGACAGAACTCTCCTACATAAATGAGTAATTTTAAATAAACAGAGCTAAAAATAGTATATTGAAACGTTTTCTTAGGAAGAAGTTGTGTATAGAAGCTCTCATTTGCCAAACTCCCACATGAGTTCAAACCTAGGATTACAGGCATCAGCCATGTTTGCCATCCTTAAAGTCATTCTGCATAGTTAAGGATAAATGAATTTTGTGACATATGTTTTTTGACTATGAGTTCTGGTATAAACTTAGGAAAATAGAGAGTGTTGTGTATCTTGACTCAATCTGCCTAGTACTATGTGTCCAGTCCATAAAGATTGCTGTATGAAAGAAGTAATGCACTAATGAATTCAGCAATGTCACTATTTCATTTGCTGTGTTTACTCACATTCTCTGTGTTGTACTTATTATATCCCAGGAAGCAACCTGACAGGATCGAATGTGTTCTTTTAAAAATACAGTGCAAAACAAGTGAACCATTTTTGGCAGTTATTTGAGAAAACCTGTAATGAACAATATTGATAATGGCTCTAGAATTACAAATTAGTCAAATATGATGGTATCTAAAATATTTAAAGCTTTATTTATTAATAAATATGATATAAGGGAAAGAGATATTCAAGGGACAAAAAAAGAGGTAAATAGAAATAGTTAATATTTTCTGTCTCATTGAAAAATTCCTAACAGTTGTATTTGCTCTATGTTACGTAAAAAATAATTTTATATAGATAATAACAAATTTCCCCAGGATAAAGAAGTAAGTAGACATTTAATTCTACTTTATCCCCTAAATTGAGAGCCGTTGTGAAGGACTTTCCTAATATGGCCTTCAAACGCATGCATCCATGCATATATGCACTACTGCTGTTTTAAAATTCAGGCTGGATGAAAATAACTTACCTGACACAAGAATAATAAGAATCTTAGCATTGGAAGCTAAGAGACTATGGAAGAATTTCAGGGTAGCTGGGATGTCTTTTACATAATACAGCATCTAGAAATGAAGGAAAAGAGAAATGAGACACTTTTGTATATCAATGTCTTTGATGCTTGGACTAGATACTCACTAGAAAGTTTGATTTTCAAGTTGAGTAGATTTTACTTAACAAAACACTTAAGAAATTTAAAAGTTAAAGATATTATATGGAGAGGTGGAATAATGATGTGAGAAAACATTTGAGGAAAGGAAAACTATGTTAGCTGCTGAATTAGAGCCAAATAGTTTTAAATTTACTCTTCTGGCTTTAACAACACAGACATTTATAGCTGGAGACACTTAGTCTCCACTCCACATGGAGGCAGTGATTCTGTGTTTACTTTATATTTTGTGAATTGTAGTTCTTCTGGGAGAAAATGGTGCCGGCACCGTAACGACAGACCTGAGCTCTGGAACACTACTTTAAAATTAAGTCCTTTGCACTAACTTCACCATATGCTCCCAGATGCTTTTTTTCTATATAAGGGAAATAAAATACAGACTCTGATGTCCACTGATTCTCTAAGAAAGGACTGGATTAACCATGAAGTTATATCCTTGGTCACAAGATGCTAGGAGTCAGTCCACCCCTTTTGAATAATTCTGGACCATCTCTGGTGAAGTGAAAGGAGAGGCCTTTCCACCCAACACAGATAGAGCTTGGAATTATACAATGGCAGTGAAAAACTTTCCCTAAGGGCTTGTATTCCTAGATTCTATCTCCACAGACTCTTACTTCTTATATCTCATCTTCATCTCCTTTGGACAAAAATTACATATTCTATATAGATTCCCATGATAGAATTTATTGCTTAAAACAAAAACAACTTAAGCTCTGCCCCTCTCCCTTGAATAAATGAAATAACATGGACCTGCATATGGCCTGTGATGCCTCAGGTCATTCCATGCAATTCACCACAGGGACCATACATTGGTAGACAGATACAGCTAGCTAATCCATTAAATGGCTAAAAAACTATGATATGACCTAGTGAAAAAAGAGGAGGTGGGTCATAGTAGATACTTGGAAATTTGGCCTAATAGACCCTGAGATTCTTTGCAGTTGACAGTGAATATTAAGTCAAAAGAATGTCATGGGAGTGTTAGGACTATAGGAAACAATGAAGAGACAGAAACATGGCACAGAAAAAATACAGAGTACAGAAGGAAGAGAGAAAAAGACTCATAATACAGAGGAAGCAGAGTTCTTATGAGACAGACCAAACATGGAAGCTTTAAGAGAAATATGAGAATGATCACTGAAGCTCTAAAATTTTATAACAGGTAAAGACTTGACCCATAGCATAAGTGAAGGGATTGGCTTTAGATAAACAGAGGCTTTTGTAATAATATGAAAGAAAGAAATGGTGAGTACACTTGCAGCCATGTTTGTAAATTTGGAGAGTGAAGAAAGATGAGTTTCCATCTGATGGTTTCTCTTTTTCCTATACAGTATGGAATGAGGTCATCAGCTGGGAATGAGTAGTGGGGGAAGGGCTAGGGAGGTGTAAGGAGAGAGAGGGAACTATGAGATAGTGATACGAGCAGGTGGGGAAGGAAGTTTAACAGAGAAACATCACAGGTTTCCTGGACAATGTTAACCACTCCTCACAGGTAAGAGACTTTATCAGCTAACAAAGCAGAGATGCAGCATTGCCTAAATATCCCTATCTTGGAGTCTTTTCTTCCTTTGTTTTTTTTTCAAGTTTATTCCTTTGAGGTGACTGTACTGTGGATTATAGAAAGTAAGAAGCATCTTGTTAAGTGTGCTATTTCTATTATATACACATCTTCTAATGGATGCTTATATACCTGTATGGTGTCCAGAAATATGTCCCCATACCATCTACTGCATAGTCACTACATTTCCAAGAAATACACTGTTGGTACTAGACCATGGAAATAAATTCCTACTGAAGGACTGACTAATATTAATAGTTTTTTTTTTTTTTGACGTGAAGAACCATCTACCTTGCCCCTTTTGTCACAAGCACACTAACCAGGTCATCAGCAGAAGGCAAAAGCAAGAGGATACAGAAATATTCTGAGATATTGGTCCATCCAGACCATGAGAGCTACTGAACTGTGTGTTACAATATGTTAGACTCTACTGTCCTCAAATTATGAACTTTCAATCCTACAAAATTGTGGCAAGCCGACTGCAAACTAACAAGGTCCTTACAATCTGTGAGGTCAACCAAGGGTTGCCTCACCTCTAGGAACCCTCCTAAGAATGGAGAAGTATGAACTGATCAGAGAACAATGTGGTTTTGCTCTGAGGCAGGTAGTAGGAGTACGCTCAAAGCCTCCAGCAGACAGAAATGCAGAAGATTATAGCAAGGTGTGTAGGTTGGGTGAGGATAATCTTATTTTAGTTAGTAGTTGTATATGCTCTTGTACAAAAGCAGCTTGCAAAAATAAAACTGGGCCACTACTCCATCATCAGCAGATAGTGGACCTCCTGATCCCAGCTTTCTGTCTTCTTTCTTTTCTTAATCTCCCACCATTCCTACTCAGGTTTATTGTCCAGAGCTGTGATGGACATGGCAGGATTTACCACTTGCTGGACTCAACACAAAATTACTTAAACCATTTGAAAAAAAAAATCAATAACTGGAAGTATTTTGAGTGGAACAAACTGGCTTTTTAAATGTTACAGAGACATTAGTTTTTTCAACATCTTTATCCTCAATTTGAATATGCTCAAATATGAAATCAGATTGCCATTTTTATTTAATTTTTTATATTTGTATATTTTCTATTATAGTTGACATACAATATCATATTAGTTTCAGGCATACAACACAGTGATTAGCCATTTATGTAATTTATGAAGTGATCACCCTGAATAATCCAGTACCCATCTGACACCATACATAATTATTACAATAATACTGACTGAATTTCCCATACCATACTCTACATTCCCATGACTATTTTATAACTACCAATTTGTACCTCTAATCCTCTCCCTGCTTCACCTATCCTCCCCCCCCCCCAATCTGATAGCCATCAAAATGCTCTCTGTATCTATGGGCTTGTTTCTGTTTTTGTTTGTTTGTTCTGTTCTCTATTTTCCATATGGTATTTGTCTTTCACTGTCTTACTTACCCTACTCAACACAGTACCCTCTAGGTCCATCCATGTTGTTGCAGATAGCAAGATTTCATTCTTTTTTTATGGCTGAGTAATATTCCATTGTGTGTGTATGTGTATATGCCATTTTTTCTTTAGCCATTCATTCATTGATGGACACTCAGAGTGCCTCCATATCTTGGCTACTATGAATAAATAATGCTGCAATGAACACATGGATTCACATGTCCCTTTGAAGTATAGTTTTGGGTTTCTTCAGATAAATACCCAGAAATGGGATTACTGGGTCCTTCCTTGTCTGGTATAACTATTGCTACCCCTAGCTTTTGTTTGTTTGTTTGTTTGTCTGTACCCATTTTCATGAAATATCTTTTTCCAGCCCTTTACTTTCAGTCTGTGTGTGTCTTTCAATCTGAAGTGAGTCTCTTGTAGGCAGCACATGTAAGGGTCTTGTTTTCTTATCCATTCAGCCTCCTAATCTTTGACTGGAGCATTTAATCCATTTACACTTAGAATAATTGTTGATAGGTATGTAGTTAGTGCCATTTTATTATTCGTATTTTTTACTTTTTTTTTTCTTTTTCTTCAAGAAGTTCCTCTAATATTTTGTATAATACTGGTTTGGTGGTTAAGAGCTCCCTTAGCTTTTTCTCACACCTGGGAAGCTCTTTATCTGTCCTTTGATTCTCAATGATAACTTGCTAGGTAGAGTAATCTTGGGTAGGTCCTTGCTTTTCATCACTTTGAATATTTGGTGCCAATCCCTTCTGGCCTGCAAAATTTCTATTGATAAATCAGCTGACAGTCTTATGGAAGTTTTTCATAGGTAACTAACAACTACTTTTCTCTTGCTGCTTTCAAGATCCTCTGTGTTTAACCTTTGGCACTTTAATTATGATGTCTCTTGGTGTGGGCCTCTTGGGGTTCATCTTGTTTGGGACTCTGCACTTCCTGGGCTTATAAGTCTATTTCCTTCACCAAGTTAAAGAAGTTTTCAGTCATTATTTCTTGGAATAGATTTTCAATTCCTCGCTCTCTTCTCCTTCTGGTATCCCTCTGATATAAATGGTGGTATGCTTGATATTGTCCCAGAGGTCCCTTAAAGTATCCTCATCTTTTTGGATTCTCATTTCTTGTTACTGTCCTGATTGGATGTTTTCTGATACCATATCTTTTAAATTGCTGATTTTATCTTTCTCCATGCCATCAAATCTATGCTAATGCCTCCTAAGGTAGTCTTCATTTCAGTTATTATATTCTTTAATTCTGACTGGTTCTTTTGTTTTTTATCTCCACTTTCATGTTTTTACTCTTCCCCTAAGTTCATTGAGCATCCTTAAGACCAGTGTCTTGAACTCTGCATCTGATAGATTGCTTGTCTCCATTTTGTTCAGTTCTTTTTCTGAAGCTATATTCTGTTCATTCATTTGAGATGTGCTTCTTTGTCTTTCCATTTTGACTTGTGTTTTTTTCTATGTATTAGGTAAGGCCGCTATGTCTCCTAGTCTTAGTAGAGCACCCTTATGTAAGTAGATGTACTGTGGGTCCCAGTGGCACAGTCTTCCCTGGTCACTTGAGTCAGGTGTTCCAGGTATGTCCCTGGTATGGGTTGTGTGTGCCCTCCTGTTGTAGTTCAGCTTTGGTTGCTATTTGCATGTCAATGGGAGGAATTGACCTTTAAGCTGATTGGTTGTGAGGACTTGAGGGTGACTACAGTGGAGGAAGCTTTATGCAGGAGCTGATACACTTTAGCAGGCTCAGTCTACCATTTGGGTGTGTCATTTTCTGCTGTGGCCTGGGAGATACTCAGGCTCAGACTAAAGCCGGCCAGTGGGTATGGCTTTCTGGGAGGGGCAGTGCCACAGGCCAAGTTCATCGTGGCCTGTGACCTGCCCAGGGCCACGTGGCATGAGCCATCAAGCAATCCACAGATGGCCACAATCCATCTGGGCTAGAATGTGCCTCAAAAGGCCAAGCCACAAACCAAAGCCAGCTGCCAGCACCAGCTTGAGGTTGTTCAGCAAGAGGTACGGAGTATGCTAAGTCAGATGCTGCTTGTTTGGGGTTTGTAAACCTTTGAGAGATTTTAGGAAAGTCCTCAGCATGAGCCAGGATAGGACTTTTGTATGGAAATTCCACTGGAAGTGGCTTGGGTGGGCCTGAATGTTAGAAGGGGCGTGGTTTCAGGAAATCACCAGAGTGGGGCAAACTGTGTTAGCTATGTTGATGGAGACTCAGATATAGTGGCTGCCTGGATTGGTAAGCCTGGTGGGAGAGGGCTCAACAAAGGAACAATGCCCTCTGCCAGCATTTCTGTCTGGGAGAAAGCCACCCCTCCAGTCCTTGCCCTAAAGCTAGACAACTCAATTCCTCCCCATATGTCACTGGAACCTTTCAAGCTGCTGCCCTAGTGCTGGAGCTCAGAGAAAATGAGTCCATCACTAAGTAAGTCCTCACACAGGCCCCTTATGAGGAAAGTCTGCTACTCCCTCAGCCTTGCATTTCACTTAGCCACAAACTCTGCTGTTTTTCACAGTGGGGACTTCTCTTTCCAGCATTGGAACCCTGGGCTGGGAAGCTCAGTGTGTGGCCAGAACCCCTCACTCTTCCAGGGGACCGCTGTAGCTGAGATATTTCTCCCAATTCTCAACAGCCACAGGTGGGTGTGGGACCAGCCCGTTTCACACCTCTGTCCCTTCTACCAGTCTTGAGGTGGTCTCTTCTATGTGTCCCAAGTTGTTTTCTGTTTGGCCAGACTCTCGGTGACTCCCAGTTATGGTCGTTCTGTTTAGTTGTAACTTTGATGTGGTTACGAGAGGAGGTAAACACAGCAAGCATTTAACTACTTCACTATCTTGACTGGAAGCTGTCATTTTCTTTTTAAAGTTAGACTATTAGGCACTCTTCATACATAGTTCTGAAAAAAATCTTCTTTATGAGAGTATATAACAATAAATATTTCTTACCTGAATCATATGAATAAAGTCCCACTTCTGAAGTTCTTTTTTCTCTATCATTCTATTTTGATATTCAGATGATGTCTCTTTATGCCAAACAAACTTTGTGTTCTCGAGGTTTGATGACTTGGCTACAAACTCTGAAATACAGAGAAGAGGTGGCACACCATCAATTTTAATTGCAAATGTGAAACCCATTTCCATTTAGAATTTTAATGTAATCAGTGTTATATACATAACAGATATAAAGCACATTTTCTTTTTTATGTAGCTCTGGAAGACTAGATAGTTAATCTTGATTTTTTTTTCTAGTATTAAATGAAATTAGAGATGAAAGAAAGAGTCAATAAGAAATAATTATGAGCACCCTGATCAGGCATAGGTTACATTACCTAAGTATTAATAGGGAATAAACTCATGGATTTTATCAATGGAAAACTGATGTGGAACAGATGATGTGATTCTGTAAACTAGTCAGCAAACTATGACCCATATCTTGCCCTCTACCTACTTTTAAATGAACTGCATGCTAAAAACATACTTTTTTTGCTTCTTGACATCATGCTTCTGGCTTTCATATCTGATGTCGTTCCATTTTTAAATGGTTGATAAAATCAAAAGAATATTATTTCATTATACGTGAAAATGACATAAAATTCAAATTTAGTGTTCATGAATAAATTTTATTGGAATATACCAAAATTCTTAGTTTATGTGTTGTCTATGGCTGCCTTTGTGCTACAATGGGAGAGTTGATTAGTTGTGATGGAGATTGTATGGCCTTCTAAGTCTAAAATATTTAAGACTATTTGGAGTTTTTCAGAAAAAGTTTGCAAAATCTTGCTAGCACCCATTAAACATAAGCTCTTTAAGGATAGGAATTCTGACTAAATATTTCTGAATGAATCAATGACTGTCTCTTGGAATAAACATCAAAAATAATAGTTGATGACCAGTGAATGGATGGAGAGTCTGTAAAAAAAAGTTCAATTATTCACTCTTTATATTCTGAGATTTTTAGTTATGCCTGCCAAGAAAACAAATTGATTAGGTTCTCCCCCAATAAGATTACAAAAAACATCCCAAGTAACTATGTTGTTAATGACTGAAGGGACAAATTGGGATGGCAAGCCTTTCAGGATAGAATTTGGCATACAGCACCAAGGGTTGCAGGTACCTTTGTATTTGGCAATTTGTTCAGCACTTGGTTCAACAACTTCATTACTGATGTGAACTCCTGGGTATTGAGCCTGTACTTTGGAGAGAATTTGAAGATCAATTTCACCTAGAATACAAGCATAGGGAATGGATCAAATCAGTCCAGAAAGAAATGATTAAGAATAATTTGAGCTAGTTTATGTCTGAGTTTTACTAGGAAAACCCGTCGTATATAAAGAATAATGCTCAACTCTTCCCATGCCACATTGTCTATGATACAGAACAGCTAGGTCGTAAGTAGGAATAATAGTGTTATTTGAGGAGGGTTCTGATTGCTATTCATTCATTCATTCATTCATTCATTCATGCAATATCTATTATTGTATTACATTAAATCTAAGATGCCATCAGTTATTAGATGCAATCAACCCTTCCTTTTGTACTGCTAAGTCAGAAAAAAACCACCGTCAATTATAATTTTAAGATATCATCAACTGGAAGATGTGTTATCCCAAATTCACAGATGTTAAAAAACATTACACACATACACACACACACACACACACACACACACACAAATACACCTTAGAATAAACTTAGAATAGGCTAGGCTAGAAGCATACCTAAAAACATGTCAAATGCAAAATCTGTCAGGTATAAAAGAGGATACAAAAATATGTCAGGCATCTGCCTTCAAAAACACTATGGCCTAATGGAAAGAACCTTGACTGGGTTTGACTGAAGTGGGAAGAGGAAAAGAGTGAGGGAGAGAATAGGAAGAGGGGCCAGAGAGATGGAGAACTTAATGGAGAGAGAGCTCTCCTGAGCTCTGTATTATAGGGTGAGTGGAAATCAACCTAGAAACTTATGAGGAGATGAAAATTTCAGGTAGAGGGGACAGGAAGATGGAGGTATGACATGAGGAAGCAGAACAGTATACATGGGAGGACTGGTGGTTCAGAGTTTCAGAATATTAGGCAAGGCAGGACCTCCAAGAAAGAGGTGATGCCAGAGAGGTAAATGAGGAGGTTATGGCAGAATAGATATTTATGCATTAATTCAAGCACCAACTATTGATTGTTTACTATGTGTTAGACACAGCACTAGGCTCTAGCAAATGATAAAAAGAGACATTGATACCTACCCTGATGAAAATTTAGACTATAAGTGATTGCATGAGAAAGATGGTAAGTTGGATGAACTTGAGTCCAAACCTATCTTCTCCACTTATTAGGTCTTAATGATCCTTGGCAATTTGCTTTACCCCTCCAAGCTGTATTTTTCTCATCAGAAAAATAGCAATAATAGCACATAATTTATTGGTTATGAGGGTTACATGAGGCAATGCATACAAAGTGTAGCACAAGATAAAATTGGCACCCAGTAAATGTTAATTGTTCATTTTATTGTTATTGACTCCCTCTCTTTAGAAATATGTCTTCTCTCCTTATTACTGATGTCTCCACCTTAAGTTTTATATTTTTATTTTTTTAGGTTATGATGTTGACACCTTCACTAAAATTGACCTATGTGCTGGCAAGACTAGCATATTAAAATGATGTTAATCTTTAATATTTTGGCATAAATTACATTAAAAGAACCTTTTCAAGGTTAGATATGGCAGGCAACAAAAACATAGATCACAAGACTGGAAGGTCTAGAATGAATAAGCTGAGGAAGATAAATCAGGAACAGAATATGCTAGTGTAGGAGAAGAAGGGAGTCTAAACATATAACAAGAGCCCCAACTACTGGTAATAGGAAACAGTGTGGAAATAAGAGGAAGGAGTGGGAAGAAAGCTGAAATGAAAGGTTAAGGACACTATGTGATAATTTTCTTCCAAACTGACACAAACATGAACCTTTAATTTTTTCCTTAATGACTCCAGCTGCCATTTAGGGGCCACCTACTATTTGTCAAAACTATATTAGGCATTTTACTTCAAACATCGCATTTAATCCTGACCACAGTGCTATCGCAAACTCCACAAGATAATTCCCAAACACGAAAGGCACATCTGTCTGACTAAAATGTTTCTTCTATTTCATACTAAGAAATAGGAGGATACCAAATACTATAAGGACATAAGAAGATTTTTTTTATTATTATTTTCTAAGTAACTATTTTGAAATGTAAATAAAATAACTAATCCAACAGCTGATAAGAAAACCTCTGGGCTAATGAGAAATAGAGAGATTCTAGCTTGCCCCTAATGATGAGAAGCCGAAAGTTCTGTTCCTGCTTCTATCGCATAGCCATATATTTTAAATTAAAAAAATATATATACACACACACACACACACATATATGTATGTATGTATGTATGTATGTATGTATATGTATGTATGTATATATGTATGTATGTATGTGCATATGTGTGTGTGTATCTATATATATGCATTAATTCAATATAAATTTCGAGGATCCCAAGTCTAACATTTTGAAATTCAGATAGTTGAAATGCAGTCCTTTCCCCTGGGGCTTAATGGGCTCTTCTTCCATTAACTTTGACCCCAACATTTTGGATCTGTGCAAATGACAGAATGTATCTAGCACATCCTCAGGGTATGTTACTGTCTTGTCGCTTTCACAACCACCAGAATGTTCTGCCATAGAGCCAGCCAGGACCTCCTCCTAGGGCAGTGACAGAGGTCACAATGCTAGAACTGGAGTTGAGACACGGAAACCACGTCTGATAACTTCTAGAATGTGAGCCCATGTATGGACAAGAACCATCTGTGCATTCACTACTGGATCCCTAACAGAAATGAGTGAACAACAAGAAAAGATATTAGAACTATTTCCTCAGGAGTTAGCACATCAACTCCATTTCTTACTTCATAAGTCAGGTGACCATACTTCCTGTTTGCTAGGGACAGTTCCACTTGATGTTCATTGTGCAGGTGTCCTATCTGGTTTTATTTTTTTAATAAAATATTTTTAGAATTTTGTTTTCAAAAATAGGTTTTTAAAAGAACTATTTGATAAATAAGCAAATATAATAAAACAACTTGTTCAATAAATATTTCAAAAAGTTACAATAATTTTAATTCTTTTACCTTTGTTCTTGGTAAAAGTACTCCAGCTCTCACTCTTAAAAGTATCTTCGGTTTGACAATAAGTAATGCCACCATGCTCATAAGGCACTTATTTTCAGTGCTGTGTCTGTTATTTACAATGGACTGCATTATTTATTGTAAGTGAGATAGATAGAGATACCTAGAGATAGAGAGCTCCCATAAGATAATATTCCCTTGGTCTCATATCCTACATGGTTTGCTTTCTAGTATTCCTAAAAAGTAGGAGATATGCATTTTTTTAAATGATTTATATGAACTTCTTCCCTAACAAAAAGAGAATCGATAGTGAGGTAGTTCACATGTTCTATATTATTACAATCTAGTCTAAACATTTAGCATTTAGTTATATATATTTTCTTGATACATTACCTAGACTGTTCAGTATCCATCCAGTCACCCAAGCTTTGCTCCTTTCTTCCCATCTACATGTTTTCCTGCTATTTTTTTTTTTAACTTTCTCTTTTCCATCCCTACTAGCAATACCCTTGTTCAGGCTCAAATTATCTATCTCTTAGAATACTGCAACAATGTCCTGAAAATTTGGCCTATCCCTTCTGAACTTTGTCGTCCTCAAAGGCGTCACTACAATAACCATTCAAAACTCTAAGCTAAGCAATCCCATCGTTTCCATGCTTAAAACTGTCTAATGATTAATCATCGGGGAAAAGTTCAAGCTCCTTTAACTGAACATAGACCTCTCTGCCTGCTTCCTTATTCTCATTTCTCACAACTTCATATTTTGAAACTTCTGGCTCCAGGAACCCTGAATGTCTTACATTTGTACCCTTCTCTCTCTCCCCTCTCTCCTCATACACATATACATCATGCTCTTCCATGTTCTTATCCATTGCCCACGTTTTCTCCTCCACCAGGATTACTCTCCCCTCACTTCCTCACTTAATCTGACTAACTTTTATGTATCTCAAACACTTTCACACATGACTAATTACCTTGATACTCTTTCTCACAGAGCCTGGAAGTAGTGTCCGAGTCCTTTAGACAGAAATTGCCCATTAATTGACTGGAGTTGGTAAGACAGATAAAACCTTCTTGTGTTCCCTGATCTAAATTATTGCTTTACTTCACTATTTTATTCACTAGCAAAGGCTTGATTCCAATGAGGTTTTAAACCAACGTCAAAGACACTAAAATGGTAGACTGAGCATCAGTCATTGAAAAGCATATAAAGGGCTATCAGACCCCATAGTACCATGAACTATCAGTTAAGAGATTCAAACAACAAAAAAAGAGAAGGTGGTGGAGGAAACCATTTGTTCTTTCTCAACTGAACCCTTCTGAGCAGGAGCCGTAACATTATGAATGTGTTCCAGTATCAGGCATTAGCACTCTATAAATTCTTCTAGAGAGCATATGAGTCAAACTAATGTGCCAAAAGAATAGGGGAAAGCAAACTTGAAATGAGTCGATAAAATAATTGAGAAATTCTGAGCAAATTCAGAGATAAACAAAAGAAGTATGGAAGCCAGCAGCCTGCTTTTATTGTGTACCGGAAAGCCTTCTGGGAAACTTGACTTTGAGATCCAGAAAATAGCATTTAAGTAGAATAAGGCAATACATGTTCATTTACAGTCACTTTCCTTTCACATATGGTTTCTCATTAGGCATTGTATAATCATAATTCTGACAAGTGCAGACTACTTATTTTGATATCCTAAGCCTTTAGATACATAAACGTCAACAGTTCTTTGGGTTAACAAAAGCCTTATTATGTGTTTCCCTGTAAACTTTTGGAACAAAATTTGCAAAGCTTCCTGTGATGAATTGAAAAATAATGATTAAACAACTCTATTCTAATATACCGTCTTTCTTTTCTTCCTCCCTCCCCACCTCTCCTCACCCTTCCCCTCTCTTTCCCTTTCTCCTCTCTCCCTTTTTTGGCTATCAAAGCAAATTAATAATTTTGGAGTCTGTGCATTTTATGATCATGTAACTGATTTTCTCAGTTGATCAATATGTAGAACTTGAGCAAGGTTAGGAAAATCTAGACATGTGTCAACTAAGCATCAATCAAAAATTGTTTTCTATTAGGCTGGACCGTGGATTATTTTTGTTGTTGTTCTGTCCAATCTTATGTTATTTTCTATCAAACAGAATATGCTGACCTTTTGATTTGGAAAGTTAAAACTAAATTTTAAAAATCTTCTTTCTTGCAAATCTCTTTCCTTTGTACAACCCTCTTCCTCAAATCGGCCACAACTATAGAATGCCTTCTCACCCCTTTTCTGGGCTATTTTGAGTGTTTTACTTAATTTTACAGAGAGATATTTTTGTTATAATATCTTGCTTTCATATGAAGCCATATTTTAAATGCATCATGCCTATTTATAAAGATGGACATGTAACTAATGTCCCTGATGGTAAAACTCGTAAAAAGTTAAAAAACAGAGGGTGGTGGAGGGGGAAGAGAGAATCTCATCTTCTAGACACCTTTTCTCCACTCCCTGAATTTCAAGGATACGTTTAATGAGACAGCAGAGGAATGTTACATTTTTTGCTTGAAATCCAAGGTTATTTGATTAAGAATGGAACAAAATATGAAAATGGAAGTTAAAGGCTTTAGAGACAAAACTCAACTCAAATATAGTATTCACTCGAATCACCTTATGCAAATTTAATATCTCTCTGCTCTTTAAATTGCATATCTGTAAATTAAAGGTATTATGGCCTATGCCTCAAGGCCACTGTAAAGGTTAGAGGCATTATATGGAAGTAATTTACCATAGTCCATGATATATAGTAATTACTCAATAAACTGAAGCTATTGTACATTAATTCAACAAATATTTTTGAGCACCTACTAAATGCTAGGTTCTAATCACTGGAGCCAGAGCAACAAATAAAATAGACAAAAACATCCAATCTTTATGGATGGCGGTAAGTCCCATGGAGAAAACCAAGAGAAAAAAGAGCAAAAGGAAGACATGAAGAGTGCCTTTGTGATTTTCAATTGAGTGGTCAAGTACACGTCATGAAAAGGTGGCATTTTAGAGAAGGCTGAGAGCGACTGGGAATGAAGGAATTGGAAAATTTACCTTTCTAAATAGACGTCTCCATAATAAAGTGATAACTTTGAAGAACGCTCATCATGTATTCATGATGGCTTCTCGTTTTGACTGAGCCTATATTAACTGAAAAATGAATCCCAACTTGAGAACCCTGGGGTTTCTCCAAATGAGAAAATCTGCAGGTCAAGAAAATGGAGGATTAAAGACTATTGAGCTATCTCCTGCCATTTGATTTCCATCTATTCTTGCTTCATTTCTTGTATCAAAATACATGTGAATTCTTTAGATTATCAGCAGGAAATTTTTATTCTGTTATATGTTGCATTAAGATTATTATCTTCCTTGTTCCCTCTACTACATCAGGCACACACGAAAAAAATTGTTTCTAGGGAGAAAAATTGCCCAGATAACTCTGTGCCTAGTGATGAAAAATAATTTGTTATGGGTTTGCAACCAGAGTAAGAAGAATCTGATTTTGAGCTGCAGTGCAAAAGATAGAAGATTCTTGATAAGATCAGCTCTATTCTTTCTCCCTCTCTTTTCTTCTCTTTCTCTTTCTCTCTTTTCCCCACCTTGGGTGCTTCAGTATTGAAGCAGTTCTGTCAGTATGGGAAAATAATAGTAGAATATTAAAATAGCAGTAGAGTCTCAGGAAGGAGATTATAAATATAAATTCTGAGTCAAAAGGGCATTGCCATTTGCTTTTCTCTGTTTTCTGGCTGTTGACCCAGGAACAATACTGCCTGAATGCTTTGCAACTGCAGGAGGCCTAAGAAAAACCGTGCTACCAAAATGTTCTATGAAATACAAAGTTAGAGAAAATGCTCCAAAGGTTACTGAACACTAAAGTGTAGAGATATTTGATAGACAACTTAGAAAAGACTGAATTTTGCCTTAACTTTTAATTTATAAATTTTAAACATAGATACTTCACTGCTGCTTTGGTACATACATAAAAAGAGAGGTAAATGACATATATACAATACTGTAGTGTTTAAAAGTTATATTCAGTTACCCTTAATGAAGTGCTAACATTCTCCTACCTTTTTCATGCCTAATGACAAGATTTAGAAGATGAAACTACTTGAACCCACAAAGGTAGTCCAAAATAATCACACAGTTGGCGATTTCATCAATATCAGTGTGCATGCCTTTCCTCACATGCTCTTGTACCATCTCGCAGGCTCGCTCTCTCAAATAACCTTCACAGTCTCTCTTCTGTGCTTCACTCAGTTGGCCTACCACATTAACAATGGTTAAAATGGAAATGATTCTGAAGAAAAGTATTAGTCATTTATACCCTAATGTGAGTAGAATCCAAGAGTCCGTTGTCCTTGTGGAATAAGATGCAAGAAATGTGGACCAACCATTATCCCTTTGATCATTGTCACCCTCACCCTCAGCATCATGGCTAACCTGTACCAGGAGCCAGTGAGTCTACTCTTTACCACCATCTCTCATCAAGTTTAAAATTATAGTTTTAATTGGGTTTATTTTTCCTTGGCTATAAAATTAATGCTATAGAAAACTTGAGACATCGGCAAAAATATAAGGTAAAAAATAAATATCTCACTACTATAGAAAGCAAAAGGAAAGATTGGTTTATTTCCTCCTAAGCTTTTTTCTTTTTTCCTTTGAGGAAATAATTTTCTTTAATCTACCCAGGTGAGATCATTATGTGCATAGATTATTTTGACTTTCTCATTTGAGAGTTAAACCATGAATATATCAAAATTTATTTGAATGTGTTATTTGAAGTGATGACACTATATTCTCTAAAACATGTGCAACAAATTATTTCATTATTAAATTTTTATATATGATATAAAATATGTAAATGTATACATTTATATATAGATATAGGACTATATATTTGTATATGGCTATATATTTTTATATATAGTTTTATACAGTTTTACTTAGCTTTAATTTTTTGCTATTATAAAGCACCTAACAATGAACCATAATTTTTTATGTGAAAATCTTAATTTTTTCAGATTAATTCCAAGAACCAGAATTAATGGTTAGAATGAGATGCTTGATCTTTGGTGATATTAAAACAAACCGAAACAAAACAATCCGGCCTAAGGTGCAAGCTGCTGAGACAGGTTATGGGCTGAAGAACTATAGCACATTCTTTGAGGCCCCTCAGCAAGCAAGACTAATCCAATTGCAGGAGCCCTTGGAGGTGGGAGTCAGGGGTCCAGAATAGGGGTGGGTGGGATGTACAGTAGTCTAGGATGAGGGGCTGAAGCAGCAGTTGGGGGCTGTTGTAAGGTAGCAGGGAGTGGCTGTTTACTAAGTATGTTAATATTTTAACAACCAGCATGACCAGGCCTTTAGGTGTGAGATAAATATCAGAACTCTTCTTGATAGGTACTGTCACATTACTTTTGGGAACATTTTGTTTCATTTTGTACCCTTATACCTTTTGTATTTGAAAGCTTTTGTATCACTGTAACTTCTTCACTAATGCATATTGGCTTTCTGAATCTTCTCAAATAGTTCTCAGTAAACATTTGAACTTTTCTTTAAACAGGCTTCTTATATTTTTGTATTAAATATATGATTAGCTAACTAATTTAAACATTTAAAATTATTTCTATCAGTTACTGTTAATAGAGAATAAGCTACAGAAGACCCTGGTATATACTCCAGTCTCTATAATCTTTCTATTCCTCGTGGCATGTATTATTAGGTTCAGTATGTATAAAATGAAGATGGTGACAGACCCCTCCTTACGCCAAGGTTGCATAAGTAAATGTTGTACTGAATCATCACCAAGTTTTATTTAATAGTGTATATCAAGTGGAAGCCTATTCACTAAGAGACTATATCCCAAACTGGCATAAGAAGTGGAAAACTTGTCTTCCAGCAAAATTACAGATAACCACATGCCAGGGACTTTCAAGTATATTAATCAGAATAGTGCATGAAAAACACTCAAATGTTGAGAACAAAAAAGAAGGTGGATCCGCCATTACCTTTTACCCATTTTACCTGCATCCAGGCCATTACTTGCATTCTTATTAATTCTAAGGCTGTACAACTCAGTTTATTTGCTTTTCTAAGTATAATGATAGTTTTGTCTTCACTCTGCTCGTTATCCCCTGTCATCCTGTTTCATGCCTTATTGAATTAGCCAAAACATTCTTGTTTACTCTGGTTTTAATGACAGTGGCTCCAATGTTGTAGTATCACGTTCAGTTCTCTCAGATCTGAAATATATCTGTCTTTAACAATGCTTTCACGTTCACTCAAAGTTTTAAATACGACACAATGAGGTGAACTATCTTTTGGTAAAATTATATATGGAGGCTATTTTAGGTTTAAATAATATAGTTATGAATGCCTTTAACAATACTTTATATCTGAGGCCCCAAACTATGGCAGCCTCAAGTAGTCATAAATCCCGTTATATTAGTGAATCACTAGAGTACATATCCATGATGGAGTAACTGCTAGTATGCTGCACATAAGTAAAACAGTTCTTACTCATTTCAAGTTTTAAGCAATTAGCATGAAAACTAAAAATTATCTGCATATCTAGAGGTCCCGTATAAATTCCACTTCCTTAATATCACCACGCAGGGTGTTAACTACACCAGTGCTTACCTCTTTCTAGAAGATTACTCATAAACCATAGATTTTTTGGACTGAAAGCAAAACCACCCAAATAACCAGTGTCTAAGTCCCTTCCATGGCATGTCTGAGAAATTTTTTTTTCCAGCCTATGTTGACATTCCTGGAGTGACAGACAGCTCTTTCCCTCCCAAGATGTGTGCTTTCATTTCTGGACAGGTATGATTATTAATAAATTCTAATACTAAACCAAGAAATCTCTCAACTATTAGCCCTTCAAAGGCAAATATTCTGTAGTTTGATTGACAAGGAATATTTGAAGATGGCAATGAGTACATTCATATTCTTATTTTCTGGGCAAAAAAATTCCTCAATTCTCTATATTTCTCCAATCATTTCTAATTTATTGATACAGATTGTTGGCTTACTTTTCACCACTGGCAAACATTGACCTTTGCTTCTTACCACCTCCTGGCTTCTAAACTTGACACACTAGCTCTTCCAGTTGCTGCCTAATTATTTGTTCCACTTCCATCTGACCAGCCTAGAACAGTAAACCTCTGTGTCACCTTACACCTCACTTTTGAAAAGAGGGTAGATATGTAAGTTGATAAAATTATATTTTCAAATAGTCGGTCATTACTAAATACCTAATCTCTCCTTTGCCAAATTAAACATTAACTTTTATATCTGTTTAGTACAATTTGTTGAACTGGACTAAAGTCAAGAGACCTAAGTTTTGTTCTCCATTGGTGGTTCTCAGTTTTCTTGTTTGTAAAATAAGGGTGTTGATGGTCTCTAAACTCTCCTCTAATTTTTAACCTTTGTAGGAATGCTCACATCCATATGTTGTAGAACAACAACAACAACAAAAAACCTCACCTAATTGCTTTCAGCATATGTCAGCAAAACTATCAACAACAACAAAAAATTATGAGAGGGTTCAAACCACCTGTACTTAATATGTTAGTTGCTTCAGTGGATTAAAAAATTATCTGCAAACATATATACTATTATAAAGGGTATGGCAATGGAGTCTGTACATAGTAGGTTAATAAAACTAAAGTAGAAAGCTGAATAAAATAAGATTATTTGAGTAGGCCTAACTCTTATAAAAATTTCTGGCATTTGAACATAAGAACCAAATAATGCAGCAGATAAAATCACTCTCCTTTAAGCAGAGCCCAGAGCAAGGAGAACACATTGCTCATAACTGCCTTCTGGAACATTTTTCTAGCCATAAGTGTATGCACTATAAATTAATAGCATTCTCCCTTATCAAAAAGAGTATGGGTTTCTTTTTCTCTATGTACCATCTAGAGAATACCCACTAAAAGTTAAATAATAATGAAACTCCATTGAGCGGTTTAACTTCAGGAAGCATCAATGTTGGGACCAAAACGTATATTCTATGAGATTTAGAATACAATACAATTGCTCTCAATATCTAAAAGAACAATTGCTGAAATGCACATGATATGAATACTTCGAGACCTGGAATAAAGTGATATCAGCTGCTCATTGTGTCTCATTAAAGCTCATATATACACACAACTTCATACTTCCCAGTTTAGCCTCTGTAAAAGCTACATGGTCTGTTCTTCTGTTCGTGATTTGATTTTATTTCTTTTTTAGGGTTCACATATTTATTTCATACATTTTCCTAACATTAAACATATAATCTATGGATAACTGTATTGTTTATTGATTGTATTTTATTGATGTGGTGGATTACTTCAAAGACTACATCAAAAAATTTGCCACTGATTTTATCCTTTTGAACTGCTCAGAGACCTAATAATTGTGTGGCTTTTGAACTGAATTGCCAAACATCTCTTTCAAAAACCTTACATTCTCTCTTAAATGATGGAATCTCTCTCTACACAAATGTAAATCTCTACTGCATAGAATCAGAAGACAAAAGGGATGCATGTGCGCTCCTGCTCATGTTTCTGAAGAGAAAATCAAATAGGTCACCAAAGAAAATGAACATTAAATTATATAAAAGCATCAATTTCACATAGGAAAGTTTTAGTTTGTTGCTTTTGGTATGTTTTTCCTTTGTGGTGGGGAGAAATGGTAGCATTATGAATGCAGAAAGAATATTTTCACCAAAGATATGCAGAAATATGACCCGCAGGTGTCTGAGCAACCAAGAAGAGAACATCTAGAAGGCAAAATCAGAGAGGACTGTAAGCTAAGACTGAAGTAGAACCCCTTGAGATGCATTGTGAGAGCTAAGCCAAAAGTATCGGATAGAGCCAATGACCTTATTTGCCAGGGACTGGAGTTCAGTGACTGACTTGGAAGGATTCTTAAGCCACAGGCTAATGTGAAAGTCTCAGACTCTACAGACTGTGGAACATGTAGGGAGACTATTTCTCTAAGGCAAAGATAGGAAGTCTCTCACTGTACAGTAATATGCTGCTCTACACAATGCTTGCTGTTAGGCAATGACAGGTTATTAGATAAGTATTTCCCTTTTGGTATATGAACACTCAAACTAACTAAGTAGGGTGTCTTCTCCCCACTAAAGCACTGCCCTTTCATACCGGGGATTTGAAATGCATTGCTTCTGATTTCATGTAGCTTACTTCAGCAGTGAAAGATAACTTATCTGTAGGTTGAATTTCTCTTGGGAGCTCTTCTTATATTTCTGAACAATTTTTTATGAAGAGCCACCTTAATGGGCACGCATATTCTCCCCAAGGCAGAGACTGTTTTTAATACAATGTTAGGGCTCATCAGTAGAATTCTAAGTATTGTTCTCTTTATTTAAATAAGTTCTCTATATTAGCTCCTATGTGCACATTAATGTAAGGAATCACTGTGCAGGCCAAGTGTTCCTTTTTCCAGATAGCTTATAAGCGTTTGGATAAATTTACATTAGAAATTCAATTAACTTTATATTAAAAGGTCAATTAACTAGGCTATGATAGAGACTGTATTTAATTACTTTCCTTGTAGGGCTTCTCTTCTTGTCCAAGAACAAATGACACTATCAAATGATAGTCTCATTGCCTGTTGGTTGCCTGAAACTCATATGCAAAACACACTGAAAATGACTGTCTTGGTTAAATAAATTAATAGGACACTCTTTGGGCAATTCATCACTCTTATAATCCTTAGAACTTAAAATACCAGTAAGCAATAAGAGAGTATTTTAGCTTAAATGCTCTCTATAAGATCGTTCATGAAAAAATATCCTTTATTATTTGTCCTTGGTTTCTGTTTGCTTGGTGAAAGACAATAAAAATAGATTTTAAGTGTTATTCCTTGTTATATTATATCACAGTGTATTTTATGAGAAATGAACACATAATAACATGAAAAAGGAGCTATCGCATTCCATTCGATGGCTCTTAGTTATCTTAGTTACCTTCGTGTTAACACAGGCCACATTTCACTCATTCATGTGATGCTTATACTTATTTATACTTAAGAGACTCAAGAGAGTATTACTCATCACTAGTAACAAGTGGTGATATAGTATTCAGTTGTTGCCAAGTGGTTACAAATACTAAGCCATCACTCAGTGAATGTTTCAAAAGAAAACTATAAAAAAGAGGAAAGGAGGAAGGAAGATAAAAATAATATATATGGCTGTTTTTTATATATTAATATATTAACTCAGGACTCCAGATGACTAGCAACTTAAAAAAAAAAAAGCAAACACAATTCAGGATTTTGATATGAGGCAAAATCTGGGGATGGACATTTTGTTTTATTTTTTTGCAGAAGGGACCAGCCTGCTCCTTATAGGAGCAGTGATAATGTGCTAAGCACTTCATAAATATTATCTATATAATTCTCACTATAGCTCTATAAGATATAATTTACTGTTCCCAGTTTACTGATAAGACAACTAAAGCCTGTGTTTCAGCCAAGGTCACACAGTTCATTGGTGGCAGAGTCAATCTGCCTTTCCAGACTTTCCATTTTTCCCTAAGATAAAAGCATTGACTCTGAAAGTAGTGAGACTATGAGAAGCTTACAAAAGGGGACTGGGGAGTGTGCTGAATGTTTAGAGGGTGGTTTTGGAACTGAATTAGAAAAAGGGGATGGTTAGGTAAGTGCAACTTAAAGAGTGGAGACATAAGAGTATAAATTAACTGTGTCATTAAGCATATTTTCCCCCAATAGTAATACTTTCTCAATGCAGGGAGCTGTGCATTTATTTACATTCCAGTGTATACTTCTTATTTCCTCTTAGACCAGTTACAGTTTGCAAACCGGCATCCAGTCCATGGGCCACACTTTAAGTGGGATAAGTTTAAGAAATGTCTTACGAAATTTTCCTTTTCCTTTTCTGTGAACAGTTAAATCATTTTGGATAAAAGTTATCCAAATATATCCTATATTTATAAAAAAGAAAGCCACATCTTATCTATATTATAGATAACAATGAAGGCTGATGTCCTAAACACTATAAATCTATGGAGGCATTAATCTTAGTTGGAGTGATATTGCTCTCATTAGTTTTAATAAACTAAGCTCTTCCAAAAGCAAAGGTAAATAGCTTTCCTAAAGAATGAACAATGTTGCTATCAAACAACATGATGCTTGGAATGAAATATGAGTTTTAAAATGTGTTATTCATACCTGCACCTCCGCCAATGCTTAGAATCTTAATTTCTGATTTTGTGTCTCCAATCCTGAAAAAAAAAAATTGTGTAGTTTAAGAAAAATGTGCTAGGTTCTTGGTAAAATCTGATTATCGAGTCTAGTGAAGAGAACAGACTAATATTATAGTGAATAAAAATTAGGACAACATAAAAGATTATAATTTTCGTAGTTATATGGGTGTCTTTAGAAATCTTTAGAAATATAGGTTTCATTCATTAACAATCTTGAACTGGTAGACTTTTAGAAGAACACTATAAACATCTCAGAAGTAGGATAAACCATTTGTTTAGAATTTATTTAGAGAATAAGAACAGAAAAAGTGGGCCTTTGAGTCTGGTGATATAATTAGTCATTTATTGTATATGGTGATTCCTACTATCTCTGTGATATCTGCTTTCTTTTCTTTCTTCTTGCTAACTTCTTTTCAATAAACAAGTGTTTATTAAACACCTATTATATGCCTATTCTAGGCATTGAGAATATAAAAATTAATAAGATACTACTTCGCTCTCAAGTAAAATGTAACATAATAAAACCCAACATTATGTCTCTAGTACTGGAAATAGAGTAGAATTGATGGTCTGGAAAACAACAGTACAACTTGCTTTAGATTGATATAAAATGGTCAGAAAAAAGTATTAGTGCACAATTACTGCCAGGTTTCCAGCATGGATGATTTGGTGAAGCATGGAGCCAAAAAGGAAGCTGCAGAATATAGTTCGATGGCAAGTTGTCAGTTTTTTTGGTTTCTTTTTTCTTTTCTCTTCTTTTTTCTTTTCTTTTCTTTCTTTTTTTTTTTACATTTTGTTTTGTTAGATCTGAATTAAATAGACATTTAGGTTTGCAAGATTTTATCTGGGTGAGCGAGAGAGATCAGGATTAATGATGTATTCTGGAGAATAATTGTCAGGAAGTAATAGTCAAAACTAGAAGTGTAGATTCCATCACCTAAGGATATTGCAGATAGAAAACCGGTGAGGTGATGATGCAGTACTAACTTTTGAAAGTCACTGGACTATGGGAAATACACAAAGAAGGAAGGAAAACAGTAGAGCTCAAAGAGGTGATAGGAGTATTACAGAAGGAGAAAGCCATCAGTAGTATCAAAGGTGGAAGAGTATTATTAAAAATCTTAAAAAAAGGAAAAATCTACATTGAATTTGGCAATACGAATCTTTTTTTTTTTTTCCTGGCTTTTTATTATCCCTTTGTAAAGGTCAATAGTAGAATGTTTGGTTAATTTTTTTTTTTAATGGTGATTGGGTAATGAATCTAGTAAGTTTCAAAATATCTTTGATAATAGCAGTTTTCAAAGAAGGTTGAGGGCAGAAGTCAGCTGGCAATGGGATTCAAAGCAAATTTGATAAAGAGGAAGAAGACCTAGAGAGATTGTTGAAAAAGGATGAAAGAGTAAGAAGAAAAGGGGTGACTGCTAGAAGGGAAACATGAACTGAAAGGTGGTAAACGAGTCTGTCCTCTGGATAAAGAGCCTGTGCAAAGTAATGAGATAAAGACAAGGTTAAAGCAAAGTGCTTAAAGAAACTGGAAAGGATAGAGTCAAGGACATCTATGGATGAGTTGTCTTTCTTAGTTCTAATTATCTCCCAACTCATAATTATGAGTCCTGATAGACCCATTCCTGTCTATGCTCTTGGTTAACAGAAGAGCTTGTATCTGTGGATATCATAGTGGGGCCATGGCGCTGAGCACCCAGGTTGAGATCTCATCTTACCGATGTTACTTTGAGTCAGTTATTTAACATCTCTGCATCTTTATTACCTATGAAACAGAATAATAATATTGCCTAACTTCTAGAATTGCAATAAAGGTATCTAGATGAGTTATGAGGATCAAATGATTTAATTCATGTAAATCTCTTAAAAATGTGTCTGCTCAAGACAAGCATGCAACACATATTGGCAATTATTATTACTCCAGGCACAGCTAAGGGATTTCCATGAACTAACTCTTTGAATTCTCAAAACTTCTCTATTATTATCCCATTTCACATATTATGATAACTAATTATTATAGAAAATTTACTATTTTCCAGGCAAGGATCTAAATGCATTATATATAACAATAATGACAAAGAAAATTTCACTATTTACAGCTATATACTGTAACTCCCCTCACTCCATCATTCATCTCCAGATAGGCAAGTGAAGAATTCATCCCTGGGGAAACAACCCATCATAATGAATGAGCTTACACATATTGACATCTGAGAATCTTCCAGCAAACAGCTGAGTCCACATCCAGTTGCTACAGTGAACCATCCACTTAGCAAACTCATACCCTACATGCACCAGGAGAGTATGAATTGCTTTTTAGTGCCTCATTTGATTGGATGGACAACCAAAGCTCATCAGGTAGTTGGGAAGCTCCCCCAACATGAAATAGAGACCAAAGGAAACAAAAACAGAACTCAGAAGAAACACGCAAAAAACAGTAGAAAATTTTACAATAGATAAGAGAGGTTTTACATGTGTAAAAGATGAACAGGATGCTATACAAATATAACATTTCTGGAAATTAAAAATAGCAAAAATTTAATAGGGCTAAAAGTAAAATTGTAGAAACTGGGAATATAAGAAAATTAGAGAATGGATTCAGGAGATCTGGTGTTTGATGACTACAAGTTCTACAAAGAGAAAAAGGGGAGGAATGATTTAAAAATACCAAAGTTTCCCTGAAGGTTATGAATTTTGATTAAAATGGCACATGGCAGTACCAACAGAAATGGGTGAAGACACCCCATACCATAACTCATTATCTTAAAATTTCAGTACTGGATATAAGAGAAGTTCCTAAAAGTTTCTAAGTAGGGAAAACAAAAAAAGCAACAATAAGGTCATAAGCCAAGTATGACGAATTTGAATGGTATTGGGTTTCTGAACAGTAACTCCAGTAGCTAAAAGACAATGGAAGAATGCCTTTAAATTTCTGATATAAAATCATTTCTGATATAAAAGCATAGAGTCTTATAGCCAAACTATCCAACAAAGATGAGCATAGAGTGAAGGCATTTTTAAACATATGAAGTCTCAACTTTACCTCCATACACTTTTTCTTGAGAAGCTGTTAAAGAATTAGCTGAATTAAAAAAGAAAGAAAGAAAGAAAGAAAGAAAGAAAGAAAGAAAGAAAGAAAGAAAGAAAGAAAGAAAGAAAGAAATGATAATGATAGTCTTACTAAGGAAACGAAGAAAAGAGGGGCATTAGATATAAAATCAGGGCATTCAATACTAGAGAGAGAAGAGAATTTCTAGAAGGTGAAATAAATCCCCTTATCAATAATCGTATAACAGACCAAGAGCAAATCAGCACAGACTGGGAAAAAACTAACAAGAGAACTCCAGAAAAGGTGTTCCTCTGGGAAAAAATTAATAGCTTACTTGATTTGTTGGAATATATTGAGGAGATGTTACTTCTTCTGATTGGAGTATAAGTAATGACAGGTACATAGGAAACTAAGAAAAGACACTAAAATCAAGACATTAGTTAACTCTAGGAAAAAGGTGTGCATGAAAGGAAATGTGATTGTAATCTAATGCATCGTTCAATTATGAATATGTACCGAGGCAAAATGATATACACCAAACTATTTAACAAAAGTTTTTGAAATATATTGACATAATAAGGGAAGAAATGTATATGTTTATTTAGCTATTTTAATACAGTAAACTTAAGAAGGGGAAGAATTTTATTTAGAATTAGGAAAGAAAATCACATAAGAACCAACTCAAAGATTTCAGAGTGTTGAAAAGTGGCTGCTTCTGGAGAGTGGGAGTCAGGAATGGGAGTGAGTAGGGCAAGCAACCAGTATTTTTCTTGCTATTGTAAACTTTTTAGAACCATTTGAATTTCAAAAACGATTTTCTAGAATGAAAAATTAAGCAGGCATGTTACCTACTTATAACTTAGAAATGCCTGTAAGCATTTTAAAGGTGCTTCACCTAAATTTCATTCTGAATATCACCTTTAGGAAAAACTTTTTTTAAATATGATAGTTTGATTTAGATTATTCCTAATTGCATATTACCATTATAATGTAAACTTAGTTATGCATTTGCAAGTTCTTCAATTTTTCACAGATTGTACATTCAATATTTTCAATTAGATTGTATACCACTTGAATACAGGGGTCATCATTTATTATATCATTTCACTGATGGCAAAAGAAAACCAAGTACCTGGATAAGCTACAGACATGAACACAGATGTTTAGCCTACAGAAGAACGCAGAAATTAACTTACTACCTTTTAGAAATAAAAAGACCCAAAGAAGTAAACTATTTAATTCCCAGATAATAAATTATCTGTAGTTGCTGTTTGCTGTGGTTTTTACATCATTATTCTATTACTATTTAATTATTAATAAATTATATAATCTCCTTTAAAAAACATTTAAATAGTATGTCAACTGTAACTGAAACATTTTTAACAATTAACATATTTAAAAACTGAACCATGAAAAATAGAGAGGGAAATAGAATTTTATATATATTCAACAATGTCTGCTCTGATCAGGCAGAGCTACTATCCTGGCGAAAGAATTTCAGGCCTATAATGGAGGAAGCCAGAAAAAGATAAAATATCAGTTTCTTTTTACTGTTGCAAATTAGATCTACAGTCAGTCATTTCTTCCCAGTTTTCCATCATTATTTCCTGAAGTAGGGTAAGTTACAGTGATCCACCCCTAGATAGGTGATTTGATTATCTTTACCATGTGGAATCTGTTACTCTCATAATGCTTATCAGCCCTGGCACAAATTGAACACATTAATCACCAAAAAAAAAAAAAAAAAAAAAAGAAGCAGTCTGCGAGAAGGATAGGAACTAGTGAGTTTCACTGATAAAGGGAAAATGCATTTTTTAGGACCACATTGGTAATACTATGTTGAAAGGAAAAGACAATTTTTTTTTGAAGTGATAACTATAATAATGGATAAGAAAAATGAATTTAAATGGATATCAGGAGAACTCAGAGGCACCCACTCAATCCTTGGGGGCAAATAGTATTTGATAATTATTTATATTTGATTCTAATGAAAAGAATATTAGACTCCATCTGGGACTTTTTCGAATGCAAAATTTAGAGGAGGACTGAAAAATCTGAGCTCAAAGATTGAACATGGATTTGTGGCTTAAAATGGTTAACGCTTATCTCTATGCAGCTAGAAATGCTGCACAAATAAGAACCGCTGAATGTTTAAAGCAATTGTCTAAAAGCATCACAGGAAAAGGGGCCCGGGGGCGGAGGAAGAAGGGGAGAAGAGAGCGGAGTTGCTATCAGTAGCAGGTTCTTATCCCCTCACCCAGCCTACAGGGCCCGGGCTCCACCCATCTGTCATTAAAAAGAAAGCACGGAGGCTTGTCCCTTTGCCAAACACATCCTTTTTTGTTACCTTGTTATTATGCCAGGCAGCTTCTTGTCGAAGAATTCCTGCATGCACTGGTGTTCCGTGGAATTGTTCAGAAACCTCCGAAAAGATTCAACATATCTGCTGTGGTCAGAAAACAAACTCCTCATGGTAGATGCCATATTTGGTTTCCTGAGGAAGACAGGGAGGGAGGGAAGGTTTAACTTCCCCTCTCCTCCTCTTCCCAGTTCCTTTTTTCTTTCCCCACCCCTACCAGTTTGTATCCAAAAAAAAAAAAAAAAAGAGAGAGAGAGAGAGAAAGAGAGAGAAACTTGATTTAAATGTAACTTGGAAAGGCTGATAGGCAGTTTATTACTAAGTCAGTCTTTATATGGGACTTTGCACTGATATTTTAACCCCTACACAGAATCTGAGGTAGTAAAGCAAGGCAGTAAACCGCTGCTAAAACTTGTTTTAAAACTGCAGAAGTTTAGAGAGTTATAAAAACAAACTATATTCTAATCACTTCCTGTTTTTTTCTGCAGCTGCCAAGAGTAAGTTCCAAATGGGAAAGTGGCTCCTTTAAGGGCCAAAGGTGACAAACACAGGAATAAACAGCCAGCTACAAAGCTATAAAGCACTTCCTGAAATCTCCAGCTGCTGAAATCTTTGATGGACTGTCATCTACCTCTCCGCTTTCTATAGGAGCATTTTATGCCTTTTTGTTCCTCAGCAGTTGCACTTTAAACTCATCTGCAGTATTTCTTCAAATGCTGATTAATTTGCTATGATTTAGGAAGTCTTTTTAGAAAAAGCCATCAGAAAGGAACCAGAAAACTATTTGCTAGAAGGTCTCAGAATCATACAACAAAATGAGGGGATTGCCAGAGGAGTTTCAGGGCAAGAATGCAGGGCTCCAGAGAAAAGCCTGGATCTGTAGAAAGCCTTCCCAAAGTACTTATGAATGTGGGATCATAGATACTTAGAGTTGGATGAGCCCTTCTCATGAAAAGACCCCTACCCTGCACCTTTTACTTGAAAAGTGGTCTTTAAGCAACCCACCTTCTGTCTAACATAGGATTATTAATAATAGTATCAGACTCATGAAGGAGTTGTGATAATTAAAAGAATTAACTCCTATACGTCATTTAGAAATATGTCTGCCTAAACTATTCCCTCCCTCTTATTCAGTTCCAAAACTGACCTCTAAGATTTAGCACACTCACAAACCCTCTCTTATAGGCATTTTTTGATCTCACTACTTTCAGAGCTGGGGCTTTTATCCTTGGGGAAATGGGGAGTCTGGAAAGGCTAATTGATGTGGGTGTGGTTTCTGACTCTGCTACTAATGAACTATGTGACCTTGGCAGAAACATAAGCTTCAGTTTGCTAAGCAGTAAAATGGGAACAATGAATTATATCTCATAGGCTTGTAGAAAGAATTATATAGATAATGTTTATAAAGTGCTTAGCACATTGTTACAGCTCCTGGAAGGTGCAGGCTGGTCTCTTCTGCAATAATAAAACAATAGAAAAGTTATTTTATTTATAGACATTGAAAATTGAGTTTCATATTTTCACATATTTTCAAATATTACTCTTCTTTGGATATTTTTCAGTCATTTAAAAATATAAGAGTTATTATTAGCTCATGAGCTGCACAAAAACAAGTGCTGGACTGGATTTGGCCCATGGACCCTAATTGCCCAGCTCCTAATCCAGCTTCTAGATTTACGTACTTTTGCTACTTAACTCCCATCTCTATTTAACCAGCCTTACCTTCCTCAAACTCCCTAAGTTTTTTTCTTCTATCACCATCTTCTACTCTTCTCTTTATAACTCAGCCCAAATCATTTATTCATGTATTTATCTACTGAACAAATATTTACTAAGGGTCTACTCTGTGCTATTCTGCTGAGAAGAAAGATTTTTGACCTTATCTGCAAAAGTTCCTCCTAAAACCTTCCTTTAACTAAAACCCAATGTTTTCCCAAGTCCATCATCTGCCTCACTTGTTGTCAAATCTTCTCCAGAAATCTCCCTTTCATATGAGTCTCATTAAAGATTTTCTTTTTATTTTCATTGCTTCCACCCTACTTAAGATTCTTTCTTTTTTCTATTTACTGTACTGTTTTTCTTACTGGCCTTCTTGCATTTAAGGAATCATGCAGAAACTCGCCAATTTTTTATTGCCACTGCCAAACTCAATTTCTTAAAGCACAGTTTTGATAAATCATTCCTCTCCCCTCAAATGTTTACTTTCTCCTGACCATCCCCCAAGTTAAGTCCGAAACTCATTCTTTGACCCTCCCCCAAATCATACGGACTTATGTTCCATTTTCCTTTAGGGTTGCCATTGGATTCCTTCAAACTGTGCAGCTTATCTAGATATATCCCTATACTTTTGTTGTGGCGTGTTCAAATCTAAGACCCACCGAGCCAATTGAAATTAATTATGAGCCCTTATTAGCCAGCCGGTGACCGATTCTCCCCACTAGAGAGCCCCGAGCCTCTGGAGGAGGCAGCTTATAAAGCCTAAAACTATGTCTTGGTGGGCTTTAATTATGCAAGCAAGCAGATTACAGAAGCAGATGTTGGTGGTTAGCATCTAACGCAAAGAAATGTGGTTTCTGGTGGCCAGCTTTGTTATCTGTACTCTCGTGGCAGTATAGTTTTTTTCTCTTGGGAGCTGACACCTGAAGATATCATTCCCTGTCTTGTCCTTGGGACTAGCTTACTGGAGAATTTTCCACTTTTACACTTTCCTGTCTATAGCCTCTCCTCACAATAGTTCCTCTACAATGCTCTGCTTCTCTCTTACTGTACCTACTGAAAATTTTCTCATTCTTCATGTTCTGCCACATTCATGAAGTCTTCCATATTTCCCACAAAAGGATTATCACTCATACTCTTCTAGCCTCTTGTAACTGTCAAAGCATTTGTCTTTGTGTTATGGTTTATAAGTATATTTGCCTTATTGTTACCGAACTCAACGAGTTTATTTACCTGTGCACATCAAAGCTCATTGTGACACAAATAGGAGTTTTCAGCAAAGAAAGATTTATTTAAGGAAATAGCACCAAGCAGAGACACAGGTGAACTAGTGCTCAAAGACCTGGCTTCTCAATGTCCTCTAGGGGATAATTGATATAGGGGATAACTCATTAGTCATGGTAGTTAAGGGAGTTGGGCTCGTGGATTCTATTGATTGGTCAGGGCCAGGGTAGGGGGCAGTTGATCATTACATCAGGTCCTGATGTCAGTCACGGTGTCATTCTGTACGTTTTTGATGAGGATGTGGCTGGTAGGGTTGTTCTGCCTCCATGGGTCTGAAGTTGAAACACAACTTTGCCCAAATATCTGTTTCTGTGGTCAATAGACCCGACGCTTTGTTCCTGATACTGTTTGATGCTGATTGGAATCTGATGTCCTAAAGATATAATGGTTAAGGGAGTGGACATGCAGTACGTGCCAGGGTGGAAGGATAAGGAAAGAAAAGAAGCAAGCGAGTCATGGTGTCATCAGATGAGATAAGGCCAGTTTCAATCAAGGAAAAAGAGGAGAGAAAAAGTCATTTTAAAGAAGAGAAGTTTCTGCATGGTTACATCATCTGCCCTGCTAGTCCGCATGAAATTGCCAGTTCATAAAGACAGAAACTGAATCACAACTATTTTCCCTGATGTTGCCACCCACAGTAGGCTTTCGGTTATTTTAAATGATTAAACTTGTACTTGATCATTTCTACTATTGAGGTGCTCTCCATTATCAGATGTTCATTCTTCTCATTGGACAACTCAACATGTTATTAATACAACTAGAATTCTATTTATTGAATATTTCCAATGTGCCAGGTATTGTGTGGATCTTTTCAAATTCAGTATTGGATTTTTACTTTGCCATACCTCTGTGAGCTTGACTATATTACAGATGAGAAAACTGAGATTCTAAGTGATTAGGACCTTTACTCAAGGACACCTAGCTGAGAAGTGGCAAGACTAGGCATATAATTCTATTTCATTAAATTGCAAGACCAGTGCTCTCACAGAAGTTTTTATATTCAACCTAAATCTGCTTCCCTATAACTTATACATAGTACTCCTATCTCTGGTTGCTTAAACTAAACAGAATAATTTGAATTCCTTCTTAATTTAAAACCCATTGAAAAATTTGAAATTGTTTCATTGGACTGCTATTACAAAAACACCATAGACTGGATGGCTTAAACAACAAGCATTTAGACTCAGAAGTCTAAAATCAAGGTGCCAGCAGATTTGGTGTCTGGTGAGAGCCTGTTTCCTGGTTCTTTGACAACACTTTTTTCGCTGCCTTATCACATTTGTTGGAAGGTCAAGAAAGCTCTCTGAAATCTCTTTTGTAAAAGCACTTAATCCCATCCATGAGAACTGTACCCTCATAAACTGATCGCCTTCCAAAAGTCCTAATACCATCGCATCGTGGGTTAAGATTTCAACCTATGATTTTGGGATTACACAAATATTCAATCTATAGCAGTTCCTAAATTATTTCCTTTTCAGTGTAGTGTTATATAATCTATTATGCTGGTCTCCTCCTTTGAAAAAACTTTGGTTTGTTAGGTTGCCTTTAAAAAATGGTGTGTTGAAATAAACACAACATCCAGAGGCTGCCTAAGTTGTGCAGACTGTTACTATTCAGGCTTAGACTAGATTCGTGTTTTCCAACAACGTTCTGTCCAATCCAAGTTCTTTTAGGTGCTTTCCAAAAACTGAGTTTCATGGTCGAATAATTTAGAAAGTACTGTAGAAGAGGAAGTTTCAGGATTTTCATTAAAAGCTAATCAGCCTTTTGTTCTGTAAATATGCTTGCTGTATGCAAGAGCTCACTTGCAGAGCTCACTTTCATTTTGTCCCTACTTGCCCTTTGCTCAACAAATGTAACTGTTTGTACCCCTTAGCAGTTCCTGTAACCATCAGTACTCCCACCCTTCCACCAATGTTACTGTTTGTAAACATGGCAACTCCACCCATTTGTAATAGTCTGAGTTCCAACTGACCAATCAGCTTGTGTGAAAATCTTGTATGTAAGGAATGTTGCAACTGAGCTTGGCACCCAGACTTTTCAGAGGACTAGTTCCTATAGGACCACATGTAATAAATGTGAGTTCTCCTTCTTTCCAAGTTACTGGTTGATTTTTCACTGGTCTGATTTTGGAGCTTTTCTGCAACCCTGTATTTAATAGCTTCCTCTGGATAGTTATAATGCACATTAACATATTAAAGATTCATAAAACCTTTGTCACATGCCCTGTTGAAATTCAGGTACTTTATGTCTGTAGCATTTCTCTGATTAGTCCTCGGCCTCTCCAACAAAAAAAAAAAAGGAAAATAAAAAGGGGGAAATCTTGTTGTTTTCAGCATGACTTTCACTTGCCTAAATACTAGTTTCAGCAATGGATTTTCCTTTTAAAATTGCATATATAATATCTGCTTTATAATTCATAATGCATTTGTAATGTCTCTGGGGATAAAACCTCTAGCTGGCTGGTTGAAATTACTAAATTTTAAGAATCCTCTTTTTCCCTTTTTTTGAAAATTGGGGCAATAGTAGAGTGTATCTATAATTTACCATGGCTGCTGAAGTTTACTGGCAATCACATCATTATTGCTTTTATAAATTATTTTAGTACATTGAGACGTGATTTTTCTAGGCCTTGAGAGTAATTCTTAGATATTCTCTTACCTATTTTGGGCTTCTGTCTCCTGTTACCTACTATTTATTAAGCTGTTACTGTGTCAGAGTGCCTTCCATACATTATCTCATTTAATACTGCTAACCCTCTGGGGATGGAACTGTTGATATCATCAAGCAAGACTCAGAGCAGATAAGTTGTACAAGATCATATAAATCGTGTGAGAAAAGTTTGGATTCATATTTATGTATTTGAACTACATGAACTGTTTCTTTTTTTTTTTTTTTAATTATATCATATTACCTCACACCACTTTGTACCTTTCCAACATGAAGATTATTTTTCATGTTAAAGGAGCCTGGATCAAATTAAAACTGAAGTAATTATGTATGCTTCCTATTAATACAATCGGCCCTCTGTATCTTTGGATATTGCATCTCTTGATTCAACCAACCACTGATTGAAAATATTCAGGAAAACTATCCCAGAAAGTTTCAAAAGCAAAACTTGAATATGCCATGAACCAAGTACTATGCTGAATCCACATGAATGAAGTGATGTGTAGGCTTGCATACCCTGCTGTAGCCTAGATGCAACTATAGGTTATATCCAACTAATATGCCATTTTATGTAAGATACTTGACCATCTGTGGATTTTGCTATCCCCAGGGGGTTCTAGAACCAATCCCCCTTGGATATCTAGGGCTAACTGTACTATTATTATTCATGCTAGGTCAAAAAGCAAAGGATTTTCTTGTTTATTCTTATTGCTCTGTATCTGCATCCAAAAAAAAAAAAAAAAACGAACAAAAGAGAAATAAACAATAGCAAAATTCTGAGGGCCCATTTTATGGCACATAGATACATTCTTTAGCTATCTCCATTCACTCTACTCTGTAGTCTTCTGAACATTGTTGTTATTGGCCTGGTTTATTATCTTTAGTTTCATACCCCATAGCATAACATATGTATATGATAACGGCAATATTGTTAAACAATCTTAATGAAATAGAAGAGTCACATTTTATTTTTTCTTTATAAGAAAGGAAGGAGGAAGGTATTTTATACAAATTGATTACTTCACTCGACGTGCTAGGTTATTTGAAATTTAGCAATAGGTTGACTCAACTGTGGTCTAGAAGGGAGATTTGAAATCATAGTATAGTAGTTCCTCTTGTCTGTGGGGGATACATTCCAAGACCTCAGTGGATGCCTAGAAACTATATGAACTATGTTTTTTCTATACATACATACCTATAATAAAGTTTAAATTATAAATTAGGTGCAGTAAGAGGTTAAGAACAATAATAGTAAAATAGAACATTCATAATAATATACTATAATAAAAGTTATGCGAATGGCTCAAGAGCCATTATTAAATAAAATAAGGGTTACTTGAACATAAGCACTGCAATACTGTGACAGTTGATCTGATAACTGAGCCAGCTACTAAGTGACTAATGGATGGGTAGCATATATACTATGGATACACTGGATAAAGATGTGATTTATATCCTAAGCACGATTGACTGAGGTGGTGTGAGATTTCATCAAGTTACTAAGAATGGTGTACAATTTAAAACTTATGAATCGTTTATTTCTAGAATATTCCATTTAATATTTTTGGACCATGGTTGACTGCAGGTAACTGAAACTGAGGAAAGTAAAACTGTAGATAGGGGGAACTACTGTATATAAAATTTTAGAGCTCATTTGGACTGATAATTTTAGGCAAATATAATAAATAGCAGGGATCTTACATTCAACAGGACATTTGCCTAAGTATCTCTTAAGTATCGAAACTAGCCAAGGAGACCTGAGTGCTATACAAGTTTAGCCTCTTACTCTGTAAATGATATAACTGCTTTAGAATTTTTATGCCTCTTTTCTATCTTCCTCCTCTTGCTAAATATAAATATGGGGCAAGAAGGTAGACTTTCTTTAAAGTTCCTTGAAATTCTACTTAGTCTTCATCTTTTAAAAAAGATAAATAACTGTGGATTTGTAAAACTAAAAATAAATAATGTATAACTAGTAGAGCCACTGTATCTAAAGACACAATAAATCATAAATGATAACCTAAAGATGGTCTCTGGATAAGCAACCTCTTGACTTTATATAAAATGTAATTAGCCTCATTTTATCACTGTAAGTAGTTTAAGCTCATACAGCTGGTAATAATGATATATGTCTTATTGTTTTAATGGCATTGTTGTTTCACTTGTATTTTATTAACATGGAGTTTATAATGATTTTGTTTTAATTAACTTAGAACAGAAAAAAAGGGGGATGGGCAAAATACCTAGTCAGAGAAGAGACAAACCAAATAAAGTAATACAGAAGAAATATTTGGAAAATAATTAGTTGACAGGGAAGTGGATGGATGGATACACAAAGTTAAAAACTATAGAAGAGTAATGAGTGATAGATATAAAGCTATATGAAATGTTAAGGGTAGGAGCAAGTAATGAGATAAGACAAAGAAGAAATAGTCTGAGAACTTAATTCATATTTAATAATGAAAAAAATTTTAAAGTCACTGGAAAGGTCTAGATCCCATTCCAAAGACAGAGGTTGGTAAGTATTTAGAATCTGATAAATTATCAGAAACTGGATGGCTATCAAAAAAAAAAAATGAACAAACAAAAACCTTAAAATAATACAATTTATCAGATAAGCTTTGCCTGAGTCCATGATGCAGATCCTCTTAGTTGCTGACTCAGTGACTCTAAGAAGAAAGCCTAATGTCAAATTAGGGATCTGGTGAAGGTTAAGTGTTCATGTAAGATAAATTTTTTTATAAAGAGAGTGGAAATGGTAATCAAACTTCTCTGGCACTTGGTGTAGAGACATGTTCTCAAGTATATGCTGGGCTAGAACATTCTCTCATTTGGAAAATCTTGCCTGTGAATGATCCAGAGACTAAAAAGGATACACATGTCAATGGGATCCAGCAATATTTTAAAAATAATTAGGGCATAATCTATATACAATAACGTGTACAAATCTCAAGTAAATAGGCTGAGAAAGCTTTACATATGTATACATCCTAGAAGATTAACTCATGTTTACAATCAATGATATTATTCCCCTACTCTATTTTTATTTTTATCTCCATAGATTAGGTTTTCCTATTCTTGAACTTCATATGAAAGGGCCATACAGAATGTATTCTTTTGTGTCTGTCTTCTTTTGCTCATCATAATATTTTTTGAAGTTCACTCATACTTTTTTTGGAGGGAAGCATCAACAGTTCATCTGTTTAATATTATATAAATATTTTATATTTTTAAACTATTTTTCTCTTACTGGACATTTGGGCTATTCCAGCTTTGGGCTACTATGAATAAAGCTGGTGGAAGCATTCTTGTAGAAACCTTTTGAAGGGTATGTGCACTCATTTTTGTTACATGAGTGAAATAATACCATAGGATAAGCAAATGTTTGGCTTTAGAAGGTATTTCATAAAAGTATTGAAAATGTTTATAATCACCAGAAAAATAAGGATATTAGTTGCTTCATATCCTCATCATTTCTTGGTATTGCCAGTCACTTTTGCTTTATTTTTATTGGGGCCATATATGATATTACCTCTTTGTGGTCTTAATTTACATTTTTCTCTAGGTAATGATTTTGAGTATATTTTCAAATATTTGTGCACTATAAAAAATATAGAGCCTTTTATGAAGGACTTATTGGTCTTTGGTCATTTTTTAAACTGTATTGTGTTTCTTTTACTGATTTATATGAGATTTCTTTATTCTAGATAAGGTGTGTGTGTGTGTGTGTGTGTGTGTGTGTGTGTGTGTGTGTGTGTTTTAGCTTAAAATCAGCCATGGTGAGACTATTTACACTATAGAAACTGGCAAATTCTATGAATCAGGACTTTTTTTTTTTTTTTCTTGGAGGGCATATTAAACAATTAGCAGCACACTGCTGCTTTTAGCCCTGCGGTTATTTACAAAGTAGCTGTGGAGGCCTTGAACTGTGTTTACTGGCTGATTTGTTGTCGTGCAGTAGAGACCTCCTTTTTCCACCCTAGCATGAAATTCAATATAAGTCTGACCAGTCAAACTTTGGAGGAAATGGTCCCATCTCCCAGCATCTCTTAATTGTTTGTACCCTTATTGTGATCTAAAGACTGATTTCAGCATAGCTCCTAAATCTGCCACTAACTAGTATGACATAGGGCAAATTATGAATGTTCTCCTCACCTTATTTTCTTATCTGTAAAATAGGAGTAATAGTATCTACCTCATAATATTTTTTGTGAGGATTAAATGGAATATTGTGTATAAAGTGTTCAGCATAATATTAGCATATAATAATTGCTTTTGTGTGAGTCAGACTTCTATAATCTTTGGTTCTTTCATTTATAAGATGAAGATAATAATGCTTTATTAGCCAGGTTCCAATCTAAGTGGCAGAATTTATGTCAGCTGGTCCAGAGCAAATTTTCAGCACTGGGAACTAATTTAAATGTACTGGAAACTCTCTGAAAGAGCAAAGAGAGATGGTGAGACAACACAGTAGGAAACTTCTACCACCTGTAAGGATGCAAGGATAAGGGAGAACATGGCACTACCAAAGCTCTGGAGCCTGAGACATCTAGTAAGAGCCAACACAGTATAAAAGACAGCCACTCTTGAAGGTGATACTTGAAACTAAAGGAAACAAGCAGAAATACCCAGCATCTCCCCTCTCCCTACCCTCTCATGTTTGCTAGTTTCTCTCTTGCTAAAACTAACTGAAAACCACTTGGCAAGAAAGTTTGGACATGCGTAACTTACAGGATTTTGCCCCCTACAATATTAATCAGAGCAGGGATGGACCAAAAGAGGATCTGACAGCAAATAGACAATGATCAGAATTAGTGTTGCTATATTAATTTATTGGGAGAGTTAAAGTTTTTAAAGTTAAAGTAAAACACCTAGACTATATTAAATGCTCGATGAAAGCCAAAGAATCAGTAAAATAGTGAAAATGCAAGCTATTTTTACTGTATTATGCTATTATTACAGCTCTTATGATATTATATATCATATATGATATTATTATAGTTGTTATGATACCTACAGGGTCAAAGGAAGACTAGTATTCATGAAATCTTAAAGAATTAGATAATTGATTGTGATCATTGACTCCTTCAGATCATCAGGAAGATTGGCTTTGTTTTATGAGGAGGGTGTTTGGTTAAAAATTATTATTTTGAAATCCCTTGGAGTGCAGTAAACTCATCAGAAAGAACTGTCAGTAGGCACCTGGGACTCTTCTGGCCTCCGAAAGTTTGAGAGCTGACCATGAACCAGCTACCTTTCTCCTTAAGCACTCAGATGGCGTTAGTAGCATAGTGTGTGACCTGTGGCTCTACTTCTTGTGACTCTTCTTACTAGCGGCCTGTGTGACTTTAAGCAAATAACTCTGTTGGGCTTGAGTTTCTTCAAATGTAAAGAACTCAGTCCCACTTCCAGTTCTAAAATTCTAAGATTATGTGTTGTTCAAAGATGTGGCTAATATTTCAGCTTGGAAGAGAATGCCACTTGTCAGAAATTTGGTACTCTGTGTGCCTCACTTTCTGACTCTCATGTCCTTCCTTCTATAAATTCAAAGTCATTTTCCATTTTTAAGCATAGATTATATCATTATAATGCTCTATTTGGAAAACATAAGGTCATAGTAATTACCCATATGTTCTCAGACAGTAGAAAATAATTAATATCTGTTTATCAATATGGCTAATGAAAAATTTAAAAAATTATACACACATACATATACATTTATTATTTCTTATATAGGCCTCTAAGAGTTATTGATACTTATAGCACCTGAAGAACTAGCTCTTATCCCAGGATGTTCTATAATCAGACATTATTCATGGGGTGTCAGCCAGTTTAAGTAGCTAGAAGATGGCCTCCCATAAAATAATTGCTGTTACATTGCAGTTATCAATTGTGAATATATTTTGTGCAGCCAAGTGAAATTTGCAGTCAATAAACCCATGATTAAAGGATGAGGTATGATGTATACAAAGTATATATAAAACCTCTCTATTCTGCTAGTCCAAATAAATACTTCTATTGGTATAATTCCAGCAGCAGTGAAATGCAGATTGGGTTGAAGATGGTAAAGGTATGTGGAATTCACTTGATAACTTTTGAAAATATGCTTTTGAGAATTCTGAATACATGTGTGGCCTATCTTGCCTCTGAAACATCATGCCACAAAACAAAACAAAACAACAAACAAAAAAAAAACCCCAAAAACTACAGAGTGATTTTAGTTGCCCACTCCCACAAATGCCTGCTGTTTTATAGTCTGCTTTTAGTTTGGACGCCAAAGGAAACACTGGTTGGTGTTTTAAAGTTGGTTAAAACTTTTCACAGTATCAGGCCTTTCAGATAAACACTAAAAGACTCACCAGTTTTTCATAATATTGCTGCTAGAATCATTTTCCTAAGGTTCATTTTATCACTTTTTTTTTTTTTAATCTCTAGTCAGGATAAGAAATGAATGCATATTGGAATTTAATTTGTTTAGGGAATTCATTTTGTTTAATTTCATTTTAAAATATTAACTGCAATCCAGTATTAAGAAGAGATAGCTCAAACTCCTTAATAGCCGTATCCAGAGAGATTTCCATAGTGAAAATGGAGGGAGAGGTGAGGTAGATATTGATGATACTAAAGCAAATAATTTTAGAAAACTCATAGAAAGAACCAAAATTATGTATAAAATCTCAAATTGGAATTGGAATTCAAAGCAAGGTCTCAGTGAACACAGGGCCCTGCATGCTGCTACTTACATGGCAGACAGAGGGGAGAATAAATGAGCTCCAGCTTTTGAGAAACTTAATTAAAGTTATATCAGACCTGGGATTCTCCTGAAAGGATTTGTACTTACTTTAATAAAGGCTGTTTCTCATTGAGAAGCAATTCTAATTTTATATCAGGGCTTCAATTCAGTGCTGAAAATGGCCTTTCTATGAGATCTTGTTTTTTTTTTTTTTTTTGCTAACACAATCTATCCCCACTCCCAGGACCTTCCTCTGGCATCCAGACAGGAGAGTATTTGCCAAAACAATGATAGGAATGCTTGGAAAACCATAGCTCTTCTTTGAACTTTATTACTTTGAGCTATAGTACAACAAAAATGCATACCAAGGACAATGCTGAGATAAGAAGGAAACCACACTTACCACCCAGATGGGAAATTTTTATTTTCAATTTTAAAGTTTTGTTAGGGACAAAAAACAGATTAGTGGTTGTCAGGGTTAAAGGTCAGGGAAGGGTTAGACTACAAAGGGAGTATTTTGTAGTGATGGTACAATTATGTATTCCCAGGGTGGCGGTGACATTTGTCAAAACTCCTAGGACTGTATGCCAAAAGGAAAGAATTTTGCTGCATGTAAATTTGAAAATAAACACATGTTTTCTACATTTTTAAAAAATGTGTCAGTTTGACTTTCTATTGTATGTGACCACCAGTAGACTTGACATCTAACTGATATTTCTCCACCTCCCTAACTACTATTTCAAAGCTCCCTTTCCTCCCCACTCTCATTAGTTCTCCATCTCCCTCAGGGTTTGCTATGATTTCTTGATTGCTCTTCTTTTACAAGAAAAAAAAAAGAAAAATAAAGAGAGAGAGAGAGAGAAGGAGGGAGGGAGGGAGGGAGGGAGGGAGGGAGGAAGGAAGGAAGGAAGGAAGGAAGGAAGGAAGGAAGGAAGGAAGGAAGGAAGGGAAAGAAAAAGAGCGATAGAAAAAGAAAGAAGAAAGAACTAGATATCTCATTAGACTATCATAAACTTAATTCATTACTTCCGGCCTTTCTGCCGTCCGTTCCTTCAATTTTCCTCCCTCCGCCCTGCACCTCCTCCCTCCGCCTCCCTCCCTCCAGCCCTCCCATCCCCATCCAGATAAAAGGGAAAACAACCCACTAAATCTTAAATTTATGATGGTGGTGAAAAGAATTCAGACCTGGGAAAGTGCATTCTGATGGTGGGGGAAATGTGTTGATGGAAAAACTTTACACAGAAAATTGGTGGCAGTTGGGAAGGTGGAGAATAGAAGGGGTATGGATCCTTCCTTTTTTTATTTTTATTTTTTTGCCAGACCACTATGAGTCCGAAGGGTGTTGTATAGGGAAGGAATGAAGAGAGGATATCATAATAAACCTACTTTATATTTGTAAAGTGTGTTATTATTTATAGCAATCTTAAGCTAGCTCCTTTAATACTTCAGCAACCTGCTAACGTAGGTAGGGATCATTGCCCACATTTTACAGATGAGAACACTGTATCCTAGAACAGTGAACTGACCATGGTCAGAAGGCTAGTATGTGCAAAAGCTTGTACTTGAGCTAGGATCCCTGGTTTTAAGTACTGGATTCAGTCTAAGACCCACGTAGTTTCTGCCAAATTGCTATGAGTCCAGAACTACTGACAACAATGTCACACCCAGTGAAATTGTTGCCAGCAGTTGCCCAAGGGGTGTGGGTAGAAAATGAGTCAGCAGTTTCTACTTTGGGCTTTTGTTTTATGGATGGCATTGCCGCTTATTCTGTGTTGATGGGTTCATTCTTACTCTTTTAATTTGGTCTAGAAAAGCTACAGAAATTGGTAGCTCAGACTAAAGCAGTGTTCTCTCAGTCAGAGGCCACCTTCTCAACAGGCAGCATCCAATTGAAAATCCAGGACCAGAAAATCGTGCCTGAGATATCATTTGCTATGTGTTGATGAGGAGAAATTCAACCAATTCAAGGTTGAACATGTCAAACAGATTTTCCCTCACGAGGCAGAAGATGATTAATTAGAGATAAATATCTTTATTTATTCTGTGCCTTGTTCCATAAATAATTTGATAAGGCTAAATTGAAAAGCGCAGATCTAGTCTTGTTAACCAAACGTAGTTCAAGAAAGATGGCCCCTAGCACTTTCGGAGAAATTTCCTCAAGAGACTGCTTTTGCCAAATGTCATGTATTTCGCTTTCTGTAGTGGATTCAGTATTTCTCAATACATTTCAAGTATAAATGGCAAATCAGTTGATCAAACACTCATTCGTTGTCTAATCTCCTCTTTTTAAATAGGGAAAAATAAATTGCTTTTGACTTAAAGAAAAATATGGGAAAAAGTTCGTGGCTCCATTTCAGATCTGACCTGACCACATTAACCTGTTTAATGAGACCAGAACGTCATTTTTTAAGAGGGGTAGTCCTTGCATATAATCCATTCGTCTTCCTGGGTCCTTCCAGCCTGTTATTCTGTAATGTAATTGAGATCTTTTCCTTCAAAACATTTAGAAAAAGCCACTTCATTAGGCTGTGTGTTTGAGCCATGGTTGGATCTGTGTATATCTCCGATACCTCTCTCAGTTCCTGACACATGATTTGGTAAATTAATAAGAGAGTGGACTGCTTCGGAGTATCCAGAAGAGCTATACTGCATTCCCTTTATAAGACAGAGAGAGATCTTTCCTCCCTCATTTTCATTCCTCACTTAACATGGTAGGAAGAACGTGTCTCATGTCAGACAATTCTGGATACATGGGCAGCCCACCAGGGGTGCACACAGCAGTGGGAGAATATAAAACCACTCTTTCTATCTTAAGAATGAGGAGAAAGGTTTTCTCCTGTGAAAAAATTAGGATGATTATCCCTGGATTTTGCTCCGTTTTAATGTAAGACATGTAGTTTCCTAAGAAGTAAAATGTGCAAAAAGTTGCAAAAAGAGCACTTAGTTTGTTGTAATGAAATTCTAAAGACAGCAGAGCTGTAACTGCTTTTAGAGACCATTGAAGGAGCCCTACCTCTTGTGATTTGGATTCAGTTGGTCTTTGTGGTATTTTGTCATCTCATTTGTCCTCAAAGCTCCTCAGGTGATTCATCTGTGCAGCCAGGTTTGAGAATGACAAATATGAACCAAAAGTATGAGATACATTGGTTACTCGGGTCGGCAGCCCAGCATGTGCACCCAGACCTGTGCTCAGGGAATCACCCACCTCCTGAGTTGTGGTGAAGGCCGCACCTTTCCCCAGATTTCCCAGCCTCCCTGGCAGCTAGAGGAATGGTGTGAGGGCCTAAGATTGAGGCTTCTTCAGTCTGACACACCAGCCCTGGACATTGAATGGGAACTTGAGACCCCAGGATGCTGAGGCCATAGGGACTTCTCTGTGCTGGCAGTAACTGTGATACCAAGAATGACTTTCTTGGGCAACAGTGGAAATAGGTCCAACGCAGTATCAGTTTCAGCAGCGGCAGCAGTATCCTCATTACTTCAACACCAGGGCATCAGTTCAGGCTTGTTTCTGACAAGCAGCATGAAGATCCACTTCTGTAGGCCCCACTGTGAGATAATCTAAATCCTCTAAAGGATTAAAGTACATGAATGTTGTTTCTTCCTATGTCAGCTAGACACAGTTTCTGTTGTTTGTGAAGAGGGATCTTGACGACTACATATGCTTTCTTTTTCACGAGTGTCTTGGAATCTTATAGTTCTGCAGGCACCTCAGGAACAATATGGAAAAGACTGAGTTAGGCTAAGCCTACAGTTCTCTGGGTTCTTTGTCCCCTTCAACCAGATACCAAGACAAAGCTGTTCTTCCAGACTTGAATGGAAGATTCTAGTAGTAAAGTGAGCCGAAGTGACTATTGCCTAGCTCAAGAGGTTTGTTTGCCTGCATGCATCAAAGCCCAATGAAATGCAAACAGAAGTTTGCTGCAAAGAAAGTTAAGGTTTATTTAAGGAAATGGCACCAGAAATGGAGACACAGATAAGCTAGTGCTCTTAAGACCTGGCTCTCCAATGACCCCTTGGGGGTAGGTTATATAAGAGAAAGATCATTAGTCATGGTACTAAAGGGGATCAGGGTCGTGAGCTCTACTGATTGGTCGGAGCTAGGGTAGGAGACAGTTGACCATTGCATTAGGTCCTGATGTCAGTTATGGCATCATTCTGTTTGGTTTTGAGGGCCTGTGGCCAGGGTTGTTCCTGAGTCTAGAGCTGAAACACAACTGAGGTGAAGACATTATCTTTAGTTTGACCAAACTCTTTGATCAACAGGCCTGAGACTTTGTTCTGATACTGTTTGATGCTGACCAGAATCTGAAGTCCTAAGAGCATAATGGTTAAGGGAGTGGACATGCAGTATGTACCAGTGTGGAAGGATAAGGAAAAAAAAGAAGCAAGTGAGTCAAGGTGCTATCAGATGAGATAAGGCCAATTTGAATAAAAAAAAAAAAAAAAAAAGAGAGAGAGAGAGAGAGAAGAGAAAAAGTCATTTTAAAGAAGTAAAGTTTTTGCATGGTTACATGACTACCTGTTCCTTCTCCAACACTGAAAGTTTTCTAGATTATAGTTGTAACCAGAGGTCTGCAAACCTAGTATAGATCATATTTCTGCCACTTCTTAGCCATGTCACCATGAACAAATGTCTTATTTCCACTAAAATTAAATTTCCCTTTCTGTAAAATAGAAAAACTAATACTCTTCTGTCAGTCTCATATGATATCTGTAAGGCTCAAATGACTTAATAAATTCAAATGATTTAATAAGTAAAGTCATCATATGTACTTATAAGTTATTTTATGAATGCAAGATAAAATCATTATTATTATCACTGTCACCATGAAATTTTAAATCCATTGGTGAGTTTATTTCTGGATGTAAATAAACTAGTTTATCTAATGGAAGAAAAAACTGGTTCTTGCCACAGATCTGTGGTTAAATTCTGATGTGATACTATAGGTCTTGAATGACTTATCTGCTTTTAGTATATTATTTATAGAGAGATCCAGCAGTAATAAAAACGGTTGAAGAACAATATCCCTTATTTTTTTCACTTTTATCAATTTGTATATTTATAATTATATACAAATATCAAAGAAAAATTTTATGAAGCACCTTAAAAGTACAACAGCATGTGATTTTATGGTTATATAAAGGTGGATGAGCATGGGTTATTAGAGCTCTATTAGCCTGAAATGCTTGAATCCTGTGCATTTAAGAAGTCATTGAAAATATTCGAGAAGACTCATATGATAACAACAGTGTTTTAGTAGAAAGTAAAGATTAATTGAATATTAACGATTCAAAATGAGAAATTGAGAGAATGGCATTGTCCATAGAAAAGACAGATCTAGCCGGGTGTTTTAGATGAACCTTTCAAATGTTGGTGAGGATAAAAGAGGAACAATGAGTATAGGATAGTCTTGACTTCTATTCACTTTTAACAACCACTGCCATCTGGCGGCTGGTGGCCCTGTTTCTACTGAAGGAAGAAACCCTGTTAATTCTCAATTCCACAGACCTAAGCAGAGTTGAAATAGAATAGAAACAACACTTAGCTGGTATACCAAAAATCTAAATTTTTGGAGCATGGTGTTTAAGGGCCACATAACCTTGTGCAACATTATAACATGTCAAATCCACCACGATCCTCTAACTACAAATATCTATACTATAATACATTCTCATGAAATTCACAGCCAAAGCTAGAATCCGGCAGGATTTCTGACATGGGTTAAAACTGCAGATCCCATCACATATATTTGAATTATTTCTGTTTCCTTTTGATTCGATAAGACTCATGTCTCTCCTGAATTACTGAGGAATGGAAGATGTAGGAAGCACAATAGTGAAGGAAAGAGAAAGTAATAGGCCGGCAGACAGAGGCAGTGAGAAAGACAATGAAATCAACCCAAAACATTTCAAAGAATAACCTAACAACTGCATTTTTGTGAAACAGCATCATGATATGGGGTGCATGGCTGCTGCTGATCTCGATTCTGTAAGTGAGTATTTGCTTTGAGGGCCAAACACTATTATGGAAGCAAGGCAAGAGAGGATGTCCAGGAAACCTGAGTTTAAATATAGAGCAAATGGAGGAAACAGAGATCACCTGAGGGAAAGAAGGAAGATTAAAAAGCAAAATAATACTGTTACTGACAATCTTGAAGGGATAAGACAAGCTGTTTTATCCACAGGACTAGAGTGCTGTGAAAAAGGAAATTAAATGTACAATAGCCAAAATAAACACAATAGAAAGTTAGAAGATGAAATTAAGGATAGCTCCTCAATAGAAGAGTAAAAAGTAGAAGAATGAAGCAGATGAGGGTAAAACTAGATAAATGACATCATGAGAAAGATCTGATGGAAGGTGATCATGAGCAAGGAAGCTGCCTTTCTCACAAGATACAGTCTGTGTTTTGCTGGAATACCCAGCCACTTGTACCCACCGTACTTGGACCAGTTTTAACTCCTTGTTGGCTTGAGTCCCAGGCTGCAGAGTATCACTAAATTAGCTTAGAGTCTGGCTGTCCTCACTCATACCCACCCTTAGTGCTTGATGAAGACCGCATTGACAAGGATGCTAAACCTCCTGAGATTTTTTTTTTTAATCTGCCCTAAGTCACATGGACAAAGAGGAAATAATTTCACATTTTGTCTTCTTTTTTCATCCTCAGGGCTCAAATGCACTTATGTGACTGTTTTCAACATATGGATTAATCTTAGTTATCTTGATTGAACTCTTTATGCACAGATTTAAACAAAAATGCCATCAGTTACCCAGCTTATCTCCAACTAAATTCTTGATGTCAGCCAGAAAAACTGTCCTACTGGGGTTCAGTTCTTGCCAAGCCAAAAATAACTATTAAGTAAAGGTATTTCTTTTAGAGTTGCAAATAATTTCAAAGACTGCTGAAAACTGGTATTCTTAGCCAGAGAGCTGAGGGGAAAGGAGTAAGTGGGTCTGTCAAGAATGTAAACAATGACAGAGAGGCCGAAGCAAACTGATGAATGCAGAGGGCTGTTAGTAATAGGGGAAACACCAGGAGAGAGAAGATACCCAAAGAGCCAGGAATCTACAAGAGGTCAAGTTCATTTGAGTTCAGAACCTAAGTCATATGAGAAAGTAAGTGACTTGATAGCAATTGGCCCCAATTACCCATTTCCCTCTTACCTAAGACTAAAATCTAATTATACACCACATGAAAAGAGGCCTGGTAAGCATTTAATATTCACAACCCCTCTCTGGTCTCTTATAGAGCACTAGGAGGTGACCTGCAAATGTCAACAAAACTTGCAACCAGGATTTTGCATCAGGCTGGCAAAATCTCATTTTAGGAGACAACTAAACTGTCAGGAATAAAGAACAGACTCTCCTGTCTCCTATGATTCTCCAAGGTTTTTATTAAAATGGAAATTTCCAAGGCTTATGCAGGGCTCACATGTCGATTAAAGAACAGCCTCACCAGCAGCAGAGCTATAATTGTCTTCTCTTGTTCCTGAACTCAGCACTTGGCTGTTCATTAATTAACTGTGCACCCCATGAGCATAGCATTTCCAAACTGTGGGCTCCTAAACAATACTTTAGTGAACACAGTGTTGCCTGCATTAGTATTGCCGCTCCTTGCTGTTACGGACTTCTAATTATAATTTTATTCATTTTTCAGTTGGCACATCTATATTGAATTTCTAGCGCAATAAGCCAATTTATTAGCTGTTGTGGAGGGCATAGAGATAAATAGGATGGCATCAGTTCCTCAAGGCACTGAAAGTTGACAGCGAGGGTGACCCCCGGAGAAAATGTAGTGTGTGGCCACAACCTTGGAGTTAAGAATATAAACCCCAAATTACTTCCCTCTACCCTGAGCCTTCTATTTTTATGATGAATAAAAATATTTTCCTTAATAAAAAGCAGACAAGAAACATTTCACCAATGCCATTAGATATTATTGGATTTTGTGAAAATGATATACTTTCTTATTATATGTAATCTGCATTTTTCAAATTTTCATGATCTTCTCACAGATGAAGTTCTAATAATTAGGTCTTACTTGCTTTTGCCTAAACTCACCAATGAAGGACTTCCAGGAACATGTGTATTTCTAGTCAAATCATCATTCACGTAAATTGGAATCAAGACTGTTTGCTAATGGTCGAGCCCACACCATGGCCTAGCAAAGCTTACACTACAATTGGGATCCCTGCTATGCAAAAATGAGGAAATTTGGGCTCTGTGAATCAATGAGATACCCAAGGGCACAGGATTGTAAGATATAGACCTAGATTGTAATTTGCACTTCTGACTCCAAGTACAGTGATGTCTCTGCGTTAGAGCTAATTGATCTCTTGTCTATACAAAAACCATATGTTATCCCACTTGAAGATATAACCATATACTTTCAGTCACCCAGATTCGTTTCCTCTGTCAGATAAGCTGGAAATGCAGCAATTGAGCGTCAAACTAGGAAAGAAGGCCCAGACAGAGGAGTCAGGGCCTGAAAGAGTCCTCATGAGACGAAAGGGCAGCAGTCCCTGAGGGTGGGGAACCACAGGGACTCGGTGTGCAGGCCCGAGGAAGGGGCTGTGCAAAACAGGCCTCACTATTCAAAGCAGAGTTTAGATGATATATTATGAACTTAATATCTAGTAACTAGACCACAGACTTAATAACTATGCAGATATCCATGTATATATAAATCTATTGCCCATTCTCTGCTGAGGATGTATATTATTGTTTGGTGACTTTCATCTATTTATACAGCCTTCTGTGCAAGCCCTTAAGGCCCTTTGGGACAAAGAATGTTCCTTGCTTCTGACACTTCCTTACTACCTTGCTTATAATTCATGATTAATAGATTTTGTTGTTTTAAATTCCCAAGGAAGTAGAAATGCAATCATTATTAACCAAATAGATCTTCCTGGAATAGGGACAGTGCCCTTCCTTAGGATGCAAATACTATGCACCTTATTACAATGAGTAACTGTGGGTACTTTAGGCTTCCCTTTCTCTTTTTGAATATCAGTGGCTGCATTTTATTTTTTTTGTGTTTTGCAGGATTAAGGAAGCTAAACCCTCAACCCTTTGGAGAAAGTGCTCATCTACTGCAGCTAAAATATCTCTTCTCAGAAGGCCATGACTTCAGAAAGGTGAGCACTTGACTTTTTCTAAAGCAGTGAATATTTCATCTCTCTTTAGACAAGTATTGAGTCACATATTATTCCTGCTTGACGCCCAATCTGTTCACTCTTAGCTCCTTTTTTCCGCTCTCGTCTTCAAGCAAGGGCTTCATATTGCACAGGAGTTCTAACTGTGCTATCCATTTTACTCTTGACATTTCTATGAGCTTCAAGTACCCAAGGAGAATTCTGTTTCTCTGTGTTTACCAACTGAATTGGTGTGGACAGAAGGGCACATACTACACACCATTTGCAGGAACTATTTCTTATGATCAGTAATTTTAAAGCAATATACCTCCTCAGGCTCTTAAATATGTCATCCCAGGAGCTGCTGCTCCTTTTTTTCCCATCTCCTTCATCATCCATGTGTCAGATATGCCTTAGGCCTTCTGGGCATCTGCTGTTTACCAGTGGGGCCCTCCCTGCCCCCAATCCCCTGATGAAGCCCTCTGAGGAATGAATTATGGAAAACACAGGAGCCCACAGGGAATACACTGAAAGATGTTTAGTTCCCAGCTTGACAAAAATAGATAGCAAATTAAATTAAGGTTGGCTCACTGTTCATAAACATAATATTTAAAAATAAAAAAAGAAATAACTCTACTTCCACAGTCTGTCTGTCTTTCTTTCTTTCTTTCTTTCTTTCTTTCTTTCTTTCTTTCTTTCTTTCTTTCTTTCTTTCTTTCTGTCTATGCTCCTTTGATTTATTTTTATTTTTAAAAAAATACTTTTATTTTTCAGTTACAGTTGACATTAATATTATTTTATATTTGTTTCAGGTGTGTAGCATAGTGATTAGACATTTATATAAGTTATGAAGTAATCCCCCCCACCAATAGATCTAGTACCCACCTGGCACTATATATAGTTATTGCAATATTACTGACTATATTCCCTATGCTATATTTCACATTCCCATGACTATTTTGTGACTGCCAATTTATACTTTTTCTTTAATAATTAAAAAAAATTTTAATTACAGTTGGCATACAATATTATATTAGTTTCAGGTGTATAACATAGTGATTAGACATTTATATAACTTACAAAGTGATCACCCTGATAAATCTAGTACCCATCTAACACCATATGTAGTTATTACAATATTATTGGCTATATTCCTCATGCTATACTTTATATCCTCGTAACTATTTTGTAGCTACCAATTTGTACTTCTTAAATCTCTTCCCCTTTTTCACCCCATTCCCATGTGGCAATCATCAAAATGTTCTCTGTATGTATGAGTTTGTGTTTTGTTTGTTTATTTTGTAACATTTTCTGCTGTGGCCCGAGGAGGTCCTCAGACTTGGAATGAAGCCGGCCAATGGGTATGGCTTTCTGTGAGGGGCCCTGCCACAGGCCAAGTTCAGCCACAGCCTGCGCCCTGCCCAGGGCCACCTGGCATTAGCCACCAAGCAATCCATAGATGGTCACAACCCTTGCTGGACTAGGATGTGCCTCAAAAGTCCAAGTCACAAACCAAGGTCAGCTGCCGCTTGCACTGGCTTGAGGCTACTCAGCAAGAGGTATGGGGCATGCCAAGGCAAGAAGCTGCTTGTTTGGAGTTTGTAAAACTTTGAGAGATTTTAAGAAAGTTCTCAGCATGAGCCAAGACAGGCCATTTGTATGGAAAATCCACTGGAAGTGGCTCGAGTGGGCCGCAAGTTGGGAGGGGCAGATCTCAGAGGGAATCTCTGGGGCAGGGCAATAATATCAGCCAGATTAGTGGATACTCAGATATGGTAGCTGTCTGTATCTGCAAGCCAGGCAGGGGAGGGCTCAATAAAGAAACAGTGTGCTCTGGCAGCACTTCTGTCTGGGAGAAAGCCTCCCTTCCAGCCCTTGCCCTCAAGCCAGACAACTCAGTTTCTCCCCATATATCCCTGGCACCTTTTGAGCTGCTGCTCCAGTAGTGGAACTTGGAGCAAGTGAGTCCATCAGCAAGTAAGTCTACCTGCAGGCCCCTTAAGATGATTATTTGTGACTCCAGTGGCCCTCCGTTTCATTCAGCCATGATCTCTGCTGGTTTTCACAGTGAGACATTGTAAAGACTTCTCTTCCTGGCACTGGAACCTTGGGCTGGGGAGCCTGGTGTGAGGCTGGAACCCCTTCACTCCTTCAGGGAAACCTCCACAGCCGAGATAGCCCTCTTGATTTCTCAATCACCAGATGCAGGTATGGGACCAGCTTGTTCCATGTCTTTGCCCCTCCTACCAGTCTCAAGGTGGCCTCTTCTGTGTGTTCCCAGTTGTAGGACTCTGTTCAGCTAGACTTCAGGCGATTCCCGATGATGGCTATTCTGTATGTAGGTAGTTGTTATATTGATGTGGTCATGAGAGGAGGCAAGCACAGCATTTACCTACTCTGCTATCTTGACCAGAAGCTGCTTCCGTGGTTTCTAAAGTGCTCTGGATTGCTCAGAATGGCGATTTTGTACATTTTATTTAACTAGTCAACTTTCTAAGAGATAATCGTGGACCGGACATTTTATATAATTCTAATGATTTATATGGATGACTAAGGCATGGGCAAGGCAAGGCCCTAGACTGATTGAAGGAGACCAACATGTAACATTAGAGTAGTGTATATTACAACAGTGGTAATGTCATTTACCAGTAGCAATGTAGAGCACTTAGTGCATACACTTAGTGCAACCTAATGGAATATGGAAAAGGGATACCAAGAAATTATTTGGAAAGAAGAGGCACCTAAATAGAGTGTTAAAGGTAGTATCTTTTTTAAAAAGGGAGGAAATTAGTAGAAAGGATGGGGAAAATCTTTATTCTGTTGTCCTCCGGCTCATATGTATTATTAGCGCACCCTGGGAAATTTGTAACTACTGCTTCTTCAGAATTCATTACACCTGGTGAATTCCATGGGCCTCTGCCCCCATGTAATTTCTCTTCATTTACTTAATTAAGACACTGTGATAGACTGGGCAGACATTTCCTGGCAATTAATAATCAGCTGGAGGAGCTGAAGTATTGAAGCAAAGCTGTGAAAATATGCACTTATATTTTTATAAAAAGTAGTCAATTGTTACCTTTTCATGTCTTTATCAGACAAAAGTTGAAAAGGCACATTGTTGTGGTTGACAAGCTGCATTTACAGTTTTGGTTCTTTTCCTGATCACTAAAAGCCATCCATAAATAAACAGGAAGAGAGAAGCACACACTCTGAGGTTGACAGTTTTTCTTTTGTATTAAGTATTTGGAATCTAAGTTAACTATGGGGAGCTTTCCAAAGAATAACTGCTATTTCATGCTGGGATTGGTTAATTAAATATGTGGCACAGTCATCATAAAGGTTTTAAAAATGTTTTTATTTACTCAAAATAGGTTTGGCAGAGTTCTGATTAGAAATGGTGGAGTGGGAAAAATGAGTCTGGTGATTGTCTTATAAAATGTTTTGGATCCGTTAATTCAAAAGGTAGTCCTTGAATAATGTACAGAAATGACTGTAGAGTATGGGTTATTTACCTTTTGTGGGTTCATAGGAGATTCCAGGTTTTGCACCAAGTATATTCCATCTGTAACAATTATAAGACTTTGGAGATATTTACTCATTTAAGTTCTCTTACGGGTAGACTAATTTCTTTCCTTGTACCCCATCCAACTATTTGGAATAACTTTGAGACTGGAGTCTTAAAAGAAGTTAGGAACAAGAAGCAAATGATATAAGACAAGTTCTATTCAGATGAGGGGGAATAAAAATAAAAGTAAAAACAAAAGAAAAAAAACTTATTCCTTTCTGCCTTGAGAGATTATAGAAGAAGAAAAAGTAGAGCAAAACGTTCTCATTCCCACTGCCCCACCTAAGATGCAGAAATCGTTTAGGAACATAGCAATAGATATGTGGTAGCATACAAAAATCAAGAGAATAGTTTATTTTCCAGGTCAGACTGTGGGGGTAACTGCAGGCCCCTAGGACAGTCTGTACTTCAGCTGAAGCTAGATTCAGTGTGGCACGAAAGCAATTCCATGGGGAGACTACAGGATAGGTTAAGATGCGTGAGCCCAAGATCTAGGTTTTGCCTCCTAGTTATCTGCACTTGGTATGACAAGAATCACAAAGTTCCCATTTGCCCCAATGGAAATGAAAAAGTGTTGAGAAATGAGTGGGTCAACTTTCATAGGCTTGGAGTCAGAGCAAATAACGTGAAAGTGGAAGTGAAGAATACACATGAATGCCTAGAACCATAGACTCCAGGGGCAGATGCCAAAGTTTCACTCCAAAATCACCAGTGTAGAGAGAGTTAGACCGCTCTGTCCATAGCAGGGCATAGAGGGTCATCAAGGGACCATGTATGAACTTAAATCTTCTTCCCCTTCTACTGCAAAGACAGAATATAACCCCTCATATACCTGTTGATTCCCTAGGGAAGATTAGAGGCGGGGAAAGGGAGGGTTCTGAAAGTCTGAGCAGCATCTAAAACAGATTGTACTACCTAAATGACTTTCAATTGCTGGATCAGACCAAGAGCACATGACTGCCTCCACTATCAATTGGAGTGTGAGTTTATAAAGACATTTTTTCACTGTATTTGACTCTGAGTATACATATCTTCAACCCTACTGAACATTAAATTCCCAGAACAGCCCTGTAAGTCAGTGTTGCTATTTTTCATGTGATAAAACAGACTCCAAAAGGTCAAATAACTTACCTACAGTTTCACAGCTAGAAGTGTAATATAGATTAGAGTATAGATCAGTGTCTGAATCCAAAATCCAAGGTCATCTAGTGATAATTCAGGATTTTTTTTTTCTGAATGTGGAAATATATAATGCTTTGTGCTTGAAAGGAAGTAAATATAATAGATGGTGAGGATTCAATGTACCCTTTGTCTTCAGGGACTTTTTCTGGGACCTGAGGGGAGATAAAAAGGAAGAAGAGTTGCCTTCTAGTAGGTACAAAGGTCACTGTGGAGTAACTAGGGGATGTGAATATAGGTTGTGACCCAACAAATGACAGGGTTAAAAGCCGAGTGGTACATCTTTGGAACTATTATTTGTTGGGGAAATGAATAAACACAAAAATATTGATTGCTCGAGATGTAGCAAGCAGCATGTGGCAGTGTTTTAATTAGGAGAGAATAGAGCTGAACAATTCAATGAAACAAACATTTATTAATCTCCTACTATATACATGGCACAATGTGAAAATAAGACGACGAATAACCATAGCAGAGTACAGTAGGATATACTATAAGCCAGTGCACTGAACCTGATTTTTTCCCATTATTAAAGCAGCTTTTTTCTTGCTCTAATCTTTGTAAAAATAAAGGCATTTTCTACTCTTGTGCAAAGGAGATATAGCAGAGAGCTCTCAGGAAAGATTGAACCACTTAATAAATTCGTAGCTGGTTTCACCTTGTCATAGTCTTCCTCTTTGTACTATGGTATCTGTGGTCTCTATCACATATTACACTTCTCTTATTTTCTTTATACTCTATTTCATTTCAGATTTGTTTTTTGACTCTTATGGGACCTACAAAAATGGAATTATCCTTGGTCTCCTCTGGTTCAAACATTAAATCTATATATCTATATCTATATCTATCTATCTATCTATCTATCTATCTATCTATCTATCTATCTACATTTATATCTATATCTAAGTAATAAAATAGCCCAGAAACGTATATTTGTGTGTTTTTATGCCATTACTGACTATTTCGATGACTGTGGTTTTGTCATGTAGTTTGAAATTAGGGGGTGTGATACCTCATTGTTTCTTTCTTTCTTGAGGTTTCCTTGGCTTTTTATGGCCTTTTGTGGTTCCATATAAATTTTAGGATTAGTTGTTCTAGTTCTGAGAGGAAGACTATTGCTGTTTTGGAGGAACTGCATTGAATCGGTATATTGCTTTGGGTGGTAAGGACGTTTGAACACTATTAATCCTTCCGATGGATAAGCATGGTCTATCCTTCCATGTATTTGTATCCCCTTTAATATCATCAGTGTCTTACAGCACTCAGGGTTCAGGTCTTTCACTGGTTTAAATTTATTCCTAAGTATTTTATGCTTTTTGATGCAACCGTAAATGGAATTGTTTTCATACCTCCTTCTGATAGTTTCTTGTTGGTGTAGAGAAATGTAACAGATCTTTATTTATCAATTTTGTATCCTGCAAATTAGTGAACTCGTTGACCAGTTCTGATAGGTTTTTTCAGTGGAGTCTTCAGGGTTTCCTATATGTAGTGTCACGTCATCTGCGAATAGTAGCTGTTCTTCTTCTTTTCTGATTTTGAGGCCTATGATTTCTTGTTTTCTGCTGTGTCTAGGACTCCCGGTGCTATGTTAAATAGAAATGGGGATTTTGAACGTACTTGCCTTGTTCATGATCTTAGAGGAAAGTCAGCCTTTTCACGATCGAAGATGTTAGCTGTTAGTTTGTCATATATAGCCTTTATTATGTTAAGATATGTCCTCTATACCCACTCAGTTGAGAGTTGCTATCACAAAAGGATGGTTTGGGTCAGAGATGTTGAGCTTCTTCTGAGATACGATTTTTATCCTTCATTCTTTGATATATCACATTGATTGGTTTATGGATATTGAACCAACCATCCTTGTATTCATGCCATAGATCTCACTTGGTCATAGAATATAATCCTATAAAGTCTTGTTGAATCCAGTGTGCCAGTATTTTGTTGAGAAATGTTGCATGCATGTTCATCAAGAACATTGGCCTGTAAGTTTCTTTTTCTCTAAGATGTTTATTTGGTGTCGGTATCAGGACAATGCTCGTTTTGTAAAATGAGTTTGGAAGAGTGCCTCTTTCTTCAATTTTTTTCAAATCGTTTAAGAAGGATAGGTATTAATTCTTTAAATGTTTGGTGATAGAATTCACCTGTGAAAACATTTGCTTTTGGACTTTTATTTGTAGAAAGTTTATTGATGACTGCTTCAATTTCCTTGGTCGTAATTGATCTGTTTAGATTTTCTGTGTCAGCTGGTTTTATTCTTAGAAGGTTTCATGCTTCTAGAAATTGATCCATTTCTTACAGATTGTTGAATGTGTTGGCCCATAATTGTTCTAAGTATTCATTAATGATTCATTGTATCTCTGTTCTTCTTTGTCTGTTCTTCTTTCTCTCTTCTTTTAAGTAAAACCTCTTTGGATTGCTTTCAGTGTGTCCCGTAGATTTGCGGTTATCGTGTTTTCATTTGTCCCAAAGTATCTTTTGATTTCTTCCTCGATCTTCTTGTTAAGCTCTTCATTGTTTAGTAGCATCTTCTTTGGCATCCATTTGTTTGCGCGTGTTTGTTTTTTTTCTTGTATTGATTTTGAGTTTCATACCATTGTAATTGGAGAAGACTCCTGATGAAGACTCCTGATGTGATTTCAGTCTTCTGAAATTTATTGGGACTTTTCTTGTGGTAGTCCTTTCTGGAAAAAGTTCCACGTGTGTTTGATAGAAATGTCTATTCTGCGACTTTGGGGTGAAATGCTCTAAAACTATCAATTAAGTCTGTCTGGTCCAGTTTGTCATTGAATACTGCTGTTTTCTAGTTGCTTTTCTGTCTGGAGGATCAGTCCGGTGATGTCAATAGAGTGTTAAAATGTCCCCCGCTGTGAGTATATTATGGTCACTCTCTCTCTCTGTATGTCAGTCAATAGTTGCTGTATTGAGGTCCTCCTGTGTTGGGTGCATCGGTGTTTACAAGGGGTATATCTCCTTGGAGTGATCCCTTTATCATTATGAAATGCCTTTTTTTTTTTGTCTCAGATTGCCTTTGTCAAATGTCTGTTTTGTCTGATGTAAATGTTGCTACCCCTGCTGTTTTGTTTCCCTTTTCATCAAGTATCTTTTCCTGTCCCTTTTCTTGCTGTCCGTGCGTATCTTTCAACCTGACGTGAGTCTCTGGTAGGCAGCGTGCCTTGTTTTCTTTTGCTGAGAATTACAGTCTCCTTGTTTTTGTTTTCCTCCCCAATTTAATTATTTTTAAACATGATAGTTGACATTCAGTGTTCTTTTATATTAGTTGTAGACATACAACATAGTAGTTAGACATTTATAAAATTTATGCAATAGTCCCCGTGATTAGCCCGGAATCCAGTTGGCACTATACATAGTTGTTACAATTTTATGGACTATATTCTCTAAGGTAGACTTTACGTCTCCATGATTACTTTGGAATTACCACTTTGTATTTCTTAATTCCTTTTTCACCTGGGCCTCTCGACTCCTCCAACCCCCCTTCTCTGGCAACCATCCATTGGTTCTCTGTTATCTATGAGTCTGTTTCTTGTTTTGTTCTTTTATTTTATTCTTTAGATCCGGCACAGAATAAGTGAGCTCATATGCAGTATTTGACTTTCTCATTTTGACTTATTTCATTTAGCATAATACTCTCCAGATCCATTCACATTGTCACAAATGGTGAGATTTTGTTCTTTTTTATGACCAAATTATATTCCATTGTATATATGTTCCACATCATCTTTATCCAGTTGTTTATCTTTTTCCACTGAGGTTGCTTCCATGTCTTGGCTATTATAAATGGTGCTGAAGTGAACATAAGGGTGCATATATCTTTTTGCATTAGTGTTTGGGATGTTTTTGGATAAATACCTAGAAGTAGAATTGCCCAGTGATAAGATCGTTCTATTTTCAATTACTTAAGGAACCTCTGAACTATTTTCCTTAGTGGCTGCCACAATTTACATTCCCAGCAATGGCTCATGAGGGTTCCCTTTTCTCTGTACTGCAGCCAACACTTGTTTGTTGATTTATAGATGATAGCCATTCTGACAGGTGTGAAATGACATCTCATTGCAGTTTTAATCTGCACTCGTCTCATTGGTGACCTTGAACATATTCTCATACGTCTGTTGGCCATCTGTATGTCCTCTTTGGACCAATGTTTATTCAGGTCCTCTGCCCCTTTTTAAACTTGTTTGTTTCTCTGCTGTTAAATGGTATGTGTTCTTTCTATATTTTGAGTATTAACCCCTTATTAGATGTGTAATTTGTGACTATCTTCTCCCATTTGGCAGGTTTTCTTTCATTTTGTTGATGATTTCTTCACTGGGTAGAGCTTTTTAGTTTGGTGGAGTCCCATTTGTTTCTTTGGTTTCTTTTCTTACCTTGGCCCATAGAGATATATCCAGAAAGATGTTGCTAAGACTAATGCTAACGAGTTTACGGCCTGTGTTTTATTCTAGGAGTTTCGTGGTTTCAGATCTTAAAGTTAAGTCTGTAATCCACTGGGACTTTATTTTTGTATATACTGTAAGAAGTTGGTTTAATTTAATTTTTTTTTTTTGCATGTGTTTGTCCCATTTTCCCAGCATCTCTTATCACAGAGGCTATCTTTACCGTCTCTTTACATTATACATTGTATATTCCTGTCGCCTTTGCCAGACTGATGGACCATATAGGTGTGAGTTTGTTTCTAGGCTACTTTATTACATTGAGATATTCAGGGCTATTTGGACTATTTTATTACATAGAAATATCTGTATATAGATATCTCAATGTATCTTTGGCAATGGACTGTTGGACACATTTCAGTGTACTCATATGTCAATGAACTGAGTCAAAGTAGCCAACTTGTTTTTACTGACAACCTATAGGAAAAAAACATTTCAGGGTTATGAAAAAAGGTTACTTTGAAAGGATTGTATGGAAAAAAATGACAATGAAATTTTACTTTTTACAGGAAACAAAAAAACAAAAATTTTAGATGATTAAACAGAATGGTAAAAAAAAAAAAAAAAAGAAAACAGTAGGAATAGGGGCTTTGTTTCTTTTAGGGAAGAGCCCAAAATACTGAATTTAATTTTACTAGGAGAGTTAACTGGGAAGGGAAATATGTTCTTAGGAATTTCTTACAAAGGAATAAATGGCACACCCAGCCTTCCCTGCCTCCAATCTGCTTGCTTCCTTGGCTGGAGACCAAGATTATCACCTCATCTCACTGGAGCTGGGAGGTCCCCTACATACTTGACCCAACCAATAACTTATGCTGAGACTGGTGTCTTTAAAGGACCCTAATAGCATAGGGGGAGTGGCATGGGATTTTGGAAGATAAACTTATCTAAACCATGTTTTGCAGTGTGGTTGAGGTTACATAGGATTTCTTGGAAAGATAGTGTAGGGGGAGAAAGGAAGATATCTGTGCTTTATCATTGCCTCTTTTTCTAGGATCTTATCCTTGCTTTCTTCCTATCTATTCCCACCATGACAAAAACAAAAACCAAAAATACAAAAACAAAACAAACAAACAAAAATTTGATCTTCACACAGGTACTTCTTTTTCCTTGTATACTTAGAGATACTGTATGCAAATTTGGTGACTCTGCATGTGAATGTGAGAGCTTCAAGTCTTCTCACATTTAAAGTGGATAAGGCTCTTAACCACTCACTGCACATTTTTCCTTAAACTGACACACAGTGCCCTTCCCTCATTCTCTACATCAAAAACATAAGCTGTAGGTGGATGGCCTTACACTTTCTCTTCCTTATTTGAACACATAGCCCAGGCATTTTCTGAGTCACACAGCTCCATAGGCAAAAGCAAGTGGGAACTTTTTGGAAAGACCGAGAAGAGCTATGTGACTCAGGAAGTTTTGGACTTCCAGCCTCCAGAACTGTGACCAAATAAATTTCTGCTGTTTAAGCCACTAGTTTGTGTGTTTTGTCATGATAGCACAAGCTGACAAATACAAACACAGATTCTGCCGTCATCCCTACCCCTGCTGTGGATTGGATTTTACACGATGAAAAATAAACTTTTTTTTTTTTTGTCAAGCCACTGAGATTTTAGGCTTTATTTCTTATAGCAACTAGTGTTTATTTTTCTAACGCAAAGACCAAGCAGAACTAATCAAGTTTGTGATATCCTTTTCTCAAAGTGTATAGGCTAGAACTTATGCAAACTTTACCTCAGTGCAAAAGATTCCTTGGGGTCAGCTCTACAGATTATTAGAAAGAAAGAAAGCACCTCTTTATTCATTCTTTTTTTTTGTTGTTTACAGTGTACAAAATGGTAATTTAATATATATACATACACATTGTGAAATGATTACCACAATGAAGTTAATTAACATATCCATCAACTCACATAATTGTTCTTTTGTTTTTTATTTTTATTTTTTTGTGTGTGTGTTTTTTTGGTGGTAAGAACACTTAAAATCTACTCTCTGGGCAAATTTCAAGTATAAGACACAGTAAAATTAACTATAGTCACTATGTTTACATTAGATTCACAAGAACTTCATTTTATAACTGAAACATGTTTGGTCAACATCTCCCCATATCCCTACCCCCTGACAAATACCATTTATTCTCTGGCTCTATGAGTTTGACTTTTTTAGATTTCACTTGTAAGGGAGGTCATACAATATTTGTCTTTCTGTGTCTGGCTTACTTCACTTAGCATAGAATTCTCTGGGTTCATTCATATTGTCACAGATGGCAGGATTTCCTTCTTTTATAAGACTGAATAACTTTCTATTGTTGTGTGTGTGGAGGGATACAAACATACACAGCCCCCACTTTCTTTAATTATTGACAGATAGTAAAGCTGTTTTCATGATCTTGGCTATTGTGAATAATGCTGCAGTGAACATGGAAGTAAAGATGTCTCTTCGAGATAGTGGTTTCATTTCCTTTGGATATATGTACACAGAAATGGGATTGCTGGATCATATATTAGGTTTTTTTTCCTACTAAAAAAATGAATACAATGAAGGAGCTTGGAAGCATAAGTCACTTCCAGGGGTTGCTCTAAAAGGGTATGTCCAGAAGTCTTAACTTTGAGAGGAGTTAAAAAAGCAATGCCACTTTTTCTTCCTTTATTTCATTGCCCAGGGCCAACCTACTTATCAAAGGTAAGAACAAAAACAGGAAAATTACTGTCTATCATCTAACTAGACTATCTAAGTGAATTAAAATAATTATTAAGTTTTAGTCAGCTAATGCACTACCTTAGCTTGGATTATAAACAACTATTACTCCCACAGTGCCTTGAAAAAATAGGCGCATGGTAATTTTTTTTAATAAACACATTTTATTTTCCCTTCCTGAGCTCAATAGAGGAGTAATCAAGTAAACAGGTTTAAGCATATTTTGAGGGAAGCAACGTGGTGTGTGGCCCTGAGGCTAGAAAATGTTGGGTTCGGTTCCTGATTCTGCCATTTACTAGCCATGTGACCCTTGGCACAATTCACTCGATTTCTTTAATCTTCATTTTTGTCCCCTGTAAAATGATATTAATAATAAACAATGTCTGTAAAATGAAGTTTAAGAGCCTGTGTGCCTTCTAGTAATGGTCCGAGCTTTTGTCCCATGGCTTCAATTCGTGTAGTTGATGGTTTTATCTCTGGAGCTGGCAAGGAGTAATTCCAGAGACAGAAATCCTCAAAAATACCTTTCTGGAAGGGTAGATCCAAAACTGGTCTCCCAAAGGGAAGCTATGGAATGTTTCTCCTTCAGTATGTAGTTTGATAAAGTCATGAGATATCAAGATGAACTTCTATAAAATAGAAGGCTGTTAATGCATATCGTCATTTTATTGAGAACATAAAGAAGTGACTAATAATATACATATATATTTAGAAGCTGCTTCAAATAGTTTTTGTTAAATATTTAATTAGTGTGTGTATAGTTTATCTAAAATCTGCATCTAAAAGAAGCAAAGTGTTCTCCTTGGTCTACAGCCAGACTGTTGCTGACAAGATTGTTTTTAGAGGAATTTCATAGAATAAGAGGCTCTTACTAAACTACCATACCAGTTGGAATGTTGTAGTTGCTTTTGTTAGAAGTGCCGATTTCCCATTTATAAAGTTTATAGTCATTATAGTATTAATACACAGCATTCACCAAACCATCTGCGGAATTCGCCAAATCGATGGCTTGTGTTACGCTAAATATAACCGCCCTCCTCTCCCTCACACTCCCCGCATTAGTTTCTTTAAGTTGCTGTAACAATGTGCTGCAAATTCTACGTGGCTTAAAACACCAGAATTTTGTTCCTTCACAGTTGTGGTCAGAAATCCAAAATTAAGACCTTGGCAAGGTCGCACTCCCTCCAGAGGCTCTAGGGGAGAATCCTTCTTTGCCTCTTCCAGTTTCTGGTGGTTCCATGGCAGCATAACTTCAGTCTTTGCCACATCTTCCCATGGCCTTCTCCTGTCTCTCTCTGCCCTTCCTCTTCTTTTAAGGACACCAGTCATTGGATTTATGGCCCACTGTAAATCCAGGATGCTTTCATCTCAAGATCCTTTTTACATCCTAATTACATCCACAAAGACTATTTTGAATAAGGTCACGTTCTGATATTCATGGTGCACATATATTTCGAGGGACAGTATTCAACCCCCTATACCTTCCTTTTTAACTAATTTCTATCTGATTAATGATGCCTAAGGTTTATTTAGCGACAGTAACATCTATCATTAATTATTGAGTTTTTCATTAGAAAAGGAAATATAGCCATCAGCACCCAACAGAAACTATGGGCCAATAGAAAGTCTACCTCATTATCCCTGTTAGAAAAAAAAAAAAAAATGAGACATGGAGATATGAAATATGCTTTGTGGGCTTACATTTTTCTGTAGTTTCTATATATTTCAATCTACTTTGAGCTTTCTTCATCTTATTTTTAAATTTTAACTTAAATGAATGTTTTATTGGCTTCAATTTGCCATCATTATTTTTTTACACCAACCGGTTTGTGTTTGTGCGTGTGTCTAGGTCTTTTTCCTAAAGGGAAAAAATATCAAATTTAAAAATTATGTCAACGAAAATGACTTTAATAAATGTCTATATGTATCCAGGCATAAAACTGAGCGTTAAGAACCATGATGAATAAAAGCTATCCCTGCTCTCAAGGGCTCATAGGCTCCAAAGCTTGCAACCTTAAAGCAAAACAAACAGAAACCATGGAGAATGTTTCACTCTACAAAGGTCTTTCTTCTTCACCAGTTGTGAAGATTCTGGAGGTAATTGGAATTTTATGGAAGAAAATACAAGGAGATCATTGCTGCTGGATGTGTGAGTCACCATGACTGCCCAGCACCAGGGGAGACAATGGTCCATTCTCAGAGTCTTTGTCCATCCTTGTCTTCAAATTAAATTTCTCTCCTTTGTGAATCTGTTCTTTTGGAGAGAAACCTCCCCAACTTGGGGGCATATCTATGTAAAAGAAACACGATTTTTAATAATTTTGCATATATTCTTTCCTTTTTGTCACCTATCAGTAAATGAAGTTTTTGTCTTCTTTGGCCCTTCAAAGTCAGTGCTTTGCCTGCCTGCAAATGCCTCATGGTGTTGGATTGTTCCTATAAACCACAGTGCTCACTTCTCTTGCATTATCGGATCTTCTGTGATTCTCTCTATATATGGACACTGCAGAAGAGAAAGCTGCTTTCTCTCTCAACAGAACTTGACTGGTCCAGTTTTTTTTTCTTGCTTTGTGAGATGGATCTCAATGTGTAAGATCTCAGGTGCATCACATTCGTCTTTCCTACCTATATCTTTAATTCCCTTTTACTCCTATTATTTTCTATTTAACTTTCTACGCTTCTTAATTTCATGGAAATGAAGTGAGAAGAGAATGAACTTTAGCATGCTGGATCAGGTTTGTTTACCCTTATCCATTTGTTTTTGTGCCTTCCAAACACTGTTTTTTGGTCCCAGGAGCCCTGGACAAGAAGCTGTTATGCATTTACATTGATGAATTGTTCTTCCATGAAGCTAGTGCCAGAGTAAGTTCTATGACAGAGAATTAAAAGTAATTATCCCACTTTAAAAAATCTGTTTACAGTGTTAGCCGAGGACCATTGACGGTGCCTCTCATGATTCCTGTCCCTGTTGCTGACCTTCCTCAGGGGATTAATAAAGTTCACTGAGACTATGTTTTTCCTATATCCCCATTTTCCTCCACATAAAACTATATATATATACATATATATATGTGTGTGTGTGTGTGTGTGTGTGTGTATATATATATATATATATATATATATATATATATATATATATATATATATCAGGACCAAGAATTTCACTCTCTCATGCATTACCTAGAAATTCACTGTAAGATACAGAGAAGGAGGGAACTACAACTCTGGTCAGACCGGTAGGGCCTATTTCCTCACAGACAATGAAAAATTAAATATGTGTATTATCAAAACAAACAAACAAAAACAAAAAAAACAAACTGGAATCATCCAGCAATATGAGTGGTAGGTAGGGTGGGATTCTCTGCCTTATTCCCTTTTTCTTTTTAACATAGAACCATTTTGACTCTCATCTGCCTGGTCCATCATATTTGGTAGAGTATCATCAGACAAGACAAATGACAATGGGATATTTCTTCTAGGACTTAGGTATCTGTCAAAAAGAGAGAAATTATCGTTTCAGAATCCAGCCTTTGAAGGTAGACAAACCAGAGTTTTACTTTTAATCCCAGTCTTTCCTAGCTATAAGATCTTTAGCCAGTTTGTGAAAATGTTGAAAGTTTGGTTTTGTCACCTATAAATTATGAATAATCATTTACCAACAATTACCAAGTCTCTATAGGTATAGCTGGAACGCTAAAAAGGGTAACTGATTAAAACTCAACAATAAGAAAACGCCCTGATTTAAAAATACACCAAAGACCTTAACAGACACCCCACCTACAAAGATATACAGACAGAAAATAAGCATATGGAAAGATTTTGTACATTATATGTCATGAGGAGAAATGCAAATGAAAATGAGATACCACTATATACCTATGACAAAAACCTGAAACACTGACAACACCAAATGCTGGTGAGGATGTGGAACAACAAAACCTCTCATTTTTTGCTAGTGGAAATACAAAATGGTACAGCCACTTTGGGAGACAGTTTGGTGGTTTCTGACAAAGCCAAAGCTATTCTTACCGTATCATCCAGCAATCGCATTCCTTGGTATGTACCCAAAGTTGCCGAAAATGAATGTCCACACAAAAACCTGCATATGGATATTATAACATCACATTTGTAATTGCCAAAACTTGGAAGCAACCAAGATGTACTTCAGTAGGTGAATAAATTAAAAAAACAAAAAACAAAAAACAAAAAACTATAGCATATTCAAAGAATGGAATATTATTTAGCACTAAAAAGCTATCAGCTCATGAAAACATGAAGGAACCTTAAATGCATATTACCAAGTGAATTAAGTCAATATTAATAGGCTACCTTATTGTATGAGTCCAATTAAATGACATTCTGGAAAAGGCAAAACTGTGGAGACGGTAAAAAGATCAGCTGTTAGCCAGGGGGGTGATATGATTACTCAGGAAACTGAGGATTTTAGGGCAGTGAAAATACTGTGTATGATACCATAATGATAGGTGCACATCATTATATATTTGTCCAAACCCATAGAAGGTGCAACACCATTACTGAATCCTAATAGAAACTGTGGACTTTGGGTGATTTATGATGTGTCAGTGTAGGTTCATCAATTATAAAAAATATACCACTCTGGGGGGAATGTTGGTAAGGGTGGAGGCTATGCATATATGGGGGTATATGGGAAACCTCTGTACTTTCCTGTTTATTTTGCTGTGAATCTAAAACTGCTCTAAAAATAGCCTTTTATTTAAAGTGTACTTGAAGAGAATTTTAAAGAGATAATTTAGGGTGTGGACAGATTTAAGGGAACCCACCAGGAGTAGTGAGTCACCCGGGGACTAGCAGTAGTAGTAAAAACCATTACGACCCTCAGGCCTGTGGAGGCAAGAAAGGTAGCAGCTCTTGCCAAAACACTAGACAATTTGTAAATAAAAGAGACTATTCAATAAAAAGCTATTATAGTGAGGAATGCTGCCACAGGCAAATCACTGCCTGACGGGTGGAGGTGAAACACACAATCCTACAGTTCTTTCCTTTCACCTTCCAATCACCTGGTGGTGTCATCCATTGTCTACACTTAACAAGTCAGAGGACAAAGGGAAACTGGGGATAGAGGTCAAAGAGGTCAGGTTTCTGGACACAAATTTGAGTTAAAGAAAGATGAAGAGTAGATATGGAGGGGCAAATGGAGAATTCTCCCTCTGTTAGCTGCTTGTAATTTGACCATTATCCCTTCTTTTGAGTAACCCCAACTCACTCAAAAAAAAAAAAACTCTGATGAGGAAGAGGTGGAAACATTGTGGAGTGAGAGACGTCCCAAGAGCTCTCCCAATGAAACAACAATAAGCTGAGCATCTAAAACTCAACAACAACGAAAAACACCCAAACTGCACACCAGCATGTCTAAGCATGGGATCTCTGCATAAGAGCTACCACAGATCAGAACCCCCAGTGTCAGGCGGTGGACTGGGAGAAATAAAGAAGCTGCCTCTCGCATTCACTGGAGCTTTCTGTAGGAAGAGGGGAAGAGGGGAAGGTGTGGCGAGTTCCCTGAACATTCCTGTCTGAGAAAGTTGTGAGTTCCGTGCAGCTGGCTGCAGGGCTCAGTCATTAGGATAGAAAGTAGAGAAGCAGGATGACAAAAAAGTGAGTTGATTTTTACCTGTTGTGCTTGCAAAACCCAGGCCAAACCACAGCCCCCAAACCCTAACCCAGAGTGCCCCTCCCCCCATACCCTCCAAAACCTATCACTAGGGAGCCCAGGGGAATCTGAGCAAATGCTACCAAACCTGTTGCTAATACTGACAGGGACTGAAACTGAGGGTAATGAGTATGATTAAATATCTATCAGAAAATAAAAAGACATTTTTAAGGCTTTATATAAAGCAGGGTCCAAGAGACTTAAACGCCACCTACTGGAAACCAAAAGAAAAGCTCCTTCTTTGCATCAGACTAAAGAGATACCTTTATATAATAAATCTTTCTGGAAAAAAAAGCAGAATACATTTCCATTAATGCCCAGGCAGAGAAATAGTCCACTAAACACCATGAACAACTAAGGTGACAAGGTATCTCAGAAAGAAAGAGAAAAATCTTCAGAAAATAAGCTTACAGACATAGAGATATGCAAGTTAAATGACAGAGAGTTCATGATGGTACTTCTGAAAAAATTCAGTAGGATTCAAAAATAATCATATTTCAGGAATTGAAACAATTTCAAGAATTGAAAAAACACCTAGATGAGCAGAGCAAGGAAATTGAAACCCTCAAAAGAACCAAATAGAACTTCTGGAGATAAAAAGCACATTGCAAGAGTTGAAAAATGAAATAGCAAGCTTGGGAAATAGAGTTGACCAAATGGAGGAAAGGATCAGTGATATCAAAGACAGAAACCTAGAAATAAATCAGAAGGAAGAAGAGAAAAGCCGAAGAATGAAAAATAATGAAAGAAAAATACAAGAACTATCTGATACCATCAGGAGAAGAAACAAGATTAATGGGAATTTTAAAAATGAGGAAAAGATTCAGGGACTAGAAGCATTTTCAGACAAATAGTTGATGAGAATTTCCCAAATCTAAGGAATTAGCTGGAGTTTGGAATTCAAGAAGTTAACAGAATGCTCAATTATCTCAACCCCAAAAGAACCACAAATACATGGAAATTAAACAACATGCTACTGAAGAATAACTGAGTCAGAGAAGAAATGAAAAGAGCCATCAAGAGATACATAGAAATGAATGATAATTATAGTACAACATATCAAACTTTTGGAACAGCAAAAATGGTCATAAGAGGAAAGTTCATATCATTACAGGCCTAACTCCAAAAATAAGAATGAGCCCAAATAAACAACCTAATGCTTCATCTTAAAAAACTTGAAAAGGGAGAACAAATTAAGTCTCAAGTCAGCAGAAGGGAAGAAATAATAAAAATTAGAGCAAAAATGAATGAAATTGAAAACAAAAAACAACAGAAAAAAGAAATGCAACAAGAGCTGGTTCTTTGAGAAGGTTAATAAAATTGATAAACCCATGGCTAGACTCACTAAAGAAAAAAGAGAAAGGACATAAGTAAACAAAATCAAGGATGAAAGAGGAGAAATTATGACTGACATCGCAGAAATACAAAGGATCATACAAGAGTACTATGAAAAGGTATATAACACCAAATTTAATAACCTAGAAGAAATGGACCAGTACTTAGAAAATACAATCATCCTAGACTGATTCAAGAAGAACTGGAAAATCAACATAGACCAATCAGCAGTATGGAAATGGAAATAATTATAAAAAACCTACCAAAAAGCGAAAGTCCAGGACCAGATGGCTTCACCAGTGAATTCTACCAAACATTTATATAAGATTTAACACCTATTCTCCTCAAACTCTTCCAAAAATTCAAAGAGGAGGCAATACTTCCCAATTCATTTTATGAGGGCAATATTACCCTGATACCAAAACCCAATAGAGATAACACACACACACACACAAATACAGACCGATATCTCTCATGAACACAGATGCAAAAATCCTAAATGAGATACTAGCAAACCGAATACAGCAACATATTAAAAATATTATACACTATGATCAAGTGGGCTTCATCCCAGGGGCACAGGGATAGTTCAACATATGCAAATAGATTAATGTGATACACCACTAAATTAAAAAATAAGAATCAAAAGTTCATATCAATAGATGCAGAAAAAGACTTTGACAAGAAACAGCATCCATTTATGATCAAAACACTTGACAAAATTGGTACAGAAGGAAAGTACCTTAACATAATAAAGGCCATATGTGACAAACCCTCAGCCAACATTATACTGAATGGTGAAAAACTACAACCATTCCCTCTAAGATCAAGAACAAAGCAAGGCTGTCCACTGTCACCACTGTTATTCAATATAACATTGCAGGTCCTAGCAAGTGCAGTCAGGCAAGAGAAAGACATAAAAAGCATCTAAATAGGAAACAAAGAAGTCAAATTGTCATTATTTGTGGATGACATGATTCTCTATATAGAAAACTCTAAAGACTCCACAAGAACACTACTAGAAAAAATAAGTAAATACAGTAAAGTATGAATACAAAATCAACGTTCGAAAATCCATAATGTTCCTATACTCTAATAATGAAGTGTCAGAAAAAGAAGTGGAAAAAATAATTCCTTTTGTAATTGCAACAAAAAGAATAAAATATCTAGGAATAAACTTAATGAAGCATGTGAAGGACATATGTGTAATGAAAACTATAAGATCCTATTAAAAGAAATCAAAGAAGATACAAAGAAATGAAAAGATATTCCATGTTCTTGGATTGGAAGACTCAACATAGTTAAAAACCTACCAAAAAGTAAAAGTCCAGGACCAGATGGCTTCACCAGTGAATTACCTATAGCATTATATAGGTTTAATGCAATCCCCATCAGAATCTTATCGATATTTTTTAAAGAAATAGAAAAAAAAATCATCAGATTGGTATGGAAGCACAAAAGACTCCAAATATCCAAAGCCATCCTGAAAAAACAGAATGACGCTGGAGGCATCACTCTACCTGACTTCAAATTACACTACAAAGCAACAGTAATCAAAATGGCATGGTGCTGGCTGCAAAACAGACACACGGACTAGTGAAACAGAATCGAGAGTCCAGAAGTAAACCCATATTCATATGGGCAAATAATTTTTGACAATAAAGCCAAAAACATACAATGGAGAAAGGAAAGCCTCTTCAATAAATGGTGCTGGGAATCCTGGAAAGCTACCTGCAAAACAATTAACTAGACTGTTGTCTATCACCACACACCAAAATTAACTCAAAATGGATTAACAACCTGAATAAAAGACCTGAAACAATAAAATGCATAGAAGAAAATATAGGAACTAAACTCAAGGACCTTGGACTTAAAGGGGATTTTATGAATTTGACCTCAAAATCAAGGGAAGTAAAAGCTAAAATAAATGAATGAGACTACATCAAACTAAAAAGCTTCTGCTCAGCAAAAGAAATCATCAACAAGGTAAAGAGACAACCATCTGAATGGGAAAATACTTTTGCAAGCAATACCTTCAATAAGGGTCTAATATTCAAAATATACAAAGAACTCATACAACTTAATAACAACAAACAAGCAAATGATCCCATCAAAAAATGGGCAGAGGACCTGAACAGACACTTTTCCCAAGAAGACATACAGATGGCCAAGTAATATTTGAAAAGATGCTCAACGTCACTAGCTGTTAGGGAAATGCAAATCAAAACCACAATGAGATATCATCTCACACCTGTTAGAATGGCTATAATCAACAGGGCAAGTAATAACAAATGCTGGAGAGGATGCAGAGAAAAAGGAACCCTCATACTCTGCTGGTGGGACTATAAATTGGTATAGCCACTATGGAAAACAGTATGGAGGTTCCTCAAAAAACTAAGACTTGATCTATCATATGATCCAGCAATCCCTCTAATGAGTATTTACCTCAAAGGTTTGAAAACCCATATCCAAAAAGATATTTGCTCACCGATGTTTATAGCAGCATTATTCACAGCAGCCAGAACATGGAAGCAACCGAAGTATCCTACGATAGATGATTGGCTAAAGAAGCTGTGGTACGTATATACAATGAAATATTACTCAGCCTTAAGAAGAGATGAAATACTGTCATTTACAACAACCTGGATGGACCTTGAGATAATCATGCTAAGTGAAATAAGCCAGATAGAAAAAATTGAAAATCACATGATATCACTTATATGTAGGATATGATATAAACCTGAAAGCAACAAATGAATAGGACAAACAAACAGAGACTCATGGACATGGGCTATAAACAGTAGTTGCCAGAGGTAGGGGATTGGGGAGGAGGTTGGAGGTAGACAGGGTAAAAGGGGTTCAATAAAGTGGGGGAAGGGAAGGATGAAATAGGTAAAGGGAATCAAATATATAGTAGCTGAAGGAAACTGGACTTTGTATGGTAAACACACAATAGAATATACAGATGTCAAATTATAATGTATACCTGAAAATTATATAATCGTATTAACCAGTGTTACCCCAATAAACTTATTTAAAAAAAAAAAACTGATAACACACACACATACACAAAAATAAACTCTGATGAAACTGGAATAATAACACTCTACCCACATGACCAGGACTGCTCAGAGAATTATATTACCCTGAACTCCAGTAAATAAATCAGACTCAACCTCAAGATTTCATACAGGGTTTCTGGAAAAGAATCTCTTTTGCGTTTGGATGATGAACCTCAAAGATAAAGACTTATGCTAAACAACAGTCATCTTTCTGACCATATAGAAAGACCTGGCCTGACAGAGCACAGAAAAGTCCACATTTGGGGAAAAAGAGACAGATTTATGATGATTTTGTTTGAGGTCCTAATTCTAATTCTACCTTAAGTCAGTTTCATGTTTTAATATTCTGGTTATATGAATCTTTAATATCCTGTGTTGAAATTGTTGAAAGGGCAAACACAAGGAACTGTGAAACATCCAGATTTTAGAATCAGCAGGAAGTCTATCATGCCAGAATTGGGGCCCAAAGAAAAACTTCTATGAGTTGGAGATGCCCAGCACAACCTAGGAACATAGAGCAGGAGCTGCCCAGAAAATGCTAGAACTGGAGCCATGGCAGAGACTGTACAAGAGCTGAAAGCAGAAAGGTGCGACTACTGTGGAGCCAACTGCCTCGAGCAGAGAGTGGGAAAAAGCATCCGGGCTTCTCTTCCCTTGCATTCTGTGATGCTAGTTCCCCTTTCCCCCTATTAGCTGAACCTGCCAAGTAGTTATTATGTAAAGAGAGCCTGGGGAATCTGGTTTGTGAATGTAAGACTCTGCACTTCACAGTAGAGGATGGCTTTGAGAGCAAACAAAGGACCAATGTAATTGGTTAGGGCACATCAGTTCTCTTCTTCTTTCCTTTCAAAAGGCACTGCAAACTTTGGTAAAAGATGCATAATTTGTTTTTCATCTCAAAATCTGGAGATAAGTGATCAAGTTATTTTCTACTTATAGACTTCAGAGATTTACTATTTAAGACAAGCTATTTTTTTCTGATATTTAAATTCCTTTAAAATATGGCCATAATTTATAGACATGAAATAACATGACAGAAAAATGGGAAGGTAAGTTATAATCTAGTCATATTAGACAATTTAGTGGTTTTCATCACTGTACCATCCTGTATTTGCTAATGGTTCTCCATCTGCCAGGTTTACTATCCTCTTTCCCATTTCTTTTTATTGAAAACTTACCTTCATATCACAAGTAAATTCTTTTCCTTTACAAAACTTATACTGGCTTTCCAAAACTTAATTTTATATTTCTCTTCTTAAACCTTTATATTACTTCATGGCTCTTAAAAAATTGAAGCTTGTATTTTAGGTACTAAAATTTCTATCTTATCTTTGATAATGGAATATGAATTCTCGAAGGGCAACTTCCTATCCTTCAGAGAAGGTTTGAATGATCCCTTGTACGTGCTAGGTACTTGATAAATGTATTCTGTAATAGATGGACATCTGGATCAGTGTGAGAAATGTAGATTCCATTATTTTCTATATCACATTATGGCGAATTGCAGAATAACACAGCTCAGCTTTCTCATCTGCACAAAGAGATAAGATTAGATGAATTCAGAGGTCCCTCATGGCCTTTTCCTAATTCCCTAATTTCATTTAGAGGGTAGAGGATTAAATTTGTAAGTGGCAATTTTATAATTCTCTTTCATAATTTCTACTTGGGGAAAGCTAACAAATCGTGATCTCATTTTTGATGGATTATTTCTCCATAGTTTCCATGGGGCTAAAATTCACTCACGCCTTAGAAAAAAATGGAAATGCCTCGTGATCCTCACTCTTCTTTTTCTTCTTTTATGTCTTTACCCTGGTGAATGCCCATTTTACACCCAAAAAAGCAGCACATTTTATAAACACTTTGCACAGCATAACAAGAAGTAAAGGAATAAAAGATTATAAAATATTACATTTTATAAAGGCATACTATTCCTAATGCATCCCCAAAGAACTAAGTTCATAAAGGCTGGTATATCAATTATGTGGTAAAATATGTATCTCTATAATACATGTGATATGATAGATGCTATAGGAATGGCTTTGGCATATTAAAATTTATTTTTACGAAAATAGATAAAAAATGAAATGTCTGCTGTAAGCAGTCACATGAAAATGGGTAAATACAAAAGCAAGCATAAGAATATTCAGCAGAGAATTTTGAGCCTGAACAATCAAGTTTCAGGCAAATCTTATGTGGTTCATAATTTTAGCCCTTTATTATGCAAAGCTGCCAATTCAATTTTACAATGCAAAGAAAGGTTTGGCATGATTATCAAGTTATATTTACTGTTCTGTGGATCTACTAAAAGATGCACCATCTTGAAAGAGTCTGTTCAAATTACCTCTAAACACATTTTAAGATCCTCAGCGGTAAGCAAAAGTTGACGGAGTAAAATGTATTATTCTTAACTAGCATCAGCATGTGAAACTTCAGAAAAACTTGTAGAGCAAATGATGATTCAGTTGCAGAGCCAGACAAACCGTTTCCAAATCAACAAATTCAGAGAAAAAGTTGCTGATCCTAGTCGAATTGCCACACGTGGCCACTTCCTTTCACATGTGTCTTGGTAGAAAAATATCTTATATAACATTTCTCACCCATCGGAATAAAGTGTTTGTTATTTTGAATCCCTGTCTGCTGAAAACCCAGAATCTCAGAGGACCCATTGCTAAATCCAAAGATGAAGTGTCAAGTTCAAGTAACAGACAGAGTGGTAAATTCTGGACCTCTATTCCCCTGCCAGTCTCTTCTCCCCCATCCTTTCTCTCTCCTTTTCCCTTTCTCTTAAAAGAGTTGTCTATGTATTTCTAAATTTACTTCTTCTTATCCTCAACCCCTCTCTGTTCAATGTACTCTTTTCAGGCTTTGTTCTTATCTCTCCACCAAAACTGTTTTTGGTCAATATCATCAATGACCTACATGCTACAGAAGACAGTGTTCCAATTTCAATCATTATCTAACTTGATACAGCAGCATGAAACACAATTGGTTACTCCCTACTCCTTGAAGCATTATCTTCTCTTGTCTTCCAGTACTTCATACTTCTGGTTGTCCTCTTACTGGTTCCTCTTTGTCAAGGTTCTTTTCAGGTTTCTCTTCTTTCTTACAAGTTGTGCCATGGCTCAGTCCTTGAACCTAATTTCTTATCTGATTCTTTAGATGTACTGCCTTCATGAGTTCTTCTAGTCTTCTGATAACTTTGTAATGTGTACATTTAATATAGACCTCTCCCCTGAGATACAGAATCAGAGATCCAGCTGTTTACTCTCTATCTCCTCTTGGATTTTCAATAGGCATCTCGATCTTGATGTGTCTAGAACCAGACTTCTGATATTCACCCCACCCTAACCCAACCTACTTTTATATAGCCTACCCCAACTAAGTTCATGGTGACACCATTCTTCTAGTCAGGACTTGGACTAGAGTGAAGGAAAAGAGCCTCTTAGGCATAACATTTAAGATATTCAGTGTATTATGGAAGTGCCAACTGTGCTTTTCCTGACCCTAAGAATCAGCGCCTGCTTAAATGTTGTGCCCTCAACACTCCACTCACCTCATTCTGTCCCACCCTACTTCCAAAAACCTCAGCATCATCCTTTATGCTTCTGTCTCTCACACTCCCATGTCCAATGTATGAGGAAATCGTAATGACTTTACCTTCAGAAAGAAAGAGGAGTACTCGGAAGTTTCTCTTTATGGGACAGCCTCTAGGAATGAGCGATGATGGGATGAACCTTAGACACCTTGCAGCTGCCAGGAGGAACAACTGGCCATAAGGGTGTGCAGTGGAATGTTGTGTTCAGGTTGTCGAAGGATTGGATCTTGGCAAATATCAGATTGGGGCCCCAGGTTTCTGTGTCAGAAGCCTGCACTGGTGTTGCTGGGCCCTTGAGGGTCCTAAAGGGATATATAGATTTGTGACCTTTGCATGTGCAATTCACTCCCCACACCTTCCTGGCCTTTGCAGTCCCTCCCCTGCACAGACTTTGGGCCAGAATCTCCCTTAGCACCTGACCGGGCCTCTGGGGCAAGTGGGGGACCTGGAGGGAGCAGATGGTTCCACCAGAGCAACCCAGGTGTTGTTTATCTCAGGACTCCCCTGAGTTGCTCTGGTGGAACCAGAGCCTTAGAGACAGGGCTTCCTCTGGGAAGAGTGGTCAATCCTGAAGTACTTTGGGCCTGATTCTGCCTTTCTGTGAGCCATTCCTGATGCTCAGCACATCACAGCCTATCCTTTCCCTGCCTCTCCAACAGAACCCACATTTATTTCCCTTGTACACCCAAAGTCACATAGCATACTCTGAAGGCTTCAGCTGTGCCCATTTGCCTTCTTGGGAAACTCTACACTCCACCCAACCAGACTAGGCCCTGGCCAGGGCTCAAGGGTGTTCTGGAACACTTCCTTTCAGACTTTTGTAAGATTTGTTTCCCCTTCCCCTTGAAATAATGCATGGTTCTGTAACTAATTCTAGGCAATAGATTATGGCTGGATATGATGCTTGCCATTCCTCGTCAGGACATTTAATTGTCAGTTGAAATGTTCTAGACACTTCTTTCCCTATTGCAACAATTAGAGATGAATCAAATAGTAGAACTCCATCAGCCTGAGCCATAGAATAAGGGTAATACAGAACAAAGCTCCCAAAAACATGCAATGGCCATGTGGTGTCATCTAGAAATAAAGCTTGGTGCTTTAAAGCCACTGGGATTTGAGGATTTGTTACCATAGCATAGCATAACCTGTCCAGATTACTACTACCAGGTTACCTCTGTTTTGACGGCAAGATGACTAAATAACAAATTGAATTCAATAGAATAGATAATTTAAAAATATATCTAATTTTTTTGTGAAATATATAAGCTTTGACAAATATGCTTTCAATTACTTAGAGGGAAACACACACACACTCACATATATGCATGCACACACATCCCTGATATGTCTAAGGGGCTTCATTCCAGACAAAGCAAGTAGTCTGGTGGTTTTGATTAGACAATTCTAATGCTGTTTATAGTTAAACATCTATCTGGGATGAGCCTTATCATTCTTGTGCCTTCCTGACCTGCATGATTGGTACCTATTTATGGACAATACATTGACCTTTAGGGATAAACCAGACTGAGATTACTGGTTATAAAATGGGATATTGAAGAATTTGGTCCAATTATTGAAGAAATAGTTACAGATGTCAAAACAATGGAGTGAATTTTTTAAATCGTTAAATGTGCGTCTAAAGAGAGGAAATCTCTTCCAATGTTATTTTCACAAAGGCAGGGAACTGAATGCATTGTTTCAGAGGCATTTTTTTCCCTGTTAGCTAGCCGTGATATACAGGCATACCTTGGAGGTATTGTAGTTTTCATTCTAGACCATCACAATAAACCTAGTCATAATCTTTTTGCTGATGGAGAGTTTTGTCTTCAATTTGTAAAAATGTAACATCTGTGAGCTGCAATAAGGCGAAGTACAATAAAACAAGGTATGCCTATATTTAGATATGAGTTAAAACAACTGTTTTAAACTTGATTACTGATCTCTGTGTTAAGCAGGTTAGAGACTGAGGGCTGAAACATCATCTGCTCTCCACACTGCATTTGATGCAGTCAAAACCCAGGCCCATCTGTCCAGGTGCTTAAATTACCCTCTCCCACGCTCAAAAGGAATGACTTTACAGACATAACACAAGTATCATATCCTTTGTAGAGCTGTCCTGATTCTTCTTAATGAAATTAGTTGCTCAGTTTTCTTTATCCTGCTAATAATATTTGATACATAATTACAGCACTCATCATTCGATCTAATTCTTTGTTTTTTGTTTCCACATTGTACATTTGTTTTTAGTGCTGCAGAGTATTTCATTTTATCAATGTAATACGATCCTCTTATTCATTTTTCTGTCAATGTGCACTTGAGTTTTTCCCAATCTTTTTTTCTAATGGTTACAATTATTCTATATTTTATACCTTCTTCTGCTGGGACACCCATAATACATTTATTGTTCTTCTTGATTATGTCCAATAAATCCCTTAAAGTTTCTCTACTCTTTTTTTATTATTTTCTTTTTGTTCCCCTGACTTGACTCTTCCCAATGATTTATATTTTAGTTTATTAATTCTTCCTTTTGTTTGGTCTAGTCTGATTTTGATCCCCTAGGGAATTTTTTATTATAGCTATTATGTTCTCTAGCTCCTTGATTTCTTTTTAGTGCTTTCTAATACTGTTTATCAATGTTGACATTCTCAATTTCTTCATGCATTACTTTCTTGACCTTGATGAGTATCTCTATGACAGTTATTTTGAATTCTCTATCAGGAAAAGCATTTAACTCCATTTTATTAGCATCACTTCTAGAGATTGATCTTGTTTTTGTTGTTGTTGTTGTTGTTGTTGTTTGTATTAAGATATTAATTTCTTCATCTTCCTTGACACTCTGTGTAGGTTTTTGTGGACTAGGCAAAGTAAATACCTCTCCTGGTCTTCAATGATTGACTTTTCTCTTCCTCCCATAGGAGAAGATAGAGGCTAAGCATTCTTTTTCTGATCATAGGGTACTATGCTAGCAGTAGGAGTTCTGGCGAGAGGGTGTTTTATATGTTCCTACTGGTTTCAATGCCTCTGTTTTCATGTTTGCCTGGAGTAATGGAGCCTTTCAGTTCCTGTTTGAATTTCTCACAAAGGAAATTTGTCCATGAGTTGTTGCTGAATCAGTCTGTTCATTGGGAAAAGAAGGGTTCGGGGCTCTCTACTCCACCATCTTGCTGATGTCAGTCCTATTTTCTACTCCTTATTTCATTCAGGCATTTGCTGATGGACTCACTCATTCTGAGCTCCAGTGCTAAGGCAGCAGCTTGAAAGGTGCCAGAGATAAATGGGGAGGAACTTAATTGTCTGGCTTCAGAGTCAGAGCTGGAGGGGCAACTTTCTCCCAGACAAAAGAACTGGCAGAATCCATGTTCCTTTGTTGAGCCCTTCTGCCTCCTGGCCTGCAGACTCACTCAGGTGGCTGCTATATCTGAGTCTTCCTCTAATTCTTTGTTTATGTGTGTCCCTGACTAAACTGTGAGTTTTTCAAGGACAAATGTTCCCTCTTAGTCATCTGTGTCTTCAAGACCTGTACTTGTTATTTGTTAGTACACACTGATAATATGGGAAAGAGTTGAGGGAAAAGGAATGAGGAATGACTAAAGGGAAAATAATAAAAGAAAAGAAAGAAGCAAATGAGAAAGGATGCAAGGAAGGAAGGAAGCGAGGTAAGGAGTTTGACTATGGGCCTTTTATCACAGGTCTGCATCAACTGGCACAGTTGTCAGCACCAGAAGAGCAGGAGGGCAAGTCAGGGAGGATTTCTCTGAGTCAGGGCTGGTACATTCCTCACATTCAATAATACAACTGTGTAGCTAACTATTTCTAGGATAGTCTACCTCTTCCCACCAGCTGCCCTAGTTCAACATGTGAGACTGTTGCCCGTTATGTCACTGTTGGTCAGAAGCTTTACCAACAACATAAACAGTCAATTAACACATATTTTGTATATTATATGTATTATACACTTTTATAATTATGATAAAGTAAGCTAGAGAAAAGAAAATCATAAAGAAGATAAAATGTTTACAGTATTATATGTATTTATTGAAAAAAATATGTATATAAGTGAACCTGTATATTTCAAACCCATGTAGTTCAAGTCAACTGTAAAAAAAATTTCAGCCATCTTATACTAGTTTATAAATTAATTTGATACATTTTGTCAAGAGAAAAACAAGTGAGATTCCTTTAAGGTAGACTATAGGATGCCTTCAGACTCCCAGAGGGTCTCAAGCCTTCCTGTGAATAGCCAGCACATTTGTGTTGTAGCTGTTTGGTTAATTCCTCAATTTCCAAAGACCAGTGATATTTTTGCAAAGAATAAATTACAAAACAAAATATTTTACATTCATTCTTCTGCTCATTTAAATCTTTGTGGATTTAAGGAATTGAATCTCTTTAGTTTAAAATGGAAATATTACCAAGGGAAAAAAGTTGAAGTTTTATGAGTTATTAAATTGAATATTCCAAATGTGCCTATACTTGGGAATATGGATTATGATTTTAATGTTCATTTTCTTTGATCCAACAATATTATTTCCAAAAATTTATCCTATAGGAATACTAAAATATGTGCAAAGTTTTAGTTAAAATATACATGTGGAAAATTATTTGTTATGCAAAATTCAAAACAATGCAAGTGGTTTTAATAGAAGATCAAATAACTATATTTAATGGAAAGTATATGGCAGGTTAAAAAAGGGGTTATTTTTAATAACAAAGAAAAGATTCTAAGATACATATTCAGTGAAAAAAAAGTTTCAGGATTACATGTATATATCATTCCATTTTTGCAAAATAAACAGAAATAAAAAAAACGAAAGCTAAATGCATATACACATATGCATAGATACATACATATACCAATACATTTTGTGAATTACACTGTTAATATTTACACCTGAATTATCAGCATGATACAGGAGTGTCAAGAAGAAACTAGGATGTATAGCCACCTTAATTTAAGGGAGTTTATATTTTGAATTACACATTTTTGTAAGATTGGTTTAACAGTGAAAATGCACCATTTATAATAATAAAGTTAAATTTTCCATACTTAATGTATAGATGAGAAAAACACTGAGTTAATCTTAAGCTTAGATCTCAAGTCTAGTATCTCTAGTTCTCTTTAGAACTACCTTCCTTTGTTCTAGCACCCTTAGGCTGATCTGTCTTCTTCAGAACATGCCCTGTGGTATTTTAAATTTGTTTCACCAGGACATTCTTTTTTCCTGTTCTATCATTGTCAGAACACACTGTTAATCATTTCTGACATTCTGACCATTGCAAAGGTCCCTGGCTTGTCATTTTCACCTTTTATCTTCCAAGTATCCATAGCAGCAGATTTATGACAACATATCATCTTTATTTTTATGCTTTGGAATTTCCAAAGGTAAATTTTGGTGTCTATTTAAATTCATTATTACTATCTTTTGCTGGCTTCTATTGCTATTGAGACCAAGGCAAGGACCTTTGCTGAATTTCCACATCGGTTTGGTTGATTAGTCCTATTTTTGGTATAAGTTGAAAGCCACCCACATCACAGTCTTACAATGGAGCAATTGGTCACATGAAGACTAGAAAAGAAAGTGTAATGATAGGAATCAACACAAACCCATTCCTCTAGAAAAACACAATTCAAGACATGTGCATTTTGATTGCTGGATCAGAGGCATTATTTTCATAATCAAATATTAGCATGTAATAAGGAGAGAAATGTAAAAAAAAAAAGAAAGAAAGAAAAAAGAACAACCTGAGATAGAATAGGTTCAAATTAGAAATTCTGTTTGAAATTCAGAGAACAACAGAGTGGTTAATGTCAGGAGATAGGTGACAAGGAATATGAGAAAATTAAAATTTTATTCCCCTACTAAGTTTAACAGTATTTTACATTAAATTCCTTACTTGACTGAGTAATCTGGCTCTGCAAGGATGTGAACTCAGAGAGATATTCTTGCTGCCATTTTTTTCGATGTGATGTAGTTAGTCTGGGGTTTGCATGTTGTACTGATCAGCATGATTCCAAGAATGCTCAGTAGAAAACAGGCACACCTTCTGTCCTTCAACAACCAATGATTGAACATGAAATCAGACTCCTCCTGGCACTGGAGATACATTTCAGGATAAGTCAAAGGTGAAAAACTTTGCATTTAAATCTAAAAAAATGAAAGCTTTGGTATATAAACATTTTCCATCAAGATAAATGTCATTGTGAAATCTGATTTAAAATCATCATCTTCTTAAGTTTTGTCCTAGTCCTCAGTTGGAACATGTTGTAAAGCTTATAGATAGGAAGATGGCAGAGTAGAAGGGACCAGGAATCTCTCTTCCCACCCAGACAACAGCTGTACTAGCAGAACCTGTCTGATGTCATTATTTTTGAAGTCTGATCTAATGAAGACTTACAATGTTCATGGGTTTGCTTGAATGGTAAATTACAGTTAATTATGGTTGATTTCAGCTCTTAATACGTAGTACCTATTCATCCCCACGCACAACCACGTGGCAAACAGCAGTGCACAATGTTCTTAGAGCAGTTCTCACACAGCTGGTAGGAACCAGGATTAAAGAAATGATCTTTTTCTCCAAATATCATGGATCAGTGCCCTCATTACTGATTGCCGCTTTTAATCACAGAAGTGTAGAGAGAGAGGCAAGAACCCATTGTTTTTGCATAGACCCTATTGTTGTAATCCCCTTGCTCTCCTGACGAAGTGACTTCCAGGGCATTTAAAGGATTGATGGCCTTTCCCCACTTCGCTTTTCTATTTTTCACTTTTTTAGAGCCAGATATTAAAGGCTAGGATATTTAAAAACAATTTTATATACTGGAAAAATTAGAAAGTGACCATGCATATCCAGAAAAAGGCTCAGAAAATGCTTTAAGTTGATATTTTAGATTGATCCTCAGCCAGAGATAGCCTACATCAATTAGAAAAACAAAAACAAAAAACAATAACAACAAAAAACAGCAAATGCTGGAAGGGAGAGAATCTAATGTCTGGAGCTACTACATTATTAGATTCAAATGGCCAGTTTTCAACAACAACAAAAAAATCATAAAGCATACGAAGAAACAGGAAAATATTGTCCATTCAAAAATATAGAAACTGTTTCTGGAAAAAAAGAGCTATGTCAGATATACTAGACAAAGACTTTAAAACAACTGTCTTAAAAACGTTCAAAGTATTAAAGGAAAAGTGGAGATACTTTTAAAAAAGTATGAAGAAAGCGGAAATATCTGTAATGAGATAAAATCTAAAAAGAAGCAAAAAGAAATTCTGGAACCAAAAAGTACAATAACTGAAATGATAAATTCACTACAGCAGGTCTTTGAATAACATCATTTTGTTCAACGTTATATTTTTATAACATTGATAAGATGCCATAGGAACTTAACTCTTGTTTATATCAATTAGCCTATGGTAAAACAGATTTTGTTATATGTCATTTCACTTAAAGGCACAGAACCAATCTACAACATTAAATGAGGACTTACTACAGAGGGATTCAAAGTCGGAGTTGAGCAGACAAAAGAAACATCAGTGAATTTGCAGGTAGGGCAATGGAAATAACTTAGTATGAGGAACAGAAATAGGAAAAAATTTGATGTGAAGTAAACAGAGCCTAGTGACTCATGGGATACCATGTAACAGACCAACATACACATCATGGGAGTTCCACAGGAGAAGAGAGAGAGAAAGGAGCAGAGAGAATATTTGAAGAAATAAACATCCCAAATTTGATGAAAATTTTGAATATGAACATTTAAGAGGCTCAGTGACCTCTGCGTATGATAACTCAAAGAGATACGTATTGTGAAACATTAAAATCAAACTTTGTAGAGACAAAGAGCAAATCTAGAAAACAGGAAGAGGAAAGCAAGTCATCACATATAAATTTTCCTTTATAAGATTATCAGGAGATTTCTCATCAGAAACTGGAGGCCAGAAAGTAGTGTGTCAATATATTCAAAATACTAAAAGAAAAATACTGTCAACTATGAATCATATCTTCTTCAAAACTCTTTCAAAGTGAGGGAGAAATCAAGACATTCTAGATAAACAAAAGTTGAAGGACTTCATTAACACTAGATCTCTTCCACAAGAAATTCTCAAGGCAGTCCTACAGGGTGAAATGAAAGGGTACTAGACAGTAACTCAAAGATGTATAGGAAAATAAGTAGCTCAGTAAAGGTAAATACATTGGCAGTTATAAAAGCTAGTATTATTGTAACATTAGTTTGTAACTGGACTTTTCCGTATGATTTGAGAGACTGATACACTTAAAAAATTATTAGTCTAAAAGGTAGTCTTATTGTAACTTTAGTTTGTAACTCAAATTTTGCTTTCTACATAATTTAAGACATTTATGCATTTAAAAGAATTACTGGTTGATGTTTGTGGACATGCAGTATATAAAGATGTAATTTTGAGGACATCAGCTATCAAACAGAGTCAGGATGAACTGTAAAGGAACTGAGTTTTTGTATGTTATTAAAGTTAAATTGGTATAAATTCAAATTATAGTGTTATAATTTTAAGATGTTAAATGTAGTAACCATGGTAACCACAAAGAAGTAGCTATGGAATATACACAAAAAGAAATGAGACAGAAACTTAAACATTTCATTATAAAAATCAACTAAATGCAAAGGAAGATAGTAATGCAGGAAATGAGGGACAATAAAAGCTAAAAGACATATAGGAAGTGAATAGCAAAATTACAGAAATAAGTCTCGCCTTATCAGTAATGACTTTAAATATAAATGGATTAAACTCTCCAGTCAAAAGACAGGGATTGATGGAATGGATAAAAACTATATGGTCTAACTATATGTTGTGAATGAAAGAGTCACTTTAGATTTAGAGACACAAATAGATTAAATTGAAAGCAAAAGGATGGAAAAAGATGTTCTGTGAAAATAGTAACCAAAAGAGCAGGACAAAATGGACTTTAAATTTAAAAAGATTACAAAAGACTACTCACAGTAATAGGTGGAACGACCATACATAAGCTAAGTAAAGAAACAGAGGACTTAAACAGCACAAAGCAACTAAATCTAACAGACATGTACAGGACACTCTACCTAATAACAACAGCATGCATGTTCTTCTCAAGTGAACATGGGACATACTCCAGGATAAATTTTATGTTAGGCCACAAGTTCACTCTCAACAGATTTTAAAAGATATGTATTATACAAAGTATCTCCTTAGAAATACATAACAGAAGAAAAACTAGGATTTTCACAAAATTGTAGAACTTAAACAACAAATGGATCAAAGAAGAAATTACTAGAAAATCAGAAAATACAGACAAGTGAAAATGAAAACACAACAGGGAGGAGGAAAAAAAATGGCATAGATGGTAGAGGCTTTGTTCATCCCTCTGGCGACCAAATCAAAGTTGTGATGGAAACAAGGAGCAGCAGCAAGGAAGAAACTCCTGGGATCTAGATGAACAAGCCATACAACAAGGGAGAAATCCAAGAAAGCACCCTGCAACGGCAGAAGGTAGGATGGGGAGAGGACACAGGGCTGCCCAGTCCCCAGCAGCTGAGTGAAACAGGCTGCAGCAGCGGCAGGCGCCTCTTAAAGGAGCTGTGTCCACGAGCAGATTTTCACGGTGACAGACCTCACTCTGAGCACCGGTGCCCATTCGGCTGCACATGGGACACTAGGGACTTACAGGAAGACATTGTCTGAGTGAGGACTGAGGTGAGACTCGCACCATACAGAAGTGCCTGTGGTATCCATTGTTCCTTGTTGAGCCCTCCCCCACCAGTGTGCCAGACACAGCTCTACCATACCTGTGACGTCATCAAACTTGATAACAGAGGTCGCTTTGCCCAGAGGATTCTCTAAAACCCTGCCTTACCCAGTTCAGACCCCACCCAAAACACATCCAGGTGTATCCTCAGCAAGTCAGGTGCTCCTTGCTGAGACTCATAATAGAGGAGGCAGCTGGCCTCGGTTTCTGGTGTGGCCTTTTGAGGCAACTATAAGCACATCTGCGGATTGCTTGCCAAATCTTAACAGGTGGCCCCGGAGAGGGTGGAGGCTTGGGCTAGATTTGGCCTGCAGCTGAACCCCTCTCAGTTCTGTACCACTGGACTCCTGCTTCACAAATCCACATTAATAAGACTGGGAGACATAGGAGCTACGCTTAATACATAGAAACAGACATGGAAAGGCAGCCAAAATGGGAAGACAAAGAAGCAGAAACCATATGAGAGAACAAAACAGAGATCCAGATATAATGGAGTCAAGTAATCCAACAGATGCCGAGTTCAAAACGCTTGTTATAAAGATGCTCAATGAACTTTTGAGGAGTGTAGAGAACTCCAACAAAGAGATAAAAATGGAAATGGAAATTATTAAAGGGAACCAGTCTGAAATGGAGAATACATTATCTGAAATAAGAAATATATTAAATGTGTTAAACAAAGGAATTAACAAAGCGAATAAAGAAGAGGATCAAATGCCCTATCTAGAGGGCAGGAAAGCCAATCAGGACCCTCAATCAGAATGGCAAGAAAAAAAGATGCCAAGACTATAAAAATAATCTAAGGAGCATATGGGACACTATTAAGGTTCCAAATATTCATCCAATCAGCATAACAGAAGAAAATCAAGATGTTGAACAGCTGTTTGAAGAAATAATGATGGCAAACTTCCCTAACTTGGTGAAGAAAATGGACATAAAACACCAGGAAGCTCAGAGAATTTCAAAAGTCAGGGTTCCAAAGAGGCCAACATTAAGACATATCATAATTAAAATGCCAAAGGTTAAATATAAAGAAAGAATGTTAAAAGCAGCAAGAGAAAAAGAAACGATTACTTATAAGGGACCACACATATGTCTAGCAGTTGATTTCTCAAAAAGAAACTATGCAGGACAGAAGGGCTTGGCAAAAAGTATTCAACAGGATGAAGACCCAGGATATACAACCAAGAATAATTTATCCGGCAAAGCTATCATTTAGAGTTGAAGGACAGATAGCTTCCCAGACAAAAATAAGCTAAAGGAATTTATCACCACTAAGCCAGTGTACAGGGAATGTTGGAGGGACTTCTTTAAAAAGAAAAAAAACATGTATCAAAAACAGGAATAAAGAATGGTAACAACTACTTTCCTATTAATAAGTACCTTAAATGGAAAAGAATTAAGTGCTCCAACCAAAAGATAGAGTGGCTGAATGGATAAGAAAACAAAATCCCTACATATGAAAAGGAAGGAGATGCAAAAAGATATTGCTCTGATGGACTTAGAAGATATTTAAGTCAGACAGAGAAAGATAAAAACTATATAATTTCACTGATATGTGGAATTTAAGGAATAAAAAGAACAAACTACGCAAAAACAGACTCACAAATATAGTGGACAATTTGGTAATGGACAGAGGGAAGGGAGGTTTGTGGGGCTGGGAGAATGGGGTGAAAGGTCAAAGAAGTACAAATTAGTAGCTGATGGATGGTCACAGGGGTGGGGAACGCCACATAGGGAATGCAATTAGCATTAATACATTGTCTAGGTGGAGGGTCAAGGTAGGGAGGGAGCAATTGGGGGAATCATTTCACTAACTATTTAGATGTCTAACCAACGTACTGTATACTTGAAACTAATTAAAATTTAAAAAATAAATAAAATTTAAAAAATAAAGAAAAAATAAAACACAACATACCAAACATATGGGATACAGCAAAAGTGGTACTAAGGGGAAAATTTATAGTTATAAATGCTTACATTAAAAAACAAAAATTTTAAATCAACAACCTAGCTTTACAACGTAAGAAACTAGAAAAAGAAGAACTAAACTCAAACAGAAAGAAAGAAATAATAAAGATTAGAGCAAAGATAAATGAAATAGATAATGGAAAAACAATAGAGAAAACTAATAAAATCAAAAGTTGGTTCTTCGAAGAGATCAACAAAATTGACAAACCTTTAGGATTAAAAAAAAGAAAAAAGGCTCAAAGTAACTAGAGCCAAAAATGAAAGTAGAGACATTACTACTGATTTGACAGAAATAAAAGTTGTAAGAGAACATTAATTGTACACTAACAAATAGTATAACCTAGATAAACAAATTACTAGAAACACAAAACTTAAAAAAGATTAAGTCATGAAGGGATATTAAATCTGAATAGACCTATAACTAGAAAGGAAACTGAATCAGTAATCAGAAATTTCCCCTAAAAGAAAAGTCTTGTATCTGAGGGCTTTTCTGGTTTAATTCTACCCAACAGTTAAAAAGGAACTAATTTTAACCCTTCCCAAATGTTTCTAAAAAGTCGAAGAGGAGGAAACACTTCCAAACTCATTTCAGGAATGATACTAAAGCCAGACAAAGACACTACATGAAAGGAAAACTATGGATCATTATCCTTTATGCACATTGATGCAAAAATCCTTAACGAAATACAGCAAACCCAATTCAGCAGTGTATTGAAAAGGTAATACACCAAGACCAAGTGAAATTATTCTTGAATGCCAGGATGGTTTACCATATGGAAATCAATGAATGTAATACATCACCTGAACAGAATGAAGAACAAAAACCACATGATCATTTCAATACAGGCAGAAAAAATATTTGACAAAATTCAATACTCTTTCTTGATAAAAACACTAAAAAACTAGGAATAGAAGAAAACTATCTCAATGTAATAAAAGCTATATATTAATAACCTATAATAAACATTATGCTCAGAGGTAAAAGACTGAAAGCTTTTCTCTAAGGTCAGGAAAAAGGAAAAGATGCCCTCTTTCAACAATTCTATTTGACATAGAAATGGAAGTTCAAGCTAGAGAAATTTGGCAAGAAAAAAGAAAGGAAGATGTAAAATAATTTCTGTTTACAGACATGATCTTATATGGAGAAAACCCTAAGAATGTCACAAAAAATTTTAGGACTAATAAATGAACTCAATAAAATAGCATGATACAGTCAACAACAAAAATAGTTTCATTTCTGCATTCTAAGAATGAACATTCTGAAAAGAAAATTACAAATATAACTTAATTAACAACAGCATCAAAAAGAATAAAGTACTTAGAAATTAATTTAACCAAGGAGGTGAAAGACTTGCACAATGAAAACTACAAAGCATTGCTGAATAAAATTAATGAAGACATAAATAAATAGAAATACATCCCATGTTCATGGTTTGACAGATTTAATATTAAAATATCAATACTGCCCAAAGCAATCAATGCAAATTCTATCAATACAGAGCTCAGAAATAAACCTCATATATATGGTCAAATGATTTTTGACAAGGTGTGAAAACTATTCAATGTGGAAAGGTCAGTTTTTCAAAAAATGGTGCTGAAAAACTGAATATCCACATCCAAAAGAATGAAGTTGGACCCTTCCCGAACACCATATACAAAAATTAGGTCCAAATGGATCGAAAACTTAAATGTAAGATCTAAAACAATAAAACTCTTAGGAAAAAAATAGCAAAAAAAGATTTACAACATTGGATTTGGGAATAATTTCTTAGATATGACACCAAAGGAATAGGCAACGAAAGAAAAATAGATGAATTGGACTTGATGAAAAATTTAAAATTTTATGCATCAAACTACACTATGAACAGAGTAAAAAAGCAACCTGCAGAATGGTAGAAAATACTTGCAATAATGAGTTTGTATCCATAATATATACAGAACTCTTAAAACTCAACAACAATAACAAAAACCTGATTCAAAACGGGCAAAGAATTTAAGACATTTCTCCAAAGGTAAACAAATGGCCAATAAGCACATGGAAAGGATGCTCAACATGACTAATTATAAGAGAAATGAAAATCGAAACCACAATGAGATAACACTTTACACCCATTAGGATGACTGCTATCAAAAAATAGACAAGAAGCATTGTGTCGATGTGGAGAAATTGGAACTCTTTGTGCACTATTGATGGAAATGTAAAATGATACAGTCACTATAGAAAATAGTATGGTAGTTCCTTAAATAATTTAAAAAAGAGTTACTATATGATATGATCTAGCAGTTCCCCTTTTGGAGATTTTAAGGAGATATTTGTACACTCATGTTTATAGAAGCATTATTTATAATAGGTAAAAAGTGGAAGCAACCTACGTGTCCATCGCTGGATGAATGGATAAGCAAAATGTGGTATGTACATAAAATGGAGTATTAATCAACCTCACAAATGAAGAAAATTCTTCAATATACTATGTCATAGATGAACCTTAAGGACATTATGCTAAGTCAAATAAGCTAATCATGAAATGAAAAAATACCGTATGATTCCACTTAGAATAATCAAAATCATGGAGACAAAAAGTAGAATGGTGGTCGCTAGGGCCTGGGGCTTGGGGGGATGGGGCGTTATTGTAGAGTTTCAGTTTTATAAGATGAAAAAGTTGCAGAGGTGGATTTTAGTGATGGTTGTATAACATTATGAATGTGTTTAATATCACTGAACTGTGTATTGAAAAATGGTAAAAATGGTAAACTTTCGTTACATGTATTTTACTACAATTTTTTAAAAATTAAAAAAAAACACTAACAGACAATATTATGTTATCTTTTAAAGAGGACAGAGTAATATAAGGACATGTGTCAGTATCTTCAGATATTCAAATAAGTATTTCATATATATCTATGTTTTCCCCAATATTTTTGAAACATTATTTTTATTTTGATAGCAGTGTCTTCAGAGTGCCTTAATAATTTATTCTTCAATCAGAGGAATTTGGCTATAACGAATATGAGTTAAACTTCTCTTCGAACTAAGGATCATCATTGAAAAATATCAGCTTTGGGGCTGTGCTATTAAAATATAATATTCATTGGGTTTTTGAGGTAGAATGCTTGCCCTTGAATCAAATGATCTCAAACTGCTTTATAGTTGTTTATTTTACTACCAGTACTGTCTCATTCTTCACTCCAATTAGGGTTTTTCTGTATTAAATTCTAAATGTGTGTGTTGCCATCTGAGACAGAGGAATAAAAAGTTGCCAAAATAAATAATCTTTTAACTAAAGAGTTAATTCAATGATAAGTTTCTGCCAGAGAGTGAATAAATAAACTTACCATAGAGCAGTTTTCATTCTTGAGCATACCTTGGAATCATAGGAGGGCTTATTAAAATACAGGTTTCTGAGTCCACCCCAGATTTCCTGATTCAGTAGGGCCAGGGTGGGACCTGAGAATAGCATATCTAAGAATTTCGCAATTGCTGGTCTGGGAACCACACATTACGAACTACTGCAGCACAGTTAAGTGGAATGGGAACAATTTAAAATATCAGTAAGAATTTCAAGTTTTAGGAAATTATGGAAATATCTAAAAGTCTATGACTAGACATTACATTTATGGAGTTTGTAACACAAAGATAGAGAGCTGCTGAAAAATATCTTAGAATTTGCATAAATTAAAATTTAGTAGATTAGAGTTACATGTCAGTTCACTAAGAGATTTTCAGAAGACATATTAAATACTTCCATCATTATAAACTTATACCACATTATATAAACTTGATCTCCAAAAAACATTTGATTTTGACCCTGAGTGGCATTCCTCATGTCTCTATATTTTAATTCCTTGGTTGCCACTAAAGTGCTTTGCCAACAGATTTTGTTCTCAGATAGTGCACAGAACTGAAAAGAAAATCACTTTGCAAATCCAGTGATTTCATGGACCACTAGGCTCTCTGCATTCTCTATTACCCAGTTTATCTTTGTTCATTTAATGCATTGCAAACAACATTGAATTAGTTCGTTGGGCAATTAGCTAAGATAGTAAACTAAAGATGTACATATAAATATGTCAAGTAATTATTTTAAGAATAATTATTTTAAGATACTGTAAAAAGTATCTGGAAAAGGCACTTCCTGAAGGTTTTTTCTCCTGATTTCTCTAATAGTTCAACAAATCCCAAATTGTATAAATAATACACCTTTTCCTAAAGTGTATACAGCAAAATAATTTTCTACAATGTATGTTTAAAAATTCATTTCCAAGGAAATTAGCTCTTGTAAACATCCTGAAATATGTCAGGAATTTAAATTGGCATTTTTTAGAATATCCCAAATCAAATTCACTATTTCAAATATTAGCCTAGGTCTGGTTTCTAGTCTCTATAAGTCTCTTCCTTCCTGAGATGTGGCCACCGAAAGCCCTCCTGCAGTTCCACCACTGCCTTGATATTCAGGATGATTCCTGAAATGTTGCTGGGGACTTTTACATGGTTGCATATCTGGAAACTGTAATTTGACCCTGTTTATTTCCGCTCTAACATCCTACCTTAATTCTGGTAAATGCTTCTCAGTCTATTCCTAAATCTTATTTGCTTGATCCCCAGGCACCTAAGTTTGTTGACTAAACTTTAGCTTGATCCCTATTCCTGAACTCTTTCATTATCTGCTATCACCCTTCTCTAGTCTTAGATCATGGCCCATTAGCTTGGACCCATCTCTGTAATGACAAATGCCCCTCATTTTAATTTGCCGTTCTTTCTATAATTGTCTCATGTTCTGTCCATCTGTTTGGACAGGCCATCACTTTATTTTAATCTTTCATCGATATCTTCTTACCTAGAGTAAAACCTGCCACCATTCTACTGTATTGGACATGATGTGTTGGTCTGTATTTACATATGTGATTGGATCCATTCACCCAGATCCTATTCAGTGATTGAATCTGTTTCCAAATCGCTGTCTCTCACCTAAGCTATATGAAAATAAGTAACTGGACTTACCTGATTTGTCTCAGTGCTTCTAAAAGCACTGAGTGCTTATTGGATTCCTGGAGCTATACTGGCCACAGGGGAGATGGACATGAACAAGACAGATTCTTTCTTGAAAAAACTCATTCTGGATGACAGAAAAACAGGCAAGTAAAATTCAATTTTCTAACAGTAGATTCTCACCATAGGTCAAACAGTAGTCCTTCCAGATACATTCATTCTACTAACATTTGCTCAAAACCTACTGAGTGTCAGACATTTTATTGACACATTGAGACTGGACTCAGAGGTCCCCTCAGAGAATTCTGAGTGAGAGCTAGACATTTACCTGGAGTGCCCAGACTTCTTACCTCCCAGATCCTATTGTAGTCTCCCAGAGACCACTGATATGTATCTTATGTCCATAAGTAGTTAGTAGGAGACCTTTATAATAGATAGCTTCTGAACCTGATTCCTGTTCCTTCAATTCTCAGGTGATCCACCTTGAACCCTGATGACTATAGAATGGGTGGAGGGAGAAGTTATAACTTCAGTCACTTTGTTGCCAAATCCACTTTCTTTCCAGAACCTCTGAATCAAGTGTCAGCCTGTTTCATTCCATCCCTTCAGATTAACTAGAGCTAGATATCCTAGAAGGTTGAAAGTTTAGCTAGAGCTGGATACGTAAAAGAATGAAAGTTTTGTGAGCTAATTGCAGTGCTTGTTGGAACATGTAGAAGGAACCCTGGTGATAAATCTGTAACTTTCAAAAGTCAGCATTCACTCCTGAGTAGCAGAGTTGCCTTGAATTTGTGTTTCTGGTGGAAATGATCATCATAATGTCCCCACTACCTCCTTACTCATTGAAGAAACAACTGAGCAGTCGTTGGAACTCCTTGAGTACAGAATGAGTGCTCCAGGATTGCTAAATTTTTTTTTTTTTACTGAGTTTTTAAGGCCGTGTGGCCTTTGGCTGTTGGAATGATATCTGGGCTTGAGATGGATATAACAAGGATTCTTTAGGACATCTTAGGGAAAGGTGAGATTATTCTGGTGCCTTTAACCCTGACTCTAGAACAAATAGACATTTTGCCAAGCCCTTTTGCTCCTCTCCCCCTTTGAAAACCAGCACTAGCCCACTGGAGGATAATTTCGAAACAACCTGAGAAATAACTTCCTTCCTCATCAATGTTCCTGAACATTGAGGATTCTGAAGACAAGAGACAGGTATTTAGCTTAGTGAAGTCAAGAAGACCAAGATGGAGAAAGGGCTCAGAGATAGTATCTTCAGCGTAGGGTACTGTAGAGACTTGGAGCAACTAGGATTAAAGCAATGGCCCAAGACACAAGTTACAATCCTAAATGGTAATTTCAGTTGTGCTTTTGAGGTAATGGAAATGCAAAATCAATCACTTAACCTCTTTTTTCATCAGTATACTCACCTATAAAACATACACATTCTACCTTGCAGCATTATTCCTATAATCTTATAAGAAAAAGCATGTTAAAGTGCTAAAAATATTTTAAGGAGTTATAAAATGTAATATGCTATTTGAGTAGATTATAGGTTATAGTTCTGTTATTTATCTCTTTCTCGTTCCTGAGAAGCTTTCGTGAATTATTTTTCCTTCCCCTTATTTATAAGCACGCATATCTTATTTACATTTTAAAGTATTATTTTAAAGTTAATAAGGTGTTTCACAAATCTAGCTGTGTTCCTTATTTGCTGACAATATTTTGTCTGGAAAAGTTCTTAAAAAAGAAAAGAATTATTTATAAAATTGTGCTATTATGAAGGCCAACTATATACAAACACTCTCAGGCCAACAGAACAAGCGTGTCTTGCAATATGAATGACTTTCCCAGCCTATCATGATAGTCCCTTAAGCTGTCATCAATAGTTTCATAAACTCATATTTAGAGACTTTTAAAAATGCAGATTTTTGGCCTGGGAAACCATTTTGTCTCCGAAGGAACATTGGCAGGCTGTCATGAAAATCTGCATATGAGCTACTTTCACATTGTGATCTTTGTGAATTCTTGACCAGATGGACTTGAACAGCTGCCACACATGCCCAGGAAGTCCCTTTGCTTGAGAAGATAAAATAGCTCATTTGTTTGCAATTCCTTACTGAAAATACACAAGGGCAATTTTCTATGTTGTGAATTACTTTTATCAGAGCAACATTTCCCCTGAAGGACCATAGCTCATTGTACATTTTAGAAACAAACAAAAAATTATGCACAAACATTTTTTTCAGGAGGCTTATGATTTGTGCTCAGAAAGAACAAGTTCTTTTCAGATTAAGTTTTAAAAAATGTTCGTTAGTTGCCATTATGTTCAAGGAGACTTGGAAGGCTATAAGAGAACTCTCTTTGAAATAATAAATGCCTTATATTTTATATAGCACTTTATATTTTTCAAAGTGTTTTCAGACACATTATCTCAATTGATCCTCAAAACAATTCAGGGAAGCAGGGAAAGTGGGTGTTTTTATTTATTACTTTATAGGTAAAGAAATCTATTTGCTCCACAAATACTATCTGAGTATCTACTAACTCCACTGTATTATACCAAGTATTATAGAGGAGAAAATAACATGTATTCTTAAAAGAAGAATCTATTTTATAGATAAGACATAAAAACACAAAGCTAAATAATACAAAAATGTAGAATATGTTTCAAGAGATGACAAAAGGCAATGTATTATTAAAATATTAAAGGTACTTATGATGAGAAAACTGTATTCTGGGGGATTCAGGAAGACTTTTTAAAGCAAATGACACCTAGACTAAATATGCCTGGAAGGAGGTTTTGAATTTGTGATATATCCATGAGAACGTTTACTCTTTGGTGCCACAATCACATGCTCATATAACCTTAGAATGTAAAGTATTTTGGCATTCTTCTAATTTGTCCTGATACTCTATGATAGAACTATTTTCGTGGAACCCCTAAGCAAAACTGTTGAAACAGTTATAGGTTTTAGAAAATTCTATCTCATGTGAAGTCACAATCTGTATCTCTGTAATTCTATCCCTTGCTGACTGGAGCAACATAACACTAATCTGTTTTCTCTTCCTTCAGAAGCCTTTAATATATCCATAGACAGCTATCAGATGTATCTTTAGTCTTATCTTCTTTTCATTAAATCTTTTATCTTCTCTTGGTACTCTCAGTCATTATTATACTGCTGGATCCCTGTCTTATTTGTACAAAATATCTGTAACTCTCGCTATCCAAAAATGACACACTATTATAGGTATGCAGAGTTAAATAAGATTCTTACTTCCTAAACCCTATAGAGTTCAATTCATTTCAATTCATGTAAGTTTATCCTGCTAGTTATGAACCCTTCTCACGTGTAATAGTAACTGGCAACTGTCATGTAAAAGCTGCCTAATTAATATGCCAGGAATGAATTATAGATGCTTTCCTAAAGAACAAAGGCTACTTTCATTACATGGCTTTTTTTTTTTTTTTTTTTTGTCTTTTAAAAATTGTCATCTTTTTCTTCAGTCATTCATGATCTGTACACATCCATCTGGATGATGCTTGCTTTAGGAAGTAATAACAAATCTCTGATATAACAACGATCCTTGGTATTTTACTTCTCATTTTTATTAACTGAAAAAATAACAATTAATGGATCATGTATATTAATAAGCCAATACTGACCTCTGGTGTATAATGAAGAAATTGCTTACTGGCTGAAATAGTGGACACTGAAAGTTTTATGTTTTAATGTAAGAACATCTTTGTCAAAGCAGAAAGCTTTTTAAATTATAATTACAAATATAGAAATTGGTGTCAGCATCAATCTTTTGTCCTGATTCTACAAATCAGATAATATTCAAGAATATTACCTCTCAAAATCTCTGCAAAGTGATGAATAGTTAGTTATAAACCATCTTCGAGAAAATGGATTATTAGTGGGAGCAAAATCACTCTGCAGAATAGAGTGAGAAAATTTAGTTCCTATGGTCAGGCAGACTAGGAAGAAGTAGGTAAGAGGAAGAGACTGGAAATGTGAAACAGTTTGGGGTTGGAGATAATTTGGGGCGAAGGCCCAGTGAGTGTTTCTAGCTCTTGGGGTGGTCACAGGAAATTTCTAAAACTCAGGATGAAATTTGATTTGACTAACTTTGTTTGCACAGTAAACTTTCAGTAAACTCTTCTAGGCTCATTGATGTCTTACATGCGTAGTTTTTTTGTGGCAAGTAATGAAGAGGATAAATAGCAGATCAGAGTCTGTGGTTCTCATCCTTCAGGGCACTTTAGGACCACTTGAGGAGCTTTTAAATTCTGACATCATACTCTAGGAGTATTACAACAGAATATCTGGAGGGTAGGGCCTAGGAATCCATGTTTACTAAAAGATGCTCAAGAGAAGCTAATGTGCAGCCAGGTTAATGAACTACTGGCCAAGGTATATAGAAGAAAGCTGGCAAGCATCAGTGCTTTGGAAGCGAGTTATGCAACAATAGATGATAGCTACAGTTATTAATGTAAATTCATCCAAGAAATTCGTTTCTCATTATTGGCAATAATTATTTTATAAACCTCCATTTCTCCCAATTCTATTGATACTTCCAACAAATGACCTACTTTCTACTTGTGTTTTCTTCTGCCTTTTTTTTTTTTTTTACTAATGTCTTTCCACCAATATTTAACTACTCAAGGTCATCCCTCTTTTTAAAGTGAATATTTGGAAATACTGATGTGTGTGTGTGTGTGTGTGTGTGTGTGTGTATGTGTGTGTGTATGCATGTGCATGAAAGAGAGAGAGAGAAAGAGAGCACGAGAGAGTGCACGCGAGCACGCAGAGGAATAAAGCAGTCCTACCAACAAAAGATTTCTCTAACCAATATAGAAAAAAAGAACAGTTTATTATTCAGTAAGCATTATTAGATTTATATGCGTGTAGGTAGCAAAAAAAGTGACAAAAAGTCTGGACGGATTTCCACATAGTTTATTTAGCAAAACAGAAGCAAAAATAACTTTTCTTATCTCAAGAGACACAGGGCCACACCTGATGATAGTCTCCTTGTGAAAAATCTCCTGAGTTAATTTTGGAGGATGTGTTTACATTTTTAAGGATCACAAGTTCTCTGAACTTGCATTATAAAGTCAAAAGGTCAGATCTCTTATTGGGCCAATGAAGATTTTGAGAATGCACTCTAAATAAGGAGGGGAGTGCGGGGAAATTGCCAGCTTCTTCTTCAAATAAAAGTTTATCATTTTATCCTTATAGTATGTATAGTATAGTGTATATATATACACATATATATATATTCCTTAGTGTGTGTGTGTGTGTGTGTGTGTGTGTGTGTGTGTATATATATATATATATATATATATATATATCCTTAGTTTTTTCCAGTGAGAGGGCCTAACATCAATGACACTCTAGTAGAATACCAAGCACCTAGATCTTGGTATCTAAACACTATTCTTCAATAAAAGGAGCCAGCACTCATTGAAAAAAATGGTTAATTCTTGGACTAGGGAAAGGAAAACACAAGATATCTGTAATATCTGTTATATCTCATGGGGCCAGAAAATAAGGAAGTACTAAAATAAATAAATAAATAAATAGTACAAGAAAAAAATAGGTGCTCGTTGAAAGAATATAGCACCATTCTGAAGGGGTTCCTGATGACCTAAGCTCAAACAATTTGAGTAATAAAACAAGTATTTATATTATTGCTCTTAGTTCCATAGGATAGAATAAATATCTATCAATCTATACCCATATAAATAATTGAATCAGTAAATAAATAGAAGAAGGAAGACAGCACTTGCTCAAGAAAATTCTAAATAATAAATGTAGACAGAGAGAAATGGATAACCATCATTAGGCAGTCACCACAATAATAGTCATTAGCAACAAGATCCATGAACAGATGCTCAAATTAAATTAGTGGGCAAAAGTTGGGGAGTAAAAGGGACATTTGCTTTGTCTGAAATTATCTCCCCCAAAATATTTATTAGCTATTATGGGAAAAATAGTACCGTTATAGTAGAGAAATCCAGGAGATACAACCTTAGCCAAGTGGTCAAGGTAAATACCATCAGTAGCAAGACCTACTGTCACTATCACATAATCCCTGCTATGATGTACTGAGAAAGGAGTATCGCTTCTGATCATTCTTCCCCAAAATGCATATACTCAATCCAATCATGAGAAAATATCAAACAAACCCAAATTAACAGACATCCCACAAAATATCAGCCAGTACTCTTTGAAAGTGGCAAGGTTCTAAAAGACAGAGACTGAGGAACTGTTATAGATTGGAGGAGACTAGGAAATATGACAACTAAATGTAAGGTGGGATCTCCAACAGAGTCCTGGAGCAGAAAAAGGATGTTAGTGGAAAAACAGATGGCATTTGAATAAAGTCTTAAGCTTGGTTAATAGTATTGTGCCAATGTTAGTTTCCTAGTTTTGATGGTTGTATTAAGGTTAGGTAAGATAAAAAAAAATATTCAAGAGAGCCTAGTGTGGGGTATATGGAAACTCTCTTGGTTATATAATTCAAAATTAAAGTATAATCCCTTCTTACCCAGAAAAAGCTCCAGTGATAAAGATAGTATGGTATTGGAAAATAGGAAAATAGGGCAAGAGAACAGAATTAAGCAAAGAGAAAGAGATCAACATATACATGTACACACTATAACAAAGATAGCACTGTAGAGCAATGGGAAATGAAGGGCTTTCTAATAAATGGTGTTTGTTGAAATATTAATTTATGGGGGAAAACCTAAAAATTGACCAGTGTCTCACATCAAATGCAAAAATTATTTTGAGGGGAATTCTAGATCTAAATCTAAAAGGAAAATGACATTTTAGAATTTAACGCATGAAAATATCCTTATGATTTTGATATAAATAAGATTTCTAAAAATAAGCATACCAAAAATAACAAAGAAAAGTACTGACCACAGAGGAAAAGATATGAAAATTAACATTAGGAGCCTCTTTTCAACAAAATATAAGATTAGGTGCCTGAAATGTCATGCACAGATTGGGAGAAGATATATTTAATATATAACTGTAAAAGGTTCATACCTAGAATATATAAAGAATTTCTACAAATCAATAATAATTAAAAAAAAAAACCTCACAACCCCTTAGAAAACTGGTCAAAGAAGCACTGCACTCAACAGGATACCCAAATGATTAGTAAATTCAGGAGAGGTGGTCGAACTAATGAGTAATTAGGAAATTGCACATTAAAACCAAAATGAGCTTATCCTCTTTCTCTTCCCCTCCCTCATCCATGCCTTCGCTTTCCTTTTTTGTTTTTCTTTCCCTTCCTTTCTGTTTCTTCTCTTCTTGCAGGATTCAGTCTTAAAATCATTAGGTGGGACAGGCTAAAGAATGCATGGTGTCCACAGAAGAAGGCATGGGTTGAGGCCAGAGCTGGGAAAGGGTTTCAACATACAGGCGTGTCCCCGCATGGGGTATAAGAATCCAAACAGGCTGAGGGGAGCATCCAGATAGAAGTATTTACCAGGTTTGATGTCTAAATCCAAGGTGATAGTCGTAGGAGAGCATTGATGCAGGGCTGTAGCATAGAGTGGAACTTTGGAGAGGAGAGGGGGAATAAAAAAAGTGTCCACGTGGAAGAGACAGTTCAGTGTGGAATTTCAGAGTCTAAGCACGGTAAAGAGGACATCATTGTAGGAGGGTTTCCAGGTACTGAAGCCAAGGAATTAGAGTAGGAAGGAGGCCATGCAGAAGTGGAGGCAGGTCAGCGAGTGATACCAGAGCCTAGGCAAGATGAGAAGGTCATTACCACAGAGGTGTGGCATGGTGTGGAGTATCAGAGCCTGAGCGGGCTGGGGCAGGCACACACATGGGGTTAGCCGAGAAGGATAAAAAGAGTATCTACAATATTACATTACAATGGGTAGTGACCTAAGGAGGGGATCAGAGCTTCAGGATGGCAGCCAAGCATAGGGTATTAGAGCCACAGTAGAGTGGGAAGGGTGACTACACACAGTGGTAGCTGTGTAGAATATTGGGGTCTTGAATGGGTCGAGGGTTAGATCGTAGTGTTATATTAATGACAATACAACCCATGATGATAGTTTGTTGTGAATATGTAAGAGAAATCTTTTCATAAGAAATATTAGAGTATTAGAGCTATTAGACAACTAATTCTCAAATGATTGAATATTTCTTTGTATTGTATTTGCAACTTTTGTCTGTTTGGAATTATTTCAAAATTAAAAATAAAAAAAAACATTTAAACAAAAAAGCTACAACTAGATAATGACAAAAAGTATACCAATAAGGGAAAGAATGTGGAGAAATTAGAACATTAACACACAGTTAGTAGGAGCGTAAATTTGTACAGTCATTTGGAAAACTTAGCTATATCTTCTAAAACGCAACATATGTGTACTTCGAACCAGCAAATTAATTCCTAAATATATGCATAGAGATGTATATATATTGCAAAGTTTTACAAAGTTTGGATATTCGAAAGAACCACCATAGAGCATACTCATATAAAACATTCACTTAAACATAAAGAATATGGTGCAGCAAGTGAAAGATAGTGAAGGCAAGCATTGCGGGCCTGAAAGAAATTCCATGTGCAAGCTCCCCAGGTCTTTCCTTATTCACATACACAGGCTGTATTCTGTCTCTCGTTTGAATCACCAAGATTTGTGCTATGAATCTTAAGGTGAGCTCAAAGGACTAACTCTCAGCAAACCTTTTATATCTTTTTGCCCATGTAATCAAGCTAAGTTGTCAAACCAATTAGGCCAGTTGCAACCCAGTAGTAAAAACAAAAAACAAAAGAAAAAGCCTGACTCTTCAGGCCATCAGATGATATTTCTTGACTTTAAATTGCACATTATAAATCTGTTATCTTGGCCGAAGTCAAAAATCTAGATATCAAGGTTTCCCCAGAGATAAAGATAGAACTTTTCATGTCCAGCTGTAAATCCATACATATTTTCATTTCGAAAAAGGACAAGAATATTTAAAGCATCATAGTTATAATAACCAAAGACTGAAACCAACCCAAATATCCATCAGGAGGAGAAAAAATAAACTTTCATCTATTTGCACTTGTAATACTATAGAATAATGAATAAATATGCATCGCTGTTATGTAGAACACAGATGAATATCACAAATAATGTACTTAGTGAGTCTTCTGACATAAAAAAAAACATTTCCATTTATATAAAGTTAAGTACCAAGGCAAAACCAATTTTTTTTTTTTTTTTTGTATGAGAAATCAGGATAATAGTTGCCTTTGGGAAAGAGGGTAAGGACTAACAATTAATAGTGAACATGAAACAGAGTGAGAGTTGTTGGTTAAGTGTTATTTCTGACTTGATGGATAGTTAAATGGCTATATTCACTTTGATAAAATTCATCAAGTTTAAAATTTGTCCTTATATGAACATATGTGATATTTTAATAAAGAATTTAAAAAATGTTTTATACAGTATATATACACACATATCACATGCATGTATACGCATACATGTTCAAAAGGTAGACCTGCTTTTAAGGTCTTTTTGAAAACTTAATTTAGCTTAGCACTCAGGGAGTAGTGACATCATAGGATGTGTTTCTTCATTACACCTTTTAAAGTTTTCTTTTGTTGTTTTTTTGAGTGTTTCTTTTTCTTTATTTTTTTCTGTTCTCTTCCTTGGTGACTCTTTTAGGTGGATATTATAATTTATGGATTTAATTTCAATGGCAATTAGCTTTTCTTTCACATCTTTTTAATGTATATTTAAATTTATTTTGGAATTGCTCACTGAGGTTGATTTTCTAGATTACTAATTCAAACTAGGCATAACATACTCATGCATAGACTAGTAGACAGTTTTTTTTTTTTTTTAATGAAACTGATATTTTGTCTTACAGTATACAGGTGCTATAATGTATGGGAATGGCATTTACCTTTTTAAATGAAAAATACTGCAGTTTATATAGTATGATACTTTAAAAAAATCTGTGCTATATGGTCTGTGTTTTTTGGTACTTTGCTAGAAACATAGTGTATTAGTTGGGTACATATGGTTGCAGCTAACAGAAGAGACACTAATAGTGGTTTAAGCAATGCATAATTCAGTTTATATATATGTATATACATATATATAAACTGTAGCAGTTCAACAATGTCTTAATCACCCAGGTTTTCTCTAGCTTTCTGCTCTGCTATCCTCAGTCTGCTTGATTTTCATCCTGTGTAACTTTTAACAGTTAAAAGGTCACTACCACAACTCTAACAATTATGTCTTTAAAAAATAAAGCCAAATAACTCTAAAACATGCATTTTTTTGTTATCTCTCTTTTTTTATCAGAGGTGAAAATCCTACTTATAATCTCCCCCTCACAGCATGCTTTCTAAGACATCTGATTAGGTACAAAATGGTCAAATGTTTATCTATAAACCAATCACAAACCAAGCAAAAAAAATTAAATCAACATTCTAAACCAAGAAAAGAACTAAATCAACATTTGTATTAATTAGCTTTTGCTACAATAATTTTGTTTATTGTTTCTAGCTCATGAGTTTGTGGATTAGTTACAGCAGTTTTGTATCAGACCATGAGTGAGGTTCCAGGATGTTCCATGAGTCCTTCCTGAAAGGTTTAAGGACATAGACTACCTGGGGCATATGATTTTCATAATTCAGGGCAGGAGCACAAGAGAAGCGAAAACACATGATACTTCTTAACTGATCTGCTTAAAACAGGAATTCTCTTCATTCTGCCTACATCCTGTTGGTAAAGCAATCATATAGCCAAGCCAAAGTCAGTGAGATAGAAATATTCTCTCCCGCATTCGAGCATGGTGAGGGTGGGAAAGCAATAGAGACATATGAACAAATAAAACAATCTACTGCATTATTGCTTAGACCAATTAGGGCCCATCCCCTTGGGCTGGGAGAGGAGTAGGTTCATGTTCTGTGAACTTTTTGCAATGTGCACAAGATAGTATTATAAACTAAGAAAATAAGGGATTGTGGCTAGTGGGTAGACAACCAGTATTACCTGACATAGTTCACATCAACATCATGATGAGTACACCTGAGCTGTAGAAGAAAGAGTGGGGTAAACAGAGACCACTGTGAGGTAAGAATAAAATAATTCCATGCTGACTTCTCACTAAACAAATTAGCTAGAAGCTTCTTGTAATTGGAAAAGCACCAAGTTGGAAAAATAACTCAAATATTGATGAAAAGAGCACTGATTTACTTATTGATTAAGCATTTTAATTCCACAATTTAGAAAGAGACTCACTGCCTTTCAGAAACCATTATGTTGTATTTCAAAGAGGCTGAAATTCATGTGTATAGAGTATTAATTTTACAGTATATACAAAAACTCTCTGGCACCTTGGGTAAAGCATTCCCAATTGTCTTACCTGCAGGACAGCAACATTTATATCGTTTTAATGCTGGCCCATTCATTGGCACAGACTGTTCACTTATGTTACTGTCATGAGCAAGTGATGCAGGAAGAGAAACATTGCTGATCTGTGAAATTGGACAATACATTAAATCTGTCTTGGTATTTAAGCCACAGTAAGTACCATGTTTAATTTGGTTTATGAAACGAGATCTTGTTCAGAGCAAGGATCAGTATGGAAGAGAAGCTGTAATGGATGCTAAATTAAATGCCTCAGTTAAAGCTAAACTGTTACATGCACAAGTCAGTAATTTCAGAACTATGACTCCCAAGTGAATCACAAATTGACCTCTTTGTGTGACATCAAATGATGTTAATTTGAAAAGCCTAATCTGACTTATTTCCAATTATATGCCCTCCTAAAATCATAACTAGGAACTCTCCCTCTCTGCATTTCCTGACATTTTTTTTTTCTGTAGTACTGTTAATGGATGGCTTCAAAGTTAAAATTATGGGAAATGCAGGAGTTTACCCAATTGTTAATATCTGAATCTTAGGATTTATCAACTATGGTTTATCTAAAGATATAATACCCACCTATTCTATTTTTCTGGAACCTCTGGATAAGGAAATAAAGACTTCATTGCATGTGGAAGTGCCCTACCAGGCACAGTTTCCATAAAGGGAATTTAAATGGCTGTTTTAATTTGTAGACCAGACTGTGTGCACCAGGAATCTAAGACTAATGAGCCACTTTCTCAGAGAATTGCCTCATCTAAACAAACAAGGCCTTTTATACTGACCCAGGAATCTGAATTACAGCTAAAAGACTAATTATACCCATATTATAACGGGCATATTCATAATACAGAAGAATATATTCTTCATCTTCAAAGTTAGATGCTCATTCAGATGAAATCAAATTGTCTTTAATGTTTTCCTTTGAACTTCTAAAGGAACTGAGACTTTTATTTTTTAAGAAGCAGTTTGAAAATTTATTATTTTTACTTTTTTTCAATATATATAAAAATTCTTCTACAAATGAATTCCAAAACTAAATTCCTCCCTTGATAATTCAATTTGAAAGGAAATTAGAACAAATTATTATGAGCAGAATGCTTTCAATTAAGACATAATTAATTAAATGTGCTAATGTGGAATACATTTGGATGTGCAATTAGATGACTGATTATACTTGAAATCTAATTTTTCACTTAAATTGCCAACCACACCTCTGCCTTGGGCTGTTGACCCCCCACACATGACCACAAGGTTGGATCTTAACTCTGAGGAAGTGACTTCAGTGGATCCGTGTTATTGCAATGATTTTATGATCAACTGTTAGTGTCTTTCTTAGGCAGTAGTCAGAGGCAATGCTAGCTGTTCTTCTCACAGGCAGCATACTTTTTCCACAGAGCATCATGGGGATGTCACTTGGAGAAAAGATACTTCTCCTAGCCTAAAATACAGCCATTTAGTATTTCAGCTCATTGAGTTAGATGTTCTCCTCTTCATATAACTTTTGAAAATATAAATATTTATCAAGTTGAGTAGTAGTCCCCTTCTGGATTGCTGAAGCTTCAATATGAGCAGGTTGTCAGATAGTTTTCTTCAATAATAATGAGTACTTTGACACAAAGGCAGAATAGGGATCCTGGGTGAATAGGAAAAAAGTAAAACAGGAATAAAAAAACAAAGATAAACGGCATCAGATTGACCTTTTAATTGTGTTTTATTTTGATCCTAGAGATATTGAAAAATGACTCAGTTTCTTTTTTTTCTTTCGGTTTGTGATTTTTTTGATATAGTTGTGGTCTGACCTTTGATAACTGAATGTAGGAAGAAGAACATTGAGAAATAGGCAAAGATAGATACCTCATAAGAGAATTCCCCAGATGTTTCTGACATTCTAGTAAAGGTAGAGAGTCACTGCTTCAAAGAAGAAATCAAATGAACATTTACAATGTTCCCAAAGGATTTATGATTTAGGAAGGCCTGGCACAAAGAAAAAATTAGAAAAGTTTAGTAGCCTCCTACTTTGCCAATCAGCATCCAATTCTAAGTCCATACTTTTCTTTATTTTGAACTCCCATCTTTGCCCCAAGCAACCTATGCCTCCTGCTGCTGCTACTGTGATAACCTAAGTGTCTCTTTCATTAGACATCTAAAGACTATGGTAGTAATAGAAATTGTAAGCTATCAGAAAGCCCTACATTTAGTGGAGAGGTGCAAGAGAAGCATGTTTGCTGGAGAACTCTGAGAGATGTAAGATTCCGTAGAAATTGCGCACTTTTTCAGTGATAGTTCTGTGAGGAGGTAAACTGAAACATGAATAAAGAACAAAAAGTTAAAGATTTTTCTCAGGGCCCCTATGCCTTTCACAGGCAGTCAGGAGAGTCAGCGAAGTAGGTGGAATCACATAGCCATAATAAGGCAAGGTAGGAAAGCAAAGATTACGAAATAGGTCTGTCATGTGTCTTTTTGAGGACTCAACTCCTTCTATAGACCTAAAATTCCTGCATTATTTGTGTCTTTTTCCCATTTTCTGCCTAGAATTGTTACCTTAAATTTAAGCTATAGCTTGAGAGGAAGGATTAGCAGAGTTAACCATACAGGCATTTTCTGAGATACTACTTAGGGCAAAACCCTAGGCAAATGGTTGTTAAATTTGAGTACGTGGTCAGAAACAGCTGGAGGGCTTGTTTAAGCAGCCTTCTGGGCCCCATGCCCAAAGTTTCTCAGCAGATCTGAGCTAAGACTTGAGAATGTACATTTCCAACAAATTCCTAGGTGATGCTCCTATTGTTATCTGGAGACCCAACTTTGAGGACCAGTGCCTCTAGGGCTGAAAGAAAATCGGATATAAACAAACTGACCTTAATAAGCTTCTTAAGGAGGTGTATTAGGGATACAGTTTGTCACATATATGACAAAACAAGAATACTGGCAAGTAACATATTTTAAAAGCAAAATGTAATGCAAGATAATCTATGAGTTCTGAGATGGGTGTCTGATTAAACAGCAGTGTGGCAGAAGAGGTTAGAGATTACAAAGTATAATGCAAAGACCTTGAACTACAGTAGGGGTGGAGGTGGCCTGTGGAGCAAGAGTTTATTAAGGAATAAATACACGCCAGCGAAGAAGTCCACTGAATATTTGTGCCTAAAAGGCAAAGCTCAAGGTTTTAAATGCTAGAAAGTGGAGGGTCATGATGCTGATGCTAATTAAGCACTGAAAGCTCACCTTTCATTAGGCTAGAGATCTGTGCATGAGATCTGTAAACCAGTCCCCTGTTTACTGATGAATCTTCAGTTAGACCCAGAAAGCATCTGGTATCTGAGGTCACTCAAAGTTCCTAGTGGTTAATCAACCTCTGCTGGTTAGGACCCATTGTAATGAAACATAACATCTAATTTTGTTATCTCTTAGGCAAGTACTGCTGTACTTTTTACAGAAAAGAATAAATACCTGGAAGGGCCGTCCAGATTCAGGTATCAAAAACAACGCTGGGGTTGAGGAGGGTCATTTGGCCAGGGGTATTTGTGACATAAAAAGTATCCTGAAGTTGTAGATAGCAAAACCCTTACAGGATTGTTGAGCAGATTGGGATGACTTCAGTGAAGGACTCATATGGTTCCAAAAGGGAGAAATAAAGATATCAATGTATTTATGCAGCATTTAAAAGATGTGACCATATGATAGCAAGTGTAACCGCACTCCCAAATGACAATTGTAATCCACATTAGTGATGGGCTTCAATGTAGTTATATAGAAATAGTGACTATTTAGTATTATATTCAAAATAAATTTGAGAGACCTAAGAAACTAGAACTTATTACTTTGTTACATGTACATGTGGATGGACATGCACAGTATTAATCAGAGAATTTTCCCAACTGTATTCTATATAACTATATACTCTATTTTTTCCTATCTTTGTCTATATGACTACCCATGCTTTACTCTATATGATTTTGGCTGTTTTCAGGTGAACATATAGTATCAAAGAATCATTGAAGAGATTGAAAGAGTGATCGATAGGCTCTCAGGAAAATCCTGAGAAAAGTACAGCAAACCTGTTACTAGTGACAGCAATAACATTGTCATGGGACACTTTGGAGAAGCAGCACTTATTTAAATGTATAAATTCTGGTGTGTTGATAAAGAAGAAAATCTTTAATAAAATAATCTGAGCTGCTACATTTATACCACGGTAAAATGGTGATAGACGTTTGAGTAGGAGAAGAAGTTAGACCCAAAGCATGTGTGGTTATTCAGCATGGATGTACTGTGTAATCAAGGTCAGTATAGCTTCTCACAAGCTGTTCTGCTGGGTTAGCCAACATACCAAAGCCAATTTACCATAGAGATTTTCTAATTTAGCAGAATTAATTCCTATAGTAATTAAACAGTTTAAGATATCAAATATTTTTCTTTCAATTGAAAAGTCAGAGAGAAAATCTATTTCCATAAAGAAGAAAACTGAAAGACAAAGTAACCATTTTTTTCTTGTAGCCATAATGAAGCTAGAATATTCTCATAGATTCTAGACTTAAAGGGTCTCCATGCCCTGTTGCTTCCAGTTGTGGTGAGGGTATCACATAGATGCTGCGTGAAAGGTGTGCCTATGAATGACCATCCTAGGCTGCACTGAACTTTTGTGTGTGCCCAAAGCCTCTGGTAAAAGCAGATAGAAATGGTAAGAATTTCTAAGCAATTGAATGGAATAGGGCGCTGTTGAAGGTACAGCCTTATGGGACTGAGAAGAATAAAGGAGAAGGGGAAGAATTTAGAGGATTGCCAGAGAAAAATATAGAGAAGAAAAGCTATATAGTAGTCCTGGTTAAGAAGATACCACCTATTTTAACAAAAGGTTTCCTATAAACTCTACATAGTTATGTATATACAAGTTTATTATTTTATTATACATTAAAATGATAAATAATTTTTAGTTTACTTATAAATATTAAATGATGATGGTCCACTTTAATTTTCTTTCAGATATATCCAGTTGTATCAGTACTATTTATTAAATAATCCATCATTTCCTCATATAATTGAACTACCATATAGATCTTCTATTACTTCTCATGTATATTGGATGCCATTGCTGGATTCTCAAATCTCTGCCACTGATTTATTTTCTTGTCTTATACAAATACAATGATGAATAAATTATAATGTTTTTTAATAACTAGTTCATATTCACGGTCTTTTTTTGGGCTATTCTTTGGTAATGGTAATCATATCATCTTTAATATAATTTTTAATATCAGTTTCTCCAATTAAAAAGAGTTACCACATTTCTGATTGGAATTTAGTTAAACTTATATATTAATTCAGGAGAGTGAACAATGGCATGAAATTAAGCTTTCTTATTAAAGACGTTGTGTCAGCGCTGAGCTGACGGAAAAGGCAAAGTTCAATGGTGAGACGCCCAGTTGGAAGAATGCACAAAAGACCGACGTGAGAATGAAACTGCAGGCACCAACTTTATTGTGGAGAGCACACTTCTGTTTCAGGAAGTGCAGTCTATTGCGGGGAGTGGGCTTCTGCTTCTTCTGCCCTTCTTCTGCTCCCCTTTCTTGTGTTCCCCTTCTGCTCTCCAGGGGACCACATGGCTCCATACATATCAGAGTACAATAGTGGCATTCAGCCACATGTATGTGGTACAATAAGCTGAAATATGTTTACATATTTCAGGCGCAGGTGCCCTACTACACTCATGTAGCATTCTGAATTTGGTGTCCTATTCCTAGCCACAAGCCTAGATCATAGACAGACCTGGGACCTACCAGGCCCGAGATCCATACTTTGTGTTTCTTTCCGATTTTATTTTACACTTTTTGATACAATTTTATAATTTTCTTCATATTGAGCAGTGACTCTTGAACTCAATACCTCACTGGAATTACTTACAAGCTTTAAAAAATGCTGACACATAGGGTTAACTCCTAGAAATTCTCATTTGTTTTGTCTAAGGACACTAGAATATTTTAAAGCTCACCAAAGTAATTTTAATGTAAAGGGAAGATTGAGAGTTATAAATATCAATCCTGTGCCATTCATATTAAGTTTATTCCTAAGTATTTTATACTTTTCTTGGAGTCTTTCCAATAATATATCTTTAATCATCTTTCAAATCTCTTCTATGAGGTTTAGTCCATTCACATTTTCTGTTTCTTAATTTGGCAATGTGTACTTTGTTAGGAAATCTTTTACTTACTCTACATATTCAAATGTATTTTTACAGATTTTCATATTCTCTTTTTTTTTTATTATAATGGAGTTGCATTTTAATCTCCTTATGTACTTTATTTTTTTTTCTTTTTCTCAAGCAATTTTATTTTACTAGTGTGTATTATAACTTCTCCTCTGATATTCCTCTCTCTTGCTGTTGATTCGTCTTTTCTTTGCCATCTCATTGAGACCCATTTCTGATGATTGGAAAAATATGGAGGGTGCAAAGATGGGCCTACAGGTCTGCTCTGTCAAGTCCCTGTGAAGGCACCTAGAGGAAGCCTCTTAGCTTTTTGTAGTCCAAATACTCTATTTACTACAAATGCATAAAATCATCCTGTTTACCATTTGGTTTCTTCATTTTGGGGGGAATCAGGAAATTCAGCACCTTGTAGGTCACCCATGTTGCCATTCTCCCAGATGTGCCTTCAGATTTCTGAAAGCCAAGCTCAACCCTAGAAAGGCTGCTTTCTTGTCAGTGCTCGTCATTTGGTCCCTTGCCTACACAAGAGAGAGAAATCTCCATATTGGTACTCTCTGTTAAGGTCACCTGAATGAGGCTCTGGTGGTCTTAATCCCTTCCTGCTGGAGTGAAATGCCACATTTCCTACAATGGTAGAATAAAATATCACTTAGATCATACTCCACAGCATCTCATTGAGTCTCTCAACTTGCCTGTCTTTGGTGAACATTTAGGTTCTCTCCCATGAACTATCTTGTCTAAACACATATCACAAAAATATTCTTTCCAAATTTATAGGTATATCCAGTTGGCTTTATAAGCTTATGCAGATAGTGTTTTATAAGAAGAGAAAGAAAAAAAAATCATGCATACAAGAAGTACACATTAGGGAAAATAGTGCTTAATAGGCATATAATTGGTACATCTAAAATCTGTTGTATATTAACTATAAATCTACCGCATACAATTTGATCCTTTAAAAACTTCCTTTCAGTGTTGATGATAAACCAATGCTCCATGTGAGGCAGAATGTTTTATAGTTATTCTAAATATCCAAGAGATATCTTAAGGTTAATTAGAGAGCCTCATACAAATACCGTTGTATTGCTTTGGACTTATTTTGGTGGTATATGTTCTATAAAAGAGGGTGAAACAGTCATATGTAAATCATGTTTTCTGTGGTTGCATAAATTTCTAATCTAGTATTAAATTTCTTGCTGGAACTTGAACACACTCCAGTTTACCTATCAATAGAAAACAGGATGAAAAATGAGGAGAGGGCGTAGAAGCATAATATTTCCCTTTTCCTAATATTTATGCTTTAGCTTATAAACAAATGAATTTTTTGCTTCCCTTCCAGTTCAAGGAGTATGAAGAGAATTATTCTAGTCTCATTCTATCTTCACATTGAATGGTTTCCCATTTTGTGAGGCTTATATTTGTACATGAAAAACACTGAGTCATATTATTAGTGGAAAAGGCAAATAGGCCCCCCAAAAGAAAGCAGACTTCTCTCAGGTTTTAAAATCTAGTTTTTTCCCCTTTACTCTGTCTGGGGTCAGACACGGCATACACTTATACTCCTGGCCCCACATTGCAGGCCATTGTAGGGGAAACTCCAAAGTTTTGATGGGTGAGTCACATCAGCTCTGTCTCCTGAGATCACCTCTTTTTATTATCATATTACATTTTGACCTGTTTCCAGAAGTATTTCCAAGTAAGCAGTAATAGAGAAATCTATGCCGTGGGAAACCTATCCTTTGTTGTTGCTGTTAATACTCCAAATTACCATATAGAGATTTGGGTTTGGTTTCCAAATGTTAGAATGTGGAAGAAAAAATAGATAGGTCACTGTCATCCCCACAATTTATAGAAGTACTTCTGTTGTTAAGCTGGCTAATAACTAACTTTCTAATGAAGCCCTGTTTTCCAGTGAAATTTAACACCGATTTTTGCCTTTATGTGTAGACGATATTAAACTTCAGTGCTACGTACATATTTTACCTATAATTTCTAAAATTTTACAGTTTCTCTGTGGCTCCAGTCATCTATAAAGGACCTGAATTTTCAAAGATTGAACTGTTTTGAATTTTAAATCAAAACTAGTTTGACTGTTAAATGGTTAAAAACAAATTGATTTTATGAAAGCTAACAGTATTAAATCTACTATGTATCACCATTAATAATGAATCCTCTGCTAGATATGAGAGACATAAATTCACAAAGCCCAGATCTATAGTTCAGTGAGGATTTTGACATAAATAGTTTTCTCAGTCAGTTCATAATACTATAACAAGATGCCATAGACTGGGTGGCCTAAACAATAGAAATTTATTTCTCACAATTCTGGAGGCTGAGTAGTCTAAGATTTGGGTGCCAGTGGATTCAGTGATGGAAGCCCATTTCCTGGTTAATTGATAGCCATATTCTTGTATCATCACAAGGTGAAAAGAGAAATCTCTCATGTCTCTTCTTATTAAGGGCACTAATCCCATTCATGAGACTTTTACCATTGTAACCTAATTACATTCTAAAGGCCCTAGCTCCTAATACTATTACATTGAGCATTAGGCCTCAACATATAAATTCTGGAGATACATACACATCCAACTCATAGCAACAGTTTACACTGTTGATGCTCCAACAGATATCTTGGCTCCCTTATGCCCTTTCTATGAACCCTCTTCCAGCTACTTCATATTTTGCTTCTGAAGGCCTGCGCCTAAGATTCTATTTGGGGACCTCTGCAGAGGTCAGAGGATGCTAGAGAGATTAGGGCCCTCTGAGCAGCAATTCTGCAATGACTGATATTCAGATGCAAGCATCTAAAAATCCACCTCTTTGGCCTCCAGTAGGATGAGGCTGAAGCTAGACTTTGTCTAAAATTGCAGCTTTATTTGTCCTCTCCCTTTGCTACCCTGCCTCTCTCATTTCTTCCCTGTTTTTCTCTGACATTACTTTCTTAACAAAGTACTTCCACCTGAATCCTCATCTTAAGGTCTTCTTAGACCTAAGAGAACATGTTAACAATAAAATAACAGAATAACTTTCTTTTACAATCAGAATACAAGCAGAGCCCATCATGGCACAGACAGTACAGATTTTATCTTAAACTAACAGTGGTCCAGTACTTAGCATGCCCTCAGAAATATGTGGGTGCAAATAGAGGGTGTAAATGACTGGCAAGAGTCTGGGAACAAAAATCAGTTAAAGCAGATTTATTACGATGACCCTGTTTCTATTCACAGGTTACTGAGGTCTAAGGAAATGAGAGCTGCATGTTGAGTAGGCAGCATGACACCAGCCAACAGGTGAAGGAAGTTGGCAACCTATTTTATATCTAAATTTGAAATGCAATACCAGAAATCTGTTATATATATAAATTTGGAATGCAATGCCAGAATATATCTCCTTTACAGATTTTCCACAGAAATGAAAATATAATTATAGGAATTTATTGAATTTAAGATACAGTTTTGTCTAGGAGAACTAGGCCATGGAGCATAGGAAAGATAAATGTGGAAAGGGCCAAAAATGGAAGGAGACTTCTGGAAATTGCAAAAAATAAAAAAAAAACATTACAGGTGATTGCCTTAGAAGGAAGTGGAGATAAAAGTTTTTAATTTGTTGTAATTTTCTTTATTTTGCAAATTTTCCACGATAACATGTTTTAATTTTATAATCTAAAAAGTAAATTGAATTTTGATTACTTCATAAGTTTATACTTATAAGATATTTAAAAATAAAATTGAATTGCAAATGTATTAAGGAATTGTTAGTAGTGGTGAACTTTCATACAAAGAAATATCGTGCAGTTATTAAAATAATGTTTATAAAGGGTTTTGAATGAGACTGAAAATATTATGAGGTAATATCAAATAACAAAGGCAGGATTCAAAACTATATACTATTTGATATCCTCTATATTAATATGTATAGTATCTTATTATACTAAGAGAATTAATATGCATAGTATCTTATACTAAGAGGAATTGCACTGTAGTCTTAGTTAATTTTCACTAGTTTATGTGGTTATGTATTTTTTTTATTTAATATTACAAATATTCTGTACTGAATATTTAATCAGATACATAAACTTAGTAAAATTCAGAGCTGTGAGCTAAGATACTCCTAGGTCTGAGATGCTGACATCCTGAGGTAATACTTCTTAACAGACCTAGGAATAATTATTTCTATCTAAACCATTTGAACTAATTTTATGCCTTTAAATAAATCACATTTTTCTCTGCCACACTTCCCCATTTTCCTCTAAGTATCTATCTTCCTTTGAATGTCTGCCACTTCTTTGTCTCAGGAAAGCTTAAATTTATTTCCAGCAGTTTTCTTCACATTCACATGAAAAATGCACATCTGCTTTCTGCTTCTATGTGTTTTCTTTTTTTCTCATATCTCACTGAGAATGTGTTAGCATTTTTCTGATGATTTATGGAAAAGTAAATATAGTTTCCAGTGCTATTCACCACATGTAAATTTCTAATGATCCCAAATGTGAGGGTGTGTATGACAATGAAGCCTTGGTAAAAAGCCAGCTGCTCTTTTCATTTGAGCAATAGTTTAATATTATTCAACTCAGTAAGTGAGCTCGTTTATTTCAACAGCTGTTGACTTTATCTCCCTCTCAATTGATGAAAAGAGAAAAAAGGAAACTGCTTCCCTCCATATTCCTTGCCAGGCTACCTTTTGGCTCTTTACTAGGTGGTAGACTTCTTATCCATTACTACAATTAGGGACATTTGGAGTCAGAAGAATCTAATAGATTATAATTGTCAAGCATTCTCTTTGTGAAGTAGTTTTACATCGCATACATTATAGTAAGTGTCATTAACCAGTTTTTGCCAGATAAGAAAATCGAGGCTCAAATATATTAAGTAGCTTGACTGTGTTCACAAATATTATGGAGTGAGAATTTGAATCATTCCTTTCCGCTGTCACAGATGGAACCGTGAGGTCTAATAAACTTATTCAACTTAAGGTCTAATAAAATATATAAGCCATAAAATAAGTCTCTTGTTAGGCTTTTATGCTTACATTTGTACCCTTGGTTATAATCTTCAAGCAAGAGAACTACTGCCCTCTAGCTGGTTCAGAAGAGTCAGGGGTCCTATGGTTCAAGTTTCTCAAGGGTATCGATTGACATGTTCCAATTTCAAGTCTTGGGGTCTCATTCCTTCCTTATCAAGGCCTCGACTGCTGTTTAGGAGAGTTGCCAAGATTGCAAACTTGCTTTCTTTTTAGGCCTGCAATTCTTTAAGCCTAGTCTTCAGCATGGACCATCTCTGGCTGAAGGAGATTTTTTTGAAAACTGTGAAGAGGTTGACCAACTTGTGCCTGTCGTTCTCTCTTTTCAATTCATTATAGTACCCATCCACAGTCTTTGTAATTACCATTTACCTTGCACTTCTCAAAGGCCAGAGAAAATTGCACAATCTAGTAGTATACCCACTTCTATCAGTTTCCCATCAATCTTAGTTTCTTAAGGCTGCCATTTTGAAGTACTACAAACTGGGTGGCTTAAAACACCAGAAATTTATTGTCGCGAAGAGGAATT